>NC_066619.1:60943394-63673394 GCF_025201925.1 Gopherus flavomarginatus
TATTAAATGCAAATGTAAAGATTATGAAGGTCAATGTCAATGAGCATTTGTGTGATACTATTATTGCTTATTGCTATTCTTGCCAACTGAATGCCCCTAGAAGAAAAAAATGCCGTACCTCAGTGTGCTGCATAAAAGCTTTTCATTTAGATTGGTGACTCAAATGTGAATTTCTATATTGTTTATATGGATTATTACTGGGAGGAAATTAATGACACTGACCTTGTAGTATATGTACGAAAATGACAAACCATTTTACTTTCAGTAGTCAACAAATTTATTTTGTGTAACTCCTATAAACTAATATCAGAAAGCTGATAGGTAGTATTTTTAAACAATAATACATGTCACCAAAATTAGACAACTTTCTTCCATAAAACTAATTTTTGATAAGAGAAAACCATAAACATATTTAGATCCATTCAACCCCTCCAGAAACTTTAGCAAGGTTTCAAAACATTTGGACATTGATGTCAAATCTGGAAGAAGGTTGATATTTGCCTCATAAAGGAACAGTTGGGTGCCTTCCCTGTCCTGTTTTGATATGCCCGAATTGCCCTCAGGGTTTGTTGCTACAAAGTGAAATACGCTTATTTTTTTAATCACAGAAAAAATATAGAAAGCTGTTTAAAGACATTAAGTCCTCTTTAATTTAATCACCATAGCAAAATCCATTTACAAACATACTATACTGCTCTCCAGTTAGTGTACCTGTTCACATAAAGATTAGAAACTAAATTGTCCTTGTTTTATGATAACTGTGATAATCAGAAATCTCTTTGTGAGTAGACTGTTCCAATGAAACAACTGTGGTTTACATTTTTACTATGCAATTGATTTCCATAAATCTTTTACTATCAAACTTTTATCCTTTTATGAACTACTCTAAATTAGAGAAAATAAAATCAGTGTTAACCTGGATTTTGTTCACTGGTATGTATTTGTTTGATACTATTATGAACTTTCACAAATAGCTCAATGGAAGAAATATATCATCTGAAAATATTAAATTCTTCTTACCAGTCAGTGCTCAATTTTCTTGCTTTCAGCAACTGGCTTTCAATCCAGTTTGGTCTTTGTTGTTCTATACTCTGTATAACCTTCTGTGTTACTTGTTTAGGACTACTTTTCTGTTTTCCCACAATACTTTCCAAACAGACACGAACTAAAGTGAGTTTCTCTTTGCTCCATCTGTCAAGCGTTGCACCTGTTAAAAGTTCTGCAGTGTTTCCATCCTCAAATATCCGACATATAATTACAATCAAGTTCCAGACAAGCAGACCAGTTTTCTTCGATTCAACAAAGTTTTTTGACATTTTTCTCTCAGACAGAAAAAAGAAGTATTTAATTGGGGGAGGCAAACATGCAATCACTGTAGGTAACTTGCTGATTACAATAGATACAGCCTGAGCTGCAAGACCTGTGAAGCCTTAAATAAAAGAAAAAAAAGAAAGAAAAGAAGGTATGATTAACATTAATATTCTGGTTCTCTCACAGTACAGTTATGAGTGTTCTATGATGTCTAACTTTTGTAGTGAAAATGGCTGAAAAGATTAATAACTCAAAAATGTAGCTAGACCTCTACTGTGCTGTACTGTATATTAATCTCCAAAAATCTATTGAAATGAGATCCTGTAATGACCTGAAAATAGAAAACCAAGAAAATTTAGAATTAAGATTGCTATTCCATATGTATCTAGTCCTGTTGTGCTCAGCTATTTCAGCACAAATAATAGAGCACAGCACAGCTATTACAGCACTTTTAATAGAGATAAAGATCACTCATTATTCTGAGTGACTTGGAATAAAATGGGACAACTGTTTGACTTTAAATTTGCTTTGTATTTGTTTAATTTGCAGTGTAGGGTAATGTGCTACATCTCTCAGAGTCTTGAAGTGTATTTGTAATGTTTACTCCCTGCCCCCTTTTCCCTTTTTAGGCCCACAAATGTCCTCACATCACTCATGATTATTGGCTTCTGCAATATAAGCAAGATGTATGTTGGCACAGCACCTACTATTGAATCGTTCTGGAAATTGGAAGGTAACTACAAAAGAAACAGATTCAAAAAAGGGAGAGAAGGACACAATTAAAAAGAGAAAAGAGACCAAGTATATAGCATGACAGAAATAAAAAGTGGGAAGGAAAAAGGATATGAAGAAGGATGGGGTAGATGCTGAAGCAGTGTAAAGCGGCCTTACAAAGTAGACTTAAAAATAATTTACTCCCACTTTATGGCCCCTTTTCATTGCCAGAATATTGTGAAGGGATGTCAGTGTAACTGAGAATCAGGTCATGATTTTGGTGCCAATCTTTTTTTTTTTTTTTTTTTGGATCTTTGCAAAAATTAAAATGATGGTTGTTTAGCCACAGGTGGTCAAAAAAAGTACTTGAAATCATCTTTACTCCCTATCCATTCTAAAAATGCTTTCTATTATCTGTTTACCATACTACTTTACTTATTTTAATAATGGTTTAGAGAAAAATATCTGCAGTTGCAAATTGTATGCTAATTTCAATGCTATATAAATTGCTGTGTTATAAAGCAGTGATAAATGAGGTTGTAATGTTTCAACCCCAATAACATATCTTAATTAAAACTGTGATGACTATGAGATATTTACAATCAACAAAATCTAAAAGGTTCACAGTACTTTACACTGGGTTGGTAAACAAAATGAACTAAAATGATATCCTAGTTTTGACGATCAAGAGATCATCCTAGGATATCTTGAAGCCTATTGTACTATTCTCTAGTTCTGTGAGATATGTGAAAAAACTATATAGACTTTTAAAACACCACAGATGAATGCAAGGATGTAAATCCCAAGTTTTTGCAGTTCTAACTTAATGAAGAAGAAACATACTGACATAACAATTTCACTAATACTTTTCTGGAAAAAAAATCAGGAAATTTGCTTGCAATTTACAATAATGTTTGTTGTCAAATCATACCACATATCAATTCTAATTCTTCAATTTTGATATGTTGTCATTAAATGGGTAACACGCTCCTCTGACAGGTTTATATAAGAACACTATTTAAGTGTCACCTACATTTCCCAGATTCTTTTCTCTTCATTTCTCTAGGTGTATAATTCCATTCCTTTGGAACGGTCTTCAGCAAACTTTCAGGAACTATTTGCTTATGTTGATAGGTTCCATAGTTCTCTTTTGCCTCCCACGAATGCATCAAAGAAATTATTTGCTTCACTATACCCTTGACTGAATTAATCAAAGTCAGCTTCAAACATCTGATAACCTCTGGCTCTGATTCACCACAACTAGAAACTTCAGACAAAAAAAAGCATTAAACATTCAATATGCAAGCAGTCATTTGTGCACATTTGATTACTATTAGAATTTCAAAAAGAGATATTATAAAACCCTTCTGAAAAGAAGTGCAACAAAATTATGATTCAGAAAAACTTCATAGTTACAGTCCTGTAACTAATGAAAGAAATATTACAAAATTAAAATAACATGGCTTGTAAGATTTAATATTATAGGATCATCTATTTTATAGTTTAATTTCTTTTTTCTTTTGTTTTTTCCCTTTAATTTGAAGCTAAAAATTACACTTTTCCAATTGATATTGCCCTTTCCATGCTGCATATGTTTTTAGTTTATTTCTTTTAATAGAGCCAGCTGATATGACCATTTTTGTTTACTTCTTTACCTCCCTAGCTGGATTATCAATAACATTAGCACAGAATTGAGAATAGTATTTGATAGTTAACCAGACTGTTTGGTACTGCTTAATTAGAAAGCAAGCAGAAGGAAAACAGAAGAGAACATTCCAATAACAAAATGATGGAATTAAAAAAAAACAAACCTATCATCTAGCACAGAGTGCCGCCATATTACTCTAGACAATATTCCACAAGTTAGTTATCTACAACAAAGTTTATATTGTGAGTAGCAGGTATCAAGATGATATAAGAGCATTCTTTCCCTTATTCATTATATCTTAGAGAATTTACCATTCTCTCCAGAAAATGGGCACTGCGGCCCTCAAGTCACATAACATGTAGTTCTTACTGGAAGTTCCACCAGATGCTGGAGTGGCAATTTTGAAGAGTATGTGTGGAACCAGATTGTCACAAAACTTCAAAATTTTGACTAAGTAGAGGCCACCACTACTTTACTAATATGCAGGACTAAAATGAAAAGTGATTTGTGGATGGGTGATGAAGAAAGTGGAATGAGGAAAAGGAAGGTGAGAATGAGGCAGACTGAAGAACTACATGCCAATCAACAAATGAACTGGGCTGCAGGACAGCTAACAGTAGACCCCAAAATGGAATTCAGCAGAATTGTCCCTCAGAGAATTTGAGAATTTTCAGTTAAAACTGAATGGAGAAAGGAGAGAGAAAGCAATAGGGAATCGCCATCGTCGTTTCAGACTGGGGAGAGGTCTGGAGGTGCTGTAGCAGGAAAACCGAGCCATTTGATTGAAAATGTAGCTCAACATTCTTGGAAGCAGTTGCTGCAGATGTCTTGGTGAGACAAGTGGGAGGGAATGCAAGGTGGGGATGCTGGAGCAGTAATTTTATGAAGTGTAGGAGTTGCCTATTAAAATATATGGAAGCTGAACGTTGGTTCCTTTGGTCATTTAGTTGTCATATCTTAGGTCAGGGAAATTTGAAGAGGCTCTTCTTAAAGCAGCATATTCTGTCTGATTGATAAAGGATGGTGTTACTGACATCATAGAGTTCTTCCCTCTCTTTGTTATCTATCCTCTCCTCTTATTTCCCTCCTGCCTTTTCTTCTTTTCTTTTTTGCTATATCACCTCTCTCCTGTTTCATTTTTCTGTTTTACTCCCTTTCCCTCTCTTTTTGGGGGAATGGAAGCTTCCACACAACCTCACTCTCTTCACCTCTTCTGGGGTCAGCTAGAGGCCTTTGTCCAAACTTCTTTCACTTGTCCAGGGGGACAAATGTCTGCTTCCATCCCCCTCTCAGTCTCATCCTCCACCTCAGGACCCTTCTGTAAGTTTCTATAGATCCACACCTCTCATCCCTCTTTGAAATCCAACATTCTCTGTGCCTTTCTTCTTCTCCCCTCCTTCTGTGCCTCAGGCCACTGGGTCTCCCCTGCAGCTCACTCACTCCTGGGGAGCATCTCCACCCCCTTGATGGTCACTACCCTCTTTATTCTGTCTCTTGCCTTCACGCAGATCCTCCTCTCTCCAACTTTCCTCAGAGCCTCGCTACACCCTTTTTTGGGCACAGAGAGCTATTTACTCCCATCCCTTTCTTCCCCTTGGGTCCTACACCGTAACACTTTGGAAATCAGCAGTGGCCTCCAACTCCTATCCCAGACATCTCTCCCCGTCCACTCACAACTCAGAGCCCTTCTCTCTTTGCATCACCAAGTAGCAGCATCCACACTGCACCTCCTATGTTAGATAGGCAGGAACAGAGAAACTAAGCATTCAGCAATTATAGGTAGTGTTTGCTGCTTGCTGCCTGGGCCCTCTGAGATTTGGAACAGCCCTCATCCCTAAGGTCAGAGGCAGACACTTTTGAAAATTGGACTCCCACTGCACCACAATTTTTTCTACAACCACAAATACTGTAACCACTGTTTCTCCAAGCCCTTGTTGTATTAGGCTGCAAATGTTCATAATATGATTCTTCAAAACACTTCAAAACTCTAATATTATTTTAAGTAACCTTCCATAATTTGGGCCAACTTAGTAAAAGAAAAACTAATATATCTGAAAATGAACAAGATTAAACACTGGCTTTAAAACGTTTATATCACTAATTGTTTTCATACCTGATATATTGTATAAACAATCCCATAGTTGCTCTTTTTTCATGTAGTTCTCAAGAACTCTACCAAGTGATTTGGGTGATAAAGTGCAATAGGATAATACTGTAAAGATTGCTTCAGTCAAAGTAGGCTCTTTGTTATTTATCTGTTTTATGCAGGAACTTTGTTCATCACATTTTGATACTTCAATTTCTTGAAAATGAATAAAATAATGGTTAATAGAATTTCAAATTAATTCTAGTTATGGAAATAAAAAGTGTCAAAGCAAACTGAAAACTGTATTTGAACTACATTTCAAAACACAATACCACTGAAATCTTTCACATAATAACATTTGATTCATTATGTCTGCTTAAGTTATATCCAGTCATTAAAAAAAATCAGAAGTTCTTAAAAAAATACAGTATACCCCTACTTTAAGTCAAATTTCATTCAAAACATAATTAGAATTTTATTATTCACCTATACATAAACTAAAACAGCAGTGATCAATACAGTGCTATTTCTGTAATACACCACTACCTCAATATAACGCCACCCGATAAAATACGAGTTTGGATATAAATCAGTAAAGCGGTGCTCGGGAGGGCAGGGCTGTGCATTCCGGTGGATCAAAGCAAGTTCAATATAACATGGTTTCACCTATAATGTGGTAAGATTTTTTTGGCTCCCAAGGACAGCGTCATATTGAGGTAGAGGTGTAGTTAGGATTACCATCAATAAATTTTACTCATCACTTGGGTAATTTCATTATTATATTAATAAAATAAAATAATATAAATCAATTGGTTAATATGCAAATCAAATGACATGACAGTTATAGACCTCTCCCAAACACTAAAGTTTTGTTTTTTATTTTTTTGTGATAATGAAAAAAAATAATTTCTCGAAAACAAAATCTCAGTCCTGGTAAGACACCCAGGCCAATATTTTCAAAAGTGACTAGTGATTTTGACACCTTAAAAGGATTTTTTGTTTTGTTTTGTTTTTTATAGGCGTAGTGCTCAGCGTTGTTGGGAATTTCTTCATTAACTCAGGCCGGGCACCCACAATCTCTAGCCACTTGTAAAAATCTTGGTTTCAGAGTTCAGAGATTATTTTCATCAGACACACACAAGTGAATGTTGTAGTGTCTCCTCACTCTCCAGGATGGTCAGTAGATTAATCTGTTTGTGCAAAAAGGACAGCACTGTAGCTGGGCCTCATACTAGGATCCTTATAGTCTTCATGTAGCAACTCTATCAATTGATCTAAAAGGAACATACAGATTCCTTGTCCAGCAGGAATTTTGTCAAGTTTAGCTCCATATACGTCTTATCTTATCACTGTGATTCACTTAAGTGAATGTGGATTATTTTTTGTACAAAATGAGGGAAGATAAAGTCTCCAAGGAGGAGTTGGGAAATCCTGCCTTACTCCTCAATCCAGTTGCAGTGTAGAGTATTTGAATTCTCCTATGAGATATGAGACATTTCTGAAATTCAGTTCCCTCCTGTTTTGCTCCAATTACTTTTCTTTGAATATTAATTGCTCAGTCACCTGAAGTGGCTAAAAAAATCACAAGATTTAAAAAAATAATAAACGTGGCATCAGTTTATTTGCCTTCTAGGTTTTGAATCCTTAGGTTTTATATTTTGAAGCTTTTCTCCACAACTGTAAGAGTTAGAATCTTTTAAAAATGAAAACTTAGATTTCTATGTATTCACATGATTCCATCATCAAATAATGAGAGAGACTCATAATAAAATAATGAGAGTTGGCAAGAGTGCAGCCACGGCTCCATCCACTCCCACCCTTCTCCCATTTTGGAGAATTGCTCTTGGGGACTGCTGATATTTTGGATGATTCTTACACAGTCCACACAAGGACAGGAAAAGCTTCCTAGTCCTTCCATTCATAACTAGGAATTATTTTGGGGAAGTTCTATGGCCTGTGTTACACAGCAGGTCAGACTAGATAACCTCAGTAGTCCCTTCTGGCCTTCGGATCTAAGAAAAACTACACAGCCACATAAGGAGAGTGGGTACTACAACTTATCTCTATGTATTTGTGTAATGCCTCGCATAATAAGTGCAATGGCACTATGATGATACAATCATCACTACCCACTAAATACATCTGAAACATATAAGTACTTATTTAAACGTAATTTTTGCTGACATATTTTTGCTTTTTGAGCATAAGAGAAGGAAAAAGTTGAGACATTTAAAAAAAATTATCTTTAGAAATTCTGCATGACTCATGCTGTGAAGTTAAATTTCAGGCAGTTTGTGGTCAGTTATGCAAATTACTCCAAAATTCAAAATGATAACATGCTTGTCTTTTAACTGCTTAAACATATCACTCTGAATTCAGACATAAATAATTACTACTTCTGATGAAATATGTAATCATGTATTCGTGTAAGACTTTGGGCTGCATGAAGAAAAAACAAAATCTATTTTCTTTGCTATGACCAAGAAATAGCTCTTGATAATTTTAGATTACTTTATACAGAAAACTAGATCAGTCACACTTCTACAAATATGTAACATTATCAAGACTATATCAGTTTTCCCAGAGTTTTAGGTGTAAAAAGTGCACTGTTTGAAACGGTATTGGTGTTTTGTTGATCCATACAGTATACTATTTTATAACACTTAATGTTTCTTTCCCATAAAATATCAAATTTGTAATGTAAAGAATGTGGTCAATTTTACCAGCACATATTTAATCAAACAGAAATTACTCTAGAAGAAAAAGATTATTACCGGTTTCTGTGTTACATAAAACAACAGTTTATCAATGTTATTATAGTTAATATAGCTCCACAGCATATATAAACAATATAATTTCTAACTTTAAGTAGCATATATTCCCCTGAACCTCAAAGGGCTGGTCAGTCAATAGATTAATAAATTCTGTCACTTCATCCTTGTGATAATTGAAGCAGCTAGTAAATTTCAATAGCGGGTAACACCAGGGTAAGAATATTATCCTGATCAAACATTTGTCAGTCTTTATAAAAGATGACAGGTATTTGAATAGGTAAGTGAATGCAGTTCAGCACTCAATAAGAAGCATGACAGAAGTTGAAGCAATGTTGTGCTTCTGACAAATGTAAGACCACTTTAAAATGACAGAAGTAAATTATGTCATGTTTAATAGTATGTGGACCTAATATTTTCTATTTTGATAAGTAATGAGAAATTAATTTGCAAAAGAATGATAAAAACTGATTTTTAACAGAATATAGTTGAACATTACGGCAAACATTATGCCAAATCCGTAACTACACCATAAAGGAATCAAAATGCTGAATAGTTTATTTGAAAGCTACTAAAGTGTTAGATGTGATGATAATGTTTATTGTTTTCAAACACAGTAAAAGCACAATAAAAGATGAAAGTCTGTGTAGAACCATTCTTCCATTTGCTTTCCTATTTCTCACATATTTACATATCTAACTATTAAAATATGAGGAAGAATACAGTTGAAGTTTACAGTAACATAAACACATAATTTCTTAATCAAAATCTCCTAGAAGCTTTTCAATGTTGAAAGCAAGTGATCCTTTAGAGCCCTAACTCAGACTAGTTTTTTTCCAGCAAAAGCTAATTAAAGCAGTTTTGATATCAAAACTCTGATAAATTCAAATTCATCCATTTCTTCTTAAAAGCAAACTGATTTGAAGTTGTGACAGTGGTCTATTTTATCAAAATGCTATCTGCCTTCAAAATATGAATGTTTAGATTGACTGCAACTCTCTTAGTAAAAAGTGAAAAAGAATTCTTCCTCCCTCCACCTCTCCCCCAGTTCAATATTTCTCCCACTGATAACTGGATAACTAATGATACCCACAATTGGCTGGTATCCTTCCATCAACAGTCAAGTAGTGAAAAATATAGCAAAACTCAAAAATTTATGTGTGTTTTCTTGCTGCCATTCTTACAAACAAAGCGCAAATACTCACTTGAACTTTTCAATAAAATTTTCATTAAGAGACAATCCTGATGTAGCAGTGTTTCCAAAAGCAAGTTCCAATTACAATACGGTTGGGATAAGAGCAGTTTCAGTTGACCCTGGGCTGCCATTTCTCCGGTTGATAGAGTCCTTTCAAAATGTAAGATAAAGACAGAATAATGTAGTTAATTTATCTATGAAATTAATAGCCTTAAAGTGCAGATGTAATGCTAACTCCTTTAAATGTCAATTCCTCCCAGATTACTCAGAAAATGCTTTCATGCTTGCTTACTTTAAGGCTGCTCGGGGAAGGAATTACATTTAATCTCAACTAGCTAAAAGCAAATTAATATTTGGTAGTCTGCCAAATTTATAACTGATACAAAGTAACCCCACTTATCTCTTTCGTGGAACCATATATGTTCTTGTTCCATGAGGCAAAAATGAATTTTCTCGTGCTTCAATAAATTTGAGGTTATTATATTTTAGTACAGTGCTACATTAATTGTTTAGCATGAGGCTATAAAATATCTGAAATCAAGTACAAGAAGTGGATAAATAACAAAACCAATGCAAATGCTAAAAGGAGTATGAAATGGGGTGCTACAGGAGCCGTGTTTTCAGTGTAAAGGATATTGTTCCAAGTCCTGCAAAATCCACATGCAAAAAGAGATTGCTCTAATAACTGGTATGCCAGCAAAGGGCCCTAGGTAGAGACAGTGGTTCAAATCTGAGTTCATTCTGGTCACAGACTTCCTGAGATACCATCCTTTAAAATTGGTCAGGATCCAAATGAATTTACATCTCAGGATTTAACTAGAGCTCAGCTAATGAACACCACCAAGAGCCAGCTTCAAAATGCAAAAATTAAGAAGTTAATTGATTTTGAGTCTGGTTCTACAATGTGATGCACCTGGCTGCTGCAAGCAACCTTCCCCACTCTCCTTGACCCATCTGACCCCAACAGCGGACTCAGAGCTCCTAGCTCAGTAGACTTGTGCAAGGGATGACCCTCAACACCTTGGCCACTCCCCCTTCTGGAAGGGCAGCCGCTTGGTTCCTGCCACTTTCTGTCCCCTCTGCCCTCACTGGGGCTGTGTGTGCTGGCGCACCCGTGCAGCATGCACTGTCTGGGTGGCAAGTGGGACCCAGCCCAAAAACTTAGCTCTAGCGAGGACTAGCCGAAGCTGCCATTGCAGGAGGCTTCAGGGAAGTTTTTGGCGCTGGCTTCCACTTGTTGCTCTGACAGTGCACACAGCCCAGGTACCCTTGCACACACAGTGCCAGGGAGGGCTGGGGAGGCCTGGGAGCAAAGACCAGAGAGCAGAGGACGGGGAGGGGCAGGGCTCTTGGCTCAGCACAGCCAGTGGAGGGGTATTCCCAACATCTGAGCGAGCGGTAGTTGCCTCGCACCTGTCAGCTTTGTTCCCTGGTCCAGGCAAGCTCTGCACAGCAGCAAGGAGGAGTGGAGCAGGAATGGTAAGACTGCTCAGCCAGGCAGTAATGGCACTTCCAGCTACCGCACTGGCTGCCTGCAGCGCTGGTCCTCTGCTGCCAGGAACTCTGGGATACATCAGGAGGACTTCTGGGACCTGAGTCAAGTGCAAACACTTGGTCACGTGCACACACAGGAAATCAGTAGGGCTTGGACCTTCAATCCCTGCATGGCCCTGGGACCCTAGATTTGCACAATTGATGTGTGGATGCAAGGGTGGTTAGGCTTCAGTCCAGGTTCAAACCTGGACTTACATTTCTGTGCAGACATACCCTTAGTCTGACCTCAGTGGTAGGCAAGGCTTTAGAACAAAATGTGAAGGAAAGAATAATTAAATCAATAGAGCAGGGGTGGGCAAACTTTTTGGCCTGAGGGCCACATCTGGGTGGGGAAATTGTATGCAGGGCCAGGGCAAGGGGTTGGGGTGTGGGAGGGAGTATGGGATGTGGGAGCGGGTATGGTGTGCAGGAAGGAGCTCAAGGCAAGGGATTGGGGCAGAGGAGGGGTGTGGAGTGTATGAGGGGGCTCAGGGAAGGGGATTGGGGTGCAGGAAGTGTGCGGAGTGCAGGAGGGGATTCAGGGCAGGGGTTGGGGTGCGGGAGGGGTACAGCAGGGAGCTCAGGGCAGGAGGTTGGGGTGCAGGAGGGGTGCGGAGTGTACGAGGGGACTCAGGGCAGGGAGTTGGGTGCAGGAGAAGTGCAAGGTGCAGGAAAGGGGCTTAGGGCAGGGAGTTGGGGGGGCGGTGTGCAGGAGGGGTTCAAGCTCTGGGGTGGCAGGGGTGTGCAACGGGACCAGGACAGGCTCCCTGCCTGGTATCAGAGGGGTAGTTGTGTTAGTCTGGATCTGTAAAAGCAGCAAAGAATCCTGTGGCACCTTATAGACTAACAGACATTTTGGAGCATGAGCTTTCGTGGGTGAATACCCACTTTGTCGGATGCATGTAGTGGAAATTTCCAGGGGCAGGTATATATAAGCAAGCAAGCTGGAGATAATGAGGTTAGTTCAATCAGGGAGGATGAGGCCCTGTTCAAGCAGTTGAGGTGTGAAAACCAAGGGAGGAGAAACTGGTTTTGTAGTTGGCAAGCCATTCACAGTCTCTGTTTAATCCTGAGCTGATGGTGTCAAATTTGCAGATGAACTGAAGCTTAGCAGTTTCTCTTTGAAGTCTGGTCCTGAAGTTTTTTTGCTGCAAGATGACCACCTTAAGATCTGCTATAGCGTGGCCAGGGAGGTTGAAGTGTTCTCCTACAGGTTTTTGTATATTGCCATTCCTAATATCGGATTTGTGTCCATTTATCCTTTTCCGTAGAGACTGTCCAGTTTGGCCGATGTACATAGCAGAGGGGCACTGCTGGCATATGATGGTGTATATTATATTGGTGGACGTGCAGGTGAATGAACCGGTGATGGTGTGGCTGATCTGATTAGGTCCTGTGATGGTGTCGCTGATGTAGATATGTGGGCAGAGTTGGCATCGAGGTTTGTTGCATGGACTGGTTCCTGAGCTAGAGTTACTATGGTGCGGTGTGCAGTTATGGGTGAGAATATGTTTCAGGTTGGCAGGTTGTCTGTGGGCGAGGACTGGCCTGCCACCCAAGGCCTGTGAAAGTGTGGAATCATTGTCCAGGATGGGTTGTAGATCCCTGATGATGCGTTGGAGGGGTTTTAGCTGGGGACTGTATGTGATGGCCAGTGGAGTCCTGTTGGTTTCTTTCTTGGGTTTGTCTTGCAGTAGGAGGCTTTGGGTACACGTCTGGCTCTGTTTCCTTATTTCCTTGTGCGGGTATTGTACTTTTGAGAATGCTTGGTGGAGATTTTGTAGGTGTTGGTCTCTGTCTGAGGGGTCAGAGCAGATGCGGTCGTACCTCAGTGCTTGGCTGTAGACAATGGATTGTGTGATGTGCCCGGGATGGAAGCTGGAGGCATTAAGGTAGGCATAGCGGTCGGTAGGTTTTTGGTATAGGGTGGCGTTAATGTGACCATCACTTATTTGCACCGTGGTGTCTAGGAAGTGGACCTCCCGTGTAGATGGTCCAGGCTGAGGTTGATGGTGGGGTGGAAGCTATTGAAACCGTGGTGGAATTTTTCCAGAGACTCCTTCCCATGGGTCCAGATAATGAAGATGTCATCAATGTAGCATCGGTAGAGAAGGGGCATGAGTGGACGAGAGCTGGGGAAGCATTGTTCCAAGTCAGCCATAAAAATATTGGCATATTGTGGGGCCATGCGGGTGCCCATAGCGATGCCACTGATCTGGAGATATATATTGTCATCAAATTTGAAATAGTTGTGTGTGAGGATAAAGGCACAGAGCTCAGCAGCCAGTTGTGCTGTGGTATCATCAGGGATACTGTTCCTGACAGCTTGTGCTCCCTGCCTGCTTACCTTGTCCCTGTCCCTGTGCCGCTCCAGGAAGCGCTGCAGCCCCTGGGGGATGCAGGGTGGAGGGCTCTGCATGCGCTGCCCTTGCAGTGCCTCTAGGTACCTCCACCAATGCTCCCATTGTCTGCGGTTCCGCATTCCCGGCCAATAGGAGCTGGGGGGGGGGGGGGGTGCCTGGAGGCAAGGGCAACGCACGGCACCCTCTGCCCTCCCCCGTGCCCGGGAGCCGATTCTGAGAGCAGCAACGGGCCTGCAATACCATGGGGGGCAATCCTGAGGGGCCGTAGTTTGCCCACCCCTGCAATAGAGGTAAATGGTAAAGGGGATGAAATGCAACACTGGTTTACCAAAAGTAGATCATGCCAGACAAACCTGATTTCTTTTTTTCAGAAAATAACTGATTTTTTTGATAAGGGAAGTACAATGGATTTAATATACTTGGGCTTCCACAAAGCTTTTGAGATGGTGCCAGCTGGGAAATTATGAATTAAACTAGGAAGATGAGAATCAATACAAGCATTGTAAAGTGGATAAGGAACTGGCTTAGAGGGAAAAGGCAACAGGTTGTGCTGAAATGTGGATTATTAGTTCAGAGGGAGATTACTAGCGGAGTTCCTCAAGGACTGATTTTGGAACTAATCTTATTCAATATTTTTATGAATGACTGTGGCACAAAAAGTAGGAGCATGGCAATGAAATGTGTGGATGACAAAAAGTTGGGAGGCATTTTCAATACAGAGGAGGATCAGAATATTATACAGGAAGAACTAGATGACTTTAAAGACTGGAGTGACAGAAATGGGATGAAATTCAATAGTACAAAATGCACAGTCATGCACGTAGGGTCTAATAGTAAGAATTTCCGGCATGAGGTGGAGACTTCAGTTGGAAGCAACAGAAGAGGAGAAAGAGCAGATGAGTGGGTTGATCACAGGATGACTATGAGCTACCAATGTGATAGAGCTATGAAAAAGGCAAATGTGATTCTAGCATGTATTAGGTGTGACATTTCCAGTGGAGACAGACAAATATTAATGCCATTGTACAAGGTACTGGTATGATCTCATCTGGAGATAAATTCTGGCAACCCATGTTCAAGAAAGGTGAACTCAACTGGAGCAGGTGCAGAGAAGAGCTGCTAGGATGATCAGAGGAATGCAGGGCCTATCTGATGAGAGGAGACCGGAAGCACTTGGCTTCTCTAGTCTAGCAAAAAGATGGCTGAGAGGAGATATGATTGCTCTCTATAAATACGTTAGGAGGCTAAATGACAGGGAGGATAAAGAGCTAGTTAAGCTAAAGGACAATGTTGGCACAATGGGTATAAACTGGCCATGAACAAATTCAGGCTGGAAATCAGAAGGTGGTTTCTAAATAGAGGGATGAGGCTGTGGAACAGACTCCCAATAAGTGTTGTGGGGGCAAACAACTTAATTAGTTTTAAGGGAGAGCTGGACATATTTATGAGTGCAATTGTGTGACAGGGTTGCTTGTGATGGTGGGCAGTAGGGTTCAACAGCTCTGGACCTCATCTCCAGTTTATGTCTTATGTTCCTAAAAGCTCATGTTTCAAGATTTCCAGCTGACCATCTGTAGGAGTCAGGAATGGATTCTCTCCCCCACACCCCCCTGTTCTCCATCATATTCTGGGAGACTTTTAAATCTCCTTCCTCTGAAGCATCAGGGATGATCATGGCTGGAGATGGGGTGGAACAGAGCTCTGAAGTGGTACTGAGCATTCTCTCTCTCAGTTGCTTGGCTGTCTGATATTGCCAGTGAGTGTGAGGTTTTTTTGCCTTCCTCTGCAGTGTGTGGATGCAAGTCACTTGCTAGGAGTATCTGGTGATACCTTGCTTAATTATTCCCCTGCCGTTGCAGGGGCCTCGGGCACTGGTGAACCTTGGTCCCTCCTATTCTCTGCCTGTGACATCTAATAGACTAGTCTCCTGTGAACTGTAATACTTTGATCTAATTTCAGTTGTTGGGTTTGTTGTGAGGGTGCTGGATGGTGTTGGTGGCTTGTGATATACAGAAGGCAGGGTTGTGAACTTTCTAATTGCACAAAACCAAACACTCTTGCCCCGCACCAGCCCCACCCCTTCCCTGAGACCCAGCCCTGCCCCCTCTCTGAGGCCCCACCCCTGCTCACTCCATCCTTCCTCCCTCCCTTGCTCATTTTAACCAGCCTGGGGCAGTGGGTTGGGGTGTGGAATCTGGAAGGGAGTTTGGGTATGGGAGGGGGTTCAGCACTGGGGCAGAGGGTTGGGGTGTAGGAGGGGGTTCAGGGTGCAGCTCCAGACAGCTATTACCTCAGGCAGCTCCCAGGAAGTGGCTAGCATGTTTCTCCAACTCCTAGGCAGAGGTGCGGCCAGGCAGTGCTGCGTGTTGCTCCCGGCCACAGGCACCGCTCCCACAGCTCCCACTGGCCACAGTTCCTGGCCAATGGGAACTGTGGAGCTGGCGCTCAAGGGGGCAGTGCGCAGAGCCCCCCGGCCACCCCTTTTGCCTATGAACCAGAGGGACATGCTGGCCACTTCCCAGGAGCCACGCAGAGCTGAGTAGAGAGCCTGCCAGCCCTGCACCCACTAGACTTTTAACAGCCTGATCAGTGGTGCTGACCAGAGCTGCCATGGTTCCTTTTCAACCAGGTGTTCCAGTCAAAAACTGGACACCTGGTCACCCTAACAGGTCAGGCTAGATGATCTGATGATCCCTTCTGGCCTAAACTCTATGACACAAATTAGGCCTAATTTCTGATACACCAATTTTGGCTCACTGATTTTTGGTTTCACACAGTCTTGTTTACCAAGCATGATGCAGCACAGTCACTAAATTATATCATTAGGCCTTTTTGTTTGGATTAATTCAGTCTCTCACTTTTGCACCTTTTCCCATTAACATTTATTATTATAGCTTATTGTGACCTTATGAACTTTCACTATAATTAGAGTAAATTTGTTGGGCCAATTACTACAGCAGGTCTCCACGTTCCCCTTTTCTGTCAGAGTTGTTCAGCTCTAACCAAGGCCGGCTCTAGCAATTTCGCTGCCCCAAGCACGGCGGCACGCTGCGGGGGGCGCTCTGCCACTCGCTGGTCCCGCGGTTCCGGTGGACCTGCCGCAGGCGTGCCTGCAGATGCTCCGCCGGAGCCGAGGGACCAGCGGACCCTTCGCAGGGACGCCTGCAGCAGGTCCACTGGAGCCGCCTGCTGCCCTCCTGGCAACCGGCAGAGCGCCCCCCACGGCATGCTGCGCCAAGCACGCACTTGGTGCGCTGTGGCCTGGAGCCGGCCCTCGCTCTGACAAAGATGTTGCCCTTTTGACAATGACCCCTTAATCAACACAGGGATCATTGATATATTTCATTTTAGAAAACCCAGTTCTTCTGTAAATGTGGACTTTTTCATGTGAATGTTCACAAATAGCAATTTAAAAAGGCATAAATATGACTGAATCACAAAGCCATTCAGAATACAAATGAATGATCACAAATATACTTTCTTCAGTAATTGACTGTTTCTACCATTAATATTTTATTACATTATGGAGGCTCTTAGTATTGACTCCATAGTTAAAGTAGAGTTCTAAAATGGTCTTAGAATGAGCATATAATCTTGCCTTTCTGTAAAGTAATTGTCTTCTTGATGAATAATTCCTCAAAGTGTTAGTTTTTATGGCCTTTGAATTTTCTATTTAGATTTTATTTTATTTCTCATCATAAGTTTTTAGAAGGAAGTCTTTGAAATTGGGTTCTGGACAAAATTTGTCCTTGGCAGTATTCCCTTTCATTGTTGACTGACATTAAAAAAAAAAAAAGAGAAGACTATTTTCCTATATAAAATATGCTTTTTAAAAAAACCCAATTTTGCATCATTTTTAGCCATTACACTTATTCATTTGAGCCAAACCTATATGCTCCACTGGTTGATGATTGAGAAAGTTTATTCATTATGCATATAAACTTTATACACATAAATGTGACATGCACCAGTGCATTAAGTACTTATGCACCAGTGCAAAAACTATACATGCATAAATTTTATGTGCTAGTGCACAGACAAAACCTTTTCTATTAGATAAAATCTTCTCACCAGGAACTACACTTTTCTGTCAGATTGTATCCTGCAATGGAGAAGGATTTATGTGAAGCTAAACATAAATATGTGCCATTTATGGCAGCAGCTGGCACTTCTACCGTCATGGGTCTGCCGCCGCCATCCCTCATTCGCCTGCCTCATCATTCAACTCTTCACCTTCATTTGAGCATTAAAACTCCTTAGAAATGAATCCACCAAAATCTCTGTTGTTTCAGTCAGGGTTACTATGTCATAGTATACCAATCAGAAACCCATAAAAAAGCATGGAAATGAAAAGTTCTATTCTATTCTACAGTGCTCATCACTGTAATACAGGGATTGGCAACCTTTCAGGAGTAGTGTGCCGAGTCTTCATTTATTCATTCTAATTTAAGGTTTTGCGTGCCAGTCATACATTTTAACGTTTTTAGAAGGGTTCTTTCTATAAGTTTATAATATATAAACAAAACTAATGTTGTATATAAAGTAAATAAGGTTTTAAAAATGTTTAAGAAGCTTCATTTAAAATTAAATTAAAATACAGAGCCCCCCGGATTGGTAGCCAGGACCCGGGCAGTGTGAGTGCCACTGAAAATCAGCTTGTGTGCTGCCTTCGGCATGCGTGCCATACATTGCCTACCCCTGCTGTAATATCTTAAGGCACATAACAGTACATTCCCTCTACTTCTTAACCCACAAACACACACCTTACCATTAATACAAAAACCTATTTGCCTCAAATCATGTATTGTAAATCTGCCTCTCATAACACCCTTTACCAAACTTCCCCACAGCCCAAAACACCATTAGGCAAAATATCTGCAAAAAACAGTATTGTGAGTGGGTAGTTTAGTATTGTGAGTGGATAATGTTATGGATTGCACTGTCTGTGGTGCATATTAATTGTGGGGATGGTATGTGGCTCTGGATGGAGAAATATTGTTAGGTGGCTTCCCTGTCATTTTCATGCTTTTGTGAGTTTGTGCCAAGTATGTTGTGTGTGTAGAAACCCTAACTGCTTGACAATTATGTTCATTGTATATTAATAAATATGGATATATAGATTTGTAATTTATATGACTAATATGTACACACACATATTCAAATCTTAATACAATTTACAGCAAACAGAAAACCTTGAATTTTTTTACATCTATTAAAATAATTTTTCAGGATTAATCCTTTCCATTTTTAATAACTATTCTTAAAATACATTATATATTATATATACACAACAGGTCTTTAACACATGCATAACAACAACAAAGCAGGAATTATGTTACAAGAAATTTAAACATTAAAAAACAACTAATATTAATGACGTTTAGCATTCTGGCTTATGTGTAAATTCTACATTTTCATAAATTAGTGACATTACAGTGGCTAGCCTCAGTTGTGTTTACTTTTATGGCTGGCTTTCATATATTTATACAGCACCCTTTCCACCACTGCTCTTCATTGCCCCCCAAATATGAGACAAGTAAGGTGTTTGGTCAGTTGAGTACATGAATATTAATATTTAAAATTACTTATAATAAATTAAAAGCCATTTTTAGACTATTTGGATAGAAATAAAGCTTGTCTGTCATTGACCAGATGGGAAGCTATCATTTGCAATATATTATATACACCAGTTCTTGGCTCTTTAAGCCTCTTGCAAATTGAAATGTACAGTGGTGTGACTCACTCAGAGGAAAAATAAAATGTTGCAGACATTCCCTACAGCCACTGAGCTCGCACCAATAAATGCACTGAGAAGTTTTTGTATTGGACATATGGAGAGGCATATGTTCTCTCATCCTCCTAGCTCATGTAACCGTGAACATAACACTAGCCTCATAAAAAAAGAGACAAAAGGTAAACTATATATAAATATCAGACATTTAAATTTTCAGTTTTGTAATCATGGAAGAAAAGAGAAGAGTGATGATTGCCAATAGTAGAGTTTTAGGTCCATAAAAAAGCAATTTCTGAATCATCAAACCAAATCACTAAAAGAACATAAATATTCATTAAAACTAGTCACTAAATAGTATGATAAACAAATGTGTTATTTTTGTTGGAATCTAACATGAAAAATAAATGTGCAAAATTCAACCTTTTTTATTAGACAAACAAAAGTTAACAACATTTATTTAAAAAAAGGAAAAAAAATTAAGAGTCAAAGAAACATTGTCTAAATCAATGTTTACAGTATCTAGAAGTCTTAAAATATCAAGCTTTCCTCCACCTTTAGGTTACTTCTAAAAACAATAAGATGTTTGAGTACATTAAGATCAGATTAAAACAACTTCTTACTTTTTCATATCTAACTCCAGTATAGATCTGAGCCATCATAAGCAACATAGCATACTATTATACTGAACATCACTTCTGAGATTAACGAACGTTTCAGTTTATGGACTCTGCATTTTCATGGCAGCACCACCAGCTTAGAGAGGGCAAAATTATAATTATAATAATAATTATTATTAATATCTGTTTTGAGGTAGCATCTAGGGACTCCAGTCATGGATCAGGGCCCCACTGTGTGAAGCACTAAACAAACACACTTGTTTTAAACTTTGCTATCAACATGAACACAACTCTGTTTAGAAGCTGAAACTTACGAGGATTAATAAATAGTTAGGATACTTCAATACTACAGTCTCCTGTAGTTAGAATATTTTTTCTTTTTTACTTTTTATTGTTCACACTTCATATGTGATACTGGAAATAGGAAAACTTCCATAATACAAATATACTAGGCAAAATATTCATAGCAAAACTGATAATTCTCAAAATCTGTCCCTTCTACAAGTTGGTGGTACTTCCATCAAAATGTGGGGTATTGCATTGAATTTTCTGAATAGGTGAAAATGTTGTTGCCAAAGACAAGTACTAAGTGTTTTTAGAGTCTGATCATATGGATTGTCTCTCTGTAGACACACTAGCCATGTTGCTTGTGGTGGATTTGCCCTCTTCTTATTGCCCTCCTATTTTCCTGTGCCGGCCTACCTCGGAATTCACTTCTTCAGTGTATAGAGTGATGCATAGACGCCTGTCATTTATATTCTGATTATTTTTGTCCCACACAGTGGCAATACATAAGTTCTGAGTAGTGTCAGAGCAGCTTTCAGCCACTTCCTCAGACCAAAGTTGCCCTAAAGACCATGTGTGAAATCCTGACCCCCCTGCAGTTAGTGGGAGTTTTGCTACTGACTGAAATGTGGCTTCCTTGCATAGGAGGAATCCTTGGGTAGAATAAGAGACAATAATAGCTGCTACACTACACTGCCCTTCTCCCTGTAAGAGGTACAAGGTGTCTTAAGGGCATCTTTTTACTCTGGTGATCCATGGCTTAAGTTACATTGAGGGAACTGGCCCAGAATCAGGAGATCACAAAAGTGACTCAAAGCTCAGGATCTGCTATGGTCTTCACTACAGCAGTCCCTTCCATTTTATCATAAGTTATTTTAAGAATGGAGCCAGATTCCTTTGTCTTTTCTTTATTGTTTTTAAATATGAAAATATATGTTCTCAGAATAAATATACAGATTTACAAACATCTAAATTATGAAAAATGAAGTCAAAAATAATTTGAGGAGTTATGGGGAAGAGGCAAAGGGATTGTCAGAGGATCGACAATGGGCCTGTGAGTACGTTGGGACCAAAATTAGAAAGGGAATGACAGCACAGCTTGTAACATATGCCTTGTGATATTTGCCATTATATGCAGTGAAACAGAAAGAGAAATTATTCATTTGCTTTTAAACATGTAGCAAGTTCCCTGGAAAATACGGGCATAGTTTTCAATTCATTATTTAAATATCACACCTACTTTTTTGAGCTAGCCCTTTTAATTTCCCCCTAAATTAAATGCTATGAAAATTGTACCTGTGCTGAATTACATGATTATCAACTATTGTATATTTATATTTTCATGAAACAAATATGAAATATTGAAAATCATTCAGATATCGAACATAACATAAATACACTGCTAAAGAGATAGATAATGCACTTTCTTCCTCATGACCTTTCTTATAGATCATGGAAGTTTAAACAGAACACTTTACATCAGATAAAACTTGTAATAAATTCAGAAAAGTGCTTATATATTATTTCAACTGAATTTAAACTACAATAAATATCTAAGAACACTATCAGCACAATATCACAGCAATATCTAACTAGTAGTAAGTATATGATTTTTTTTCTTATTTATATCAACTAGAGATACTCACATAAGTAAAGGAGGACAAAATGATGTTACGCAATATAGCCAGTGTAATGGGTGACTGATATTTGGTTTGGAGAAATCTGATGGAAGTAGCTCACCAAAACCATTCTGAAATGTCCTGGAAAAATAAATTAGTTTTCAGTTAAAAAGACAAAAAAAAATCTCTTTAAGAACCAACATGAAACACGAGAACTAAAAAAGTTGATTTATAACCTATTTGTTTACTCCCATTTGATCAGACGTGAAATTTTAAAAAATCATTTTATGTCTTAGATACTAGTAAATTTTTTGCAGCTGAGTTTTATACAAAACTGGCACTGTAACAGACAGTTAAACACACTGGTTTTATTATATCGTTATTTTTAAATAATCTCTTTACAAAATAAGATTATGGACTGAAAGTAGGCTAAATAACCAAACTAAGTTACTTTTTTGTCATTAGTTTCCATTCCCCTTCTCTTTATAGATAATTAGTAGGGCATGTTGTCAACATTATGAGTACACTCTGCAGAATCATGACCTTTTGAGGTGGTGATGATATATCTCCTGCTAGACATGCTACCGAGATATCTACTTTGGATTAAATCAGGAAAATTTGGGGTCAGAATCTTTGGCCTGCTTTACTGTGGAAATGGAAAGCTAGCTTAGACGAACAGCTAGGATTCCCAATACAAGGAGAATCTCCGATTGGTGTAAAGCTGGCATAGATGGCGCAGTGTCATCCATTCATGGCCTTCCCAACATAAGGGAACATTCTAGAGAGAAAGCAAGGTATTGCCAGATTGCACTGGGAATCCCACTAGTGCTGGCACATATTAGATTAGCCCTTTGGACTGCTCTAACACATGCCTAGGGACTATGCCCCTTTGCCTCCCCTTCCCGATGTCTCGAGCGTGTCAGGGCAGCTCCAGCACACTTGAGAGGATGTAGTTCCTTCTCTCCATCCCATTGCTCAAGTGGAATTCTCATTTCAAAAACTTTCACTTCCAATGTTTAATATTTCTTTTTCACATACACTCTTGTGCATCTTAAACTGTTTCTCTCTGGTCTTTGCTGTTCTATAAGAAATGGGTGAGATTTTCTAAAATGACTTAATGGCAACAGATGCCTTTGAAAATCCTATTGTATATAACTAGTACTATCTTGCAAAATCAGTCATGATAGGTTCATTTTCTCTCTGATGTAAAACAATTAGTTAAGATCCTTGTGCTAAGTGCCCTTTGCACTGCTCCAACAGTGAAAAGGCACTTAAAGCCACCTTCAGCAAATAAGGGAAGATTTTCATGGGACAGATGCATCTTGGTTGGCATAAAACTGGCTTTATACCACCTGCTCCTCTAACCTGGCACATGGGACAGAAGGGGGCATGCCACAGTCAGGAGGGGCTGAACCCTGGGAGACTAATATAACCGCTACAGCTGGCATAACTCAGAACAGCCTGGTGTCTGCTTTAAATTACACCAAGGCAATTTC
This sequence comes from Gopherus flavomarginatus, assembly GCF_025201925.1. NCBI lineage: Eukaryota > Metazoa > Chordata > Testudines > Testudinidae > Gopherus > Gopherus flavomarginatus. The sequence continues at coordinate 60,966,767 of NC_066619.1, forward strand.
TCTTTCCTCGGCTATGCCAAGTGTGGTCTTAGGGCTGTTCAGGATCTTGGGAACTGATTTCAATGTAGTTATGCCAGGGGTGAATTTGGCCCAATGTGTCTAAGGAGAAATTACACACTAATTTCCTTCTTCCTTCTACTTTGTTTAAGTTCTACCAAAATTTCCATAATGTCTCTCTGATTTGAACAATTAATGACTGAAATTATAAATACTGCCACATCATTATTGTGTGTGTATTTTTTTAAAAGCCTAGGAAATTAAAAGAAAAGAAGTGAGGGTAGCCAGCACTTGGTTTCTGTTTAAAATTTTCAAGTTTCTTTCAGAATAAAAATCTGAGCTTTAATTGGGGGCAATGGCTAGAGTAAACAATAAAACTAATTTAATAGTCTCATTTAGTTCAGAAATTTTCTTCTAAACCATAACAGTAGCTCTTCTGGGATGCTCCAAATTCAGGGGTAATATAATATTCTGTAATTCTGTAAGCTGAACAGTGCTGGTTGTTATTGGTAACATTTAGGATTTGTATTGCGTTAGCACGCAGGAAATCCAGTTATGGACCACCGCTCCTATTACTTAATTATACATATCTAGACTCAGCCTCCTAATCTAGAAAGAAGGATCAGCCCTTCCCTCTAGGGCAGTGGCTCTCAACCTTTCCAGACTAGTGTATTCCTTTCAGGAATCTGATTTGTCTTGTGTACCCCCAACTTTCACCTCATTTAAAAACTACTTATTTACAAAATCAGACAAAAATACAGAAGTGTCACAGCACACTACTACTGAAAAATTGCTTACTCTCTCATTTTTACCATATAATTATAAATCAATTGGAATATAAATATTGTACTTACATTTCAGCATATAGTATATAGAGCAGTATAAACAAGTTATTGTCTATATGAAATTTTAGTTTGTACTGACTTGCTAGTGTTTTTTTATGTAGCCTGTTGTAAAACTAGGCAAATATCTAGAGAAGTTGATGTACCCCCTGGTAGACCCTGGATACCCTTTGGGGTACATGTACCCTTGGTTGAGAACCACTGCTCTAGGGTACTTCATCACCCAAATGTTTTGTATATTTGGATGTTTTTGTTTGTTTGTTTGAAGTTTATCCTATTAAAATTCCTTTTTCCAGTCCCACTAGGTAAAGTTTAGAGGTACAGACAAATTGTTGATAAAGTCATTCCCTAGTTTTTCATGATTCCACACACACACTTTCCAAAAAAAAAAAACCACACCAACAACAACAATAATAATTCCATCCTCTCATCCATGAGCGGGAAAACGAACTATAACACTCATCTTGCATTTCTTAGGAAAAAGTAGCAATTAAAAAAAATCAGTGGGAGTTTTGCCACTGACTATAATGTGAGCATGATAAAGCAGCTTTGAGTGGAAATGGTGGCATATACCGAGCAGGGTACACTACAGAAGGGTAAGGGATCATTACAACAGTTACATTTAAGCTTCCTCAATAACACACATGAAGTCTTCTGACGACTCTGATAAGATAAGATTGTAAAGTAGGTAAAGGAAAATAAAAATATTTCCACAGGGAAACTGTAGAAGTTTTAAAATGCTGGCAATGTCTAAGACAAATTCTTACTTGCTGTAGCTGTTCATAAATTTTTTTTTCCAATTTAACCAAGTAGGATGCTACACCTCTTAAAGAATCTGCAGTAATAGGAAATAGCAATTATTGACTTTGATGAAAACAGTATTCCTTAATGGAAATCATGATTGATAAAGTCTGAGTAGTAATAAGCAGCCACGTTTTCTCTGCTGGTAGTATATGAGCTGTTGGGGAGATTTTTGGAATACAGCAGTTTGTTAAATACAATCCTTCAGAGCTCTCTTAATGTCAAGCAGGTGGCATAGACTTTTGGATTCTGAGTTATGAGGTTTAGGAGAGCAAACTTCTAGGCAGATTTCAAAAATGATGTGGAAACCTGTGATCGCTTTAAGGAAGCACATTGTCCACATGTAACATCTTCCTCAAATATTATAAAGAATGAAGTGTCTGCTAATAATGCAATAATCCTTTGGTGCCAGCAGTTTTCAGTGTCCACTGCTGGCAATGTAATTCTTGCCAGAAAGAAAATGTAACTCTGTGCCAGACAGTTTAATTCAACTGCTCTTCTGACAGAAGTATAGTAATAGCTAGTAGAAAAGTTGTTTTGACTATAAGATGTATTAAGGCAGCTGCCTATAGTCTCAAAGCGGTGGATAGCATCTGTGAGAGTATTTAATACCACAGCAAGATCCCAAGTTACAGTAGTTTTATTCTCCCTTAGAGTATGACAAGGTGAGAATTGATCTTGCAAGCCTCAATGCAGGTGTGAAATGATGAGATGTCTACAAGATACAAATGGTGTTTCCTTGTAGATTTTGAAGGACTTGGTAATCTAAACAATTTAGAATTATGGATAACATGCAGCTGCATAAGTTGTAACTTGTTTTTCTTAAAAAATAGAGAGGTACTTCCAACTGCTAAAAGAAAAGAAAAAAAGAAAAGAAAAAAGTTGGAATCTCTAAATACTCCTCTCAGCAGTCATGCTATCATCCTGAATTTTTAATTTGTAATAGCATCTCCTGATGTCTAATACATAATCATCTGAAGGAGGGCAATTAGATCTTTTTCATCATCTTCAGCAACAGAAGGAACTGGTGACTTCTTCTCAACATGAGGCAACTGAAAACCACTCTGCTCCTCTTTGAGCTACCCTACGTATATAGCAGAGGGCAGTCTCTATTTTGAAGGATTAAGTGGGACTTTAATTGTGCATAAACCTCTTGCTGGCATTCTGAATAGGAGAGAATTTTACTTTGTAAGCAGAGGAGGGAATTAAGGGTACAATTAAATCCAGTTATCCACTGCCTTATCAAGATATACATGCTGCCAAGGTCTGCTAAAAGCAAATTCTTGTCACGTGAAAAACACGAAGGGAATTCTACATATCTGAGGGTTTTGAAACTCATGAGGATGTTTAGCTGAATATACCACTTCCCTGATGTGGTTTATTGATTTAAGTGCACATCTCAGCTCTCCAAGGAAATACAGATGGTTATTACTATCACTTGGGTATGGAATGTTAGATACATTATTTTGTCAAACTTGCATGTTAAATTGCTGTGATGTGGCTTGGTCACTTTGTAACATGGTGGACCCACTGAAATCAAGTTCAGAGGCAGGCAGATTGCATATTTGGGTTTGTTTACATTCTAAGGCCTGGTATACACTACGCGTTTATACTGATTTTAGCAGCGTTAAACCGATTTAACGCTGCACCCGTCCACACAACAAGGCCCTTTATATCGATATAAAGGGCTCTTTAAACCGGTTTCTGTACTCCTCCCCAACGAGAGGAGTAGCGCTGAAATCAGTATTACCATATCGGATTAGGGTTAGTGTGGCTGCAAATCGATGGTATTGGCCTCCGGGCGGTATCCCACAGTGCAGCACTGTGACCGCTCTGGACAGCAATCTGAACTTGGATACACTGGCCAGGAAGACAGGAAAAGCCCTGCGAACTTTTGAATTTCATTTCCTATTTGCCCAGCGTGGAGCGCTCACCAGCACAGGTGACCATGCAGAGCTCGTCAGCACAGGTAACAATGCAGTCTCCTGAGAATCGAAAAAGAGCTCCAGCATGGACCGCACGGGAGGTACTGGATCTGATTGCTATATGGGGAGAGGATTCTGTGCTAACAGAATTCTGTTCCGAAATGAAAAAACATTTGAAAAAATTTCCAAGGCCATGATGGAGAAAGGCCACACCAGGGACTCAGTGCAGTGCAGAGTGAAAGTTAAGAGGCTCAGACAAGCCTACCAGAAAACCAAAGAAGCAAACAGAAGGTTCGGAGCAGGGCCAAAAACATGCCGCTTCTACGCTGAGCCGCATGCAATTCCAGGGGGGTCCGCCACCACTATCCCACCTCTGTCAGTGGATTCCAAGGTGGAGGTGGTAATCTCAGCCATGGCTGAGGATTCTGCGGAGGGAGAAGATGAGGAGGAGGAAGAGGAGGACGAGCTTGCAGAGAGCACACAGCACTCCATTCTCCCCAACAGCCAAGAGCTTTTTCTCACCCAGACGGAATTACCCTCCCCGCCCTCCCAAGCCACTAGCCCAGACAATGAAGCCATGGAAGCGACCTCTGGTGAGTGTACTTTTGTAAATATAAAACATGGCTTAAAAGCAAACTTTCTTAATGATTGATTTGCCCTGAGGACTTGGGATGCATTCGCGGCCAGTACAGTTATTGGAAAAGTTTGTTAACATGTCTGGGGATGGAGTGGAAATCCTCCAGGGACATCTCCATGAAGCTCTCCTGGAGGTACTCCAGAAGCCTTTGCAGAAGGTTTCTGGGCAAGGCAGCCTTAGTCCATCCACCATGGTAGGACACTTGACCACACCATGCATGTAGCAAGTAGTCTGGTATCATTGCATGACAAAGCCTAGCTGCGTTATGGTCCGGATGATTGCTGGCATTCAAGCAACATCCTTTCTTTATCTCACTGTGTTATCCTCAGGAGAGCAATATTGTTCATGGTAATCTGGTTGAAATTCAGGAATTTAATTAAGGGGACAGAGATAGCCTTTCCTACTGCGCTGTTTGCCTGTTGCTTAAAAGAAATCCTTCCTTGCAGGTAGTCAAGCGGGAGGAGAGGAGAGGGAGGGAATGGCGCTGAGCTTTTTCGCATTTGGCTAGCAGGAATCTTCCCTGCTATGAACCACGCTGTGGAGGGGGAAGCAGGATGATTAGCAGTGATCTTCCATGATACCAGCCACACGGTGCAGGGAGGGGTAAATCGATCATCCCAGAGAATTGGATGGGGGTGTGGTTTCTGCTGCTGCATGTTAACAGGAAAGCAGCAGCACTGAATGGGATTTGTTTGGTATTTGGGAAAGGAGGGCACTGGGTATAAGAAGGCTGCAGAAGCCGAAAGACAATGGCTTACCATTGCCGCATGCAAGCTGAATTCTGCTGCCCGGACCTGCGTCTGTGAGATCTCTAACACCAGAGCCGCAGGCACTCAATATTAAGATGCAAAATGCGACCTTGTAGTGAAATCACATGTGGTATGTAAGGTGAATAGTGTTGTTCACTGTGAAAGAGTATAAGCATTGTCCTGTAAAATGTATCTTTTTAAATATTTCTCTCCCTTTTTTCCCTGCCTCATGCAGCTGCAAATTTTTCAAGCCTCCCTACTCCATCCTGAAGGCTACCTCAGATAAGACGGCGGAAAAAAAAAGACACGAAACGAAATGTTCTCGGAAATCATGGAAGTGACCCGCAATGAAAGAGCTCATCTGAATGAGTGGAAGGATGTGGTAGCAAATTACAGGAAAGATGCCAGTGAACGTGAGGACAGGAGGGACGAACGTGAGGAGAGGAGGGACGCTTGAGATGAGAGGTGGCACCAGGAAGATCAGCGGTGGCAGGATGCAACACTGGGGCTGCTGCGTGATCAAACTGACATCCTCCGACATCTGGTGGAGCTTCTGAACAGCAGCAGGGTCACAGAGTGCCACTGCAGCCCCTGTGTAACCACCTTCACCCCTCACCATGTTCCATATCTTCCTCATCCAGATGTGTAAGAACGCGTGGGGGAAGGCTTTGTGCACCCGCCCACTCCACCCACATTTCCCAACCAAAAGGCTGTCATTACTTTGAAATTTTTTTTAGTGGCCTTTTTCCTTCCCTCCTATCCTCCTCCCAAACCACACCCAGGATACCTTGTCAGTTCTCTCTCTCTTTTTATAACGACTTTTTAATAAAGAATACATGATTTTTAAACAATAGTGACTTCATTTCCTTAAGCAAGCTGTAATCGAAGGGGGAGGGTAGGTTGCTTACAGGGAATGAGTCAATCAAGGGACGGGGGTCATCAAGGGGAAACAAACACAACAGTCACACCGTACCCTGGCCCGTGATGAAACTCGTTTTCAAAGCTTCTCTGATGCGCACCGCTTCGTGGTGTGCTCTTCTAATTGCCCTGGTGTCTGGCTGCACGTAATCAGCGGCCAGCTGATTTGCCTCAGCCTCCCACCCCGCCATAAAGGTCTCCCTCTTACACAGAGATTGTGGAGCACACAGCAAGCAGCAATAACAATGGGGACATTGCTTTGGCAGAGGTCTGAGCGAGTCAGTAATGTGCGCCAGCGTGCCTTTAAACGGCCAAATGCACATTCTGCCACCGTTCTGCACTTGCTCAGCCTGTAGTTGAACAGCTCCTGACTACTGTCCAGGCTGCCTATGTATGGCTTCATGAGCCATGGCATCAAGGGGTAGGCTAAGTCCCCCAGGATAACTACAGGCATTTCAACATCCCCAACTGTTATTTTCTGGTCTGGGAAGTAATTCCCTTGCTGCAGCCGTTTAAACAGAGGAGTGTTCCTGAAGACGCGAGCGTCATGAACCCTTCCTGGCCATCCCACTTGGATGTTGGTGAAACGTCCCTTGTAATCCACCAGTGCTTGCAGCACCATGGAAAAGTACCCCTTGCGATTTATGTACTGGGTGCCCTGGTGCTCCGGTGCCAAGATAGGGATATGGGTTCCATCTATCGCCCCACCACAGTTAGGGAATCCCATTGCGGCAAAGCCATCCACTATGACCTGCACATTTCCCAGAATCACAACCTTTCGTAGCAGCAGCTTAATGATTGCTTTGGCTACTTGCATCACAGCAGCCTCCACAGTAGATTTTCCCACTCCAAATTGATTCCCGACTGACCGGTAGCTGTCTGGAGTTGCAAGCTTCCAGAGGGCTATTGCCACTCGCTTCTCAACTGTGAGGGCTGCTCTCATCTTGGTATTATGGCATTTCAGGGCAGGGGAAAGCAAGTCACAAAGTTCCATGAAAGTGCTCTTACGCATGTGAAAGTTTCGCAGCCACTGCGAATCGTCCCAAACCTGCAAAACTATGCGGTCCCATCAGTCTGTGCTTGTTTCCCGGGCCCAAAATCGGCGTTCAATGGCTAGAACCTGCCCCATTACCAGCAGGATCTCTAAAACACAGGGGACCGCGGTTTGAGAGAATTCTGTGTCCATGTCCTCATCACTCTCATCGCCGCTCTGCCGCAGCCGCCTCCTCCTCGCCTGGCTTTGCAGGTCCTGGTTCAGCACAGACTGCACGAGAATGCGCGAGGTGTTTACAACGTCCACGATTGCGGTCTTGACCTGAGCAGGGTCCATACTTGCTGTGCTATGGCATTTGCACAATTCACCCAGGAAAAAAGGCGCGAAACAGTTGTCTGCTGCTTTCATGGAGGGAGGGGTGATGCTGTACTTAGAACCACCCGCGACAATGTTTTTTGCCCCATCAGGCACTGGGATCTCAACCCAGAATTCCAAGGGACGGGGGAGACTGCGGGAACTATAGGATAGCTACGGGATAGCTACCCACAGTGCAACGCTCCGGAAATCAACGCTAGCCTCGGTACATGGACACACACCGCTGAATTAATGTGCTTAGTGTGGCCGCGTGCACTCGACTTTATACAATCTGTTTTACAAAACCAGTTTATGTAAAATCGGAATAATCCCATAGTGTAGACATACCTAAGAGGATAATCCATGAAGAATTATCCAGTGTGTCTGGAACTGGTTTTAGTGTTGCAATAGTTGGAGGCTCAGAAGAAAGAGAAGAAAAATGTCCCTCCCTCTGCTGCTAGCTTGACTGAATTGTTGTTTAACCAGATCATTTTGAACTGCAGCTAATGCACTGGATAAGAAGTTTATAGAGTTCATTTAAGTAAAATTCTACTCTACTAGGAAATTTTTTTTTTATAAATTTTGCATTTTATGGTAATCTGTAGAATGGTAAAAGTGTTCTTTAAACTTTTTTGAGGATACAAACTGTCTTTGGGCTCAATCTTGTAAATTGTTGAGAGACTCCTGAGATGTGCTGAATGTCCAAAACAACTTTTGAAGACCGAAAGGTTTACCCATAAAGGATAAAATTCTGTTGTGTATGGTTTGAGACCCATAACTCCCTATCTGGATTATTTTTGATTAATTTGATTGTCTAACGTTGGACAGATTTTATACTTTTTAAAAACAATTGTCAATAGGTCTCCAGAAGTCCAGTCTGTATTTATGGTATTTACTATGTTTTTTAAAAAAGCAGACTGAATACACAAATTCCATCATTTGGCATATTGACACTCACAGGGCTCATCAGCAGGGTTGCAACCTTTCAAAACATTGCACAGATCTCTGCTACTGGGGAGCTCATGGAGTATCTGACAGCAACGGGAGCCATCCTCTATAGTTCGACCAGAAATAGAAGTCAATGAGACAACATTTGCAAGCAGATTTCACAGATATTTGCTGACAGAAGAGGAATGGTGCAATTCAGGAATCCTGAGTTCCATTTGACTCTAGAGGGGAGTGTACTCCAGTGGACAAAGATTCTTCTGTTAGTTTTCCTCAAGCCTGACCTCTTCTGCCCTGTCCCCCTCCCAACCTGTCCCTCTTACAAGCCTTTAGTCCCAGTCATCACCTCCTCAGGCCTCTCATCCTAATCCCAGTTTCCTTACCCAGTCAATCCTAGTGTCCTCCTCTGGGTTCTTTTCCAAGTTCTAATTTTCCCCCAACCTCCATTCTCTCCCTCTCCTCAAATTCAGCCCCACTTTCCTTTCTCAGCCAGTCACAGATCCTCCTATCAGTTCCTTGACCTATCTGTCTCCCTTCTCCCCCACCACTCAAACTGGCTCTCAGTCTCCCTCTTCAGGTTTCTGATGCAGTATCAGTCTCTTCCCCAGTCCCCACAAGTTCCTTGTCAGATCTCTCTCTCCTCCTCACATGTCCCCATTCTCCTCCCTCTAGTTCCTAGTCCCAGTCTCCTTCTCCAGTCCCAGTCTCCAGGGCCAAATTTATACCTTATGCACCCTAGGCACAGCATCTTCAGTGCTCCCACCCCGCACAGCTGACCTTCATGTTTTCCATAAAAAATAGAACTTTTAACCCACTTTTAACATTTCTGTGACCCTAGAACGCTGGTGCCCATAGGCACATGCCTACTGTGCCTAACTGGAAATCCAGCCCTGCCAGTCTCTTCCTCTCCAACTTGCTCATTATTGATTTCAGCATTCTATCCCCCAGCCAACTGGATCCCAATCACCCTCTGTTACCTCATTGATTCCCATCCCCCTACCCCCATGGTTCCCAGTCCCAGTGTCCTAGCTAAACCAGTTCCAGAAGGCCTCCCTGCATCTCCCAGTCTCCTTGCACAGGCAATCCTAGTGTCTCCCAGCTCCCAGTCTTTCCTCTACAGTTCCCACTCACATTTACTCCCCCTACTCCATTCTCACCAGACTCCATGTTCCAATGTACTCCTTTTCCTCTCCCTAGTCTGGCATTTGTGCCCTCTGCATTCAAATCATACTCCTTCCTCCTCCATGCTGCCTGGGTGCCACCAAGGGGATCATTGAGAGCACAGGACAGATAGATTCCCTGCTCTTAGTTCTGGTGCTCAGACCAGCCACACCCAACTCTATCTCAGAGGATCTAGGGAAAGTCCCTCTGGGTATGTCTGCACAGCAACTAGACACTGGCAGCTGACCTGTTCTAGCTGACTCAGGCTCATGGGGCTTGGGCTGCAGGGCTGTATCACTGCACTGTAGACTTCCAAGAGCAGGCTGGATCCTAGGCTCTAGGACCCTGTGGAAAGGTTTTTTTCGCTATGTAGACATAGCCTTGTGCTTGAGCATGCTCAGTTGTTCTGTGGGAATGGTGCATATGTAATCTCGTCACGTGTAAGAGTGTTAGGGTGTGGAACATGCTCAGTGAAGATGGAATCTTTGGAGACTTTAGCTGTTAAAACCAAAGAAATCTCTACTGAATATGTGCAAACGATGATTTTCAAATGCTTATAAGTTGGGTATATATATTTGAGCAGATTTTCACAGAAATGCCAAATGACATGTCCCTGACAAAACAAAAAAACACCCTCTGCTAAATTTCAAGTCATTTCTCCAAAGCATATGGGTGCTAGAGCATTCAAATAAATGGTCTGAAGAATTCTTTAACATGGGCAAAATAATGTATATTCCCTTAGGCTTGTTCTCAGAAATGGCTGGATCATTTTGGCTTATATTTCCCAGAACAATTCAACCTGAGACAGACGCCTGGTATACAAAATTTCAGCAGAAACTGCTAAAGCTCTGCAAAGTTATATGCAACTGAATACAAGATCTTATCATGGGAAGTGTTGAGCAACTTTAATAATAGGTGGTGCTACCAGCTGTGCTTATAATGCTTTTAGTCTCTTTACTTTGTATTGAATGCATGAATAATGTCTCACAGAATTTATTGTGCTACTGCCTTAATGTCAACAATATGCCATATTTATTAACATTTAATAATTAGTTAAGTAGTCACCACATTTCCAGCTTGGGTTACATCTGATATTCAGAAACTCAATGTTATCTTCTTTGCAATCAATAAAAAAATACATATCCACATTGTCCCTATCACCTGTCATACTCATGTTTATGTTTACTACATATAATGATGTGATAAAAGGTGTAGCTTTTCTAGTCATATTCCAACATAATTTGTGAAACTGAGCAAATAAATTATTAAAAACAGGTTCCTCTCATACATAATGATATAATATGGCCCTAGGTACAATAAGACATGTACAGCAGTTTTGTTGGCATCTTTGACAATCTTAGCAGTGATTGTAAAAGTGAAATATAATCTGTGAGCAATAAAGTATTATATTTGGTTATATAGTGGATATAACCAACCAAGGATTTATGTAATATATACTTAGCCTTTGTCAAGCAATCTTGAATCACTATATCCAAATCTTTTTTCCTTACTTCTGGAAACACTTAATATTTTCATCTAACAAACTTCCAAAGGATCATGTTAAATTCTGATGTGAAATTTTTGTGTGTGAACATTAACTGGTCACTACAGAAATGTGTTAAAGATAAAAAGACAATCTAATAATGCTTTAATAATTCAGTGCCAATTTTTCTTTGAGTGGTTTGTCAAATCGCCATCAAATCGCCAGCAGACAATTCTTCTGGAATGAGGAAACTCAATGTTGGCATAACTATACTGGGTCTGGGCCCTGTGCCTGCCACCCCACCTCTCCTGGCATAGGCAGTGTGCTGGAGGTGCATAATGGCCATAGCAGAGTTCTGTTCTGCTCCACCTATCCTCCACTGGTGTAGGATCTATTAAAGATCTTAAACCAGATGTTAGATCTTCCTGCCACAGTTCTAAGTGGTGATGGAGTTGGGCCTGGCCCCAAGGATCAGAGAGCTCTGGCACAGGAAAGAATCTGCCCTAAACTCACTCTTCAGAAGAAACATACAGGATTCTTTTGTTTCTCAACCAAGTATTTTTGTTATACTTGACAAACCTAAGACAAAACCTTAAATAGCTTTAATTCCTGAAAATGACATTTCTTAGGATACTATTTCCAGTGACACCTTGGAATTCATCTAACCCAACTACTGGACAACTGGCTCGGAGACAATGTTCTGCGTTCAGTAATACCCTGATTAGACCAATCTTCCTTGTGGGGAAAGGTGAGAGAGATATCAGGCTTAGATTAGTCTGGCAACAGCACATAGTCTTGCTTAGTACAAGAGAATAGGATGCTTAATTAAATAATAATTTTATGTTACAAATTGGGGTCTTGGTAATTGTGAAAGTCATAATGTTGCCCTTCTTGTATTGTCCTTAAATGTTTAACCTTCAGCAAAGGAGAGATACACCTCCTCTCTCTCTCAAGTGTTGTTTAAGAAAATTGAACAAACTTTTGTGATACTTTTGACAGGAGTGATTTGTGATTTTTTTTTTTTTAGGATTTTTTGTAAGAGAGATTAAAATGTGTAAAATTTCAAATGGATATAATAGTTGTGGAAAATAACCATTATAATGTGATGGATATGGTCTCAAAGTTTAAGAAGGAGACAATACTATTTGAATAAATATGTTTGTATTTTCTGTAGTGGTGTGGTATATTTCATTAGAAAATAAAACAGATGTTTACTTTTAGTCCATACTATTTAAAATCAGGTTGTGTCCACTCTAACTAGAAATCTGTTTTTTAGTTTTGTGTGGGTTTCTTTTTTTAAATAAGAGAGCATGATACACACACACTGTTTTGGGGATCTAAACCCTGCCTTTTTCTGTAGCTTGCATAAGAAATGTGTTGTTTCTAAGGAGAGCTCAGATAAATCATCAGGTCATCTGCAAACAGAGCTTCCTTTTTGAATTCCCAGTATTTTTTTTGTGATCTGATGTCTATAAATAGATTTTCAATTATAGTGTCATATAAAAGTGATCAGTTTTCATTTGGTGGAATGGGGACCAGGTTAGTGTATGGGATAATCATTCTCCCTCAATTTCCCAACAATTCAACACCAATACTTTACAGCTTTATTGGGTATTTCTTTGTTAATTAATTCCAATTAATTTAAACTGAAAAGCTTTATTAAATGCTCTTTTAAAATCAATATTAACATTGATTTCTGAAGGCTGTAAACTATGTCTGCAACAAACTGATGTTCTAGTTGCCTGTGGGACAAGATGGAGAATTTAGAAGTAGGGAACCACAGCTGGAATTAAGAATTCGAAAGGTTTATATATTGTCAGAGAGTGGAATTAATATGTCTTGTCTTAGCAATTCATATTTTAGAGCATATCCAACATCCAATATCTACTTTGTTTTCATCTTTATTGCACAAAAATCATGGACAAGTATAGACCAATTGAAATGTTTCCTTCCTTAGCATATAGGTTACAAGTGATAAGTATTTTGCAAACTACCGCAGACCATAGCCTCTTTCCCTAGCCTCTGTTTGTCATTAATGGCTATTAGCGAGGATGGGTAAGGAATGGTATCCCTAGCCTCTGTTTGTCAGAAGGTGGAGATGCATGGCAGGAGAAAAATCACTTGATCATTGCATGTTAGGTTCACTCCCTCTGGGGCACCTGGCATTGGCCTTTGTCAGTAGACAGGATACTGGGCTGGATGGGCCTTTGGACTGACCCAGTATTGCCGTTCTTATGTTCTTATATTCATATTTCATGCCTCAACAGTCATTTCCCAGAGGGGCAGTGCCAAATAGAAGCTCTGCACCTTGACAGCATGCCTAGGGACCCCAGACTGGGGGGTACTGGCTGAACTTCATTCAGGCTCAATGGGCTTGAAATACCCTGGGGATAGCCCACAGAGTAGTCCTTGTGACTGGCCAGGAAGGATCTGTGAGACCTTTCTCTCTAAACATAGAGAGTTTTTATCTAAAGCAAATCAGTTTACTATACTGATATTTATTACATGCCTAAAACACTGGAGTTTTTTGTGATTTTGAAACACAGTATGTACATTTCCAAATATAAGCTAGTCCTTCCCATTCTCTCTTTATTTCCCCTTTCTGTTAGACTTCTCTGATTTTTCAAATTGGTAAGTCACTCTTTGTAACTCAGGATACAAGGAAAATCTGTAAACAACAGGAATTAGCAGAACAGCATACAGCAGCTAAAAGGGATAGACTACATTCTGTTTTTGAGGACACAACACTTAGATGTTACAACAACCATACAAGTGGCAAAAGAACCACTCTAGTTAGAAGACCCGACATACAAAGACAAAGATCAGGAACCCCTCCTCCTATTTTTCCCCATAGTTGTCTCCTCATGTAATAAAATGAAGATCAGACTCACAGGCTCTCAGCCTTTTTTTTTTTTTCTCCTCATAATTTGGGGTCTCATTTTAATATCTGGCTCTTACACAAAACAATCTCAATTAAATCCTGGGCCCACTGAAGGCAATGGCATAACTCATATGTAACATCAGTGTAGGCCAAGTCCTGTTTTGATTGTGACTTCTAAAGATATTCTCCTAAGAATAAGCTTTGTATACACTTGTTGTTTACAAATATATTTGAGACTTACTGAAGCACATCAGCTTCTTAAGTGTCAAGTAATCAGAGAATCAGTTCAATGAATTATTTCAAGAAGTCCAGTAATTCCAGAAGTATGGGGGAAATATTTCTAGGAGTGGAGAACTCTTAGCAGACAAAGACATGAGAAGATACAATGGCTGGAAGCTGAAGTTAGAAAAATTCTTTATGGAAATAAGGTGCAAGTTTGTAACGGTGAGAGTGACTAACTCGCAAAGAATACAGTGGATTCTTCATCATTAAAGCCTTTAAATCAAGAAAAGACATCTTTCTAAAAAGACTCATAGGCTTTAGGGTCAGAAGGGACCAACATGATCATCTAGTCTGACCTCCTGCACAAAGCAGGCCACAGAATCCTACCCATCCACTTCTATAACAAACTCCTAACCTATGTCTGAGTTATTAAAGTCTTCAAATTGTGGTTTGAAGACCTCAATCTGCAGAGAATCCACCAGCAAGTGACCCATGCCCCACGCTGCCAATCTGCCCCAGAGGGAAATTCCTTCCCGATCCAAAATATGGCGATCAGCTAAACCCTGAGCATGTGGGCAAGACTCACCAGCCAGCACTCAGGAAAGAATTCTCTGCAGTAACTCAGATCCCATCCCATCTAACATCCCATCACAGACCACTGGGCATACTTACCTGCTGATAATCAAAGATCAATTGCCAAAACTAAGCTATCCCATCATACCATCCCTTCCATAAACTTATCAAGCTTAGTCTTAAAGCCAGATATGTCTTTTGCCCCCACTACTCCCCTTGGAAGGCTGTTCCAGAACTTCACTCCTCTAATGGTTAGAAACCTTCATCTAATTTCAAGTCTAAACTTCCTACTGTCCAGTTTATACCCATTTGTTCTTGTGTCTACATTGGTACTAAGCTTAAATAATTCCTCTCCCTCCCTAATATTAATCCCTCTGATATATTTATAAAGAGCAAGCATATCTCCCCTCAACCTTCTTTTGGTTAGGCTAAACAAGCCAAGCTCTTTGAGTCTCCTTTCATAAGACAGGTTTTCCATTCCTCGGATCATCCTAGTAGTCCGTCTCTGAACCTGTTCCAGTTTGAATTTATCCTTCTTAAACATGGGAGACCAGAACTGCACACAGTATTCCAGATGAGGTCTCACCAGTGCCTTATATAACGGTACTAACACCTCCTTATCTTTGCTGGAAATACCTCGCCTGATGCATCCTAAAACTGCATTAGCTTTTTTAACGGCCATATCACATTGGCGGCTCATACTCATCCTGTGATCAACCAATACTCCAAGGTCCTTCTCCTCCTCTGTTGCTTCCAACTGATGTGTCCCCAATTTATAACTAAAAATTCTTATTATTAATCCCTAAATGCATTACTTCGCACTTTTCACTATTAAATTTCATCCTATTACTATTACTCCAGTTGACAAGGTCATCCAGATCTTCCTGTATGATATCCTGGTCCTTCTCTGTGTTAGCAATACCTCCCAGCTTTGTGTCATCCACAAACTTTATTAGCACATTCCTGCTTTTTGTGCCAGGGTCAGTAATAAAAAGGTTAAATAAGATTGGTCCCAAAACTGATCCTTGAGGAACTCCACTAGTAACTTCCTTCCAGCCTGACAGTTCACCCTTCAGTACGACCCGTTGTAGTCTCCCCTTTAACCAGTTCCTTATCCACCTTTCAATTTTCATATTCATCCCCATCTTTTCCAATTTAACGAATAATTTCCCATGTGGAACTGTATCAAATGCCTTCCTGAAATCGAGGTAAATTAGATCTACTGCATTTCCTTTGTCTAAATAATCTGTCACCTTCTCAAAGAAGGAGATAAGGTTGGTTTGGCAGGATCTACCTTTTGTAAAACCATGTTATAATTTGTCCCAATTACCATTAACCTCAATGTCCTTAACTACTTTCTCCTTCAAAATTTTTTCCTAGACCTTACATACTATAGATGTCAAACTAACAGGCCTATAGTTACTCGGATCACATTTTTTCCCTTTCTTAAAGATAGGAACTGTGTTAGCAATTCTCCAGTCGTACAGTACAACCCCTGAGTTTACCAATTCATTAAAAATTCTTGCTAATGGGCTTGCAATTTCATGTGCCAGTTCCTTTAATATTCTTGGATGAAGATTATTTGGGCCCTCTGATTTTGTCCCATTAAGCTGTTCAAGTTTGGCTTTCTACCTCAGATGTGGTAATATCTACCTCCATATCCTCATTCCCATTTGTCATCCTTCCATTATCCCTAAGCTCCTCATTAGCCTTATTAAAGACTGAGGCAAAGTATTTATTTAGATATTGGGCCATGCCTAGGTTATCCTTAACCTCCATTCCATCCTCAGTGTTTAGCGGTCCCACTTCTTCTTTCTTTGTTTTCTTCCTATTTATAAGGCTATAGAACCTTTTACTATTGGTTTTAATTCCTTTTGCAAGGTCCAACTCTACATGGCTTTTAGCCTTTCTCACTTTATCCCAGACCTCACTAAGGTAGCTTTCCTTGCTAATCCCACCCATCTTCCACTCCTTGTAGGCTTTCTGCTTTTTCTTAATCACCTCTCTGAGATGCTTGCTCATCCAGCTTGGTCTACAACTCCTGCCTATGGTTTTTTTCCCCTTTCTTGGGATGCAGGCTTCTGATAGTTTCTGCAGCTTCGACTTAAAGTAATTCCAGGCCTCCTCCGCATTTAGATCCACAAGTTCTTCAGTCCAATCCACTTCTCTAATTAATTTCCTTAATTCTTTAAAGTTAGCCCTTTTGAAATCAAAAACCCTAGTCCCAGATCTATTTTTGTTTATCCTCCCATCTAGTTTGAACTGAATTAGCCCATGATCACTCGAACCAAGGTTGTCCTCTACAACCATTTCTTCTATGAGGTCCTCACTACTCACCAAAACCAAATCTAAAATGGCATCCCCTCTTGTTGGTTCTTCAACTACTTGGTGAAGAAATCCATCAGCTATCACATCCAGAAAAATCTGAGCCCTATTATTCTTACCAGCACTTGTCCTCCAGTCTATATCTGGGAAGTTCAAGTCTCCCATGATCACACAATTCCCATTAGTGTTTACTTCATTAAAAACATTAAAGAGGTCTCTATCCATATCCAAATCAGATCCCGGCGGTCTGTAGCACATCCCAAGCAGTATCTCAGGGGAGGCTCTAGTAGCTTTCTTTCCCAGTGTGATTTTTGCCCAGACAGACTCTGTCTTATCCATTCCATCACTTCTTATTTCTTTACAGTTAACCTCATCATTGATATATAATGCTACTCCACCACCTTTGACTTTATTTCTGTCTTTCCTAAACAGCACATAGCCTTCAATACCTGTACTCCAGACATGCTCTAGATCAACAAGAAATTTGCACTTAATGGAGGAATCACTAAGTTATATTCTATGCCCTATGTTATGCAGGAGGTCAAACTGGACGACCTGTTCCAGCTTTTATGAATCCATGGAAAATATGATGTCCAGGGGCTCGATTCAAATCCCATTAAACTTGATGGAAAGAATCCCATTGACTTCAATGGTCTTAGAATAAGGCCTATACAGACCTAATTCAAGATACCAATCAAGTATCTAGAGCAGTTCTCAAACTGTCTCCAGAGTTTGAGTTCCATTTACATTTTAACCAAAAAATTGTCTCATGGACCAGCTACCCTTTCACTTGCAAGTTAAATAAGCTATATGGTCAATTTTACTTTGTATTAAAATATTACCCTCATACTTACTCATACAGATTCTTCAAAGGTGCAGTTAAAATGGCAAGTGCAGAGAGCAGATTGTTGCAGTGGTTGTGTATTTTATAGGTCTTGGGGTCTTTGTCTTTATGTGGATTCAAAAGTTCCTGCACTGAGCAGCAAGCTGACCACAGCATATTTTCAGTAGATATTAAAATCGCTGTGATATCAATTCTGTTGGGAAGAAAGGGTGAAAATGTCAGCCATGGAAGTAGTCTGATGGTGAAATCTCATCTGAGTTATCAATACACTTCCCTACCATACAGAAAATACAAACTCCTAATTTTTAATGGCTGGAATTGTTAAATGACAAAGGCTCTCTGGCAGTAATAAATTAAAAACACTTTTTTATATATTTAACTCTATTGTAAATGCTAGAGGCAAAGCGGGGTTTGGGGTAGAGGTTGACAGCTTGTGACCCCCCCATGTAAAGACCTCGCGACCCGCTGAGGGGTCCCGACCCCCAGTTTGAGAACCCCTGTAATACACACTACAAACTAATACATAATCAAACAATTTCTGGTCAGAAAAAAAAAATTTTATTCAGTTCTCTTAGTAAACAAATTTCTGGTCAGAAGACAATATTTTATTCAGTTCTCGTAATCAACAATAGTTGACACAGCACGTGAAGATAGAGCCATATTTCTGGCTCTTCAATCCTTGCTCCTGCTACTCCCCAGCATCTTCCCTATTAACATCTAGCCCTCTGCCCCCTACTCTACAACCCTCTTCTCACTGCCAGAGTCACCAGTTACCTGCTACTCCTCCCTTGTCACTTTCTAGCCCCCTGAACTCCTCACTGTCACTTTCTAGTCTCTTTCTGCCAAGGCCCCATCCTCTCTCCTCAATATAAACATCCTATTACCAATTTCTTCACATTGTACAGGAAGCAGCTATTCTGCAGGCCTGATATGACCAATCTCTGCCACCAGATACTATACAATAACTGCAAAACAACTTCTACCACCAGTAAGACAATGCTGCTACAGGAGACCTGTAGCAAAAGAAGGAGGTAGACAAGCGTGGGAAGCAAGGTCTGTAAGGAATTCAAAGAAGCGGAACCTTGTGTACCATCCCCACCAACCTACAAGGAATAGGAGGAAAAGTGTGGGACTCAGTAGTTTAACAGCCCTATTTTCCTTTCTCATATGGGTGGCCACTGCACTAATTCTGACTCCAGCAGGCAGAGACAATGCAGCTTGGCCACAGAACTGGTGATAATGGAACAGCACACGCGCATGCACACACACACACACACACACACACCAACCAACCAGTAGGAGACTGTCAAATCATGGCTCTTCCCTGCTGCTTGTGTGAACTGTAAAAGGGAAAAATATTGAGTTTAAATTTTACTGGGGAATAGAAACTTAGTTTAAATGATATTACAGGATGGAATTGCTGTGCACACACTACATTCAAGTCCAACTGGAAAGAATGACTAACAGTTAGTGAACTGATTTTCAGTCTGTGAACCTTTACAGGTGCCCAACTGACTGAGGAAAGGTGATATGACTAGTTCAACTAGTAACCAGCTAGACAATGCCAGAGGATCCCTGGGCTGGAACCCAGAGTAGAAGGCGGGCCTGGGTCCCCCCCTTCCCCTCTTGCAGTACACCCAGCCATTGGTCGTGGGGAGCAGCCAT
Source organism: Gopherus flavomarginatus (assembly GCF_025201925.1). NCBI lineage: Eukaryota > Metazoa > Chordata > Testudines > Testudinidae > Gopherus > Gopherus flavomarginatus. Next base: position 60,986,083 of record NC_066619.1, read on the forward strand.
CACAGACTAAGCCAGATCCCTGACAGGAGGGATTAGACTTTAGGGTGTGCGGCTGGACATAGTGGCTGGGGTGCAGAGAGACTGCTGATCACCCCCCCACCCCCCAGAAGGAGATGTGGATGGACTGAGGAGCACTGCCAGAGGGCAGTGGTCCAGAAGAGGATGGCGCGAGCTGGGGAGCGACGCGGGCTCAGACGCCAACCAAGGGTGAGACAACGGGTGGGACACCACCGGGAGAGGGCGTTCCACTGGACTAAGCTAGTTCCCAGAGACAACCAGCAGGAGGCGCTGCGGTGGCGAGTCCCAACCTTGTCACAGACTGGATAATTCATTTAAGAGACAAAGCCAAGAATTACCATTTTAATGAGTGGAATGTAAGTTTATCTATAAATGGAATGCCCTGCTTATTAAAATAAACAAAAAGTTTCTTCTTGTCCAGTAACTTAAATCAGCTTCATGCAAAGGTGAAAAATACCAGATGCATCAGGCACTGCAGAAGGACTTTTATATCCTGCATCTTGTGGGATTAGCCAACACAAAATACGATAGTTACTGTATCTCCTGACACGAAAACACTTTCCTGATAATTTTCTTGCAAAATTTCCTATAATTTGCAGGACATAAATGAATGGCAGTTTTACAAAAGAGAGAGTTATGCAACCCCAATCATATACTGAGTGATCACATAGCACATGAAGCCTAGCATATACTTATATATCCCAGGTGAATTTTATTAAAATAATCCTCATAGGAATTATATACATTTATAAATTTATTTTTATATTCACATATATTTAAATTCAGGTGAATTACAACAAAACAACACATCATATCCTGAGAATACATGCATTTTATCCACAAAAAAACACCTGTTAATCATAAATGTGTTACCTTATCTGTGGAGTTCTCTTGTAACTGGGATGGGCCTGAGAATATCTGCAGGCTAGCACAGCCAAAGATTTCTCCAGCACTTCTTTTAGAATCTCCTGGGCTAACTTGGGGGGTAGGATAGTCCACAGATCATGATGGAGAGCACAGCAGAAATAATGCCACATCTGGACAGAGAATGAGCATCTTTCCCCCTGGCAAAACCACCACACATTAAACAATAGAAACACATCTTCCAAAATGTCAGCTTGGTTCCTGTGAATCTAATTAGTTCAGGCTGAGAGGAAATAGCTGAAGAGTTTGAGACAGTAGATGACCAAAAAAGATTCTTGACAAGATGTAAAACATCTTTATTGACAAAGAAACACATGTTTCATTTCAGTTACTAAACCAATACTCTACCACAAAGCCAAACCACAAATGTTTGACCTACTATATCCTTAATTAACCTACTTCTGACCTATTGTTTTAATTTTATTTTAAAACTACATACAATATTTTGCAATCACTCAACTAACCAGATTAGTTTAATATAGTGGCTACCTCTTCTTAAACAAGAACCAAATTATTTAAATTACTTAAGTATGTCTTTTTCCGTAGATCCATAATAACCACTGCCAGATTTTTTATGAATCTTTGGTTGTGTATAATTATAATGAAAGAACAGCAGAAAAAAATAGTCCAACAACTAATCTCCTTACTACACACATGCAAGTGACATGGGCTGATAAGAAACATTTTAAAAGTATTTTGATATTTCACTATTGCATTTTAATAACAATACCAGAAACAAACAAAAAAAAACAATAACTGCCTGATTTTAAGATAATTTTAAGAGTTTGGCAGATGTTCTCATGCAAGTGAAGCTGGCCTCATTTTATCCAAGCCAGACCAGCAGCTTATTATAATTTCCTGGTTTTCTTACATAAAATAAACTTCAACTATTATGTGTTGAGTATATTGGAAAAAAATCACAAACAAGTAGAACTTTACCCATGGAGATCTTTGCATAGAATGCTTCCTAGACAAATACTAGCTGAAATGTTCATACGTTGTTTGTAACTGTGTGTTCTGATACCTTATGGTCTCCTAATTATGAGATTCACTATTGTAGATTTCTTTCAGGAGAAGACGATCAAATGTGCAAATATTTCTACATAGTGGACCACAAGCTAAATATGAGTCAACAGTGTAACACTGTTGCAAAAAAAGCAAACATCATTCTGGGGTGTATTAGCAGGAGCGCTGTAAGCGAGACACAAGAAGTGATTCTTCCATTCAACTCCATGCTCATTAGGCCTCAACTCGAGTATTGTGTCCAGTTCTGAGCACCACATTTCAGGAAAGATGTGGACAAACTGGAGAAAGTCCATATAAGAGCAAAAAAAATGATTAAAGGTCTAGAAAACATGACCTACGAGGGAAGATTGAAAAAATTGGGTGTGTTTAATCTGGAAAAGAGAAGACAGAGGGGACATGATAACAGTTTTCAAGTACATAAAAAGTTGTTACAAGGAAGAGGAAGAAAAATTGTTCTTCTTAACCTCTGAGGATAGTACAAGAAGCAATGGGCTAATATTGCAGCATGGGAGGTTTGGGGTGGACATTAGGAAAAATTTCCTGTCCGGGTGGTTAAACACTGGAATAAATTGCCTAAGGAGGCTGCGGAATCTCCATCACTGGAGATTTTTAAGAGCAGGTTAGACAAACCCTGTCAGGGATGGTCTAGATAATACCTAGTCCTGCCATGAGTGCAGGGGACTGGACTAGATGACCTCGAGGTCCCTTCCAGTCCTATGATTCTATGAAATATTCTCTTTATTTCTACAAATATACATCTTGCATTCACAGAATAAGCACATTAAAAGGACAGAATAATGAGCTTTGATTCCTAATGGAGACTAATACTTTTTTGTTCGTTTTTAGATCTTCTAGCATCAAATTAAAATCAGTCTCACAATAAGAAATAAGACTTTCTAAATGAATTTTCTATGTGGTACAGCATTTATAATGTTTTATTAAGTATCTACATGCCTGAGAGTCTTGGAAATTCTCTGGGAGCCTACAAACTCTTATCTTAACATAAGTTTATACTATTACACTTATTATATAATATTTTTGTTTGCTATATATAATCTTAAAGCGCTAAATTGAATAATGTATCTTTTTTAACATTGTGCCTCTAAAACAGAAGCAATAGTGTTTTGATTAAAGATTTAGATGAGATCCATTCCTTTTTGCTGACCTGTTTTTCTGTTTGTTGCCATTTCTAAAGTATTCTACTGGTAAACATCTGCTATTTTTGAAGACTTTGTACAATGTAAACAGATGTGAGCCTTTATTTAGATTATATATCAGGACACAAGCAGCTGGGCTTTATTACATAAGCTACTCAATACTATCTTTGAACAGACAATTCTTTATTCTTTGACTTTTAGAAAACATAAGTTCCTAAAATTGCAGGAGATGTCTCCTACACTAAAAGCTTGATTCTAAAATGTAATCTGGAGAGCTGGCCTGGTGGCACAGTGGGTGTTCAATGTACTCCATCAGTGAGATACTGTACTCTAAGAGGTTCACAGCCTGACAGCTTAGAACGTAAGTGCTTTATGATAATAATGTACTTAGGGTTCAGTTCAGATCTCACGTACATGAGCACATATTGATCCATATCTTGTAAAATCATTACTGAACTTTTACAAGCTATATGTCCATATGAATAGAATAGAGCTCTTAGCCTACAGTTATGATGGAATTGTCTGCTTTTCTCTTGATCGAACCCACCACTGTTTTCAAAATCAGTTGGATTACCAGAGAGGTATAATGAGTGTGTGCGAAGAGAGAATGCAGTCAAGTGTCCCAATGCAAAATGATTTGTAAATTGAGCTATTTTTACCTTCACTACATAGAAAAGCAATATCACTTTATTTTAGAGAGTATAAATAGCCATGGACTCCCAGATTTAGTTGGGGTCTTTAGAGGTTACCATTGTACAAATAATAATAAGGCTACAGAAAATGTCACCCCATGTAATCACAGAGTGCCACATTCTGACAACCTTATGCTGAGAATGCCTTTGTCTGTATATAGTCCCATTTTCTTTTGTGGTGTGCAGTTTATTATTTTGAACAAGAGGGGCCAGACAGTTCTGCTTGTCAGCCCATGGTGGGTGGGGCAGGAAGTGGGAAAAGAGGCGGGGCAAAGCCCCACTCCTCCTGCCACAATTTGAATGCCATGCATTCCTTGGAATAGGAAGGGAACAGCCTCTGGGATCTCCAGTGCATAAGGGCTGGTGTTCTGCCTGGTCCTTACATAGGCTGCATAACAGTGGAGAGAGGAAGGTTCCTTCCTTATATACTTCCCTTCTGATGCATACATCCATAAAGCAAAGATACACTCTGTCCCTTAGTTTGGTGGGAGAGAGTGGTTCTGCTCTTTGTGAATTTTAACTGAGGACTTACAAATGGTGCCAGATCAATTGTCGTGAAGATTGAAGAGATACAAGCTTCCTTCAAACTACCTTCTTATGTGCCTCAATCCTGCCAAAGGAGCAAGGATTATTCAGTCTTTGCAGTCTTTGCTGAGACTGCTAACAATGTGTGTCAATTATGATGGTGGTTTTTGTGACGCGGACAACTGTTTGCTAGTTGCTGGAATGAGGCCACTGAAAAATGGCCACAGTGATGTGATAAGTGTAGACTGTTACCAGTGCAGGCAAGATCCCAGTCAGTGACCAAGAGGTACCAGACTCCATACCACTGCCAACTTTCTGAACCATCCAGATCATATTTAAAAAAAATAAAATTGGTTTCTTTATTACTCTGCTCTGAGAGACAGAGACCCTTTAATAGCACCAGCCATGGTAAGTAACATTTAATCAATTGAACTCTCCAGATCCTCACCATCGAAAGAGAAGGTATAACAATGGTTCTTCCTAACTGGTTTCCAGAATGTAGGTATCACATACAAAGGATATTCTGCTCCACTGCAGAAGGCCTGGAAGATGCTAGATTCATACTCAGAAGCCTACTTCTCATATATGGCAATTGTAACAAGCAAGGACAGGGCCATGGTTGCTGTAGATCCTAATTATTATTGATAATGAAATTACAAACATTTTACATGACCTAGAAATCACACTCAAGGGATTTCAAGCAATATGTAGTCTATAATCAATGGAATAGTTCACTGGAAGTGGTAAAGAATCAATATATTCAACTGTATGTTTCATTAATTGCCCCTTGATTTTCTTGCACTAAAATAATTAAACTACAGTTTAAGAGCAGACTTGGGATTCCAAAATTCAGACAAAATCACAATATGCAGGTTAGAAACATATGGCTGGATTCTGTGGACAAGGATACCAGTCACTTGTGCTATCTGAGCCACTTACCAAACCCATAGTAGGGGAGCAAAATGAGAAAGAATGACGAAAGAGAAATATATTAAATAAGAAATACTTATAATATGCATATGTATTGGGAGGGAAAGAGAAAAAATAAAAATCTTACAATCATCACAGGAAGTATTTCATGCGAGAAAAATTTACATTATTCTGGTATTGTTATTTCTTTGAGTCTTATACTATATGGGCGTCAATATATTAACCTTCTCTCCTTTTCCCCATACAGGTAAACTATTTTCAGCTAATCCTAAGAAACAGTATTTTACTAGGAAAATGGCATGAGAACCCTTATTTAATTACCTCACTGATTAATCTTAAGTCTTTTAACTATATTTTACTAGCTCATTGCTAAGAAGATATTTACATACAGCAACAGAGCTATTTTAAAAACATATCCCAACAGCCCTTGTGCACAAGTAGTACAGATCTCATGTTTCTAATTAGTCAGAGAGCAGATAAAGCACATTTATGTAAAAAAAGGGTATAGTAAACTTAACCTCACACCTCATAAAAAGCTTTGTAGTCATCCCAGTGGTGGCTCTCAGCATCCTGTAAAATACTTGTAGCACAAACTCTGACGCAGTAGTTGGTAACTTGAAACTGGAGAACATTGATGAATTCCTGATATCCCTGGACAGGCACTAGGAACAGGGGCCTGTTCAGAGGGAATGATCAAAGAGGCAAAGATTTAAGTCCTGTGCAGTAGGAGGTAACAATCCACAGTACTACAAATGCTTTTGATTATTAGTTATCAATCATTCATTTCCTCTTGGGCTTGACGTATGAGCCCACGTTCACTTTCAAAAAATCTGGTCTTTGTTTTGCAAGCTCTTTGAAAATGTACATCTGCTGTTCTACAAATATGTATTTCTGCTTCAGACAAATGGCATTATCAATACATCATTCAGAAGTCAAAGTATTCTTCCCTATTATTACAAATCAGAATGTTATTTTGTCATTTAATTGTCAATGTTGTTGGAAGACACTATGCACTTTTCAGTAGTAATTTTTGTAAAGCTAGCATATAAACCCACAGATTTATAAAAAGCATAACTGCACACATATGAATGATCACAAACTGTTTTGAAATGCGCACAAATAGAATGATTTGGGGGCAGATTCTGTCATGCACCATCATTGCAAGAGAGGAGACAGCATTAGGGATCCAATAATGGTTCTCTGATTCTGATGCTGCCCTGGCCCCAACCCTAGATTGCACTAAGTTACAACAACTGGGTATGGTCCCTCAGTGCTCTGCTTACACTTATCCAACCCTACTCTGGATCCCAACACCCCTTCTTTGACCTACTTCTAATTTTATTTAGCATCCATCTAAGACTTATTTAATTAATAATTACCCTCTTGTAAAAGTTTATTGGATACATATGCTCATGATGCTCAACACAATCTTCATGACACCAAAGTGCAGGAACATATCTTCATGTTGTCAAAGATTACATTTTTAACATTGTTTTTATGAAAATTAAGCTGCTGCTACAGACAAAAATGAAATGGAAGTCCTCCATTCATCTATACCATAATATAGTGTAGACAGCCATAATAAAGGAGTATTTGCTCAAGGTTAATGAGTAAAGAATTTGCATTGCCTTGCCAATTCAGACCTTGAAGATAAAAATCAATGTTTGTAATAACTACTTCAAGTTATCAGTATGTCTGATCTTTCCTAAAAAACAGTGTAAATGGTACTTTAACTATAGGAAATATTTTGGGTATATTTACAAGTATTATAGATTATACATTATATCACTGAAATGGAATCAACGTTCCATATTACCTATATTTGAACTAAAACATATTTAAAGGACTCACTTCTTGCTGGTATCTCTCATTAAACTATCATACATCATAAAATGCTGAAAGACATGTACTGCTGTGGAGAGAACAGCATACAAGTTTTGCAGTGGAGCCTTGGAGGGAACTTCTTTGCTTCTCTCCTCCAACCTTTCCAGGACAGCTGTTGCTACTTTGCAGCACACCTCTACAAAGTTTGCTCTCATTTCCTGAAGAGAATCATCTCTGCATGCCAGAGCCAGTGGAAGCACTGTGTCAAGTTCTTCCATGATGTCAGAACAAAACTAGGGAGAAATAAATGTGGCATCAAGTTATCTTTACTCTGACAGCTCTGTATAATTTATGTATGCCAGGGCCAAATTCCTGAATAATGAAATTGGCACAACTTAAATATATTGAATCAGCCTTATAAAAATTTCAATCTCTGGTATAGAAGGCAAAACATTTATTTATAACAACGTGAATACATCAAATATAACTTCTAAATCTTTGTGCTGTATACCAGCACAGTACAGGCTAAGAAATATTTAAGGATTTAACCTTATATGAGAAAATGCCCTAATTTTGCTCATGCCCTCTCATCATATATATTTAATGGCATTCAGACGATAATAACTTCCAAACAGGGATAATTCTCTAAGCTATTATATCATTTTCAAAAGCAATGTTTTAATCAATTTCTTGCTGCTAGTTATAGGTTGGACATTGTCATCTTCTAGTAAGTATGTATTGTTCTCAATAAAGCCATCTTACTAAAAGCCTGTATGTTCCTTTAACTAAACATTTAATAATTCTGCTTAGTATCAATTGCTTTCCATCCTAAATAGGTAAAACACTTGCAAAAATTACAACATTAAAAAGCTTTCATATATTATATATCCTTAGACTAACCATTTAATTAATCAACATATCTGACCTTTTAGCCAAATCAAAGAACTCCATATTGGCCATAATATTGGTTATGCTGATCAATTAAATGGCATGCCTAAGGAAATAAATACAGGAAATCCTGTTATAGCAGTGCTTCAAATTTGCAAGCATATCATCATCAAATTGGGATGTAGCGCCACAGACACTAATCGGAATGGTTTTGAATCCTTTTGATGCAAAAAATAATAGGGGCAAAGTTAAAAAGTTCATTTTGTATAGTACAGACTATGTGTTAAAGTATAACACAATGTTTGGCATTGTATTGTAATGCCTTTTACTTTCCTTTTAACTCCATTTATATACAACTTGGAAAATTAATGGCACTGTAAGCACTTCAAGGCTTGGATGGCAAACAACCTTGGCATTCTGTCTCCCTGCAAACTTCAGATCTTTGGATACCTGCCTTTGCTATTCGTTTTGGTTGTTCCTCCTCATTGACTGTTTCCCAGGACTCTCTTATTTGCTGGATATTTACTAGGCTCATTGTATAGACTGCAGCTGAAGACTGTTCTTTCTGCTCAAGCTGAAGAATTTTAGTTGAAAAATCTTCAATCGCTATTGTTATACAGTGTGCCACAGAAGAAGACAGGTCTTTAAATGCATTCCTCCAGCTAAAATCCAATAAAGTAGTCTGAAATATAAATGTATATGACATAAAACCAAACTCAGCAATGAGCATTACTGTTGTTACGGTTCCAATCTTATATGACTACCGGTATATAAGTTATGTAGAGATACTCTGTCATACTGTGAAAGTCATTCACCTAACTCGGAAAATACAATTCACAAACAATGAACTAACATTAAAAAACATATGTATTCTTAATACAGATTAATACATATAATAATGTTTCATTTAAATTGTCATTGGAGTTAATAAAAATATCAAAATGTCATTTCTAAAAATCTATTTCAATAAAATTATCTTTATTTGAGCAGCAGGCTGCACTTTACTTACCACATAAAGCAACCTTTAAATTCAATATATTTTAAAAAGTCAATTAAATTTTATAGCCATTTTTATAGTTTGCAACATCAGACACCATGTAATATTCTCTCTTACTTCCTTAGCATGCTTATAACTCAAAACCAGGGAACCAATAATGTGAATGGTAAACGGTTTAGAGAAACCAGTTTTGGCATACCGATGCTAGAATTTGTTTCTTTAGTGCTGCATTTGCCCACAGTTTAAACTAGTCTAGGTTACAGGAGTTCACAAACCTGGCCAAAAAATTTGAGACCTCTGAGGTGGATCTGAGGAATATCATGGACCACCCTCTGGCTCATACTAATTCTGCTTTGCACTGCTCCGATGGTGTAAAGCCATCTTAATGCTGGACAACAATGGCCGTCTGATAATGTCTCTAGTTTAAGGGAAATATTTCAGGGCCTAACCTAACCAGCCTCTGACATAAGTGGCATGGTAGGAGAGGGAAGGAGACAAGGCTCTAATAACCCTAGCTGCTGCAATAGTCTATTGTGCGCGTACGCTAAGAAGTTAGGCATTATAACCAGCCAGAAATTGGAAAAGCGCTTACATTGCTCTAACTTGTGTCAGGGACTTAATTGATCCCAGAGCCCACGTCATAATCTGGGGAGTACAAAGACAGCATAATACCACTTTCTCCACATTGTCTTGAGGTCCTGTGCTAGGTATAGCTCATCCGGATCAAAATACTTTTTATGAAGACAACATTCAAACCTAAGTCCTACAAACAGATCCAAAGTGTATTTAAACAAGCTGTTTGAGTCCTAAAATTTGGTACTGATTAATAAAATTCCACTACTGGGCAATGACTGACCTGGCATGTCTTTTAGACCTCTTAAGTCCCCTAAACTCAACTCCAACATTTAATTAGTAAATGGAGGACAGACCAAGCCACTATACTGCATATGCTTTCTGCAAGGATTATAGCACTAAATGACTAATAAAGGAACTAACACAAACTCTAGCAGTAAGCATCTGCATGATCAGCTACTAAGACTTCAGTACATTTTGTCAGTCTATGGTATATTCAAGAACACATGGAATATTAAATAAAGACTTTATGTTTGTGCACGGTTTGGGTTTTCCTCTTTGTAACCGTGGCATTGTGTTCTTCTGATAATAACTTTGTTACAATATAATGTGTACCAAAAAATAAAAATAAAAAAGATTATCCTCTTTGTCTCTTTACATACAAATTTTGTATAGGATTTTTTTCATCCTGAGCTGAGATTCTGCAGTCTAAAATTAATTATAATATTCAAACAATTAACTTCTGGAAACAGGCGTTTATAATGAGTATGCCAACAGAATCTATATTGGTGACAGAGAGAAAAAGAAAAAGAAAAAAAATCCTTATAAAGTCCAAGACTCTTTTCATACTCACCTCTTTTACCTGAAGTAACTGTTCAGGAAGCACACTGGTTTCATTTGCTCTAGTTTCCCCTATTAAAAGCTCCCCACTAGCTTTCTTCAGAACTCCTGCACAGTATGATAAAGGGGATCAAAGTTAAGATTAATTCTGTAGAAAATTCTGCAGCCTACAACACCTTCTGATATATCAATATGTAGAATAAAAAAATTCAACAAGATGTAGAATACTAATGTTGCGATAAAGTCAAATTCAGCTTATACACAGCTCCTTTTATATAACCTTATGAAATCCACATCCCATTGTATTCATATTTTACACATATGCATAGATAATGTATAAAATATAGTCCCTTTTGTCATTAATTCATTTTATACTGATTGTGCTAGCGAGAATAGATAACTTTAGAGCAACTGTGTAAAAATTAATTACTGTTCTTTGTTCAGTAAATTAAATAAATTATGTGGCACTATATATTTTAAACATTTTAGCGATTTTAAAATTCTGACACAATAAGAATCAAATGGCAGCTAATTAGTGCAATTATTATATCCAAAATAACAATCAGAGTAAGTACAGACTTCTTTAGAACTAATACTTCATTAGCAAAGCCCAACATATATGGCCCAGTCACATACCATTGATCTCAATGGGAATTTTACCATTGATTTAATCTAGTGTAAACCAATAACTGGGACAGAGGTCACAAATTGAGGGCCCGGTCCTGCAAACACTTACACACATGAATTGCCCCATGCAGTTATTTGCATGTGTGTTTGTACTATCTGGCCCTTAGATTTACAGGGCAGAGGACATGTCTGTTCTACGTTCTGATCAGCACTAAACATACCACCAGTGCTCAACAAGTAAATAAAAGCAATGTAATTAATAATTTAAACATCCTTTCTTTTCTTAATATATAGTTTACATACCACACTGGTGCAGGTATTACTAATTTACTATGTCTTATGTGAAATTAAAGACAAAAAACAAGGAGTACTAAATGATAGAATGCTATCAAGCATAGCTGAAGAGTATTGTTAAGAGCATATATTAAAAGGTCTTCTGCAGCTTGAAGTCACTGGCAATATGTATGCTCAAAGTTTGGGGAAAGCTTTTCTGTTGAAGAAAACATCTAATTCTTTGAGATCCTAAGGATCTCATTTGCCTAAAATAGATTTTTCCTTTTCCTTAGATAGTGCATCCTTTGAAGGAGGGTATTTTGCTTATGCTCTTACACAATGTTCCATGGCTTGGAATGACTTCCTCAAGTCCTGTCTTGAGTTATGTTAATGCAACTAGTTCCAGGGAAAAATAAATTTTATTTTTAGAAAAATGAAAAATAAAATGGCAGAACATAAAGATGGACAATACCAATCAGGTCACCTACTTCACCGCTTTCCCACTGCAAGTAGTTCTCTGCTATATATTTAATTCTGCCCGTTTTTAAATGCATTACGTGATGGAGCTTCCAATGCTTCCTTTGGGAAGTTGTTCCTTATTTTTAAGAGTTTGCTCTCAGGAAGTTTCTCCTGATATCCAATCTACCTAGGAATAATGAGCTGATACTGAGAAAGAAAATTTATACTTTCCCTTACTATGTTAGATATTCATCTGCTTGTAGCGTTCACACCCTTTCAATGTCAGAAGACTTACATTCTCTTATTATCAAGTAAGCAATATAAATTCACTTTTTTAATCTTTTATCAAAAAGTCAAATGACTAGCCTCCATTTACACTGTCCTTCTGAGAACACCCTCCTCCTTGTTAATATTTTTAGTGAACTTACCAGAAGTGAACACATTTTGAAATAGATCATCAACTAGTATAAATTGTGATAGGAGCCATGATATTTTACACTAGTTAAGGATCTTCCCCCTTAGTCTACAGCAGAGCTGCGCAGAGATGACCAGTTGCTTGTAACCTGATATGTTTGCATAAATATTCCAGAACTGCTGATATATCTCAGTAAAAACACCTGTGCAAATTACACACCACTATCAAACTTAAGTCCTTTTGGGTTTCTCCCTCCAAGACCAGATTCTAGCACAGAGTAAACTTTCTCCAGACCCAAGTGCCCCTCTCCACCAACCCCAGACCATATTGGTGTTCTCCCTTGTCTAGGTCATTACTGAAGACTGGACTTAACACAGATCCTTTCAACATCCTCAAAAATAATAGTTAGCAAGCTAAATAATACTACAAAGCTACTCGCAGGTTGGCTTGCCCATCTATATGTTATGGACTCAGCCAGGATTTTTATTTTAACTCCACTAGAGATAATATTCTGAAGAAAATGAAGAATATCAACAGAAACATCATTAATAAAAAGAAAAACTAAAAATATTTTAGTAATAATAGATTTGAAGTCCTCCTAGTTTCTCTGCTCCATCATGGACTTCTAATTTGTTCTCGCATGCCAAACAGAAGAAATATACATCTCAGATTAAAAGTCATGTCTTTCTAACTGTAAATTCCATCTTCCCATCAGTTTGTTCCTTTGGAAAAAAAAATTTACTACAGAAGCTACAGCTGCATATACCTTTGGGACCAAAGCAAAGATCATATTTGTCTTGCTGAAGTCTGTACAACTTCAAACACTGTCTTTTAAGATGAGGCACTTTGTAAATTTGATCCTATTTTCCTTTTATTATGCTTTCTAGAAATGGATGTAAAGTAAAAGATTTCTTCTTCTTAAGCTGTGAAAGGAAGACCTTGGCAAATCTTTTTGGTCCCCTGAGGCAAAGCTTGTAAACCTAAGGGCTTGACATCTTTGCCCAGGGTGTTTCAAAGAGCTCCACTGGAAAAAGCTTTTCTTGGCACTCATTATCAGATCTGTCCAAAGTTCACCTTTCTCAGTGGAATGGAAAAAAGGCGAGAGAAAGATGAAAGTGTGTTAGATGTTTTTGATTTTTAAAAGTCTCAACAAGAGGCTTCTGAAAAGCCAGAGGAAAGAGAGAAAACGCATCTTAAAGATGGAAGGAAAATGCAATTTGTCAGTGTATTCTTCATTCTAAATAATGATCTCACACTTAACCCTGACTGCTACTGAATGTTCCAGGTTCCTTCAAATAGAACACACCTCCTGTGATGCTGAATGTACTAGGTATGTTTGAACATTCCAGTGATTTCAATGGAATGTAAATAGATGAGAGCAAGTGTGGTGAAAGACCAACAAGGAAAGGGTTAATTATATCCACCCCCTGCTAGAGAGCCCTGATGGCCAAACCTACCTTTTTCTCAAAAGGATAAGAAATGTAGATTTGCCCTGGTGACACACTACAATTTGGTGGTCAAAGCGCTTTCACATTCTATTTTTAGTGGTTTATGACTTCCCCCCCCCCCAAAATGCTTTTTGGCAGAAATTCCTCATGCATATTCGCCTCTCGGAAGTATATTGTTTTAGCAATTCTAAAAGCAAATTCTATATATTGTTGAATTGGTGGTGCACGAATCAAGTATTTATATCAGTTAAATCATTTTTCAGATACCTTATTTGTGGTTGCATACTTGAAGTATATTTTGGATTTAAGCTTAAAACATGGTACATATGTAGTCCTCAGTGAGGAATACCTGCTTTTGCAATGTTTGAAGATGAAGTAGTCAAGAAATAAACCTATGAAGAATTTAAAAAGCATACTGAAAATAAATTATAATAGAGAATGCAATACATAGATCATTTTTGTTCATCTATGTGAAACAATTTGGGGGATTTAACCTATTGAATACATTGCACAAAATTCCAGACACAGAACTCTCAAACTGAAGTCACAGAATTGTCCATATCACCTCAGTACAATTGCTACAGCCATCTCCCTACAGAGTTCACTTTGGTTCAGTGTGTCCCTTGGTGCTATTGTCTGCCATGGGGTTACCATAAGAGTACTGGTGGGCAGTACTTCCCTGTAACATCTATTTTTAATCGCCTAAATTGATCTTCTAAGCTTTCCATTGTTCACGCTGCAAAGAAACGTGTCTTGTTGGCAGCTAGAAGTGTGAACTATATGTCTTTCTTTTCTTTACTGTTCTTTTTTTGGTTCACAAGCAACCTCCTACCAAAAGCAGAATCTGCGGAAGAGACTACATCCAAGCAATAATGCTATGAAAAAGTATGAAGAGAAGCCCAGGTGGCCACCTTGCAAATTTCCAATGTGGAAGCCTTCGACCTCTCCGCCCAAGAAGCAGCTCTAGTACTAGTGTAATGAGCTTTACAAACCCTGGGAGTCTCTTTACCCTTAACTACACACGCCTCCCTAATACAATCCCTTAACCATCTAGCTAAGGAACTCTTAGAAGCCATTTGACCCCTCTTAAGACCCCCTAAGAGTACAGACAATCTGTCAGAAGATCTGAAATCTTTGATTCTTCTGAGATAAACCCCAAGTGTTCTTCTTACATCCAATTTATGCAGCCATTGCTCTCTGTCATTGCTGGGTCTAGGGAAAAATGAGGGCCAAGAATCCTACTGGTTTAGATAAAACTCAGATACCACCTCTGGCAAAAAAAAAAAAAGAAACCATCCAAAGAACTACTTTATTTCTGATGGAACTTTACAAATGTTCTAAATATCAAGTCTGAAGTCCCCACATGACATTCTGAACTAAGAACAACTAAACTTGTTATTGCAACAGCCAAAAAATATTCAGTTACTTCCTGGTATGACTTAAATACAAGGCTAATAAGGGCCTCTACAGATACTCAATATAGCCAAGAGGAAAAAGAAACAAGTGTAGGGCCTCTATTTGATGTCTGGGAAAACATCATATCAGTGCAATATTTGCTTTTTTATTATTTATTGTACAAATCCCCAAATTACCTACAGTGGTAGTGCAAACTCTCAATGAGCTAAAAAGTACATTATTTTCTAAGCCCTCTAATAGGAAATAAGATACTTCCAAAAAAGTACACAAGATGGCTGTTACTTTTCCTAGTCCTATATCACAAGCAGGACATCTGCCAGCCTAAAATAAAGTATCCTTGTTAGGTGTATTTAAGCTGTCCTTCTAACTGAGGCTTTATCAGTGAGACAGTGATCTAGATTAATCAGGATAATATAGGACATTGACAGAGAAGATCTTATTTCCCTTCTGGATTCTTGACAGAAAGCTGGAACAACTGTAAACATAGTTCTCATTCTCCCACTATCTTTCAGGTAGTCACTAAAACTGAAGTGAAGATAATCTTAACTAATATTTTACTTCTCAAACACTGTTTTCTTATTTCTCTGGCCATGTCTGCACTTCATATTTCTTCTTAGTAATTGATGTACTTCAGAATGGTTTTCTGAATAAATCCAGATCACCTTAATCGGAATAGCAAGTCTGAAAAAGAAGGTGTTAGCTAGTCACACTGCCCTAATCTGTATTAAATATATCATCACATTTGTTAAATAGTGACCAAAATTTTGTACTTCCTTTGGAACCACGGGAGCCTTCCATCCCAGAATGCTGCCACGGAAGCTGATCTAATGACACTCACCTATTCAGATATGGAAGCTAGAGCCACCACTTAGGAGACAATATGAGTATACAGACAGTCATAAATGAGTGGAAAAATTCGGGAAAAGAAAAGCTCAAACCATTCAGCACCAACAGTTTTATGTAAAGTTAAGGTCATGTGTGAGTGTTTGCAGGGTCAGGGCCTAAATATGCCTCATGGAAAACAGAACATTTCTTTGTTAACATTCCTTCTTTCAAAATATATATTACTCTAAATAACGAGATAAAAAGGTGTTACTGTACAAAATATATTTTGTTAAACACAATCATGTTGTTTTCCTGTTTTCAGAGTTCCTTAGAGTAATTACACTTGTATCCAAGAAAAGAGAAACAACACTACAATTAATGTAGTTAAGTAAGGCACACAATTTCCTGCTAACAGGAAGAAAATATGATAGAGTGAGAAAGAAATTCACTCCGCATTGAAATCAATAGGAAAAATGGAAGGCATTAAATGCAAATTTTAAATGAGCTTCAATATATCATATAAAATACTTTTACGTTAATTTAGTGTTGTTTTAACACAAAATGATTTCTATTTCTTTATTTTACTGACATAGTGTCCAACAGTTTCAGGTTAAGAATGCATTGCTCCACTCCAGTGGTTCCCAAACTTTAACAACGTGTGAACCCCTTTCACTAAAATGTCAAGTCTCGTGAACCCCCTCCTAAAAATGAATATTTCCAGGGATTTTCTCCTTTACCTGAGAATAAGTTATAAAAGCAGTGATCTTGGAAATATTAAATTTGTTTTTATGACATGCTTATTACACACTGTTTATTATTATTATTTATCATTACAGTATTTACATTACATTATGAAAATGGCACCACTCTTCCAAGATCTTACTTTCGTAGGGGGAGGGATAGCTCAGTGGTTTGAGCATTGGCCTGCTAAAAGCAGGGTTGTAAATTCAATCCTTGAAGGGACCACTTAGAGATCTGGGGCAAAAATCAGTACTTGGTCCTGCTAGTGAAGGCAGGGGGGTGGACTTGATGACCTTTCAGGGTCCCTTCCAGTTCTGTGAGATAGGTATATCTCCATATATTACATCACTTTGAATAAGCCTGTTATAAGATAAGGTTGCTATGTTTCATCAAGGAGTATCAGATGTGAAACAGCATGAAGGTATTTAAGAAGCCAACTCAAAGAGTTCCTCCTACACAAGCATTCAGGTCTTGAGCAGTCCAGGCAAACAACACACATTACAACAAAGCTTAAACTTGTTCTTCATAATAATTTAAAAAACAAATACTAACTGCCTATTTAAATTTAAAAACAGCAAAAAAGATCCACCTCCCTTTCCATTACTTATAAGGAGTCTTGAAGTTTAAATCACCTCAGTGTGATAGATATTCTTGCTTTGATCTGCTTAGCTCTTGGAAGTCCAGGCACTCCAGGCTGCTGGCCCCATGCTGCCTGGGGTTCCTAGGGACAACTCTGTCCACCATCAGGGAATTTTTCCCTGAGAACCAACTGTAACATTTCACGAACCACTGCTCTACTCCATTGACAAGTTGTCTGCCTCTCTATTCTTTCTTCCTACGCTTCTTCATTTTAGTGTTCTTAGACCATACTCCCAGGATACATTTCTTCCCAGCCCATAGCTTGGTGCAGAGAAACAAAGTACACGACTCTACCTATCCTACTCCCTGAGCAGCCTAGCCTCATTTTCAGTGTAAAATTTTCTCACAGCCTAGCTAAAGCTCTTCAGACCATCTACTCATTGGTGACCTGGTCTAAGTGCATTGGGTAAAAAAGCTGAGAAGAGGAACAAACTATAGGCACACCATTTCTCAGCTAGTAGATTTTCTTCATCTCATTTCCCAGCTTGCAGGGTTACACATTTTCTTCATCTGATATTTCTGGAGATAGTCCAGTAATAAAATAAGAAAAGGGAAATACAATCAAAGACCTGATTCTGCAAATATTTACTTCTGGGCAAAGTGCTTATTGCCATGAGATGTCCCACTGAAGTCAATGGAACAACTCAGTAGTGTTTGCAGGATCAAGCTATAAATTAAAACAACTACATTTAAATGCACATTAAATTGACCTAAAATTAGTGTTCAAAGTTCAGTGATTTCCCCACTGAATATAAAAATTGCAGCCTCCATGGAACAAGCTCAGGAATATTCACAGCAGTGGAAACCTCCATATATTATTTTGTTATATATATATATATATATATGTGTAGAAAATGTTTATTAGGCAGTGTATTTCACTCCATATCAGAAATAATTATAATATAATCACATCTTTTACATACAAGTATCAATTCTTTCCCACAAAATCTACAATTTAAATATACATCTACATTATTTTAAATAAATATTTAATTAGATGTTGCAAGATACTTGTTTATATGGTGGGAGATTGGAGAAAAAATGCAAACATACTGCAATTTATTTTTATAATACTGCAAATTTAATTTACTTTGGAATTCATACAAAGTGATCCTTTTCCACAAACTGAAAACAGTAAGTAAAGAAAATTACACATTACCTTGAACATTTTTGTTCTTCTCAGTGAAACAGGGCCACAACAGAATTTCTGCAGAGAGTTCTTCAACTCTTTCTTCCATAAACAAAAAGAGTTTTATAAGCTGAGAAAGACATTTGAGTTGATACAAAGTTAAGCAGAAGTTTCTTCCTTTTTTGAGGCATTCTTGGGTAGCTGTCCAAACAAAAAGTCATGGCATTTATTTTATTTCTTAGTAGATATTATGTAAAATATGCTTATGATAAAACTAAAATTTATTAAAATACACTGTATAAAGTCAGTCTTATTATTTGTCATGACACAAGATAATCTAGTATCATAGTCTGAACTGTGTCACTTCCCTTTTTAAAGGATCAGATCCCTGCATCCAGTGAAGATGCACTCAGTGCACAAAGGAATGGGGGAGAAAGGTAGTGGAAAACCACTTTTCTGCTCCTCCAGTCCTGGAGTAGGCTGGGAGCTGAAACAAACAAAGGACAAACCTAAAGACTACTCCAAATTACGACAGTCAGAGAAGTCTCCTTGCAGGATTAGTCTGCCAAGCAAGGATCACCAAAGCAAGTTGCATTTCTGCTCCACCCATCTCCAGTCCCATTTCCAAACCATACATCTGAGGGGATGGGAGAGAAAGAAAAGGAGTAAGTGACGTAAAACTTGCCACATCTGAGAAATCTCTTATTTTCATCTTTGGGCAGTATTCTTCAGTTGCCTCAAAACTTGATTCCTCCATCAACCAAACTGTCATTGTATTCTACTCTTTGATCTTGATTATGATCATTTGAAATTATTACAAATACAACATAATAAATCTCCTGTATCGATCAGATTATGGTAGATACCATAATCAAAGAACCATCAATACTTATCTGATCATAACCCACAACAAGATTGTTACTCAGTAAACATCTTGGCAGATTGTAGTGGTTGCTTTTTTCTTTTTGACCTTCTTTGGTTTGATTCCAAACTAAAATAAAATTTACTAAGATGCACACATTCTGTAGACGAATGTTTTTATAAATAAAATTCTATATGATGCATGTAACCCTACCGTTGTTTGCAAACATTAAAATTATTTTTGTAATTTCTTACCTTACATACAATAATGTATTTTAAGCTTTTACTGTTTTTTCTACAGTAAATGTTTCTTCTTACTGGCAATGTTATTTAGCATAACTATGGCAAAACACACAAGAAGGCCTTAAGATATATGTCAATTTTGCTTTATAACATTATATTTATTTTAAACAGTAATATCAATCAGAAGTTTTTTTGTTTTTTTTTTAGAGTTGACAATGTTGTCTAAAACTAGAAATCAGGAAGTTCAGTCCCTATATTAATGTGATCACAAAAAAAAATCAGCTTTTGTTAATAGAGTTTATAGTCCTTTGGTATATTTCAATTACATATGTCATATTACAAAGTAACTCTTACAAAGATTTCACTATCCATTAGCTAAGGCAGGTGGGGAACATTCCAGTTAAAGGTTTTAATTCAGAAAACATTCTTAGCAGTATTTTGCAGACAAAAACATTGTGTTGCAAAAAATTGATTGAGCAAATCAAGAACACCCTTTTACCATATATTAATGGTTTGGGACATCACATCAATACACTGTCACTTGGCAAGTCACCTTGTCAGTTTAACACTCTGTTTGCACAATACAGTTAATGAATATGACATCTGAGTGAAAAGAGACATCAATCTAACTCTCCACAACCCTAAATATGTGGGGTTTGAAAACAAGTGAAACTGTCAGTGAACTAATATCAGAAAGCATTACACTCATACAACAGTTATTTTTTCCAGAAATTGAACATTTTATTTTCAATGGTTACAGCTTGAAACATATAATAACGTCACATCAACCAGGGAACCCTGCTTGAGCATGCAGCCAGACTTTAGAAGGCTGCGTGATGATTTTTATTTTGTTTTACTCGATCACACGGTTTTTAAAAAATAATATTTAATATTTTTATAACTTTTGCAATGTAACATTTCAAAAAATGATTAAACTGTGCATGATGGGGTGTACCAGGTCCTTTGAGCCCCCTGCTGGAGGCATCACTGTCCTACCACACCTTGCCCCAGGAAAGGAGCAGAAAAAGTCTTCCAGACCTGCCTAGAAAAGCTGCAGGGAAGCAGCCAATCAGAGCACACTGGGCTCAGTTAAAAGGAGTGGCAGAACCCTTTGAAGCAGAGATGGTTCTTAGCCATGGAGTTCAGCTGAGAATCCAAATGCAGGGCTGTCCCTAGCCATTTTGGTGCCCTACGCAGCCCCTCTGAAAGGGGGCTATGTTGGGCCTCAGGCCTCTGCGGGGGCAGGGGAGAACCACTCCCTAGCCCCAGACCGCTTCGCTCTGCGCTCCTGACTCCCAGCCGGGGGGGGGGGGGGGAGTGCAAGGGGCAAACCGCCCCACAGCACTCACCAGCGGCATGGCTGGGAGCCAGGGGAGTGGAGCAGGCTGGGGCCAGGTTGCTCCACTTACCATGCATTGAGTGCAGGCCAAGCCCTGCTGCAGTCTTCAGGGGAGTGGGGGCAGGGCTGGGGTGGAGGAGGAGTGGGATGAGGCAGGGCTGAGGCAGAGCAGGGGTGGGAAGGGGCAGGGTGGGGGCTTTGGGGAAGGGGTGGAGTATGGGCAGGGCTGGGGCGGAGCAGGGGTGGGAAGACACGGGGCAGGAGTGGAGGCTTTGGGGAAAGGGTGGAGTATGGATGGGGCAGGGGTGGCAAGAGGTGGGGATGGGGTGGAGCAGGGGTCGGGGGTCATGGGGAAGAGGTGGAGCAGGGGCTGGAGCAGCATGCAGCTGGACACGGCATCTGGAAATGTGGTGCTCCAAATTTCTTGGTGCCCTACGTAGCTGCGTACTTTGTGTATGGGTAGCGATGGCCCTGTCCAAATATGCCAAAAGTTTGGGAGTGTTTGGATTTGGTGGTCCAATTTTGGGCCCCTATATAGCGATAGAACAGAGCTATGAATTTTATATCCAGATCTGAACTTCCCCTAAATTCAGAATAAATGTTTTGGCATTAACAGTCACTGTTATACTTTTAAGAGTTGGATAAAAGAAAATATCATATTTGTGTTTCTATTGCTAGTAGTGCTGCTGCTTCCTCCCCACCCTCCCTGCCCCAAAAATAACAGGTAATAATATTTGCATCACTGCACTGCCATTCTTAGAGGCCTGTGCTTCCAGCAGAACACATGCCAAAATCCTACTTTTTTCATTCTTGCTTGAAAATGTATAACTAAGTATAACTGAGTATAACTAATGCAATGATGTCTGTCTGAGTCTGCAGCCAGCCAGAAACAATAGCTCTCAGAAGTAAGAACTGTACCATGCATCTCAATGGGATATTAACTCCAAGACCTTTTGTTCTGGGGGAGCATCATACTGCTGCCCCTGTCTACTGAGGAGGGGAGAGGTCCACCTGTCATTACCACTGCAGGGGCCAGAGCCACAGATTGGGGACAGAGCTATAGAAGGCCCCATGTCACAACTTTTTTTATGGCCTTGCATTTATGGCCTTCATCTGGGCCTGCCAATACCTCAGGTGCCTGATATCACATCACCTTCAGCTCTTCAATGAACAGGAAGTAACAAATTCCTAAAAGCCAACACAATTACAAACATTCTACACAGTTATGTTACTCCAAAATATCTTCCCAAACTCTCAGAAGAGAACTCTGAACATTTTTTTCAATCTCAATGAACATTTAAAATATATTTTAACTGGACCTTGAAGACTGAGTTCAAAGTTCTTGCAAACCATTAAAGAGGTGTAGGAAAACATTAAAAAAAAGAAGCTAGCTGTAGTGTGTACATGAAGCGATACTATGTACTTTTTCAGATCATAGCATACTGTATTGTAAAACAAGCATTTTTTTCTTTGAGTTTATTGGTTAAATATGTTCTACAGGCACTCTGACTCTGCTAAGGTACTTAACGAAACAATAACTGTAAAAAGAAGATGTTTGTAAATTTCTGTATCACTGCACTGCCATTCTTAGAGGCCTGTGCTTCCAGCAGAACACATGCCAAAATCCTACTTTTTTCATTCTTGCTTGAAAATGTATAACTAAGTATAACTGAGTATAACTAATGCAATGATGTCTGTCTGAGTCTGCTGTATTTCAAGGTGGCAAGAGGGGCTTTAATTAATCAGGACACTTCAGTATTATCAGAAAACAGAGAGGAAAAGATAGAATTCTTGTACCTTAGGGAAAATGTTACTCCACACAAACTAAGAATGTAGCTGCCTGCTGTTCCATATTATAGAAGCAGGCATTAGGATAGAGACATGGAACCAGAGACTAAGAATATGATCCAATGTCTGGAAGAAAAACTATTTCCCCATGCTTATTTCCGCCCCCATCTCCCACCCCCACCACACACACACAGTTCCTCACATCTCCCTGTCAATTGCTGGAAATGGGCCATTTTCATTACCACTACAAACAGTTCTTTTACTCTCCTGCTGTTAATAGCTCACTTTAACTGATCACTCTCCTTATAGTGTGTAAGGTAACACCCATTGTTTCATGTTCTCTGTGTATATATATCTTCCTACTGTATTTTCCACTACATGCATCCAATGAAGTGGGTTGTAGCCCACAAAAGCTTATGCTCAAATAAATTTGTTAGTCTCTAAGGTGCCACAAGTACTCCTGTTCTTTTTATCTGGAAGTTGAAACTAAACAAATTCAGACTGGAAATAAAGTGCAAATTTTTAACGGTGAGTGTAATCAATCATTAGAGCAACTTGCTATGGATTTTTTTTTAAGGTTATGCACTTGTTCAAAGAGGAATTAATTCAAGGACTTCCTCAGACCTCTGTTATACAGCCAGTCAGCCTAGATAATAATTGTGATCCCCTCTGGCTTTATAATCTATGAATAGAGAACAATGCTGTGGATTAGGGAACCAGAAACAATGGTTATTTACCCTATAGTAATTGTGGTTCTTCAAGATGTATTGCCCACATGTATTCCACTTCTAGTGCACATGCATCCTACATGTGTGGGACCAGAATCTTTTTGAACAGCACTCTCTGTTAAGTCCACACCAGCAGCTAAGGGTATAAAGGGTAGCGTGGCTGCAATCACTCTCCAGTTCCTTCACCAAAACAGAATCCATCTTTACAGAGACTCTGTAGACATGGAGAAGGCAAGTGATTGCTCACATTTATTCTACCTCTGGTGACTCACAAGCAGTAACTCAACACATGGAGTAGAGTGACTGAAGAACAGCTTTCCCATAGTGGGCATCAGGTCTGGAGCACTCAACTCAGGAGTACTGCTTAGTGAAGGTGTGAACTGAACTCTAGGTAACTTCTTTATAAGGCTATGTCTACACCATAGTTTATGTCGCCCTAACTTATGTTACCACCATAAGTTATAAGCACCAGTGTGGACAGCGCTATGTCATGGGAGAGCTTCTCCTGCCAACATGGCTACAGCTGCTCGCAGAGGCTAGAGTAGTTAAGCTGATGGCAGAGCTTTCTCCTGTTAATTTTGAGTGGCTCCATTAGAAAGTTTACAGTGGCGCAGGTGCACTGATCAGCTGTGCCACTGTTAACTCTCTAATGTAGCCATGCCCTTAATCTCTGAGTTTGGATATCTCATAGAGAAGCTGCAAATGCTACCTGATCTCTGGTGGAATGGGTCCTCACCAGCCCAAGTGAATCCAAATGGTCTATTATATAATGTGTTTTGACACAGTCCAAGACCTATTTTGACATCTTTGAAGTGAATATTGGCTGACCTATCATCCTGTCAACAAATACAGAAACAGTCTAGGAGAACTCTTGAATGCCTTTGTTCTGTCCAGAAAGTAGGAAAGCTCTGACAATATTTACGGTGGGAAATTTTGCTTCCCCACCAAGTAATATCAGTTTTGAGGAAGGAAATTGGTAGATGGATCATCTGGTTGAGAAGAAAGTCAGAGACCACTTTAGGTAAGAAATTAGGGTGAGGACTAAGCCTACGTCTACACTTGGGGTGTGTGTGATTCCCATTCAAGTAGACATATTTGCGCTAGCTCTCATTGAGCTAGTGCCTAAAAATAAAAGTGTATCTGTTACACAGGCAGCAGCATGAGCTGTCCACCCCAAGTAAATATCCACAGGGTCCATGTTCTGATGGTTAGCGGTACAGAGCAGCAACCCTTCCCCTTCCCTCGTGGAATAGATTTTCCACCCAAAGAGGTGCAGCTTTTTGGCCTCCCGATTTTTGGGAGAGGGACCCGGTATCTCTGGTGCTTGCGCTGGTTGGCCATGTCAACTGCCAGAGAGTCCAGTTGGGGGTGCGTGTAAAAGTGTCCGTTCCCCTTTGAGGGAACAAAGTATCTCTCCTCGTACCTCATGGTGGTAGGTGGCAACAAGGACGGGTCTGCCAGAGGGTCTTCATGGCATCGCTGATGATTTTAATCAGCAGCAGCACCACAATATGGGATGGCCCTGGAGGGGAAAGAATGTCGACCATTAAGTCAGTCTCTACCACTTCCTCAGGTTTAATTTTCAGGTTCTGGGCCACCTGTCTCAGCAGCTCCTGTAGGGCCCTGCTGCCCTCTAAGTCTGGAGTGGTTGCTGAGCCAGCCACTGCCTCATCCAGAGATGAGAACGACGAGATGGTGGCTGGTACCAGAGCCTGCTCCTTTCACTTGGCCCCTTTGGGGTCCCTAGCAGCGAGGAACATGGGAGCCATGGTCAGTGCCATGGACAATGCTGCGATCAGTGCTGTGGATGATGTGGTAGCTGGTGCTGCAGTCGGCGCCATGGGCGGTGATGTGGTCGGTGATACTGGCGGTGTTGCTGATGGAGCTGTGATCAGTGCTGAGCATGGTGCAGCAATTGGCACAGAGATCGTCGACATCAGTACAGCTGCCAGATGGGTCCCTTGCAGCAGTGCGGAGGGAGTGTGTGGTGGCCCAAAGGACAGCAAGGCCACCAACGCCAGTCTGGAACCCTGGGTCTGCCCTGGCTCTGATGATAAGCCAGGGTGTCCAGAAGGGCCACCAAGGAGCCAGGCACTGTCCTGGTCACTGTGCTGGGCAGGGCTGTCAGTCACGGGGGGAGCAGGAGCTCCTGCTCCTACTGGAGTGCAATGACTCTGCTTCCAACTCAGAGGTCTCTGACTGTGAAGACCACGGAGGAGCGGAGCCACTTGGCACCGGTGAGCAATGCCTGGAGCGGCTCCCCCACACAGGCCACCAGTGCCAGGGGTCGGGGCACAGGGGATGATACCCTCTTCGGCACCATCATCGCTGGCTTGCCCATATAGTGGATTGGAACAGGAACCGGTGCCGGCAACCTCTCCCACCTTGGAGGGACGGTGGTGCTGTCAGTGACAAGAGGTCTGATGCCACCTCAACCGCTTCCGGTGTGGAGGGAAGCTATAGGTCCTTGTAGCAGTGGACTGGTGAGTGGTGCAGGTCCAGACTCTACTGGACCCTGCTGGGGCAGGAGTTGACAGATGCCTGATGGGGGCACCATGAGGGAGTAACTCCAGGGGGCATTCAGGCCGACCCCCTAGATACTGCTAGGGGAAAAATCTTCTGGCTGTTGTGCATGCGGCGCGCACACACACCTGATTGGAATTGACATGAACAAGCACTCAAAGCAGAACCTGCCCTCTTCTCAGATCCACCTTTTTAGACCTGCCCTTCAGATCCTTCTCAGACTGCTCTTCAGCCCCACCTTACTCAATCCCCCATTCTCAGATCTCCATTTTTCCCCCCTTTGAGGGTGAAAGTAAAATACAACTTTTACCAGTACGGGTCCCACTCTGTGCCCCCCCAGAAGGAGCGGGGCCTCAGATGGAAGGGGCGGGGCCAGGGGTGGAAGTAAATTACATTTCTTACCTGTACAGTCCAAACACAAGCAACCCACCTCTCTGGCATACTTCATGGATCCCTCCCAATGCATGACTTAGATATAGAAAATAAAGCTACTATTACTACTACCAGTACTGTCTGTAATAAAATTTTACTATTGGAATAAGCCTGAAAAACTGAAAACACACTGTCACATTTTTCTCCTTGTCCTCCCTCCTCCTCCTCCAGCCAGGTTGCCTGACCTGGCTAGGCTCCATGTTCCCCCAACGCCCGCACTCAGCAGGGTCTGCAGGGGTTCCCCTCTAGCTTGTAGCAGGGGGACTGGCTGAGGGAGAAGCCTCCCCAGGTAGTTGTTGCTTGCATAAGAACAGTTTAAACTTAGCTCTTCACTCCCGGTCTGAATAGTGGGATTAGGGGCTATTCTTGGCATCCTTGTTACTTTCACTTAGGCTTGTTGCTGGGAGTGGGGGATGATGTTTGTGAGACTAAGGCAGGGCGAGAATACAAAAGCCATTTGGCCGCAGAGCTTAAATCTAGAGCTAATAAAAGTCAGTGGAAGGGGAAAACTCACTGTCACATTGGTTTCTCTTCTCCCTCTTCCTCCAGCCAGGCTGCTGACAGGACAGGGCTAGGCTCAGTGCTTCCCCCAACCCCCACACTCAGCAGGGGCTGCCCTCTAGCTTGTAACAGGGAGCAGGGGGACTGGCTGAGGGAGAAGCCTCCCCAGGTATCTGTGACATCACAAAACTACTAGTTCACCAGCTGTACATATAGGAAAAACAGGGTAGACACAAATTTCTAATGTAAGAAACAAGCATAATGTGTGTCTTTTAGGGCTATTTCTGTATGTTTTAAAACACTTCATTAAGCAGAAAAAAGACAAATCATTTTCCTCCTTTACAAGTCACTTTTAAATAAGCTATGAAAGCTCAGTTACTCCCACCTCCTCCATAAAAGATATAGAAAAGCAAACCATAGTCATATTATATCTAATCCCTTTTCTTTGTGTGACAAATCATTAACTCTTATTATCTGAGCTCCTGCTTCCTCCTTGCTTGTCATGAAGCCCAAATTTTAACTTGGCAGCTCTCAAAATTCTCAGGGAACATGGTTCGATTTCTTACCATCACATCCATCTGCAGTTTGCATTCCTTAGGAAACAAACATATTTAAACATTAAACATGGATATTAGGAAGTTTAGACTTGAAATTAGACGAAGGTTTCTGACCATTAGGGGAGTGAAGTTCTGGAATAGCCTTCCGAGGGAAGTAGTAGGGGCAAAAGACCTTCCTGGCTTTAAGACAAAGCTTGATAAGTATATGGAGGGGATGTTATGATAGGATCGTTAATTTGGGCAATTGATCTTGAATTACCACCAGACAGGTCTGCTCAATGGTCTGCGGGGAGATGTTGGATGCGATGGGTACCGAGTTACTGCTGAGAATTCCTTCTTGGGTGCTAGCTGGTGACTCTTGCCCACATGCTCAGGGTTTAGCTGATCGCCATATTTGGAGTCGGGAAGGAATTTTCCTCCAGGGCGGATTGGCAGGTGCCCTGGAGGTTTTTCGCCTTCCCCTGCAGCGTGAGGCACGGGTCGCTTCCTGGTGGTTTCTCTGCAGCTTGAGGTCTTCAAACCATTTTTGAGGATTTCAATAACTCGGTCCTGGGATAGGAGTTGTTATAAAATTGGATGGGTGGGGTTCTGTGGCCTGCCTTGTGCAGGAGGTCAGACTAGATGATCAGATTGGTCCCTTCTGACCTATGAGTCTATGAGTCTATCATTTTTAACAACTAGGTTAAGGTGACAATAATGACGATGACTAACTAGCCTATATAGAAAAGGATAAGCCACGTTCTTCATTGTGCAAATAAGGTTTTACAGTAGTTATGTACAAAAATCCCCAAAAGTCAAAGGGCAAGGGTGTTTTGTGTAAACACTGAAAGAATGGGATTCTTGTGTCCTCTGAAATATGTGATAAAAGTGCTGGCATAAATGTATTCTTCATTCCTATGTGGTAAGTTTTAGAGAAGATATTTTTGAGTTAACGGACTGAAAAAAAACACCCCAAAACAGTCTCTCACACACAATAAAAAAACCTCACAACTCAACAATTTTCTTCGAACATGAAAAATATTTTTATCCTAAACTCCCATAAGACAAAAAGGCCAACAAAAACTTTTCTGAGCTTTCCAAATAAACATAAATTTTGGCTTAAAAATAAATATAATCAATTTCAGTATAAATTATATATAATTTGGAAAGTTGTAAGCACCGAAAAAGAGAGGCTTAGAAAGAAACCACCTTTCCAACCTCAAATAAAGAACAGAAATATTATGATTCAAGTTTTAAAGAGAGTATTGTTTATCACAGCAGTTTTCATACTGTGGTTCTAGGGACCACTGGTGGTTCACAAAACACTTGCTTGTGGCATGCTGAGAGATTTGTACCATGGCACCAGCTCTCCTGTTTCCAGGTGCTAGACTCCACTAAAAGAGTCTAAAAAAAAAAGTATCATTATGTTTGTAGTATTATTGTTCCATCTATAGAACTGTTGTAGTTGCCTATGGATGTTTTACAATTGTGGAAGGTAGAGGTCTTTCAATTCTCATTTGATTAAAGTGCAATCCAAACTAGGAGAATGACACTAGTTCATCATAAACAACAAACTAATAAAATTAAGCTAATGTATATAAAAATATAGTTATTTCAATTTATATATTTTTAAAAGCGACATCCGCAGAAACTTTACTTTTATATACAATAAATAAATTAATTAAATATGCAATAGCAATATAGTAAAAAAGAAACACAAAGTGATTAGCACTGAGACCAAAACTACAACATTTGTGACATTGGTGGGGACATTAAATAAAAAAACCAACCCTCTCTCTGAATAATTTAAACTGAATACAGTGTAGAGACTCATCTTTCTCCATGTAAATCCTAATGTAGGGATTAAAAAAAGTTATTGATGTAGAGCAGGGATCTCAAACTCAAATCACCACGAGGGCCACATGAGGACAAGTACATTGGCCTGTGGGCCGCATCACTGAAACCTTTTCATACAACGAAACCAAAGTATAGTCAAAAATGAAAAAAATGAAGAGTAATATAGCATGCTATTAAAAGTCAATGTATTAACTTTTTAAAAACTTTCAGTGCTAATTTTGACAGTCATTTCATTTTTGGCCACTTAGCTGGCAGAGTTTTGCATCAACCAGTCAGCCTCACCTCAGTTCCTGGAAAAATCATGGAGCAGGTCCTCAAGGAATCAATTCTGAACCACTTCGAGGAGAGGAAAGTGATCAGGAATAGTCAGCATGAATTCACCAAGGGCAAGTCATGCATGAGTAACCTAATTGCCTTCTATGAGGAGATAACTGGGTCTGTGGTTGAGGGGAAAGCAGTGGATGTGTTATTCCTTGACTTTAGCAAAGCTTTTGATATGGTCTCCCACAGTATTCTTGCCAGCGAGTTAAAGTAGTATGGGCTGGATGAATGGACTATAAGGTGGATAGAAAGATGGCTAGATCGTCTGGCTCAACGGGTAGTGATCAATGGCTCCATGTCTAGTTGGCAGCCGGTTTCAAGTGGAGTGCCCCAAGGGTCAGTCCTGGGGCCGGTTTTGTTCAATATCTTCATTAATGATCTGGAGGATGGTGTGGACTGCACTCTCAGCAAGTTTGCAGATGACACTAAACTGGGAGGAGTGGAAGATATGCTGGAGGGTAGGGATAAGACACAGAGGGACCTAGACAAATTAGAGGATTGGGACAAAAGAAACGTGATGAGGTTCAACAAGGACAAGCGCAGAGTCCTGCACTTAGGACGGAAGACTCCCATTCACTGTTACAAACTAGAGACCAAATGGCTAGGAAGCAGTTCTGCAGAAAAGGACCTAGGGGTTACAGTAGATGAGAAGCTGGATATGAGTTAACAGTGTGCCCTTGTTGCCAAGAAGGGTAACGGCATTTTGGGCTGTATAAGTAGGGGCACTGCCAGCAGATCAAGGGACATGATCATTCCCCTCTATTCGACATTGGTGAGGCCTCATCTGGAGTACTGTGTCCAGTTTGGGGCCTCACACTACAAGAAGGATGTGGAAAAACTGGAAAGAGTCCAGCGGAGGGCAACAAAAGTGATTAGGGGGCTGGAGCACATGACTTATAAGGAGAGGCTGAAGGAACTGGGATTGTTTAGTCTGCAGAAGAGAAGAAAGAGGGGGGATTTGATAGCTGCTTTCAACTACCTGAAAGGGGGTTCCAAAGACGATGGATCTAGACTGTTCTCAGAAGTACCTGATGATGACAGAACAAGGAGTAATGGTCTCAAGTTGCAGTGGACCTTAGGGTATTAGGAAAAACTTTTTCACTCGGAGGGTGGTGAAGCACTGGAATGGGTTACCTAGGGAGGTGGTGGAATCTCCTTCCTTAGAGGTTTTTAAGGTCAGGCTTGACAAAGCCCTGGCTGGGATGGTTTAGTTGGGAATTGGTCCTCCTCTGAGCAGAGGGTGGACTAGATGACCTCCTGAGGTCCCTTCCAACCCTGATATTCTATGATTCTATGAACCAGAGCATCAATATTAGGTTTGATATCCTGAGACTAAACCAATCTCAGTGTTGCTTGCAAATTGTACCACATTCCATACAAGAAACTATACTAAGAGAATGTTAAGACTGCACAGTTAAGTACACATGCCAAAATTAGGGCTGCACACACAATTTTTTCTCTGCCCCTTTGAGACTATGTGTTATCATGTAATCTTTTAATTACAGGGTCACATACTGTTTCTCATATAATATATACCTTTTTTCTACACCCTTAAATTGTATAGCATCTTACAGTGATTTTTTCTACTGACTATTGTGCTGTCACAGTAACCCAATATATGCTTGCTAGCAAAGGACTTGCCACTTAGCCACTCAAGTTTATGGTAAGTATGAGTGAGGGTGGGCAAATGTGTGTTGTGATGGGAAGCTGTGTTGATTTGTGCCTGGGTTGTGTTGTGCTGGGGGATTTTGGTTGATTTATGTTGGTGGCAAATAAGGGGTGTGTGCTGGGGTGAGGGGCTATTTGTATTTGGACATGCTGGTTGTTTTGTTGTGTAGGTGGTTGTGCTGATATGTGAGGTGGCAGCTATGCACAAGGTGTGGCAGTCAGGCCATGTAATTCACCATCTGTGAAGTCTCCCTCCTATAACCAATGAAACTGTAGCATGCAAATTAGCTATTGAGTAAGGGGTTGATTGGTTGAGTTATCTCTGCTATCACAATGATATAGTACTCTTGCCACAGCACAGATACACATCTTTCTGTAGTTGTACACCAATTTTCAAATCAAAATAGCTGAGAAATTCAAAATTCGTTGGTAGCCAATTATAACCCCTGCCCATTCCACCGTTCCATGAGGCCCCACCCCTGCTCCACCTCTTTCTACCCCTTCTCCAAAGTTCCCATCCCAACTCTGCCCTCTCCCTGCCCCTATTCCAACTGCTGGGAGGTAGGTGAAGGAGCGGGGACATGGCACACTGGGGGGAGGAGAGGAGGAGCTTGGCTGCCAGTGGGTGCAGAGCACTCACTAATTTTTCCAGAGTCAGTGCCACAGGCCGCATGTTTGAGACCCCTGATGTAGAGGGAAAAAATGCTGCTGTTAAGTGAAATGGGAAGAGAACCAGGTCTGTCCCTGCCCAAAGAAGAAAACTAAACGCCCATATGTATCCTCCTTGTAATAATCAACATATGCCATCCACACTTCAAGGCTAGTATCCAGCATGGATTTCCTATAACATCTCTCAAATTATGAATCTCAGTTTTTAATCCTGTTATTTCTTTTGCATGTCAGGGTGGGAATGTCTTGAACAACGTTCAAGATCAAGTTGGAGCTCTCTCATTAGAAATAAGAAAAAGTATGAAATTAAAAATCCTATTACCTCACAGATGAAGTTTAGAAAAGCCTTTATCAATTCTAAAACAGCATATACATTATAGATAACTCAGTAAGGCAAGTTTCAAAGGAGTACAAAGCAAAACACAGACATCCTATTCTCTAATTAGGTACCTATCTACTACCATTATATGGAATATGTATAGAAAGTAATGCAAAATGAGCCAGGTGACATGAGGATGAATGAATTTTCAGGACTGCTCTGTACTGGAGAGGAGACAGCGAAGCTTTCTATACTTCTTTTAGCAGATGAGAGAGAAGTTCTGTTTTCACAGCAGCCACACATGGGGTTGGGAGGGAAGGAGGGGAGAGGGTGTAGTTTGGGGTTTTCCCTTACAAATGTGCTAGACTTCTGTTACGACCACTGCTTCTAGATCCATTGACACTAGACTTCCAACTTCAGTATCAGCCTTGCTGAGTAGGTTTCTGGGATTTACTTTTAAGCTGCCCCTCATTTTTCAGCAAAGTGACATGCATTATAAGTAAAATCTTGGATTGTTTAAAAAAAAATGTAAAATGAATCATTTTGGGTTCTCTAACTTTTCTTGTATCTGAGCAGCAAAGGGGAAGAAAGTTTCATACAAGATTATAAGAGAGAGGGGCTAACACAGTACATGGTGACATACAATACCTGCCCAAGAACAACAGATAGACATATGTGGAGGATAGATGTCACCAAAAAGGATAATCAATACAATATTTGGCAGACAAAAAGATAATCAGTGGCTTCCTAATAAAGAAAAATATGTTTTCATTCATGAAGGCTGATTCCACATTTGATGGCCCTTGACAATTGTTCTTCAAGGGGCTCATAAAAGGGCTAGAGAAGGGGGAGGGGAATGATCTCACAAGGTAGAGAAAGAGGATTAAAAACAGTAAAAGAGCTAAAATATACCTACAGCCTAAAAACAAATAATCAAGCAATTTCATAAACGGAACTAAATGTTTTGCCAAAATCTGAAATGAAGTAGCTTAATAAAGCAAGAGAACCTCAACTTATTGGTAGCTACACTGTGTATAGGGAGATTTTAAGGGGTAAATTTTAAAAGAAGTGTACAGGAAGATACATGTATAAATCCCATTAACAATAATGTGTCCCTCTGCTCTCAGTGATTTTAACTTTTAAGTAATGTCATAACTATTATAATAATCTAGCATTTATGACAGCATTCATCGGCATACTGTCCTAAACCCAGCTAGTATATAACTGCATTTTTCTTTCACTTGCATTTAGAAATGATATATTTAGTTTCATAGACCCTAGTCGCAGTTCTCTCTTCTTATGTTGCACTGTGGTATATAATTCTTTTTAATAACTAAGTTTAAAAAATAGTGTTGCTGAATATAATCACTAATTTCATAAAACTGCAAAACGGCAACTTAATATTTCTTCATAGCAGCTGTAATACATAATATTACATAGAACTAAATTATTACAAACAGTGCAAGCAGTATTCTATACACAGTACTTAAGATAATTATAAAAATCATCTTCACTACTGCATACTAGCATTTTTTTACCAGTTTAATTTGGATAGGTTACAAGATACATTGAAATCACACAGATATAATTACTGCAAACCCAAGAAGCTATAAAATGTTCGCAACCAAATCCCTTTGACCCTGTTAATGTTTGTTCCTTGTTTATCTAAGGCAAACATTGTTTGTACTGTGCATTTGTTATAGAATATGAAAAAAAGAAAGGAAATCCCTTAACAGTTGTTATTGATTCCAGCATTTATGGACAGAGAGCTAAGTGCTGTTTACAAAACAGAACAGATGCAGATGCTGACAAAAAGGTAAACAATTGTTGCACGGCTTACTGCCAGAGTCTGAGACGATATATTAAACTCCAAGTGAAGCACATTTCCCCTATGGATTACACTTATTGCCACTTCATTTCCTCTGCGCTCTGTCTCTCTGCTGCTCTGCCTGGCACTACGCTATTACTAGTTCTTCAGTGACCTCTGAGGCCTAGTGCTACCTCGCACAGCCATTAGTGAAGGGAATTGCATGTGTCTGACACGGCCTGAAACCAATTATTTGATATTTTCTTCTGAATGATGCCCAACTCTGTTGGGAATGAGCAATCATGAAATAATTTACCTCCTGATTTAATTTTTTCCTGCACAAATTAGTTGTAGTCTGACCTGGTTATATACAGCTGCCTGTGACATCTCTCTGTCTTATCAAGATTATATTTGAAATGATGAAGGGGGGTAGAGGGAGGAGGCTGAATAGAATAGGTTGGGGAATGCTGCTTTAAAAAAGGCATTGACAAGTTTATCAGATATACTGATCACATGTACTCTCTGCTGATTGAAACTGACAGAACCATAAAGAACTATCAGCACAGCAGAGGAAACCACATGGACGCAAACAGCTATCAGAGTGTTTACATTTTTTTTTAAACATCTGTCCACTTTTCAGTTCCCTTTAGTTCCACTGAAACTTTGGGATGCCAACAAAATCTCATAAAAAATAAACACCCCCCCCCAACAATTTCTGACTAAAGACTATACTGTGCTTATTTTTTACCCTTATGTCATTTCTTTTGGCCACAGATCTGAAGAAAGCATATATTTGCCTATTACTCATCAGCCTAGATGTGCGACTTTTATAATTCCTTATTCTGTACATCCTTACTGCGTATAAGTCACAGGATCCTAGTGAAGTGAGGATTTCAACTTATCTATAAACATGGAAAGTATATAAAAATTTGCATATGTTTAATTAGAAGAGCATGTCTGACATAGAAACAGAGATGTCACTGCCAACTATAAACAACATCAGTAAAGATTATAAAAGTCTCTTTAAAGAGATTTGCTAAACATGAAGCTTTAATCAACTCTACTCCATAATGCCTTCTCAATAAAATGAAATAAGATTTTCTTTTCATTCATGAAAACTAATTCAACATTAGATATTAGATATTGAATGCTGGCATTCAGTGTAGAAATCTATCAAGATAAAATGTTCATACAAATTGAAGTATAGTCCAGTGCTATATATACTGGACTAGGAGCCAGGAGTTCTAATCATGACTCTGATGCTAATTTTGTATATCAATTTTATTTATAAAATAAAGGTAACAACTACCTATCTCATAGGCCTGTTAAAAGGATTAGAAAACATTTATATAGTATTAGGAAACTGAAAAGTGCTCAATAATAGTTATACATCACAGAAAAATGACAGCTCTGTTGTTACAGTTGAGGGAAGTATATGGCCTCATTTTCATTGAGAACAATAGATGGCAGCTAATCTGTCTCTAAAGGAAAACTCAACGCCACTAGGTTTGTCACACTTTATAATTTCACAAATATGTCATCTAAAACTGGTGGATTCTGGCCAGTTTTGCTTATAAATTATTCCAAAAATTAGGCTGATGATAGTGAACTGTAATTTGAATAGAAGTCACAATCAAAGTTAGTTCATAGAATATCAGGGTTGGAAGGGACTTCAGGAGGTCATCTGTCCAAGCCCCTGCTTAAAGCAGGACCAATGCCCAGACAGATTTTTGCCCCAGATCCCTAAATGGCCCCCTCAAGGATTGAACTCACAACCCTGGCTTTAGCAGGCCAATGCTCAAATCACTGAGCTATCCCTCCCTGCACATTAATGAACTCTAAATTACTTTAAAACATGCACATTTAAAACAAAACTGCCAATCTCCTTTCAATCCTTTGTTAAATTCATTCAAAATGGAATAGCCCAGCATGACAGCTGTTGCATTACAGAGGCAACCTATATTAAAATTAAACCGTTAGGAACTTTCAGCCAATAAAGAGATTCAATAGGGTGCTCATCATTCCTTTGTGTTGTCTATATATGATATTTGGTGTTCCCTACATAATAGATGACAGTGATCCCGTCACTGTTTTCTTTTTGGAAATTCCGAGAAGTAACAAAAACAAACAATGACAACTTTTATTCTAATAAAGCAGAATGCAACTCAAAATGGGGGGATATTTACTCCACCCCTGTTAAGTAATTTTCAATTTCCTTCCTCTTGCTATTTCATAACCTTACTTTGGCAGAACCACCACAGTTCTTATCGGTATTTTTGGAAAGAATATATATAAATTAGAAATGTATGTAGGCATTCATAATGTGGGCATTCAATTTTAAGACTTAATGAAACAACGGGATTTGTAAGGAGGCGCCCTGGCTCCCCGCCGCGCCTGAGAGGGACGAGCCAGAGCAGGTGCCTCAGTGGGCGGAGTCAGCACTGCCTGTCCCCGCCCCCCGGAAGTCAAGGGGCGGGACAGGAAGTATAAAAGCCCGGCCCCAGCGCTCAGTTGGGGACAGGCTGCCGGAGAGGACAGACACTGGTGCCCGGGCCCCCGCCGGGCCCAGCCTGCCCCGCGCCCACTATCCAGAGGAGCGCTGGCCTGACCTGCCCCACGCCCAATACCCAGAGGAGCGCTGGCTGGACTTGCCTCAGACCCGGTACCCGGAGGAACATCGGCCTGACCTGCCGTGTGCCCGATACCCCGAGGAGTGGCCTGAGCTTCCCCACGACCGGTACCCGGAGGAGCCCATGGTCTGGGACCTCCCAGACGACGCCGGCAAGGACCAGGTACCCAGAGAGGGGGAGGTTGGAAGTGGCCCGGGGGTAGCCGACCCTGGTTTGCCTCCTGAAGAGCCCGAACCCATGTCAGTGTGTTGCGGCCAGGATCCCCACTGACCGCAGCGGGTCTTGACCGCTGCTAGGGTCCCGGGCTGGAACGCAGTTGAGTGGGAGGGCCTGCGTTCCCCCTGCCACCCATAACCGGGTGGCAGACTCCCCCTCTTCCCGCCTATTGCCACTGCTCTGTCCTGATCCAGAGGGCCAGAGCTAACTAGACTTGTGTTTGGTGCCCCGCCCGAACCAAGGGCTGGGCCCCCTTTGACTTTGCCACTGCTCTGCCCTGATCCAGAGGGCCAGAGCTAACTAGACTTGTGTTTGGTGCCCCGCCCGAACCAAGGGCTGGGCCCCCTTTGACTTTGCCACTGCTCTGCCCTGATCCAGGGGGCCAGGGCTAACTACACTTGTGTTTGGTGCCCCGCCCGAACCAAGGGCTGGGCCCCTTTGGCTTTGCCACTGCTCTGCCCTGATCCAAAGGGCCAGGGCTAACTAGAACTTTTACTGCCCCGCCCTGCCAAGGGCCTGGGCAGATACTGTGTTTGCTCAGCCCCTGCTAGAGGCCTGAGCTTGAACTGCTACTGCCCTGCCCTGCCCAAGGGCTGGGGCTTATTTACTTTGAGAGCCCCGACCCTGGCTAGAGGGCTGGGGCTCTACCTTGTTTGCAGACCCTGTACCCCCCCTCAACACCTGCGGAGGGGCTAAGCCTACCCGGACTGCGGCGTGCTAGGAGGCGCCCTGGCTCCCCGCCGTGCCTGAGAGGGACGAACCCCGACACGACCGGCTTACAGGATTGCTCACTGGAAATCTATAAAGCCCTTACAATGTTGAATATAAAAAGTTAGATTATAGTCATATCTTTGTATATGGTGGATTTATGCGCACAACAGCAGTTTCACATTGAGATGATAGTATAGTCTTAAAACACCTCTCTATACATGAACTAAAAATCCTTCCTGTAGTCTCATTATGGAAGAAGTTGGACTTTCCCAGTAGGGAAGGATAGCTTACCTGAAGCTGTTTGAAATTTACAAGGTTTTAATTGACTGATGCAATTACCACACAGTCAAAGATATTGAGAGCAGAAAAGACCTCTCAGGATTATATGTTGTGACTCCCAGCATCTTGCAGGTTTACCACCCTCATTCCTATTCTAGAGCATCTAAATTGATGGTGACTCTCTGATGCACTCTATCTCATCACACTTTCTGTAGAAGTACACAAGTTATCTATGTAACCCACTGGTCAGCATGTCCTCCTGTGTACTAGAACCACAAATGTCAGCCTGTTACAGCTCTCAGCTAGAGAGAGACTAGTAAATTGCATGCTTCTAGACCAGTGGTCCCCGCCATGGGATGCGCCGGGGCATTTATGGGTGCCTGCCTAGTGCCCAGCAGGGAAGACAAGCCGCGGTCCCGTGCCTGCTGGGGACAGAGAACTCCAGGGCTGCAAGCTGCAGGTGCCCGTGTTCTCTGTCCCTGGCAGCGGGGGGGCCCTCCTAGTGCCCAGCAGGGGAGACAAGCTGGGGCCCCGTGGCTGCTGGGGACAGAGTACTCCGAGGCTGTAGGCTGAGGCTGCCAGTGTTCTCTGTCCTCCCTGCTTCTCTCCACACTGCCCAGAACTGGCGCCAAAAAACAAAACAAAACGCTCTGACTCTGCAGAATGGACGGAATGCTGCCTGGCAGCATGTGCTGCCCCGGCACATGCTTGCTGCACTGGTGCCTGGAGCTGGCCCTGTATGTGAGTAATCGTTGGCGCCCACCACACTCTTCTGAAAACATGAATGTGCTACTGGCCACAAAAAGGTCAGGGACTACTGTTCTAGACAGATGAAGCTCTTCCTGAGCATCTGAGGACCACAGCAACCCAAATCCCAGACATGTCCACAATTGTGTGACCAGTGGACACCATTTTGGAGAATATTGGGGATTGAACCATACCCTTCCAGAATTAAGAGCATGAATGGATACATTCTGAGCTAAAAAACATGCTCTGTATGTAGGGCTGTAACAGACTTATAGCCTCTGTAGATCAGACACATAGGGGAACATCCGCTCCTGATATAAAAAAGGGTTTAAAATAAACCTAAAACTTTATTTAAAAAAAATAAATTTACCATGTATTAAAAGCACTTGATTGAAGACAACGTATTTTTGCGTTTTCATACTTTGGTCAATGTGAGAAACAGAAGCATAAGCTAACTGAACATATGACATCCTTTCTGTTGATGTGTCAAGCCACCCAATTTTAAATAAATGTGATTTTTTGCAAGACAGCAATACTTTGTGACTAAAATAAATTGAATTTATCTTTTAAAAATGACACATTTGCTATGTATGTGTGATTAATAATAAAGGGGATAAACAAAATGTTTCAAACCTTAACAGTATCTCAGCAAGGAATACCTAATTCAGTTGTGCTCAGGAGACGGTAGACATACCTGTTGAAAAGAGTCATGTAATAATTGTCTTTCCAAATATACCATAGGAGTCTCTTTAAGGGAACTTCTTTAAAGTCTGTCTTCTCTCATCTTTCATAGTTCAACCTGGTTTCCTTCATATAACTATATATTCCCAAAGAAAGAGAGCCTAATTTAATAATCCTACCTCAACTTCTTTCTCTCTCTCTCTCTATTTTCTTTTATTATTAAAGAGTACTACAGTATATAAATTTCAAACTGACCTCTGACTCACTCAAGCAAAATCATACTGATGAGTAAATCACTTGAATCTTTTATACTTGGGAGGAGAATGCAATAATTAGGGGGCATGGTGAGTTAAATGTTCTTTTCACCCTTAGGAAAAACACCCAGGTGTGCTGAGGCAGCATTTAGAGGAAGATAATTAGTTTGCTAACCGTAGACATTTTGAAACAAAAAAAAAAATTTGAAATTATATCTCCTTCAACCTCTACAAAATTCAGACAACTGATTCAGGGGCTTGAAAGACAGACATAACATTTAGTATCTTCATCATTACACACAAGTATAGCAGACATCATACAAAATAAAATTGCATTGCTAATTACACAGTGCAAATAATTTTGAATTCAAATTAGCTATATCCTATAATTTTTTCAAGTAAATCAAAACAAATATAAAGTAATAAGAACCTGAATATAGACATCTTTTCATTATGACAAGAGGTCAGTAATGAGATTCCACTGTCAGTCTTCACATTATGTGCTTAATAAGTGATTTGAAGCAACAGCTCCAAAAAGCAGGAAGGAATTGAGGCATGCTACCAGCTTTGAAATTCTGCCAACTGAGAAACCAGTAACTTAACTACTGTTATCTTACTCCTTACTACAAGCTTAAAAAGTAACAGGCTTAATGCTTTAATCTTTAAGGAAATGTTGCACTCCCACTAGAAACACACTTGTGGTTCTACAGTATTATGTTCATGTGGCCTTTAAGAGAATATTTCTCTTTTTGTTTATAAACTTCAACTCTGTATATTAAAACAGATGGTTTCATTTTCCTCTCAGAATTACATATTATTTTCATTTAAGATAACTGTGTGGTAAAAATCAAATACCCTACTTCCAAGGATAAGAATAAATATGTGACAAAGAGTCCACAAAACACAATTTTTCCTGCATTAAATGTAAAGACAATTAGTCACTATTTTGTTCTCCTTGGGCAACAGGATTTGTTTTCTGCTGTCAAAATCCTATACATTTTCCAAGGAACAAAGACAGATGCAGAAATCAGCATCAGACTTTGTGCACCTACTGTTTTCCTATTACAACTATCAACCAATGCTTTGTGGCGCCTTCATTAAATGGATGCTAAATATTACCTGTTGAAGAGTTTGACTGTAAATGCTAATTCACCTACCAGTACAAAATTAAGATACATGAATAAAGAAAACTAAGCATCCATTTACTGAGGCAATGGAAAACTACTATTTTACTGCTATGTATTTAACATTTTCTTTGATATAGCACAAAATTGATTGCTTTATCTAAAAGTCACTTGTTTAGTTCAGTCCAGTTCAGAAAAAGTGTTGAATCTTATTGAAGCAAGTGGAACTACTCATATGCTTAACATTGTTTATATGCTCAAGTGCTTTGGGACACTGATTAGTTTAAAGTATTAATGGTTGAATTTGAAAAAAAAATAAAAACACATTTTCTGATACTTAAAAACCCAGAAGTTTATAATCAAGCTATAGTACCACTCTACTTAATCTTCACTAATGCCCTGTATGTTTCCCCATACAGGTTACACACCCACAGGAGAACAGAAATAGCAAGAGTTTTAATTCACAGCTTTTTTTCTCCTAATTTTTCCCTTTGCCCACTCCTCCAATGTAAGTCACTGGGGATCCAGCTTCCTACACCCATGGACTACCACACACTATATGGATGCTCGGCGGTCCTTAAAATGCAAGGGCCCTTTGTACATATGCTCTATTCATCCCAACAGTCCTTGTGGTTTTGTATAGCCTCCTGTAGCACTGGTTCTACAGATGCTGCTAGGTGCCCTATAAACAATCACTCTAGTTGGGTTATGTTCTTCTCCCCATACCTCAAATAAAGGCTTGCTGACAATATGCTATATATGGTAAAACCCAAAAACTTTAAAAATTCATTTATGTGCTTATGTCTATGCTCCTTAGTATGGAGACATATTTAGACAATATTAAAATTTCTACACTTCTGCATGAAACAGAATTTCTTAGCTTATTTTTTCTGTTCTTGGTGATAAGCTACAACAGCTGAGATCAAAATAGTCCGTGACAAAAACAAAAACAAAAAACAAACAAAACAATCTGTTTTCTTATAGAGTGCCCAAAAGCTTTTGATACCAAAACTTAGTTGTACTAGTGTCGCACAAGAACTGGTGAAGAAAAGGAGATTCTATACAAGACCCATAATTTGAGACAGTACTATTCTTTTCAGGCTGATTTTTTTTCTTTTTCTTTTTAAAGTCTTCCGCTTCCTTACAAAATTTGAGGGGGGAGGAAGAAACCCCCACACACCACACCACACACATACTTTCATTTTGAGATACAAAAATTCAAAACTCCCCAAATGTAGCTTGATTATGACAACCTTTGGTGACAAAGAACTATAAAACTGTTTAACAATCAAGACACACCAGACACAAAATTTTCAAGTGTATTTGGTGCCTAAGGCTTAGGTACACACATGCACATTTAGATACCTAAATAAAAGTGTCTTATGTTCAGAGATGCAGAGAGACCACAGACGGCTTTGACTTCAATTAAAGACTCTGGTATTCAGCATCTCTGGAAATAAGACAACTTTTATTTAAGTGGTAACTTTAGGCATCCAAGTTTGAAATTTTGTCTGTATTAAATACTAATTACTTTACCTATTTTCAAAACAAATGGAGATACTGGAGAAGAAGAATGGGCTGAGCATGCAAACGTTGCCATTTTCACTGGGTGTCAGAGAAAACTGATCTCAAGAATGCTTCTGGAGATTAAACTAATTGCAACACCATTGTAAATTCATGTGAATTACTACTGTTATCATTTTAGAGAGTCACACACAGCAATGTGGAACACGTTTGTTCACTGTATATCAAGGTACATCTGCATGTCTAATTAAAAAAACATACTTCATCTACATTTGTAACATATTAGTTGAATAGCAAATCACATTGCTCATTGTTAAATGAAAGAACTTTCATAATATATGAAACAGGATAGATTTTCTGGCATTTGAGCATTTAAAATCTCAAAACTGTGTAACAGCCTTTCTGAGTTTTCCCAGTAAAAAAAGAGTTCTAAGAATATAAGAAGTTCCATGCTCTTAAAATTGAAAATTGGGAACAGTGGCCGGGACATAGAATAAAGGCAAGAGAATGAGAGCCAAGTAGCCAGGCGAATAATGGAGAGGCATAATAGTAGCTTTCTCATGAAGATTGTGTTGAGATCTTAAAAACAGAATTACAATATCTACATTTCATACTTAAACATTTAGTCTCTAAAATTTAACATGCTACTCTTCACAGGCCAATCAACTGAATTTGCCCTAGTACATTCTCAGTCTGAGATTTCCTGAGATTCTAATGAGGGTTTGGGTTTTTTAGGTTCCCAACAGATAGACAATCATACTCATCACAAACTCCAAACTTCACACACAGACCACTCTCATAAATGCTTAGGGATAGAAAACTTAAAATATTATTTTCCAAATTAATCATACCCTAATTCATTGTTGGAAATGTCAGGAACTATCCAGTTCACCCAGCTACTTCTGCTTTCCAAGTGTCCCTCACTATATCCCAGATCAGCTCCTCACATACAGCCCCATCTCTGGAGACCCATGGAAGCAGGTTGGGCAGCAGAAAGTATGGGAGTAAACTGGAGTGTTCAGAGGACCTAGAGGTAAGCAAGCCTTTTGGGAAGGTAAAAGTATAAGTGAGCTGGTCTCAGGAAGCTGCAGTGCTGAAGAGTTAAGCAGGCAATAAGGTGGGGGCTCAGAGTGTAAATGGAAGTGGCACAGGGCAGAGTATTTGGGATGAACACAGTATCAATATATCTGTGTCAGACATTAGCACATTCAAATTTGGCTCACCATGATGATGATGCTGCAAACAGAAACAGTATGGGAGAACTGAAGGACTTAGCAGGACTGTCGAGATCAGGGGTGTAAGTGGCCATGATGGTTACAGTCAGGAAATTAACAGAGTAATGAAGTTGCATTAGGGTTTGAGTAGTGCTATGGGGGAACAGAAGGAAAAGCAGACTGTGAGGAGAGAATCTGCGGTGTCTGGGGAAGCAGAGCTGAGTGAGGTATCTAGCTTAACATTTTTTGTAAACAAAGGAATTGGAGAACAGATTCAAAAGGTAAAAAGTATGACCCAAATTTAATAGACTTACTGCAATTATTTTTAAAAAGTATCATATTAGAAATCTAGGGGAAGGGTCAGGGTAGAGGGCAGGAAAAGGGGGGAACAAAATTGAGTAAGAAGCCAGGATGACCTGGGATAAAGAACACCTCTCCGCATTAGATACTAAAATGTGTTGGAAACATATTTGGTTTTAATATTTTAACTTTGACAACATTTTAAGGAGCATATTTTTAATGCAGAAAGATTGAAGCAACATTGTTATAAAACTCAAATGTAATGAATGATTTTATTATTGATGCTTTTCTTAGCTCACCTTTCTGAAGTTTCTTTGATTAAACAATAATTCATATTTTTAAAAAGCTATTTATTGATCATTTTCAAACTAATATTTCTAAAAGCAGGTTTAAGTTCCTTTAGGGATTTTTTTTCTTCTCTTGAACTGTAGTTTAACATACGGGAGACAGGAACGTTGTATCGGGGTATCCAAGGAAATGAGACAGCACCATGTTGTCTAAAAATCTCAAATTTGAATGCAGCCCAAGCAGTAAGAGCTTGGTGCTGCATCATTCAAGTCAACGGGAATTTTGCCACTGACTTCAATGGGAGCAGGATCAAGCCATAATACAGCTGCACCTACCTTCCCAAAGACTTCAACCCACAAAAGAATGCTTGATTTCAATTCCCATTCCTCTAGCATTTCTCTCAAACCACGCTCACCTGCTTCATGGATAATGGGGGAAGTCCATTACAATATTTTGCAGTACATTCAGTGTATGAAAGCAAAATTGATAAACCATTATTTCACAAATCATCATATATGAAATATCTGAAAGTTTTATAAATATTTTAAAGCTTGTTATAGTTTGCCTTTATTTTCCAGACAGAAGCAGTCCATCTATATTAAATTTTGCAAGGTTCTAGTGCAGTTTCATTATTTTGTTTTTTTTTTCTTCCCCTTTTTTTCACTCCTATACGGTAGGATCAATTACTATAGTTCCTATCAAAATCACATTTCCCTCAGGGCGCACTTAGTAAATAAAAACAAGAGTCCCAATCGAATATCCTAGATTAAATTATCCTGGTGGTCTGAAATGTGCTGGTTTGGGGGTTCCCAGAGGGCAGAGGCAGCTTGCAGCAAAACCACAGGAAACACATTGGTAGAACTGTCACTCAGCTGAGAAAGCTGTGAATTTTCTCTCTCCCTTGCCTCCCTCCATTCTTAGTGACTGTGGTCTTTCCATGTCAAAATGAAGGTCATTGCCAAGGAAACCTGGTACAGCTATACATTCCTTGACATATGGATAAATGGGGAATTTTGCTCCCAGTGTCAGTGGTGAGAGAGTGATGTCCTAGGCCCTAACTAAGATTTAA
This sequence comes from Gopherus flavomarginatus, assembly GCF_025201925.1. Lineage (NCBI taxonomy): Eukaryota > Metazoa > Chordata > Testudines > Testudinidae > Gopherus > Gopherus flavomarginatus. The sequence continues at coordinate 61,031,078 of NC_066619.1, forward strand.
ATATGAGCTCTCATTAGTAAAGTCCACTTAGAAACTAAGGGCTTGTCTATGCTTTTTGGTAATTACTAAAAAAAGCTGTTCTAGCAAAAGAGGGTCTACACAGAGGTTTGGCATGAATGGAAGCACATGCTCTGCAACCAGCTGATGCCTTTCTTATAGTCTTTGGCAGCCAGGGAGCCACTGCCATACATCATTATTGTTCACCTGGGTGAAAATGATTTGGGAGTTTGTAAGTGGGTTGACAATCATCAGGGAAAAGAGGGTTTGGGGGCAGATCCAGCAGCTTTTCTCAGGGCCAAAGTTAATGAGTTTGTTCAAGGTGTTTGAGATCTATGGATTAAAAACTGAGTTACACAAGTGCTAGATTTATTCACTCTCTACAAAGCAGAGCTAGGGTCATCATCCTTGTTTGTCGTTCTTATTGTGTAACCTCTTTGAATCTCTCCACTGGCTTACCTTCTGCTAAGCTCTCCAAATTCAAACTTCCTTTCACAGCTCGACATTACTTTGCCTCTACCTACTTAACCACCCTTTCCTGTCTCCCATTGCCCCTTCACTCCAGCAGTAATGTCAGTTTATCACATGACTATCTGCATACTTTCTTCTGTACTGCCTCCTAATCTATGTTCCAGACTTCCTTTACTCACCCACAAAGCCCCTATCTTCTCCATATTACAGTCTCTTTTGAAGAAGCTCTTCTGTCTTTCTACCAATTGAGTTTCTATTTGATTTAGACTAACATGAAAATTGATTTAAAAAAAATGAACATAGCCTTATTTTGTTGAGAGCTGGTAAACCACTCCCTGGAACATAGCACTTTTTGTTATACCTCTTTCCCCAAGCTCCATCTGTTCGTTTGTACATCTATCGTAAGACTGTGAGCACTCTATTCCTGTGAGCACTCTTGTCTCTCTAGAAAATACTTAGCCTGCTGTGGATGCTATTGTAAACAAATACATAATAATTCCTACATACAATAGCACTCTACAACTGTGCATGGCATGCCTGTACACAACTTCTCTACCAATTACATAGTAAGAGTTTTCATTTTATATAATTGCATTTTTTATCCCTTCAGTACTCCCTTTGAGAATAAGGTTATCAGATTCACCAATAGTGAAACAAGTATATAAAGTATCTAATGTCAACAGTGGGATCCTCTTTACTGTTGTAAGTTTCTTTTGAAAAACATGAAACCAATTACCAGTACAGTAAATTTATATCAATTTAAAAAGCATTGGAAATGTATTTTAAAAAAACCAAACAAGATGTTTTTAGAGACAGTCTGTATACTAAACCTTTCACACCAGTTATGCGGGATTTAGTGAAAACTATTTTATAATTAAATGCATTGAGCTGTGTTGCTGCAGTCTAATTTTTAAATGTTTAATTTCAGTCCATTCAAAGCAACTCTGGGGAATAGAGTGGGTTTTTTCCCTGTCTAGATTCAATAATTTGTAATCCCTAGCACAATCTATGGAAGTTATAATTTTAGTTTTTTAACTATTCCAACAGGAGAATATTACCCAATTGTAATATATTGCAGCTTTGTATATATGGCTATAAAATAATGTTCTATTTTAAAATGTTGGGGTCATACTTCTGATATCTTCAATAATTCAGCTACATGAATACTGTTAAAAGCATCAAACTAGAATGGGTAATTTCATGCCTCTCTGTCTTCATGGGAAATAATCAACCAAAAGAGAGAATACGGTAGTATAAACAAGATACATAAAAATCTAAAGAGAGAATATGGTAGTATAAACAAGATACATAAAAATCTAACTAAAATGAACATAAAAATGCCACTAACCCAAAGCATGAACTGTTCCTCTATGCTTCTTTGAAATCTTGCTTGTCTTAATTATATGTAGAGCATTTTCTTTGAACTGCAGTTCACAAAGTCTTTCAAGAAGAATTGTTATTTCTTCTGTGATGGTATCCAGATAAGTTTCATTAATAAACATCAGTGCTGAGGAAGGATCTATAGTACCACTTAGTATACACAAATCCTCTTTTATCATTGTGCATAGTGTAGGTATTGAACTTTGGTAACCATGAACCACCTTATCAAAGTTTGTTTCACCACAGCTAGATAGAACACAGTTCTGCAAAAGCTCAGAAACCAATTTATTCTGCATGTTTTGATACTTGGTTAGAACTTCTGATTCTGGATATAGAAACAAAAGGTGTTGTATGCATTGAGTTTTAAACTGCATTTGCTGTTTTAAAGTAGCAGTATTTGTTTCATGAGGACTCTGAAGTCTATTTACTAAGAAACGTCGAAGGTGTAATCTCACATCATCCCAAACAGACTTGATATTCATAGATGAATCATCCTCAATGGCATGAAGGGAAGCTCTGGAATTTAACTCAAAAGATGTCCCACTTGGAGTACATGGAAATGAGACCCCACATTGACTGGAGAGTTCCAGAAGAAAGTGTAGTATCATTTCTTCTTGATTTTGTTCATTCCTCAGCAAGCTTTGCTAATAATGGTAAATTATATAGTATTTAGAGATGTTGCATTAATAACTCTATTTACAAAATTAACTTTATGTTAAAAGATGTACATTATTTTTAATTGCAAACTACAAAATGATAATTTCTTACCAGTTAACTTGATTTCTCTGAGTCCCTTCATGTTAGCCCAGGCATAGAGTATAAATTCTCTTACCAATAAAGAGAAACAGGGAAAAAAGCATAATTTTTCTGATGTCACTTTCTGTATAAAATGGCTGTCTGGTGACTTTGTTCAGTTAAAGATTCCCTAAGCAATGACAATCATAAATAACAAACACACACAGGAAAACTTTCAGAAACTCAAACTCAGTTTCATCAATACAATAAGGTATTGTCTTGGCTGGCAAACAAGGACTTGGAGTAACCAAACCAACAGGTAAGAACATGCATCAGCATTCCCCTCTATGCCTTTCCAGATAGTACTCATTCTAAAGACATAGGATTGATACCTAGAAAAACAAAGACTGATGAATCATACCACATAGGAACCACCTACCATTGGCAGAGACTGTAATATAAAATCTGTAATGACATGAAGCATGTAAGAACATCCATAGTATCGCTGGTAGAAATTTTTTAATTGAAATGTTTTTTGATGAAAAAATGACTTTTCACAGAAAATTTTCATTTTGATAGAAATTTTCAAAGAAAAAAGTTCTGCTGTCTTTCTTAACTAGTAAGCAAATGTTATTTCACTTAAAATTTTCATTTTCCAGTTAATTTTTAGTAAAAAATATTCAGCTCTCAGCAAGGAAAAGCACCAACTCTCGTAGCTACCAGTTAAGCCTTGGCAGAAGATGGAGCCTTTTTACTCTGGTTAGCCCTTCCCGGAAAGCAAATGAGGAACAAGTCAAAATAATTAATGAGACTGGGGGTCGGGGAGGAGGGCAAATGATAACTATTGCTCATGACAAACTTGGTGGGAATTCATAAGATAGAAACCTTGTGCTTTCCATGTTCTCCTGGCTCAGCACTAAGCATCATAAAGGCAGTTCTAAGGATAAATAAATCTTCCCAAGACCATCTTGAAGGACTCAAAGAGAGGATCTGCTTCGTTTAGCACCAGGATTAAGGTCCCATAGGGCAAGGTGGGGGGCATCATGTACCTGTCCTGGCTAGATGCGGTGAAAAAAGGTGCCAGGTTGAAATTACATTTCAGCTATATCGGTAAGGGAGAAAGAAGGGAAGCAGGTATGGAGCTGACGAAGTAACAGGACTGGATGTATTGTTTTACTTCATCTGAAAAGGCTTCTAATGTCTAGTAGGGTCAAAGTTCTGGTCTCATGGCTATTTAAGATACAGTGAGACATATTGCAACTAAAGGGTTCTGTTCTCCCACCATCAGCTCTTCTAATTGCACGAAGCCCAGCCCCTGGTTTGTGGTCTGTCCAACTTCCTCTAGAGTAAAGCTGGTTGAGAGTATTTCAGCAAACCATTATTTTTTGTCAGAAAATGCTGATTTGTCAAAACTAAATTTTTTTGTGAAAAAGGTCAGTTTTGATGAATTTCTCGTTTTCAAACAATAGTTTTTAAGTTCTTAAAATGTTCTGTTTTGACATTTTCTAAATGAAAAAAATCTAATTTTGAGGTCAAAATGACATTTTGCTTCAAATGTAAGTTAATTTACAGTAAAAAAAAAAAGCTAAAAAGGAAGGTCAATATCAAAACAGGACATTTTGATTGACCTGATCAAATTTATTTGAGGGATTTTCAGTTCACAGACGCTTCTAAGATATTGATGTTTTGCCCAATTTGGGATGGAAAGTTTTTTAGAAATCTTTAAACATTCTCATGAGAAGGGAAAACTGTTTTCTGCCCAGCTCTGCTCTAAAATGCTCCAATATGTAGGAGAAAATAAAAGCCCTGTCCTAACCTGGATAATTTTAATGGAAAGGATAGGCTATATCTTCACTGAAGAAAAAAAACTAAAAAACTAACCAGACAACATAACTTCTCAGCTGGTGGAGATAAGAAAACAATGAACAGGACAAACCAGCCAACCATGTGTGCTTATAAAGTGAGTGGCATAACAATAATTTTGCTTTTTTCCTCTCTCCTCCTCCTTTCTTGCAGAATGATTTATATGCACTCTCTGGGCTGACATTAATGGAGCAAATATAGTGGATAAAATATAGTTACTAAAAGAAAGTCTGAGGGAATTAAGTTATACATTATATAAATGCACATGTATCTATGCATATTACATACACACATTATATATATTACATAATTATATGTGCACTCACACCTACACACAAAGTTTATTTTGTCTTATAATCTGTATTCTCTTACAATTTTGTGCCCCCATGAGGCAAGTGCAAAACTTTGCAGACTCTTGTGATATCTTAATCAGAATCTTCAGTTTACTCTGCTGAAGTAACAAATCCCCATGGCTAGATTTATAGATTTATTTTTGATAATGTATATTCAAATATGCTGTTCTAATAAAAAAAGAACAACAGAACTTTAACAGATGTCAAACCAGCCAATGAGATTCACTGCTTTGGAAGATGAATCCAAAACACCTTTGATGAGTCATTGGTGCTGCTTTTGAAACTTAAACGGGTCATTTTCAATTACAAAAAAACTACCTAGACTTAAACAGTGTTCAAAGCCTTTTGGAACTGAAATAATGCTTTAAAAAGAGTCACCACGTCTTGCAGACACCATCTTGGAGTTAGTACTCCTCAGAAAAGGGCCTCCTACAGCAGACTTTGAAGCTCTGAAAGCTTAGTTTACATTTTCAGAAATCCGTTTGAACAATGCCTATGTTAAGATATACTTTTGCATCTGAAAAATAAGTTTTAAAAAACACCTGAAAAGATGCTGCAGTGACTTTGCATAAGAAGCATATCCAAAATGTTGGCACAAGACGCTACACGAGGTGTGAGGGATGGATTTTGTACCTACCATGTCCGTACCAAGATAGTGACAACAGGGTACTTAAAACATACACACATACAATAAGGTAAACAATAAGATTTTGTTATAAAAAAGTTGTGGTTCATTTAGCTAGGATATAATTTAATAAATGCATCCTCTTATTTAAGTGTTCATCTTTTAATTATTTAGAATTACTAGCTACTGTGTAGAGTGACTGAGATATTACATCACAGAAGGTGGTCAGACCTCACAAAGAATTTTTTAATACCACCATAAAGAATCACAGTCCCATCAAAATGTGTAGTTGTGTTAACAGTGTGACATGCTTGCCAACAACATACTGTCATAGTTTGCACTGTTCTTAAACTATTATATTGTTTCAGCATGTTAAAAATAAACAAAGGCCTTGACAGACCAATCCACATAAGTAACAGGAGCAATAATGAACAAGGGTTTTGTTCTACAGAGGGTGAAGAATTACAATCCATCATGTATAACAGTAAGATAATTAATTAAAAGCTTTCAAACAAGAAATCATTAAGTCAATTGAGTAATAAAATTCAATACATGCAAGCATTCACTTTGGACATAAAAGATCAGATTGTAAAAACCGGACTTACATTGAACAGAACCTTACACCGCAAGTGGTTCCACTGAAGTCAATGGGACAATTTGCAACATACGGTATTTCTCATGGAGTAAGAATATCATAATCTGGCACAAAAGTAAACCCCATGTGCCTCCCTACATTTCTAGTCTTATCTGTACAATGAATGTGCTTGGATTTTTTTTGGAAAGAATGGGTGAGACAGGATGATAAAACTGTTCTCATTTTCTTTCTCCTAAGATTATTTCACAAATATTAAGGGACCATCAGCAATAAAGTCAGTACAAGAAAAAAAAATGTATTCAACCCTCTATTTTTCTGTAGGATCAATGACTCCGCATCTTTTCTGGGGAAAAATCCTGCCCTCTTCTCTGTGGTGGGTCATGACTTGGCAAAATCAGTACAGTTCAACCGCATAAATGAAGGTGGGGGGAGGGTAGCTTTTGGAGTCCTCGTCCTTGACACATTGCACCTCTGCTCCCTATATCCAATGCACAGGTGTTTTTGGAAAGTCTGGCAAAGTAGCAGCAGCAGCACTGGTGAATACATTATTATAAGTGAAGAATTTTTGACAAAGTGTTTTTCCATCAAAAAATATGAATTTGTTTCTCAAGTTCAGGATGGAATTTCTGGTTAGACAGAAAGAGGAAATATGAACCCTCAACTGGCCAGTAGCCCAGTGATTAGGGCACTCACCTGGAATGTGGAAAACCCAGCTTTAAGTCTCTGTTCTGCCTGATTCAGAGCAGGGACTTGAATCTGAGTCTCTCATATCCCAAGCGAGTGCCCTAACCACTGGGATATAGTCTCTCTGGTGATTATTTACACCAAAAAAGGAGAGTAAAAGAGAGTTACTGACTCTTTTATTCAAATTCTGTTCTATATTCACTCTTGTGAAACTATAAAAGAAGTAAAAAAGAATACATTAAAAAACTGTATAAGTATTGTTTTCCCAAATATATAAAGACTGTAGATTTTTTTTTTACCAGAGTTTTAAGAAATTCGATCAAATCTCCATGAGGCGTAGAAGAAGGTTTGAGGGAACTGAAACTGCAGTTATTCAGCCAGTGAAGGCAGTCAGTTGTGTTTTGTAACAGCTCATCAGTACAAGTCTCATTTACTTCCGATTGTAGCTCTTTAAGGCATTGTTCCACACTAAAAACCAAATAAAAAAACAAGCATTGAAACTCTTTTCCATAATTTAAAAGATGAATGTTTTTTATATAGTATATCTTTTCAAGAAAGGAAAATACTTTAAATTTATATAACATTAGAACATAACATGTCTGATACGAGGCTTAAGAGTATTAAGTCTGAATCTCCAGGACTAACATTTCTTAATGGAGTGGGAGTAAATCTACAGTAATTTTTCTTAGGACCAGAGTCCACCAGCCTTATTCAAACTAAGTAGTACTTTGATCCTCAAATATTCCCATATTTTTCAGTAAGACTACTTGCAAAGTAAGGCATTACTTAACATAAAACTGACTGGATTTCACCCTTATGATTAATAAAGACTGTAAGCAGAATCAACTACTGCATTCACAGCTAAATGTGACATTCTGCTTCTGCAGCAATCAGCAGTTGTTTTATAGCATATCATATACTGTAGCAGTTACTCACAGATCCGCTGACACCTCACCAAAAAACTTGAAAATAATTTGAGAGACATTTCTGCTGGTAAACCAAATATTTTCTTTTCCTTTTCCTCACTAGAATATTTGAATGAAAAATATTTGTTTCTTAGGAGCAAGCACACTTTCTCCCATAGGTACTGATACATGGTGTGTATCAGGAGGTGCCCTCAAGTGGGGGAGGCAATTCAGAGGTAAATGGGGACAAAGAGTGCAGTCATTAGGTAGCCAATTAAAGGGGAAAAAAAGTTTTCTAAATACTGTAACCAGAAATAAGGTGTATTCATAATAGAACTTTGAAGTTGCACTGAGAGCAATCATCACTAAGCTGTTGTGTTAACAAACATATATTACACACACAAAACCTGGTCATTCAAATGTAACCACTACAATTATATTCCTAACCCTTCAATCTGTCCATGTAACCCCCATTTTGAACTCTTTTATTGGCTTCCACTTCAAGACCCTACATACATACCCCTGGCCTCTGCCACTGACTTTATCTCTTATCTTCATTCTCCAAGGGCTTCCTCACTCTTTCAATGATTTAAAGGTTAGTGGTTTGTCTATTTTCTACTTCAACATCCAAATTTGGAAAAGTGTTAAAGTGTAAAGAGAAAAAGAATGAATCTCTCCACAACTTCCACAACTTACAAAAGTTATTGTGATTTGACTGCTCTGTAGCTTTTTAAAAGTTGAGAATTTTTTAAATGTTGCAGAGTTTCATATTTTCCTTTTGCCAGTTGGTAACCAAAAGTTCAGCAAGTTTTAAAAAGTTAGAGAGCAGAAAAAGGAAAGAAAGGAAAAACAAACAAAAAATTAGGTATCATTTACTTAATTGCAGCAGTTTTCAACCTCTTTTCATTTGTGGAACCCTAAAAATTTTTGAATGGAGGTGCAGACCCCTTTGGAAATCTTAGACATACACTGTATCTGAATTTATGAATATTGATTATGGATCTGTATTTCAAATGGGCTTATTCTGGAAAACACCCACAGGTAGCCTTTCAGGTACAACAATGAAGAAGCCAAACAGAGTTAATGACTCATCAACAAAGCCAATGGGCTGTGGAATAGCTTAGCCTTCCTGTAGACCTTTCAGTCAGCCTGTAAGTAATAGCTGCAGGGGCATGTGACCGGACCACGTCCCTGGACTCCATTTTGGTTGCTTGTGTTTTTCCACAAACTGGGCTGGGAACTGTTTTTGGAACAAAGGGTTCCTGCCATATGCTAAAACTAAGGCAGGGAGTGACATCATCTGTTGTTCTTCACTCCCCCACAACTCAACACCCGAAAGAAGCTCTGAAAGAAAAGGACTTAGAACTGGGGGGTGAGGGAGAAGGGGATCCCAAGCTGCAAAACAAGTGCAGCTTATGCCTTGAGAATCTGCAAGCCTGCTTGTATCATCAGTCAGGGTGACAAATTGTTAATTCAAATCCTATCCTTCTAGTATGTTAAACTTAATTTACGTTTTTGTTTATTTACCAGTTAACATGCTTTGATCTGTTTGCTATCATGTATCAACACTTAAAATCCATCTTTCTGTAGTTAATAAACTTGTTTTGTATTTTAACCTAAACCAGTGTGACTAAGTGAAGTGTCTGGGGAAAAATCTCAGCTTAGTTACCACAAGTGTGCACATTCCTCTCCACATTCAGGAAGAGGCGAACCGAGTAATAAATTCATACTGGTTTGGGGTTTTGACCAGGGCAATACGGTATAGCTCTGGGGTCCTAGGCTTCAAAGCTGGGGGTAATCTTGGCTGTAGCCTTTCTACTGTTGGTTAATGCAGTGGCTGGTCAAAGCCTGCATATAACCACAGCTGGGTGTATCCCTGCCTGTGTAAATGCTGGTGGAAGTGTAAGACCAGTAGTGATCTAGAGCTTGTCACAGCAGCACAGTGTGAGGAAGCCAGGCTGGTCAAGCAGAGGACTCAGCGGCACCCCAGTTCCAGGTGACACCCCAAGGAGAACCCATCACACCTTTACTACATGGTCTGCAGACCGACAGGGGTCTGTGGACAACAGGTTGAAAACCACCACTCTATTACATTGAATAACAAAAATGGAAAAAATCCAAAATGTAATTTAAAATATATATATATATATAATCAGTTTTCAAAAACCAAAGTGACACAGCTTTTTTGCTTAATTTAAATGATTGAATTTTGTTTTGTTGAAAACATTTTTGAAAAACTCAATTTTCCATGAAAGCAAGAAAACTTAGTTAAAAATTTTCAGTTTGCTCTAAAAAGACAACTATTAAGTGGCAAAAAACTACAAACAGTACTAAATCAGGCTAATTTAGTAGTGAACCAGAAATCAGAGGTGAAAAGTCATTGTTGCAAACCACCCTGTGATCATATTTTTATCTTTAAATTTTGCTTGCAATAACCTCTTAAAACATTACTTTTCTAATGGACTTTTTCATCTTACATTTAGCAAACATTTATTTACTGTGCATCATAACCAATCTTACTTTATCTCATTTATTGTCTTTTTCTGATCAGCATCAGTGATCTCACTTATGTCATCTCACAGCTCTGGGAACTGGGTTTGTTCATGTGTATTTATTTTTTCATTGGATTTTGTGGTAGGAAGGGAAATTATAAATGAACTGGCAAAAACAGTGATGGATAAACAGTAACTAAACATTTGTTGTTTCCTTTACAAAAATAATAGCAACTCATTTCCTCAAAAAAATGTCTGGAATCCAGATGATGCATACTATCAATAGATCTTCAACAGTGGGTTAAATTTGGGGACTATTCTATTTGTCCCTTTAAAGTAATTGAAATAAATAATTATAGCAGGCTGAATAAAAAAGAAGCCCACTGCAAACTTGGAGTGTGAAAGATATTCATAACTGCATTAACTCTTAAGATTCCTTAAAAATGTGAAGATCAAAAATAAAAATATATTGGGCAAAATATGTTCATAAGTTTCTGAAATAACCATCAGTAGGTCACTTAAAAGTCACATAATTTCAAATGTATCCTTTTACTACAGTTTACTCTTACATACTTTATCAGTAGAAGCTTTGTATTAAGGACCGTGAGAAAGCGAATTGTAATATATTTTAAAATATGTGAAATGAACAGTTCAGAGAGCATCTACTCTATTATATGAAGATGCCAAGTTTTATAACTGAATCATCCTCAGAAACCAAACTCACTGACAACAAGCTATTTAAAATTATATGAAAACCTCTTTAAAATTAATCATGTGTGGGTGGTCTATAAAACACACTATATAAAAAGATGAAGTAAAGGTCTTTTCAAGACAACTCTGAGTCTGAGCAAGTTTAAAATTAAGTGCACTGAAACAAATATCTTCTGAGTATCAAAGGGCCTTTTCATGAGTGCAAAGGACTTCCATGAAAAATAATACCTCTCTGACTATGGCCCACTCAATTTCCTGATGGGATAACTCCATCCATGAATACCAGTTCTGAACACAATAAAAGATTGGCATGTATCTTTTTAACTTGTGTAAACTGTTCCCAGGACTATGAAATCCAATGCCCTGTTCATACACCTTAGCTCCTGGGACACTATATCAAATACTTTTATTTATAAGCCTGATGTGTCTCATTCAAGGAAACCTAACAGATTACAGCATTGTGAATTGTAAAGACTCAGGTGTCGTTAGTCTACCTAAATCAGTTTCAATTAGCTTCAATCAGCTTTTTATACTAATCTCTGACATCTGAATCAGGGTACTAGCCAATGAACTACAAACCATTAATAGGCTAAAGCCTTTACAGGACCAGATATTTTAGCAATTTGTCCTAGCACTGATAAAGGGATTAGGCAGAAAAATTTCAGTGGACCTCCCTATAGGTACAAATAATGATAGTTCAGTTCACTTTACTTGATCTTTTTAATCTCAATAAATTAAACATCACATTTTTGTCTAAAACACTACTTTTTGCATTGGATAAAAACTTTTGTATATTCTTCAGTTCATATCATATGGTAGTGAAGCAGAATCTCAGGATTACTTTCCCTCCTATTCTTTATAAGGTTTTGTAAGACACTTTATACTATAAGTATTTGTTAAATTATAGTTGTCTATTCCACTGTATGAATTACGTCAATAATATATTTAAGAATCAGGCCACTGAATAAACCATTTAAAATATTTATGTCCGTTTTCTGAGTATACAAAGAAATAAGCTTAAATATGTAATGTTTCTTTCAAAGTATCAAGGTAAACAGGTTTACAGCTCTTCTGATAAAAATATAGTCAAAAGCTAGCCTCTTAAACTGAAATCACATGCCAAGAATGAGGGCCTGTAGCTGTGCCTGTCCTGTCACTGGGCAGCCAATGGGAATAGCCAGCCCACATCAGAACCCCACTGCTTGGCTGAGGCAGTGGGGTGGCTTGCTCTTAATCACAGCAGCTGCAGAATAGCAGTGGCTGCTCATGGTATATGCCTCTGAATTCTCTATCTTCCTTTGATTGCTTCATTCCAAATCCTTCTCCAGCCCAGATCCTCCTCTGTACTCACCCCTTGGTCCAGCCTAGACCCAACCCTGCTCCTGCCTTCTCTGATTCCAAGTAATACAGTTCTAACCCTCTGCTCTAATTTCTGGCTTGGACATTTGGACTCAAACTGTTTCTAACCCTCAAACCAGTTCTGATTCCCTCTTGACTCTGGCATGTGGATGCTAACTCCTGTTTTACCATTAAGTCTGACTCTTTTCTGACCACTAGGCAAGATGACCTGCAACTCAATCTCCTGACATCTCACTTTAATCTAGAAGAAAAATAGCTTTCTGATTTCCAGTGTCTTAATAAGGAGGTATATGTCTCAATTTGCTAAAGATATAAAATCTTTAAACAAAACCTGTATTTAACTGTGATGCAAAAATCTCATTTAATAAGTTAAGTTATATTTTTAAAAGTAAGTCATATAATATGAATTTTAAAAGGAGACTTTATTAATCATTTAATTGCTTTTCAACTAAGGACAAAATTATAACTAATTAGCTGATTAATGTAGAATGTTTTACTGTTGTGTATTAATTACACTACATAAAAATGAAATTATACCTTACACACACCTAGGTCCCAGTCCTTCAAAGACTTTGGCACAAACTTAACTTTATGAGCAGTCCTGTGATTCTGTTAATAGTCCCACTGATCAGGGTGTAAGGGCCGGATCCTGTAAACCTTTAATCAGGCGAGTAAGTCCTCACTCCTGTGTAGGGTGACCAGATGTCCCGGTTTTATAGGGACAGTCCCGATTTTTAGGTCTTTTTCTTATATAGGCTCCTATTACCCCCACCCTCTGTCATGATTTTTCACATTTGCTGTCTGGTCACCCTACTCCTGTGGGTAACCTCATTGCCTTCAGTACAAGACTAAGGATTATTCATAATCTAAAAGGTCGCAACATTGGGTCTTTATGTTATGATTAGGGCCCTATCAAATTCATGGCCATGAAAAACATATCACAGACTGTGAAATCTGGTCTCCCTCTGTGAAATCTGGTCTTCTGCGAGCTTTCACCCTATACTACACAGACTTTTCGCCAAATGCTGGGAATGGGCAACAGGGAATGGATCACTTGATGATTACCTGTTCTGTTCATTCCCTTTGGGTCACCTGGCATAGGCCACTGTCGAAAGACAGGATAATGGGCTAGACGGACCTTTGGTCTCACCCAGTATGGGTGTTCTTAAGTTCTTATGACTTCATGGGGAAGACAAGCGTTTCTCATATTGGGGGTCCTGACCCAAAAGAGAGTTGCAGAAACGTTGCAAGGTTATTTTTGTGGGGGTTGTGGTATTGCCATCCTTACTTCTGCACTGTCTTCAGAGCTGGGTGGCCGGAGAGCAGCAGCTGATGACCAAGGGCTCAGCTCTGAAGGCAGCAGCACAGAAGTAAGGGTGGCAATAACACACCATGCCATCCTTACTTCTGTGCTGCTGCGGCTGGCAGGGGCTCTGCCTTAAGAGCTAGGTTCCCAGACAGCAGCCACTGTTCTCTGGCCACTGAGCTATGAAAGCAGCACCATTGCCAGCAGCAGCACAGAAGTAAGAGTAGCAATACTGCAACCCCTCCTAAAATAACCTTGTGACATGTCCCCCATAACTCCTTTTTGAGTCAGGATCCCTACAATTACAACACCATGAAATTTCAGATATAAATATCTGAAATTATGAAATCTATAACTTTTAAAATCCAATGACCATGAAATTGACCAGAATGGACCGCGAATTTGGTAGAGCCCTAGTTATGATTCTCAAGTATCAGAGGGGTAGCCGTGTTAGTCTGGCTAGGCAGCAAAGAATCCTAAGGCACCTTATAGACAGATAATGAGGTTAGTTCAGTCAGGGAGGATGAGGCCCTGTTCTAGCAGTTGAGGTGTAAAAACCAACAGAGGAGAAACTGGTTTTGTAGTTGGTAAGCCATTCACAGTCTTTGTTTAATCCTGAGCTGATGGTGTCAAATTTGCAGATGAACTGAAGCTGATTTGTGTCCATTTATCCTTTTCTGTAGAGATTGTCCAGTTTCGCTGATGTACATAGCAGAGGGGCATTGCTGGCATATGATGCTATCCACATACTACACAGACCACAGAGAAAGATTATGCCATATTCTATCAAAGAAACTGAGGAACCACCTGATCAGCATCCTATACAACAAACAGGAAAACATCAAAAGAGAGCTCTCCAACCTGGAGACTCTCATTAATAACCAAACTTCCATATGAACGGACTTCACTAAAATAAGACAGGAGATCTACATTACTCACTTCACCTCTCTACAAGGAAAAAGGACTGTAAGCTGTCTAAACTCCTACCTGCCACATGGGGCCACAACCGTGGTACCCCCAACCCACCCAACAATATCGTCAATCTATCCAACTACACACTCAGCCCAGAAGAAAAGTCCGTCTTATCTCGGGGATTCTCTTTCTGCCCTGCAACCCCCACCAACATGATACAGTTCTCCGGCGATCTGGAAGCCTACTTTCACCATCTCCGACTCAAAGAATACTTTCAGGACAACATGGAACAGCACACCGATACACAGGTACTCTCCCACCAACAGCACAAGAAGAAGAACTCCACATGGACTCCTCCTGAGGGTCGAAATGACAGTCTGGAAATATACATTGAGTGCTTCCGCCGACATGCACAGGCAGAAATTGTGGAAAAACAACATCGCTTGCCTCATAACCTGAGTCGTGCAGAACGCAATGCCACCCACAGCCTCAGAAACCACCCTGACATTATCATCAAAGAGGCAGATAAAGGAGGTGCTGTTGTCATCCTGAACAGGTCTGACTACCAAAAGGAGGCTGCCAGACAACTCTCCAATACCAAATTCTACAGGCCACTTCCCTCAAATCCCACTGAGGAATACACTAAGAAACTGCACCATCTACTCAGGGCACTCCCTACACTAACACCGGAACAAATCAACATACCCTTAGAGCCCCGACCAGGGTTATTCTGTCTACTACCCAAGATCCACAAACCCGGAAATCCTAGATGCCCCATCATCTCAGGCATTGGCACTCTCACTGAAGGACTGTCTGGATATGTGGACTCTCTACGCAGACGCTATGCCACCAGCACTCCCAGCTATCTCCGTGACACCACTGATTTCCTGAGGAAACTACAATGCATGGGTGACCTTCCAGAAAACACCATCCTAGCCACAATGGATGTAGAGGCTCTCTACACTAACATCCCACACACAGATGGAATACAAGCTGTCAGGAACAGTATCCCTGATGATGCCACAGCACAACTGGCTGCTGAGCTCTGTGCCTTTATCCTCACACACAACTATTTCAAATTTGAGGACAATATATATCTCCAGATCAGTGGCACCGCTGTGGGCAACCGCATGGCCCCACAATTTGCCAATATTTTTATGGCCAACGTGGAATAATGCTTCCTCAGCTCTTGTCCACTCACGCCCCTTCTCTACCTACGCTACATTGATGACATCTTCATCATCTGGACCCATGGGAAGGAGACTCTGGAAAAATTCCACCACGACTTCAACAGCTTCCACCCCACCTTCAACCTCAGCCTGGACCAATCTATACGGGAGGTCCACTTCCTAGACACCACGGTGCAAATAAGCGATGGTCACATTAACACCACCCTATACCAAATACCTACCGACCGCTATGCCTACCTTCATGCCTCCAGCTTCCATCCCGGGCATAACACACGATCCATTGTCTACAGCCAAGCACTGAGGTACAACCGCATCTACTCTGACCCCTCAGACAGAGACCAACACCTACAAAATGTCCACCAAGCATTCTCAAAACTACAATATCTGCATGAGGAAATAAGGAAACAGATCAACAGAGCCAGATGTGTACCCAGAAGCTGCCTACTGCAAGACAAACCCAAGAAAGAAACCAACAGGACTCCACTGGCCATCACATACAGTCCCCAGCTTAAACCCCTCCAATGCACCATCAGGGATCTACAACCCATCCTGGACAATGATCTCACACTTTCACAGGCCTTGGGTGGCAGGCCAGTCCTTGCCCACAGACAACCTGCCAACCTGAAACATATTCTCACCAGTAACTGCACACTGCACCATAGTAACTCTAGCTCAGGAACTAATCCATGCAACAAATCTCGATGCCAACTCTGCCCACATATCTACACCAGCGACACCATCACAGGACCTAACCAGATCAGCCACACCATCACCAGTTCATTCACCTGCACGTCCACCAATGCCCCTCTGCTATGTACATTGGCCAAACTGGACAGTCGCTACAGAAAAGGATAAACGGACACAAATCCGATATTAGGAATGGCAATATACAAAAACCTGTAGGAGAACACTTCAACCTCCCTGGCCACACTATAGCAGATCTTAAGGTGGCCATCCTGCAGCAAAAAAACTTCAGGACCAGACTCCAAAGAGAAACTGCTGAGCTTCAGTTCATCTGCAAATTTGACACCATCAGCTCAGGATTAAACAAAGACTGTGAATGGCTTACCAACTACAAAACCAGTTTCTCCTCCCTTGGTTTTCACACCTCAACTGCTAGAACAGGGCCTCATCCTCCCTGACTGAACTAACCTCGTTATCTCTAGCTTGCATATATATACCTGCCCCTGGAAATTTCCACTACGTGCATCCGACGAAGTGGGTATTCACCCACAAAAGCTCATGCTCCAAAACATCTGTTAGTCTATAAGGTGCCACAGGATTCTTTGCTGCTTTTAGTTATGATTCTATTACTGCTGATGAAACAAAACAAAAACACACAACAAACCCTGAGATTAAAACTTTCAAATGCATCTACATGATTTAGGCCCCTAAATCCTATTACCTTTTAACAGGATTTAGGTGCCTAAGTCACTTAGATGCTGTTTAAAATGCTACTCCAAGGCTGTTCAAGCACGAAATGAAAACAATAGCTGAATTACCAAATAAGTAAAGAATGGACTGGAATATGAATAGAAAGAGAAATGTAAACTTTTGTTTAACAAAGTAATTTGAAAGTTTGACTGATAAGAACACTTTTATAGTGAAAAAAATGAAACATATTTGAAAATCATATTTCTTACATGTTTCTTATTCAGAAACTAGTGCTAGCATCATAGAATCATAGAAGATTAGGGTTGGAAGAGACCTCAGGAGGTCATCTAGTCCAATCCCCTGCTCAAAGCAGGACCAACACCAACTTTGTCAAACCAGGCCTTAAAAACCTCTAAGGATAGAGATTTCACCACCTCCCTAGGAAACCCATTCCAGTGCTTCACCACTCTCCCAGTGAAATAGTTTTTCCTAATATCCAACATAGACCTCCAAACTGCAACTTGAGACCACTGCTTCTTGTTCTGTCATCTGCCACCACTGAGAACAGCCGAGCTCCATCCTCTTTGGAATCCTCCCTCACTTTTATCTTCTGCACACTAAGCAAGCCCAGCTCTCTCAGCCTCTCCTCATAAGTCACGTGCTCCAGCCCCCTAATCATTTTCATTGCCCTCTGCTGGACTCTCTCCAATTTGTCCACATACTTTGTGTAGTGGAGGCCCATAACTGGACGCAGTACTCCAGGTGTGGCCTCACCAGTGCCAAATAGAGGGGAATAATCACTTCCCTCGATCTGCTGGCAATGCTTCTACTAATGCAGCCCAATATGCCGTTAGCCTTCTTGGCAATAAGGGCACACTGTTAACTCATATCCAGCTTCTAGTCCACTGTAATTCCCAGGTCCTTTTCTGCAGAACTGCCGCTTAGCCAGTTAGTCCCCAGCCTGTAGCAGCGCATGGGATTCTTCCGTCTTAAGTGCAGGACTCTGCACTTGTCCTTGTGAACCTCCTCCAATTTTTCTAGGTCACTTTGGAACCTATCCCCACCCTCCTGGGTATCTACATCTCCCCCTTATCTTAGTCTTATCCGCAAACTTGCTGAGGATGCAATCATCCCATCATACAGATCATTAATGAAATATTGAACAAAATGACCAACTCCTGGGGCACTCTGCTTCATACTGCTGCCACTAGACATCGAGCCGTTGATCACTACCTGCTGAGCCTGACAATCTAGCTAGCTTTCTGTCCACCTTATAGTCCATTTATTCAACCCACACTTCTTTAACTTGCTAGCAAGAATACTGTGGGAGACCGTATCAGAAGCTTTGCTAAAGTCAAGATATATCACATCCACTGCTTTCCCTATATCCACAGAGCCAGTTATCCCTCACAGAAGGCAATCAGATTGGTGAGGCATAACGTGCCCTTGGAGAATCCATGTTGACTGTTCCAGATCACCTTCCTCTCCTCTAAGTGCTTCAAAATTGATTCCTTGAGGACCTGCTCCATGATTTTTCCAGGACTGAGATGAGGCTTACAGGTCTGTAGTTCCCCAGATTCTCCTCCTTCATGTTTTTAAAGATGGGCACTATACATTTGCATTTTTCCAATCGTCTGGGACCTCCCCCAATCGCCGTGAGATTTCAAAGATAATGGCCAATGGCTCTGCAAGCACATCAGCCAACTCCCTCAGCACCCTGGAATGCATTAGATCTGGACCCACGGACTTATGCATGTCCAGCTTTTCTAAACAGTCCTCAACCTGTTCTTTCACCACTGAGGGCTGCTCACCTCCTCCCCATACTGCGTTGCCCAATGCAGCAGTCTGGGAGCTGACCTTGTCTGTTAAGACCGAGGCAAAAAAAGCATTGAGGACTTCAGCTTTAGTCACATCGTTTATCACTAGGTTGCCTCCCTCACTCAGTAATGGTCCCACACTTTCCCTGACCACCTTCTTGTTGTTAACATACCTGTAGAAACCCTTCTTGTTACTCTTCACATCCCTTGCTACCTGCAACTCCAGCATCTTGACATTTCTGACAATGCAGAACGGAGGATAGAAAGTAACTTAACGGCAAAAAGAGAACGCAAGAATTGAAAATCTTTATGCTAGCAACTCTGCCACCATCCTGTTCTGGTCAAGGAGTTCCAGTGCAGGTGTACCTTAATCTGAAAACTCAGTCTGGAAATTCTTAAGTCACTCAATGTTAAATCACCACAATAATTGGGATAACTTACCCTTATTAAAAGATGAATTTTAAGAAGTGAATGTGTCACTTCTTAACAGCAGTGAAGACTTATGTCCTGTTTAGCTGCAAAATCAGTCACATGAAGGAACTGGCAAGGCAAGCTTTGTCATACTGATATGCAGGCCCTCTCAGAGATCCAGAGAGGCCCAGGCCCCTTCCAGCTTTTGAGACCCCAGCCATAATCAAAATAAAAAATGACACACAAACAAAATAAGGCACCAAAAAAGAGTGATGCATAATTTTAACGTTTTTTTATTTAACCAATGTGTTTTCTAGCCCTTTTCTGTGCGAATCAATGCACTAATTATTGAGGAAAAATCTAGCTTTCATGCAATGTCACAGTTTTTATTAAGTATGGAGAGTCAATTCAAATGCTTTTGTCTCATAGTTGAATAGTGATAGTTCTTTTCCTGTTTCAACATGTTGAAGGTGCATTTACCTGAAGCTACTGGTGGCAGGCAAGCTGACAAAAACATGCAATGCAATTGTGATATTAGGAAACAACCCAGAGAGTCCAAGTTTGAGTACTTCTTGAAGCAATTCCTTTGGCTTGCAATCCAATTTAAAGTTTGTGGAATATATTTGTTTGTGGAAGATGACTGTCACTTGAGATCTTTTCAGATTTCTTTGTTGTACAGTTGCTGCAACTGTTCAGCTGCAGAAAGTAGATCTTCATTACTCAGTCTGTTGAACTGCCAAAGAAATCCAAAAGGGGTACAAATTAGCTGCAGTGACTCAAACTGACATGCAAGACTTGACTGAATAGAGTCAATGATGACAAGGAAGACACTGACCCTATAATGCTGCTTTGCATTGGATTCAGTAGGTAACTTGCGATTGGTGGAGAACTCAGATGAAATGCCAATATTTTGTGCTACTAATTTGGACACAGTCAGGATCACATCCAATTGTTCACAAATCTGTTGAATGTCATTGATAAGACTTTCAGTGTTATCCCTCTCAACATCAAGTATAGCATTGTGTGCTTCAATTACCAAATAAGTTTGATGGATCATTGTAAATAGTTTCATCCACAAAGATGACATCAGAATGCATTCAAATTTGGACATGTGCTTCTGAATAGACTGAAGTTCAGTTCGAGCCTGTGCAGTGAGATTGAGAGATTCAAGCTCATCTAAAGCCTCTCTCACTGAATTCAAATGCTGCACAACCGGCTGAACACCAACAATCCATGCAGACCATCTAGTTTTGGACATCCCATGCAGTGAAACAGGAAGATATTACTTCAGAATTTCCCTCCTTTGTGGACTGCTACTGAATAGATTGCACATTTGCTGAACAGTTCCAAAGTAAATAATTGATTCAGCACAGTCAACACCTACAAGGTTTAGTGTGCGGTTTCCACAGCTGGAGAAAATACAGAACTGCTTGTACACCTTTGTACTTTCCAGCCATATTAGATCCATTGTCATAGGCTTGACCAATGCAGACTTGAAAATCTAACTTAAAACCTTCTAGAATTGCTAGTACTCAAGCAGAAATTTTTTCCCAGTTTTTCTTGTGAAATTATCCAACAAAATAAACCTTTCTTCATTTGAAAATGTTGAGCTGTCTACAATCTTAACATATAGAATAATCATAGTAATCTGTTCCTTGTGAGAAAAACGTGAAGTGGCATCAATGATTGAAAAATACTTGGCATTTTGAATCTCAAGAATTGCTGTTTGTACAAATGACCCACATAGCTCAATAAACTCATTTTGTATGCGTGTGGAGAGATAAGGGATTTGCATGTGCTTTTGACTCTCCTGCGATTCTCAAACACATTTAACATGCTCTGATAAAAGTGGGTCATATTTGCTGAGGAGCTCAACTATGCCTAGAAAATTTCCATTTGCATGCTCTCTGCTCTGCACTTTAAGTGGGGAAGAGGGTTTGTCTGGCTGGTCAGGAGAAGAGGGCAATGCTTTCTGGCTTGGGGGAGGAGAGACGTAAAACTGCTGGAAAGGCAGTCAGCGTGATGGGTGACTCACCACCTAGGAATTGGCTGGAATTGAAGAGTCCCAGCAGTGGACCTGCTGGAGGGACATACATTTTTCACCTGCACTGCACATTTTATCCTCTGAGTTGGTCCCAGACGTCTATCTAATAATAAAGTTGCGATCTGATTAAACCTGTATCTAATGTCTCCTGTCATTCTTTCGGCATAGCCAGACAATCGCCATGACGTTGACTGGAACCAAAGAAAGCCAATCCCCACTCAGAAAGAAAAAGGAGGACATTCAGGATGCGCTTAAGTAGTTTTTTCCAGTTATTAGTTTCTCTAGAGAGTTCAGTCAAGAGTAAATTCTGAACTGAACTTTCAGCTGATGCTGCCCAAATGGCTGATTTCCATGCAACATAGCTTTCTTTGTGTGACACTGAACTCTCATGTGATGGTATTCGGTCTTTCACCTTCCTCCAACCTCTGTTGATGCTCCATCCTGATTAATCAGAGAGAACTGATGCATTTGCAGTACTTCTGTTCAAAAATTTCAAACGTGTGTCCTCACAAAACTCACTGTACAAGACAGCCCTCACAAATTTTCACCCTGAATTTGGGCCTATAGACAACGAAAGCCTATGATGGATAAGCTACCAACCTAGGGCTCAACCAACCAACCAGTCATCTCTTTTAGCTATCACATGAAGATAATGAGTAATTCTCACACAAATAATTCCTTAGTCAACTAGACATAAAGACACTAAAAACGTAACAATTCTCTATCTTTCAACATGCACTTGATCCAGCACCAGCCACTAGCAGTGGTTTGTTTATATAATCAGCTGATCTGAGAGGACACATTCATCATGGTCTAATCTTGTGCCATCAGAACCAACAGATTTTTATTAATATTTATGAACATTTTTAACTTTAAATATGACAACATTTGTATCAGTTAACAAAAAAAATTATGTCTTTTACCAAATCACATCTGTAATTTGCTTAAATTTTCAGCTCTAAGCTGAGAGAATGTGTCACATTTTGGTCCAATAGGGATGCACATAAAAACAAGTTCATTTTTTGGCATTTGATAAGTTTCACAAGAAGTATCTAAATTTGAGGACCCCTTTGAGCTTGAGGCCCAGGCCAAATGCCCCTCCTACCCCCATTCTCCCCAATTGGCCCTGCTGATATGTCTCATTCTAATCTGGAGAAATCACTCTTAAAAGAAAGAATAGTTCAGTTTCTGTATCCCATGCCCTATTTGCTCTGACTACCAAATAATAATTTTAAGGCTAAATTTTGTGATGTTGATGCCTGACCACTACATTCTGAACTCATTTTACAGCTATAAAACAGCACTGAGATTAGGAGGATTAGTGCTGCCACAGCTAGATTCTATTTTTAGTGCACTAGCTAGACGAGAGCTAGCACAGGTATGTCTCCTCCAGCTGGCAATCACACCCCAGCTCCAAGCGTAGACATCCTTTAAGGTGCCAGAAGTACCTAAGATCCTTTAGGCCAGGGATCGGCAACCTTTCAGAGGTGATGTGCCAAATCTTCATTTATTCACTCTAATTTAAGGTTTTGCGTGCCAGTAATACATTATAACGTTTTTAGAAGGTCTCTTTCTATAAGTCTATAATATATAATTAAACTATTGTTGTATGTAAAGTAAATAAGGCTTTAAAAATGTTTAAGAACTTCTTTTAAAATTAAATTAAAATACAGAGCCCCCTGGACTGGTGTCCAGGACCGAGGCAGTGCGAACGCCACTGAAAATCAGCTCACGTGCCGCCTTCAGCACCTGCGCCATAGGTTGCCTACTCCTGCTGTAGGCCATTCAAATCTGAATTTTAGGATCTTACATTTGTATTAATATTACTAACAAATATCCATGAAAGGATGCTAGAATTTTTAGAAAAACAATTAAGTAGATAATGTTTCTACAGTGTTTTGAACACAAAAAGCATTACGTGCACTTATTATTATTAATTATTTTAGTGCATTATGTGTTAAGAAACCTACCTGTTAAGAAAGAAACTCAGCAGTATTTCTTAATGGAAAACTCATCTGATCATTTGTGATGGGTCAGAAGACTTGGTCTACATGGTGGTGGGAAGATACTTAACAGTAATTCTTGCAATGATTTTCCTTAAAACAAAACAACAACTTTTTTTTAGGGAACTGAAAACTTACAGCTATTAACTTCCTGTTCATCTTACAACAGAGGCCTGCCATGCAGCCAAAATTAAGAACATGTGCCATGATTACAGGCAACTGTTGAGGAGGATGTTGATGCTTCAGAGCCACAATAAAAAAGTTTTAGAAATAAAAATCAAGATATCCATTTTTTTAAACTAGGAATTCTTCCAAATTTGAATTTGAAAGTGATACTCTTTTTATAAAAAACTTGCAGCCTCAATACATCCACTGCTCAGATTTAAGACCCGAAAGGACCACTACGATCATCTTATCTGATCTCCTACATAATACAGGACGAGAATTTCACCAAGTAATTCCTTTTTCAAGGCAAGAATTTTTGGATGAACTACCACACGTATTTTTGAAAGGCAATCTTGATTTAAAGTGAGTGAGAATCCATCAGATCTCTTGGCAAACTGTTCCAATTATTAATTGCCCACACCGCTAAAAAACATGCACCTTATTTCCAGTTTCAATTTGTCTAACTTCACTTTCCAGTCACTGGATCCTGATGTGCCTTTGTCTGTTAAACTAAATTCCTAAACGGGGAGATGATTCATGAAAGCAGAGGGTATTCTAAAGACCATGATCAAGCTATCTCATTGTGAGGCTTTGGGGGTCAGACCAGTAAGGGGTTGTGTTGCTACCTGCTCTGCAATTCTGGGTGCCTTAAATGCTATAGCAGCAACTCCAGCCATCAGTACACAAGCATGCAAGTCACCCTTTGACTTCCACTACCCAGTTACTTTTTGCAAGGGTGACCTCAATGCCCTCTCGAGCCCTGAATTTCCCCCAAACCATTTGCTCTGTACTTTACATCCCTCTTGCAGAACACTTTCAAAAGTTAAGTTCACTGCCCTTTTTAAACAAACAGTACCCAGTAGCTCACTACTTTGACACTCATTTTAATCAACAGACTGAACTGGTTTATAGTAAAAGTAAAACAAGTTTATTAAACAAAAAGTCATAGGTTTAAGTGATACCAAATGCAAGGATAAAGAAAGGATTCTCACCAAGTCTCTTTTCCAGAATGGCTGACCAGACACTTTGGCCCGGATTCTTCACAGACGTCAAAGTGATCAGTTCCTTTTTCTCCTCGGGTGAAGGATGCCAAAATGGCTTTTTTCCTCTCATTATATCTTCCCAAAGTTCATTGACCTTGCTTTGAGAAGCAAGAAGGCTTCCTGGGAGTACAGTCTCCTATCCCCAAGTGAGATTAAGTGGCTGTCTTGTCTCACTTACTCTCTTGATGGCTTTGTTTACCCTGTATGTATATGTACTTTTCTTTAGTCACACCTTGCTTAATTTACATAGGAGACATTCCTTTGGCTGGAACAGGCGTGGCATAGGGATTGCTTGCCAAATACATTTTTAAAACACATTTCTAGCTCGTACCTATAAAGTCCTTTGGGAATTTATTGTACAAACATCAGACAGTATTAATAATCAGTGAGTTATTAGTCTACCAGTGATATATTACACGCCATCTTTTAGATACACATCATGACGACAGTGCATCAACTGGCACTGGGGTGCTCTTCGGATCACACGTATATCTTTCTCTTTGCTAAACTAAATAGATTGATTCGGCTTCTTAAATATCCCACTGTGCAGCAGAGTTTCCAAACCTTATAGAAATCTTGTGGCATTTTTCTGGACTATCTAATGTTTCAACATCCCTTTTAATGTATGCATGCTAGAACTGCACACAGTATTCCAGTAACAGTCTTATTACTAACTTATTTAGAATGTAGCTCCAACATGCTCTCCTACATTCTTACGCCAGCTAAAAAGTAGGAGGAAAATCTTATGCTCCCAGTAAAGGATTAGATACTCAGAGGATTGGTGGTAGAAAATGGAGTCTTTCAATTTGAAATTACTGATCTCAATACGAACCAGGTGAATAATGGCTAAAAATCATTGCTAGCTGTTATAGAGAGAGACACAAAGTAAGTGAATCCGTTCCACCTTGCATTTTGCTGTGACACTTGGAGTACCCTTCGTAGAACTGAAGAAGGGCTCTTTGTAGGCTCAAAAGCTTGTCTCTCTCACCAAAAGATGTTGAACCAATAAAAGATATTACCTCCTCCATCTTGCCTCTTTAATATCCTGGGACTGATTTGGCTATTTGCTAGTCATTGACTGTTTGGTGGCCACTATGAAATGAGTTTGTGGTCTTAGGCAAGTTCACAAGGAATCAGTGCCCACATCCCAAAGAGCGTCTTTCTTTGCCGACAGAATAAAGACTGAACAGGAATGAAACTGTACTATCCTTTCAGCTCAGTGATAATCCTTGCTTACGAACTAGAAGCAAATTAATGAAGACTGGCAGGTAAGGGATACTCCATCTATTTTTATTAAATAGAGGATGTTAGTACTATTATTCCAGTATCTTTCAAAAGCTCTAACGTCACAAAAAGTGTACTACAGGAATAAATGCCGACAGTACAGTAGATGACCATCTATGTAAGAGAATATCTACACACTATTTTTAGAGATGAATTCTCTCTTCGGACCAAGGTACCAATATCAAAATATTAGTGCCTTTCCCATTCATTCAGTGCCTCAGGACTAGAGGATCTGCCCTTGACTTGATCAAGAAGAAAAGTACCTCCATTTAGCTAGGTAACATCTTCTAATAGAATCCTTCCTGCAACTAGAAAGGATGTCTTGCACGGCTGTGGAACATGAATGTTCTAAGCATGATGCCCATCCAAATACCAAGCCCTGAGGTGAAGTGGACATGCGTTGAGGTGCTTGATCTTGCCATTTCACTGGGTCAGGATCTTGGGAAACACTGGGAGGATGATTGGTACTTGGGATGACATTCATAGGAGGTTGAGAAACCAAAACTATTAGGGCCAGTAGGGGGCAATCAGGATAACCTGTGGCCTATCTTGCCAGATTTTGCATAGAACTCATAGGACCTGAGGGATTAGGGACCCGATAGAGTAGGAGATTCTGGATCCGGGAGAGTGAAAATGTGCAGTGGAGTGGCAATGGATTTAGTGCTCCTGGGTGTAAGAGGCTGGAGGAGATTGTGTAACTGCCAAGGAAAAACAGTGCTGTGGACAGGCAAAGTTAGCAATGATCGGTTATCATTGGTGCTGGCGGATTCTGGGGTTTAGGAGGTCCTAAGGTTGATGGTATCAATGGATTGTGGTCCGGTACCAATGTAGCCCAATGTCTTTGGGCTTTCTTGTTGTGCCTCTGGGACTTAGGATATCCTAAATTCTCACAGGCCAAGTTGATGGGCTTGCTAAGAGCCAAATCTGACTTCTTCAAAGTGGATTTAGAGGAGGACTTAGTCTCATGCTTATGAGAGTGCTTTCTGGACTTCTGACAAGATCCCCTTCCCCCGGGGGAGGGTGGTCTGTGGAAGAAGACTGTCCCACAACAGAGTTGGACTTTGCAGCAGCAAGCACACTCCGTGTTGAATCAGGCTGATGTACAGGGCAGTTTTCCAGCTTGGATCTGATTGAAACCTCATGGTCTTCTCCATGAGATATTTCTGGAGATGAAGTTCCCACCTTTCTCAGGTACGGCTAGGGAATGATTGGCAGATACTGCACCTCGCTGCAATGTGGGCTTCCCCAAAGCAGTACAGGCAGCACTGGTAGTCATCACTGACCAAGAAAGATCGTAGGCAAGAAGCACAAAGTTTGAAGCCAGGAGTTCTGGGCATAGTCCAGTACCCATACAAGTGGTGGCGGGTTCCCCTCTCCCCCTCCAAAAGAAGGCTAAGATTAACACTAAGATCTATAAAATCACTGAACTGTAAAAACTGTATATGCTGTTAAAACTATTTTAAAAGCTAAAGCTAAAGCTAAACCTTATCTTGTAGGAAGAAGCTGAAGCTACAGACACTGGAGGTTCTGACTCGGATCATGTAGCGGTAAGAAGGAACTACAGACATGGTTTGTTTTCCCTGCCCTTTATTACCTCAGTCAGAGGCACAAAGTGAGCCAGGGCACGTGTGTGGACTAATGGAAGCTACTTTCAAATTCTCTGGCTCTGGGAGCATGGTGCACATACATAAAGTCAATGTAGAATACAACAGGGGCCATCGCTTGAAGAAGACGGGACATATTAAGTCTGTGTAGGAAGAAGTTTTGTTTTTATTGTTACTTTACACATCGTTATGTTAAGATGGCGTGTCCCTAAGAACCTTCACAATGCTTTCAAAAAGTTTAATAAGTTTACTTAAATACAGTTTAAAAACTTACTTGTGTCCACACTGAGTTCTAACACTGTTAGTCCAGCCAGTGTGTTGACCAGGCAAAAACATATTACAAACAAATTAAAAGCAGGGCTGCCAATTATTCGCAGTTAACACACACGATTAACTCAAAAAAAAGTAATTGTGATTAAAAAAATTAAGCGTGATTAATAGCATTGTTAAGCGATAGAATACCAATTGAAATGTATTAAATATTTGGATTTTTTCTACATTTTCAAATATATTGATTTCAATTATAACACAGAATACAAAGTGTACACTGCTCACTTTATATTATTCTTTTTATTACAAATATTTGCACTGTAAAAATGAAACAAAAAGTATTTTTCAATTCGCCTCATACAAGTACTGTAGTACAATCTCTTTACTGTGAAAGTGCAATTTACAAATTTAGGATTTTTTTGTTACATAACTGCAATAAAAAACACAACACAATGCAAAACATTAGGGCCTACAAGTCCACTCATTCCTACGTCTCGGTCAATCAATCGCTAAGACAAAAGTTAGTTTAAATTTACGGAGATAATGCAGCCCACTTCTTATTTACAATATCACCA
Organism: Gopherus flavomarginatus; assembly: GCF_025201925.1. NCBI lineage: Eukaryota > Metazoa > Chordata > Testudines > Testudinidae > Gopherus > Gopherus flavomarginatus. Next base: position 61,059,246 of record NC_066619.1, read on the forward strand.
GAAAGTGAGAACAGGCATGTTAAATATCTTGTGATGTCAGCTACAACACAACCATGCCTGTTCTCACTTTCAGGTGACATCGTGAACAAGAAGTGGGCAGCATTATCTCCTACAAATGTAAACTAATTTGTTTGTCTGAGCGATTGGCTGCACAAGAAATAGGACTGAGTAGACTTGTAGGCTTTAAAGTTCTACATTGTTTTATTTTTGAATGCAATTTTTTTTGTACATAATGCTACATTTGTAAGTTCAACTTTCATGATAAAGAGATTGCATTACAGTACTTGATTTGGTGAATTGAAAAATACTATTTCTTTTGTTTTTTACAGTGCAAGTATTTGTAATAAAAATAAATATCAAGTGAGCACTGTGCACTTTGTATTATGTGTTATAATTGAAATCAATATATCTGAAAATGTAGAAAACATCAAAAATATTTAAATAAATGGTATTCTATTATTAACAGTGTTATCAATCGCGATGAGTATTTTTAATCACTTGACAGCCTTAGTTAAAAAATATTCTCTCAACTACAGCATTATGCAGAACACTTCAGAGCATGTTCTGACTACAATGTGTAACTGGGTCCACCACTTTGTTCCCAGCAAACGAACCGCTAAAAGTTTATTCTTACATTGGTGACCAATGGATTTGCCATGAAAGTTGCTGATCCTGGAATAGGAGGAGACCACTCTGTAGAAGGCTAGGCTCCAAACTCACAGCTATAGATCTAGGATAAAACCCTGAGCTGGTGAATAACTTTTAATTTTTGTTATACTGCTGATGTTTTTTTAAACTGTTTTTTTCTGCGTATATGTTTATAGCCACTTAGATGTATCTATTCCTTTCACTCCTGACAAAAGGGGCATAACTAGCTTACCCTATTAGTTTGGGATTTTTTAAGCAGAGTTGATTTGCCATCATATGCATGGTTTTTAAATCCAGTTTTAATGCAGTCCACTCTGATCAACCAAGTCTTGCTATTTATGCAGTCATAAGTGTGCCTAGTGATTTTTAGAAAACATTAACAGATATCTGTCCTGACGAACTGAAAAAATTAAATTAAACATAACACACTAAGGTGGGGCAAAGAAACACATGTAAACAGGACTCACAACAGAGAAAGAATGCAAGATGCCTTTTATTGCTTTCAAATCTTGCCTGTTTTATCATTATTAACATATTAAAATCTTGGATGGAGGTCAGCAGTAAAAGGCTAACTGAAATGAATAAATACCAAGTTCAGTCATCACTGAACTTAAACCATACTTTATGTCAAGTTCTTCTCTGAAAAGAGGCTCTACAAATGGAGTTGCAGGGATCCAGGTTTGTAATTTCCACCTCAAATGTGTTCAGTTTACATGTGGATTTTTTTTTTTCCAACTGTCACCACAGCAAACGCAACCTGAGATCTGGACATCAATCCTTCTCTTTTATGCATCAGTTCTGCAGACCAAATTGGGCCCTTAGTGACACCTGTCCGAAACCATAGTCTTCAATGAGATTGCAGAGATGTAACTGATTGAATCTTAGTAAATAATTCTGTTGTGTATGCAAAAGAAGGAAAGAAATCTACCTCACTCTTATAGAATTGTGCTAGCTCTGCAGAGCTATCAGGAGTAAAAAGCAGTTTAAAAATGTATCCACTTAAAGTAAGGAGACATGACTGAATACACAAAGATCTGTTAAGAATTCATTTTTGCCATTTTTACACAGTCACTTTTGAGGAGAGCTGCATCATAAGCATGATTTCAAGCCCTACATGGTTATTTCCTGGTGTTCCACTAATTACAACAACAAAAAAGCTAATCATACAATGATGTCAGCTGAACTTTTAATTCCTGTGGAGTATTTGTACATCAGCTGCATTAAGAATTTTGAAACTTCCATATTAGACAATGAAAGCATTGTTACCTAAATACAATAAAGTTCAAATGTGTGTCAGGTAGAAGGAGATGAAGAGAAAGAAATGGCACCCTACAGTGAAAACGTGAAACATGACTTCACCTTAAAATAACCCAAGGCTTAGTTTGGCACACAAACCTGGCAAGCACTGAAAATGGTCAAATTGGCTGCCTTCATAATTTGATATAAAAATAAAGTTAAAATTCAAGTGTAATAAAAGTTCTCTTATATATGTGTTAACCATCTTTTCCCTTAAAACTTAGAAAAAAAACATATTGCACAGATGGTCATTTTTCCCCCCCTCTTTATACCACAAGGAGAAAAATAGAACAATTACAACACAAAAATACTGGAGATAATTCAACTGCTGTCGGCAAGTGGAACATAACTGATTTGTCATGTCATATAATTCTGTAAAAGTCGTTCTGTTGGAAGGCCATGAATGAGTGTGCAAGTGATTATACACTTCTGGATCATAATTTTCACATACTGTTTTATTTTTTTTTAAATATACATGCTGTATAGTATTATGTTTATTTTCTGTAGTACAATAAAAATAAATCTATCTGATGAAAAATACATTGCATTCCAATTGCATGAATATAACAAATAGAGTAGCTCCCTTATTATACTACTTGCAAAGATCAATGGTAACTGGAAAATGATTTAATTTCCTATAATATATTAGCAATAAAATACTCTTTTTAATAAAAAGTCACATCAAATGTTTTTCATCTATTGTTAAGCTCCTCCCCATTCCTGACATCAACAGATGCAAAACAACACCTGGTAACCTAAGGGTCTTCTTGATTAAGCTGCTATAGTTGAAAAATAAGACTACAGAAATTCAGAATTCTACAGTAAGAGCATCAGTGGCTTGTATTGCTATCATACCACAGACTGATACCAAATGCAAAATACAAAATCATTGCCTCTCTTCTCTGGGCCATCCAAAGTTCATAGGTGCAAGCCCTTCTAATGTATGGAACTAGAATTGCTAAAGACAATCTCAACTATTCGGTGGGGGGAGGGGGAAGAGGGGAGAGATAGAGAGACTTGAAAATGTAAATTGTTATGTGAATGGATATAAAGTGATAGTGAAAGCAACAAACAGTTGGGATCTACTTCTGCAGTCAAAAAAATGACCCAACCTCTCACAAACTACAAACCTTTTAAGTAGAAGAGATAACAAAAGACACCAGTCATACACACACGTCAAAATGCTGATGGTGGCCTTCATGGATGAGTAACATTTCATGCAGAGCAACTCAAAGCTTCAGATACTTATGACACCGTAAGGACATCAACTGGACCATTCTGAGTATGCCCCAAATTTCCACAGATGTCAACAGATTCGGGAATAGCACTATGAAGGGGACTGCAATTCTATAGTTGCTAGATTTTAATTATTATCCCTATTGTAGGATTATCACTATAATTGACTCTTGTAAAGATTAAATGATTTTTTAATAACTCTGTAAGAAATATATTACCTTTTGTTAAAAACAGCAATATGCTGATGTAATAAAAATTCAGTTTTCATTTAGATTAACTTCAGCAGAAAAGAAAGAACTGTAAAGTATAACTTCTGTGGGTGCATACTATAGGTGACTGTTTCCTGAATAAGATGGATAATTTTGTGAGCAGTGGACAAAGTCTTCCTACCCAGGAAGTCCTCATCATTGTTATACAATCCTAAATCACACTTCATCAAAGGTATCCTCTGAAGCCTCATAAATGCCATCTTTGGCACAACTGAATCCCTGCTGCATACTTCAGATGTTTATGGAATAACAACACAATCATTACTGTTATAAAGCCAGTGTTTACCCAGAGTGGTAACTAAAATTCCAATTTCTTCCTCAAAACAAGAAATTACTATTGTATTAGTGGGTAAATGTTATCTTTTTAAATAATGACCATTGTACTTGCCACACTCAGCATCTTTCATCCAAGGATCTCCATATATTTTACAAATATAGATGTATTTAGCCATACAACATCTGTGAGGAAGATATTCTTATTTTACAGAAGTGGAAACTGAGACACAGAACTATTAAGTGACCTGCCGACAGGAAAGTCCAAGGCAAAGCAAAGATTATGCCCTCTGAATAATTATTCAGAGATTTCACATAGTTGAATGTTGTGTATCTTTTCTGATTAAGAGAATATAGCAGATTTACCCATTCTTCATAATGAAATATTTGACCACAAATAATGCTTTAAAATATACTCCAAAACATATGCAAGTTAGAAAGTCTTCTGCCATTATTCCAATAAGAAAATGTGCTTAAGAACAAGTAAAGGCATGGCTTATTTATAGGACTGTAGTGCAATCTCTTTATCATGTAAAAAGTGACAAAGAGTCCTGTGGCACCTTACAGTCTAACAGATGTATTGGAGCATAAGCTCCAATACGTCTGTTAATCTATAAGGTGTCACAGGACTCTTTGTCACTTTTTACAGATCCAGATTAACATGGCTACCCCTCTGATGCTCTCTTTATCATGAAAGTTTAACTTACAAATGTAGAATTATGTAAAAAAAATCCTGCATTCAAAAATAAAACAATGTAAATTTTAGAGCCTGCAAGTCTACGCAGTCCTACTTTTTCTTCTGCCAATTGTTCAGACAAACAGCTGTATTTACATTTGCAGGAGATAATGCTCCCTGCTTCTTGTTCACAATGTCACCAGAAAGTGAGAACAGGCATTCTCATGGCACCGTTGTAGCCAGTGTCACAAGATATTTACGTGCTAGATGCACTGAAAATTCATATGTCTGTTCATGCTTCAACCATCACCCCATGAAAAAAACCAACTCACAAGTGTTGGCTGAATTAAGGCAAAACTGGTAATGAAATAACTTAAAATACTCTACATTATCACCACAAAAAGAGGAAAGGAAACAGATCTTTTAAAAATGTACATGGCTTAGAGATACATTGGACAAAAAAAGGAAATAAACACTTAAAATACGTTACCTAGCAGAGTTTTTCTTTATTTTCTCATCGATGTCACTGAGGATCTGTTGAAACTCCCCGTCCCCAGGAAAAATGTTTAACAAACAATCTAAGTTGGAAGAATCAAGAGAATATTCACCTCCCCACTCCATTTCCAGAACCTGAAATAAATGGAAAAGAAATGGCAAATATAAAAAATGGGATTAAATAATGAAAAAATGCAGGTTTTATTTTAAATATTAAAGTACAGGTGATTTTTGGTTTTCTGAAGTTATGCTTAAATTAACAAGGTACATATAATTTGTGACAAAGTTCCTCCTCTACCTTGGTGGGTCCTGCACTTATTGGTGGATTTGCTCACCTTAGAGATCTTCCCCTCTGGTGGAACCCACAGTCTAGGTCAACTCCTGTCTCTGACCAGGAGTTGGGAGGTTTGGGGGGACCTCGGGCCCACTCTCTACTCTGGGTTCCAGCTCGGGCCCTGTGGATTGCAGCTGTCTATAGTGCCTCCTGCAACAGTTGCATGACAGCTACAACTCCCTGGGCTACTTCCCCATGGCCTCCTCCAAACACCTTCTTTATCCTCATACTCCTCAGTCCTCCAGCAGCACACTCTCTCACTCTCAGCTCCTTGCACCTCTTGCTTCCAGCTCCTCACAAACTGACATGAGCTCCTTTTTAAACCTATGTGCCCTGATTAGCCTGCCTTAATTGATTCTAGCAGCTTCTTGATTGGCTGCAGGTGTTCTAATCAGCCTGTCTGCCCTAATTGTTTCCAGAAAGTTCCTGATTGTTCTGGAACCTTCCCTGTTACCTTACCAGGGAAAGGGGACCTACTTAACCTGGGACTAATATATTTGCCTTCTATCACTCTCCTGTAACCCAGTGGGCCAGCTTATACTCAGCCCTGGTCCTAAGGCCCGCTGGGGATGTCAGTTGACGGCTCCTTCATGGGGCTGTGAGCATGGGCGTGTACTTGACGCGGTTTACCCGTCCCCAACACCTGCCCTTTTTGTGGCACGAAAGAGACCCTGGCGCACATTTATTTAGAGTGCGCCAGATTGCAGCCCCTGTTCTGGCTCCTCTTGAATCTCTTCTTGCGTTTTTGGTTGCACTTTTCCCCTCACCTGTTTATCTATGCACTCCCCATCCATGGCCCCACCAAGTCACGGGATCTCCTTATCAACCTCCTCTTGGCCCTGGCCAAGCTAGCCATCTACAAAACCAGGGAGAGAAGGTTGGCCAATGGGATTTCCTGCAACTGTGGGGCCTATTTCTGCTCCTCCGTCTGTTCACGCATCCGGGCAGAGTTCCTCTGGGCGGCATCCGCTGGCTCCCTTGACACCTTCGAGGAGCAGTGGGCGTTATACGGGGTTCTCTGACCAGTGTCTCCATCGGGTTCCCTTCGTTTAGCCCTATGACTTCATTCTTGATCCTGCTTTTTTTCATTGGTTGTCCCACATAATTATTTGGTATCACAGACCTGTGGATCCTCCCCTTAGGCTGCAGGGAGGTCCTTTAGCAGTGGGCGGGCTATGCCCGCCCACTTCCTGGATACCAACAGGATCACTCTCCTGTAGCCAGCCGGCCTGACCCTGTCACAAATTATAATGGGAACATTAAACCAGTAAAAAAGAAAAAACAAACATCTTTGCATGCTATTGCATGAAATACTGTAGAGGAGTAACATGCAGTATATCTTAAAACTAATTAAATAGAGTAGTTTATTAGTAACCCCAGTTTGGTCAAAATAAAAATCAGCTAATATTTTCCTAATAGTAACAGAAGTACTCTCTAGAAAACAACTTTGTGATACAGAAATAAGTTTGTCACTATTATGCTTAAACAGAACTTGGTATTGCAACTAAAAAGTGACACCAGAAAATTCCAAGACCAAAAAACTATGAATTTTAAGTGTGTGTAGGTAAATGAATGGGCCCTTCCCCGCCCACTCGCTTTCCCAGACAGAGCCTACAGGACCCTCCCCACCCAGCCCCAGGCCACCCGAGTGCTTGCCCCCTCCCCCAGCCCCGGAGCACCTGGCTGGTGGGTGGGCAGGCAGCGCTGCCCCCAGCTCAAGCCCCAGAGTGGCAGGTGGGCAGGCAGCTGAGCACAGCCCCCAGTATTTGGGGGGGAGCTCTGGTGAGGGAAAGGGGTGAGCAGTACAGCCCCCCACGCCCCGGAGTGGGTGGCGCAAGCACTGGCTCCAGCTGTCTGGAGTCCCTGGCTGCAGGCTGGCCCCATCCTGGGGCAAGGGAGCTGCAGCACTCCCAAAAGTCAGAGATGGGGGGTCCTGCCCAAGTTGAAGGCAAAAGAAGTCCCCTGCCCATGTCCCAGGCCCCCCTCCATTGCTACCTTTGAGCACTTGGCAACTGATCTCCCAGTGATCTGTTGCACACTATCTATCCATCTCCTTGCTGGTTGGCCCCTGCTACCATGACTCACCACAATTCCTTCCCTGACAACTTTCTTGACATTATTTCCATCTGGCCTGTACTGTGGTACCAGAGTACATAATTTGTGCCTGTTTATTTCTGACAGCAGGGTCTTCTTTTCTCCAATAATATTTCTGACATAAGCATTCATCTTTTTTTCCAATCAGGAAATATGAAAGTGTCTTCACCAGCACCACAAAGAGAGCATACACATACAAAAAAATGCATATTTTGACAACAGAATACACCTCATTTACAGTATTGAAAATTGTCTTTTTTTCTATTAAGAAGGATATTATTTTACGTAGCAAGTTCAGTGCTGACAACCAAGATCTTAAAAACTAAGATCTTGAGTTATACTATATAGAAAAACTAAATTTCATAGCGACTTCCCACCGAATTTAAAATTTATATAATGAGGCCAAGATTAGGATACATCAAAAACAGTTATTTATCACGGTGACTGTGATTCTTTGCAAGAGTGCTTCTGGATACTGTGATAAAGTCAGTTCTGACAGATATGAGAGAGAAATGGAGAGCAGATATAGCAGCCCTAGAATGATCAAGGCCCTGTTCCCTTAAAAAAAAAAGTTACCTTGGGTTAACTAGAGACACCTGAGGCCAGTTATGGACTGCCAATGACCTTTAAAAACCCCTCTTCTGGTAAAGGAGAGAAGGGGAGAGTTGAGAGACAAGCTGTGGCAGGAGTAGTGGCAGCAGCAGGAAGGAAAGGCTTCCTTCCCCTGGGTGGAAAGATGTCTCCCCTCTCTACAGGGAAAGAAACTAAGGTAACATCTGCCTGGGAGAAGAGCTGTCAACTAGGTTCCAGTGTAGTAGGGTAACACCCCAGAGAGGGGACACGGAAAAGTATTTCTGATTGTTTTGTGAGTTTGGGTTTTTTGTTTTTGTTTTTTTCTTAAGAGAAATTCTTGGGCTTACTGTGAGGCCTACCATGTAAATAAGGGAAAAATAAAACAGAGTGAAGCAAAAAACCTTCTGGAGTCAGACTGATTTTCTCCAGGCCCCCTCACTGCCCAAGGGAGAAATGCTGAGACCAATCAAATAAAGGAGGTGTCGGGGTAGAATTTGATATAGGGACTGTCCTGGGGGGCAAGGTAGATCATTCCTGAGAATGGATGATGTAATGAGGGCACTGTTACTGTGTGGCACAAGAGGCTACTAGAGACCAGATGGCCATGCAGCAGGAATCTGTAGGACAACAACAAGAGACAAGTCAACTGCTGATGAACCAGGCAGCCCAGGAATGAACCACTCTACGGGAGGTAGTGAGGCAACTGAAAGTCCTGACTGCTCTGGGAGGTGGCCAGCAGTTATCTGCAAAAGATAACAGAAAATCACATCGAGGCATATCACTTCACATTTGAAAGAACGACCTTAAGCAAGGCCTGGCTCTGAAACCTGTGTGGGGAGGCTCAGAAGGCCTACTATGACATGGCAGGGAAAGCTGCTAAAGACTACTTACAGTTGAAAACTGAGACTGACTACAGCTGCAAGGGCCCAGAGATTTCACAAGTTGAAGCACCGGAAGAGCAAAGTGCCAAGATCACAACTGTTTGACCTGATCCATCTAATATGGAAGTGGCAACATCCCAAGAACCACAGTACAGAACAGACATAGCACTCTTGGTTTTGAACAGATTCTTAAGGGGACTATGAGGGTGGGTTGGCCAAAATGACTCTTCCTCTAACTATGATATAATCACTCTCGTAGAAAGGCATTTAATGGTCAGAGAGCTTTCTCGGACTACTGGAGAAGAGAAGCATCTGACGAAGTAGCCAATCCCAGACCCAAAGGCTGGGACCACTGAAAGTTTGGGTAGAACTATGTTGGGGAAGAGGGATGCAAAAGAGCGGCCAGAGGCCATGAAGGGACTTGGAGAACTGGTGGGAAAAGGCTGCACTGTGACACCTAATAGCCTAAAGCATAGGGGAATAACCAGGGCTATGTGTAGATGTTATATGTCCTAATTCCCCACAAGTATAGCAGCTCAATGCCCTAACATTGAGGAGCCCATGCAGTGCAGTCTGGGTGATACTGAAGATCTATGCAACCTAATCCACCCTGTAGGAGTTGCTATGATGCCACATAGATATACACGGCCAGTTAGAATGAATGGTATAGAGCAGAGGTTCTCAACCTGTGGTCCGTGAGGTCCGTTCAGGTGGTCTGAGGATAGTTCCCTCTACAGGTGTGTGCCTGGATGGCCACACACAAGAGAATGAAGGGCTACCCACCTAATTAGTGGAGCTACGCAGGCGTGGCTCCAGTAAGTAGGTGCCTGGACCCTGATGAAGAGACACATGTAAGGTGAGGTGGTGGACTTGGGAGGAGTAAGGGGTAGGTGGGAGGGGACACTGGGGTGAGAAGAGGGATTGGAGGGGATTTGGGACATGTAGGGCTGTTGCGGCCAGAGAAAGAGGTGACTTTCCCCAGCGCCAGGCTGTGGCTGCCGGGGAGAGATCAGTGTGGAAGTTAAGAGGATGCTGGAGCTGGGGAATCCCATAGCCAGTGGTCCAGACTTTGAGAAGAAGTTCATAGTACAAATGGATGCCTCCAAGGTGAGGTTGGGGGGCGTACATTCTCAAATGGTAGAAGAGAAAGAATACATCAACTTGTACCTCAGCAGAAAACTCCTTCCCAGAGAACAAAAGTACCCTGAAGTGGAAAAGGAATGCCTTTCAGTAAAATGGGCCATAAGAACCCTCTGGTATTACCTGCTTGGATTGAGGTTTACCATGTCCCCCCACTTCCCCAAGTGGATGCACCGGAACAAAGAGAAAAATGCAAGAGTAATAAGATGGTTCCTACCACTACAACCCTTCCACTTCAGGACGCAGTACAGGGCAGGAATCAGGGCTGGTAATGCTGATGGTCTGTCAAGGGTACACTGTTTCTTGACCCAAGTAGTTTAACCCCATTGTGTTGAGCATGAGGTTGGGAGTTTTTACTTTTTGCTTCAGATAACTTCTTGGGCCTATCGTGAGCCCACCATGTAAATAAGGAAAAATAAAACCAGAGCGAAGTCAGTCTGATTTACTCCAGGCCCCTCACTCACCAAGGGAAAAACACTGAGGCCGATGAGGTGAAGGAGGTATCCTGCCACAATATGCACACGTGTGAATCTATCCTCTGACACTGCTGAAACCTTCTAGATAAGCAAAGCACAACTGACTCCTCACTGAATGTGGAACGCAAGACTATCAATGGAACGCAACAGATCCTGAGACACAGTGTATATAGAGACATACCATTTCCTTTAAACTAATTCTCAAAAAGCTGCAAACAGTCTAAGAGACTTCCTAAATGCTAATCTTCTCCAAATAAGAATTCAAAGCCCTTTTGATATCTCACAATACTCGGAGATTTAGTTGGAACTCAGACACCGCTTTTGGTAAAAATCTGAGATGCAGAATAGGTCATCTTACTTGTGGAATACAATGAAGTGAGGATCAATATTAAAACTTATGACTCAGAAACTCTTCTTGCTGATATTACTGCAATTAAAAATGCAGTCTTTAAATGGGAAGTGAAATAAAGAACACTCTCCCAAAAGCCTGAATTGTACCTCCATTAATGCTGACAGCATCAAGATGAGTTCCCATATCAGGATAGGCTTGCTGAACAGTGGGAGGATATTTATATTCTTTTAAGGAATCTTGAGACAGTGAGACCACTGAAAACTCAATTGCCCATTGGTACATGGTGCAGTGAAGTGTCAGATGTAAAGTTGTAGTTCAGTGTCAGATGACACTGAAGTTGTAGTTCATAATAGTTCATATGGGGGCAGAATGTAATAGCGTGTTAACTGCTACCAATAGTGAAAATTTTCCATTTCCAGAAGTAACCACCATGAAGCTGAACTCGGCAGAATGCCCCCTGAAGGAGCTATACAGGGAGCACAAGTCCAACTCACACCCTCCCCCCCCACTGTCACTGCAAGTGTGTCAGCCTAGAATATCTGGCACTTAAACCTCCGGGTGAGGCCTTCAGTTTCTTCCCCTGTCAGTGTCTCAGCTGAAAAACAAAACTGTCCACAGTCATCAAATGAGTTTAAATAAAAGCATAAAGGAAAAGGAAGAAAACCTAAAGGCAGCGTCAGTTAGGATATCGGCCTCTCTTACATCAGAGGGCCTTGGGAGCATCAATTACCCCAGAGTCCACTAGGATTCCAGTATAAGTCTCAGTTTCTTTTCCCTTCTTAGCACAGGGGGTTCATCTTCTCCTTTCTGCAAGGATGGAGAGTTGGTTGCCGTCAGACCTCTCTGGGAGCTAAGGAGCTCAACAGACTTTTCCTTTCCCAGGGTTGCCCTGTCTGAGTGGAGTCCCCTTCTTTTAATGCTTCCTCCAGTTCTTGCATGATTTGTATGTGTGCAGAGGGTCAGAGCCACTCTAGCCCAAAGCAGCTCCTTAATCCCTTCCATGCTGGTTAACCCCGTCACAGTAACATTTCAATATATATGGTTTCCCGGGCTGCATTAAAGAATTAAATACCTCTGCAGAGCAACCTGAGTCGGACTGTCAATGTCCCATGACTCAAGCAGCAAAGATGAAACAATTCCAGAATGACAATGTCTTTCTGAGTCAAAGTCTGGCAACATTGGTAGACATTATGGAAGCTCTTAGATCAAGCCAAAGCTGTCAGAACAGTCAGAATAAATTTTGTTATGCCCTGTTGTATCTTTCACGACAATCATTGGGGTGAGGGAGTAATCACACTGCAGTTTCTACTCCATTCAAAAAGAAACAAGTTTTGTTACTAAGTTACTGTCCTTCCTTGCTCTGGAACAAAACTGACGGTAACTTTGCTTTAATGCTTTTTGCAGAGAAATTTGCTGATAGATAACTACAGATCAGTAGACCATAGCGGAGTCCACTCATTTTGGGTTTGTAGTCTGAGATGTAAAGTGTCTGTAAGTACATTCTTTTTGCCCGCTAAGTGGAGGACAGCAGGTTCTACCCTAAGAGCTAGATGCCAATATAAAGGTCTATATGGTCAAAGTGGTTGGAAGTGAAAAATCCCCTGCTTGCTCACAAAAAGCATTGCTATCATGTTTAAGTCAGCATTGGTATATTAGATATTTTAAGACCAGAAGGGGCCCTTAAATCATCTATTGTGACCTCCTGTATAACACAAGCCACACGTATACTTAGCCAGATTAATTGGGTTTCACTAAAGCATATCTTCCAGAAAGGCATTTAAGTCTTGATTTGACTTCATGAGATGCAGAGTCTACCAATTCCTTTGATAGTTTGTTCCAGAGTTTAATCACCATCACTGTTTAAAAACTAATACCTTATCTCTAATCATCTGGCTTTAATTACCAGCTATTCATTTTTGTGGTGTCTTTCTCTCCAAAGGTTAAAAAGCCTTGTAGTACCCAGTATTTTCTTCCACTTAAGGTACTCAACAATTAAGTCACCTCTCCATCTTTTTGATAAACTAAACAGATTGAGCTTCTTAGGCGTCTCACTATAAGGCATTTTCCATCTATGCAGTTACCTTTATCAACCAAACTTGTAATCTAATCAAAATTGAAATCAGGTTTGTAAGACATCTATTTTTCATCATTTTTCATTACTTATATTCCCATTCTTTAATTGTGTATTGATTGAATCCTGTGTCAATTTTTCCATTATTTTGCTGGGATTGATGTAGGTTAATTGGCCTATAACTACCCAGGTCATTGTGCCTGCCCTTTTTGAATATTAGCACACTAGCACTCTCCCAGTCTTCTGGAATTTCTTGTGTATTTCAAGATTTATTAAAAGTTAATATCTGTGAGCCAGAGATATCCTCAGTGAACTCTTTCAGGACTCCTAGGTGCAATTTTTCCAAGCCTGAGGATTTTACAATGTTTATCTTTAGTAGATACTTTTTAACACATTCTCCTTAGTTACTAAGTAAGGTCCACATTTTTGGCTGAACAGTTTGGCTTGGTACCTGTTCCACTGATAACTCTCAAATTTAAGAAGTAAGCCCTCCAAATTCAGATTGGATACATCAGTGATAACTGATACTAATAGTGATTGAGAACTGCCTCCTACCATAGAACAGACTTGAAGGTTTTCCAGGGTGATAAATCAGAAGTAAACTGTCTACATCCAGAATTTAATTCACTGCCAACCAAGGTTGCATAAGTCTCTTCAGGGGCTGGATATAAGGTGTCATGTACATAAATAGGTCAAATCAACCTTAGAGGGGGGAAAAAAACTCACCATGGGCAAGAGTATGGTTTGGCAAACATGCACCAATCTTTTGTCTGGATTGTATGGAACCCAGGACAATCCGGATGAAAGATATTTTCTCCCTAGTCATGGTGATTTATTGTCAGACTAGTGACTGAAATCAACTGCATTTTCTATCTAGGATTCTCCCAAAATGTATGTGAGTGTGAATCTGAATCAGTTAGTGCAACCCCCACATGAACCAAACCTACCTTTTGTGTTCAACCAATCCAGTTGGTTTGTTCAACTCTTCTTATGGATCAGTTACCCATGTAGTAATTCTCGCATATTAGATATACACAATATTTCAATATTGTAGTGTGCTTTGGCATACAAATTCTTCAATAACTCAAAATTCTTAATAAAGTAGCTCTCCAATCAAGAAAAATGGATGCATATTCTTCAATTCTTACATTACCACCAAACACAGTGGTTCCCATGCAGACACCATTGAATTCTGCGGCTCATTTATTGTTCAACACATTCCTCATGTGAAAAAAAAAAAAGTCATTTTGTAAACATGACAGCTTAGTTTTCATTTATGCATTCCTGTAAGACTACTATGTCATATTTGTTCAGCTTACTTGTCAAAACAATGTATTTGCTCCTCTCAGTCTTGCATGATCTACTTGGCTTATGGGGAAAAGAACAACTTCTGATTGTTCCATTTTCAAACTTCATTGTTTAAAATCATCAGAACTAATAACTCCAAACAGAATTCTAAATAGTTCTCCGTTACCTGACTAAGGAGAAGAACTTTTTAGAGAATAAACATGTATTGGTCAAACCCTAAAAAAAAAATAAAAAAATAAATCATCTAATAAGGATTTTATTAAATATGTGTTTTCAGATAAATACAAACACCAAACTAACCCAAGATGTCTTGAAAACCAGGCTAGTTCCAAATTTTCACCAGATTATACTTAATGCTATCATGCAGGTACTGTTGTGAAACTTCAGATTCTTCAAATTTGTTCTACATAGTAATAACTTTCATCTTCTCTATGTTGAGGGTTAATTTGACTGTTGTTGTCTAGCAGAAATGTTATTGTCCTCCATCATGCTTCCTTTCACTATTACAATGAAATAATATCTAAAAATATAACTAATTATACAAGGAAATATGAGGCAACTTGTCTTCAGACACCACTCTCTAAGTCTCCTGTAATGCAGTAACTATACTTCTTTCTAAAATGAAAAGACGACAAGCCACCACCACTAAAAAAGTGGATTTGTCAGTCCACTCAGTGATTACTGACAGATTTTACTATATATAAATTAGTAAAAATCATTTTCAGTTTTGTATTTTGACCAGCAGATAGTGCTAATAATTCCTATATTTCCTATAATAAACACCCATTTTTACACACATGGTTTGTATCAAATCTACTCTAGTAGATTTTTGTATGAGTACTTTCATTTTAACATACATAGCTGCTATTACTTCTAAGTAACAATATTCAGACATAAGATTATATTCTCACTGTGGTGTATATGATGATGCAATTAATTTATAAGGAATTGTTGGTTTATTTGATATGGTTTAATCAAACTGATAATTAGATTAATTTGCTGTTTTTATAGTAACCCACTTTAATTTGATTTGATTTGTTTGTGTTTTATTTTAGATTTGCATACTTTGTTTTGTTAATAAATTATACATTTGGAAATCTGTGTGGATTGATGTTTCTTCCTTAGATGCAGTTCTAGGCCCTGACAAGGACCTTAGGGAGGATAACAAAGACAACTAAACAAGCCATCCCATGGTGGTTCCTTGAACTTGCCTGCCAAAGTCCTCACCTTTTCAGTATATTTAATACTTTTGCCTTTCTCTATTGCGACCCATTTTTAAGACTTGAACTGATCAAAAAATGGGGATTTTTTTCTCACAGCCAAATTAATAAACTTGATCAATAAAGTTTTTATATACTTTTCAATAACAACTCCGGTCTCAATCTTAAAGATCAGCTAACACATCCTGGAAAAACTAAGTATAAACATTTTTATGTCTTCTGTATTTAGCATTCCTATTTTGATTATATTTGCCAAGAAAATGCATGATAGACTATTGTTTTAGTTTTTTTTTTTTAAATTACTACTGTAGTGTATCTAATTTCTACAGCTATTTCTTTGGGGAATTCCAGTTCCTGAGTACATTTGGCAGGTCTACCTTCAGGAAGCTGAATGATTTCCCCAGCGGATTGTGCTGTGCTGCAAATAACTGTATTTGTTTTCAGATACGATACTTGAATAATGCAAGCTTAAATTTTCTGAAATAGACAAAGGATACCCAAAAACCTCTGAAATACCAGGGTTCCAGAAATATGGAGAACAAGCTTCTCTGGCCAATGGGTTTTTAAATCTTTGTACCAACTCTGGAGGATACATCTACACTGGTATAAAAGACCCGTAGCACAACTACTGCTTGCCCGGATCAGCTGATGCAAGCACATGGGGCTTGGGCTGCAGGGTTAAAAATTGCTGTGTAGATGTTCGGGCTCAGGCTGGAGCCCTATTTTTAGGACTCTCCCCACTTACAGAGTCCCAACAGTTCAAGTTCCAGCGCAAGCCTAAGCTTCTACACAGCTATTTTACAGCAAGGCAAACCAAGTCCTGCGAGCCCTAGTCAGCTTACACAGGCCAGCCACAGGTGTTTAATTGCTATGTAGACATATCCAGAGTGCCTTCCTAAGGCCAGCTGGCTTCAAAGAGAACATGCTACGGATTAAAGGAGGCACTCTCAACTTAGTACAACCTGAGACAAGTAACCAAATTTCAGTTAGCAGAGGTTTAACTAATTAAAGTTTGGCAAAATCAACTGTCCTGAATGATTTTCACACAGACCTTTTGCACATGGACCCTCTCTATTCCTTCTGAATCCAAAATACCCACCCGAGATCCACTCCCATGCAACCAAAAATTAAAATGCAAAAGCTTGTACCCCCATTAAGAACTCTCCCTTCCCACTCTTTCAGACTGTTAAACACTAATGCATCCAAATTTCCCAATAGCCTAATGTGGAGTTCTGCCCATCTGGCTAGTAGCAGAGAACTAGATTACTAATTGCTTTAGCAGGTAGGACAGACTTCAACCTTCTCCTTAGCCACACTTATTTAAATAAAAATGTTTGATCGGAAGCCTGTCCAATGGATACCTACAAGTTTTAGTTAAGTAATTCCTTATAGATGGACATTATTGGATGTCACATGAAGCCATAGAGAAACTGGAGGAAGATGGGGGAGTAAGGATGCCATGCTATCTACGTATGGCCCTAAGGAAACAAGAATCCCTGTTTTTAGAGTTTTAGGATTACAAGATTTAATTAGGCAACTAAAGAAATACAGAGGAAAGGAGTGATGCTGGATACAGAACAGGATGACCCTTCAAGAAGTTCCACACCACCACAGATGTTTCAATCAGGATTATGAAGGCACAGCAAGTAAATAATAAAAGTTTTTCAATGCTGAAGAAGCCCTTTGGACTTTTTGGAAGTGTAGACAAGTACCTTCTCTCAACAGACCATGAAGCAAATAGACACTATGGTATATCAAAGGACCTCTGCAGAAACCAAAGAGACAGTGTAGGAACTCCCCCCAACCCATTTCCCCCAAAACCTGTCTTCAGTTTTTCCTTTGTATTTTCTTGAGACAATGGCTACAAAACTGCAGACTCATGTATTTTTTCTATAAGGTTTAATCTTATTTAAAATTCAAGATAAAAATGCCATGTTTTCCACCTTTCAAAAATTAGGTGGAAATGTGAATTGCCCCATGTTGTTCGCAAGCAATGCAAAACTCCCACAGCTTTATTATTTTTTCTATAAAATACTTTAAGTCAAAAATCTTTTAAAATGTCATTTTCAAGTGTACAATTCATAATTTATGAGACTTATTGATTGATATTCTACCAGAACTGCAAATCCTTTGGATCTATTATGATAATGGGATTTTTACAATGCACGTTACTACAGAAAAACCCTTAAAAGCAGTGGAATCCACTGTAGTAGTCTCCATGCTTAAAATATATTTTATAGTGTACATAACTTTGATGTGCTGAAAAAAACCTGGATAAAAAGTTATCAAAAAGCAACTATGCACATTAACAACTTTTCTATCTTTGAATAAATAATGTTATCGGTATCAGAAACTGAAGGTTTGCGGTAGGTCGTATGTCTTACCCTAACTTCTCTCTGCCATCAGTTTGGTGTTAGTTGAAACCAGCGGAAGAAAAAGAAGAAAAAGAGTGGTAACATCTGAACATCATTTTTCTTTCTCCCCAAACTGAAGTATTGATATCATATTAGAAAAACAATCTTTGTGTTATGTTATTTTTTTAAAAGCTAGCATTACAATAATAACGTGTCTGCAAAATTTAATTCCTTTAAAAAAAATCAAGCTCCTCCCCACACACACAGGCCCACGAAAAATGTGACTAAGTATTTAAAAAAAAAACTATTTTAAAATGGTCCAACAGTAATTACTGGTAGAGCTGGGCAGGAAACTGTTTTCCTGTTGGGCAAGAAATTGAGATTCTGAAACATTTCCCATCCTGAAATAGGACCAAAGGTCATAATCTCAAAATTTTTCACAAACCAACAAATCTGATAAAATTCAGATCTCATCAACTGAAATGTTTTGTTTTGATAATTTTGAAATGCTGCATTTAGTTTTTGACTTTTACAATTTTTAACCTTGGTTTCAGTATAAATCCATTAAAATTTCTAAACAAACCTTTCCCAAAATAAATTGAAATGAAACTAACCTTTTTGCAAAACTGTTTGGATTGACAGTTTTTTTGTAACAATCCAATTCCTCTCTGCCCCTCACCCATCTCTCTTTAAGACAATATATAAACTATATTAAGCTCCATTTATAAGTTAAAGCCTTCTTTCATCAAGATCCTCTGTAAAATCACATATATGGGGTCTGAGACATACATGCATAATCCATACATCCAGAAGAGGAACTTAATATTTAGTGAAAGTGGAGGAATATTCACCAGGTTGGAGGCTGCATTACAAAGCATGCACAACGGAAACACAGTAATATAACACAAGTGTATTTCATTTCTGTGTGAGTGTGTGCTACACCTTGCCTGTCCTTTGTATTTAAGTTGTTCATACTATTAAAACTTGAGAAGGCAGGTTTCTGACCCTAACATATTTAATTTCAATATAAAAAACCTAATACAGATTATATATTTACACGTACATATTAATCTACAGATGAAAATAATTTAAAATTACTTCCCTCCCTGATTATGAGGTAATAACTGTATCATGACACAATAAGCTTTGAGACTAAGGTTTTTAAACTCCAAGTTCTTTGGCCTCAGAGTTTACTAGACCATATACTTATTATGGTATTACCAGAAAATACCTTCCAATTATGTTTACATATTCATATGTTGAATTTAAAAGAAACTACAAAAGTGTGCTGTTAAACAGCTACATAAAGGATAATAGCTTGTTACCAATTATTCAGTTAATTCAAGTGGTAGAGGCCCCTGCTATGGTTCTGTGTCCCCCAAACAGGGTAATGAACCCTCTGTGGGTATACATGGTTGTGCGTGGTGGAATTTTTGACCACCTGGCAGCTGTTTTTCATACATACTATAGATAATTTATAAAACATGTCAGAACATTTTCTATTACTATAATACGATAAAATTTAGATAAGTGCATTCTCCTTGCCCTTTAAAGTATGTGGACAATACCAAGCTGTGAGGGGTTCCAAGTGCTTTGGAGATCAGATTAAAATTTAAAATGATCTGAATATATTGGAAAAATGGTCTGAAGTAAATAGGATGAAATTCAATAAGGACAAATGCAAAGTATTCTTCTTAGAAAGGTGCAATCAAGTGCACACATACAAAATGGGAAATGACTGCCTAAGAAGGAGTACTGTGGAAAGGGATCTAGGGGTCACAGTGGCTCACAAGCTAAATGTGAGTCAACAGCGTAACATAGTTGCAAAAAAAGCAAACATCATTCTGGGGTGTATTAGCAGGAGTGTTGTAAGCAAGACATCAGAAGTAATTCTTCTGCCATACTCCATGCTGATATGGCCTCAACTGTAGTATTGTGTCTAATTCTGGGCACCACAATTCAGGAAAGATGCGGACAAACTGAAGAAAGTCCAAAGAAGAGCAAAAAAAATGATTAAAGGTCTAGAAAACATGACTTATAAGGGAACATTGAAAAAATTGGATTTGTTTAGTCTGGACAAGAGAAGATTGAGTGGGAACATAACAGTTTTCAAGTTCATGAAAGGTTGTTACAAGGAGGAGGGAGGTAAATTGTTCTTGTTAACCTCTGAGGATAGCACAAGTAGCAATGGGATTAAATTGCAGTAAGAGCACTATAATTTGGATATTAGGAAAAATTTCCTAACTCTCAGGGTGGTTAAACACTGGACTAAATGTGGAATCTTTGTCACTGGACATTTTTAAGAGCAGTTGAGACAAACATCTATCAAGGACGGTCTAGATCAATGGTCACCAACTGGTCGATCTTAGAGCAACGCCCAGTTGATCGCCATCTCCGGTGGTGCAGTGGGGGGCTAACATTAAGGCGTTTCCCTGCCTGCCCCGGCCCCACATCGCTCTCGAAAGTGGCCAGCATGGCCGCATGGCCCTGGGAGCAGGGATCGCTCTCTGCATGCTGCTCCTGCCTGCATGCACCGTCCCTGCAGCTCCTATTTTGTTGGAAACAGGGAGCTGTGGCCAATAGGAGCTGCGGGAGCAGTGCTTGCAGAGAGGGGCAGCGTGTGGAACCATGTGCTCCCCGCCTCCCCAGGGGCACATTGGCTCTTTCCAGGAGCCTCTTGGAGCCACTACTCCAAACCCCCTCTTGCATCCAACCCCCAGCCCTGAGCTCCCTCCCAGAGCCAGCACCCCATACTCCCTCCTACACTGCAACTGTCTGACCTGACCCCCCGCCCAGAGACAGAACCCTGTACCCCCTCCTGCAGCCCAACCCAATCCCAGAGCTTGCACCCCAACCCCTTGCTCCAGGCTCAGCCCAGAGCTCCCTCCAACACTGAGAACCCCTTGGCCCCAGCCCAGAGACTGCATCCCCTCCTGAACCCCCTGCCCCAGCCCAGTGAGTGAGGGTGGCGGAGAGCTAGTGACAGAAAGAGGGAGTGGGATGCAGGGGGGGGAATCGGTGGGGCTTTGGGGACGGGGCAGGGTAGATCCTGGGTTGCCCTTACATTCAAAAAGTGGAGATCACTGGTCTGGATAATACTTACTCCTGCCATGAGAGCAGGAGACTGGACTAGATGACCTCTTGAGGTCCTTTCCAGTCCTATGATTCTATAGGTTCTAAAACAAAAACACAAGAGAAATGTTTGCACTCGATAGAGTTTATTAGTCTCATTAATGAACCAAAAAATCAAGCATCAATTAAAATTGTGCAGTATTGTTTAACTCTTCCCATTTATTTTTAATTCAATATCCAAGTCTGAATTTGAGCAGTAATAGTCTTCAAAAACCTATGTTCAAGAGTCTGAAATTTAGTGAGATGTAAGGCATCATAACTATAGGTCAGACTGTAAAAGGTCTAATCCAGACTTATACTGAGACAGCCAGTGAAGTTAACTTCTCACATTCTGGTAATGGTCTTAAAGATTAAGAAATATTTCTTAATTATTTTTTTTTAAATGTGACTAGTATTGACTAGAAAGTTTGAAGTATTTTTTTTAAAACCAGAATTACTGATTAAAACAAAAAAGATGTCAAAGCCATTACAGCTTTTCTTTAGTTATGTGCTTGCTTTTCTTTAGTTATGTGGAAGATTAATTTCAGTCACCTCCTATTGTCATGGAACTCTGTTAAATTTCTTCTTCTGATTTGCTCCCATTGGTTTAATTTCCTCAATGGCCAAGGGTTTTGTACTTAACTTGTGCAGTCTCATATGATGTACTATTGCCTCAAATTGATATTTGCACTATACATTTTTTACCCTTACTCTGTTTAATTTCTTAAACTCATTTTTGTTATTTTTTGTTTTAAAATATTTACTTAAAGCATAGCTCATTTTTTCCTCCTGCACTAAGAATTCAAACTGTTACAATCTGTAAATATTTTTTCCCTTTTTAATCTTTTAATACAATCAAATTATTTTTAACTTCCAGAAATTGTTCTATCAAGGAAAAAAACTTGATCATTAGAACTAATTCACCTTTCAGCGACACTTCAAATTTTCAGGATCAAAAGATAGGATTAAACATTTTTAGGACTCCATAGTTGAGGTTGTGTTGAGATATGCACTTAAAGCAGGAATAAAATCTTTTAATTTCATACTTTAAAGACTGAATTTAGTCTCCAAATTTCACACAATACGTCTTGGGAGGATAAGTGTATTTTCCATTATAATTTTCGGTAGAAGATTTACTAACTTTGACAGATGGATAATTTTAAAATTCTCTCTCTTTTTAATTTTTTCCTTTGAGTCTCATTTTTTCCCCAGTCCCTCTAATTAAAGAACTGTAGTCACCAAACTCCAAACTTCACACACAAACATTTTCATACAATGTGACTGATTGGACAACTTTGCCTTTAAAGCATATTTAATCATAATCTAAATTAGCTATGTTGATTGACATGCCAGTTACTTCTGTCCTCTCATAATGTTAAGTCTGCCTATATGTCTCACTAGCAATCTTCTTCACGTGCAAGCACAACACTCCTGAATATGCCTTTTTCTTTGGTTTGTTTCTAATGCTCTCTCTCCCAATTTGTTCTGGGTTTTGACCAGCACCCTTTTTTAAAGGCCGATGAAGAACTTTTCCCACATTGCAAAATAGCAGCTAGCAGTGTAGGGTTTTGTCTTCCTCAGAGCACCTAGGAGGTTTATCTAGGGAGCAGGTATTATATTACTGATATTTGTCAGAACCAGACACTGGCCAGCTGGCATCTAGCTGGATCTTTGCTGTGCACTGCATTGTGAGAGAAGTGCTCCAATCTCCTGTGTAGAAAGAGGGATTCTTCATTTAAACTAGGGCTGTCAAGAAACTAAAAAATTAATCACTATTAATCACACTATTAAACAAGAATAGAATACCATTTATTTAAATATTTTGGATGTTTTCTACATTTTCAAATATAATGATTTCAATTACAACACAGAACAAAGTGTACAGTGCTCACTTTATATTTATTTTTGATTACAAGTATTTGCACTATAAAAAACAAAAGAAATAGTATTTTTCAATTGACCTAATCCAAGTACTGTAGTGCAATCTCTGTATCATGAAAGTTGAACTTACAAATGTAGAATTATGTAAAAACTTCATTCAGAAATAAAACAATGTAAAATTTTAGAGCCTGCAAGTCGACTCAGTCCTACTTTTTATTCAGCCAATTGCTCAGACAAACAAGTTTGTTTACATTTGCAGGAGATAATGCTGCCTGCTTCTTGTTTACAAAGTCACTAGAAAGTCAGAACAGGCGTTCTCATGCCACTGCTGTAGCTGATGTCACAGAATATTTACGTGCCAGATGCACTGAAAATTCATATGTCTCTTTATGCTTCAACCACCACTTCAGGGGACATACATCCATGCTGATGATGGTTTCTGTTCGATAACAATCCAAAGCAGTGTGGACTGACATGTTCATTTTCCTTCTCTGAGTCAGATGCCACCAGCACAAGGTTGATTTTCTTTTTTGGTGGTTCGGGTTCTGTAGTTTCTGCATAGGAGTTTCTCTCTTTTAAGACTTCTGAAAGCATGCTCCACACCTCATTCCTCTCAGATTTTGGAAGGCACTTCAGATTCATAAACTTTGGGTTGAGTACTGTAGCTATGCGTAGAAATCTCACACTGGTACCTTCTTTGCGTTTTGTGAAATCTGCAGTGAAAGTGTTCTTAAAATGAGCAACATGTGCTGGGTCATCATCCGAGACTGCTATAACCTGAAATGTATGGCAGAATGCAGGTAAAACAGAGCAGGGGACATACAATTCTCAATTCTCCCCCAAGGAGTTCAGTCACAAATTTAATTAACACTTTTTTTAACAAGCGTCATCAGCATGGAAACATCCTCCGGAATCGTGGCTGAAGCATGATGGGGCATATGAATGTTTAGCATACCTGGCATGTAAATACCTTGCAATGCCGGCTACAAAAGCGGCACGGAAATGCCTGTTCTCACTTTCTGGTGACACTGTAAATAAGAAAAGGGCAGCATTATCTCCTGCAAATGCAAACAAGCCTGTTTGTCTTAGCTGTCAGCTGAACAAAGTGGACTTGTAGGCTCTGAAGTTTTACATTGTTTTGTTTTTGAGTGGATTATGTAACAAAAAACCTCTACATCTGTAAATTTCACTTTCACGACAGAGATTGCACTACAGTACTCGTATGAGGTGAATTGAAAAATACTATTTCTTTTGTTTATCTTTTTCAGTGCAAGTATTTGTAATCAAGAATAATATACACTTTGATTTCATTTATAACACAGGACACAATATATATGAAAATGTAGAAAAACATCCAAAATATTTAATAAATTTCAATTGGTATTCTATTGTTTAACAGTGCAATTAAAACTGTGATTAATCGTGATTCATTTTTTTTAGTTAATTGCGCGAGTTAACTGTGATTAATCAACAGCCCTAATTTACACCCTTTTGTTTCATAAAGAAAGATGTGGGGGAATCTGAGGCCTTCCTGGTCCGGATCCCATGGTGGATATTGCAGGAGGCGGCTGCCAGTAGCCTCCTCTTAAAAACTGATCTGCCTCTGCAGTTGCATCTGAGTTGTGTGTGTGTGTGTTTTGTAAGCTTACCATGATTTATCTTGCTGGATAGTTTGACTGGGGAAGATCCACATATGCTACTCATGCACTAGTTGCGTTATGCTGTATTTAATAAAATATATGCCTTTTGCTCTAACCCCATTTTTGTGTGGGCCAATAGTTGTCAGTTTGAAGAATGACCAGACCCAGTACATTCATTTGAAAAATGGACCTCTGATGCCCTTCAACAGATGCCCTTTCATAGATTTACTACAAAAGACATTCCAAGAAACACTCTGAGCCAAATCCTAATTCCATTGATGTAAGTGAGAGTTTTGCCATTAACTTAAATGGGAACAGTATTTGGCATTATATAGAACAATCTTCCAAAAGAACTGGTGAAAGCCTTATGACACTGAAAAGAAGACTGAGCAAAGCACTAGAAGTACACTGCAAGGAACACTTCTAAATTGGCAAGAGAAGGGACTAAGTATCCTAAAAAACATCTCTCTGTTCTCTATTTTCTATTATTGTACAACTTCTGGAAGAGAATAAAGTAAAAAATAATTTACAATTTAAAGTTTCTGATTTCTGAGACAAGGACTAGGTTATTAATGCTACACACAATATCCTGGAGATGAATAAAAGGGCAGATTACAATGATGTGAAATGTCATTCCGACAGTGCAGGCAAAAGCCTGGGAATTCCTGATTTTCAAAAAAATCATCATTATTGTGGGGGTGGTGGCCTCAGTGTTGTACAAAGCTAAATTTAAAAAAGGGCAACAAGGAAAACTAGGATCTTTGTTTTAAAAAAGGGGTGGGAGGGAAACAAGAATCAAATTAGGACACTTAAATACCATTGCAGTACCTTGCAAATCCCAGGAATCCTTGTACTGTTTCTCTTTGGTTGGAGAGGATGAAGCTTTTAAGACTTGACTCTTGTTGACAAGTAGCCAGACCTGGCTCTCCTCCAACATACACTCAAAGTAGGTAGTTTCATCCTTTACTATTTTACATTAGCTGCGTTTGCTGTCAACCCAGCTTCTTCCAGGGATTGGAAGATGGCAGCTACTTGATTTAGGTGGGCTTCCTAGGCTGCGCTATAAATGACCAAGTCATCAAGGCAAGCTGAGGCCTACTGGTCATGTGGCTGGAGGACCTGGTCCATCAATCACTCCATGAAGACCAAAAAGCATGGTCCTAATTTGATACAACCCATAAGGAGTTGAGAAGGCAGTCTTTTCATGGGATACTGGCATAATAGGGATTACTATGCTGAATCTCACAATCCCTTTGTGAGATTCAGCATAGTAATGTACTTGGCCTCACTCATACAGTCTAGTAGTTTATCTATGGTGAGCATAGGGTATCCATCAATTTTAGAGATGCCATTGACTTTTCTAAAATTGATGCAGAAAGGGTAGTGCCTTCTGGTTTGGATATCAGTAAGACAGGGCTTTTCCACTTGCTATGGGATTCTTCAATAATTCCAAGCTCCAACATGTTTGGAGTTCCTGCTTTACAAGGGAAGAAAACCAGTCATTGCTATTCAACTAGGGAGGAATTGTTACTAGGGTGGACATGTGGAATCTCATACATTTGATTATGGTATGGGCAGACCAGGTCATTCTGGAATGTATTCAGGTCAATTCACTTGTGTATTAATATAGATCAAAGTAGTGGTTAGATGTAAAAGAGTATACTGGGTTTTTAAATGTCATGAATATAAATGGGACATTATTTGCATTGTTTGCACTTAAACTGTTTCTGTTAGACTGTAACAGTAAAAATTTACATGGTGTATACCCCTGTAACTAAATAAACCAAAGAAATATTGTGAAATGCTAATGAAGGATTTAAGGACTTTAAACAGAAAACGCTAATTTCAAAGTAAGTGGCCATAATGTATGATGGTCAGAGATCAAAAGGTAAGTGATCCCTTATCTTTGAACTGTTTGGACTCTTACAAGGAAGTATACTAGATGCAAAGCAGAGATGCCCAGAAACAATATGGGTACCCTGAAAGACTGGCAGTTTATAACATCACTGCTGCCATTTGGAATTACAAACTGTGACTCATCTGTTAATTTATTTTACCTGCTTTAATCTCTGAATAACTCATTTCCTTTTTTTAGCTAATAAACCTGTAATATAAAGTTACCAGCCTTATGTTTGGTATAACATCTGGTACCAATTTATCTGGGGTAAGTGTCTGGTCTCTTGGGACTAGGAGCAACCTGATATGGTATGATTTTTTGGTTTAAATGACCTTTTATCACAAAGATCAGCTTGTCTAAGTGGCGATACAGACTGGAAAGTCTAAGGGGACTGTCTGTAACTCCATGGTAAGACTAGTATAGTGATCCAGGAGTTCACATGTATTACTGGCTTGGTGAAATTTAATTCTAGAACACATCACTAGCTTGGAGTATCTGCCCTGTTTTATGACAGTCTTCCCTGAAGTAGGAACAGTTGTGAGCCACTTCAAATAGCATGACACTAATGTATTGTTGAGACCTCAGAGGTCAAGTACAGTCTCAGACCTCCTTTGGACTTGGGGATCAGAAAGTAACATGAATTGAACTTCTTTCCCCAGTATTAAAGGGGAACTACTTCTATGGCCCCTAAAGCGTGTAGTGCCTGAAGCTCTTGAAGAAGCAGTGATTCATGAGATGGGTCCCTGAAAAGGTATGGGGTCAGAGGGCGGGGATGGTTAGGAAATGGATACAGTATCCCAGTCCTACAGTGCTTACGACCCATTTGTCTTCCCAATCATTGTAGAAGTGAGACAGCCTGTCCCCAGGGGAGGGGGGACCAGGGAATATAACTAAAAAGATTGCTGATTACTGGAATGATGACCGTAAGACAGGAGTCAGATTGGCTTTTTGCCAAAGTTGACTGGTGATAAGCTGGCTGTTTAGAGGTGGAACCAGAGGATCTTCTTCTCTGTGGTTTATGCTTCCTATTTAAAAAGTCTTGCTGCCTAGAAGGACAAACTGATTGTCTGAAATACTGCTGGGAGTACTCACGCCTCTGTAATGCTGTCTCTTGATGACTAGAGTATAAGCTCCCAATGAAAGTATCATAGCTCAAAAATCTTTAACAGAACGTAGGGTTTTGTTGTTCTTTTCAAAGAACAGGAACCACCCATCAAAAGAGAGGCCTTCTGTATTCTGTTGGACATTAGGAGTTATACCTGAGTTCTGTAGTCAAGCAGCTCTTCTCATTGTTATAGCTGAGGCCATCATACTCAATGAAGCATCTGCTACACTGTGCACTGATTGTAGTGATGACTAAACCAGGAATATCTTAAAGTCCTCCTTGGCATCCTCTGGTAACTCATCGGTAAATTTGGACATTTATCTAAGTAAGATTTTGTAACTTGCTTTGCAAAGTTCCTCCTAATTAGTTATGCACTTTTGTAGTGATGAGACAGAATACCCCCCCCTCCAAAATCCAGTCTCTTTTTCTTTGCGAGTTGACTTGTAGCTCCCCTATCACAAACTCTCATTTGCAGCGTTACAACAGGAGGGGCTAGATGGGAGTAGAAACATTCTTGCATAGCTACATAGTAATACTTGCCCGTATGCTTTGGTCTGGGAGGCAAGGAAGCTGGAATGTGCCACAAGGACTTTACAGGGTTCAGGGGAGGCCTGAAGAATGTCCACCAATTTATGGGTATGCTCTTGGACAAACTCAGCCTGGATGCCCAAGGTTGCAGCCATTCTCCTTAGGAGGCCTTAATGAGACTTAAAGTCTTCAGGAATAGGAGAAGGTGAATCCAGGATAGTGGAATCATCTGGTGAGGAGGATGACAGAGGAAATGGAACATGTGGACCCTTCTGAGGGCAAGGATTGTTCCTGTGCTAGTAAGTTGCTCTGCTGTATTAGTGATTCTGTAGGAGCTATATCAGTTTGTATCTCCAATGTAGATGGGTCAGGAGGTGGGACAACGGAAGGATTAGGT
Organism: Gopherus flavomarginatus; assembly: GCF_025201925.1. NCBI lineage: Eukaryota > Metazoa > Chordata > Testudines > Testudinidae > Gopherus > Gopherus flavomarginatus. Next base: position 61,087,501 of record NC_066619.1, read on the forward strand.
GACCTTGCTCTGGATTAATCTTGGAGATCGGGATCTTGAAGAGTCGGAGGCACCCCAAGCTTTCTCAGGGGATGACTGAAGAAATGAATAGTGTACAAGAAGCAAGTATGTGCTGGACCACGAAATCTTGTTCCTGCTGTGGGAACAGTGTCAGTCTTGGTGTTGATGCTGCTCCTCCAGAGGCATTTAGAAAACTTCCATGATTGATACCTGGAAAGGGATGGAGAAGTAGAAGAAGATTCCAAACCTGACCGTGAGGAAGCCTCAAAATAATCACACTGGAGAAGCCAGACCTGCAGGGGCCACCAATCATCATGGTCTGCCCAAAGTCCGGTGGGAAGACAGCACTGGTACCAAAGTCAGTATGGTAACAGGTGCCAAGGATACCCCTCAGGATGTTGAGACCACACTAAAAGCCATTACCGAAAAGGCCATCAGTACTGATGCAGAGGTCCGTGCCCTGTTAAAAAAAATGGCTCAGTACTGAAGGCTGAGATTGATGCTATCATTGGGGCTGAAGACAGTATCAGTACTAAAGAAGGGTGTCTCAGTGCTGATGATGGAACTGGAGTGACCTCTTTACTGGGCTACGTAATTAGTACTGAGGAAGACACCAGTAACACTGCATAGTCCAGAGCAATCAACTTGGACAGGCACGGGACTGCAGAGGGTAATTCCACAATTTAGGACTCCTGTATCAGAGGAGAGCCCAGAATGGAAAGGCAGAGTAAATCAGCTGCTGGTGCTGCCTCATGTGACTGTGGGGTAAATCAGTACCAAAACTGATGCTGTTCATACTGGACTCCATCTACGTCCTGTTGATGGTACCGCAGTCGACAATATGGTAGTCATCTGGTGTTCTCAGCTCAGTACTGGGAAAAAGGTAGATGGTCCTGCTCTGTCTTCTGCACTTGAAAAGTTTCTGCACTCCTCTTAGGAGAAAAGAAAGAATCTTTCTGAGCCCTAGGCCTGGTCTACACTACAAGTTTATTTCTAATTTAGCAGCATTAAACTGAATTAACGCTGCACTCGTCCACACAACGAAGCCCTTTATTTTGATATAAAAGGCTTGTAATATCGATATCTGTACTCCTCCCCCATGAGGGGAGTAGCGCTGAAATCGGTGTTGCCATTTCGAATTAGGGTCAGTGAGGCCGCAATTCGATGGTATTGGCCTCTGGGACTTATCCCACAGTGTACCATTGTGACCACCCTGGACAGCAATCTGAACTCGGATGCACTGGCCAGGTAAACAGGAAAAGCCCCGCGAACTTTTGAATTTCATTTCCTATTTGCCCAGCATGGAGTGCTGATCAGCACAGGTGACCATGCAGTCCCAGAATCAAAAAAGAGCTCCAGCATGGACTGTATGGGAGATAGTGAAGCTGATCTCTGTATGGGGAGATGAATCTGTTCTATCAGAACTCCGTTCCAATAGACGAAATGCCAAAAGATTTGAAAAAAATCTCCAAGGCTATGATGGACAGAGGCTACAATAGGGACTCAACACAGTGCTGAAACTTAAGGAGCTGAGACAAGTGTACCAGAAAGCCAAAGAATCAAATGGACGCTCACGGAGGGAGGGGCAACTGATGACTGTAGCTATCCCACAGTTCCCGCACTCTCTGAAAACCATTTGAATTCTTGGCTGAGTTCCCAACGCCTGAAGGGTCAAAAACATTGTCATGAGTAGTTCAGGGTATATGTCGTGTCTCCCCAGCCACCCTCCATGAAAGCAAAGGGAAAAAAATCCTCTCTCACCTTTTTTCAATGTCACCATATGTCTACTGCATGCTGCTGGCAGACGCAGTGCTGCAGCGCTACGCAGCAGTAACCCCTTCCCCTCCTTTGCCTTGCAGCCGGCAGACAGTACAGTATTACTGATACCTGTCATTGTCGTCCTGTGAGTGCTCCTGGCTGGCCTCAGTGTGGTCAGCCGGAGGCGCCTGGGCAAAAATGGGAATGACTCCCAGTCATTTCCTTCTTTAAGCTTTGTCTAATGGAGATTCAGTCATGTCTGGAATATCATAGCAGCTGGAGGGTGCCCTCTCCTCCTCTCCCCTCTTTGATCTCTGCTTGCAGAGTCAATAAGTCAAGGTTGTTTCGAATTCATGCATTCTTTATTACTTCATCACACAAATGGGGGGATAACTGCCACGGTAGCCCAGGAGGGATGGGGGACGAGGGAAGCAATGGGTGGTGTTGTTGCAGGGGAACCCTCTAGAATGGCATGCAGCTCATCATTTCTGACCTGGAGCGGCCATTTGCCTCTCTGGTTCTTTAGTAGGCTTGCCTGATATTCTAGGCAGGACTGACTCTCTGTTTAGACAAAACTTAAAGAAGGGAATGACCTGGGAAGTCATTCTCATTTTTGTCCATGCGCCCCCGGCCGACCTCACCGAGGCCAACCAGGAGCACCCACGACAGCCGCAGACGGTACAGTATAACTGGTAACTGTCATTGTCAACTTGCAAAGCAGCAGACGGTACAGTATGGCTGGTAACCGTCTTTGCTGACTTGCAAAAAGCAAGAGGATGCTGCTGTGTAGCGCTGCAGTACCGCCTGTTAGCAAAATCCAGTAGACATACAGTGACAGTGAAAAAAGGCTGAACGGGCTCCATGGTTGCCATACTATGGCGTCTGCCCGGGGAATCCAGGGAAAAGGGGGCGAAATGATGGTCTGCCGTTGCTTTCACGGAGGGAGGATTGAGTGACGACATTTACCCAGAATCACCCATGACACTGTTTTTGCCTCATCATGCATTGGGATCTCAACCCAGAATTCCAATGGGCAGGGGAGACTGCGGGAACTATGGGATAGCTATGGGACAGCTACCCACAGTGCAACGCTCCAGAAATCGACGCTAGCCTCCGTACATAGATGCACACCACGGAATTAATGTGCTCAGTGTGGCCGCATGCACTCGACTTAATACAATCTGTTTCCAAAAACCAGTTTCTGTACAATTAGAATAATCTTGTAGTGTAAACATACCCCTGGAATAGCTCTGAGCAATTTTGTGAGTTCTCTTCCTCAGAGGTCCAGGGGTAGAAGAGCAGTCCCTTTTTCTCTGCAAGTAAGAATGTGAGTCTAACAGGAACCAGTCCCAGTTCTGAAGTAGTTTAAGGGGCTGGATGATCTGTGAAAAGACCTCAGAGCTGAAGTGGGCCTCACGTACCATGTTCCATGAGGTTCTTCTTGAGTAGTCGTGTCTGGCAACTTGCGTTCTCTTTTTGAACAAGTAGCAGAGACTGCACTTTTCTTTAATGTGCCCCCCTCCTAGGCACAAGCACAGAGTGTGGAGGTCACTATTCAGGTTAGCCACTCCAAAGGATAGTGAATGCTTAAAAGCCTGGTGATGTCATATCAGTTTACTAAACTAAAAAAACAATTAAACTACTAAACCTAACTAACTTGAAAACTAACTAACTAACGGGTATTACTAAGCTAATACTAACTATTTACAAAGCACACAAAGAAATCTTGCTGTAACATAGTAACAGTGAGGAAAAACCACACGGGGTGCTCTGTCTCAGGCTCTGGGTGGTGAGAAGGAACTGTGGGGTAGGAGGATCAGGGCAGTGCTATCCTTAAATAGCTTCAGCAGGGGAAAAGAGAAGACACAGATGACAGGCACAGTTCTGATGGGTTCCACTACACAAAGTTCTCCAGCTTCGGCACACCAGGCAGGCAGGCAGGCAGGCACGCACGCACCTGAGTGGAATACGCATCTGCAACTACTCAAGAATAACATCCTATTTACCTTAGTTACATATGCCAAAAGGTTTTCTTTTTGACACTTATCTATAATCAATTATAAAACTTTAAATTGTATGTGGAAAATTTCATAACCACACAATCAGAGTACACTGACCCCAACATAATATCAAACACAAAGGACATTTAATTCATGTTATTTCAACATCTAAAGGACAGGAGCTCTGTGTTTACAGCAATCGACACATTAGAAAGGAGGTTGAGACAATAACCACAACTGATAACATTAAATGTTTTACTGAACTGAGAATGAAATGTAAAGATAAGATGCATATGACATTCAGTAGTATTTGCCTGAAAATTACACTGAGTGCAAAAAATTTAAAAAAAAAAAAGCTTCCAGTTTCACATAAAAACAACTGAATATCTCACTTTACAATATGAAAAAAAGTTATGCTTCTAGCAATTTTATACTATGCAGAGACTATATAGTTAACATAAGACAACTCTGTACTATGTACATGGTTTAGCACAGTGTTGCTCAACTGATGGGGTATATCTAAAAAAAAGGAATCAAGGGAGAGAGAGAGAGAGAGGACAGCAACATCACTAGGACCCAGCTGAAGCCTGGGCATAAGAGAAGGAGCAGCCTGCTTCCTTTCCCTCGCTCTCCACTCTGCTATTGCCATTCTTCACAAATGTGCTCATCCCTTTCTGTCCACCATCCAATCCCAGAGCATCTCCTCACACCCACAAAACTCTAAAGCTCCATTTGTGAGAAGGAGTGTCACTGCCATCAGCAATTTTCCCCCCCATCACTAGCACTACACCCAAATTGTAATGAGCTGTGACCTGAACACAACGTATTCACATATTCTCACTGCAGCTTTGCCAGTGACTTATGGCCTTGAGGAAGTCACGTAACTGCTGTCTCAGGTTTCATACTGTATAATAGTGATAATAGCAAATACTAACTCAGAGGCTTGTTTAAGGGTATTCATGATTGTACAATACTTGGAAAATGTAAAGCACTACACAAGTTCTGTATTATTATAAATGTTGAGATATTTGGAATTCAACAGTTAAATGATTTGTAGATGGTACTGTGGGTAAGACACTGAATTGGGACTCAAGAAATCTGGAAAAAGCAGCAAAGAATCCTGTGGCACCTTGTAGACTAACAGATGTTTTGGAGCATGAGCTTTCGTGGGTGAATACCCACTTCCTCAGATGCAAGAAATCTGGGTTCATTTGTTAGCTCTGCCATGGATTTCCTGAGTGACCTTTGGGAAGTCAACTGATTTCTCTGTGTTAAAGTTTCCCATCTGTAAAATGGGGATGATACTATTCCTTTCTCCAATCCTTTGTCTGCCCTTATGTACTTACTCAGTAATCTCTTCAGGGTAGGGCAGGGCTTCTCAAACAGGGGTCGCCACTTGTATAGAGAAAGCCCCTGGAGGGCCGGGCTAGTGCGTTTACCTGCCTTGTCTGCAGGTCCAGCCGATCGCGGCTCCCACTGGCCGCATATCATTGCTCCAGGCCAATGTGAGCTGCTGGAAGCGTTGGCCAGTAAGTCCCCACTTCCAGCAGCTCCCATTGGCCCAGGGCCGCAAACACACCAGCCCGGTCCACCAGGGGCTTTCCCTATACAAGCGACAACCCCTGTATGAGAAACCCCGGGGTAGGGACTGACTGTTCGCATATTTAGTGCCTAGCACAAACAGAATCTGACCTCAGATGGGACCTCTACATGCTATTGCCATAGAAATAATAAACTACAACTTATTAGCTCAATTTGATACATACTTTGACTACAAATATACAGTACATGCAAGGATTCTGATTGTACCCATTTGGCGTTCTACAATAAGAGATATGTCATATTTCTGGTGTATTGATTTATTTATTGTATATATATTGAATACTTACTATATATCAAATAGGTTACACAAATGAATGACTGATACATAATATATGATTAGACACCTAAACATACATACAATGTGCAGTTAATAATCTTCAATAACTAAAAATTCAGCTGTCTGAGTAACAGCAATAATAATGAGTTTTTAAATAGTATCTAAAAGTGGCAGAAAAGATTGCTATTTAAAAAAAACATGATGCCAGTCATGGAAAATTAATCTATAACAGACAACCTTTAATATTAGAGCTGATTTTATGCAAAAATATTTATGCTAGAAATGTCTTACCAAAATTCAAGTAAATAAATAAATAAAAAAATCTTATGACCTGTTCCTTCAATTCCTAATCCTCAATATTATTCCCTTTGAAGTATATTTGCCAGCTCTATGAATTTAAAAGAAGGATAACGTGGTGTTGGTTAAGACTTTTCACTGACATTCTCCCTCAACTTCCCTCCACCCCCCAAAGTAAAAACAACCAACTGGCTCTTTCAGTGTTGTCAGAAAATCCATGACTATAACTGCATTTTATCATATTTGCTGCTTAACATATAAACAGTGAATCTAACATTTAGAATCCATCATATCAACATAGTCATCATGATCCAAGCTGCAAATAATAAAAAGAGTGTCAGTGTCAATTTTGCTTTCTCCACAGTTGCTTCCTTTCACTTCATCTGATTTTAATAATCCCTGTCAAATCACAAACAGTCCAAATTACCTTCTTGACACAAAAGCTTTCAAGGAGACAGAATCTCAATTTTCATTTAGTAACTACAAAAGAAAGCTGTCCAGCTGGACAAACATTGTTTCCACTCTTGACAATCTCTACAATAAAGCACACGTTTTAATTTGAACTGAAGCTGCAAAGAGCTTGATATGAGCTTCTTGTTTAGTATAGATTGACTCTCAGGATTACCAGGCCAACAACTGTAGTTGTGTTAAAAGAACTCAGCATTTTCTACTAGAAGATTGTTCATAAACTGCACCTAATAGATCAAAGGAACATGCAAGAGATGACAAATGCACCTTATGAATTACCCACCCCCACACACTTAATTAGGAAAAAAGAGGAACATAAAAGAAGTGGTTGCAAAAGATGAGATTTCCGATCATTTCATATTTCTAAAATTCACTAACTAAATAATGCTAAAACCTGCAGATATAAACAATGTAATCAAACTTGTAAGGAACATAGAAGTTACATTTTCACGCTCTTGAACAATAGCCTAAGAAAGCTGACCATTTGACTTCTAAAAACGTGTTCCAGACAAATAAGCTTCCACAAAATCATCTGATATGCAAGCTTTTCCCCCTGGCTGACTTGTCTTCCAAGTAAACCTGGTAGCATAACTCACTGTTTCACATGGATCAAGTTTAAAAGTAACAGATTTATCTGATGAACCACTGGATTGTATAATCAGCATTCTATTTAGAGCTTATGTGAGTCAATTAAAGCATAGTATGAAAATTTACATAAGGAAAAAAGTAAATAAAGATACTAAGAAGCAATGCGTTTCTGGATGCAGCAGGTCAGGAATTTCCTAACAAAACGGTTTTTCATCAGAAAACACCAATTTATCGAAACCAAAACTACTCATAGATTCATAGATTCCAGGGCCAGAGAGAACCATTGACTCTAGTCTGACCTCCTGTATAACACAGGCCATAGAACTTTCCCTTCCTGTCTGCAAGGAAAGGTTAGTTTTGTCAAATGTCCTGTTTTGAAAAAAAAAATGAACTAAGTTTGAAAATTGTCAATAAGCCCCTAAATCCCATTGTTTCAAAATGAAAAAGTTCCATTTTTGGGTTGAAACAACTTTTCATTTTGAAATTAAAGGTAATTTATAGTTTGAGAGAGAGAGGGAGAGAGAGAGAGAGAGAGAGAGAGATCAGAATCATAACACAATTTTTCAGTTGAACCAATTCATTTTTTTTAATGAATTTTTTTTTTTTTTTTGAGATTTTGACTTTTCATCCTGATTTGGGGAATGGGAAAAATGCTGAAATCTCCTAAATTCTCACGCGAGAACAAAACAGTTTCCTGCCTAGCTATATTTCTGGCCAGTTAGAGAGACTAGGTTCCTTGACTAAACCCCCCCCCCCCCACACACACACACTTTGTATAAAGCAATATCAGACTTCAAAGTATTATTAGCCATTAGGAACCAATATAAAGTGACTAAGGCTCTTTTATTGGAAATCTCAAGTTGTAAAATATTTTTGAAGTACAGTATATGACATTTGTCTGTCCCATGATGCTGACTTAGCCCCATGCAAAGGACAAGGTAACTTTGATTAACTTTAAATTATTCTGCTCTAAGTAGCCATAATAATCCAAGACAATAAAAGCCTACCATGAAAGAGCCTCAAAATAGCTGACAAAATAGGCAAATAGCTGTCTAATTGTGGCATTCTTATACTTAATTGCAAACAGGTTTTAGAGTTCCATACTGAGAAAATTTTTGCATTCAACTTTCTTTTTATTAATTAGAATATAGGACGGATATTAGGGCTCTCATTTCATTTTTGGCTAGTAAATGGAACTCCGCCATCATTCTATTCTTCCCTGCATTCTTTCATTTGTTCTCCTTCCCAAGCAACCTCAGTGACTAAGGAACATGATCATGCCATATTATCATGTTGCTCCCTCATAGCAGAGCTTTCCTAGTGACATGGTAACAGCTGGTGCACATATTTTTGATCTTGAAATTCTACACCATATTGATTTCTATTATAATATCTCTGTATGAGATTTAATCCCCCTCTCAGCATTTTAATTTTATCCCCCATATCACATTACATGTAAAATATACCAAACCTTATTTTTCCTGACAGATACTAAGATGGCTACCAATAATGATACTGTTAATCTTCATAGGGATAAGGAGGCCAACTAAAAGGTACTGCAGGAGTCAAAACAGTTTGGTGGTAGTAACTGAGATAGTGCTTCATGGATGACTGTCCACATTACAAATCCATTCACCACTCAATCCACCATGATTATCAATCTATTTTCCGACACAGCCAGGACTAGTTTAAGAGTGGTAAAGCAGATCATCACTGAGATGCCTTTACAGAGCTGCCATAGGGGAAAATAGAAAGGACAAGGTTACATATCATCTGTCTACATAAGTACAAACATTCTTATTTTAATGAAAATAGGGGAATAGATTTAGGGCAGTCTATGAAGAAGGGCAATTTCACTTCTAATTGTGATCTATGAGTTCGGATATAAATTAAGGATGATACATCACTCTGAATCCCCAGCAGAACTTCTACCTGATGTCAATTACACCTCTGCACAAAAAAAAAAAAGTTGATTATGCTCTTTATGCAGTGATTAAACTTTTAACATTATATGCTCAGTATCTTATGTGATGTTCAGCATTATTCAAAAGAAAATACTCTCACATTTAGGACAACTGCTATGTGATGGGACATCCATCCCACACAAGGCTTACGGGTTAAGCTGGCCAAATAGGCCAGTTAATTCCCCCAGGCTTCATCGGGATGAGGAGCTAGGGATTGATGAAATGAGGCTCAACTGCACAAGAACAGGAGGTATCTATATAAAACCCAGAAGCTGAGAAGAGAAGCAAGAAGATAGGCTGCAGCCACTCTCTGAGAGGAGGAAGCTGGGAGCCAGAGAGTGGGAAACCAGGAAGGTAGAAAAGGTTCTGGGGAAAGCAGTAAGGCAGGACAGTGCAGGGCTTGGCTGCTGACTGTAGGGTCTGGGTTTCCCTACTGGCCACTGGGGATGTGGCACTGATGAGGCAGAGAATAGTCTGATTTGTTCTAGAAAGGTTTGTTACATACCCCGCCCTAGAAGTGGGAACCATGGAGTGACCTGTGCGGAGGTCACGTCACCAAGAGGAGGCTGTGGTTCCCAGAGTGAGAGAGGTCCGCAGGATGAGAGAACAATAGTAGACACACCACCAGAGGAGGGCGCAATGCCTGGCCAGAGCTAATCCACAGAATGAGGTGCCATTAGCCATGAGTGAACCCTGTCACATGATGGTATTTCTGCCCTTTGTTTCTTTTCTTTCACTACCCTTTCAATGTTTCTCTCCTTCGTCCCTGTCTCTCTTCTTTCTTTCTCTCCTTATAGCAGCTTCCCAATTCTTCAGTTTTCACTCCCATTTTAGCTGTTTAAATGATCAGTCACAAAATAGCTAATTCTAACATTTGCAGTATCATAATTAGACTTACAGTTAATCCTAAAAGATGGATGGAAGCAGCGGAGTTAACACCTCCCAGAGTTACTGTTTTAGGCTGACTGTAGACACAGGCATACATCATTGCATTCTTTTATATTTCGTTCACATTTCCAAGGTGATATTTGCAACCATGAATACTAGAAATTTACTGTTTTGTTTTTTAAATGAAAGCTTGCAGTCAGTAGAACCTGAATATGCCATATTGGACACATCAAATGGCCAGGATCTAGCCCTGTGCCCACCCAGGAGTTTAATAAGAATGCTCCTATTCACACCACTGGGTCAAGTTCTGCTGCAAATACACAATCCTTACTAAGGAAAAACCCTGTTAGTCTATAATGTGCCACAGGACTCTTTGTCACTTTTTACAGATCCAGACTAACACGGCTACCCCTCTGATACTCAATATATATGTTTAGTTTTAGCTGTTAGGCAAGCACATCAACTGCAATATATTCAGTTCACTCCACTAATTATATAGCTAACTCTTTTTAGTCTGCCTGTACGATAGTTTGCAGCCACTTTAGGAGTCAAATATTCCAGGATAATGTTCTCTGCTGTTTTGCCAATTATTTGATACGATTTCATGGATTAAATCTATTGGTCTCCATTTTACAACATGCCACCAACTATCATTCATTATGTGCACATAAGCATTTTTTCGCCCAAGGAGTGAGGTCACAGTCTTTTCTGTTGCATTTGATTATCCCTATTAATAATTACTGCCAGTTACAAAAGCAGCAGCCCTTTGATGTCACATGAGCTGCCTGCCAAATTGTCATATATAGAGGTGATCCCAAAGGGCAGTTTTCCACAACCACTGACCCTGCCTCAGTATCTGGTCACACAGCAAAAACTTTATTTATAATTTTACAGTTATCATAACCTTAGTCCCAGATTTGGACCTTAGCGTCCAAAATATGGGGGTTAGCATGAAAACCTCCAAGCTTAGTTACCAGCTTGGACCTGGTACTTGCTGCCACCACCCAAAAAATTAGAGTGTTTTGGGGCACTCTGGTCCCCCTGAAAAACCTTCCCTGGGGACCCCAAGACCCAAATCCCTTGAGTCTTACAACAAAGGGAAATAATTCTTTTTCCCTTCCCCCCTCCAGGTGCTCCTGGAGAGATACACAGACACAAGCTCTGTGAAACTACACAGAGTGACTCCCCCTCTCCGTTCCCAGTCCTGGAAACCAAAAGCACTTTCCTATTCCCCCAGAGGGAATGCAAAATCAGGCTAGCAAATTCAACACACAGATCTCCCCGATTTCTTCCTCCCACCAATTCCCTGGTGAGTACAGACTCAATTTCCCTGAAATTTCCCAGTAAAGAAAATTTTAACAGGTCTTAAAAGAAAGCTTTATATAAAAAAAGAAAGGAAAAATACATACAAATGGTCTCTCTGTATTAAGGTGATAAAATACAGGGTCGATTGCTTAAAAGAATATTGAATAAACAGCCTTATTCAAAAAGAATACAAATCCAAGCACTCCAGCACTTATATTCATGCAAATACCAAAGAAAAGAAACCATATAACTTACTATCTGATCTCTTTGTCCTTACACTTAGAAACAGAAGACTAGAAAGTAGAAACTACTTCTCCAAAGCTCAGAGAAAGCAGGCAGACAGACAACAAAGACTCAGACACAAACTTCCCTCCACCCCGAGTTGAAAAAATCCGGTTTCCTGATTGGTCCTCTGGTCAGGTGCTTCAGGTGAAAGAGACATTAACCCTTAGCTATCTGTTTATGACAACAGTACCCTAACATACACTAGGCCAGGGGTAGGCAACCTATGGCACAGGTGCCGAAGGCGGCACGTGAGCTGATTTTCAGTGGCACGCACACTGCCCAGGCTCTGGCCACCGGTCAGGGGGGCTCTGCATTTTAATTTAATTTTAAATGAAGCTTCTTAAACATTTTAAAAGCCTTATTTATTTTACATATAACAATAGTTTAGTTATCTATTATAGACTTATAGAAAGAGACCTTCTAAAAATGTTAAAATGTATTACTGGCACGCAAAACCTTAAATTAGAGTGAATAAATGAAGGTTCGGCATACCACTTCTGATCCCCGTACTAGGCACTAACAAATAGGTAGCCCCTGCCTCAAAAAAACACACTTAAAATTTTATCATACTTCATCCAATGTATCTTTGCTCTGTGTTCTTGGAATTGAACATGTATACACATCACTTCTCCTATCCAGCCTATCCGACCTCTTCCCCACTGCTGCTTTTACTGATGTTGGAGTCAGTTTCTTATTTATTTTTAAGGAAGCCAGAGATTTTTTTTTCCTGGGAAGAAATACCTTCACTCCCAAACACATAAAGCCAGTATTGTATGTTAGTGAACATACACCTCCAGAGTATGGTTATTCAAGCACAAATGTGCTTATTGGTATGCGAATATGTGCGTTTATACACAAATAAAAGCTCCTCTCCAAAATTTGTGTGAACAAAAATAGCTGCCCAAATGATCATGTAACAGGAAACAAAAACTGGTGCAAGTTTTGACTTGACCATTATTGTAATTCCGATGTCACATATATTTATGAATAATTTTTCCAACTATTTGCCCTGCAGAAGTCTTCATCTTTATCTTCCCTCAGCATCCCACTGCTTGTAATCTTATCCTATTAGTCTTGTACCTAAATGCTTACAATACAAGTTGAGTCCATCTTTATTTGTAGATGGCACTCTTTACTTATATAGTACCATAGATGTTTTATAACATATAATAAAAGGAGAGAATCTTTTTTAAAAAGAAATTATTCATGACTTCTTATGGCACTACATTTATGTGTGTGTTGAAGGAGATTTAAAGGAAATGAAAGAATAGTTGTCATGGCAGGAGCTCTTCTTCATTCCCAAGGCTCTTCTTAATTGTGCTTATCTTCTTAGGATAATTTTATGGAGATAGACATCTCAAATTCCAGGTGAAAGGATGGCATTTACTGAAATGGACGGAAAGTTCCTGGTCATGAGGCAATGAAGAATATTGCAGCTGGCAAACATTTCAACTTCAACATCTAAAGGAGAATTTATACTTTCTACTGAGGGATTGTTTCAGAAAAAAGTGGAAAAAGTAGTGAATAATCACTTAAGTTGCACCAACTCCTTACAAATTTTGCTAAATGTGACAGGAGACCTTGTGGTAACAAAACACAGTGAAATACCATAGGAAAAAGTAGGGAAATCAGAATTTAAAATTCATCTCAAGCTTCCATTCTCCATATCAGCAGATGAAGGAAGTATAGTGCAGATAATTTCCTCAACTTCAGAGTGGAATGCTTCATGTAGTAATATGACAGCATTATCTCCTGGATTTGAGTATGAAGCAAAGGTATTAATGAGGGCCTCCACTGCATTAAGTCAAGGTGTTAAGGACCCCTTTACAGGAAGGAAAAGAGCCACAGTTATTAAAAGATGGAGAAGGAAGTGGTACCAAAGATATGTTGTCAAAGTCTCCTATAATTTATAGCCCAGACTATGGCTTCCTGCTTTCTCTCCTTTGTATGGCAAGTCCCTTTCGGGTGTCAATCAGCAACTGTGATGTTGAAAATGTTCCTCCTCCCCACTGTAATAAAAAACTACAGTAAAGATATTACATGAAATTCTGTAATGCTGAAAAAACGAGGAGTCGTTGTGGCACCTTAGAGACTAACAAATTTTTTTGGGCATAAGCTTTCTTTGGCTAGAACCCACTTCATCAAATGCATAGAGTGGAAAATACAGGAGCAGGTATAAACACATGCAAAGATGCGAGTTGCCTTACTAAGGGTGAGGTCAGTCTAACGAGACAAATCAATAAACAGCACGATACCAAGCGAGGAAAAAACTTTTGAAGTGGTAATGAGTGGCCCATTTCAGACAGTTGACAAGAAAGTGTGAGTAACAGTAGGGGGAAATTAGTATTGGGAAAATTAGGTTTAGGTTTTGTAATGACCCAACCACTCTCAGTCTTTATTCAGGCTTAATCTGATGGTGTCCAGTTTGCAAATTTATTCCAGTTCTGCAGTTTCATGTTGGAGTGTGTTTTTGAAGATTTTTTGTTGAAGAATTGCCACTTTTAGGTCTGTTATTGAGTGACCAGGGAGACTGAAGTGTTCTCCTACTGGTTTTTGAATGTTATGATTCCTGATGTCAGATTTGTGTCCATTTATTCTTTTGCACAGACTGTCCAGTTTTGGCAATGTATATGGCAGAGGGGAATTGCTAGCACAAAATGGTATACATCACATTGGAAGATGTGCAGGTTAATGAGCCCCTGATGGCGTGGCTGATGTTGTTAGGTCCTATGATGGTGTCCCTTGAATAGACATGTGGACAGAGTTGGCACTAGGGTTTGTTGCAGGATTTGGTTCCTGCATTGGTGATTTTGTTGTGTGGTGTGTAGTTGCTGGTGAGTATTTGCTTCAGGTTGAGGGGCTGTCTGTAAGTGAAGACTGGCCTCTCCCCCAAGGTCTGTGAGAGTGAGGGATCATCCTCAGGATAGGTTGCAGGTCCTTGAAGATGCACTGAAGAGGTTTTAATTGGGTGCTGTAGGTGATGGCTAGTGGCGTTCTGTTACCTTCTTTGTTGGGACTGTCCTGTAGTAGGTGACTTCTGGGTATCCTTCTGGGTCTGTCAATCTGTTTCTTCACTTCACCAGGTGGGTGTTGTAGTTTTAAGAACGCTTGATAGAGATCCTGTAGGTGTTTGTCTCTGTCTGAGGGATTGGCACTTAGCCTTTGGTTTCATGCCTGAAAGTGTGTGTGTTCATAAATATCGTACAACTGAACATCACATCCTGTGTTATTCCTTACAGAATTACAAGCCTCAAGTGCATTGTGTAATCACACGAGAAGTGCAATGGTGTAAACAATGCATGCTATTTGTCTTATTACCATCATAAAAAGAATCTTTTGCTTCTAAACAATTTTGTATTGTAAATTTAAGATTCATCTTAAAAAAGGAAGAATATATTTCATAGTAGGAAAGGGAGGAAAAATTGAGAGGGGAAAAGATAAAAAGGTAGTAAAAGATTTCCCTGCACATTCCCATTAAAGAGTTCACAAATTTCTTTTTTCCTGAATTAATTTTATTGCATTTTTACAACTTTTATATAAAGCAAAAAGTTACAAGACTCAAGAAATAGGATGATGAGGTAGCTGGGAACTTATATTCAAGATTTTAAAAGCTTAATCCATTTTGTTTTTGTAATTTAACCACTTAAAACTGAGTGCAGTGACAGCTAAGCTGGATGAGTTCTGACTGAACCTATTTTTAGTTCAACTGTTCCATTACAGTATGCCTCCCTTAAATCAGCTACTCCATTCTATCTGAAAGGTAAATCTTTTGGGGTCTGATTTCATCAGTCTGACTTCCAACCAGCAGCAGGGAGCCTCTGTAAATTAAGACCTCCCTCATTGGCTAGAGTACCTTGAAAGGACAAGCCTTGGTGGCGATATCAGGAGCAGCTTCAGTAAGACGTCATCAACCGAAGTAAAACTTCCAGTGAAATTATCAACCAACAATACACGTTGTGAGTAGTGAGGAAAGGAGTCATTCTTGGGAAAGCTTCTATTGAACTGATATTTTCTTTTTTCAGTGGCAGGACCAACTGGGGGCAGCAGGCATTATTCCGGCCTGACCAGTGCTGTTGTCTGGAGGCCAACACAATTCACAGACTATTAAAAGCACTTACATGGTTGTTTCTATCAATACAATTATTATAGTCTACAGTATTTGGAGTCTACGTCATTGTACAAAGTAGTATGTTGGATCACCTAATTTACAACTATAAGAAAGTGAGAACAGAGAGTCTCTTGTCATTCTACTTTTATCATACTGTGTACTGCTGGAAAGAATTACCGCAAGAGCCACATCACCCCATGTCAAGATCCACTCTTTCCTCATTGGTGATGAGTGTTTCTCTCAGTGAAATGAAATGCATTATCTAATTAAAATTTTAATACAAGTAATGGGCCAGATTTTTATCTGTGCCAAGAGGCATACTTGGAACAATTGAAGGGAGTACTATATTGCTGTCCCCTGATTTCTGAAGCTGCTGAGAGCTGTTTTGGTTCCCAGCGTAGCTTAGAGCAGAGCTAACCCTTCTTTAAATTTACTGGTCTATAATGGTTCTTGGGGGGATGTTGCAATAGTCTTGAAATGCCAGAGCCTGATATACAACAGCCAGGCATCCACTTGCAAGGGGGGGGGGGGGAGCAGGGGAAGGAGGAAGAAGATACTCTGGCTCTATGACAGCCAGAAATTCTCCTTATTGAGGCTGCCTCTTCTGGTTCCTTTGCACTATTCCAACAGCACAAAAGTGGACACGATCTGTTCTGGTGTTTTTTTATATTTGGTCAAGGTCCATAATTTCTTGGTCAAGGTCCAGACTCCAGAGAAAAGACAGTTACCTTTTCATAACTTGTGTTCCTTTAGATGTGTTGCTCATGTCCATTCCATATTAGGTGACTGTGCTCACCACATGCACCGGTGCTGGAAGTTTTTTCCTTCAGCAGTATCCGTAGGAGACCAGCTCTGACACCCTCTAGAGTGGCGCCTGCATGGTGCGGTAAAAGGGGTGCCCCTGGCTCCCCAAACCTCAGTTCCTTCTTGCTGGAAAACTCCAACCGTGGGGAAGGATGGTGGTTTGGGGAATGGACATGAGCAACACATCTCAAAGAACACCAGTTATGGAAAAGATAACTCTTTTCTTCGAGTGCTTGCTCATGTCCATTCCATATTAGGTGACTCCCAAGCAGTATCTCCACTGGAGGTGCATAGGAGTTCACGGATGTGTAGATTGCAGCACAGCTCTGCCAAACCCAGCCTCATTCCTGGCTTGCTGAGTGATGGCATAATGAGCAGTAAATGTGTGGACAGAGGATCACGTTGCGGCTCTACAGATGTCCTGGATAGGGGATGTAAGCCAGGAAGGCTGCCAAAGACGCCTGCACTCTTGTGGAGAGGGCTCTGACAATTGGCGGCAGCAGAATCCTCGCCAGGTCATAACAGGTCCTTATGCATGAGGTGATTCAATTGGAAATCCTCTGCAAGGACACTGGATGACCCGTCATCCTATCCGCTGGAGCAATAAAGAGTTGAGTCAACTTACAGAAAAGCTTGGTACATTCTAAATAGAAAGCCAAGGCCTTCCAGATGTCGAGGGTGTGAAGATCTCTCTCTTCACTGGTCTTGTGCGGTTTGGGATAGAACACTGGTTAATATGGAAAGTGGAGACCACCTTTGGCAGGAAGAATGGGTAGAGCCGCAACTGAACCTTATTTTTGCAGAAGGCAGTGTTCGGAGGTTCTGCGGTTAAGGCTTTAATTTCAGAGACCTGTCTTGCCAATGTCACCGTCACCAGGAACACTAACTTCCATGACAGGTGGGAAAAGGAGCAGGAACTTAAAGGCTCAAAGGGCAGGCCAGTGAGCCTAGAGAGGACCAAGTTAAGATTCAACTGTGGGACAGGAGCCTGTACCTGTGGGAAGAGTTTCTGAAGCTCTCTCTGGAATCTGACCATCAGTCATGGGAAAACACTGTCTGTCCTTAGATCAGCGAGCAAAAAGGAGAGATGGCCATGAGATATACTCTAATGGAAAAGTGCCAAGAGTGTGATTCCTCAAATCGAGCAGGTAGTCCAGGACAGCCTATATGGAGGAACGTGAGGGAGAGATGTTCGGTTTGGATGCCCAGCGGGAAAACCTCGTCCACTTAGCCAGGTAAAAGTCAATCTAGTTGAGGGCTTTCTACTTTCCAGGAGGACCTGTTTAACTTCTTCCAAAAAGGTCCACTCCTCTGGGTTCAGCCATGCAGCATCCACACCGAGAGATGGAGGGACCTGAAGTTGGGGTTTAGGAGTCAAGCATGGTCCTGTGACAGCAGGTCCGGTCAGTTGGGCAAGGGCCACAGAAGGGCCTCTGACAGGCTCATGAGCGTGCTGAATCAGTGCTGGCGAGGCCCATGTCAGGGCGATCATGATGACCTGCACCTTCTCTCCCCTGATCTTTGCCAGGGCCCTGCTGATGAGCAGAATTGGAGGGAATACGTACATCAGGCTCCCTGACCACGACAGGAGGAAAGCATCTTAGAGGGACCACGTTGAGAAAAAAAACTGGTGGCATTTCTTGTTCTGTTTGGTAGCAAATAGATCCACTTGGAGAGTTCCTCACCTTTGGAAGATCATGCAGGATACCTCTGGATGGAGTGACCACTCATGGTGAGAGAAGAAGTCCCCGCTGAGCTGGTCTGCCAGCATATTCCTGACAAGGTGACAAGCTTCCAGATAGATCTCGAGGCTGATGCAGAAGTCCCACAGATGGAGCACATCCTGACAGAGAGCTGATGAGTGTGCCCCGCCTTGCCTGTTGATGTAGAACATCAAGGCTGTGCTGTCCATCAGGACTCGTACTACCTTACCCAACAGGTGGGGCAAGAAGACTCCGCACGCCAGCCGGACTATTGGCGCTTCTTGACATTTATGTGCAACCACGCTTTGTCCAGGGACCACATCCCCTGAGTCTACAGGATGCAGATATGCACCCCCCAGCTAAGGTCCAAGGCGGCCAACGCCAATTTGATGGAGGAGGGAGGTTGTCGAATGGAACTCTTTCCAGGACTTTTTTTCGGTCGGTCCACCACTGCAGCAAAAGGAAGTATTGATCTTTGATAACAATCTTTTCCTGGAGGTCTCGGGACTGTGACTAGACCGTCACCAGCCATTGCTGCAGGGGCTGCATCCGGAGTGGCATGACAGACCACATAAGTGCACACTGCCATGTGGCCTAAGAGGCGCAGGCAGACCCTGGCAGTAATCAGAGGGAATGTGGAGACTTCTGCTATGAGGTTCGTCAACGTGTGGAACGTTTCCAGTAGCAGGAAAGCCCTGGCACAGGTCAAGCTGAGGACCGCTCTGATTAACTCTATCCTCTACACTGGCACTAACGTTGACTTTTGTCACTTACCAGTAGGCCCAGAGTGCGGCACATAGCTTGAGGCACCGCGACATCTCTTTGAAATTGAGACCTGGAGCTGTCCTGGATGAGCCAGTCATTGAGTTATGGGTAGATCTGGATACCCTGGCACCTGAGGTAAGCCTCTATCACCGACATGCACTAGGTAAAAACTATTGTTGCTGTCACCAGGTCAAATGGGAGGATCATAAACTAGCAGTCGTGGGACACCACCATAAATCCGGAGGAAGTGTATGTGTCCCTGAAAGATCGCTATGTGGAAGTAGGCATCCTTCAAGTCCAGGGTGGCATACCAGGCTCGGGGATCCAGGCAGGGGGGAAGGAGGGGTAGAAAGGAACTGGAGAGTATAACCCTTTTCCACTGTGCTGAGGACCCAGCGGTCCAAGGTTATAGCTGACCAGGCATGGAGGAAGAGGGAAAGGAGAACACTGAGAAAGACAGACCCGGGGAATAGTCTGTTAGGTCACCCTTGGGCACACTCTCAAAACTGTTCAGCCCCCTGCTTACTCTGGGTCGAGCCCGACTGGGCAGAGGGTGGAGGCAGATGGCTCAGATGGCGCTTGTACTCCTTGACTCGTTTATGGGGCTGGTCCTGCCAAGGCTGGGTCCCCTGGCCTTGTGGCTGCTGTGGTTTGAACCACTTGTGCACCAGGCTGAGACATAGAGACTGAGGGTCTTCAGTGTGGTGGCAGGAGCTGCTGGGCCTTGGTGGACAACCCAGAGAGGAGCAGCCAAGAGACTCGCTGTATGGAGATAGTGGAAGCCATGGTGCAGGCAGCAGAATCAGCAGCGTTTGACGCTGCCTGGAGGGCTGGCCTGGCTGCAGTCATGCCCTCAAAGATAGCTCAGAACTCCTTTTGGAAGCTTTGGGGAGTGACCCTTCGAACTTGGCCATGGCTTGCGACATACTGAAGTCATATTGGCCAAGGAGGGCTTGGTGGTTGGCTACTCTCAGCTGAAGGCTGGAAGATGAATAAACCTTACATTCGAAAAGATCCAGCCTTCTGCAGTCTTTATTATTGGGGATAGCCCCAGGTTGTCACTGTTTCTTCTTGTGTTTAAGCACCTCAACCACAAGGGAATTGGGGGCTGGGTGGGAGTATAAGTACTCATTGGTTGACACGAAGTACTTGTGTTCAGCCCTTTTAGAGATAGAGCCCCTCTTCAATTACCCCTGCCACAGGGCTTTCGTGATCTTGGAAACACCTTCATGAAGGGGTAGAGCCACCCCGTCAGGAGCTGAGGAGTATAAGACCTCAAATGGAGAGTCCGAGGGCTCCTCTAATTCCTCTGCCTGAAGTTAGAAGCGACTCTCTTCAAAAGTTCCTGGTACGCTTTGGCATCATCCTGAGGATCTGGGTGAGGGGCCCCCATTATAGACTCATCTGGTGACGACGAGGATGATGCCAGTGCCACGGGAACTTCCACATCCATTGGTGATCCAGCAGTTTGCTCCACTAGGTCCTCATGGAGCTGTGGGATCTTACCCCCCGAAGTCTCAAGCACCTGAGAGGAATGGGATACTGAGGCCACTGGCCTCTCAGAGGCTCCTGACACCGATTGGGCAGCCTGGAAAGGTTGGGTGAACCCCCCCCACAAGGGTTCCCCAGGTACCATGGTGCTGGCCATTGATCTTGGGGCCATGGGACAGGTTTCAGTGCTGATAAGGTAGTTGGCACCACCTGTACTGGGGCTTGTCCCGCAATCACGGAACCTTGCTCCGAGCTGGAGCTATCAACAGAGTGGTTGGTACCGGGCAAGCAGGATGAGGCTGAATGGTGGCTCTTGTTTGACCAGTGCCAGTCACTGCATCCTGAAGCCGACCTGTCCAAGCAAGACTGTCTTGGTTGGACTCTTGGGGACTGACGGCATCTGGCAGATCTGCATCGACTACCAAGCTATCCACGCCTCACGCTACTTGACTAGTACTGGGATGTTGAACGAGATCGGGAGCTACTACAGGCCGGTTGCCAGGAGGATCGTCCTGAGTAGAGTGATCTCCTTCTTGGAGACAAGTGATGATGGCTCGATGATCAGTGGTCTCTGGTGTTGGATTGGTCCCAGGTCCTTGGAGATGGTCGGGGTTGGTCTCGGAGTTCTTGCCAGGTGGCGCGTGCCTCGCAGGGTCTGTGCCAATCTACTGCCGAACTATGCCTCGAGTCCCTCGATGGGTGCCCCTGGTGTGGGGATCAGAGAGGTTTGTGAGCCTGCCTCTCCAGTCCTGAGGTATGGAGGCTGCAGGGGGGTGAATGCTGACGGGATGTCCCTCTCGATGGGGAACAGTACCGCTGAGGTGGGAACGTATGCATAGATCCCAGTGCGGGTTTTCCCTGAGACCAGGGTAGCGCGGAAACTGGTGAGGGCAGCACTGGCAGTGTCAGGATCTCCTGAGCTGCTTGAAGGGGCGCTTTGGGCACCGACGGCACCTGTAGCTGGCTAGGAACTACACCACTATCTGGAGTCGCAGGCAAAGCATGAGATAGGCTGCACTGCTCAACTTGAGGTAAGGCCTAACTTCCCTAGGGCGATATTGAGCTGCCCAACATGGATCCTGGCTCTCCCCCTGCTCTTTCCTTTCCCTTGTGGGAGGTAGGAGATCTTCCCCTCACAGTCTTTTTTGGCTTCTTGACCGGAGCCTTGTAGGGGGCGGGGATGACGACACTGGTGCCAGCTCGTGGATGGCACTGAGGAAGTACTGTGCATGGAGCGAGTGCCGATTCCATTAGGAGCGCTCTTAGATGGATATCATGCTCCTTCTTCATCCTAGGTTTAAAGGACTTGCAGATATGGCACTTGTCCCTTATGTGCCCTTCGCCTAAGTACCTTAGGCAGCTGCTACGTGGATCGCTGATGGGCATAGGCCATTTGCAGCAACCACCGGGCTTAAAGCCTCAATGCTCCCGCACGAGTAGATGGATCCATGGCCCAAGCCGGCCCCGCCATCTCCAGGGAAAGCAGAGAAGAATTTGAATTACGGTCCTGCCCTCTGATTAGGCTGTAGAATGAGCACAAAATACTCCATCACTCCTAGAATGGAGGGGCAGGGTGTAGTGGAGACACATTAGGCTGTCCGGATGTGAGGGATGGAGACGTCCTCCCCCAAAATCACCACTTCCCCCCTCCTAAACCCTGTGCTGCTGCTTGTGGGGCTGTGGCTCCACAAGCAGCCACCCAGGGACACACTGCGCCCCACAGCACAGTCCAACTGCCTGCCCCATGCTGAGAGGCCTGGAACTGGGCATGGATCCACATGGCTCCAGCCCTGGCTTGGCTTCTGCCCAAGCAGTCCATTGAAAAGCATCTGGAAGATTTGACCCACGGTCTTCTTATAGACTACTCCTGATAGAATCATAGAATATTAGGGTTGGAAGAGACCTTAGGAGCTCATCTAGTCCAATCCCCTGCTCAAAGCAGGACTAACACCAACTAAATCATCCCAGCCAGGGCTTTGTCAAGCCAGACCTTAAAAACCTCTAAGGATGGAGATTCCACCACCTCCCTAGGTAACTCATTCCAGTGCTTCACCATGCTCCTAATGAAATAGTGTTTCCTAATATCCAACCTAGACCGCCTCAACTGCAACTTGAGACCACTGCTTCTTGTTCCGTCATCTGCCACCACTGAGAACAGCCGAGCTCCATCCTCTTTGGAACCCCCCTTCGGGTAGTTGAAGGCTGCTATCAAATCCCCCCTCACTCTTCTCTTCTGCACACTAAATAACCCCAGTTCCCTCAGCCTCTCCTCATAAGTCATGTGCTCCAGCCCCCTAATCATTTTCATTGTCCTCTGCTGGACTCTCTCCAATTTGTCCACATCCCTTCCATAGTTGGGGGACCAAAACTGGATGCAATACTCCAGGCGTGGCCTCACCAGTGTCGAACAGAGGGGAATAATCACTTTCCTTAACCTGCTGGCAATGCTCCTAATACAACCCAATATGCTGTTGGCCTTCTTGGCAACAAGGGCACACTGCTGACTCAGATCCAACTTCTCATCCTCTGTAATCCCCAGGTCCTTTTCTGCAGAACTGCTGCTTAGCCAGTCGGTTCCCAGCCTGTAGCGGTGCATGGAATTCTTCTTTCTTAAGTTCAGGACTCTGCAATTGTCCTTGTTGAACTTCATCAGATTTCTTTTGGCCCAATCCTCAAATTTATCTAGGTGACTCTGGACCCTATCCCTACCCTCCAGCGTATCTACCTCTTGCCCCAGCTTAGTGTCATCTGTGAACTTACTGAGGGTGCAATTCAACCCATCATCCAGATAATTAATAAAGATGTTGAATAAAACCAGCCCCAGGACTGACCTCTGGGGCACTTCGCTTGATACTGGCTGCCAACTAGACATCAAGCTGTTGATCACTATCTGTTGAGCCCGGGAATCTAGCCAGCTTTCTATCCACCTTACAGTTCATTCATCAAATCCATACTACTTTAACTTGCTGGCAAGAATACTGTGGGAGACCATATCAAAAGCTTTGCTAAAGTCAAGATATATCACATCCACCACTTTCCCCATATCCATAGAGCCAGTCATCTCATCATAGAAGGCAATCAGGTTGGTGAGGCACGACTTGCCCTTAGTGAATCCATATTGACTGTTCCTGACCATCTTCCTCTCCTCCAAGTGCTTCAAAATGGATTCCTTGAGGACCTGCTCCATGATTTTTCCAGGGACTGAAGTGAGGCTGACCGGTCTGTAGTTCCCTGGGTTCTCTTTCTTCCTTTTTAAAATATGGGCACTATATTTGCCTTTTTCCAATTGTCCAGGACTTCCCCCAATTGCACGAATTTTCAAAGATAATGGCCAATGGTTCTGCAATCACATCAGCCAACTCTCTCAGCACCCTTGGATGCATTACATCTGGACCCATGGACTTGTGCATGTCCAGCTTTTCTAAATGGTCCTTAACCTGTTCTTTCACCACTGAAGGCTGCTACCCATACTGTGTTGCCCAATGCAGCAGTCTGGGAGCTGACCTTGTCTGTGAAGACCAAGGGAAAAAAACCATTGAGTACTTCAGCTTTTTCCACATCCTCTGTCACTAGGTTGCCTCCCCCATTCAGTAAGGGTACCACACTTGCCCTGACCTCCTTCTTGTTGCTAACATACCTGTAGAAACTCTTCTTGTTACCCTTCACATCACTTGCTAGCTGGAACTCCAGCTGTGCGTGGGCCTTCCTGATTACAACCCTGCATGCTCAAGCAATATCTTTATACTCCTCCCTAGTCATCTGTTCAAATTTCCACTTCTTGTAAGCTTCCTTTTTGAGATTAAGCTCACCGAAGATTTCACTGTTAAGCCAAGCTGGTTGCCGGCCATATTTGCTATTCTTTCTGCATATCGGTATGGTTTGTTCCTGCACCCTCAATAAGGCTTCTTTAAAATACAGCCAGCTCTCCTGGACTCCTTTCCCCCTCATATTAGCCTCCCAGCGGATTCTGCCCATCAGTTCCCTAACGGAGTCAAAGTCTGCTTTTCTGAACTCCAGGGTCTGTATTTTGCTACTCTTCTTTCTTCCTTTTGTGAGGATCCTGAACTCAACCATCTCATGGTCACTGCTGCCTAGGCTGCCACCCACTTCTCTTTCCCCTACCAATTCTTCCCTGTTTGTAAGCAGCAGGTAGAGAGGACCATGGCCCCTAGTCAGTTCCTCCAGCACTTGAACCAGGAAGTTGTCCCTAACACTCTCCAAAAACTTCCTGGATTGTCTGTGCGTTGCTATATTGCTCTCCCAGCAGATGTCAGGGTGACTGAAATCCCCATTAGAACCAGGGCCTGTGATCTGGAAACTTCAGTTAGTTGTCCCAAGAAACCCCCATCTACCTCACCCTTCTGATCTGGTGGTCTATAGCACACACACACACACACACACACACACACACACACACACACACACACACCCCCCACGATATCACTCTTCTTGCTCTTGCCTCTAAACTTAACCCAAAGATTCTCAACAGGCTTTTCTCCAGTTTCATACTGGAGCTCTGAGCAATCATACCACTCTCTTACATACAATGCAACTCCTCCATCTTTCCTCCCGTACTGGTCCTTCCTGAACAGTTTATATCTATCTATGACAGTGTTTCAGTCATGTGAACTGCCCCACTAAGTTTCTGCTATTCCAATCACATCATAGTTCTTTGATTGTGCCAGGACTTCCAATTCATAAATTCACAGACTTAAGGTCAGAAGGGACCATTATGGTCAGTTAGTCTGAACTCCTGCACAACACAGGCCACAGAATCTCACCCACACACTCCTGTAACAAACCCCTAACCTATGTCTGAGTTATTGAAGTCCTCAGGGTGCAGAGAATCCTCCAGCAAGTGATCTGTGCCCCATGCTGCAGAGGAAGGCGAGAAACCTCCAAGGCCTCTGCCAATCTGCCCTGGAGGAAAATTCCTTCCCAACCCCAAATATGGCGATCAGTTAAACCCTGAGCACGTGGGCAAGACTCACCAGCCAGTACCCAGGAAAGAATTTCTCTGTAGTAACTCAGATCCCACCCCATCTAACATCCCACCACAGACCATTCGTCTAATTTCAAGTCTAAACTTCCTAGTGTCCAGTTTATATCCATTTGTTCTTGTGTCTACATTGGTACTAAGCTAAAATAATTCCTCTCCCTCCCTGATATTTATCCCTCTGATATATTTATAAAGAGCAAATCATATCTGCCCTCAGCCTTCTTTTGGTTAGGCTAAACAAGCCAAGCTCTTTCAGTCTCCTTTCATAAGACAGGTTTTCCATTCCTCGGATCACCTAGTAGTCCGTCTCTGAACCTGTTCCAGTTTGAATTCATCCTTCTTAGACATGGGAGACCAGAACTGCACACAGTATTCCAGATGAGGTCTCACCAGTGCCTTGTATAACAGTACTAACACCTCCTTATGTTTACTGGAAATACCTCGCCTAATGCATCCTAAAACTGTCATAAACAGATAGCTAAGAGTTAATGTCTCTTTCACCTGAAGCACCTGACCAGAGGACCAATCAGGAAACCGGATTTTTTCAACTTTGGGTGGAGGGAATTGAGTGTCTTTGTCTTTGTTTTCTGGCTGCCTGCTTTCTCTGAGCTTTGGAGAAGTAGTTTCTTTTTTCTAGTCTTCTGTTTCCAAGTGTAAGGACAAAGAGATCAGATAGTAAGTTATATGGTTTCTTTTCTTTGGTATTTGCATGAATATAAGTGCTGGAGTGCTTTGATTTGTATTCTTTTTGAATAAGGCTGTTTATTCAATATTCTTTTAAGCAATTGACCCTGTGTTGTATCATCTTAATACAGAGAGAACATTTGTACTTATTTTTCTTTCTTTTTATATAAAGCTTTCTTTTAAGACCTGTTGGAGTTTTCTTTACTTCAGGGAAATTGAGTCTGTACTCACCAGGGAATTGGTGGGAGGAAGGAATCGGGGAGATCTGTGTGTTGGATTGCTAGCCTGATTTTTGCATTCCCTCTGGGGGAATAGGAAAGTACTTTTTGTTTCCAGGATTGGGAACAGAGAGGGAGATTCACTCTGTTTGGATTCACAGAGCTTGTGTCTGTGTATCTCTCCAGGAGCACCTGGAGGGGGGAAGGGAAAAAGGATTATTTCCCTTTGTTGTGAGACTCAAGGGATTTGGGTCTTGGGGTCCCCAGGGAAGGTTTTTCAGGGGGACCAGAGTGCCCCAAAACACTCTAATTTTTTGGGTGGTGGCAGCAGGTACCAGGTCCAAGCTGGTAGCTAAGCTTGGAGGTTTTCATGCTAACCCCCATATTTTGGACGCTAAGGTCCAAATCTGGGACTAAGGTTATGACAAAAACCGCATTAGCTTTTTTAACAGCCATATCACACTGGAGGCTCATAGTCATTCTGTGATCAACCAATACTCCAAGGTCCTTCTCCTCCTCTGTTACTTCCAACTGATGTGAACCCAATTTATAACTAAAATTCTTATTATTAATCCCTAAATGCATGATCTTGCACTTTTCATTATTAAATTTCATCCTATTACTATTACTCCAGTTTACAAGGTCATCCAGATCTTCCTGTATGATATTCCCGGTCCTTCTCTGCGTTAGCAATACCTCCCAGCTTTGTGTCATCCACAAACTTTATTAGCACATTCCCACTTTTTGTGCCAAGGTCAGTAATAGAAAGATTAAATAAGATTGGTCCCAAAACTGATCCCTGGGGAACTCCACTAGTAACCTCCTTCTAGCCTGACAGTTCACCTTTCAGTATGACCCACTATAGTCTCCCCTTTAACCAGTTCCTTATCCACCTTTCAATTTTCATATTGATCCCCATCTTTTCCAATTTAACTAAATTCCCCATGTGGAACTGCATCAAATGCCTTATTGAAATCAAGGAAAATTAGATCCACTGTATCAGAGGAGTAGCTGTGTTAGTCTGGATCTGTAAAAGCAGCAAAGAGTCCTGAGGCACCTTATAGACTAACAGACGTATTGGAGCATGAGCTTTCATGGGTGAATACCCACTTCATCAGATGCATTCACCCACAAAAGCTCATGCTCCAATACATCTGTGAGTCTATAATGTGCCACAGGACTCTTTGCTGATTTTAGAGATCTACTGTGTTTCCTTTCTCTAAAAAATCTGTTACCTTCTCAAAGCAGGAGATCGGGTTGGTTTGGCACAATCTACCTTTTGTAAAACCATGTTGTATTTTGTCCCAATTACCATTGACCTCAATGTCCTTAACTACTTTCTCCTTCAAAATTTTTTCCAAAAGCTTGCATACTACAGATGTTAAACTAACAGGCCTATAGTTACTCGGATCGTTTTTTTTTTCTGTTCTTCCTGCTTGTTTCACAGGCATTCATGTATTTGCACCTAAGATAACTAGCCGATTGCCCTATTGGTATAGAATAACCTTTAATGTACCCTTGGATTAAGTAACTAAGCAACTCATATAAACAATCTGCAAACTAATATCAAAATAATTGCTATGTCCTATGACCATGTACCATATGACATATATAATATAATATACTGTTTCAGATAAACAACTATATTGCTCTGACCTGTTCACATATTACAACACAATCATCTAAAGTATATTCAGAGTCCAAATCTACCTATTTCTCTGTGACTATGCCAAGTATATCTGGTGCACAGAGAAGTTATGAATTTATGTAGTGGCTCACCCTCAGCTCACTTTTAACTTAATAAAAATAAAAAAGCTGAAATTCAAAGTCAGCAGCTGTTACATGGCTCTCCAAACAAGTGTTTAAATAATCATATCTCACATATAATCTTGATTAGAAACATCTAATCTATGTCAAAGAATTTTTAAAATGTAAACCTATCTTTCATCCTTTCCTTCTGGTCAGTGGGAGAATGTCATAGCTATCATACATGTGCAATTATCACACTAGAATTTCAAAAACATATATAATTTATAACAGGGAAATTTGGAAAATATCCTGTCAGGTCAGGTACATATGCGCTAAGTACGGTACCTTCACTAAACAGATTTTCTTTGTAACACCACCTTGTGATCTTCAGTGTGAACAGACTTCTTAAGGGACCATATTGAGTTCACATAGCAGTAGCAGAAGTTTTTCAATAGACCTATGTAAAAACAAACAAACAAGTAATAAGATTACCAACTGGCAGCATTTTAGGAATAAAAAAATTCACAAGTAAGTCTTAAAGATGTTTAAATGTTACATAAAAACATGGTCCAATGAAAAGAGAAAATTCTTAATTCCCACTGATAAATTGTTAACTTATGCAATTGGACAAATTTTTTTTTTTAAATTTAAGTGCTAGTTTTAACTTTGAGTTTCTTCATTTCTGTTGGTGCATGCCTCAAATTTATGTGTGAGTGTGTGTAAATCTTCTGACTAACAACTTAGTGTAAGTCAGATTTAACTTGGAGGGATCCACATCGGTGAAAAATGGGTACAGCTGCTACTACAGAAGTACAGTGTATCCCATCCATCAACTGAATATTCTATAATACAACTTTGTGAAAAGAGGGTTCTTGCCTCTTTTGAGTCAAGTAATTTTAAAAAATTAGTGAGAATTGTGGAGGGTTTTAAAAACTCATTATTTTATATAAAGGAATGGAAATTCCTTCTGGAGCATCCTCCAGGATGGATCAGCTATGGCAATGGGAAGAACTCTCAGTCAAGTAGCTAGGATGTAGGTTGGGAAACACTAATACCACTACTAGTCCACAATTAAAAATTAAACTCCTTCCTAAACATGCTTTTAACAAATAGACCAAAAGTACTGAAAAATCCATTTCTGTCTCTTGGGTACAAAAACACAGTGTTGTTGTTTTTTTAATAAAGAAATAAGTAGTAAAGGAAATGCAAAAAACTATATGAAAAATGACATTAAGGTTGTGACACCAGAGAACAAAAGCCAAGAAATTTAAAGTTAAGCTGACACTCAGTCCTTAAATCATGCTATTGTGCTTCTTTTTAAAAAGAAACAATGTGAGTTAATGACAAGTTGTCAGCCTTAACTTTGAATTGCCTGAAGTTTGTCATTTGGTGTTTGTGTCACAACCTTAATGTTATTTAAATGTAGTTTTTAGTATCTATTATTTAAAAAGGTCTACTTTAAGACAGCAAAAAGCTTTGATGGAGTAAACCTCAAAGTACACTGCACTGCCGGTATGCCACTTCATTAGAAGTAGTGCATAAAATATATGCTGTTGACAAATCTAATTCATTAAAGTTGAGATAGATGCACTTTAAAACAACTGGCTGGCATCATTATCTTCCTTTTATAAATTATTCCTCTTTTTCCTTTTGACTGAACTTGTCACTGTTCCCTTTTCAGAGTGTGAATGTTATGCCTTAAAATTCAATACTTCCAACATGTTTAGACAAGTCATAAGTTAAATAAAGTAGCTTATTTGCTAAAAATAAGCACATAAGCAAAAAAAATTTACACTGATTATTGCAGTGATTTTAACTGAAGACAAGTAAAATTAGTTAACAATGTATAGCAGTTTCAGCTTGATCAAAAACATAAAATAAAAATGTATTGGATAGGAATAGGGAATTAAAAAGAAGAAGAGAGAGAGCCATCATAGCAGCCCTGTTGCATTGCCATGCAGACGATTTGGGTTTAGAACTGAATTGTGCTCTGCAAGAGAGAAGAGATCAGGCACATCACAATGTTGACAGATGACACATACTTGTAAAGAGAAATTGCTAATCATATTACTCTTAGAAACCAAAATACAGTGCTGCAGTATGTTGACTGTTTGGAGGAAGCTTTAAGCTGGGAAATTACACTTAATCATAGAAGAAAATTTCTCACATATTAGCTACTCTCTTCTCTATGAATTAGATGTTCAGTTAAAAGATCATCCTTCCTTGACAGTGAGGGCAGCTACAAAGCTCATCTGTAAGTGTCTGCAGTGCAAAAACTGAACTTGTAGTTTCTTTCAATGCTACACACAACTGGAAAACTGTTATTGAATTAGTTACATAAAATGCACCTCAGTATCTGCATATGCTGTAAGAAATCATTTTAAAAGGCTGGTTGGCATAGTGGAAATGTAACTCAGAGAAAGTTAAATTAGACATTTTTTCTTGTTCTGTCCTATACACCTACTAGTTCTTCACTAAATATCAGGTGTCCCAGCTAATTCCATAGTCTCTTCTCCTTATGTTTTGAGGAAGAACAAAAGGATAAAAAATATTTTTTTTTAGGATTTAATAAACCTCAAGTTCATTTAAGGGTAAACTCTGGACATGTACCAGGAACAATTTTTTTCCTCATGAAAAATGAAGTTCAATTGGCAGAGCTCTTTGCATCACACATCAGAAATGTGGTTTAACTAGGCCACAACTTTAACAACGCATTTGGAAACTATCCAGCAGCAACGCATCCAGTGCAGGTCACCCTTCCTTTGTAATTCATGCCACCTGCTGGAGGGCTGCCATCAATCAACCTGGTCCCAGCACGATTGTTGGGACCCATTGCCTTTTCCTCATATGAGAGTTATGAAGGGGTTGTCTCCTCAATGTATTGAACATTAAAAGCCCTGACCCCAGTCCCCAACTTCTTTAGAAAATGCCTTCTCCTAATCTATTTCCAATTTCAGTTTATCAGTGAACCAGACCCCACATTGAACCATTACCTGCACTGGGCACCGCCACCAGGAGGCATCACAAATTTGCTTCACTGCCTCCTCAGCACGCCTGCTGGATTCCCAGATTGTTAACACTTCATTCCCTACTAGCGGCTAGATTAACCTCCATTCCCTGCTGGAGAGATGTACAACCTCTTCCTTGAATAACTCGGATACTGAAT
The DNA here is from genome assembly GCF_025201925.1 of Gopherus flavomarginatus. Taxonomy (NCBI): domain Eukaryota; kingdom Metazoa; phylum Chordata; order Testudines; family Testudinidae; genus Gopherus; species Gopherus flavomarginatus. The sequence continues at coordinate 61,118,620 of NC_066619.1, forward strand.
ATGCATTTTATGATAGGTAATCATCAATTTTTCCTGCTCACATAATTTACCACCAGTCAATTTAATTCTCACCTGGCCTTGCCCACTCACTCCCCACATCAGATCCTCCACTGCAGCAGATCAGACCAGTTCACAATTACCCCCAGGAAAAGGACTTTATTCCACCCCTAATACCTTTGTCCTAATCCTTATCTGTAGTCCTTTACTGCATCCCCAAATAGTTTCCTACAATGTACACACTGATCCATTCACATGGCCCCTCCCTGGCCAATGAATGTAAGCCCTGGTCTACACTACGAGTTTAGGTCGAATTTAGCAGAGTTGCATTGATTTAACCCTGCACCCGTGCACATGATGAAACTGTTCTTTTTTTTTTACTTAAAGGGCTCTTAAAATCATTTTCTGTACTCCTCCCCCGACAAGGGGATTAGTGTTGAAATCGACCTTGCTGGGTCGAATTTGGGGTAGTGTGGGGTAGTGTGGTCGCAATTTGATGGTATTGGCCTCTGGGAGCTATCCCAGAGTGCTCCATTGTGACAGCTCTGGACAGCGCTCTCAACTTAGATGCACTGGCCAGGGAGACAGGAAAAGGTCCATGAACTTCTGAATCTCATTTCCTGTTTGGCCAGCATGGCAATCTACAGGTGAGAGCAGGTCTCATCAGCAAAGGTGACCATGACGGAGTCCCAGAATCACAAAGGAGCCCCAGCATGGACCAAATGGGATACGGGATCTGATTGCTATATGGGGAGAGGAATCCATGCTATCAGAACTCCATTCCAAAAGACGAAATGCCCAAACATTTGAAAAAATCTCCAAGGACATGAAGGACAGAGGCTATAAACAGGGACCCACAGCAGTGCCGCGTGAAACTTAAGGAGCTGAGGCAAGTCAACCAACAAACCAGAGAGGCAATTGGCCGCTCTGGGTCAGAGCCCCAGAGAAGCCGCTTCTATGATGAGCTGCATGCCATTCTAGGAGGTGCCCCTACAACTACCCCACCCTTGTACTTTGACTCTGTCAATGGAGTAGCACGCAACAGGGATGCAGGTTTTGGTGACTAGGAAGATGAGGAGGAGGTTGAAGATAGCTCACAGCAAGCAAGCGGAGAAACCGTTTTCCCCAAAAGCCAGGAACAGTTTCTCACCCTGAACCCAGCCGGAGTCAGTACCCCCTGAACCCACCCAAGGCTGCCTCCCAGAGCCGCCATGGGGAGAAGGATCTCTGAGTGTACCTTGTAAATATTATATATGGTTTAAAAGCAAATGTGTTTAATGATTAATTTACCCTGGCATTCACAGCCAGTACAGCTACTGGAAAAATCTGCTAAGGTGTCTGGGGATGGAGTGGAAATCCTCCAGCGACATCTCCGTAAAGCTCTCCTGGATGTACTTCCAAAACCTTTGTAAAAGGTTTCTGGGGAGGGCAGGCTTATTCCGTCCTCCATGGTAGGACACTTTACCACGCCAGGCCAGTAGCACATAGTCTGGATCACTGCATAACACAGCGTATGGTCCCAATGTTTGCTGGCACTCAAACAACATCTGTTCTTTCTCTCTCTGTGTTATCCTCAGGAGAGTGATATCATTCATGGTCATTTAGTTGAAATAGGGTGATTTTATTAAGGAGACATTCAGAGGTGCCCGTTCCTGCTGGTCTGTTTGCCTGCGGCTGAACAGAAATGTTCCCTGCTGTTAGCCATGCAGTGGAGGGAGGGGTGAAGCAATCATCCCAGAGAATTGGGTGTTTGTGGTGGGGAGGGTAGTTAGTTGGGTTTGTGCTGCACGTTAACCTGAAAACCACAGCCCCTCCTTTTAAACTGCCAACCCATTTTAAATGACCAACCCAATGGCTGCTTGGTATGGGAAATGAGGGTGCTGCTGTTTGAAATCATTCCCAAATGTTATGAAGGTTAAAGAAGCCAAAAGACTGTCTTACCATGGCTGCCTGCAAACCGAATTCTGTTGCCCGGCCCTGTGTGAGTGATCTCTTACACCAAATCGGCATACCCTCAACAAGAGGCAAAATGTGACCCTGTACCGAAAGCACATGCTATGTAATGTTAACAGCAAGGTTTACCGTGAAAGAATCTACCCACTGTTCTCCAAAATGTGTCTTTTTAACTACCACTCTCCCTTTTTTTCCCCTCCTCCTGCTGCAAATGTTTCAACGCTCACACTATCTTCTCCTTCCCAGAGGCTAGTGAAGATTAGAAGGCGAAAAAAAACACACTTACGATGAAATGCTCTCTGAGCTCATGCAGTCCTCTCACACTGAAAGAGCCCAGCAGAATGCGTGGAGGCAGATAACGTCAGAGTCCAGGAAAGCACAATATGAATGCAAGGACAGGTGGCAGGCTCAAGACGATAGGTGGCATCAGCTTGGTGATAGAAGTCAAGAGGCAATGCTGAAGCTACTGGGGGAACAAACTGATATGCTCCGGCGTGTGGTTGAGGTTCAGGAAAGGCAGCATGAGCACAGACCACTGCTGTGGGCTTTGTGTAACCAACTGCCCTCCTCCGCAAGTTCCATAGCCTCCTCACCAAGATCCCCAAGAACACGGTGGGGGGACCTCCAGGCACCCAACCACTCCACTCCAGAAGACTGCCTAAGCAACAGAAAGATGGCATTCAATAAGTTTTAAAGTGCAGTGTGCCTTGTCCTTCCCTCCTCCCCCACCCCTCCCAGGCTACCCTGGCAGTTATCCCCCTATTTGTGTGATAAATTAATAAAGAATGCATGAATGTGAAGCAACAATGACTTTATTGCCTCTGCAAGTGATGATCGAAGGTGGGTGGGGAGGGTGGTTAGCTTACAGAGAAGTAGAGTGAACGGGGGGGTTGCAAAGTCAAGCACTTAAAAGTTAGGAAATTGCAGAATTAAGGTTGCCTGAGCCCCTTGTGTGTGTTCAATATGATCTAGTCTTTAATTACGTTATCACACTTTTTTTTAAAATTCAGTGTACAGGATGGACTTGTTCTCAGGAATGAACTGGGACAGTGTAGTGAAGGAGAGGGTTTGTTTAGGACCACTGCTTCATTTGTTGCAGATGGTGAATAGCAAATGAGGCCAGGGATTGCAGAAAGGAAAATGAATACTGCTCTGGTGAACTGGATTCTCGTCCTGCCTCTGCCACAGAGTTCCTGTGTGATGCTAGGTAAATCACTTAAACCACGCCTTTCACAGGTGGTCACTAATTGCGTACTCTTAATTTTCTGAGTGTCCCTCTTGATACCTTGGAGTCTGATTTGCATAAGGCCTGAGCACTCACAGCTATAACTGAGGTCAATTGGAGCAGTGGTTTGAACATATAAAATACTATGTAATCTTAGGTATTCTGAAAACATCAGGTCCTAAGTGTCTCTAATTGGACGGCCAAAATTAGTAGATATTTTTTCCCTTAATCTCTCTGTGGCTCAGTTCTTCCTCTGTAACATGGGGATAATAAAACCCACTCATCTCATGTGCTGTGAAAATAGATTCATTATTGCTTTTAAAGTACTCAGACACTATAATATCCATAGAAAACCCTATGAAGAAATTAATAATTCTATCTTCAGAGCAGGATCTGAATAGTGTATAGTAAATAAGGTATGGGACCACACAATGAACAATTAGAAAACAAAATATTGAATAGCTGCTCATTAAGTGAGCACCGTCCATCCTGTTTATTGAATGAAACAGGTGCATGTAGCTAAAGATTGTATCATAATGCAGATGCACAAGAGTGAGCTGCTCATTAAGTGAGCACCGTCCATCCTGTTTATTGAATGAAACAGGAGCATGTAGCTAAAGACTGTATCATAATGCAGATGCACAAGAGGACTGAATCAAGGTTGAAAAGACATTTCTTTTAACATAGTTTTTTTCTGTGTAATTTCTTAGATTAATAAAAAACTGAAAAGCCAAAAATTCCATTATGTGGTATCATATTGATGATACCCACATGGTTCATCAGCAGGGTTGGAACCTTTAGATCCACTGTAACTGGTAGCAGCAGTAGTGGGGGAGGGGGGGCGGGGGCTAAATAAGATACTCTGCCAGTGCGTTCCACAAATATTTGTTGACAGCAGAGAAACAGTGAGATTCAGGAATTTTGAGTTCCATTCCAAGCTCTGGAGTCGACAGTACTCCGGTGGCCACAGTCTCTTTTGCGAGTTACTCACAGACCTGACCCCTTCTGCCCATCCCCTCCAACCTGTTCCAGTCCTGCCTCTTGGTAAATTTGGCAAAGTTATATGAACTGTTTCCAGCTGCTTAATGGGAAATGCTGGGTAACTTCAATAATAGGCAGTGATACCAGCCCCATCTATAGTCAGCCTGGTCACACTTGATTCCCTTACACACTGGAACCATCAATCTAATTTCCTCCAAATGGGCCCATGCCAGAGCCCTAACTGTACTGTGGACCCAACAGACTAATCTGTTATATTCTAACATTGCTGAGTCTTCCTCTGAATCTCTGTCCTACAGCATGCCTGCACATCTTCAGTAGGAAGCATGCCCACTTTCCCAAATCCAAATTAGTCTATTAGCTTCCATATCCTCCTTTTCTATCTCTGCCCCTACTTTCCTTTCACAATGATTAGAATATTTATTTATATTGCCCTTTAAATATCATGTCTATTGTCTTAGAGAAGGTGCACTATAATCGAAGCAGATACTCCTGTTTAAGCCTGCTTCACTCAAAGACTGGGACTGTTAACTGCAGTGGCTTCCATCACACTATATGCCTCCCACTCACTCTCAACACAGTGGAAGTCATTTCAGTGGCCTTAAGTTAGATTCAAAAGTGTTTGATCTGTAACCTTCTGCTTATGGGAAGGACCAACGCTCCATTGGCTGTTGCTACTACTTCAGTCTTGATCCCATGCAAGTCATGAATTGATGTAATGCCTACCCCTAATGTCTGGGCACTAGGATCCAGGAAATCCACAAATCCATTTTAGTTTGGCAACCCAGCTGCCAGCAGAATATGGAGCCTGTGCTACAGGGTGGTGCTAACTCCCGAACAATCCAGGGGGAAAGAAAACTGCTACAGCATCTGATCTTTGTATAGAGGAGATCTTGAACCCCTATCAAAGGGAAACCTTATGGGTACTCCCAAGTTGCATCCCTCCTCCTCCACCACAGGTCAGTGATTTCAGGCCCTAGGGAACTTCCTGCCTTTCCCTCAACTCTTCCTTTCTGCCATGGTCCTGTGGGGGCAAGAGCTCAACCAGGGTATTAACCATGCTGCCCCTTCAGGGCCCACTCATCCACCCCCCGACCAACAAGAAACATCCCACAACTTCCATCCTCCTCTATCACCCCCACAGGGGAAAAGCTCTGGCTCCTATTGTGTACCAACGACCCAGCCCTGGGCAACTACTTTTGGCACAACTGCTGCCACGCATCCTTCCTGCTGCTGCAATCCTGCGGGTGATTTCCACTGTTCTTGCTGGGACCCTGGGACTCTTGCTGCTAACTAACAGAGGGTTTCACAGGGATCTCCTGGGTCAGATATATGCATAATATTTCACTGGGGTGGGGGGCATGTGAGGTCTTTCTACCAAGAGCCAGTAGCCCACTGATCATAATAATTATGACAAGATGTTTGCATGGGAAACATATTAAGAGATGCGTAAAATATTAGGTTCCAAAACAGATGAAGTAAAACTTGTCACCTGAGTTGAGACAAGCCTCAGGGCTAACTCAACCAGCACATAGAACCATGAACACCTGTCTAGTGTCTAGGCCAGGTGCAGGCTGAGGATTTACAAAGACAAAGAACTCCAAGATAAACCTCTGAAGAGGAGACCTCCTGGGATAAGAAACTATGGTCTGTAACAGCAACTACAACAAAAAAGAGAGGGGACAAGATTTTATCTTTCACCCAAGAGGCAAGCTGGCAGTATGACTTGTCTCATGAATGGCGGATCACAGCAAAATGCTGAAAGGACTTAGGGTAAGCATTGCTCTACAAGACACGAAAATATCTGGTAAATAACTCTAGGTTCTAGAATGCACATTATTATTTTATATGTAACCATTTGTTTCCAATACTACTACTTGCTATCATTTAAATCTCTACACTTTGTTAAATAAACTTTTACTTGTTTTCACAATAAACATATCTAAGTATTGTTTGTTAACATAAGCGGTTATCTGAGGTGAAACCGGTAAGCTGGAGTGTATTGTTTCTTTGGAAGCACTGGTTCTGTGAATGCTGTGAGTGCCCAGTGGAACAGGCGCTGGACACTCCAGGGAGACTGAAGCATGCCTAGTGCTAACCTGTAGAGAAACAGCAGAGCCTGCATAGGCCTAAAGAGGAATGCTTGTGTTATCAGTGGAGGAGGGGAGCTGACCCCCATCAGGGACAGGCAAGACTTCTTCATGCTAAGAGCAGGTAGTAGTGAGTTGTTTCACAACGCTGGGTACCTCCAGGAAGCATTACAGATCCCACTGCTGACCCTGAGGCTCATGGGGACCTCCCACCTTGCAGGGCGTAGTGGGGTACCCTGACAGTAAATAACCACAGCAGGCTTTTCTGCTGCCTGTCACTTTACAGCAACTCCACATCCCGCACCAGGTGCAGAATAGTGCTCCTGTGTAGAAGGAAAGGCTTATAAGCTTTCCCCTTGGTTGTGAGGGTATATATTATGTTGCACTCTTCTATCCAACCAATCAGGCACAGTATTGTCTTCTGACCTTCTCAAAGTGAGGGGGGGGGTAATCCTTACAGGGGCCATAGTTCTTATTTCACTACTGGCCCAGATAAAACCCCTCCCTGACCTCTGAGGCTAGGGGTGGGGGGCTGGAAGGAATGCAACATTGTTCCAAAACTAGTACAGCTGCTCAGGGTCTCTCTCTCAACAAGAAAATATATGGACCTAATTTTCAGGTGTGTTGTGCACTCACAGCTCTTAGTGAAGTCAATGGGAGTTACGGCTTTCAGCAACTCTGATAATCAGACTTATGCTAACCCCTACCCACACAACCTTGAAATCTATCTTTTGACAGAAACACTCTTCATTTGTTGATATCCATAAAAACACTAAAACGACATGTGCTCTGCTTCAGAGATGTTACTCTTTCCAAACTCAAGACGACATTGTCCTTTTGGCAAGTACTACTTGCTTCACCCACTTGCTGGCCAAGTCTTCCCAACTGTGACAGTGACAAATAAGTTATGTACACATGCTAAAAATATTTTAGAAAATAGTTGCTACTGTTACAAGAGTTTTTGTGAGAAGTTTCAGGGAGTTAATAGCCCAATTGGACTGGTTGGTACTGGTAGTGACTCAGAACTCTTATGGCAAAGATAAATGAAAGCATGAAGATACAATATACATCTGTAAGATCTGTCGGCGATAGGAAATATCCTGCACAATGATGTGAGGATGAACATCTCCATGATAAATCTCTTCTAGCATCTTACAAACAGCACTTGAAAAAAAATTACCCACTATACATCAGCCTCAGGACTAAAACCTACTAAAAGTATAAAAAAAGTAAGTAGCTAGTACAATTCTGGGCACTAATACTACATTTCCCAGCTTTCCCAATAACATAAATGAATAAAACAATTGTGTCGTGTATAATTATAACATACTGTTAGTGGTTTATTTACTTTTTAAAAAGATATAACTTGGTAATACTCTTGCCTTTGTTATACTTTCTTTACTTTCTTGATTTTACTTTCATCCTCCTCCCTCTTTTATTCTTTTTGATCAGAGTACATGGTATATATTTTCCTGCATTGCTTTCAGCATATTTTCTTTTCTCTTTCCTTCCATAACCTTATACCTCTTCATCTTTCTTTCCTTTCATCCAAGGCAACCACAGAGCAATGAACAGTAGGAAAGGCAAGAAATAGATGGGGAAATATGTTGCCCCAGTGGTTGTATCACATCTGAAATCACTTTCTAAGCTCTGTGGGATAGGATTCAAATTCATCTGTATCATGTGACATCAAACACGGTTTTAGGGACTGCTTAATAAAAACATAGCTTTCTGCACTGTAACGTTTGTCCTTTGTGAAGAAAAACAAACAGTGAAAGAATAACTCCTTGATTGGAAGTTAAAACAAATGTATATTTTTATTTTAATATGTAGTCACAATTATAGAACTATCACTATGCACATGCACCAATACACTTTCAAGTGCTGAGAGAAGGCTAGTGCCTAACAGAGATAATGAATTTAAATAAAATAAATAAATAAATAAAATGAATTGATATATTAGGTGAAAAATGCCCTGTGGCTATATCAGGAAAGGATGGGAAGAGTAATTTGAACAAGGAAATGGGTTGCTGACCAGCTCATGAAGGGCATTCTGCATAGGGTAGCCAATATTAGAATGCTGTGAGGGAGCAGATCAATTAAGCATTCAAGGCTGTTATCACTGGATAAGAAATTGGAGCCAGACTGACAGGGAGGGGCAAGGTAATGCACAATCCTGAAGGTAAGGACAAGAAGTTTGAACTTGATACAATGGTGAAAAGGGACCTAGTGGAGGGATTCAAATGTTTGTCTATGCTAATAAATAAAGTTAGCAGCAGCTGACAATGGATGTTAGTAACAGGTGCACCTGAATTACATCTGAAATAGTTAATCTAAAAGGACATGCAGAACCAAACTGTGCTCAGCACCATTTCAAAAATCATGGTTGAGCAAGGTACTGAACCCTTTTGTCCTGTCTACATTTGTAGATAAATCACTTTTTATTATAGTGATAGACTCAAGGAGCTCAACTCAAGGTTGTACCAACATGGGGAACATCTATTTAATGATAGCAGAGAAACGTATAACATGATCCAATGGCTGGACATTGAAACTAAACAAGTTCAGACTGGAGATAATGTATACATTTTTAACAACGAGAGTAATTAACCATTGAATCAATTTGCCAAGGATCATGGCTAGGGCCCTACCAAATTCACAACCATGAAAAATGTGTCACGTACCATGAAATCTTATCTCCCCCATTGAGACCTGTATAGTATAGTGTAAAAGCACACAAAAGACCAGATTTCATGGGTGAGACCGGTGTTTCTCAAATTGGGGGTCCTGACCCAAAAAGGAGTTGCAGGGGGGAGTTGCAAGATTATTTTAGAGTGGTCACGGTATTGCCACCCTCACTTTTGTGCTGTCTTCAGAGCTGGTAGGTTAGAGAGTGGTGGCTGTTGGCCGGGCACCAAGCTCTGAGGGCAGCGCTCCACCAGCAGCGACGCAGAAGTAAGTGTGGCAATACCATACCATGCCACCTTTACTTCTGCACTGCTGCCTTCAGAGCTGGGTGGCCAGAGAGTGGTAGCTGCTGACTGAGGGCCCAGATCTGCATACCATGCCACCTTTACTTCTGCACGGCTGCTGGCGGCAGTTCTGCCTTCAGAGCTGAGCTCTCGGCCAGCAGCCGCCTCTCTTCAGCTGCTAGAGTGACCAGATGTGCCGATAAAATCAGGACTGTCCCAATATTTAACCCCTTGTGACACGTCCTTATCCATGTACGATTGGAACCCCATTTGTCCCGCTATTCAGGTAAGGAGGGGAATGGGAGGGAAGCGCCAATTCCGTGGGTGCTCTGGGGCTGGAGCACCCACAGAGAAAAATTAGCAAGTGCCCCACATGCAGTGGCAGCCAAGCTCCCCATTCCTCACCTCCTTTTCCAGCCACATCCCCGCTCCACAGCATTGCACGTTCAGGAGAGGAAGCAGAGAAGAGGCAGGACAGGGACTTGGGGGAAGGGGATGGAATGGGAGCAGGACGAGGGCGGTGCACGTGCGGAAAGAGGCAGGGGAGTGGGCAAGCACCCACCAGGCAGAGGGGAAGTCAGTGCTGTAGAAGGCGAGTGGCAGGTGGGAGGGGTGAAGAGGCAAGCGGCAAGCCAGCGGCAGGTGGGGGGGGTTGAAAAGGTGAGTGGCGGGCCAGGAACAGGCAGGGGGTGTGAGAAGGCAAGCGGTGGGTGGGGGACTGAGGAGGTTTGCAGCAAGTCAGCAGCGGGCCAGGGGATGAGCAAGGGTGCAGTGGGAGGGGGCAGAGCGGAGTAAACTGTGGGCAGGGCTGATGGCAGCCCAATGTGTCCCAATATTTTACCGTTGTGATCTCTCACCCTATCAGCTGCCCACCTATGGAGGCAGTGCCGTCACTAGCAGCAGCGCAGAAGTAAAGGTAGCACTACTATGACCCCTCGCACACACAACTGCTTTTTGGATCAAGACCTCTACAATTACACCACCATGAAATTTCTGATTTAAATAGCTGAAATAATGAAATTTATGATTTTTTAAATTCTATGATCGTGAAATTGATCTAAATGGAATTCGGTAGGGCCCTAACCACGGCAGATTCTTCTTCACTGACAATTTATGAATCAAAATTAGATGTTTTCCCAAAAAATATGCTGTAGGAATTATTTTGGGCAAGTTCTATGGCCTGTGTTATACAGGATGTGGTCAGACTAGATTATCACAGTGGTCCCTTCTGGCAGATAGCCCCCTAACCTGAAGCAAATACTCACCAGCAACTACACATCATACAACAAAAACACTAACCCAGGAACCTACCCTTGCAATAAAGCCCAGTGCCAACTCTGTCCACATATCTATTCAAGTGATACCATCATAGGACCTAATCACATCAGCCACGCCATCGGGGCACATTCACCTGCACATCTACCAATGTGATATATGCCATCATGCGCCAGCAATGCCTCTCTGCCATGTACATTGGCCAAACCGGACAGTCTCTACGCAAAAGAATAAATGGACACATCTGACATCAGGAATCATAACATTCAAAAACCAGAAGAACACTTCAGCCTCTCTAAATCACTCATGACAGACGTTAAGGTGGCAATTTTGCAACAGAAAAGCTTCAAAAACAGACTCCAAGGAGAAGCTGCTCAACTTGAATTAATATGCAAACTAGATACCATTAACTGAGGTTTGAACAGAGATTGGGAATGGCTCGGTAATTACACTAATTGAATCTATTTCCCTATGTTAAAGTATCCTCACACTTTCGCGTCAGCTGTCCGAAATGGGCCATCTTGACTATCACTTCAAAAGTTTTTCTCCCCTGCTGATAATAGTTTCTCTTAATTAATTAGCCTCTGACAGTTGGCATGGGTACTTCCACCTTTTCATGTTCTTTGTATGTAAAAATATCTTCTTACTGCATGTTCCATTCTATGTATCCGATGAAGTGGACTGTAGCCCATGAAAGCTTATGCTCAAATAAATTTGTTAGTCTCTAAGGTGCCACAAGTACTCCTGTTCTTTTTGCTGATACAGACTAACACGGCTGCTACTCTGAAACCTATGAACCTATGAGCATTGATTCAGCAGCACCAAATCATAGCACATGCTGTCTATAGTGGGTTTGTTGTGGAGAGCAGACTGCCTAATAAGATCAGATTGATGTAAGAGGATGATTTAAGCAGGGTTTTTAATAAGAACTGACAGGAGACCAGGTGGATGCTGAGACCAGAGAGCACGAGATTTCAGAAATCACAATGGAAGGTGATTAGGATGTAGACAAAAGTTTTGGTTGCACGAGATGAAAGCAAGGGAGGCATCTTTGAAATACTACGGAGAAAGAAGCTTCAGGATGTTAATACACAATTGTAATTAACAATTAAAATCAACAAGGTTCAGAAAATAGTATTAAGTGTTGTGAAAACTATTTACCACATTGCATATGTGCATCAAGGCATGAAACATAATGCTACATAGAGCAGTACAAATGTATAAATTTGTGGAAAAGGAATTAATTGTTAGGTGAACTATAACTTTTGCATGTACTGGCTTCTGTGCATGTAACTTTTTAGCTATAAGATTACTATTTTCTCTTTTGGCCCTGTAAGTTAACATGCCACCATAGTGAAGGATGCCACACATTATATTCACTGTGTATGTTGTGGAAGCACTGGGCACGGCTCCATAGTTCAGGAAGCCTTATAAAATGGCCTTAAAATGAGACACAAAGTTATGTTTTTCCTGTACATGCATGTGGTCTTTCTGTGGGAAAATTTCATACAATCTTAAATAAATCATTGTGTAAAAACTATGTAGCTTCTGACTGATTTCCTTTTATAAATTTTTAACATGAAGTGTCTGACATTGGGCTGTGACTGAAATTTGTCTGTGGCAGTCAGTATTTAGTTGAATGATATCTGTTAAAAATTTGCTCATCTATAAAAACATTGGTAGAGAGGGTAATCGTTAGTAGATCTTGTGCAACAGATAAGATTTTTTTAATATAAATATATATAGGATAAAATCTTTTCCCATCATATGCATAAAATATTCTCCACTGGATAATTTTCTTTCAGTAATGACACCTTTCTGTGAGATTATAACACAAAAGAGAATGTTTTATGCATGTACTGCACCATTATCACACACCACTTATTCATTATAAGCAGAGCTGCTAGCACTTCTAGTTAAGGTAGCTGCACACTTAACAATATAAAACCCTGTTTTCAGTTGCTTATAACTGCTGAAGTTTTAACTGCTTGAGCTGAAATGTAAATGCCACATTTGCCTCAGTCTACATTTTTTGGGACGAAATGTGACTTCAAATGGTTCAATTATTTCTGATACATGGTTAGGAAAAATAAACTATCCCTTTTCGGTTTTTTTGTTGTTGTTTTTTTTTTTTATTAAACAACTGTTCTGTTGACAAGCTAGTTTCTCCATGCTATAATTTTTCTCATCATGGAATAAGGGATTATACATTCTAATTCTATCGTATGAGACAATATAGTCATGTAATGGTTAAGAAAAGTTCTGTAAATGAGTTCCAATAGTTCATGGATTAGAGACCCAAACTTATGGGGTTCCAGGGGCTTCTGTATAGATTATTTAGGTTAATCTTTCTATTTACCCAATGGGACTCAGTACTCAGTGTAGAAGATATTATCAGAGATGATTATTTTTGCAGTTCTCAAATTGTGGATTTGTGTCTCCAGAGATAACATGCTTGTTGACATAAAAAATGTTTTAAATAAATAAATAATATATAGAGGTGAGAAATAACAGACCTCAACCCTTTTGTCCCTCTGCAAATTTGTGTACACAGAGTCAATCCCTTACCTCTTTCTAAAAGTGCAAAGTTTCAAAAAGTTTAATGAGTAGAACACTGTTGGGGGCAGAATAGATCTGGACAAGGAGAAGTCCAGAGATACATGTGAGAAGAGAAAGACAGGTAGTAGAAACAAAAGTGAAACTGTTTGAGCAGTATATTCCAGAAGTCTTGAGGTCTTTCTGAGTGTAGCCTTCATTGATTGACATCTACCATACCATTCTCTCACTACAAAGGGAAAACCTATGCCGTAAAAGAGACCCAGATTGGGAATATTTTAATGAAGTTCCTCTACCTGTGGGTAAGACAGGCATGCATGCAAAATGCAAACAGTACAACAAAGAAATGCAAGGCCTGGTTGCCTAAATGAAACAACATCATGAGAAGTGTTTCTTCTCAGGAGGAAGCTGCGTTGAAGATGATCAAAGGAACATGTCTGAACATGCAGAATCTTCAGGTTGGTAAACTTTTTTATTTCATACTTCTTTCTTAAGGACTGCCTGTCTTCCTTCTGGACTATTCCTGAATTCTCAGGTTTGGGCAAAAAATATAGTGGTTACACTATAGTACTATCATTATAGATGCAGTTGTGATAAAAAATACATAGCTGAAATAGGCAGATCTTCCTTTTACAATTTCACCTTTAAAGTAGTACTGAGTGTACTGGTCTACAATTTGAGAAGTTGTCTGCTTCAGAGATAAAATGTGATATTTATTATGTATTTTGATGTGCTGAATTCAAATATGACAATTAAAACAACTGATTGGCTACTGTTTCTAAGATATTTAAGTTTTTACATTTTATGTCTATGTATATTGTGTAGATAGTAGAGTTTTAATAATAAATTGTAAACCTGTCTTTTCATGTGTTTATGGTTGCTTTCCATGATAATATTTCACCTGTCCTGTTTATGTAACACTTCAAAAATCAGCAAAAGGGTTATATAAATAAAATTGATTAGGAAACAAAAGGCAAAAAACTATTCTGTACATAGTTTAGTCCTATTCAGTGTCTACTCGGCGCTTCTTGGCTTGTCTCTTGTATTCATTAAATGGAGCATCTCTTGTCACTGTCCAGCAATAGTCTGCAAGCATTAATGGGCTCCATTTGCCCTGATAGCCTGCCAGAAGATTCCACTGCTGTATTCTGGAGCCCAACAGCTCTGCTTTACTCTTGGGTAGTTCCAAATCCCTGACAAGGTCATTCAGTTCACCTTGTGTTATGAGGTGTGGTTCAGAGGAGGAGGATGGGAGAAAATGTGGGTCCTGTGACATTGATGGTTCAGGACCAGAAGTTTCATCCTCTTCCTCGTCTGACTCAAGTGAGAATGATTCTGGTGCATCAGGAACCGGCAGTCCTTCTCCGTGGGGTACTGGGCGTATAGCTGATGGAATGTTTGGATAATGCACAGTCCACTTTTTCTTCTTTGACGCACCTTTCCCAACTGGCGGCACCATGCAGAAGTAACAACTGCTGGTATGATCTGTTGGCTCTCTCCAAATCATTGGCACTGCAAAAGGCATAGATTTCCTTTTCCTGTTCAACCACTGGCAAAGATTTGTTGCGCAAGTGTTGGGCCCACCTCTTGTCCTGATCTCCAATTTTGCAGCCAAAATAAAGGTGATAGGCTCTCTTAACCATAGTGGTTATACTGCGCTTTTGTGATGCAAAAGTCACTTCACCACAAACATAGCAGAAGTTATCTGCACTGTTCACGCAAGTGCGGGGCATCTCTGCTCACTTTGGCTAAACAGAAATGTGTTCCTTTGCAAAATCAAACACTGACAAATAAGAGAGCACGACACTGTATGATTTCCAGAGCTGATATTGGGCAATTTGTTCAGCAGAGTGATGTAAGCTTTATTATGATTGCATCATCCATGACTTCTAGGAATAACATGATGCAATTCATATCATGTATGTTGCAATACCAGCTTCAGATTGCATCATTCACTGTTTTGCCTAAAAAGCAAGTACTGTCCAAACCCAGTCATAGATTTATTCCTAGATCCAGTCAAAGATGTATTTTAGTTATTTCTGGTTTAAATTGAGATCCTTTCCCTTTATAACTCACTTATCCTCCGCCATTCCCAAGTCAAGGGTCGTATATACTGACCCAATAGCATATCTTGAAAACTAGAGCCAATCAACAACTTTAAGCATCATTTTCGTTCTCAGTGACCCAGAATTAGTAAAGTTGGACTACATTTATTTCAGAAGCATTTTGGCTGTAGAGCAGTGGTGTCAGTGAATGCAGTGAGTAATAATAAATGAGCAGTACGGTAATAATAATTAAACAACTGCATTGACTTATTTCATTTAGGGGAATCCATTCTCAACATACAGGATTCTGAAGACTATCCACCTTCAAGATCACCATCATCTATAGTTTCAGAGTTATCTGCCAATGATAGTGTTTCTGTCACATCATGTATGTCACATAGCCACGGTATATCACCTGTAGCAAAAAGAAAAACAAATCTCCATCATCCAGAAACAACCATAAATAAAAGTTTGTAATAAGAACCAGCAGATTACAAAAGGAGGTAATTGATGAAAAAATTGCCCAGTTTGTTTATGCAACAAACTGTCCTTTCTGTATGATTGAGAACCCACACGTCATTAACATCGTTCAATCGCTAAGACCAGGACACAGTCCAACCAACAGAGCAGATGTCGCAAGCAAATTGCTGGATAAAGAAAGAGAAATTGAGCAGTGTGCAAAAGGTCTGGAGGGTGAAATTGTTAACCTGAGTCTTGATGGGTGGAGCAATGTCCACAATGATCCCGTTGCATGTGCTTGTGTGACAACAGAAGAAGGGAATGTCTTCCTTACAGACACAATTGTTACATCAGGAAATGAACACACAGCAGAATACTTACAAGAAGTAGCAGTAAAAGCTATAACAAACTGTGAAAAAAATTCAAATGTCTAATACACAGCTTGGTCAGGGACACTGCTGCAAATGTACCCAAGATGAGAAGAAATTAGGAGTGAAGAGTCCCAAGCTAATAACATATGGTTGCAGTGCTCATTTGATGCACCTCCTAGCCAAAGACTTCAGTCTTCCACAAATAAAGACTAATATTGTTGAAATTGCAATATATTTCTGTAATAACCACTTTTCAGCAGTTGCTCTGAAAAAAGGAGGAGGAACCAAGCTAACTCACCCACAAGACATGCGATGGAACTCAGCATTGGACTGTTTTTGAGCACTATATCAAGAACTGGCCTAATCTGATGACAGTTTGCGAACAAAATTGTGAAAAAAATAGATGACACTGTCACAGCCAAAGTTCTCAACAGTGGGCCTAAGAGAAATGTTGAACACATGATGAGTACCCTGAAGCCTATTTCTTTAGCTGTGAACAAAATGCACAGAAATAGCTTTTTAGTGCTGATGCTGTTGAAATTTGGAAGGAACGAGTGAGATCTTAAAGAGAGAAATATGCAATGACAGAGTTAAATTACAAGCATTAAAAAAAAAATGGAAAAAGCACCATCTCCAGCTCATTTTCTTGCAAATATTCTTAATACTCGGTATCAGGGTCAAACCTTAACTGCTGAAGAAGAGGAGTTGGCTATGACATGGACATCCAGCAATCATCCCTCCATAATAAACTTCAGAGCTAAGGGTGAACCATTCGAGAAATATATGTTTGCTGATGATGTTTTAAAGAAAGTCACATCAGCGAACTGGTGGAAGTCACTTAAGCACTTGGATTCAGAGACTGTTGGGAGTGATAATCTCACTTTTAACAGTAGTAGTGTGTACCTTCTAAAAATGAAACCTACATATCTCTCTGAGTTGTGAAAAATATGTATTAAGGTTATAAAAGTGCATTCTTGTTGGCTGTTACGTAAAAATCCATGATTAAATCGAGTCTTCCTGATTAGTGATTTAAATCATGATTTGATTCAAATCCATGATTTAAATCAAATCCACCCTGGTTTGTTTTTTTAAAACTAAGGATATTCCATCATGTAGAATTATACTGATCCTCACATGGGTCATCAGTAAGGCTGGAACTAATACCAGAGATTTTTTAGCTCTTCTATTCTGTTTCATAAACACAGCATTAAAAGCATCATCTTGCCACCATTAGTTGAAAATGGGGGAAGAATTAAAATAAGATTAACTAAATTGGCAGGAAATAGAGTGGTAACAGAAGACCATAATATTAATATACGTTACATACAGTATGTATCCAATTGTCAGTTTAAGGATGAGGTAATTGTTTACAGTTTGGTATGTGTGGAATGTTGCCATGCATCCAAGTAAAAGTGGAGCATGCTCAGCACAGAGGTAGACTTAAGGTCACCTAAGTAGGTCAGTCAAGCATGGCTCAGTGTAAATATAGGATAAAGGTTACAGACCATAGTAGTACAGACCATATTATTTGGCTACAGACCATAATGGCTAATACAGCCATAATATCAAACTATTCTATAAGAATAACTCAGCAAACAACTATTATTGGATAATAAGGGAAAGATCGTAAAAGAACCAATAGAGAGACTGGAATATGAACATGATCAGAAAGGGTCTTCTGGCTAGCAACACTGTATAAAAGAGACAGTCAGTAGGCAATAGTTACTTAGTTAGGAGGAGGAGGAGAAGGTGAAGATATTGGTGAAATTGTTCAGAGAAGGAGGAGAAGATCAGGGTTAGAACAATGAGGTGGTATTTGCAGCGGAAGGAAAAACACACCATAAGCAGTGCCAGCACCTGCGGCAACTAGCAAACCCTGACACAACAGAGGGAAAGAAACCTATGGAGAGCAGGCATGCTAGTTATAGTGTAAATATAGAACAGAAATCATATTAACATGTTTGGAGCAATAAAGATGTGTTTGCATTAGATCAGTGGCTCTCAACTTTTTCAGACTACTGTACCCCTTTCAGCAGTCTGATTTGTCTTGCATATCCCCAAGCTACACTTCACATAAAAATTAGTTTTGGAATATAAATATTGTACTTACATTTCAGCGTACAGTATATAGAGCAGTATAACCAAGTCATTCTCTATATGAAAGTTTACTTTGTACTGACTTCACTAGTGCTATCTATGTAGCCTCCTGTAAAACTAGCCAAATATCCAGATGAGCTGATGTACTCCCTGGAAGACATCTGCATACCCCCAGCAGTAGGCGTACTCCTGGTTGAGAACTACTGTGTTAGAGCTTAAACTTTATACATATAAAACAAAGTAAGATTTCTGTCAGTAACTGCACATGGCTAATCACTATATGTAAGGCGTAACACTTAATACTGTTCTAATTGTATGACATTGCAGTTTGGATATTTAAGAATTGTTATTAAGGAGTTGTGTTGCTGAGATTAAATTGTAGCCAGGGATCATCAGTGTTCTACTGTAATAGAAGATTCTTTGTTTTGGAAAAGTACTGTCTGTGTGTCAATCAATTACATCAGAAGACTGTATCTGATCTAAGATACTCTGGGGAGGAAATCTCTAGTAAACCTAGGGAATTTCTCTAGAGTGAGCCCCCATTCACCCTGCAGAAACAGATTAATAGGTTAGCAGGATACCCAGAAAGGACCTCAGGTGAACCCAAGAGGGGGCAATAGATAAACTATACTAGGGGTACACTGGGTCTCATTTGGAGTAATAGAACCTTTAATGCACTGTACAGACTTCTGCCACATGAGTAACATAGTAACCAATAGAAGGAACAGGTTGTCATCCAGTATGTAGATTAGCCTCTAGAGCAGGGGTTCCCAAACTTCATTGCACTGCGACCCACTTCCGACAACAAAAATTACTACATGACCCCAGTGTCCTGTATTACTCTAGATTCTAGAATCAGGGCCAGTGTTAGAGGGCGGTAAGTAGGGACGAGAGTGGCTCATGTGTCGGCTTCAGCCCTGAGCACTGGGGCTTGGGCTTTAGCTTCTGGCCCCGGCAGCAGGGTGTCTAATACCAGCCCTGGCGACCCCATGAAAAAAGAAACTTGTGACCCATATTGGGGTCGTGACCCCCAGTTTGAGAACCACTGCTCTAGAGGGAGATGAGACACTTTGCCAGTCGGTTTCACTGATATTTACTGGCAGCAGAGGTATGTTCAGGCGCAGGAATCCTCGTTTCTATTGCAAGTTCCTGGAGGTAGCGTCATCCAGGGGATACAGAAGCTACATACCTGGTCCTTCCTGAGCCATTCTGCCTAGTTGCCTAGCATGTCCCCCTGTGCTTCTGTACCCTGCCCTCCCCCCCCCCACACACTGTCCTGTTCCCTCTCTAGCTCCTGTCCCTGTCCTCACTCTTCTTTAACAAACTCTATTGAGCATGGCAAACTGTGATTTTTCAGATGCTTATAATGCAACCAGATTGGTATGGATTTTCAAGCAAGATATACCTTTTTGCTGCTCGGGTGAGCCCCCTACCAAAATTCCACTCACTACTGCGTTCTATATTCGATGCTAAAGGTGCTCAACAAAATGGTTGCAAGAATTTAATACTGTTCTGCCAATGTACTTTTCCCTAACCTTGTTCGGAGAAATAGCTGAACTATTTTTGCTGTTTTTTGTTTTTATTTTCCAGAAACATTCAACTTGAGATGCAGCATGAAAATTTCAGCCTGAATTAACACTTCGTGCTCAGGCCCAGGGAGGTGGAGACAAAGCAGAGGTGAGCTGGGGCACAGGGGCCGCCTGTGCCGCAGCAGGAAACCCATGGGAGAGGGGGGAAGGGGAACAGCTCCCTGCCCCAGCTGATCTCCACTCAGCCTTTGCCTCCCTGGCCCTGAGTGCGAAGCCGCCGCTTGCTTCTCAGCCCTCCCAGGCTTCCCGTGTGAACAGCTGATTCATGGGAAGCTGGGGGTGGGGGAGGCGCTGCAAGCTCGGCCTGACCTGGTGCTCCAGGCGCTGTGTGGCAGTGGCGTGGCCTGGTGCCAGCCAAGCGGCACAGATGTAGCGCCGCCAGCCACCTCCAGGCAATGCGCAGTAAGGGGGCAGGGAGCGGGGCTGGATAGATGGCAGGGAAGTTCAGGGGGGTGGTTGGGTGGATACGGGTCAGGGGGTTGAATAGGGGCAAGGGTCCCAGGGGAGCAGTCAGGAAGCAGGGGGTTGGATGGGGCGGTGGGAGGCAGTCAGGGGCAGGGGTTCCAGGGCCGATCAGGGGACAGGGAGAAGGAGTGGTTGGATAGGGCAGGGGTTCCGGGGGCAATCAGTAATTAGAGGAGTTGGATGGGGCAGCGGGGGACAGGGAAGGGAGGTGGATAGGGCAGAAGTCCCGGGGGGCGGGCCACAACCCCCTTGTGGGGTGAGGAGGGAACCAGTTGTTAAGATTTTGGCAGCTCATCATTGCCAATGACCTCAAATATTTTTCATAGTCACTGCTTGCCAGGAAAGAGGTCCCCAAGTATGGCTTACATTCTTTGTTCCTGCTTGCATACATTTACTTTTATCCATATGAAAACACATTACTTGCTTGCACCCAGATTGCCAAGCAAGTAATGTGTTTGCTCCACATTCCAGATTGCTCTGTATCAGTAACCTCTTAATTATTTACCACTCCTCACATTTTTCTGTCATCTGCAAACTTTAATCACTGATGACTTTGTGTCTTCTTCCAGGTCATTGATAAAAAAGGTCAAATAGCATAGGGCCAAGAACTGATACCCCACTAGGAACACAGCTTTTAATGATTATTCCCTACTTAGAATTCTATTTTGAAATCTAGCAATTAATCATCTTTAATTCATTTAATGTGTGCCATTGTAATTTTATATTGTTCCAGTTTTACAAAATGTTGTGTGGTGCCAAGTCAAATACCATACAGAAATATAAGCACATTACATCAACACTATTCTCTTCATCCCTCAAATTCAGAATCTCAAAAAAAATTACATAAAACTAGTTTTAGAGGATTTATTTTCCATACACCCATGTTGATTGGCATTAATTATATTACTCTCTTTTAATTCTTTATTTATGCAGTCCTGTATCAACCACTTTATTTTCTTGCCTATGACTGATGGC
Organism: Gopherus flavomarginatus; assembly: GCF_025201925.1. Lineage (NCBI taxonomy): Eukaryota > Metazoa > Chordata > Testudines > Testudinidae > Gopherus > Gopherus flavomarginatus. The sequence continues at coordinate 61,139,688 of NC_066619.1, forward strand.
AAACTAAGAGACTTATAGTTACCCCGCGTCATCCTGCTTACCCTTTTAAAATACTGGCATAATATTAATTTTCTTCAGGGTTCTGGAACTTCCCCCACATTCCAAGACTTATTGAAAATCAACATTAATGGTCCAAAGAGCACGTGAAGCAGCACTTCTAAAACTCTTGGGTGCAAGTTGTCTGGACCTGCTGATTTCAAAGTGTTTAATTTTAATAGTTACTCCTTAACATTCTCCTGAGAACACTAGTGGAATGGAAAAACTTATTATCATGACTACATCATCCAAATTTCCCCCTGCAAATACAAAACAGAAATTATTTAACACTTCTGCTTTTTCTCCATAATTCTACCATTTCCATCTAGTAATAGAGGAAAACCAATTGACCTAGATAATACTAACTAGAGATACCTAGCATTTGTAGAAGACTTGCATTTTCAAACTAGCCATTAATCAAACTTCATAACATCTCTTTTGAAGTAGATAGCTAAAACCTATTTGCCTAGTGGGGAAACTGAGGCAAAGAAGGTACTTGTTAGCCATTCTTCAACAAAAAAACCCTCAAAAACAGACTTCAAAGAGAAACTGCAGAGCTACAATTTATTTGCAAACTTAACACCATCAGTTTGGGCTTGAATAGGGACTAGGAGTGGCTAGCTCACTACAAAAGTAATTTCCCCTTTCTTGGTATTGACACCTTCTCCTCAATTATTGGGAGAGGACCACATCCACATTGACTAAATTGGCCTTCAACATTGGTTCTCCCTTTGTAAGGTAACTCCCTTTTCTTCATGTGCCTGTATCTGTAATTTTCACTCTATGTGTCTGAAGAAGTGGGGTTTTTACCCATGAAAGCTTATGCCCAAATCCATTTGTTAGCCTTTAAGGGCCACCGGGCTCCTTGTTGTTTTTATAATTTGTGCAAGGTCACATAAGAAGTTAGTGCAGGACCAGAAACAGACCCTCCCCAACTCAGTGTCCCGACTAGTTCCAGGCCCTTCTCCTAACCAAACATGCCGTCTTTAATTTATCGCGCCACCACTACCACTTGGCAAAAGGAATAAATTGTGGGGCGGCAGCCTGGGGTCGCCCCCAACTGCTCACCCCGCGACAGGCGGCGGTACACGGCGTGACCCGGCCCTGGCGAGCGCAGCTGGGGCGCCTGCCGCACGCTGCCAAACGGCCAACTTAGTTATCAAGAGGCACGGAGGGGTTAACGGTCAGTCACAAGGAGCGTCCTGTTGTGAGGCGCTGGGGAGTCGGGCCCGGGAGGCCGGAGAGGGGCTAGAGGGGAGCGGGTACCTGCCGGGGCGGTTCGAGAGGGGCCCAGATCCCCAGAAGGGGCGTGTTGGGACACAGCAGCCCGGGGATGGCTCGGACCCTGCCCACGGCCTCTCCGCCCCGCCAGGCTCACTTACCGGCCAGGCCCCGCTCAGCTTCGTGTTCGCAGCCCCAGAGACCGGGGAGCGTCAGTGACAACGTCCCGGAACGCCTCGGTCCTACATCCGGGGGCGGGGCCGGCCGCTGCCGGCGGGAAGGAGGCCGCAGGGGCTGGTGTCGCAGGGTGCAGGCTGCCTCTTACAGCGGCTCCGGGATCGGATCTTCTACAGCAGCTGCGGTGCTGGGAGCGCTGCCCCCTCCCCAGAGCAGCGCTTGGGCTACCAGTGCCAGCGGGCACCAGGACGGCTGTTTGATCCCCTCCGCTGTGTGAGAGCGACCGTCCCCCGTCAGGGAAAGGTGAGCTCACTGGGGTGGCCGAGTGTGGCCTCCCCGGCCCCCATGGAAGGTGTGGGCGGGTGAGAGCTGGGTACCCCACCGCGATGCGCGCCCTAGGCCCAGCAATGCCGTGTAAACTGTGCACTAATATGGATGTAGAATTGACTGGTGGTGCCCCATGAAGTACCGTTGCTGGCTCAGGTTTGAAAATGTAGTTGGCGCCATCTCCCTTCAACATCCTGTCTCTTCCCCTGCTGTTCTGCTCCTCCTTTTAAAAGCAGCAAAGAATCCTGTGGCACCTTTGCTGCTTTTACAGATCCGGACTAACACGGCTACCCCTCTGATATTTCTCCTTTTAAGATTCCCTAGGGCCCTTTCCGCTACAGCCTACCTTGCCTAGGACAGCTGGTTTCCCTTTGCTTATTATGGACTCCCCCTCCCCGCAGTGGTTGGTCTGAGTCCCTCTGTCTGTACTCAGGGGTTTCCTCAGGGAACAGTCAGCTTCTTTTATAAAGCAGCCTCAGCGGCAGAGCTTGTGGGCAGGTCTGTTCTGAGGGAGGGCAGGCTGGCACACAAAGGTGCAGAGCTGGGAGCATCATGGAGGTGTTCAGTGTTGGCTGGAACCTCTGCTTTAGGCTATTCTCTTGAGTGTACATTAATGCTACTTAGTAACCATTTAAAATGGTTATGTTTTGTAGTAACTCAAGGTAGCATTACTCTAATAGAAGCATTTGCTTATATAGCTGTATTAAGTCTTTAATTTTATCCAAAAATGTGGAAGGAGTAGAAAGTTCAAATACAACTACAAAGAATTTATGCATATACTTTTTCCCCCCTAAAAAAAAAAAATTACAGATGGCATGCGCTGTCCAAAAACGGAGAATCCAACTAACTGGATTTAAGAAACAAGAAAAGGAGGCTATAGTTGAATTACTACTTACGCTGGACTGTGTTTTTATTGATACTGAGGTGAGCATATACCTTTGTTTCATTCATTAAATTCACAGATGAAACAAAAGGAAGCAGCCGATAAGATAGAAGTCTGTAGATAAATAGGCTGGATGATGGTCTAGGCTTAAGTTTGTGCTAGTAGCTAATTTTTTTTTAAAGCCATTTTCAATTACACTGTTTTTCTTTTGTTAGCAATACAGAAATTGCACACATCTTATAGCAAAACAGCTTTCCAAGAGTGAAAAGTTCTTAGCTGCTTGTGCAGCAGGTGAGTAACAAATTGTGGTATCCTCTTTAACTATATCTGTTAATGAAGAAATAAAGTTATTAACCTTGTTTCATAATTGTTCTTATCTTCGCTAATAAAGAAGACTCTTGCTCAAGCTTGGATTTGCTTCCTCTCACCTTATCTCTTCCCCTTATTTGACTGAAATCAGTAAGTCTGTTAACCCACAAAAAGATAATTGTTGGCTAAGGTAATTAAGACTGAGAAGTCACAAATTATTTATTAGAGAAAATAAAAAGTATTGGAATACTTGTTATTGGTAGCATACAATTCTGATGCTAAACTTCACACTAACATTCAATCACAGACTGCAAACTTCTGCCTGCACAGCAACCCCCTAGGGCCAAAAGAAAAAACCCCTTACCTCTGCCTTATTCTTGACACTAGACCCCAGTTTTACTCCTTTGTTCTTTTCATATCTATGGCCTGATTCTGAAAATCCTTACTCAAGCAATTTAAGGTTTTCAAGGTGAGACTTCTATACTGTAAGATGTTTTTTGATGTAGGGCTTCCTGGAAGGGCTTTATAATGTTTACAGGCTGTGATTATGGATGTAAGTTTTGCAATGGCAACATATTGATATGGTAACCATTACAATTATCCTATTTTCTTTTCAGCATACTTATCCTATATATTATGTATTGAAGCATATATATTACTATAATTATTTGTATTATCATAGTGGTTAGGGGCCCTAGTCTACACCAGGAGGGCCGCATTATACTAGGTGCTGTACGTACACACAACAAAAAGATAGATCATAAGCCTCTTGGGGTTAAGACCAAGCATAAGATAAGACAAACATATGGGAGAGCTCAAGTAAACGATGAGAGGTATAGGTCAGCATGGTAGGCAGTGGACTTTGCACGTTAGCAGCCTAACTTAAGTTTTTCATAGGCCTTCCTGCAATGGAGAATGTTGGGGAAGGATTTGAGGATGAATAATGAGGTAGGTTTGTGAATATTTAAAGAGGGAACCTCTCAAGTGTGTGGGGCAGCCTGGGAGAAAGCATGGACAAGTGGGCAGTGGAATCTCACATCATGGAATGATTGGAGGTGAGTGTTTAACATGTCAGTAGTGAATGAGAGATAATAAGGTGGGGATAGGTCATGTGGGGCCTTGAAAGAGAATACAGGCAGCTTATGTTTGATTCAGTAGAGAAGGGAAGCCAGTGAAGTGATTCAAAGAGAGGAATGACATGGTTGAAGTGATGGGCTAGGAAAGTCTTAGTATCTGTGTTTTTTAAATGGATATGAGCAGGGCATGACTGTATTTAAGGCCAGAGAGAAGGGTGTTCAAGTAAGTGAGACATAGATTCATAGACTCTAGGACTGGAAGGGACCTCGAGAGGTCATCGAATCCAGTCCCCTGCCCTCATGGCAGGACCAAATATTGTCTAGACCATCCCTGATAGACATTTATCTACCCTACTCTTAAATATCTCCAGAGATGGAGATTCCACAACCTCCCTAGGCAATTTATTCCAGTGTTTAACTACCTTGACAGTTAGAAACTTTTTCCTAATGTCCAACCTAAATCGCCCTTGCTGCAGTTTAAGCCCATTGCTTCTTGTTCTATCATTAGAGGCTAAGGTGAACAAGTTTTCTCCCTCCTCCTGATGACACCCTTTTAGATACCTGAAAACTGCTATCATGTCCCCTCTCAGTCTTCTCTTTTTCAAACTAAACGAACCAAATTCTTTCAGCCTTCCTTCATAGGTCATGTTCTCAAGACCTTTAATCATTCTTGTTGCTCTTCTCTGGACCCTTTCCAGTTTCTCCACATCTTTCTTGAAATGCGGTGCCCAGAACTGGACACAATACTCCAGTTGAGGCCTAACCAGCACAGAGTAGAGCGGAAGAATGACTTCTTGTGTCTTGTTTACAACACACCTGTTAATGCATCCCAGAATCACGTTTGCTTTTTTTGCAACAGTATCACACTGTTGACTCGTATTTAGCTTGTGGTCCACTATGACCCCTAGATCTCTTTCTGCCATACTCCTTCCTAGACAGTCTCTTCCCATTCTGAATGTTGAGAGCTTGAAGGAGAGTTTTGGCTGTGTGGATGGATATGAAGGGCCATATCTTAGAGATACCATGCATAAAGAATTGGTAAGATTTAGATGTAGCCTGGATATGAAGCCTAGAGAAAGGTTGGAGTTGAAGATGACGTCCATTTTACAGGCCTGAATGACAGGAAAGGTGGTAGTGTTACCTACAATGATTGAGAGAGAAAGTAGTAGGGAAGGGTTTGGGGGAAGGAAGATTTTAGCCATGTTTACCTTGAGTGGGCAGCTAGACATCCACAAGATCATCTCAGGGAGGCAGGTTGTGATTTTAGTTTGGACAGAATGGGACAGGTCTGGAGTTAACTCACAAATCTGTCTCTTATCAGCATTAAGATAGTGGTTGACTTTGTTTGTGAATTAGATTACCCAGAGATAAAGTGCAGAGGGAGAAGAGAACAGAACCAAGGATGGAGCTCCCACATAAAGTTACAGGGTGGATGAGGATCCTCCAGAGGGCATGCTGAAGGAGCAATTAGTGAACCATGAAAGAAGAGAGTTACAGAAGCCAAGCAAGGACAAGATTTCAAGACTCAAAGGTAGCTGACAAGTCAAGGAGGACATGGATGGAGTACTGGTTCTGAACTTTAGGTAGAAAGAGGGCATTAGAGATTTTTACCATTTCAGTGAAATATAAGGGGCAGATGCTAGATTGGAAAGGGTCTAAAATGGAACTGGAGGAGAGGAACTCCAGAAAGTTATTGTAGACAAGAGCATTCAATGAGTTTATAGGTAGATGGGGAAGTAGTTATAGGCAAGTGGGGTTAAGGATATTGTGTTTGGGGTTTTTTTTGAGATGGGAGAGACTAAAGCATGCATATATGCTGGAGTCATAGGTTCAGGGCAACTGCACTCCTGTTTCCCCTCAGTGATCCAGGAAGGACACCACTCTTAGGCTGCCAGCTCCCGGGTCTGGCACCTTTCTTGGGTGGAGACCCCATCTCTCTTCCTTCTGACCAGGGTGTATCCAAGCTACACAGTTCCCTGCCTTCACTGTGTTCTTCCAGTGCAGACAGGTTGTCCAAGGAATACCTGTTTGTTTCTCTTCAGAGATGGTTAACAGGTGTAATTGCTACAGTTGTAAGTACCCCAGAGTTCTTTCTATGCAAGCCTACTTTAAAATAAAAGATAAAAAACTTTACAGATAATGTATTGAAAACAAACATGAAAAACCTTGCATGCATGCTAATAAACTTACCAGAAATCATTCCAATCCTAATATGGGTTCTGACAGGAACAGTCCTTCAACCACCATCTCCACCTAAAGGGATTCTTTGTGGTTACAGCTGCAGCTTAGAACAACCCCTTAGTCCAGTGGTTCTCAATTTGTGGGCCCAATCAGCACAGAGCAGCAGCCCAGGTGACATCCTCAGGGCCATAGAGGTAATATATATATTGTGTGGGTATGGCCCACATCACAGAGAGCTTCATATGCGGCCCGCAGTGGTAAATAGGTTGAGACCCACAGCCTTAGTCTTATGAGACCTCAGTAGTCCCAGTCCTTAAGGATTGGGGCCCTCCATGGACCAGGATTCTTGTCCATTTGCTGACACAAAAAGGCCCATAGCCAGGCTGTTTGTCCAAAAATCCTTTTTTCTAGTGGTCCCTGGAGAATCCTGATGAATTAGTATATACACATAGCTCTGCAAGGGGGTGGCTTCAAAGGGATGATAACAGAAGGAAGTATATCCTCTCCCCCCCTACCACCACAAGAGAAGGTACATACAATGCCACAATAACTCATACAGTTTTTTTAATACAGTGTACCTCAAAAGTATTCACCCTAATTTGATAAGATTTCATTCAAAAAACTTAATCTTAATTCTGTGAGATTTGTTTAGAATATTACAGGATGTTGTCAGTCTGTCACAGCCTTACACCAGTCTTCAAATTCAAACTAACAGGCTTATATACAGATATGCTAAATCAGTATTTACTGATAATTATAAAATTGTTCCGTTGTACTGGCATTTAAATGCCAGTGAGAGACAACTTTTAAAATTCTAGCATCTAATGACAATTGGCTATATGTGGGTAGACTCTGGCACCCCATGCAGAGCCTTATTAAAGTCAGGGCTATAGAATTTAGGTCCTGATCATGCAGCAAGTTCCATGCCTGCAAAAGCAGACAAGATTCTGTTTGTGCTGGAATTCCTTGCAGGATTGGGGCTTTAATGAGAGAGGTTAAGTGATTTGCTTGAAGACATAGAGAGAACTGGTGTCTGAGTCAAGATTGAGTCATGATTTTCTGTCTTCTGTCTAGATGGCATCATCTCCTCCAAAGGTGCAGGCACTTAAACCAAATTATTCTTGTAAACAGGATTATTTCAAGGTAGGATCAAGCAAAAGAGAAAGTGGGTCCATGGAAAAAGAAAATTTTTTCTGTAGTCAAGAAAACCCAATAAACTATTGGCCAAATTCAAAGTGTGAGCATGTATGCGTATGCTTAACATTGTCTGATATGAAAAGCCCTTTACCTATATTGAAATAAAGCAGATTCATGTGGTTATGATGTTGCATACGATGGACTTCCATCTCAAACCATCCCTTACAAGTCTTCTTCCTTCATCAAGAGTCAGTATGGGAGAATTCAGCCTTCTTAAATCCTTCAAAACTGCATCTTCCAAACTCATTTGAGGCAGACCTTGTGCTCTGCTTCCTTTCATCTCAGCTATGTAAACCTTCTGTAGAAGCGTACCTTCTACATGTTGAGTATAACCCCACAGCTGCACTCTTCTTGTTCTTCACTGATGACAGACTGCAACTTGCTGGGATCATCCAAGTATCTTCTTGTTTGTGACAAAATCAAATCAATGGATGTTAAGAATATGCTATTAATATTGAAAACTGTTTAGTTTCCTCTCCTCAGCTCTTCAATGGCCATATTTCTGCTCCATATAAAAGGGTTGTAATCACCACCACATTAAACAATAAACATCTTGCCTCTTAAACAGAGGCTGTTGAAGACACTGAATACGATTGACACAAGACTGACTCAACAAATGATTACTTCGGTTATAGAACATCTTGGTGTCAGCCTACTACCCAGATAGAGAACTCTTCACCATTCAACATCATTACCATCTACCTGCAGTGTCAGCTGGTCATTTGTTTCCATTTTATCACCAGTGATCTTAAGTCCCATAGTTTTTGCATTAGCTGTAGTTGGTCAGTAGTGTCTTCAAATAAGGCAATATCATCCACATATTCAAGATCCTCTAAAGATGACTCTTCAAACTTCACCCCTCCTGCTTGATCTCCATCAGCTTCATTATCAGTTTATTAAAATATTAAATAATGTGGGAGAGAGAGAGAGAGAGAGAACATATCCCTGAGATACTCCTGATTCTACTGAAAACCAGTCTAATACAACCACTGACCCTCACACAACTAAATGTACCATGGTAGAGTTCCTCTAGTAAGCACGCTACATAGTCAGACACCTTATACTGAAGTAGCAGTATCCAGAGTGTATCATCTGCTTGATGTACTGATTCCAAAAGTGCCACATGCTGAGTGTGCCACAATAGCAAGCAAGGGGGACAGTGTCTGTGTGTCTCTCTCTTGTGACTTCCCAGCCCTTGCATCTCGGCAGTGATTTGTGTCTCTACCGGCTGCTCCAGGTGCCCAAACTGACCTGCCTGCACTGCCAGGGTGGGGCTTGTGACCACTCCTGCGGCTTCCCTTTGCTTCCCCATCAGAAATAATTTTTCTCTGGGGAAGCAAAGAAATATGCGGGGGCCATGAATTCTGCCCATGTGCACTGACACAGAATTCCCTCTGGAGTAATGAGAGCGATAAAGGATGGAGCTGGACAGGGAAAGGATGGCAGCTCCTCCACTCCAGGGCTTAGGAAAGTTTTATTAGGTTCTCTCTCAGCAGCTACTAGGGAGACTCACATTTCACATGTGCTTGTCACATTATATTTTGAGCCCGAAAACAATCACAGACTTGGAAGCTAGCTGTCCCCTATCTAAAGATTAAAAAACTAGAAGGGAAATGAAAAAACAAATCCCATATTATTTTAATTAATCTTTCTTGGTATCTGATTCATGATTTTATACTATTAGGGATTGACTGTAGTGCATCCATGCAGATGGCTCCCCCTCTGTGGGCACAGGGTCTTGATAAGTCTCTTAAGGCTGCAAATCCTCATCCTTTCCCATCTCCGTTCGCTTGGATAATACAATGAAAACAGGGCGAGCAGCTTTCCCCAACCAGTTAAGCAGGAGAAGCTGCAAGGAAGTGCTTCTAGCCTAAGCCAGGGAATGGAGAAGGAGCTTTCCCTGCTTTTAGCAGAAGAGAGGAAGCCACTCCCTCTTTAATCTCTATGAGGCTCCCCTCAAATTCTTCCCCTTGAGGTAAGAGTGTAAAGGGGTGGGCAAAACAGGGCCCGCGGGCCAGATTCGGCCCATCTAACATTTCAGTCTGGTCTGCCATGACTTACATTTCTATCTGGCCTTCTTTGCCCCCTCCCGGTCTCTGAGTCTGGGCTGCTAAAAGTCCCATGGCACAGCAGGATGCTCAGGCAGGCTGCCTGCCTGCTGTGGCCCCATCCTGTTCCTGGAAGTGGCTGGCTGCTGCTGGCACATCTCTGTGTGCCCCTAACGAGGAGAGAGGTGGCTTCGTGCACCCTGTCCCCAGCACAATCCTGAGAGCTCCCAGTGGCCAGAAACCAGCCAATGGGAGCTGCAGGGGTGGTGCTTGCAGGCATGAGCAGCGTATGGACTCCTGCTGCCCTCCAAGGGGTGCACAGAGATGTTCCAGCAGCAGCCAGCCACAGCCACTTCCGGGAGCAGCGTGGGGCCACTGCATGCAGGCAGCCTGCCAGAGCCCTGCTGCATAGCTGGCCGGGAGCCTCCTGTGGTAAGTTCCTCCCAGCCAGAGCCTGCACTTTGCACCCCTACCCCCTGCCCCAGGTCAGAACTCCCTCCTGTACCAAACTACCTCGTAGACCTTGCACCTCCTCCTGCACCCCAATGTCCTGCCCCAGCCTAGAGCCCCCTCCTGCACCAAACTCCCTCCCAGAGCCCACCCCCCCTTGCACCCCAACTGTCATAAACAGATAAGAAAAGTTAATAGCACAGAAGTACTTTATATCTCTTTGACTGTAAAGGGTTAACAAGTTCAGTAAGCCTGGCTGTCACCTGACCAGAGGAGCAATCAGAGGACAGGACACTTTCAAATCTTGAGGGAGGGAAGTTTTTTGGCTGTGCTGTTAGTTTTTGGTGGTTGTTCACTCTGGGGGCTCAGAGGGACCAGACATGCAACCAGGTTTCTCTCCAATCTCCCTGATACACGTTCTTATAAATTCAGAATAGTGAGTACTAGATAGATAAAGCGAGTTAGGCTTATGTTTGTTTTCTTTATTTGCAAATGTGTATTTGGCTGAAAGGAGTTAAAATTGGTATTTTGCTGAAAAGATTCTAATTTGTACTTGTATACTTAGACTGGGAGGGTATTCCCAGTGTCTATAGCTGAAAGACCCTGTAACATATTCCACTTTTTTTCAATTTACAAAGATAATTTTTACTGTTTTTTCTTTCTTTAATTAAAAGCTTTTCTTGTTTAAGAACTTAATTGTTTTTTATTCTGGTGAGACCCCAGGGGACTGGGTCTGGATTCACCAGGGAATTGGTGGGGAGAAATGAGGGAAGAGGGGGAGAGAGGCTGATTTCTCTCTGTGCCAGGATTACTTTCTCTCAGGAAGAGTCTGGGAGGGGGAAAGAGAAGGAGGGGGGAAGGTACATTTTCCTCTCTGTTTTAGATTCAAGGAGTTTGAATCACACAGTGATCTTCCAGGGTAACCCAGGGAGGGGAAGCCTGGGAGAGGCAACGGTGAGGGAAAGGGTTCACTTTCCTTGTGTTAAGATCCAGAAGGTCTGGGTCTTGGGGGTCCCCGGGCAAGGTTTTGTGGGGACCAGAGTGTACCAGGCACTGGAATTCCTGGTTGATGGCAGCGCTACAGGTTCTAAGCTGGTAATCAAGCTTGGAGGAATTCATGCTGGTACCCCATCTTTGGACGCTAAGGTTTACAGTGGGGAATTGTACCATGACACCAACACTGCACGAGCCCAGAGCACTCCTCCATTAATATAGTAGAAATATGCGGCCCATGGCGACTTACCAAAACTAGTCACAAAATTAGTGACCCCGCCCCCCCCACCCTGCAAAAATTATTGCCCACCCCTGGTGTAAAGGGAACTCTGTCAGGGATATTTCAGGAAGGTCTCTTGCACCTCTTACCTCTCCATCAGGTTTCTGCATGCAAGGACTTCCCCTTTCCCCGCCTCCTTTTCTCTCTCTCAAAAGGACAGCTAAACCAACAAAATGGCAGAGACAAGGTGAAAATTTCCAAGGAGACTGAAGTGTTCTCCTACTGGTTTTTGTATGTTACCATTCCTGATTTGTGTCCATTTATTCTTTTACATAGAGACTGTTGGATTTGGCCAATGTACATGGCAGAGGGGCATTGCTGGCACATGGCACGTATCACATTAGTAGATGTGCAGGTGAACGAGCCCCTAATGGTGTAGCTGACGTGATTGGGTCCTCTGATGGTGTTGATAGAGTAGATATGGGGACAGAATAGGCAACACGGTTTGTTACAGGGATTGGTTCCTGGGTTAGCATTTCTGTGGTGTGGTGTGTAGGTGCTGGTGAGTATTTGCCTCAGGTTGGGGGGCTGACTGTAAGCAAGGAGTGGCCTGCCTCCCAAGGTCTGTGAGAATGAGGGATCATTGATGATGTGCTGGAGATGTTTTAGCTGGGGGCTGTATGTGATGGCCTGTGGGATTCTGTTGTTTTCCTTGTTGGGCTTCTTCTGTAGTAGATGACTTCTGAGTACCCATCTCACTCTGTCAATCTGTTTCCTCATTTCCTTAGGTGGGTATTATAGTTTTAAGAATGCTTGATAAGATCTTTTAGATGTTTGTTTCTGTCTGAGGGATTGAAGCAAATGTGGTTGTATCTTAGGGCTTGGCTGTAGACAATGGATCATGTGATATGTTCTGGATGGAAGCTGGAGGCATGTAGGTAAGTATAGCAGAGAGTAGGTTTCCAGTATGGGTGGTGTTTATGTGACCATTACTTGTTTCCACTGTAGTGTCCAAGAATTGGATCTCTTGTGTGGACTGGTCCAGGCTGAGGTTGATGGTGCAGTGGAAATTGTTGAAATTCAGGTGGAATTCTTCAAGGGCCTCCTTCCCGTAGGTCCATATAATGAAGATATCATCAATGTAGCACAAGTAGAGGAGGGGCTCTGGGAGACGAGAGCTGAGAAAGCGTTGTTCTAAGTCAGCCATAAAAATGTTGGCATACTGTGGGGCCATGCGGGTACCCATAGCAGTGCCGCTGACTTGAAGGTATAAGTTGTCTCCAAATCTGAAATGGTTGTGAGTGAGGACAAAGTCCCAAAGTTCAGCCACCAGGTGTGCTGTGGCCTCATCAGGGATACTGTTCCTGACAACTTGTAGTTCATCGTCATGTGGAATATTGGTGTAAAGAGCTTCTACATCCATGGTGGCCAGGATGGTGTTTTCAGGAAGATCACCAATACATTGTAGTTTCCTCAGGAAGTTGGTGGTGTCTCGAAGATAGACCCTATGCTGCCAGCACTCCTAGCTGAGGAGAGAGTCCAAATATCCAGGTAATCCTGCTGTAATAGTGCCAATTCCTGAGATGATGGGGTGTCCAGAATTTCCAAGTTTATGGATCTTGGGTAGCAGATGGAATACCCCTGGTCAGGGCTCTAGATGTTTGTCTGTGTAGATTTGTTCCTGTGCTATAGCAGGGAGTTTCTTGAGCAGATGGTGTAGTTTCTTTTGGTACTCCTCAGTGGGATCGGAGGATAGTGGCCTGTAGAATGTGGTGTTGGAGAGTTGCCTGGCAGCCTCCTGTTCATAATTCGACCTGTTCATGATGACTACACCACCTCCTTTGTCAGCCCCTTTGATTATAATATCAGAGTTCTTTCTGAGGCTGTGGATGGCGTTGCATTCTGTATGACTGAGGCTATGGGGCAAATGATGCTGTTTGTTCACAATTTCAGCCTGTGCACATTTGTGGAACGCTATGTAGAAGTCCAGTCTGTTATTTCAACCGTCAGGAGGAGTCCACGCAGAATTCTTCTGGTGTTGGTAGGAGGGTTCCTGTGGGTCAATGCACTGTTGAGTGGTGCGTTTGAAAATATTCCTTGAGTCGGAGATGGCAGAAGTAGGTTTCCAGATCACCACAGAATTGTATCATGTGTGGGGGTGGTGGGACAGAAAGAGAGTCCCTGAGATAGGACAGACTCTTCTGCCAGGGTAAGTGTGTGGTTGGATAGATTAACAATATTGTTGGGTGAGTTAAGGGTACCACTGTTGTAACCCCTTGTGGCATGTAGGAGTTTACTGTCCTTTCTCCTCTGTAGAGAAGTGTGAACATAAGAAACTTGTTAGAGTGATGGGGTGGTGATAAAGCTGTTGCCTCTGGAGAGCAGAGCAATGCTTCTTTGTTCCTTGTTCTAGCCTGTGGGGGGGCACATCTGGTTATGGAAATTGTATGGTGGGCAATAAATGCTCATAAAATTGGGGGTTGGGATGCAGGAGGGCATGAGGGCTCCAGCTGGGGGTGCAGGCTCTGGGGTGGGGCTGGGCATGAGGAGTTGGGGGTGCAGGAGGTTGCTCCGGGCTGGGACTGAGCGGTTTGGAGGGCAGGAGGGGGATCAGGGCTGCAGCAGGGGGTTGGGGCATGGGAGGGAGTCAGGGGGCAGGCTCTGGGCAGCGCTTAACGCAAGCAGCTCCCAAAAACAGTCCCCCCTCCTGCTCCTATGCGGTGGTGTGGCCAGGCAGCTCTGTGCTCTGCCCTGTGCGCAGGTACTGCCCCTTGGGGTGGGGCAGCATGAGGAGCCCCCTGGCTGCTCCTATGCGTAGGAGCCGGAGTGGGGACGTGCTGCTGCCTCTGGGAGCTGTGCAGAGTCGGGCAAGCCCCAGACCCTGCCTCCTGGCAGGAGCTCGAGGGCCGGATTAAAACGTCTGGAGGGCTGGATGTGGCACCCAGTCCGCAGTTTGCCCACCTGTGTTCTAGACCCTGTAAATTCTTTCTAGCCCTCCACTTGTTTCAAAGTTTATGCTACAGTTTCTACATTTTCTGTCTTCTTAAACACTAAGTACAAAGCAGTGCCCAGTGTGATACCTTCCAGTTTTGATTCTGCATTCTTTAGGAATTAAGGAATTAAGGCATAAAATAGTCTCTCTGTGTCTATCAGTTTGATTATATTTTCTAATACCTGAACATGCTTGTTATACCATTTTGACATATATTTGTACCAGAGGTTTAGAAAATTGCTATATCTGAAAATTGAGAAACATGCCATCACTGTATATAGAAATAGTAGTCTAGAAATCAGAACATTATATAACTAAGATCTGTGCCACGGACCTAGTAAAAAAAGACTGGATTACTTTGTCCCCAAAATGAAAAATGTACATGTTTTGAAAGTCATCTTTTGCTGTTAAAGGTAGGATCAACATCTTGAGCATAAGAGATTTGACTTTTAGACTAAAGGCTCATTATCTTTGAGGTACATTAGCAAGTTAGCTTTTGGGAGAAAAGGCATAGGCCACCTACTTTCCAATGGTACTTGAGTTTTGTGAGTGTTTATTTACATGATTTAAAAAAAAACAACCTTCAACTCAATGCATTCAGAATCTTTTTTAAACTGTGGACCACAGTGGATGAATTAAAATGAGGTAGAAAATTATTCATCACTGAAATCTTAATTTAGGGGTAAATCCCATCCTGCATCTCACCAAACATTAATCAAAGGACTTTGTTCAAGCATTTCTTATTGGGGTAGGAAGGATGGACTCCTTCTTTCAATTTACAGAGTGCCAGTAGAGCTGCTCTGTGATGACTGTCGCATCTCTTCTATTAGTGGATCTTCATAGTCATGTATGCACTGGCTATACTTCTGCTCTCTTCATCATGGAGACGTCTTATGTAGTGTGCAGAATCACATTTGTTTTGCAACCATTTAGATAGTACACTCTCACAGTGGGGGTGTCAGGATTTGGGCCATAGTGTAATTTCAGAAAATACTTACATGTGCCAGAGCACTGCTAAACTCGGAAAATGTAATAGTGCAGCATTGCCTTCAGAGCTGGGTAGCTGGAGAGTGGCGGCTTCTGGCTGGGAGACCAGCTTTGAAGGCAGAGCCACAGCCGGCAGCAGGGCAGAAGTAAGGATGGCATGGTATCGTATTGCCATCCTTACTTCTGCGCTTCTGCCTGCAGAAAGGGGCTCTCAGTCAGCAGTCGCCACTCTCTGGCCACCCAGCTCTGAAAGCAGCAGCACAGAAATAAGGGTGCTATGGTATAATATTGCCATCCTTGCTTCTGGTGGAGGGGCACTGCCTTCAGAACTGGGCACCTGGCCAAAAGCTGCTGCTCTCTGGCCGCCCAACTCTGAAGGCAGCACTGAAGGGTGGCAATACCACAACCCCCCTAAAATAACTTTGAAGCCCCTCTGCAACTCCCTTTTGGGTCAGGACCCCGAATTTGAGAAATGCTGGTCTCCCCATTGGAATCTGTATTGTATAGGGTAAAAGCACACAAAAGACCAGATTTCACTGTGGGAAACCAGATTTCACAGTCCGTGACGTGTTTTTCAAGGCCGTGAATTCGGTAGAGCCCTATCCATAAACAATAAAGTGATGCAAAACTGGATTTTGGTCCTGTTACCTACCACCACTAGTTCATATTGACACAATATATCTTCCAAAGAACACTGAGTATGCTTCCCACCCTACATAGTTTTACCCATAATCATTCCCTAATAATGCCCAGTATTGCCCTTCTGCACATTTTTTTTTTCCTTTTGGTGTTGGGCCAGGAGTGGAGGGTGGGAGGGGGAGACATGCATCTCCACCACCTTTTCTTGGTAAAACTGTAATAAGAGTGTGGTTATATTCAGTAGATTCTAATCCCCTTCGTTATTTATCCTCACCCTGAAATTTCCAGCAAGCATACCAATGTGGAACCTATTGAGTAGAAATTGGTGACAAGGGGTTTATTAAGCTGTAGGTTATGTACAGAGCACTTTTGTGTCTTTCCACTGCTGGCACCCAGTGCTAGCTCCTTTAGACATACCATCTGCTCCTGCACTGATGCATTTTACCAGTCAGCCCTGCTGTTCTCAGAAATTGATTATGATCACACAATTAGTCAATTTCACTTAATGTATACTATAAGTAGTGTTTCAATACAAGAGGACCACAACTCCTGATCTGAACCTGAAAGAACATTTAGAAAAGAGGGAGGATCATTATGTACAGAAGAAGAAGCAGAGGAGGTGAGGCCAAGGGAGAGAAAAGGACATGGAAAGGAGAGACTAGAGTACTAGTCTAAAATTGATTCCCCTTAATATTGGTATCCACTAAACTTACACAATTAGGAATGTGTAGACTTTCAGAATTTAGAGATGGACTGTGCTGTGCTTTTAGTATGCTAAAAATTTAGACCGCTTTGTTAGCTGGTAGTGCTGGGGTATTTATGGATTTAAATAAGAAATTAGCATGGGATGCCTTTATTTGTACATCCAAACTGATTATTCATAGAGGTGATTTGACAGAGCTGTTGCATTTTCGCTGAGTGCACAGAAAGTCTGTTCACAGTCAGGAAATCTATTTGTACAATGTATTGTAAAACATCATAAGAATACTAAGGCTAAATTGATACTGGACAAGAGACACAGGAGCAAAATCTAGACAGGCAAATTAATATCATGATTGTTCTTTTGTCTGGGATTATTTTATTCTGGAAGAGCTAAGAGGATACTGTGTCATTAGAAGAAAGCAAAACTACCATGCCCAGTGACTTTGCACAATTCTGATAAAATATTAGGAAAGGATAACTTTTGGAGTAAAAAGGAAAATTGTTTGAAATGTTACTTAATGCTGTAATGTGGTTTTCGAATGAGAGAGCATGAAGTTAATTTTATATTTGATCTTCATTTGCCATTTGTCTGTATAAAAATTCTTTTGTGGTTGACAGTTCATTTGCTTTCTAGGAAAGTGGATACTAACTAAGGACTACATAATTAATAGTGCCGAAAGTGGCAGATGGCTTGATGAAACAACTTATGAATGGGGATATAAAATTGAAAAAGACTCCCATTATTCACCTCAAATGCAATCTGCACCTAAAAGATGGCGCGAAGAACTGACATGCTCTGGTGCTTTAGGTGCCTTCCACAGATGGAAAGTTATCCTCCTTGTGAAAGAAGGTGATAAACGAAGGGATTCTATCACAAGGTAGGATGATACTACTTAAAGTTGAAGTAATGAATGATAAAATAGTTGATATAGCTAAATTGTTGTTCTCCCTCTCCCATCCCAATTAATTTGGTCTACAACAACTTCCAGTGCTTTAGTCTCTGCATAACATACTGTTCCACAATTATAATAGTTGGAATGGTAAAAAAATGTTGTTTTTATCTTCCAGTTTAGTTTCTTTTGACTTATTACTATTACCACATTGTTGACTATAGCACTTACAATTTTATGTTATGTTATGTTTAATGTTAAATTAATAGCCTAGGAAGACTACCTATGCCCCCGCACCCTGATTTGTTCATAGCCATATCCTCAGAGTTTATGCTCATTAGAAAAATAAAGGAATGCTGCTATGGTACCGAAATAGTGTCCAGAATCATATTTTGTCTGTGTAATGAAGCTTTCTTTGAGTTGTATGTTACATTCTACCTATGCATCTAGCATTTTGTTAACTTTGATAAATGTTTAGATATGAAAATACCATTAAACTATTCCATTACTATGGTATTTTTAAAATAAGGACATCTTGGTCTAGTTCCACTTCCCCCCCGCCCTCTTTTCTGTTTTTGGCCTACTCCTCCCCCAAAACTGTAGTGCCTAAATGCTCAGGTTGAACTTGGAGAGGCGGGTGTGTCATTAAAACGGCAAGGAATACAGTTAGTTCTGTGGTGATCATAGTCTATTGTAAAACTACCCCCCTTTTCTCTGGGATGGCAACTTTGTCTTTTATTACATGAGCAGCAATCCTAGTCTTGTTTTCCTCTGTCTCATATGGTAAGAGTGAAATAATATGCTAAGTATGGTTCGACATATTGTAAAGCCACATTCTGACTGACTTGAACCTCTTAGGTCACACTCGTGCAGCAGCTCTCTAGCGGCACTGCAGCAGCCTCAGAACTGAAAAACACAAAAACTTACTCACATCATGATAAAGAGGGGAGTTTCAAAAGATGATGATAAAGGAGGGGATGGGAGGAGAAGGAACTGAAAGGAAAAAATTAGTTTAAAAGTGCTCACTTGGCCTTTTGGGATCTCTAGCCACTTCTGTCCCACTTTGTTTTAAAACAAACTTGGTCTTCTTTAATATTTTAAGACCTAGTTCTGAGATGTATATGTTTTAATAAAGTGAGCTGAAAGTGGCCATTGAACCACATCCTGCTGCTGACAGGGCAGGTAGGCTTCTGAAGGATAGGAGTGAATGAGAAGGATCTTAATGCTCAAACATCACGATGAAAAAGTTTCTAGTAGAATATAGGGCATAATACCTGCTCATGTTCATAATTTTTTTTTAATTAAAAAAACTCGTTCCAATAGCCAGTTAAGCCATTAGTGCATCAGGTGGTTATTGTTGCACTACTTGAGTGGTTGAAGGAATTTTGCCTTCAGCCTCATGATATAGTACATGTTAAAAGTTTTACAATCTGCGCCTTCTTGTGACTTATTGCTATTTTTCAGGCTCTGCTAAAGACTCTCCCTTCCTTACACTAAGCAAGTTTGAGCTCAAGAATCTGGAGCAGAAAGAATATTTTTCAACTGGAATATTAAACTGAATTTAAAACAAATGTTTGTGTTAATTTTGTTGGAACAGCTCCTTAAAATTGCATATATTGGGGTAGTGAAAGAGATTTTGAATTAAGCAGTGAAGAAAGGCTCTGAGATCAAAGCCTCATTACACTAGGCCTAGATATAGACATGGTCCCTGCCTTCAAAAGCTTATATTCTAAAAAGACAAACAATATAAAAGGGTGGTGAAGGAGATGCTATACAATGTTACATGCACATATACCTGTCATATTTGATTTATTCCCCCCGTTCACCAGGCTTAGGGGTAAGGAGGCAGGGAGAAATTGGAGTAAGTCAATACTCTTGCTGCAATTACAACACTTGGGCAGGCAGGGG
Source organism: Gopherus flavomarginatus (assembly GCF_025201925.1). Lineage (NCBI taxonomy): Eukaryota > Metazoa > Chordata > Testudines > Testudinidae > Gopherus > Gopherus flavomarginatus. The sequence goes on from NC_066619.1 coordinate 61,158,924, forward strand.
GAAAGCAAATATGACTGGTATATGAGCATATGATACTACATAGTATCTCTTCATCCTTTAATACTATTTTGTCTTTTTAGACTATAAAAAGAATCTTTGTAGAGATTTTAAGGAAGATAGGGTAGTTGTTTGACATGTCAGTTTGGAGAGTGTTCAGGACTGCAGGTTTCATCCAAGCCATTTTCTAAAGCTGATTGAAGTCCAACTTAATTTTATATTTGTGGTCCACTGGCATTTAACAGCAGGTTCTCTGTCAAATTAATGTCTATAGATTAAACAGCAGAGATCTGAAAATCCCAGCTCCTGCTCATAGGAGACGAATGTAATTCCCCTCAAGACAAAACCAAATTTATTCTTATAGGGCCTAAGCTTCTTACGGATCTCATGTAGCTCTCTAAAACTATCTCAAGACACAGGCCATAATAACCACTTTTCATCCTCGCATATCAATATTAACCTAGGTTACTCCTAGACTGAAACCTCCTTGTAAGTAGGTAGTCAGCCTGCATCCAGAAATTGTGGGTTGACCCCATTCCAAAAGAGAGAACCATTAACATCTAGTTTATTAAGTTGTATATGGTTTCTCCTTTCTTGGCAGGGGGAAATTGAGCTGTCTTGTGCCCTTCTCAGCAAAATGCGTTAAGTATTGCTTTAATGGCAGAGGATATAAACAAGCCAATTTCCTTCTTGGCAGGGAAAGTAAACAGCCATTATTCCTGACCTGTGGCTTTAGCATTCCACTACAAGTTATCATTTTTCCGCTTCCTCTATCTTTGTTGCTGTCCCAGTGAGACACAGTTGACTACAGGTTTTGTTCCCTCATCTTCAGTGTCTGGGTACATACATCCTGCACCACTTCTGAAAGACATTCTGTTCTTTCACTGGAATCTTAACATGCTTCTGCAAATCCCTATTTGTTAAGAATGAAAGTAACCTACATCAGAAAGACAAATGAACTGAGAGTTGTGCGCATCAGGGAATCTATATTTCTTTTTTTCCACGACGTTACCATACAACAACCTTGGCATCCCTTTACTTATGCATAAAAGCATTGCAGGGTAGATATTTTGCTTTCTGAAAACATAGCTTTCAGTCAAGTGTCCTATAGCTGCCAGTAACTTTTAAAAAGGATTGATTTTTCTCTATCAGCTATACTTAATACTACTGTTTGTTCTCCTCTGCCTTTCTCCAATTATTACTAACGTGTGTGTGTGTATTTGTAAGAAAACATGACAGGTAACAGAAGAGGAGAAAAAGGGGTCTTCTAAATTGGTGGATGCATATACTAGAAAAAATAATTGATGGATAAAGAATGAAATCCCTGGTCTGTCTGACACACACACACACACACACACACACACACACACACACACACACACACACACTAATATATGCATCCACCAATTTAGAAGACCTTTTTCTCCTCTCCCCCTCTGTTACCTGTCATCTGTTCTTAGAAATATAAATTGCAGCAGTGCACCTTTGGAACTTTTGTATGGGGAAATAATTACAGTGGACCAGAAACATTAGCTGAGCTGTCTGGGTATTACATTAGGTGGGACTAGCTGCACTGCTGTGGAGTCATTCCTGCAGTGTAGGTACACCTCTACCCTGATATAACACTGTCCTCTGGAGCCAGAAAAATCTTACCACATTATAGGTGAAACCACGTTATAGTGAACTTGCTTTGATCTGTTGGAGCACACAGCCCCACCCACCTGGAGCGCTGCTTTACCACGTTATATCTGAATTCATGTTATATCGGGTTGCGTTATATCAGGGTAGAGGTGTATCTTATGAATTTACATACATACACACATCTATATCTATATCTGTCTATCTGTCTTATGAATCTTCCAATTTACAGGTAAGGAAAATACTCCATTTTCAGTAAATCCCTCCTTATTTAGATAAAGATCCACTAATTCTCTTGAGCTGTATTGCAATAAACCATAGTTACTGTAATACAAAATTTGATCTTTATAAAAATGCACTTGTAGATGCTTCCTAAAAGGTGAAGAAAATTAGTATTCTCTTCTAAACTGAGAAGACAATTCTGTTTAGTTGGGTTACCTACTGGTCCCAGGGCTCTGAAGTGCTCAGTTAGCCTGCTAAGGACGGAGTGTGACTTCATACCTACCCATTTTCTGTAAATTTTGGGTGCATTGTAGCCTGTGAGCATTAAAAAATACCTTTTAAAACAATTTTTCAGTAAATATATATTTTAAACTGTGTGTGTATATATATATATATATATATATTTTTAGAGTTCTAGAAGCTGGAAAGGCAATTATATATCCACCACAAAAGGAAGTGAGAGCTGTTACTCATGTATTCACTGATAATAAAAGCGTCACCATAGAGAGAGAGAAACGTCTCTTTGAGGCTCCATATTATCCTGTGCAATATATAGGGGATTATCTTTTTGAGGTAAGTAAAATAAATATTTTTAACTGAAATTAATGCTTCATGAATAGTGTGTTTATTGATTAGAACATACTGCAACTCTGACAAAAGTGAAAGGGATACTATCAACTTTTTTTTAAATGCACTATTTATTATTACTATTATTTTTTATTACTTTATTTTATTTTAATTCTGATCACCTTTTAAATAGCATGTGCTAACTTTTAGGGGTTTTTTTAAGTGTCATTGAGAAGATTGTGTATAGCCAGGTTTTCTGTTCTGCTTTTGGTTGGGTCGGATAGCAACACCACCAAGCACCCTCTTTCTCTGGGCACACACCTGCCTACTATCTTTTCAATTGCTGCTTATTCACTGCTGTTACTTGTAAACATACTGTTAGAGCTACAAGTATACACTTTGAGCAGTTCATGAAAGTGATGCAACTGACCAAACAGTGAAACTGACTATTCACAAAATGCCAAATTAAAACTATTTTCCTCCCCGTAATTGTTTTTCTAGTATCCAAGAAAAAATCTACTTCCATTTGACATTTTTGTACTTAAAGTCTGACAATGTCTACTTAACTGCATTAAAACTGTATCTTCACACTTCAAAAATCAGTTTAGTGATTTACCTTCCCCACCCCCATGCATGAACTCAGAAGTTACCCTGCATTTTCATCCAGATCATATTACAAATTATGCTAAAATGTTAAAGTTCAGAAACTTATTGAAAGCAAATGCAGCTTGCCAGTGGTTAATTGGACTATAGTGCCTAGTGATATTGTAGCAGTTATGAAACTGAAGAGGAACTCAGAATTGGTAGGTTCAAAACTTCATGTCTTGCTTTTCACTCAGAACTTCACAAAGCCAAATCTTTAGTGCAATTTTATGGAAAAAAAATGATGTGTTCCACAATACTATGTGAAAGACCTGGGGCCATGTCTACACTACAGGAACTATATAATATGTTGGTACAGTAACTTCTCACTTAACTTAGTTATGTTCCTGAAAAATGCGACTTTAAGTGAAACAATGTTAAGCGAATCCAATTTCCCCATAAGAATTAATGTAAATGAGGGAGTTAGGTTCCAGGGAAATAGTTTTCACCAGACAGACTATTTTTACTTACACACACACACACTTTTTAAACAAAGAATTTAATACTGGTACACAGTGATGATGATTGTAAAGCTTGGTTGAGGTGGAGGAGTCAGAGGGTGGGATATTTCCCTTATGGCTAAATGATGAACTAGCAATTGGCTGAGCCCTCAAGGGTTAACACTCTCTACATAAGGCAGCAGGAATGGAGGGAGATATGTGCATATCCCTTAAGTACACTATCTTGTTAATTAGATCAGCTTGTTGAGATGGCAGCTGCTGCAAGCTCCCTCCATCCTGAGCCCTGGTGTGTCCCCCCTGCTCTATGGAAGATGGGGTAAGCGGGGTGCAGGAGCAGGAGGGAGGGGGACACCCTGACATTAGCTCCCCTCTTCCTTCTCCCTCTCCCTCCTCCCCTGCACAGCAAGCAGGAGTCTTGGGGAGCAGCTCCAAGGCAGAGGGCAGGAACAGCACATAGATGAACTGCAGGCAGCTGCTGGACAGGGAACTTAGGGGAGTGGGGAGCTGATGGTGGGGGGCTGATAGGGAGCTGCCAGTCCACCCTGGTTTCAAGCCCCCACCAGCTAACTGCAATGGGCTGTTCTTCCTGCAAGCAGTAGACAAAGCAGGTGGCTGCCAAACGACGTTAAAAGGGAGCATTACACAACTTTAAATGAGCATGTTCCCTAATTGATCAGCAACATAACAACAAAACAACGTTAACTGGGACGACTTTAAGTGAGGAGTTACTGTCTAACGTAGTGTAGACAGCCTACAGCAATGGAAGTGGTTTTTTCATTACTGTAGGAACATCACCTCCTTGAGCAAAAGTACTTAGGCCAACGAAAGCATTTGGGGGTTAAGTCAGTATGGCTACAGCACTTAGGGATGTAGATTTTTCACACCCCTGAGTACCACAGCTATTTTGACATTAATTTTAATTACAGAGCAGACCTTAGTCTGCTTCCAGTTTCTACTCTGTAACTTTGACCAGGGAATGCTTTCTGGAAAAGAAGTGCAGTTATGAACATTGTACATTTGAATCTTGCTCCCATTGAGGCCAATGGTAGAACTCCTCTTTAATTTCATTTATTTGTCCCAAGGAGGAGTTAGTTATCCAGTCCTTTTTGGCCAGGAAAAATTGTGGCCGCAGCTTAAGGCTTAGCGGAGGATGATGTGTAGGGAAGAAAGGATGCAGAATATTTCCATGCTAGGAATCTAATGTGGTATTTATATGCAACCTTACGATAACAAGCCAGCATGCTACAGATTTTATTAAGAGAACTTTCAAGTATCTAAATGGTTATAAACTGTGACATACTTAGACTTTGTGTATTAGATCACAAATAAATAGAGGACATGTGTAGTGAACAGACTCAGTTTAAAGGAGAATTCTTCTTTATGTAGCTTGTTCATACTCAGTTTCAGAATAGCAGTGCCTGTTGCCCCCCTCCAGCATCTCCCCTCTCTATCGCTGAACATTTTGATGGCAAGGCTATAAAAGAGGGTGCTGTATTTCAGGGGCTCCTGTTACTTCTAACTATGACAGCAGATTGACCAGGAAACTCGCTGGGTCTTTATGACCTGGCTTCATTGGAGCTGATTGGTCTCAGTGCCACCTTAGCTCTCTAGTTATCCAATCAGTCTAGTTAAGTTAGATCAATGTTTCTGAACCGTTGGAACTGGCGTTCTTTGAGAATACTGGTGCATATTCACATTTTCTACCCTCCTTCCACAAATTAAGTTGTCTCAGAGGAAGAGGGGATGTGAGGAGGTAATAGAAGGAACTTAGACAGCTGGAGCACAGCACTCCATTCTGTAGCCTCAACCTTAGAACATTCAAGAAGGGTGAGGGAAGGACACGAGCTACTAAAAGGTTCTGTCCGTGCATCCCAGGAGTGTGCATGTGAAGTCACATCAAAGAACTCCACTTACAGACAAGTGGCCTTCATTTTATTATCTTGGTTTTGGCTGAATCTTATCCTTCTTAAAACAGTGTGTGACTAAAGTTACTTGGTTTCATTTTGACATTATAATGCCATCTCTGCACACTTGAACTGAAATCGTTTTGCTTGAACTTGACATTGTGACAACTGCACACTTACACTAATCTTATTTTGCATTGTAGTCTGAAGTCATACTATGGTTTTCAGAATCTTCCATTAAAGCTTCCTATGGGATGGTAATTAGGAACTCAATTTCCTCAATTGCTTGGCACTGTGGCAAATCAGCAAAGTACATAAACAAGTGCTTGATGAAGACCACATGAGTAATCCCACAGAAGCCAATAAGACTTCTTTCATGCTTAAAGTTAAGCACACATTTGAGTGTTTTGCTGATGTAGCAGGGATGGTACCTCCAGAGCACCCCTTCATGGCAGGGCATGGCTTTTCAGGCACCCCAACTTCAGTGGCCAGTAACTTTCCACCATCAGAAGTATTTAGAACAAGAATCCCCTTCTGGACTCTTGCAATATTAACTTTTCCCAAATAGTTTCCAGTGACCCTGCAGATCCAACCCTTCCCTCTTGGCTAAGTGATTACACATCTTTCCTTCCAGGACTTTTGTTGTGGTTCTCTCTCTCCCTTTAAATTGCCCTTCATTGGTTCCACCTGAGCTGGCAACAGTCATTCAAGAAACAAGGCTAAAACCAAAACCTTCATAATAGTTCTTCCTCCATACATCTCTGCTGTGGCACAGTCTTTCTGCCTCCCTCCACAGCTTGGAGGCCAGGTCACATCACTGTAGTCTTTTCTCACCATGTGTCTCACAGGCTTCTGCAGGAACCTTCTTTCTCTCTAAGTCTCCTCCTCTGATGAGGGAAGAGACACCTTATGTACTTCTTTCTTTCCCCAGACCTTGTCCTGGTTGGCTGAAAGGAAGGGGAGCCGTGCCCCACCCAAACCACAAAATCCCAATCTCTTAAAGATACAGTTACCTGGAAAAGCAGCAAAGAATCCTGTGTCACCTTATAGACTAACAGACGTTTTGGAGCATGAGCTTTCGTGAGTGAATACCCACTTCATCAGATGCATGTAGTGGAAATTTGCAGGGGCAGGTATATATATGCAGGCAAGCTAGAGATAATGAGGTAGTTCAATCAGGGAGGATGAGGCCCTGTTCTAGTAGTTGAGGTGTGAAAACCAAGGGAGGAGAAACTGGTTTTGTAGTTGGCAAGCCATTCACAGTCTTTGTTTAATCCTGAGCTCATGGTGTCAAATTTGCAGATGAACTGAAGCTCAGCAGTTTCTCTTTGAAGTCTGGTCCTGAAGTTCTTTTGCTGCAGGATGGCCACCTTAAGGTCTGCTATAGTGTGTCCAGGGAGGTTGAAGTGTTCTCCTACAGGTTTTTCTATATTGCCATTCCTAATATCAGATTTGTGTCCGTTTATCCTTTTCCGTAGCGACTGTCCAGTTTGGCCGATGTACATAGCAGAGGGGCATTGCTGGCATATGATGGCGTATATTACATTGATGGATGTGCAGGTGAACGAACCGGTGATGGTGTAGCTGATCTAATTAGGTCCTGTGATGGTGTCGCTGGTGTAGATATGTGGGCAGAGTTGGCATCGAGGTTTGTTGCATGGATTGGTTCCTGAGCTAGAATTACTATGGTGCGGTGTGCAGTTACTGGTGAGAATATGTTTCAGGTTGGCAGTTTGCCTGTGGGCGAGGACTGGCCTGCCACCCAAGGCCTGTGAAAGTGTGGGATCATTGTCCAGGATGGGTTGTAGATCCCTGATGATGCGCTGGAGAGGTTTTAGCTGGGGACTGTATGTGATGGCCAGTGGAGTCCTGTTGGTTTGTTTCTTGGGTTTGCCTTGCAGTAGGAGGCTTCTGGGTACATGTCTGGCTCTGTTGATCTGTTTCCTTATTTCCTCTTGCGGATATTGTAGTTTTGAGAATGCTTGGTGGAGATTTTGTAGGTGTTGGTCTCTGTCTGAGGGGTTAGAGCAGATGCGGTTGTACCTCAGTGCTTGGCTGTAGACAATGGATCGTGTGATGTGCCTGGGATGGAAGCTGGAGGCATGAAGGTAGGCATAGCGGTCGGTAGGTTTTCGGTATAGGGTGGTGGTAATGTGACCATCACTTATTTGTACCGTGGTGTCTAGGAAGTGGACCTCCCGTGTAGATTGGTCCAGGCTGAGGTTGATGGCGAGGTGGAAGCTGTTGAAAGTGTGGTGGAATTTTTCCAGAGACTCTTTCCCATGGGTCCAGATAATGAAGATGTCATCAATGTAGCGTAGGTAGAGAAGGGGCGTGAGTGGACGAGAGATGAGGAAGCGTTGTTCCAGGTCGGTCATAAAAATATTGGCATATTGTGGGGCCATGCGGGTGCCCATAGCGTTGCCACTGATCTGGAGATATATATTGTCCTCAAATTTGAAATAGTTGTGTGTGAGGATAAAGGCACAGAGCTCAGCAGCCAGTTGTGCTGTGGCATCATCAGGGATACTGTTTCTGACAGCTTGTATTCCATCTGTGTGTGGGATGTATCATGTTGGTGGGAGGGGCAGGGCAGAAAGAGAGTCCCCGAGATAAGACAGACTTTCCTTCTGGGCTGAGTGTGTAGTTGGATAGATTGACAATATTGCTGGGTGGGTTGGGGGTACCATGGTTGTGGCCCCATGAGGTAGGTAGGAGTTTAGACAGCTTACAGTCCTTTTTCCTATGTAGAGAGGTGAAGTGAGTAATGTAGATCTCCTGTCTTATTTTAGTGAAGTCCGTTTGTATGGAAGGTTTGTTATTAATGAGAGTTTCCAGGTTGGAGAGCTCTTTTTTGATGTTTTCCTGTTTGCTGTATAGGATGCTGATCAAGTGGTTCCTCAGTTTCTTTGATAGAGTATGGCATAATCTCTCACTGTGGTCTGTGTAGTTACCTGGGTTTCCCTAGACTCTTAACTATTACCCTAGGACCATTTACTCTTCTCAGCATCTGCTCCAGAGCTCCTGGAACAGGATTTGGCTTGCCACAATCCCCACTACCTCTTAAACAGGGCAGACCACTCTGTTAGAGCAGGATTGGTGCCGGAGTGCTCAGCACCTTGCAGGATTGAGCCTTAGTTTATTACTCCCTCAAAGTGAATGTCAAATTCAAACAGCGATAAAATAACAAGGAATGTGGCCAGGTCTACAGAATAAGGGATTCTGTCTTGGAAAGCAGTGACTCTGAAAAGAATTTAGGGGTCATAATAGATGAGCAACTCAGCATGAGTTTCCTGTGTGATGCTGTGACAAAAAGCGCTAATGTGGATATATAAGTAAGGGAGGTGATTTTTACCTTTCAGTGTGGCATTGGTGACACCTATACTGGAAAACTGCCTCCAGTTCTCGCCTCCTTATTTTTAAAAAATGATATTGATAGTTTGGAAAGGGAGCAAAAGAATGTCACCAACATTTGAGGACTGGGAAAAATTCTTTACAGTGAGAGATTTAAAAATCTCAGTCTGTTCAGTTTATCCAAAAAAAAAAAAAAAAAGTGATTTGATTAGTGTATAAGTACCTTCACAGGGAGAAAATATTGGATCTAAAGATCTCTAATTTTAGTGGAGAAAGGCAGAAAAGAACCAGTGACTGGGAACTATAATTTGTCTGGCTTCAATCAGAAATTGGGCATAAATTTTTAACAGTAAGGGTGATTAACGATTGGTTGGATTAACAATGGTTAAAATTAGTGATTGATTAACATTTGGTTAAAATCATGCACTGAAAATCTTTATGAAACGTATTTTTCCCATATTGTACAGTACCTGACTAATTTAATGTGTAATTATTTTATAACAACAATGGACTAAATTGTAGCTTTGCCAAAAGGCCTGTGTATGGAGCAGTGTGTAGTTAGACTGTGATTCTACTAAGGGAAGAGTTTAAGACCTAGAAGGACTGGATGACTTGGAGAACTGGTAAATAAGATATAGAACCTTTAAACTGTAGGTTGCCAGTTGAGCTTCATCACTGCTAGTCAGCCACTGGAAGGAATTGACATCTGATTATATTTTATTGCCCTTTATGAAATTGGGGCTTCTCTAGAAAAGGAGTTAATCAGTAATTGTTATTCTGTAGTAACTCAGTGTGTGAACACTCTTACTTTGGAATAAGAGTGCCTTACCCCCTGGATTAAGCTAATTCAAAGTAAGAGCGTCCATCCACACAGAATTAATCAGGAATACTTATCTTTTAATTTCACACCCTATTTTAGTCCAAAATAATTTTATAAACTTTATAAAAAATATATGCAAAAATATCTAAAGAGGAGAAAAAAGGTGCAAGTAATTTTTAGACAGCTGTCTCTATATATGCAAGTTTTAAATCTTTTGACCTTCACAGAATGAAATACAAAATATTACTGAAGATAACCAAATGAACCATCTTTTAGCCGAACAAGAAGCCAGAGATACGTCTGACATGCAACTTGTTGCAATGAAAAATGCATTAATAAAGCATATGTATTTTACTCAGGTAAGAAAAAAACAGGACTATGCATAAACTTTTAATTGTAAAAATGTAATAAAATTCTCCCTAGATATATTTGCCCTTCAAACACAAATGCAACAAAGATAACATTAGATGTCTTAACCTCTGCAGCAATTGTAACAATATATAGTAACTTGTAAAGTTTAAAAATTGTATACAGTACTTAGTGCAATGCTATCTTATACCAAACTAAGATTCATTCTATTATGAGGTTAATATATGTTTATATATATATAATATATATATATTAATATTATATATTAATATTGTTTAATATATGTCTAATGAAAAAATGGACTAGATGAAATATCAGTGGTAATACCACAGATAACTGATTGGTCATTTTGTTTCATTTTGATTTTTAACTGTCTCACAAAACAGTGGATTGGCCTTTAGTCTTTCTATGACTGGCCTTTAAATAGCTATATTTATGTTTACATGTTCGTCTCAAAACCAAAGAAATCCCTGAACCAGCAACATTTTGCTGAGCATTATGAAGAATTCTTATTGCTGTGTGGAATGTATATTAAGGAAAATAAAACTTAATGCATCCTACCATTTTAATAATATCACAGATTTAATCATGAAGTGCATTAGGAAGTGAGGGCATTATTTTATATTTAGAAAAATGAACAATTAATTGTTTTGAATCAATACAGTATATATTCCCACCATAATACTGTTATTTAGTAGTTCTTATGTGAGCCCTAATACAGCAAACACACATTTGTAGTCTTATGAATCTGTCTCTCTTCAGGAGCAGGTCCATGGTATATATTAATACTTGTTTTATTATTATGCAGTAAAAGTACGTTTTCAATTTAGTGTTGCCATACCCACAAAAGCAAAGAATAAAAAGTTAACCTTCCAATAGTAAATATCCAATGCTCTTCTACTCACAGGCACATGATTTATCAAAACCACAACTACCATACATCAGACCATTCACTGTAACCTTACCTCTGCCCCCATCTTTTCCTTCCTCTTACACACATCTTTACCAGATTATTTCTTCCTCTCCCTCCCTCTTCCCTCCCCCGCCCCAAATGCTAGTAGTTGGGGATGTTTGGTGGATGGCTAGTTTTGTTGGGAGAAGGTCATTTGCTAAAGGTTTGTGCACAACGATGGGTATGTGCCCAAGGGGATTATTGAAGGCTGGCATTCCCAGGGGGCATGCTTTTTTTTTTTTTTTTTTAAAGGTGCAGTTTTGCTAATGTTCATTAATAGAACCATAGTGGTGGTCCCTAGCTGGATGTAAAAATGATTTTACATTTATATTTAGTTCCTTTTATTTCATAGGCTCCCAAAGCACTTTACAGAATAAACACTAGTGTATATACAATATCTCACCTTGGAAAAACAGAAAAGAAAAGAAAATCAAGAGTGTGCTTAAGTGCAAATTAAATATCTTAAACTGACCCTGTCTTCACATAACAACAGTTTAAAACAAAAAGTCAAGAATAATGCATTAATTCAAATTGCAGGACAATTTAGATTTGAAAAATGAAATTGCCCAGATTGTTTGCGACTCAGGACACCTCTTGTTGAAGCCTACTCTTGTTAAAAGTTTCATAAGAAGTATACCTTCTATTTCTATAAAATGAGAACTAACTAGATCTCCATGTTAAATTTGCATTTATTTTTTAACCACTGGTTAAATAATTTTTTTAACAGTGATGTATGTTTTCTGGTCATTAAACATAGCATTTTGTCAGTATCTAATCTAAGGGTTTTCATTTATGCCCCTGATTCACTTCTGTTTTATAGACGGTGAAGCAGAAGTCTACTCAAATAGACCAACTGAGTGGATGTGGTACAGAGGTAAGTACCTGTAATTCTTGATTTCTGAAGGTGTAAGTTATAATTGTTCAGTATTTATCCAATCATCTTCCCCGATAAGGGATCTGTTTTTTGGAACAGGTTTTTTCAGTTGATGATTTTTCACCTCTCCAAGAAAGGAACTTGACAGTTGCAGACATTGGACATCACTGTGGTTTCCATTGTGGGGGTGATTATGTGAGGCACCCCGTGGCAGCAAAGAGTCTTGTGGCACCTAACGTCTGTTAGTCTATAAGGTACCACAGGACTCTTTGCTTTGCTGCTTTTACAGATCCAGACTAACATGGCTACCCCTCTGATACTATTCTGTGGAAGTTTTCTACCAAGCTCTCAGAAGGCACACCCAACAGAGCAAAGATTTCCTACAATATATACCCTTAGACTACTGTACTTGCTGCTGTAAGTGTAGACATAGATTCTGTACACCCCGAGCACAGGTATAAATAAAGTGTAGACAGTGAGACACTGCTTAGGCAAATAAAAACACACCAGAACCTGAGGGTATATACCTTACATGACTGTCTATATGCCCAAGCAGTGCCTCCTCCATCTGCACTACTGTTTTTAGCAGTATAGCATCCTGCTGCTGGAGCAGTTCCTTGCGGTGGGGAAGGGTTCCATCTATTTCCCACTGCTTTCCCCTCCTTTCACTGCCACTTGTAGCTACATACTGCTGTGTGGAAACTGCCTGCACTTCAGTGCAGCATGTAACTATACAGACCCTACATGTCAGTGCCAGTGTAGATGAGACCTTAGAGAGTAAGTACAATTAAATTGCTGGGGCTTAAATAATAATATATTATGACTCTAACTTCTGAGATGATAAGCATATCCTGGAAGGTACTGAGTGCTTTTAGTGGGAGTTCAAATCATAGACTCATAGGTCAGAAGGGACCAATATGATCATCTAGTCTGACCTCCTGCACAAGGCAGGCCACAGAACCCTACCCATCCAATTTTATAACAACCCCTATCCCAGGACTGAGTTATTGAAATCCTCAAAATCGGTTTGAAGACCTCAAGCTGCAGAGAATCCACCAGCAAGCGACCCATGCCCCACGCTGCAGGGGAAGGCAAAAAACCTCCAGGGCCCTTGCCAATCCGCCCTGGAGGAAAATTCCTTCCCGACCCCAAATATGGCGATCAGCTAAACCCTGAGCATGTGGGCAAGACTCACCAGCCAGCACCCAAGAAGGAATTCTCTGCAGTAACTCAGTTCCCATCCCATCCAACATCTCCCCGCAGAACATTGAGCAGACTTATCTGGTGATAATCCAAGATCAATTGCCCAAATTAAACTATCCTATCATAACATTCCCTCCATATACTTATCAAGCTTAGTCTTAAAGCCAGAAAAGTCTTTTGCCTCCACTACTTCCCTCGGAAGGCTGTTCCAGAACTTCACTCCCCTAATGGTTAGAAACCTTCGTCTAATTTCAAGTCTAAACTTCCTTATATCCAGTTTGTACCCATTCGTCCTCGTGCCTACATTAGTACTAAACTTAAATAATTCCTCTCCCTCTCTAACGTTAACCCCCCTGATATATTTATATAGAGCAAGCATGTCCCCCCGCAGCCTTCTTTTGGCCAGGCTAAACAAGCCAAGCTCTTTGAGTCTCCTTTCATAAGGCAGGTTTTCCATTCCTCGGATCATCCTAGTAGCCCGTCTCTGGACCTGTTCCAGTTTGAATTCATCCTTCTTGAACATGGGACACCAGAACTGCACACAATATTCCAGATGGGGTCTCACCAGCGCCTTATATAACGGTACTAACACCTCCTTATCCTTGCTGGAAATACCTCGCCTGATGCATCCTAAAATCGCATTTGCTTTTTTAACAGCCGTATTACATTGGCGGCTCATAGTCATCCTGTTATCAACCAATACCCCAAGGTCCTTCTCCTCCTCTGTCACTTCCAACTGATGCGTCCCCAACATATATCTAAAATTCTTATTATTAATCCCTAAGTGCATGACCTTGCACTTTTCACTATTGTATTTCATCCTATTACTATTACTCTAGTTTACAAGGTGGTCCAGATCTTCCTGAATAGTATCCCTGTCCTTCTCCGTGTTAGCAATACCCCCCAGCTTTGTGTCATCCGCAAACTTTATTAGCACATTTCCGCTCTTTGTGCCAAGGTCAGTAATAAAAAGGTTAAATAAGATCGGTCCCAAAACCGATCCTTGAGGGACTCCACTAGTGACCTCCTTCCAGCCTGACAGTTCACCCTTCAATACAACCCGCTGGAGTCTCCCCTTTAACCAGTTCCTTATCCACCTTACAACTTTCATATTCATGCCCATCTTTTCCAATTTAACTAACAGTTCCCCATATGGAACTGTGTCAAACGCCTTACTGAAATCTAGGTAAATTATATCTACCGCATTTCCTTTATCTAAGTAATCCGTCACCTTCTCAAAGAAGAAGATCAGATTGGTTTGGCACGATCTACCTTTAGTAAATCCATGTTGCAATTCATCCCAATTACCATTGACCTCTATGTCCTTAACTACTCTCTCCCTTAAAATTTTTTCGAAGACCTTACATACTACAGACGTCAAGCTAACAGGCCTATAATTACCCGGATCACTTTTATTCCCTTTCTTAAAAATAGGAACTATGTTAGCAATCCTCCAGTCGTACGGCACAGCCCCCGAGTTTATCGATTGCTTAAAAATTCTCGCTAACAGGCTCACAATTTCACACGCCAGTTCCTTTAATATCCTCAGATGGAGATTGTCCGGGCCCTCCGATTTTGTCCCATTAAGCTGTTCAAGTTTGGCTTCTACCTCAGTTGCGGTAATATCCACCTCCATATCCACATTCCCTTTTATCGTCCCTCCATCATCGCTAAACTCCTCACTAGTCTTATTAAAAACTGAGGCAAAGTACTTATTTAGATATTGGGCCATGCCTAGGTTATCCTTAACCTCCATTCTATCCTCAGTGTATAGCGGCCCCACTTCTTCTTTCTTTGTTTTCTTCTTATTTATGTGGCTGTAGAACCTTTTACTATTGGTTTTGATTCCCTTTGCAAGGTCCAGTTCAATGCGGCTTTTAGCCTTCCTCACTTTATCCCTACCTGTTCTGACCTCACCAAGGTAGCTTCCCTTGCTAATCCTGCCTTTCTTCCACTCCCGGTAAGCTTTCTGCTTTTTTCTAATCCCCTCTCTGAGTTGCTTGCTCATCCAGCTTGGCCTACAACTCCTGCCCATGGTTTTTTTTCCCCTTTCTTGGGATGCAGGCTTCCGACAATTTCCGCAGCTGCGACTTAAAGTAATTCCAGGCCTCCTCTGCATTTAAATCCACAAGTTCCTCCGTCCAATCCACTTCTCTAACTAATTTCCTTAACTCTTTAAAATTAGCCCTCGAGAAGTCGAAAACCCTAATCCCAGATCTACATTTGTTTATCCTTCCATCTAGTTTGAACTGAATCAGCTCATGATCACTCGAACCAAGGTTATCCCCTACCCTCATTTCTTCTACGAGGTCCTCACTGCTCACCAAAACCAAATCTAAAATGGCATCCCCTCTTGTAGGTACTTCAACTTCTTGATGAAGAAATCCATCCGCTATCACATCCAGAAAAATCTGACCCCTATTATTCTTGGAAGCACTCGTCCTCCAGTCTATATCTGGGAAGTTGAAGTCTCCCATAATCAGACATTTCCCCTTTGTGTTTACTTCATTAAAGACATTAAAGAGGTCTCTATCCATATCCCAATTGGATCCCGGCGGTCTATAGCACACCCCAAGCACTATCTCAGGGGAAGCTCTAGTTGCTTTTTTACCCAGTGTGATTTTTGCCCAGACAGACTCTGTCTTATCCATTCCATCGCTTCTTATTTCATTACAGTTAATCTCATCATTGATATACAAGGCTACTCCACCACCTTTGCCTTTCTTCCTGTCTTTTCTAAACAGCACATAGCCGTCAATACCTGTACTCCAGTCATGAGTACTATTCCACCAGGTTTCGGTTATCCCTATAATATCCGGTTTCATTTCCTGCACCAGTAACTCCAGTTCCTCCATCTTGTTACCTAGGCTCCTCGCATTAGTGTACAGACATTTTAATTTTTGGCGTTTGGCGTCAGTGACATTCTTTCCCCCGTCGTGCACAGACCTTCTACCACCAGCATCACCCGTTACTCTGGTTTCTACTCCACTATTCCTCCTTGGATCAATTCTTTGGTCCGCAAGGGTATCCCCTCTCACTTTGTTTACTTCCCTCTCCAGGTTATGTTCCGGCGTGGAGATCTCTTGAACATCTCCCAACCATCTCCCCCATCTCCCAACCATCTCCCCCAGTAGGAGTTAGGAGCAGTGAGGCCCTTGCAGAAGATATTCAGCATATCAGTGGATCGCACTATAAATTAGTAATTACTTTAAATTAGAACTGTTGTTTTCTATATCTTAAAACAATTTTTTACTTTGTTATATGATGAACAAAAGTATATACATACCTTTTGGCTAAATAAATTTTGTATAAAGATTCATAAAGATTTCCTTTCAGTATCTAAAGGGACTGAACTCTTAGTTGGTTCTCATTTTTCTTTTAAGATAAAACTATGTTTATAAATCTTTTATTGAGACATTCTATGTAGTTTTTCACAAATATTTGCCATTCCAGGTTAAAAATATTGACCTCTCCAGAGGTATATTGTGTATACTTGAAGGACTAGTAGAAGGACATTTCTTTACTGATGTAATCACAGAACTTGCTGCTACTCAAAAATACTTCATCCCTCCTGTGCAGCTTCTTCATTCTCTTCTAGAACATATGCTACAGGTGAGAACTAAAGGCTTGGTCTTTCGCAGTATTAACCTGGGGGAGGGAATGTAAAAAACCATTGGTCTTAGTCAGATACCAATGGTATATTTAAAAAAAGAGTGTCTTCATCCATAATTTCTTTAACCAATAGTCCCTTAACCACTACTTCACCAGAACATACTGTCAATATATTGTTGAAACAGTAAAATCCCAGCATACCTGCAAGACAAAATTATTCATTCAGATTGAGCAAATAAATATTATCTTTTTCATACTGTCAGTATTACCCCATTTAGGACTATACTATCTATATGTATGCAGGTAACAAATTATAGCAAGTTACATGTTTGTATCAACTGAGACTATAGTATATATTAGGATAACCACTCGAAGACCATAGGGAACATCCATGGATAAAAGTGAAATGCTGGAGTGTGCACTTGCACTCACTCTCAATTTTTTCTCCAGTACAATTTATTTAAATGAAAATAATCGGAAACCAAATAGTATTTTTCATTAGCCCTATTAATGTAGTACCCATCTTACTGTTAAATGCTGTCCTTATAAATGTAAAAACAGTTACAGAAAGGAAGAGTAAGCAGTGAGGTTGAAGCTTTCTAGTACTTTGAGAAACAGCAGGATCTTCTGTAATTTTGCATAAGTAAGCCATAGATATTGAGCCCACTTAAAAAATTCTTGTCTAGACAATGACAAAATCATATGTATTTATTAACTGTTAAGTCAAACCATAAATTATCCTTATCAAATGAAATGCAAGTCACTTTGGTTGGTAGCAATAGAAATCTTGGTCCCTCTGAATAGAATAAAGATAATGCATAGGAAACAGATCAGAATTGGAATGAATTGTAAATTGGTCAGGAACAGGATTAAGCAAATAGTGTAACTTGCACTGTTTTGGTATTGTGATTCTGCAAAATGAGAGTGACTTGCGCACACACACGGGTCTGAATTGGTAGTTGCAGGCAAGGCAATGAGCAGGAGGGTGTATACAAAGCAGCTGCATGCAGACTTACACTGCATCATTCCCAACCCTGTAAGGATGAAATTCACTGGTATAAATGAGTTAATATCGGAGCTGAAGACCATTTTTGGTTCAAGATATCCTTATTTTTTTCCTTTTCTGTGCAAATTACAATATTTTGCCTCTTGTATTCCTGCCCCTCAGTTTCCCACACAATATTAAGCTAACATTTGTCATCAGTGATTTTGAGTTTGAGTTTAGGATGAGTATGACTAACACAAAAATTCTTCACTATTAAGTCTTTGGCCAGTACAGAACCAATATTTATTTCTTCTTTTTAAAACAGGGAAATACAGACACAGTATTCTCTGCTAAATTTTTTCACATCTTGTACATTCTTCTTCAACTTGATCCTCCTTGGAAGTCTCCTTCCATGTTAAGATATTATCTGGACTTCCTTCAGTGTCCTATTTGCATGAAAGGAACATGGTCTCTGCTAGAGATGCTTGTGAGGTAAGAAGCAGTTGGAAAGGGTTTTTTTTGTTTGTTTTTGTATGTTCTCTTGTTTTGGGGGCTTCTCTCTCTCTAACAGCTTAGCTAAGCGAAAATAATTAATATCACACTTCTTCATAAAAAGGTCTCCTTAGTTAAAAATTATAGATTTTACATATAAAGGGAAGCCCTATTATATGGAAGTCATTTTTTCATTGTACTGTAATTAGTTCATTATAAGTGAAGGTTTTCTATACCTAGAATAGCATTTGTACATTTCAGAACTGTTATAAATTTCAATTAATCTGAGTTCACTGAAAATGGCTGTCACTATAGAGGGGGAAAAACATCATACATTTCTTGTTTCTCCCCTTCTTTGCATTTCTATATTAAATGTTCGAGCATAATTATTTGTATATTGTGTGGCTTTTGACAGTCTAGATCAATGTATATTACTACTGGGTTTTGTATATCTATTTTGCTGCAAATAAAACAGTATAAATCTTATCTTGTCAAATATGCAGTTTCATGTTGTCTTTTGATTTTAAGCATGGAATTTGCAGACTTGTGCATTGGTCCTAATTAACCACTATACAAACACAAGACTCAGGACAGTTTCCTTTTGGATGATTCCACCTGATAGAAGGAGAATTTCAGGTTTCTGACTTTTGTGAACAGAAACTGATTAATTCCATTTCTGGAAAGAGTGACTGCACCTCAGTTCATCACTGTGTGATATCTTCTCTAGTTTAACATTGAAGTACCTTAATATGGCAATGTTGATCAGTACAGAAATGCATATAGGGTTGTTTTTTTGTTTTTAAATACATCATTTCATATTCTGAAACAATTGTAAGTATAAACTGTTACACTCACATACAACTCCATTCACTTACAAGGAAAGTCATTAAAATGCACATTCCTCCATTATTAAAGTTCAATGAAATCACCAGTCCAAGGCAGCTTTTATCATTTGTCTTAATAGCCAGTCATCATGCTATCCAAATGCACACTGACTACTTCTTCTCTCCCCAGCAAACTCCATTATACTTCCTAACATATAGCCAGTCATAATGCACATACCGAGTTCCTCTACATCACAGTCAAACACACAACCCATCCACCAAGGCTACAAATGGGTAGTGTGGAAACCTCTTCCAGAGGTTTGCAGGGAAGACATGAATGTTGTATATTCATAGCCTTCTTACCTTCCTAGTGCACTGTGTGGGGAGCTACCAGGAGGGTGAATAGCAGTGTGGGGGACAGAGGTATAGTGGGGTTGTATTGCAGACTTGAGTTGGAAAGGTTATGCATAGGTAGACCGGGACTCTGCAGCAGGCCTGGGGTCGGGAGCCAAGTCACTGTGGCAAGCCATAAGAGCTTGAACTGCCGGGTGCTGGTGCCTTAACTTCATAGCACACCAAGGCACTGGTTCTGTAGGGAGTCCTTGATGTGTTCATGTTTTCCCGCCTCTCAGTCACATAATTTAATACTAGCATTTCAAAGCTGATACACCATACTTTCAAGTACAGAGAGAGAAAATAGTTGAAAACTAAAATGATTATTCTGATGATGGGTAGAAAAGAGATTCATATGTGAATTTTTTTATTTTTTTTTTGTGGGTGGATGAAGACGAGGAGGCTATTCCTTGAATTTAAAAGCCATATGTTATGTGCAGGGCTTGAGACAGCCACTCGCTCATGGCCAGTAGTAACGTTTCCAGGGTGACTGAAGAGGGAAAAAATTGAATCTATATAATTTTGTATAGGAATGCTTTGCAAAGCACTGTTCTCAGAAGGCTTATTGTCAAACCATCCTGAAGAGGGAAGGAAGGCACTCAAACTCATAATGACATCAACAGACCTAGGACATTGGGATAATAGGTGACTTATACAATTCAATGTAGGAAGCTTAAGCTAATAAAGTTTTAATTAAAAAAAGAAACAAGAAATAAACCCATTAATGTTCAGATGCTAAAAAATATCTGAGATTTGGAGATATAATTGTTGATAGAGCTCTTCAGACCTTTGGCAGAAGAATTAATTGTAGAAAAATACAAAATGAGTCAGTGCTGGATATATCAAGGGTACTTACTCTGCCAATGTCAAATTCCTCCAAAAATGTAAACTAGAGAAGATGTTCTGCTCTTGCTCTTAAAACAGTTTATCATGTTGTTAAATTATGATGTTTCATCAAGGTGTGGCTAAAATGATATGCAAATAGGATCTAATCATAGAAACTCTTACTCATGTGAGTAAAGGTTTACAGGCGCATGTTGTAGTTTCCAAAGTGCTAGGAAATCTTTTGGAATTAAAGCCTTTTTATAAATGTTCTACTAAACACAAGAACTCTGCCCCTCCACAGGGAATTCCCTTCCTCCTCCAGTGTACAAGGAAATGTGCTAAATGCAACAATCATTTACCTCACACTATAACATGCACCTTTTAATTAAAACTTTTTTTTCCCCCAAAATAATACATGACATCAAACACCTAATTACTGGCATGTTCACTGCAGAATATATATTTTAAATATTGCTGAAAATCTGACCTTAAATCATTAGTGGTATTGGTATGAAAATATACATTTACGTACGATATATAAGAAACATAAGTTAATGTCCTTTAAGTAAAAATTAATTTGGGTAGAACTCATTCTGTGCACTGGGCCAGCACAAGGCTTACGCATTACTTAAATTCTGCTTAAGTCTTCAGAATAGAACTGACATGAGTAGTGCCTTGCATTGGCCCTGTGTACACTGGTGAAGTTCAACTTTTGTACGCAAATAATGAACATTCTTCATTTTTGTTTTTAATCTGGATATAGAGAGAGTCCCTCCTAAATTTATATTGTATATACCAAGTTTCATCCTGAGCCAAGTTTTGACCAAGTTAAAGAATCCTTCAGTTATTCTCACTTTCATGTTCAAGTGTGACACCGGTAATGGGGTCACTATGTTTTGTCATTTTATTAATTATGATTATTTCTTAAATGCTGATTTGATTGCATTTACAAAACCTCACAAGTATGTTGTTGCAAATTTAAAATATTTAAATTTATATAAATTAAATAAATTTGCAACTGAAATGTCAGAATTGCCTCGTGCATTGATTAGTCAGTAGATCATTTGAAACTTAAAGAATTTCTGGTACTTTATTTTTCAGATCTTGCCTTTACTGCAAAAGCTTTTGTCATGCAGTTTCTGTTTCAGAAAAAAAAAATGAACAGAGGGTGGTTCACAAAACGTTACTCAAGTTTTTCTTTAATTTAGTGAAAGCTGAAGTACAGGCTTTAACCAGAAGGTAAGTTTTATGGGAGAATACTTTTACTTTCTTCTTCCGTTTAAAAAAATTCAAACTATTTCTCTATCTACAATGGAATTGTACCCTGTCTTTACTATGCTCGCTGTCTCTGAAATGCGATCCTGTCCTCATAGAGGTTTGAAAGTAGAATTTGGCCATGCACTTGCTAAATGTTTCCTCTGAAATCTCTCATTGCTTTGCCTATTTATAACTAGCTTTCATTATGTTAAAAGAATATTCTGCCTGGATGTTAGTATGGAGACTTCTAATTTTTTACATATTATTTTCCCACTATGTTACATGTGTGGATGGGTGTTTAATTTTGTTTCATAAGGAGGTGAGTTTTTAGCTTTGCAGTTCTTAGATTTTTTTTCATTGTCTCACAAATACTTAATATGAAAAACCTTGAACATACAACATACATGTTGTTGTCTTTTTTTAATCTGTAAGCACTTGTATTATCTCTCATCTTCCCTAATCAATGTAAATGAATAGATGAATGTATGATTGCCTTATAAAGTAAAAAAATTCCTTTTGTTCCAACTGTAATTGTATTTATATAATATTAACACAACATCTGAGTTCTTTCACTTTGGCTGTCATTATTTCACATATATTACTCATAAAAAATAGCGTATGAGCTTTCTGTGCTTAAAAATTACCAAATCTTTGTATGTTTTGACAGGAGATGTGTTATCTGTCTAGTAACTATAGTAATCAAATTGGCATAAAGCTTTAGGTTTTGTTCACTTTTTCTTTTGTATAGATTATGTGAAGGGGCCAATTCACAGCTTCTGCAAGTTATGCCACAGACAGTTCTTCTGAAGACCTTTTGGTTGGGAAGTGAAACCTCTCTGCTTTTTACCAAATATATAAATATTCTGGTAGATTGGGTCATACATTCCTATAGAGAAAAATTCAAAACAAATGATGTAAGTAACATTCATTTTCTATTAAAAAAAAAAAAAAAAGTAATGGTCAACGTATTTTTTTTAAAGCATTTATTTCTTCACTCCTTTCTGAGAAACTACGTTCAAGTACCAAAGCTGCTTGTTACATCTGTCCTTTGTTGTGAAGCATGCTGACTTTTGCTCCACAAAAGGAAATGAACTGCTCTATAAGGTTCTCATATATTGATCTGTAAAGAGGAAATGTAATGGAGTCATGAATAGTTTTCTGGTTGCATTCAGATGTTCATATTCCAGCAGGTGTTACTACAGTCAGTAGGGACATAAGTTTAGGACGCCTTATCAAATAAACTGTAACCAATGAGGTAATTATCTTATTTTACAATGAAAAGTACTTTTTAGAAAAAATTGTATTCAGTAAAAATTGTCTGAAGGATAGAATTAATGAAACAAATGGGGTTTTGTTGTTTTATACACCTTTTTTAATCTGAAACTTTTTCTATGAACTCACCAGTTTTCTTTCCAATCCCTTGAATTTCCTTTGGTGCCTTCTCTAGTTCTTTTTCTTCCAAAGAGAATGGAAGACAACATAACTGCTGATCCATGGCATGCTGGCCAGCAGGACTATGACCTGAACTGAAACTGACTGTCCTCTATACCACCCCTGCCCCTACCCTTGCTAAAGCCTTTCTGAAGTGTCTTTGACTATTCAGTTCCCATACAAAAGTACAAACTCATCACCGTTCTTTAAAAATTTATTATGGAAGTATAGAATATATAGGCAACACATCTTTTCAGCACTATCACAAGGAAAGAAAAACATTTCCAATGTACTACCTGATTGTTTTGTAGAGTGTGAAGAAGGCAGAGATGTTTAAACACATTAAAAGCTTTGCTCAGGGTACTTTAATTCTAGCCAGTCCACCTACTGTTTTTGAGAGATGGCGAAACAAGACATGCAGAAATAAAGTATTGTCTTTATCCATGGTCAAGATATATACATAAACATACATATATTTAAGTGCCTAGATTTAGGTTTCTAAATCCATATTACCAGCTTAAACAAGTGGCATGATGTTTTTTTCTGAGCACCAAGAAAGCAATTGTCCAGTTGACTTTCAGTGGGAATTCAATACTACTTGAAAATCAAACCATTCTTTCAGGTTCCTAAGTGTAAATTCTGGAGCTTAAATGTAGGTACCTACTTTCTTTTTTTCAATCGTGCCCTTTCCTCTGTTCAAAAGTTCCAACTTTTTAAACTATACAGTGTTGCGAATTGTATTGTTTCTTACATAAGTACAATATTCACTTGTAGACAAGTAAACTACAGTATAAGGTGTATGGATTAAAAAGAAACAGAAAACTTTTGACAAGACTGAACTGTAGTATCAAACATACACAGAAGTCTGCAATAGACTTAAACCTAAAGTATCAGTTATCCTTTTCCACAAAAATAAGGTTCCCATTGCTGTTCAACTTTCATTTTATACACTACATTGTATAACATCCCAGCAGATGTGAAATCTGGTCTTAAAATGCCACTATATTATGTTGTTCCCTGACAAGCTACCGTCTTGTGATGTTTCGCTTTGTTTTTTTTAAACAGTCCTCATTCCTTAGCTGTGCATTTAATTTCTTTGCTTTACATTTTTAACAAAAATAAGATTGTCATAAGGGTAACAACCCTCCTGTATACAATTCTATAAAATCCCTCCTGGCCAGAGGCACCAAAATCCTTTTACCTGTAAAGGGTTAAGAAGCTCAGGTAACTTGGCTGACACCTGACCCAAAGGACCAATAAGGAGACAAGATACTTTCAAATCATGGGGAGGGTCTTTTGTTTGTGCTCTTTGTTTTGGTGGTGTTCGCTCTTGGGACTAAGAGGGATCAGACATTAATCTATGTTCTCCAAATCTTTCTGCACAAGTCTCTCATATTTCAAACTTGTAAGTAACAGCTAGGCAAGTCGTGTTAGTTTTATCTTTGTTTTCTCAACTTGTAAATGTTCCTTTGCTAGAGGGAGGTTTATCCCTGTTTTGCTGTAACTTTGAAACTAAGGCAAGAGAGGGTTCCTCTGGGCTCTTTGAATCTGATTACCCTGTAAAGTTACTTCCATCCTGATTTTACAGAGATAAACTTTACCTTTTAATAAAATCCTTCTTTTAAGAACCAGATTGATTTTTCATTGTTTGAAGATTCAAGGGTTTTGGATCTGTATTCACCAGGACTAACTGGTGAGGGTATACTCTTAAGCCTACCCAGGAAAAGGGGTGTAAGGACTTGGGGGGGAGGAATTAGTCTCAATTCTGCCCAGGAAAGGGGGGGTTAGGGACTTGGGAAATATTTGGGGGAAGGCAGAGTTCCAAGTGGCTCTCCCCTAAGATTGGAACACGCTTGGTGTATCTTACTGTTAACCTAAGCTGGTAAATAAGCTTGGGGGTCTTTCATGTGGGTCCCCACATCTGTACCCTAAAGTTCAGAGTAGGGAAGGAACCCTGACAAAGGTCTAGAAAAAATGTTTTGTTGTTAATCTTGTATGAATAACTTGCTCCTTGATATGTGCAAAGCTCACTATTATCCCTTTCTGTGCTTTCAGTTTTGAGCTATTGTCTGCAAAACATGGGTACCAAACTTTGTCTAGATAGATGAAAAGATCAGTTCAAAAGAAATACCCACAGGAGCACATCCTCCCCATCGGTACATAGCTAGCTGTGCCTCTCTTTTCAATTTCTTTGTTTTAGAAATGCGGAAGGAAAATTTGTAGTGTTTCTGTAGCATTGAGCTTAGCAAATAGGGAGCAGAATTCCCCTTCTCTCCATAAACTTGGGTGTGGGGAGGATTGGTGAGAACTGTCTGGTTGTTATTAATAACCAGTTTATAGATATATGAAGTAAGCAATCATAGTTAAACTCTACAAAATCAAAGAAAATATTTCATAGAATCATAGAATATCAGGGTTGGAAGGGACCTCAGGAGGTCATCTAGTCCAACTCCCTGCTCAAAGCAGGACCAATCCCCAAAGCAGGACCAATCCCCAACTAAATCATCCCAGCCAGGACTTTGTCAAGCCTGACCTTAAAAACATCTAAGGAAGGGGATTCCACCACCTCCCTAGGTAACCCATTCCAGTGCTTCACCAACCTCCTAGTGAAAAAGTTTTTTTTTTCCCTAATATCCAACCTAAACCTCCCTCAGTGCAACTTGAGACCATTACTCCTTGTTCTACTTCGAGTGATTACTCATATCAATTCCAGTTAGGTGTGCGCACGTGCTGCGTGCAGAGATGTCGGAAACTTTTTCCTAGCAGCTATCCATCGGGCCGGCTGGGGAGCTCCCTGGAGTGGTGCCAATATGGCGTTTTATATAAGACCCTACCGGCTCGGCCCCACTTCAGTTCCTTCTTACCGCCCTTGACAGTTGTTGGAACAGTGGTCTCTTGTTTCTCAAGTGCTCCACTAATCTCTAGCTTTTTCTTAGTAGTTACCTTTGTTAGTTAATTGTTGATAGTTATCTTAGTGTGAAGTGTTACTGTAGTGTTCAGTATAGTTCAGTAGTTGAGGGCAGTTTCGCCTTTCAACGGCTGCCTTGCGGGGCTCTGGGTCACGCCATCCCAGGGCTTCAAACCCTGCGGTTCTTGAAACAAGCCCATGCCCACGGGCGATCCCCACAATCCTGCCTTAAGTCTCTAGGGGAGGGCCGTCAGGCTGACAAGTCCAATATCTGCACAGTGTTCAAGCCCCGAACAAGAAGAGAGAGGGAAATACGACTAAAACAACTTCTCATGGAGTCTGCTTTGCGTCCCTTTCAAGACGCAGGACCTCAGTGCGCAGTGTTCCTCCAGCGGTACCGGCCACAGCACTGTAGAAGATCCCACACTCGCCTCGGGACCAACGATTTCCCGGGCCCCAGAGATGCCCGCCCTGGCACCGTTCCCACTCCCCAGTTGCTCAAAAGAAGCAAGCCTTGAGAGGACCTTCCATTATGCCCGAAGCATAATGAAGAGCAGTCCACGACCGAGTAAGCTTTGGACCAGACCTCTAAGCCTGACGAGCGCTAGGCCCTGGTCTTCTCATGCCAGCCCCGCGCAAGGGACCAGGCAAGTGGAAGAGGTTACATTCCCTTCCACTCTAGATATCTTCGAGGCCGCCAGAGGGCTCATCGAAATGACAGCACTGGTGTACCCGATCCAAGCATCAGCTCCGGCCTGAGTCCTGGTACTGTCCAAGGGTAAACCGGCAATGTTCAGACTGTCAGCCCTCAGACCAGCATCTCCACATCGCTCTGAGTCCTGGCGTCATTTGGAGTCCCGGCACTGCTCCAGGTACCAATCTGACTCTCGGCACCGGATTGACTTGCGGGGCTGGTCCCGCAGCCCTGATCCTCGGAGCCGTTGATGCTCAAGGTCGCTGTCAACTGCTGGAACGTGGTCCTGCTTGAGGTCCAGGTCACATTCAGCAACCTTACGGCACTGTTTGGACCAACACTGTTCAGAGCGCCAATCCCCGCACCGGCTGTCACTATGGCACTGGCCAGCGACTCGTCACCGATCCTCTTTGTGGCACCGCTTCTCGGCACGGCACTGCTCTTCATTGTGGTATTGGTCACAGTCATGATCAGCTCTACGACGCCGATCTCCATATAACTCTCGTCTGCTACGGGACTCGGTGCCCCCCTTGCTCCATTCGCACACCACTCTTCCTCGGCCGTCATGATTCAAATCCCCTTCCGGCAGATCAGAGAGTGCTTCAGGGATTTCAGACATTCCTCAGTCGGTCTGGGAAGCCTCTGTCATGACCCCCCGGCACCTAACTGGCAAACCCAGTGGCAATTTTGCACCCCCTGGGCATATCATCAGGCCCAGGGGGCCTCCCTGGTTGCCCGGCCATCATCACGGTCAGACACCTGGCCTCCTGAGGTGACCCTCAGCTACCCCCCTCCAGACACAGAGCAACCTGCGGACTCAGCACCCGTGGTAGGGGCTACCCCATGCGCCCAGGAAGAGCTATCCACAGCTGACCAAGGGGCCACCTCTGACCTGGCTCTCCTGGTGGAGTCGTCTTTGTCCTCTCCTGATGAGGCTGTGGCACGCATGTCCACGTCTGGTCCACCTCCAATGGACTTTAGAGTCTTTCAAGAACTGCTTAGGTGCGTAGCCCTAAATATGAACCTTCAAGGTGAGGAGGTTGTGAAGGAGGAGGATCCTATGGTGGACATTTTAAGCTCGGAAGGGCCTTCTAGGGTGGCCCTCCCCATGAATAAAACTATTCAAACCAATGCCAAAACCCTCTGGCAAACCCTGGCCGCTATTTTCCCCCCCACAGCCAAAGGGGTGGAAAGAAAATATTTTGTCCCCACCAGGGGATATGAATACCTTTTCACCCACCCCACCTCATTCTTGCTTGTGGTGAACTCGGTGAACACAAAAGAAAGACAAGGCCAACAAGGGCCCGCTCCCATATCAAAGGATGCCAAAAGGCTGGACCTTTTCGGAATAAAAGTTTTTTTTGTTCTACTGCTGGTCACTTGCTACAGATCGCGAACCAGCTTGCGATCCTCAGTAGATACAATTTTAATTCCTGGTCTGCGGTCCTTAAGTTTCAAGACCTTCGCCCAGCAGAGGCTCGTATGGAATTGGGGGCCATTGCTGAGGAGGGCAAATTGGTAGCTCAAACCTCTCTTCAGGGTTCCCTCCATGCTGCGGATGCGGCTGCACGCACTCTGGCATCCGGCATCGCCATGCGGTGGAACACCTGGCTCCAGTCTTCGGGACTTCTGCCTGACGTGCAGCACACCATCCAAGATGTCCCCTTTGATGGTCAGGGCCTGTTTGCAGAGCAAACCGATTTCCGCCTGCATACCTTAAAGGACACAAGAAACACTATTAAATCCTTGGCATGCATACCCCGGCTACCCAAAGAAAGTCGTTTAAGCCCCAGACCATCCAATAATGTCCCTTCCCACCTAGGCCCAGGCAGGACTTCTCCCGTCGGAGAAGCAGGTACTCTCGACGTAGACCATCACGTCCCCCCTTCAGACGGGGTCAAAGACAATCCAAGCCACCTCTGGGCCCTAAGCAGCCATTTTGAAGGTGCGCTCGAGGACAGACTACCAGCTCATACCGTGGACAATTTATCCCTTTCTGAACCATCCATCCCATTTCTGCCGTGCCTGGTCCCGTATTACATTGGACCGTTGGGTCCTCCGCACGGTGCAGATGGGATAGTCTATCCATTTCCATTCCCTCCCACCCTCCTTTCCCGTCCCTCTTCAGAGATCCTTCTCACGAGCAGCTCCTCGTCCAGGAGGTACAATCCCTCCTTGCCCTGGGGCAGTGGCGGAAGTGCCTCAGGAGCTCAGGGGCAAGGGTTTCTACTCCCGTTATTTCCTTGTCCCCAAGGCAAAGGGAGGCCTAAGACCCATTTTGGGCCTCAGGGAGCTCAACAAGCACATTGTCAACCCGAAGTTCCGCATCGTCTCCTTAGTCACAATTATTTTCTCACTGGGTCTGGGAGACTGGTATGCCGCCCTTGATATGAAAGACGCCCTTGATATGAAACATTTCAGTTACTCCACTTCACAGATGTTTCCTCCGTTTTGCGGTGAACAAAATGCACTATCAGTTCACAGCCCTCCCGTTCGGCTTGTGCACAGCCCTTTGCATCTTTACCAAGTGCATGGCGGTTGTGGCAGCTTAGCTTCGCCGACACCATGTGCACGTCTTCCCATACCTTGACAACTGGCTTATACAAGACCAGTCTCACCAAGAAGTCCGGTCTCAAGTACAACTGGTCATGGACACGTTCAGTCACTTGGGCATCATACTGACCGTCAGCAAATCTGTCCTCTCCCCTACTCAAACAATAGAGTTCATCGGGGCAGTCCTGGATGCAAACCAAGCGAGGGCTTTCCTCCCGGAGGCCCAGCGCCTGGCTATAGCAAGCATGATTACCAGCTTCTGCAAAATTCCCACCACCACAGCAAGGCAGTGTCTCAGGTTGCTGGGTCACATGGCGTCCTGTAACTACCTGGTGCAACACACCAGGCTAAGACTCAGGCCTCTACAGATGTGGTTGGTATCAGCCTATCGACCAGGCCATGACAGCCTAGATATAGTGCTCACGGTCCCAAAGCACACACTCGACTCCCTACATTGGTGTCTGGATCCCCGTATGGTGGGTGCCTGGGCCCCGTTCCATCCCCGTCAACCCACCCTGACCCTGGTTACAGACGCATCTGCCCTCTAATTTGTCTAGGTCCCTCTGTATCCTATCCCTATCTTCCAGTGTATCTACCACTCCTCCCAGTTTAGTGTCATCTGCAAACTTGCTGAGAGTGCAAGCCACTCCATCCTCCAGATCATTAATGAAGATATTGAACAAAACCGGCCCCAGGACCGACCCTTGGGGTACTCCATGGCTGAACCTGTTAGAACTTTCATGCTCAGACTCGGTTAGTGAGGTTCTCCTTGGAAGCAGAAAACCTTCCACTCACGCCACTTATCTGGTTAAATGGAAGAGCTTTTCAATTTGGTCTTTTCAGAAGAGCTCTGCTCCGTTGCAATCCTTGATTCCCTTCATCCTGGACTATTTACTTCACTTAAAGCAGCAGGGGCTGTCGGTATAGTCAATAAGAGTGCACCTGGCCGTGATTTTGGCTTTCAATCCAGGCTCAGTGGGTCGTTCAGTATTTGCTAACCCTATGGGTTGGCCGCTTCCTCAAGGGGCTAGACAGACTGTACCCTCAAGTGAGACAGCCAGTTTCCCCGTGGGATCTCAGTCTGGTGCTCTGGAGACTGATGGACCCTCCCTTTTGAGCCCCTAGTGATATGCTCTCTCCTTTACCTCTCTTGGAAGGTGGCATTTCTCGTGGCTGTAACTTCGGCTAGGAGGGTATCTGAGCTCAAGGCCCTGATGTCTGAGCCCCCTTTATACTGTGTTTTACAGAGACAAGTTGCAGTTGCGGCTACATCCAGCTTTTGTCCAAAAGGTGCCTTTGCAGTTTCACACGAATCAGGATATTTTTTCTGCCAGCGTTCTTCCCTAAGCCACATGCCACTAATTGAGAACACATGCTCCATTCTCTGGATGTCAGACAGGTGTTAGCCTTTTACATTGAGCAGACAAAGATGTTTTGAAAGTTGACATAGCTCTTCATCGCAATTGCTGAGTGAATGAAAGGGCTCCCAATGTCATCCCAAAGGATTTATTCATGGATCATGGCTTTTATTAGGGCGTGCTATGTCTTAGCAAAGAAACCAGTCCCAGCATTAACAGCTCACTCCAGGAGAGTGCAAGCTTAGTCTGCAGCATTCCTGGCGCAGGTCCCTATTCAGGGTAGCTGCAGGTTGGGGACGTTTTCATCTATTCACACTTTTGTGTCATACTACACCATTACACAGCAGGTTAGAGGTGATGCTGCATTTGTAGAGCTGTTCTACAGTCTGCAACTCCGATCCCTCCTCCAGGGGATTGCTTGGGAGTCAATTCCTTGGAATCAACATGAGCAATCACTCAAAGAACAACAAATGATTAGATACCTTTCATAACCATTTTTTGAGATGTTTTGCTTATGTCCATTCCAAGACTCACCTGCCTCTAATCTGTTGGAGTATCTGGCAAGAAAGAACTGAAGAGGCGGCGGGTAGGCGGGGGCCTATATACATCACCATGAAGGCGCGACTCCAGGGGATCCACAGCCGAGCCGACGGGTACCACTCGGGGGAAAACCTTCCAACTTTCCTATTTGGAATGGACATGAGCAACACCTCTCGAAGAACAACAGTTATGAAAGGTAGGTGTGACATTACCCTGGTGTTATCTGGACCAATGATCTGCTGGGTCCATTCAATCCTCGCATGTAAGCTGCTCCTTGGATTGTGCAACCGAATGACACTAGCCAGTATCTCTGGTCCCAGACACAACCCTTGGAACCTCCGTCTTGCCGTGTCTAGTTATGCCTGGAGTCGCGTCTTCATGGATGCTGCAAGCTTATATGAGTTTGTCAATTTAACAAAGAAATTGATATGTACCAGGCTTGTTATCCCAAGGGGAGTCTGACATGCTTCAAAACAAATACACTGTTTCAGCTGGAATAAACAAATTTATTAACTATAAAAGATTGATTTTAAGTGATTTTAAGTCAAAGCATAACCATCTGGATTTGGTCAAATGAAATAAAAGCAAAGCACATTCTAAGCTGATCTTAACACTTTCAATGCCCTTACAAACTTAAATGCTTCTCAGCCCAGGCTGGCTGTTTCCTCTTCAGCCAGGCTTTCCCCTTTGATCAGCACTTCAGTCGCTTGGTGTGGTGTCTGTAGATGTAGATGGAAGAGAGAGGAAGAGTATGGCAAACATCTCTCCCTTTTATCATGTTCTTTCTTCCCTCTTGGCTTTGTCCCCTCCCCACTTCAGAGTCAAGTGAGCATTACCTCATCGCAGTCCCAAACTGACCAAAGGAAGGGGGGAGTGATTCACTCAGAGTCCAACAGATTCTTTGTTGCTGCCTAGGCCAGTGTCCTTTGTTCCTGTGAGGCTGGGCTGGGTTTGTCCCATACATGCCCTGATGGGGTGTGAACTGCCCCTCTGCTCTTGGAGAGTTTTGCCTGGGCTTGTTTTAAGCCATGAGGACACATTTTCAGCCTCATAACTAATATACATGAAATTACAACCTATAACATTACTATAACAATTACTATACCAACAATGCTCCGTGCATCATGAGCCTTCTGAAGACACCCAACATGACAAACTTGCACTGGATACCACGCAATCATATTATAAGGATAAACATGGTGGTGCAGAGTGTCCCCCCGAGGTACAGAATGTCACAGTAGGTAACTGTTTTTTCTGTGGTGCCCAATTGGCAAAGGGAGATGTTATTCCAAGCTGCTGGTGGGAAACTATCAGTGTTTGCAGCTGAAGTATTCAAACATATAGGGAGTGAACAGCTTATCTATGAGTAGAGTAGGCTGATCAGCTACTGAGGTATCCCTGGAAAATATGCCCTTCCCTGAAATGTGAATACCTATCTGGAGTTTCTGCTCCAGGAACATATTGCAACTATCAGTACCTGGGACTGGGTCAGAATTCATGAGGGAATCAACATGATGCTGTGCTAGCTTAGCCTGTTATGATTGCACAGAAATACACAGGACTCCACAGCCATCCTCCTAACCTCTCTCTTTCTTCCCCACGCCCCTGACATCTGGCACATTTCTGAACAAAATTTCAAACACCCCTTTCATATTTGGGACAAATGATTCATCTGTGGACTGCATGAACCACCTTTAACTAAAATAACTAGATTTGTAAATGGAACACATGTCTACCTCCTTGCAACACAGCTAACTGTCTCCAAGCAGTTTGTTACACCACTGAGTATTACAGAGCGGCATAATTACAAGCATGACAATGTAAGGTTGTTATTGGCAAAAATCTGTGCCTTTTCAGTAAAAATTCACTTTCAAGGTGTTTTTTACTGTTTGAGTTTCCCAGTTGCCACTTTGAACTCAATTTGGTGGGGAGGAGAGGGAGCCAAGCCACCATTGGCAGATTCATGCTACTAGCCCAGGCTTATAATATTTTTTGCATTGATTCATAGAATAGAAATCCCTTCCATTCCTATATTAATGAACTTAAAATGGAGCCAGAAACTTACCAGGCTCTGGGATGGCTTCTGTCCCTTTCATGTCTATGGCAGGCTGTATGACAGGCTGTTCTTCAGGGAATTATCAAAAAGCTCCTCCAAGTATGGCCCCAACGATGTGCTGCTACACCTTCTGCAAAGCCTTGCTTGAGACTGGTTTCAGCGATGAAGTCACTTCAATGTCCTCACTTGTGCCTGATTCTAGCTTTTGTCAGCTCCCATGCTGGAATCGGGGGCCAGCAGGGCTGAGCAGGTCATCATACACCACTGTTGACTCTGCACTCAGTACAGTGCCCAGCACCCGATCAAATTCCTCATAAAACAGGCTTGTCGGCAAGTTGCCCAAGATGCAGTTCAGGTCCCTGGTTTTCCTGTTCTCAGTCTTGAGCTGCTTAATCCACTCCCTGCATTGGTCACTGGTCCGGTAAATTTGCAAAGCTGCGAGCTTCTTTGCTATTTGCTGCTATGTGTGGTCATTCCAGGTACTCTTACTCACTAAAGTCCATTGTTTAGCTGGCTTCATACCAGAGATTTACCAAAATCTAGATGCACTTCGATCACTGTGAAGCTGCTGTGCAGTCATCTTTGTGAACACCGAAGGGTCTGGTGTTTTTGCAGCTTGCTGTTCAGAAGGCAATAGATGGGTTAAATGCTGACTCACCGAGCTGCTGCACTACACCAAGGAAGGTTGCTTCTGTTTCCCTGCAGTATTTGGCAAATCTTGTAATAGAGAGTACAAGGAAAGTTGGCCTATAGTATTGTGGGCTATGTATGTCAGACTCCTAGGAGTCGACTCAGGAGGGTGGGGTGCATCTACAGTGCAGAGCAATAGGGCTTGAACCTTGGGTCTTGGCTTGACTGGGACTTGGACCCTCCATCCCACAAGGTCCTAGGACCCTAGGTCCAAAACCAAGTCTGAGAGATTTGTATACAGAGGAAGAGGGGGCTGGGCTTAAGCCTGAATCTGAGCCCAGGCTTATGCTGCAGTGTAGAGATATACCTTCAGTAACTTTCTCTTGTGAATCCATGTTGAAGTTTGTGGGCAGGTTTTCCTTAGGTTGGTGTCTTTGTGTCTTCTTTGTTTTTCTTAGTTGTCTGTGGTAGCTTGCTTGTGGAGATGGACAGAATGAGTTGTGTTGAGTGCTGTGTTGAGCAGGGTAGGAGAGGGCATGTGAGATCAGTGCTCACTTTGGAGTTTTTACACTTCTACTTCCATGAGATCGTAGGAAAATATGCTACCTTCAGGCTTGTTTAGAATCAGAATTAGCTGTGGTCCTGTCATTGGTTCAGTATCTTTATGGGTTGTCCTTAGGAGCATCTTTTTAAGAATATGTACTTTGTTAATTATATACCAATTGGGGTTGTAATTCTTTCTTGACAGTTATATTTCATTTGTCTTTGACAGGAGAGTCTTAGAACATCTTTAAATTTAGTGTTTTAGCTCTCTGTTCAGTCCATTTTCTGAGAGTGTTTTCAGTTTCATTAGGGTTTAACAGGAAACCCAATTCTGCCTCCAAAAAGTCCAAGCACTCCTATGCTTTTATACAAACGTTTTTTAGTTTGCAAAAGTTTTTTTTTTAATATTAAATAATTCTTAGAGAGGCTTTAACTTAAATAGTTACTTCTTCAAAACAAGTTTTGGCGAGACAATGATTCTTGTCTTCCTGAGTTGGTTGAGGGAAATGCTGGAGCACTGTGTAATTATTTTCCCATTAATATAAATATTCTATACTCAAATAGCTTCCTGTATTGGTAATCAGTTTAATTCAGGTTGGTACATAAGTATATCATTTACAAAACAATGATATTAGGAATACTGGGAGCTTTGCTTTTAGCTAATATTTGCAAGTATGCATTTCACAAAGGAGTTTGCCATTTCAACATTTAAGAATCACTCAGATTTACAAAGCCATCGTTTATTTTTAAATGCCAAAATCATTATTGATAAAAGGTCTCTTCATCACGTGTAAGATTCTTGCCTTCAATTATATGCTAAAACTGCTCATCAAAATAGTTCACAAAACTGCAAAAGGACTATGTAAAAATGCAAGGGTTAAAAATATTTCGGAAGCAGAGTAGAGTTGTACAATAGCAGTATAGATTATTTTAATACTTTTGTTTGAAGTTTTCTATTATGTTTAATAAATAGGAGCTATATAGTTGCACAGTGATTGTTACCACGCATGATAGAAATTACTATATTTAATGGGGAAGTTAACTGAGACTTTCTATACACATACTTTTTAATTAAATTATATATCACTACTAGGATCCAGTATCACACTTGCTATTTTTTGGCAATTTTCATTTAAAATAATTTCATGCATTTTCATAGGCATTACCTATAGTGGGTTAGGATATCATTTTCTTTAATATAGCATTGAAGCATTCGCTTCAAATCATTAACTAAACAGAAGTGCTTAGTTTATGCAAATGTTGTTCTATCACGTCAGCCAACTGAACGTATGCCAGTCCTGCTAGCTGACATCATAGCAGTAAATTTCATTGTCAAGAATCTGAGAATACAGTAGGCTTTCCTTGGCAGTGGACAGAGGTGAGATACTTAATTGTGGAGGAGTTGTAGCTGCAATTTGTGCATCTGCCAAATTGCGCTGCAGCTCTTTGCTATCTGTTTTGTAGAACACCATTAACATATGCTCTGTAAGCAGGTTTCTGGAACAGTGCCAAAAGAGGCTCCATGTGGTCTCTGCTCTAGATTAAATCCCTGGAGTGGTGAGAGAGCTGGCCAATCAGCACCCTTCCCCCCACTCCAACTGGCCAGTGGGCACTAGAGACTCCAAGGGGAGGTGGGAGAAGCTACCTGGTGGCCCTCATCAGCGAGAGTCTCCCTCCCTCCCTCACTGCTGGGGCTGTCCCCTTTCATTGCTGGCCCTATCAATTTAGGCAGGTGTGAGGCATTTTGCTCTATAAGCAGCTGTTATCCCCTCTTACACTTCAAGATACCTGCAACCTTTGCCAGAAACAAAAATCAGGGAACGAGTAGAATGGAGAGGTGGCTGAGGAACAGGAGAAAGACTCCAAATATCTGGCTCTATTCCTAGACTACTTATGTGACCTTGGGCAAATCACTTAATCTTTCTGCAGTAATTCTGCTTATCTCAGTGGTCCACAAACTATGGGGTGCATCCTCTGAGGGCCTGGGCCCCTCAGGAGGAACATTGATGGGGAAGGGGACACACAGCAGGGCCTGGGCCAGCCCCCACAGTGGGCAGGGAGGGAGTGGCATACAGACAGATTCTATTAATGGTAAGAGGGGTGTGACTGGAAAAGTTTGCATACCACTGGCTCTTAAAAGTGAATTATAACAAAACAAATTTAAATTCTGTTAATGTCTTCTGCTTTCTATTCCTGACTCTCTTAGAAATGTTTAAAATATTTTTTTTATCTATGTAATAAAATGTGTAACAGGTGAGGAAAAAGTGTGCCACCCTTTTTTTACCCTTCCCCTGCCCAACTAATACTTCCTCAATTCTACCTTCTTCTTTTTTTTTTAATAAAATTTCTCATTCCATCTTAAGTATTAGTTTTTCTTCATTTTATTGTGTTGTAAGTGGAGACTGTCCCTGTGTGTTAGATATATGGAGAGTGTGTGTGTGTTGGTTTAGAGATACCTCTCTGGGACTATGGGACCAATTCTTTCATAAATCTCCATCTGATTTATGAAACTCGTTCTTTCCCAGTCATTGGTGCCTTCCAGTTCTGCTAAGAGAATTGTTTTTAATATTAATTTGATCCTCAACCAGACTTTTGTCTCAGAATTACTGGCAGTATTAAGAAAGTTCCCCATTCCAAAATGCTATTAGGCAGAGTTTGCCTGTCTCCTGCACTTGTGTTCTGCGGAGCAAAGGACCTCCTTACATCTTCACCTGTCTCTAGCAAACCCATGTCTGGTCAGTCATAATTTAGCTTTAAACGTGCATTTGATGATATGTTTGAAAAATAATAATTTTAATGGGCAACAAGGGAGGAAGACTTCTATAAAGTAAATAAGCTGCTTAATTGAAGTCAATGAAATCATGCGTTTAAACCCAGACTTTACACCACCTCTTTTGTGTGTGACTTTAAGTATTGATCTCATTTTGCATATGTTTGTTTTTAAATACTGTAAAGCACTTTCATCTGAGTGTTCAATTGACTTGTAATTAATGGTGTGTTAATCATATTAATCTACCTGCAAGAGTTAGCATCAGAGCTGGAGAAAGCAGAGTATTTGAGAAAGTTAATTGTCAGCGGAGTGGATCATTGTTGTTGCTGTTGTTACCAACCCATTCTCTTTTTGTTTTGGTTTTTTTTTTCGTGTTTCATAAGTCTATTCTACAAATACTGCATATTCTGTTTTAGGCCTTCAAAGATGAAGTAGCTATACTGCTAACTGGAATTCTTGGAACTGTAGTAGAATATTGGATTCTTTCTGGCTTTATGATGGACAGAAACGTGTTGCATCAAGTGGCAGATGACCTGGCAAATTACATTGCCATTTCATGTGATGGTGAGTGTCTGGGATACATTTTATATTCTTTTAAATGTTAGTCTCAGATATTAAAATCCTTATTTAAGTTTCCTGTTAAACTATTTTGCCTTTCATTATGCATGTGCAATCTCATTACATAGATATTTGAAAATATGAAAAGGGCAATGTTTGACTCTTGTGTCTACTGACTGATGCAAGGGCCAAAATTTATTAGGCTTTCCTGGCAGATTTCTGCTGGACAGATTTTGTTTTCATCAGGCTCCAAATCTTGTTGAAATCCCTCTTGAGTTGCAGAATGGGAGCTCTGCTGCAAAAGCTGTCAGCCCAGGAAGAGGCTCAGAGCCTGGGAGGTTTATTGGGGTCTCATCATACCCCATATAATAATAGGATATATACCAATCTCCTAGAACTGGAAGGGACCTTGAAAGGTCATTGAGTCCAACCCCCTGCCTTCAGTAGCAGGACTAAGTACTGATTTTTGCCCCAGATCCCTAAGTGGCCCCCTCAAGGATTGAACTCACAACCCTGGGTTTAGCAAGCCAGTGCTCAAACCACTGAGCCATCCCTCTCCCTATCTGCGGGTATTCCACTAGGGACATATCTGTTAGGTCAGATTATTCCTTCAGCCCTTGAGACTTGGCAAACAGTACCTTCCTCACTGACCAAAGACTTTTTTCAACAAATTTGAAAATCACCAGAGCTAAAGGCCCAGGGTTCTACTCCCTCTATTTCCTAATCCCAAAAGACAATGGCAGTTTCAGACTAATTCTGGACTTATGAAACCTCAACAAATTCATGAAGAAGCTGAAGTTCTGCATGGTCTTCTTGGCCTCCATTATTCCTTCCTTGGACCGAAGGGACTGGTATGCTGCCCTCGACTTTAAAGGACGCTTATTTCCACATTGCAATCTTTCAGGGACACAGAAGGTTCCTCAGATTTGTCATGAACCCTATGCACTACCAATTTAGGGTCCTCGCGTTCAGTCTCTCGGCAGCCCCTCAGGTGTTCATGAAGTGCATGTCATTGTACCCTTCCTGGTCAGAGGTTGGTCCAGACTTCAGGTAGAGGCAGATGTGAGACTAATACTGTCAACCTTCTAGTACTTAAGTCTGCTCATAAATGCACAGAAATCCACCTTCTACCTGGTCCAGAGGATAGAATTCATCAGGGTGATTCTCTACTCAGTACAGGCCAGAGCTTCTTTCCCAGAAGCACCCTTCCAAGTAATAAAGAGGCTTATGAAAAGCCTCAGGAATCACCCTGTCACCATGGTGAGAAATTGCTTACAGCTCCTGTGCCACGCTGGTATCTTGTACCTCTGTGATTCAGCACGCGAGATTTTGTCTCAGTCCCCCCCAAGCATGGCTGGCCTTGGTATATTTGCCAAGTTGACATAATCTAAACTCAGTTACAGTTTCCCACATTGGTGATTACCTCCCTCGAATGGTGGCTAGTCCTGCTAGCAGTGTGTGCAGGAGTCCCTTTCTCAAGACCCCAACCATCAGTGTCCCTTGTCACAGACATGTTGGCAATGGGATGGGAAGCTCACTTGGGGTCCCTCAGGACTCAGGAACTTTGGTCTCCAGAAGAGTTTTTGTTATACATCAACATCAGAGCTTAGGGCAGTTTACCTGGTCTGCCAAGCATTCCAACCCCACATAGCGGGCCGGTGCATGTCAGTCCTTACAGACAACAACCATGCTCTATATCAGCAGGCAGGATGGAGTACACTCCTCTCACCTTTGCCAGGAGTCACTGTGCTTATGGGAATTTTTCATAGCCCACTCGATTCACCTCGATGCCTCCTATCTGCCAGGTTCTCAGAATGAACTAGCTGATCATTTCAGCAGGGTCTTCTCCAACCATTTTGAGTGGTCCATCTGCCCAGATATCCTACAAGTCATCTTTCAGAAGTGGGGAATGCCCCAAATAGATCTTTGAAACAAAGCACAACAAGAAGCAGGGCTGGCTCCAGGCACCAGCATAGCAAGCAGGTGCCTGGGGCAGCCAATGAAGTTGTGGAGGGGAAGCATGATCGGCGGCAATTCAGCGGTGGGACCGTTGCTCCCTCTCCCAGCGAAGGACCTGCCACCGAATTGCCGCCGATCACAGCTGCTTTTTTTTTTTTTGTGCCTGGAGCAGCAAAAATGCTAGAGCTGGCCCTGACAAGAAGTGTGTCCAGTTCTGCTCTTTCCTGGGCCACAGTCCAGGATCTCTGACAGGCACTTTCCTCTTGCCTTGGACAGGTCATCTGTTCTACTCATTTCCACCCATTCGTCTCATACACAAGGTCTGCTGAGGATCAGACAGGCAGAGTGCGAGTCATTTTGATAGTTCTGGCCTGGCCATGACAGCACTGGCTCATTACGCTCCTGAACCTGCCAGTGGAAACACCAACCCAGACCTGATATCCCAGGACTCTGGTCACCTGCATCACCTGAACCTTGATTCCCTTCATCTTACAACCTGGAAGCTCCATGGCTGAACCCCTCGGCGCTCCAGACTGATTCAAGAAGTTCTTTTAGGGAGCAGAAAGTCATCCACTAGAGCTATGTACTTGGAAAAGTGAGAGAGATTCTCTGTCTGGTCAGTGCAGAAAGGTCTCTCACTCATGTGGTCATCAGTGCCCTTCATTCCGGACTATTTGCTACACCTGAAGCCGCAAGGGCCATCTGCGTCATTGATTAGAGTCCACCTGTATGCAATTTTGGTTGTCACCTGTGGGTGAAGGTCCAGTCTGTCTTTGAAAACCAATCTGCAGTCAGTTTTTCAAGGGTTTGACAGACTATGCCCCCAGATATGTCAATCAATCCCACCCTGAGATCTCAACGTGGTATTGTCAAGACTCATGGGTTCTCCATTTGAGCCATTGGCAAAGTGTCCTCTGCTCAACTTGTCCTGGAAGGTGGCCTTCTGGTGGCCACTACTACAACCAGAAGGGTCTCCTAGATTAGGGGTCTTACTCCATAACTTGGATTCTTCAAGGACAAGGTCCAGCTGTATTCTCAACCAGCCTTCCTCCCAAAGATGGTTTCACAGTTCCATAGTAACCAGGACATACTCCTTCTGGTCTTCTATCCGAAACCGCATGCCAACAAACAGGAGTAGAGACTTTACTCACTAGATGTCAGATGCATGCTGTCCTTCTACACAGGACTAAATCATTTTGGAAAACTACTCAACTTTCTGTGGATGTTACAGACTGGATGAAGGGTCTCCCAGTCTCAGCCAAGAGAATTTAATCATGGATCAATTCCTGTATCCACACATGCTACAGCCTGGCGAAGGTCCCTGCTCCAGCTCTGACCACACACACTACAAGGGCACAACCATCTTCAGCTGCATTCGTGGTTTATGTCCCTATGCAGGACACCTGTAGAGTGGCAACATGGTCTTCAGTCCACACTTTTGTGTCTCACTATGCCATCGCTCAGCAGGCTAGAGATGAGGCTGAGTTTGGCTGAGCAGTGCTACAGTCTGCTTGTCAATGAACACCAGACCTTTCCCCTACGTCTGCTTGGAAGTCACCTACATTAGAATGGACATGAGCAAGCACTCAAAGAAGAAAAAGGGTCACTAACCTTCCGTAACTGTTGATTTTTGAGATCTGTTGCTCATGTCTATTCCAACCATCCCCCCAGTTAAGGAAGGTTAGTAACCATTTTATCATGGCTCTGATGAAGAATTTCAAGCAGAGAACCATCCTGCCCCAGCTTGCATATCCTTATCATCCCCAGATAAAGCTGTAGTTTTAAAGACATCTGAAAGACATGACAAGAAGATATTCCAGGACATGTTATATATAATGATTGCCACACTGGAGATTCCCGTGGACATAGTCCAGGAAAAAAAACACTCAAGCTCTGGAACATGATCCACACTTTTTGGTTTCTGGAAGTCTTGCAATACTCATCATAACGGACTTTTAGAGCTGTCCAAATTGCTCTGGCAGATGCCTCCCTCTGTGTCACCAACTTTGAAGAGAGGAGACTACCACCAAGTTCCTTCCTAGGTTTTCTAGCAATTTTATATATATGCCATAGTGGGGTCATTAGGTGTCACTGTGGCTAATGAGAGGTTGAGACAAAGCCCATTAAAAGTGACACTAAAAGAGAAGGAACCCAAAAAATTAATTTGGACAAAAAATTATTTCACAACAGTCCTCTAAATGAGAATTGCCAACTGCCAAGCCCTATTGGCAAATTATGATTATGTGAATTGGGAGTCTATGGTTAAATTCCCATTTCAGGACAACAGAGAAGAATTTACTCTCTTATTGCTGAAGAGCAGCATGCACATTCCTCCAAGCAGCCCTTGATGCTGTGGATACAGCCTCTAGATCTCTGGTGACTTCAGTTGCTGTGAGGAAATCCTTGTGGCTCCACTCTTCCAGAATCTCTAAAGAACTTCAAATAAGACTTCAGCGTCTCCCACCTGAGGAATATGAACTCTTCAGTGCTAAAGCAGATGAGGCCTTATGCTTTCTGAAGGATTCACATGCCACAACGTGATCCTTAGGGATCTATACTCCTGTACGCAGTGAAATAACTTTGCCTCTGCTGTGGTGGAGGCTTGATCTTTTTCATATTTTTTCCAGACCCTCCACCCAACCCATCCTGATCTCTTTTCAAGGATTCCTCTAACAACAGCATGTTACATCAGGATGTGCGGTCACTGCTAAACTTTGGAGCAGTAGAAGAAGTTCCTCAAGAAAGTGGTTTTACTCATTTTTTTTATTCCCAGAAAGAAAAGTGTCTGGCACTTATTCTGGATCTGAGACAATTAAACACTTTCATAGACTTTAAGGTTAAAAGGGACTCTCGTGATCATCTAGTCTGACCTCCTACACATTGCAAACCGCATAACCTCGTCCACCTACTCCTGTAATAGGCCCATAACGACAGGCTGAGTTACTGAAGTCCTCAAATCTCGATTTAAAGATTTGGAGTTAGAAAGAATCCTCCATTTTACTGTAGTTCAAACCGGCAACCACCATGCCCCATGCAGGAAGGCTAAAATCCACCAGCATCTCTGCCAGTCTGACCTAGGAGGAAATTCCTTCCTCACCCCAAATATGGTGGTCAGTTAGAGCCTGGACATATGGGCGAGATCCACCAGTCAGATATCTTGGAAAGAATTCTTAGTAG
This sequence comes from Gopherus flavomarginatus, assembly GCF_025201925.1. Classification (NCBI taxonomy): domain Eukaryota; kingdom Metazoa; phylum Chordata; order Testudines; family Testudinidae; genus Gopherus; species Gopherus flavomarginatus. The sequence continues at coordinate 61,201,492 of NC_066619.1, forward strand.
TAACTCAGAGCCCTCCCCATCTAGTATCATATCTGTGACTGTTGGAGACTTTTGCTAGTAACAGTTGCTGAAGGGCAATATGGCATGGTATGCAATCTCATCATAAACAAGCTCAATCTTGAAACAAGTGAGGTTTTTTGCCCCCACTACTCTCCTTGAAAGTCTATTCCCAGAACTTCACTTCTCTGATGGTTAGAAACCTTTGATTTCAAGCCTACCCTTACTGATGACCAGTTTATGCCCATTTGTTCTTATGCCAACATTGACCCTAAATTTAAATGAACTCCTCTCCCTCCCTGGTGTTTATCCCTCTGATGTATTTATAGACAGCAATCATATCTCCCCTGAGTATTTGATTTGATAGGCTAAAAATGGTCAAGCTCTTTAAGTCTTCTCTTGTAAAGTAGATTTTCTAATTAACCTAGTAGCCCTTCTCTGCACCTATTGCAGCGTGACTTCATCTTTTTTAAACATGGGAGACCAGAATCTATCTTCATGGCATGTAAGGGCTGTGGAAGTCTGTATATATGCTAGTCAGACCTCACCTGGATATATTAGTACATGTTTCACCAGAATTTCTGCCTCACTAAAAGTCTGTGAGGGAATGCCAGTCTCCACTCCATTACAATCAAAGACTTTCATTACATATGCCTCCAAACGATGATGGGGAACCCATTTGGATGACCTTCCAATAAAAGGTATGTGTACTCTTCAGGAAAAAATACTTCACATCGAAAATGTCTTGGAGCTAAGAACCACATGCTGGGTGTACACAGCTTTCTTCCTGCTTCTTGAAGGACTGACCATCAGAATGCTGACTGACAATACTACAAATATGTTTTACATAAACAAGCAGTGGGGCAGAGGTGGGAGAGTAAGATGCACCTCTCTGTGTCAGCAGGCTGTGCATCTGTGAATTTTTTGTATCTGCAAGAGCCAAGTGGGGTCATCCAACCATAGACCTATTTGCCACTAGAGAAAATGGGAGGTGTCAAAAGTTCTGCTCCAGAGGGGGCAGAGTTACAGATGCCTGTCCAATACATTTGTAGTCACATGATCCTTAGACCTGATGTAAGCTGATTCTCCAATTCCATTAATCCTGAGAGTTCTCTGGAAGCTCAGGCAGGACTCTGCTAGAATTATCCTCATAGCTCTAGCATGACTGAGACAGTTCTGGTACTCAGAGCTAAAGAATCTATTCTCCAATACAGTTACTTCCCCAGCCAGAAGCGAAATCACAGAAGCATGGTCAAATGGTTCATCTGAATCCATGGTCCCTGCATCTCAAAGTATAGATGCTGGCAGGCTAATAGTGGAAAGAGCCTATTAATCTGAAATACAAAACATACCAATACACAGTAGACAAGACTCTGTCAGGCATACTTTATGCCACTAAATTGAAGAGATTCATGGTCTGGGCACATCAGCTCCACTTATCCCTGTCCTGGACACAGATTCCAGACATATTTGACTATCTCCTGTATTTAAAGAACTCTGGACTGTCATTGATTTTCTTGAGGTTTCACCTAATAGCCATCTCAGCTTTGCACCCTCCAATTCAGGGTTATTCTGTATTTTCACACACTAAAATGGACAGATTCCTAACTATATCTCTTAGTTAGAGAACCTCTCCCTCCCTGGGCTCTAAATGCAGTTCTTACAAGTTTATTGGACCCATCTTTCAAACAATTAACTACATGTTCTTTCTTTCCATTACAACAGTCTTTCCAGTAGCAGTAACATCAGCCAGAAGAAAAGGGGACCCCATATACAATTGTTCATGAAGACAGTGTCACTGAGACTTTTTGTCAGCAGTGGTCTCTGACTTTCACTTCACTCAGGTCATTCACTTATCTATATTCCCCCTCCCCTCCAACCTACATTCAAATAAAGACAAGGCTAAGATCCACACTCTGTTTTCAGGTCACTCTTCTTTTACATAAATAGGTATCCCCTAGATTATTCTTAGTTTATGGAGACACTGTTAAAGCATAGAGCATTTCAACGCAGGCTTTCTAACTGGCTCCCCAGCTGTATTAAGCGATCATATGAATTGGCAATCATACCTATGAAGGTAAACACTCACTCTGCTGTTTCTTTGAGAAATATTCTCATTCTAGAGATTTGTTGGGCAGCTACTTGGGACACAGTACGTACATGCATCGAGCATTACTCTAAAATGGAGGACTCATGCTCTGATGCTCATTTTGATGGAGCTTTCCTGCAAACACTATTTAGATAGCCTCTTAGCACCCACCTCCTGTGATCTAGGTCACTGCTCCGAGTCGCCGACTGTGGAATATATAAGGACAAATACTCAAAAATTTAGCCCCTTCCCTGCCACTATGGATTCTGATAACACCTGTGTTCTATATTGGCAAAAGAAGTAAGAGGTGGCCCTTCCCTTTATGCGTTCAGTTGAAGGCCTGAGGTCACTTGGGACACAATGCAGCTCCCAACGGACATTGCTGGCCAAAAGAATCCAGATTCAAGTGAACAGGACATGTATACTGACATTTGTGTGTGTCTGTGTGTGTGTGCGTGCACGCAACACATCTCAAAAAAAAACCCTACCACAGTTACTGTAATGTAAATTAAATAAGTTTCCTCCTTTGCATCCCTTCTGAAGGCCCTGTCCAGCCCTGAGGATTGACAAGAAATGTCAGTCTATCCTGATAGAAATATCTCACTTCTGAGAGCCTGAGCCTGCCCCACAAGACAAATAATCCTCCTCCAGGCTCTAGTCTATATCCTTCATAGTAAGACAAAATCGGGACAAGATCAGACAGTCTTATACCTCAAGAGGCTAAACAGTTGATATAAAGCCTGTAGCTTTCACTATTGTTATCATGTCTCCAGAAGACCTTCTGACATTAGTGCACCTGGCAGAGGCTTTTTCACATATTTCAGTCAGACTATGTCATTGGGCTTTTCACCTATTGAAACTATCATTATTGTTCTAAAATAGCACCCTTCAAACAGTTCTCCACTCCCCAGAATGTCCACGGGGTGCTGATAGTAATGATAGTCTGGCTAATGAGTCTAGGGACTTCTATACCTATTTTTAGCTGTCACCACAACTTAGCCAAGAAGTCCATGGTGTTTAGACAAGCAGTTGCACAGTTCTCTTGATCTTTCCAGCAGGAAGCATCTGCTGTCCTGAAGCTGTCTCCTTTACCCAGTTTATACTGAGTTGGGTGTATCAGTTATTGAGTGACAAGTTCTAAACAGAATGGGATATTCCTACAGTATAGTAGAGATTCTCCTAGCCTTGTGCAGGCCTTCTTATCTATCTGCCTCAGTAAGTGTTTTGACAAAATCCCCTGCTAGTACAAGATAGGAGGGTTAGCGTTAGGAAATCAGCCACACCACTTCCTCTGAATTTCTTACATGATATCCTAGATATAGGCCTCCGTGCTCTCACCATTGCATCTCCATTCTTTCAGTGAATTTTAAACAGAAACCTAAACTCAGACTGGTTGCAATCTCTAGTAAATACCTCAGTACCAGCAGGTTATCTTGAGGCAGCTAATTATAAAATGAACAGTTAGAACAATCTTTTCTGCCTAGAATCTGCTCACAGATTCACAGAACCTGCTCACAGATTCACAGAACCTAATGATCCATCTTTTCAAGCTGAAGGCATCTAGTTCCTTTCAGTAAAGACCTGCTTCCTGGCTGCAGTTACATCAGCAAGAAGAGTCTATGACAGAGGTCGGCAACCTTTCAGAAATGCTGTGCCGAGTCTTCATTCATTCACTCACTCTAATTTAAGGTTTCGTGTGCCAGTAATACATTTTAACGTTCTTAGAAGGTCCCTTTCTATAAGTCTATAATATATAACTAAACTAATGTTGTATGTAAAGTAAATAAGGTTTTTAAAATGTTTAAGAAGCTTCATTTAAAATTAAATAAAATGCAGAGCCCCCTAGACCGGTGGCCAGGACCCAGGCACTGTGAGTGCCACTGAAAATCAGCTCACGTGCCACCTTCAGCACCTGTGCCATAGGTTGCCTACCCCTGGTCTTTGAGATCTCTATTTAAAAGAGAAGACTTTTTCCGTAAGGGACAAGGTAGTCCTTCATAATGAAAGTTAACCGTACAGGTTCCATACTCAACAAGAAATTATTCTTCAATTATTTTGCACAAAGCCTCAATACCTGAATGAAAATGCATGGCATGTGATAGGTGTGAGAAGAGAAGTTTCAAATCCAGCTTAGTAGAGCTGAGCAATTCATGAAAACCTCTGTTTACTTTTACACTAAATGCCTGGGTCTAGGTGTACTTTTACAGTTGGGGGTTTCAGTGCTGTACCACTGAAGTATATTCAACCACCGATAAATTGATTCCAGAGCCAAAAAGACCCTGTCATACTAGTGTCATACTAGGAACAGAGAGAGTCAGCCTTTACAGAAAAAGATCTGTAAAGTTATCAGCTGGTTATCTAGCAACACTTTTTATAAAGCACCACAGGCGTAACCTTCATTCCTTCTCAGAAGCTTCCTTGGAGGAAAGGTACTCTAGCTAGTGGTCTCTAAATAATGTTATAGTACCTTTTGGGGAAAGAGGTAAGTCTTAGTGTGCTGCGTACCTCTCTCTCTCTCTTCCTCCCTAGCAATTTGTTTTTCTTTACTGTTCACTGAATCCCAAATTTACAAGGTAGAGGTCAGAGTCTAGAATGGAATGCTTGTTATCTGACCACTTCCTGTCTGGAAGTGATCTCCCCAAGTCCACTCTATACTCTCTGCTCTTACACAATGTCCTTCCTGTGGCCTAGTAGAATAAGGCATTACTTTTAAGAAGAATGTTTTTAATCTAATAATAAGGATTTAGGGTAGATTATTTTCTGCACCAGACCTCTGCTTAATGCAGAAGAGAAAGGGGCTGCTGGGGAGCCAATTACTGCACTTTGATTCTCAGGGGTAGCCCTGGCCCCAGTAAAATTAATGTTGCTGCCAGGAAGCTTGTAATTTCCACAATTGGCATAGGGTCCACTAAGGATCCTAAACCAGTGAAGGATAGGCATAGTGAAGCTCTGCTCCACAATGTCCCCTTTCCACCCTCCACACCTTCCCCACACCAGGGGAGTGGGAGGTGGTAATAACAAGGCTCAGAGCCCTTGGAGATGGGTTCTGCCCCTTTCCTCCTCCTGCTGGATGCGAAGCTGGATCTCAGTAGAGAATCCAGCCCATAGTGTTTTCACTTTGGATGAACAGCTTTGGATGTACTCCTCTAGAGACACTGCAGGAGTAAGGCAAAATCCTGGAGCTTCACAGAAAGGTCTGAGCTGCCTGCAGGCTTCCCAAACATCTCATAATTGGGAAAAGGCAATTTCCAGAAAGGAAGTAATCCAGGAAAAGCATTTCTGTTCTAAATCCACTTGCCCTCCTCTAATGAAGATCCCTTACACAAAAACTGAGGGTACATTTACACTGCAATAAAAGACCAGTCGCAGCTGGTCTGGGTCGGCAGACTTGGGCTCATGACGCTTAGGCTGCAGGGTTATAAAATTTTAGCGTAGACATTTGGGCTTGGGATCCTGAGCTCAGGATCTCAGACCCCACGAAGGCAGAGGGTCTCAGAGCCCAGGCTCCAGCCCAAGTGTGAATGTCTACACGGCAATTTTATAGCCCTGCAACCCAAGCCTCATGAATCCGAGTCAGCTGACCTGGGCTCTGAGAGTCAGTGCTAAGTTTTTGGTTTTTTATCACCATGTAGACATACCCTCAACTTAATAAAAAAACCTTGTTACTTTAACCAAATACACATTATATACAAATGCAGCATATACTTTATTAATTTGGGGGAGGAGGGAAAGTGTTCTAAATGCCCTCATATGGAATATGAAATTTTTCAAAACAGGTGATAAAAGATTTGGTTATAAACAATGTTGAGCAAGTCTGGGGGGGGGGGAGTTAGCTCCCCTCTCCACCTTTGTTACAATCATTGGACATTTCTGATATTGAATCATATTAACATATGTGTCAGCATCATGACAGTATAACATTCATCCAGGATTTGCTACTGCACCGTGTTGCTTTTGTTACATGCCTTTTGAGCTAATGTTTCATACTTTTTTTTTTAAATGTGGATGGTATTTATATTGTCCCATCTGAAATTTTGAAGATTATCACTCGTGTAACTTCCTTGAATAAATACTTTCCTTTTCAAAAATCTTAGCATAACTGTTATGCAGATTGTATCAGAGATAATAATTTTTAAATAAAAGACTGATTTAATATTTTAAGCAGATTCACTTTTTAAAACCTGATGAGCAGTGTCACAAAAACTATGCTTGTTCGCTACTGGATTATATGCTTTTTTGTAAATTGTCAGTTTTAATACTCCTATACCTTGATATAACGCTGTCCTCAGAAGCCAAAAAATCTTACCGCGTTATAGGTGAAACCGTGTTATACTGAACTTGATTTGATCTGCCAGAGCGTGCAGCCCTGCCCCTCCGGAGCACTGCTTTACTGTGTTATATCTGAATTTGTGTTACATTGGGTGGCGTTATAACAGGGTAGAGGTGTAATTTAATTTATGGATTAGCAGTAGTAGGAAAGAAATCCATCAGGGGCATGAACTATGATTTCACCTTCATTGATAGGGCTCGTGTATTGTATCTGTCTTTTATTTGTTTTTTTTTTTGTTTTTTGTTTAATTTTTCCCCACCCTAGACTTTTCAACACAGGAATTAAAAATGTTCATTTGTTCCATACCATCTCTCTGGCTTCAAATGTTTGTTGCAGAGGCAGTCTTTAAAAATTTATGTTTACGGAGGAACATTACTATTTCTGCCGGACCTCTTTCTCTTCACAAAATAGTAAGTAGCATTTGTACTGCTTGATACTGAACTACATTTTGGAATGTAATCTGACTAACAGACTAATGAGATGGAATTCTGGAAACAAATAATTCTTACTTATTTGCCTTCTCCTTGTCCTACACTACAGTTACAGGAGATATGCATTGCCTGTGTGGCATTCCATCCTTGGAGAATTTAAAGCATTTAAATGAAAAATAATATTAGGATTGGGTTTATCTTGCCACAGATCTGAGATCATAGTTCAAATATGGATATGATTTTTTTGCTTACCAAGCAATTCTTAGTGACAACTGTCTTATTAATGTGGCAGCCTACACCATCAAATGAAGTGAAAAACATTACGAATAATATTTTTTCATTGCAATATTAAATTCCAGGTATAGGAATATGCCCAACTTTGTCTGATAAAGTCAATACTGAAAAAAGGCAATTTTTTTTCTTTTTTTTTAAGGTTATCCACTATATTCTTCCCAAACACAACTTTGTTTCATGCTTCAGGGCAGCAGTGTTCCAGCTAAATTTTTTTCTGTTAATGTTCCATCTTCTGCTTCTGTCAAAGTTCCTACCTTCACATCACAATTTCTGGTGATTGGGTAGGGAATGTCAAGAATGTCTTCAAAGGATATGTTGTAGTCAGGGCAAGGGCAGGACAGTGAGAGGAGGGTGCAGTACAGAGTGGAGCTCTATTGAAGTGGAAAATCAACCTAAACCCCTAAATTCTTGAGGATGGATTCAAAGTCAGACAGCTTCGCACATCTTCTATACAGAACAGTTGCCTTCAGTTTACATATGGATATAGAAGAATTCAAGATAGGTTGGAACTTTTTAATGCATTGTTCACCATAAATAGTCTTTAAGCAGAGCACTGGGGAAAGACATATGTAAGCTGACAAAACAAGCCAAGAAATGAACGTACGAGCTAGCTTTAACGTGCAATCAACACATACACAATAGAAAACTCTAATGTTTATATAACATAATCAGCGTTATTAAGTCTTCATATGACAATTGCACAGTAGAGTAAATGGAAACCTTTTTTCAGTGCATAAGACAAATTCTCATTCCTTTTGCAAATTTTTCTTGGCCTCATGGAGATTCCCATTCTCCCCAGAGTGGTATTAATTTCTGGCCTAATTTTGCCACCTGAACTCCCGTTGAGTAGTATCTTGCTACCTAAGTAGTCCCACCTTAACCGTATGAACATTCTTAAACTTTTTTAAAGTAGTGGGTGTAGTAATGTGATTGTGGTAGGAGACTGCCTTAAGTAGAGTAAATGCAGGAAAAGATGGAGGGAAAATGAACTGTAATTTCTAATTACCAGTTAAGCAGTACTTCTTTTTTCCTAAACACAGTCATAAAAATTGTAACAAACATATTATTTTTGCAACAGATTTATTCCTGTTTGCCTGCTTTAGGAGAAGTAGGTATGCATGAGACTGGGAAAGTGCAGAAAGTGAAGAAAAAGAAAATAGGGCAGTGGCCTTGCCCTGAGTCTCAAAGGGCATTACTGATGCTAAATGGTGATAAGCAGAACCAAACCAAACGGCTGCCTGATCTACCGTAAGTAATACCTATAACATCACCAGTTTTATTCTGCTTTGGGGGACAGCTTCTGACCTGACACATTTCTTGAACTTTATGTGACCTGTGTTGTTGTCTGCAAATTACTGTGACTGGCAGAAAGCTCCATTTTAAACTTGTAACACTTCTGGGTAGGTTTTTTCCTCTCTTGGTTTATATGTATATTGATGCATGTTCAATAGGGAAGCATTTTACATTAATAATGGGAAAATGTAAATATTCACAGAATTATTTTTTTAAGTCTGTTCGGCATATAATTACTGCTTTTAACAAGTATGTACTTTGCCAAATGTTTTTAAAATACAATTAAGATTAAGTATCAGAGGGGTAGCCATGTTACCCTGTATCCACGAAAGCTTATGCCCAAATAAATCTGTTATTCTTTAATGTGCCACCAGACTCCTCGTTGTTTTTAATTAAGATTAAATTTCAGACTCTCTAATTCCGAAACACACATTGTATGTATGGAATATATAATATGTACATACATTTAATAATTTTCCCAAAAGATTAGTTTAATAAAAATATACTTATCATTGCTTGATTTCCGTTTAGCGAACTGACCTTCAGTAAATTCCCTCCGTTATCAAAAAAGTTAAGGACAAAAGCAGAAGTTGAGATGTCAAACACCAAAGAGAATCGTCACCCTTTGGATGAAGAGATGCACTTTTACAAGACTAATATTAAAGGTATTCTGTATATCTAATTTATGATAAAAATTTCATATGGTTATAGTCAGTACTTTCAGGTTTAATACACTTGCCCTGATGAATGCTGAGCTAAAGTGATGTCCCAAACTCAAGAAATACATCTTTGTGTATCATATTTGTTGTTTTCAACATTTATTTGAGAGAGAAATCATTTTGTACATGGTGAAATAAAGCTTCTTTCTTTATTCCCCTCCGTCCTCCCTCCCTCCCACAAATATTAGCGTGTATAGCTTGTGTGAGCTCATTTCCAGTCTTGCTCATCTTCCTTTGCTAATCCACCTCAACTTGTACTTGGTAGGAGCAGCGTCTTCTGATCTGAAAGTATAATTCAGTCTTCATCTCTTTCAGTCCTAGACATTTTGTGAACAAAGACTGAGAAGTATGCTACGTTGCATAGCTGTGTTAAGCATATGGACTGTTTTCTTCCAGGCATTGAGCCCAGACTATGAAATGCCTTTGGCTTTTAGTCTTAACTATGCTGAAACTCAACTACCTTAGAATGAAATAGCACTGCAGTAATTCACTCAGGCCTCACTTATTATACAAATTTAATAAAATGCACTTTACAAAAGTCTGTACCTGGCCAGAATCACTTGCTGGAACTGTTTTTTTGGTGGTGGTTGTTTTTTTTAATCTGAACCTTACCTATAGTGTTTCTAATACAAACATATTTATCATGTAGACACTCAAGGGAGAACTGAAGTAAAATTGGGAGGAGGGAAAAAAGCCCTCATCATCCAAGGTTTTATATTCAGTAGAGTATGTCACAAACAATGAGGGACAAAACATTCATCCCATTCTGGGATTTTTTTTTTAAATAATTTCATCAGTAACAGAGCCAGACGGTGCATTTTAAAAATTGGTGCCCTTTCCCTTTACTGCTCCTGTAAGTAAAATTAATGTGAATGATTGTATGCTGCCTTTATAAAGGCAAAATGAACTAGAGGAATAGGGCAGAAAACGGTCAACTCTTCATCCCACCCATCTCTCTACCAAAATCTCAAGTAGCAGCTCAATAAAAAATAAAAATTATACTGAAAAGAACTAGTAGGGAACTGACAGTTGTACTTTAATGTGTGCAATAAATATAATAAAAAGACACTGTCTGGGAACTATTGTATAGATGGAGAAAATTAGTCTGATATATATTTCATTTCTAACCTGTTTGCTGTTGCATCTTCAGTCAACTTGCATCAAGATTTTGCTCTTGCTTTTGTTCAGACATAATCACTTATTGAAAACAAATTTATACATACAGTAAGCCTGAAGTTCTTACCATGTATTCATTAACTGTGTCTGTTACTTATACACAGCAGTTCAGTCTCTTGCTTTTCAGCTTTAAATGGTACCTTGCCTTTGTGGACGATTTTTTTCCTTTGTTTTTTTTTTTTTTAACAACTCCTTCATAATTCTCTCTCTCTCTCTCTCTCTCTCTCTCTCTCTCTCTCTCTCTCTCTCTCTCTCTCTCTCTCTCTCTCTCTCTCTCTCTCTCTCTCTCTCTCTCTCTCTCTCTCTCTCTCTCTCTCTCTCTCTCTCTCTCTCTCTCTCTCTCTCTCTCTCTCTCTCTCTCTCTCTCTCTCTCTCTCTCTCTCTCCTCTCTCTCTCTCTCTCTCTCTCTCTCTCTCTCTCTCTCTCTCTCTCTCTCTCTCTCTCTCTCTCTCTCTCTCTCTCTCTCTCCTCTCTCTCTCTCTCTCTCTCTCTCTCTCTCTCTCTCTCTCTCTCTCTCTCTCTCTCTCTCTCTCTCTCTCTCTCTCTCTCTCTCTCTCTCCTCTCTCTCTCTCTCTCTCTCTCTCTCTTCTCTCTCTCTCTCCTCTCTCTCTCTCTCTCTCTCTCTCTCTCTCTCTCTCTCCTCTCTCTCTCTCTCTCTCTCTCTCTCTCTCTCTCTCTCTCTCTCTCTCTCTCTCTCTCTCTCTCTCTCTCTCTCTCTCTCTCTCTCTCTCTCTCTCTCTCTCTCTCTCTCTCTCTCTCTCTCTCTCTGCTATGGTAGCCAAGTCAGACAGCCTATTGAGAAACAGCAAACCATCTGTTAACAGATTTGAAATTCTGAATTATACTTGAATGTGTAGAGAGGCACTCGTGCTTAGCCAGAAACATTCATTTGAATTAAGCTATAAATGCTGTGTTAAAAAGAACCATACATTTAACATGGGTTCATGAATAAATTTAAGGGAGGGCAACTGCACGCTAAACTTTTATTACTTGAAAACCCAGTATTTTTGCTGATCTGTGATCATTCAGTGCTTTTATAGTGTGATTGCAGCTTTAAACCTTGAATTGGGGGGCAATAATTCCAGTGTCAAACCTTTTGCAGTACAATTTCATTGCTGGATCTGTGATGGAACAGAAGCTCTGTGTTTTGGGTTTTTTTGTTTTTTGTTTTTTTAAGATGTTTAAACAGGACAAAGGAAAATCGTACTCATTATTGAATTTTCTGGCGTGCAGCCAGATCTCCTAGTTCCTAGTTGATTATTTTCTTTAGTTGCTATCTTGCCTAGTCTAGTATAATCTATTAATGTTTTATGGTAGGAGAGACAGCCCTGCATATAGCTTGCATAAGAAACAAAGTGGAGAGATTGATTCAGCTTCTCCCTTTCCCTGGAACAGACATTAATGTTAAAGGTAAGCTTGTTGATTTTCTGTACTGAACCAACATATTAAACCAAATAATTTTAGTATTTTCATTTTGAAATACAAAGTTCACTTTTTAGAAATATTGAAGAAAATCTTAATTGTTTTAATTATACGGAGTCATGACTTAAAGCACAGGTTTTATGAACAGCTAGCTTGTAACTAAAGTCCAAGCATGTTTTCTATTAAGTAATATGTGAAGTCTTAAAAATTTTTCATGTGTTTTTGAATGAATTTTTTATTATTTTAAAATGGTAAAATGGGATTAAACTTCAAATGTTAAAAGGTAGGTGTGGTGCTATTTAGCAGAATGAAAGTAGTGCTGTTTAATTAATCAGAATTATAATATTATGAACAGTTAACTACTACTTTTGCTCTTTTAAAACTTCCCTTGATTTATAATTCAGACTATGCTGGCTGGACGCCATTGCATGAAGCCTGTAACCATGGTAACACAGTGTGTGTCCGTGAAATTTTGCAACGTTGTCCAGAGGTAGACCTGCTCAGTCAAGTGGACGGGGTGACTCCTTTGCATGATGCACTGTCAAATGGACATGTAGAAATTGGCAAACTGCTACTTCAGCGTGGGGGTGAGTGCATTTATGCTAAATTGGTTTTAAGAAATTGTCCAGTGTTAAATGAGTCCATATGAAGTTCATAGCATCCTTCTTTGCTGATGGTTAAAATACAATACCATTTTAAAATAAATGTTTAAAATAAACTTTAAAAGCTGTTTTGATCACTATAGAGAAAATCTTATGATTTTTTCACTTATTCAGATTCTCATAAAAATGTGAAATTAACATAATATATCCTTGACTTGTAAATTTTTTTCAGGGTTTGGGGAGTTTGATTTTTTTCTTTGTTTTTGTTTAAAATGTTTTCTACTCCCACGATGAGTTATATTCTGAAAGATTTTAGTGAGTGAACATAAAGATTACCCAGTTACCAAGCAAATCTACAGAATTTTTTAAATTTGTTTTTATCTACATTGCAATGATTTCTATAGAGATTTATTAGTCTAGTTTTCCAGGTCATGTTTATACATTTAAATGAAAACTTGCTCAGTATTTATGACAGTGATGATCTTTGAAGACTACAGTTTGCTGACAAACTAACTGAAGAAAGGACATTTTGTAGTTGTCAGAACTGCTGTTTGCAGGAGTGGAGGTGGGTACCAGTAGGAGGGAGACCATAGTTTTACACATATACATTGCTCCCAATACAATTTACAATGCATGCTTTTAATATTTTTTTTCTTTAGTGACAGGATTCTTAGATCATGTCTTGATAAATGCTATACCAGCTGAATTAATTTACCATGTTCATGAACACAGCTAATGCAAAAAGTTGACTTTTAAAAAAGACAATTGATGCCTCATCTACTAAAACAAAAATGTATGTTGCTTGTACTGTTCACACCTACTTCGTGTCAATCTAATCTCTATGCATTATATCCCATGTCGAAATCTTTGTGATAGTAATCATTCTGCACATAACCACATAAGGCAAAAGAATGCACTGTATTTAGATGACTTATAACTTAATTCAGCTAGAGACACAATTATGTTTGGTTTCTGGCATTATAAGATTTCTGTATTTACAGTCTTCTCCTGCCCCCTAAAGGCTACTTCTGTGTCTGTTGGGCAGACATCATTTCATAATCAATACATTCCTCTGCAGTTGGTATGTTTGAGCTTCAATGCTGAGTCTCTCAGGTGTCTTATTTATCTACTGACCCATGTATCTGACATGCCAAGCCAGTACCTGGCCTCCCTTCAATTGGTCTAAGTGATGCAAGAGGCAATATTATAGTAAGCCCAACTCTTCAATAGAAAATGGCATTGCACTGACAGATGTGCATTTTTCCTGAGCATTTATGAAGAATAGGCAGTGGATGATCCTCTTGTCCTCGGAGAGATCTACTTGCACTTGCATTCATCAAGGTCTTCTGGCAACTGTACAGACTGCATGAAGCCTTATCTTTGCCTTTGTCAGATTCTGTTTTTGGCCTGTCAGCCAGTTTGACACCATGGTGGTGGGAACTGCATTACACATTCATCTTAGATTCACTAAGGCTTGGTAGCTGTAATTTGGAGCATTTCTGCATTAACTTTCATTTTCTCTTTTTCTCTCTAGTATTCAGGTTTTTACAAGGTATTCTCTCTTTTTCTCCAAAAAGGCTTCACTTTGCAAAAGTTATTGTAGCTACTTTACATAATCAGTTTGAGATTAAAACAATTTTATAGTTAAAGCAGCATTAACTAAATTAAAATACTCTAGCTATTGTGGCTAGATTTAGTGGTATGCACATGGTACAATAATCTTCTATTGAAGTTTAAACTGCAATTTACCTTTTCAAAAGATAGTTTCTTTAACATAACATCTATTAGCCTATGCCATTTTATAGCAACCCAAACACCATGTATTGAGCTTTAACATATTTCTGGTATGGCCATTTAACTTACTCCTGATCAATACATTTGTAAAGTGTTACAAGTTTGACAAACTATTTTAGTAATAAACTTAGGGATTATTAAAAGGAAGACTCCGACACAGTCTGAAGAGCCAACATGTTGCCTATTTAAAGCTAATTGAACACACTTTAGTACAATACCTAACCTCTGTATTGCAGAGATTGCTAAAAACAGGTATTATAACTTAGTATTTAGTAGCTGAGAGGGATGTGGATTCTCATTTTAACAGCTGACTTGGTGCATGACCTGGGGAAAAGTTACTTGACCAGCTTGTGCTTTAGCTAGACCAGCAATAATAAGGTAAAATCTGGACTATACTGATAAACAGATGTTGCATTTGGGCCCAGCTTCTGCAAGTGTTCATCAAATAACTGATCACTAGAAATTCTTAATGAAACTGACCACACTGCATCTCAAATCAGCACTGTGGAGGAAGGGGAGGGAGACATTGTCTGGCTTGCCGGGGAAAAGAGTGTATCAATTTAAGGATTGGGAGGAGAGAGGCACAGACGCTGATCAGGTATCAGAGGGGTAGCCGTGTTAGTCTGGATCTGTAAAAGCAGCAAAGAATCCTGTGGCACCTTATAGACTAACAGACGTTTTGGAGCATGAGCTTTCGTGGGTGAATACCCACTTCTTCAGATGCATGTGGTGGAAATATCCAGGGGCAGGTATATATATGCTAGCAAGCAAGCTAGAGATAACGAGGTCAGTTCAGTCAGGGAGGATGAGGCCCTGTTCTAGTAGTTGAGGTGTGAAAACCAAGAGAGGAGAAACTGGTTCTATAGTTGGCAAGCCATTCACAGTGTTTGTTCAATCCTGAGCTGATGGTGTCAAATTTGCAGATGAACTGAAGCTCAGCAGTTTCTCTTTGAAGTCTGGTCCTGAAGTTTTTTTGCTGCAGGATGGCCACTTTAAGGTCTGCTATAGTGTGGCCAGGGAGGTTGAAGTGCTCTCCTACAGGTTTTTGTATATTGCCATTCCTAATGTCTGATTTGTGTCCATTTATCCTTTTCTGTAGAGACTGTCCAGTTTGGCCAATGTACATAGCAGAGGGGCATTACTGGCATATGATGGCGTATATTACATTGATGGATGTGCAGGTGAATGAACCAGTGATGGTGTGACTGATCTGGTTAGGTCCTGTGATGGTGTCGCTGGTATAGATATGTGGGCAGAGTTGGCATCGAGGTTTGTTGCATGGATTGGTTCCTGAGCTAGAGTTATTATGGTGCGGTGTGCAGTTATTGGTGAGAATATGTTTCAGGTTGGCAAGTTGTCTGTGGGCAAGGACTAGCCTGCCACCCAAGGCCTGTGAAAGTGTGGGATCATTGTCCAGGATGGGTTGTAGATCCTTGATGATGCGTTGGAGGGGTTTTAGCTGGGGGCTGTATGTGATGGCCAGTGGAGTCCTGTTGGTTTCTTTCTTGGGTTTGTCTTGCAGTAGGAGGCTTCTGGGTACACGTCTGGCTCTGTTGATCTGTTTCCTTATTTCCTCGTGCGGGTATTGTAGTTCTGAGAACAGCACAAGAAGAAGAACTCCACATGGACTCCTCCTGAGGGTCGAAATGACAGTCTGGACCTATACATTGAATGCTTCCGCCGGTGTGCACAGGCAGAAATCGTGGAACAACAACATCGCTTGCCTCACAACCTAAGTCGTGCAGAACGCAATGCCATCCACAGCCTCAGAAACCACCCTGACATTATCATCAAAGAGGCTGATAAAGGAGGTGCCGTTGTCGTCATGAACAGGTCTGACTACCAAAAGAAGGCCACCAGACAACTCTCCAATACCAAATTCTATAGGCCACTTCCCTCAGATCCCACTGAGGAATACACTAAGAAACTACAGCATCTACTCAGGACACTCCCTACACTAACACCAGAAGAAATCAACATACCCCTAGAGCCCCGACCAGGGTTATTCTATCTACTACCCAAGATCCACAAACCCGGAGATCCTGGACGCCCCATCATCTCGGGCATTGGCACTCTCACTGAAGGACTGTCTGGATATATGGACTCTCTACTCAGACCCTATGCCACCAGCACTCCCAGCTATCTCCGTGACACCACTGATTTCCTGAGGAAACTACAATGCATTGGTCACCTCCCAGAAAACACCATCCTAGCCACCATGGATGTAGAGGCTCTCTACACAAACATCCCACACACAGATGGAATACAAGCTGTCAGGAACACTATTCCTGAGGATGCCACAGCACAACTGGCTGCTGAGCTCTGTGCCTTTATACTTACACACAACTATTTCAAATTTGATGACAATATATATCTCCAGATCAGTGGCACTGCTATGGGCACCCGCATGGCCCCACAATATGCCAATATCTTTATGGCCGACCTGGAACAACGCTTCCTCATCTCTCGTCCACTCACGCCCCTTCTCTACCTACGCTACATTGATGACATCATCATCTGGACCCATGGGAAGGAGACTCTGGAAAAATTCCACCATGATTTCAACAGCTTCCACCCCACCATCAACCTCAGCCTGGACCAATCTACACGGGAGGTCCACTTTCTTGACACCACGGTGCAAATAAGTGATGGTCACATTAACACCACCCTATATCGAAAACCTACCGACCGCTATGCCTACCTTCATGCCTCCAGCTTCCATCCCGGACACATCACACGATCCATTGTCTACAGCCAAGCACTGAGGTACAACAGCATCTGCTCTGACCCCTCAGACAGAGACCAACACCTACAAAATCTCCACCAAGCATTCTCTAAACTACAATACCCGCACGAGGAAATAAGGAAACAGATCAACAGAGCCAGATGTGTACCCAGAAGCCTCCTACTGCAAGACAAACCCAAGAAAGAAACCAACAGGACTCCACTGGCCATCACATACAGCCCCCAGCTAAAACCCCTCCAACGCATCATCAAGGATCTACAACCCATCCTGGACAATGATCCCACACTTTCACAGGCCTTGGGTGGCAGTCCAGTCCTTGCCCACAGACAACCTGCCAACCTGAAACATATTCTCACCAGTAACTGCACACCGCACCATAATAACTCTAGCTCAGGAACCAATCCATGCAACAAACCTCGATGCCAACTCTGCCCACATATCTACACCAGCGACACCATCACAGGACCTAACCAGATCAGCCACACCATCACTGGTTCATTCACCTGCACATCCACCAATGTAATATACGCCATCATATGCCAGCAATGCCCCTCTGCTATGTACATCGGCCAAACTGGACAGTCTCTACGGAAAAGGATAAATGGACACAAATCAGACATTAGGAATGGCAATATACAAAAACCTGTAGGAGAGCACTTCAACCTCCCTGGCCACACTATAGCAGACCTTAAGGTGGCCATCCTGCAGCAAAAAAACTTCAGGACTAGACTTCAAAGAGAAACTGCTGAGCTTCAGTTCATCTGCAAATTTGACACCATCAGCTCAGGATTGAACAAACACTGTGAATGGCTTGCCAACTACAGAACCAGTTTCTCCTCTCTTGGTTTTCACACCTCAACTACTAGAACAGGGCCTCATCCTCCCTGATTGAACTGACCTCGTTATCTCTAGCTTGCTTGCTAGCATATATATACCTGCCCCTGGATATTTCCACCACATGCATCTGAAGAAGTGGGTATTCACCCACGAAAGCTCATGCTCCAAAACGTCTGTTAGTCTATAAGGTGCCACAGGATTCTTTGCTGCTTTTACAGACGCTGATGCAAAGGCAGAGTGGGTCAGCACTGTGACACTGACTCATCCCTCAGAAACCAGGGGAGTTGATAAGAGCAAGCCCAGTGGGAGAAGCTCCTTTTTTCCCGGAGCAGGTGGAGCAGCTCTCACCCTTGGAAGTGGCAAACTACCAGGTTTGGTTGGGATCCACTGTGGGCATTGCACTAGCTGCTCCTTTCTCGGAGGGCTGGGAAGGAATTTTTCCCTTACCACCAGATTGGCCAAGACTAAGTGGAGTTTTCTTTGGCTTCCCTGCAGAGGGTTCAGGGTGGTTGTGGGGGCGTTGTTAAAATGAGTAGGGAAGGGAGTTAGGCTATGATGTCACAACTCATTATGTAAGTATGGGGCAAATGTCCTGTGCAGGTACTCAATAGGGAAGGGATACAGTGGGGGGAAGGGGGTTTTCATCTTCCTCTGCAGCATAGGGCACAGGTCACAGGCAGGTTGCACTAGTGTAAATGGTCAATTTTCTGTAACTTGAAGTCTTTAAACCATGATTTGAGGACTTCAGTAACTCAGCCAGCGGTTAGGGATCTATTATAGGAGTGGGTGGATGAGGTTCTGTGGCCTGCAATGTTCAATAGGTCAGACTAGATGATCACAATGGTCCCTTCTGTCCTTTAAAGTCTACGAGTGGTGTTTTGTTAAAGGAGCTGAATGGGGTGGGGTTCAGGACGCCAGTGACTGGCATTGCAGGGAGCCAACCCCCCATTCCTTTATAGCCCATCTTAACTCTCATTCAAGATAGGGGGATGGTAATGTCCCAGCAATGGGTTGTCAGGGACCAGGATGGAAAAGAGGGGCAGGGGCTGGCAGAAGCCCCCAGGTGGACATTGAATGAACATGGAGTTACCTGCACTGTATGCTTTTATCTGCTGGGTAGTCCCAGACATCTAATAATAAAGTTGCGTCCTGATTAAACCATACACATCTGTCTCCTTTCCTTCTTCTGATATAGCTGGACAATTAACATTTGCAACACTTCCAATACAATGCATGTTATTTTGTATGTTTGCAGTATATTGTTACTTAAATTTAAAACAATACATTTGTGATTTTTTCCTTTTCCAAATAATATTTTGCTTTTCATATAATGTATCAGGTGGCAAACCAAGGCTTATATAATTCTGTACAAAACTAGTCAAGACAACTGCTTAGGCAGTCAGTTTGTAACTAGTTAATTTGTGCCAACATAATTTAGTACTGAAAGAGGTTATAAATGGAACCCCTAGTGCTACTCCTCCTTCCCCCCAAAATAGCAGCACTACTCAGCTGTCTTAAAAATGCTGTTACTATTAATACTTTATATTTTTCTTGCAGGACCACTGCTCCTACGGCAGAGGGACTTTTATGGAAAATTGCCACTGGATTATGTGGAGTCCCTACCAGTAAAACAAGAACTTTTGGATATTGTCCACCCAAAAGAGACTGTCAAGGACTTCTGTGAACGTGTGGAAAAAGATTTCCACAACCAGCAAAGAGAACTTTGGTTAATTTTATTTAATAAGATGTTACTAAATTTTTGTTCGGTTTATAACTTATCTTCACCTTCTCCTTTATCTTTTAAAGCCCACTTAAATTCACTTCCATTAGTGGCTATTAATAGTTGTAAGTTGAAAAGTAGGTCTCTTACTGATTGGTTAGTAGATCTTTATGTTGGAGAGGTACAGACTTTCCAGAAACTTCCAGAGTTTATTCAGGAAATATCTGAGAACCTAAAAAAGTCTTTTGGAGAACAGATATATCCCTTATTGGCAACACTAGAAACTATTGCTATGGCAACTCAGGTGGCTACTTTTCATCTTTCTAACAACTAAGATTAATTTTCAGATCAGTTCCATTGGTTCAGTTGTGATAGTTTATCATGGGCGAGATTCATTCTTGTGAATACAGGAGTGCTATGGCACATCCTACACCAGGCTGGGTTAGTGCTACCTAGGAAATATTCCTTTGATCCCTTCTGGCATCTTAAAGCACTAAACCAAAGGCTTCCATAGTCCCACTGAAAGAAGCTGCAGTGTGGAAGTACTGGGTACCTCCTGGCCACTACCCCTTTGTGGCCAAAGTTATCAACTTTTCAGCCAGAACTGAATGCCTGTGGCCCCCTCAGCAGGGGAAAGTTCACTTGCACCCTATCAACCCCTCTTTTTTCCCCTTCTAGCACATTTTCTGTCATGAGGAACCTTGTGCCAGAATTCTTGCTGGTTTCCAAGGATGCTGACCCTAACGTTTATCTGATTTAGACACTACAGTTGGTTACTTTTTTCCAGGGCATACAGTTATCCTGCTGTTCTCATGTGACTAACTTTTTGAATACTTGTCAAATAAATAAAACAAAAATGGAAAAACGACTACTACAACAATCCATTCCCTATATCATCATCCTAGGAAATAAATATTTTTAAAATACATCTAAAATTTAGCTCAAAAATTAGTTTTTAAAATTGTGTGTCTTTACGGTACCAGTTTACAGTACTTCTCATATTGTCCTTAATGATTTTGCATCAAAGGATCTTGACAAAGTTGTTCACGGAAATGAGCCATTAAACTTTCTGCTAGTTTTCTGTAGCATTGTGGTGCTTGCTCATTCATACCTGCATAATGATCAGCTTGACTCAGATCCTCAGCTACGTTAGAACTCTGGTTGGCAGGGCTGAATAGGGAAGGGTTAAAAGTAACCAAGCTTCCTTTATGCTTTCCAGATTCCTAAGGCTGCTGTGGCCCAGTTTGGCCTCCAACATAAGTTACACAACCTTGGGGCTTCTCCAAACTGTGCTGGCTTGCAATACCCCTATATAGGTCTGTATCACTGACCGGGATTGCCAAAGCATGAAATGCTGTGGTGACATCCTCAACCCTGTGGTGGTACTTGTGCAGAACTGACATTTTAGTAGCTGGGGAACTCACTCTGTCCAGATATGGCAGTTTTAAGGTAGCTCCATGCTGCTTATTTGAAGTTGGAGTGCCAGCCTCCTTAAAAATTGCAGCCCCCGTAATATTAGTATTTTGTCCTCAGTACTAAGAATATATGAATACTCGACAAGATAAATCCTCTAAACTGATAAACTAATCCTCTAACCTAATTTAGGATTGTGTGCTTATAAAGTATTATATTGGTTGTGCTTAGTAATTAATTACATAGAAGGGGAAAATCTTGCCCCCTCCTCCAAATATACAGAGTCTGTTCATGAGAGGGAACTGAGGTGATTCTCATTCATAAGAGGAAGGGCTGAAGGAGGACAGAATTTGGGGAGGCCATACTGTGCTGCCTTGCACAGTGAATTGAGAATGGGACGGCAATGCAGGATCTGCCCAGATACAGATACTCTTCACTCCCCACTCCTCTGCACAAATCCGGTGCCCAACTCAATTCAGGCTGAGATCTGGGGAGAGAATTTGCCCATAAAGGAAAATGCAAAGAAATGCTGCTTTATAATAAGGATACTTATTGAAATAGTAGGACAAATTTATAATTCATTAAAAGATTAATCTAAAATCTTAACAGTCAGAAGGAATGGACTGATTAGTAATATTTAAATTTGCAGTTCTTTTCTAATAGCAATGTATAATGTTAAAGAAACTAAAAGAAAAGGGTATAATAGCAGTTTCTGGAATTGGTGTTGCTTGACTAGAGGGAATAAGTTACATTGATACAGCTGGATGAGGCACATTAATACTTCCATTTAGCCTTCATGCATTGGAGACATAATCTCAGCAATAAAGCCACTGATGATGCTCAGGCTGGTTTGGTCTTGGAACCAGATATTTATTACAAATGTTCAGTGGTTATTAATAACTGAGTATTCTTATTAGGCATGTATATAGAGCATACTGTTCTAGTGAAGATAAGGAGTCCTCTTAGGTTAGATTTGTTTGTTTTGAGCGTTTTGACTTTTCTACTCTGATACTTTACAATAAAATAAAACTTTGTTGTAGCTGAAATGTGAAAGCAATTGTAATTTCAGTGTATGCTGTAGTAAACAGGCATAGTGAAAATGTTCTTATGTACAGACGTTGCAAAGAATGCAAAATATGCCCTTAATTGGTCACATTTTATTAGATTTTTTTGTTTTTTAATCATGAATTTGAGCCTCAGTTACATCATCAGGCCATAGAAAGCCACAGCAAAAGGATAGTGGTAATACTTGTAAGGTGTTGGTTCAGACTTCAGAATAAAAAAAATCTTAGATACAGAGATGAAAGCCTTCATGGCTTTTCCTTGACCTGATGAAGAGAGAATTTCTTACTTGCTTCCTTAAACTTACATTTAGTCCAATATATTTCCCACAGCTACTTGCTATTTTGTCATTTAGTCAGGGCAACAAAGAATAGTACAATTACCAATTCTAAGATCTGTTTATATATAAAATTTATTTCGAGTGTGTCTATATAGCATATCTGAAGAACTGCCATGAGTGGCGCTCTCCTGCAAAGCAAAACAAGGGATATGAGAGTCTGGGCTGTGCCTGTAAACCATCTTTGCACTGCCTGGACCTTCAGCTGCTCCGCTGCAGCCTGCATAATTTAGACAGCCCTAGTGGCCCTGTCAGAATTATGGCAGCTTGTCCTTAGCTGCCTATGGGCACAGCACTGCCTGAAATCTCCGTAATGCTACAAAGTGCAGCCCCACCCCTAGCATGCCAAAACTGATCCCCTGAAAGCAACCTTATGACTCTTTATTTTCTCCAGTTCCTGCACCACAGGAATCTTCTCCTAGCCAGAGTCTGAACATATCCCAGAGGTTAGGGCACTATCCTGAACATAAGGACGGCCATACTGGATCAGATGAATGGTCCACATAGCCCAGTATCCTATCTTCTGACAGTGGCCAATGCCAGGTGCTTTAAAGAGAATGGAAAAAAACAGGGAAATTATCAAGTGATCCATCCTCTGTTGTCCACTCCCAGCATCTGGCAGTCAGAGTTTAGTGACACCCAGAGCATGAGATTGCATCCCTGATCATCTTGGCTAATAACCGTTGATGGACACACCCTCCATGACTTCAACTAATTTTTTTCTGAACCCGGTTATAATTTTGGCCTTCAACATCCTGTGGCAACAAGCTCCACAGGTTGACTGTACATTATGTGAAAAAGTATTTCCTCATGTTTGTTTTAAACCTATCTATTAATATCATTGGGTGACTCCGGTTCTTGTGTTATGTGAAGAGGCAAATTGCACATCTTTCTCTACACTATTCATAATTTTATAGACCCTTAGACATCTTTTTTCCCCCTAAGATGAACAGTCACAGTCTTTTTAATCTCTTTATTTGGAAGCTGTTCCATGCCCTAATCACTTTTGTTGCCCTTCTCTGTACCCTTTCCAATTCTAATATGTTGTTTTTGAGATGAGGTGACCAAAACTGCACACTCCAGGTGTGGGCATACCATGGATTTATATAGTGGCATTATGATATTTTCTATTTTATTATCGATTCCTAGCATTCTTTTAGCTTTTTTTGAGTGTTGCTGCATATTGAGCAGATGTTTTCAGAGAACTGTTCACAATGTCTGCAAGATCTTTCTTGAGCGGTAACATCTAATTTAGACTCCATCATTTTGTATGGATAGTTGAGATTATGTTTTCCAATGTGCATTACTTTGTACTTATCAACATTGAATTTCATCTGCTGTTCTGTTGCCTAGTCACTCAGTTTTGTGAGATCCCTTTGTAACTCTGGCTTAAGTCCTTGGTCCAATGATTATTCAATCAGTTATACAAAGTAAAACAGCCTCGGCAGGAAAAACTGCAAGAATCTAATCCACCAGCTATTACTATCCAATAGCCTAGCTAGCAGTAAGGGCACTCATCAGAGAGTGCCCCAGAGTGAGAACCTGGATCTCTCACATCCCACTACTACTGGGATAAAATGTGACCACTCATCTCTTGCGGTTTTGTGAATGGTACCTAAATCTCTGAAAATCCACCCTGACAAATCAAAATGATTCATTCTGAGAATGTTCAAACACACCTTTTCAACACTTCTTTTTTTTTTTCATTTAGACTGAAACAGTTTGCTGAAGTTGACATGATTCACAAAATGTTTTGGTTGATTCAAATCTGCATTAATTGGTGAAAACTACTGTCAGTGTAACAAGTCCATTCAGGAGATCCAGGATTGTTTGATCACCTTTACTCTGACCTGCCCCCTTTCCCAGTAAGGCACTCATCCAGAGTTGACACAGTGCACCATATCTGAATAAAAGTTGGATGTAAAGGAGGTGCTTTTGTGCAACCTTCTGACATTTCTTTGCTTTAACCCTACCTTACATGTATTCAGGATAGCAAATTCAGTAATTTTAGAATCCTTTATATGTCTAACTCTTGCCTAACTCATACTATAGGTCTAGTAAATTAATAGGAAAATCTACATTTATGTATCAAAGCAAAACTTTTATGTGAATTAATAATTGCAATAAAATGAGACTTAAGTTGATGAAAAGTAAATTTGTTTGTTTTCCTCCTCTCCAGTACTGAGGAGATTCTCCATTTCCTCCTGAAGTTTTGAAGAAGCTGTTTCTTTGCAGACCCTTCTTTTTCCACTGGAAAATTACCCCTTGTCATGGTACCTTGGTAGGCTGCCCTGTTGTCCCATCTCTAGATCTCCCTGCGTGCATCCCACATAGGTATCAGAAATCATGTCTTTACGTTTTCTGGGATGGAATTCCACAATTCACCCACTCTCAGAGCAGGTTCTGGATTACAGCCCCCTGGATATCAAGTGTGACTAATTCAGCAGATTTAACTGGGGTTGGACTCTGCAAGGATTCGCTCTTTCAGAGCCTGTGACAGCATACATTTGCAGTGAGATAAAAACAGCTTCTTCAAAACAAAGCCTGATTTATTTTGTCCGAGAGGTCCTCGGTGCTTAAAGAAGTGGATTTAAAATAACAGTGACCTTATCTACGCATAACCTCTCTATCCAGAGCTCAGGCCCGTCTGGCTTATTCTCCCTTGTGAGGTGGAAGAAACTGCTTGCTTTCTTGCAATCTTCTCCCTCTGTTTCTGAAGGCTGTCATCCTCAGGCTACCAGTCAGCGAGTTTAATATTTAATACCAGTTAATTGTTTGTTTTTTGTAAAGTGCTGTGCAAACCCATCATACTGTTTAAAGAATATATTTTGTCGGAAATCAACCATTTCTTGTCTTCAGTATTACTGAAAGTTGCTGTGTCAAAAATTGAATTTGAACTGTAGGCCTTTGCTGACCTATATGCTTGCTTTTAAGTTTTCTCTTGAACTTGATGATGTTGAATGTACTGGAACATAATGTCATATAATATTTAACATACTATTTTAAATTGGGATGATACAATGTTATAATATTTCTGCTTAATATCATGGTATTTTGAAAACAGGCCCAATAAATAGGTTAACTTGAACACAAAATCTAAATCTAAATAGCTTTGATTTAAACCATCTGAGAACATTTAAATGTAGGTCTGTTCTACAAAGGAAGCTTGTCATTTATTTATCTTTCTGATGCATTAATGGGGGAAAATAATACAAATATTTATGAGCATTACTAGCTTTATGTCTGCATTTGCAACTAAGTCTTAAATATAAATATCAGTGTCAGAAATTAAGGCAATCCCATTTAGTAAACTTTGAGAAAATGTTGATAAACTGGAATGAGGGCTTAGTAGTCTAACCACCAGATGTGAAACACTTACACACCTTGAAACCACTGGTACAAGTCCCAGTTATTCAGCTAAGGTAGATAAATAGAATCTTGATGTGTGAGTGGGTGTGTCTTTAAGATGAGATCTTAAAATTTTTTCCTGCCTGCTTTGCATGGATGTTAAAAATCAAATGGTGCTTTTAGTAAGATTAGGAGTTTGCCTTCATGTCACTGGCCAAAATATTTTCCTTTCCCCTACTGTTTCCCCCCAATGTGCTGTGTTCAGTTGGCTGCCTCCTTACTCACCCAGCTTGATTTCAGTGATGCTGTATATATTTAATGTGTAAAAAGCGATGGGCTCCTTTTCAATGAAAGGCCCAATAGAAAAGTATAAATTGTTTTATTATTATCATTGTATGGTGTCTACATGTTAAATCTTTAGTATTGGCTTAATTTTAGACTTTACAACATTTAGCAGCTTTACCCATCAACTCATTAAAATACAAGTGCTTATTTTTCCCCATGTAAACCAATGTGGTTCAGGGTGAATTATTGTAAATTGTGTTATCACTAGGTACCACTTTTGGCATGTGTGTGCAGTCCTGAAAACTTTACAGCACCTCTTCTTAAGCAAAATCATCTTTGTTTTTAGAGGAACTCCTATATTATTCAAGGCAATTCACACAGTAGGGGAGGAAATCCCTTGTAAGACGTGGAATTTTAAGGCTCCAAGACTGCAATAATGCTACACTGAGTATCTGTAAGCAACTATGCTTTAAATGACTGATTAAATTACTCTAAAAATACTTAGACATGATCCACTAGGATTGAGATCTTTTTGTGCATCCCTATCTGTTTAAACTTGATAATAGTTAATAAGGGGAAAATGGAATATACTTATTTCCTTTGTCAGTAATGCTAGTAGGAATTACTGTTGTAGGCTGCTACAGTGGAAGAGATTACTGGTTGGGACGGAAAAGGGAAAAGATGGCAGTATTTAATGCTTTGGTTTCTATACTATATTAAGACAAATTTATCTGCATTTAAATTTCGCCCATTCAAGCACTCCACTAGTCTTTCAGAGGGGATGTTGCTGTATTGGCCTTGAAAGTTGTGATTCATCTTGATTGCAAAAGAATTAAAAACAAAATAATGATTGAGTAGTTGGTTTATAAAGATTGTTAATCTAGGAGTGCTGACGCACACAAAGAATTTTATCGGTCATCAGAGTCCCTTATATATAGCTAAAGGTTAGAGTAATGAACTGTAATTCTTCTCTCTCATAACTGAACTTTTATGCATTTCTTAATTTTCATAGATATTCAGGTTGGTAATTCTTGAAGAGAGTCTCACTTTTTTTCTCTTAACAGCTGGTATATTTAATTCAACCAACGTTGCTGTTGTATTTACCGATAGGGTATGTTTTAGTCAGACTACTAATCTGCAATAAGACAACTATTGTTCAGTTATCCTGTCTTTTTTAAGAGAAGCAAGAACTATTTTATTGAAAAGTCATTGAAGATAGAGCAGGTATGATGCAATGATTTGTGTGTGAAGCTCTTTTTAGAATATAAATGCTATTATATAATCCGATTGCAGTAAAACATTATTTCATGTTTTAATAGTTGATGATTTTTCTAATATTGTCTGTGCACTAGTTGTCCATTTATTCTTAATTTGATATTTTCTACTTCACACTTAAGCTGTGATGCTAGCACCCTGTTCCTTACAGGATTTTTTAATGAGGTCTTATCGTGTTATATAGATGGGTATTTTGGGGACATTTAAGGTATGTGCTGAAATTTTCCTCTGAGAATGTTTCTGATCTGTCAGTTTGAGGTGGTCTACCAATCATTAGTTTAAGCCTTCTCAAAGCAGAACTTCTCTGTGTGAGGGACATGCTATCTGTAATGACTCTTAAACTGCTAAAGAGTGAACATTTTCATATGGATACCATGTGCCTTGATGATAACATCTTCTCTATCAACCCCTTATGATTTTAGGAGTGTTCATGGAACATGAAGAATTACTTGTTCCCCGATGGGTCTTTTAATCTTATCAGTTCCCTCCCTGCTTTTTTGTGTTGAGTTTGAAATGATGGGTACACTTATCAAAGGCTCTACCATAGATGTTTTTATAGGGAGTTCACTACTGTTATTAGACTAAGGTTCTTTTTTCTTGTCAAATCCAGAAAAATGCTTGCAAATGCATATTGTATGACAGCAGCATCAGGTTTAAGAGACAAAGCTTTGAAATGGTATTATCTAGTTTGCCTACAGTGAGTCCTAGCTACTAGTAAAATTGCTGGTTTACTGTTCTGTCAAAGGGTGCTATCTCATGCCTCCACAGTGGAAAGAAGGAAAGCAACTACTGTAAAAGAAACTTTACACAGATTAACTAATTTTTCATTTTATATCTGCTGACAATATTTTTTTTTCTAAACAGGCAAAGTAGTCTGAGTTAAAGCCACTCAACTATCAGCAAAAGCCAGGGACAGACTGAGCAACTAGAAACACAAGTAGATGGTATAACTAGCTGGTTGGTAAACTACCCATGCTGTAACGATGGTATACGTAAGTGGTATACAACTTGAGTTTCTCAGGAAACTTTATTTCCTTTACTCTTTCTTCTGCCTGCCTCTGTTACCCCAGCCAGATTTTTGAATTCCTAAACATGTTATGTTATTTTTACAATGCACTGGGTATACCCAGGGCTTCATGGATCCATCTGGAAACATGATTCTTGTTCAGAAGAGTTTACAGTCTTAGGTCCTATATTCCCCTCTGCTTTCTGCATGCAGAGGAGAGTACCCATATATCTAGGCTGAGAGGAGATTGTAAATGGATGAGTGCCACCCTGTCCCACTACCTGATTAGTGTAGGGATGGGTGGCACTGTAGGGACTCCAAGTGGACCATGGGGTTGGCATTTTCCAATCAGCATGGGACCTAACTAAGCTTTGCCAGATTCTCAACCTACTCCCAAAACCTAGGGGGGAAGCTGGCCTAAATTACTGTAAAGAGTAATTGCAACGAAGTATGTTGTTGTTAGACCCCCAAGTTTGGCCCCAGGGCCATACAACAAGTGCTTCGGCCTCCATCCCCCAACGGAATTTTCCCCCAGCCCCCAGAACTGCCACTGATCACATAGCTGCTCAGAAAGCAGAACTTGTAACAGGAAACAGCACCTTGCGGTCGGCCGACCTGAGGAGGGGAAGTTTCCCCCAGACGGTTGCTTCCTGAGTAGAGATGCTGGGGGCCGATTGCCTCCCTTGTATGGGCATGAGCCACTCGCGACCCTGCAATTGGCTTATTGTAAATTATGACGAAAAATTCGTTATATATTGTTGGCCCCCCCCCGGGGACGGGCAGAGAGAAATCGAATTCCCGTCGAACCGTATCCAGGATTGATCACCCTGCAGTCTCTCTCCTGGCTCACGCGTTTCCCAGAGCCTGACTGCTTGCCGGCCGTAATGAAACTTTCGTGGTTTGTATGTGTAAGTAAGATTAGCTGTTAAGGATATCTGTATTGTTAGATAAGAGGCAGAGACTGGTTCCAGCCGCCCCAAGGCTCCTGCTAGGGGAAACCCGTTGACCAGGAAACCTTGAACGCAAGGGGGACCAGTTGAGCCTCGCAATTTGTGTTTAATAAGATTAGTTGCTGCATGTATGATTACTAATAATACCAATATCACTTTTACTAACCCCTGGGACGACCTGAATAATTACTGGGACTTAGAAAAATACCAGGGCCAGCTTCTATTTGTAATTGTAGTGTTTGTGTTATTTGTTCTAGTATTATATTGTAAGCCCAAGCTGTAACTAATTGTGTTATCCCTTATCCTTATCTGTGACTCATTTAATAAATCCTTAATCTTTAACACTACGACTGATTGCTTGCGTTATCCCCGTCACTACCCTTGGGCACTTGTCACCCCCCCCCCCAGGGCATCCAGTGATCGAACCTCCGCCCTATTCCAACGCTCATTACCCGGTAGATAACGGGCACCTGGTGGCCATATCGGTGGAGCGAGGGGTGAGAGCAATCTGTAATCAACATGGCGTCACGAACAGGATGCCTTCGGGAGGGTCAGTGCCCGTGGTGTAGTGGGGACCGTGAACAATCTGAGCTCGAGCAATTTCAACACCTGCAATTTCACCAAGTGGCCAGCAGACAGTCTGCTAAGCCCACCCTAGATTGGATTTGTATTATAGAATCAGGGTCAGGGTCAAAAAGCTATACAACCTCATTAACCCTGCCTGCCGTAGGATGTCTCCTCCATTGCCATCCCACCTTTAAATGTCAGCCGGCCGATAGTTCCCTGCAATCCCAGTGCACGGGGGTTGCGGAGACTAGTCGGACCGAGACACCGTCTGGCATTTGGAAGGAGTGTAGCCGTATCATAAAAAGATCCGGGGCCACCGTTCCCAAATTCATACTCCCGCCCCGGGTACAGCCGGGTGATCCAGCCCACGGGTTGTTAGTCCACTTAATGAAGGAATTGGAACAGACCAGGCGGACAAGGAAACTTAGACCAGACGAGTATAAGTCGGAAGACGTGTCCACAGTCTTGTTCAGCGCATTAAACAAAACGCTGGACCTTTGTGCGGTCCTTCATGGAAGCACTATGTTTGCTGCTAAACAAGCCGCTGTTAACGACACCGACAGCGCAGAGTGTGAGATAGGTGGCAAAGAGCAGGAGGATGGGAGACCACCCCCTTATGAAGCCCCCCCTTGCCCTTTAATTTATCCCGCACTCCCCTCAGCCCCACCTGCGCCTGAGAAGAAGGGGCAGATGGAGGCCATGCCTGTTGCTATCACCAAAAGTAAGGTGGATTATTATACAGGTCAGACAGTTACGACTACCGAGTACCGAACTCGCACCAAGGCGGAGATGAAGGAATTCTTAGCAGACACAAGGCGCAGGGAGGGCGAGGCACCCCTAGTGTGGCTGGGTCGTCTGGCCCTGGATCACGGGGCAGAGATGGTGGATAGGGAGGAAGCCGCTGTTCTGGCCAAAACGTCCAATTGGGCGTCGGGGTTCCCGGGTCATCATCTCTTGGGAAATGAGGTATGGCCGCTCACCACCCCGGCCGCGGCCGTCTTGGCCATGAAAGGCAGTTTTAAGGGACTGTATGTACCTCCCGGCAGCGTAAATACACCCCATGAGATCATCTGGGCTATTGCCGGAGCGTCCATCATAGTGTGGAACCCACAAGTGGTACCGTTAAATTTAGACCAGCAACAGGTTCAGTCAGGTGTCCCCTTTATTTATGTCACAGATCCCACTCAAATTCCGGTCCAACGGGACGCGGTGGACTTGGCCGTAGATGGCGCCCCACCGATTGACACAGGGGGACTCCTGCTGTTGCATGGTTGGGTTGGGCAACCCCTTATTACCTTATATGAGGCCGTGTCCCGGCTCCGAATGCCACCAGCCCCGAAGAACCCCATTTCAGCCCTTCCAGCTGAGAGC
Organism: Gopherus flavomarginatus; assembly: GCF_025201925.1. Classification (NCBI taxonomy): domain Eukaryota; kingdom Metazoa; phylum Chordata; order Testudines; family Testudinidae; genus Gopherus; species Gopherus flavomarginatus. The sequence goes on from NC_066619.1 coordinate 61,232,556, forward strand.
CCTGTTAACAAGGGTCAGCATAAACACCCTGAACGAACCAAGGCTGAAAAAGCACTTTTTGGGTTCCTGTTACATAAGGGGATCCCCAAGGAAGCACTGCGGAAGATGTCCGCTTCCCAGCAGCAAGATTTGGGGAAACAGTTAGGATGGAAGGACTGGGATGACTATTTGAGAACAAAAAAACGAGTAGAGGCCGGGTGCGCCCCGGCCTCCACAGACACTTGGGATGATCGACCATATCACACCCTATTGGTAGCCGGTCCCAAACCCCCTTATACCCCTGTATCTTTTTTGTTGGACACCGGAGCTCAAATCTCTGTTATAAAATCCGATGTGCCTCATGTATCCACAAGTTCTACTATGTTTATTCAGGGTCTTAACAGTATTGAAGAAAAGCCTGTAGTCAGCTTTACTTTGATTCATAAGGGGTATAAGCGAAAAGTTAAGGCTTTGTTGGGAGGAACAAATTTGCTGGGGGTTGGGGATATCAAACGACTGCGATTACAAAAACAAGTCTGTCAGGTTCTGCCTGTCACCCTGTCGCCCGAAGCCCCCCCCCCTTATTGCCCCGAGCTTGTTAATAACAGTTCATGGAAATTCTCTCCCATTCCCACGAAGCCTGAAGGCATCCCCCTGATTAAGCAACTCCTCGATCAATTATTAAAGGAGGGACGGATTGCACAGGCGACCGCGTCAAATTATCTATCTCCCGGCTGGGGTATCCCCAAGCCCGGCAACCCCTCTGAATTTCGACTGGTTATTGACTATAGGCAGGCAAATAGCCGAGTCCGACACCTCCCATTCGCAGGCCCAGCCACCATTCCAGAAATACGGCAACAGCTAAGCGATGCCAGTGGGAGGTGGGCCTGCACCCTAGATTTAAAGGATATGTTCTATCAAATCCCGTTGGAGGATAAACCCCAAATCCTAAATTTCGCTTTCCAGGGCGCACAGTACCAGTGGAAGGTGTGCCCTCAAGGGTTCTGTAATTCCCCCACCTTGGCCACGTCCGCTCTTGCAAAAACCTTAAAAGGGGTAGAAGCCACTGGGGGCACCACCATTCTAGCCTATGTGGACGATATAATCATAATTGGGCCCAACGAACACATAGTCCAACACGTAACTAACACCGTGGTAGCCGAGCTAAGGGCCAATGGGTGGCGAATTAATGAGAGAAAAAGCCACCTCGTGCCCTCTCAAAGCTTTTCCTTCTTAGGCCAACATTATGACCCCTACAACTGTGGCCAACCCACCTCGGGGATTTTAGACCCTTGGGTTAAAGACCCACCCGAGAATAAAAAGCAACTGCAGAGACTTTTGGGCCTGATTAATTATCACCGACACTTCATTCCAGATAAACACCTTGTAGACCTGGAAACGATCCAGGAACCCCTCTCGTCCAAACGGAAACGGGAAATATGGAGTCCTGAGGCCCAAAAGAGCTTGGAACGAATAGCCACCTGGTTTGCCTCTAACCCACGGCTAGCGCGATATAAAAGGGATTCACCTTTTACCATTACCCTGTTCCTTACACAACATCACTATGGGTACTCGGTATCACAAGACGGGCAACCGGTCTATAACTGGGCCCGACGGCTCAAGGGTCCTCAGTATCGATATGGACCCATAGGACTTATGTTACTAGCCGCAGGCGAGGCACGCATTTGGGCCCCGCTATCTAGTAAAGGGACCCTGATAGGCCCCGAGGTACACCTTATTCCTTGGCTCACGCGCCTGCCCCCCCCCAGTTTTCACGGGACCAGCCTAACTTGGCAACAGCTGTGTTATTTGGGGGAAATCACGTGGCGGGAATGGACGCTTAAATCGCTGCCAAACGATGTCCGATTCCCAGGAGTTTCGGAGCCCTTGTGTATAGAAACAAAATATGACCCCTGGATTGTGTCCGACGGGGGCACTTCCCCGACCCCCCGGGCAGGAGTTCTCTGTGCTAAATGTGACCATTTCCAGGTTGATCTCCTTCCCCCGGGTTCATCGGCCCAGCATAGCGAAGTTCATGGGGTCCTTCTCGCTGCCCAGCACGTTACCCAGGCCCATTCCGTTTCTGCTCAGGTCGTATTGGGTATAGACTCACAATTTTGTCTCAGCATCCTCACGGGAGAGGCTAACCCCACAGCGTTCATGCCACTGTGGGAGACTATTTTTGACCTCGTACGTAAGTTCTCCCGGCCCTGGTTTATAACCCATTGCCCGTCACATCGTCCTGACTCTAACCCCCTTCACTCCGAATTGGATCACAGAATAAGGGAAATTCAAGCCCCCCAAGTGTGCCTGGGGCAGCAGCCCCAGCTAAACACCGACCCATTCCTCCAATGGCTTCATGAGGATTGGGGGCATTTGCCTAGCGGCCGCCTATACAATCAGTTAGCCCTAGGTGCTCAGGGAAAACCTGAGGTACGGCGGCAGGACTGTGAAAGAATTGTGCAGTCCTGCCTTAAGTGTGCACAAATCAAGTCCCAAAACCGCCCGCGTTACGAGCGGTGGGCGTACGCTGCGGAGTATTTTCCTCCTGGCGCGGTGTGGCAAATAGATTTAATGGGACCCCTACCTGGAGCCCGTCGCCACCCAAAGGCTCTGGTAGTGGTAGATTTGGGCTCCCGTCAAACTCACTGTATCCCTCTAAATACCACCACGGCTGCGGCTGTGGCTGGGGCACTGCAACAGGTAGCCGCAGCATGGGGTGTGCCCTCCGAAGTTCAAGCAGATGGAGGACCCCCGTTTACCAGCAAACGTTTTGAAGCATTAGTGCTGGGATGGGGGGCTTCCCTCCATATTCACTTGAAGTATCACCCCGAAAGTAATGGTGTTGTAGAGCGGAAAATCGGGGTTCTGAAAACCATGATTCGTTCAGTTAATCCCAACGCTGACTATAAGGGTTGGAGTGCACTATTACCACAGGTTCTAATCTCTCTCAATGCAAACTATTCTCGTTGGCCTGAAATCAGCCCCAGACCTAGAGGCCCCTGGACTCCCGTATATCAGCCTGACCAACTAGTCTGGGTGGCTGAGCCACAGGCCTCAGGTCACCGAGAACCCTACGCTGCACAAATTGTAAGTGCAGGTAAATATCCTAACACCTACACGATTGTGGATGCCCGGGGCACCCACACCTTGGTCCATCATAACTGGATAAGCAAGCGTTCCGAGTCAGGAACGAACTAACGGGGGCCAATAAGGCCGCCTTCTGTTTGTCTTACAGCTCGCAATGGCAGCAGGAAAACGGGACGACAACCAGAAGGGCCCCGATCCGCGGAACCTAGGACAGCCGTATCCTGTAGATGAGAATGCCCATAAGCTTATGTTCGCGGCCTATTGGATCCAAGAAGTCCTGGGAGGAAACATCGACTTATCCTCACTGACACCTGACAACTGCCTTGCATGTTCCAATAGGCTGTCTGTAAATAGGCCTTTGTTTGATTTATTGCCATTAGTGTTTAACTTTAGTAGTATTAATAGTCCCCTTAATTGTTCTTCCTCCTTTGCTCAGTGGCTCCCTATCGTGCAGTGGACAGGTTGTACAAATGATTATTTTAACCCCATCTCCCACCGTGTCTTTCCTATTTTTAATAAAACTTCGGCACGTTATCTAGGCCCACTCCCCTTGTCACCCGGACAGAGACCCATGGCGTCCCACTGTTGGGTGTTTTATGGCAATAAGGGACGACGAGGCCGGTCAAACTCACCCTACTGGGTAGGCACGTATCCAAACTGTTCCCAAACCCTTATCTATGACAACGTATCCCACGGCAACGCTGTTATGAATCGGGACACCCCCCTACCGATAACCAATAAAACTGTCGTGGAAATAAATGTCATGGACCCACCCTTTAGTGACTTCTATCAGCCCCTTAAACACACATATCTATCCCACAGCCACATTAAGAAGTTAGTTTTAAGGGAGGCTCGGCCTGTCAGGACTCAACCTTTTCCCCTTGGTTCCTCAGACCCGGGCACTTTTGGCTGTGTGGCAAGGCAGCCTATGCGGTGCTTCCTCCCAATCCTAGAGGTGTATGTACCATTGGTTCTATTTTAATAAAAGGAGGTGGCATTTACGTTAAGACCTGGCAGCCCAGTTCAGTCGGGCGGGTTCGACGTTCTTGGGGATGGTGGGAGAGGGCAAAGGGTGCGTTGTCCTCTGTAGTATCTTCAGTGGTCTCATTTAACCCCGTAGGATATATGTTATTGCGTGAGCAAGTATTATTCCAATCGTTAGCTATAGAAACGCTAGCCAACACCACTGCAAAGGGCTTTAGCTTAGTTAATCAGCGATTAGGTGAATTAGCAGATTATTCTTTTCAGAATCGCTTAATGATACAATTTTTGTTGCAATCACGGGATTTTTGTGAAACCCTCATATCTATGTATCCACAGTTTAAAGATAAGTGCTGTATCTCTCTGTCTTCTATTTCTGGAAACTTAACTGAAGTGATTAATGACCTTCAGGCCTTGGGAACTGCTGTGCGTGAGTCCAGAGAGACCTTCCGCTTCTGGTCATGGCTGGAGTGGCTGGGCCTTGGAGCCTATAAGTCTTATTTTCAGGCCCTTTTTGTGTCGCTTGTGGTGGGCCTCTGCCTCCTCTGCCTCGGGTGTGCTTTTGTTAAGGCCTGTGTTCGGCGGATGGTGGGAAGTGCCCTTATTGCCTCGGCCACTGAGACGCGTCCGCTCGTAGGAGCGGACGCTGACTCGGACACTGAGGTTTAGGTATGTTGGGCGTTGTCGGCCGGAGCATGGGGGCATGTTAGACCCCCAAGTTTGGCCCCAGGGCCATACAACAAGTGCTTCGGCCTCCATCCCCCAACGGAATTTTCCCCCAGCCCCCAGAACTGCCACTGATCACATAGCTGCTCAGAAAGCAGAACTTGTAACAGGAAACAGCACCTTGCGGTCGGCCGACCTGAGGAGGGGAAGTTTCCCCCAGACGGTTGCTTCCTGAGTAGAGATGCTGGGGGCCGATTGCCTCCCTTGTATGGGCATGAGCCACTCGCGACCCTGCAATTGGCTTATTGTAAATTATGACGAAAAATTCGTTATATATTGTTGGCCCCCCCCCGGGGACGGGCAGAGAGAAATCGAATTCCCGTCGAACCGTATCCAGGATTGATCACCCTGCAGTCTCTCTCCTGGCTCACGCGTTTCCCAGAGCCTGACTGCTTGCCGGCCGTAATGAAACTTTCGTGGTTTGTATGTGTAAGTAAGATTAGCTGTTAAGGATATCTGTATTGTTAGATAAGAGGCAGAGACTGGTTCCAGCCGCCCCAAGGCTCCTGCTAGGGGAAACCCGTTGACCAGGAAACCTTGAACGCAAGGGGGACCAGTTGAGCCTCGCAATTTGTGTTTAATAAGATTAGTTGCTGCATGTATGATTACTAATAATACCAATATCACTTTTACTAACCCCTGGGACGACCTGAATAATTACTGGGACTTAGAAAAATACCAGGGCCAGCTTCTATTTGTAATTGTAGTGTTTGTGTTATTTGTTCTAGTATTATATTGTAAGCCCAAGCTGTAACTAATTGTGTTATCCCTTATCCTTATCTGTGACTCATTTAATAAATCCTTAATCTTTAACACTACGACTGATTGCTTGCGTTATCCCCGTCACTACCCTTGGGCACTTGTCACCCCCCCCCCCAGGGCATCCAGTGATCGAACCTCCGCCCTATTCCAACGCTCATTACCCGGTAGATAACGGGCACCTGGTGGCCATATCGGTGGAGCGAGGGGTGAGAGCAATCTGTAATCAACAGTTGTTTGCTTCTGTGCTGATTTGAACCTCTTTCAAGTGGTCCTATGGCATTCCATGCAGAAGCAAAGGTGCCTCGTCTCATCATTGGCAGTGGCACCATCACCTTTCTAGCCCTGCTGTGCCTTCCCATTTCCTCTGGCATAGCAGGGCTGAATCTGGTCCATTCTCTTATGGCTTATACACATTTGTTTTTTGTTCTTTAATTATGGGGGTACTTTGTCCTAAATAAGTGTTTTATCTAGTTTAGCATTCTACACTAACCATTTCATTGCTTGTCTTTGGTAGCAGGCTCTGCAGATCATGGTATAGCTGAAGTTAAAAGGTGAGAGGTTTGGTTTGAAAGGTTGGCAAATTAGCCAGTCAAGACCAATTATCAGAAGTTCCTTTGTGACTGGTGCCTAAGTCTCAATGAAAGTCCATGGAACCTTGGTGCTTTAAAAAAAAATTTTGGCTGTCTGTTTACTTTTGGTAAATGATACATCTCAAATAGATTTCATTAGGGATGTACGTATATGAGAATGTCTGTGGATGTGAAATTGAGACATCAATGTTTTAAAAACACCAAATAACATTTGTTTACTAGAGTTCATTTGTAGATGTGGTTTAACACTGAGATGAGGTAAGTATAAACTAGTAGCTTTTGCATTTACTACTTCTGCACATACTGAGTTCAGACACTAGATCAATAGCTTTTTTGGTGTTACAAGGATTTAAAATGTAAGGTAAAAAGCTGCTGTTAAATGATAGTGCTGGATATTCACTCTGTAGGGTTCCGCGGACATGAACTAAAATAAAATATCGGTATAGCAACAGCACAGACCCTGTTGAACAGCTGCAGTAATGTATGTCATATTTCATCAACTGTATGTTAAATGCAAAGAAGAATTTAACTTTCAGGGCTGAGATACAGACAAAACCCAGGCAATTCAAAGGTAAGGCTGACATTTCATCTTTATCTGTTGTCATTTTCCTTTTTAAATTGGTAACATTTAATTTAATGCTAATGAAAAGTGAGGGATAAATGCATTAGTTTGAGCCAGGAGCACCATGGGTAGATACTATGCAAGCCTCCACACACAGGTATGACAGTGCACCTGAAGCCTCATTTGCATTAACCCTGCTCTTCTAATCCTGGTTACTTTCAGTTGTGCCAGATTATAAAGTGGGTCTGTGATTTTAAGGACTAGCAGACACCAAAACTCTTGAGTATCTGTGTCCTCGGTAAGATCTGAAACCCAGTTCTCTAGCTGGACTGCTGGTATGAACACTTAAGCTTCACCACTGAGACTCTTTTTTCCTCCCTTTGATTTACCTCTGGTTGAATTAAAATCTAAATAGCATTCCTAAATTTGAATATCTTCACATTTGACTGTGCATCAACTAAAAATGTTAATAATTTAAAATTTATTTTATTTTTAAATGTCATTGTTTTGGAGAGAGTAGGGTCAAAACACAACCTCTGTGTTGCCCTCTTCAGAAAGGGGCCAAACTGCAAAAATCTAATCACTGTGTATAATTATATAAACAACAGGACTTAGCAAAAGAACAGAAAAACTGCAGTGTGAAAATCAGTTTTCAGCTTTGCATAATTCATTAGAATAACCCTCTTCTTCTATCCATCCCCAAATGTCCCTGCTTTGATGTGAGTGCTTACTGGAAACATGACACTCTTTACACACCACTGCCTTCCTGTTTTTGTTGTTGTGGCCTTGTCCTTGAACACTTCCAAAATAAAATGCAAAGATATGATTTGATTCTAGTCATTCAGAAGCACAAGTTCCTCCCCTTTCACTGAAGTGCAGCCAGATTCTGTAAATCAGTATACTATAGCCCCAAATGACCTAGCCCATAGTTTAATGCTTACATACTACAGTAACACGTACACCACCTCCTGCCAAAGATTGTTTCTTCCCTTTATTCCCAAATGCTACTGGTAGATCTTGAGTTCTAGTATTTTTCATTTCTATAGTACCTTTCATGTGGTAGGATTCCCAAATGCTTCAGAATCTGTGCCCACTGCTTAAATACAACTACCTTAAGCAGTGAAAGTGAGCAGCGAAGTACCTAACCAGCATGGAAGGATAAATGTCTGCCAAGGACAGGGGGGATATTATGTAAAAGACCATAGCACCCAGTATCCCTAGCCACCAGCAGAGCCCCATAGTGCTAAATGCTGTAATAACAGAGTTCAATCTTTCTCTAAAAAAGTTTATAACCTAATGTTCAGACTGGGCATAGTAAATATTTAGAAGAAATGAGGGAAAGCAGATGAGAGTAACGGTAATATGAAGGTATGTTTACACAGGACAGCTAGATTGTCTTGTGTTCGGAAGCCCAGAGAAGGTTTGTGTGTAGGTCAAGATGGTAGATGAGGGCCTGAACTAGAATTTCAGTGCTGTGGACAGGAAGAAGAGGCGAAATCTTAGATACTATGGAGGATGAAGTTGAAGATTTCTATGAGATTGAGATATGCAGGATCTAGAAAGAAGATGGGGTCCAGGATGTAGGCATGATTGAGAGGGAGGATGGCAGTGGTGAATGAGAGAAAAGAAAGAGGAAGTGGGGGAGGGCTTGAAGGGAAGACAAGGAGCTCTGTTTAAGTTGAGGGTGAGACGCATGGAAAAGATGTAGGACTGGACTGGAGACACCTCTAGGAGTTAGGGTAAAACTGATGTATTGGTTTAAAGATAGTAGTTGAAACTGTGTGAAGAGAGGATTTTCAAGAAATTAGGAGAAGGTGAAGGATAGAGAGGAGAGGAAGTGGACTCACTGAAAATGATGCTGAAGGAATGACAAGAGAAGTTGGAGAAGTGGCAGCTGAGAAAGGGCAAGATTTTAAAAAAGGTTATCAACTGTGCAGAAGCAGTTAAAAGGTCGAGGAGGATGGAGCAGAAACCTTGGAACTGGACACTTAAAGCACTTGGTGAGAGCAGTGTCTAACCGTGGAGGGGAATGGCAGAAACTAGACTGAAGGGGATTTAGAAGGAGAGGAACTCAAGTCAACAGTTATAAGTAAGTGATTTGTTCAGCCAGTTAAGAGGTGAAAAGAGATTGGATGGTAGGTAGGTAGGGACCAAGCTTTTTTGTTTACAGAATGGGGGAGAGGACAGTATACTTGTGTCCATGAAGGGTAAGAAAAAATAGGACGCTGATCCTTCAGTGGCTTCTTTAGTACCTTCTCCATCCTTTTTCCAGTAAATCATGTTTGTTTTCTTGTAAACAACTTTCACTTTCAGGAGCATATTGGAGTTAAGATTTTTGTCCTTTAAACAAACTATTAGTGCTTTATTACTAATCAATGACATCACAGTTGTGTTTTTAATAAATTTTTCTGTGGCAATTAACATTTTAAACCTAGAAGCACTGTGAAAAAATGTATTTTTTTTATCTTTAACAATACCAAGGGGTATGTGGTCAGATTCTCAGAGGTGGAGCAGATCTTGTTTAAATATACATCCTAACAATCCTTAAAATACTACTGTGCATGTGCTTGTGGCCACTTTCCTCAGTTCAGCTTCACAATAAAAATGCCCCAGGTGACCTATTTTCAGAGATGGGGTAGCAGGGGAAAGAATGCCCTGAGATTCCTTTTATGGATTTCCATCTTCTTCCTGGGCTTGAGAACTAGGAAATTAGCTGGGGCAGGGGAACTTCCTAGTTGATTAGGTGGATTGAAGGGTGCAGTGGAAGCCCATTGGCTCCGGTGCACCCAAGGGGAGGATTAATTGGCACCCTGGAAAGAGGAAAAGGCCTTTGTTTTGGAGGAGGGGTTGAGGCTCAGAAGGAATTTTTCCCTCACTGACCAATTGGCCTGGGCAGTGTGAGATTTTTTTTGGCTTCCCCTTAGCTGCCCAGCCCCTGTTGAGTAGGTTAGGTTGCAAAGAGGATGCTGTTGCATCTTGGCAGGTGCTCAGTGCCAGTCATCATTCACTAGGGGAGTCTGGTTCCACGACAAACTACAGTTGGAAGCAAGATTAGAAGAATGCATCTTTTAAGAGGTTGTGGGGGATGAGATTGAGGCTCCTAGTGTGTGGTACAGCAAGGAACCAATCCCTATTCCTCATATATTTTTAAACATCTTAGGAACAAAAGGGGTCCCAGCAATAGTACTGAGATCAAGTTAAAGGTGTGGAAAGGGAGGCTTGGGAGTAGCTTCCCCCTAGTGATGCAGATTACAGGGGGGAAAAATGACCTGCACCTAATGAGTTATTGCCAGATAGTTTTCCCAGATGTGTGTAATATATTAAAACCAAAATCCTGATGTATTGTCTGTGTTCCTGCAGTGTCCAAAACAATGTTACATACATCATATTGTAAAACAGTTGTTTAAGACATTTAATTTCTTTTCTAAATTGAGAGTTGTGAAGCTTAATCATGTTGATATTCAAGGTTCCCCTTTATTTAATAAGACTTCCAGCTGACTGTCCCTCCTTTTCCACTGGTCAATGCATATCATTGTACCCAAATGCAACCACAAAGTTACATGTACTGGAAGTAATGTTGGCCTATTTGTGTTTTAGTGATATTTTTGCTCCTAAAAGTTTGTCTTTATCAACTTTCAGCCTAAAAGCACTTTTTAAAAGCAAAGTCTATAAAATTATGAAAAGCTACTCACTAGTGATACAATTGTACTATTTGCCTTAGCTTTAGTATTGAATCATCCCAGCAGGATAAAGAAGGTAAGCAAATGTCAGCCCATTTGAATGCTCTTCAATCAGCTTGATATCAATAAGCAAATAATTTTGTGGACTTTCTGTGAATAACCTGTTCTAATTTATTTGCAATTTGACTGAAAAACAGTTTTGACTTGGTTTTCTATTGATCTTTTATGTTAAAAGAAACATTTGTGTTTACTTATTGCTACACCAGTAGAGGCTAAACTATTTAGGCTTTTCTACTGAATAATCTGACAAATATAAAAAAGCATTTTTGACATAATTGGATTTTTTTTTGTTGTATTACAGTTGATCTGGGAAATAATGTTTATATTTACTTACCATCTTACTGGGGCTAAGTTTGTCTTTTTAGGATTTTTATATTAAATATCCAGATTTAATTTAACTGATTTTAAATATGGCTATGGCTTAATTCGTTAGGTAATAAATTCTTACACACCAAAATGAAATTCTGTAGAAGTATGACACACACTCTCTCTAATAGATACTTATTGCTCAGCTCAGAGATTCTTACTACTTTGGATATTAATACCGTAACAGTTCATGAAATGTGTGTGTCAGTTTTTAAATGAATATTTTATTGATCTAAAAATCTTAATTTATAAGTAAAACTTACATTACAGTAATAAATCCAGGGAATTTAAGGATTATATTGCATTTACAGTGAATTGTGCTGCAAGAATAATCTACCTTGCCTAATGCTCTGACCTTGTCCTTTTCAAATTCCTTAGGACTACTAGCAACAGTGTTACATGCTCCTTATTATTTTTTGCCTCTAAGGACCTATATGCTCTAGTTCCTGCACTTCTCTACTTTCCCGTCATCACTCCTTTTGCTCTACCCCTAGCCACTTTATTAGCTGCTTCATGCTCCCAACCGTGGTCATCTTCCACCTAGTTCTCTTAAGTGCTCTTGAAAAGATAATAGTGGCTTTTTGTAAAGATACCATGTTTACATCAAGCCCATTGATAACCTAAGTATCTCACAGTTCTTTCTGAGAGCGGAGTTCCCTAGTAAAGGATTTGAAGATTGGTTTCTTTTATGCTTTAGTTGTCTTAAGCTGAAGTTAATATAAAATGTTCCAAATGTTTCTACTTCCCAATACCTGTAATTGCAGTCCTGTTCTCCAAAGCCTCTGGAAAAGGAAGGTTTCAGGTCAGAGGAGTTAATCTGTGGTGGAAGAATGGGAGAGAAAGCCTCTTCCTAGAACCTAACAATCACCATTTTAAAAAGGGAGGGGCCTCTGCTTCAATTAGCTGTTTCTTGCAAAGCAATCTGGAAATCACCCCACCAAGACTGTGGCATGCTGGAAAATGAGAAAAAGTCTGTTTCTTCCATAAACATAGCCTCTCATAGCAGAATAGATTAAGGGGAACTAGGAGGCTGTTTAGAGCCAGCGAGCGTATTGCTGCTTGGGAAAGAGCTCTAAAGGTTTATATGGGTTATCTTAGCTTTCTGTGATTTGTTACATGGTAGAAAGGGTAAAGTGGTGTGGTGCTGTTTTTCTTAGGGGGTGTCTCTTCTCCCTCCCTTATTTTGTGCTGTCTATATTAGAAGAAATGTGATTTTCTATTATCTTCATATTAGATAGCTGTTGGTAGTTTTAGCTCTTCCCCCTAAAAGTACTGCATGCCACAGTCTTACTGCCCAGTAGCATAGTAAAAAAAAAAATATTGTTATAACATGCAACCTTCTTCATTACTGTGCTTATATTAATATTTTAACTCTTACTTGTTCTATAGTAAGTACAGGGTAGCACTTTTCAGTTAAGCTTCTCACGTGTGTGAGAACTACTTAGAGCACAACTAAGGTATTATCAGCCTGAGTCACTGAGGTCTGATCTACACCAGTGTGGGGAAGTTACGCAACTTCAGCTACATGAATAACTTAAAATCTACTCACTGCGCTGAGTTGACAGCTGATGCTCCCCTGTTGACTCTGCCTGCGCCTCTTTCTCCAGTAGAGTACCAGAGTTGATGGGAGAGCGCTCGGTAGTCGATTTGTCACATCTAGACTAGACGTGATGGATTGATTGCTGCCCATTGATCCTGCAGGTAATGTAGACAAGCCCTGAGTCTCACCCTGAACTGAGAATAAAGGCCCTCCTGACTACTAGTCCCTTGCCACATGTGATCCTAGAGGACACTCCACCCTACATATTTATTTTGTGAAAACCCCTCTGTTTGACCTAAGTTATAATGCAGCATCCCTTTCTTGGAAAAGTAACTAAATGAGTGATTATACCTTCTCATTTCTGCCACAAGGGAGGGGAAAAAAGGGTTTAGACTAACCCTGTGGGGGGTTTCTGTGAATGTATACATTACCAAGAAATTAACTTTTATAAAGGTAGTAAAATGTTGCTGTACAAAAATGTCATTTCTCAGAAATGCCATGAGATAATTTCACATTGTGTCTAAACAGCTGTAGAAATTACCTCTAGAATTAATCTACTAACATGAGGCACTAGTCTCCGAAGTGGCATCCTATACTTGCTCTCTTACAACCCTCAGAGAGCAAAAATGGAGCCATAGACAAATCAGTGAGAAACCATGGTGGAGCACTGACTTTAACTGCTGCAGGCCCAGCCTATATAATGAGGTTGCATTTTTAATCGGTGTCGCTTATGTAAATTTCATTTGCACAATGAGATGCACTGTAGGTGGGTGAAGCATTAAAATATTAAGGGATAACTCTCTACTTTTGATTTTAATCTTGAAAAATTTACTGCTGTATGCTGAAAAAATGAAGTTTTCATTCTGCTTCAGCCCATGCTTCTTCCAGCATATAATTCACAAGAAAACAAGAGTTCAGGTTACCAAAGAAAAATGCTGAGAAATATCAAACATACCTATCTATATCTAATACTGACAGCTTCTTCTTGTTTAATGATTTCACCATACATTAAGCAGTGGAAGCTGTTGTCTAGATTGTTGGAAAAGGTGTATGCCCTTTAAGGGTTAGTAAGCCAGGCAGTGACTTTCTGCTACAGACTAGGTCAACTGGGGAGGCTGACCCATTCCTCCCCACCTCCTGCTGACCAGAAGAGAGGGGAGGGACTCTACAAGTCCATGCCAGTGCAGCAAAAGCCCTCTTTTCGGTGGAGCAGCACCCACTTTCCCACCTGTGGAGATATACCAGATACTGGCAGAATACACTGGGGGCATTGCAGTAGTTGCAATGAGATTTTGGAATTAAATGATAAGCTTTACAGTAACAAGTCACCGGGACCAGATGGCATTCACCCGAGAGTTCTGAAAGAACTCAAATGTGAAGTTGTGGAACTATTAACTATGGTTTGTAACCTGTCCTTTAAATCAGCTTCTGTACTCAATGACTGGAAGATACATTAGCTATCTATCTGTCTATCTAACGCCAATATTTAAAAAGGGCTCTAGAAGTGATCCCAGCAATTACGGACCAGTGAGGCTAACATCAGTACTGGGCAAATTAGTTGAAACAATAGTAAAGAATAAAATTGTTGGGCAAAAGTCAACATAGTTTCTGTAAAGGGAAATAGTGTCTTACTAATCTATTAGAGTTCATATAGACAAGGGGGATCCAGGGGACATAGTGTACTTAGATTTCCAGAAAGCCTTTGACAAGGTCCCTCACCAAAGGGTCTTACATAAATTAAGTTGTCATGGGATAAGAGGGAGGGTCATTTCATGGATTGAGAACTGGTTAAAAGGCAGGGAACAAAGGGTAGGAATAAAAGGTAAATTCTCAGAATGGAGAGTGGTAACGAGTGGTATACCCCAAAGGCCAGTCCTAGGACCAATCCTATTCAACTTATTCATAAATGATCTGGAGAAAGGGGTAAAAAGTGAGGTGGCAAAGTTTGAATATGATACTAAACTGCTTAAGATAATTAAGACCAAAGCAGACTGCAGAACTTCAAAAAGAACTCACAAAATTAAGTGATTGAGTAACAAAATGGCAAATGAAATTAAATGTGGATAAATGTAAAGTAATGCATATTGGAAAAAATAACCCCAACTATACATACAATATGATGGGGGTTAATTTAGCTACAATGAATCAGGAAAAAGATCCTGGAGTTATTGTGGATAGTTCTCTGAAGATGTCCACGCAGTATGCAGTGATGGTCAAAAAAGCAAATAGGATGTTAGGAATCATTAAAGAGAGGATAGACAATAAGACAGAAAGTAGCTTATTGCCCTTCTATAAAGCGGTGGTACGCCCACATCTTGAATACTGCATACAGATGTGGTCTCATCTCAAAAAAGATATACTGGCATTAGAAAAGGTTCAGAGAAGGGCAACTAAAATGATTAGGGGGTTGGAACGGGTCTCGTATGAGGAGAGATTAAAGAGACTAGGACTTTTCAGATTGGAAAAGAGGAGACTAAGGGGGGATATGATAGAGGTATATAAAATCATGAGTGATGTAGAGAAAGTAAATAAGGAAAAGTTATTTACTTGTTCCCATAATACAAGAACTCGGGGCCACCAAATGAAATTAATTTAAAATAAATAAAAGGAAGTTCTTCACACAGTGCAGAGTCAACTTGTGGAACTCCTTGCCTGAGGAGGTTGTGAAGGCTAGGACTGTGATAGCGTTTAAGAGAGAACTGGATAAATTCATGGAGGTTAAGTCCGTTAATGGATATTAGCCAAGATGGGTAAGGAAGGGTGTCCCTAGCCTCTGTTTGTCAGAGGGTGGAGATGGATGGCAGAAGAGAGATCACTTGATCGTTGCCTGTTGGGTTCACTCAGATAAAATGGATTGGTAAAGGATTTAAAGGAGCAGAAACAGGCTGTTTATGACTCGTACAGGCAGGAACCAATATTGTCCATAGTGTCTCTCCCTCCGCCACCTGCCACCCCCCCATACAGTTGAGGGGGTGGGAGGATAGTGAGGGGACCAGAATATGTAAAGAGGAGAGTGACAGAAGCCCCCTCCGTATCGGTTTATGGAATTACCTGCACTTTCATCTGTGAGGTATGCCCAGGCATTTAAGAGTAAAGTTGGCAGCTCATTAAACCACAGCATAGCTCCTGTCCTCCTTTCAGTGTAGCTGGACAATGTTGTATATGTTCATAAGGTAGACATTACAATTGAACTAAATATTAGAAATTCAGTATAGGAAATTGCACAACAACGGATGGATAAGATGGACAAGGCTTTCAGTACAGCAGAGAAAGTCTGGACACATCAACAGGGGACAAATTTTTACACTTTATCAAATTGAAAGTTATTTCAAACAAGAGTCCCACAATAATGATGCTTTAGTACGGTTGAGTTGTTCATTAATGGTGTATTGTTCTTCAGCAACCAACAGTGACAGGATAGGTATGGGTGCATTAAAATAGATTGCTCTAACTGGAGCACATTTAGGCCAAAGGCTTTTAACAGAAAGGTAATAGGAGTGACATTCTCAGGCATGTTATACAAACAGAAAATATCAAAATAGCTCTATTATAAGAAGCAGCAATCAGCAACATATCTTTACAACAAAAATAAGTTTCCAAATTAAATAATTAACTGCACTGCTCATGAGAGCTAGACACATATATACATTTCCCTGCACACGCTCTTCCTAAATATCTTTTTCAAATACGTAGGTGCAATACAACTTTCCCAGCAATCACAACACAAGCGAGGTGCCCCACAAAGTAAGGCACAGAGAATTTCTCATGGCCACAAACCTGCAGTTCCTACTCAGTCAATACTCCTAGTAATGTTACATAGAATTTTGCCTAAGAGTCAAATAAGTAGGCCCTTAGTAGTGGATAGCACACTCCTATGTGTGGAGTTACTTTAGGTGTAGAACTCTTAATATATAGAGATATATTAAGATATAGAGATCTCATATCTCTGCATGATTTATACAATGGCTATTAAAACATTTGAAATGTAAATCATTTTTGTGTGCATGCCATTTAATTTACAAAATAGACTTTCAGGCAGTGGGGCACATCTGTATCAGAAGGACTGATTACTTTACGAAATAAAGAAATAAAACTAGTATATCACTTTTACCACTGCATTTTTCCCTTATACTGTATGTCACACCAAACAGATAATATGATATGCCATGAAGCATTTTAATATGACTTTGTAATTAGAAAGCAAAAACATTTTCTATAACAGTTTAGTCTTAAGTCTTTATGTACACAAATGGTGTTCATAACCTGAAGCAATATGGATTTAGTTTGATAATATTTTCTTTACAACTGAACTATGTATTTCATTCACTAAACTAGTTAGTACAAATTAATATTAGTGATACATATAAAAAGATGTAGTCAGTTACAAACCTGGCAGTATTTTTAGATATATGTATGTATTTTAAAGTCTCGTGAAGGAATGATAAAAAAGTCTGGAATCCCTTTAATTAATGGAGCTCTAGTAAGAGATTTGCACTTGTATTTCTCATTAGCTTACAAGTAGCCCAAGTCAGTCTGGATACACTGCAGCAGAAGTTAACAAGAGTGCCTAAAGCTTTGATAAAACTTAAATGCAGTAAGTTCCATTACATTGTATTTCCGTTTAAATGTATAAAAAATAAAAAACTAATGGAAACTTATTGGATAAAAATATTAACGTTCAAATAAAACTGCACTTACATTTTCAAATCAGATTTAATCAGCATGACTTGAATATTTAATTTAGTTTTATGTGCCTTCTACTATCAAAAAATATTACAGATCTACCACTTATTTTACATTAGGTATTTTTATTGTGTTATGTTATGAATCACAGGCTTTCCCCACAGTATAACCCATATTTGAAGGCTTCATCAAATTTGTCTGTACAATGCTAAGTATATTTTGAATGATAAATGTCTTTGTACAATATTTACAAATTCTCTCCACTGTGATAAAAAGGCAAAATAAATAAAAAGCTTAGAGAAAGGAAATGCTGCCTAGGCTTTGGGCTTTTCCTTTTATCTTCCCTTAGCGGATGCTAGACTCCTCAGGAGATGAAGTTGGCTAGCCAGGATTGTTTCTCTTCCTCTTATTTGGGCTGTGACTGGGATCTTGTTTCAGCTCCTGGTAGTGCACCTGTTTAAACACAACATTCAGAAAGAAACTGGTCAGGTGGCCACTCACCAGCAGGAAAAAAAAAAAAAGCACCAAAGGAACGAGAGAGTTTTTTTTTCCTTGGAGGGAAAAAAGTGCTATCCTGCTTCAAACTGTATGGGATCTGCAGCTGGGCTGCAAAAACAATAGAATGATAGATCTGGAGTAAGAAGAAAAATCAGAATTAGGAAAATCCTGCCAGGAAATAAAATAGGGTATTGATTTAGTGAAGTCTTTTTTGTTTTCCTCACAAAATATTACGTTGAAAATCAAACAGTATCCAGTTGAAAGAGATCAATACAAATTCCTTACAATCTGTTATTTAATACATTCTTCAGTAATGCAAAGCCCACACCACGTAGAGGGGCAGATTCAGACATAATGTATGCAAGTGCAACACCAAGTATGAATTTAACCCAGCATCTAAAAATGTTAAAGCCTATCCTATTGATCTACCTAGTGATTTATGAGAACAACGTGCTGTAACACTTAACAGTTCACGTAAGATCCCACACCCCAATATAAGCAGCAAAGAGTCTTGTGGCACCTTATAGACTAACAGACGTTTTGGAGCATGAGCTTTCGTGGGTGAATATGAACTTCATAACACTTTTTTTCTCTTTTTAAAGGGCAACCTCATCCCCTATGGTAAATAAAACAACGATTTTCACCTTAGAAAAATAAGTGACAACAACAACCCAAATTCACAGTGCTACCACAAGATACTGGGCAAAACAGCCTGCCATTGACTGCACTATTGAATTTCCTTTCATTATCTGATATCCCTATTTCCTCTCTTCAGGGGCTGATGGCTTCAGGCAGCACTTCCTACAACAAACTCCAGCACAACATTACTCCAGTGATATTTACAACAGTCCCTGGCAGTTGGTTAATAGCAACTCTGTCACCCACTACCATTTCCCAAACCTTTCTTTACTGATTGCCCTTGAGGCTCCCTAAAGACACAACCAAGGCAAAAACTAATTCCTTAAGTGTAGAAGACTCACCAGCCTGTTTGAGTTTCAATTTCTATGGGCCAGAGAATATAAAGTCAAAACAAAATAATACAGTTTTTAAAATTATAAAATAAACCAAAGCCATAGCATTATTAATCTAATGTTAAATTGACAACCATATGAGAATTAAAAAAATATATACACACCACTTGTACATCTGAGGGAACTCTGGAAAGGAAGTCAAGTATCTCATTGTTATCAATTGCGTATGGACTGCGCAGTTTCTTTGTAAATTTACTGATGCCTGGAAAAGTGATAGTTCAAACGTTATTAAAATCTCTTGAGTTTTTATATCAATTATTTAAAAAAACATTTTTTGGCAAACTTCTGACAAAGATTTTAAGATACATGTCATAGGCTGATTTTTCGCATTAACTTAGTGCACCGTGTACTCAGGCCTGGGTCTATGCTACAAAGTTAGGGTACCGTATGTTGACTTGCATTGACCTAGTTGTGGCATGTCTACATCAAAATTTGTCTTCTGTCAACATATGCACACCATTACAGTGACACAATGACATCATCTTCCCCTAGTGACACCGTGCAACTGTAAACACTGCATTTCCTATGTCAACTCTAACTGCTCTCCTGCAGCTGTCCCACAGTGCCCCTATTCCTGCAACAGTGGCCTCTCTGGTCACAAACTCCACAGCCAAGAGGTCACAGAGACCCAAAGCTGCCCACCACCTCCTCACCCCTCCTTTAAAATCCCCTGTGTGTTTTTGAAATTCCTTTTCCTAACTGCCTCCTCCTTGAGGAACACACCTACCAGCTCACCTTTGTTGTGTGCATCAGACCTTGCCAGCTCCAGAGGCACTAGAAGCAGTCCTGCTGAGAGCAGGCAAGACATTCTGGACCTACTTGTGTAGGGAGAAGAGGCTGTGCTATGGAACAGCCACAGAAATATTGACAGCTATGTGCACAGAGGATGCTGAAACAGGGGCCTGAGAGGGATGAACAGTAATGGCACCTGATAGCAAAGGAACTTTGCCTGGGATACCAGAAGGCAAGGGAGGGCAACAAAAAAATCTGGTGTTGTCCCCAGACCTGCAGTTTTACAACAAACCATGTCATTCTTGGTGATGACTCCACGACACTCTACAGAGCACTGTGAATGCTTTGCTGGAGCCTGAGGAGGAGATCCCAGCTGTGAACAGTGATGAGGGGGTGGATGTGGACAGGAAAGGGGTAATTTTAAATTGTTGGACACAACAATTTTATTTTAAAAATTACTTAAACTATTTAGCTGAGAGAAACACGAAGCTTTAGGCCAACTCTTACTAATTGTTTCTCTGGCTGCCAACCCAGGGGAGTGACTCCCACTATTTAGTCATGGGGGGTCTTTTACATACTTTATTTTTCTGTGTCTTAATCATGGCATCCCCTAATCACAATTATTAATCATTTTATTATTAAATAAAGAAAAGAAAACAACGAGTAAATCACTGGTGACTTCCTTACAATTGCTTGTGTCTCTGTCTCTGTGGAGAGCTTTAAAAGAGATTACACCCTGGAGATTGAACCAGTCCAGGGGATGCTTTTCTCTTAGTAAGTTAAGACCAAAGTATATTGTTTCCTAGAATTATTGTGAATGCAGTTTAGCATCTTATTAGACACTGCAGCAAATTATTGTTGCTTCTACATAAACAGCTTAAGCTTAAATAACCAGACAGTTTATAATTGGAGAAAGTAAGCAATCTTAACTAATCCTATGAAATTGAAGAAAATATTTAAATTAGTTACCTAGTAGAAGCCATTTCAGGCCAATTAACCAATATTAAGAATCTTAAATCCAATTAAAATCCACTATTTCTGTTTGCCAAGGTTTAGCCCATCTCTTCTCCAGGAAGACATGGTTTAACCATCTAATGATTAACAGGAGAAAGTTAATATTTTAAGTTACAAAAGCACAATAATATCCCAATAAAATCATTACAAGGGTCTTGGCAGTGTCTTAGGTAACTTTCTCTCACCAAACCAGGTTGACGTTTTGGGGAAGCTTCCCTGGTTTCTTCTGGAGTCTTCTGTGTTTTTCCCAGCTGTCTGTGGCAGCTTACTGGATGGATAGGATGGGTTGTGAGATGCTTGCTGTCTAAGAAGCGTAGCCAGGGGCACTAGGGGCAAGGGGCTGTATGCATGTGTGAGGTGCTCACTTCAGAGTTTTTACACCTGTCTCCTTCCTATTTTCAAGGAATTATAGAAAAACACACCCTTTTGAGGTTTTTAGATTTAAAATTTTGAGATTGAAAGTTGCTTGCTGTCATCCTTTCAGGGTTGGCTTAGGTGACACTTTCAGCTCTTGAATATGCAGTATTTCTTTAACTGCCTTTGTTCTTGGGGATGGAAAGATCCAGATATCTTTTAAAATTAAACCTTTTTCTTTTTGTTCAGTCCATTTTCTAAGATATTTTTCAGTTTTATCTTTTAATCTTTTTCCAATCGTCCAAAACATTCCTGTTTTTATACAAAAGTTCTGTTCTTAAAACAGTTTTTTTTTAAATTAAATAATTCAAATAGTCTTGAGCTTAAATAATTAAGTGTTGACGACTTTGGAGATTTGATTCTTCTATTCCGGAGTTGGTTGAGGGTTTGCTTGTGCACTGCCAGAAATTAAGTTTCCATTAATATGAATATCCTATACTTAAATGGCTTCTCACACTAGTTGAGCAAGGTCATTAAATTCCATGTTGGTCCATAAGGCATTTTAACATTTACACAGCAATGACATCAGGGCTATATTCGGAAGTTTTCATTTAGCTAACATTTGGAAGTCTGCATTTCACAGAGGTGTTTGTCATTTCAACATTTAAGAAATAAATAAAAGTTTAAAACATCTCCAACTAAACATGTTTTTCTCTAACGTGTTTAAGAACACAAGTAGATTTTCTCGCAAGAGTGTGGGTGTTGGTAGAGCCCACCTTACATAAACTTATTGCTCTGATAACACACCCTACATTCCTTTCACAATCATGTTTCGTCCTAAAATACCAGTGTTTACATGCTTTATTTCTTGATATTTGCTTGTCCATGGGAAATAAAAACAGAAACCTGGAATTTCTTTGATTAGGTTTAACATTTCCTAACATAACTAGCCAAATATATGTATTTCCAAACATTCTGACTATAACCTTGTTAAAGCTATATCTTAATATTCAGTAAAGGTGCAAACAAGTTTGTAATGACTTAGGAAATTAAGTCGAATTAATGTAATTTTTGCATCAATATTGAGGTCTTTCCTCCACAAGAAAGGGGGTGGGGATGAGATGTGGCAGGGACCATACTGTGAGGCAGAATCTGTTTGAAACTCTGCTGGAGTCAAAGCCACTTCTATCAGGTGAGTGAAGATGTGCTGATGAAGGAGAAAGAAGCATGGGATAAGGTGGTATGGTACTCCGATTACACAATTCACATCAGATCAGTTCCTGTGCTCAGGTCTGCTTTTCAATTTTTTCGTTTGTTGAAGCAGGCAGGAGGGGGCCATACAGAATAAATTGTTTAGGGATGTCTCTTCTATCCTCATGAGAGATGTCAATGAAACTTACATGGAAATATTCTGCAATCCTCTTCCGAAGATTTGTTGAAGCAGGCAGGAGGGGGCCATACAGAATAAATTGTTTAGGGATGTCTCTTCTATCCTCATGAGAGATGTCAATGAAACTTACATGGAAATATTCTGCAATCCTCTTCCGAAGATTCCTACAGAGCACATCCTTGTTTCTTATCCCACAATAGGAGACCTTCCCACATCACTCTGCAAGAAATTTGGCTGACACTGCTGCAATAAACAGGCTAGCAGCATACAGGACCAGGTGGCTTTGGGATGTCAGTTGCAGCTGGGTTCTCTGTGCCTTTGTCATCCTGAGCAGTGAGCCAAAAAAATCACCACCATCTGTGAAAACAGTGCCATTATTCACTGCACTTCCCTTATACCTGTATCCAGAGAGGGGTGCCAAATAATCAAGACTTCAGTGCAACAGAACACTCACCATGGTTTGAGCTGCTGAGCGGTGCTGTAGTGAGGTGCTCCAAAGCTAAAGTGACAATGAACATTTCACATTAAAGGTATGTAGGGGGATAATGTAAGACAGTTTTGAGACTTATCTGTCCCTTTCCATTGTGACTGTATATCAGTGCTGTTTTTGTCTGTTTTAATCAGCAACCTCTAACAAAGTGGCCTTGAAAGATGCCCCTGAATGTCTGACCCTGATTAGGAGAAAGAAGAGGATTCAGAAGGACTTGCTCTCTGACACCCTCCCATCTTCTACTGCCTCAAGTCTGTGAATATAGGGCTTGGGAGGAGCCATATGACCATGAGAGACTGAGAATGGAGAGAGCAGTTGCTGCAGGAGAGGGAAAAAGACAGAGGTGCAGCGGGAAGCGCACCAGGACATCATGAATTTGCTAAGGCAGCAAACTCAGATGTTGCAGAACAGTATTGACCTACATTCCCAAGGTCCTGGACTCAGCAGCCTTTCCAGTTATTGGAGAACTCCACAGTCGCAGCTTGCTACATCCCCCAACGTACCAGATGGCAGCCTAGTCTACATCCTTATCCCTACCACTGCACATGGGTGGGACAAGAAGAAGAATCATAGCTACACATATACAGAACTGTGAAAACCACAGGGTGCATATGTAGCCACAATCTACTATACTGTAGTAGGTTTTACATATTTGAATATTAATGATCACTCTTTTCTTCCTTTTTACTTGGCATTTTCAAGTATGATTCACCCTTTCACAGTGATGGTAGAAGACTTAATTTTGTTGTCTGTTTCTTTGCACACAACGTTCTTTTTTGGAGACACTGTATCTTTATTAGTTTGCTTCCTGCTGTGAATTCTGTAATGCTTGGTGTAAACACCCACTGATATTTAATCTTCGTACACATGACAGTCACTTTCATAAAACCATCAGACACCATGATTATGGTTGACTGTTAAGAGTCTCTTTAATGCCTCCTTTAGCCATATATCTCCAGTTGGCTCTTCTATTAGCCCATGTATCTGGCTGTTCAAATTCAGCAGACACTCAGTCCACCCTCACAGTAGCTTTTTCCCCTTCATCCTCACATATTATGTAATACACAATAAACAACTATAACGACGGAGATGTTGGCCTTGCTGAGATCCTAGCTAGTGAATAAACAGCACCAGCACCCTTTCTGTCTACCAAGAGCACATTCAAGGTCTTTACCTGCTGAGCTAGTAGCTGAATCTTTTTTTGGTGCTGTTCAGGTAGCCAGTGTACAGCTTCAAGAGCCAGGGTAGCAATGGGTAGGCCGGGTCCCCCAGAATCCCTGTTAGCATTTCAACATCACCAGTGGTAATCCAGTGGTCATGGACGTACGTTCCTGCTTGCAGCTTTTTGAGAAGTCTTGTGTTCTTAAAGATGAGAGTATCATATTGCTATCAATTAAATGCCCCTGGTGGTCCACTAGCACTTGCATAACCATGGAAGAGTATCCCTTTCTGTTGATGTACACAAAGACAAAGTGGATTAGTGCCTGAATAAGGATATGCATGTTGTGTATCACCCCAGTATAGTCCGACAACCCGACTGCTGCAAATCCAGCCACTATTTCCTGTACATTACCCAGCATCACAGTCCTGTGTAGCAGGAGATGCTTAGTGGCCTTACATACTTGATGACAACTGCCTCCACTGTGGATTTTCAAATTCCAAACTGATTGCCAGCTGACAGACAGCAATCTGGCGTTGCAAGTTTCCACATCATGATTGCCACTTGCTTCTCCACTGTTAGTATAGCTCATTCTGATGGCCCTGTACTGGAGGTCTGGGGCAAGCTCAGCACACAGATACTGGAGTGTGGCCTGTCGCATCCAAGGGTTCTGAAGCCACTGCTAATCATCCCAAACCTGCATTACAATGAGATCCTATGAATCAGACCTCGTTTCTCAGGCCCATAAGCAGTGATCCACCATGTGGAATGGCTCCACAATCACCAGCAGCCACCTGGCATTTTTTTCATCATCCCCATGAGTATCTGGTTATTGTGTTTGAACATTTCTTCATCTTCCTCATCACAATCTTGGTTGTAGTAGTACTGGTTCAAGTTCTGCAAATACAGGCAAATTTTGCATCTTCTATTAGCAACTCTCCTGAGAATGGTGCTGAGCCGTGAAGGATCCATGCTTCTGCCAGAGAGATGGCAGAGACAAAAATGCAGTGCATGGGCTGTGGGGATTTTTTAAAAGGTGTGAAGATTATAGGATGTAGAAATTATTTCAGGATGGATAACGCAGCATGAGGGTAACTTGATCTCGCTCCCAGAAATCCCTAGGCAAATCACTGATATCTCATAAAGCACTGCAAGAATGTCCCAAAAGACAGTGGGCTGGGCAGTGGCACAGGGCACACTGGGATCCCTACCCATGGTGTGCCAGATTTTACACTGATGCAACACTTATGTTGGGTATGTGTAGCACCAGCGAAAGCACCCAAGTGTGCAAGTACCCAAGCGATATACAAAAGTCAGCGACTGTTTCCTGATGCAACTTGCACTGATGAAACTTTGTAGTGTAGACAGTGTATCTGTCTCTAAATGTGCTCATAGAGTATTTTTCCCCCAACTAGCCCCTCCTTAAATTTTCATCTCAGCAGTAACACTGAAAGGGGATTGGAAGTTTTCAGATGGAACATTTTTCTGTTAGAAAATGCCAATTTGTCAAAAGCAAAACATTTTGTGGTAACATGTAGATTTTTGAGAAGGGTTCCGATGGAACCCTACCTTGCCAGTCATGTTTCAAAACCTGCCTGCTAGGCACGTTTCGGTGAAAAACCTGCTTAGTTTCCTGCCAGCTTGCCTGCCCAGCTCCCTGGCAGGTGGCCTGAAAAATTGCTTCAGAGTTGGAATCCCAGGGCTTTTGGAGTTGACAGCTCCAGGGAAGCTCTGCCATGATATCAGCCTCTTGGGCCAGCTGGCTGCCCAACTTCTGGAGTCTGGGGAGCAAGCTGCCCAGAGAGCTGGAGAGTCCTGACATCTCACAATATTTCATCCCAGAAACAGTAAAACAAGATGTTTCTGAAATATGCAATACGTTGCTGGGGCTGGCAGGCTCCATGGCACCCTCAACTGTGAACATTCAGGAACTGTCATGGAGCTGGGTATCCTGGAAGCCCTAGCAGCTTCTGATTACAAAACTGCATGTCAGTTTCAGTCAGCAACCACCAAGGGTCCCGGGGAGCATATTTCACTCCAGAAATATGTTCTGGTATTTCAGAAATTAAATATCGCAGAACTTCAGTTCACGAAAAATTTAAGACTCTTTGGCCCAATTGGGACAAATTTTCTCAAAACTTTTCCATTACTGAAGAATGGAAATTTGATTTCCTAGTCAGCTCTAGTGGCAACTGTTTTGTTCTTCTTCGAGTGATTGCTCATATCCATTCCAGTTAGGTGTGTGTGCCGTGCGTGCACGTTCGTCGGAAACTTTTTACCCTAGCAACTCCAGTGGGCCGGCAGGTCTCCCCCTAGAGTGGCGCCGCCATGGCGCCTGATATATACCCCTGCCGGCCCACCCGCTCCTCAGTTCCTTCTTACCGCCGTGTCGGTCGTTGGAACTGTGGAGCACGGCTTTGCTGTCTTCCACGTCCCTAGCTCTCCTTCGTTGTACTGTTTATAGTTGTAGTTAGTAGTTAAGTGTAGTTAGTTAAGTAGTAATATAGTAAATAGTTGTAAATAATAGTGTAAATATTTTTTAGCCGGTTTGGGCCGTAGCCCTCCCCGGCACCGGGCCCATGCCTGGTTCGCCGGGCTTCAAGCAATGCGCGGCCTGTAAGAAGCCAATGCCGACCAGCGATTCCCACGACGCGTGCTTAAAGTGCCTGGGGGAATCGCACATCTCGGACAAGTGCCGCATTTGTAAGGCTTTTAAGCCTAGGACAAAGAAGGAGAGAGACCAGAGACTGCGGACTCTCCTTATGGAAGCGGCACTCGACCCGGCAGCTTCACAGACCGTCACCTCTACACCGGCACCGGACCGCGCCGGCACCAGAAAGACTCCCCGGCACCGACCTTCCCCGGCACCGGGTCCTGAAGCAAGGCCCTCGAAGTCTGCAACTCCATCCAGGCAGACTCGAGTGGAGCGCCCGGCACCTGCCTCTGCCGTGGCACTACCGACGGGAATCCCGTCGAGTCCGGTCCCGCCTAGCTCTCCCATAAGATCTGGGGTTGAGCTATTGGTCCCATCGACGCCGGAGACCTTCGCCTCGGCACGGGACCTAATTGCCCTGACTGAGCCAACTCAGCCTCCACCCCCGGTACCTCCAGTGCGGGTTGTGTCCAGAGGCAAACCGACGATGAGAGCGCCGTCTCGGGACTCACGCTCGCTGTCGCTCCAGATCCCGGCGCCGCTCGCAGTCCCGGCACCGCTCCCCTCGGCGGTACCGGTCGCACTTGCGGCACCGGTCGTCCTCCAGACAGTCCCGGTCTGGCTCTATTCATCGATACCGGCACCGGGACTCTAGGAGCCATTCCCGCCGTCGATCAGTTCCCCAGTCGACCTCCTGGCACCGCGTCGGTGGCAGGTCCCGGTCCCGATCCCGGCACCGAGTCAGTGGCCGGTACCGGTCCCGATCCCGGCACCGAGTCCAAGACAGACCCCGGTCCCGATCCCGGCACCGGTATGACTCCCGGTACCAGTCCCCGGCACCGAGAACATCTTCGGCGCCAGGACGAGGAGATTCTTACCAGCCGCGGTCGGCCCCTCCATGGCCTTCCAGACAGCCGTCTGTGTCGTCGCAGGCGGACAGTGTTTACGCACTCGGCACAGACAGGCAAGCGGCCCTTTTTCAAGACCCTCCTCAACAGGACCAGGGACCGCAGCAGTGGGGGTTCTGGACACCCTGGGCGTATCACCAAGCCCAGGGCCCCCAGCAGCTTCCTCCTAGGCCTGCGACGACGGAGCACAGGGCGCCAGAGGCGTCGCTGTCTCGCCCCCTCCCCCCCCGGACGGAGAGGACGGGTCAAAACAGCAAGACCCTGAGCTCCCTCCGGAGTCAGAGGCAAGGGCTCAGACAGACCCCCCGCTGGACACTCTCTTGCCAGGGGTCTCCTCGTCGTCTTCTCCCGATGAGGCTGTGGCAGGCACCTCTTCCTCTAGCCCTCCTCCACTAGATCTCAGGGCACATCAGGACCTCCTCAGGCGCGTAGCGCAGAACTTAAGCCTGCAAGCTGAGGAGGTCTCCGAGATCGAGGATCCCGTCGTCAGCATCCTTTCCTCTGATGCTCCCACCAGGGTCGCCCTGCCCTTTATTTGGACGATCCAGGCCAACGCCAATACGATCTGGCAATCGCCGGCCTCCATCCCCCCTACTGCACGGGGTGTCGAGCGGAAGTACATAGCCCCCTCCAAGGGCTATGAGTACCTCCACGTTCACCCGACACCGTGCTCCCTCGTGGTGCAGTCGGTGAATGAGAGGGAGCGACAGACAAGAAGCCCCAGCTCCCAAATCCAAGGAGGCCAGGCGTATGGACCTCCTCGGCTGCAAGTTGTATTCGGTGGGGGCCCTTCAGCTCAGGGTGTCCAACCAGCAAGCCCTTCTTAGCCGCTATGCCTTTAACTCTTGAGTGGCAGCGGATAAGTTTAAAGAGCTGTTGCCACAGGAGGCGCATCAAGAATTTGCGGCAATTCTTGACGAGGGCAAGAAGGTTGCAAGAACCTCGTTGCAGGCCTCCTTGGACGCTGTGGACTCGGCTGCTCGTACCCTCGCCTCGGGGGTGACAATGCGCCGCATCTCCTGGCTTCAGGTTTCTGGCCTTCCACTGGAGCTCCAAAATACCATCCAGGACCTCCCGTTCGAAGGCCAGGGCCTGTTCTCGGAGAAGACAGACCCCAGACTAAAAAGTCTGAAGGATAATCGGGTCATTATATGCTCCCTTGGGATGCACATGCCCGGGACACAACACAGACCCTTCCGGCCGCAACAACAGCAGCAGCGCCGGCCGTACCCCCAGTTCCGCCAGCGGCAGGACCTCAATAGGCGCCGCGGCAGAAATGGCAGGCGCAGACAGTCGGGGAATCAAGGGGGGCAGAACCAAAGCTCCTCTAAAGCCCCACCTGGACCCAAACCTTCGTTTTGAAGGTGCGCCCGAGGGCGTAGTACCAGTTTCCCCCACGGATCCTTCCCCCCCAGTTTTCCAACCGCCTTTCGTTTTTCCTCCAGGCGTGGACCCAAATAACATCGGACCGCTGGGTCTTACGCACGGTGCAGACGGGATACCGTCTGCAGTTTATGTCCTTTCCTCCCTCCCGCCCCCCACCCTCGTCCCTCTTCAGGGACCCCTCTCACGAGCAATTCCTCCGCCAGGAGGTGCAGACGCTCCTCGACAAAGGAGCCATAGAGGCGGTTCCGGAGAACAAGAAGGGCAAGGGGTTTTATTCCCGCTACTTTCTGATCCCCAAGGCCAAGGGAGGCCTCAGACCCATCCTCGACCTGCGGGAACTCAACAAATATCTGGTGAAGTTGAAGTTCCGCATGGTATCCCTGGGGACCATTATCCCATCTCTGGATCCTGGAAACTGGTATGCCGCCCTCGACATGCAGGACGCTTATTTTCATATCACCATATGGCCATACCGCAGACGTTTCCTTCGGTTCGTGGTCGACCGCCATCACTACCAATTCGCGGTCCTCCCGTTTGGCCTCTCTACGGCCCCGAGGGTATTCACCAAATGCATGGCTGTCGTTGTCGCACATCTTCGACGCAGTCGCATTCACGTGTTCCCTTACCTCGACGATTGGCTGATTCGGGGCACCTCAGAGCTGCAGGTCCGCAGCCAGTCCGCAGGATCACTGGCCTGTTTGCTACCTTGGGCCTCATGATCAATGTGGACAAGTCCACTCTGCTCCCCTCGCAGAGGGTAGAGTTCATTGGGGCCGTCCTGGACTCCACCTTGGCCAGGGCCCTTCTACCGTTGCCCAGGTTCCAGTCGCTGTCGACCATCGTTCAGCACTTGCTGGCGGCCCCCTTGACCTCTATAAGGACATGCCTAACCCTGTTAGGCCACATGGCGGCCTGCACGTTTGTGACAGGGTATGCACGACTCCGCATGAGGCCCCTCCAATCTTGGCTCATCGCACAATACCGGCCGGCCAGACAGTTGCTAGACACGCTTGTCACAATCCCCCAGGGCGTGTTGGATTCCCTCGGCTGGTGGCTAGACCAGTCCGTCGTG
Organism: Gopherus flavomarginatus; assembly: GCF_025201925.1. NCBI lineage: Eukaryota > Metazoa > Chordata > Testudines > Testudinidae > Gopherus > Gopherus flavomarginatus. The sequence continues at coordinate 61,262,262 of NC_066619.1, forward strand.
TGTGTGGGGCTCCCATTTCACCCACCCCAGCCCTCGGTGTCCCTAACAACGGATGCCTCAGATCTCGGCTGGGGGCCCCACCTGGGAACCCTGAGGACACAGGGCCTGTGGTTCCCGCAGGAGGTCGATCTACACATCAACATGCAGGAGTTGAGAGCGGTCCGCCTTGCTTGTCAAACGTTCTGTCACCAGCTTCGAGGTCATTGTGTCACGGTATTCACCGACAACATGTTCCCTCCATTCCCACTAGTCCACAAGGTCCTTCTGAAGGTGCGCAGGGACAGGGCCTGCGTGATTATGGTAGCCCCAGCATGGCCCGGGCAGCATTGGTACCCCATGTTGCTGGACCTGGCCATAGCCAACCCAGTCCCCCTGCCCCTTCACCCGGACCTGATCACCCAGGACCACGGTACTCTCTGTCACCCGGACCTCCAGTCGCTGCACCTAGCAGCGTGGCTCCTGCGTGGCTGACCGGATCCGAGTTACACTGCTCTACCCCGGTACGTGAGGTACTCTTGGGCAGCAGGAAGCCTTCCACTAGAGCGACGTACTCGGCCAAGTGGAAGCGTTTCTCCTGTTGGTGCACGGAGAGGAGTTTCCTCCCTATGGAAGTTTCGGTTGCCAATATATTGGACTATATTTGGTCCCTCAAGCAACAGGGCCTGGCGATATCGTCCCTTCGGGTTCACCTGGCGGCTATCTCCATCTTTCACCCGGGTGGGGATGGCCGCTCCGTTTTCTCTCACCCGACGGTGACTAGATTTCTTAAGGGGCTGGAATGTCTATACCCCAACGTCCGATCCCTTGCCCCTACCTGGGATCTTAACCTGGTTCTGACTTGGCTCATGGGGCCCCCCTTTGAGCCGTTAGCGACTTGCTCCCTGCTCTATCTTTCTTGGAAGACTGCCTTTCTAGTAGCCATTACCTCAGCTAGACGGGTGTCGGAACTCCGGGCGCTCACAGTAGATCCCCCGTATACGGTCTTCCATAAAGATAAGGTGCAGCTGAGACCGCACCCTGCCTTTCTCCCCAAGGTGGTCTCAGCCTTTCACGTCAACCAGGAGATCTTCCTCCCCGTTTTTTTCCTGAAGCCTCATTCCTCACACAGGGAGCAACAACTCCACTCGCTTGATGTCCGTCGGGCTCTCATGTTTTATGTGGAGAGGACCAAACCCTTCCGCAAATCCCCCCAGCTTTTCTTGGCAGTAGCGGACCGCGTTAAGGGGCTTCCCATTTCCTCGCAGAGGTTATCCTCGTGGGTAACGTCCTGTATCAGGACCTGCTATGACTTGGCTCATGTTCCTACGGGCCGTGTGACTGCACACTCTACCAGGGCGCAGGCGTCGTCGTTGGCTTTCCTCGCCCACGTGCCCATCCAGGAGATCTGTCGGGCAGCGACCTGGTCATCGGTCCACACCTTTGCTGCCCACTACGCCCTGGTCCAGCAGTCCAGAGAGGATGCGGCCTTCGGATCTGCAGTGCTCCATGCCGCGACTTCTCACTCCGACCCCACCGCCTAGGTATGGCTTGGGATTCACCTAACTGTAATGGATATGAGCAATCACTCAAAGAAGAAAAGACGGTTACTCACCTTTGTAACTGTTGTTCTTCGAGATGTGTTGCTCATATCCATTCCACACCCGCCCTCCTTCCCCACTGTCGGAGTAGCCGGCAAGAAGGAACTGAGGAGCGGGTGGGCCGGCAGGGGTATATATCAGGCACCATGGCGGCGCCACTCTAGGGGGCGACCTGCCAGCCCACTGGAGTTGCTAGGGTAAAAAGTTTCCGACGAACGTGCACGCACAGCGCGAACACCTAACTGGAATGGATATGAGCAACACATCTCGAAGAACAACAGTTACAAAGGTGAGTAACCGTCTTTTTTTACCTTCTGGCACTTTGCAGTAAATCAAGGTAATGATCTTTACTCCTCTGCTTCAGAACTCTCAGGCAATACTGTCAGATTCAAGCTCCTGTCACAGTTCTGTTGTGGATTTTTTAAAATATACTGTATTTTGACTTAGGAATATTCTTAGAATGGAAGGTTTGATAGTTTATTTTTCCACAAAAAGAAAAGCTGTACTGGGTTATTCAAATCAGCAACTGAAGTTCAAAGGCACCATGCCCATCTTACCAAGACTAAGCTAAAACAGCATTTCTCAATTACAATTGCTATTGCATATTAGACACTGGATCTGAATCACCACGGAGGGCTCCCTGGGTAATAGCATGTAAAGGCCCAGTTTGTGGGCTGTGGAAACAAAATATGTCCAAAGCAGGGCCCACAATGGCACAAGCCTCCCAGAATCCCACATCAGCCAGAGCAAGCTGGGACAGCACTCAAAATGAACTGGGCCTGCTCTGTGGGTTTTGGGACCAAGCTAGCTGGGACGTAAGCTGATTCAGTTTCTCATTCAGGCAGCCTTTGCTGGCAGATCATCTATGAAACTCTAGCCAGGTTATGAAGCTTCATGCCCTTGGCAGAATGTGTATAGCAGAGCAGTAGTGGTAACACCACTGGCCTTCCACAGAGTGAATCCACAATCCTACACAACTGCCCTGCAGTGCAGAATGTGAGGAGAGGAGAAAGCTGCACCCTGGGGGGAAGAATTTGGAAACTGGTGTACGTTGTGAAATTCCAGCCCTTACTAAAATTGGTGAATAGGGTATCTGAGATCCAGCCACATCCATTTGACGGGACCCAATTCAGCATGGAGGCACTGAGAAATCAATTGTCTATCCCAGACCTTCTCAGACTGATCTTGGACCACCTGTTGGTTAAGGAATAGCTGGCAAATCACATGGAATCAGCTGCTTCTTGGTAGCACCAGAAGAGCCTGGATATCTGTAAAAATAGCTATAAATAAAGAGGAACAAACCTAGGATTCTCCCATTAGCCTTATCACACAGGAGGAGTAAGAGACAGGAGTTGCTATGATTGGAGACTGCAGCCAGACAAGAGCCGCCATTAGGAGAGATGTGTTCAGCAAGAAGGGAACCATGCACCATGTGAAAAGGAGTGGGTGAAGCAGAGGACTGTACAGCAATGAGACAGCATGTAGGGGGAAGGAGAAGAGAAGAAAAACAAAATGGATGGGAGGGAAGCTGAAATGGCGAGCAAGAGGAAATGATGTGATTAAGCCTTTTCAAAACATTTAAGATGAAGCATTTTGATAAGAGCTAAAAATACATCAAATACTTTCTAACATCGTTTTTCCATATAAGCAGCTGTGTTGGCCACAGGGATGCTGCACAATTTTTAACAGAATTAGCTTGCAGGTGGTCCAGAAGAGACACTGGACAAGTTTGAGAATTCTTAGTTTATTCAGAGGAAGAAAAAAGAATCCTTTGGAATGAAGAGTCTCCTAGAAAAAGTCTTCAGTGGGTGCAAAAGAGGAAAATGTAGCAATGCAGATGCTATCTGACATTGCCTGGAGGAAATTTCTTAAGGAGAAGGGCTGCCTCACTAAACAGCAGCATGGCCATATGAATTTGCAAAGCAGCTCAGAAACTACTTTCCTGGAGGTGACCACCTTTCTTTCACTAAAACCAAATAAAAATAAGCATTTGCTTTTAAATGCAAAAAAAAGGAATGAGAAGAGGAGTTGAATATACACAATGAGGGTAGAAACGCCAAATAAAGTGAAAAGGTGTGTGTGTTTGCTGGGTTCCATTTCAAGAGCAGTTTTCTGGACTTCAGTCAACAGTTTAAACTTCTGTCACAAATGTCTATCACCTGGTCTATGTGGGAAAAATGCAATTTTGGAAACAAACTAAAAGACTGTGTCTCATAGCAAGGGTAGGTTAGCAGTAGAAAAGTAAAAAGTAAGATGAAATCCTTGAACATGAGACACCTCATACCTGCCTCTTTCATTTGTATAGATTTTTGTCCCCTAAAACTTCTTAACTGCTCCATGTTTCTTCTGTGTTCATCGCTCATCAAATACAAGTTTTCTGAACTGTATAATCAATTTTGGTGTCATTTCATTCATGTGTAAGGACTCAGAATATTCTGCCTCCACCCAGTTTGCTTCAAGTTTCCTAACCCTGATTCAGATATAAGAAAATAAACTATTTGGAGTCATTTTACTGATTTTATATGTTGTCCATGGAGTCTGAACATTGAATTCTTCAAGGCATGAGTTTTTCCAGAAAAGAAAAGGTAGTCACTCCCATAGACTTAAATGAGAATTCTCTCTGTACAGGGTGTGTACTTACAGAATGCAGGTACAGCCGCTACAGAGGTGGGGGTGTGTTAAAAATATATGATCGAAAACACTGAACAATCTTTATAACTGATATACTGTTCAGTAGCTTTTCTAAATCAGTATAAAGAAAATACACAAACCTATATGAGAGGTTAAGCGGTCTCCTTTAAAAAAAATAAAAAAGCCAACCCACTTTTGTTCATTATCCACCAGTAAAATAGCATATATGTTTTTGTTATTCCAAAGGTGACCCTTTAAGCAGGTGTCTAAGCACTATGTTTACGTATACTTACACAAGATAAAGTGCTGCAGCAAAAACATATTGTCCTAAATGCACTATATAGATTGAAATGCCCGTTTGTGTATAAGTGGTGAAAATAAATCAGAGTAATATCCAGACAAAGCTACACTTTGATATATGAAAAATCCTCATGGCTACATGTTTATAGTATGATGAAGTCTAGACTGCCAGACAAGAAAAATGCATTTTGCAAGTGGGCCTAAATCTTTACACAGTTGTGATTTTTAACTAACTTGTCTGTTTCCATCATGGAATAGCTTCATGACCATAAATACTGAAAACTACTGACAGTATAACTCATACCTTAAAAAACAGTTTGTTCTAAGTGGCACAGACAGTTAAAAAAAGGCTTTACTTACCCCAGACAAGGACAATGTATCTCAGTGGAATGAAATACAGGATGACTGTGAACATACAGAGGGCAACAATTGCCAGCCAGCTTAAGAATGGGACAGTCCAGTTGAATGTACTGAATGAAAAATTAACATAAGTCAGAAGTCTAATCACTTCACAAAACTAATAAGAGAACAAACAATGGGCAGGCAGACTACAACTCTGTAAATGGAACAGTCTTCAGCAGTGAGAGGACTGAAACTGCATATGAATGCATGGATGCTAAATACGTTGGAGATCTTGTGTTTGATTCCACCCCCTGAGAAGATGAAACTGGGGCTTAGACTCTCTATCCCATGCAGGATGGCATCTATAAGTGCCTGCATGCAAGCTGAAAACCAGTGCTTATGGCCTTAGGAGTTCCAGTACTTTCCCCTATTTAAGCCCCAGATCCCTGTCCTCTGTTCACTTGCTCCAATAGAGTCCGAGGCATCCCTCCAGTCTTAACTGGAATGAGAGTATTATACAATGCTGCTTCGGTCGTCTGATCTGATTCTCCCCTGTACTCTGTCTGATATACGTGGTCAGAGAAAGAAATTAAAAGCTGATCAGAGGGCACATCTTTCTCTGTTTAACATGTACCAGCACTCCCTGTCAGTGATCGTTCAATCACAGTGGGGGAAGACTGAGTGAAAAGTGTGCCTATGTGCAAGGTAGGCAACCTTTTCACATTACTGTTAGGGGTTAGGGAAAGGTAGGTACGACGGGTTTTGCTGAAGGTGAGGGACAATATAGGGAGGATAGGGAAGGAAAAAAGACAGAAGCAGGGCAGCAAAGGAAAGGAGAAAAAAAGGGGTGGGGAAAACAAAAGAAGGGAGTGGACAAAGAGAACAAATTACAATAAGGAAACAAGCTGTTCCAATCTCAAAAAAATGGGAAGGGCATTATTCATTCAAAGACAAAGGAAAAACAGAGGGACTGGGCTCCAATAGAAGTTTCAGGGAAATGGGTTGTCACAGCAAACCTTCAGCTTAAAAAAACCCTAAGTGTGTGTCCCAGATCTCAAAGTGTAATAAAGATCTGCTGAACAGCCAGTTTTGTAGAGCCTGAGTCTGGAAACAGCTAAGTTGTGGGTCTCCCACCCTAAAGTGCAGTGAAGAGATGAAGGCCAGATGGCCAATTTTAAAAAATCCCTGGGGAGCTTTTTTTAAATGGAGTTTGGTTAAAAGGGATTGTTATATAAAAATCACCACCACTCCAAGAATGCTCCCTAGCATTTGTCTTCCCATAAGAATAGTATGCTTTTGGCTCTAAAAAGGTTGACAGTGTCCCTTTAAATTATTATTAATAATGGATCATTTTGGCTAAATCATTCTGGCTTCTGTGGTTAAATAATTACTGTTGTCTGAGCTGCTAGTTATAATTTTTCATAATGATCTCCGGCTTCTTTTGGTTGTGTTTGTCTTTTTCCTTCCCAGCAATTTTGACATGTCTCCAGAGTGAACATTATGTAAGTGTCAATTGCTGTAGGATCATTCCCTAAATCCTGGGGGACACCTGCTCTTTTCCCTTCTTCTGCATGTATTCGGGGGGAACAGAAGGTTGAGGGTCTGCTCACATTCTTGCGACTCACCTTGGGTGCTGTGGATCACAGACACCCCATGTGTGGGAACACTGGCTCCTCACTTAGCAAACCTCCGTATGTGCTGTGTTAGCACTGTATTCAGTACAATTTTCCTTTTACATTTTTAGGAACAAATTACGAAGATTTATTGGAAGTGTCATTAATCTCACTTGTTTAGCAAGTTATGTTGCTTTCTTATACAATGGAGCAAAAATATCTAATTCCAAAATGCACAATTTAACAAAATAATCAAGATGACTTCCTTGTGCAGCCTTTTAATGAAAGGTTTCTTTCAAAAGGAGGCTCGTTTTTAGAGTTTGCACAATATAAAGTGTCTGTGACTACCTCTGCTGGTGTGCATCTGGCCTGGTTTAAAGTTGCATAATGCATTATTTTACACACATACTCCCACTGGAAGAGCTCTCAGGTTTTCCTTTTAAAGCCTTTGTTCTGAAATTCATAGACTATAACTTTCTGTAACACTGTTCTCACAGAGTCACAGAGTTTAAGGCCAGAAGGGACCATCAGATCACCTACTCTAACCTCTTGTTTATCCAGGTCACCCACATCACCCAAACCTCACACCTTAAACCCAAAACATCTTGATTCTAAAACACTTTCTACAAGCCTATTAAGAGGTGAAGGAAAGCAGCATTTGAGAGCATAAGCCTCATATGTCTTGTAAACTGGCCACTTGCCAATATGCCTTTTCTTCTGATTAACTTCCACTGGGAGTATTTCTTTTGTGGCTCTATCACTGTGCACATATTGCAATCTCATAAGCATGGAATATAAATGATTACCTAGGCCAGATTCACCAAATCTAGTACAGAGATGTGAAGCCGGACACTGGACAGTATTCAAAATGAGGCAGGAAAACAATGCTTTCATTTTCACTCAGCTTTAGAGTCCATTGAGTGTATCACAGGAACCTTGCTGGTAGAGGCTGTTGAGGGGATGCTCTGAATCAGCGCAGCTCTCTACCTTTTTGGCTGCACTGACATAGTAGAATGGAGACTGTGAATGCTTTGCACCAAACATTCCATCTTAGGGGGACAAGTCCAGGTTGAATTTAGTCCTGTCTTTTAGATGAGAGAATCTTTATGGAATGTTTCTGGTCTCAAATAATAAACATTAAATTACTCATCCATTTAACATGTCAAACACATACCAAACTTCCTTTAATGGGCCAGCATCAATCAAAAGCAAACACTGCATAATTTTGTTTTAAAAAACAACCTGTACATATGCTGTATAGTTTTAAATCTTAAAAAATAAGCAGTGGTTAAGTATGTTGGTAAGTCATATATTTTATGCACAAAGACTATAAATTACACATAAAATAGGATGAGAAATTGTTTTCAAGGTAACTTGATCTAAATAAAACCTTCCTAGTAATAGAATACATGTGTATCTTTAAAATCTCTGAAATTCTTATTTAGGACTGCTTATTTCTTTTATCATGACTTTGTATTGATTTTTTTTAAATGTCTGGGTTAAAAAGAGTGTTATGTCTCATCAGAAAGACAGTCTTATTTCTTACTTCAAAGCCACAGTTCTGATTCTTTCCAATTCATATATTTCTAAATTCCAGAATTAAAATGACAGGACTTTCATGCATCCAAGGGCCAGCATAAAGCAAAGTAAATAATGATGAGATTTAGCAATATGTCATCCAAAACTGTCGTCCCCGCCAAAAGAATATAACGTTTTGCAGCTTGGTTAGAGGGAAAAAACGTGAGCACCATCAGAGAGCAATCCAGAACCAATGTGTCAGCACTCACTTCTTTATCCTTTCTCCAAAGGAAGCCACTTCATCAAGGACATTCTGGACACTGACACACACCTCCTGGATGGCATAGAGTTTATTCATAAATCCTTTTCTTTCACTATCCTAAAAAAATAAAAAGGAAGTAGCAGCAATAACTATGTGAAAACTTTGACCATACACATTGTCCTATATTTTTCTGAAGTAAATTTCAAAATCCTACATATTGCAGACATACACAATGCTCATCAGTAAAAAGTCAGCATTTAGAAAAACGTACCACATGGCAGTATCTTAGATACCACAATTATTTTCCTCTACTTTGAATATTGTGTACAGACATTGTATAAACCATGTACAAAATGGAGCATAGTTTCATCTGTCACTGTAACAGTTCCTAAATACATTTCAAAAGTTCAGCTCTCTGGCTTATTGAGGATGCCAATTTCATATCCTATGAACTCTGGTCAGTGATAAGAGTCAGGCAGCTATATTACATCTCAGATTTCAGGACTGTACTTTCTCCAGTTGATGTGGGTATCCACATTTCAAGATGATAAAAGCTCCTTTGAAAGTACAGGGAGTAAGAAACCATACACACTTCAGGTCCTAAGGACAGGCTGCTGACTTTAGAAAATGACTTGTCAAGTTTCTGTATACGATTTTTCTCCCCTTCCTCTCACCGTTGGGCAGGGATTACTTTAAATTTGACTGAGATGCTATTGGGAAATGCCAAATGAATTAAATTGAATGTGACAGGAAGGCTTGTATTATAGATATACAAAAAGAAGCCCTTGCCCTGCTGGTCCTCTGCTGCACCCACTATGCTGCTATCATCTTTTAACATTCCAATTAAATTTATAGCCTGTTAGGACATCCTGGTACACCCAAAGCACAGCAGGTGCAGTCTCCCCTGTCATAGTATCTTTCCCCTTACCTTAGAGTCCAAAAGTTGGGGTACTAGCATGAATTCCTCTAAGCTTAATTACCTGCTTAGATCTGATAAGCTGCCACCTATCAGGAATTCCAGTACCTGATACACTCTTGTCCCCCCAAAAACCTTCCCTGGGGACCCCAAGACCCAAATTCCTTGAGTCTCACAACAAAGGGGAATAAACCATTTCCCTTCCCCCTCCTTCCTCCCTCCCAGCTCTTTCCTGCCCTGGGTACACCAGGAGATCACCGTGATTCAAACTCCTTGAATCACCACACAGAAAGGAATGTTACCTTCCCCACCTCCTCTTTTCCCTTCACTCAGAGGCAATACAGATTCAAACTCCGTGAATCTAAAACAAAGAGGAAATTCACCTTTCCCTTCTCCCCACCAATTCCCTGGTGAGTACAGACTCAGTTCCCTTGAGCCTCAACAAGGGGAAAAATCAGACAGGTCTTAAGCAAAAATTTTAATAAAAAGAAAGAAAAAAGGTAAAAGTTATCTCTGCAATTTAGATGGTAAAAGTTACAGGGTCTGTCAGCTTATAGAAACTGGAGAAAAAGCCTCCTCCAGCAGAAATACAATTTAAAATACTTTCAGCCAAATACACATTAGAACTCTACCAGCCAGATACACATTAAATTTCTACCAGCCAGATACACATTTGCAAATAAAGAAAAAACAGTCAAAAAGACTAAACCGCCTTTCTACCTTTTGTACTTACTAAATTTGACCAGAAGATTAGAGAGGCTGTAGGTACGTGTGGTTACTCTCAGAACCCAGAAAGAACAAAGCCAAACCCAAAAAACACAAAGAAAGGCTTCCCTCCACCGAGATTTGAAAGTATCTTGTCTCCTGATTGGTCCCCTGGTCAGGTGTTTGGTTCCCTGTTTGTTAACCCTTTACAGGTAAAAGAGACATTAATCCTTAACTATCTGTTTATGACATCCCCAGACAAACCTGTGTACAGTATTTAGCAGCAAACAGATGTGTGTTTAAACTGTCAGACATACTGGTGACCTCAACAATCATTCCACTGAATTTAGCAAATGAGCATACATCCTCTTCCCAGGAGAGGTGGCATTCTGTATGGTAGTTTGGTTACTTCCTTAGCCAGGTTTCCAAGCTGTACTGGATTTTGATTCATAGAGCCATTACTTTATCTACATAAGAAGATTCCAGGATTGTCACTCTGTGTTGTCACTCTGAAGCCTAGAACGTCTGTGTTGTAGCCACGTTGGTCCCAGGATATTAGAGAGACAAGGTGGGTGAAGTAATATCTTTTATTGGACCAACTTCTGTTGGTGAGGGAAACAAACTTTCAAGCTCACACAGAGCTCTTCTTCAGGTCTTGGAGAAGAGCAGCTCCATGTAAACTCAAAAGTTTGTCTCTCTCACCAACAGAAGTTGGTCCAATAAAAGGTATTACCTGACCCACCTTGTCTCTGTACAGTCAGTGTGAAGCAATGAAAACAGCTACAAGCATGGTTGAGAATTCTTGTTTTGTTCTGAATATCATCAGGTTCAATCATCACAGACTTGCAGTCCATGGCCATCCAATTTTTAAGTTCGCAGCCATTTTTGTCTTTTTTCCACTTTATGAATTATACCCACGTGACAGCATGCACCTAGTGTTAATATAAAGATCTAATTGAGCATACATCCAATTTCATTATCTTTTTCAACTTTTAATTAACTTGATTTTTTGTGTGTGTGTGTGTGTGTGAAATGACCAAAACAGGGTGACCATTGGCCTCTGAAAACTAGGAATCATCCCTTACAAGTCCTTTTCATGCTGATGATTTTGCTAACAGCAACATTTTTTCTTTTTTCTTTTTTTTTTGTCTGCTGAAGGAACCCTTAGTCAGCGGAACAGATGAAACTGACAACTAGTAGGCTAAGCAGATATGCACCTGAAGGACCACTCCTCACAAGGTATGTCCCATGTTGATACTCTGCTCTCTTCCCCCAGGAGACTCTCCCAAGAATCCTCACCCAGTAGCCACATAGCATCAGATCCATATGGAGTCAGATTCTACCCCTGAAAAATGCTGCATGTAATGACTCTACCACTACAGTGGCTAAAAGTCATTTTCTCTTGGCCTTTCTCAGAACACACATGATTTGGAAGTTTGATAAATAGGCCAAAAATGTACTAATGGATTGATTCACTGTCATCCTGCCTATAATGTATTTTCTTAGAAGCGTTCTGTTTAAAAAGATGCTTTTCAGGGTTAGCAAAGTTTTGAAAAGCAAAATGTTTGGATAGAAATTTTTTACTTTAAAACTTCTTCCATTACAAAGTACATGCTAACATGGTCCCCTATGAATGAAGTAATTAGTCTTTATATATTGTATCTGACCGAAAACCACAGTAGGTAATGGAATTGCTCTGTGTTGCATTCTAATATTTCTTACTTTTTCCACTAATGTTCAATAGTTTATGAGCAGAAAATGCATTGGTATATTTCTTATAGTGTCATTTTTTTGCTTTTTTCCTTATAAACCAGCTTGGATAAGGGAAATATCATCTAGTGTTTAAACATCCAAAGATTCTCTAGTGACACTGGTTCAAAAACTGCACTGTCAAGATTTCTTCTGAAGACATTAAAAGAATTGAGGCACAAAAGATGGGTTGGCTGTAATGCAGCAATCATATGAGGGGTATATATGACAAAACTATTTCTAATGATTCAGTATACTGTAAAAGTTGTAAATACCAGGGGATGCAAAACATGCAAGTCATTTTGAACCCACTTATAAGTCAGATTGTATCCTCAATTCATTTGTGAGGTTAATAACCGTATTGCTGTTAGTTCAAATAATGTATTGATCAAGCAAAAATGAAACAGTAGTACCCTTAGCCCACCCAACAATACTGAAGTCTGTTTTTGAAGTTTTTTTTGTTGAAGTATGCCTACTTTAAATCAGTTATAAAATGTCAGGGGAGTTGAAGTGTTCTCCTATTGGCTTTTCTATGTTACCATTCCTGATGTGTGATTTGTGTCCATTTATTCTTTTACATAGAGACTGTCCAGTTTGGCCAATGTACATGGCCAAACCCCATTGCCTACTCTGTCCCCATATCTACTCTAGCGACACTATCAGAGGATCCAACCACATCTGCCACACCATCAGGAACTCATTCACCTACACATCTACTAATGTGATATATGCCATTATGTGCCAGCAATGCCCCGCCCCTCTGCCATGTACATTGGCCAAACCGGACAGTCTCTACGTAAAAGAATAAATGGACACAAATCAGACATCAGGAATGGTAACATAGAAAAGCCAGTAGGAGAACACTTCAGTCTCCCTGGACATTCTATAACAGATTTTAAAGTAGCCATCCTTCAAAAACAAACAACAACTTCAAAAACAGACTTCAAAAAGAAACTGCAGAACTAAAATTCATTTGCAGATTTAACACCATTAATTTGGGCTTGGATAGGGACTGGGAGTGGCTGGCTTACTACAAAAGCAATTTTCGCTCTCTTGGTATTGACGCCACCTCATCAGTTATTGGGCGTGGACCACATCCAACCTGACTGAATTGGCCTCATCAACGCTGGTTCTCCACTTGTAAGGTAACTCCCTTCTCTTCATGTGTCAATATATTTATGCCTGTATCTGTAATTTTCACTCCATGCATTCGAAGAAGTGGTTTTTTTTATTCATGAAAGCTTATGCCCAAATAAATCTGCTAGTCTTTAAGGTGCCACCAGACTCCTCATTGTTTTTGTGGATACAGACTTAACATGAAAAGAAATCTGTTTTTTAATATAGTAGGAAACAAATAAACCACACTTCAGCCCAGCTGCTTTCTGCTCTTTATATTATATGTAGCTTTGCTTCTTCAGTTTACATTCTCAGATGCTGCTTTCATTATAAATGTATCTTGATTTATAACCAAATTGTGTGAGAAAAGAATTATAGCTATGTAATAAAAACAATGCCCTTCGTGACGTCTCCAAAACTCAACAGGGATTACTTTAGGAGATCCCAAGGCTATTTTTCTTTACAAATATTTTAAAAGACAAACTTGTACCATTTTTGAAAGCATGTCTGTTCTAAATTATTCCCTTAAAAAAAAAAAAAAAAGAGAGACAGAGAATCACCATTCTTTCCCCCCATCTTCTGAGCTTAGAGGAAATTTGTTGACATATTCTGAGGCAGCCATAGCCAAAACAACACAGGAAAGATGAGGCAGTCAGAAGGATCAGGGTTTGGCTTTGCTTAAACCAGTTCCACATGCCCTGCTCCAAAGATTTGTAGAGAAAATAATCTGGGATAGGGAAAAGCTGCACTTTTTTTTTTTCCAGTAAGATGCTGTGTTAGCAAATAGAACATATGAGCCACCTTCAGAGAACCAGGGTCCTTAATAATCCATTTTTCAAATACTACTGGCATTTCCTTTCCAGACAAAGATGGACTGTGACGAGAATCAATTTGATCATTTGTTTGGCTACAATTGCCACGTTTCTGGAAATAATTGCCATTTAAATACTGGATAAAATTTATGATATGAAGCCAACAACAGTTTTATTACTATTTAATTTCTATGATTTGTTTGTTTGCAGTAGGCTTAAGGTAACTCAAAAAGCAAGATGTTTGGCGAGGGATGGGTTTAAGAATAAACTACAAAAAATGTCAAATTAATATTGGTCTGACTTGAATTCGCAAAAGGAAGGGAATTCAGAGTAAGGATTGAGAGGGTCTTCTCATATATTGTGGTTTACAGTGGATATACTGCCTGACAAATAAAACCACTTGGCACTGATATAATGATTTTCAACTATCTCTCTATTTTAGATATAGTGAATCTGAGGAAGAAAGTTAAATGATTTCTCCCAGATCACACTGATGATCCTTATTAGACACAGACAGAATATAACCCAGCTCACCTGCATCCCATGCCCTACCACTGGACCATACTTCCAGTGATTTAAGAAAAGAAGAACTGCTCTAGCACCATTTTTTGGGGGAGCTAAAGGGCAACCCTGAAGCCTATATTTTAAAAAAGGAAAAGGGGCAAAAATAAAAAGGATTATTCACTCATGGTGCTGTAAATCAGGAGTAACTCTACTGAAGTTAATTAACTCAAACATGTGAAGAACTGGTTTTAAGTGAGAGAAAATTTTAAAGGTAGAAATCAAAGCTCTAAATAGGTTATGGTAGATAAATGCTCTAGACATAGACATAACTTGACTAACTGGAAGGAATGGGGCAGTTTTGGAAACAAGACAGAGATGGGTGAAGTTGGAGGGCAGGGGGAAGAATCACAAGTAGGTAGTTTCTAAGTTTTTAGGCAGTGCTGTGGTGGGGAGCAGGAAGACAGAGCATCCCTCGTTTCCTGAGCCTTTCTTCCCACCTGCTCCCTCAGGATAGGGAGCTGGGTGGTTATTTGTACAAAGGCTGAAGCTGACTGGCCTGTAATACATAAAGCAGGAGAACAGGAAACTAAGCTATCAGTGGTAGAAGACCAGATATAATCTCCTCATTGTGCCATAGGGAGTTCTTTCTAAACCTATCCTAAGGTTGTGGTAAAGACAAACATTTAATTCTTTACCTCTGTCCCAGTGAATTACCAGTTACCGCACATCAGTAGGGACTCAACCTGTGACTTTCAGCACTAAAACCAAAGGTCTCAATAACTTGAGATGAGGAAGAACTACTTTAGCAGTAGGAATATCATCTGCAAAATCCTACCCAGCAGCCCCATTCCAAGTCATGCGTCTCCCCATCAATATATGCTGCCTTTACAAGGTTTCAGAGACAACTGCTTCCCCCTATGAGGAGTTCCTCATCTTCTCTGCAGATAAGAGTGATTAGATTTGGGTCAGTCTCAGTAGTAGAGTAGATGCAACATCAAAACAGAAGGAATCACATGCAGTGCCTCCCCTAACTTTCAACCAGTCTCACAGTTGAAATGCACTGGGCAATGTCCATTCAGGCACCTGTGAATTAGACCCATATCAGTTGGGAATGCCTTAGTCCTTTATTGGCAGGAATTGTTAATGCCTCCCTTATGAAGGTCAAACTGGCAGCTATTGTTAAACACTATGCTATAGCCTGACCCTGGCTCATAAAAACTGTCACTAGGTATTAACAACCTCACAATTACCTGTCAGACTGCAACCCCTGATTTCTGGGGAAGATCACTGAGAAGGTGATAGCAGGCCAACCCCAATCGTATTTGATCTTCTCCAGTTTTTCTAAACCAGTATCAGTTGGGCTTCAGACCTGGGCATGGCACACAGATGATTCATTAGCGTATCATTTCCTCAGGGAAATGAGAAGTCAGACACCCACAATGATACTACTAGATCTAAAAAGGCTTTGATGCTGTGGGTGCTGCTGATTTGTCCCTGGGACCTGATGGAGCTCATAAATGATCTGGAACTGGTTTCATTCATTATTTTTGTAGTGATCTCAGAGGCTTAGGATGTTTTAGTTGCTCTTCTTCCTTACACTTGTCACCTGGGGAGTACCATAATGGTGCAATTTTCTCATCCCTCTTATTTAACAAGTATGTGAAGAGATTGTGAGATTCTCTCAATGGCAATTGAGGGTGTTTAACAATTTGCAGAATCCAGTCCTCTATTTCCTAGCTAGTGATATCCCATGTCCTGGTCCTTTTTCAAACAGCAGCTGGTTGGATCCTGAAGAGAGAGATGGAGTACCAGTATGTGCTCCCCATTTTGAGTACATCTTGTAGCTTCCTAATCTTAATCATGTAAAGGGAATGCAGATACTGGGGGGAGGAGGGAACGTCTTATATTTTAATTTATTTTATCTACTACATAATACATTATAGTCATTCTGAAAGAGACTGATATCATGAAGCAACATTCTGGACTTCACAAGCCAGCCCTTTGGAGTCTATTGTTATATGAAACGCCAAGGTCTACTGATGTTATGGAATGAGAAGGTCCTGAATCATAGGCTGTCTAACTCAGCCAAGAAATATGAAAAAGCAGAACCTTACAATAGTCATACCTATCATGAAAATGAACCATGAGACAAACTTAACATTCGATAATCAGAGCTTGATTTTCAGATTCTGGCCTCCACTTGTGTATTACAACTTTTCACAATCACATCAATGACTGCACTTCTGGTGTACTGACACCTGTATGCAAAAATGCCAAATGTTTCACCTGCAAATTCCATTTGCTAACATATTTCTGTATATGCCAATTCTACCAGTTGCATCTACAGATATTAGTGCACAGATAGTATGTGCATGCACAGTTGCATGCCTTACTGAAAGTCAAAACTGTGGGGCAAGAGGCCAAATGACTATTAACAACACTTTATGGAGAAAAGGAAATTTGTGGTTATCAGTTATTGAAGTAAAACAAGGTTACTAATAAGTGTTTAATATTTAAAACTCAAGAAACTAGGCAAGAAACAATGTAAACATACAGATAAAACACTGTAGAGTCACTGTTTATGAAGACACCATGACTGTGAGCATGAACATTATCACAATCTGCTCTGCCTCAAACATACCATGCAGAGCTGATAAAAAACATTTTGAATCTTCTGTTGTGAGAGACTTTTTGGCATTTCTACCCATGTTACAAATTAGACTTTTTACATGTGAACTGCTGCTATAAAAGTATATAAACATAAGTTTAACCAAATTAAGTCAAGAGCTATGCTGATAATCTAAGGAAACACAGGCAATATTAAAATTTATATGTTGTAAAAAAAGAACATTGTAAAGACAATTTTCACTTATCTTTATATTTAAGATTTTCTTTTCAATTTCTTTATTTTCTCTCTGCTCCTTTCCCCCACACTGTTACCAAATACAATTTAAATCTTTTCCTTCATGATCTTACTCTCATTGTATGCTTTAATTCAAAAGAGATACCACTCCAGATACAATACAAAAACATTAAAGCAGTAGTGCCAATTAATAGTCTGATATGCTATTTTACTGCAAAGCCATCTAGTAGGAAAGAATAAACCACTTAAATTTTGACCGAATAATGGCAACATTGGCCGATTTTGACGAACATGACATATTTATTAACTACTGTTTTCAAAAATATTCTAAAACAAAATGATGCTTCAAGAGCAGGGCAGGTTTATCTGTTCTCTGCATAAATACTTAGTTCCTTATGTTTCTAGCAGTCTATTGTGGGGTAAATCACTGAGAGAAAGGAAATCTATCAGGCATGCCTCCTGAAAGTGCAAGATTGAAAATCCTGAGATTTTCCTTTTGGCTGACCTTTTCCTTTTTAAACGGGAAAAATAAAATCCTCTTCTTTAAATGAAACTGAATCATGCTGGAACTGAAAAACTATTTTCTTTGTGGCCTGCCTGTATACTATTCTTTTCTTTTTAGTCTAGTCAACATCACTTTCACAAAGGAGAAAGTCCCACATAGACTAAGACTCAGGTCAAAGGCCTAAGTTTAAGTCAGTGTGCTGTCAGGTCAGTTATTGGCCTAACATTTTAAAATTTTCAAAAACAGATTTGTTGTCCATAGGAATATGGGGTATATGTAGGTCTCACTATATTTGAGAATATTATTGTCAGCAATCTTTTTTGTATCTTAAATGCTTGTCAGGCTGTAAAATTATTGGATTAAATAACAAAGATATATAATAATTTGATTCTGGTTATTGTTTGAACTCGGTGTTTTTGTGACCATAGAACAACAATTAGCCACAAATCGGAAAATCTAAAACACCAGCAGGATATTCCATCAGCCCTGCAAAGCGGTGCACCCAGGCAGCTACAGTAAGACAATTTAAACTTGTACCCATCCTATCTAGATACTTGCCCCAGGATTGTAGTATCTGAGTGTCTCACAACTCCCCTGCGAGGCAGGGAAGTATTATCCCCATGTTACTGATGGGGAAACTATGGCAAAGAGAATAAGTATAAATTTCCCAAGATCACCTAGAGAGTGTAGAAATTGTATCCAGATCTCTTGATTCCCAAGTTTGGTCTTTAATCAGAAGTCTATCCTTCCATCCCAAGTTCAAATAGTTCCCCGTCTCCTTAATACCTTTGGTAGTGGATCATCTCTTTGCTGGTGTCAGCTCTGGGCATTCTTTCATAGCACCCTGAAGAAGCCTGAGACCCTGGCATTCTGGGGATCACTAATGGATTGTTTTCAATAGTTATTTACATTGAGTTATAACCCAGCCTTGAAGAGCTGCATTGATGAATGTGACTTGTCCCTATCTACACTGATTACTAAGTTTCAGTTAACATTGTGTCAGTTAACATAACTCCTCAAGGTTTTGTTCTAGTGTGATGTAAATTTTTAGCAAAGACAAACTGTAAAAGTAAAACCACAAAGGAGTCACAATTTAAAATAGGCAACAACAGATCTTGCCAATGTTTTTGGAAAGACATCTACTTCCACTGGGAAAGGCCCTTGATGCTGGACAGGCTGGAAGGAATGGGAGAAAAAAAAGCACAGAAATTCTCCCTGAAAATTTCTTATGAAGATAAGGGGATTGGAAGAGCACTGAGGAGCCAGAAAGGGAAACTCAAAAAGGATTGGGGGTTAGATAAGCATATGAACTTTTGGATGCTTATCCAAACCAGACCTCCAAGAGTTTTGAGATTCAACCTTCATTAACAATACTATTCAATAAAAAAAAAGTATGAACTGTTTGATATTGAAAATTTAAAATAATTTTCAATAACTTCTTTATTCATATGAGTCATTTTTCAATGTATATCTCTACAGCGCTCTGCTCTATGAAGAGGGCTGATTATGCAGTTCGGCTGGAATTATGTTAATTTATCATTTAAATCATAATTAAGAAGTACATTGGCTCAAATATAGCAGATGTAAAAGTTAGACCGATGTTTCAGTTTAGACCATGGAATGTAATTTTCATTTTCTCTTTGAAAACGTCAGGATAAACAAGTTCACAGACTATAGAACCTAAATAGTCAAGATCATCATCATCATACAGATTTATGGCATTTTAACTCAGTGTCAGACTATGCTTTGAAAATTTATTTTGTTTTGAAAGTCCTTGTCAATAAGATATTATGATTTTATAACTCTCTCTTGAGTCCAACTAAACAAACAGAGATGAAGATTTTAGGCTAAATTATGGCTAGATCTGCACACTCAAGAGAGGAGCGTCTAACAGAGAGCTGCTGTAAATGCTGCTGCTGTCTCAGAGCTGCAGCTCCAGGAAGGATGCACCAGAGAGAGGAAAGCTTAAAAGATGCTACCACTGCGGCAACAGGTGTCACCCAGATAGAGACTTACTTGCTCAACAACAGATACCAGAGAAAGGAACCTATAAATCCTGTCTTCTTTCTAATCAGTGTCTAGACCCTATTGCTCTAAGTGCAAGTATTTCCACCCACACACACCACCTTTTTTATCGGATCAGGGGTTTCCAAGTCAATGATGTTTTGATCCTTAGCCGCTGAAATTATTTGCTTCGACCTTTTGATTCCTAAAAATACTAAGTGACAGGGAATTTCCCCCCCCTAGATTTTAATTGTAAGTTACCTGGGTGTGGTCACAGAGAGCATACTGTACTCGAGGGCTCTAAACACATCTCCCCTACAGAGACCAGGTTATCTATTGTATATACAGTATCTGAGGGAAAAGAACATAGGCCATACTTAGAAGATAGGGGATTCTATCCTGGGAAGCAGTGATTCTGAAAAAGATTTGCGGTCATGGTGGATATCAGCTGAACATAAGCTCCCTGAGTGACACTGTGGCCAAAAGAGCCAATATGATCCTAGGATGCATAAACAGGGGAATCTTGACTAAGAGTACTTGGGCACTGATGCATCCACAGCTGGAATACTGGTGCAAATTCTGGTGCTCACAATTTAAGAAGGCTATTGATAAATTAGAGAGGGCTCAGAGAAGAGCCACAAGAATTATTAAAAGATTAGAAAACCTGTGTTACGGTGGTAGACTCAGACAGTTCAATATGTTTAGCTTAAAGAGAAGGTTAAGGATGTAAGTATCTAAATGGGGAACAAATGTTTAGTAATGGGCTTTTTAGTCTAGCAGACAAAGGAGATAGCAGACATGGAAAGGAATAAGTTTAAGGCAGATGGGAATGTTCTGAAGATAAAGCTGAGCCCTTCCCCTGTATTAAGTGACTGACACTATCTGACAATTCACGGTCAGTTGAAGGATCCAGCAAGAGCTGACAGAAAAATGGAGTGAATTTTCATGAAAAAATTATCCCCTTTGTTTAGCTGGAAAACTTCGAAATTTAACATTTTTGGACTAGCTGCTGTTTCAACCACCAGTTTAGAATGATGAGGTCCACTGAATCCACAACCTTGAGGTGCAGGCTCTCCTGTCACAACATGATGTTAATGTGTAACTATTTCCAGGGTATTTTCTACATACATTATATCCTTCTCATGCTTCATCAGAAAAATATGCACCAATTTTTCCATTCAGGGCCCCAATGAATTAAAGTCTGAGTAATAACTGATTAAGGTCTTTAGGATTTGGAGTACAAGTTACATTAAAAAAATTTTAAAGGTGCTTACAAGCAAATATTTGCACAAACATCTATTTCCTTCTTCAAATAAACAAACATTAAGCCATTATGACTTGCCAAAGCTTTGAGTGTGTACAGTGTGTATACACTTATTACATTACAATACAAAACCTTGTAGAAAAACCTGCTAGGTTGTTTTCAGTCACCTTAGGTGAATTTGCTTTTGAGAGATGAATAATGAAACTCTCTCAGTTGAAGGGATAATGAATGTGAATGTTTCAGATGGCAGCATAAAAACTGCTAGAATTAAATGCAAACTCCACATGATTAGTGCAGCATTAAGAATGATAATTGAAGAACACAAATGGCAAAAATCACACAAAATGTTAGGCTACTCTTGATAATGTTAACTTGCTACTTATGCAGCATTTTGGATCACTGATGATATAATATACTAAAGCAGGGGCTCTCAACTTTTTTCTTTCTGAGCCCTCCCCAACATGCTATAAAAATTCCACAGCCCACCTGTGCTACAACAACTGTTTTTCTGCATATAAAAGCCAGGGCCGGTGTTAGGGGGTAGCAAGCAGGGCAATTGCCTGAGGACCCATGCCACAGGGCCCCCCGAGCAGGGCTGGCTCCAGGCCCCAGCGCGCCAAGCGCATGTTTGGGGTTGCATGCCGTGGGGGGCGCTCTGCCGGTTGCCGGGAGGGCGGCAGCCGGCTCCGGTGGACCTCCCGCAGGCGTGCCTGCGGAGGGTCCGCTGGTCCCACGGCTCCGGTGGAGCTTCCACAGGCACACCTGCAGGAGATCCACCGGATCCGCGGGACCAGAAGACCCTCCGCAGGGACGCCTGCGGGAGGTCCACCAGAGCCGCGGGAACTGCGAGTGGCAGAGCGCCCCCCGCAGCGTGCCGCTGTGCTTGGGGTGGCAAAATGGCTAGAGCCGGCCCTGCCCCCAAGAAGCTACATTGCTCAGGCTTCGGCTTCAGCCCCAGGTAACAGAGCTCATGGCCCTGGGCTTCAGCCCCATGAGGTGGGGCTTCAGCTTTCTGTCCTTGGCCCCACCCAGTCTAACGCTGACCATGCTTGGAGGACCCCCTGAAACCTGCTCGCAGTCCCCCAGTAGTTGAGAACCACTGTACTAAAGCATACAGTCAGCAACATAAGCAGAAATCCAGTATACTGGAACAGAGTTGTATGTGTTTATATTTTATTTTCCCAGCTTTGAAAAGAAAATAAGCAGCACTACTCTGGTTCCTCATCACCTCTAGCTGCCCACTCTCATGAGCTCTGTGACAAGTCCACCATCCCCTTCCCAGAGCTCTCTCTGATTACATACTGAAATTTGAACATGGAGATATGGATGCTTGGAGGGTTTCTGAAAGTTGTGAGGACTGGTGGGCCTGAAAGCAGCAGAAGGAAGGGCAATCAGAGGATTCCTACAGTTTAGGTTTTGAGTTTATCACACAGGGGACGATTCTGGAGCTTTTGGCAGATGAACTGCAGGCATGAGTGAAACAGTGGAAGAAGGGGTGAATTAAAAGAATTTGACAGTTGATGAAAGATCTCATATTTGGATCACATTATACACCCAGTGGGCCCGCAGCCCTTTGCATGCAGTGTCACTTTCAAGGGTGGAGGAAGACCAGCAGAAAGATCTCCAGCCCGCTACATGTAATGATGTAATCTAAAAAGTTAAATCCTAATCTTCTCTTTTATTTCTAGAACTGCCTGTACAATCTTATTTTGGCCCAGGATTCCACGGGGGGAGGGGGCATCTGCTCTGAACAGGACCACCCAGAGGATTCAGGGGGCCTGGGGAAAGCAATTTCAGGGGCCCCTTCCATAAAAAAAAGTTGCAATACTATAGAATACTACATTCTCATGGGGGCCCCTGTGAGGCCCAGGGTAAATTGCCCCACTAGCCCCCCCCTTTGGGCGCCCTGGCTCTGAAAGCCTGGATGGGGATTTGTAGTGTTTCCCAATTATCCTTGACCTTGGCAAGTGCCTCTCTCCCTCCCCTTCTGCAAGGTTGCCATCCCTGTGCAATTGAGGGAATGACACAGTACACAAACTGTAACAAGATGCAGTATTTTTACAACGCTTATTTATTAAAATTCCCCTGGGTTTTGTCAGTGGAGGGGATGATTGGGCCCCTTTTTTTCCAAAACAGAAAAATCCTGGCTTATTTTAGTGAAACTAACAAAAAGAAAACATCACCAGCCACAGTATGAATTCAATGACAGCTCTCGTCTTCAACATTTGGCAGGCAGGTTTTGTATTATTTATTGTCTAGTAAATAAAGTTTAAATGTTTTTCAGCCTTGGTTGCAAACTATCTACCCGTTTGCAGTCCAACAACAGCAGGGAATAAAAGCTGTCATCATCTAATGTCTTTTTTCTCCTCTGTGTGCCTCTTTTCCATAGATTTCATTATTACTACTGGATCTGCACACGTTGTCATATCTAGGGCACAGCAGTACTAAGTAAACAGGGAGGAGAGATGTGAAATTTTTATCGTCATTGAAACAACTGGTTAGGAGGATATACTGTATTCAACCTTTCCCAAAGAAAACAAAATCAGGAAGAGAGCAGGTGCTATTCCTCCAGAAAATGATCTGCACTTCTCTAGTCTGACAGTTTGAGATTAAATGCACAAACACCTCTGAGATGTTTATACTTCACTGCAAAATGGTTAGGAACAGACTGCTGAAAGCAACCCAATCAGGATTAAAATAGCTTTTTAAAAGGGCCAGATTTATATTACATGATTTTAGTAATATACAGAACAGTTCTAAGTTGATTGCTGTTGAAAATGTATTGATTATTCCTTGTTGTAACAAGATGACTTGTCCCTTTTAAGCACTAGAGGCCTGGAGTAAGCCAACCTTAGTAACTAAGTAGGCCCATATGAATGGGATCAGGCATTTCCTCTATAAGAGCAGTAGAAAGCTTCAGCCAGTGGGGAGGGGGGTGTGCTTTGGGAGAGAACCAGAAGAAGCTGTGGCAGAGACTTCGGAAGAGCTGCAGTGAGCAGGGGACCCTTAATCAGGATAAGATTTGGGCCTGGAAGTTAGAGAGCTAGCGATGGCTGAGGGCCAGGGAGAGTGGACTCCACATGAATAGAAAAAGACCCCAGTCAGGCAGCACTGTGAGTGGCCTGCCAAAGCAGAGAAGAGCTGCAAAGAGCAGACTTGGAGGGAAGAAGAGAAGTCCCCAGGACTTTGGTGTTTAATGCCAATAAATTAGATCCTGAGAAATGGGGCATTATTGATCAAAAAAGCCTGTGTATAGACAACGTGCAAGACAAGCAAGTGCTAATCAGAAACCTGCGGTTGTAGCACACAACTTGACCAGTAACAGGGCGGTGTAGGAGAGAAGTCCTGTATCTGAGGGACATTCTGACCAATTCCAGTCAATGGAACTTTTGCCATTGACTTCAATGGAGCCAGGATTTCACTCTACATTTAGACTAACAGAAAAGGGCTTAAATCCAGTATCTCTATGGTTACATCTACACAGAAAAATAACAACAAGAAGACAGCAAGTCTCAGAGCTTGAGTCAACTGACTCAGGCTTGTGGGGCTCTTGGTATGGGGCTAAAAATAGCAGTATAGACTTTCTTGCTCGGGCTGGAGTCCAGGCTCCAAAACTTGGGGATGGTTGCAGAGCCTGGGCTCCCATCTTTTTCAGGAATGTCTGTGCTGCTATTTTGAGCTCTGTATGGCACAAGGCCAGCAAGCCAAACTCAGCAAGGCTCTGAGACTCGATTTCATGGGTTTTTTTGTTTTGGGGCTTTTTTTTTTTTTTTTTGGCGCAGTGTAGATGTACCTTATAGAAGCTCTCTTTGAAATGCTTCTAGTTCCATGTGCAGGGCTATTAGGGAGTCTTAATGTACGGAGGACAAGAGGGTGCAAAGAAAAGAGATTTAAATTCATTAGGAAACGGGGAAGCTTTTTCCTCACATAAATCAGTTAGTATATCGAAAAGATAGAAGGTAGCAAAAGTACCTGGTCTTAAAAAAAAAAAAAAAGAATTAAGTGGTCCTTGGAATTACAGCTCAATAAACCTTACATCAAGACCTGGTAAACAAGATAAAACAATTAAATACAGAATTATATTAAAAAAACAAACAAACCCTAGATGGGAATGATATTATGATTAAGGACAAATAGTATGAATTTTAAAGGAAAACTGACGATCTAATTTACTGCAGTTCTTAGAGCATAAAGAAAAGAAAGGGGAAAGGAAAAACAATCGACAATTTATTTGACCTTTTAAAAAGCCTTTCATCTAGTCCCTGACAAACAGGTATTAAAGTAACTAAGGAGTCAGGAGTGAGAGGTAAAATGCTTACTTGGATTGGAAACTGGCTAAGAGACAAAAAGATATGTGGTCAATTTCTAACATATCATAAGGTTAACAACAGAGTGCCACAAGATTCTCTATAACTAATTGTTATTAATACATTTATAAATGTGCTGGAAAAGAAATGAAGATTGAGGTAGCAAAATTTGCAGATGACAGAATTATTTAAGCTAGTCAATACCAGAGAACACTCTGAGGGACCTAACAAATCTAAACGAATGGGCAGCATGGTGGCAGATTAATTTCATTGTTGACGAATCAAATTATAATCAGGTATTATTATAAAATTATATAAATCAATTATATGCCCTCACCTGGAATACTATGCTCAAGTTCATCTTTAAAAAGGGCAGAAACAGAAAGGGTGCAGATACGGGCAATGGAAACAATTAAAAGCACGGAGGAGAGACTGAAAAAAGACAGTTACCTTTTCCATAACTGGTGTTCTTCAAGATGTGCTGCTCATGTCCATTCCATATTAAATGTGTGCACTCGCCACATGCACTGGTGCTGGAACTTTTTCCCTCAGCAGTATCTGTAGAGGGCTGGCTCTAGCACCCCCTGGAGTAGCGCCCACATGGTGCAGTATAAGGGGCACCGCTGGCTCCCCGCACTCTCAGTTCCTTTTTGCTGGAAACACCGACAGTGGGGGAAGGAGGATAGGTCATGGAATGGACATGAGCAACACATTTCAAAGAACATCAGTTACAGAAAAGGTAATTGTCTTTTCTTCTTCGAGTGCTTGTACATGTCCATTCCCTATTAGGTGACTCCAAAGCAGTACCCTTGGAGGTGGGTAGAAGTTCACGAACGTGTAGATTGTAACACAGCTTTGCCGAACCCAGTGTCATCCCTGGCCTGCTGAGTGATGGCATAATGATCGGTAAACGTATGGACAGAGGACCATGTTATGGCTCTACAGTTGTCCTGGATAGGAATGTGCACCAGGAAGGCTGCAGAAGACACCTGAGCTCTCGTCGAGAGGGCTCTGATAATCGGTGGCAGCGGAACCTCCGCCATGTCATAACAGGTTCTTATGCAAGAGGTGATCCAATTGGAAATCCTATGTGAGGACACCGGGTGACCCTTCATCCTATCAACTGTTGCAATGAAAAGTTGAGTTGATTTACGGAAACTCTTGATACGTTCTAAGTAGAAAGCCAAGGCCCTCTGGACATCCAGGGCGTGAAGACGCCTCTCTTCACTGGTCTTCTGCGGTTTGGGACAGAACTCTGGGAGGAAGATGTCCTGGTTCATATGGAAGGTGGAGACCATCTTTGGCAGGAAGGTTGAGTGGGGCTACAACTGAACCTTATCTTTGAAGAAGACTGTGTACAGAGGTCCTGAGGTCAAGACTTTAATTTCCAAGACCAATCTCACCAACATCACTGCCCACCAGGAACGCGACTTTCCATGACAGATGGGAAAGGGAGCAGGACCCCAGAAGTTCAAAGGGCAGGCCAGTGAGCTTAGAGAGAACCAAGTTAAGATCTCACTGTGTGATGGGAACCCGCACCTGTGCGAAGAGTCTCTCCAGCCCTCTCAAGAATCTGACTGTCATATCATGGGAGAATACCATCTGTCCTTGGATCGGCGCATGAAAGGCAGAGATGACCACAAGATGCATTTTAATGGAAGAGTGTGCCAGGCCCTGATTCCTCAAATGAAACAGGTAGTCCAGGACAGTCTGGAGGAACGTGAGGAAGAGATGCCCCATTCAGACACCCAGCAGGAGAACCTCGTCCACTTGTACAGGTAAGTCAATCTAGTTGAGGGCTTCCTATTTTCCAGGAGGATCTGTTGGACTCCTTCTGAACAGGTCCACTTCTCCAGGTTCAGCCACACAGCATCCTTGCTGAGAGGTGGAAGGACCCGAAGTTTGGGGCGTAAGAGCTGACTATAGTTCTGTGACAGCAGGTCTGGTCAGTTGGACAGGGGCCAGAGAGGGACCACCAACAGGCTCATGAGCATGCTGAACCAGTGCCGGTGAGGCCATATAGGGGCGATCATGATAACCTGTGCCTGATCTCTCTTGATCTTTGCCAGGGCCCTGCTGATGAGTGGAATCAGAGGGAAGGTGTACATCAGGCTCCCTGACTATGACAGGAGAAAGGCATTGGAAAGGGAGTCCTTGCTCAGACCCTGTCTAGAACAAAACTGGTGGCATTTCCTGTTCTGTCTAGTAGCGAACTGGTCTACTTGGGGAGTTCCCTATCTTTGGAAGATCATGCAGGCTACCTCTCGATGGAGTGACCACTGGTGGTAAGAGAAGTCCCTGCTGAACTGGTCTGCCCGTGTATTCCTGACGCTGGGAAGATGACAAGCTTGGATTTCATGGCTGATGCAGAAGTCCCATAGATGGTGCACCTCCTGACAGAGAGCCGATGAGCGCACCCCCCGCTTGCCTGTTGATGTAGAACATCAAGGCTGTGTTGTCCATCAGGACTCGCACTACCTTGCTTTACAGGTGGAGCAAGAAGACTCCGCATGCCAGCCGGACATTATTTGCAACCGTGCTTTGTCTGGGGACCACATCCCCTGAGTCTGGAGGATGCAACATGCACCCCCAGCCAAGGTCCGAGGCGTCCAACACCAACTCCATGGAGGAGAAAGGGCTGTCGAACGGAACCCCTTCCAGGACTGTTTTGTGATTGGTCCACAGGGGGTCTTGGAACTGGGAACAGACCATCACCAGCCATTGTTGCAGGGGCCGCATCCAGAACCTGGCATGGCAGACCACGTGACTGCACATTGCCATGTGGCCCAGCAGGCAAAGGCAGACCCTGACAGTAATCAGAGAGAATGAAGAGACTTCTGCAATGAGGTCAACATGTGGAATGTTTCTATCATTTCCAGGAATGCCCTGGTGGAGGTCGAGTCAAGGACCACTCCAATGAACTCTATCCTCTGCACTGGCAGTAACATTGACTTTTTGTCATTTTCCAGTAGGCCCAGAGTGCAGCATGTAGCTTGAAGCACCTCAACATCTTTTTGAACTTGAGACCTGGAGCTACTCTTGACAAGCCAGTCGTTGAGTTATGGGTAGATCTGGATACCCCGGCATCTGAGAGAAGCCACTACCACCGACATGCACTTGGTAAACACTCTCGGTGATGTCACCAAGCCGAATGGGAGGACCATAAACTGGTGGTGGTGGGGCCCCACCATAAACCAGAGAAGTGTCTGTGCCCTTGAAAGATTGCAATGTGGAAGTATGCATCCTTCAAGTTGAGGTTCGCATACCAGTCTCCCAGATCCAGGGAGGGGATAATAGAAGCCAGAGAGATCATGCGGATCTTTAGCTTCTTAAGGTACTTGTTGAGGTCTCGCAGGTCCAGGATGGGCTGTAGACCACCCTTGGCCTTTGGAATTAAAAAGTACCGGGAACAGAACCCCTTGTTCCTGTACTCGAGAGGAGCCTCTTCCACTGCACCCAGCTGTAGTAACCCCTGTACCTCCTGCGCGAAGAGACTCTCGTGAGAAGGGTCCCTGAAGAGAGACAGGGAAGGCAGTTTTTTTGGGGGGGCGAGGAGGTAAAAAGGAACTGGAGAGTACTGAGGACCCACTGGTCCAAAGTTACAGCGGTCCACACCAGGAGGAAAAGAGGTCGGAGAATACTGGAAAAGATGGATCCGGGGAATAGTCTGATAGATCGCCCTTGAGCACACCCTCAAATGACTGTTTGGCCGCCTGCTTATTACAGATCGAACCTGACTGGGCTGAGAGTGAAGGCAGGTGGCTTGAGGGGGTCAGGGCAAAAGAGGCAATGACGTTAAAGTACCGTGGCGGTGCTTTAACGTCGTTGCCCCTTTTGCCTCCCCCATCAGAAGCCCTGTCGATAGGGTTCTTACCAGCAGGGCTGCTGACAGGGGAGGCAAAAGGAGCAGCACTTTAATGTGGGTTGCACAAGGGTGGGTACTGGCTTCTTACTGGTACGCTGTACCGGCCTGTACTGGCCCACTTTCACCCATGCAAAAAAAAACCAGGATTTTCAGGGTGGTGCAGGAGTCCCTTAGGCCATGATCCTTGCTATCTATTTGTTCCACAAAGAGGGCTCTGCCACTGAAGGGCAGGTCCAACAACGACTGCTGGGTCTCGGTGGATAATCCAGAAAGGACCAGCCAAGAGGCTCGCTACATGGAGATAGCAGAAGCCATGGTGCAGGCAGCAGCATCCACAGCATATGACGCTGCTTAGAGGTCGACCCTGGCTGCAGTCATGCCCTCATCAAAGATCACTTGGAACTCCTTCTTGGAAGCCTTGGGGAGCAACCCTTCAAACTTGGCCATGGCTTGCCACATATTAAAGTCATATTGGCCAAGGAGGGATTGGTGGTTGGTCACTCGCAGCTGAAGGCTGGAAGACAAATAAACCTTATGTGAAAAAAGATATCAGGCTGCCTCAAGGCTTTACTTTTGGGCATGGCCCCAGCTTGTCCTTGCCTCTCCTTGGGTGGGTGTATAAGTACTCATGCCCTTTGGTCGGCAAGAAGTACTTGCTTTTGGCCCTTTTAGAGATAGGGGCCAGGGAAGAGGGGGTCTGCTGCAAGGCATTAGTGATTTTGGAAACCCCTTCATGAAGGGGTAGAGCCACCCTGGCAGGATCTGAGGACGTCAAACAGAGAGTCTGAGGGCTCTTCCAATTCCTCCACCTGAAGCCCCAGGTTAGATGCGACCCTCTTCAAAAGTTCCTGGTGCGCTTTGGTGTCATCCTGAGGCATTGGGTGAGGGGCCCTGTTATAGCCTTGTCCAGTGAAGACAAGGACAATGCTGGCATTGCGGGAACCTCCACTGCCATTGGTGGTCCAGCAGCTTACTCCGCTGGGTCCTCCTGGACCTGTGGGGTCTTACCACCCCGAAGCCTCAAGCACTGGAGGGGAACAGAATACCGAGGCTTCTGGCCCCTCCGAAGCTCCTGACACTGATCGTGCAGCCTGGGAAGGTTGGGTAAACCCCCAAGGTTTCCATGGATACCATGGGCCGGCCACGGCGCTTGGGGCCATGGGACAGGCTTCGGTGCTGATAACGTAGTCGGCACTGCTGGTATTGGGGCTTGTCATACAGGCAAGGAACCTCATTCCAAGCCAGAGCAACCAGCAGAGCAGTCGGTACCAGGTGACCAGGATCAGGCTGAGCAGTGGCTGCTGTTCAACTGGTGCCCCAGTCGCTGTGTCTCAAAGCTGACCTGTCCAGGAGAGACTGTCTTGGTCGGGCTCTCAGGGACTGATGGCATTCGACAGATCTGCGTTGGATATCTGGTAATTCACAGCTCAAGCTTCTCGACCGATACCAGGACTTCAAAACGGGACCAGGAGCTACTACAGGCCAATTGCCGGGATGATTGTCCTGAGTAGGGTGACCTCCTTCTCAGAAACAGATGATGACAGCCCAGCGATTGGCAGTCTCTGATGTCCAAGCAGTCCCAGGATCAGTACCGGGTCCTTGGAGATGGCTGGGGCTGGTCCCAGAGTTCTTGCCAGTTGGCTCATGCCTCAGAGGGTCTGCGCCAATCTACCGACGAGGTATGCCTCCAGTCCCTCGATCGGTGCCCCCAGGTTGGGGATCGAAGAGGGCTCTGCTGAGCCTGCCTCTCCAAGCCTAAGGCATGGCAGCTTCAGGCAGGCGAACACTGGTGGGACGTCCCTCTCGATGGGAATCAGTACCGCTGAGGTGGGAACACACCCATAGGTCCCTATCAAGTATCAGAGGGTAGCCGTGTTAGTCTGGATCTGTAAAAGCAGCAAAGAATCCTGTGGCACCTTATAGACTAACAGACGTTTTGGAGCATGAGCTTTCGTGGGTGAATACCCACTTCCTCAGATGCATGTAATGGAAATATCCAGGGGCAGGTATATATATGTGTGCTAGCAAGCAAGCTAGAGATAACGAGGTCAGTTCAATCAGGGAGGATGAGGCCCTGTTCTAGCAGTTGAGGTGTGAAAACCAAGAGAGGAGAAACTGGTTCTGTAATTGGCAAGCCATTCACAGTCTTTGTTCAATCCTGAGCTGATGGTGTCAAATTTGCAGATGAACTGAAGCTCAGCAGTTTCTCTTTGAAGTCTGGTCCTGAAGTTTTTGTGCTGCAGGATGGCCACCTTAAGGTCTGCTATAGTGTGGCCAGGGAGGTTGAAGTGCTCTCCTACAGGTTTTTGTATATTGCCATTCCTAATGTCTGATTTGTGTCCATTTATCCTTTTCCGTAGAGACTGTCCAGTTTGGCCGATGTACATAGCAGAGGGGCATTGCTGGCATATGATGGCGTACATTACATTGGTGGATGTGCAGGTGAATGAACCAGTGATGGTGTGGCTGATCTGGTTAGGTCCTGTGATGGTGTCGCTGGTGTAGATATGTGGGCAGAGTTGGCATCGAGGTTTGTTGCATGGATTGGTTCCTGAGCTAGAGTTATTATGGTGTGGTTGCAGTCACTGGTGAGAATATGTTTCAGGTTGGCAGGTTGTCTGTGGGCAAGGATTGGCCTGCCACCCAAGGCCTGTGAAAGTGTGGGATCATTGTCCAGGATGGGTTGTAGATCCTTCATGATGTGTTGGAGGGGTTTTAGCTGGGGGCTGTATGTGATGGCCAGTGGAGTCCTGTTGGTTTCTCTCTTGGGTTTGTCTTGCAGTAGGAGGCTTCTGGGTACACGTCTGGCTCTGTTGATCTGTTTCCTTATTTCCTCTTGCGGGTATTGTAGTTTTGAGAATGCTTGGTGGAGATTTTGTAGGTGTTGGTCTCTGTCTGAGGGGTCAGAGCAGATGCGGTTGTACCTCAGTGCTTGGCTGTAGACAATGGATCGTGTGATGTGCCCGGGATGGAAGCTGGAGGCATGAAGGTAGGCATAGCGGTCGGTGGGTTTTCGATATAGGGTGGTGTTAATGTGACCATCACTTATTTGCACCGTGGTGTCAAGAAAGTGGACCTCCCGTGTAGATTGGTCCAGGCTGAGGTTGATGGTGGGGTGGAAGCTGTTGAAATCATGGTGGAATTTTTCCAGAGTCTCCTTCCCATGGGTCCAGATGATGAAGATGTCATCAATGTAGCGTAGATAGAGAAGGGGTGTGAGTGGACGAGAGCTGAGGAAGCGTTGTTCCAGGTCGGCCATGAAGATATTGGCATATTGTGGGGCCATGCGGGTGCCCATAGCAGTGCCACTGATCTGGAGATATATATTGTCATCAAATTTGAAATAGTTGTGTGTAAGTATAAAGGCACAGAGCTCAGCAGCCAGTTGTGCTGTGGCATCATCAGGGATAGTGTTCCTGACAGCTTGTATTCCATCTGTGTGTGGGATGTTTGTGTAGAGAGCCTCTACATCCATGGTGGCTAGGATGGTGTTTTCTGGGAGGTCACCAATGCATTGTAGTTTCCTCAGGAAATCAGTGGTGTCGCGGAGATAGCTGGGAGTGCTGGTGGCATAGGGTCTGAGGTCCCTATGTGGCTTTTCTCTGAGACTGAGGTATAATGGGAGCCAGTGTGGGCAGCATCAGGAGTGTCAGGATCTCCTGAGTCACTCAAAGAGCTTTGGGTGTTGACAGCACCTGAAGCTGGCTAGGGCCTGTACCGCTATCCAGGGTCACAGGCAAAGTGTGGGATGGGCTGCACCACTCGACTTGAGCAGGGGCCCGACTTCCCAAAGGGGGTGTGGAGCTGCCCAGCACAGGTCGGGGCTCACCCCAGCCCCCTCCTGTCCCTTACGGGTGGTAGGAGATCTTCCCCTCACAGTCTTTTTCAGCTTCTTCCCCAGAGCCATGGAGGGGGACTGCTGCTCGCTCATGGACAGTGCCAGTGGAACACTGCACACAGAGGCTATGGTGCTCAGTGCAGAGTCAGACCTCTGCTCTGGTGCCAGAGTGAGTGCCGACTCTATTAGGAGTACTTTCAGACGTATATCACGCTCCTTCTTCGACCTAGGTTTAAAGGACTTGCAGATACGTCACTTGTCACTTATGTGCCCTTCGCCTAAGCACCTTAGGCAGCTGATATATGGATCACTGATGGGCATAGGCCATTTGCAGTGATCACAGGGTTTAAAGCCGGGGATCGGGGCATGCCCCATCCCCCTGCTGAGTCCTGTCTGGGACTAGTGAAGAGTTTGAGAACTACTTACTAAGGGTAACTTAGAAACTACTAAACTATATACAACTGTATTACAGGTTTTCAAAGTTCACAAGAACAGAAAATGAAACAACACCAGACGAAGCAGTAGATGTTCCAGCACTGTCACCGGTGGCAAAAAGAAAGCGAGAGTGGTGGGAGCCTGTGGTGCCCCTTATACCACACTTTGTAGGCGCCACTACACAGGGTGCCAAACCGGTCCTCTATGGATACTGCTGAGGGAAAAACTTCTGGCATTGGTGCATGTGGCGAGAAGACACACCTAATATGGAATGGACCTGAGCAAGCACTCAGAGAAGAACATTGAAACATTTTAGTTTAGAGAGGAGATGAATGAAGGACACAATCAAGATATACAAAATAATGAATAATTTTGTGAAAGTAAACTGGGCACTCCTAATTACTCCAATAATACAGTAAAAAAAAATCTCAATGAAACTGAAGGCTGATAAAAGACATTTTTCACACAATGTGTAATTAACCTGTGGAACTCATTGCTAAGATAGCAGAGGCCAAGAACTTCATAAGATTCAAAAAAATATTAAATATTTATATTAGTAAATGAGAGCATCCACTGTTGAATTAGATATTCTTTTTACCAGAATGGACATAAACCCATATGCTTCCTAAAATAACCACTGACTGACAGTAATTAGGAAGACGTACTCACTTTTGGAAGGTTATTCCCTGACAGTCCAAGTATCAGTTTTCTCTATAGAAGGTTAAAGTATCTAATACTGGCCATGGACAGAGACAGGATACTGGACCAGACAGACCACTAATCTTGTCCAGCATAACAATTCCTATGCTTTTAAGTGCTAAACATGTTGTTCTGAGATGGCAGAAAACTATGACCAAATTTGCAAGTATTTTTCCCCCCATGGTAGAAATTGTTGCTGCTGTTTTTTTTTTTACTTATTTACTCAAATTCACATCTTGACATATCCATGTGAACTGTGGGTGCTCGTTCCCTGTCATGATTAGGGCCATAAAAAGGTTTGGGATGATTAAAAAAAATGACTAAAGTAATGATCCAAGAACTTGAAATTTTGGAGCACATTCTGCGTTGAGAGCTTAATCCACCTACCTGTTCTACTGCCACAAAGATGGGCAATATGAGACAAAATGCCCTCTAAATATCTTGAAGTGCATTGGATTGGGGAGCCATTAGACCATGAGTTCTGGTTTCACCTCCGCTGACAACCAATTCTATTTCTGTACACTTTACAGACCAAATTTCAGATCAAAGCATCATACCCCAGCCATAGAAATCAGTCCACGAGTAGCTCTTCGATTTTATAAATAAATTAAAAGAGAAATTGCATGTCACTTTAGGCAGAGCTGGGAACAGAAACCAGTCTCTAATATAGCAGACCTAAGCTTAAGCCTTCATCCCTTGGCCACACAGCCTTTCAGACAGCCCAAGTTAAATCTAGGTGCTTTGGTTAGGTCTATATCTAACCACAACTATAGCCACACTCCCCTTCCAAAGACAGGGATACAACCCAGGCTTCCTGATTGTTAATATGCTACTGCAGTCTAGCAAACAGATGTTTAGCCTATTTCCAAAATGTGTGTCAAGTCCCCCTCCAGTGACTAATCCAGAGAGAGAACAACAATGACTCCTGTAGCCCAAGTAGTACAGCCCTTGTGATGGAATGTGAAAGTTCAGACTATTCATATCCTGTTGATGACCTATGTGGGAGAATCGCTTGGATGCAAGTGACAGAAAATGTATTTTTCCAGTTTCCTTCTTAAAATAGTTTCTCACTGTGTGAAATAAACCATCTTTTAAAGCAGATTTTATAGTTTAAAAACATTTATTAATGTCCATTATGGTGAAACATGCAACCAAATTCAGGTGTTGTGAA
Organism: Gopherus flavomarginatus; assembly: GCF_025201925.1. Classification (NCBI taxonomy): domain Eukaryota; kingdom Metazoa; phylum Chordata; order Testudines; family Testudinidae; genus Gopherus; species Gopherus flavomarginatus. The sequence continues at coordinate 61,297,258 of NC_066619.1, forward strand.
TTATGAACATTTGTGACAAATTTTGATTGTTTGTGCCACATTGACAGGTTTGAAATTTCACAAATCAGATAATCATATCTGAACTTTATTAAGACATATTATGAATATTTATATACTTGTACATACACACAACAGTACCTACTGTATTCTGTGTATAAGAATTCTCTCTCAAGCTAAAATTACATTTTTTAAGTTTGACCACTGTGTTTGTGTGTACAAGTCAGCATTTTTCAATGAGATTGCAGAAAGGGTGGAGGGATAGCTCAGTGGTTTGAGCATTGACCTGCTAAACCCAGGGTTGTGAGTTCAATCCTTGAGGGGGCCACAAATCAGTACTTGGTCCTGCTAGTGAAGGCAGTGGGCTGGACATGATGACCTTTCAAAGTCCCTTCCAGTTCTAGGAGATAGGTATATCTCCAATTATTTTTTTTATTATAAAGTGGCATTTTATCTTTTTTTCCCTTTTTTATTCTTGAGTACACTCTTCTATAATGTATACATATCTTATATGCATGCTGATTTACAGGGTTAATTCATTACAATTTCTTAGCATATGCACAGCACTACTCTCTTTAGCCTCTTTCTTTTACAGCTATCAATAGGATACCACATTTATTTTCTTTTCAAAATACTATATAAATTGTTATTGTCTATTAAATTAGGTTTCCCAGTCTTTCAGGAAGGGAAAGTTAATTGAAATGCTGTATGAATTTATTCTATTCCTTGTAACTGATTACTTTTAAGGGTTTTTCTTTCATTTCCTATGGTTTTTTTTCTCATTAAAAGGTTTCATCTAACATTCAGAAATACAAATGAAAAGAGTCAGATTCTGAAATTCCACTCTCTAATTGCTTCTTGAGTGAATCACAAATAGTCAAAATTTCCTCTTCGAATTACAAACTATGCTTTTACCAGCACATAAAACCATTTCCTTAAACCTGCTATGAAGAACCATGTCTTATTTTCTGCAGCAATCTATCCAAAGGTTTCTACAGATGACTGCTTTCCGATAGTAAATCAGAGCTATAGAATTTTTGTCATTCTTCTATTCCAATTGTAAATTCCAGCTTAGTTAAATTACAGAAACTTCTGCTCGACACAATAGTAGCAATACAAGGGTGATCTTTAGAAGCAAGTAACTGTTACTGGGTCACCAAACCGGCTCAAAATATTATCTATTTAAACAAAACAACATATACATGTCTTGACTACTTCACTACAGAAATACACAATATGTAAGATGATCATTTTTAAAGCATTAATGTAGGTATAACGGGACATGCTCTGTCCCCGTCCCCTAATGCCCCAGAAACCTTACAGATTCTGTCCAGTAAGTGGTAGTTTCATGGGAGTGTACTTCTATCTCCACTACCATGCAACAAAGTATTTCCAGTATTCCTTGCCCTTTAGCCATTTCCCATAGGCCAGGGAGGAATAGATATCTCCCTTCCTTGAGCACTCACAGTATACAGGGCTCAGCTAGCCCAAGTCCTCCCACATTGTTTCTTTTATACCTCTCTTATTGTCTTTTACCCTCAGCTGATGGCTAACTGGTTCATCAGCCCTCCCAGCCTGATCAGCCAATTAACCATTTATTGCCCTATCAGCCTTCTCCAGGGGAACTGATTAGTGCCTACATGATCAGAGTGCTGGCTCACCTGCTAGCTTCTATCACTTTGTCACAGTGGGTTTTACCAAGAATGATTGGATTATGAACACATTTTCACATTTTTTTTGGTGGGGGGGAAGAAAACAAAACTATGCATCATAAATGAAACAATATTTTTTCCTTTTTGTTGTGCAGCCAGAAGAGGGATATATTATTCATCAGGGGGCCGATCCAATTCCCACTGATTTTAATGGGAGCTAGATCAGGCCTCAAAAAAGCACTGCATTATTAGCAATTTTTATGCCAGTTATATTTACATTTACAAACAACTGTGCTTTCCTTTCACTGGAAATGAGGGAAAAACTATATTTTAGCTTTCTTTTGCAACTTCTCTTCACCATCTATAGCTACTAAACAAACCTTGGAAGGATGCTTTCCACTGCTTGGAGCCCTTCCATGCTACCTGAGAGGCGTGAAGGGGCTGAAACCAGACCACAGCAGCATAGCTGGGAGGTCCTGCAGGAGAACTCTTAGCTGATATAAAGCAGGCACCAGGGGTGGCCAAGCGCGTGCTTGGGGTGGCATGCCGCAGGGGGGCACTCTGCTGGTCACCGGGAGGGCGGCAGGTGGCTCCGGTGGACCTCCCGCAGGCGTGCCTGCGGAGGGTCCACTGGTCCCGCGGCTCCAGTGGACCTCCCGCAGGCGTGCCTGCGGGCGGTCACCAAAGCCGCGGGACCTGCGGACCGTGGGATCAGCGGACCCTCCGCAGGCACGCCTGTGGGAGGTTCACTGGAGCTTCCTGCCGCCCTCCTGGCGACCGGCAGAGCGCCCCCCACGGCATGCTGCCATGCTTGGGGCGGCGAAATGTCTAGAGCCGCCCCTGGCAGGCACAGCAGTCTCTTCCACCTCTCAGCTCTGACATAACCTTATTTTGACTTAAGGATAAGGAGAGGGTGAATTTCATTCTAAATGAATAAGCCTCACAACTCCTCTGTAAAACAGAGTCATAGAGTTTAAGACCAGAGGGGATCACCAGATCTATCGACCATAGATATGGCAAGCATTATTTCTTTTTACAGATAGGAAACTGGGAATAAGAGATTTAGTGACTTGCCCAAGGTCACAGCTTTAGTCACTGATACAACCAGGAGTAGTACCCAAGATTCCTGACTCTTAGTCCTATCCCCTAACCATTAGGCCATGTTCCCCCACCCCCACCCCCACCCCTTTGAAATTTGTCACTTCTTGCTTTGAAACAGATTACATTTTATTAAGATTCGTTAACAACAAAAACAATTTAAAAGACAAATTCCTCCAATTCATGAGAAGAATACAGTCAGAGCATCCTCACTTCATTTCTATTTGAAAGTCACCCCCCATACACACACAATAATCTCCATGTTACATGGATGAATGTGAACACCTGACCAGAGTCACAGCCAAATATAAAAACCACCTGAAGATATTTTTTAAAAAAAGGTGCAGGGATTTCCTTGGTGGTGGTTTGTTTTCTGTTTTGTTTTGAAATTTGTGAGTTTGTTTTGTTTTTCTGATGAGGGAGCTTCAAAAAAATCAGTGCATAGGCCAGTGTTCCTGCTTCAAAGTGAAATGAGGATGGCAAAAATTGCTCCTTCCCATTCAGAAATAGCGAGTGTCACCTTCACAAGGCATCGAAACTTATGGGGAAGCTCATGGTTCTCCTGGGCTTGCATCTTCTGCACAGTATCCCATTATATTGCTACAGCCAAATCACTGAATCAACCCAGCAATTTTATTCTTTGTGTACTGATGTTAGTGTTTTTGATTCCTGTGCAGAAGAAAATATTAATATATGTCTGTGGGGGGAATTCAATAGAAAGGCTTATTCAAAACACTGGAGCAAAGACTACAGAAGTATCTAGTGTGCAGAGCATTTCTCCCACGTACCTGCAAGCAACTGGGAAATACCCCCATTGTATTATGCTAATATGAGGTTAATATAAGAAAGTTCCCTTGGCAACCAGAGATGGCAAGTCCTGATTGGATGCAGTTCAAATGTTTTGTTTGAAATTGCTCCTTACTGGAGGGAGAAGGATTATTAATATTATTATTAAGAGATTTTGCTTCTGAGAGAGAGAGAGACAGACAGACAGACAGAAACAGAGACAGACAGACACACAGACACACACACACTGGAATTTTTTACTCTCTTTCCTGACTGTGCCAGGAATGGGATTCTGGGTAAATACAGGTAGCCTCAGAGGCTTAGCCTAACTTGTGTACTGAATCAGGGGACAGAAAATAAAAAACAGCTAGCTAGAGCAAAGAAAGTGGGTGAAGGAAGTGAAAGGACGTCAGAGATTAAGTTAGCAAGTATCTTTAAACAGTATAGAGTTACAGGGGTAACAGTGCCCACAAAGCCAAAGTGAAGCAAGAAGCTGAATTTATTGCTGACTGGTGGTCATTATTAATATTTTCTTTGTACACATAACCTTTATGCATCTCACCAAGTTATTACTAATATGTATCATTACTAATATTTATCATTTGTGTTAAAGCAATGGCTAAAGTCCCCTTTCAGGTTTCAACTACCAACATGCTAAGCACTCTACAAGCGGACCAAAAAGTTCCTGCTCCAAAGGGTTTAAAATCTACACAATCTAACCCTAGTGGCTTTTATTCAGTAAGCTTTTCTGTATGTGTTCATGTCTTTTCAAGTCCATGATTTTCCACCTATGCACCATAAAATTATATGACCAAATCCACTCTCGCACAAGTTATGGAAAGAAACAAAAGTATGGAGCTATGGAATTTTAATATAAAAACAGAATGATTTGTTTGAAATTATTATTAGGAAACAATATATTTTAACTTTATTTACACATTTAGTTTGCCTTATTGCTACAATGAACATTTTTTAAACTGATAAATCATTTGTAAGCCACAATTCAGTGGTTTAAAGAGAAAGAAATTTAAATCTATGAAATGACAGTGATGACTTAATATTGCAAATTATAGTTTTTAGTACAGGTAATTTATCATATCAAATCATAATTCTAATTTCCTTCTACAGAGCAAAAGCAAGAAAGATTGTACTTGAGAAAAGAAGGGGGAAGAAGAAAACCAAAAGACCCATAAAAATATAAGTAAGGTTTCTGATTTTAGGTTTTAACTGATACAATGATAAAACACAATGATAAAACACCCCCAACACACAAAAAATAGTTACTTGTACATAAGGGCTTACCTACACAGAGCAATGTGGACTACAGGACTGTAATTTCTAAAGTGCATTAACATATTGTACATTAATTAGTCCACGTAGACCCTGCTGGTGTGCACTAACAGTTCCCTAGTGCGCTTCACTGTAGTGCTGGCCTAAACAATACTATGTTAAAGCACACTAGGGCACATTACAAAGAGATTACTCTAATACAGACTAAATAAGTAATGCATATAGTATAATACATAGAAAAAGAAAGCCACAAACCCTCCGATTTTTAGACAGCTACATAAACCTAAAACATTGCTAAAAATTACTCCCCAAAATGAAAATAATAACCACTGAAAAATAGAAGCCATACATAAGTCCTTGAAAGTACTAATAAAAAGTAACCTGCCTACTACAGTCCGTACTTTATAAACATGTGAGGTTTATAGATATTATCCTCTGAAGCACCATTGTCTTTCCGGGCTTTTGTTCGGATATACTTCTGGATAATATCAACCTAGGGATACAGTGCCTAGAAGAAATGTATAAAGTATGCATGGTATTGACATCTCTAAAAGGAAAGAATGACACTAAGAATGTCAAGGTAGAGGTGGTAAGTTTGAATAGCATGTGTCCTTGAGTATGCTCAACAATGAATGAGGGAAAGAGGGCAAAGAAGGATATTACAAGAATATAATTGTAACAATCTTTCCCCTGTTTAGTTTCATCCTTGAGAAAATACACTACCTTTGATTCCCTGGCAACCATTACAAACCTCTTTCTTGTAAATGGCCTCTTGACATTTATCCAAAACTCATCTAAGGCAGGACCTATAATTTAGGCACACATGATGGAAGAGATAGAGATGTTAGAAGTACATGAGGACTTTGATTTTCAGCAGACTAAAGTTCCAAAGATGGCAAGCTTTTGTATTTCATGATTCTCTTTTGAAAGTGGTTACATTACATTCTCTAGGTATTTTTCAGCTAGGAATCATGAAGACTCATCTCTTCAACCTTCTGTCACCTTGCTGTGAAATTGACAAAAAGTATGGAAACACACAGTCTTTGGAATGGGGAGATGGGTAAAAAAGAAAAAAATACGAGAATCTGTCAAATTTCCAACTCCTGACATTGATTTTTGGAGTGCATTTTGATTAAAAAATAATGGCCAATGCTCTCAAATGGAAGCCTAAATGGGCTGTAAATTGGAATACTTGATGGACTGATAAGATCATTTTAATGTATGGTAAATCTAATTTCTAGTGACCATTTTGTAGGCTTTTAAACAAAATAAATGCATTTTATGTCAGAGTGTACACTCAGACGTTATTTTAAATGATATGTGCCATATCATGCTCTGTGCCCCTTGAGTATCCAGAATCTGCAGGTTCCTCAACATTTCATTCCTTCTAACTCCAAACCTATAGAAGCCTCTTTATGGAGCTGTGTGGGGTTCTGGATCTGAACGTGGAGAGAAATAGGGTCAAAAGGATTGTCCTGTGGTTGATCCTAGATATTTAGCCATTTTTTCCTCTTAAAATTTGTTTTGTTCTTTTACTAAGAACAAAAGACAAACATTAATTGCGAGGAAGATTCCCCTTTCACGTTTGAAAACTGGTACTATAATTTGTTTTTCTCCAATTATTCGATACCTTCTCTGTTATCCATGACTTTCCAAATGCAAATGACAGTAGTACAGTAAGATTCTTAGATAATGCCATTAATAACGTAAAAGGTATGTCATTCCTAATCACCTTATGTACATATTTTCCAAATTTTCCCTTACATAATCTTTAATAACAAGTCTTTCTTTCTTTTTGCTTACAAATCTATACGGTTTGCATTGAAAACTTTTTTTAAAAGGGTGCTGTAACAGATTGGACCTCCTTTCTGGGATGCCACCAGTTGTACTGGGATTTCACTGAGCCTGCCTGCTCCACTAGCCTGGGCTCTCTCTCCTTGTTTTACTGAATTAGGCTCTCCAGCCTCTGGCAGCACACACCCCCCCACAGGTAGAGAGCACCAGCTGTAGAATCGCACAGAGTTTGCATACAGCTCTTTATGAGAAGACTCAGCTAGGAAATCGCCCAGCACTCAAGTGCAGCTCCCCTCTGGAAAGTACCCAAATTAATATTGTCTTGTGCTGTAGTGAAATCTATACAACATAAGCTCATAAATTCGCCCCCTTCCTCAATGTGGAGGAAGATATGCACAACTTCTTGCCCCTCCCCATTTAGAAATTGCACAAACTGAGTTTAATAATAAACAAAAACAAGTTTATTAACTATGAAAGGCAGATTTTAAGTGATTAGACGGGATAAAAAGAAGGCAGATTACTAAGCAAATAAAACAAAACATGCATACTAAGCATAAGATCTTAAAGAGACTGGTTTCAAGAATCAAGCGGTAGCCGTATTAGTCTGTATCCACAAAAGCAACGAGGAGTCCAATGGCACCTTAAAGATTAACAGATTTATTTGGGCATAAGCTTTTGTGGGTAAAAAATCCACTTCTTCAGATGCATGGAGTGAAATTACAAAAGGCAGGCATAAATATATTGGCACATGAAGAGAAGGGAGTTACCTTACAAGTGGAGAACCAGTATTGACAAGGCCAATTCAATCAGTGTAGATGTGGTCCACTCCCAATAACTGATGAGGAGGTGTCAATATCAGTTGCTTTTCTAGGGAGGCAGCCACGCCCTGTCCCTATTCAAGCCCAAATTAATGGTGTTAAAATCTGCAAATGAATTGTAGCTCTGTAGTTTCTCTTTGAAGTCTGTTTTTGAAGTTTTTTTTGTTGAAGGATGGCTACTTTAAAATCTGTTATTGAATGTCCAGAGAGATTGAAGTGTTCTCCTACTGGCTTTTGTATGTTACCATTCTTGATGTCTGATTTGTGTCTATATATTCTTTTATGTAGAGACTGTTGGGTTTGGCCAATGTACATGGCAGAGGGGCATTGCTGGCACATGATGGCATATATCACATTAGTAGATGTGCAGGTAAATGAGCCGCTGATGGTGTGGCTGATGTGGCTAGGTCCTATGATTGTGTCGCTAGAGTAGATATGGGGATAGAGCAGGCAACAGGGTTTGTTACAGAGATTGGTTCCTGGGTTAGTGTTTCTGTGGTGTGGTGTGTAATTGCTGGTGAGTATTTGCTTCAGTTTTGGGGGCTGTCTGTAAGCACGGACTTGATGCTTGATGAAGATCTTGTAGAGGGTTTGTCTCTGCCTGAGGAATTGGAGCAAATGTGTTTGTATCTCAGGGCTTGACTGTAGACAATGGATCATGTGATATGTTCTGGATGGAAGCTGGAGGCATGTAGGTAAGTATAGCGGTCAGTAGGTTTCCGGTATAGGGTTGTGTTTATGTGACCATCACTTATTTGCACTGTAGTGTCCAGGAAGTGGATCTTTTGTGTGGACTGGTCCAAGCTGAGGGTGTGGAAATTGTTGGGGGTGGAAACTGTTGAAATCCAGGTGGAATTCTTCAAGGGCCTCCTTCCCATGGGTCCATATGATGAAGATGTCATCAATGTAGTGCAAGTAGAGGAGGGGTGCTAGGGATCGAAAGCTGAGGAAGCATTGTTCTATGGGCACCCATAGCAATGCCATTGACTTGAAGGTGTAAGTTGTCCCCAAATCTGAAATGGTTGTGGGTGAGGACAAAGTCACAAAGCTCAGCCACCAGCTGTGTCATGGCCTCATCAGGGATACTGTTCCTGACAGCTTGTAATCCATCCTTGTGTGGAATATTGGTGTAAAGAGCTTCTACATCCATGGTGGCCAGAATGGTGTTTTCAGGAAGATCACCAATGCATTGTAGTTTCTTCAGGAAGTGGGTGGTGTCTCGAAGATAGCTAGGAGAAAGCGTAGGGTCTGAGGAGAGAGTCCAAATATCCAGATAATCCTGCTGTAAGAGTGCCAATGCCTGAGATGATGGGGCATGCAGGATTTCCAGGTTTATGGATCTTGAGTAGCAGATAGAATACCCCTGGCTAGAGCTCTAGGTTTCAAGAGGTAATTTCTCACCTTAAATGTTGTTTTAGGCAAATTGCAGTTTCTGTAGCTTAGAGTTCCAGTTATTTCTCTTTACAGACTAGACTCCTGTCTTAGGCCTGGTCTACATGGCTGGGAGGGATGGGGTGGAAATCAACCTAGCATAGCTGAACTCGACATATCTTAGGTTGACTTACTTCATGTCCTCACGGCGTGGGGTCAACTGCTGCCGCTCCTCCGTCGACTCCGCTTCTGCGTCTCGTGGCAGTGGAGTACAAGAGTCAACAGCAGAGCAATCGGGCATCGATTTATCGTGTCTACACTAGACATGATAAATCAATCCCCAATAGATCGATAACTACCCGCCGATCCAGCACGTAGTGTAGACGTACCCTTAGTCTGGACTCAGTCCTTGCCTTTCCCACCGCTCACTTCCTTTGTCTCTTCAGGTACTTTCAGCAGTCTTTCTTATTGGGCAGGAAAAAGGAAAAAAGAGTCCTGTTTGCCTTACTCCCCAGCCTTAAATAAGATTTACATAAGGTAGGAATTTTTTTGTTTCCCAGTCTTGACCCTGCCCGCGCCTTTTAGTGGAAAATTACTACAAGTCCAAGATGGTGTTTAGTACCAGGTGACAGGACCACCTGACCTAGTAATGATACAGCTAGGGGACGCCTCTCAGGAAGGAGAGAGATTAGTATCTTCACGGTCATGTTGTTTCTTCCTAATAGCCCATCAAAGCTGATGGCCTGTTGTCTGATGAGTGTCTCCCAAAATACACACCCAGTTGTAATTGTTACATAGTCAAAATTCTTAACTTTAGATACAGACATGATACATTCATACAAATTGAATAATCACAGTCAGTAAATCATAACCTTTTGATGATACTTTACAAGACTCACCTTGCATAAAATATAGCTCAGTTATGCCATATCTATATAATAAGCATATTTCATAATGAATATGGGGTGTAATGTCACAGGTGGTCAGTACCAGCTATTTAAAAATAATTAATTTTACGCCTCTCTTCATGTATTACTGGACCTAATTTCTCCTTAGCACTTCCCTTTTCACTTTATACTTGTTAGAGCCCTTCTTATTCCCCTTAATCCCTTTGGCTAACAAATGCATTCTACTTCTTTGCTGCCCTTATCTTTGCCCTAAAAGTCTTAACTGACTGAGTAATCTTATTTGGTCAAATCCTTTTCCATTTCAGGTTTATTTTAACCTGTTATTTGTGCTCTCTCTTATGAAGTTACACTGACTAACTCTTATTTCTCACATTCTTTGTTTTACAGAGGAATTGTAGACTGCTGTACCGCACTTTGCTTTCCTGAAATCTAATATCCTTCATCTGCCACATTCTGTACATTTCTTAATTTGCTGGACTCAGATAGCTAATTCCAAGTTTTTTTTTCATTTTCTCTCTAACAATAAATGGATCTGATAGAAGTCTCCACAATCTGGTTCAGTGTCTTCCGCATATTTTAATAATCTCTGAGTTTACATTTTCTGCTGTAGTTGTTGTCCAACTGATATCTGGACAATTGAAATTCCCTATAAGTACATCTTCTTTCAGATTATAGAATTTTGAGAGCTGGTCTGGCAATTGTTCATTCTCTCTCTATACCTCTCCAGGTGAACTATAGTAAATAACTAGTGTCATTTTCTCCTTTGTTTTCTTACTTTCCTAAATAATTTCTTCACCATACTACTTTTCAAATTGTCATTTCCATGAGCTATTAATAATTTTGGCATATGACACCACTCCTTGTCTTTTTATTTATTAGGGATTGGAATTATGCCTGTCCACTATATGGGGTGGAGGAGAAGGGGTAGAAAGGGAGAAGAAGAGAGGGGATTGGCCCCTTTCACTCTCAATCTTGTGCCAAGCCAGTATGTGGATGCACAATTTGGCCTTGTTCTTCCTGTATTCATGTACGGGCTTTTGAATGGAAGTATAAGAAAACGTATTAGTACTGTATATAATATAGTAATATTTAATGTTAAAATGAATACAAAAGAAAAAAGTCCAAAGGGGGGGAACCTTCATAATACATACACACACACACACACACACACACTACCACCACCACCTCAAGTAATGTTTCATATAGGCTTAGAAGGACAGTATTAAAATTTCACTGATACACATCAAAATTCAAAGGAAGCATTATCTACTATTCTAGTCAACGTATCTGAAGAGTAAGCATCACATCCTGCATTCTTTACAGGAGCAAAAATCTTATTGAATTCAATAGGAGTTTTGCTACAAGGAGGACTGCCAGATTTTGCCCTCTGTGCCTGTGGGGCAGGGGGAGAGAGATAGAACAAGAAATTAAGCTTATTTCAGTCTTCCGAAGTACTAAACATGCATTGGATGGGAAAAAGTATCAGAATTCAGTGCAGAAAACTCCAGTATTCAAAAATTACTGTTACATGCTTAAGAAGAGTTACAATGATCTGATGTGGTTACACAGAACACATTTGTTCCAAAGTCTAAGGAAAGTTCTGGACAATAATGTCAATCTGATTACCATTTTTACTGTCCCCTGAATTTTAATCATGGCATGATTTTAGTAACCAAAATTTCATAAATCACCAATGTTAGAGATTAAGGGCTAGAAACCTTGGCTACAGCCAAGATTCACTGAAGACAGCCGAAGCTGGCCAGATACAAGGAGGTCTAGCCGCAGTTTAAGTTACTGACTATGGTCAAGAAGAAATTGACTGGACAGTTCTAAGGGCTGTTTTTAAGCTCACAGGATGATAGGACAACTGCTCCAACATGCCATCCTGGCCTCTAGGATCCAAATAATTTTAAGAGCTTGGGGTTTCTGCTGGTCTCAGTTAAGGAAGCAAGACCCAGAATCCTGCAAGATGTCTTCTAAAAAATGGACTTACAAATAATTAATTTACCCATTTTGGTTCTGAAGATATACAAATTTAAGTAGTATTTGTCTGAGACTGTTCATGCCCATAATGGTCTATTGAGTCAATTCCTAATTAGGCCCTTTCAAAAAGCACTTTAAACCTGCTTGAAAATTATAGTTTTTACTGAGGCATTGCAGTACCTCTCCTTAGTTCACAGATTATTGATTATCAAGTCCATCAGGATCTATCATCTCAATGCAGCTGCCATTCATACTGTCTGAGTCTACATTCTAAAAATCCTTATGAAATGTCATTTGGGGAAAAAGCCTCACTTCAGAACAGTTATAGGAAATAATTCCATATTTATGGACTAAACCTACAAAATTCAGAATAACATAACAGTTTTCAAGATAGGGGAACATACTTTGTTTTAAAACAGATACATTTCTTTTCTTCCCCTTCTCCTTCTTCTATAAATTAAAAATAGTGTAACAAGTATCTTCAAAATTTTATTTAAAGGAACTTAATTCTTGGGCTAATATCCTATGTGCTACATTTCAATTCAGGGCAAATTCTCATAGCTGAGTTATTAGACTTAGAAAACCCTTGTTTTTACTAGAAGTGATCACACAATACAGCTATTACTATGCAAACCATGCCACTATCAAAATGCACGAGTGTATGTTAAACTTGGGAAAATAGCTTACTGAGCTATTTCCTATATGCAGTATGGTGATCTAAAGTATACCAATGTGATTTGTTTACCAAGAAGGGACAGCACAACCGTGCTGCAACTCCACAGAATCAACTCCACAACATTTTTATGTCATATGTATGTTAGACTATCCCAAAAAATTAAACAATACAGCCACAAACCAGAGAAGGAAGTGTCCCCTGGGACTGCCATCTCTCTTCTCATACGGTTACCATTATTTAAAGTTTTAATCAAGAAATATTTCAAAGTCAACAAAGAACATGCCTGCACTTAATTTCGAATGACAGCTAATATGGTGCACTAAAGGTGTAACAGAATACATGTGGTAGTAACATATAGCAAAGTTAAAAGGTTTACAACATTCATAAGAAATCCTAAGTCTAAAATACTTAAAAAGCATATTTGCTGAATAGCTCATGCTAAATTATTTTAATTGGCTGCAAGAAGGCTTCAATATTACTGATGCAGTTTTGACTTTTTCAGATTATTAGAGAAAAATAAAAATGAATCATGTTTAGAGAGTAACATCAGCTTCCAAGTAGACTTTTTCTCATAACTTTATGTTAGAGTTACTTTTATATAAACGGATTACGTGAATTTTGTTTTTTCAAACACATTAGCCTTTCGAACAACAATAGTTCACTAATGTAAAATATTCTTCCCCATCCCAGACTATTACCTAATGACTTGAACAAACTAAAAAAGAAAAGGGGGAAAATAAATATTTAAGCTCTGTTTCTTTAACAGCCATTTTACTGATGTTGTTTTTGAAAAGTATGAAAATAATCCAGTTATATTCTTTAGCCTGATTACTTACAAATAACTTATCTGTAAATCAAGTAAATCTGTCAGTTGTGTAAGTTTATTTTTCCATGTGCTATCTAGAGATAAGCAGGTCTGTAATAATATATTTCCACTGACACAATTGTGCATGAATTCTGATCTGATTTGGTATTACATGGTGCAAAAGGTGACACATTTTCTCTAATATAGCCCATTCGAAAAGGAAAGAAAATGCCAATGTATGAAATCTGAGGCGTCTGATTCAAAGAGTGGGGGACTTTGAGGTCAACTCAATGGAAAAGTAACTTGTTCAACTACCCCAGGCACTAAACGCTGTGACAAGCAAACCTAATACCCATGGTAGTTACTCAGTTAGACAATCAATAAAAACATTACATTATCAGACGGCCGCAGCTGTATGTTAGCCTATCATATTACCTTGTCTGTTTCCAAAATGCTCAAACATGCATTTACTTGATCATTCAGATAACAGATACCACCCCAATACCTATGTTGCACCTAATATTTAAAAGAAGAGTGTTGTAAGGAAATTAGTGAGCATTTATATGTTTTTCCATATACTGTAAATGTAACAAGGGTATATATAGGTAGATCAGGGGAATGGATATATATTGTCCACAACTATGGAAGCGTTATTCTTTAAAGAATTTAGCCTTCAGTTTCATTTAGTGTTGGATTAATGATTTTGCCACCCCTAGGCCCTGAAATAATTGCTGCCCCCAGCCCCATATGAACTTGTTTTAGTTTTTTTACAAATTTGTTGGAACTAAAATGAATCTAAATATCATTAAAATAATTGAACATTTACAAGTTTTGTTATAAATTAAATTACAAGTACAGCAGATCCTTGCTTGAATAGCACGATTTCGCTTATAGCGCGGGACCGCACATGGATCCAAAACTGAGAACACCTTATTTCTTCCTTTCGGGCATATTATTAATGTTTAGGATTCTCGCGAGTATGTTTACTAAATGGCATCACGCCGTCATTGGTTGTTTCAATACACGTTATGATTGGTAGAATCACAGCATCAATGCTATTATAAATTTGCCACCCCCGCAAATTTGCTGCCCTAGGCCTAGGCCTTGCGGCCTAGGTGATAATACACTGGTGGTTTCATTGGTTTTGACTGTGAATACTGGTGAACTAGGATGTTAAATATGTTTTGTGTGTATCAGATGTTAAATGGCACCAAAATGACAAACAGAAAATCCATAAAAAATTAGCAATTAAGAGTCATATCATCCCCTTTGCCACTGGAGACTGGGCTCCATGGAGTAGGAGAGGGATGGGCCTGGGATTTGGCTGCTCTTGGCAGCACTGTACCCCCTCCAGCTCTGTGCTTTAACATGCTTCTCCCCTCCCTTATGTGGAACACACACACCTGGGGGTGTAAGCTGCCTATGTGGGGCAGAGATTATTGAAACCAACCCTGGAAACATGGCTTCTGAAGGAGGCACAAGGTCTCCAGACATCATAGGTGATGTGTCAGGTTTAGAAGCTGTAACTTCTGCTGGGGTGGATGGAGCAAATCATACCTCCTCCTTTATGAAGAAAACTATAAATGGAGTCTCATGCAGTTCCCCAGGCACTGCACCAGAGGGGATGATAGGGCTCTTACAGTTACATATATATCCATACAATGAAAAGGAAGTAGTCTAAAGCTGATTATATGTACTATTTATTTAGGAATTCCATTTATGACAAATTTGCCTCTCTGCCTGCTAATCCATGGAAGCTCAGCAGCTCCTGAGGCTGCTCTCTCTTGCGGGGAGTTCTGTCCTCACGGAGACAACTATACAATGGTAAATTTGTCTTTTCAAACCACATTAGTCTCTAGGTGATTTTTCACTTATGTTGTTTTATTTTGTTAGGATTGTATCTTGTTTAGCTGATCTCTCCAACTACTTCTTTGCAAGTAAAACAGATAGTAACAGCTATTAGCATTATGTAAACAACAAACATTTTTATCCTAATACTGCAGAGTCCAAACAGCATATAAAACATGTACAAATTGTGAGCACAAAATACAATTTGCACAATATTTGTTCACATTCTCATACATCTTATTAACGGCTATTGCATAAAGCACAGCAACGTTTGATCAGCTGTGCTGCAAAGTTTTGTAGTTAGGATTGCAGCTTTTTGTTACATGCCTCTCAGTGAAAAGAAAAGCACATCACAGATTCACAAGCTAGATTTTAACTTGTGATATGCCATAACCCTTATTGGCATGCCTCAACTGAAAAACTGGAGCATGACATGCTTTCCATTTCACAGAGAACCATTCTGCTAGGATATGCCAGAATCTGCTTCAATCCATGTGAGTTGCAAGTTTCTCTCCCACTTATCTTAATACTGTGTCCATAAAGCACTCACCCCTAGGCTAGCATGTCTCACCCCTGCTTAAAAAGTTCAAAAGGACCTGTGATGTGTTGCACTAATTTCTTTGAGTGCCTCCTGGTATCTGGGCATGGTGCTGCCATTTTCTTCACTTCCTGCAGGCTATCAGGTGGCCCCTGTGGGTCTTCTGTGGCTTGGCCCTGTGGCTGAGTCACACAGTCCAAACACCTTCCCTGGCACAACAAACTCAATTAGAAAACATTCCATGCCCTTCAGGATCAATTACAACTAAAATGGTCTGAGCTTAATTCCCTTTCCAAAATTAACTCAGTAGGGGTCCTGCTGCCTGCCCTTGGTTGTGGCCAGAAACAGGGCATGGCTTGGTTCCTTTGGCTGTGGCTAGGGCTCATCCTTCTTTATGCCATTGGCTCCAGCCAGGAACTCTCTTGCTAAGCAGCAAACAGTTCCTTTTATTTCAGTCTGCTGGGCCTTGATTGGCTGTTCCTGGTTCCCAGCCCTTCTACCTACTTGAGGACCAGATCTCAATGGTTTCCAAAATGGCTGTTTCCAGAATTCCTCTCTAGACAAGCCTGGAGGTCTAATACTCACTGCTCTTTTCTTCTCAGAGAAATACTTCTTGGGGTTGGATGCAGCAGGTCAGTGGGCCTCCCGCAGGGGGCCCCCCAAAGACCTAGTATACTCCCCACCCCATCATAGTCCCACAAAGTTGTGCCTCAGTTTTACAATGTCTCTGATTTGTCATAGAATTAGACAAAAGGTTATTTTATGCTCTGGGCCTGTATTTGAAAATCACTTTTTTCTGGGTGCTCAGCTCAGAAGATTCCATCCAAGTTGGATATATCAGGCTGAATCCACCACTGTGCCCAATAAGCTCTGGGAAAGGCTCAGGTGGAGAACCATAAAAGAGCTTAAGTGGAGATGTAGATGTCTGTCTAACTTTATGTCAGAATGTTCAAACTTTGGTGTTTATGTGACTTGCCTGCAGCTACACAGGAGGTATGCGGCAGGGGCTGGAATAGAACCCAGATCTCCAGACTCTCATTCCTGTGCTCCAACCTAAACACAGTCTCAAATGTTTCTCTGAGAGTCAGAAATGGCTCTTCCCATTGGTTTCTAAAATGCCATAATGAATGAATGCCCTCTTTGTAATTTAGGAGTCAAACAATTATTAGGTCTACATTCACATTAAGGTCCCAAGGATAAGGCAAATAAATATTTTCCTTCTTTTGAGTCACAAAAGGGGTACTAGAGGCATATCGCTTATAGCCCTTTCCATGAGTAGTCAGTACAAAAATAAATCCTTCCCCAGACAAAAAGGAATTTCAATCTGCTTAGTTATCATAGGAAATAATATTAAAAAATAAAAAAAATTGCAAGGGTAAAATTATGTCACATTTTGTAACAGCATAATTTAGAGATGGTCTTCATTTGATGTAATAGCTTATTGAATTATACTTGGATTACTTAATAAATGAAGAATATTACCCATATTATATTAGTCACAGGTGAAAAATATACATATATGGATGAGTGTGATCCAGTCAATAGTTTATGGACCCAAAGTCCCCCAGAGACTATCACACATGCACATAATATCCCACAAAGAATATATTGTGTTTATGAAATATGTACAGGATACATAATACCGGAGGGGGCACCAATACCAGACAGAAGCATGGGTGAAATTTGCCTTTTTGGGAGGTGCTCATACAAAGCTCCACATGCCTTGGGGTAGTTGTGAGGACCAGGGAGAGAAAGGACACATGGACTGGAGTGCCAGGGAGGCAAACTCCAGGATTGTGGTTCAGTGTGTATGCAGTGGCCACAAAACCCCTGTACAGGGGCCAGGGAAGGACATCAGTTGCTATTCCAGCCTATAGGCTGAAGCAGCAGAGGCAAAGGAACCCTGGTTTTGCCATACCTGGACCCTTTATTAGAGATAGTGGCTTTCATCATCCCTTCCCCTATGCAGGAAAACTATATAAAGCCCATTTACTTGCCCAATTTATGGTGATTTTTGAATATCACCCTAAATGAATAATTGGCATAGAGCAATAAAAAGTTTCAATTTTATTCTAGCCACATATTTATTTCAGATTATTCAATCACATATATTAAATAAGTGTATGTGTCCTAACTAACTTTTCAGAGGACAGTAATATCATATACAGCTACAATTTTGGTTAGAGGCTCAAACAGTCAATGTGCTCAAACGTATATATTGTTTCTTGTTTAGGTGGTATACATGTACAGAATCTAAGATCAGAATCAAACCACAAGTGGGTCTGAAGATTTTTCCATTTAATTTTTTTTTTAAAATCCCCTTTCCAACTCCTCCCCTATTTTTGTTTTTACCTTTTTTCCTACAGAGCATTTATTTTTATAGAAAATAACTGCCATTTTGACAGACTAGAATCTTTTTTCTTTTATATCATATCACAGTTCTCTCCCTTCCCACCCCGCAACCCCAATGATCTACTCCAGATGCACAGACATTCTTCTGAGGCAGGTTACAAACATGTTTGGGCTTGAAAACAAAGTTGGTATGTCCAAGCAGCTATGATTAAAAGCTTAAAAATACATTTTAACCCAACTATGTTTCATTATAATAGCATCAAGTTATCTCCATGCATAACATTGACTTAGAACTACAGAGATTTTTCCAAACAAAGTACAAATGGTTAGAGAAAGAAGCTGAAGGTGCAAATGGCCTGAATATTTTAATAAAGCCTTTTAACTAATGTAGTTAAAATCCAGAGTTCACATATTCTTTCCTCTTACAAATCTGAATTATTACTACTATTTGGAGGTTTAATTCTGCAAAGTGCTGAGTGCCGCCCACTAAATGCTGAGCTAGATGCTCATCACCTCACCCATCAGTCCCCGTGATTGCCTGGACCTCGTTAAAGCGTAAGAAGCTATATGAAAAGCATGCCTTAAAACTTCTTAAGCCACAGAAAGAAATCTTAACTTCATTACTTAGATGACTAGATTACGCACATTAACCACAATATTATTACTACATAACACTGTAAAAAGCCATTTTATGGTTTGTTGATAACTTGACTCCAAGTAATTTAACTAACCCTTATTTGCAAAAATACTGTGTTAACCACAGAGTCAGAGTTTGGAACAGGGTAAAAAAAAAACACTGTAAATTTGTGGTTGGCACAAGTTTATTGAAAAGTACAGAACATATGGAATGCAGAATGCAGTGTTATCTTATTGAAACATGACTGAAATTTATGACAAATGTCTGAACCAAACAGTAAACTGCAACAGCATTTCTGTTCTTAAAAGCACACTAGTAATACTAGT
Organism: Gopherus flavomarginatus; assembly: GCF_025201925.1. Classification (NCBI taxonomy): domain Eukaryota; kingdom Metazoa; phylum Chordata; order Testudines; family Testudinidae; genus Gopherus; species Gopherus flavomarginatus. Next base: position 61,316,137 of record NC_066619.1, read on the forward strand.
AAGAAAGTGGTGTCCCACTGTTGAACAGCAGATTGTAATTGATATAACATTAAGTATACTTGCCATTTTTAAGTATTAATCATATTTCAATTGAAAACAAATGTTAATGTCCTCTAGTTAAAAAAGTGTTAGGCATCACACAACCTTAAATCTTTAATCTTGCCTGTTCGATTATTTGTACTGCAAGGTGAAATAAAAATGTAAAATGGTAAATCTGGAACAAAACCAAAATAAGGTTTGAGGAAACAAGCAACAACCTAATTACAACTGTACTCTGCCAACCTTAATTAAACTCCACACAGGTACTTAAGGTCATTATTAATAAAAAGATTTTACAAACTATTATTTTAGCTAATCATAAACATTTGGATAGTTATCAGTCTCAATTTATCACTTCTGTGATTCTGCAGTTTATATAGGGATGATAAAAACAGCCCTCCACCACACTTCCAATAAGCTATTTCAGTGTGTGCCCACACGGACTTCATCAAGTAGCCAATGAGTTGCCCTTTCCTTGTGAGTAAGTGACTAATATCTATACTGGCTCTAAAGAAAGACACTTTTCATAATCGCACAACAATCTGCTAAATGAAAACATATGGATAGGCTTAGGTAAAGCCTGCCAGGGCTCTTTATTGAATGGAAAACAGGTGCTTTATTTCTGTGCCATGTAATACCCCATTTACCCCCAAGTCCAAAGGTTACAGGACTAATAGCTGCCTTGTGGTAATCAGTGAAAGCAAAGACACTGGCCATGGTTAAACATCTGGGACATATTTAACATACTTGCAACATATGCTTCAGGTTCAATTAAAGTGAGGCTTTGGCACATTTATTAATCTTTTTACTTTTATCCCACAAGAGGACCCATTGACCTGACTTTACTATTATACCATATGAGAAAACAGAAGTAATGACAGCTGGAGGTCAGTACCTGCCAGTACTGCAAAATGTGCATTTGTTTTCTCACCAAATTTCAATATGCACAAAACTTTAAGATTAGGAAACTAGGAATTTAAAAAAGGAGTATAGCACTGTGCGCCTTCAATTCAGACCCACCAATATTAAAAATCTTCATCATCATCATCTTCATCAGCAAACAGTACATGATACTCAAAGGAGGAAACTGATAAAAAAAAAGCTTTTGTTATCTGATTTATAGTTTAGTGTCTGAAATAAAATGTCCATTCTAAGAATAACTGTTTACACTGTAGAGTACAAGCATTTTATTAAATAAAAAATATGTATGTCATTTTCTTTTCCATTCAAGATGTGATTTTCATGATAGCATACTGAATTATGAGAGCTCAAATAAAACTTACATATTAATGAAACAAGACTTTGAATTTATAGAAATCAACCTACATGCCTTTCATATAAGAAACACACTGCTCTTAAGCATTAAATAAAGACTACCACTGAATTCACACAGTAATTTAAGCACTCACCTTCAGTAAATGTTGGTAACTACATTTGTGAGCGCGTTAGAACTCTGGTGTCAGTTTCAGACAGCTAAACACTAGATTACAATTGATACAGCTCCAGAGATTTGGTGTTATTTCTAACCTGGTATGTTCTGTTTGGCATCTTCTTTAGTTAGACTGTAAAGGGCTTTTAAAAAAGGGTTATCGTTTGTTTAATATCTCAAACCCCCCCCCTTCCCAACTAAATGGTAAATAGACTGACAAACTACAATTATTAAATTACTGTACTTTGTGAACTGATCAGAGTTATTAACATTTCCAGGAATACGTATACTGTACTACTAGGATGAAGCTCTTATAGTTGCTTTAATAATAAAGCAGCAACAAGCAAGAGAAAATGGCCATAAATGGATGGCAGATTAGTGTTTATCACGAAGAGAAATGATGATTCAGAGCTTGCATGTTGAGTTAAAATACAAGCTCTCTACACCTACATGATTGACCTTTGCAATAAATCATGTATTTTATTGCCAGAAGTGTATGCTCATATCATTTAGTGCTTAAAAACTAGCACGTGTTTTGTAAAAAGGTGAATGTTATCACAGTGTTTGTTTATTCCAAAATTATGTAGCTAATGATTTAAATGATGTACAGAAGAATTTCACATATCTTTCTGTCAATTCTAAAATGTTTGAACTAGTAATAGAATGAGGGCAATACTCTTTTTTTTAATCCTCCCTCAAATCTTGGGTTAGCTAACAGAAAAATAATCATTCAGGGGATTAACTAATCACAGTGAATTTTCTGACATTTCAAATACTTGCTGCCAGCATACGAATTCTTACAGTGGTATATAACTGTACATCTCTACTAGAAACAAAGGTCAAGGGCATAAATTAAGATACACTGTTTTTCTCCTCTCCTAAAAAAAAAAGAATTCATTGCTCTATTATAACAGAACTAGGGAGAACATTTGTGAAGGTCAAAATTGTCAGTATTTAATTCAAAGCTGTTTTAAAATCTGTATTTTTTCTCATTTTTTGGTATGCAAATTCCAAAGGCAACAACAAGGCTGTTTTCACTGCACTTGTCTCTCCATCACTCCATTGTTTCAGTGAGGTTATTCTAATTTCCTCCCTCTGGTTTTTCCCTCTCCCCAGGAGACAACCAATCCAAGCAGACCCATAGCTTGGCTCAATAAGATGTGGAAAAGAGCTGTTATTTACTGTGGTTGCAATCCTCAACTCAACCAGCAGGCCAGGAATTGAACCACGTATTCTCAAAGGCTGAAAGATCCGCAGCAGTCTCCTAGCTTGCTGGGCCACAACGCCAGCTCCAAATCAAGTGGACGTCTATGAAAATTGTAATTATTTAAATATCATACAAAGTGCAGAACATATCAGCTATTCTTCTACCAAGTAATTCACTGAAAATTACAGATGGCAATATCCCATTTTCAACCAGTGTGGAGTTACTATTTTTACACCATTTTTCCCCCTGAAGTACAGCCCTATTTATAATACCCAAGACAAGACAAATGTTTGTCCTTCAGAAACAGTTGTCACCGCAGTTATCTTCACAAGAGCTATCAAGTTCCAGACAAGCTGAATTATTTTTGTTCCTGGCAGCAAAATATTTGACCCAGCTCTGGACAAAAAAAGAAGAGGATTTATAGTCCTCTATTCCTTCCTACAACATACAGTAGCATTGTTAGGATGATAAACAGCTCTGTCCAATTTTCTGGACTAAAACACTTCAACTCCTTTTTTAACTGTCTGTAAAAACAGTGTCATGTCTAAATTCTCCCATCCCCAGGTACCCAAGTGCTAGGAAAGATAATTACCTTGTCATCTCTGTCATCCTCTTCTTCCTCGTCCTCTAGCATGTCCTCCACTACCTACCGACAGAAACAGTAGTAGTTGTCATAATTTAAAAAGGAAGAGTTTTTTTCTGTCAATAGTAAACCTTTTATAGATGAAAACTTTATTAACATTTGAAATAAATGCACAGAAGGAAAATGTACAACTATAAAATCATTTGATCTAGAAATTCAAATTTAAGAAAGTGTTATAATTTTAATTGACCTACATTAGGGAATAAGATACTGAAAACCTCTACCTGTATAAAATGCTATCTTGACAATTTAAGTATTTAAAAGGTAATTCAAAATTCACTCTAGGATATTTTTAACTAAGGAATCCTTTTTACCAGCTCTAGTGGTGGCTATGAAATACAGTACAAGTGCTTACTTTGGATTTACAGCTAACCTGAGAAACATACAACATTTTGAACTTAATTTACATTGCTCATCAGGAGAGTTAAGAAGCTTTCAATCCCAAGAATAAATTCATGATAGCTTGCTTCTTTATGGCAATGGCCCACGGGAGTGACCCAGGGTGCATGCTGTATTATCATCAGCATAGCATTTCCTAATAGTGATTTTGAACTATTAGTATATCTAATATACTGCACATGCATCTCTCTCTCATTATGTATAACTGTACTACATATGTGCCCATATCTGTTCATTTAAATAGATTGTGGACAGGTAGATTGATATGTGAGAGAAAGAGAGGATATCTACCACTTAAGGTTTTATGTGTTCAAGGCACTGTACTCACATTAATAATTAATCTTCATCATATTGTTGTGAGATAAGTAAATAATATACTCATTTTACATACCGAGAGAGAGAGTGACTTTCTCTAGGTGCTTGGAGAGTTAATGACAGAACCAGACTTAGAACTCAGAAATTCCTGCCTAATAACCCCATGATCAAACGTCCAAACTATAGGCCAAATTATCTGCTGGTTTAAATGGAAGTAGAGTTGTACCTTTTTATACCAAAAAATAATTTGTCTCTATATCTGTATATATGCAAAAGTCAAGACAGAGCTGTAGATACAAAAGGGGAAAATTCTGGTCTACTTTACAGTGAGTTATAAAGTAAAATCATAGCATACATCATTACAGAAGAAAAAGTTAAACCATAATTCTATATTATAACGTATAATGACAAAAGAGGATGTCACATTAGAAACTTAAGAAACATATTCTTTGCTCTGCAGGAGGACACGGATACTCCCATCAGCCCTAAAGAAAACTACATATGTTCGCTCACCAGAGTTTCACTTGCTATAGTATATTGAAGCACGATTCCAATTCTGACCTGCAGTGCTGCAGAGGTACAAAGCAGCCTCTAACACAGACTAAAAGCTAGCCCTTAATTTGTATGTCAAGTATATAAAGCATATTAAAACCAGGAAGTGATGTAAACTGTTGTCCAAGATATGAAATTTACAAGAGGATTCTATATTTTCAGTCAATAAATTACCACTAAAATAATAATGTAGAGACATAAAAGTAAGTTCCTGCCCTAAGAATTTAATAATGTAAAGACCAGATGGTGACCATATCCTGCGTGGGTACAGACGGTGAAAAGAAGGCACAAGAAGCCTTCTACCCTTTCAGCTCTCCATGCAGCGGCAGGACAAAACTGCAACCTCACACATCTGCACACACCTCTTGCAGTGAGTAGGCTGGCCAAGAAAGGGAACTCACTCTGCACCTTCTCCGGGGGTGTAGCAGTGAGTGAGATTCCCCTTTATATCAAGGATCTCTGATAGCAAGCGTGCCTAAAGGAGGCATAGTGCCTATTGGAGATTCCAACTGCAGCCATACATAGCCATCCCACTCCCACTCAATGCCTTAAAGCACAAGAACGTTCTAAATTTGTCACACGTGCCATTTAAAATAATATGTTTAGACTATTTCTTTTTGAATCTTAGTCCAAAGAGCTAACAATAATTGACTGGATAAGCTATTTATGGCTTAGTGTGAATAGTGATCCTGAATTAGTGCAGGGGGATGTGCTAGATGACCTACAAAGTTCTTTCTTTTCCAGTTGTCTACAATATAAATACTAATGTATCTGCAAGATGTCCTATCCAGAGACCTAAAAGTACATTAGTTTGAGTTCTGAGATATGCTATATTAAGTCCTTGACCAGTACCAAAACAAACACTGCTAATCCAAGTGATAAGCCATTGATCCAGTGACTGATATGTGATGAACCACCAGAGTAGGAATGAATGTGGTATGACACTAGACGGCTGAGATCCACAGCCTCTCTGTGATATGTAGTATTTACTTTCAGATATTGTAGATCACAAAAAAATGGACCATGGACACACATCACTCTGGCTTGATCTGAGTGACCACTATCTTGTGAAGCTCTGGACCTAGAAAAAATATTTTATGCCACTAGAAGCAGCAGGGAATCCAAATTTTCCGATGCTATAAAGTTTTAAACTAACTCTAGTAGTTTGTGGGCTATTACTAAAACAATAAGTAAACTCATACAGTGCTTTCTAGCCATAGATCTCAAACTACTTAACAAAGGAAGGTAAAAATTAATATCCTGATAAGGAAATTGAGGCATAAAGAGGTCAAACAACTTACTCTAGGTCATACTACAAGTAGGGTGATCGGACACCAAGTGTGAAAAATCGGGATGGGGGTAGGGGGTAATAGGAGCCTATATAAGAAAACGACCCAAAAATCAGGACTGTCCCTATAAAATCGGGATATCTGGTCATCCTAACTACAAGTCCTTGGCAGACCTGGGAACAGAATCCAGGTAGTTAGAGTATCAGGCCAGAAATGAAAGTGTGGGTACTGAGGGATTGCAGAAGCCCTATATTAGATGTATGAAAATTTCATTTAAAATGTAAAGTTGAAATACAAGCTTTACCTGTGGGCGTGTCGTATGTGTGCATTCGGTGCAAGGAGCTCCTGGCTGTCAGAGACCGCGTACGGGCTTTGGAGGCCAGGGTGTCAGAACTGGAGGAGCTGAGGGAGGCAGAGAGGTATGTTGATGAGGCTTTCCGGGACACTGCAGAATTGTCCCACCTCCGGTCAGACAGCCCCTGCACTGTTGAGGAGGATGAAAGGTCCAGGGAGGGAAACCTTCCCATAGTTGGGACCCTCCTTCCAGATGGTGTTAGGGTATCCTCTCGCACTGAGGTTACCTCTCCGGGGGAGGGAACTCCAGTCACTAGGAAAAGGCAGGTGTTAGTAATGGGAGATTTGATCATTAGAAACATAGATAGCTGGGTTTGTGATGACCGCGATAACCATATGGTGACTTGCCTGCCTGGTGTGAAGGTTGCAGATCTCTCAAGGCATCTGGATAGACTTACGTAATCCTGGGGCGCAGCATGTGTAGGTACCAACGACATAGGGAAGGGTAGGAAAGACGTCCTGGAGGCCAAATTTAGGCTGCTAGGGATGAGACTGAAATCCAGGACATCTATGGTGGCATTCTCAGAAAAGCTCCCAGTTCCACGCATATGGCCAGGTAGGCAGGCAGAGCTTCAGAGTCTCAATGCGTAGATAAGACAATGGTGTAGAGAGGAGGGGTTCAGATTCATTAGGAACTGGGGAAACTTTTGGGATGGTGGGAGCCTATACAAACGAGATGGGCTCCACCTAAACCAAAGTGGAATCAGACTGCTGACACTTAACATTAAAAAGGTTGCAGAGCAGTTTTTAAACTAAGAGATGGGGGAAAGCCGATTGCTGCAGCGGAGCGTGTCGATCAGACAGAGACTTCTCTTAGAGAAGAGTCTATTGATAGAGAATCTCCAGGTTATAGTCAGGAGCAGAGGATGGAAGAAGAGAATCTAGGGGCCAGATCAGATGAGAAACATTCACATAAAAAAATTGGACACATCAGAAAAGGGCAGACAAATAAACAGTGACAAGTTTTTAAAATGCTTGTACACAAATGCTGGAAGTCTAAATAATAAGATGGGTGAACTAGAGTGCCTTGTGATAGGCATCACAGAAACCTGGTGGACTGAGGACAATCAATGGGACACAATCATTCCAGGGTACAAAATATATCAGAAGGACAGAACAGGTCGTGCTGGGAGAGGGGGAGAGGCACTATATGTGAAAGAAAATGTAGAATCAAATGAAGTAAAAATCTTAAGTGAATCCACATGTTCCATAGAATCTCTATGGATAGTAATTTCATGCTCTAATAAGAATATAACATTAGGGATCTATTATCGAGCACCTGATCAGGATAGTGATAGTGATGATGAAATGCTAAGGCAAATTAGAGAAGCTATCAAAATTAAGGACTCAATAATAGTGGGGGATTTCAATTATCCCCATACTGACTGGGAACATGTCACCTCAGGATGAAATACAGAGACAAAATTTCTCAATACTTTAAATGACTTCTTCTTGGAGCAGCTGGTACGGGAACCCGCAAGGGGAGAGGCAACTCTCAACTTAGTCCTGAGTGGAGCACAGGAGCTGGTCCAAGAAGTAACTATAACAGGACCGCTTGGAAATAGTGACCATAATATAACAACATTTAACATCCCTGTGGTGGGAAGAACATCTCTACAACCCAACACTGTGGGATTTAATTTAAAAAAGGGGGACTATGCAAAGATGAGGGGGTTAGTTAAATAGAAATTAAAAGGTACAGTGACTAAAGTGAAATCCCTGCAAACTGCATGGACACTTTTTAAAGACAATATAATAGAGGCCCAACTAAAATGTATGCCCCAAATTAAGAAACAGTAAAATAACTAAAAAAGAGCTACCGTGGCTTAACAACCATGTAAAAGAAGCAGTGAGAGATAAAAAGGCATCTTTTAAAAAGTGGAAGGCAAATCCTAGTGAGGCAAATAGAAAGGAGCATAAACACTGCCAAATTAAGTGTAAAAATGTAATAAGAAAAGCCAAAGAGGAGTTTGAAGAACAGCTAGCCAAAAAATCAAAAGGTAATAAAATGTTTTTTAAGTACATCAGAAGCAGGAAGCCTGCTAAACAACCAGTGGGGCCCCGGATGATCGAGATACAAAAGGAGCACTTAAAGATGATAAAGTCATTGCGGAGAAACTAAACAAATTCTTTGCTTCAGTCTTCATGGCTGAGGATGTTCGAGAGATTCCCAAACCTGAGCCAGCTTTTGTAAGTGACAAATCTGAGGAACAGTCACAGATTGAAGTGTCACTAGAGGTGGTTTTGGAATTAATTGATAAACTTAACATTAACAAGTCACCGGGACCAGATGGCATTCACCCAAGAGTTCTGAAAGAACTCAAATGTGAAGTTGCGGAACTATTAACTAGGGTTTGTAACCTGTCCTTTAAATCGGCTTCTGTACCCAATGACTTGAAGATAGCTAATGTAACGCCAATATTTAAAAAGGGCTCTAGAGGTCATCCCGTCAATTACAGACCAGTAAGTCTAACTTAAGTACCAGGCAAATTAGTTGAAACAGTAGTAAAGAATAAAATTGTCAGACACCTAGAAGAACATAAATTGTTGGACAAAAGTCAACATGGTTTCTCTAAAGGGAAATCGTGTCTTACTAATCGATTAGAGTTCTTTGAAGGGATCAACAAACTTGTGGACAAGGGGGATCCAGTGGACATAGTGTACTTAGATTTCCAGAAAGCCTTTGACAAGGTCCCTCACCAAAGGCTCTTAAGTAAATTAAGTTGTCATGGGATAAAAGGGAAGGTCCTTTTATGGATTGAGAACTGGTTAAAAGACAGGGAACAAAGGGTAGGAATAAAAGGTAAATTCTCAGAATAGAGAGGGGTAATTAGTGGTGTTCCCCAAGAGTCTGTCCTAGGACCAATCCTATTCAACTTATTCATAAATGATCTGGAGAAAGGGGTAAAAAGGGAGGTGGCAAAGTTTGAATGATACTAAACTGCTCAAGATAGTTAGGACCAAAGCAGACTGTGAAGAACTTAAAAAAGATCTCACAAAATTAAGTGATTGGGCAACAAAATGGCAAATGAAATTAAATGTGGATAAATGTAAAGTAATGCGTATTGGAAAAAATAACCCCAACTGTAAATACAATATGACGAGGGCTAATTTAGCTACAACAAATCAGGAAAAAGATATTGGAGTCATTGTGAATAGTTCTCTGAAGATGTCCACGCAGTGTGCAGAGGTGGTCAAAAAAGCAAACAAGACGTTAGGAATCATTAAAAAGGGGATAGAGACTAAGACGGAGAATATATTATTGCCCTTATAAAAATTGATAGTACACCCACATCTTGAATACTATGTACAGATGTGGTCTCCTCATCTCAAAAAAGATATACTGGCACTAGAAAAGGTTCAGAGAAGGGCACCTAAAATGATTAGGGGGTTGGAACAGGTCCCTTATGAGGACAGATTAAAGAGGCTAGGACTTTTCAGCTTGGAAAAGAGGAGACTAAGGGGGGATATGATAGAGGTGTATAAAATCATGAGTGATGTGGAGAAAGTAGATAAGGAAAAGTTATTTACTTGTTCCCATAATACAAGAACTAGGGGCCACTAAATGAAATTAACGGGCAGCAGGTTTAAATCAAATGAAAGGAAGTTCTTCTTCACACAGTGTACAGTCAACTTGTGGAACTCCTTGCCTGAGGAGGTTGGGAAGGCTAGGACTATAACAGCGTTTAAAAGAGAACTGGATAAATTCATGGCCGTTAAGTCCATTAATGGCTATTAGCCAGGATGGCTAAGGAATGGTGTCCCTAGCCTCTGTTTGTCAGAGGGTGGGGATGGACGGCAGGAGAGAGATCACTTGATCATTACCTGTTAGGTTCACTACCTCTGGGGCATCTGGCATTGGCCACTGTTGGTAGACAGGATACTGGGCTAGATGGACCATTGGTCTGACCCAGTACAGCCATTCTTATGTTCTTATAAGCTGACAAAAGTAAGGAAATTAACTTGCATTGCTGGGAAAAAAGCCTCACCTGGGATGGGGGGAAGGAAAACAAACAAACAAAAAAGCCACTAAGGACAAAGTATCAGCCTCAACTCTGAATTGTAGCTATTTACTGGTTCTTACTGTAACTTTAAACATTATTTAATCTATGGAGGGATTTTTGTGATTAATTCCCTCAAAAAAAAATCAAATCCATCCTCTGAAACAAATGCTTGTTATCTAAGTTATTGCTTAAATGTGTTTAAAAGCATTTACAGAACCCTTGTTATCCCTTACTACTTGTAAGACCTGAATGGGTCCATTGGAGATAAATGTGAACATTTATTGAGAATGGCCATTAAGGATGATATTTATCCCAACCTGAGCAAAGCCCAAACAAGTCTTAATGCAGGAACTTTACAGGTGTTGGGGAATGGAATTCACCCTTTCCAACAAGTGGACAGTCCTCAGTGCTGTAACACAGTTCCTCCATAGCCTCTATTTCATTTGGTGGGCCATTCCCCCAAAACACTTCAGGTGAGATTCTATGCTGCACTTCTCAGAAGTTTCAGCACAGAACTTGCAACCCAGTGAGGAATGGGGGTGGGAGGAAGAGGGGGTGCGCACAACGTGGCTTTCAGCCACCTTTGTTCCTTCATGCTCCTAGGCTGTCCTGGGGTTGGAGAGACCCCCACTGTAACAGACAGATTTTTCAGCATTATCTAAGTTACAGCAGCCTCCATAGAGTTGCTCTAAGGGCTACAATCTTGCATACTGTGGCCCTGCTCCTGGAACACCCCCTATATCAGTGCTTAAGAGAGGGTGTGCAAGAGGCAGTCTTTCTTCACTACCTGCACTAGGAGAATCCTCCTTTGGGAAGTTATGGGGCTTTTAGGGCACCTTTACACCACTATGGCTCTTTGACACAGCACAAAGGAGGTTGAGCTGGGTGTAAGAATCTCACTTTTCCTTTTTCAGTCTTTGGGCTCATAAGTTTAGCTCCTGTGGCTCACGATGAGGGCGCTGACCACAGTGATCCTGAACAGACAGGTGTGGAGAACAGTCCCTGAGGAATGATGTGTGACCATTTCAGTTGCAATCCTCTATCCTCTTACATCCTCACCATGGGGCTTGGTGTGGAGGGCCTTGCCTGGGACTTCTACACCTTGGTGAATTTCACCCCAAGAGCTAAGTTCTGAAAAATGGAGCTAAGCCACTCCCCTGTTACACCTACTTTTTCCTTTAGGGATGGTTACATGCAAAGTTCCACCAGTATAACTAAAAATATGATATATATTCAGTTTAATTAAACCAGGGCCCAAGGTTGCATGGAGTCATTTAACTGAACTGTAAACCTCTACAAATCAGGGTTTACAATTGAAATGCTGACACCACCTTAGCTGTCTCATTGCAAACAATGACACTTTGTTTAGATCACAAGCACTCTTATTCTAAATAATCAGGATAATATTTCACACCTGTACTGTGATTTTCATCCAAGGATCTAAAACAGAATTACAGACATTAATAAACTAAGCCTCAGAATACTGCTATGACCTATAGAGTATTATTATTATTATTATTATAGCTGAGAAGTTTGACTTGCCCAAAGTCATACAAAAAGTCTGTGACAGCCAAAAATCGAACCCAGATCTCAAGTTCCCAACTCCTGTTGTTTAGTCAGATGATTTCCCCCTTTCCCCCAAGTTATGCCATCCTATTTTCTCATTCCATGTTAGTCACATCATCAATTAAACTAAGCTTTAGGAGTGTCAAATTGTCTGGAAATGAAAAATGATTTAACTCAGTTATTGTATCAAAATAAAACGTAATAAAAGTACTTCCATCTCTGGGCAGCATAAATTGTTCTTTATGGCATATGAAGCACTGACCCATGTTTTCACTCATCATGAAACTTTGAAAGAAGAGTTAGAAAAAAAGATGCAGTGCGAAAGCATATCACTACAATGATACAGTGGATCAGAAGGAATTCAGATCCTCAAGTTTCTTAAGACTGGTTGCTACCCAAAATTAAAACAATGAAAACAGAATCCTTATAACCACATGATACAGAAAGAATCTGCAAGCTGAAGTCTATTTTTAAGATACATTTAAGAACAACCTATTTATACAGGCACATAAAGCAAGGATTTATAAGATCATTACAGCAAATGCAAATTCAACAGATTCCAGCTTTTGAGTTTAACACCATACTTAGGATCAAACCAACAGTAAGAAAAAGGATTTTTTTCTTTGACTCTAGCTAGCTGCTTTTCAAATAAACCTTATAGGTGCTACTTTGGTCTTCAGCAACACAGTACATTAATTCAGACATCTATAACAATATCATGCTTTTTCAATGAGAAAAAATATTAAAGGGAAAAACATATCAGTTAACAAAATATCAGTTATTTTATAAAACGTTTTAAGAAAAAATCTTAGATCAGCCCTAGAATACTCACTCTAAATTATGCTTTCCGATACCGTGCTTGAAATCAAGGTAGTATTAATCAAACAAAGGAAGGGCACTGGGGAAATCAGAAAGATCTAATGCAAGCAGTTAAAAGTGACATGACCTTCTGTAATGTCACTTGTCACAGCCTTATATGCCACACACTGGTAGAAGGTCCTGAAAGAACCTGATTCTTAATACTGTTCCTTGAATATAAGACTAATACAGATGATATTTTAAAAAACACATGTAGACGGCCTTAAATATGGAATATCAGCTACTTTATGGCCAAACACTAAGCAGATGATATTAAAATGTTGCAAAACAAAGCCCTTCCTGTAATGAATAGGTTTGCACAGCAAATACTTTACAGAAAAAAACACGCAGAATAATTTGTATATAATGATAGGAGATCACTCTTGCCCCATTCCCACTTTCTACAATGTAACAGAATTCTGTCTGCAAATGCTGCATAATTCACACTGTGTTGCTGGAGCACTTGTAACAGAAGCCACTTTATACAGTAAGTTAGTTACATTCAGAAATATACAGAAGAAGCTTCACTACCCTCTTTATGCTTTGCAAAAGAAGAAAATTGGACTAGCATGTACATGTAGAATTTAGTTGGCAATTAATTACTTCTTTTAGTTATTCCTCTTCTAGAGTTTTAAAAAATGGAACTATTTATTATTAATTCATTAAAAGATGGGATTTGGGAGTAGTGAGACTGTTCAATGTAACATCTAATAGCAATATCAATAAAATAGTAGTACAGTCAGATTCCAGTTATTTATAACCATTTTAGATCAGAATAAGAGTGAAGAATAACTCAATTCCAAAGATCCTTAAAAAAATCTACTGAAATTAAAAATTTTCACACAAAGGAAGTATATTAACTGCACGTATAATGCTAACAAAATTGTTTCTTACTTTAGAACACTCCTGCAGTTTCTAGAAGAAAAGTTACTACATAATCACAGCAAATGCACAGTAATTAAGTACATTCTTCTATCACCAACTTTTCTATAGCTATTCCAATGGAAACAACTGTGTGGGTAAAGGGGTATTTTGATAAATTTCCAAGTGAGTAGTTTCACAATACTCTTTTACTCTAAAACGCAGTGTAAGAGAATTCAAAAGGAAGAACCACTATAGTCATCCAGATGTGTTTAATGAATGAAATCTTAATATAATTTAAAGGCCGAATCCTGTGAATTGCTCAACAATTCCTAAAAAGGAGTAGGGAGGTGCCCTGAACTGGTAGTTCAAGAGTTCAGCACCTCTCATTTGCTCAACACCTCAATGGATTAGGCTTTAAAACAATAGTTTCAAATGAGAAACTTAATATTCTAATTTATTTTGTTAAAATGTCCAGATGCCTGCAAACACTAATATTTTGATATAACCTATCACAAATCAGGAGCCTGTTCCTGCTCCCATTGAAATCAAAGAAAACAGGATTGGGTCCCAAATGAACATTTCCACCCTACAGCTGGTTAGCTGTATTCTTCAGCACAGTCTGGAGTTCATTTAGATAATTTTGTCTCCGTGTAAACTGACTACAACATGTGTTGGTATGTCAGTGGATTTACAACACTTCTGCGTAAATGTAATATACAATTATTGAATGTGTATGGATTGAGAAGGATTCCCAAAATTGTTCAGGCTATTTCAGGCATCTTGAAAGTACCTGAGGTCAAACTGAAAACGTTCACAGTTAATAAGCTTGTTATTAGTGTGTTTATGTGGTCATAGTCACAAAAGGACATCTGTTTTTCTCAGAGGGTTGTTGAGGAGGAATTTTTCAGAAGGCCTAGTTTAATTAAAATATCCATCTATTTTACATCATATTTATAAAGATAATAAAACTCACTAACAGATTTTAAATTAACAATGTAGTATATCTGAAATACAATTGAACTTATGGTAGCTTCTGAGTTTGATTCACACAATTAAAGATTTGACCTTGAAGTATTTCATCTACAGGAGCCATCAAGATAACTGAACTACTAGATGTAATAATAATTAGTGTGATAAGCTTGCCAGTAAGGCTGAAAATATTGCAGTACAAAAGAGGAGACTAAAAAGAAAAGCATTAGTACTTTACTGCTAAAAGACTTCCTGATTTTTACAGATACAATTATTTCTTCTTACAGAATACATTTGTGTGTCTCATTCTGGGAAGTGCTCATGATGTAATTTAGTCTGATGCTTAATAGGAAATGTGACTTTAACGTGGCTATCAGCTGCCTTTTGATGCATGCCACTGATTACATGCAGTCTGGTAATATCAACAAAGGAATTTTTACTTGCCGTATAAGAAGTTCCTCTGCAATATACTTTATTACATAAGAACATGTAACTTTTTGCTTGATGATAGCTTAAGATGCACCCACTATTTAGCTGCTAAAGTAGTTAAGACTAAACAATTTTCATATAAAATATGGCATCAGAAGTAGTTTTTCAATGCATTTCTTTAAATATTTGGATCTCAATGCTTTCAGGAATTCTAGCTGATATTTACACAAAGCATTGGGAACAGAATACTAGTTTTTTATTTGAAGTATGTCTCCATCTAAAGGTTTCAGAATGTACTGTATATTTGTCTTGTAGACAAAATCTGATCTGTCTGGCTTTATGACATTTTTTAAACCAGTGAAGCAGAAAAAATATTCTACATTTGGCTAAATATAAGTTGTTAATTTACTACACAACAAACTTTTAAACAATAACATTTTAAAATATTTTGTCACCATGGAGTTTAAATGAAACATTGACAATAAAGTCGTTTATTATATTTCTTGTCAACAGAATTAAAATGTAATTGTCTGTCTTAAATTTGATCAGTAACTTTTCAGCTAGCACTAGGATTCCAGGAGAACAAAACACCACTCATCTACATATATACTTACACCACAACATGTACATTTGTTTAAATAACTGAGTTTCTGAGTGGTGCCAAAAGTTAGGATACTTAAAGTTGGAGCAGCATTTTTGCCTTGTCACATATGTGGAATTGTACATGAATATTATACATATGTCATTGTAACATTAGCCCAGGTGATTATGACAACTCTTCTTAGGTAATTATATATTTGGAGAAACACATTAATTTTGGAAAACAACTTGAAAATTACTGAGATCTAGTCTGAATTAACATCCATATGCTTAAAAATAACCTCATATAATGGGATTTTTTACTCCAACACTAAATTGTTCTTAGTTTAAAGAATATTGACCAAGACATGTTGGAGCTGCTACAGTATTATGTCAGTCCAGTAGTTACATAAGTCTGGACACAAATGAAAAAAAATCATTAAAAAATTCTGTACAAAAGAATGCCTATGCATTTTCCATACAATAGTCTAAGGATTCGGGGAAAAAAAGTTTTGCAAAATTTCACTTTAAAAATGTCTCTGTTTTGAGGAAAAAAAGGTAAAAATCTTTCTAAAATGAACATTTCTGGGATTTGTTTCCCTTTCTGTAAGCAAAAGCAACTGAAAGTAAGCTAGGGTTGGAGAAGTTTTTTAAAAAGTGCTATTGGGCTGAGACCTTGTATGCCCTGTTAGTGAGTTTCTATGGCAGAGAGACAATATAAAACCCTGAAGGCAGAGAATTATAATAGAAGCTTAGACAGCCTTCTTAACTATAGTGGCATGAATAGCCAACTTCAATAATACATTCCTCTTCATTGCAGAAGAGAAATGCTGCATAACCAACCTATTTTTTTCTTTATGTAGTGTACTGTGTGATTGCTAAATTACTGCATAATGTATTTGTAATATTTATAGTACCAACATTTAGTTAAAAAATGTTTATGTAAGATTTATGTTGATTTTTTCATTTCTCATTTAATAGCAGATTATGAAGAGTCTGTTTCATAAAGATAATTCTCCATTTAAATTCATCCGGCCATTAAATATTAAAATTATGTTTCTGATGCAATCTAGAACAAATTTGTCCAGCTTCAGTGACTATTTGCATTCATAAAAATTAGGCTTGATTAATAAAATTTAATTGCTTGATTAAGCTGACATTTTCATGTTTCAGCTGTGATTTATTAAAATGAGCCCCTGTCCCCTGGTCTGGTTGGGTAAGATAGTTTACTTTTCTTCTTTACTATATATGTAGTATCTAAGGAATAAATAAAAAGAGGAATGGTTCTCAGCAGAAAGGTTCTCATGTTACCTGTGGTCTCTGTGTTCTGAAGGAGCCCAAAGTGAGTATACAGATTGTGACCCATCTATAAAGGCTTTTTTTAGCCAATCACTGTGCTGTTGAGAGTATAAGCTGAGAACAGGTTGTATTTTTGCAGAAGTCAGCAACCAAGTTATAGAAGACTAATTTTGTGAAATAACCTTTGTGTACTTTCCTGCACTGATGAAAGAGTTTGGAATGCTATGTGTCTCAAGCAGAACCAATGTCAGGATTAGCGTTGCAGCCCATCTTACTGTATACAGGAGAAACAGAGCATTGTATTGTGAGATAGCAAACTACTGTTTGGTGAATATGGTGCACAACTGTTGCTGTGCAATCCTAAACAGCATTGTACAGTGAAAGCAACTCTGCATTTCCCTTACCTTTATGGGATTACAAAACAAAAGCTAGTTTATATGTATGTATTTATACGTGAACCTGAAGAATTTTATTCTCTGGCTACCACTACCTTTTTTAAATACAAGGCAGCTTTTCCTAATGAAGTAATGAACTCTCAAATGCTAATCCCAGAACTATCAGCAACTCTCGATGATACCTGGGGCAAACAACATAACCCCAGTGTTTCTCCATCTATTAAAAGAGACAATGCTATTTATCACCTTCATAGGTTTGTTGTGAGAATGTTTAGATAATGTTTCTAAAGCACAATAAAGAAAACCACTAGATATGTTGCCTGTTTGCCAGGCAGTAAAAATATCAGTTCCTTGCTTTCCGTCTCTCTTTGTTCTCCTTCAATAGGCCAAGTGGTCTGTCATTGCGTCATGCTCTGCTACTCTGTATGTAGTATATGGAGGCCCAAAACAGATTAGAAGTAAAAAAGGAGATCTTTTATTGCAGTAAAGTTTCACATAGAAAATTAATCAGGCTGCATCTTCGAAAAAACTTCCTTGCACCCACCCACAACCCCCTGGAGCATGCTCACTATAGCCTTAGGGCTTCTAACAGTAAATAGCTATTCTCACATTGGCCACCTTGGGGCAATAAGCATAACAAAAATACTTACAACTTTAGATAATGTTTTCACCCCTCAGCCAGGAGGCACTTGACATGAACTATCTGAGCCAGCAACACTTTCTATCAATGATTGACTGACAGGAAGTGTTGCTTCCAAAAATACAGATTCAGTGAAGCTGACTAGGAGGGGTTGACAGCAAGGTAGAAAGTGTACCAGAAATAGATACCACTTTGTTTCATACTGTCCCAAGATTCAACATCATTCATCCTTTAATGTTGCCACCTGGGCTCCTTTTCATTCTGCTTCCATTACAAAATCTTTTGCAATTTAAAAATAACCTGTCAAAAGTATTTCTTCTCTTTTGTCCAGTCTCTTTCTGGTTTTCTAACAGTGACCCTTCATCTTGTGTGTGCATTCATTTTCATAAAGATGTTCTAGGAGGAGAATTGCTAAGTTGAAAAGAAATGATTTTAGTGGGGCAGATATTCAAAGGCATGCTTATTGACAGGAGAAAATGTGAGCCTATGTGTAGTGTTTCTTTAAATAAAGCAAGAAAACAAGGAAGAGGCAGCTAGGAAAGGTTTCAGACAGAACCTTTGCAGTGAAAGAGAGAAAGAAACGCACTAAGGATAATATTATTTTACTTATGCTACTAAAGTTCCTCATTCAGTGTTAAAAGAAAGTGATTCTTTCTGTGATGCTTTGCAATTGTCATGACACGATGTAAAAAGTTTACTTAGTTTGAACCACACGTATTGCTGTGAGAACCTAGTACCACTAGTACTCGGACCACAGCCTTAGCAAAGGGAAACAGTCACATTAGGTGAGACCTAAAGCTAATGAACAGAAGTCTATACCTTTCATTTTTATTAATTCAAGTGAATCAGCTGGACAAAATCCTCCTTAAATCAGATGACCTGAACAAATGGTGAAGCTCATGTGATTCATCTGCATCTATAACTTATTTCATATTCATTCTTCTTTATGCGGATTAAAATGGTGCAAAAATGTGTGTAGTGTTAAAGACTGCTTAACAATAGTTAAACAGGATTTTTTAAAAAGTGGAAAGATTGTTTAGAAAGATGGGAGAACGTAATGTTTCCTTAAATCTGTGAACGCTCCACAGTGATAGGGCTAACCTTAGCTGTGGGCCACAAAGGTGGCTACCTAACATGCTGAATTTGTGGTGGTACAATTGTTTGTATTCTTTTGGAAAAAAGTTCCTTGCTCTTTGGAGGCTCCGCAGCAGCCTCAGCCCACTATCCTGAGTGAACACAGGAGTATGGCTGTCCTACTGGTGGGGTCAAAGAAGTGTTGCTACTGCTGTAAGTCCTTGACTCTGAGTGGGGGCAGTTCTTCTTCTCCCAGTCTTTCTCCCTTCCTGATGCATTTTTGCTTTGGTCTCACTTGCGGTATGTTGGTGGCAGCTTCTGAGGTTAGACGAAAATGTCAGAGTGATCATTGCTGTTGGCTAGGACAGTGGTAAGTGCCACCATGGAGGACAAACCTAGCCAAAGCTGGCACAGGTGTTGGTGACACAGCCAGTGGAGGCCAATGGGGCAACCAGGGAGATGTCTGTCTGCTGCGGTGACCCTAGGGCAGCATGAGCTGCTTGTAGGGCATAAACATGGGGTACTCACTGTAGAGCACCTGGACAGGGTATGAGAGTCCTGATCAGAGAATCTATGAAGCAAACGGGCCTTTGGCCACTGAGTAACCAGTGACAGGCCCCCAGAGTGACAGTGCCCTTCAGACAGGAGTCCACATAATGGGGAAGCAGTTCCAATTTTCCAGCAGGCTACTTCTCCTGCTGCCAACTTTACTCTAGGATCCTTTGTTGTCTTCTCTGCACACTCAGTCTCACCAAGATTACTTCTCTGCTCTGGGCTCCTGCACCTGGAGAAGTGCTCAGGACTCCTGAAGTAAAATTGTCAATCTGCTACCGTGCAAGAAGACTCAAGGCAAAAGCTGAAGCCCTGCCTCCCCTATCTTTCATCACAGGAAAAGAGGAGGGATGCAAGCAGTGTCATCATCTGGAGAACAAGACCAAAGGAGTACAAGGGCACTTTTGTGAGGGTTAGTGGGAAAATAATTATTAAAGAAAACCTATGCAAGTCAGATGGAGTTTAGGGTAGGTGATAATGAATTAAAATTGAGGTGTGTATATGTAATTTTGCCAAAGACACCAAAACATTTAGCTCCAGCCCTGTCCGCTGAAGCTCTTCTTCAGTGTTGGAACATTGCAACTCTGTGATAACTGACCACTGCTATGTGACAGGAAAGTAATGAAACAAGGTGTTTGGGGAAGCAGAGGGTAGAGTTGGAGACAATGACAAGATAGGCAGTACTCTCAAGTGAACCAGCAACCATAAAGGTGTTGTGTATGTGTGCATGAAATGGAAGCGAGTCAGCCTCCATTTATGACTGGACATATTAGCCTGCCTACCCTCTTGGCATTTTAGTTCGCAGCGAGTTTGCAATGTTTGTATATACTAATCTGTGGGTCTTTTGAGGAGAAACTGACCAGTGTCATATGCCAAAGAATGATGTAGGAACTAGAATTTAACCTCCCAAATTCATTGTGTTTACAATTTATCAAAAGCCAGACTACGTGACAGGTTAACTTAGCTCACACAGAAATGATCTGGGTGTGACTTGTGTTGTAACAAAATTCTTCAGATCATCTGACAAGAAAAGAAAGGATTATGTCACAACAGAATAAGCACCAATGTGTTACAAAAGGGTTGGCACTTATGAGGGCAGAGAAAATGATTCCTGTGCTGTAAAAATATTCTAAGAAGGATGACTTAAGGTTGGTTCATCTCTCATACCCAGATATTGACTCAGCAAATCATTTCATTGATGAGCAGCAGAGTACAGTCTCCTATGCTTCAGTTGGTTAGACAATTGAGATTGGCAGGTAGCAGGGGTATTAAAAATCGCAAAGAACTCCCCAGAAGTTCTCCTTTCAAGATTCCCAATGTGTCTGATTATTTTTCATTCATATTAGACAAGTTTAAAGAACAGTTCTTTATTAATGAGTATAAATTCATGTGCTTGGAGTTGAGCATTTAAAAACACTAATTAATAATAACTATACTTTGCTCTTATAATTTACAGAACCTTTAGCTTGACAATCTCAAAGCAATTTACAAAGGTGGGGCATATGCTTAGTTTACAGATAAGTACTAAGTGACTTGACTGAGGGCACACAACAAATCACTGCGAGAGCCAGAAATAGAACCCAGATCTTCCAATTTCCAGGACATTCTCTATCCAACAGAGCACATTGCTTCAATAATCAGTTATTTTTTTCATTGTGTAGTAATTTAGAAGGCAAAAATATTCTTGATGAAACATCGTAAAATTTCCACGATACATGTTAGTGAGCTCATCTAAGACCATCACATAAAGATTTGTGACCTATCTTGAAAGCCATCTGACAAGTGTACAGTTCTTAGTGGAAGAGAGGAATTTTGGCAGAATCAGCACTTTTTAATTTGGGTAACTAAAAAAAATGTCAGACTATAGTTTTTATAAGCTTTCAACAGGGCTACACACACACAGAAATTTTCAAAAGATTTGTTTGCCCTTTCCTAACCAGTAAAATAACCAAACATACACACCAGTTTTGAGGACGGCGCATGCTCTAATGCATTTTTTAAATTAGTTTCAACAAAAGTAGAAACATTTATTGAACAGCTGGAAAAAAAGTTCAATCACGGAAGAACTGTCCATCAAGCAGCAAAAACTGAAATGTTTTTGAAAGGAGTTTGTATTTAACTGGAGAAATTCATTTTCTGAAACAAACTCAGTTTTAAAATCTTGTCTTAGTATAAGTTAAAAAAACAAGTACAAGTATTTGCTTAAAAAAGTAAATACTTACTGTATCATGTTGCGTGTTATCTTTCCCTGATAGGATCAAGAAATAGTTCCATGCCAATAGTAACAAAAAAGCAAGCGGAATCATGTAGAGCTCAAAGTTCCAAACCACAAAAAGAAAAAGCTAAAAGATAGAGGAGAGATAAATGATTAAACTCTGAATTTATTCAAAGTAAGGAGCAGTACATTAAACAAATCTAAACAAAACAACACTCTTTCTTTCTGAACAGAGACCAGGAATGATTGGTTAATGTGGCTGAATGCGCAACTGAAACCACCAGTTTGAAAGCTGTTACACCTGTGAAAAATCAGTGGTGACATGACAAATCTAAGATAAAGCATGAAACTAAACATATACAAAAGAAAATACAAAACATTCCAAAAATGTGAAAACATTTGAATAAACAGCAATAACCATGTTTAAAGGATCAGAAATACTTTAGTAAAGATTTTGTTTAACTTAAAAAAAAATCCAAGGGTTTATTAAGAGAGAGAGTCTTCTTGGGGCACAGCTTTCAGCTAAAAATACTAAAGAAAAGGTGAACAAAATGACACTTGGACACGTATTTGTTGAGATTTTTCTCTTCTTGTAATAGACTTTCAGCTTTCACAGCTAACATTTTTAAAACTCTAGAATTAAACAATCTAAAATTACTTACTTGATTTCCTCTCACGTGACAAAAATAATAGCTGAAAATACTATGGTAAACAATACTATTGTTGAACCTGCCCCCAGTCTTAGCATTATGTATTGGTAACACTACATGCTTTTCTTCCAAATACTATATTCAAGCCTTGCACTTCCTTACATTTCTTCTGCTTTCTAAAATTAATCAAGTGCAGTGTACCAGAACTATGGCAAACCCAAACCAAAACATAGCTACTAGACCAGAGGTTCTCAAATGTCATTGCACCGTGAATCCCTTCTGACAACAATTACTACATGACCCCCGGAGGGGGGACTGAAGCCTGAGGCTGCCCGAGCCCCACCCCATGGAGGTGGGCCAAAGTCAAAGCCCAAGGGCTTCTACCTCAGGCAGGGGGCCTGTAACCTGAGCCCTGCCACCCAGGGCTGAAGCCCTCTGGCTTTGATTTGGTCCCAAGCGGTAAGGCTCAGGCTTCAGCCCTGGGGACCAGCAAGTTTAATACCAGTCCTGGTGACCCCATTCAAGATAAGTCACGAACCACTTTGGGGCCCTGACCCACAGTTTGAGAACCACTGTACTAACAAACTAAAAAATGGCTCCTTTTTCTATCCCTATACTTTAGGTACATTTTGGTTTGATCAAGAACTAAAAAGGGATTTTAATAATCCCTTAAAATTGAGGATTATGTTTAATAGAGCCAAAACAGAACATTGGATCATAAAAGACTAATGCAAATACCAGTGTAAAAACCTACATTTTAAAGAAATCCACAGTACCAGATCAATTAATTTGCCTTCTTCCATGCTACAGCCACCAAATGGCCTGCATATGAATGTCTTGGGAGACTGCAGGACAAGCTTGATAGCTATTAATATTTTTGCAACGGAAAGGTGTTATGTGGTATCATACAATTAAAGAGATACTGGCATTTTTGATACTCATTACTGCATTTGGGAAATCTGTATGTTGTTCAGGTTATTTAGTTTAAAAGGAAACCTATTAGAAGTAGTGTTGAGTAAGAAACAAGTTTTAAGAGAATTCCAGAGATCTGTAAGAATTACTTATGAGAGAATTCTTCTAAGGATTTACTAACATATATTTTGAGAGGAACATTTACAGGAGTGTGATTTAGCAAGAGCAACTCAAGTCAGCTTAAAACAGGAATCTCCAGCTCAGAAAAGAAACTCACCTCTATTCGCTCAGAAAAAGGCTTGAGCGAATAGGTAAGAACATAAGAGCGGCCATACTGGGTCAGCCCAAA
Source organism: Gopherus flavomarginatus (assembly GCF_025201925.1). NCBI lineage: Eukaryota > Metazoa > Chordata > Testudines > Testudinidae > Gopherus > Gopherus flavomarginatus. The sequence continues at coordinate 61,339,719 of NC_066619.1, forward strand.
GGTCCATCAAGCCAAGTATTCTGTCTTCCAACAGTGGCCAATGCCAGGTGCCCCAGAGGGAATTAACAGAACAGGTAATCATCAAGTGATCCATCCCATTGCCTGTTCCCATCTTCTGGCAAACAGAGGCTAGAGATACCATCCCTGCCCATCCTGGATAATAACCATTGATGGACCTATCCTCCCTGAACTTATCTAGTTCTTTTTTGAACCCTGTTATAGTCTTGGCCTTCACAATATCCTCTGGCAAGGAGTTCCACAGGTTGACTGTGCGTTGTGTGAAAAAATACTTCCTTTTGTTTGTTTGAAACCTGCTGCTTATTTATTTTATTTGGTGGTCTCTAGTTCTTGTGTTATGAGTAGTCAATAACACTTCCTTATTTACTTTCTCCACACCAGTCATGATTTTATAGACCTCTATCATACCACACCTTAGTCCTCTCTTTTCCAAGTTGAAAAGTCCCAATCTTATGAATTTCTTTTCATATGGTAGCTGTTCCATACCTTTAATCATTTTTGTAGGCTTTGATAGGAGCTCTGGAAGTAAACTCTGACAAACAGGGGAAAACAAATTCCAGAGACTGCCTGTTGTGAACTGCCCCTGCCTGCAGATGTCCCTAGTCTTAATTTTAAAGCTGGTGACCAGTAGATGGAGAGAAGTAATTCCTAAAGAAAGACCCAACTGCAGATGGCTTTCTAGAATAAAAACAACACCCTGAAACAAACTGGTGACCAGCTCCGTCTACGGAATACAGTTGTAACGTGCTCCTGGTCTTCAAGGGTAGTCCCAAGCAGAGGTCAGTATAATAATGCTCTCTAGTAAGAAGACAGACATAGTTAATTATGGCAAAGCCTACATTCGGAGGGAAAGAGTGTAAGCTCCTAATCTGATGCAAATGAAAGAAAGCATTATTGGTTACTGCTGCAAACTCTGAATCCATGCATGAAAACAAAGGACCCTTCGGCTAGAAACCTTTAACAATACACAGACATTTCCAATGAATACAAAGAGTAGATATACACTGCCATGTCATCTAGATGATTTTCCTGATCTACCAGCATTATTTCCATCTTGTCTGGAATAAGCTTCAACCAATTTTCTCATTAAAACCCCTGTCTCAGTCAGACACTAGTAAAGCAAGACCACCACATTTGCTATGAAAATGAAATGAATAGCTATGGGAAATCAGCATAGTGATAGGACTGCAACTCAATCTGCTTCACTATCTCTCCTCACCCCACCCTGCCATTAGAAAAATGCACAATAAATAAGACATGTAACAAACTAAAAACTCATAATATTAGAAAGAGACTAATATACATGAATATCCAGGGCAAAATGATGAAAAAAAATTAGGGGTATTTTTCAGTTCCCACAGACAAGGCATCTTACAACTATTTAAAAAACAAAAAGCAGTGTATACGAATCTATTGCTTTAATTTCATTTCATCCATGGAAGGGAAGAGAAACTACATATTCCTCCATTAAACAAGTACAGATAATATAAGAATAAAACAGGTGGAAAAGAAAAGGAAGAAGGATGAAAGGTTCCTAGGCCCTACCCATACCTGTAAAACATCCAATTGAACATGGACTATATCTGCTATGATCTCTTTTAAAGAAATAATGGGTCCTCTCAAGCTTAAAAGAAAAAAAAAAAGGGATCTTCATTACTACTGAAACAAGTCAACTATTTTAAAGGAGGAGTGGGTGTCCCAAAGGTTACAGTTTAATATAGCTGCCATTTTCTGCATAAGATACTACACAGGAGGATTTTTTCCTTCCTTTCCCTCTGCAGACAAGGATTTCAAGAGCATAGGCATGAACCGGTCATTTACAACATCACATCAGTTGATACCCTTCGTGAGATATATATGCATAAAATGATTATTCAGTGAGACACGTGATACTACCCTAGTGTACCACACTTCAAAAAAATAATTTAAGTTGGAATATTGAATATCCTATTCTTTTGCAAACTATAGTATTTTAAAAAGAAATCTCATCCAAAATGATTAACACTTCCTACTGTTCAGGAAAAATAAAAAAGCCTCCCTTTCAGGCTAGCAGCTGTGGATCATTAGCTTTCCAGTGATGAGGTGTGTTTGATGAGTATTTTTCTTTCTAATTAAGAGATGAGATTCTCTATTTGACTCTCTCTTCAGACAGAAGCAAAGAGAAAGCTTTCTGCCAATGTGGAAAGGCCATATCCTACAGAACAAGTATTTCAGATGTCTTTATCTACTCCCTTCTAATTTCATTTCTTTTTTTAACTGAATCCACATTTGCACCCAAGCCTTCGCAGCATTTACCTAATTGTCACCTAAACCTGCCCCTATTATATTACCCCTATTTTTTACTGTAATTAAACATGTTTCAGACATTTTACCACTAGGAAAGGAAACTGTGAGAAATAGTCAAGTAAGTCCTAGATACTATGGCCCATATATCTTCACTACAGCTGAAGGTGCAGGGAGGGAAGGTGCAAGTGTGGTTGTAAACTACCTTTGTAATCCCCAAGCCTGGGCTGGCTGTGCTAGGCTAGTCCTTCAGGATAAATTACATTAGAAAACTGAGATTAAGGCATGATCATGCCATCTTCATTAATACATGTAATTTTTACTCCAATGAAAAATTTCATTTACTTAAGTGGTATTTCTCTCATAAATAAGGGTTACATGATTGAGTCCTTAAGGACTTACCTCCAAACTTCATACAGAGTCTTTGCCACAGCCAGGAACAGAGTCTATGTTTGTAACTCTGTGCTTTAATCATAACATCACCCTTCCCCCTTTAAGCTTGAAAGTGTTCTTGTGGGTATTATTCTTTTCTCATGTTTTTGTACTCTTAGATGTTTTCTCAAAAAAATTGAAAGAAAACATACATAATGCATTGCTTGGGTCTCTATCTACATGCCGTAGGTTTTGAGGCTTCAATGTAATAGTGTATGTTCTCTGCACTGTAAAACACTGGAATAACTGTTTCAGTTGAATTTGGCCTGTAGTCTGTTGCCTGTTCCGTTAAAAAAAACAAACACCCCCTCCCCCACAAAGAATGTAAGTACTGCCTTTGGTGGTCAATTCCCATCTCACCCTCGGTGGTATTTTTATTTTTAAAAAAGCATTTTCTTCCGCTTCATTGGATCCCAGGCATCCTGCAAGTGTAAATGTAAACATTGTATTTGAGTCAGAACACGCACATTCAGATGGGCATGGAGAAAATGAGCTTTGTGAGCAAATATTAAAATACTCCCACGTTTTTCAGGCTGATTACCTGATCACGAGGTCTAGGTGAAATTCAAAAGGTCTGAATCTTAGCCTATCTATCTACATCTACAATATGCAAAAGTAGCCTGGAAAAGAGTGAAAGCATGGTGTGATAGTTAAAGAAAAGTATCAGGAGCCACCCCATTCTCAAATCTGCAATGTGACCTTGGTTAAGTCACTTAACATCTTACCTCAGTTTCCCCCACTTAAAAATGCCTCTTTGGAGCCCTGAGAGTGTTCTAAATCCTTTGAGGAGCTATAAATACAGTAAGAATTAACATTTACAGGAACAAACTATTGTGAGATTTCCTATATTTTCGCCTTTCAGTACTGTGGAAATGTACTGAGCACTCCATTTCACTCCGATCTGAATTTTTTCCCCTTTCATCCCGCCTAGAATCAGGAAATGTAGAGGCTTCCAAGATGAAAAATAATTTCATAAAATGTTAAGTAACCTATTATTTTAACCTAAAGAAGCGTTAAGTTGAGGTTCAGTTCAAGCTTTAAGTGAAGTTTCAGGTCAATTCTTATTTTAATCCCAGCCCTGATAAACCCTTTGGCATATCAAAAATTATGTTGCCTCTCTAGTTAGAATACTTTGGTGCAGTATAAAGAAAAACAGTTGATATCAAAGTCCGCATTTCTTAGCAGACAGGATAGTTCTAGTCCGTCTACACTACAGGATTATTCCGATTTTACATAAACCGGTTTTGTAAAACAGATTGTATAAAGTCGAATGCACGCGGCCACACAAAGCACAATAATTTGGTGGTGTGCATCCATGTACCGAGACTAGCATCGATTTCTGGAGCATTGCACTGTGGTAGCTATCCTGTAGCTATCCCATAGTTCCCGCAGTCACCCCTGCCCATTGGAATTCTGGGTTGAGATCCCAATGCACAATCGTGCAAAAACAGTGTCATGGGTGATTCTGGGTAAATGTCGTCACTCAATCCTTCCTTGGTGAAAGCAAAGGCAGACGATCATTTCACGCCTTTTCCCTGGATTGCCCTGGCAGATGCCATAGCATGGCAACCATGGAGCCCGTTTTGCCTTTTGTCACTGTCACCGTATGTGTACTGGATGCTGCTGACAGAGGCGGTACTGCAGCGCTACAAAGCAGCATTCATTTGCCTTTGCAAGGTAGCAGAGATGGTTACCAGTTGTTCTGTACTGTCTGCTGTGCCATTGTAAATTGGTGATGAGATGACGGTTATCAGTTGTTCTGTACCGTCTGCTGCTGTCATGGGTGCTCCTGGCTGACCTTCGCTGAGGTAGGCCGGGGGCGCAAGACAAAAATGGGAATGACCCCCCCGGGTCATTTCCTCCTTCATGTTGTATCTAAAAATAGAGTCAGTCCTGCCTAGAATATGGGGCAAGTGTACTAGAGAACCAGTGTATCAGAGAACCAAAGAGCACAGCCGCTCCGTGTCAGATCCCACAGAAATGATGAGCTGCATGCCATTCTAGGGGATGTCCGTGCAACAACTCCACCCGTTGCTTTTCTCCTCCCCCAACCCTTCTGGGCTACCATTGCAGGTTCCCCCCATTTGTGTGATGAAGTAATAAAGAACACAGGAATAAGCAACACTGACTTTTTAGTGAGATAAAATGAGGGGGAGGCAGCCTCCAGCTGCTATGATAGTCCAGGCAGGATATTAAACGGTGGAGGGGAGAGGAGCCCAGCATCCCGCTGCTATGATAGTCCAGGCAGTACAGAATCTTTTCTTTAGACATGAAGGGGGGGAGGGGGGCTGAACTCCATCAGTTGCTATGATGAGGACGGTTACCAGCCATTCTGTACCATCTTCCAGGAATAACCAGGAGTCATTCCTATTTTTACCCAGGCGCCCCAGGCCAACCTCAAAGGAGGCCAGCCAGGAGCACTCACAGGCTGATGACGAAGACAGTTACCAGTCCTACTGCACTGTACCATCCGCCACCAGGGAAGGGAGGAGATAGGATGCTCCTGCTCATTGCCCCAGCACCATGTCTACCAGCAGCATGCAGTAGACATACGGTGACATTGAAAAAAGTCAACAAACGATTTTTTTCCCTTTTCTTTCACGGGGGGGGAGGGGGAGTAAATTGACGAGATACACCTTGAACCACCCCGGACAACGTGTTTGACCCTACAGGCATTGGGAGCTCAGCCAAGAATGCAAATGCTTTTCGGAGACTGCAGGGACTGTGGGATAGCTGGAGTTCTCAGTACCCCCTCCCTTCCTCCATGAGCGTCCATTTGATTCTTTGGCTTTCTGTTACGCTTGTCACACAGCACTGTGCTGTGAACTCTGCATCATAGCCTGGAGATTTTTTTCAGATGCTTTGGTATTTCGTCTTCTGTAACAGAGCTCTGATAGAACAGATTCATCTCCCCATACAGCGATCAGATCCAGTATCTCCCGTACAGTCCATGCTGGAGCTCTTTTTGGATTTGGGACTGCATCGCCACCCGTGCTGATCAGAGCTCCACGCTGGGCAAACAGGAAATGCAATTCAAAAGTTCGCGGGGCTTTTCCTGTCTACCTGGCCAGTGCATCCAAGTTCTGATTGCTTTCCAGAGCGGTCATAGTGGTGCACTGTGGGATACCGCCCAGAGGCCAATACCATCGATTTGCGGCCACACTAACCCTAATCCAATATGGCAATACAGATTTCAGCACTACTCCTCTCATCGGGGAGGAGTACAGAAACCGGTTTAAAGAGCCCTTTATATCGATATAAAGGGCCTCGTTGTGTGGATGGGTGCAGCGTTAAATCGGTTTAACGCTGCTAAAATCGGTATAAACACGTAGTGTAGACCAGGCCTTAGTTTTTCCATGCCGATAGTTTGTATTATAAGTCAATAGTTATATTATATTTAAATTCTTTCATGTAAGCATGGTTTGACTCCAGCTATTAAAGAAGCAAGTATGAGAATTACATGTGACTCATTTGATGTGTTTCAACCCACCCAATCTTCTTTTGAAACATCTCTATAGCTAAATGGACTTATTTCACCTGAACTACCTCAAAGACGATGCTATCATCCAATCATAACATAATGTAGGTTACCTGTGTCTTGACAAGTGTGTCAGCACCAATAAAACCTGCCTGTTAGAGGCTTGAAAGATTTTTATTTAAATTTAGATTTTTTCCCCCCACTTACAACTTGTACTGACATTTCACATCATTTTATAGAAGTTAAAGAAGAAAGTGCTATGACTTTGCTTTGAGGATACTGACAATTCCAAAAAAAGCAAGCCCCAGAGTCTGTGAATGCAAGCATCACATTAACAGCACGTGAATTACAGATGTAAAATTCCTACCACTTATGCCTTCCATATAGCAAAAGTTAGGTGGAAATAAAAATGACATATTTACAAAGGAATCTGTAAATATTCACAAAATGTTGACTCTCTTACTAAAAACAACGAGGAGTCCTTGTGGCACCTTAGAGACTAACAAATTTATTTGGGCATAAGCTGTCATGGGCTAGAACCCACTTCATCAGATGCATGGAGTGAAAAATACAGGAGCAGGTATAAATACATGAAAGGATGGGGTTGTCAGTAACAGTAGGGAGAAATTACTATTGGGGAAATTAAGTTTACGTTTTGTAATGACCCAACCACTCCCAGTCTTTATTCAGGCCTAATCTGATGGTATCCAGTTTGCAAATTAATTCCAGTTCTGCAACTTCATGCTGCAGGTTCTCCTACTGGTTTTTGAATGTTATGATTCCTGATATCAGAAACATTCAAAAACCAGTAGCTTCAATCTCTCTGGTCACTCAACAACAGACCTAAAAGTGGCAATCCTTCAAAAAAAAAAAAAACTTCAAAAACAGACTCCAACGTAAAGTTCCAGAACTTAATTTCTCCCTACTGTTACTCACACCTTCTTGTCAACTGTCTGTAATGGGGCCACTCTCTTATCACTTCAAAAGTTATTTTTCCTTCCTTGGTATCCTCCTGTTAATTGATTTATTGTGTTAGACTGACCTCACACTTTCCCACATCCTTTCATGTATTTATACCTTCTCCTGAATTTTTCACTCCGTGCATCCAATGAAGTGGGTTCTAGCCCACGAAAGCTTATGCCCAAATAGATTTGTTAGTCTCTAAGTTGCCATAAAGACTCCTCATTGTTTTTGCTGATACAGACTAACATGGCTATCACTCTGAATCTTGGGTCATTCTCTCTTTCACTTTAGATTTTCTACCTGGCTACTTCAGCTCAGAAATTCTTAAGCCTGTTCACTGAAAAGATCAGCGCATGCAGGTCTACTGCCATTCTGGACTGAAGTTCAATACATATTTGTTCTCTCAGATTTACAAACACACAATTAAGATAAAATGGTATTACTCTGCCTGTGACAAATACACTGGTATCAAGTAACGACTGCCCTACAAAGATACATTAGTGACTAGATCAAAGAAATGCCTCAGAATAAGACTATTAGGTTCATCAAAGCTTGTCCCTTTTTAGTACTCCATTTCCCCAACAAAGTCTCAATTTTTTTTCTTGAATGACCCATGCCTTTGTCTCTGCAACATTACCTAGGAAATCATTCTATACATTAATTATTTTTAAGTGAAAAAGTGCTTTTAATGCCTCTCCTCAATTTGTTTTTGTTTTGCTTTTCCATGTGCATCTTAAGCAGAGTTACTGTTTTCAGTGCAGCACTGATGCAGGGGTAATCACTGTCTAAAAGATTCAGGGCATTATATAAATCAGTTATATCCCTGTTAAGTGTCTGATTTTTCTCTAGGCTATACAAAATGCAGCTGTTTAAGCCTTCCCTCATTGCTCATGCCTTCTAGGTTTGAGATCAATCTAATTCTTCTTGCCTCTTAAACTTCCTCAATGACTGTTTAACACAATTACAGAACTGAACATACTATTTCATTTCAAAGTGCCTTGATACAAAAGGTATCATTTCTGTACAATACTTTACATTTTAGACACATTTTCTAAACACTTAAATCTATTTTACAACATTGTCTCTATATTTTTACATAGGAATTTACTGCTTTACAATTTCAGCAGGTTCTTCTGTAGTTTCTCACCGATAGGAGGAGGTATTGAATGTGGAAATGGCTAAATGTGTATGACTTTACTACACCTGCAAAATTAACGTTTCTTTTCCCATAATAACCCAGGTGAAAATCCTTTTGAATTATTTACCTATCTCTATGTGCTCACTGCAATAATCAAATATACATGATCAGCAAATATAACCAATTTAGAACTTACTTACACACAAAAGTTGCATCACTTTGTGCTGCTTTAACTATACTGATATAGCTAAATTCCCCTCCAACCCAACATGGAAAGGGAATAATCAGTATAAGGCACCTTTATACGAGTATAACTGTGCCCACATTAGGGATTGTACCTGTTAATTATTATACAATCACACGTCTAACCAAAACAATTATGCCAGTACATCATCTGTATGTAGTCCAGGCCTGGGTTTGTCTCATCTTATTGTTGTAACTCCTTAGACCTGGTCTACACTTAATATACCTATGTTTGGAAAAGCTGTAGTATAGATACAGTTATACCAATCTGACTGTTCTTATATCATTTAACTGCATCCACAGCAGAGTGTTTTGCTGGGTTATCTATACTGGTATAGCCAGCAAAACCCTTTTAGTGTAGATAAGGTTTGACATAATGTTGGGTGAAGTTCACTCTTTTCTCGTAAGGCTTTTGTAACTGTGTGGAAATACTATGAGGGCTGACTTAAAACTTTGCGCAAGCTGTAGAAATGCAATATTACACTTCTGTGGCCATTATTCCAGCAATATAGATTGGAGAGATCCTGGTGAGCTCCTTCTTCAGACTGTTGAAGAAAAGTTTTTTTTTCAACTCAACCATAGTCTCAACTAGAAGAGGATCTGTAGCTTCTCACCTATACTAGCTACTCCATTCCTTCTGCCTGGTCAGTTTCCATCTGCCTCTTCATTTTCACTGGCTTTTCCACCAAGCCCCAAATTGTATCCTACCATAGAATTCCTCCCCGTCCCCACTCATTTGCCCAATGGGCCTTTATCCCGAAACACATCATTAGGGACACAACAAAACTACATGGCATTTCAAGACAGGAAATGAAGAAACTGTACAATTATGGGAACTTTCACTTTGACTCTTGAGGAATACTGCTCAACTTCTCTTCCTGTATCTGAAATAGCCAGTGACTATCCAAATATGGAAAAATAAATGAAATATCTGCCAAGATATTTCCTTTTTCCCTGGAAAAAAATTGAATTTTCTACTTCTAAAAGTAACCAGCTGCATAAATTTAAATTTATTAAACACCTTTATTATTACTAGAAAAGGCACATGTTCTAACGTAAAGAATTTCCATTCAAATGTACAGAGCATCAGGATATTCAAGGTAAGTCTAGCTGCTGTACAAGCAAATTTTGTGGTTGCATTTGGTAAACAGGAAAATGTATACTTTGCTGGCTGTACAGTCCAAGTTGACATTTAAGCAGTAGTAATTAGGATTCAAAGTCACCTGGTCAAGAGGAAAGCGGGTTTTGTAGTTTTGTTTCAGTCGGTCTGTACACGAAGATACTTTCTAAGAAGAGACTATAGAAAATTATGCAATATGTCCTAAAATCCAATTTCACAGATCAGATTTGATTTGCCCTTAAACAGAACTCTCCTGGGAAATATTCAAGGCCAAATTTTCAGATTAGACTTAACCTGCAGTTTTGCTCCCACAAATATTTGTTGGTGGTGTTAGGTCAGTTGGACATGTAAGTACCTGGTTGTATATACAAATTGGTTACTTTGATCTCCAGGGGACTTTAATTGTTTCTACAAAGTACTGCTTTTCCAAATCTGTCTATTCATTCAGACCCCAAACTTTGTATCATTAACCTTCCTCCTCCGCCCACCTCCTTCTCCCAAAGAGAAGTCAAGTAGGAAACCAATTTTTTTTTAAAACCCACAAGAGTATCTCTTTATTCAAATTTTACTATATGTGGATTTGTTTAAATTTCCCTGTGATTTTTTATTTTATTTTCAATATTAGGCCCATCTGCTAGGTGCTGATTGCCATTAACACTCATTTGGCTTAAACTTATTTGGAATCATGTGGATTTATTTTCATTTTTTAAGATCAGCATCCTACCTAAGTGAGCTTTCCATGATGATTTTCATCAGTCTCCTAACTGATGACCTGCTCCATTTTACTGTTATGGGATGCCTAGAACATTGGCTAGGAGTAACTGCTAAATAAACAAACAGTGCTAAAGATTTGTTGACTTTTCATTCTCCCAAAATACTTAATATCTGCGTCTCAATTGGAAAGTCATTCTGCTGATGTTAGTTAAAAAAATAGCTAAACTCCATGTAAATACATTTTAAGGAATAATAATATATTTCAGCTATTTTACCACCCTTTGTAACTTCATCTTCCAGTCTGTCTTTTAATTTTCTAATTTTCTCCTTCACTGATTTCAAATCTTATTTCCTCAGTTTTGGAAAAAAACTTCACAAGTTATGGTTAGCATCTCTAGCAATGTCTGCATGTTTCTCTTTGCAATTCAAGTATTAACCTTAGGCTGATTTAAGAGACTTCTCTTCTCTTTACAGTATTTTACTCTTGCAATATGATCCCTAAGGGGAAAAAAGGATTTTTTTTCTTGATTGATCTGCTAGTTATTTAATTCTGGACAGCGCTATATATTTGTATACTAGGTATATATTTCTCTTCTATATTTACCAAACCTCTAAACACTCTTGTATCAAAAAGGCTGCAGTAATAGGAAGTCAACAGAGAATACTGTTTCGACTGCAAAGCAAATCAAGCTCCCACTGTTCAAACAGCCTGAATTCTGTGGTAAAAAGAAAAAAGGTAAAAAGAAAGGCCCTAGGCCAAGGCCACTGAGACAGGCAGGTATTTTTAGATACCTAGATGACTCTAATACAATTCTACAATACTTTCTTTAAACAAAATGCAACAAAACAATTCTTTAAGCTCCTTCTAAGCTTGATTTTCTTTAGGAAAATGCACAGATTTTTGAGGAAGCTAAAGTACATTCAGGTAGAATTAAAAACACCTGTGCTATAAACAAAATATAGATATCTGTTATTAACATAAACAGTGGAAACAATGTCCTTTCCATTCAACACATTTACTACTGCACAACGTCCCAGAAAAGGGATGGAAAACAAAGAATTTTGTTGGTATTTATTTTCCACTCCAGAGGCACAGAGGGCACAGCTTCAACTTGCTCAGTGCAACTAAGATATTAGGTATAAACTATGAGTCAATTTTATTTCCATGTGCCTTCACTAGACTTAGTCCCCTTTGCACAGATTCAGCAGCAGAAGGGGACTTAAAATTGCCCTATGCAGTGGGAGAATCCACAGCTTGTGTAGCCCATATGCACCACTTTGGAAGTAGGGTATGTGTTCAGAGCCAAGAAAGGAAGGGCCAGAGCACAGTTCATTCCAGTGATCTGGAACTCTTCCTGCTGGTATTGTAATAGGGTCAGCTGCCTCCTGTGCATCCCCTCAGAGTCTAGGATCACACTATATGCAGCCTGCCTTTATTTTCTCCCTCTTCAGGCACCTTAAGAACTCACCCAGTTCCAAAGTAGTTCAAATGATCCCCTTGTGGGGGTTAAATTTGTTGAGTCCTCCAATACATACTGGCCCTCTGGACCCCAATCCTAGTTCAGTATTTATCTCCTGGCACGCCAAAATAACATACACATACTCACACAGTCTGTATCCCAAGTTTCAGCTGGACACAGCCCCCCCTCCGAAGGACTGTCTTTCTGCTTCCCAGCTCCTCCTGCTTGGAGTTTGCTCTTCTCCTCAGGCTGTCTCAGCTGGTACCCTACCCATACTCATTCAAGGCCCTGCAAGAGCATTCTTACTTCCTGCTGTGTCTACAGACATAGCTCTGGTGTCCTGGGCTTCCCCCCTTCAGTGCAGTTTTCTGCTACTTTTATACTGGAATCACCTGATTCCTCTCAGGTAGGGCTCATTCTGCAATCACAGCACCTTTGCCCCAGCTATCCAACCCATAAGGCAAGTCAGCCTGTTATGGGTATAAATTAGAGAATTCCTGAGGCTGGTCCCAGGATTGGGGGGCGGAGGCGGGGGAGTGGTAGAGGGAGTATGACACAACTTACACTCCTCTCTTCTTAGATTGTATTAAGGTCAGATCAGCTGCATCTGAGTGTTAAGCTCTATATCATCAGGAACCCAATAACACCTTCTTGTGACTAGAGAGAGAGTCACATTCTGAACTGATGAGGATTAGCAAGCAACGGAGAATTGGGCCTTGTATACCTGAGGATGGGGACTATTTCAGTTACATACATTTGATGATGGCTGTGACACATTTATCTATTGTGAATAGGCTGCATCAGTGCCCACATAACTGGAGGCTTACTGGGAAAGCTGGAGATGAGAAGCACCTGGACTTCTGAAATGAAATACGTCCATCGGATAATGGAAGTATTATGCGCAGACAAAACAGAAGGGGTTTACTTAGCAAAACCAAGTATAAGGCAATAAAGTGTCTGCTTTTGGCTTATAACTAAGGGAAGAACATGAAATTTCGGGGAGAGTTAAGACACGATCACAGGAAGTGGATGCTATAAAAATTTATGACATGTGGGGACTGAATGGAAAGCAAAGATGGAGAACAACCATGAGTGAACAAAACAGGCAGAAAGCTCTGTGGAGTCAGGTGAACTGGGTAGGAGAGAATTTGGAAGAAAACAGCATGTCATGAAAGTAAAAATATAGTTGTATTATAATCATGCTGACTAACTTAATTTTGGCATGAGATTTTACATATTTTCATTTCAGTTTGTTAATGTTCGTTCTCATCAGCTTATCTATAGTCCTACCCATTGTACTGAGAAATAAATTCTCTCTCCATTCATGCCAAACACAGCAGAAAAACTCTTTGAAAGAGACCAGCAATAGTTTATTGGTAAATGCTGGTCACCGAGACGGACTCTCTTTGTTTTGTTGGGTTTGTTTTCCTCAGTATATTACATCAAGGAAGCAGAAATGAAAACTGATGATCACAGCAGGAAGAGTGAAATAAAGCTGGAAACTGCTTCCCACTGTTTTTGTTCAAGCACTTAAGGTACTGCAGAAAAATTCTGCATCTTTGTACAGCTACAAAATAATAATCTTGCCATTCCAATTGTTTCTTCATAATGAAACTTATCAATGTGTTTTTACATGAACTAAATTAAATCAAGTATAGAAAAGACAGGTGTGTGCTGGCAGATTTCCCATGGTTTTTATAGTCATTTTTCCAGCCATCAAGTGCTGCAATCTAAGCTGGCTCCCTCTTTACAGTCAGCTTTCTTTGCTACATTAGCTCACAGGGAGACAGGTGTGGCTTTGTGCTCTAAGTATATGACACTTTGCAGAATCCAGCTCACCTTTCAGTAGTTCACTGTTTCAGCTACATTACACTTATTTATTTATACTGTTGCATTCCTGACATGTTTAGCCATACTTGAGCATAGAAATGTTCAAAGTCTTCTTCTTACTCTAATTATTATATATGCATTTACCAAACCAGCTACATCATCAATAACATTTACTAATCCAATAAAGATGGATATTTTATTTTAGATCTGCTCATTTTAAAGCAAATCTTAGAAAGGTGGGGATAGAATGCACAGTATGGTATTGTAAGCAGCTGCCTACAAAATATAATGCACCCTTTCTTGCTAGCCATTGACTTTGTAGTGTGCCAGATTTTCCAACTTCAAAACAAGGACAGCACCTTTCTAACATATTATACGTAGTCAAATAGGGAAAGAAGATTGTTATCCTTAGAAGTAGTTCTTTCAGGAAGTTGGACATCTCAGAAGGTTAAGCAAGCAGATCCTAAAATTGGAGGTTTTGTTTTGCTTATATACAAGAATTTTCATTCAATATCAAGATTATTTCAGCCAAACCAGGACATCTGGATAACGTACACGGCAATGCCCCTTATATGCAGGTTGCCTAACATTTGCCGTTATAAAAGATTCTTGCAATTTTTTTTTCCAGAAACTTTAGCCCCTTCACTGTTTGAAGCAGGCTTTTGAAATTTAGCAGAAAGAAAAGCGAGCGGCCAGTCAGATTTAGTTGAGTTATAAACTGTTTAATATCACCACTTCCATTCTCTCAAGATGCTTTGATTCATGCCAAAATAATAGTTGAATATGAACATGCTAGTCTAAGCCTGAATCCATACCACTATCAAAGGAGCAGCAGCAGAAGACAATGCACGGGAAACCCATGGAGCAGATAAATAATGTGGCAATCCTGTGGAAAAAATTATTATGAGATCATATAATTGAACACTGCATCATAATGCATATGCACATGGGGCTGAATTAAGGTTGCACAGGAAACCTTCATTCTAGCATTTCCTAAATTCTGAGTGCTTGGCTTTGCCACCTTAATGTTCTCTTATCATAGTTCTGTTTTTGTTTTCTGAAAGAATTTCCTAAAATTTTAAAAAGCAAACTGAAAAAACCCTGAAATTCCAAAACATTGAAGCAGACTGATGGGTCATGAGCAGGTTTGGAATCTCTCCTCCATAGCATCATCCTCTACCACTTGAGCTAATGGAGTAACTCATCACAATAGTAGACTGTTATCTCCTTGTAGACCTGCTGCTAGAGGGCAACCAGATACACTTTGCCAGTGTGTTTCACAGCTATTTGCTAGACAGCAGAGAAATGTCGAGACTCAACAATTCAATTCCTGATCCTGCTGGAGTGTGTTCTCTAGTGGTTATAGACTCTTTGCCACATATCTCTGTCCTGTTTTACTCCTATCCTCTCTCACCAGTTCTTGACCCCGTAATCCCCTGCTGCTCTCCCTCCAGCTTCTGCTTGTTCTGCCCTCCTTCACTCCTGACCCTGTACTTCATCCCTGCTCATATTATCCTCCTCCACTCTCTGCTCCTATCTTTCCCCACTCCCTGCCTCTCATCCTTGTTTGTGCTCTTTGTTCCTCTCCTTGGTCCCTCTCCTCACATCTTCTTTCCTGTCCTCATTTCCTTTCTTTTGCTCCTGTCCCCCAGCTGTTGCCTATGACCTATCCCCCACACTCCTATCCCTTTCCCCTGCTGCTTCCCTTTTCTCCATTCTTCTCCATGTGCCTCTGCTCCTTGTCCCCCACAGCCTGCATCACTTCTCCCTCTCTCCCCTTCACCCCCACATTCAAGTCAGGGTGCTCCCTTCTTCCCCTCAGTGTTGTAGGGCACCAGCATGTGAAACACAGAATGCAGAAAAGACAGCTCCCTGCCCTCAGTTGCTGTGGCCAGAGCCATGGCAGCCCTCAATAACTGGGAGGATCAAACTGCATGGAGGGTCTTGCCCAGTGCCTGGAGCCCCATGCCGGGGCATGCTCAGTCACTCTAGCCAGTGAATATGGAATATTTTGGGAATATAATCCTCTAACTAGTCTGTACTGAGCATAGGCTAATGTGTAATTTTGTTTAAAAGGCTCATAAGTTGGCCAACTCTGTGCAAATTTTCATGGATCTGGCAAAAGGCACACCCTTCACACCAGGATAAACCCTCTGCCAACTTTACAGTTCCTTCTCCAAAGGTTGGAGGTGATAGAGCTTCTCAATGAAATGGTTATAAGTATTTTAACATGGGCAACACAATGTATTTTTCCCTAACCTTGTTTTCTGAAACAACTAAATTGTTTTGGCTGAATTATCCCCAAAATGTTGGACACTCAGTATGGAATATTTCAGAGCAAACAGTTAAAATTTGTCAAAAGTTACAAGCTACTGAAAACAGGGTCTTATAATGCAAAGTGTTAAGCAACCTTAACCACAGGCAGCACTACCTTCACCATCTGTAATAAATATTAGACACAAATAATGACTTGAGATTTGAAGGGTTGGAAAATATATTCACAGGGGGTCAACATTAATCAAAGATACCTTTCTCTAATTTCCAGTTTTTATAGATCTCCTATTTTATCAAAAAATACAAACCAGAATGTCCCTTTCCATAGTCCCTTCATATATCTTCAGTGTTCGAACTCCAAAAACAAACAAACATGCCAAGCTCATCTCTTCAGAGCTCACCATCTTCTGGTAATCAAAATTCTTTCCTGCTCCCCTTCCAAGGCTTTAGTTTAACAAGGCTCAGCGGCATCTCATTGTCTGAGCTCTGGCTCCACAAAGCCTCCTCTTAGGAGCACTACTCAGTTGGGGTGCATCAAGAAATTCAAGAGAGCAGCCAGGGGCACCAACCACACATACACCCCATCATAGGGAGCAGTGAATGAGTCTTAATGAACATATATAAATAACAGTCATCTTTCCTGCCTCTCTTTCTCTAGAATAGAAATAATATACAAATAGAGTTAGATTTTCCAATCTCTATTACGCATCTTTGACACATATATTATGGGTTAAATATTGTTCTCAGTTTCACCTGTCTGGGACTGAGTCTCCATTGCTTTGCAACTTGTGTAATCATTTACAGTTGTGAAAAGTGACTGTAAGGTGCCAGAAATCATAAAGTGTCTCACACCCATGGCACGCTCCCTCTAGACAGGTTTAAATGACTACACAAAGTGCAAGTCAGTGGAAAAGTCTGGCCCAGATCCATGCGTACAGCTCTGAAGAGCACACATTGTAGCTCAGGAGTGAAGGGTAAAGAGGACTTTTTCAGGCCCCTATCTCTCAGCACATGAGCTTTGTTGACTGTTAATGATCCCATTGAGCCAACATGGCAACTTGGGATGGATGGGGTGTACACAAGCCTCAGCTATATCCCTTTTCACTTGTCACGACCTCTACACCCTCAGAGGGAAAAAAGAATGATGCATGAACCACTAGACTGGCTCTGCACCACTAGAGCATCCCCCATGCTGGGGTGATCTTTCCATGGCCAGCAATGTTGCTTTAGGGCCACTTTGTACTGAGTAAGCAGTGCAATGTGGTTGCACTGCAGGAAAGAATCTATGATTCATTCCCTTAGAACCATCTGTAATGCAACATAAGGACAGAATGGAACAGGTATGTTATATGGGTTAACCACAGATGTGATATAAGATTTCTGGGCAGTTAACTCTGACCCCTGAGTTACCTGCACATTTTCTTTGGAGGCTGTACTTTGACCCAAAGTCTGACACTTACCCCAGCACTTTTGCACAACTCACAACATTATTTATGTCATATCGTTGTATGGCTCCAGACAGCCGTGTCTTCAATAGAGCCAATTGTATTTTATAACATTTGATTAATCTGTTTTTCCTTACTACCTTCCTCACACGCAGAGGGATTATGTTAAAGAATAAATGAACAGAATCAGGAACTGGCAGGCAGTTAAAAGCCTGCCCAAAATATCAGTTGAGAACAGTGGGAAATATCGGAGTTGCAAAAGCCTGGGGCTTTCGTTTGAGGATATTTTAGAGCAACTTTACAAGACATCTTTCTGTAATCTCCTCCTTCAACTTTAAAGAAAGGTTTACGTTAAAAAAATCATACCGCTTTATTAGAAGGGCCTTTGTCCTCTAGAAGCCTCTAAATAGATGTGTGTCTTTTCTAATGATGGATGGTTTCATAGTGAAAAAAAACTATTAAAAAAGCCAAGATTTTTAATTTTTGTTGTTATGGCTTCATTTCCAGCTAATCAATATGTGAAAGCAGCAAAGAATCCTGTGGCACCTTGTAGACTAACAGACGTTTTGGAGCATGAGCTTTCGTGGGTGAATACCCACTTCGTCGGATGCATGTAGCGGCCACATGCATCCAACGAAGTGGGTATTCACCCACGCAAGCTCATACTCCAAAATGTCTGTTAGTCTACAAGGTGCCACAGGATTCTTTGCTGCTTTTACAGATCCAGACTAACATGGCTACCCCTCTGATAATCAATGTGGGGTTACTTTTGGAACATAATATAAACATTTCAGGAAAATACCACAAAGAAATGTGTGAACATAGATGAAATTCCCAGTTTAATGACAACAAATTCAGTGTTCCATCGTCTTCTCTGCACTATAAGGGTTTTGTCAGGCTACAAGCAAACAATCATGTTGAAAACTTGGTTGAGCAATCTTTTTCCACAGAGAATATGTAAAACTGTGTACACGTGTGTACTACCTCAGTGTCATATATTAAGGCACTATCTCATTTTACTAACTAGTAAGATAGCTAACAGTTCAATGATATTTGGGAACATCCTTAAGGTTTTGCATAAATCACTCGGTGTACCTTACATCAAACTCTGCTACAGTATACTTACTATAATCAAGTGACGTGAACCAAATATTTGAGATTTCTACGCAGAGGGAGGTAAACTGTTTCGAATGTATACCAGGATTACATATCACTAGACCACCAATAAGGCTTCCAGTAGTGCATACAGTCTATATGTTTTAAAGGACAAATTTAAATTAGTATGAAGAATTTAGCTATAGCTATATATTAAAGATGTTATACAAAAATATATTGTGTCAGGTGACATATTGGCTAAGATATGCTGCAGGGTCTTTTTTTTTTTTTTAAATAGATCACCAATAATTAAACGAGGCTGAAACTAGAAGAATACTCTTCACACAAAATAAAGCATATATTCTTTTGGCACAAATGTCTCCAGATTTGCAATCTTCAAGAGAATTCAGTGAAAGGAAATAGAGAACTACAAAAGGGAAATAAAAAGCAAGAAAGCAGAAAAATATCTGTTTCATAATTATGCTACAGAGTATCTTGTTAGTGAACCCCATCCTAACCAGCTCTCTCACACTGACATATGATATGCTCTTCTAATGGATGAACAGGTATTTGATTTTTGACTTAATGGCACCATCTGAAAAATGTGACAACTCCCAGAGGTAAAATCTAAGATCCCGGTTTTCTGCTGAAGCAGGTGAACCCTAATTGCAGATACGGATTTCAGTGTCTCCTTCTATTCAGGTTTTTATACTGTGCCCATCACCATGGAATCGTAGCCTTCCAAAATTGGGAAATGTCTGTCAAATGTATTTACCTTCCCATCAACATTTTGGAAAGTATAAAATATTTGTGTGAAAAGCTTCTTTGGGCATTGTTAGCTGGAGAAGAGGCAGACTGCTTAAGGCATTTCAGGTAGACTGTACAAAGCACCAGAAAAGATTTTATAGGAATTAACCCTGCACCAGCAGAGGGTCCGATAGAGAAAATGACCTAATAGGCCTTTTCTCATCTCTAGCATCTATGATTCAAACAAACAACTCGAACTTTTAATTTATCAAATATGAACACTGCCACCATAGTCAATTCCCTGTGGGAGAGGCGAGAGACCTCATAGCCACTTCACAATTGTTCAAAGCTTTTTTCTGTTTGATGAAGGTCTTTTGAGCAGACACAGTACCTACAGAGCTTTTTTAAACACAATAAACCATTTCAGTTTTCCTCTTTACTCATTTTCTGTGGGAAAGGCAGGTAGCTGTGATATGTTTTTTTCATTCTCTCTTTCACAGCCCTCATCCAGCCACTTCTCCAGTCATCACATAGGCATCATCACCAACAAAAGAAATAGCTAGCAAATTTTCAACGGTGCTGAGATGACTTAAAGCCCAAGTCCCATTTTCAAAAATGACTATGTCCCAGATCCTCGATAGGAATTAGGGAGTACCTAACTCCCACTGATACCAACTGCCATCAGTGGGAGTTAGGTGTCTATATACCCTTTGAGGATCTGGGACTTGGGATCCTAATTCACTTAGATGCTTTTGAAAAAAATGTACACAGCAGTTTAGGAATGAGTTTGACAAGGTTACCATACATTTTTGCTGCCAGTTGGCTCTTCTATGTGTAATATTTGAATTTAGTTTGGTACTGATATATTTTTGGACATCTTCATTATGCTCAGTCTACCTAGAGGTTCTGCTGGCACATTAAGGCTCTCAACCTATAGAAGTTCCTCAAAATAGAATAAAACAGCAATGTAAGATGCAAAGAGACTCTTTTTTTGCTATAGTTTGGTAGTAGGGTAAAAGTTCATTATAACACAAGAAATATTAGCAATAAATACCAATTTTCTATTTATATACCTCCTTTCATCTCAACCTATATATAATTCAGCGCCACTGAAATGCAGCTGACACTTGGGTTGAAGGCGGCAGGCAACCAAGCTGCACAACAGTGCAGGAATGTTAAATATTTTAAGAAAACTAAGCTTACAGACCAGTCATGGGATTTTTAATGTCCACATAGACCTTGTCTGCATTAGACTTTTCTCCTTAAAATGTCCCACCAGTGCAGATTTGCCAGTGGTAACAATGGTGGAAGTTTTAAGTAGGTAAGCCATTGTACCATATCTAGACAACATGATAGTTAAAACATTGGCAGTCAGTTTATACCAGTGCTCCCATCATTGCTAGTATCAGAGGATCTAGACCTTTTCCCAGAGGATGACTGTCAACTGGTCTGAAATGATAAAGTGGGTGACACAGTGGAAAGTCACCAGGCTACTACAAGTGGACAAGGCTCATCTCATAAAACCCATCAGATCTGATACCTGAGTTACTGAAAGATGAGTGTACACCTCTCTGACTGTGGAACAGATACATTTTTAGCTGACATTATGGAGGGAATTGTTAAATATCTGGAAACCTAACTGAATCTGAAGTGGAGGGGCGGAAAGGCAACCCAGCTAATTGATGGTGTCTCCTTGTGGTAGGTGCCCAGTGCAGGTACTCATTCCATAAGGTACATAAGATCCCTGATAAATTGGAATTGGAAGTGGATTTAGGGGAAGGCATTCCCTAACAGAGGTGGGGAAGGGGGTAGGGTTCCTAATTTCTGGTACAACAGGGAGAACCCTCACACACACTTTGTCCTGCCCCTTAATTCTCACACAGGGGGAGAGTGGTGGGGTCTCAGCAACAAGCTGAGATCCGCTGTGGAGGAGTGGAAAGCTGATGGCAGCCATCCACCAGATGGAAACAATTAAGGAAGGAATTAAGGCATTTTATGAATTAAAGTGGATAGCTCTCAGATGAGTAAAATTCATATAAAACTGCATCCTAATTAGAACACATCCCTTGCATCTTGTCTTTTCCCCCCATGTGTCCAGGACAAAATGTAACCCCTTGCAACCTCAAGGCAGTGGGTGGGGCAGGGCTTTATCTGGACTGGCAGGAATAAAGGGTAGAAGGCGGCCTCTTCAGATGTCCCCTCTTCCCTCAGAAGGGAGATGGCTACATGGACAAGATGACATTCCTGAGTTCTTGGGGCTCAGGTAACCCATTTACCGTGTGCACCTGGGAGAGGGTACATAAACACCACACCTCCAACCTGAACCCCTTCTCAGCCCTGAATTAACCACTGCCACACTCAAAATAAGAGTAGGATCAGCTTTTTTGATCTGTTGTGGATATTGTGCTAGTTGCTGGTTTGGGGACTGGGAACTAATTTTTCCCTCACCACTAGATTGGCAAGGATAGACTGGTTTTTTTCAGAATTGGTGGCCAGTTTACATTTGTGTTCCCGTCACTGCTAGTATCAGTGGAACTATGTAAGTGAAAGCAATTATAGGAATTTTAAAGAAGAGAATCTAGTGTAAACCCAAACATAGAACAACTGAGACCACATTCTTAAAGACCATATCCAAAACACAAACACACAATAAGCAGTATAGCCTCTTATTTATCTGCCTCAGAAGGATGGACTAAACTGACTATAAAGTAGGGTGTGTGGTGATGTGGTAACACATATTAACTGAGTTGGTCTCCTCTTACTTCCATATTCCAAGATACTTTGTTATCTCAGTATGACTGCACACCGAGAGGGTTATAAATAGCTTTCAGAAAAGGTGAAGAAAGCAGGCAAAGAAATACAACCAAAGGAAACAGACCACCACAATAATGAACAAATCAAAAAAGAAGAAAAATTAATTGGTGTAAAAATGTATTGAAATACCAGAATTTTTGAAGTCTCTTTAAAATATTTTTATTTTAACCATATGTAAATGTATTCTTATGTTATGATGTTAATCAACCCATGTAGTTATTATAACATATGGGCAATGGCAAAACCTCATCATCTAATCACATCACTTCTTTCATTCTAGGCATTGTAGCAATATATTATTCACCACCACACTACTGGATTTTATTTGTGTAAATAACTATTATTCCAAAATTGACTAGGTATTATAAATTATGTCTAACACGCCCCAATTATGAAACACTTTCTTTAATTAAATTATTTGTATAATTTTAATGCAGGCAGTGTTGGGAGACCGAGCCAAATTTATATTTTAAACAATGAAGAGAAAGAATTTGTTGTTAAATTATCTGCATAATATGTTCTTATTTCTGAATGATATTTATTAGTTTTGTAAAAACTTTCTCTATGGAGCTGTGAGAGTAACCTTAGACTACTGTAACAAATGGGTTTTCTTTTCAGCAGTACAATTCTATTCTAATCTTAAGAATCAAAACAAAATAGATCAAGTGCCACAGTAAAAAGTAAAAATTGGTGGGGGTAGCAATGAGGATTCTTGAAGCTGTGTACTGCAAAAGTAGAATAAATTGGGGAAAGTTAGAGGGGGAAAACATTTATTAAAACACAAATATATCATATAAATTGAAAAAAATGTGGAGAAAACTTTTCTAATTAAAATTCAAATTAATCAAGAACCAATATTTATCACTTCCATTCCCTCTTTCATGAACCCCTCATACATAATTGGATTATCTGCAAGACCCATACTGTTTCCATGTTTAAGTCCTTTTTTTAAGACCCACTTCTGCTGTGCTGCCTAACTTTAGGCACATGAATAGCTTCTCATCTTCCTCCCCCTCTCAAGCCCTTCCTTGTACCTCCTTTCTCGATCACAGCTGACAACACTACTATTTTGCCTGTCACTCAGGACCATAACCTGGTCGAAGATGATGCCCTGGACCTTCTTCTCAGTCCTCACATCCAAACTGTATCTAGATATGGAGGTTACTTACCTGTAACTGGAAGTTCTTTAAGGTGTGTGGTCCCTATGTGTATTGCATATATAGGTACACATGCACACCATGTACTTGAGACTGGAAAATCTTCTAAATAGAGTCCATTGGTCCACGCCTGTGCCCTTGAG
Source organism: Gopherus flavomarginatus (assembly GCF_025201925.1). Taxonomy (NCBI): domain Eukaryota; kingdom Metazoa; phylum Chordata; order Testudines; family Testudinidae; genus Gopherus; species Gopherus flavomarginatus. Next base: position 61,363,073 of record NC_066619.1, read on the forward strand.
CTTCTTGTGCTCAACATCAAGGGTATAAGGTGTGGTCCAGAGCAACCATCTCTCCATTTCCTTCTGTACTATGAATCCAGACATAAACTGATGCACAGGGCTAGGAGGATGACTAGTGCAATATAGATAGGGACCACATACCTCAAAGAACCTCCAGTTTCAGGGAAGTAACCCCAATTCTTCTTTGAGTGCTGGTCCCTATCTGTATTCCACACATTGGTCACTGGTAAGCAGTAGTCAAGTAGGAGCAAGGTGCAAGGATGGAGACTGTATAGATATCTGTAATACTGCCATTCCAAAGACAGCATCCGCAGAAGAGGCTTGAATTAAAGCATAACACTTTGTGAAGGCAAGGATGGAGATCCATGTTGCTGCCTTAAAAATGTCCAGCATAAGAACTTCTCCAAGAGATTTTACTGAGGTTGCCTGTAATCTAGTCAAATGGACCCTCAGCCTACCTGCGGGAGGGAGATATACTAATGGACAGCAAAGGAAGATTTAGAGCAGAGATTCTCAAACTGTGGTCCATGGACCACCAGTGGTCCATGAGCTCTGTTCAGGTGGTCCGCATATAGTTCCCTCTAAGATGTGCACCTAGGTGGCTGCGCACGAGAGAATGAAGGGCCACCCACCTAATTAGTGGAGTTGCGCAGGTGTGGCTCCACTAATTAGGTGCCTGGACCCTGGAGAAGATGCACATGTAAGGTGAGGTGGTGGTGGCCTTGGGGGGAACAGTGGATAGGTAGGAGAGGTGAGAAGAGGGGTGGGGAGATTTTGGGACTTGCAGGTCTGTGGCAGCCAGACAAAGGGGCAACTTTCCCCAGCTCCAGGGCTGTGGCTGCCAGGGAGAGATGGTCCTCCTTTCCAGCCTAAGCTCTGTGGCTGCTATGACAGGGGAGAGACACCCATCCTTCCTAGCCCCAACTCAGGGGCTGCCATGGCAGGGAGTGAGGGCACATCCATTGCATTAGAAAAATCAGACTACTGATATTAAAGTACAAGTTCTGTGCTTTTATTTGTTGAACAAAAACCTGTTAATTATTATTAAGTTTTTTTAAAGTGCTTTTATCCAAAGTGCTTTACAATAGTTAGCTAACAGTACAAACAACATTTGGAAAGATCATTAAGTGACCTGCCCAGATCCTCTGCAATTTTCAAGTGGTCCACGAGAAAAATTTTGGAGAACCACTGAATTAGAGAGTATCTGAGCAGATATTGCTTGACCCCATGGTCACTCTGCCACAGCAACAAGAAGTTTTACGCATTTTCCCAATTAGTTTAATACTTTGCAGGTAGAACAGCAAAGTTAATCTGACATCGAGAGAGTGAAGACTCCACTCCACACTGGAGGCAGAAGGTTTCAGGAAAAATACTGGTAAGTGAATTGATTTATATAAAAATCAGAAATTACCTAGTGAGACCCTCACAAATATAGTTATTACTGGGTAAGTAGAAACAGAATAGCCCTCAGCCCGAGGGTGGAAGGCACTATCTGGGGATAGGTGGACCAGCAGCAAGCTAACAGACAGGTCCAATGTCTTGAGAGAGTGGAAATAGTCTAGAATAGCAGGAATATCCAATGTCTCTGTAGACAACAGGGTTTTGTTGCGCCCTGCCAGAGATATGCCCCCATTTAGCTAGATAATGTTTTCTGGTAGTCTTTTCTACTGTGATTGAGAATAGTTTGACCTGCCTCTGAACATGAATGCTGTAGGTCTGACGCCCATCCACATGGCAGATCATGAGATGAAGAGAATCCAGATTGTGATGTCTGATTCTGTCATTCTCTTGAGTTAGCAGATCTGGAGAGGGTTAGATATCGATGGGAAGGTGGGTTGACATTTGCAGGAGGTTCGGAAGCCAGAATTGCCTGAGACACACTTCCTTGCGGCAAATCTTCTGCAGACCTTGTGGTAAGAGTGGAATAGGAGGAAAGGAGTACCACAGCTGGTTTGACCAGGATAGCAGAAGGGCATCACCCTGGCAGTCCAACCTCATGCTGCTCTGGAGCAATATACATTGAAATTTTTGTTCATCAGGTCTCAAGCTAGCTCCTCATTGAATGAAGATTTTGTTGAATACTGAATTACGTATCTCCCACTTGTGCTTGGTGGAGAAATGCCTGCTGAGATTGTCTGTCAGAGAGTTTTGCACACCTGGGAGGTATGTCACTGAGTCTGATGTGGTTCCGGATACACAGTTCCATAAGCATACTGCTTCTATGCACTCAGGAATTGGTTTCAGTCCTCCTTGTTTGTTTATATGGAAGATGCTCATCATGTTCTCTGACATTATCTGGACATGTGGGGACTGTATAAGTGGGAAGAATGATTTCAGGTCAGCTGGACTGCTCTTGGCTCCGGAATATTGATACGCAGCATCCTAGCCTCCCAAGGTATACACCTGTTTGTGTCATACGATCAACCATGTGCGCTCCCCAATCTATGAGGGATGTGTCTGTGATAATGGTCACATTGTGTGTGGAACAGGAATCTGGCATGCACTAGTCTGGTGAACACAGAACAAGGGAACTTCCCAACTGGATCTGCCTGTTAGGAACGAATCATCCAGGGACAGTGTAGCCATTTCATCTTATCTATGCAGGCTCACCTGGAACTCTGGGCATTGTCCTTCTCCTGAGAGGGAAAAATGGGGAGGGCTCAAAGCTTGGAAAATTGATCTAAGCTAGCTATAAAAAGAACACAAAAATATATATTCAATAATATGTACAGATCAGGATGAAAGTGCAAAGATAATGAAGGATTCCAACTCAGGCCATACAGAAGTAAGGAGGAACTGAAGATGCAGTCTGATTGCACCTCCCCTTATGCCTCATTGCTGATCCAGGGTGCAGATGCAGATCAACTGTATTTCTTGCAAGATTTTCTGGTCCCAGGCACGTGGTGTACATACGTACACATAGGGACCAGCACTTGAAGAACTTTGTTGATTCTTTCCACATAACACCTCTAACATATGTCCTAACCATCCACACTGCCAAAAGTCTCATCTAGGCTCTCATCATCTCACATCTCAATTACTGCAATATGCTTCTCTCTGGTCTTAACAAATGCAATCTTGACCTGTTCACATCCACTCAGAATGCTGCTACAAAGATCATTCTCCTAGCCCTTCATTTTGACCATATCATCCCTCACTTTCACTCCCTCCACTGGCACCTCCTTCTCCAGCTCATCAAAACATACACTTTCATAATCTTTCATGGCCTATCTCAACCCAACCTGTCATTCAGTATTGAAATGTCAATTCTTACCTCCAAATCAATCAATACCAAGCTGGGCAGGGTTGCGAGTGCTTTGGAGGATAGGATTAAAATTCAAAATGATCTGGACAAACTGGAGAAATGATCTGAAGAAAACATGATGAAATTCTATAAGGACAAATGCAAAGTACTACATTTAGGAAGGAACAATCAGTTGTACACATACCAAATGGGAAATGACTGCCTCAGAAGGAGTACTGCAGAAAGGGATCCAGGGGTCAGAGTGGATCATAAGCTAAATATGAGTCAACAGTGTAACGCTGTTGAAAGAAAAGCAAACATCATTCTGGGAGAAAGTCCAGAGAAAGGCAACAAAAATGACCGACAGTCTAGAAAACATGACCTATGAGGGAAAACTGAACAAGTTTGATTTGTTTAGTCTGGAAAAGAGAAGACAGAGGGGACATGATAACAGTTTTCAAGTACATAAAAGGTTGTTACAAGGAGAAGGGAGAAAAATTGTTCTTCTTAACCTCTGAGGATAGGACAAGAAGCAATGGGCTTAAATTGCAGCAAGGAAGGTTTAGGTTGGACATTAGAAAAAGCTTCCTAACATTCAGGGTAGTTAAGCACTGGAATAAATTGCCTAGGGAGGTTGTGAAATATCCCTCATTGAAGATTTTAAAGAGCTGTTTAGACAAACACCTGTCAAGGATGGTCTAGATTATATTTAGTCCTGCAATGAGTGCAGGCGACTGAACTGGATGACCTCTCAAGGTCCCTTCCAGTTTTACAATTCTATGAATAATGCTAGCTTCCCACCCAGTTAAGTGTTCACTCAATAGTTTCATGCTCTCTGACATGTGCTGCCACTCATGTCTCGGAGGAGCTCCCTGTAAACCTCTGCAAAGCTACCTCATTATTCACCTTCAAATCCCACCCTCAAAACCCTCCTTTGCTGTGATGCCTACAAAAAATGTGGCTATGGTTAGGCAGCTAGCATGCTGATCAATACTGCATCTGTTTCTTTGCACTACCCCATTTATGTGTGTCCATCAGTCTCGAGTTATATTTATATTGTATAATCCTTGGGACAGAAAACATCTTTTTGTTCTGTGTTTGTACAGCACCTAGCATAATAGGGTCCTGGCCCATGACTAGGGCTCCTAGGTCCTGTGGTAAAATAACAAATAATAAAAGACGTTACTCACCTCTGTAACTATTGTTCTTCGATATGTGTTGCTCATATCCATTCCAATGAGATGGGGTGTGCGCGTGCCACGTGCACATTCGTTGGAGATTTTTATCCTAGCAACACCCGGCGGGTCGGCTGGGCACCCCCTAGCGTGGCGCTGCTATGGCACTGAATATATACCCCTGCCGACCCATCCGCTCCTCAGTTCCTTCTTGCCGGCTACTCTGACAATGGGGAAGGAGAGCGGGTTTTGGAATGGATATGAGCAACACATCTCGAAGAACAACAGTTACAGAGGTGAGTAACCGTCTTTTCTTCTTCGAGTGCTTGCTCATATCCATTCCAATGAGGTGAATCCCAAGCCTTACCTAGGCGGTGGGGTCGGAGTGAGAAACTGCAGAATGCAAAACTGCTAAGCCGAAGGCTGCATCGTCTCTGGATTGTTGCACCAGGGCATAATGGGAAGCAAAGGTGTGTACTGAAGACCACATAGCAGCCCGACATATCTCCTGAATAGGCACTCGGGCTAAGAAGGCAGTCGATGAGGCCTGGGCCCTGGTAGAATGTGCGGTAATATGACCGGGAGAGGTATGCGCTAGATCATAACAAGTCCGGATACACGCTGTTACCCAGGACGAAATCCTCTGAGAAGAGATGGGCTGGCCTTTCATCTGGTCCGCCACTGCAACAAAGAGTTGGGGTGTTCTGCGGAAGGGTCTCGTACGGTCAATATAGAAGGCGAGCGCCCTATGGACATCAAGTGAATGTAACTGCTGCTCCCTACGAGATGTATGCGGTTTGGGGAAGAAGACTGGGAGGAATATGTCCTGGTTGAGGTGAAAGGCCGAGACTACTTTCGGGAGGAACGCTGGATGTGGGCGTAGCTGCACCTTGTCTTTGTGGAACACCGTGTACAGTGGGTCCACCATCAGAGCCCGAAGCTCAGAGACTCTCCTAGCCGATGTAATGACCACAAGGAAGGCTGTTTTCCACGATAAGTACAGGAGTGAGCAGGTTGCTAATGGCTCGAACGGGGGGGGAGACATAAGTCTCGTCAGGACTAAATTGAGGTCCCAGGAAGGGGCGGGGCGACGTACTAGGGGGTATAGACGCTCCAGGCCTTTGAGGAACCTCGAGACCATAGGGTGGGAGAAGATGGAGTAAGCTCCTTCTCCAGAGTGGAAAGTAGAAATAGCCGCCAAGTGCACTCGCAAAGATGAGATAGCGAGGCCTTGTTGTTTAAGATACCAGAGGTAGTCCAAAATAGTGGGGATAGGAACCTCTGTAGGTGCAACATTTCGCGTTTGGCACCAGCAAGAAAACTGCTTCCACTTGGCTAAATAAGTAGACCAAATAGAAGGTTTCCTGCTACCCAGGAGTATCTCTTGCACCGGTGCAGAGCAGCGTAACTCCGATTGGGTTAACTATGCCAGAGCCTCGCCATTAGATGGAGGGATTGCAGGTCTGGGTGGAGAAGCCTGCCGTGGTCCTGCGTTATCAGATCCTGATGAAGGGGCAGGAGGATCGGGTTGGCTATCGAGTGGTCCAGCGACATGGTATACCAGTGTTGTCAGGGCCATGCAGGGGCGATCAGGGTCAGTCGAGCCCTGTCCCTGCGAAGCTTTACGAGAACCCTGTGCACCATCGGGAAGGGTGGAAAGGCGTAAAGCAGGAGGTTCGCCCAAGAGATTAGGAAGGAGTCCAATATTGAGCCCGGGGCAAGACCCTGGAAGGAGTAGAACCTCTGACACTTCCTGTTGTTGCGGGAAGCGAAGAGGTCTATGTGGGGAAACCCCCATTTCTGGAAGATGGAATGTGCAATGTCCGGGCGAAGTGACCACTCGTGGGAGAGAAAGGATCTGCTGAGATTGTCTGCCAAAGTGTTCCGGACCCCTGGGAGGAAAGATGCTACAAGGTCTATGGAGTGGGCTATACAAAACTCCCACAGTTGGATCGCCTCCTGACCAAGGGGGGAGGATCGAGTCCCTCCCTGCTTGTTTATGTAGTGCATTGCTGTTGTGTTGTCCATGAGTACTAGAACACAACGGCCCTGCAGATGATGTTGCAATGTCTGGCAGGCGAGGCGAACTGCTCTCAGCTCCCGGACGTTTATGTGCAACGCCAGCTCTTGAGAAGACCAGAGACCTTGCGTGCGACGATGGCCTAGGTGTGCTCCCCAGCCGAGAGACGACGCATCCGTCGCTAGGGATACTGAGGGCTGTCTCGGTTGGAACGGCATTCCTGCACACACCAGGGGAGATGTTAGCCACCAGTTGAGGGAGCCTAAGACGCTCTGAGGAACGGTGACGACCATGTCTATGGCGTCCCTGCCTGGACGGTAAACCGTGGCGAGTCAGGTTTGAAGGGGACGCAGGCGTAATTTGGCATGCTTGGTTACAAAAGTGCATGCAGCCATGCGACCGAGAAGGCTGAGGCAGGTGCAGGCCGAGGTCGTCGGAAAAGTTCGGAGGCTTTCTATGACCGAGACTATTGCCTGAAAGCGGGGTAGTGGAAGGCAGGCTGTTGCGAGTTTCAAGTCTAGCACGGCCCCAATGAATTCTATTCTTTGAGTGGGCACTAGAGTAGACTTCTCTAGATTGATCATCAGGCCCAACCGCTCGAATAGATCCGTGATGATGGCAACATGCCTGATAACTTGGGCTTCGGAGGTCCCCCGAATAAGCCAGTCATCTAGGTAAGGAAAGACGTGTATTCGCCAACGATGGAGGAAAGCAGCCACTACAGCCATGCACTTTGTAAATACACGCGGGGCGGTGGAGAGGCCAAACGGAAGGACCGCAAATTGAAAATGTTGATGGTGCACCATAAACCGTAGGTACCGTCTGTGCGGAGGGTAAATGGTGATGTGAAAGTATGCGTCCTTCATGTCGAGAGCAGCGAACCAGTCTCCAGGATCCAAGGATGGGATGATGGTCCCCAGGGACACCATGGGGAACTTCAACTTTTTGAGAAAGACGTTGAGACCGCGCAGGTCCAAGATAGGTTGAAGACCTCTGTTTGCCTTGGGGATTAGGAAATATTGGGAGTAAAATCCCTTGCTCCTGAACTCCTCTGGCACCTCCCCTATAGCTCCGATAGAGAGGAGCGTACAAACCTCTTGCCAGAGGAATTGCTCATGAGAGGGGTCCCTGAAGAGGGATGGAGAGGAAGGGTGGGAGGGAGGTGATGAAATAAATTGGAGGTGGTATCCAGACTCCACCGTGCGTAGGATCCAACGATCTGAGGTTAATTGGGCCCACACAGGGAGGAAGGAGGAAAGGCGGTTGGAAAACTGGAGGGGATCCTGGGGAAGGACTGGTGCTCTGCTCTTGGGTGCACCTTCAAAAGTTTGGTTTTGGTCCCGCTGATGGTTTGGTGGAACTGTTATTCTGGCTCCCCCGGGAACCCAATTGCCATCTGCGGTTCCCGCGACCACGCCTCCTGCTAAAATCTTGTCGTGGTCTAGGTGGTGGGTAAGGGAGCTGAGGTTGGGTACGGAAGGACCTCCATTGGGTTTGCGGGGTATGCATCCCGAGGGAACGCACGATGACGCGATTGTCTTTGAGACTCTGGAGTCTAGGGTCCATTTTCTGAGAGAAAAGGCCCTGTCCATCAAACAGAAGGTCCTGAATAGCGTGTTGCAGTTCAGGAAGTAGACCTGAGACCTGTAACCACGATATTCTCCGCATCGCAATCCCCGAGGCCACGGTTCTGGCCGCCGAGTCAGCAGCATCGAGGGAGGCTTGCAGGGAAGTTCGTGCTACTTTCTTCCCTTCCTCCAGAAGGGCTTGAAATTCCGGGTGGGAGTCCTGTGGGACCAGTTCAGCGAACTTACTCACCGATTGCCAGGTATTACAATTATACCTGCTGAGCAGGGCCTGTTGGTTGGCTAACCATAGATGGAGGTCCCTGGCGGAGTAGACTTTACACCCCAGCAGATCCATCCGTCTAGCCTCCCATGATTTTGGGGCAGGGGCTTGCTATCCATGGCGCTCTCGCTCATTGACGGTTTGAATGACCAGAGAGCATGGAGGAGGATGGGTATATAAGTATTCGTACCCTTTAGAGGGTACCATGTATTTCCTTTCCATGCCTCTGGCCGTAGGAGGGATGGACGCTGGAGATTGCCAAATGGTGTCCGCTTTGGCTTGGATGGAATGGATGAATGGCAGAGCCACGCGAGTTAGGGCATCTGCCGAGAGTATGTCAATGACCGGGTCTTCCACTTCCGGGAGCTCCTCCACCTGGATGTTGATATTTAGGGCGACTCACCGAAGGTCCTGGCGGGCTCGGAGGTCAATCGGGGGTGGGCCCGATGACGAAGTGCCCGCTACTGCCTCCTCCAGTGAAGAGGAGGACGACAGACCCGGCACGGTTGGCTCATCTAGTAACTCCGGTTCCAGAGGAGCATCAGGGTCCGGGAGCACCTGAGGGTCCGGCGCCAGAGCTGACTCATCTGTACCCATTGGAGGAGGGCGGCTAACAGTGGCCTCTGGTGCACGATGTTACGATGGGACGGAACGAGGTGGAACCATGGCTTCGCCTTGGGCCTGGTGATATGCCCAAGGTGTCCAGAAGGAACACTGAGATGCTTGTTCTGAGCCCTGAGCCTCTTGGAGGACACGGCTCTGCGTTTCTGAGTCCCCATATGCGGCGCTATCCATGTGTGAAGACTGAGATGGGTGCCGTGATGGCCATGGCGGAGCAGAGAGTGCGTGAGGAGCCCTGTGAGCATGGTACCGGACATCGTGCCGTGCCGGAGAGTGGTACCGGGAGTCATACCGGTACCGAGAGGTTGACCGGGACCTGCGACCGGTACGGTGCCGGGAGGTCGACTGGGATCGTGAGGCTCTATGGTGAGAGCGGCTGCGGTGCGAACGCTGCCGGGATCTGGACCGCTGTCTGGAGTACCGGTCCAGAGAGCACGACCTTGAGCAGTGCCGCGAGTATGACCGGTACCGAGAAGGAGAACGGTACCGGGACTGCGAGCGGCGTCTAGATCGGGATCGGCGACGAGATCGGGAACGCTGTCGAGACCTCGATCTGGAGTGGTGCCTGCCTGCGGCGTCGATGGAAGGTGGCCTGACGAGGGCAGGCTTCCCTGTTGATGCAATAACCCGCACCGGCGGTGCCGGGGGTTGAGGCAGGGAGGGCTCCGTCAGTTCCCTCGCCGTCGAAAAGGTCTCTGGTGTGGTGGGAACGATAAGCTCTACCGAGGCATGTGCCGGGGAGCTATCCTGCACCGGACTCGACGGCTCTTGCATGGCCGGAATCAACGGTGCCGAACCTGCCGGTGCCACAGCAGTTGTTGGTGCCAGGCGATCGGCTTTGGCTGGTGCTCAGACTACGGTGCAGATATCGGAGTCGCAGAAGCTTTAACCCTTTTGGCACACGGGGAGAGGGAGCGGTGCCGGTCTGGCTTCTGTGCCGGTGACGGCTGGTGTCAGGGCATCTTGGCGGTGCCGGCACTCTCCGGTGCCGATGGGGCACTTCTCCCTGGCGCAGACTGTGAGGTACTCGGTGCCGAAGATGGAGGGGTGAGGGCCGCCTCCATTAGGAGCTGCTTAAAACGAAAGTCCCGCTCCTTTTTAGTCCGCGGCTTAAACTATTTGCAAATCCGGCACTTATCTGTGAGATGGGATTCCCCCAGGCACTTTAGGCAGGAGTCGTGGGGGTCTCCCGTTGGCATCGGCCGCCGGCAGGCTGAGCATGGTTTGAAGCCCGGTGAACCAGGCATGAGCCTGGGCACCGGGAGAGGGGAAGGGCTAATCCCTAACCCTCTGAATTATATACACTAACTACGTTAACAAAAGGTTATGAAAAGTATTAATTACAACTATGAACTATAAAACTATATACACAATAAGAACTAGAACGAGTGACTAGCTAGGGAAGTGGAGATCAGCTGAGCCGTGCTCCACTGTTCCAATGACCGACACGGGCGGTAAGAAGGAACTGAAGAGCAGACGGGTCGGCAGGGGTATATATTCGGTGCCATAGCAGCGCCACACCAGGGGGCGCCCAGCTGATCCGCCGGGTGTTGCTAGGATAAAAATCTCCGACGAACGTGCACGCACACTCCATCTCACTGGAATGGATATGAGCAAGCACTCGAAGAAGAATGTCAGAATCTTGGCCAGAGGGAAGCTGAGAAACAGTCATGTGTCCGGCCAGCAACTTGGATAGAGCATTTAAATCTTTCCAACCTCTACATTGTTCCCTTCACAAAAACAATTTATTGGAAGGAGAGTAAAGGAGGAGCAAGAGAGCTATGGTTGCTCAGGGCCTCTGACAATCAGGCCACTTTTTATTTAGATGCCTAACTTTAAGCACCCAAATTAAAAAATATTGGTATCAGATTTTAAGATTCCGGAAGAATTAATTTAGCAGCTCTTCCACTACTTCTTATCCTTCCAAAACCTGCATCACCTGAGAGTGTTCATTTCAGTCACAAATTTTGGGTCAGTCATGAAGAATATGACATATGTGGAGAAAGCTCCATTTGCAACTGTTGGAATATCATTTGCTCTCACTGTGCCTGCTTCAAACATACCAAAAAAAAAAGCTCATTTTCTATGCTGTTGCTTCTCACTGCCTTATGAAGGCAAGAAACCTATGTTGTAGAATTATTTTCAATGTCAATTTCTTGTTTATCACTTTTTCCATCCTATCTATTTTTTAGTAACTGATAAGTCTCCCTGGGATCTAGATACAGCTCTGATAAAGAGCTGCTTGACTGCTGAATTCTTAACACACACATTCATATACGTATTTTATCTCTATATAAATGTATGTAAACAAAACTATAAAAACACATTTGTATGTATATATGTTCCTGATAGACAAACACACATACAGAACAAATGCATATGTGCACTCATATACATACAGTAATTCAATACATACAGATTCCCATAGGGAAAAGGGGAAGTTATTGTTAAAATGTCTGTCATTCATGTAAAGGAAACAGCAATGAGCTGGGCATAAAATTTGCATACAGCCCCAAGCACAGAGGTTCCTGTATATGTAGTGTTCTACTGTTCTTGATGATGGGCATATCTGGCAGGAAGATTCTGTCAGGATTAGTTTAGGAAAAAACACCCCAAGGAGATAATTTGAAGATATACTGAGAATTTGCCTCAATACATGAAAATAAACATGAAATCATCAGGAAACTATGCACATTAAAAGTTACCACAAACACTAAGCCACACACCAGGGGATAATCTATTTCAGCTAATTAACACACATACACAACATTGTTAGAAGTGGTTGCCACTTAGGACTGATTCAGGTCTTGTATTGCTTAAACAAACTTGGGAAGAAAAGGTTCTTTACAAATGTGAAGGGAATAAGGAAAAAACAAAAAGTAAAATAGCTGAGAAATAAACAGGTTGAGATTCTTTGGATGTCTTATGTACTCTTCCAGAACGTATCAGCTCAGTGTTATAACACTATTATGATACAAAATAAATAAATAAAAATGAACAGTACCTTCCTTAATTTTAACTCTGCTTTCTGTTAAGTCGAAACAAATACATAGCACCCTAGACCTGTAGCTTCAAAAGTATAAAAAAATAGTTCATAACATTACACTTCGTAAAAATTTTGTAACAAGAACTACTCATGTATTTTGGCCACTGAAATGGTAATGACCTCTTTTGGGATCTAGGGAGGAAGCAATCTATATAATACATATCTTATTTTAAACAAATCTTAAAACAAAACATTCAGAAACAAAAATTACCAACAGTTCCCTGGATTCAAAGGGTGTATACACCAGTCTCTTTGCTGGGAGTGAGAGAACATACACGATGCAATTTCATAATATCACGCCACAAATATCTAACTGAGAGAAATAACAGAACACCACAGAACTAAAGGACATGATAACACGTTTAAAAAAAAACTCATAGGGACATGTCACATGTGAATACCTGTACTTTTTGTAAACAGGCACAGTAACGATTTCAAGTATCTTTGGTGTTTTATTTACCAGACTAATTAATTTAGCTGTAGTTATTTAGCTGTATATTATGCACATCTTATGGAAGTTGCTGATGAATACAGAATAAGAGAGACTAAAGACACATTCCACTGAAGACGCTCATTTACAAGAAAAAAAACTCAAAGTGAGCGTGTAAACTAAAATGTGTATTACTCAGGAAGTCTATTCTGTGAGATTAAGGGATCTTCTCAAACATCTGAACAAATTTAAGTGTTCAAGAGACTGGAGAAAGCAAGGATACAATATGAGAATGAGAAATGGATCTAACAGAACAATATATATCCATAGGTTACAGAAACAATTAAAAAAAAGTTTAACAGCTACAAACACAGGCGTCCAACACCAGAATTGCAAGCTATTGCCATCTATCCAGCATGACAAATGATGGTCAATTTTCAAAGTCCAGTAAGGTGAAACATTAGAACTTTCCACCAGGAATATAAATTTATGGGAAAAAATTGAAGAGGTTAGGCAAGGGCAAGTAGATCAGTAGAAGAATTTTCCCCATCTCTCTCATTAACCCTAACGGTAAGAGAAAGATGGTGTTATTTAGAAATAAATTGGCACCATAAGGTTTGATTAATGATTGGAAGGGGAAACAAAATATTTTAGCTATCAGGGAAACTAAAATAGATTCTCATGTGCCATGGTCAGAGGAAAATATGTAATCCTCTATTAGTTTAGGGAGAGCAGGCCTCATTTACCCAATTCCTTTCTAAATTAAAAAGAACAGATTCATTTTGTATGCAGGACACCTCACACATAAAAAATGAAATCTACTGAGCAATTTGATAAGAAAACTGTTACCACTGTGGGCTTTTGGCCATAAAGTATTGCTATGTCCTTTCAGATTTTGGTGTGGGCCATATGGTCACTGGAAGTAAAATTTTCTGTGTCTAAGTGACTTAAGCACTTAATCACAGGATTTTTGTGCCTAAGTATGTTGAAGAAAGAATGAGATACTTAATTAGTAGCTTGTGGGGCTGTATTAGAAATAGAACAAGGAAGAGAATGACAAAAGAGAATGAGCTAAGGACAGAGAAAGATATGGGGAGACACGAGGAGAAGGTGGAAGATGTGAAATCTCGGGGGCAGAGACCCTCAGAAAGATAAGAATAAAGGAATCAAAAGTACCTTTGCTAATGTAATAATGAAGTAGCAAGAGGAAAAGAGAGAAAAGTAGATTGGAGTGTGGGGGGCAGAAGGAGAAACTCCTCACATCCTCTTGACATATTGCCAGTATGGGAGCACACTCATTAGCAATGCTATAAAAAATCTAAGAGTGAAGTAATAATCCCCAAGAAAATAGTGACACCATCAGAAGGAAAAAAGAGAGACCTATGGATTGCAGTGGACAAGGCCACTAGTTTAAGGTTAACAGAGATAATGGAGTTTGTGGGTGCAGGGATGAGGTTGGCGAGAGTGTGTTTGTTTCCTGTTGCACTATCTACCAAAACTATCATCATAATTGAGCATTTCAAACAAGCAATTTTTCTCATAACATTTCTGTACTGTCCCTGTTTTACAGATGCAAAATTGACACACACAGAGATTAAGTGACTTGCCCAATGAACCCAGATCTCCTGAGCCCCGGTGCAGTGCCAAAATCATAAGATAATTCCATCATTCTGTGTCTCACTTGTACTCAACTCCCTCACTTGCGCAGGCTCTAACTTGTATTGAATTTAATAAAGATCTGGTTAGTGTTGCACTTGCGCAGGCTTTACATGTTTTCCAAAAATGCCTCCTCTGATGTCTAGCTATTGTCTTTTCCCCTTTTTCCTTCTGGTGGAAATTTCTCCCCCCCCCTCCCGTTTTTCCACAAATGTAGAAAGTGGGGTGGGGGGAGAGAGTGAGATATGAGAAGAATGAGAATACAGGGCAGGCAGTATATGATTCTTACCATTGGTAATGGGAAGTTCAGATGACAACAGTGGACAAGACCGAGTTTGTTACAGATAAAGAAAAGGAAGAGGGGGAAGAAGAGGGAAAGCAGTCTTATGTCTAGTGAAAGAGGGAAAACTGAAGCAAAGGTACAATGGGAGGCCTAAATAAGGCAGAGGTAAAATAAGAGGGGGGTGTCTCATCATCTAATATGGAAAGGGAAACAAGATTTGGAACAGAGGAAAGATGAAATATACAAAAGAACAGAGAAATGTAATAATATATATGGAAAGTAAAGTTCTCATGTGCCCTAGGTAAAGCAGTATTGTCAGTATGGCTGCTCCAATTCACTAACCTTAAGGCAAGAAAGGCCTGAAGCTGGTGGTTTCTGCAGAGTTAGAAGCACACATTTTAATAGTGCAGGAGAAGAGTATGAGTGATAGCAGAAATTAATATGGCCTCATCTCAATGCAACAGTCACGCTGGTCTGGATGCAGGGGGTATAATAGTTACAACGTGGTAAGAATTTTGTTTGCTTTCTCTTTTGAACTGATGCCTCTGATGTCAGAAATAGCCCCAAGAAGGTTAATGGCAATAGATTTTCAAAATGGAAATAATTTATATGTATGAAGAACCCATTCTGAGAAAAAAGGGAAAGAACCATTTGAGGATTTGTTTTGTTGGAATTATGATTTTGGTGGTTGATTCTAACCTTTGAGCATAAATACAAGGAGTGTTGGAATGAGGAGTCCTTTTAAGTGGAGAGTGGGAATGAGTATCTGTTTAGATAAAAATAAGAGTTTTGACTGAGTTGTGTGTATTTATTTATGGGAAATCTTGGGGTGGTTTGGAACACCAATGTGTTTTTTAGGTGGTTGAATGCCTTTTATCAGGGGACCGTCACCAGATCTTTTATGAACTGGTGTTTGTGAAATTAAGTCAAACTGTTTTTTTTGGGGGTCAGGTAAGAAGGCCCTGAAAAAGCTCTGGCTAGTTCAGAATGCTGTAGCTCACCTGCTCAGAAACATATCACCCTGATACACCGCTCTACACTGATTCTCCACTGAGTCCAGGTATTCAGTTCAAGGATAATGAAAAAACTTCGTATAGAATTGGTTTGAGCTACCTGATAGTGTGCCTCAATGTGATTATTACATCACATAACAGCTTCATGCTACTGGAAAAGGAAACTTAACCAACAGAGAGAGGCTTGTGACCTTAGCAAGGTCTTTACAAGAGCAGGATCAAGACTACAGAACGTACTGCTAGATGCAAAAAGAATGATCGCTAACCTCACCGAATTCAGAGATAAATTCAAAACCCATATCTCTAATTAAAATCTTTCCTGCAATAGTACCATCATCATCATCCGCAAAAACACTCACATTCCTATATTAAATTAAAATAAAACAACATAAAATACCTTGACCCATACGTCTGACTTGCTCACAGAGAGATATTGTTCTCATTCATATTGTTGGGAAGCACCAAGATATGAAGATGAAAGATGCCAATATAAGAGCCTAGAGATAAAAAGACACACAAATAGAGGCTCTAATTCAGCCTCTGTCCTTATAGATGAAGCCTGGATGAAACTTCATTCTAAGTCCTATTTCGACTAGCTCTAAAATGGTTAGTGGGGTCACTGTTGAGCTAACGCAGGGGTAGGCAACCTATGGCATGCGAGCCGAAGGCGGCACGCAAGCTGATTTTCAGTGGCACTCACACTGCCCAGGGCCTGGCCACCGGCCTGGGGGGCTCTGCATTTTAATTTAATTTTAAATTAGGCTTCTTAAATATTTTAAAAACCTTATTTACTTTACATACAACAATAGTTTAGTTATATATTATAGACTTATAGAAAGAGACCTTCTAAAAATGTTAAATTGTATTACTGGCATGCAAAACCTTAAATTAGAGTGAATAAATGAAGACTCGGCACACTACTTCTGAAAGGCTGCTGACCCCTAAGCTAACGTCTCCTCTCCCAACATGCTTAGGCCCAGGTTTTTAAAGTCATTTAGGTCAGTCAATGGTATTTAGACTGCTAGGTGCCTACCTCCCTTTTGAAAATGAGATTTAGTCTCCTAAATCAGTTATGCACGGCAAGGCTGACCACAGCACCACCTAAATGCCTTTAAAAAGTCGGGCTTACGTGCATTGCCTTCATTGTGCCTCCCAGACCACAAGCCTTAGGAATAAGATATCTGAGGCCTACTCTGATTTCAAAAATGGTGTAAAGTCAGGAGTAACTTCAATAAGTTAAACCCCAGTGTAAAACTGGTCTAAACAAGAATAGAATCAGATTTCCACATTATACTGCAAGGCATCAACACTAAACCTTCAAGGCAGTGAATAGTCTGCATTAATAATGTTTATTCGCGTTGTATTTCAGACAGAAAAATACATTAAGGGGAAGGCCACGATTCCCAGTGTCTGTTTTCATTCTTGAAAGCTTATGATTGCATTCCAGTGCATGCAAGTAGCCAGACAGCTTTAGAATAAAAGGGGTAACGTATAAATTAATAGGTCCTCCTCTCCCTGGGTGATATCCTACCCGTTGGTCAGCCAGAGAGATGCAAGCCAATTATCTGTTGCTTCCCAAAATCATTTATTTAAACCATGCCCTGGGTTTCTCAGGCCTCTTGCTCCAATTTTAGCATTTTTACCCGGGTCTGTCCTCATTCATGTGCATGTCCTGGTCAATCCACTGCATGCTCTCTGCCACAGAGTTTTCCCATTATTATAACTGCAACTAGGAAAAGTAGCAAAAGATCACTCAAAAAGTCTCTTTAGGTACCTGTTTTCCCACAACCAGCCTCCTTCAACTCAAACAAAAAAACAATTCTACAAAGCAGATCTAGACTGTTACATTTAGAGTTGCCTTATTTTAGCCAGCACTTGCAACAAGCAGAAATGTTCTTGAAGAAAACAAAGTATATATGTGTAAGGAAAAAAAAACAACGAATTATCTCTGTACTTGTTTAGTCATTTGTCATTATGCAAACTAAGATCTATGCATGACTTGCATGTAAAACAGGAGACACAAAAAAAGAAATATGCATTATTGTGATTGCATGAATAGGGGAGCTTTCAAAAAGAAAAGCAAATGCAGCTAAAAAAAAAAAACAGATTGCATGATCTATAGATATAAAAAGCCTCCTTTCCACACACTAAATTTATTTTCCTCTACTCTCCACCAGTTTGTGTTTCTATTGACAAAGCTCAGTCATTAAGAATCCCTCTTTTGGGGCTTCTTTCTTCCCCTGAAGACCACCATGTTGGAAAATGACTCCCTTGTCTAACTAGTCAAGATAGGAACATTTGCTGTGAATACCAGCTGCAGTTCTAACTTGGCTACTGACACTGCAAATTGAAGCAGGGTCTTCAAGACCCAATAAGCTCTTCTTGTTAGCCTTACTTTACTCACACAGGAACAAGATTTAATCAAAAAAGCATTCTTCTCAGTTTCTTTTGTGGCTGGATTCCCTTTACAATTTAGAAAATTAGAAGGTTGGCGTTTTATAAAAATCCATGCACACAGTGGTGCAGTGTGCGTGAAGAGGCTATCTGTGTGTCTTTCCTTCATGATAAAGATAGTCTATTCTAGAGCGACAACGAAAGGCTGAAAACTCCCATGCTGATAGTCTTAAATATTTTTGCTGCTACAGTGAGTCAAAGGTTAGCTCCCTCCCACCTGCATCTGACTTTGCATGTTCTAGTATACGCACAAATGTGCAGATAATAGGATTAGAAAACAGCTTGTTCATACAAGGCTCTCTCAAATGTGCAGTGTTCCCTTCTCAAATATCCCATGGTGCAGCACACTGACAAAAGAATAATAAAAATACACATTAATAAGGACTTTTTACGTTTTTTGAACCTTAGTTAGTGAATTTCAATGAATTTTACATTCACAGCTGTCATAAGTTAGCCAAAAACTAAATAAATAAAAGGAAACTAATGTAATCATTAAAGCCCACCTTTCTTAGTGGCAAGTTACAATAAATACAATAAAACTACAAAACAGTATTTTTCTCAATGCCTTATAATTATTAATAAAGTAGAACAAAGATCAACATTTTTATCCCGTAAGTCATGATTACTGATTAGTATGATAAAATATTCTCTGATGCATATATTAACAAGGGGCATAATGCAACAAGATCTCAGGAAGGAACAAGAAGCTATCATTTTGGGAAGCAGAGTGCTACTTAATAAGGATGTAGAAAATGGAGGAACAGGTAGTAGCAATGGCTCACTTCAACACAGTTTACCATCTGGGCCACAAACTCTGAAGATAATATGTGGTGTATTTAACAATAGAGAATTTAAAAATTATAATTTTTATATTTTCTTACATTGTTTACTTTAAAGTATTGAACAAACAAGCGTTTTGAAGTTTCATTGTATTTATTAAAAACAGAAACACTAATGGCTACTTATCCACCATATCAGCAGTAGTCACTCACGGAAAGCATGAACCTGTAAGGTGCTGATTTCAGTGGGAACTAAGGGCACTCGACCACCACACAGGAAATAGTTAGCAAGTCACAGGACCAGGCTCACAGGGACTAATCCAGCTCCCATTCAAGCCAATGGAAAGAAACCTGTTGCCTTGAACAGGCGTTGGATCAAGCCTATAGTGAAGAGGATGAAGAGAAGCAAGATTAAAAGATTATACACACTGATCACAACGTTTGTTTGCCTCATTAGTGAATTAAAAATAAAGCAAGTGCCACATAACTGGTAACATAGGGAAGAAAATGTTATCTAGAGTTTTTGAAGAATTCCACAGATTTATCAATAACTCAATGGCAACAAATTAAACAAATTATTACTTTTTAGACAAAAAGTCATTATATCTTGAAGATTCCAAGTTACACACTGGGCTATTCTGCTGTGCCCTATGTCCAGCTGGTCACAGAGAAAAGACAATTCATCACAGAGAAAAAGTGAATCATATGGCCAAAAACTTAATACACAATCTTTAGGCTTCTGTTTTAAGAATCCAGATTGTCATCAAAGTCTGGAAATTGTGCAAATAATACTAGCTACATTTAGGTCTGCACTGGTAAAGACTTCCAAACCTAAATAAATGTCTCTACAAAGACTGATTGTTTTGTGGTGCAAGGGTGCTACCTACAGGCCTGAGTGGAGAATGACATTCAACTGGGATACAAGATCATGATGAACCTACAAACAACTGCAGCATTTACTTTATCTACAGACAAAATAAAAGCTTAGTTATTTGTAAGATAAGCAATATACATTATATAGAAAAAACATTATATTCACATTCTTATTGAGATTTTCACAGTTAACCAGTTTTTGAGAATATCCAATTCCTAGAATGATGCCAATATTTTTCTTTCTATCTATATGGAATTGTTTTCTATGGTTAACTTTTTCTGCTACCATAAAAGTAAATAGCAGCTAAATCCTTCTTCTGTATTTCAGAAATTGAATTATTTTAAATTATTTTGACATTCATAACTACTGAAAAGTCACAGTTGTGGTTTTGGTCTTCCAAGTCACTAACAAGCATCTAGACAAGAAATATATGTATCATATTAAATATTTCTTGAAACTATACCACCAGTATAAAATAAATAATAAAATAGGTCCCTTAAATTCAGCAGGTATCATCATATGAGAAATTATTTATAAAAAGCTTAAACATTCATCTTTTCCCAACAGATTTGTTTAAGATTATTAAAAAATATTTGAGAATTGTAATTTATTTTAAATACATATTTTAATCTCTATATCCTTTGTATGCTGCTAGCTTGTCTTATGAAGGCCTGATCCTGCAAACATTTGCACGTGTGAGTAGCTTTATTTATGGAAAAAGTCTTATTAATTTTAACAGAATAAAGTGTATTTGCAAGACCAGGCTCTCAGATTATGAACTCTTCAGGACAAGAATCACATCTTTCTATGTGTATGTGCTTAACACGCTGTGGACACTATAAGAATAAAAAAGCAATAGATAGTATTTTTTCATTAAATTAATTAATATTCAGACAAGCCAGGGATTTTAATACAAGAATGTTGTGACTTTTTCAAAGGGCAAAATGACTTTGTGATATTGGACTCCCCATTCCCTTTTACCGTCGGCTACATTTTCCAAAGTAGTATAAAATGGACAAAAGATAGAGACCAGTACTTTTGTATTTGAGGATACATTTTTATATCCACAGTGACTAGAGCACATCAACTTGTCACAAGTACAATTAAATATATTTTAATATAATTACAAGTGTTATAAATAGGATTATTTGAAAATGAGTAATATTTTGTTTCTCTCTCCAAACTGTTGTATAACTATTTCGGTATAAATATTAAGACACACCTTCACTTATATATATTAATTTCAAACTTCATAACTACTTGCCCAGCAGAGAACAACCAAACCCTTTATTTGAAATATCATGTAAGACTAAGCACACTGGTTAAACTGAATTTCTGAAATGAAGTCGGGATGAATTATTATTTATACTAACATTAATTATAAGCTATATTAATTTGAACAAAATAAGAAAAAATGTGTTAATCAGAGAAAAAGGTCAGTACGGATGAAAGCTAAAGTATTAATAGAAAATGCATAACTTTATTGCTTTAATTATAGATGACTGAAGATCAATTCTATTGATATTACTGAATATTGTAACTGATTTAAAAATGAACTACTGAAACAACAGCAGTTTGACAAAATTAACTCCTAAACTAGTCACAATTTTCTGATGAAAATTTGAATAATCTGTTCACTATCTGAAAATTATCAAATAACTATTCTTTCGCCCTTTTTAAAATTGAAAAAGTGCAATTGTTGATTTTATTTTTATGAGATTTAACTGTATAAAATAATATAATTATATCAAAATTAAATTAGCTCAATTCAATTTTAATTAAGGAGATAATCATGAATGATTTTTATTAGAAATGTCTCCCTATAATTAAATTGTACAGAGGATATTTTAGTAGATGTTGAAGAGAGAACCATATAAACTGTGAAAGTATGTTCATAACAAATTTGCCCTGAAATTAATATTTAATTTCTTTAAAAATACCTTATACATCCTATAAAGCAGTCTGTAAATTATTTTAAGTTGCCTTTCCCACTGAATTAACGTTTTCATATTTTATTCATTTAACAAAATTTGTAATGGCATCACAGATAGCTAGTGTCTGTGTTCATGGGTTATAGAGAAACATGAATAAGGAAAAAAGTTATTACCTGTCTGATCATACAAATTAAATTTTAAATTGTATGTCCAAGTTTTATCAATTACTTGTGTGGAGCCAACAAACACACAAATATTGAGCATTATTTTAGCACATACAATAAGTGAGGTATTGAGATATTTTTTCCTGATCAGATTTCATGAGCAAAACTGAATTTCCCTAAAAGGGTGGAGTGGGGGCCCCACTTGTGTATAATGGCACATGGTTATATCATCCAAACTTGGCTAAAATAATGCTTCCAGTAAGAAAAAAATAAAAACAGCAAAACTAGTTTTAAAAGTATTTATTCCTAATTCAGTGAAAAATATGTAGAAAATATATACATTTTAAAGATAAAACAGTATTTCTCTAAATCTGCTATTGCCTTTTTTTTATTTTTATTTTTAATATAGTAGGATTCTACTTATGCTTCCCCATTGTCCTGGCACTCGAGGTGAACTCTGACTAAAAATTCTTTCCCATTTTGTACTGTTATAACATTATCTCCCACACATAGTTTCTCTCTAGCAGGAACAATAGTATCATTCTTTCTTTTGTTACGTTTTCTGGAACATTCACAGACTTTTTTAGAAAACCAGCATAAAATAAATAAATAAATAAAAGCATTTTCTTCATGAAAGCTCTCTGACCTTTGGCATGATTCACTATTTAAAAACCCATAAAAGAATAGATAACAAATATATGACTCACAAATTATCAATCGTGAAAAATAATCTGGTGCAGAATTGCTGCACTAATGCAAAAAGATGGATTACTTGTCATAAACCAATAAAGCTTCTGTTTCTGAATTCAATATCTCATTTCTACTATTCGGGCTGGGTAACTTAAAATGATTTGTAAACCACATTATCTTAAAAAAATGCAACTGTCATAACGGTGAACACTGAACCCCCTCCTTCCAACCCCCGACATAATCTGTCATTCTTGAAACAATTTATAGTTTGTATTCAACTATTAGCTCTAAAAAACAGAGATTAAGTCACCAGGGGCTAGATGCATCATGAACAACCATACAGTACTGTACTTTAGAGATGGGTGAGGGTGTTAGTTCAGCCATACAGGCCTTAAAATATCTCAAAAATGTGCCAAGTCTGTCATTGCCAGACAACAGAATTTCAATAGTTCATAACTACATTTTAGAGCTCAGAGAGCTTGTTTAAAGGCATTTCTGATCCTTCTTTTGAGTTGGACAATGTTTTTCTTTCTTTTTTTTAAATCCTAGAAAGTAGAAGTGGAATGGATGTCTGGGTAACATGGTATGAATGCCAACCAAGGAGCTGTGCAGCATAATGTCACCAGCCTGCTGAGAGGATATCTGGGAAAGGACCTCACATAACCTTCCTCAACAAAGAGACTAACATAACCCTTCCCAACTGGCAAATGACAGTACTGCCAAAGTAATGAGTTAAAAAAAATCATCAGAAGAGAAACCAAAATAAGCATATGGGATTTATTTCCACCCCGAAATGCACAGAAATCCCTCATCCATGTCATGTAGCCTTTTTGCCTTGTATGTGCTCTGTAGTTCCACTCCTTTTGGATTCTGATTTCAGAAACAATGCTCTATCACTTCCCCCTTTTACCCCGCTCAGAGCTTGCTACTGATTTTGTTTGAATCTATGACCCTGAGTGACCCACATTATCTTAAGCCTTGGTCCCATCAAGTTTAGATATCTGATTTTAAATTAGTATTTTCACATATGATCTTTAACTCTCTTTCATTGAGAGAGATAGTCCCAATTTTCAAAATAAATTCCATCTGTCTTACAAATGGGGGATAAATGAAGATATATGATATTTTGAACAAACCAACAGAAGGGCAGCTCAGTTATCTAGATATAGTGAGACACATTAACTAAGCAACAGATTCAGGTTCAAATCCTAGGGTCAGATTCTCAATCCCTGCTCTCAACTGGGATTGGGAGCATGCCTGTAGGTGACGTATTCTGCATTTAAGAATGGCGAGAGGGACAGAGGATTAACCACATTGCCACTCAATAATGACAGCTGCTGGCTGATCAGGAACCACATTAACTAAGCTCTTAACTTTAAACTTTGCAAATTACTAAGGTCAAACTTGTGCAAATGGCTTGAACAAGTGAACATGGCCTGTGGATTTCTTATTATCTAATCAGAATTCAAGGCACCGATCAACTACATAATCATAAAAAATGAGTTCTGCTGTAATAAAAACACTGTGTTGACTGAAGTTGACCAGCTTGTACAATGACTCAGGCACTGTTTTGCAAGTGCTGTACTTTTCCAACAATAAAACAAGGCAAAGCTTATGGACAACTAATATTACTATTTCATATCAAATGGTTAACTAGTGCCAACCCATAAAGGGAAAACTTTACTTAAGCAATGTAACCATTTATTTATTCTGCAAAAGCATAGACTATAAGAACAACCCATGAACTTTATTTATTTATTGGGGAAAAGAAAAAAAGTAACTAGGTCCATATCTAAGTTTAGCCTCATGAATAATTACTTTAATATGGTCTTTATTGTAATCCTTGACGGGCTAAGCTCTAAGTAAAAGACAACCTGCATATTTACTTTCAGGAAACCTGTAAGTTCACCATATGCACAATTTAGACAAAAAACTTCCTTCTTCAACCTACTTTTAAGTTAAATTCAAAACAGGTGTTTAATGCTAAGGCTGTAACCAAAATATTTCCCCTTATAACCTATGACTCTGATAAGGCCTCCTTCGGAAATATAATGGTTACACATCCCTTTTATGGCTTTAACAAACCCCTATTTTTTTCTTCTATCCATACAATGTAGAGTCTATTTGCACCCATTCAGTACTAAATTACAGATAAAGTTACAGCAAATTTGTTTTCTCAAAAAAGCAGTGAGGCCTAATATCCCTTGAGTAATAACAGACTTGTCATTCATTCAGAAGTAGAACTGGCATAATTTTCTCTCAGAAACAAACTCTACTTCCTGTGACAATGGAGCTGTTCTTAAAACTCTGAACGGGACACAGCTCAATTTGCAGGTGTTCAGCTAGAAAGGCAAGAAGGCATTTGACCTGCAGTGGGCAATTGTTGCTGTGGTAGGTAACCTCATTCTGTTCAGTTATAGCATTCTATTAGACGGGGCTGCTAGGGTCTGAATTAGTAAGGTATGTTCAAGTGAGTCAATCATATATATCTCATTCATTCTGATGATATAAAGATACATATCAAGAGCTAGCTGCAGCTTTGGAACAAAGCAAGAGATATTGTAAGAGAGGAAAATAAACCATCCTCCTGTATGATGCAGAATGATGCAGAATGTTTACATAACAATTATCTAATAGCTTCTTAATTTCATTTTCCAACTGCTCTAATAGTGTGAGATGACAAACAGATTTTCTGTGTTTTACTGAAGTTGCTTTATGCAATGTTAATAGCCATTTCACATGCAGTGGGTACACAAGGGAAGCACCAAAAATAGGATAGGTATTTAGAAATGTGGTCACCCTTTTTAGCATACTCAGAGGAGAGCTCTTTAGCCAGCAAGCCAGAACCTTTAGCCAGTTTTTTTTAATATTAATATTTAATATTAAATAAGTAATAAGTAATGTACAATGTAATATGTTAATGTTTTATTGTGACTTTGCTTTAACATATTTTTTTAAAAGCCACTATTTAGATCAAATTATAATTTGAAATCAATTATATATAGAAACACAATAGAAAACATTTAAAATATAAAATTTAGAAATCTAAAATGGTTACATTAATTAGCTGTTTTTAAAAAAAACCAAATTCTCTAAAATATTTAAAATTTCTGTTGTAAAAGTACTTTCTAAAAGATGAAAATCAAAGGCATTTAGGGACTGAACGCATAGAGTGTTGTTAATATGGCCTTATGCTGTTAATCATTATCTTGGGAAAATTATACTGCGTTTCATACACTAATACTATGACATTTTTATTAACTCATAATCCCTTTGCTAACAGTGGTGCATTAAGCAAGTAATAATTAAGAGGGCAGCGAATATTAAAAATGCCTACTTTTAATCCTTCAGTCATCTTAAAGGGATACAGCGTCTTCTAGCACTAGCGCTTCTTTAAGGACAAACAATTAAACTTAATATTATATCTCCAGCAGAAACCGATAATATATACTTTACCAAGGAGGCTTAAATAATAATTACTGGTATGCATTATACCATCCTTTACATCTGCTAAGGGAATTGCTTATTTTAAATTACAATAAATGTGTCTACCCTGGCAATTTAAAGTTTGTGGTTCTTACAAATGGGGTTCAAAATGGGCCTGAGTAAGCCTCTGTCTTCTGGTTTGTGACTGATGCTCATGCTGTTCTATCCTGTTGCAGGAAACATTCCATTTGGTGTTCACTCCACTGGGTCTTAGGCACAGCAAATGGAATAGCACAAACAATAAGCGCATCAGAAGTGGTCTTAATGATGAGGGATGGTGGAATGGGAGTTGCTCAACTTCCTTAACAGAGAGGGTGAAAATGAGCTTTATAGAATACTGCTACCTAAGTTATCCTGTAACCTGTCAGAGGTAAGAAGGAGCGAGCCACTGAAAAAAATCTTACAGAAATTGAAAGAATGAGAAAAAGGAGATTCTCCCTCCCTTATAAAGGTCAATACATATGGAAGAGTGGAGCCCCCAAGAGAGAGAAGACAGAAATGTTAACACAAGCTGATATTAAGAGGAGAATAACAGTGAAGTGAGAACCTCATAGCAGAAGAAGATAGAAGATATGCTTCATGAGAATATAACTATGTGGCATGACAAAAACTATTAAGAAAGAAGCCCAAGTTCATTCAATGCAACTGTTGTTACACTACAGATTTGTCCTCAGCTTTATACTTTTACTTCTGAAGTTATGATGAGCCTTCAAAAGAATTCTATTGCATGTTGAGGATCAACAGTGACTCAAATGGATTTCCTCAATATGCTATATTATTTGTTTTAGTGACAGATGCAAACATATATGCAGTGTAACCAAATATAATTGGTTTCATTCACTTTAGAATTTTTTCTTTACTAGTTTTTTTTAATGGAGTAAATAAATGTCTATGTCTGCCATTAATGAACAGTGTCTAGTTAAAGAGGCTAGTCAATTAGAATCAGAATACAGGCATGCCTAATCATGACTGCTATAGGTTACGGAAAGAAAATCACGTCTACTATACAGTCAATGTTCTGTACTCATTATCCAAGAAGTTCCAAGTGCATAATACCAGTTAACAACATTCAACTTTGCAGAGATAATGATAGGTATTGTGGGGATGGGGTGTTTTCTCTCATACAAACAAGACTAAATTTTTGCTTTTGCAGAATAGGTAATAAACTTTAGTGTGCCTATTTCTAGGAAAGCAGTGCACATCCTGTAACTTTGGCACTGCGGTAATTCTGATGTTATTCATGGACATATATACAATTTAAAGATTTGTAAAGCAACAGAAAAATCCAGTAAGAAGAAAATCCATTCTGTATCACATGCAGTAACTTGCCTTACACTTATTAATCCTTCTTTGGGATGCAGGGATGCAACCCCATTGCTCAGAATGTCTCTAACTCAGTGTCAGAAGCTGAGACTGGACAACAGGGGATGGGATCACTTGATAAATTGTCCTATTCTGTTCATTCCCTCTGAAGCATCTGTCGGAAGACAGGATACTGGGCTAGACAGACCATTGGTCTGACTCAGTAAGGTCATTCTTACGTTCTTTATCTAAGATCACGTTACTGATCACTAAACTGAGTTATCTCCACTGCATAATTGATAGTTATTCCAGAACTATGTCAGTCAAAATAAGTAAAAATCTAAAAATGGACTAGAAATAAATTGTACATTCCTAGTTCCAAACAGGAACTGTAGTACCATATCAGAGACAGACTTCAAAATAGTTCTCAATGTAACACTGTTTTCATTTTAAACTAATGAAATGATTTCTTGTAAGACTTGTAACCACTTGCTGAATACAGACATTTTACTTCAAGGTCAATTGCAATTTTTTGCTCTCATGGAAGGTGAATCACTTAAGCTTGACACTCAGTACATATTTAAACACATCTGTAGCTGCCTAATAAAACTAGTTCCATGTATTGAAAAACTGTATAGGTGATATGGTTTGCTGTAATCCTACTAAACAAAAAGGAGTTTAAAGGCACTCTTTACTGCTCTTTACAATGCTGTAACCAGTATAAGATGTTAGTTTATAAGACTGGGCACAGTACGTACTCAGCCTTCACCACTGACTACAGACAGGGAACACTAAGTTCGTGTTAGCACTCTCCTGTATGACTTTGCCAGACCACCAGTTTGGCTCATAATTAAGGAATTTAAGTAAATATCCTGCCTAGACTGCAATCTGTTTAATGAAGCCTTGTCAATAAGAATTGCAGCTGCTGTCTGGGGTCCACACAAGGCAGCTCTTGAAGATCTGAAAGGTGTGTGCATGTGGGGGGGGGGGACAATGTGGATGGATAGCTCAGAGAAGCTTAAGGTAACCATTTTACTCATGAAAGAGGCATAATCCTAGTCCTTTAAATATGGAAAACAGCCTGCTCTTGAAAACAACAAAAATCCCATTTTAACATTACTAAAACGTACAATAAGGATTATGCTAGTAATGTGCCAGCAAAAGTCTGCTTACATTTTAAAAACGAAATGAAACTGATATACATAAACTTTAATCTAGCAGACACCGGTATAACAAGATCCAATGTTTGGAAACTGAAGCTAGATAAATTCAGTCTAGAAATAAGGAACACATTCTTATCAGTGAGGGTAATTAAGTATTGGAGTAATTTACCAGGTTTGTGATAGATTCTTTATAGCTGGTAATTTTTTAAATCAAGATTGGATGCTTTCCTCAAATATGTTATAGTTCAAACAACAAAATATAGTTCAAGTGTTATAGTTCAAACAGGAATTAATTCAGGGAAGTCCCATGGCCTGTGTTATACAGGAGGTCAGAATAGATGATCACAGTGGTTCCCTTCGGGCTGTATGATCTATAAATTTCTCAGGTGTTCGTTAGCTTTACTATACACATTATTATCTTGTTCATATGATACTAAAACAGAGCCTTTGTAATACTCTTAACATATCAATATTATATCTATCTTGTACTAATCAAAGGAACTCTTCCTATACTAGTGTTTTCCTTTTATGAGAAAGTCCTTCTGATTAAAACAAACAAATGGAGCAATATTTTTCTATCTGTAGTCAAATCTGGCATGCTGATACATAAAATGTTCTTAAGCTGCATAAAGCTATTTATTTTGAGCTTATTCCAACTGAAATAAAAATTAAACTTTTAATGATAGAAAGTCCATCTTATGCAGAAGAAAGCAAAGTTGATACGGGAAAGCTTGTCAATCAGAGAGAACCAGCCATCTCTAGGGTAGAACAAGCCACCCACAGCCTATCAGCTAACTGTACACATAATAATCCGCAGGTTCCAAAGCAGACGGGGGGGAGAGATGAGAAGGGGGATGGATGGGCTGCATCTGCCTTCTCTCCAATATCCTGCTGTCTTTAGAGGTACAGAGAATGGATCGTACCTTCTCCATGACAGTTCTGCTATTTTTCTTTAAAAGGGAGGCCACCAAAAGGTCATCATCTTGCTGTCTCCAAAGTGGGAAGTGAATTGTCAAACTGTCTGCCCCAATCGTGTCACCTTTGGAAAGGGAGCATATACCATTGGCCTCTCCCCAAAAACACCTGGTGCATATGCCATATCATGTAGACTGTAACAATGGTTACCTAAGATATTCATGTTGGCTTTATTTAGCAAAATAAATAAAAGCAAATTAAAACCAGTACAGTTAGTCATACTGTATGTGCTGAAATAATGTTATGGATTAGAAGGGAAAAAGGGACCATGAGAAAACATGTTTAATTATTATTAAGTAAAATACATTATAATACAAAATTTTTAAAAACCATCAAATCTTAGTATATTCAGAATGAAACCTGCTATTCTGTCCTTAATTCTTCCCATTATGTTCAGATATTGTAGCTAATAATATCACCCACTATTCTGCAGCCCACGATACCAGGTGACTATGTAGATATAAGCTACAATGAGATGCATTAGTAAGAGAATTGTAACCTTAATTCTGAACATCCTATTTTTATGATTTTCTGTTATATCAAAACTTTAAAAGCTTCTAAATCCTGTTTCTGTATATAATTTCCATTAGTTTAGCATACAACTGGTTTTGTAATGACTGTACACAAATTAAGGGGGAGGGGCTGTCATAAACAGATGGTTAAGGGTTAATGTCTCTTATCTGTAAAGGGCTAAGAAACTCAGTAAACCTGGCTGACACCTGACCAGAGGACCAATAAGGGGACAAGATACTTTCAAATCTTGGTGGAGGGAAGTCTTTGTTTGTGCTTTTTGTTTGGTTCGTTGTTCGCTCTCAGGACTGAGAGGGACGGAACATCATTCCAGGCTTTCCCTATCTTTCTGAATCAGTCTTTCAGGTTTCAGAATTGTAGGTAATAGCCAGGCAAGGTGGATTAGTCTTATGATTGTTTTCTTAACTTGTAAATGTGTCTTTTTGCTGGGAGGATTTTTACCTCTGTTTGCTGTAACTTTGAATCTAAGGCTGGGGGGGGGGTCCCTCTAGTCTATATGAATCTGAGCACCCTCTAAAGCATTTTCCATCCTGATTTTACAGAGATAACTTTTACTTTTTTTCTTTCTTTTTAAGAAACTGATTGATTTTTCCTTATTTTAAAATCCAAGGGATTAAGTCTGAACTCACCAGGGATTGGTAGGGGGAAAGGAGGGGGGATGGTTAATTCCTCCTTGTTTTAAGATCCAAGGAGTTTGGATTGGTGTGAGGCCTCTCAAGGCAACCCAGAGAGGGCAACGTCTAGGGGGAAAAGGAGGGGGATGGTTAATTTCTTCTTGTTTTAAGAGCCAAGGGGTTTGGGTCTGGGTTCCCCAGGGAAGGTTTTGGGGGAACACAAAGTGTGCCAGACACTAAATTCTGGCTGGTGGCAGCATACCAGACCTAAGCTGGTAATTAAGCTTAAAAGTGTTCATGCAGGTCCCCACTTCTTGTACTCTAAAGTTCAAAGTGGGGGAAAAAACCTTGACGGGGGGGAAGAGGCGATATTAATAAATATATAAAAATTAATTAAAGCCAACAGGCCTAAGCTTACAAATACTGTTCTAGTTTGGTTTGTATTATGGCCATGTACATGCACAATGGGCCAAAAGCTGGGACGCAACACAGAGCCTGAGTGGATAGTCTGTGAGCTAGAGATTAGAGTGGACTGGAGTGAAGGAATCCTCCCCTCTGCCAAGGAATGGCAGCAGAAACCTTCCACAGTTGCACTTGAAGACTCGGGGTTACAACAGCTACTCCTGTTGCTCTGCTTCCTTTCTGGTGAGAATGGCTGATGGATCCACCTGTAAGTCCCTGTAAGTTCTTCTCCCCCAAACGCAGAGTGGTGCACAGACAAGTTCTCCAAATTCAACCTGGCCCAGGAGTCTGGAAGCCATGGGATCACATGGCAGGGCTGCCCAGGAGCAACAGCCTCTGGGAGCCTTGGCAACTGCTGAATGAAATTGACCTTCAACATGCCACAGCAACAGTTAAACGGATATGAATGTCCATTTCATACAGCAGTTCCTGCTCCAGGGCAGCACATTTTGTTTTGGAAATACCATGAGTTGGAATTCCTAGTTTAAAATAAATTAGGAAACAAGTGGTTTTGATTGATTCAAAACCAAACCAAACTTTGAAAAGTCAAAACTTCTCTGAAACTGAAAGTCACAACTTTCAGTTAGCTGTGCTGCAAACACCTCAAATTCTGCCTAAAATTCTGCGGGACCACATCAGTTTTGCAGAGTCTTCTGAAGCCATGAACAGGATTGAGATGGCTGTGGGTTCTATCTGCTTTAAAAAAGGAAGAAGCTGATTCTTGTGATTTCCTTCCCTTTCCTTATAAGGATGAAGCTGGCAGAGCTGAGACACCATTGGACATGCTGTCATAAATGAATCGATCACCTGGATCTGTCACCACTGTATGACTCTGCTTTTGCAGAATTCTCTTTAAAAAGCTGATAGTCTGGTCATCAACAGGAACTTTTTATAAAAAAAAGTTATTTTCAGGCTACAGTAGGTTGCATTATCAACCACCTTGACAGTGGCCCTTCCAATCAGTTTTTGGACAGGAGGCTTGCAAGAGGGAATCTGAATTTTTGGGGGTGGGGGACAGGAGTAAGGATCCAATCTCTAAATCAAAGTGTGTCGAAAAATATTTTTTCGACAAATAATTTCCTTCCAATTTTGCAGACTTCTACACACAGATTTAGCCAATGTGATTTGAACTTATTTATATAATATGCCCTCAAAAATTGGATTGATAATGGAAACATCAACTGACCAACTATGTGATGTTGGAAGAAAAAGGAAAGGTGAAATAGATCTGAACAATGACGTAAATCGAAGGTAACATTTAATTGCAGTTTAAAAGTTCAAGAAAGAACAACTCCCCTTGTCTGACATATACAAAGGTATGGGGAAATCAGAATAGGAAGAGGAGTATAAGTGCATGGAAAACCTTCCTTTCACTGTGCACTGGAAAGTGGAGGTGAACATGGAATCATAGAAATGTAGAACTGGAAGGGACCTTGAGAGACTGAGGCAGGACTAAGTATACCTTAGACCATCCCTGACAGGTGTTTGTCTAACCTGTTCTTAAAAACTCTTCAGTGATGGGGTTCCACAACCTCCCTTGGAAGCCTGTTCCAGTGCTTAACTATCCTTATAGTTAGAAAAAACTTTATAGTATCTAACCTAAAATCTCCCTTGCTGCAGATCAAGTCCATTAATTCTGGTCCTATTTTCAGTGGCCATGCAGAACTTTATAACAGCCCTAAAAGACTTATCTGGTCTCATACTTTGTCGTCTTTTCTCAAGACTAATCATGCTCAGTGTTTTTTTCAAACTTTTCCTCATACGTCAGGTTTTCAAACTTTTTATCGCTCTCCTCTGGACTCTCCAGATTTGTCTACATCTTTCTTAGGGTGATGGTGGCTCTAGTCTTCCAAATGAGAAAGGAAACAAGTTTATTTTATGAGTAAGAGTAAAACATTCAAACTGGCAATTAAAGTGCTTTATTCAGGCCATTCTGGGACACCAAATACTTAAGGATCAGATATTCCATAATATTTCATGTTCAAAGCTCCTCTAAGTATATGTGGTTCCCTTTAGTTATTCTGTTATGAATTTTACTTTAAAGGCAAGGGGACATTTTTGATAATGCACATCTTAAACTTTTCATTAAACTACTAAATTTAAATTCTACCTTTTTGTGCACTCTGACATTTTTGTCTGGCATTTTCATTAATTTTGCGACGTACATAAATGTAGCTGAAATGTTAACTGATCAATACTTTGTCTCTCTCGTGTAGCACTAGAGCTCAGTTCCCGAAGGACAATGTAGCAGTACAGAAATTAAATGTGTAAAATATCAAATGTTAATGTTAAACACAGCAGCACTTACTGCATAACGACTGAAAAGGCTAAAACAATTCAAAATGGACAGATGGTAGCACAAATTATCTACAACCACATTTAAAGATTAAAGTTTGTCCTGTAAAATAATTCATTGACTCATGCTGAAGTGTGTCCTTTTACTGATAGCTCAGTTGTCCAATTATTTTTGTGCTCATTACAGTGAGAAATGACAGTACTGGAAAGAGACAGTGTACACTCCCCCCTCCCCACATTGCACCCACTGACATCCACAACACCACAAATGTCTGGTCAAGAGGCTGATGGAAATTAGGCCCAATTTAGTAGACATTTCACTGCCTACAGTAGATTACTCCAAAGAGAAACCTTGCCACTTTTGCATAGTATATGACTGTAGTAGAATTCTTATGCATAAAACATAACGTATTAATTACTGAACTTAAGAAATCTGTTGAAATAATGCTAAAGGTCTGTCTTAAATATAGAAAACCTAGGAAATTTAAAGTGAAGGCTCCTACTCTGTATTCTGCTTACTTCTTTAACATCCAGGCAAAAAGGAAGAACAAGTACAGAAAGAGATCATATATTCTAGGTCCAATACCTGGGCACAACAGGGCCATTTTAGAACTGTAACATTAATTTGACATTATTTTTGTGTTTTGCCTTTAACAGTTGGAAAAGAACAAATATTGGTAGAAGAGTGGGAGAACTTTATCAATTTCAAATCTACCAATATTTCAGATCCAAAGGCATTGTAACCAGACAAAAAATTAGTACTAACCTTCTGTAACTGCTGTTCTTCAAGTTGTGTTGCTCATGTCCATTCCATGTTAGGTGACTCACAAGCAGTACTCCAGGATGTTGGCTCAGAGTTCATGGACATAGTGACTGCAACACTGCTCTTCCGAACCTGGTCTCATCTCAAACCTGTTGAGCGATGGCATACTGGGAAGCCAAGGTACACACCAATGACCTGCGGATGTCTTGGACTGGGACTTGTGCAAGGAGTGCTGCTGAAGAGGCTTGAGCTCTTGTGGTCTAAGTGGTTAGGAGAGTCAGAGGTGTGACATTCGCCTGCTCACACCAAGTCCGAATACAGGTGGAGGAGGAGGAGGAAGAGGAGATCCTCTGAGCTGATACTGGAAGCCCTTTCATCCTTTCTGCTACTGCTACAAAGAGTTGCGTGGATTTGTGAAAGGATTTAGTCCTCTCAATATGAAAGGCAAGGGCACATCTAAGGTACAATAAGTGAAGCCACTGCTCCTCTGAGTTCTTGTGAGGCTTTGAGAAGAAGACATGCAGGAAAATAGCACTATGGAATTTTGAAACCACCTTTAGCAGGAAAGCCAGGTGGGAGCACAATTGGATCTTGTCCTTGAAGAACACAGTGTATGGCAGTTCTGACATACTGGCCTTGATTTTAGAGACCCTTCTGGCTGAGGTGACCACCACTGAAAGGCAACCTTCCAAGAGATAAGTAGCACAGGGTATGATACTAGCAGTTTGAACGGAGGACCCATTAGCCTTGACAGGACCAGGTTTAAATCCCATGGAGGGATCAGGTTTAAATCCTCACAGATCTGCAGGTCAAGCCTCTCCAGATCCTTGTGAAATCAGATCGTCATCTCATGGGAGAATATTGACCTGTCCTTCACTGGTGGGTGGAAGAATGAGATCGCTGCTGCTTTAGATGGAGCTAGTAGTCCAAGATAGCCTGGAGGGAGAAATGAACTGGAGAGAGCCCTTGCTGGAAAGCCCACATCAAGAAGCATTTTCATTTGACCAGGTAGATAGCCCTAGTGGACTGTTTCCTACTGCCTAGCAAGACCCAACGAACTTGCTTTGCAGAGGCCTACTCCTCCAGGTTCAGCCATGTAGCATCCACGCCATTAGGTGAAGGGAGGCAGCCTGCCATGGTCTTCCGAGATCAGATCCGGACAGAGTGGCACCGGAAGGAGTGCTACTTAAAGGACCAGCAGTGTGCCAAACCAGTGTTGCCGCAGCCATGCCGGGGCTATACGAATAACTCTTGCCTTGTCCCGCTTGACATTCAGGAGGATCTTGTGAACCGGAGAGATCGGGGAAAAGCATAAAGCCTCTGCAAGAAGGCATCAGAGATGGAGCCTGGACTGTGCCTGCGCAGCAAGCAAAACTGATAGCAGTTCTGGTTCTGCTTGGTCGCAAACAGTCTACGTCAGGAGACCCCCACCTTTGGAAGATGAACCTAGCTATCTCCAAGTAAAGAGACCACTCGTGGTGAGAAGAAAGGAACTGCTGAGGTAATCCATCAGTGCATTCAGGGTTCCTGGAAAATGTGACACCTCCAGGTGGATGGAGTGCTCCACATAGAATTCCCACAGAAGGATGGCCTCCTGATACAGAGCTGAGGATAAAGCATCTCTCTGTTTGTTGATATAGAACACGGCTGGGTATTGTGTGTCAGAATTTGCACCATCTTGCCTGAGACCTAGGGGAGGAACGCTTGGCAAGCTACACTCTGAGTTCCCTGACGTTTATATGCAGGGAGAGTTCTCGGGCCACAGGCTCTGAAGCAGTCAAGATGGGCGCCCCAACCTACGTCTGACTCATCTGAAACCAAGGACACTGACAGTTGAGGGGCAACAGAGGGCACCCCCATCATTACCAATCTCAGGTCTGTCCACAAGTCCGTGGAACGAAGGACCAGGGGGAGGAACAGTGAGCACAGAGACTAAGTGGTGTCTGTTTGTGGGGTAAACTGATGCCAGCCACATCTGCAGGGGCCTGAGATTCAGCCTTGCATGCTGGATCATGAAAGTACATGCAGTCATGTGCCCCAGTAGCTTGAGGCAAACTTGAGCAGTTGTAATTGGGTGTAACATGACCTTGGATATCAGGTCTGACATAGTCTGAAATTGGGCCTTCAGAAGGAAGGCTCTGTCCTGGATTGAGTCAAGCATTTCCCCACTAAATTCTATTATCTGAATTGGGACAAGAGTCAACTTTTGAGTGTTTATCAGCAGACCCAGTGCTTAGAAGGTGGCACCAGGTTTACTGCTACCCATTTGAGGAGGTCCTGATGGGCACTGAAGTTATTCTGTGGAAGCAGGCTACATGTTCCTGCTATAGCCTCATCTGGGGAGAAGGAGGCTTACACCAGAGGAGGGGCTCCTTTCTCTTCCTCAGCCTTAACAATGTCCACAGGAGCCATATCCTTTACGTCGGTACTGGAGTCAGGGTCTGGTGCCGAGCGAGAAGGAGCAGTAACTCGCTTCTTGGAAACCACTGAGTGAGAACGATGGGAGGAAGATCCAGTACTGGGAGAAACCCCAGAGGTTCCAATAAAGCCACTGTATTGGCCAGTGACCTGCTGGCCAGTGCCGGTGCAGGGACCAGCACCAAAATCCCATGGCGAATATGGTGGGAACTGGTGTTGACCCTTAGGTTATGCATAGGATTCCCCTTCAGACTCAGAAGAGGAGCCCTCTCTTGGAGACCACAGTGGAGCGATACCCACCTCTTCTTCTATGTGGTGCCAGTGGTATGGGGACTGGCGGCAGACTGAGAGGAAAGCAGGCCCTACTTGCGTCATCCTGAGTACCATGAAGGAGCTCAAAGCTCCTTGTTCCTTTCTGTTTCTCGTAATCAGAGCTGGCATTGGAGTTGGGCGGGTGGGTATCAGGAGAGCTAATAAATCCCTGGATGCTTGAAAAGGCTCCGGGGTCAATGGGATAGTCAGATTGCTGGTGCCACAGTGACTTCCAGATGTTGGGGCAGGTACTGCACTGAACTCAATGCTCTAGGTGGAGTCGACGGTGCCATCATGGGGCCGGGAGTGGAAGAGTGGCTCAGCATGGGTCTCACTGCATTGCTTTCCCCTAGCTTGTCCTTTTGGTGCACCAGCGACTACCCTCTGTTGGTGTGTACAGGGAGATTTTGGCAAGCCAGTAACGTGATTTTGGCAAACCTGTAAAGTGCCTGAAACCACAGTCTCAGCTTGACCAAGGCAGGAGGGGAGGGGGTTTTGGGTGCCACAGAAAGGGCAGCTTGACCCCGCGTCCTTCCTGATAAGAATTGTGTTGAAGTTGC
The DNA here is from genome assembly GCF_025201925.1 of Gopherus flavomarginatus. Lineage (NCBI taxonomy): Eukaryota > Metazoa > Chordata > Testudines > Testudinidae > Gopherus > Gopherus flavomarginatus. Next base: position 61,400,185 of record NC_066619.1, read on the forward strand.
TGATCCTGCTCTTCTAAAATGCATGTATGTGCCCCAGGAATGTCTATTGGGGCCTCAAGGCTGCAAACTCTGGAAAAATCCACACCTGGTTAATCAATAATCAGAAGGAACCTCTTGCTTGACCATTGAAACTGCTTACTTAACAAGTTTTCTTTAAGGGACATGTCATTCTATTACTAATGTATAAATAAGGGGAAACAGTTTGAGGTAGTTGGACACTTTTGGGACTCGTTTGGACTCTCCCTCTAGATACATCTTGTGGTCCCCACCGGCAGACGGAAGATTTGGCCACCTGAAGCCTGCTGCTGTGTCACTCGAGAGCCACACTCAGCTTTGATAATTATCAAGGGTTGGGGGTGTTTTACACACATCTGCAACAGGTTAGTAAGTGCTGGAGACTAAGTAAAGTTTAGCTTTAAGTGAAAGCACTCCTGTGCTGTCCTGTTTCTGCCAGCCATTCATCAGTCGGATGGCTGTGTCTCCCCTGATTTATTTCCTGACACCACCTCACACAGAGTAAAAGTTGCCAAGAGCTTTGGATTGAAAGAACCCTGGATAACAGGTGCACTGCTTCTGGTGTTTCTTCCTCAGCAGCAGAGATGGTGAATAGTTTCCAGAAGACCTCAGTGCCGGACGAGCACTTCATATCAATGCCGAAGTGCTTGTTGCTGAATCGGAGCAGCTCGGCTGAGGTAGGTCTGATGGTGGCTTCCATGAGGATAGACTTCAACCTGATGTCTCGATCTTTTTTAGTGTGTGTCTAAAGTCCATACAGAACTGGCACTTGTCCCTCATCTGAACACTTCTAGCGGCTAGAGTGTGTGTCGCTCATAGGCATAGGTTTGCCAGAGGAGGCATGAAGTTTGAAGCCCAGAGACCAAGGCATGCTCTCCTCTTGGGGAGAAGATGTCCCTTGACGACAGTGATATTTACACTAAATATGTAGACCAACAATAATTACAATAACAATATAGACTAAACTATGATAAACTAAGAGAATCCAAAAACCACTGGGAAGAAGTCTTGCCGAAGCAAGAAGGGTCATTCCAGCAACCATCACAGGCGGTAAGAAGGAACTGAGAGGGTGGGTGGCCAACAGCACCCCTTATACCAGCAAATGAGTATGCGGCTCTAGAGGGAGCTAGGGCTGGCCCGACAGATACCACTGAGAGAAAAATTTCTGGCATCAGTGCACTTGGCACACACACACACCTAACAAGGAATGGACTTAAGCAAGCACTTGAAGAAATTTATTTTTTTATCAGTTGCTTATACATAAATGGGATATTCAGAGGCATTGCCTTATTAATTTAAATGCTACATTTTTGAATAAGAGCTTATATTGTCTGTTCAAAATAAAGTGCTCCTCCAGTACTGTTATATTTATTGTGACATATTGAGGTGGCATGGCTAAAAAAACCAAGAGTGAGCTAAATCGCTGAACTCTCATTGAAAATAATGGTACTCAAAAGCGAAACAGAGACCTGGAAAATATTTAGTATAGGTGTTGCATGAGCCAGAATGCCTCAAGCTTGACTTTCAGATCCCGAATTTGTAAAACTGGGAGTTAGACAAAATGTATTTTTACTTACAAACAGCAAATATTATTGGATGTGGAGCATAAGCAAACAGAAAGCATCCTCTGAAAACTTTTGAATTCTCTGAAATGAGCATTATGGCTGATAAATTTTTAAGTGTTTACTATTAAACCTACTGACTTTGAAAAGTGCCCCAGTGAATACTTCAATGTGCAAAAAGCCCAGAGTGAATACCTGTAGCTTATTATAGCATTATAATATTAATTAAGAGTCTGCATGTGTTTCCATTCTAAAGTCTATTTCTCAGTGGTGTACCTTTAACTTCATAGTTAAAGTTCTGACTCCATTTCTAAATTTGTGAAAGCTAAGCTAGTCCTCTGCGAGCAAGACAGAGAGGGAGTGTTGGGGGAAGGAGGAGGAGAAGGTGGAAAGAATGGGTATTTGTGATTTTTTTTTTTTACTTTTGGTTATTCAGACAAGATGTTTCTGGATTATGATGTGAAAAATCATACCTACAGAATTTCACTTTTGTAAAATTGTTCTGAATCTTTATTTTAACCCTATCTATCAAACACAGCTTGGTCCAGAAACTCCATGTTGGGTTTTTGCTGTTGGCTTTATCGGGAAGGCTGAATGTTAATTTTAAACTTTTAATATAAAATATGGAGCTGGTAACCTGGAAAACTCTATTTTTAATCCCTGTTGTGATACTGACTTATTCTATGATCTTTGGAAGTCCTCTAAGGGCTATGGTTTGCAAAGGATTCTGAAGCTGCAAAGTGATACATATCAGGTAAGAATTATTATAAAATTGATTTCCAAAGGGAATGTTGAATTCTGGCACAACCTTAGCACAAGACAACACAATACCGCCAACTGAAATGAGTCATGCTTTCACAAGGCTGTGCAAGATTTTGCAGGGACCCAAGGAAGCTGTGAAAATCCCAGCCACCATCTTGAAATGAAAACTCCACAGCCCTGCAATCCCTTTTTGAAGTTCTTACAGATTTGGTTTAAGTAACAAATGTCTATTTTATGATAGGCAGCATTACAAATTCTTTTTGAAATTGAGGGAGAAAAAGCTTTAAATGCTTCACAAACACCCATAGGAACTTGCTCCTCAGAAAGAGATTCCAAAATAGCAGCCATAGCTGATCCCCTCATCTGCAGGACAGGACCACAACACATTTAAAGTCACAACACTAAAATTGGTACAGCTTATCAACATCTGTTCCTAAATTCAATCTAATTATGAACCAATTCTCTTCTGTGCAGAAGAAAGAGTCGGGTTGGTGAATAGAAAAGAAAGTATATTGCTATATAACCAGAAATATGTTTTTACTGTAATTTACAATAGCTAGTGTTAAAAAGTATATTTATTATGGCACTAAAATAAAAGATCTGTATTTATCTATTCTCAGCTGCTTGTTAAGATTTCTTCTGGTCATACAGAATTTGTTCTGTTAAGATTTAATGGTGACGGCAGTGCACCATGAGAAAGACTTGCAAGTGAAGTAGACTCTAGTAATGACCCACAAAGCAGGATACCACTCCACTTTCCTGTCTTCTACTGATATTAAAAGGGAGTTCCATGTCAAAAGGAGAACTGAACAAATGTGTATGGATTAATCCTAATAGCAATACAACTAGTACAAAATGCTGCAGCACGGCTCCTCTGCAACACAAGCTACTGTGAGCATATCAAACCTCTCCTCCATTCTCTACACTGGCTTTCCATAGAATTGCAAATCAAGTTCAAGGTCTTGGTCCTTATTTTCAAAGCACTCCATTTCCCGTGCCGACGGTACCTAACAGACTGTCTAAAGCACAAAGACAGTAGTCAACAACTTTGCTTTTGGAACAATGGAACTCTCAACAGTAGGAGTAAAGCTTATCTGTGCAGGAGACAGGACCTCAGAACAGAGGTGGTCTGAGATTGTGTAATGAACAACCCCAGGAACTAAGAATCATCATAAACCTGCTTTTGCTCCAAGTGCAAGACACGTTTATTTGACCTTGACATCTCTAATGTAAACCTATAGCAGCAGGCATACTTATTTAATGAATGAATGAATGAATAAAAACAACAAAAACCTGTATCAACACAAGACATTCCACTGCACACACCTCCCTTTGAGGAGAGGATGAGAGAACAACCAACACATGACAGATGTGATCATGATACTTAATGCACTACTGGAGAGGGCTCAGTTACTATGACAACAAGTAGGGTATAAGAACTTATATTTGATAGGACAGAGCATTATGGAGAAATATGCATTATCCTAATAAAGTTTTATCATTCTGGACTCTGAAACAATGAAGTACTAAAAAGAACATTTAAATTATTTTAGATAGCAGGATAAGCCAAAAACAGTCAAGGAGTTCAAAGTCAGACTGACCATTTGTGCTACAATCACACCTTGGGGCACAGCTGAAGCGCCCTCCACCTCTGGTAGAAGCTGCAACCAAGGAATAATTCACCTTCCAGTGTAGTGGTACTGCTGCTGTCCTCTGCCAGGAAATAACTTTAAATTTTAGCCATCGTATGAAAGGAGCCCTGCTAGCAGATGCTCCCTGGAAGATACATTAATCCAGTGCAGCTCCAAGATTCCACAGCCAGCTATTCCCAACTTCGTGAGTTGCAACACATGGCTCCAAGACCCTCAAAAAAGTGTGAGAGCACACACGACTATTGCTACAGCTGGTCTTCCCACCAGCAGAACCTAATCAGTGAATCTGGCCACCTATCGGTAGCTCATATACTGTAAAATGAAAACAAACAAAAAAGGCACATAAATTGTGTCCCCTTAACAAATGTTGAGTTTTAACTTTGTATTTTCCAGTTTTGACAAACCTGAGTAAGTTTCATGGGATAACTAGATGCAGAACTGTGGCCAGAATTTGATATCTGGTGATTTTTACAAATTGCAATTTAACTGGCTGATTACATTTTATCTAAATAGCTGTTATTGGTGTTTAGGGATGCTCACTTTAAAAAAAACAAATTTTAAAAGTATAATTTTTTGTTAAAAAATGAAGGAGCTGATCCCATTGTTAATGTATATTTCATATTGGTGAGGTGTACTAAAAATTCTCATGAAAGCTTTGCCACCTCACTGTTTTGATCCATTTTTATTTCAAAGAACCAAAAAGCATTAAAAACAATTTATAGACTAATTGTGCCACATTCAGCAAATTGAACAAATTGAAGTCAATAGGGCTATTTGTGAGGGTAAGATGACTAGGGTCCGGTCCACAGTTTACCAAACTGTGTTTTTGTTATATCACAAATTAGTTTTATTTAGAGAAGTGCAAATTTTAGTATACACTATGTAAGCTTTTCCTTCTTTGCACCTATGGAATTTTAAAATTAAATTGTTTTTGAAATGTAAATTTAAAAAAATGTTCCATGACTGAGACACCTGGGTACAGTAGGTCCAAATTCAGCCAGAAGTAAATGCGTACAGCCATTCTGAGGACTTGATTTTAACATGGCAACTTTGCCACTAACTTTAACTGTAGTTACACAAACACATAACTATGATTACTAAAGGTAATTAATAATTATATGAAGTGTTACAGGATGATCATACCACAAAAGCAGCCAGACTCCTTTGGGGTGAATCCCAGTCAAAGCAACTGTTAACATAATAGGCAGCATTTATAAGCACCATGACACAACGCTTCATGCGGATAAAGTTCCTTAACAGCAGCTGTGGGAAAGATGAAAATATATTTAGAAAAAACAAGACTTCAAACTATCAAGAGAGCTTACAATGTCTTCAAGCTCATTCTCATTAAAGCAAGTTAGTAAAGTTGAAAGAATATGTCAAGTTATTTAGTTAACAGATCTAGAATAATATTAGTATTTACTGAAGAATGGGAAGGGGAAGCAAATCCAGATAGTTATACAAGCCAGTTTATCACCTGTTGAACTTAATTCTAATGTTTATAATTTTGAATGACATACAAATGTTTGTGTTTCTCCCAGGCATTTCAGATATTGTGTTTTAAAAAATATAACAAACAAGAACATGAAACATAATTTGCAAAAATTAAAGCATTATTTGGTCAATGAAATTTGGGAGTTCTATTAAATATGTTGACAAAATTTTTCAAAATTGGGTACCTAAAATTAGGTTCTGCAGTCTATATTTAGACACCCATGTAAATGGCATGACTTTTCAAAAGTGCTGAGCATTCAGTAGCTCTCAATGAGTTCAATGTTTTGAAAATCTTGGCCTTTGTTTTAAAATTTGTGTTGTGGACCACTGTGCACAAACTGTGCAAAATTATAGCTCTAATCAAACAGATCACCTATATTCAGTGCATCCAATTTTTTCTCCTTTGCTTTATAATATCTTGCTATAGTTGCTTTTGCAGTCATCACGTATTTTATAGTATAGATCACTGTAATCGTAACCATAAGAGGTCTTATTCTTATCTGCACAAAACTGAGTCATAAGGAGATACAGTTTCAATTCAGGGAGAAAACTCTTTAAATTACCTAAAATGATAATGAGACCTAATTTATAAGAGCGCTGAATGTAGTAATGCATCATTTAATTTAAGTTTAGGATTAACACATTAAATTCATCTGTGGAAGTAAAATCCCACTGTTCATCAGGAAATTTAGACATTTTAAAATGCTACTGTATCTACCATTAATTCAAGATTTCCTTTTATAATTTTTGAATAGTCCTTTTCTTTTATATGATGTATTATATTATAAGCTAATATCCTAAAACTAAAAGAGGGTATTTAAAGTTTATTGCCAACTGCAAGCAAGTACAATAACCATCATTTTCTGTTATGAAAGTGGGGAGAACAGCGAATCTTGAATAAAAGGCCTTCTTGTTTGTTTGCTGTAATAATGGGAAAAAAATGCAGCTCTAGAAACTGCTTTCCTTACAATAGTGAAGAAAGACTGTATTTTGCCCTTTACAATTTCTTCAGTGAAATACAATGGACAATGCATATATAATTCATGTGGCAGATATTGCAAATCATATTAATGTTTATGAAGGCTCATTAGTACTTGAATAGACTAGGATCTGACAAAATAAAACTGTTTAAAATGTTCCCGTTTCCCACTACAGAAAACCTTCTACTCCTCACAGCCCAACCAAATACCCAATACCCCATAACTAAAATACAGTACTGTGGAAAGTAAAATATATATATCAAATATAACTTAGTACAAAAACATAAGATGTGCCTTTAAAATAATTACCACCAGAAAATATTGTAACCTTAGGAGGTAAAAATATTTGAAAAGGAAAAGGGGACACAGTTTTCCCAATCAGATGGCCCTGAAAAGTTATAGATTATTTGATTTTGGTAGTCTCATTTGAAAGTCTAATAGAGCACAACATTTCAAACCTAACTAAGAGAATGTTAACACATTCCTTACCCCCAAACAAAATGGATTTCTTTCAGATCAAGGTTAACAGCATAAATTTGTGCCAGACTTAGCTTACATCCACCTGTGCTATAACCTGATACATGTGGACACACTGATGATTTCAATTGTGTTCTCACGCACACATTTCACAGAAATTGAATTGCAATTTACAATGAACTGATATAATAGTTATATATTTGTTTTTCTCTCTTCTTGAATCTCATAATTTAGTTTTGTAAACAGATAATGGAAATGTTATTCTTTTCCCCCCACTGAAGTTTGACATGAGGTGTCCAGAAGCTTACACCTGATATTAAGTCTTTGCAAAAGGATTAGACTTTTCTTACGCTTTACCTGTTTAGACAGTCTGTTTTCCTCTTCAATGTACTTCTGTTCTTTGGGCATTAATGTTCGTATGCTGGCTTTCACCTATACATCAAAATACGTGTCAATGTTACGGGCTTACTTAATACTCACTAATAATACAGACTTCAATTTGCAATAATTATTAAGTTTCAAAGTCATAGCTGCCAAGCCCATAAAATATAAATGTATACACAGGCACAAGTTTCTGTTTCTTACATTAGCAGCAATAGCAGCAGCAGCAGCAGCACAGTAACAAAAAGAGTGGGTGTGCCAGCCAGTGGCAGAAGAGTATTCTGTAGCATACATCAAGGTTTAGAGAAAATGAGGAATGACAGAAATTCTCTACAAATCAGGAACAAAAGCTTTCATGAAACTGAACTCTTTAGCAGTACAAAAAAGCCAAAGTTAAGACTTACAGCATTAAAAATCACATCTATTTCAAGATAGATGACCCCCTTTGTTGGCCCTGTCAGCTGCTTGTTTTTCAGAACGTAGGCTTTCTGTTCACCATTTTGAATCTGCGGGAAAAGGACATGACAGCCGTCTGTCTCGCGGTCTCCACTGAATACACTTCCTCAGTAACCTTTGACCCCCAGCTGCTGAAACTGACAGAGAACCCAAAACAACTGTGGCAATTCTGACAAGTACCTGTTCATTACCAGGACCAAGTCTGTCAGGAAAAATTAACTATCATGGGATTCAACATGGCCATGAATTGAGTATGTTAAAAATTTTAGTGTTCTTATTACAGACCTTGGTTGAGAAATGACTGACAGAGCTGAGATTTTTTATGTTTTCCTTGAGCAAAAGAAATACAGAGCAATATGTCAGGTGAATGAAACTTACAGACAGCAATGGTATAGCAACTTTGCCCAGAAAGTCAGCACTCCGATCTCTATCTTCGTCATAAACTGTCACTTCAAGAACTGAGTGGATATCTTTAATATTGCTATTCAGGAAAAAAAAATACACACAGAGGAGGGGACAGGAGGGGGAGAGAAATGTCACCAATATTAATGGTTACCAAGGACAAAAACATAATAAAGTTATCAAAAAGCAAGTAATATGTATATTTTTAAAAAGTATCCAGAGCACAAAACTTAGGTAAATGAAAAGCCCTTGAATGCAGGAAAACCCCAGTTTTGGTCACTTCATAGGCAGCATGGTAGTTCTGCTATTTGCATGACCTTACGCCATTAGACGTGAGTCTAAATCTTCTACCTGGTGTGTGTACTGCAAGAGTTACAATAAAAGGCAGTGCTGAGTAGCACTAAGGGATTTACAGATACAGACAGCAGATCTGATCGCCATAAAAGACTATCCTTAAAATACTACTGTCCTTGAGATAATTTCAAATGGAAACCTCTTTGATATCTGTAGCTCTCTAAATGAAAATAAATAATAATGAACTAGCTGAGCAGATCTTTGGGCTCAGAATGAGACCTCTACTTCCAAAATTCCAGTTTAATCAAAACTATGCAATAGCCACACTAAAAAGAAATTTTGAAAGATGTATACAAAGCATATAACATTATTCAGCATTTTATAGTATTTCAGCTACTAGATATTAAATAGTCCATTACCATGCATAGCAGATGGCACTGTGTGTTGTAAAATCTTATGCGAGTTATTCAGATTTTTAGTTTGGAAAAAGAAACAAAAGTTGTCTGTTCTTTAATTCATGTTTTCTCGGTAAGCAGTTTGATCAAAGGAAAATAATTCAACTTGAGTAAAACACACACACACAGGAAATTTCTTTTTAAAGGCAAAATCAATCATCAAATTTGAGACTATCCCAAACAATTGATACAATTATACATATTACAGAAGATCCTGTGAAGATCCTCCTTGACAACTGTATGAGTTTTTCGATTTGATTTCTGAACAGTCTTTTGTCCTTTACAAAAACGTCTGATTCCTCTTTTAGAGGACACAGTCAGGCAGTGGAGGTTGATTAGTTACTGATTCTCTTAGCATTAATTACAAAAATTAATGAAGAATTTAGCACATTTTTACAGATCTATAAATGAGAACTTGTGAGGAAGCTATCGAGAAGTACAATCGTGGGATTTTTCTTTAGTTCTGTGTTCATTACCGAGGTCCCATCACAGAGGAAGGGGAGCAGCAATCTATAGATCCTGTAGCATAGGCTGTAAAGAGATGACTGACAAATTTTAAGAACAATGGGGAAATTAAATTAGAGGTTGTTTTGGGATCAAGAGCAATACTTAATATTCTCATTTATGGCTAAAGTTTCTAGTGGGCTTTACAGTGGATTGTTTGGGGATTTCAGTTTTCTGACCCATTTTCTCCTCACTGGTGCCCTGCTGCACTCAGGGAGAAACAAAGTATTCAAAAAAAAACAAAACAAAACAAGGTAACACTTCATTCTTGGAAGAAAAATTCTGCTCTGAATTTGTCAAAACTTTTTATTGTTTTCAAAACCATAGAGAAATAAACACAATGTGCACCATTTCCTCCACAAATGAATGTTTCAGATACTGCAATTTATCCAATAGAGGCACTTCACGAGTATGATATAGAATACTATTGTGACACGGTCATTTAACAAAATGAGAGAAAAAATAAGTGTGTTTTACATTTCTTCAAATAGTTAACTAATGTTTTATAATTACGTTTTATAAAGTTCATGAGCATCAACCTATTGCCTCATTTCCAAACTCTAGGCCCTAGGCCTGTGACACCAACTATCACTAAAACTAGTGGGAATTTAGAACGCATAGCACTTAACCCTTAGCACCTCATAGGAATGGGACTTCTTTCCTCACCATCAAAGTGATTTAATCTTCATTTATTTGAAAACATATTTTGTTATCCTCAACTGAATTACTTTTCAATTAATTATTTGGTTTAAAAAATAACCGTGTTCTAACTTTATCTTACCTAGCAGTAGGTAGATCTGATTTTAAAAAACTTACAATGTGAAGACTTTGTTCCATTCAGGGTTGAGATTCTTGTAGACTGTATGCGTCAGCAGTCTGTCATTGTTCAACTCAACTACACAAAATGGGTCACTTTTACCTAGAGATAGAGAGAGAGAGAGAGAGAGAGAGAGAGAGAGAATAAATACATGGAACAAAATACATGAATATTCTGCACCTAAAACTCACAGAACCGCCTCTCAACTTGGATTAAAAAAAAAAAAGCAGTGAATGTAAAGATAAATTCATATGTACTGCTCTTCTGATCACAAACTGCATGATCCTTCAAGGTGCTGAGCACAAGCTGGAGGCTTTGAAGTGTCTCAGCACCCTGCATGATCAACCGTATAGTTAGCTGAACTGATCAGATAATTATATCATCCTGACACACAGGAAATTAAGAAAGAGGCATAACGTGAAGCAAATTATTCAGCTGATACTTCAAGTCAGATATTTTCCCTCAAATAATAATACTAAAAACTCAAACTAATTCATGGGAGGAAGAGAGTGTGTGTCCGGCTCTACGTCTATTTTTATTTCCATAATGATTACTTGTAGAAGACAACCACTTCACTTTGTTGCATCATTTTCCCCCTCCCATCTGATTAATTAATAAAATGAGGTAGCATTTACTCAACAAGAACATTACACGTAAATTCCAGCATAGCCAAATTCTATGCTTATTTATATGCACGAGCATCCTATTTAAGTCAATATTTTTAACATAGGGTGCACATGTGTACAGAAGTTGCATATAGGGCTGTGAAACATTATTAAGGGTACCAATACATTAGTGCCAAGCCTCAAAATAACTCATACTCCTATACGTTGAGGGAACTATGTCTCCCTCATGCAAATTAACATCAACAACTAAACTGCGTATTACAGAGTGGCTCATCCTTGTCTCTGGTCTGTCCATAGAGAGCAAAGTGTTTGAAAGTTATTGAGTGTTGGCATTAGCTCTTTACAAGCAAATCTAGCATACTAAGCAACTATATTTCACAATGTCTTCAATATTCCTGTAATACGATGTCATGTATTATAAGAACACACAAATTCAGTGGCTCAATGGCACAACATTAATGGTATTAGTAAGGCATGTAATTTGTTCATATCTTTTACAAATGACAATGAAATCAATATTTAGACAAAGCTCTCCAGAGGTCTTCCAAACTGCAATATTGATTTAGATTACAACAGAGGTTAATGTGGATATTATTAACTTTAATGATAAAGAATAATTGTTTTAAATACAATGTGAATTACAGTCACAGTGGACATTTACATTCTATAGAAAGCTGAATATCACTGAATCTTTTAAACTTGAAAAAAGAGATGGATACAATCTTGCATCTCAGGACGTTTACTTGCCACATACCAACTCTAAAAGGAAATTAGAGACTGATTTCTCTCATTTCTTAGGGTTTCTATGTTTCAATATTTCAAAAGAAAAGAGATGGTCACAATTACAAAGCAGAATAAATGTACTAGCTGACCAGAGTAAACTGTTATGGTATCATCTCCCTTGTTCACTTATATCTGCATTTGATTGTAGAACATGATTTGTGTGAATTCATTGTACACAGAAACAGGAATATGGTTAAAAGTTTCCTTTCACTGCAGTGTCTAAATGCCCTTTTCTGTACATAAAGACAAAGTATCTGATACAATAAATTAATTACAAAAACGAAATTATGACAACACTTATTTACTGAATACTTTGATGTATCACTTTTTTCCATAACTCTCTTCTTACTAAGTTATATTTAATACCAGTCCAGTCAAGAAGGCCAAATAATAAGTGACAAGAATCATGGTGGACATTTGATCACATGCTCCTGCTCCTCTAAACCGAATCTAATTTCTCCATCATTATTGGAAAGAAAACAACCCCCTAGCATGCATAAGTTCAACTTTTTTCAGTTTACCTGAAACAAATGAAGGAATAATGTTGAGCTAGCTTTAGGACATAAGGGAATATCATGACACTTTACATGAGGTATTCCATATACTCTTTACTACCCCAAAAGAAGTTTTGTCACCATTGCCATCTCTATCAAGGAATAACATCTTACTCTAAAAAGAGGGAAGGGATCTCACATGGGAAGACAAAGATTAATCAGTCTTTGTCCATGAGCATATTTTTCCATATACTTAAGCCCTCATATCTGAGTTAAGCAGCTGTATGACAAAGCACCTTGTCACAAGGTGAACTGTCCCTTTAAGGGGCTTTTGGGCTACATCTGTGCCAGTGTTAGCTTGCTCCAGGTAGAAGAAATAAGTGACAAAAGATCAAGTGGCTAAGAGTTGGCCTGTGGTGAGAAGAGGAGGAGCCTGTGGTTCAGTGAGGGAGGGGTAGGAGTGGGATGGGGGCTGAAAGGGAGAGGGACTCCAAGGACAGGACACCTGGGAACTGATTCTTTATAAAGAGACAGAGAGAAGCCAGGAGGGCTGGGGATACAGGAAGAGACACCAGGAAGATGACAAGGCAGTTTTGGACTATAGAGGGCAAATAGCCTCATTGTTCCAACTCTGGTAACCCACAGAGGATAGGGACTCCCCATCTACTGCTACTTGGTGAGGAGGAGAAGTGACCCCTGCAAACAAGGTGTGGATGGAGAGACTAACTAAAGACTCAAAGAGGTAGAAGCTGAGCTCAGAAGAAGAGCAGCACTGGAAGATTTGTGTTTGTTTTGAGCTACAGGGCTAGATCACTGCCACCTGATGACACTGGGGATCAGGAATTCTAGGAACTAGTGAATGACTGAAACTGAAGAAAAACTGGGGCAGAGGCAGGATCTGACACTAGGTTCAGAGGGGCCTTGCTACTCTCCTCCATATTAGCATTTCTCCATGAAGCATCCAAAATTGAAACTCATACATCATCTTCCATTTGTGGTCTCTAGAGGTATAAGCACAGCAAACCTTACTCCGAGTTGGAAATCAACATGTCTCATCTTGAATAAATGGACATCATCCACAAAGACAAATCCAGAGAAATCTTACCCTTCATCTCACTGGCTCTGGACACCTGACAAAATACCTATATGCTGTAGTCCCTTTCCCAAAGGGCTATCATTTCCCATGTGTCTAAGTATTTAGCACAAAGGGGACTGGACCAGGTTAAGACCTCTGGGCTGCCTCAAAATATTAATAAATAACAGTGACTAGATCAGGAGGAAGGGGCACTTAGAAGTCTAGGCTCATAAACTCCACTCAGCACCATCACAATAAAATTAATTAAAAAGCCCCAAAACTTGACTTGCTTCTATGATTACTTTTGTGACATTCCAACTTCCGTTTGAACCCAAGATGCTTCCCCTTTTTACTTCCACTTTTGCAACAGCTTCCTGCCTCCCTTTCCAAATTAATCTCCTTGGATAATTTACAATTTACCCTTGTTGTATTGTCTCCCCTAATCAGACCATAAAAAGGGAAAACTCCTAACCCAGGGGACACTGTTCCAAATCAGATTTTTCCAGAAGTATTTTTAATAATTCCTGCTAAGACATTTTTCCTTCCCTGATTCTGTAGTATGAAGAGCCTAACTGATACATTAACTCATCTTGTTTCCTTTCTGGACATCATCTATTTTTTCTATCTTGTCTTCAAAACACAGGCACATTAATTGGTGGCTCCTTCATGGCATCTAAATGCCTTACACAAAACAACATCAAATTAACGTTAGCCACAGTGATAGAACTCTCAGCTGCCTCAGCCCCTTGTTCTCCTGAGCAAGTCACATGGGAATGGCCCTAACCCACCCCTTTCACCACAGCTCCAAACCTACTGTAGGGTGCAGAAGCCAGAGGAAAACTTTTATTCTTAGCACCTCTCCTTCCAAGTGAAAATTCTTTATTTCAGGGCAAATTTCCTTTTATTTCAAGTAATTCTTCAAGCAATGTAGTTGCATTTTTTGTACTCTCTTTCCAACCCTGCAAGTCACTAAGGCACTGCACAGATAATTAAGATATAATAAGAATAAACTATAAGAATTACACTGTTGGGTTAGTGTGTGGGTGCTGAAGGTTGTTGATGGTCTGTGACATACAGAAAGACCAAGTAGACAATCGAGTGTTCCCTTCTGGCCTTAAACTCTATGATGCTAAATAGCCAAACATGGGCAATCATTTTTCAAGACATGCTCACCCATATTAATGTCTTCTCATCTACTCATTTTAAATACTAGCAGGAAATAGCCACCATACCATTCAGTAATCTTTGCCTCCCTACATGGTAGCTGAATGAACAATAACAATGAAACCACTGGTGACACTTTTCCAAAGTCTCTAATCTCATCCTCTTTTTTACCCTCATTATATTAGGGCCTAATTCAAAACCAATTGAAGTCAATTGCAGTCTTTTTCTCACTGACTTCAGTGGGCTTTGGAAAAGGTCCATAATGCTCCCACTGAATCTTATATGACAAGAGAAAGTTACTCACCTTGCAGTAACTGAGTTTCTTCGAGATGTGTCCCCCTGTGGGTGCTCTACTCTAGGTGATGGTGCGTCCCGGCGCCGTTGATCGGAGATTTTCGGTAGCAGTGCCTGGTTAGGATGCATGCACTCAGTTGGTATCTCCCGTCTCGCTGGAATCTTCCTGAGTGCGTGCGCCCCACACCCTCCTCAGTTCCTTCTCTACCGTGGAGAATCCTACTAGTACTCCAAAGCAGAGGGGAGGAGGGCGGGAGTGGAGCACCCACAGGGATACACATCTCGAAGAACCTCTGTTACTGCAAGGTGAGTAACTTTCTCTTCTTCTTTGAGTGCTGTCCCTGTGGGTGCTCCACTCTAGGTGAATGTGTAGCAGTACCCACTATGGTTGGTGGGACTTTGGAGATGCAGCAGTGAGTACTGTAGATAGTACTGTATGGTCTACCATGGTGTCTTGCATGAGAGCATAGCGTTTTGCAAACTTGTGTTCAGATGACCCCATAGCCGCTTTGCAGATGTCAGGAATGGGAACATTGTGTAGGAAGGCAACAGATGTCGACATGGCTCGAGTGGAATGAGTTTTAATGCCTTTGAGGGGTTGAAGATTTTGCGCATGGTAACAGGATCTGATGCAGTCAGAGATCCACTTGGATAAACGTTGTTTAGAGATAGCCATACCTTTCGATCTTTTGGTAATGGAAACAAAGAGTCGTGGGGACTTACGAAATGGTTTAGTCCTGTCTAAATAAAAGGCTATTGCTCGCCTGATGTTGAGAGTATGCAGGGTTGCCTCTTGCGGAGTCTTGTGAGGTTTGGGCTAGAAAGTAGGTAAGTATATAGGTTGGTTGAGGTGGAAGGTCGATACCACCTTAGGAAGAAATTTAGGATGTAGTCTCAAAGTGACTTTGTCTTTGGAGAAGATTGTGAAGGGAGGGTGGGCCATCAGGGCGCCCATTTCACCAACTCTCCCTGCTGATGTTACGGCAATTAAGAAAGCCACCTTCATGGACATATGGAGATGAGAGGAAGTAGCCAAGGCCTCAAATGGAGGTTTCATGTGGAGCATGAAGAACGAGGTTAAGATTCCATGCAGCTGCTGTTGGGTAAATTTCAGGGTAGAGATTTTGCAGGCCCATGAGAAAGCGTTTTATGGTGGGGTGGGTAAAGAATGAATAATCGTCTAATAGGTCATGGAAGGTGGTAAGTGCCGCCAGGTGCACTTTGATGGAGCTGAGCGAAAGTTCATCCTGTTTTAGTTTCAAGAGTTAGTCTAGAATGTTAGGGAGGGTCACGTTATTGGGTGCTAAGTGATTACATGAGCACCAGAGGGCGAAAAGCATCCACTTCTGCAGGTAGGTTTTATGAGTGGAGTCTTCCCTACTGTGCAGGACGACATATTGGACTTGCTCGGAACAGGCTAGTTCATGGGTTTGGAACCATGAAGGAACCAGGCTGTGAGGTGGAGCTTTTGGAGCTAGGGGTGAAGAACCCATCTGTTGTCCTGGAAAACGTGGTCTGACCTGTTGGGGAGAGCCCGTGGGTGACAGAAGGACATGCAGAATAGGTAGGGATACCACATCTGTCTTGGCCAAGCCGGGGCAATAAAGATGACCCAGGCCTTGTCGTCCGCAATCTTCCAAAGAATCCTGTGCAACAGAGAGACTGGTGGAAGGCGTACAGAAGGGAGTTGTTCCATGGGATGAGGAATGCATCTCCTAGGGATGCAGTCCCTAGTCCCACTCTGGAGCAAAACAGAACATTTTCGATTCTGGGTCGTGGCAAAGAGATCTATTGACGAGGTGCCCCAGAGGGAGAAGAGCTGTTGGAGTACTGCGGGGTGCAGTTCCCATTCACGTTGTGTCAAGAAGTGCCTGCTGAGTGCGTCGGCAGTAGTGTTGTGGCAGCCTGGTAGGTCGGAAGCGATGATTTGTATTTGATGTCGTATGCACCAATTCCATAGTTGAATGGCTTCCATGCAAAGGGAATGTGATCGCGCTCCCCCTTGTCTGTTGATGTAGTACATGCATGCTATGTTGTCTTTTAAGGCCCGAAGAGATTTGTTCTTTATGAGGGGAAGAGAGTGAAGGCATGCTCGCCTCACTGCTCTGAGCTCTAAGAGGTTTATGTGTAGGTGCGTCTCTGATGCGGACCACTGGCCTTGTGCCCTGTGCCGCCCTAGGTGCGCTCCCCAACCGATTAGGGAAGCGTCCATGGTGAGCATGAGCGATGGGGAATATTGCTGGAAGGAACCTCTGAGCAGAGGTCTTCTGGACTTGTTTACCAATGTTGGGAAACTATAACATTGGGAGGAGGAGTTAGCAGCATCCTTAAGGTGTGTCTGTTGGGTTTGAAATTGGAATTGAGCCAGCCCTGGAGACATCTCATGTGTCGCCTGGTGTGGTGAACCACGAAGGTGGTGACTGCCATGTGTACCAAGGAGCTGTAGGCAGAGTCTTGCCTGTGTCCTAGGACGAATAGAGAGTGTGCGTTTGAGCTGCGTGATAGCGAGGAATCTGTGATATGGGAGTGAGACCCTACTCTGGATTGAGTCGAGATGAGCTCCTATGAACTCGATCTGTTGTTTAGGTGTCAGGGTGGATTTTTGGATGTTTATTTGAAGGCCTAGGCTGTGAAAGAGGGAGATGGCGAAATGGGTAGCTTGAAGTGTCTCGCCATAGGAGTTGCCCTTGATGAGGCAATCATCCAGATAGGGGAATAGTGTGAACCCGTGTTTGTGGAGGTGAGCCATGACCATGGCTAGATCTCGGAAAAAAATTCTCGGTGCTGTGGCGGGTCCGAAAGGAAGAACTCTGTATTGAAAATGGTCATGACTGATTATGAATCGTAGGAAGTGTCTGTGAGCTGGATGAACTGATATACGAAAGTAAGCATGCTGTAGATTGAGGGCTGTGAATCAGTCCCCTTGATCCAGTGCAGGTATTATTGTGCCCAGTGTGACCATCTTGAATCTTTGTATCTTCACGAATTTGTTCAGTCGGCATAGATCTAGTATAGGCCTCCATCCTCCAGTCTTTTTCTGAGTTAGAAAGTAATGGGAGTAGAAGCCTGTCTCTTGATTTTGCGTCGGCACAGGTTTCACTGCACCTAGTTGTAGAAGATGCGCCACTTCTGTGCGTAGTAAGTGGTCGTGAGAAGGGTCCCTGAAGAGGGATGGGGAAGGGTAGGAGGATAGGAGAAAGTTTGTCCTTATCAAAAGGAAGATCCTCCACTTTGGTCTGCAGTTCTTTGGGGATGCCAGATGCAGAGAGCCATGAGGATCTGCGTATAACCACAGCAGTTGCAGTTGTACGGGCTGCTGTATCTACCATGTCTAGAGATGCCTGTCGGGCCGTTCTGGAAATCAGATGGCCCTCAGTCAGGATTGATTTGAAGTGTGTTCTCTTATCCTCTGGAATGTAGGAGGCAAATTCAAAGTTTATTGTAATTATCAAAGTCGTAACCGGCAAGGGGAGCAGAATAGTTTGCAATTCTGAATTGTAGTGTGGAGGACCTATAAACCTTGCGGGCCAAGACGTCAAGGCGTCTAAGGTCCTTGTCTTGCGGGGTGGGTCGATATTTGACTGTTTCGCCCTCTGTGCAACTGCATCCATGACAAGGGAGTTCGGTGGTGGATGAAAAAAATAGGAAGTCAGCGTCCTTTGCAGGGACATAGTATTTACATTCGGCCTTTTTGCAAGTTGGTACTAAAGATGCTGGGGTTTGTCAGAGAATGTCAGCCGGCTCCATGAGTGCTTCATTTATAGGGAGCGTGATTTTTGAGGGCGCAGACGATTGAAGGATTCTGAGGAGTCTGTGTTGCGTCTCCTGAACCTCTTGAAAGGGGATATCTTGACTGAGTGCCACCCTCCTGAAAAGTTCTTGAAATTGTTTAGTCATCCACGGCCCATGGAGGTGGAGGGAGGAGGGCTCCGTCCAGGGCTAATGGAGAGTTAAGGATATGGTGAGTAACTTGCATATTCAGGAGGGGCTCAGACGCCTTAGAAGTGGACAGAGCAGGAGATTGAGGCACAGAAGGAGGATGATTGGTAGGAGGATGTTGCCAAGGGTACCACTGAGGTCAAGGCATAGGGTAGGAGAACCCAGGTGTTGCTCATGGGGGGCCAAGTAGGGAAACTGAGGCTGGTGGCCTTGAGCCGTGACCTGAGGTGGCAGAGGTGCATGTGGAGGAGAAGCAGAAGGGGAGAACTCCACTTGCTGCTGTAAATCAAGTTCACCATCAGTGAAAACCAGTTCAGGTGGAGAGAGTGGCGGTTCAAAAAATGAGCCCTGTGTATCTAGGAGCGGAAAGTGAGGCTCAGGTGGCACTGAAAGGTCACTTTGAGTGAGAAACTGTTGCTCCTGCTCCCTGGGCTGAGCTGAGCCTGCTCTCTGCTCTAGCTCATTAGCAGAAGAAAGTGAAAGTGACAGTAGTGCTGCAGACTGCTTGGAGGTGCCCTGCAGGGGGTCTGCTACTGGTGCCCGGGTGGAAGATAGGCTCGGTGCCAACGTTCTTCTCCCTGAAGGGGAGGATCGTGCTGGCAGCATCATGGCCGTTTTTGGGGCCAAAGAGCAGCGCGCTGCCAGCACCGCGGCCATTTTTGGTGCCGAGAAGGAGTGTGCTGCCGGCACCGCGGCTGTTTGCGGTGCCGAGGAGGAGCGCTCTGCGGGCACCGTGGCCGTTTGCAGTGCCGAGGAGAGGCACGCTGCCAGCACCGTGGCCGTTTGCAGTGCCGAGGAGAGGCGCGCTGCCGGCACCATGGCCGTTTTTGGTGCCAAGGAGGAGCATGTTGCCGGCACCGTGGCCATTTGCGGCGCCAAGGAGAGGCGCGCTGCCGGCACCACGGCCATTTGTGGTGCCCAGGAGGCACATGCTGCCAGCACTGTGGCCGTTTGTGGTGCTGAGGAGGAGCGCACTGCTGGCACCATGGCCATTTTTGGTGCCGAGGAGCAGCGCGCTGCCGGCACCGCAGCCGTTTGGAGGTCGGGTCGTTGCCTCTGCGCTCTGTCAGAGCTGTTGCTGAGGCATTAGAAAAAGCTGAGGCACCTGCCTTTGGTGCTGTCAGCACAGAGGGTAGGGATCTCGCGGGAGACCCCCTACCATTGTTGAAGTCTCTCCTGTGAGACTGTTCTGCTTCACCCTCCCTGGAGCGGAGGCAAGAAGCAATGCTGCCCACCGGTTCCGATCTGGCTGGGGAGCGTGTGGGAGCAGGTTTAACCTTTCCCATCTCCGAAAGCGGCTGTAAGGATTTTTCCATCATCAGCATTTTGAGCCGCAGATCCCTGTTGTGACAAGCTCTTGACTTGAGGCTCGCGCAATGGAGGCACTTCACAGGGACGTGGGTGTCCCCGAGGCACTTCACACAGTATGAGTGCCCATCTGTCCGTGGCATGGATTCCTGACAGGAAATACACCTTTTGAATCCTGAAGCTCCTGGCATTATGAATTAGAAATGGCCGAGGAGAGTCTCTCAACGGGAGACAAGCCTGAGGGATTTTTTTTTAACTAAGTAACTAACTATGTAACTACAGTAAAGGAAGGGAAACAACTGAGATGTAACTAATAACTGTTTCTATGTTCTTTGTTACTGTTTCCTATAGAGACCAGGGAAGAAAAAGCAGCACTGCCCCGAGTTCCATCTTCAGCCGAGGACGGTTGAGAAGGAACTGAGGAGGGTGTGGGGCACACGCACTCAGAAATATTCCAATGAAACGGGAGTTACCAACTGAGTGTGTGCGTCCCAACCAGGCACTGCTACCGAAAATCTCTGATCAATGGCGCTGGGACACACCGTCACCTACAGTGGAGCACCCACAGGGACAGCACTCGAAGAAGAACTTGGGATCTACTAACCTACCTATTTTAACTACCTCAAATCCTCCTTTAAAATGCACTTCTTCCACAAAACTGTCCAATAATAATCCCCAAAAAGAAGAAAAAGGTATGTAATAGAAAATATTTTAAAGAATCACACAATTTTGGATTTCATCTCAGTTTTCTCATCTGGTGCACTGTACTTTTGACCTTTTCTGTTTAATTTCATGGGCCAATGATGAAAAAGGCATTTGAGAGGCTGGAATGGATTTAACTACTGTATTTCAATGCTCTTGATTCCCCTTTTCTTTAGTCCCAACCACTTTAGCAATGCAAAGTAATATATGGGAGTTTTCCCTGATTAAAGGCCATCGAATTTGGCCCTTGATTTAAATTTCTCACTGGCTATATTTTACATAGGTTAAATGCAAAAACATTTTCATTATAAAGTGGTATTAATTATAAGCAATGTGAAAATATTAATGTATAGAACTCTCTCCTGCATAATATTATCGGGTTAAGTAGGTTAGAAATTTTAAAAAGTGAGACTTCAAATGAGTATGACTAGCATTTGCAGATACATTCATTTGGATTAAAATGACAGTCACCAATATTCATACTACAGGAAATAAGATGACTTCCAACTAGGATGAGGTAGAATGTTTCCTTTATAGAATTACTTGCATCATGTTTTTGTATTTCTTTTTTTCATATTTCTCTTAAAAATCCATTGTTGTTAACTGTTGGAGAGAGCAGAGCATAACAGACTTAAAGGACGGGTGGTTTCTCCAAAAGGGTAATTTGTATGTTCTTAATCAGAGCTGCCACTGATCTATTCTCTCCCTAGAACTGCTAACCTTCACAGAGCTAAATTCATTTCAGCAGACACAAGAAGTGTACAATGCACCTCTATATGCCCCAAAAAGCCCACTGTGCCCAGTGAAGATTCATTTGCAGCACCCCCACCAGCTCCACTAAGCTACACAGATGGGTACAGTAAGGATTCACTGAGTCAACATGTGGTCCTGGCCATGCCTCTTTCCAAGACCGTGGTTACATTGTTCCTTTGGCAATTTTTTTTTTTCCTAAGGAGGACCACGTACCAGCATAAACCAGGAATGAATGTAGCCTCGCACCTAAATTTGTGTGGGCTCCAATAGACCATAAAGCTATCTACAACTATGACAGTTTATATTACTCAAGCAAATTCTAGTATACAGTTTGCTAGATTGTAATTAGGCTAGAACTTGAATATCAGTTCTGTTCCCAAGATAAACATAATCTGAATTATTTTTTGCACTGTTCATATTATACTCACAGTCATTCCCTTCCTGCCTCCTCCTGGCCCTGAGCAGACCTTTCCTTTGAGACCTGCAACAGTGACGACTTTATTTTGAAGACTTAGAAATGTCAAAAGTCATTTCAATTCCACTTATCAAAAATAAGTTCATAGGCCTTCTCCTCAGAAGGATATTTACATAAATGTAATTCATTTGCTAGAATTGAACATTTGTCATTTATTGTTTGAAAATATCACAAATCATCATGCAATTGCCCATGGCTGGCCATTGTGATCTATGAAACCCATTGCCAGAAGTCTGTTCATTTTTTGAAAAACTGCAAGGCAGTTCATGATTGTGGCGGTCAGTGCCATTGGGGCGGCCTCTAACGTCACAAAGGTTGCTGCAAGCTCCCTTTCAGCCACCTACCTGCAGCTGAGCAGCTAGTATGACCTCTGACCACAAGGAACAACAGCTCAACAGCGTGTTTATGGTCTGTGCTATACCAGATGTCAGACTAGATAACCACAATGGTCTCTTCTGGGCTTAAAATGTGTAATGCTACACCTATGAGAAGCTGCCTTAGCTAATGGATTAAGCACAGGACCAAGACCAAGAGACTCCTATGTTCTAATGGCAGCTTTGACAATGACTCAGTCTGTGACCTTAGTTGAGTCACTTAAACTTTCTTAGTTTTCCATCTATAAAACAGAAATGATGATAATATCTACCTCACATTGATATTGTTATTGATTAATTAAATGTTTCAGTGTCATGAATATTCAGGATATCTGACAAAGACATTCAGTTCAACAACCACATTTAAACAAATGTTGCAGAATATTTGCATAAAGCAAATTTCAGGTTAGTAATCACAAATATTTGCACCAAAAACCTGATTCTGAGAGCTCTGCTCATCCAATCAAGGAACAGAAAATAGTTTTGTTACTCGGTTTTTCCTTTCATAAGTCTTTCCTTTCATAAGTTAAGACAGTTAATTAAAAGTGTGAACTAAAGCCTTTGAGTACATAAAATATTAGGGTCAGTTTAAGTTTTTATTTACCTTACAATATTGTATATTTTGTATGATTGGTAGTTACTTTCATTTAAAAACTGATTTAAAAACTTATATAGACACTGGATATGCTGCTACTAGATGCTCCAAATATAATTTGCACTCATGATCTCAAAGGTTTACTAAATTTGCTCCAGCCATTTTTTTGTGTAGATCCTTCCATATCTGTACTCAGAATTACCATTTGTGCACATAAATTTGATGTTTGATTGCAAAATTTTGCAAACATTTCAGGAATAAATTCAAATAATGTTTTTTTTAAAACATGTCCTTAAAAATTTACAGTTAAAAAAAGACCATCTGCACTCCACATTCTTGAAATTTTATCATCTTGATTCTGATCCTACTTTCAATCAAAATTTTAAACACTGAATTTACTGGGAACAGGATTAAGTGTCTTACATAAAACTTTGAAAAAATATAAAAAATGGTTCACTCAAACTGCATTTTCTTTCTGTTTTCTGAAGAAACTCAGTGCTATCTATGACAGTAAATCCAACTATTGTAAAGGCTTTAATAAAATATACCTTTTATACCAAGCTCTATCTATAAATCTCAGAACCTAAAACACACTAACAATCAACTGATAATGAGGTCAGAAATACAAGTAAATTTACTTCTAATGAAGTCTGGAGACACAGTAATCAAAGTGTTAAAAATTCATTTCATGCATATCTTATTTGCCTCTTAGCTGATATTTATCACATAATACTGTGAGAAAGTAGAGGTCTAAGATGCTCCAGATAAATGGCTCAATTAATTGTACAGAGGTAGCCCTCTTTGAGCTGAACCAGAGCTGTGAGCTCTTTATTAAAAGCACTATTCTGTAGCCCATAACCTTGTTCCTTGACTCCTCTCTAGTTTCCAATTTAAACAAGTCCCCATGCGGCCTGCTCTAAAGGGCTTTGTCTCCCTGTCATTGTTAAGAGAGCCGAGGCATCCTGGAAGTGTGAAATCAGACCTCATGAGCTGAACGGTTCCCCAGGGAACGCTGGACTGAGCAGAAGGTCAAAGTCATGGGCTGGACCATCTGAAAGCGTCTGATCACCAGTCTGTGTCACAGCGAGTGGGGTGGGGGGAGCTAGGAGACTGGAATTGAACACATCTTAATTAAAGCCCACAGACAGCAAAACAAACTGTTTTCTAGGCAGGCTGTCAAATGGAGCTTAGATTTAGCACTACTAATGAATCTGAGTTGCTAACTCTTATTTCTTAAGATAATAAGAGTCTCAGAGAAGTTGATAAAAATGGGGGCATATCTTTTTCCTCTGTTTTCTTCCTTAAATAATCTGCCATCAATAATAAGGCAGCTTTCTTCAAAAGAAAAGCACTAACATGTCTACCTTAATAAAGGAGCAGCAAACACCATCTTATTAAACCAGTAGGTTTTTCACTCCAGAGGGCTAAGCCTTCTATATATGTAACCTTGTTGCAGAAAGGAGAATACCATTTAGGTGACTATTGCTTTAACTGATATTGTATTTCATTTTAAAAAGTGCCTATTGCTTTCTGAAATATATTTGGGTTAGGTGCACATAAATTATATTAATTTGAGAGATCAACTTACATGATGATTCCATTATGCATTATCTTTCACTATATTGCCAGTATATACCTTCATTTAAAAGGATTTAATTGTATATACCACAAATGGCTTGCCTCTCCGAGGAGACTTTGATCCTTTCTGGGGAATCACAAGCTAGCTGAAGGTAAAATGGGGGAAAGGGATGAGATAACTTTTTCTTTTTTTGTTGAAGACTTGGGGGAGAAAAATCAATCGCAACCCTGCAATAACCTGCCCCCAAGCACTGAATAGGTAATGTTCAGTAGGGGATTTAAATGAAAATGTCTAAGGTAGAAAAGAAAAACCAAACAGAGTATTTTGTTCTATTCCATTTGGTCAAATTAGAATTCCAAAAATCTATTTTGTAATAATTTCCAGGTGAAAGCCCTTTGCTCCACCACATTTCCCAACTTAATAAAAGTTGACATTGGTGAAGGCCCTAATATTTTTAGCCTCAGGCAGGAATTCCATGACCACATTTGAGATACACTGCTCTGTATTTTTGTCCAGTGCAAGGAAAGTATATTCTTACAGTAGGTCAGTTCCTTTAGAGACCAATCCTACAACATGCTCAGCACTCTCCATTCCCATTGAAATCAAGCTGGAGTGCTGAGCACTCAACACTTCAGAGGATTATGCCCTTTTCGTGTGTTCCTGTAAATGGGTTTACCGAATAGTACTTTTCAATACGTCTCAAGCTTAGTTATAGCACACTTAACAGTGACCAATTTTCAAAACTGTAGCACCCAGTTTCTCAGGCTGTGAAAGCCTGCTCACAACTTGACTGAAATTTCAATCCACTCTCGTGTCTTGTTCAATGCATGTGTATGTGTGGGAGTTGTAAACGGAGGTCTTAACCACCCAGTTAATCTCTTTTTTTAATCTGTATTAACCTTAATGATTTGAAGTGCACTGTCCAACACTAGGCTATTGAGCTTAAAGAAAAAACTACCCTCTACTATCAACAGTTTATTAGAGGCTTAACTGAAGTGACCTACTGTAGTAGTATTCAGCTGAACAAGGCTATGGGCTTTTTCTGGAAAGGAAAAGAATTGAGGGTTTCATTAAAAAGTAATTTGTGCTTTTTACTCCCTCATTCAATGGGACTCTCAATTGCTCTTTATTCACACAGAGTTAATACAGTATTACAGTGCTTCTCAATGAATGTATAGTAACAAAAGAAAAATTTTACATTTTGAAAGGAAAAAAATTCTTTCTTACTGTAGTAAGAATGATGACTACTTAAAAGATTACAGAAATCTTTCCCACTCTGTGCATATGCTTAATGATGGAATATTATGATTTTTTTAACTATTCAGCCTAAACTAATTTATTTTGACTTATTACTTTATATTAAAAAAGGCCTGTAAGTGAAATGGGATATTTTTAGTCTACAGAAAGGGAGCAGATCAAACAGGTACTGTATAGGAGTGTCTGTGTTGCTGCTTAGACTCAGGAGAAAAATCCATAAGATTCAATCAGAAAAAAAGGATGTATTATCATTATTATTTGTATTATTATAGATAAAAATGCAGATTAGCATACTGATCCATATTCATATGAGCAATTCTTAATCACACATGTAGCATTGTTGATGTCAGCTGGTCTACTCACATCAGTAAGGATTACTCACTTAAGTAAGAATTGGAGGATAAGGTCCTCAATGCTATTTACAAGACACTTTACTGGAGGTGTATGTGGGATGAACATACAATGAATAATTAAAGTCCAAACAATTAGAAAATAAAACATCAGTTATTTCTAAACATACATTATTCAAATTCAAAATTTAATCTGAAGGTAGATCAGTCACAAAATTCTAAAGAACATTACACAAAACAGGTGTAAATTACAGCATTTCTTAACAAACCTTTTGGTTGCCTTTCAAACTGATGGCATTTTTTTCCCCTCAAAAGGTGCAATAATTTGTATGAAGTTTGAAATACATAGCTCTTTAGAAACAGCTATATTATATACATAATTGTTCTGGCTATTCCCGGTGGACAAAATATTTAGGACACATAGAAATGGGGAGGATATCAAATATTCCTTTCACTTGCTAACCGACAGTCATTCTGAATGTACAGAGTCTGAAAATAGTTTTGGTAGTTATGCACATCTCCAGTTGAATAAAATGTATTTCCAAAAACTTCTGCAACTGGCACAAATGACATGTTGATCAGGAAAAATTCAAGACTGAACAAAGTCAGAGACTGAATTAACCCATTCCCCCTGAATAACTTAATCTCCCTCTCTGTTCAGACCATATTGGATTATAAGGTCAAAGCAGAGTGAGGAACCTTTAGAAGTGTTTCTCCAATCTCTGCCAAAGAAAGAATCTGCTATTTTGTGTTCCACCAACTGGATGACCTGTTTCAGCAATAAATTTTTTGTCCTGTTAATTTACACAGAACTATTAAGAAAGTAATTTTCTACTATATATCTATATTTATACCTGTGACAGAACTTGTACTTCAAGTTCCCAAGTGGCAGCTAAGCCAACTAGGTTAATTTAGTCAGCATATTCATGAATTCTTACAGCCGCAATGGCTACTCTCTGAAAGAGGACAATTTCATCTTGTTCCATTCAGCATGTGCAGTGTGTAGGTGGGTGTACTTTTAAGAGATAACATATTTCTGAAGAAAAATGGTTACTATGACTGCAATGATTATTCTTAAATAATTTCCAAAAAGCAGAAGGCAAAATTATCCAATCAGCTAATTTTTAGTACAAGGACAAAACAAGAAGATTTAAAAACAGAATGATTTCAAAAACGTATTTTCTTCTGACTATTTTGGAAGCTGTTATTCAAGGTCCAGTCTTTTACCTATAATGAGTCATTTACATTTGTTGTGCTGATTGCAGGAAACTATTTCTTTGGAAGATTTTTTATTTTTTTTATTTTAAACTACAAACAGTGTGGCAAGCTCTTTAATCAGTATCAAAATATTAGTTTGTTGATAGCTTTAGAGAAATATTTGACCCTATCATATTTTGAACTGTTAATTCATTGCAGTTTTGATTCTGAGAATTTTGTATATTCGTATCCATTAAAGAATGAAGTCCTGCATTTGTCGCTCATGAAATGTCTTTGCAGGACCTCTGATGGAGAAAAGGTGTATTTCTCCTTTCCCATAGATACTCTAGATAGGATTCTATTCACTGGTATTACAAGGGCTCATAGCCTAGCATACAAAAGTTTTGGTTGTTTGTCTGGGGATATTTTGGGAATAGAAGATAGGATTATTTGCAAACTAGGCAGTGAAATTCTGACACACTTACCTTCCTTAAACTTCACACCATGTGGAAACTGATAGATTTTTTTAAAAAAGACCAAATACAAGACTCTTTAATTATACTATCTACTATAACAGAAACTGAATCAGTCCTTGCCTGTGACATCAGCTGCCATCAATGCTTCTGCTCTGATGACCTTCACCTGCAGAAATCCTACATCCTTCATGTTGTGAAACATCCTCATTGTGCTCTAAACAATAATAATAAAAAGTTATTATGGGCTGTGTGGAGAGGAAAGCGGTTAACGATTTTCCCTCCCCAATCCAAAATTCATTAAATACAATGCTATGTTTCAAATGATTGCCTTCTTAATTTTTAATTTCAATAGGAACTTACTGTTATCAGTCTGTTTCAATTCATTCCATTCCCCAATTATTATAAGATAAAAATGGAAGAGTATGTCAGGATAAAATATATTAATATGGAATTAATGCTACTGTATTACTATCCTAATATTAGATATCTGAGCTGTTAATTACAAAGTTTTAAATTTTGATATTCTATTTAGAATAACAAAATGCAAAAAGTAAAAATGATTCAATATACAATAGTCCCTCTTGCACATGAGAATCATACTTATGCTTTCCTCGTTATAGCTTGCGCAAGACAGTTTCATGTGTGATTAAGGGCCAATTTTTTTTTCCCTTGAGGAATATATGCAACTACTACTGTGCTTAACAGGAGTGACACATGCAAAGAGAGAATAAGAGACTGAAAGATGGCTCTCAGTATATTACAAGAAACTCTCATAATAAATCTCTTTTCCTCATCACCAAGGTTTATGTATAATTTAGACACATTTTATAAAAAGAAGAAGGAAAAATTGGAATAAAGTATTAGCCTTTATTCATGATAAGCAATCTTTTTGGAATTCTCTGTTAGACAACTATTTAGAAATAGTATTTTGCTGTGTTTTTAAATAACAAAGTAATAGCATGGTATTACAGTAACTGAGTGCAATAGGCAAGAAACATTTTTTATATAGCCTGAATGCAGTGGCCAGTTCCACAGATGCAGTTTTAACCCCACAGTTAATTGAGAGGAACACTGCTAGCATTTATGTTATACATCTAAATCAGGATCTCCAAAACTGGGAAACTAAAATTAGGCTTCCAAGTCCAGATTTAGACACCTAGGGATGTGGTCTTATATTCAGAAGTGTTTGAAAATATTGGCCGTAAAGGTTATAATTTGTGCACAAAGTCACTCATCAACACAACACTTGGGGCCATTTTTTTTTAAGGCCCAATAGGTTTTATGCCCATGGCCTTATTCTATTATTGTGACACAGTTAAAGAATGTGAAACCTCTTACTTATGTCTGAATATTTATAACAATGTTTTGGTTTGTAGGTCATGCAAGCATCAACAGAGACACTGAGTCAAGGATTTTGAATTCTATTACATGGGTAAAACTGACTATTATGGAAAATTAGAGTTTGATGTGAGTAAACTAACATTGCCATTCTACATGTTAAAGGTGCTGTTAATCTTAAATATTAGGCTGCTTGAAAAATATATTATATTTATGCATACCAAACATAGCCATTAAAATGTTAGGAGTATAAAATGCATCCTTGTCTTTTATTAATAAGAAAATTTTGACAGTCAAATCATACTGTGACATTAATTTTATAAGTCCCATCTGACTGTTTATTGTTTACAGTGAAGGTCTGACCATGGTATACTGAGCTGAGGAAATGTCGTTATGTGTAATCTCATATGCTTTACTTTTTTCATATATGAAGAGTGTTTATCACAAGGATTATGTTTTAATCTTTTCAAACATTTGTTTACCTTCAGAAATCTGTTTAAAACAGACAGATGACAAACTTTAATCAAAATATACTTCACCCTCTATGTGCTTGCAAATTGAGGGTGGTGGAGGTGGTGTTACAGATAGTGATGTTATAATTCAAATGTTTGTTGGCACAGTCTGTCATTTATTACAATAATGATCGAGTTTTGGAAGTTTCTTATCAGGGCTGGTACCATAACACAAATAATTTCCCTCTTCTAATTCAGCGTGGAAAGGAGAAGAGATTTACAAAATGGTTTCTGCACCATGTTTTTTTGAAGCTACTTAAACCAAGTTTCATGGCGGCTAAAACAAACAAACAACAATAAACCCTCCCAAACCCCCCAAAACACATACAACATGGTAAGCTCATTCTGCAAAAAGGCAACACTGCTATTTTTCACTCTCAATACCTGATACCCATCTTCAGACTCTGCAGAATAATTGTTGTTTGAAATTTTAGTTTCAGCAAGTCAGCTGATTTAGAGTCATTTATTGCATATTCTGACAGACTGGGCCCCTGACATATGTTACAATATTATTGTAGGGACTCTATGAAATATGAATTATTTTAACACATTACTTTAAATATGTAACTTTAAGTAATGGCTTATCAAAAGATATTCTGTCTTCTTATTTATGATTATTGTTGAAGGCCTCAAAACCTGCATGGTTTCTGAAGCCTGAAATTTCCATAGCAGAGGAATCTATGATTTGCTGTGAATCCTTTCAGCCCTCAATAGATGGGAAAAGATTGAAATGCTCTGGAGATGAGTCCTCTTTATTTTTTTAATGAAAGGCTGTATAATATATTTTCTGTATGGCTGCAGCAGCTGTCAGGGAGAGCATCTCAGTTCAGCTCTATTATGGGAGAAGCAATACCCCACCCTATGGCATCGAGATACACTGAGGGGCCAGTACTGATTGACAGCTTGTCACCATGACGTCTTATTCCATCTCTGTTATGGAGAAAATTAATGTCACACCACCAGCCTTATGACTCGCTGTCATCTTAGAACCGCTCACCTTTTATCAATGCTCTAAATAACATTTCAAGCCCATCGTCTCGCGGTGGACAATCCGGTCAAGGGACATTAAATCGGATGACTGTGAAATGTCATAATAAAAATGGAATGCTAACAACTTCTTCTCTAAACTAGCTCCTCTGGTTTTTAAACTGTGACAAGGGGGACCAGGGGTTCAGCACACCCATTCTGAAAAGGTCATACAATCTCTCTTGGTCTGTACCCATTACTGCACTCTTCCCCCCAACCCAAAAGGAATTAATCTTCTCAGACAATTGTGGTAAAATAACGGTTCAAACAGTAATGTCTGTTTAATTTGTAGGGCTCTGATGTTCAGCTACAAATGGTTAAATGACAGTAATAGAGTCATTTTCCAAGGCTACTTGATCTGATGCCAGGGTCAGTTCATGGACTGCTTTTGGCCACAAGAATGGGTGCAAAATACATTTCAGATGGTAACTAGATTCTTTTAGAAAGCAAAAAATAAAAAAAAAACCCTAAAATAAAGACACCAAATGATATAGTGTATCTCACTAATTGTATAGTACTGTTTTATTACATCTCTGTCCTTTAAGGCAGACACAAACACTGAAGATAAGCTGACAGCTAAGGAAAGAAAATTTGAATTCTGTAAATACTGTATTGTAAGTCTTTGTCTTCTATTTCTGCTGCTATTTATGGGTCACTTTAGTGAATAAAGTATTGCAATTTCTCAGCAGGCATTCCAATGTTAAAATATGGAATACATGTAATTGTGAACCTTATTTTTCTACCACATATCAAATAAAATACATCCTTCAATCAATGCTTATTTGTTTGCTTAAGCTTCATATGCACAAGATTGTGCATATGGAAAACATATTTTAATTCTGAAAAATGATATTTTGTATGTAAGAACATGTCAGAATAAGAAATCATTTGAGCATTCTTTTACCACACAAATAATGCAATGTGTTTAATTTATGAAGCAAAAAGGAAATTTAAGAAAGATATGTAAAAATATGAATTTTATAATATTAATATTTTTATACTGCTGCTAAACTATGAAAACTATTAGTATCACTTAACTTGTATCATACTACCACAAAAATCCACAAAAATATGTATTTTTACACTTGATATCAAAATGTATGTAACTATAAAATTAATCTATCAGAATGCATTATATTTATAAAGATCTATTCTGACAACAGACTCTGTATTGGTGGATACCAAAATCTGAAATAATTCTCATAATCGTAATTATTTTTCAGAGATGGTGCACAACACTTTAGCTCTTAGCTGGGTTAGAAAATATAATGTTTAGCCTTGCTAAGTCACCTCTATTAAACTGTGTTTATCATAACACTATTGGTGTATGAGTTGTACAAGCATTAGCAGACAGCTGATTCAGTGGAGATAGCCAGAATAAATTTGCTGAAGCGCACATCCTGCTAATCTGTTTGAAGAATATTGTACAGCATTAGTACTAGCACTTCATGTTATCTGCACAGCCTGATAAGGTACATCTTTATTAAATTCAGTTATTGAAAGGATGTCAGTCAGGGAATAGGAATATTTTAAAATCTAAAAAAAAAAAAAAATTAAGCGGCTCTTTGTTAGTCAGAGCTTGGTTTAATGGCTGAGTGTCTAGAGAAGCCTTCTAAACACCTGGCAGCACTGTACAATAAAAGCTTTGTAATTTTAAGTGGAAATAGCTTTTTTTTTTAATTCTTCATATGTAGAAAGACAGTTACTTTTAGGGATTTAGGTATTAATAAGTGCTGGAGTAAGAGCTCCCCTCTCTGTTGCTTTGATAAAACTACACAGATTCTGCACCATGTGAGGATGCTGGGAAATAAAATAATTTGTTTCAGAATATTCTGAAATGGAAAGATGGTTTAATATCATTATTTTAATGACACAAACCACTGCTCCAAATTCTAACACTTAATCAAAAAATAAGAAGTCATCTTGCTTTCTAGTATACTGTATAACTACTGCAAAACCTTTGAAAAGGATATGGGTGCTGAAATGAATAGTTGCTGTTGTAAAGATTCTCTGAAAAATTGTAAAACTGCTAAATAACATCTTAAATTATACTGCACTTGGAAAAATTACATAAAGTAGTTAAATTAACTACTAGTACTAATTATTAGCTTAAATCAGCACCATTGATTACATAGTAGATATGTTCAGAATTTTTTTCTCATAGTGGTTAGTTAATTATTTGCAACATTACGTTAAAAAGGATAAGAGACAAGTGCTACATACATATCTCTTTAGTATTTCCTCTCGCTCTTTCTGGTCCTCCAAGGAGTTGACAGAGAGGTCAGAGATACTGATGGCAGCTGATGCTGTCAGGGTGACCAGCAGTACCAACCATCCTTCTCCTTCCTCCAGCTGCAACTCCAGCTTGTGAGTTTGTTCTCTACTCAGGACCGACAGGTCAACCTGACACCTAAAAACAAACGTTTTGAATCAGTGAGTAGCTTTCTTCACAAGATCAAACAAGAGCCATATGGGCAGACCTGCACTCTACTATGCAAAAAAGAAATAAGTGGAAATTCCTTCCCAGTCTGTGGAAAGATTTATCTTCAGTTTCAGCCATATCTCTTGCCTATTTTTAGCTTCAACTCATTATACTGCAGAAGCATTGTACATTTATTTTAAATATATACAATAGAGAGGGGTCAGAAAAAAAATCTACCACCAAATTAGTGTGCTAGAAATCCAGATTCAGATCCAAATTGTGAAGCTTTTGTCAGTCTCGTATATACAAATAAAATAAAAGAATTAAGTGTGCCTTTTAAAATCTTTGAACACTAAAACTAATACCAGTCATGATTTTTTAAAAAAAAATTCTTCATTAAGGGATTGACTATGACAGCAGATAACATGGCTGGACACAGGAGTAAGGCGAAGGAGGCATCCCTCCAATGGCTGCATTAAACCTCTTATGGTGGTTCTGGGTACAAGAGACAGAGCAGGAACTGCACACACTATACTTCCCACTGTGAGCAAGTGGACAGGAGTAGCCTCTACGTGAGCCAGCCAACAATGTCTGGGCACAACTGAAATATGGTTCATCCTTAAAAGCCAGAGAGAAGCAGGGAAAGAGTTGTGCACCACTACTCACACAGGGCCGCACCTAAATGCGTAATCAAGCCTTAAAAGAGAATAATACAGTCAATAAATATTCCACATATATATTCTAGGCCTCCTGTAATTAAAACTGTCTGGTATTTTTAATATATTAGTGTATTTTCATATATTTAATCTTTCTAGAATGTAGCTATGAATTTCATATTATGTTCATTCTGAAAACTTACAGAACTGACACATTACAATGAACAAGAATCATTAAAAGTATTACTTCAACTATTTATATACATAACTTTTTTCCCTAAAGTTATGGCAATAAATTAACAATCTATGAAAATAAAATCCAGATAAAATAAATGGATACATTCTACTTATAGTTTTGCCATTTTATAATGTAGTTTTAACAGCAATAATTAATTTGACAGGTCCATGTTCTATCTGGCACTCTGACTAAGCTAAACATCTCACAAATTCTTTTCATAAAAAGGTGAACTGATTTTGAAGAGAAAGATAATGTGGTAACCACAGGGCCAATAAACTGAGAGAAAGGTGGCAGACATGAATAAATAGGCATTTAAAGACAGGAAATAGCCAATTATGAGAATAAATGTGGCCCCATAAAATGGGCACTCTGCTATCATAGATTAAATTTGTTACAAGGATATTCCCCCGCCCCTTACTGTATATTGTTTTGCTGTTAAAATTAAACCTCTCCAAAGTTGATATACTTATTAGATTAAATGTATTATCTTCCAATGAAAAATTTTAAAACCGAGTAAAAGAGCTTTTGGAGCTTGGCATTTATCTTTCATTCTGGATTTTTGTATGAAGACTAGCAAGCAGTGGAAGGAAGTGAGAGAAATAGGAATATGGAAAAGATTAAAACTACCCTGGTCAGTATAAATGCTACACATCTTCCTGTGCTATAAAGTTACAATTTTGGCTGCAATAAAGAACAAATCCTTCTTTACTATAATGAATATTGGTAATTAAGTATGCAGAGATCTAATATAACATCAAATGATCATTACTTTACAATTAAAGGTAACAGGTTTATTATGTATCAGAGGGGTAGCCGTATTAGTCTGGATCTGTAAAAACAGCAAAGAATCCTGTGGCACCTTATAGACTAACAGACGTTTTGGAGCATGAGCTTTCGTGAGTGAATACATGCATCTGACGAAGTGGGTATTCACCACGAAAGCTCATGCTCCAAAACGTCTGTTAGTCTATAAGGTGCCACAGGATTCTCTGCTGCTTTTACAGGTTTATTATGATTTAGATTGCTTCTAGTATTAAAATCTGATTTTATATATTCCCATGTAGTTATTTTGAACCCCAGCGCCCCTCCTCCAAAATAAGCAGCATACACCCTAAAGTATCCTTAAAAATGTCTCCAGTGATCAACACAGCAGTGTTGTCATGGACAGTATTACTATAAACATGGTCTTTAATTTGAATAGTTTAAATTCTGCCAATAGGGTCAGTAAGAGAGAGTCACTAGGACTTAATGATATCAGTAATCCAACTGTAATCCAAAATAGACTAGTCATTTTAGAGTCTTAGCCAGAAAAAAAGGGAGAAATTGATGAGTTTTGGTATACACATCTATTCATCCACTAGTCTGTCTGTGTTATAAATGCAAATAAAGAACCTTTGTGGAATGTTAAAGTTGAAATATCAATACCAAAAGTTATCTTCTTCTCCTCCAACATTAACATGCCATTCCACATATCAATTGCTATTTTTGGTATATGTTAAAAGGGACATCATCAGCCTGAACATCTAAACTCTATACAAAATGGCTGTATTCACAATTCTACAGTTACACACAACATATAATATTACTGTAACTAAGAGAAGTCAACTGGAAAACATTTCTCTACTTCAGCTAGTTTATTCTACACATTCAACAGCAGTGCATAAACAGTCAGGTTTTTTTTGATAGCCAGTAGCACTTGATGTGTCATAGATTATCACCACCACTCTGGGCACACTCCTTGCCAGGACCTGTAAGGGGGTGCTTTCCAGTAACATAGCAGCAGAGCTACTGCTCTTTCTGAGTTCTGGGGAGCAGAGTATGTCTCTCTTTTTGAAGCTCCTAGGACCCCTTGCACAGAGCAACAGCAGCAAGGGGTGCGCATCAGTTGAATCCCCTTTCCTCTCAGGAATCACACAAAGGGCTAGGGATTGTTTGTTACCTGGGGGCTGGAGCAGAGAGATGATCCGTGGGAGCTTTTTCTTTCTTTCTTTCTTTCTTTCTTTCTACAGATAGTCACAAATAGAGGACTTTTTCTGAGGAAAATTTCAATTTTGGGGGCAAAATATGAAAACTGAAATATAGTGACCAAAAATGAAATATTTTGTTTTGAAAATACCATCATGGTGCCTTATGGGAGTTGTAGTTTGGGTGCCTCATTCTCCCATTCTTTTCTATTGGTTACGTTCACTACGGAAACTACATTTCTCATCATGCACTACGGTCTCTCCTCTTTCTGAGGCAAGGCAGTACATTATGGGCAATGTAGTCTATCCAGAAAGCCCAGCCCACAGAGGAGACTAGGGACATGAGGAAACCAAACTACAACTCCGATGAGGCACTGTAGGGGCATATTCTATTGAAATATTTTGGGTTTTGTCCAAAATATTTCAGTTTACAGGCATTAGTTTTTTCAATAAAAAAATAATTTGTCACAGAAATTAGACACTTTATGGAAAACTGTTTAGTCATAAATCACATTTTACATTAAAAACATTTTGAATGAAAATTTTCAACCACACTACTTCTTTCCCTCACCAGATCCTTACATGAGAGCAGGGATGAACAAAAGCCTGAGAGAGGGTAAGAGGAGGTGGGGTTCTTCGTTCCTTAGAATGCCACTGCTAGTTCCAGTGAGGCGTTTAGAAGCTGGAAGGTCTTACTTAAGTGCTAATGCTATTGCTGAAATATCCTTTATAAACATCAGTAGGGAAGCTATAAAAACCCTTATACGTTTTTAAAGAATTTAATAAAAACAAATTAATGACATGCTGTTTAATCTATCTCAAAGAGTTTAAGTTGACAGCACCCTTTAATAAATATTACCTTAAAATTCTTATTTAAAAAGGAAAACAGACATAGAAAATACTATCCATATAGAATCATAGAAATGTAGGGCTAAAAGGGACTTTGAGAAGCCACTGAGTCCAGCTCCCTGTGCTGAGGCAGGATCAAGTAAACATAGACCATCCCTGACAGATGTTTGTCCAACCTTTTCTTAAACCTCCAGTTTAATCTAGGGATTCCACAACTTCCCCTGGAAGCCTCATATCTCCCTTATCTCTAAATCTCCCTTCTTGCAGATTAAGCTTTTTACTTCTTATTCAGCCTTCAGTGGACAATGAGAACAATTGATCACAGTCCTCTAAACATATCTGAAGACCTATCAGGTCTCACCTCAAGACTTCTTTCCTCAAGACTAAACATGTCTGTAACAACCTTGGGGTTCATTAAATAAACCAATGAATGAGAAAGGAATATAACTTTAATAAAACAAACTGGAGAGTTTCTGTAGTGAGTTGCTGCACACAGCCACCTGGTGTTCCCAACCCATCTCCAGGGCACATCTCCAAATTCCCACACTCACAATACCGTGCCTTATGAGAGAGCATCTGCAAATCACAATCTTTCCTAAATATATCTCTACATCTTCCCTTTTAAAAAAATGAATTAACTCGTATATATATATTTTATACACACACACACACACACAAACACACACACCATTCTCAACCCATCTAGTACATTTCCATAAACCCAATGGGTCAACTACCTAGAGAGGAGAGGTTACCAGAACATCACTTTCGAGTTAGTCTTTACCACTCACTTTCCTCAAATATCCCTTTCTCCAGGCAGGTTAGCAAGTCTCTGAGTCTTTCAGGATGTTCAATGTCCCACTCTGATCTTCTCAGTATCAGTCTTTCATTAGAGTCTGAGTTGTTCTCTTATTCCTTGACAGTTTCTCCTGTGTGTGTTGATGACAAAGGATCAGTCAGATGGGAAATGCCAGAGTCCACCTCAGTTGTCAATGTGTTGGAACTTTCTGGAATTACTCATACATCCCTTTGATTGCGTTGAAATGTCTCCCCGGTCTGTCTGGACTACACAAGACCTTGGATGCAGCTGTTCTTTAATAGTACCTATTTGGTCCCAAATATTAGAGGTATGTTAAGAGATGTGAGATCATGGGCGCTTTGTCAAAATAATATTTCTGATTTTCTTTAATCTTCCATATGGGTGAATTGTTATGAGATTTCAGCAGGTTATCAGTAATTGGTAAATTAGATCTGATCCTTCTTCCTATTAACAGCTGAGCTGGAGAAAAGCCATACTCCAGCGGTGTACTTTGGTAAAATTAATGAAGATTTGTATAAATCACCCCCACTGTCAAAAGTCTTTTTCATAAGGTTCTTTACTGCCCGTGTAGACCTTTCCACAAATCCATTTGATTGGGGGAAATCTGGACTTAATGTTTTGTGATGAAAGTCCCAAGCTATGGCAAATTGGAAAATTGGCACTAGAAAATTGTGGCCTATTATCGCTGAAGACTTCATCTGGAATTCCATGTCTGAAGAAGAGTCCCTTCCTGCCAGCTATCACTGATTTACTATTAGTACTGTGCAGTGTGCTAATTTCTGGATACAGAGAATAATAATCTGCGTCTATTAAATAAACCTTTGATTGCCAGGTAAATAAGTCAGTGCCTTAATGGAAGTGGATGAGGTCTCAGTGGCTCTGCTTGGTGGCATAGCTTGTATTTCAAGCAGGAAAAGCAGTTTCCTACCACATTAATGATGTGATTGATCCATGGTCAACATAGCACCTCTCGTGCTCATTGTTTGCACTTCTCAATTCCTAAATGACCCTTGTGGATCTTCTGCAGCATTCCTTTTCAGAGGCTCATTGGAATTACCACCTTACTGCCCTTGAAAATCACCCCATCTATCACAGTAAATTCATGTCTGCAGTCCAATACTCTCTTATACTTGGATACCAACTGTTTATTTCTTCAGGCCAGTCTTTAATTATCACTTCTTTAAGGATTCCTAATGATTCATCTTTCTTCGTTTCCTCTCTTATTTGTTGCAATTTCCTGTTAGCTATAGGAATTGACTTTACAATCAGACCAACACAGGCTTGCATCTCTATCTCTGAAGTCTTCCCTAGTTCTGTGGAAGCCACTTCCCTGAAAAGTGCATCTGCTGAAACATGAAATTTACCAGGCATGTAGCTCACAACCTAATCATACTTTTTCAGCTTTATCATTTGTTAAATAACACTATTAGGGGCTTGTGGGACATTTCAACTTCCACTGTCTGTCTAAATATACTGATTGAGTCTCTCACAGGCAAACAATATTCCTAAAAACTCCTTTTAAATCTGCCAACATCTGGTTTCTGCCTCAGTCAGTGATTTGGATGTATCATGCATATGCCACTGGTTACCAACCACCCTCATGCTTCTCTACAATCACTGCACCTAATCCAGACTGTGAAGCATCTGCTGAGATTTTAATAGGCCTTCCTGGGGCATAAAACTTCAACACTGGTTCTTGTATCAGTTGTTGTTTTAAACTTTCCCGTGATCCATTCCAATATCATCCATTTTTATTCTCTAGGAGTTTTCTCAAAGTTGCTGCTTTGGTAGATAGATTAACCATTCCCAGGAACCACTGGACTGCTTTCTTTGACTGGGGATGTGGCATCGTTTCAATGGCTGAAATCTTCTTTTTATCAGGTTTTACACCTTTATTGGAAATAATGTCCCCAACAAAAATCAGTTCT
This sequence comes from Gopherus flavomarginatus, assembly GCF_025201925.1. Taxonomy (NCBI): domain Eukaryota; kingdom Metazoa; phylum Chordata; order Testudines; family Testudinidae; genus Gopherus; species Gopherus flavomarginatus. The sequence continues at coordinate 61,439,630 of NC_066619.1, forward strand.
GTAACCCGTAAAACATGTCTCCTTGTTTAGTTTGAGCCATAATCTGGCTCTGGTTGGTAGTTTGAAACATTCTCTTTTTATAGCCTTGTTGAAGTCTCTGGGATCAGGGGTGGCTCCAGGCACCAGCGCAGCAAGCATGTGCCTGGGACAGCAAGCTGGGGGGGGGGGGGGGCCAGTGGGCTGGTCGTCATGAGGGAGGTAGTCAGGGAGCCTTCGGCGGCGTTTGTGCGGGAGGTCTGCCAGTCCCATAGTCAGGTTGAGAACCGCCAAGTCTGCGTGACTGATGGACCTCCTGCAGAAACACCGCCAAAGGCTCACTGACTGCTGTGCTTGGAGCGGCAAAAAACATAGCGCCGCCCCTGTCTGGGATCTAAGCATATGTGTAGCTGGCCATTACTTTTCTCCACAAAGACTAGGGAGTTCACCCATTCTGTTGGCTCCTCAATTTTTTGTATTAATTGCATTGATTCTATCCTTGCAAGCTCAGCCTTGAGTTTATCACAGAGTGAAAATGGCACCTTTTTACATGGATGGATAACTAGAGGGACCTACTTGTTTAAGTGGATGGTCACCCTTCAAGCAACACAATCCTTGAAACAAGTCATGATATTCCTGAAAGAGTGCTTCATATTCAGGTTCAATATGATCTTGTAGTGAGAGCATCAATTTTACCAGATTGAGTTTCTCACCACTGCCCCATGGCTGCTAAATACAATTCAAATCTGTCATTTTTTCCAGTTCTCTGCAACATTGCTTGACAATTGCAGATGGGATAGAGGTTCAAACTCATCCACTCTTGGCTTTTTCCCTTGTTAAGATAGTCAAGCTACCAAATGTGCTTACCAAATACATGCAAAAGCCTCTGTGTCTGGTGCCCCACCTGCTTCTCTGGTGCCTCTCTTTGTCTCTACTTCCAGTTGCAAACTCAGAAGTTAACTTCAAAATGACTGCAGTTTCCTTCTCATTCAGTACTTCTGACATCATGTAAATTAAATAACAAACCAGTGAATGAGAAAGAAATAAAACCTTTTAATAAAACAAACTGGAGAGCTTCTGTAGTTAGCTGCTGCACACAGCCAAGTGGTGTTTCCAACTCCTGCTTCCAGAGCACATCTCCAAATTCTCACATTCAGAACACTGTTCCGTATGAGGGAGTGTCTCCAAATCACAAATCTTTCATAAACATCTCTCTACAATGTCCAGACTTTAAAAAAAAAATCTCCATCATAGGCCAGGTTTTCTAAACCTTTTATCATTTTGTTGCTGTCCTCTGGATTCTCTCCAATTTGTCCACAGCTTTTCTAAAGTGTGGTGCCCAGAATTGGGCACACTACTCTAGTTGAGGCTTCACCAGTTCTGAATAAAGTGGGAACATGATTTCATGTGATTTACATACGACACTCCTGTTAATACAGCCAAGAAAGAAATTAGCTTTTTTTACAACTGCATCACATTGTAGACTCACGTTCAGTTTGTGATCTAGATTCTTTTCAGCAATACTACCACCTCACCAATTTTTCCCCATATTGTAGTTGTGCATTTGGTTTTTCCTTCCCAAATGAAATACTTTGCACTTATTTTTATTGCATTTCATCTTGCTGAATTGAGACCAATTCTTGAATTTGTCCAGGTCATTTGAATTGTAACCCGCTCCTCTAAAGTGCTTGCAACCCCTTCCAGCTTGGTGTCAACTGCAAATTTTATAACCATACTCTCCACTCCATTATCCAAGTCATTAATGAAAATACTGAATAGCATCAAACCCAGGACAGACCCCTGTAGGACCCCACTAGATATGCCCTCTCCATCTGACAGTGAACCATTGATATCTACTCTGAGTATGGTCTGTCAACCAGTTGTGCATCTACCCTATAGTAACTTCATCTAGATTGCATTTCCCTCATTTGCTTAGGAGAATGTCATGTGGGCTTGGGTCAAAATCAAGATATATCACATCTGCTGCTTCCCGCCTCCTTACTCTCATCCACTAGGCCTGTAATGCCATCAAAGAAGGAAATTAGGTTGGTTTGGTAAATTTTGTTTTTGACATCAAGGATGAGAGCTGTCTATTCTTTATAACCCTACTATCCCTCTAGGTGCTTACAAATTGATTGTTAGTAATGTGTTCCAGTATCTTTCCAGGCATCTAAATTGGGCTGAGTGGCCTATAATTCCCTGGGCCCTCTTTGTTCCCCTTTTTAAAGACAGATACTATGTGTGCCATTCTCCAATCCTCTCAGACTTTACCTGTCCTCCATGATTTCTCAGAGATAATTACTAACAGTTCCAAGATTGCTTCACCTAGTTCCTTAAGTAGCCTAGCACGAATTTCATCAGGCCCTGACCAACTTGAATACATCTATCTTATGTAAATATCCTTTCACCTATTCATTTCCTATTCTGGCTTACATTCCTTCCCCTTTGCTGCTAATACTGTGTTGAACATCTGGTCACAATTAACCGTTTTAGTGAAGACTGAAGGAAAATAGGCATCGAACACCTTTGCCTTCTTGATATCATCAGTTATTAGCTTTCCTTCCCCACTAAGTAGAGGGCATATACTTTCATCTTTCTGTTATTCTTAATATATTTAAAGAATCTCTTAAATTGCCTTTTATATCTCTTGCTAGGTATAACTCATTTTGTGCCTTAGCCTTTCTGATTTTTTCCCTACATGCTTGTGTTATTCTTTTATACTCATCCCTAGAAGTTTGTCAGTGTTTCCAGTTTTGATTTTCAGGTAATTAAAGGGCTCCTGATGGAGCCATATTAGCCTCTTACTTTTATTTCTAACTTTCCTTTGCATCTAGATAGTTTGCAGTTGTGCCTTTAATATTGTCTCCTTGAGAAACTGCCAGCTCTCCTGAACTCCTTTTTCCCTTAGATTTTCTTCCCTTAGAACCTTGACTATTAATTCTCTGAGTTTGTTGAAGTCTGCTTCTTTTTAAGTGCATTGTCCTTATTCTGTTGTTCTCACTCCTTCCTTTCCTTAGGACCATATAAATTATTCTTTCATGATCACTTTCACCCAAATTGCCTTCAACCTTCAGATTTGCTACCAACTCCTCCTTGTTGGTCAGAATCAAGTCTAAAATTGCTATCCCCCTGGTTACTTCCTGCACTTTATAAACTAAAACACTCCACCAATAAATTCCAATAACTTACTGGAAATTTTGTGTTTTGCTATACAACTAGGTAGTTAAAGTCCCCCATTACTACCAGGTCTTGTGTTCTGAATATTTCTGTTATTTGTTCAAATTGTTATATGAAATGCCTCATCCACCTTTTCTTCCTGTTCTGGTGGTGTATAGTAGACTATATGCAGTTTGGCAGAGTTAGTGGTATGGAATAATATGGAATTTCCTGGCTTTTGAGTGCCTAGTATTTCAATTTTAAAAATGCATCAATGTTGGCTTTTTCATTTAATATCCCAAGTCTTTTAAAAAAGAGAATATATTTTAAAATTCAGAGCTGGTGGGGTTGGGTAACTCACAAGCACTTCTATTTGTGACAGGGGCGCTTGTTTGCTCCCTGAATTTGAACAATGTCTGTGGTTGAGGTCTGGGCTTGAAGGAGGGCTGCTGTCTCGGCAGCTCATTTTCGCTGTGATGAAGAAACATATAGATTCTGTGATGGGTTGGATCACAGGAACCCTCCTTGGGAACTGCCAACTGATGTGCCAAGACTACTACTTCCTCTGCTTTCCCTGCCAGCCTGCGAATCCAGCACCCTGTCTTGCTGAATCAGACATGCCAGTCTGTTCTGACACAGACCCATAGTCTGAACCACGTGTCCCAACGCTACAGACTTAACTGAAAGCAATTTACAGAAGTGTTCCTGTCTTTAACACTCAGATGCCCAACTGCCAACGGGGTCTAAACCTCCCAAAAATCCATTTTGTTCACACTCTAACACTGATAGAGAGAGATGCACAGCTGTTTGCCCCCCCATCCCCAGGTATTAATACATACTCTGGGTTAATTAATAACTAAAAAGTGATTTTATTAAATAAAGAAAGTAGGATTTAAGTGGTTCCAAGGAGTAACAGACAGACCAAAGTGAATTACCAGGTAAAATAAAATAGAATACGCAAGTCTATGACTAAGAAAACTGAATACAGATAAAGCCTCACCAGTTCCAGTAAGTCTTCTAATCTGGGTCCAGCAATCACTCACACCCCCTGTAGTTACTGTCCTTTGTTCCAGTTTCTTTCAGGTATCCTTGGAGGTGGAGAAGCTATCTTTTTAGCCAGTTGAAGACAAAATGGAGGAGTCTCTCACAGGCTTTAATAGACTTTCCCTTGTGGGGGGGGCGACCCCCCTCTCTCTCCTATGCAAAGTCCAGCTCCAAGATGGAGTTTCAGAGTCACATGGGAAAGTCACATGTCCATGTACGACTGAGTTTCTTACCAGCCAAGCCACATTCCTGGGAAAGCTTCGATGTGGATTGGTGTCTTAAGAGTTCATTGTTGTCTTAAGTGGTTCTTGATTGGGCATTTAATTTGCACATTCCTTTCTCAATAGAAATCAAGCAAGTTTACAGCCAATATTCCTAACTTTAAGTACAAAAATGATACATGCATACAAACAGGAGGAATGTATTCAGTAGATAACCTTTACACAGATATGTTATATGACATATGTAGCATTAAACATATTCCAGTTATATCATACATACATTCATAACCACATTTCCATAAAACAAGGGTCGGCAACCTTTCAGCAGTGGTGTGCCGAGTCTTCATTTATTCACTCTAATTTAAGGTTTTGAGTGCCAGTAATACATTTTAATATTTTTAGAAGTTCTCTTTCTAGAACTCTATAATATATACCTAAACTATTGTTGTATGTAAAGTAAATAAGGTTTTTAAAATGTTTAAGAAACTTAATTTAAAATTAAATTAAAATGCAGAGCTCCCGAACCGGTGGCCAAGACCCAGGCAATGTGAGTGCCACTGAAAATCAGCTTGCATGCCGCCTTCGGCACACATGCCATAGGTTGCCTACCCCGCCATAAAGCCTTATGGGGGGCACCGTCACAGATCCCGTGACTAAAAAGTGTCACCTTAGTGTTCTTAAAAGTGTGGAGCGCTTTGCCTTTAATACTGGTGCATATGGTGGTTTCTTCAAATGGGAGGTCCTCTATAGCAATTTGGACTTCCCACAGGATCCCAGATACCTAGAGGCAGGTGTCATAAACAGATAGCTAAGGGTTAATGTCTCTTTCACCTGGAAAGGGGTAACAAACAACACCTGACCAGAGGACCAGTCAGGAAACAAGACTTCTTCAAATCTGGGTGGAGGGAAGTTTTGGGTGTGAGTCCTTTGTTCTTGGTCTGTTCTCTTTCTGGGCTCTGAGAGTGACCACAGGAATCGCCAGGCTTTCTAATCTTCTGTTTCCAAGTTGTAAGTACAAGGATAGTAAGACAATAGGTTTATATTGTTTTTTTTTTTGTATTTACATGTGTGTAGTTGCTGGAATGTGTTAAATTGAATTCTTTTTGGATAAGGTTGTTTATTCATTTTTTTCCTTTAAGCAATTGACCCTGTATATTGTCACCTTGATACAGAGACCATTTTATGTCCTTTTTCTTTCTTTTTATATAAAGCTTTCTTTTTAAGACCTGTTTGAGTGTTTTTCACTGGTTAAGGCTAAGAAACGAAGGGAGGGGGGAAATCTCTGTGTTAGATTTACTAAGCCTGACTTTGCATACCCTCTGGGTGAGGGGGGAGAGAGATTAGATCTCTCAGTACTTGTGTTTCAAGGACTTGAAGCAGGGAGTATCCTAGGGTCCCCAGGGCGGGGAAATCTGGGAGGAGGTAAAGAGGGGAAAGGAAATGGTTTATTCCCCTTTGTTCTGAGACTCAAGAAATCTGGGTCTTGGGGTCCCCTGGGAAGGTTTGGGGGGACCAGAGGGTATCAGGCCCTAAAATTCCTGATTGGTGGCAGTGATATCAGATCCAAGCTGGTAATTAAGTTTGGAGGTTTCATGCTAGCTTCTCATGTTCTGAACTCTAAGGTTCAGACCTGAGTAGTAAAGTTTTATGACAGCAGGAAGCACATCTCAAAGCAATAGTGGATGGTCCTCTGTATCAGAGGTGGCAAGGGTGGCTTACAAGGAGGTCCTGGTGGTCAGGTGTTCCTCCACCCTCAGAGTCTTCAGACGTTCCTGTTGCTTCTGTGGTAATCTGTGATGCTGGAGAGACTCCAAAACTAGAAAGTCATATTTGGAAAGCAAAGCTTGAAAATCTTCTACCCTCATATGGAGGCTGATGGAGAAACAGACCTTGAAAGAGACCAGTCTTTTTGGATCCTTGTTATGAGGCCTGCTTCTAGGGTTTCCCTGCTGTTTGGACTTACACTAAGCTGATTCGACCACTAGAAGCCCAGCGGTAGGGTGCTAGGAAAAAGTACTCATATCACTTCTCAGAGAATTGCTACTTTCTGTCCGCTCTCTGAGGTGGGTGAAATGGAAGTGGAAATATGCCAGATCACCTGGGCAGACTTGAGAAGATTCTCATTAATGGGCATAGTTATTCTGCCCCATGTTACTGTGTGGAGATTTCCAACAGTCCATGGTGTTTCTACTGTATTATCTCAGGAGGAATATCAAAGATGTCTGTGATCCTCTTCAAGAGGTGGATTAACCACCATATTAGGTGACAAAAAGGAAGCCCCATAAGAGGCAGAGGCTCCTGATCTGGGGAGGTGACAGTCTCCCCCACTGAAGTACTTCTCATCCTCTACAAGTTGGGGCTGAGGAATTTGGGTAGTTGAAGGAGGCTGCAATTGCTTCCTAGGTGAAGGAAATCCTGGAAGAGACACAATAGAAGTGGCTCTCCTGCAATAAGGATTCGTGCACCAGGGAGACCAGTATGGTCACAGTTGGTAGGCAAACTGTGATGGCAGACATGCAGGAGGGCACCACAAAGGATGCTCTCTGGAGACCACCAGTCTCCTTTGTTGCTCAGTTTAATGTTCTTTGGATCCCCTACTGGACTCCCAATGGGTCACCCGGGTGTAGAGAGTGGGGTGTTCTGGTGAGGACAACGAGGAGGAGTAAGTCTCCTCTAGGAGTCTTATTTGGAGTACTGAGTCTGCATGGTATAAGATAAAGTGAAGCAAAACAGATGGTTGCTCCAAAATGGCATCTTACAAGAGGTCTAGGACAAGAGACACTGGTACTGGACTCATGGATAAGTTGTCTGATACCATGAAAGACAATGGCACCAGGACCTCCAGTGCCAAGAAATCCAGTACCAGAGTGAAGGTTAATGCCAAGTAGTTGATACTTCGTACTAGAGGCAAAATTGGTTGTAACCAAAGGTCTCATTGCCAGGATTGGTGCCAGAGTGCATGGTGCTGGTGTGGTACTGGAGGCAGCACAGTCCTTTCGGGATGAAGGAGCCATCAATGGCAGGTTTCTCTTTGGTGCCACGGCACCATAGAAAGACATTGAATTGTGGGTGTTAGTGGAGGAAATCCAAGGAGAAATTTTAGGTCTCTTACTCAGACTTGGAGAGGGTAATCTGTGCTCCGACTCCCAGTGAGGCAGTGCTCCTTCCTCCAGAGATACAGACACAGTTTCTGAGTGTAATCAGTGAGAGGAGGCCATTTGTGAGGTAAAAGCAGGACCGTGATTCTGACCGTGATTCTGAGGTGGGGGACAATTCCTGGGGGGCAGGAGCCAGAGATTACATAGATCTCTCAAGCAAAATTAACTTCAGCCTGCCCCTCTATTCTTTAGGGTCCTCTTGGAAAAAGAGTGGCATATAGAACAATACTGTGGTATGTGCTCCTGTCTAAGACAGATAATGAGACATCTGGAGTGCTTCCCATTACTGGGTATGGTGGAGTCACACAATGGAGGGGTCTTGAAGCCAGGAAACACATGGTCCACATTATGTGGGATTACTCCTTTGTATGGGGGAGGGTGGCAGAATTCTGATACCTCTTTAACAATTTTAAATTAGCCAACAGGTGAAAATAAAAACTAAACTAATATTAAGCAAAACTATAACAAGTCCATGAAGAGAAACAAGAGGAATAGCTATGTCAGGAATAGCAGGTGTCACACCACAGATGGTAGGAAGGAACTTTGATTCTGGTGGGTGTGGGAGATGAGGGGGGGAGACACAGCCACAATAGATACTGCTATTCAAAGGAATCTCATCTTGTGCTCATGGAGTGCATGCACGCCAAGAATGGACTAGGTGAGGATAATCAATCAAAGAAGTAGTTTATCTGTCAGCAGATGCCAGCACATAAAATTTTCTGCTTTAGAATAAATTTGTTAAGAACTGCCCTTTTTCAAAAAGGCTGCCATCTCCTGTAGTTCTGAATAGGACTGAGACCACAGAGTGTCATCAGTTAAGAAGCCCTCTTTCAAAATGTCCACCCACCTCTCATTGCCCCCAACAGGAGTGAAGACAAGCCACTCCCGGGAAGAAAAGTGAACCCTTATGTTGTCAGGAAGTGGAGAGGAGGAGGTAAATGGTGGGGGGGGGAGTCTTTGCTTAGGATAACATTTGGCCATAGTCAGGTTGAGAACAATTATAAATGGTAGCCATTTTGAGAACTGCATCTTAACAGAGCACTGCCTCTGACCTTTAATGCCTCTGGGAACAGGAGATGGAAGACATTTCAAATGAGGGCTGTTCTTTATGGAATTCTCTGGAGAAGAAAAATTTCAGTTATGAAGAATGATGACAAAAATTACCATTAATCCTAACATATGTACATATTCAAATGTAGCCTATACACAAGATTTTAGTGAGTTTTAACTATATGGGAAGTTTGAAGAGTCTGTTATTTTATTATTGAGATCATTCAAGAACAAAAAGGTCTAACACCAGGTGCCACATTTCTTAAATGAATTTTTTTAACTTAATTTGAACTCATAAATCAATTGGTTTGGTATACTTTGAGCACAGAACTGAATTCTCAGAAAACTCAAAGACTAAGTGCTATAATTTGGGGGAGGAGAACTCTGCTCCCTACACAGGTACTTAAAGATTCATAGATTTTAAAGCCAGAAGGGATCATCAAATCATCGTCTTTTTCCCAGTATGACACAGACCATAGAACTTCATCCAGATACTCCTCTAGCCAGCCCAATAAATGTGTGTTGAATTAAGGCGTATCTTCCACAAAGGCATCTAGTTTTGATCTGAAGATTTTAAGAGATGGAAAATCCACTATGTCCCCTGATAATTTTTTCCAATGGTTAATCATCTTCACGCCTAAAAATCTGCATCCTACTTTATTCTTAACTGGAATTTGTCTGGCTTTAATTTCCAATTATTAGTTCCTATTGTGACAGGTTGTCACACTCGGGGTACAGTCTGGGAACTGTGGAACTGCTACACCCTTCTAACCACCCAGATGGGCTGGCCCTGCCCACACTGCTTTGCTGATGATTCAGCCTCTCCAGGCCCTGTTATCACCCAACACAACAGTACGTGGTGCCACACATCCAAACTGAGCTACCTGAGTGCTGTACCTGAGCCACTCAAAGACAGGCAGGAGACAACAGCCAATTTCTCAGCTCCACCACCTTGTATGCATGCTGGAGTATAAACCCAGAATTATAGGGTCTTACACTGCACAGGGATCTGTACAAGGTAAGATCATTAATAAAGTTCACCTTCCTCTCAATGTGGGAAGGATATGAAACAAGCCTGTGTTAACTAAGCTGAGATTTTTCCCCAGATGCTTCACTCAAAGGCACACTGGTTTAGATACAGCAAAAACAAGTTTATTAACTACTAAAGACAGATTTTAAGACGGGCACCACTGGTGTTCTGTGGGGGTGGACTGGGACCCCTGCTAGTGATAGGGAGGAGCGCAGGCAATGGTGCATAGCCTAGGACCCCCGCTGCTGGGGGTGGCGGGGCTGGTAGACTGCCTACCTGGCACCGCATGGCTCCCAGGAAACAGCAATATGTCTCTCCCCCAGCTCCTAGTGGGAGGCGCAGCCAGGCAGCTCTGTGCACTACCTCTGCCCCAAACCCCAGCCCTGAGGCCCTTCCCACACCCAAACTCCTGCTGCTACTGGGGGAGGAGGAGAGCACAGTGGCTTGAGACTGTCCCAGCAGCAGCCAGTGCGGCTGGCACTGGGGATGCCTGAGCTACTCAGGCAGCCCCCAAGGCCAGCCGCACAAGCTGCTGCACAAGTCACAAAGGTCCCAGAAATTCATGGAATCCATGAATTCTGAGACCTCCTCGACAAATTTGCAGCCTTAATTATAAGTGATAGTAAACAGATCAAAGCAGATTACAGAGCAAATAAACAAAATGCAAGCTAAGCCTAACATACTAGGTAGATTAGATATGAATTAGCAATTTATCACCCGGTCTGATGATACAAGCAGGTTACCAGGTTTCCTTATACAGGCTAGAAATCCCTTTAGCCTGGGACCAGAACTTCCCCAAGTTCAATCTTTGTTCCTCAGGTGTTTCCAAGAGTTTCCTTGTGTGAGGAGTGATGATGTCACACCCCACTTTATATAGCTTTACCATATGGCAGGAACCATTTGCTCCAAACTCAGTTCCAAGCCCAGTTTGTGGAAAAATACAGGTACTAAACTGAAGTTCAGTATCATGTGGTCTGGTCACATGCCCTTGCTGAGTCATAGCAGCTATTACTTACAAGCTGGCTGAAATGTTTACAGCAAGGCTAAGCTCTTCCATAGATCATGGTCTCTGCTGATGGGCCATCATCAATGTTTAGCTTCTTCATTGCTGTACCTGAAAGGCTAGCTGTGGGTGTTCCCAGAGTAAGCACATTTGAAATACAAACACCTTGTAAATATTCATAAGTTCAGATACGTGTATAATTTTTGTATACAACTGGAATAATCATATTCAGCAAATCATAACTTTTCCATAGAGACATGACAGGACGTATCTTGTACAAAATGCGTCATAATTATATCATTATACTACACTATGAAGTACATGGGGTGCAGTGTTACACCCTATGTCTTTCTCTGATAGGTTAAGAGAGCCCTTTAGTTCCCTAGTATTGTCTGCCCATGAAGGTGTTTATACACCAGAATCGACTCACATCTACATTTACTTTTTTGTTAGGTTAAATAGAGTGATCTCCTTCAGTCTCTCACTGTAAGATATTTTCTCCAGCCCCAAAATCATTTCTGCAGTTCCTTACTGCACCTCTCCATTTTTTTCCTCACAGTTCTTAAGTACTGTTTGGACTACACATGCACCATCCCCACAAAGTGACTGAGAATGTTCTATTCTGAGGCTGCAGAGGCTGAACAGGACTGTCCCTTCAGTTGCTGCTCCAGGCTGCTGTGGTATCAGGCAGAATAACTAAGAGCAGGGAGATTGTTCTTCCTATGCTCCCCTTACTGTGAACCAAGCAGCAAGAAGTAAGTAGCCTGACTTAGAATGCAAATGGGTGAGAAGGAGACGGGGAGGTGGGACAGTAACTGGATGAGGATGTGGCGTAGCGGTGGGGGGAGTGGGAAGTAGTGAGAGACAGAAGCTGGGAGGGTGGCAGCACATGGGGAGGGATACAAAGGCAGGCAGGGTTGGATATCAGCAGAGCTGTGCAAATCCTGGTGGGTATATTGATGCAGCTGAGGAGGGGAAGGATAGGAGGAAAGGGGCAGGAGCCTGGAAGTGGGGAAGGATACAGACAGGCTTGGGGAAGGACAGGGAGCAGAAGAGCATAAAACCACTAGAGCTGTGCTCATGGTTACAGTGCTGCTTGTACATCTGTCCCCTTTCTGCTCTCTGGATGTGCTCCCTTAGGTGTTAGGCCTCCCCTTACCTGTTAGGGGTTGAATTTTGCAATTCTCCCACTCTTAGTCCAGGATCTGGGTCTAGCGCCCTATCTATTCCCACTGCTTGTTACAGTGCCGATCCAACTGGACACTTGCATCTCTTTCCTTAGGGAGTCTATGACTAGCACCATACAGTGACAAACATCCTTCTTAAAACAAGCAGGTTCATTTTGCAAGTGGAACCAAACATTAGAGAAAATGATTTTACAATTTACCAGCATTACTATACCAGTACAAATCCTTGCGTAGACACTCACTCATAGTAAGTGTGTCCCTTTTTTTGGTTTAGATTATATCAGTATAGTAAAGCTGGTAAATTCCCATGGATCGACTTTCCTCTTGACCTACAGGAAAATAAATGATCCTGCTTACATTCTTTTAGCAAGCCCAGGAGCTCTTGGGACTCAGCCTGGACTCAGTTCGCTTTTCAAAGAATGCGTGTCCCAGTCTGCCTCACCCTGGTTCTCAAAGTCCATCTTCCCTGTATGAGCCCAAGCCTAATTTCCTCACAAAGGAACCTCATCCTCACATAACTCTTCATAATCTTCTTCCACCTAATATCTCTGCTCTCATTTCCCCCATTCGCTGTTGTGTTCCTGACACCTATGCCAGTCTTTTCATTTTTACTCCCCTTAGCTTAATGCAGTGGAGTAATTTTGACCCCATCCCCCTAAAAAAAAGTTGGTAGAGAAAGGCACAAAAGAAGCTGGCTCTACACACTTAATGAATAGCTACTGTTGCAGATTTGTGAGCTAAAATATAATCCAGTTCACTATTTTTTGTCTTACAACTTTAGTGGCTCTTTAGTTTTCATACTATAACTATGTATATGATTTGGAATATCTTGAAGGACAAATCGTGAGAGTTGCTGAGTACATGAAAACAATGGGAGATGTAGGTGCATCTTAGAGAACTGATGCAAAGATTAGTAGCATCGTTCAATTAAAAAGAAAAAGAAAAAGAAAACTGAGATATAAATGTTTTATATACAAAATCCCACCTCTTCAGTTTAGAACTCCCTGACAAGTATACCATTGTGCTTTCAGAGTAATAATGCAACAGTACAGTTCTCATTCTGCTTTTATTCATGTGTGTGCTAACAGAACCTCTACAGCTTACTTACTGTGAAAAAGATTATGTAAACAAACCATAACAGACGGTGTCAAAAATTGAAAATTAAATAACTAATTTTCCAATGTTTTTAACCTTATGTTTTCATGACATTCATTTTAGCAAGAAGTGAAGTCAAAGAAATATGTAGAATACGCACATACAATTATAATGATATTCAGAGACAAAAATATGAAAAAGGAAACTTCTCCCAATAAATATAAACAATATGTAGTGTAATGAATATACAAGACAAGGTGTTCCACTCACAGCTTGCATCAATTTTGGAAGGTAGTGAAGTCTCTCAGATACTGATGAAAATACGCAAACACGCTCTTACTATTAACTAGATAGATAGATATAGATAGTCAAGTGTAATCCCCTAGCATAAAATGTGAGCAAAAATCAATGTCATTTTGAAGATAAACATGCATTTTCCCACTAATAAATAATGTTATAAGTCCTGCTGTATTGGATTGCAAATAACTTCAGCTGAATAAAATTGCATGACATGGGATTTACTTATCCTGCACGTTCACAGAAATAACTTGTTCTCTGACAGCACTCATTCTTGGCAATTTATGGCAGCTGTCAGCAGCCAATTTGTTCCAATTACTGATATGCATAAAGGTATAAAAATCATAAGGATTTATTAGCTGATTATTGTGAAAGTGACAGAGTCAGGATCGCCTTCAAACATGCAGGTGATAAGAAAACTAAATAACTACATGGAGATTAAAATCATTTCACCTTAATTTGATTTTTTTATCTTAATAGTAGCTGCTTAATATTAGCTGCCTAAACTTTCTACAGAATATGGTTTTTAATCAAACTAGTTTATTTTCTGACTCAACAAGGAAATAGAAAACATTTACTCCCAGTTATGGTAAATCTGTGACTATTTAGTTTATTCGCCAACTGCATGATCCGGACATTCAAATTATGTTTATCAGCAAAAACAATGAGTAGTCCTTGTGGCACCTTAGAGATTAACAAATTTATTTGTGCATAAGCTTTCATGGGCTAGAACCCACATCACCAGATGCACAGAATGGAAAATACAGGAACAGGTATAAATACACGAAAGTATGGGAGTTGCCTTACCAAGTGTGAGATCAGTCTAACAAGACAATCCAACTAACAGCAGGATACCAAGGGAGGAAAAATAAACTTTTGAAGTGGTAAGAGAGTGGCCCATTTCAGACAGTTGACAAGAAGGTGAGAGTAACAGTAGGAGGAAATTTGGAAACTGGACACCATCAGATTAGGCCTGAATAAAGACTGGGAGTGGTTGGGTCATTACAAAACCTAAACCTAATTTCCCCAATATTAATTTCCCCTACTGTCCCTTTGTGAAGGGTTTCTGGTCCAATTTTGTTTTACCAGGCAGAAAATGACAGTGATGTGAGGATTCATTGATTAAATCGGAGGAAAAAATTCTAGAATAAAGCTTTGGGGGGGAGAATCTTATGTGTGAACTGCGATAATTTGGGAATACGTCTGTACTATTTATAAATTCTATGGGAGATTAGAGAGAGAGAGAGAGAGAGAGATATTTTACACACTTACACATACACACACGAATATCTATATCTATAGATATCCGAATAAAATCTGTATCTGGCATGTTACTCAGGTAACCAGGAGAGTCTGTAAACAAACACACGCACGCGCACACACACACACACACACGCACACATCCTCTCTCTCTCTCTCTCTCCTGGTTAGCTGAGTAGCATGCCAGACAGAGATTTTACTTGGATAGTCAAGAAGGCAGTGCCCTGACACATCTGCCATTTCAATTATTGCAGGCACAAGGTAAGTGATATAAGCTAAACTGGTTCAACTTGTGCAGACAAGACTCTAGCACCACCAGGAGACAGCAGTCCTGGCAGGGCAGAGTAGATACCCGATCCCTGGCCAGGATTCATTAGCCTTGCGGCAGCACAGGAACCCTCTGCAGATCCACTGTCAGCGCTCCGCTCGTTCACTCCTGTGACAGCAGGGCTGCCAAGGTCTACCTGCGCTGCCACGCAGGAGTCTTCAGCAGCAGAGCGGCCTCCTCTGTAGCCCAGGCATCTCTGCTCAATTATCCAAATCTCATCCTTGTTGGATATTAGGAACAACTTTTTCACTAGGATGGTGGTGAAGCACTGGGTTAACTAGGGTGGTGGTGGAATCTCTTTCCTTAGAGGTTTTTAAAGTCAGGCTTAACAAAACCCTAACTGGGATGATTTAGTTGGAGATTGGGCCTGCTTTGAGCAGGGGGTTGGACTAGATAACCTCCTGACGTCCCTTCCAACCCTGATATTCTATGATTCTAGTCCCATGCTGGGTGACAAGGACAGGATTCAAATAATGTTGAGGCCTGGAGAACAGGGTTTCCAAAAATCAAAAATATACTGTGTCGATGGAGACACACACAGAGAGAGAAAAATAAAACACCCCAAGCTCCACAGTCCATTTTGAGCATGTTTTTTGGTAGCCTTATCTGTTATCCTTTGCCTCCATGTTGGGCTGTAGTTCCAAGATGTAGCGATACAGTGTTGACAACAGAGGATAGCTGACTAAGTACCCAGTCACTGGAAATCTATTCACTCTGGACAAAGGACTGGTCCCTTCTCAGAACAACTGGTTTAGCAGGAGGGAGCTCGCCTTGTCAACAAAGTCAACTGGCAGGGGGCCTCTGATCCAGCAAGAGACTGAACAAAGTATTTGAAAGTTTTAAAAGAGAAGTTATTCTACTCAGGGGGCATTTTCTCCAGTATATGAGAAAAGACCCAGCAAGTAACAGTCAGTGAGAGGGAAGGGAGCCTGCTTGCCTCCCTGGACACACATGGTATGCGCAAGAACTCACAGGGGAAAGGTGTGCTAATGAGGGACATTGTAAGATGCTTATTGTTTGTATGATCTGTACTTATTTGTGCTTTATATGAGTCAGTAGAAAAGCAGTTAAGGGGCTAGACTCTGGGCAGTGTTTCTGCAAGTTAAATGCTTCTCAACTGCTGTGTGTCTCAGGAGAGAGTTAAATTGTAAACCAGCAGATTCACAACTTGAATGGGATTCTGTAGCAGGGTGTGTAAGCAACTGGTGCATCATGGTAGGGGAGTCAGCATCGGTTCTGGGAGCTAAGTCCATTTCTATGAAGACATAGCAGACAGAGTCAGTGTTCAGGATATGTGCCAGAGAGGCCTAGGGAGGAAACAGTGCAGGCAGCCTGCTGAGACATAGGGAAGCTTAAATACTTGGGGATCCACAGGATTGGATTCCCCTCTCAGCAGTCCAGTGGGTAGCTGGACAGGAGACACCAGCTGGATTTGTGACACTAACATACACTATTCTAAAGGCAAATATCTTTCTTGAGGTCCACAAAGCAACACTTTTTTTTTTTTTGCATATTCTGCATTTATTCCTCACAATTTCTGCTGACATTCATGAGTGCTCTGCAAGCAGAATGAATGCAAAATGTGCAATAGAGAACTGCTCTGTGGATCAAAGATGAGACCTGTTCCCTAAATAATGAATGAATAACTTTTTTCCTATTTCTCTCCTCTATTTGTTCTATTTTTTTCCATTAGTGGAAACTCATTCATCATCATAAAACATGGTTTCTTCCTCACCAAACTTTAGTCAGATATGGCAATCACTCAAGATGGAGTCTTAGATTTGTATTATATACAAATTTACCTCTAGAAGAGACTTGCTAGTGCTTGAGAATTATTCAAGGTGGTAAGAGGTCCTTATTTATTTATTTATTTAAGATAAAAGGAAAGATGCCCAATCACCCAACTAAGCAGGAAACAGTTTTCAATTTCCCCTCTAGATCCTAAGCATATCACCTCTTCTGACACTGGAAGCAAAAGATCTCACGTCACTCTTATTATTTATATTAACAAAGTGCCAAGGAGCCCCAGTCATGGACCAGAACCCCTCTGTGCTGGATGTTGTACAAACAAAAAGACAGTATTCCTCTCCCAAAGAGTTTACAATCTAAGCATAAGACAAGAGATGACAGCTGGATAAAGACAAACAGGTGAGTACAAGGAAAAAATGATACAGCATTGATCGGTATGATAGGCAGGGGTATCAGTGTATCAGTGACCTAACAGTTGTCAAATTTTTTTTGTGGACATCACAGCAAAGGAGAGTTTTAAGGAGGATTGTGAAGGAGGATTGTGAGGTAGCTCTGCAGATGTTAACAGGAAACTCCTCCCAAATATGAGTGGCAGCATGGCAGTAAGCACAAAGCACATGACTGAAAATTTGAGAAGTGGGTGGGAGGCATGGCAGGTACTCACATAGGACAGACCCATTCAGCTACTCTACCAAACTAAAGTTATTATTATAGCCCCTCACTGCAGATGAGACAGGGACAAAACATACACATATATTAATCCCAGATAAAGGGTATCGTATAAAATACAATTCCAATGAATATATATTTTAAAAAACTGATTGCCATTAAGCCTCTTATACACCAAAAATATTTAAATCTATTCTGATTCTTCACATTCTATAAAAGGCTGTCTCCAGGAGAAGGTTCCACCGAAGCTGCGGGACCAGTGGACCCTCCACAGGCACGCCTGCGGGAGGTCCACCGGAGCCGCGGGAACAGCGACTGGCAGAGCACCCTCTGCGGCATGATGTCGTGCTTGGGGCGACGAAATGTCTAGAGCCACCCCTGATTATGACCAATCTGCCCCATCATCTAGTATGGTAAACAAAGGTGCTACTCTAAACATAAGCATAGAGGGGGAAAGATTAACACATTGACATGGAAAATATATAGCTTAGTTCATAGGAATTCCATTCATGAATATGTACTTTCAACAAAGGCTAATTCTACTGATTACAAAGCATCAATGTACTAGTCATAGCATCTACAAGTTTTTAATATTCTACTCTGACAGATAACTACCCAGAAGAAATAGGATTAATACAATTTACCAGAATGTGATGTAACTTCATATGATGTAACTGAATATTTGAACTTCTCAATAAAGCTAAGTTTTCACAGTAGCTACACATATTTAATAGTTTTGAGACTTTTTTCTATTACGAGCTGATACAAATGGGCTGTATTTACCATGACCTACCACAGTAAAACAGTTTGAGCTTGGTGATTCAGATTTATATCATTTCCTGAACTCTGAGAAAAGATCCCAAATACTGAGTCCCTTGAGAATTAATTACATCAGTGATTATATTTTATTACAAAAAAGGTTGTGTGCAGTGCTTTAAGATTTTCATTTCACCCACACAGTAGATTAAAAATGAGGATGTGTTTTAGTCTTACAAGCATTTTGTAATTCATGATATTTCTTTCACCTCTAACCCCAACCCTGAAAACATTGCAGCATGGAACCTCCTGCATCTTGATTATACTTCTAAATACAATATGTCCACGTTTGAAAATCTACGTCTATGAATAGGTAAAATCTGCCACCTACTGGTCAAGCAAAAAATTATTTTGTCAGCATTACAGCAAGAACTGTCATAAATGCAGGAAAACGTACACGGACAAATGGTTATAAGAAATAGTTTTAACAACAACAAGACTCATTGTAATCATATGCTCTTATCTCCAGAGTACTAGTAGGTTGTAACAGCACACACCTGCCAATAAAATCATCCCTTTTGCCAGCATCTTTGTCCCACACAGTAATATCAATAATTCCACCACGCTCTTCATAGAGATGAAAGTCAAACTGCTCCCTCCACTGAGGATTTAAAGTTTTTGGCACAATCTGAAAGGAGAGTAAAGAAAGTCATTATTGCACTGTGCAGCCATGTTCTTCCTGAACAGTGAAATTAATCTTTAGATGCTGCCCAGAAAGTCTAATTTATATAATTATTGTTTCAGTGGTGATTTTTTTAAAGGAAAAAATATAAGGCTACTGAACAACCTCATGTCCCTGTTGGTCATAGTACCAACCTCCAGAATCTCTCAGTTCATCACCACAGAAAGTCTGTAAAACAATGAATTTGCCCTGAGAACTGAACCATTTTTCTCTAGAGTAATGATTCCTCAACTTGAGTGACAGAAAAGTGACAAAGTTGTCTTTCTAAAGCAAAACCAAAAAGGCTACCTGAAAATGACAAACTGAAATGGAAAGCATTTAACCAGCAACTGCAGTTAACCAGCTTTGCATGATCTCCTCCTCTTTTTCTTGCCATTATAATGTTCGAGGTTGTAGGGGTAGGGAAAATGAATTTACCAAGCTAATTTGTTGTTTATTTTTAATTACAGGAGAAGATGTAAATGAATTCAGGTTGAAGCAGACAGTTTCAATAGTGATTTTTACTCTAGTTATCTCTGAGAAGAGGTTATTGTGCAGTAACTGCTGTTCTTCAAGATGTGTGTCTCTGGGGGTGTTCAACTTCAGGTATGCCTGCACCCCATGCACCTTTGAGCAGAGATTTTAATTAGCCGTGCCTGTACGGCCCACACATGGGCTCCAGACCATCCTTATGCCTCGCACTAAGGATACATAGAGCAGCACAGGCAAACTGCCCTCAGTTCCTTCTCCACCATGAATTTCCTTGAGACAACTCTGAAGCACAGGCAAGGAGGGCAGACAGTGGAGCATCCATAGGGATACACATCTTGAAAATCCAGTTACTGCATAAGACGAGTAAACTCTCCTTCTTCAAGTAGTGTTCCTTTGAGTGCTCCACTTTAGATGACTCCCAAGCAGTATCACTGGAAGATGGAGGGAGCTTCAGAGTCGAGTCCAACACTAAAGATAGTACTGTATTACCAAGCAAAGCATGTGATCTGGCATTGTGAACCACAGCATAGAGTTTGGAGAAAGTATATACTGAAGACCAGATGGCCTCTCTCAAGAGTGCCATGGAAGCAGAATGGAATCTTGTACAATGGGCTAACAACCTACAGGAAGTTGAATGTTGGCAGCCTCACCCAGAGATCCACTTTTGATTTGTCTGTAAATTAAACAAAACATGGAGACTTTCTAAAAGTCTTGGTTCCGTCCAGATAGATGGCTAATGCCCTTCTGACATCCAGAGCATGGAGGATGACTTCCTCTGTGGTCTGGTGTGGTTTTGGAAAAAAGACTGGAAGATAAACAACCCGGCTGATATGGCATTCAGAAGATACCTCTGGTAGAGAGAGGAGAGGCCAAAGGGAAGCACTTGATATTGGAAGTGATCCTGACTGACTAATCTCTTGCGAGAGGCATGAATAGCAACATGAAAATATACATCCTGAAGGTCGAGGGTTGCAAACCAATCACTGAAATCTAATGATTGAAATGTAGCTGCACGAGACACCATCTTGAAATTCTGTGATTTCACAAAGGCATACAGGAGCCGAAGATCTAATATTGGTCTCCATTTCCCATACTTTTTTTGGAACCAAAAATAACTTGGAATAGAAGCGCTTCCCCTTGTGCTGGATTGGAACTGGTTCTATGGCCACTGTGACTAGAAGAGAGATGACTTCCCGTCTCAACTACAGTTTGTGAGATGGGCCCCTGAAAAGGGTTGGAGATAAGATGGTTGGAGTAACCCATTGTTATAACCTCCAAAACCCATTTGTTGGAAATAATCTGTTCCCAGGCAGGTTGAAAATGGGAAAACTTATCTCCAAAGGGTTAAAAGTGGGTATGTTCAAAAAGAGGATATTCCCGGACCTTCAACCAGACCATTATCATGGCTGAGGACAACAGTTGGGAAGTGATAACAGTTCCGTTAGGGTGCCTCTATTTTGATATCTTGATCTCTTTCTTGGTGGCTCTACAGAACCATAATATTTCAAAAACTAGACCATTTGGGATCTCTGTGTGGTTTGAAATCTACTATATTTTCTTTGAATGCAGGCATATATATTCCGAGAGACGTGAGTGTGCTCTGAGTCTTTTAAGGTATGTAAGGATTCATCCGTGGACTCTGAAAAGAGCATGAGTCCATCAAAAGACAGGCCCTTCCACAGTCTTGGACCTCCTTAGGAAAACCAGATAATTGTAATCAGGATGCACAATGCATGACAGTGGAGGAGAGGGATTGAGCCACAGTCAGCTGCATCTAGGAAGGCTTGCGATGAGGTCTTTGCTAAGAACTGACCTTCTGTTATGATGGCTCTGAATTGTTCTCAGGTGTTCCTCAGCGAGAAGTTCAATAAAGCTGTTGAATTTACCATAACTGGTGTGGTTGTATTTTGCCAACAGAACTTGGTAATTTGTGATCCTCAATTGCAGAGTCACTGCAGAGTAGCTGTTGTGACCAAATAGATAAAGTCTCTTTTGGTCTTTGTTGTAAGGCTCATTTTTTGCATTGTTCTGTGTGCCACATTTGTTGATTAAATCATTTGTTTGTGGGTGGGAGAACAAAAACCTCAGAATTTTTGGCTGGCATGTAATATTTTTGTCTGCCCATTTACAGATAGGCCATGCCATGACAGGGGTCTGCCAGACGGTTTTAGCAGGTTCCATAAGAGCCTTATTGACTGGCAATGCAATTTGGCCAGAGACTGTCAAATGTACAATGTCCAAAAGTTTATGTTCTGATTCTTGGATCTCCTCTAAGGAAACTGGAGTGAGTCAGCAACATGTTTAATCAGTTCCTGGAACTGTTCAAAATCATCCACCAAAGAAGGTGGTCGAGGCATTACAGCTTCTTCTGGAGATGACAGAGATATTTGTATTGGGGTGGGGTGGGGGTTTCACTCTAGCCTCTTGCTCCTTGTAAGTTTCCTCTTGAGGCTGAGGAGGAAGATATGGTACATGAGATTTTTCTATGCTCCCCATGGGAGTAGCTAGGAGCTTTCAAAAACTGCTGGTGATAGAGAGCCCAATATGGCTAGTGAGGGAGACATAAGGTAGAGGAGCGGACATTCAGTGTTGATCATACTAATGAGAAGGGCCATAAGGTTATTGGTCCTTATGCATATTCCTCTCATGGTGGGTGACCCAGGAAATGTTCTCTCCATGGTATATAGGAGACACCTCGACAGAGATCTGGGCATAAGAAAAATCATTCTTAATGTAGTCCAACAGTGAGGCAGAACTAAAGATGAAGGTAGTTGTCTACCATGTGCAGCAGGTATTGGAGAAGTCAGAGTCACCAGGGAAAGATAAGATCTCAGTGACCCAGAAGATCTTGATACTGACAAGCTAAGTTCCCTCTAACCTGTGCGGCCACACAGATGCCTATTAAGCCCCGCGCAGGGGCTCAGGGCTGCGGTGGGGAGAGGTGCCTCTCCTGGCTGGCCCCAACACGGTCCAGCCGCGGCAGGGAGAAGCGCCTTTCCCTGCCGGCCCCAACACAGATCTGCCCTGGACTTTCGTGACCTGGGGAGAGGCACCCTTCCCCCAACCCCAACCCAGCCCCGGCACAGACCTGCCACAGCCAGGAGAGAGGTGCCTCTCCTCCCCCCTGACCCCGAGCCTAGGTGCTGCTATGGGGTGTCCTCTCTCCCTGTCGTAGGCCCTGGGCAGCCTGCACCCCAAACCGCTCATCCCTGGCCCTACCCCAGAGCCGCACCACCCGTTGGAGCCCTCACCCCACTGCACCCCAACGCTCCGCCTCAGCCAAGCTCCGCTCCCAAACTCCAAACCCGTCGGCCCTACACCCACCATGTGAATTATGTTACACATCACCTCCATATTGGTGCACATAACAGAATTCATTCCGCATATGCAT
Organism: Gopherus flavomarginatus; assembly: GCF_025201925.1. Taxonomy (NCBI): domain Eukaryota; kingdom Metazoa; phylum Chordata; order Testudines; family Testudinidae; genus Gopherus; species Gopherus flavomarginatus. The sequence continues at coordinate 61,462,213 of NC_066619.1, forward strand.
GGGAAAAATTAGAGGGAACACTGTTGACAAGTGCTTGGTATCCATTAGCAATGTGGACTCCAGTTCTTTAGAAACGAAAAGACCCCTGGAGAATCTGAAATCTTGTGGTGCTGAATGTATCTGATCAGAGATTAAGTGAGGCTCCACAACAGCCATGGTCATTATTAATGTTGTTGATTGCTTCGCTGGTGTCTCAATCTGAGGGTGCTGATTGTTAGACATACACCTCCAAAACAAACAAACAGTGACAATACCAAAGATTCTGATGTCTTCTGGTGCATCGGTGTAGCAGATTGGGATACCAGTTTGGCTATGAAAATGGATGTTATTAGCTTTCTAGAGTCAGAATGCTTGGGGTCTGCAGATGGTACTGGTTTCTAAGAAGCTGATTTCTTGGGCTTTCTGCTCAGATCATGTTTCATTGGTACTGAAGCATGCTTGGTACCATGGCTGTCAGAAGAACTCAAAGCCTTGATGAGCTCCCGGTACCAGTGCTGGGAGCCTCAATAGTACCTATTCCAGGACCTGAGGTCTCCTGGAGTGACTGAGATTTCTTCAAAGAAGGATCTCTGGTGGGAGACTCAGAACTTCTCTTCCATGGAGCCTTGTCAGTACCTTCACCCTTATACTGCAAGGATCTCTGTCACTTTGATACAGAGGCTGACAGGGCACTAAGTGCACTTGAAGGTTGGTGGACAAGAACGTCCTCCAAATCCAGGTCTGAAGCTGGTATCAGAGCTTCCTCTACCATAAGAAGCCAAAATTCAAATTCTCTGTTTCAATTTCCAGATTTGCTATTAAAAGTAGTACAGATCTTACACTTGGATAGTATATAGGTGTCCCCTAAACAGTGCAGGCATGGAGAACCACCTTTGCTAACCAGGGCAGACCCCAGCTGGAAAGGCAGTGCTTGAAGCCTGGGGAACTTGGCATAACAAGCGATAACGATCCCTGATAGATGCCTCTCAAAAAAAAAAAAAAGATGAAAGAGGTGTTATTTGGAAAAAAAACAACAGAAATAGAAGGGGGGCTTATTCAACTAATAATGACAAATAAATTACTAAACTAGACTAAACTATACTATACTAAGTTATAGTAAAGGTGAACTCCAGGAAAAAAATTGGGACTAGATATAATAAAGGTTCAGTCTCAGGCCACCAGGTTGTTGAGAAGGAATTGAGGGTGGTCTGTCCGTGAAACTCACACATCCACTCTAGACATCCTCAGTCCAAGGTATGAGGATGTCTAAAGTGAATGTGTGAACTGAATTGGCTCTGTTACTGAAAATCTCAGATCAAAAGCACATGTGCACTGGGACCAGAGGGATGTTACTCAAAGAAGCAACATATATTCTATAAACCAAGCCCTCTCTATACCATTATAAATAAATAAATAAATAATTTTGGATGTTTGCTACCTTTTCAAAGAAAATGATTTCAATTAAAACAAAAAAAAGCAATCTGCTCCATCATAGCTTAATAGCAGCAGTAACTTCTATATTGAGCAGGAGTGGAAACTGGCCCAAAGTCTTCCTTATGGGGCAACTACTACCTTCAGCAAAGGCCACAAATTCCACTGGATTTATCACTAGGAGTCTTACAGGCTCTCCTCCTCTTTGGACAGGAGACAGGCAAGCCCAGAAATCCAACCCAATAGGAGCAGTATTAAGAATTCACCCTTCTTCTGCACAACTCTCACCCTTCCCATCTCCACAATACTGACTTTCTGAGATAAAATATCTTACCTCTTCAATAAGCCAAGACAACTCCTCTAAAGGAGGAGTAAGAAGTAAGAGCCAAGACAACTCCTCTAAAGGAGGAGTAAGAAGTAAGAGCCTACTGAGTGGACTTGTAGGCTCTAAAGTTATACATTGTTTTATTTTTGAGTGAAGTTATACAAAAATAATAATTCTAAATTTGTAAGTTCAACTTTCATGACGAAGAGATTGCACTACAGTATTTGTATGAGATGAATTGAAATACTATTTCTTTTGTTTATCTTTTTTACAAGGCAAATATTTGTAATAAAAAATAATAAAGTGCACTGTATACTTTGTATTGTTTTAATTGAAATCATTTTCTTTGAAAAGGTAGCAAACATCCAAAATTATTTATTTATTTATTTATTTATAATGGTATTTTTATTATTTTGCAGTGCTATTAAAACTGCAATTAATAATGATTATTTTTTAATCGCTTGACAGCCTAGTTTTAATCCTTCTTTCTCCATAGCAGCCTGGAAATCTGATCAATTAATTATGATACTGAAAAAGGAAAGGAAAAATAAATTAAAAACCCCAAAACTGTGCTGTTACTTGCAGTCAGTGTCCTGTAAGGATAGAAGTCATAAGTGGGTGACCAGTTCCTGCAGTAAACCCAAACACACAAACCAGATTGGTTTGATCTGCAGGTGCTAAAGTCCCATGCAGATGGAAATCACTGTCACAGGCACAAATCCCTGCATGAGGGCATAAGAGAGCTCGGCACTTGCTGAATCCCTAGATGAGAATATTGGCAGTAAACCTAAACTGCTGGGCATGTTACCACAATATTGCTGTATTTGGCATATAGAAAAATACCTAAGCAGTAATACAACAAAATTCCAGAAGTATTAAAATAGTCATTCAAGCAGAAGATCCCAAATGTTAAGTACGAACACAGTTAAAAGAAGTTACCTTACTCTTGTACTTCTGATGGCCCAGCCGGAACTTCACATAGGGATCACTCAATCCATTTGCATCCATGGGCTTCAGTTCACACCCCTCTATCAAAGTGATACTGACTATTCCTCTCCAGAGCTGAGATTTTCTGTGCATGTCTGACAGGCGTAAACTCTGGGGCTGAAACTTCAGGTTAAAGAAAAAACAGATTTAGTTAAAATATGCAAACATTTCTTTTGTAATTTATTCTTCTGGCATTTATTGAAACATAGGCTGAAAAGTTTGTTTCCCTTATCTGTGGATTTTCGGGTTTTTTTACAAAATCAAATACAGTGCCAAATACACAAGTAAAATAACCTCTCTTTCCCTACCCAAGATCCCCCTGAGGGGGCCACTTAGGAATCTGGGGCAAAATCAGTACTTGGCCTGCTAGTGAAGGCAGGGGGCTGGACTCAATGACCTTTCAAGGTCCCTTCCAGTTCTAGGATATTGGTATATCTCCAATTACCCTTTTTTATATGCATCTAAAGATCGCATTAGCTCTTTTGGCCACAGCATCAAATCGGGAACTTGTGTTCAACTGATTAGCCACCGTTACCCGCAAATCTTTTTCAGAGTCACTGCTTTCCAGGAGATAATCTCCTCCCCTGGCCCACAGGAATAATCATGCTACAAATAAATATTTTAAGATCTGATGAAGAGGCATTATATGAACAAGTGAACCTGAAAAAGGAATGTCAAAATATTATGGGAGATGAAACCTTGATTAAAATAATGCAAAGCACTATGAGAAGCAGGAAGGAGAGGGAGGGAAAGAGGGCTACAGAAGAGGAGGGAAATAAAGTTCAGAATGACTGTGTAAATGACAACAATCTGCAGTCACTAAAATTATTCTTATACCCACAAATAGTTGACTATTATGGAAAAACACCAAGGGAGGCCAATCTTACAGATGCACCATTTTAGAATCTCAGCAGTAATCCATTCAGTTTTGCTGATGTCTGCGTAGGCCACTTCCTAATTTGACCACTGATATTTAAAAACAAAACAAAAAATGAAAAGCTTAATTGAACTTTTAAGTACAACTACTAGTTGATCTACTAGCCACATGTCCCAAAAAAGGAATTTAGAGAACAGCGTCACTGGTTGTGGAAAAATCCTTGTATTCTTTTGAAAACATATCTCCTGATTACAAAATGTTCTCTCAAATTTGTTCTATAAAAACAGGTATCTTTTGTTTTCTCTCAGAAATTCTGACACAGATGAAGAGTCCTTATCTGCAGTAGTTTGATATGATTGGCTATCCATAATTTAACCGGACATTTCAATATTCAGTAAAAGCAGCATGGCACGAAGTGTATATGCATCAAAGGAAATATTTCTATTGTCAGTGTTCCCTCCTATTTGTAATATTATATAATTCTGAAGACTTCTCTGTCATCTTAATGATAATTCCCATTCTCATTTACAAAGCACATCACCACACCAAGTAGTTCTAGAATTAAGGTCGACAATAAAGGAGACTCATTATATTATATAGTTTTTGTCTTCTACCCAGTACAATACCACAGTATAGTGTAAATGTCAGAGATAAATTAGCTGTGTTTGAATATTTCAGTTAGTGATGTAACTGCTCTTTTCACACGTGTTACAAACATTGCAGAAAGTTAGTATGTTTTCACCAAAGTGGATCTGCTGACTAAGTTTACTGCACGTTCAATCTCTGCAAAGGAAAATGGAATTAAACTTCAATATATATTTGTGCATTTTGGTAAAATCAATAGTTTTATTCTGTTCAAGAAGTCCACGACTGGACTAAAGTGATTATCAAAACCATGTGGAAACTTGTACTTAAATCCATCGTAACAGAGCGTGAACACTGAAAATGCTGACATTTACACAGAAATATTACTTACCTGTTTTGATAATTAACCAGATAGGCTCTCTTCTTCCACTCACATTTAACACAAATATAAGCCCTACTGAATCTCTGGTTGTCTTTTCAAATATTAGTGTGGTAGCCACTATTCTCAAGTGTTTTGCTCTGCTATTGATTCTTACCTTCTATCATCTCAGTAATTTTTCTGTAAACATCATTTATTGCTGACAAATTGACATCTAGATGTGGATATTTTATGAAAGTGAAAATTCTTATACTGTATAGATCAAAGTACTTTTTAAAATTATATTTCTCCTCCCATTTCCAAATTATACTAAATTATTATTGCAACATATTAATCATTTTCTGAATTAAGAAATATCACACAAATCAGTATTTTTGTTTGCTGCCATAATCTTTATAATATAATGTGCTATTTCCCATTTTTTTCTCAGCTCATGAAGCCTCATGCAACACTGGAGGCTATGCCCTCAATGCTAATAAGGGAAATCATTTGAAAATGCTGCCAACACTGGGGAAAAAAAAATCAGTGACTACACACTTAAACATCTTGAATCAGGCACAAAATCATTATATAATAGAGACATCACTTTCAGCATTTCACTTTGTACAGACTCAGACTTGTTCTGGAAGTGCACACAACATTTAAAAAAAAGTGAGATGGGTAAAGCAAATGTTGCACTGTTACTGCAAATCCTTTTTATAAATTATAATACATGAAAATGTATATTTTAGACAACATACACAAGTCTAATCACTGAGTTCTGACAAAAACTGTGGCTGTAATGCAAGTTAACATTAAGTGCATAATTTAATGTTGTAAATGGAAAGGAAAATAAATATTTAGGAACAACATTCTTAAATATTTATCCTTCTTTTGTCAATAAATGTCATAACTATTTTACAACAATTTGTAGGTCTGGTGAATCAAAAGTAATTTCCAAATACACACTGAAGGATGCCAAAATATTTTTACTGGGATGCTGTTAATTAAAATAAAAACTTGCTATAATTCAGACTATTTCTAGCTAAAGCGATGGAGAATGGACTTCAGTCTTTTTTTGATTATACCAGCTTTGTATACTGTAGTACTAACATGGTAGATAACATTTGTAATGGAACACTACCAGAGCCCACAACAACTTTTCCTTGGCAACTGAAGGTGGAGGAGGGAAAAGAGGGAAGGGGCTTTTTTTCTGAACCCATAAAGTTTGCTACTTCAAACTACAGATTGGAACTAAAAAATTATACTGACTACAGACCTAATTAAGAGCAAAGGCCTTATTTTAGAAGACAATTTCTTATCTTCACATTTCCCCCTAAATTTTACCAGTACACCACGACATGACAGAGAAGAGCTGATAATTGTTAAATGACTACTTTTTTCCATTATGTTTGACTAAAGGTGCAAGATAATCTGTTACTGCACCTTTCCTTAAATTAAGGCACTTAGAGGGTTTTACTGATGTGTTTTAATGTGTCATTAATGTATCAAATTTAACTATGTCCTCCAGATTTAAGGACCAATCCTGCTTCAGTTGACATCAATGGGAATTCTGCTCTTGATTTCAACAGGAGCAAGAGCAGGCGATTACTGAGCTGAAAATAATTTTCAGTTTAAATGAACAATATTCCCTTCCAGGGCCTTATTTTGGCAAGCTTTTGCTATAAGGTATTATCTTGCATTAAAATTGCTCTGCCAAACTGATGATAATAAGCATCTTACATAAAAAAGTGTCTGCAGCTGGATTCATTTCTTGGCATGGAAACTATGCTTAAGTGCACTTAGCATGTTAATTAGACACTCATGAGAGTGCAAAGTGCAAGTGGTATTTATAGACGTAAATTAAAGCTGTTTATGTAAAGACAGAATTATGTCACTGATCACAGCACGCATTGGTTGGTTTTCCATCAGAAATGCTGATTCAATGAAATCAAAAAATTCCATGGGAATGTGCAGATTCTGTCAAAACTTGACAGAAACCAGGCAGATAGGCAGGTGTTCTGCCTGTTTGCCTGCCTGCCTCCTTGGACTCCCCAACTCCTCAGCAGGCTATCTAACAGCTTTCTGGGGAGTCAAGGTCCCAGGGCTTGCAAACCCTCAGCTCTTTGGTGGCCTACATGCTGGTTACCAGAGAGCCCAGGCTTCTTAGCACCCCAACTACCTAGGCAGTATGACTCTCCCTGGAGAGTTGGGTAGCCCCTAGAAGCAGGATGAAAAAATCTGTTTTGGGTCTCCCAAAACAAATTTTATTTTAGAATTTAGCTTCCATGAAAAAATTCAAATTTTTGAATTTTTCTTCTGATTTGCAATTAATTTTTTCCAAAAAAAAAAAATCAATTTTTCCCCCATGGGAATTATATTTTTTTCCAGCCAGCTCTAATCATCATATTGAACAGCCAATACCAGCAGTGGACTCATCAAGAATATTGCCAGAAACTACTCACGTGCTCAAAGTTAGGCACTTGCTTAATCAGCTCAGGGTATATTTACACTACACAAGGGGCACTGCAGCTACACCTCCATAGCACTATAGTGTAGATGCTTGCTATAGAGATGGAAAGGGTTTCTCCATCTCTGTAGCAAATCCATCCCCTTGAGAGGCAGTAGCCAGGTTGATAGAAGAATTCTACAGTAGCTGCATCCACTGTGTGAGTTAGGTTGACCTAACTGCATTGCAGAGGGCACAACATTTTTCACAGCCCTCGGTGACATAACCAGGTCAGCTTAAGTTTTAGGTGTGTACCCGTCCTTAGTTAGGGCCTTTAAGAATGTTTATAATATTCTAAAGTAGAAGCCATTATCAAGTCAACATCGGGCAACTGTTATAAGTTACCACAGACATATCCTATTCTAAGCTTAAGGAAAAGCTGTGGTAATCACATAACATTGTGTGGCTAGTGTTGGAAGATTCAGACTTTTTTTTAATGGTAAACACAAGGTTGGCTTCTATAATGGTTGTAGATAAACCAATGTTCTAGTTTACCCAGCTCCAAATCTGGATATGTGACCTAGTGCAGACATTGCACACTGCCTGTAAGGCAACACTATGATATGCCAGAATTAAACTGAGACCTTCTCAGCTGCTTGTTAGGAGGCTTACTTTAGACCCTGGTGTTAATCATTCCTATACCACTACTTCATAAGCAAAACTAGCAAAAAGGGTGGACATACTGTATTTGCATAAATCCAGCCCATTTTCTGACTCCAGCATAAGAGAATTTAGACCACAGTTCCAATAGCAATTAATTGCACTTCTCTCTCACTTCCAACATCTAGGATGACTATTTTGCCTATTTCTAAATCATTACACCTTGCACACAGTCCGTTATTTGAATTCCATGAACTATGAGTTAACCATAATGGATATGGAAATTAGAATCATAGAATGATAGGACTGGAAGGGACCTCAAGAGGTCATCTAGTCCAGCCTCCTGCACTCATGGCAGGACTAAGTATTATGTAGACCATCCCTGACAGATGTTTGTCTAACAGGTATTCTTATGCTGGTTTATGTGCTTTATCATAACACTGGTCTAAACATTTTGGGTCTGTGACCTGCATGTGAGGTAGGGTCCCCCTTTGGTCATGCCAGAGTCAGAAAGAATAAAATATATCTGAAGAGTCATATGTGGGCCCAACCTGAAGGTCCCTTTCAGAGAGTTTTTCAAAGCATTCTACGACTAGTAATTGGTTAACTTCAGCAAGAATAAATGGAACAGCTTTATGTCAGATATATTCTCAGTTGAGAAGCTTATTGAATATTTTTGGATTTACTTTACAATACTGTAAATCCAACTGTAGAAAACATTCAGAGCGACAGAGCACTGGAAAACAAGGAGGGACAGAGCACTGGACATGCCTTTCTCAGAGAAATCGACAGATCAGTCAAAATTTTCTGTTCTCTATTGAGTTGTTGACTAAATTATTTGGTGCAGCCAGTAGTAAAAATACAAGAGAGAACAGTATATGAATACTAACAGACAAAAAAAGAGATGATATTGGCAGGATTAAGGCAGAACCATGGCTTGGAGAATCATATTCCTGAACAATTTTGTGGAGGGCAGCTAGTAGGGTCAACTTCCAGGTTTGGATGTTGGTCCATGTTGCCACTTTGCATACTATCTTTGCTTGACATGCTGATCTTCTCTATTAAGAATGTGGCCATCAATCTAGGACTGGGCTTTGGGTCCTTAAAGTGGGATTAAATCCCTGATTTTGAAAATTGAATGCTCTCAATTTTATATCTGGTAGAAATGATCTTTTGACCTCTGTCAGAGATGAAAGTAGAGAAAAATCAGTTTTGACTTCTCTAATTCTATTTAAGGACAAAATGGCAAGAATACAATATTGTGAAATGGAAAATATCCTTATAACTTGACTCCATTATGTCATCAATGCCATGAAAAATGGAGCAGTAAGTTTCCAACTAGATTGCTCCCAGCTCTAAGACTATGTGTGGACACAACTGCTGCTAGGACCTCTAGCATAACAGTAAGAAAATTAAGTGACATTGTACATAGCCTGCACTAGAGTCTCAATGGGTGTAAATGATTAGTCGGCCTGTGAATGCCTGCAGTATAGCACTGAGTTTCCTGGGTGGATTAACCTATTCTGCAGTTTAAGGAATTTGAAGCTGAATGATGAGGGACTACTCCCCTGGACTGCAAAACTTTGATACAAGAAGATATATGTCCCCTGAGGGTACTGGCTCTAACACCAAGGGAGAGAACTTCTTGTAGGAAAAGATGGAGCACTATCTTGTGGTCCACATTTTTCCAGAACATCAGTAAATTCAGAAGTTTTATGTATTGCTCAAGTATCCTGGCAGCACTGAAGTCAGTGACAAAGGATTTCACCCCAAAAGCACATTCATCACTTTCGATCAAAATCAGGGAATTGGTAAAATGCATAAAATAGCAGAGGAGGCCACTCAAGATAGCACATTCATTACTGTTTTTTAGTCTGTCTCTCTGTAAAGGAATAGTGATATCTTGCAATTTGATAATATTGCTGAAAAAAATCTATATTTAGATATTGGAACTTTCAAGCAATCTCTTGAAAAACTGCCTGGTTCAGAGATCATCCCACTGATAGATGTTTTCCAACTGAGTCAATCTACTTTTATGTTTAGGGGGCCCTTTATGTGAGAGGTGCTCAGGAACACAAAGTGTAAACCTATCTAATGAAAAAGCAACACAGGCTTCCAGTCTGTCCCCATCTCCCCATCAGTCCCTGCCTTACTCTCTGCCTGTTCTTAAGGAATTGTCATTTTACAATCCAAAGATCATTTTTACACTTTTTCCCACTTCTAATTCTCCCACCTGTGGTTACAAGACAGACTGCTGGACTCCATCTGGTCAGAGGTAAAACTTCAAAAGCAAATTACAAATGCATTGTCCTTTAAGGACTGGTAGACAGGCTTTTTGAAGCTGTCAACTCCCTTCTTGCATAGATACAAGCAACTTCAGCTTGAATTAACCCCTTGTATTCATATAGCAAAAACTACCATATCAAACAAATGGAAGGAACATATTCATAAAATATTACAGGCAACCCAACTGACTGCTGAATGCGGGTGAAATTACATATCAGCCCCATCTGTCTTTTAATAATAGACTTGGATCTTAAAGGTATACATTACATCTCGCAGTGGGAGTAGTGTCTGTAAAGTTAGCAATAACTAGTGTGAGTAAACACTAATAATCTAACATTTTGCAACAGAAACATATTTTTGTTTTGCAGATTTTTATCCCCTTCTTGTTTCTTATTATGATCAGTTGATGTTTGGTTTTGGGCGGATAACACATTTGCTCTTGCAGACATATAAATCAATACTGAAGTTCATTTACTGTTTCACTGGCCACAAACTTACTATTTATCCTTTTGATTTCAACACTAAATCCAATCTCACATTATGTGAGTGGCAGAAGTAATAAGATTTCATCTGGAAAAAAATCCTATTATTGGCAGTATGGGTGAGAAAGAAAGAAACCTCATTAATGGAAGTCAAAACAAGGAAAATACTGCGTGAGTACTTAAGCAATGGGAATGCCATCATCTTGTACAAAAGGATAAATGCGACACGTTTCTCTCTGTGATAACTACTTCCTTCAGGCTCAATAATACAGAGGAGATATGTATAACCCTTTCCAGATAGCATTGCACTGTACAGAGTATAAAAAGTTATAAAGGCAAAACATTGTCTCATTTGCCTCTCTTACTCATTGATAGTTGGCCAACATTTCATAAAGGGGCTCAGACATCATCTTCCCTTTGAAAGGAGAAGGACTAGAAATGAGTCTATTTTTCCAATACATTTTCATAACCAACCAATTCAAGTTGATGTTCTTTGTTCATGAAAACTCTAATTATATTAATAGTTGTATCACAGTATTGTGTGCTGGAAACAACTTGGAAAGCTAGTACTGTGGGTTTCACTGCTTAGACACAGTGCTGACTCTCACAAGTACCAATTACAACAATTAATTACTGAAAACTATTTTTAGAATGTTTGAGGGAGTTTATAAAAGCAATTCATACCCCACAATCTGTAATCCAGATTCCCTTACTATCAGTGCAACTGTAAAGACCTTGGAAGGTTAAAAATGTACTTTATTTTAGATACCCCAAAAGTTAACTGTATTAGCTTTTCTAATAAATCATATCATGATTTTAGGGTCTGATATCTCAAGCTCCTAGGTCCACACATAAATACTATGTCCTACTGAAGAGGAGGTGGAGCAGAAGATTTCCCTCCTACACAATAATATAAAGTACCTATTTCCAGACATTCCTTAAATCTCAGTGATACTTCATTTAATATCGATCCATCCTGCATTTCAGATTACTGCAATTTTTGAAAGAAATTCTATGTTTGTGAAGACAAAAAAACATCTTTATTACAGATTGCTTTCTTTAAAAGGCAGCTGATTGAAGTTTCTCAGAGATTTGCAATTGTAAAAATAGTACCGGTGAAGATGGAGTAATGGGCAGAGTGCAACTGAAATGGCCTAAGATGCATAATAAATGCAGTTTATTACATGGCTATGCAATTTATAACCTATCACCATCATATATATGGGAGAAACATGTATGCATATTAACTCCAGTGAATCTGGCTTCAGTGAATTATAGATACATGAATACAATATTTAAATTAATACATTCCATATGTACCAAATCTTTTTATATGCATATCAGTGAGAGCCACAACTGTTAAATGAATTGCTGTTAAATAACTAACATGAAAGTGAATATAAAACAAATCATATAGGTAGGACATTTTGGAGAATTCTTAACTACGATATCATCAAGCATTTTGAATTATCAAGGCTGCTAACTGCCCATCGTCAAATGTAGATAAAACATGAGAAATTGCTTTTCAAACTAGGGGAGTCCCACTTGAATGAAGGTATACAACATCAGAAGTTAAAGCTTCATTTGCAGGATATGTAAACCAATGTGATTCACCAGCCCCACAACATTTCATTAGCACTTCAGAAGAACTCCAATCTGAGTTCCCTGTGTATTATGGAAATGGCTGGAAAATACTTAAATCACACTTTCATAGCACCTTCCATCTAAGAAGCTCAACTTTTGTACAAATGTCAATGAATTATTGTTCATCACACTACTATGAAATAATTACCTATCATCGTCATTTTACAGATTTGGAAAAGAAAAGAGAGGATAAGTGAACTGCTTAATCTTACATAGGAAGTTTATGTGAGTGCCAGGAACAGAATCCAGGAACTTGCAACCCTAGTTCTGTACTTTAAATGATTAAATGATAAATATATTGATTTAAGCATTTTCCATTGAGTATGTAATATAGAACTGCTTTCTGCAATGACAGTATAGTTAAGTTTGTTATACACTAGAAAAGTAAACCATAATTCAAAAAAAAAAAAAAAAGACTTGCCCTTGGATGGCTAATATGTTTTAAGGAATTTACAGGATAAACAGCTACACCTCTACCCTGATATAACACAACCCGATATAACACGAATTTATAACACAGCAAAGCAGTGCTCCGGGGGGCGGGGCTTCACACTCTGGTGGATCAAAGCAAGTTTGATTTAACGCAGTTTCACTTATAACGCAGTAAGATTTTTTGGCTCCCGAGGACAGCGTTATATCTAAGTAGAGGTGTATTCTCAAAATCAGAATTGGCAGTCAATTTCAAATCTTGGAGATGTTTTCCTACTTTTTTTTTTTAAAAGATACATAAATGAAAATGAGTACAACTCAAGAACAGTACCTATACTATATACAGTATATACTTCATCAGAAAGCACACTGTACTTCTGTGGTATCAGTTCCTAAAAAAAGCAAACACAAACTTTTAAAGCGTGCACTAAACTTTACAGAAACATGCACAGAAAATATGTAAAAATTAATTTTGTTTGGTGTTGGTGATCTCAGTCAAAGTCTTAGTAGCCAGATATGTACATTGCATACACAACCATAACTGCTTACACTATGGTAGAGAGTGTTAGCAGAAAGGCCAACATCTGAACTGGCTTGGAGATAGGCCTATGCAGCTACCACTTGTTACTCCCTGACCTGGTCCCTCAAAATAATGGTTGAGGCACATTGTTGGAATGGGGGTAGAGTAGGAAAACTTGACTACTCTTGTTTCTCCTGTGTCTGTCCTGTGGTTAGAGGATTTAATTCCTCAGAACTATCAAGCAAGAAACATTTGCAAGCATAATTTCAGTCAATTAAAATCAAATTCAAAAAAATAGTTAAAGTGATATTGGGACACAAAGACCCCCATATATCTTTCAGCTTAGCACATGAACTTTTATTTTTAGGCCCTGTTGTGTACAAGAAAAATTACCATACATGATAGATTACCAATGTTAGGGAAAACATTGCCATGTTTGCCAGTTACATAAATAACTTGAAGCGTTTGGATGAATTTGAGACAAGTTAAAAGGTTGTAAAAACACATTTGAGTAGTTTCATTATTACTGAAAAGGCTCACTCAGTTGTCCCCAAAATTATATAAAAATATAACTTCATAGAGAATAAATCCCGTGCCATTGCTTGCAATGCTAAGAGAGAGATTTAGTATGAAATCTCATTCTTCTAAAAATAATGCTAAAAGACCACACGCTAAGAATTACCTTACTTGATCTTTTCCAACTCTTCCTCCTTAGCATGGTCTGAAAATGAAATAAAGCATTTTAATTATCTTGTACTTTGACAGACATAGAAAAAAGGAGGCTAACTGTCTTCCAAAGGGACAATCCACATTTAACCACAGCTTCTGTTGTGACAACAGATATTTTCCAGTGACAACTACACAGGACTGAAATCAAAGCAACTAGAACCATCTCTCATACTCAAGCAAACCCTTCAGATGGATTTGGTTCTCCTAATATTTTTGGAGAAATTAGGATAATGAATACGAAGAATGTCTAAAATAAAAAACAGTAGGGAAGTGGATAAAGCAATGAAAAAAAATCAATTATTTTAAAAGCAATTGCAGTTTTTGACTGATCACTTGAGTAATAAGCTTTGAATTTTAGGAACACGTGCTCCAATACTTTAGAGTAGTCTAGTTCCTTTGCACAGCAGATACAGCCACAGGTGGATACCTTCTACATAATGGCATCCTTAGGTGGTGTGCAGCCACTATAGAATCTTTACTACTACCCTATTAGTTAGTGGTGCTGGGGATATGGTCAGGGAAAAGGTGTGTGACTGGGGCTCCCATGTGTCTGGATAATCCCTGGCCACCAGTGCAGCCTTTAGTTTGATCTTCCTTGCTCCAGAGTCCAGGCTAGTGCCTGCTAATCCTAGGATCAGGTGAACACAAAGGCTGCTTAAAGAAGTTGTTCTCTGCCCATCTCCAGACTTGCACCAAGCTCTCCTTGGCTGCTCAAGAGACTTTGGCCAATTGAAATTTTTCTGGATTTTATTTTCAGCTGGTAAGAAATTAGAACATTCTCAAAATTTAGTTGCTGTGCTATGAAGCACTGATCATGTTCTGCCTTTTCTATAATTAAATTTTATCCACAGTACTGAGAAGCAATAGGTTTCCTAAGCTGTCAAGTGTCTAGTCAGGATATCGTATACTAAAACTGCTAAAGAATTGAAGGTCTCCAATAACTTTTTATTATTGGCACACTACACTTTCTGGCATTAATCTTACAAAATTATGATATTTGTTCTGACTCATTTTTAAACAAATGGGCCCACATGATATTCCCTGAATAATTGGTCAAAATTTAGCAATCCCAGAAATCATTCGCTGTCGTTTCTGAGGGCGGACACAAATTCTTAAATCACTGAACAGGATAGATGCAGGGGGACAATTTAGCTGAGTTCCAACAGCCACATCAAGCATTTTATTTGAGCAATTAAGTTGTGCACCTTATATTCATAAAAAGGTTAATGTTATTTTAGCAATGTAAGTTTTCATTTAGTGTGAATAAATAAAATGGCATTAAGTTCACTGAACTTTTTGTCCCTTGCAAAATAAGCAAATCGTGCACTATGCTTAATTTTAGTCACTTTCTTTTTCAGGTGGCCAGAAAAGAGATTTAAAATATGAGATTTCACTGACAGGAAATAAAAATACTGCATGGAGGAAAAAGGGTGGAGGAGGAGAAAGATGCATGTTATTGATAATCTTAAAATAAATGATGAGACTTTTCCATATCAAAAATAAAACCTTGTTTAACTGGAAAATTGGAAGAAAACTGGTTAACCCATGTGTATTTATTTAAGCTGCTAAAGATAGTTTAAGCCTAAAGGGCCAAATTCTGTCCTCAATAAATAATACTCAAATCTCAGCAAGTACTTTTCATCCACAGATGTCAAAGGGCTTTACAATGTTGGGTAAGTATTATTATCTTTATTTTTACAAACAGGAAAACTGAGGCACAGAGAAGTTAAGTAACTTGAGTAAGGTCACACTCTGAGTCAATTGCAGAGCCAAGACTAGAACTAAGATCTCCTGAGTCCTATTCAGTGTTCCACACTGCCACATACTCAATACAGTGTGTTTTGGATCACATTCTAAATGAGGAGAGAATTGGGCCCCAAGTCTAAATCAGATAGAAATCTATACTATTTAATCTCTGAGAAATGTATTTTATATTCTAGCTACAGAAACGCATAATTGTACATTTAAGCTTATCAATATTAAAACATAGGCTGTTGCAGTACAAGTTTAAAGTTGTAGTAATAACAATCTGATCAACTTTTCTTAGAAGTCAATAAAATAAATGCATAAAACAAAACAGACTGATAGATGAGCTGCAGGAAATGGTATCATTTGAAAACATTCCATGACCTGAATCCATTCCACTCTTTCATTGTCTTTTTCTGTGATATTATTAACCTTTAGACAGATACATAAATATTACAGAGGTAAAACATAATAGAATTCAAGTGAACAAACAAATCAGCTGCATTTTAACAATGGGTATATTTTTTCTAAAATCAAACTAAGATTATGCATCATTTGGGATAAACCACTTCAGAAATAAATCAGTAAGATAGACTGTATTTGCATTCATCAGTAACAGCCTTTTAACAATCGTATATTTGAGAATTTTTAGCTTTTATTTTATTTTTAATCTTCCAACATTAGCCAAGCAGTTTATAGTTCTAGAAGACAGAAAGGAACATGCAGCTCAAACAAACTTACAGTTACTTTGTAAGTTCTCCAGTGATGAAATCTGTGCATTGAACTTTGCTAGAAAAAATCTCACACATGCATAATAGCACAAATGACCATAATAAAGGACACAAGTTTACAAGAGCGACACCAATATGCTTTTCAGATCAGTATGCATGCAGTTGTAAATTATATATAGCCATGCTTTACATTACACTTTACAAAACAAATATTTATCATAAACAAATACAGTGAGTTAAATAAACAAACAAGCTTTATTCTTACATGACTCAGATAATTTTAAAGCTAATTGTAGGCCTCATTTTTTCTAATTAGATTTTTTAAAATCTAAAATCATTCATACAGTACTGCTTAATTTTGGTAATTAGAAATAGCATTTTTCTAGTGCTTCTCATATTTTACTTTTCTCAACTCTTCTTTTGCTTGCAATGATTATCCAAACTGCCAGACTACACAATGACAAATGATTCAAACTGCATTATTCATGGAAGCAAAGGACAGTGTTAGCACCACACAATAAATACACAAGATTTTCTGATTTAGAATTGTTGGAACTAGTGCTACTGCAACTAATATATATTTAGCATCCACTTCTGGAAAGCAACTCAAGAAAAATAGCTTTTATAGTTAAAATGGCCCTAAAACTATAGAACTACAATTTTTATTCATGATATTTTAATAATACATTGTGAATGTACTTATACCAATATTGTACTGAATTTCTTTTAAGCTAAGGTCTCTTTTTTCTCTTAGAAGAAATATTGGAAATTTAGAATATTTAGCATAACTTTACACAGTTTATAGCATCTCACTCTTCCCAGTACCTAACATGCTTTCGCAGATTTTCTGTATTTTAGAAAGTAACAATTTTTTATGTGAGGAAACTGGATACATCAGCTGCAGATCAGAAAGAAGAGCCTCTCACCAGCCAGTATTTTTGACATTGCATCCCATCAGAACTTCTCTCAGGTAGATAAACCAGAGAAACTGGAGAGAAGAGCGAGTACGTGCAAGACTGGGTGTCACTCACCTCTCTTTTGGGTATTTCTAAGCTACAAAGGCTAGGCACCCTAAAATCAAACACCTACTATTCTTGAATCAATACTGTTTGATGTTTTCAGTGTTCCACATTTGTATCACACATCTGTTTGCACAGATAAGAATATACAACATGCTTAAAAATATTTTCACCACCTCCAGGACTAACTCTAAACCGACTGTGTTTCCCTACAACATAGAACCAAAACACCTTAATATTTCACAAATGGGATAAAAGGATGTGGCTCCATCCACTATTCAGTCACATAACTTTTGATGGTCTATCAAGAGTAAACACTTGAAGCCTTATCTTCTTTCAACACACTATGGTTAAAATATTTAGCCGCCATGATACTCCAAATCCTTCTGGTTTGGGGAGCAAAAGATCATATCAAGCTTTGTAATCTGCATCACAAATGCATCAAACAACATTATAGTTCAAAGGTTCATAATTACTGGCAATGTCTGTTCGGGAGAGGCTGAAGAGAGGAACAGAATCCATGCAGGAGGCATGAGTACCAAGACTAATCTCCACTGCTGAATGATGATGTAAAAGTTGCAGAGCTCCTAGTGCACTATCCTTCAGGTCAGTAGCATAGGGATACTTTACCCATGGAACCTAAGGATGTTTCTGAACATGTTTCTAAAACACAATACTTCTAACTCCAGTATTTATAGCTATTAGAACACGTTTGGAGATGCTCCAAAGATTTCAGTCCTATTCCAAAGTACACTTTAATAGGTATACTGTACCTATACAGATGGTAGAGTATAAAGGAAAATTATTTACTCAAACACTACAGACCATCTGCTCTCATTACTTACTCTGGGACCATATATGTTATTTGAATAATTATTTTACAAGGACCACATCTTGCCTATGAAGATGCATAGGAGTAACTAAGGAAAAGGTTTTGCTTTATATCTCTAATATAATTAATTGTCTCGTGAATCTCATCTACATTTAATTCCCTGAAAACTACCCTCATTATTACAAGACCTTTTAAAAGAACACCTTAGGATGATGATTTAATTGGAATGAAATAAGTTTTTTAAATCTCTATGTGTACATAAAATAAATAAGTAAATAACAGAGAAGCTGAACGCAAGATCCATTGCATCTTGAATCTTTAAATAATTGATGCATTCTTACGAACCAACTCAGCGTTAAGTTGGTAAGTCCTCTTTCCCTCATGGTGACACAAACTCTTTTAATCGAACTTTGCCAGAACTTTACTCCAATATGCATAGCTTGGCATGCTATTTTTAAAAAAGAAATTCCATCCTCATATTACAATAGAATAATGAAGGTCGCAGACCTCTTCAAAATGGGAGGTACCAAACGATCACAGTTTGAATGGAAGAACAAAATTGTACCTTTTGCTAAAATAATATATAGAAAGTAAATGGAGTTGAAGATCTAATATAACAGCATGTCTTCTCTTTGCTACCATCATAATCCACTGAATCTGGAAGAGGCTGCTAGCTAGCCAACCTATGCACTCCTGTCCCTTCTCACATTCAATTTCTATCCCATAAGGTAAAAATCCTGTTGAGGGGCAGGAATGAAGACGCCATGCTGTCATGAGATGATATTCAGAATATTTAGATTTCACTGTGTAATGGATGGTTATTCTTTCTGAATAGTGACTAGCACAATATATGTCTGTGTTTGAGTATGTGTGTAAAAATAAAAAAAAATTGTAGAATGTTACTTTCTACATCAGAAGTTTTCCTTCTTCTGACTGTTAAACTTTGAGCAACAGGGTTGTTGCCAAATAGCTCAGTAATACCTGCTTTAATGACAAATTTTAATCTCAGATATGTTTTACAATTTATTATCAGAAATAGTTGTCATGATGCACATTTGTAGGATATTGTGCTGAGCAAAATGGATGAAGCAATTGTTTAAAAGAGACAATGCATTTTCATTTTTTGAATGTGCACACAATAGGTGTGTCCTTTTTTCAGACAACTCTTACAGAATATCATGAGGGTGCTTAATGGTGGGAGAATTGTTTTCAGAATTCTAACTCTACAGCATTCCAGGTACCAGGCATACACATTCATGTACTGGTGGTTTAATTATAGCTGAAGGAAAAATGAAAAACAGTGTTTCAGTCCTCCACAGCCTTCCTCATCTTGTAAGTAGATAGTAGTTGTATGACGCTCCAGCAAGACTATGTACTACTTACTACAATCCTGTATTAAATAGGGTAAAATACAGCCTGCAGAAGACCATGGAGACAAACTTTTTTTTCTGTTCTCCTACCTACTTAATCACTTAGCTTGGTTTACTTGACCTCTGATGGTTGCTTCAGGTAGTAAGACTTTTTATGTTTGATTGTTGGCTGTGGTGAGCAGATTTTACACTCCCTATTGAACACTGAAAAAGTTCCTCCTCTACCTTGGTGGGTCCTGCACTTATTGGCAGATTTGCTCACCTCAGTGATCTTCCCCACAGTCTGGATCAACTCCTCCTGTGTCTGATCAGGAGTTGGGAGGTTTGGGGGGAACCCAGGCCCACCCTCTACTCCGGGTTCCAGTCCAGGGCCCTGTGGATTGCAGCTGTCTATAGTGCCTCTTGTAACAGCTGCATAACAGCTACAACTCCCTGGGCTACTTCCCCATGGCCTCCTCCAAACACCTTCTTTATCCTCACCACAGGACCTTCCTCCTGGTGTCTGATAACACTTGTACTCCTTAGTCCTCCAGCAGCACAGCCTCTCACTCTCAGCTCCTTGTGCCTCTTACTCCCAGCTCCTCACAGGCACTTCCTCTCCTCTGGCTCCTCCTCACCTGACTGGAGCGAGCTCCTTTTTAAACCCAGGTGCCCTGATTAGCCTGCCTTGATTGGCTGCAAGTGTTCTAATCAGCCTGTCTGCCTTAATTGGTTCTAGCAGGTTCCTGATTACTCTAGTGCAGTCCCTGCTCTGGTCACTCAGGGAACAGAAAACTACTCATCCAGTGACCAGTATATTTGCCCTCTGCCAGACTCCTGTACCCCACTGGTCTGGGTCTGTCACAACACCCAGAAGATTAAAAGGATTGTTTCAATTTTGGTGTTTAGGAATGAGTACTAAATATTTCTTGAAATCTATTTCACATTGTCATAAACAGATAGCTAAGGGTTAATGTCTCTTTCACCTGAAGCACCTGACCAGAGGACCAATCAGGAAACCGGATTTTTTCAACTCTGGGTGGAGGAAAGTTTGTGTCTGAGTCTTTGTCTGTCTGCTTGCTTTTCTTTCAGCTTTGAGAAGTGATTTCTGTTTTCTAATCTTCTGTTTCCAAGTTGTAAGGACAAAGAGATCAAATAGTGAGTTATATGGTTTCTTTTCTTTGGTATTTACATTAATATAGTTGCTGGAGTGCTTTGATTTGTATTCTTTTTGAATAAGGCTGTTTATTCAATATTCTTTTAAGCAATTGACCCTGTATTTGTCACCTTAATATAGAGAGACCATTTTTATGTATTTTTCTTTCTTTTTACATAAAGCTTTCTTTTTAAGACCTGTTGGAGTTTTTCTTTAGTGGGAAATTCCAGGGGGTTGGGTCTGCAGCTCACCAGGGAATTGGTGGGAGGAAGAAGTCAGAGGGAGATCTGGGTGTGTTAAATTTATTCGCCTGACTTTGCATACCCTCTGGGTGAGGGGGGAAAGAGAGATTAACTCTCGGTAATTCTGTTCTCCAGGACTGGGAACGGGGAGGGTGGAGTCCCTCTGCTTAGATTCACGGAGGTTGCTTCTGTGTATCTCTCCAGGAGCACCTGGAGGGGGGAAGGGAAAAGATTTCTTTCCCTTTGTTGTGAGACTCAAGGGTTTGGGTCTTGGGGTCCCCAGGGAAGGTTTTTGGGGGGGGACCAGAGTGCCCCAAAACACTCTAGATTTTTGGGTGGTGGCAGCAGTACCAGGTCCAAGCTGGTAACTAAGCTTGGAGGTTTTCATGCTAACCCCCATATTTTGGACGCTAAGGTCCAAATCTGGGACTAGGTTTTGACACACATAAAATATATTTATAATTCAGAACAAAGACAAATATGTCAACCCAAATTCCATGAACCACTGGGTATGTTCTTATGTGGCCCACTGAGAGGGTGAATGGAAAAGGCAGTGGGGAGGATTTACCATCATACAGTGGGCCTTAAAACTCATCTCACTATCTAACTTGTCAAGGGGCTGATGCTGCTTTCCAGAAAGGATTCTCTCCACTTCCTTTGTGAAATTCTAGGGAATAGACTAAGGTTTCCCATTAATTTGAGTCCTTCATGAGATTACAACAATTTTCTGCCCCTGTGGGTGTAAAAATATGTGTTATAGGAAAGAGAATCCATGTTATTTTACAGGCACTGTTCAAACTGTAATTAATTTCTACATTTCTAATTTAGTTAAATTTCTAATGGAAATTGGCCAGCAGTGCTTGTAACTCAAAAGTCAACAGGAGAAAAGATCCAAACTAAATGCTAAATGTACATTATATTGGCATTTGGAATAACATTTTCAAAATCACCTACGTGTCTTAGACTCGAAACTCAATACGACATACACTTTCAGAAATTTTACACAAAAGATCAAATTTAATGACAGAGGTAATAATAAAGGGGTCCACAAAAAATAAAAAATTGGCAAATCTTGTAGGAAAGCTCAAGTTTTCTGTATCTAATGGCCAAAATGCCCACATAATGTCAACATTTTCCAGCGTTTTAAAGTGCTCATTTTGTTGTTACTGCTGTATCCTCTCGGATTCTATGAAACGTCATCCTTTGAATGAAAAGTGATAGCTTTGCAGTCAGCATAAATAAATAAAAGCAAATATGCTCAGGAATAAAAATTGACACAATATACATGTTAATTTTTCATTACATAACTTTCTCATATTTTTAAAAGCTATAGTTACATCCATGTTCTGTACTGGAAACTAAATAAAATTGTATCTCTTTATATATTTTAACTGAAAATGAGAGAGAACTAGTTTATGAAGTTGTGAATCGGGTTTAATATGTTGCAAATTTCACAAATTCTTTCTTGAAGCAAATAGCTACCTGGTATAAGCTTGACAGTGAAAATCCATCCTGACCAAAAAAATGCTTGTTTAAGTTATTTAATGTATTTATTTTTGTGCTGCTCCCAATCTCTGAATCCTTGTTCTTGACCATCATTTTTGTGCCATGCCCTTGTGTTTTACATGCCATGATGGATAAGTAAATTACATTAAGTGTAGAAAAAAAAGGGTTATTTTATTTATGGCACTTTACTAAGACATCAAAAAATATCCAGTGTTTTCACCATTAAATGCCAAGAAGCAGAAATTCTAATTATTACAAGTTTCCCTCTTCATTCCAACACTGGAATATCTCTGAAATGTTGACGCACTAGGTCCAAAATTCTTTAATAAGAAAATGGTTCATCAGTGCACTTCCATATTAATTACTAATATTCACCTGGAATTTTGTTTGAGACTGTTGTACATTTATGTTCCACCCAGATCCCTCACTGTTTTCACCAGAGGATCTGATATGAAGTATGACACTTTTCTCAAATGCATGATAAACACTGATCAATAGTGTCTACTTATAACAAATTTGTTTCAAGATTGCAGTCTCCTCTTCTTATGCTACTACTCATATGACCATGGAAGGACCATATCATCTATGTTCTGTACGCAAAAACAGGTTAATACTTACTTGTTGAAACTTTTAAACTTACCACTTCTCTCTGTCCTTCCTTGGGAGTCAGTAGAACTGATAATAATATAGAACCCAGATCATGGTCAGGGTAGTGAGGATCCTTCAAAGACAAGGTGATATCTGTTGACCTAGCAGACCAAAAGACAAACATTTATTCTGAATTTTGAGCACCAGTTTAATGATGTTTCTGAAGCATCAGGCTCAACAGAATCCACATTTTATATGAAACAACTTAGAAAATAATTTTTACAGATCAATTACTTTAATGAATTTTAGTTTATTTCTATTCTTAAGGACAGACATCTAAATACATTTTTGTAAGAGCCAGCATGTCTCAAACCTAGATCTGCTGAGCTGCCAGGCAGTGAACGTCTCCATACTGCTACCCAGCAGCAGCTATAACCAGCTCATGCACCACTATCCATGACTTGCTGTGGACACAGATCATGGGAAGTCCTGCCTCAAGAGGTCTGCAAGGCAGCAGCCTCACTGCTACTGATTAGCTCCCTGCTGTATATAAATCCAAGAGCTGTTCCAGGAAGTGTCCTGGCAACAGCACACATCTCCTGTAGCTGCCACAATCATTCCATTCATGTTCTTGAAGTCCTGGCTTCAACCTCAGCTTCATTTGGACCTTTCCTCCTGACCCAGCCGTTGAAACCTGACTCAGACTCTGATCCTTGGTATCAACCCCAGCCTGGAACTTGATTATGAATTCCTCTGCTACTCTCAGCCTCAGATTTGACCTTGCTCAAACCCTTGGTCCCAACTGCCCTTCCTGACAATTTCACACTTTCCAAGCAGCTTGTATATACTGAAGCAATTCAATCAGAAGAAAACTAAATTTAAGAACAAGATGTGGTACAGCTCAGAACAAAAACCATGGGAACAGAAATAAAATGGCTGTCTCCTAAGCCATCTGTAGATACTGCAGCAAGTGTTATGTATGATGACTTAACACAGTATTATTAACATTAATGTTACAGCAATGCTCCAAGGCTATGTGTCCTTTCCCTGTTAGCTGAAGTGGCAGCTAGTTATTTTTAAGCATCTTGAAAATTCTATTTGTAATGCCACACGGATGAGATTAGTTGACACCTCAAGGACTGTGCATATATGACTCCATGGACTTTCACACCTACATCATACCTGTTTAATTCTAGTGACGTGAGATCCATAAAAGCTGAGCCAATAAAGTCATCCTGAAATCCAAAATCATAATCAAAGACCTAAGACATACAAGAGAAGAAAGTATTTCCAGTATTAGAAAACTTTTTTTGAAACTTCCTTAATTAATAAATGTTTCTTAAGTGTCCATTTCTCAGAGTGGATTTTCATCCTGTTAAAGCAGGATTACCATAGGGTTCATGCCTATCTGAGGTAAGTAAATTAAAATTTGAAGCTGCTCATTTAAAGTTCAATGTGCCTATTTCTGGAAATGTCCAAGGAACTATCAGATCTGGACTGCATAAAATTAATAATATCAACCTTCTATGACAGAACAAGCCATTTTATAACAAATCCATTGAGACTGAAGAGGAAAAACAGATGCAAGAGATTTAAAAAAAAACCCGCAGATTAAGCATCCAGGTTATGAATTATACCTAAATTGTTGCATTGAGTAATTCTATAAAGCACAGGCTGGAGAGCTGAGATATAGTTGTCAGAAGCAAATGGACTGTGGTGGAAGTATTAGTACTGATAATACACCGCAAGCAGTATAATTTTGCAAGGTGCTTTATAGAATTTTCTTTAAAAAGGAATTACAATCTAAATTAAGCAATTAGGAAATTTACATATGGGGATTTTTATCACTAGAAAAATTAATAAATCAGTATGTGGTGGCTGTTAGCCGACCTGTCTACCACGAGAGGATGACAGATCTCATGAAGCATCTAAACCAGGGTGGCCAAACTGTGGCTCATGAGCCATATGCAGCTCTTTTACAGTTAAAGTGCAGCTCGCAGAGCTCCCCTCCCCATTCTCCACCTACTAGACGGGGGGCAGGGGGGAGGTTGATGTTATCGGATTTAAGTATGACCATGCAAACCATTGTTGCTACCATTGTTATATAAAAGCAAGGAATCCTTTACAAAGTGTGACACGTGGCCAGAAATGGTTAAGCAGCTTACAGGCTAAATGACTCAAAGCCAACCATTAGAGACGTGTTTAGAAGAGTATGTAACCAGTAATTAGGGCCATTCCATGGTAGATAGGCTAGAACTCTGAAATGCAAACCTATATTGTTAGAAATTGGAGGCGATACTAATTGTATGTATGTACCCATATCTTGTCAAATGTTAGCCATGTAAACACACTGTTTCTGTCTGTCACTATAGCTGATTTAAAGATCAAAAGGGAATATTAACATCTAGATGAATCTTGGGTGAAATAATGTCACTGTCTATATGTCTCTTTAAAGTTTGTGATAGATTGCCTAATGGATGAATTGCCTTGTGTTAATTTGGGTAGCTAATTTCCAATGATGCTTAGGAAATAGGTTTACATCAAAGTATCCACGATTGCCTATTGCTTGCCTAAGGACTCCTAACTGTATAAAGATGCCTTGGGTCCCAATTCTTTTTATCTCAGATCTACTTAATGCTTCAGGCAGTGGACACTGAAGCCCAAGATTGAGATCTCAAATCCCAAATTGGAACACCCGGAATATAAACATTGGACTATAACCTATGAACCAATTCTGAAAGAACTCTTTGAAACTACAAAGCTCACCATCTCCGCTACGAATCTGGATGTCAAAAACCATTACAAGTTACACTGAATCTCAAGAATTGTACTTATGTCTGGATGTATACTGATCTTTTAACCAGTACTCACTCTCTTTTCTTCTTTAATAAATTTTAGTTTAGTTAATAAGAATTGCCTGTAAGCATGTATTTGGGTAAGTTCTGGAATATTCATTAACCTGGGAAGTAATGTGTCCGATCCTTTGGGATTGGTAGGACTTTTTTATATGATGAATAAGATTTTCAGTAATCCTCATCATATTTGACTTGGTTGTCTGGGTGGAGGCCCAAGGCCGAGTTGTTTTAAGGGAACTGTGTGTTGGCTTCTGGGTAACCAGTAAGGTATTATAGAAGCTGTTTTGTGCTGACTTGGTAAATCTAAGTATTGGAATATCCACCAGCTTTTGAGATTGCCTGCCCCTTTATTTGCAGTTCACCCTAATTGAGTGATCTCAGCTGGCTACCCTGGGACTCCAGTCACAGGTGAAGATCAGAACTTCTGCCTTGCAATGAGGTGGTGGGGTAGGGGCTTCTTCCCAGTGGGAAGGGGGGCCTCGGGGCTTCAGCCTTGTGGAGTGCACCTGCCGGGACTCAGAGCTTCAGCAGAGCAAGGCTGAAACCCCGAGGCCTGTCAGGCACCTCCCACAGGGATGAAACCCTGAGCCCGGCAACTGTGCCCCCTCTCTCAAACTTCTGAAGATTGTTGTATGTGTTGTATGAGTAAGTTTGGCCACTCCTGATCTAGACAAACCTCTTACAGAAACCTGGAGAGGAGTCTGTGGCCATTGTACATATTAGTGCCAATGGTGTGGGGATAATTATCCTCTCTCATGTTAAAAGCCGGGGAAAGGACCTTGTTGAGGATATGAATACGAAAAAAGAAAAGAAAAGAAAAGAAAAGAAAAGAAAACACAAAACTGTTACGAGTTACACAAACAAAAATCTAGAAAAGTGAGGGCCCAGTGATGCCACCTTTACTCATGTTAACTCCAATAGAACCGCTACTGAAGATGGCATAAATCAGGCTTTGAAATATCACAACACTAACATTATATCAGATAATATAGAACAGTGTAAAGGACATGCAACAAACTGCATGATCTCTGTTTGATTCACTAACAAATCATTACCTGGATAGTGAGAGAGAAAGTTATTCTTAATCAGATATATTCAAATTAAATCTCACAGGTAAGTAAATATGAAAAAGCTAACAACCATACCTATGTGAACACCAAGAGCCTCAGTGTTCCCCTTTCTCACAATATATACTCTATAAAAACAAAGACAATGGGTTTATTTACTCTGCTAATGAAGATACAGGCAAAGGATGAGTTTAAAAAAATTGGAGAAAAATGCATTTCTTGGATGATTATCTACATTCAATTCCAACTGACTTTTATACACATCTTAAAATACAGATCTTGAAGATGAATTACTAAGTTCTTAACTCACATATCAAGATGAAAACTTGTTTTAAAATCAACTTTTGCAGCTGTGCATCATTTTCTGCGAGATATAGTATTTGAAATTCAGCTGTTTTGTTCAGAGTACAAACACATCATTGTATCAAGCAGTACAGCCTCCCCTGAATGATCAAAATGCTTTTTACTGTTCCTTTGAGTCACTGTAGTAATTTGATACCTTAGTGGGGGACTGCAGTTATTCTTGACACACAACTGGCCAAAACAAGCAGTAGTTTATATAAATGTTTCCCACTTATATTGTTTCCCTCTCTTTCTCCCTGTAAACCTGATTGCTCATTCAAGTCTCTAAATAAGAGTGGTAATGGAGCATCAATGAATTACAATTAATTTCAACAGTGCTTGATACTGATGCACTTCTTTATTAGAGTAAAACACAGCACATTACTGAAGGAATCTGCCAGTGCAGAGCCAAATTCAAAGAAGGTTTGAGTGGTCCTTGTCTCTCAAATGTTCAGTTACTTTCACCGTTATCAATTTCCAACTCTTTAAGTGGGGAACAAAACACAAGCTATGGTACACTGTCCTCAATTCAGAATGATGAGATTAAACATCATGTTGTTTCAAATCAATTATAGATGTCTAAATATTGCTATTTTTTAATAAAATCTCTGTGAGATCTTAAGTATTACTGATCTAGGTTTGTGCTGGTGCAGGTACAATACTGCAGATTTTATAAATGATTTTCCTCCTGCCCAGAGGTGATGGAGTTTGTGCTTGACTTTTTATCCAGCATCTTACATAAACTTAAGGACCCTATTGCCAGGAAGACATTGTAAGCTCTTTTGCACAGGGACTTTTTGCTCTGTGTTTGTACTGCACCTAGCACAACAGAGTCCTGGTCCATCCCTGGGGCTCTTTGACACGATCTCAATACAAATACAAATATGGTACCTCAGATCCCAGTTTCCCTTCAACTTTGGATTCCCTTCAACTTTTTTTTTTTTAAATAACCACTCTATTTGTAATGATTGAATGGTTCAAGGTATATTGCAATCCTGCAAGGCGCTGAGCACACTCACACCCAAGGAAAACAATATAAAGCAATGCAAAACATACGTAAAAAAAAGACACCTTATTTATTTATGAATATCAAAAACAATGGAAGCTGAGAACTCTGCACCTGGCAGGATCAGGCTCAAAATACCCTTCAGCAAGGAACAGTTTTTTAATATGCCAGAAATGTTTTTTATGTAAAAATTATCCTACCTATAGTGGTATTCCCATAAATATAAATTAAAAACATTATCTATAAAAACTCATTTAATTTTTGTCCCCTTTTCTTTACTAATAATAGACTATTAAAATTGAAGAGTTTTGTAAGCCCTATTTACATTTTTTATTTCTTAATTTTGTATTTCACTCAACTTGAATAAGAAAGATAGACGTCTTCTTTTTAATCAGTTTCACTTTCTGCACTAGCACACTATTGTCTAAAATGACATGAAAAAGATGCATTTAAGTTTTAAAAATTGGTTTACTTGATTTGATAAAAATACAATGAATACCATTGTTTTGCTAAAAAAAACAATAATACTTTAGTGCATAAAAGTTACCTGACCATGTATCTTTATGAAATGTAGAATTACATGATAATTTTTTCAGAGATAAAGAACAGTATCTTGAATTGTTTAGTAAAACTTCTACAGAAGTAAAATAAATGAATGGCTCACCTTTATATACAACGGTTCCCTAGTGTGATCAATAAGAATGCAAGCTTTTTCCTCCCACACAGGATTGAGGTTCTTGTGTATAGTTTTACTTCTAAACACTTCTTTTCCTCCAATTTTAAACTTGACATATGGATCACTGGTCCCTGTTAGAGAGAGAGAGACATTGATGCAATTTAATTATATAACTTCTGTGTACGTTAGAAATTTAATTCACCCTAAAATGAATTAAATATAATTTCACTGACAATATGAACTTTGGAGAGAAGAAAATAGAGTTGATAGAGGGAAAAATAACTTTGTTTTGTTACTTTAGGATTTTATTTTATACATCAGTAAGCTATGTTATTAGAACAATGGGAAAATATGAAGGGTGAAATCCTGGTCCCATTGAAGTCACTAGCAGAACTCCAACTGATTTTATTGTGCCCAGAATTTTACCTTTAATTTGGGAAGCTTTTCTTCCACTATCATGAATAAGCAAATTCCCCCATCCCACTCTCAACACCACATCCCCTCATCCACATGGGTTTAGTTTCTAAACTCACTCCCTTCCTGCAGTTATCCCCACTGCCCATCTAAGAGAGGCTCCAATCCTTGTTAACTGTAATTAAATCATTCTGGCAAAGCTCTCGTGCAGTTTCTTCCAAAGTTGTACTCAATACACTGTCAAAGAGAGACTTCAATGCCTACACTAAGAAAGCATTAGGAATGGCAATTTTCAAATTCTTTTAAATCATAAATACAGTTTAGTGTATGACCTACATTTCTGTTTAGTTGCAATTGTGCTGTTCTAAGTTCCTGGTTTGATGGTGCCCTGACAAAATCAAACTGGTAAAGTGCAGAAAGACCACAGTTCTTTCCCTGTACTTTTTAAATATAAAATTTAATTTTACAATTTTGTAAAAATCTTGGAAACATTGAAATTGGGTAAACACTCCCAAGATGCCAATCAATTTTAACCTACTTTTGTAAAACTGAATTTAAATTTCATAAAAGGTGCTGAATTGACTGCAATTTTGCTGATTCTCCATCAGTTAACTGTCTGCAACAAAACTTTTGTTTAGCTCTATTTCATCCAAGACAGTTTTAAAATAAATGCAATACCTTCAATGACACCACAATTAGAAGAGATCGGGGTGGCTCCAGGCCTCAGCACGCCAAGCGTGTGCTTGAGGCGGCAAGCCGCGGGGGGCGCTCTGCTGGCGCCGCGAGGGCGGCAGGCAGGCTGCCCTCAGCGGCTTGCCTGCGGAGGGTCTGCTGGTCCCAGGGCTTCGGAGGACCAGCGGACCCCCCGCAGGCAAGCTGTGGAAGGCAGCCTGCCTGCCGTGCTTAGGGCAGCAAAATTCCTAGAGCTGCCCCTGGCAGAGATGCGAGAAGAAACCGCTAACACAGAATGTAGAACTTTTCCAAATTTTCTAATTTATATTTTTGTATAAATAAGAACTGCAAAAAGTTTATAATCATATCCACAAAAATTTAATAAATGAATTTTGTGAAACTACTTTATACCGCTGTTTGCAGTATTTTATCTAGCCACTAGATGGCACTGGTATTTACCTAAAAACTATACACTCCATTCAAAACCACAGCGGTGGTTCTACTTCAATTAGTTTAAGTCTAGTTCATTTATTATAATAGGATCTTAGTTCTACTGGCAACACAATGTATGGTTCAATGATAAGAAATAGTGAGTCAACCAATTCCTTCACTCTTCTACTGATGATGAAGCTCCTCAGGGTAAAGATCACGTCTTTTTGCATTTGTTCTGTAAAGCATCTAGAAAATTTTGAGTGTATGTAATAAAATAAACAATAGTAATAATAGCTAAAACAGTTTGGCCTCATGCCCAAACATAAAGTTTCCCCCACCCCTTCACTATTAAGCGTACCAGCTGTTTGCTTAGCTGTTGCCTTTCATGCTGCATTTCACGATACATCTACACTAGCGACTGTACAGGTGTCCACACATCCATCTAAACTCCAGACACTTGTGTCTGAAGGTGAGTAAGCGAGCACCCGTGAGGGGCATGGGTAAGTATATGTCTTTGGCTGTGGCACAGCTTTCTGCCTGTGCCGGTTTGCAGTGTGGACAGGGCAAAGGGGTGTGCACCAGATCATGCATTTCAATAGTCCTCCACCCCCGAGTCCTACAGTGCAATGTACCCATTTTTGCCTGACCCTTACCCAGTCTATAAGGGTCCCTGTCCCTCCCCCCACTCCTTCCATTTTCATTGGTAGTAGTGAGTTGATCACCTCAGAATACCTTTCCACTACACTTTTTACAGATCAATGCAGGTGAACATGCATCCTGCTCAGACAGCAGATGCCTGGTCTACCGACCACACCATGTGCTGATCAATGTACAGTCAGAGTACACCATCAGCCACCTGGGGTAGCAGGAATATTCACCTCTACCTGGAAATATCACAAAGGCTGGAGTAGGTGGGCAGCTCAGCAGATTCTGGCCCAGTGCCAGGAACCCGAGGCTCCTTTACAGAAGGGCAAATGTCTCCAATAGTCACTTTGGAGGAATCATCATAGATGCCCCCTTTTACAATGAGCTGGACTTGGTGCGGTCAAGGGCTCCCAATACAGAGCCTGAAGTGGCTCATAACTGCCTCCTCAACCCTGCTGGCCTCACTGTCCAACAGGATGCTGATGAAGGCCAGAGAGAGGAAGCAGCAAGGAGCACAGAGGATGCCCTGGAAGACGAGGAGCACATGATTTGGCACTGCTAGCTGAGGGAGCTGACAAAGGAACCCCGTGTATGAACCAGAGGAGGAACCACAAGCTACAGCAGGTAAGTTATAATGGACCCACACCAATATCTTCTCTTGTTCAGATGCTACTCTCCTGATTTTAAGCCCAAGCCCTGCTCTGTTTCAACCCTTATATGGTCCCCAAGCAAGACGAGGCTATAAATCAATGATTGTATTATTTCCCATGAATCACTGTTATGCATTTGCCAGAAGCTATAAAACAGGTTGTTTGATAATAATCACTGTGCCCCTGTGTCTGTGCATTTCTCGGCCAATTCACAGGCAGCAAAGGTGTGGGGGCCACGCTGAGCACAGAAAAGGAGGGGCTAAAAATGTGTAGTTGGTTGTCAAAAGTTAGTAACAGCCATCTTTGTTCCTTGGAGGATTACACAGTTTCATGCTTCTTCCTCCACCCATATCTTACCATCCCTTTACAAACATATTGAGCCATGCCAAACAAGCTGGGAAAAACGGGGGTAGGACAAGGACCCAGTGTGGCGGTTGGACAAATACAGTGCGGTGTCATTTCACTATAGAAAGGTGAGATAGTTGTGGTGTTGATCTGAAACTTTGGGGAACAAAATAAAGTTGTGGCGTGTCTCTTTCCCTGTCCATTTCACCACTGTTAGGCGGGCACAGGGGCAGGATTTTCTAGTGAAGCTGAGGGGGAATAGTGGTCTTCATGGTTTGCTTTGCTTGTGCCATGGAAACTCCATATGCTAGCCGAGAATATAGTCAATTTCCAGACAAACTGCATCCCAGTCCTGTAAGCAGATGTAGCCAATTAGTTCATTTTATCATCCATTTATCATTGTATTATGTGATGTTATGGTCAACTCATATGCTATTTCATATATAATCCATGTATGCTAAATAGATTTAAATTGTAGGATTATTGAAATATAGGATTGATAAATATTTAGGAATGATGAGTGTGAATTAGGTATTAGTAAAGCATGGCTGAAACGAAAGGTTGACAAGCAGAGACATGTAAGGTTTTAGCTTAGCCAGGCTAGGCCATAGGCTTAAGAATGCTTGACATGAGTGAATGACCAAGGAATAACCCTAGGCCAGCAAGGTCACAAGTTTACTGCATAAGATGTGCCAGTAGGTGAGGTTATGGAAAAGTGGATTGCAATAGACTGCAATGTATTTTCCAAGATCACAAGACACCTGATTGTAACATCTTTGAATATCTGTTTGATGCTGTGGGTAGATGGTATGCATAAATGACAATGAGAATAAGAGAAACTATGAACAACCTATGAAAAACAGGGCACTTCAGTATTCATGGGATGCAAAAGTACAGATAAGGAAAAGAAGGTTGACATCTTCATGCATATGGATAAAACCTTAAGTGTATTCAGAATTACAATATAAAAGAGAGTTGGTCCCCTGATTTGCTATAAGTGGGAAGACCCAACAGGAAATAACCCTCTACTGATGATAGTTTATTGAGAGGTCCACCAGATCCTAGAATACCATTGAGGATTTAAGTGTGACTACAGTTATAATTACCAGTATTGCATAGGTTTTTGTAGGATTTCTAGATTCATGAGTAATTGTAACTTTATTTATTGCTTTAATGGAATTTGTAGTACAGATAAGACTTTGCACTTTGACTGTGTCTGTGATCATTACCTTTGGTCTTCGTGTGTTCTTAGAGCCTCCAAATTTGAGAAAAGCACCAGAGGCAATTCCACTGTATTGAGCCTGAAACTGTAGCAACCAGAGCCAAACCCATGGTGGTATAATAAAACATCACTAAATTCACTTTAAATTAAATTAAAGGCTACACATATTTCAGCAAATTTCTGGTATATCAGAAACACTAGCTGGGTCTTAAGGTTCAACTGCACTACAAATTTGCTTGGTTCACTTTCAGAGCTGACCAAACCCCTTCATTCAGCAAAATGTAGAGGGGTGACCATTAGCAGAAACATCTCTCTGGCATAGATGGCTGGACCTCCTCTACAGGACTGGAAAGTCACTTCTCTTTTCCATTATAGTACCCTGAAAACAGCTTTGTTCTCCAAATGTTCAACTTTTAAAGAAGAAATTGCAAACTGGTAACATAGCCTTCTGGAAGTAACTGCATCTCCCACCCCCTACTTCACCTTTCTGAGAAAATATAAACAATATTTTTTAAAAATAATTGTACATATATCTCACCATTATTAGCTTCTGCTCCTCCTCCTTTGTTTGAAAACCAAAGGCAGGCTAACTGTTGCATTCCTGGAATGCTGAAAAATATCAATATAGTGGCCTCCCACAACAAAGTAATGTAATATCGGGGGGATTTCTCGACTTCATCAAAAGGAAAAAATTATAATGCTATCCTCATTTTTTGAATTGGCAGGACTTTTGGTTCCTGAGAGGGAAACCATTCCACTGAGGATGGGGATGGAGCAGTAGAAGTACACCAGACAGACAGAAGATCTTGCAGGAGCTGCTTATTGGCATGGACAGGAGGAAACAGGGTATGAGTTCCTAGGGTATGAGAAAATCAGGCTTTTCAGCAGGAAAAAACATTGATGAAGTGGCTCTTGTCTCGGCATGGCATAGAGAACAGAAGATGCCCTAATGGAGAGGCTCATAGAACTGGCGGCTGAATGAATTTGGGGTCTGCCTGCTATCCTAGCTACTATGCCTCTCCAGGAACTGGCAACACCTCCTTCTTCTCACCCTTCTCCAGCTGTCACCCAGGATGCTGTGGTGGCAGAGGACCCAATTCCATCAATAATCCAGAAGAGCCTGCAAACCTCTCACCAGAGATCCCCTGAGCGTCAAGGAGGGGAATTATTAGCTCACTGGAGTCCCTGAAGTTCACCAAGTGCCTGCCCCCTAAATCCCACATAGGAATCATCCTGGCTGATCAAGACAATTTTCTTTTCTTATCAGAGAGAGGGGAAAGGCAAGGGCAAGGAGATGGGTTCAGAGACACTGGCATTTGGCCGTTTTTCATAGATTCAATCCCGTTGTGTTTTGATTTACTTCTCCTTTGACAAAAAGTTTCCACATTGTATATATTATTTTAACAAATGTCAGTTTCCTTGATTTGTGTATGGACCCTCACTCCTAAGTATGAAGAATATGAAGTGTTTTCAGGTGTGGGGGCCCCACAATTCACAGCACATGAACTGGAATAGTGTAACTATCTGGTAGCATCACACTGCAAACACTTTTCTGTTCATCCCACACCCATTAACCCCCCCCCCCCCCCCCGTCAACCCCATGGTCAAGAAATATCTGAAGTCCTAAGGATACATGAACGGGATGAGGAAAAGTACATTGTTATGTGCTTACAAAGCACTGATAGTTTTAAAAGCAGCAGAACTCAACACAGAAAATGGATAGATTAACATCTTTGTGGCTTAGTTTGCATGCAGAACAATGAAACACAGTTAAAGTAATAATACAGGTATCTGCCACTACCCATTGTTTAAACAGCTCATCCTTCCCACTTCCCTCCCACCCCAAAACCTTCACCAGTTTCAATCTTTGGGTCAGTGCTCCAGACTTCGAAGAGAAACTGCAGAGCTACAATTCATTTGCAAATTTAACACTGATAATTTGGGCTTGAATATGGACTGGGAGTGGCTGGCTCACTACAAAAGCAGTTTTCCCTCTCTTGGTATTGACACCTCCTCATCAATTATTCGGAGTGGACCACATCCACCCTGACTAAATTAGCCTGTCACCGGTTCTCCACTTGTAAGGTAACTCCCTTCTCTTCATATGTCAGTATATAATGCCTGCATCTGTAATTTTCACTCCGTGCATCTGAAGAAGTGGGTTTTTTACCCATGAAAGCTTATGCCCAAATAAATCTATTAGTCTTTAAGGTGCCACTGGACTCCTCGTTGTTTTTGTGGATACAGACTACCACGGCTACCCCTCTGATACTTGCTCCAGAAAAGCTGTTAAGTGTGCTTAGCACCACTGACAACGAATGGCGGGGGGAGTGAACCCCTCCATCACCCAAACCAAATGTTGAAAAGGTCATTAAGACAAATTGAGTGCTTCCAAAAACAGAGGTTTGTAAACAAGTGTGAACATTTAAGACAAAAGCACTGCACAGTGACCACATTACAACTCAGCAGCCACCCTCCACAGCACAAATGTAAGGTGTTAACTCAGTTAATGCATCCTATTATAATAGTCTGTAATGGACAAATAGTCAGAGGAACAAATGGCTAATGACAGGGGAACAAAACCCTGTTACGTAGCCCTACAAGTAAATGCCAATGTTCCCATCCGCATTTCCAGCAGGTGCACAGGGCATGAAGATGTCCTTTGGCACCAGCACCTTCTGCCTCCCTGCTGTTCCAAAATGTGTGCATATATGGCATCCCGGATTTCCCTTGTCCCTGGAAACCAGGACCACTGTGAATGTGGCTTGGATCCAGCTGTCTGTATAGAGTTTGTATACCAGACCTGTTCTGTGCCCACTCCAATTTACTCTTATAAATGTTATGTGATGCACAGCAAGTGATGGTGATGTGAA
This sequence comes from Gopherus flavomarginatus, assembly GCF_025201925.1. Lineage (NCBI taxonomy): Eukaryota > Metazoa > Chordata > Testudines > Testudinidae > Gopherus > Gopherus flavomarginatus. The sequence goes on from NC_066619.1 coordinate 61,498,322, forward strand.
TGGCATTTGCCACACTGGCATCCAGACCTGAATTCCCATTGTTCAGGGTCATTGATGTCAGCGTATGGTTTCATGCCAAGCTAGAAGCAGGTATGCAAGGTCCCCCAAAATAACCATTGGCATAGATATGCCATAAAGAACCACATAATTTCTGGGGAATAAAGTCTCTTCTTCTCTTAAAGTACAATCCTGATCTCCTCAACACCCTAGTTTCATGGACTTTTCCAGTGTTTCCTAATCATAAATATGTCTGTGTGGTACAAAAACCTTGCAAAATGAATGAATAGTAACATTTTTAGTTCACATACTCACTCACCCCTTTTGGTGGGCAAAGTATTGGGACACGGTGCCATCGATGCCCTTGCACAGTTCAAAAACCCCAACCTCAAATACATCTGTTATTTCTGGAACTTTTCTTATGGCAACCACATGTGGGCAGATTGCAGTGCTAACTGCCCTGTAAACCTGCACAACCACAATGCTAACAGTGGTCTGCAACTGATGGTTAGTGATCTGCTGGCGCCAGCTAACACAGGGAAATAGATACCCATTTCTGCACCAGTATGGCTTTCCTGAATTGAGTGTCCTGGTGATGGAGATATATGGTAAGATCATCACAGAGCTCCATGAAAGTCTGTTTCATCATTTGGAAGTTCTGAAGCCACTTCTGGTCATCCCAGATTTCCAAAATGATGTGACTCCATCACATGGTGCCTGATCTCGTATATCAGAAGCAACAATCCACCCGGGGCATACTGTGGCAATACTGGCATTTACCACATCTGTTCGATGAGACCAGAAAGGACTGTCATTCATTCACATGGTCAATTGTCTTTGGCATGTCAGAAAGTTTACCCAGGTTCCATTCTGCATCTTGACAATTATCTACTCCACTGCATAAACATTTGTCCCTCAATAAGGAGCGGGAGAAGAACCAGATCAACATCCAGTTACTCCATGTCTCCCATCCAGTTTGGCAGGAGGCAGAAGTGAGCAGGAAATGCCATTAACAAATGTGTGAAGGCGGGAGATAGTACCAAACACCACACAGCAAAGCAGCTCCTAGAGCGTCTCCTGTGATGCACAGAACTCTGGATACAGCCCTTGAAATGGTAGCGCTAACGTTACATAACAACAGAGGCAGTGTGTACGTAGGTATATGTTTGTACACGCTATATGCGCCTCCAGCACAGCATCTCTGGACACTCGCCACAGATGTGGGGAACATGCATGTGCATGTACACGGTCAGTTAACTGAGTTTGCATGCTAGTGCAGACACAGCCTGACACTTTAGTAAGAAGTTTGTGAGGCATTTAGGGATCCTTCCGAATGAAGGTATTATATGAAAGATAGTTTGTTGTGGAGAAGACACATTTGGATTTTGGAGGAAGTTGGAAAATCCAAACATCGTATAGATAGTTTTTGTGGGGGGCGCAACTGTGGGGGGGGAAGGGGTTGGAATTCCCTCCAAAAATTAAGCTGAAATTTAATATTAGTTTAGGACAAATATTAGTCCCACTTAAATTAATGACAAAACATCTTTTAACTTCGATAGGATCAAAATTTGGCCCTTTAAACTATAAATACAGGTGTGTAAGGGTTCTTTCAAAATCTGATTTAGAATCTTTAGATAAAAGCTCTGGATAAAAATGCTAAAGTATTGTTTTTTGCGTATTAATGAACCACATTCAATAAAAGACTGTACACAAAGGAAACACTAAATTTGGAAGCTCATTTATCTCACCTTATTAAAAGTGGACAAATTCAGTCAATACAAAATTATTTATTAAAACAAGATTCAAAAGCTATTATTTTAACTCTAGCTCCTCCTATTATCTTCACCTCGGCAAGTTTTGGCATACTCTTCTTTTTACTTGCACATACTTTCTGTCACCATCAAAACTCTCCCTCCGGCCCACACACTTCTCTGCTGTTGATTTTTAGACCATTTTACATTCATAAGCTCCTCCAAGCAGAAATCTTGTGTTTTATTTTTCTTGTAAAATAATTACAAAAATCACAACTATCAGAAAAGAAGGCCACTTAGGGTTGTGTCAAATGAATACCTCAGGTAAGAAAGACATCCATCATTTTTTATACTTTCATATATTCCTACTTTCTATAGGCATTTCACAGCCAAAAGGGGGAGACAGCACGGTTGGTCTGCCCAGGAATCCTAACCCTGTTTCTTCCCACTCAAGCTACAGGAGCTTTGTTCAACAATTAAATTTTTTTTTCCCTTTTATAAACATATAACAGAAATTGGAACCTGCCATTAGTTGAATCTCCAGCTTTTTGTTTTGCTTAAAAACTGCCAAGCACCAATGTGTCTTCAGACACTTCCCACAGCCTACACAACAATAGCAGCTAGTCCACACAATCCATCCCTACCCATTTCCCAGACTTTGTCCTTCCCAGAGATTCATCTACAGTCTTCACAGGGCACTAATTAGTCTAAATGATACAGGATTAGTTAGTATCCCAAAGATGAGCATGCCAATTACAAGTTCACATGGAGTCCACGCATGGTAATAGGAAGAGTAGTTCCTTTTGCTTAAAAATCAACAAGGAACACAACATTTAAAAAAAATGTTCCATGCTAGTTTTAAAAAGGTGAAAAATTGGACAAGTTGGTTATACCTCTCACAACTTCTTTTCTTTTAAAGAACACCCTGATGTGAAGAATGTCATTTGACTTAAACACCCAAATTTTACTATGGCCCTCCCTAATATAACTTAGGTTAATAAACTCACTTTTTAAGATGCTAAATCTTCTGGTGAAGAAGAAATGCAAAAGAAATACACAAAACATTTTCTATACTTCATCAGTTTATCTCCAAACAGCTACACAGAATTGGCATAGAATATGACTGTGATGTGTAACCCCCTACACACACACACACACACTAAATATCCATGATGGAATCTTTTTATGTATTAGTACCTTTAAGTAACCATTTTGCTGGTAGTTCACAATATACAGCTCTGAAACTATAATGGCCAGTGTGAGAGCAAGTAAAATTCACTGTGAAATTATTCAGATCAATCTGTGCATCTCGGAGCCTGTCAGTACAACTAACTAAACTCATTCTTGCTTATTACTTCTCAATGCCCATTAGTGCTGAGTATGCACAAGTATCATCAGAAGTAAGCAAACAGCTACATCACAAGCAAAAATGGCAATTTTGCATCCACACTTTTTTACACTTCCATGGTAGGCAGTACTCATAGTGGGGATTACATGAATCTGTGGTGTTCTATAGATAACAGGGATTAGTGCTGTTTAATGAGCCTAAAATTAAGGCTCAATAAAAACTGCAAACTATTAAGGAAGCAAGTAACAGCCAGGAAGGTTACAGAAACTTGCTTCATGTACTAGTAAGTCTTTGAAATCTGAATGCCTAAGGTGCAGTTATTTCATGCTTAGATTCTCACCTTCCTCACAAAGATTCTGTACCTTGCACTACATTAAAACCATGATGCAAAATAATTCAGTAAACATTGTTTGCATACACTCAACTGCCTTAGTTCATTTAAATACAAACCACAGAGGCGCACTCTTATTTTAGTGGGATCACAGGGCAGAGTAACAATGAGCAATTCTATTACAAACTTTCAAAGTGTGATCAAAGCTTTTATCGGAGCAGATAAACTAGTTTGGATAAAACAACCAAATCATAGTCCAGAATTTAAACCTGAACCTTTGACATATGTATGATTTTTGGTGTTTTTTCTTTTACTGTTTGCCTAATTCTGCACTTCCATGTTTCAGAACTAAAATAATATAAGTAAATCTATTTTTACTGGCTATTGATGGCCCATGGAATCAAAGAGTACTAGAAGACTTGTGAGAAAACTGGTTATAAGATTCAGATTAAGGGCCAAATCTGTGGATGCTCATATCACCCAAACCTCTGAACAGTTAAATGCATCTTCACTAGTTTTAATGGTCCACCTTACCAAAAAAAAAGAAAAAAAAATCAAGCTGAAATCACATTTGCTGAATAAATTAATCTCCAGATAACTATAATGGCCTATGCAAAGCACTCCGTGGAGATGATACGAGTTATCAAGAAACAGAGATACTAGAAAACCATAATGGAAAGTAATGAAGTATGTATGCTATGTATTCCCTATATTCATTATTCCCTTGCATACTGAAAACACCTGGTTTATCTTTTGCTCCAGATTAATCACTTAAGCAGTGAAATAGATTTCTGAGTACCTCAAAGAAATGATTAAGTTCACACTCTGATAGACCGAATGTTCACAATACATATGATGAAGCTCATTCCTAGCCATTTCGCTCTAGTAAAATTTGAATACTGCAATACATGAATGCCTAAAAATTAACCATTAAGCATACTATATTTATCACATAGCTATCTACTTAGTAGCCACAACTCAGATGCTTAATAAGGTTTGTGTTTACTTACCCTGGGGACAGAATTGGAAGAAAAGTGATGGTACATTGATCAAACAGATTATCTTGGTGTTTCTGCTAAAATTATCAGCAGTGAAATGGTTAATGTTGGCATTCAAATTGGCACAGTTCGGCTTCAGATTTAACACCCACTGTGACGTTTGTGGTGGTTCATTCCTTTCAGAACTATTATTTCAGGCTAAAAAGCAAAACACTGGGTCATATTTAGAAGGATTTCTTCACAATCACAGGATCTGACTCCATCTAACATAGGAAAGAGCACTCAGCACCTAACCCAACTTGAAAAATTGCAAATTAGCAGTGTTAGATGTTAGTCTCTCCTATTGAAGCTATGCCATTGTGTCTAAATCATTAAAAAGTCATTTGAGCAGGGACGTGAATGTGGGTCTCCTCTCCCACGTGTGCCCTAACCACCAGGCTAGAGAGTCATTTTCACTCACTCCCTCTAGCACAGTGACTATTCAATTATTTTAATCATAGTGGAACAGCTTTGACAGGAGAGGTTGAGCAAGACCCAACCTGGAATATCCTACAATCCAGTGGTCAAGGCACTCTCCTGCAACATGGGAGACTCAAATTCAAATCCATCTCTGCATCAGGGCACAGTGGGAACTGTGGTCCTGCACATGTCAGGTGGGTGCCCTATGAAGTGGCTATTCCCCTCATTTTGTGAATGGCTCCTTACTCCCAAAAACATATGTTCTGGATAAAATTATTCAGCAAATTCATATCAAATTTATTAATAGTTTCAAGTAAACCAAAACAACACTTTTGGGTGAATAAATTATTTGTTTTAAAAAACTCACCCAAATCAACTGGTAAGGTACAATAATCAAAACACAAACACCAACATGACTAGACAAAAATGTAAAGTATTTTACTTCACGTGCAGCACAGTCACAATTAGTACATGGCTTATTAGCTATGTCATAGCACAGAATAGATCCTCAATTGCTTAAAACTTCACTATTAAACATTTTTCCATGAAAATGTGCCTTTTTATTTAAATTCATTGTCAGTTATGTCTGTCTCCACTTTAGGCACATTCCACATTGTTAATTTTTTCTTACCACAGAAGAATTACTACATCCAAAAGAGACCTCCTAAATCTCGTGAGAACTCACCAGCATTGTTTAGAGACGTGAGCACAGGATTGCATGTCGGCAGGTTCAGAGACCTAATTCTGGCTCTGTCACTGACCCACTGTATGATCTCAGGCAAATCATTTCAACCCTGTACCTCAATTTCCCCATTTGTAAAATGAGAATAACACTATTTATCTACTTAACTCGCAAGGGTGTTGCGAGGATTAATTGATGACTAATGTCCTTGTATAAACCATAATATAATATTTCACATTTATACTTGAAATCTAAAGTTTTCTGGCCTGATTCTGATCTCACTTATGCCTATGTAATTCCACTGACTTCAACAGATTTATCAGAGTGAGCGGTGAATCAAGCTGTTAAAGATCATACAGCAGAGATATGTAACAAAACAAAAAAAATGGTTAAAAAATGAGTAAATCCTTTTCTTGCTTTCCCAACTCAGATACAGTAAAATAAATTTTGCTTATTTAAAAAAATAATCTTCTTTAGACTGAAGCAAAGCATGGGAAATTTCAGTCAACAGGAGAATCTTTTATAATGGTGTAAGATAATTTGTAGGGCTACCATGAAAAATATATGTCTTGTTTTCTAGTTGAAACCTTAGACTTTAATCATATAACATGATGCCTAAGATTTTAAAGCCTTCCCCCGAAACAAGCCCTCTCCCCGACTGTCGTTCCTGCTGTTCAAGTATATTACAAATCATTAGTATATCCACCACCATCTCCACCACCTATTATACAGTGCCCATAAATTTCCAGTGTATTTTGACAGGTTGTGGGAGGACGGGAGCAGCAGCTATACATTTAACACACCAATTTTTGCTTAAGGACTTGATGTGGGAAAGCAGAGAACCCCCTGTGCAGCATTCAGGTGGGATTTTTGGCACCTATCAAGGCCAGAGTTTGGGATGTTTCTTTGGCTTTTAATCCTAGCAGGCAGTTTAAGCTTTTTGTATTGGGTGGAGAACGCATCTTCTTTTCATTCCTCCTCCTGAGCAGGGGTGATGATGACTTAATTTGGTGGAGAGCAGGTGATGAATTCTTCATGCCTCGCTCCAGCAAGCTCTGACAACTGGCTGCCTCACTATGCGACATCCCACCATCTGCCCCTACATACAACAGAGAATTATATTAATGTATCTGCTGGAATAATACTAGTAAAGTACTTCACAATGTTGACATTTAAAGCAAATTATTAGGCTTCAAATGTAACAGTGTTGAGAGAAACAGGAAAGTTCAAACATCTTAGAGCTATTGTTTCAGGCCTACTGCAGACTCAGTAAGACAACACTGTAACAGTTTACAATCTATTCTCATTTGGAAGATTTTCTTTGCAATCATAAAAACTAGACTTTTTTTTTAATTTAAACCTTAGATTCTGGAACACAATTATGAAGCAAATTCAGAAAAGGACAATTATATTGTAATTTACACAGCCACAATCACATTACATATGAAGCCCTGCTATCATATCTCCCTCCATTTGTACCAGACTTCCCCTGAAGAGATACATGTCCCTCCACAACTTGGAATGCCTCACTGGGAAAACATTTGTGGTATGATTCATTTGATGTACTTTAAACGATCATCTCTCCAAGATTAAAGCAGTTAAGTCTCTCAGAACTTCAGTTCAGTAGTAATAGGGCGACTGAAGTCTACCACTGGGAGAGAGGAATAAAATGAACAAAAATGCTTCTTGCCTTTGTGCTTCAAAGACGACAAGAGATATTTTAAAAGTCACCATGCTGCATTCACAGTCAGCTACATCAATGGTGCAAGCATCTCCCTGCTAACATTTTGATTGTATAGTCCTCATCCGTTACTGTAACATTACTTATTCTTCTATTATAAAAACAGCAAACAACTATTTGTGGAATTTAATTTTTGAGAAATATTTGTAAGGTAACAAATAGCTTCTTCAGAGATAATATATACAGTAAAATGTTAGTTTAGCATTGCCATCTATATTCCTAAAACAATACAGTACTACTCTAAGGGCACGTCTTCACTGGCAACACATCAGCGCTTTAATGTGGCTTGTGTAGTCACGGCAGCGCTCTCCCAGCGCTCTAAAAAACCCACCTCCATGAGGGGAGTGGCTTCCAGTGCTGGTGCACTGTCTACACTGCCACTTTACAGCACTAAACTTGCAGCGCTCAGGGAGGTGTTCTTTCACACACTTGAGCGAGAAAGTTGCAGCGCTGTAAAGTGCCAATGTAGACAAGCCCTAAAGAGGTCAACTTATAGTGAAGCACTGAAATTAACATGTACTCAACACTTCCTGCATTTATTCTTTTTCAATACATTTGTAGGAAATGGTAGAGCTGTAAAGATTTGGATCACTATGTAAGCATGCCTGAACAAAGACTGAAGCTACAGTCTTCAGGAAAACAAGATGCAGACTACTGAAGACTGGGAAAGGCATAGTTTGCCATCTGGCTACAGCTGCCTGACTGCAAGCAGAAATAGTGAGTGAATCCAACAGTCCTGACTGGTGGATGTGACAGCACAGTAAATATCTTGGGTTAGCTTCTTCCCCAGCTAATGCACGGAGTGAGGGAGATGCAGACTGCGCACCCTTGTTCTAAGGATGGCTGCTGTGCTTGGAGATGGAAATTCACTGCTACCATGCACCAGAGACTCCACCAGGGGAAGGCAGCTTTAATCTCTGTCTCTCTTTCTGAAGAACCCTGACAATGAGGCAGCAGCAGGGATAAGCTGAGTCAGTGCATCCCCTCAACACCTATGCTATGCTCTCTCATCCAAGTATTGACTCAGATTGAAAATTGGGCAATCTGGCCCATTGTCTTCTACTATGTTTTAGTGGAATCCCATGAATCCCTGCCCCGCTCCCTCCATTTCTCACCCCTCTGCGTTCCAATCAGGCTGTCTGAATGCTTGCAACAGACACACTGAGAGTAGGATTGCCAACTTTCTAGTCGCATAAAACTAAACACCGCTGCCCTGCCCTAAGGCGCTGCCCCTACCCAGACACTTCTCAGAGGCCCCATCCCCCATTCACTGCATCCCCCCTCCCACCATTGCTCGCTCTCCCTCACTCACTTTCACTGTGCTGGGGCAGAGGGTTGGGTGTGGGAGGGAGTGACGCCAGAAATGAGGTTTCAGGGTGCAGGAGGATCTCCAGGTTGAGGCAGGAAGTTGGGATGCAGGAGGGGGTGAGGCCTCTGGCTCAGGGTGCAGGCTCTGGAGCTGGGTTAGGGATGAGGGGCTTGGGGGTGCAAGAGGGGGCTCTGGTATTGGGCAGCAAGTTGGGGTACAGGAGAGGATATTGGGTGCAGGTTCCGGGACAGAGCTCAGGACTAGGGCAGGGCTGTGGGCTCCGGAAGGGAATTAGGGTGCAGGAGAGGGATCGGGACACAGGCTCCAGCCGGGTAGCTCCTAGTCAGCAGTGCAATGGGGCTAAGATAGGCTCTCTGCCTGCCCCGGCTCCGCGCAGCTCCTGGAAGCGGCCAGCATGTCCCTACAGCCCCTAGGCAGAGGGGCGAGGGAGCTCTGTGCACTGCCCGCGCCCACAAGTGCCACCCCTACAGCTCTCATTGGCCACAGTTCCTGGATAATGGGAGCTGTGGAGCGGGCTCTGGGGGCAGGGGCAGTGCAAGGAGCTTCCTCGATCACCTCTCCACCTAGAGGCTGTAGGGACATGCCAGCCACTTCTGGGAGCTGCATGGAGCCAGGGCAGGCAAGGAGCCTACCTTAGCCCTGCTGCACCGCCAAGCAGACTTTTAACAGCCCAGTCAGAAGTGCTAACCGGAGCCACCAGGATCCCTTTTTGATTGAGTGTTCTGGTAAAAAACCAGACACCTGTCAACTCTAACTGAGAGGGCAACAGAGACCATCTCTCTATTCTCAGTTTCTTCTGACACCACAGCAGTCCCAAGCAAATGGAAAGAACAATTGCAGGAAATGTACTGTTCAGCCCCATGTCCCTGGACTGCAGCATACCCAGTGAATGCCCAAAGAATTTGGCTGGTAAACTTTAACAAGTCTCTACTAAGAATGTGTGAATTGAGATTTTTTTCCAGAGATTTATAACCTGACTATTGTCTGTTACAGCTATCCCCCTATTCCATTTTGTTTCTTACAGCTGTCCCCCGACTCCATTTTGTTTTTGTTCTCCTCCTGTGGCCGCCCTTCCCTGGCTGTTAAGTTGTTTACCAGGGCCACTGCCCTTCTCAAAGGGAGGGCCCCTTAAGTTGTTTAACAAGAGCCATTGCCCTTCTCAAAGGGATGGCCACTTGTGCTGCATGCTAAATGGGACCACTGCCCTGTTCAAGGGTTAGTCCTGTTATCACCTCGTTGAACCTAGGCTCGGTGTAGGGCAGGCAATGTCCAGAGCTGCAAGACCTATTGTGTTTTTAAGATCCTGGGCATGAGTCATAGGCCTCATGCGCTTTTGAGTCACCTATTGCACAGGACTCTGCCCAGACATGTTTCTGTGCTCATCTGCAGTTTTTCCCTGTGCCTCCTCCCCTGTGACAGAGGAAGCCTATCAGGATTACTGGCAGGAAACTGCCTGAGTCTGCCTTTAAAAACAGACATTTTTGAAACAAACATCAGAAAGGTTCCTGCATTGCTGCCTGGTCTGATCAGCCAGGGGTTTTGGGGGGTCCTTTCTCCGCTCTCGTTTTTTTTTGAGCGTACCCCCGGTTTTTGAACCCCCCCCCCACGAAGAACGAATTGCTACCTGAGAGATCTCCTGATTATTGAGACTGTACCGAGCCCTTCTTGCTGCTTCTTCTGTTGCTGCTGCTTCTGCCTTTGCTGCTGCCTTGGGGACTGGTAAGAATCCCTCTGTGAAACTTTCCCTACTTTTATTTTATTATTTTAGCGACTGGCTCTGTTTCCCCAGCACGCAGACTCAAGCTAAACCTTGATCTGTGTCTTAAAACCTCTCAAACTCCGCGGCGCTTTGCTGCTAAAAATAAGTTTGTGCAGCTGCTAAGCTCTGCTCCTGTGGGCTTTGCCTCGGGGCTCCCTGCTTTCAGCTGTATCCATTGCTGCAGCCACCATCCCTTGGCTTCCTTGGGAGCTGGATCCTGGGCACATACCACTCTGCCGTCTGTGACTTCCCCATAGCATAAGGTACACCATAGGTTTTGGTTTTTTTAGTTTAATAAGTCATAGTTTGTTAAGATTGTAGAGCTAGTAAGTTCACCTGCCTTGTTACAGTTTACTGTTTTCTTGCTCCGTATAGTTGCTTGTTATAGTTGTGCTTAGAATTGTGATATTTGTTGTTTTGCCTAGTCGTTGCTTAAGATAGATAAGGTTTTTGCTGCTTAAATTCGTATTCCCACTGTCCCGATCTCTCCCTGAACTTTCCCGTGTCTGTTTTTCCCCTGCTTCAATCTCCCCCTCTGTGTGCTTCTCCATGTCTCCCTGTTATAACCCTTTGCTGCTTTTTCCCCCGCATCTGCACTCTCTCCGAACTTCCCAAACCCCTTGCTGCTTCTCCCCCTGTATAACTTCCCAAACCCTTTGCTGCTTTTTCCCCCGCATCTGCACTCTCTCCGAACTTCCCAACTCCTTGCTGCTTTCCCCCCGCCCGCATCTGCATCACCCTCCGAACTTCCCAAACCCCTTGCTGATTCTCCCCCTGTGAAACTTCCCAAACCCTTTGCCGCTTTTTTTTTCTTTGTTTTTGGTGTCCGCTTGTTGCTTAAACCTCTCTCTAGCCCTTCTTTACACTTCTCTGCTGCCCCTCCCCTACCGAAGATCACCATCACAGTGCTCAGTTGTCCTTACCCTGCAGGGCTTCAGAGTCTCTCGCTGCTTCTAGCCGCACTCTCCTCTCATCAGTTGCCACTGATCATTCACTCCCCTCCCCCCTCCTGTTCCTTGACCCAGCCTTTAGGTACACTCTTGCAGATTATCTGCTATCCTAGCCTCACAAATTAAGTCATTACTTTTCTTTTATATCGTTACATTGCATAATTTCACTTATCACCCATATTGTATTATTGCACTGTGATTCACATTTTACTTATAATTATAACACCTCATTGGTTGCTTCCACTTTTCTGATATACTTTGTATTTGCATTGATACCATTTTGTTACATTGTGTATAAGGCCACTAACCACTTAATACATTCTGTCTAAGATTGTTGACCATTTTATATAGAAGCTACCATTTTATTTTGCATTTCTTTTGATACGCTTATTGACTGTACTGTATCCCACTGTGCTGAACCCCACTTACTGTACCCCACTGTAAGAACTCCCTACATTGTTCAATAAGAAGAACTCCCCCATCATTGTCTATTGTAAACACCCTATACACCCCATCCCATCGTATTTCATTGTTAAATTCGCACCACTTCCTTTTTCCTTTAATAAAGAAATTAATTGGCACCCCACCTGTGTGGTAATTGCTCCCCAAGATCTCATATACCTGCAGGCAGGGACAACTATATTTGGGTAAATTTTCAGAAGGCTGGCGAAAGACATGTCCTTGACACCAGGGCACCCCCGTGCCAAATCTTAAGCCTTTGTTCCAAAAAGCTTCACAACAAAATGGTTGTATCATTTTTTTAAGCACTGGCAAAGCAATATATTTTGGCTGAAACTTTCCAAAAAAAGTTGAGCCTGATGCAGACACCTAGCATGGGAAATTTTAATCCAATCTGGCAAAACTATTAAAGCAATTGAAATCAGGGCCTTATAATGGAAAGTGTGGGGCAACCTTAACTACAGGCAGTGCTAGCAGCTCTGCCTACCATGAGATCTATAAAACAGCTATAAAATCATTAGTGGCTTCATGGTGGGTTTATAATCAAGTCTCCTGCACAATTTGTGGCTTGGTTTAATACCAACACATTAATATCTATTCTGCCATCATCAACAAACACAAGCACAAGAAATAAAATGTCCTTGCAACACCACCATCACTCTAGTAATTATTCATGTTCCCTGGTCCTCCCACTCACCCCACCCCACCTAAACACAAATGAAATGTAGATTTCTTAGTATGGAAATTCATTAATCTTAAATCAAGCCAAACAAACATTTTCCGCAACTTCCTGCTCCCCCAACAAAACACCAAATGTGCTGTCTAATGACAATACCAAAGGTCATAAGTACTAACATCCAGATGATTAATGAATGTTTTGAGCAGAAAACGGCATAAGAAATGCATGTGATATATTTATATATTTATCTGTTTGTCAAATCAAATGACAAATCAATACCACCTCTGTGGATGTACACACTTCACATTTATTGTATTTGATTTTCTCATTTTAAATTCTATCAGTGGACCATTGGAATACTAAAATGTAAAAAGACCTTAATTCACTATGAGTGATTGTCAGAAATAAATCTGATACAAAGCGGATATCAACAGCTCTTAGAACATACTTTGTCCAAGGGATCTGTATATTTCCCTATTCCCTTCAAGTAAATATTTGGGAGAAAATAAAACATATTCGTCTTATGAACTTAAAAATCTACATGATGTTGCTATAGTCTTTGTCCACCCTTCCCCACCCTAAATTCCACAATGTTTTATGACATCTGTTACAACACCTTGCCTTAACTTCCACTGTAAACTCTTCATCAGGGACAGTGGATGAAATCCGGAACCCAGTGAAGTCAACAGGAGTTTTGTCATTTCATTCAGTAAGGCTAGAATTTCATCCCGTTATCTTTTATCTGTCTGTGAAGTGCCATGCATGTTTATAGTGCTATATAAATAATAGTAATAAAATATCAAGCATAATTTGTTCATCAAAATCAGCAGTCTGGAGCTCCTAAAGTGATAGACCAGAACCAAAAGACCAAAAACTTGATTTTCATGCACAATCTACATTGGGCTGAGCATTGAGGACATACATACAGACTGCAGAGGAAGAACTCTTCTGCCACTGAAGACACAGAGCCACTTTATAAATGAAATAAAGACTAGCACAAACCCATTTCACCAGGGAATCTAAAGTACAGCAGTGTGACCAACACACCACCCTAATACTCACTTTAAACCTATATTACAAACCCACCCACACACCCACACTCACAAGATAGAAACCTTTAAACTAATCCAGTGGGACATATTCTATATTCGATATCAAATTCAACTAGCATAGTTCCTCCAAAATAAACTAAATGCTCTTGCTGAACTGAATACTTGCCTGGAAACAACGGGGCAAATATTGCCTTTGGGGCAGAATCCAGCCCGGTCCTAGTAAAATTCAGCTGCCTCATTCTTGACCGAATCATGGACAGTGATAGACTTCTTAAGCACTGAACTTGCTGTAAACATGAACCATAAAGAGAGGGCCCTGGTCATCAGAAGCCTTTAGCTCTTGAAGTAAGTCCTAGACAGGGCAGTATTTTATATTCAGAGGACTGCATGACACAAAGCCCCAACAGATACAAATTTCAGTAAGTTAGAAAGATCTACAACTATATCCAGGGCCGGATTTCCTATTAGGCACAGTAGACATGTGCCTAGGTGTGCATTACCACTCTAAAACTGAGTGCAACACAAAGGTCAGCTGTAGGCGAGGGGAGTAGATGCTGTGTCTAGAGGCACAAGGTGTAAATCTACATCTATAACTAAGGCCTCACATGGCTTTTTTTTTAATCTCTTGAATGGGATTAATGTATATCAAAGCTGGGCAACAAACTTCTGAAAAGGAGTAAAAAATATTAGCCTCTGTGCATAGTGCTAATACATACATAAATTTTGTAGTACAGTCACCATTATGTTAAGCTCCACAGAAAATGCACATCTAGAGAAAGAAAAAGTTAATTTTAACCAGATAATCCATCCTACATTAAAATTAGAAACACGCTGTAATTTGTAGTGTAGCCATAACCTAAGGGGAGCTAGGAGGTATGATTTCTAGCTTATGTAGATACATGTGCCCTTGCTCTGCTTGAGCTATCGTGGTAAGGATAGCTGCCTGAGCATGCACCTGGGAATTTGGACAGGGTTGCACTTGCAACTGCCCATGACTGTACAGCCACATATCTATTTTCAGTGCGTAACCCTAACCCTAACCCTAACCCTAACCCTACCTGAGCTGGGAATCAGCTGCTTTGTAGACATAGCCTAAAAGGTCTCCTGGTGCCCTACTGCACCACTGAGGGTCTGTACTGCCTCCATCACAAGTCTGTGTTTAAAAGCCACAAAAAATACCCACTATATGGCCAAATCGAGTTTCCTTTACATCTGTGACAGCAGTCTCCAAATATAACAAATTGAAAACTAGAAATGGAGTAATGTATAGCTAGCCACTTTTAAAATATTATTGAACAGATGCAGACGTATAACTTATGTTACTGTTTCAACTGAATTAATATACCAAAAGAAAAGCATTGTGAATTTGAAAAAAGTGTCCATTTACAAATACAAAGAGTATTTTATTATATGCTTTTTAGTGCTTTTATGAATTACCAGAGAGAAGGTTTGAAGAAGGTTTCCATTTGCAATGCAGCAGAAACCAATTAGAAGAATAACTAGTCTGTTGAAAGGAGCAGGATAAAATGTGAATGATCAGGGTATGTCTACACTACGAAATTAGGTCGAATATATAGAAGTCCATTTTTAGGAAGCAATTTTATATAGTCGATTGTGTGTGTCCCCACTAAGTACTGTAGCCTAGTGTCGACCTTCCGCTGCCCATTGGAATTCTGAGTTGAGCTCCCAATGCCTGATAGAGCAAAAAACATTGTTGCGGGTGGTTTTGGGTGCATGTCATCAGTCGCCCCTCTCTCCGTGAAAGCAATTGTTTTGCACCTTTTTTCCATGTAAATGCCATACTGCTTTCAACAGCAATCCTACTGCACCATCTAACTGTCATCATCCAACCAGGGCTTCTGCTTCAACTCTGGTCTCCTGGGGCTGTGAATCCACCTCACAGGTCCTCTCGTCGTTCTTTATAAATATCTATTCTCGTGGCATCCCGTCATCATCCACCTCTTCTGCTGCAACTCTGCTCTCCTGCTCTTGCCTTGATAGCGAATTTCTCCAGGTTGTCTGTCATTGGCTCCCAGGAACGTGTGTTCATCGGGAAATGTGTGCGGTGCCGACCATCATCATCCACCGCTTCTGCTGCAACTCTGCTCGCCTGCTGACGCCATACCATGGCAAGCACGGAGCCCGCTCAGCTTACTGCTGCTGTTGTGAGCATTGTAAATACCTCGCGCATTATCCTGCAGTATGTGCAGAGCCTGCAAAAGTAGGGGAGGAGGCAACGACAGCACGATCACGATAGTGATGAGGGCATGAACACAGACTTCTCTCAAAGCAAGGGCCCTGGCAATTTGGAAATCATGGTGGTAATGCGACAGATTCATTCCGTGGAACACCAATTCTGGGCCTGGGAAATGAGCACAAACTGGTGGGACCGCATAGTGTTGCGGGTCTGGGATGATTCCCAGTGGCTTCAAAACTTTCGCATGCGTAAGGGCACTTTCATGGAACTTAGTGACTTGCTTTCCCCCGCCCTGAAGCGCAAGAATATCAAGATAAGAGCAGCCCTCACAGTTGAATTACCGTTGGGGGTGTTGAAATGCCTATAGTTATCCTTGGGAACCCAGCCTACCCCTTAATGCCGTGGCTAATGAAGCCATACACAGGCATCCTGGATAGTAGTAAGGAGCAGTTCAACTATAGCCTGAGCAAGTGCAGAATGGTGGTAGACTGTGCATTTGGAAGTTTAAAAGCTCACTGGCGCAGTTTACTGACTAGGTTAGACCACAGTGAACCAATATTCCCATTGTTATTGCTGCTTGCTGTGTGATCCAAAATATCTGTGAGAGTAAGGAGGAGACGTTTATGGCGTGGTGGGAGGTTGAAGCAAATCGCCTGGAGGGAGATTACGGTGTGACAATTCTGTTTGTTTCTCCTTGATGAAAACCCGCTCACTTGGTTGAGTACTTCTCTGTAAGCCAACCAACTTCCCCATTCGATCACCGCTTTCAGAGGCAAGAAAGTCATTCTTGTTTCAAAATCATGCATTCTTTGTTAATTCATCAGACAAATAGGAGGAAACTCGCAAGGTAGCTCAGGAGGGACGGGTGAGGAGAGAAGCACCAGGTAGGGTGATGGATGAGGGAAGGAGGGAAGGACAATGCCACACTACAGTTCAAAACTTATTGAATGCCAGCCTTCTGTTGCTTGGGCAATCCTCTGGGGTGGAGTGGCTGGGTGACCGTAGCCTCCCCTCTGCGTTCTTGGGCATCTGGGTGAGGAAGATATGGAACTTGGGGAGGAGAACAGGCGGTTATACAGGGGCTGCATCGGTGGTCTGTGCTCCTGCTGCCTTTCCTGCAGCTCCACCAGATGCCTGAGCATGTCAGTTTGCTCCCACATTAGGCTCATTAGCCCCTGGGATGGAGAGGATAGGGGGAGCGTAGAAACATTTGCAGCTGCGGGAGGATAAAAAAGGGAGAGTAGTATTTAAAAAGATCCCTTTGCTCTCTAAAATAAGACTATTTCACACTGAATCAAGCAATTCACATTACATAGCACATGTGCTTCACTCCCCTTCACCCAAACCACCACCCCACCTCTCAGCCAAACGTCAACAGCTCAGCATGAACGGGCCTTCACCCACAGCATGACAAAGACTTTCAGAGTACCTCCAGAAGAGCTTCATGGAGATGTCCCTGAAGGATTTCTGCTCCATCCCCAGACACATTAACAGACTTTTCCAGTAGCTATACTGGCCATGAATGCATCCCAAGTCTTCAGGACAAATTAATCATTAAAACATGATTGCTTTTAAACTCTGTATTATATTTACAAAGGTACGCTCACCAGAGGTGCCTTCTCCGGCTTCATGGTCCAGGAACCCACTGTGGGAGGGTTGGGAGGGTACTGGCTCCACGGTGATGAAGAGTTCCTCGCTGAGGGGGAGAAGGGATTCTCCTCTTGCCTGCTGCATGCTTGCCTACTGCACAGATTCTTCTCCCCATACAACGATCAAATCCAGTTCCTCCTGTTCAGTCCATGCTGGAGCTCTTTTGCAACTCTGGGACTCCATGGTCACTTGTGTTGATGAGCTCTGCATGGTCCCCTGTGCTGATCAGCTCGCCACGCTGGTCAAACAGGATATGAAATTCAAAAGTTCCCGGGGCTTTTCCTGCCTACCTGGCCAGTGCATTCAAGTTGTGAGTGCTGTCCAGAGCTCCCGGAGGCCAAAAGTATTGCATCCACACTACCCCAAATTTGACCTGGCGATGTCAATTTCAGCCCTAATCTCCTCATCAGGAAGGAGTACAGAAATCAATTTTAAGATCCCTTTAAGTCGACAAAAATGGCTTCGTCATGTGGATGGGTGCAGGGTTAAATTGATCTAACACTGCTATATTT
Source organism: Gopherus flavomarginatus (assembly GCF_025201925.1). NCBI lineage: Eukaryota > Metazoa > Chordata > Testudines > Testudinidae > Gopherus > Gopherus flavomarginatus. The sequence continues at coordinate 61,516,217 of NC_066619.1, forward strand.
GACCTAAACTCATAGTGTAGATCATGGACTAGTAAAATTTACTGTTTACTAAAAAGCAAATCAATAGAATGGATCTGATTCTCTACTCTGTGTTCATTTTTATGCTAGTGTTAATCCATTGATAGAAATAATTTTTTTTATTTCTAGATCTGGATTTAGAAATGATGTTAGAACTCCTATATTTTCCAAAGTGACAAGGGGTCAAATTGATCACTGACACACACTGTGTAATCCCATTAGCCTAATTCTTGTCTCATTGACACCAATGTAAAAAAAGTTTCTCTTGAATTAATTCAGTAAAATTACTTTTGATTTACACTAGGAAGGAGTATTGCAGAAAGGAGTCTGGGGGTCATAGTAGACATCAAGTTAAATATGAGTCAAAAGTGTAACGCTGTTGCAAAAAACGCAAACATCATTCTGGGCTGTATTAGCAGGAGTGTTGTAAGCAAGACACGAGAAGTAATTCTTCCACTCTACTCCGATTAGGCCTCAACTGGAGTATTGTGTTCAGTTCGGGGGCCACATTTTAGGAAGGATGTGGATAAATTGGAGAAAGTCCAGAGAAGAGTAAAAAAATCATTAAAGGTCTAGAGAAAACATGACCTATGAGGAAAGACTGAAAAAAATGGGTTTGTTTGGAAAAGAGAAGACTGAGAGGGGATATGATAACAGTTTTCAAGTATGTAAAAGGTTGTTACAAAGAGGAGGGAGAAAAATTGTTTTTCTTAACCTCTGAGGGTACGTCTACAGTATGAAATTAATTCAAATGTATTCTATTTGAATTTTCGGAAGCGATTTTATACATTCGGTGCTGTGTCCCCCCACTAAAGCGCGTGAACAGTACCAAGGTTAGCATCAAATGTCAGAGCAGTGCACTGTGGGAAGCTATCCCACAGTTCCTGCAGTCCCCGCCACCCACTGGAATTGTGGGTTAAGCTCCCAGTGCATGATGGGGCAAAAACATTCTCACGAGTATTTCTGGGTGTATTCCATCACTCGCTCCTCCCTCTGTGAAAGCTACGGCAGACGCCATACTGACAGCAGATGGTGCAGTACGGTGCACCGCCTGTTTCCTAGTACTATGAATCCACCTTGCATGTCCTCTCATCTTTCTATCTACTCTTTTATCTAACCATTTCCCATCTTTTTCGGATACCATGAACCGAGCAGCACAGCTTCCACCGCAAACTCTGCTCTTCTGCTCTTACATCGCTAGCTAATTTTTCCATGTTGTCTGTCCTGGGCTCGCGTGCAAGCTACAGAAGGCAACAATTCCCTGTTATTTTTCAGCCATCATGAACTGAGCTGCACAGCTTCCACCGCAAACTCTGCTCATGCTTCCGCTGCAAACTCTCCTGCTCTTGCAGCTCTAGCAAGCTTCCCAACTCCATGAAAGGTACAGAAGACAACCATTTACCACCTTTTATTGGCCATCTTGAACTGAACAGGCCTCCTATGTTTTGCGCTCTTTTTCCAGGATTACCTGTGCAGGTGCCATAGCATGGCAATCATTGAGCCCGCTCAGCTCTCCGCTGCAGTTTTGACCATTGTAAATACCTTGCGCATTATCCAGCAGCATGTGCAGTAGCTGCAAAACCGAGTTAGGAAGCGATGATAGAGGACATGGACACAGACATTCCTAGAAGCACAGTATGTGGCAATTGGGAGATCATGGTGGCACTGGGCCAGGTTCATGCCACGTAACGCCGATTCTGGGCCCGGGAAACAAGCACAGACTGGTGGGACCACACAGTGTTGCAGGTCTGGAATGATTCCCAGTGGCTACAAAACTTTCATATGCGTAGGGCCACTTTCATGGAACTTTGAGACTTTCTGTCCCCTACCCTGAAGCACAAAGACACCAAAATGAGAGCAGCCCTCACAGTTGAGAAGCTTGCAACGCCCAAAAGCTACCAGTCAGTCGGGAGCTTATCTGCGAATCCAGGACTGCATGATCTCCTGTGATGGTGGACTCTGCATGGTCCTCTGTGCTGATACTGACCAAACAGGAAATGAAATTCAAAGATTCCCGGGGCTTTTCCTGCCCACCTGGCTAGTGCATCGGAATTGAGAGTGTTGTCCAGAGCGGTCACAAGGGAGCATTCTGGGATAGTTCCTGGAGGCCAATAATGTTGAACTGCATCCACAATCCCTTTAACCTGGGATTGCGATCTCGATTTAAGCGCTACTCCACTTGCTGAGGAGGAGTACAGAAATTGGATTAAAGAGTCCTTTAAATCAAAAAAACGGTTTAGTCATGTGGATGGAATCATTGGTATTTTTTTCGAATTAACTCACCTAATTCTGAAATAACAGACTAATGTAGACCAGGCCTGAGGACAGGACAAGCAGCAATGGGCTTAAATTGCAGCAAGGATGGTTTAGGTTGGACATTAGGAAAAACTTCCCACTGTCAGGGTGGTTAAGCATTGGAATAAATTTCCTAGGGAGGTTGTGGAATCCATCTGTGGAGATTATAAAGAGCACGTTAAACAAACACCTGTCAGGAATGGTCCAGATAATTAGTCTGGCCAGGAGTGAATAACTGATGAAGTCAGTTATTTCTTTGATGCAATGCTATTTCTTTACAAAAAATTTTACACAGGTTCCATTTCTCTGAACACAGTAGGTACAACAACAGGTGTCCTCGTTTGTAAATCCAAGTCTGTTTTCCAGCCAGTCCTGTGCTCCATGGAGTCTTATCTCTGCTCCTTCTCAGGGCTATGCTACCAGCTGATTTATCTGTTTTTATTATAGATTTCTGAATGCTTTCTTCTTCTGACACACACAGCTGAATCAATCACATTGAGCCCCTTCACTAGGGTTGTCTACTTTCTAATAGCAAAAAACCAACACCTTTGTCCCACCCTTTCACAAAATAACAATCATATTATTGGAGAAAGTGTTTTCAGAGAGCCAGACTCTTACTCTGACTCACATCAAGTAATAATGTATTATGTGTAAGCACATACTGGCACTGAGAATAGCAGAGCTACTAGAGAATAACGGAGCTTCTCGTACAGTAATATAGTACTCAATAAGAACAGGAGTACTTGTGGCACCTTAGAGACTAACAAATTTATTTCAGCATGAGCTTTTGTGAGCTACAGCTCACTTAGAAGTGATCCTTAGAAGTGAGCTGTAGCTCACGAAAGCTCATGCTGAAATAAATTTGTTAGTCTCTAAGGTGCCACAAGCACTCCTGTTTTTTTTGCGGATACAGACTAACACAGCTGTTACTCTGAAACCTGTCATAGTAGTCAATGTAATTAAGGGTGGTTGACATTGACACTCAAAATTTTTATTGATGCTCTAATGGAATAAATGCAACACCTACCATGAAACTGAAATACTTATGAAAAAATGGAAACGCCTTCTACCTTTTATTCTATAAAAAAGTTCAAAAGCATTTAATATGGCAAGTAATTTTCAGATTTGTAATTATCCTGTTTTGGCATATTGTCCATTTAGGTACTCATATGACCCCTATATCTGTAGCATCTGAATGCGATAAACATATTGTGGGTGAAATCAGGCACTAAATCTAATCAGGCACTAAAATCAGACACTCAAATACATTTTTTAAAAGGATAAAAAGTATTTAATTATATGTTTCAATACTGTGTTCATTTAAAAATATATTTTTTCTGTATGTATCCAGCCATATATCCATTTTTCTAGATGGAAACTGGCCTTTGTCTCCATCATCACCAGAAGTTACTACATTTTTTTCTTTGAGTGGAGGAAGGCCAGAGGCAGGAAGGATCAAAAATTTCCTGTGGACAATGGCCAAGTTTTTCAAACTTGAGTGCCTAAGGTTAGGTTAGACACTAATTACAATAAATAAGTTGATATTTTAGAAGTAGTGAGCATGAGCACTGAATAATCTGCAGCTCAAAAAAATTATTTTTTTAAAAATCAGGCCACTGATCTGGATATCTAAATACCATATGGATTCTCCCCTAAGATGTGTTACAGGAATGTAGGAAATCCACAGGACCAGATTTTATTCTAGAATTGTTTAATTGAATACATCACTATGAAAAGGCAGATTTCCATCCAATTCTGAGCAGGGATCGTGAGCAACAGAAGCCATCTACAAACACTGAAAAGCATGCCAGCTATACACCGTGCACCACAGAGGTATGTTACAGTTTAAATAATTATAAAATGTTAAATAGGACAAAATTTCCATTTGTTCTACTACTTACTCTTATTAATGCAATATTTTCACTGCAATAGGTTGTATCGGCACAGAGATGTACATTTAAAAAAGTCTTAGATTTAGGTGCCAGTCCTTTGTCAAAACCTTGAAACACAGAATCCTGCACCTGTGCAAAAATCTCAAGGAAGTTAATAGGACTACAAACAGGTCAGGGGTCCTAGTTAGCAGATCTCAATGCAAGATGCCTATATTATAAAAAGCAATGAGACAAACAACCAGTGCGCAGGCCTGTAAGGAGACTCAGGAAACAAATGAGCTTCTGTCTCGACTAGTAGTCGAAAGCAAATAATACTCCTCTGCTGAGATGGACTACGAGTCCAACAATTTTTGTCTGACAGCCTCCCGATCCTGCCAGGATGCAGCACTCTGCCCTGAATCCCACCTAGAAATTTAGACTTCTTAGCTTGAAATGAGTCAGACAAGCAACATGAGAAAGAGCCTAGAACAACATTAATTTGAAGGACAGATATTGTTAATTCAGTGTTAAGAGCTTCTTACTATTTTCCTCCCACAACTGATGCAGCTACCTGCTATGCTCATCACTGATATGATTAGGAGGAGATTAAAAGAGAAGTAAATCTAGCACTGTTTTCTCCTGAGAATGCTAAGGAAAAGACCCAGCTCCTTATCAAGAAGACTTTAACATGACTGTACCCAGGTCTAAGTGTCCCCATGGGACGAGATAGTAATATGACACTGTAGACAGGGCACTAATTTAGGACTTTAGGCAAGTCAAATCATCTCTCTGTCCATCAGTTTCCCTTCCCTATACTTGTGTGTATCGACTACTTAGAGAGAGTGATCTCTTAGTTGAGCAAAATGGGGCCCAATCTTGAACGGGACTTCCAGGCACTACTGTAATATAAATAATTAATAAAAATAACAATAGGGTATTTCAAACAGGAATTGGGCAAAACATTGTTTGACCCACCCAAATAGTCTGCTGCTGGATTCCTCTCAACATTGCAGCACAAACTTGATTTTATCTGTACCCTGGTGATCTTGAGTGTTTTGTTTCCTGGTTTTAAGTTAGTTAGGTGGGCAGCCAACTGGACGAGGATGCAAGTTACAACAGCAGCTCCGCTCTAACAGGATGGCTGCTATATGACGTGGATCACTCAACTACTAATAGTAATGTTTATTAGATATGACTTTCTTCTGAGTAAGTGCAAAGAATTTTCTATCTAGTTTAACTGAGAAAGTGTGTTTCCTGTCATATATAGTATTTATGTATCGTTTTCATTGTGTATTTGTGCCACAGATCATTGTATCTGAATAATACTGCTGATTTCTCTTAGTTTTTATTAAATTTAATCAGGAAGGTTACCTCACTAAGCTGTGATGGACTCCCTGTTGAGGTGGAAAGCACCAAAGTGGTGTGCTAGACTCTTTTTTTAAAATTATCTTGGGGGATAATACCTTCAGATCACTATTTCCAGGTGAGGAAGCATGGATGATGGAAAAAAGGATGCACTGAAAAGGAAGAACTACCTTTAGACATCCTGATTTTGAGAAGCCCCCTTCCAAATACTAATTACTTTCAGGAGCAAAACTGGCTCAAAGAATCTGTTTTTTCACTGGGATAAGATTCCTTCCCCACAAGATCTGACAACAGGCCTGTCATAAACAGATAGCTAAGGGTTAATGTCTCTTTCACCTGTAAAGGGGTAACACCAGTAACCTGAAACACCTGACCATAGGACCAATCAGGAAACAAGACTTTTTCAAATCTGGGTGGAGGGAAGTTTTGAGTGCGAGTTCTTTGTCCTTTGTCTTGTGTCTGACCCTCTAGGCTATGAGAGTGATTTTTCTATCTCCTGGCTTTCTAATCTTCTGTTTCCAAGTTGTAAGTACAAGATAGTAAGACAATAAGGTTTATATTGGTTTTTTTTTGTATTTACATGTGTGTAGTTGCTGGAATGTGTTAAATTGTATTTATTTGGATAAGGCTGTTAATTCATTTCTTTTAAGCAAATGACCCTGTATTTGTCACCTTAATACAGAGAGACCATTTTTATGTATTTTTTCTTTCTTTTTATATAAAGCTTTCTTTTTAAGACCTGTTGGAGTTTTTCTTTAGTGGGGACTCTAGGGAATTGAGTCTGCAGCTCACCAGGGAATTGGTGGGAGGAAGAAGTCAGGGGGAAAATCTCTTTGTGTTAGATTTACTAAGCCTGACTTTCCATACTCTCTGGGTGAGGGGGGAAGTACTTGTGTTTCCAGGACTGGAAATAGGGAGGGGGGAGTCCCCCTCTTTAGATTCACGGAGCTTGCTTCTGTATATCTCTCCAGGAACCCAGGGAGGGAATACCCGGAGGGGGGAAGGGAAATGGTTTATTCCCCTTTGTTGTGAGACTCAAGGAATCTGAGTCTGGGGGTCCCCCAGGGAAGGTTTTGGGAAGACCACAGTGAGCTAGGAGACCACTGTATAATCCCTGGCTGGTGGCAGCTTTACCAGGTCCCAGCTGGTAACTAAGCTTGGAGGTTTTCATGCTAACACCCATATTTTGGACGCTAAGGTCCAGATCTGGGAAAAATGTTATGACATGGTGGCAGCCGTGGGATACATAGAATCCAGAAGGCAGTAGGAATAATATATTTTTCTTTTCTCTGCTAGGGGCTTTTAAGCAGAGAGGGTTTGGTTTTAAAAGGAACCAGAGAGAATTTTTTTTTCTGTTCTCTCCTGACAGTAGCTTGCATATTAAGCAAGGAACCATTAAGCTGTGACAAACGAGTCTTTTGTCAGACAATAGCACTCCCATTAGGAGTCAATTACCAGCACAATACACATGCAAATAAAGTGGTTTTTCTGGTTTACTTTACCTTTAAAAGATTAGCTAGAGGAAGAAAGGGAAAAAGGCACTGTTGCTAGGCAGACCCCAGGAGGCAACAGAGCCAGCAGTTCAGACAATAAACACCAGAGGGCACCCCAACACAAGAAAACAGGAACCATGCCTTCCAAGACAAAAATGGAGGCCGAAGAACAAATCAAAGAAGCTGAACACAGGCGACAACTGGAACAAAGAGAAAAAGAGGTGGAGCTGAAAGAAAGAGAAGAACAGATCAAACAGGCAGCCCATAAAAGAGAACAAGAAGCCAAAAATGCAGCCCACCACAGAAAACAAGAAGAAGAAGAGGTGGCCCACCGCCGAGAAATGGAAAAAACAACAAAAAGAAAGTGAAGAGAGGGAAAAACAGAGAAAACATGAACTGACTTGGCGCAGGCTGGGCAGCATGCTCCAGCCAATCCTAACAACCCTTCGCCAATTATGGTTCCACATCCCAAGAAATTTCCCACCTACAAGGCAGGTGATGACACCGAGGCCTTCTTGGAAAATTTTGAAAGAGCCTGTCTTGGGTACAGCATCCCTGAAGACCAGTAAATGGTAGAATTGAGGCCACATCTCAGTGGACCTTTAGCAGAGGTGGCGGCTGAAATGCCTAAGAAGAAAATGAACGACTATAAACTTTTTCAAACCAAGGCCAGATACAGAATCGGGATAACCCCGGATCATGCCCGTCGGCGTTTCAGAACCCAAAAGTGGAAACCAGATGTGTCATTTCCCAAACACGCCTACTACGCTGGGAAAAATTATGAGGCCTGAATATCAGGAAACAATGTTAACACCATAGACGAACTGCATCTCCTCATACAAATGGAGCAGTTCTTGGATGGTGTTCCTGAGGACATAACATGGTACATACAAGATGGAAAACCCAAAAATCTCACCGAGGCGGGGGAGATTGGAGCTAGATGGATGGAAGTGGCAGAAAGCAAGAAAGCTACTGTCAAGGGGAGCGAATACCCCAGAGGGCACACCGACAATAAACGCTACAACCGAGGGCAACCAAAGACCCCACCTACAACCCAAGTAAAGCCACAGATGCCCTATTCTTCCACCTCACCAGTCTCCAGTAACTCACCTCGACCCAGTGACCAGTCAGCTGGAAGATGCTTCAAGTGTAATGAACTGGGACATATAAAGGCAAACTGCCCAAAAAACCCCAACCGGGTGCAAGTCATTACACCACCATCACTCAAAAGATCCCCAGGCCCAGAGGCCTCTCAAATACCCTTGGAGCGAAGGGAAAATTTTGAGAGTGGGCGGAAAGAAGGTTACTGCATGGAGAGACACGGGGCACAAGTGTCAGCTATCCACCAATCCTTCGTCGACCCCAATTTGTGTTAGATTTACTAAGCCTGACTTTGCATACCCTCTGGGTGAGGGGGGAAGTACTTGTGTTTCCAGGACTGGAAACAGGGAGGGGGGAGTCCCTCTCTTTAGATTCACGGAGCTTGCTTCTGTATATCTCTCCAGGAACCCAGGGAGGGAATACCCGGAGGGGGAGAAGGGAAATGGTTTATTCCCCTTTGTTGTGAGACTCAAGGAATCTGAGTCTGGGGGTCCTCCAGGGAAGGTTTTGGGGAGACCACAGTGAGCTAGGAGACCACTGTATAATCCCTGGCTGGTGGCAGCTTTACCAGGTCCCAGCTGGTAACTAAGCTTGGAGGTTTTCATGCTAACACCCATATTTTGGACGCTAAGGTCCAGATCTGGGAAAAATGTTATGACAAGGCCTAGTTTATAAGGGCCAGATGAAGGAAACATGCTAACAAACATTCTCTGGAAGGGTCCACCACTGTAAGGAATCCAGGACCAGTGGTGGGACATGGATCAATCCATGCAAAGAGTGAAGAGTTAGACAGTAAACTGTCCTGAGCCACATTTGAAGAGGGCTAAAAGGCAACCTTGAAAATTGGACCACTTGCATGCAAGCAGACATGTGGACCAAGAACCTCAAGCACATCCAAACTGTTGTGTAAAGCTCAGACTGCAGACTGAGACAAAGGTGGTGAATCATTTTAAAATAGCCAGTCTGCAAGCCTGTAGAATCTTATGGGGCTCCAATGAACTTGATAGGCTGAGTGGGAACCAAAGTTTTTCTCACCCCACTGGATATTGCAATTCATAGTACACAGGTTTCACCCTTGAAACCTGTCCAGCCTCCTCTGTTGGAGTCTTCAGTCTTCTGAGTGTCCTTGTTGCTTGCAGCACAAGTGAGGAGGAAGCGAAAAGGCCAGGCTGGGGCCACTGTGTTCTCTTTTATACTCTTAGTCTCATGTGCTTGGAGAACACAAGTCCATGTCTGGCGGACATTGCTGAGTCCCCAGGCGAAGTTGAGCAATTGCACTGGTGTGGCCTTGTCCAAGCATGTCATTGCATTGTAGTTTTGTTTCTGGACAATGGCTGCTGATGGCTGTTCAACACACGCCCAGCCACTGGTTACTTTTTTCTTGTTGCTGCTGGAGAGCTACAATCTGATTGATTCTCCATCTTACAGCATGTTTTAGTGACAACCATACAACACAATCACATAACTTCATATGCACTAAAGATATGTATATTTAGATAGAACAATGACTTTTGGCAGATAATAACCTTTCTCCCGATACCTCACATGGCATGCTTTATATGCAAGATCAAAATTATATATAAATAAGGAATACAGGGATTACTAGGTGCTCCTCCAAGGTATAGAATGTCACAAGAGCAATGTCTGTAACATTGCTCCAGATCAAGGAGTCAAAATCGGGACATCTGGTCACCCCACCACCTTCTGTCCTGGCCTACACAAGGCTAATGCAGAGCATCTCTGCAGTGTGCAGGGAGTTCAGATGCTCTCTAGCATGGTTGCCTGATTAATGCCCCCAAATTTCTAAAGGCCTACCAAAAGAATTAAACTTCTAAATTATGGAAGAAAAATAATAACAAAATGTAATTATGCTAGTTAGTTATAAAAATATTGCTCACACAAAAAGCAAGAAATTTATATTCATATTTTAATTTCAAGTTTAAATAAAATAAGTTATGTTTTTATTCTAATGAATTTGATTCAGAGACTGAGTCAATTATATGGGCATCTTTCTACCTCATAGAACATCATAATATCTTGTTTTATGAACATCAAGCACACTTTGCTAATGTATCTATATACCATGAGGAAGAATAGAGTGATAAGTTATTTTTGAAACAGAGAGCCATATTCAGATCTGTTACACTGGTGTAAATCTGAAGTAACACCATTGATTTAAATTGAATTACTCCAGATTTACACCACTGTAGCTGAGACCTGAATCTAGCCAGGTAAATTTAGACTGATCATGTGATGTGACCAATAAGTCTTTCTTGGAAAGATTCTTAACAATATTATTGTTGCTATTATATTTCCCACACAGCTCCTCGGTATCTATTTCACAACAGATTTAAAGTATTTTTTAGTCAGATTTTCACATCAGACTGGCTCCTCATAAAAGTCTGAATATATGTTATGTTCAGATGGTCTGGTTTTCAATGGGAGCTGCAGATACAGGTTCTGCACCACTGGAAAAAATATATATATATAAAACCGTGTATTCCTATAGGTCAATTTGCCCTGTAAGTTTCCTTTTTTCTAAACTACGGTGCCCAGTGCATGACCCAAATGCAACTTGTGAAGCACTAATATGTAGCCAGCAGCTGTAGACACACTGTATTTGCAAGACTACAACCAAAAAATGGATCAAGTAGAGTTTTTTTTAATGTATGTGCATTATTTATCTCAGGGAAACACTTTTGGGCATATTTGTTCTTAGCCAAACATTACAACCTAACACTTAGGGCTTGCCTACATGGAGACACTTAGGAAAGTTAACCCAGTTAACTAAATCTCCTGTGTGGATGCTCTCATTCAGAAGTAAAGCGTCCACAGTTCACTTTAGCTGTAGCTTCTGAATGAAATCATCCACACAGAGGATCAATATGGTTTAACTAATGCACTTTAAATTCACACCTTCAGTTCATTTGGGTTAACTTTCCTAAGTGTTCCCATACAGACAATGATCCCACACTTTCACAGGCCTTGGGTGGCAGGCCAGTCCTCGCCCACAGGCAACCTGCCAACCTGAAACATATTCTCACCAGTAACTGCACACCGCACCATAGGAACTCTAGCTCAGGAACCAATCCATGCAACAAATCTCGATGCCAACTCTGCCCACATATCTACACCAGCGACATCATCACAGGACCTAACCAGATCAGCCACACCATCACTGGTTCATTCACCTGCACGCCCACCAATGTAATACACGTCATCATATGCCAGCAATGCCTCTCTGCTATGTACATCGGCCAAACTGGACAGTCACTACGGAAAAGGATAAACGGACACAAATCAGATATTAGGAATGGCAATATACAAAAACCTGTAGGAGAACACTTCAACCTCCCTGGCCACACTATAGCAGACCTTAAGGTGGCCATCCTGCAGCAAAAAAACTTCAGGACCAGACTTCAAAGAGAAACTGCTGAGCTTCAGTTCATCTGCAAATTTGACACCATCAGCTCAGGATTAAACAAAGACTGTGAATGGCTTGCCAACTACAAAACCAGTTTCTCCTCCCTTGGTTTTCACACCTCAACTGCTAGAACAGGGCCTCATCCTCCCTAATTGAACTAACCTCATTATCTCTAGCTTGCCTGCATATATACCTGCCCCTGGAAATTTCCACTACATGCATCCGACGAAGTGGGTATTCACCCTCGAAAGCTCATGCTCCAAAACGTCTGTTAATCTATAAGGTGCCACAGGATTCTTTGCTGCTTTTACAGATCCAGACTAACATGGCTACCCCTCTGATACTTGACCCCATACAGACAGGCCCTTAAAGACACTTTTCAGGCCAATAAGCCATTAGAAGTATTAGTACTGCATTTTATTCAACTACTGAAAACATAACTTACACAACACATATAAAACCACATTTATCAGCATATTCTTACCTCCACGATCCCGCGCTGCTAAATTTTGACCCCTTTTTAATGTAATGTCCAACTGGTACATTCCGGAATCAGCCAAGGGAAAATCTGCATTACTAGTTCCAATTGTATTTGTTCTCTGAAAGGCAAAAAAACCACAACAAAATAACTATATAATACATATGGCAGAATAAAGAACAAAAAATACATCCTAGAACTAAGGCTGCAAAACCCCAAGCCCAAAATCCTGCAGAACCCCAAGCCCACACAAAGTCCCTCTGACTTCACTGGAACTCCTCACAGGGACACCAATATCCACTCACATGGAGTCAATTACAGGTTTGTGGTCTAATGGAGTGGAGCCAGGCACATGCATTCATGAAGAGAGCTCTGAACTTCCCGCCCAATCTAGACTAGTGCAGAACAAGTAATGTATGTTACAATAGTGATGACTACAAAATGCTCGACCTAATCATTGTTAGTGGAAGCCCAGCTGGCTAACTCTTAGCTTATGTCTACACTGCTAGCTAGGGGTGAGATTCCCATCTTGCATACATATAGTCATGCTAGCTCTCATTGAACTAGTGTGAACATAAGTAGCAGTGCAGCCACAGTAGCACAGGCAGCGGTGGGCCAGCTTAATCTTGGTGGAAACATCCTTGGCATGTCTCCTATCACTGCCAGCGCTATCATGGCTATGTACCAGAGTGGCAGGTTTGCCAAAATAAGAAAGGGGAATCTGAAGGGAATAAGAGGACAGAAAAGAAATGGAAGCATTCATACACAAAGTATTGAAGGAACTTTTAGTATTATTTATATAACACCATTGATGTCCATGGCATTTCAACAAATAGACTCTTTCTAGAAATATCTGTATAGGAACTGCAGGTGTTCTCCATGCCGTTATGTCTTCACCTTGTCTGAATTCCAATAAGTTCTCTCTAGTTACACCATCCAGGGGACAGCTTCCCAGAAAATATACAATCATTCTGAAAGCAGAGACCCTGGATATATTTTCATAGCTTTTGCAAATTTCCTTTTATTTACAGCTATCTAATACTGATATGTCGTATCTGTTGTATAATAAAACTAATGGAGCATAATTCCAATTTCACTTTGTCTGGTGTAAATCAGAAATAACTACACTGAAGCCTATGGTGTTACACTGGTATGGGATCAGAAGCTGGTTCATAGAAAAATTACCTTAACAATTAAAAACTGCTAACCCCTCAAAAAAAAAAAGTGGATCCCACTTTCACTTTAGAATATTCACACTTGCACTGGGTTTCTGCTACTTAGAGAACAAACCAAACCAAACCAAAAAGAAACCAATGTAAGTTCCTCAGATGCCAACATCTGCTCCTTACAATAGAAGTTTCCACACCTGAGAAAACAAAAATCATCGAGGATGGTGCAGCATAGTCCTCTCTCTATGACCAGCCAGGGAGAGCAAGATTATAGCCCAACTTATTTCTGCCTTCTTTGGGATGACTAATCCTCCAAAGTCACTGGTAGCAATCTAGCCCTCTGTGTAATCAGCCTTTGAAATAAATAATATTTTTCCTTCTTTTCCCATTGTTACTTTAAAGTTTATTTTATTCAGTTCATTTTTTCATAATTTGTTTTGTTCTGACAGATACAGGAAAGGCTATTTTTCTTTTATCAGGGGGTAGCCATGTTAGTCTGCATCCCCAAAGCAACAAGGAGTCCAGTGGCACCTCAAAGAGTAACAGATTTATTTGGGCATAAGCTTTTGTAGGTAAAAAACCCACTTCTTCAGATGCATTATGCTCAAATAAAACTGTTAGTCTTTAAGATGCCACCGGACTCCTTGTTATTTTTCTTTCGTTATTCAGGCGAATAGCTACAGCTCAGTTCCTGAAAGTTCCTGATTATTTCAAGAACTAGTAAATTCCCACATATATTAAAGCCTTAATCTTGACCTTTTATATTTTATGGCTCCAGTGAAGTAGTTAATGGATAAAAAATGGTGTTGTTTCTGCAGAACTCTCTTGGCTGGTAGCTGAGGGTTAGATTTTAGCATCAAAGCTCTGCTATAAGTTCTTACGGGATTTTTTACACCAAAGTTAAAAAATGTTATACTTGTACCATGATGATAATTTGCCAGTAAAAAACTTTTGACATTGATTAGAAAATTCAAATGAATAAAGCAAATAAAAATAACGTTTGACCTAATTACATAGTCCAGTAAACACTATAAATTTTAAAGTAAAACAAAGTGAAACTCATTTGTAACCATCTGATTCTGAAACAACTTTTCCTTTCAAATGCATATGGAGCCACTGAGGGTATTAGGAAGACAGAGCTGGGTGTCATCAACATGCTTAAAGCACCTCAGCTCCCATCTCTTCACTAGCACTTGATCCAGCCAAGACAGTCATTGCCTTGCCCAGTATTTGGATACAAATGGGGCATGGATAAGAATTAATGGACAGATTCAATATAGAGATGGTGATGTTAGTTGGTTAAGGGAAACAAATGGAAGGCTGGTGAAGATAATACCAACTTTTCTGGTTGGGGAGCATGCAAGCCATTGAGTTACAAAGCTTGCAGCAGCAGATTTCCAGTGCCTTTCTTCAGGAATAAGATTATTTTCCAAAACTAAAACAATCCAGTATGAAAGCCCCTCCCAGGGCCAAAAAGAGGGTGTGAGGCATAACTGCTACACCCTGAGGCCTAATAGGATGTGGAGGCGAGACACTCTACCATAGACTTGAGTAACCTAGCCAAGACCATATAGACTAGCAATGCTTCCCCTGGCAATGAAGAGCCTGTGTGAGAACAAACAAAATCAGGAGCCTCCCAGGTTAAACAGGAGACACTACACAGCACATCTAAAAACCAAAGCTGGTGCAGAATTTGGCAACTCATTTGTTCAGGTCTCACCTGAAGAAGAGCTCTGTGTGAGCTCAAAAGCTTGTCTCTTTCACCAACAGAAGTTGGTTCAGTAAAATATATTACCTCATCTACCTTGTGTCTCCAATACCCTGGGACCCACACGGCTACAACAAAACTGCAAACAGTAAGTGGCAGAAAGTTGAGCCACTATCTCTACATTAGGAGTGGTGCTTATTCAACTAAATGATTAAAAATGGAGACAAACTATAGATATGACTAACAAATGAACCACCTTTCCAATTATCTTTAACAAACATAACAAAAAATAGCGGTCAGAAAATGACTGTTAGTACACAGGGATCACTGAAAGGCTGCTGTCTCCTTTGGAAAAAAATGTTAAAACAAACTTTATGACCAACGGATTACCAAACACTTCATAGAATAAGCGTTCCAGACAAAATTGGAAATACCACCCAGGGATTAAAAATCTTGCTATTGAAGTGTTTTACAAGGATTTTAAATTGACATTTAGGGATTTGTTTTAATCCACTATTTTATGTCTTGGGTCTTACTGAAATTTATGTCCAAATAAGTTGCTCCTTATGTACTCAGGACCATCATAGCCTATAACACTAGCCAAAATGAAAGTCAGCATTCAATGATTGAAAGGCAGCTTTCAGACCTCGTGCCATCTGTTGCATACATAAAAAAACACAAATCAGGCAGTGTCAATTTGCAAGAAGGAATCTAGGAAGTGTCCTTTAGAGACTAGAAGCGTCTCTGAATCTACTGGTTAATATCGTCAACATTACTTTCTTAAAACTCCCACACTCCACCGTGTCACTTGAAGTGAGAAGTATTTTCTTCCACACAAGTATCCACAATAGACACCCCAGAACCAGACCTATATCTTTATTGTGATATCTGCCATTCCTTTAAGTTAGTACTGAAAGATAAAGCTAAGACATCTGAAGAAGCAGAGAGTCTGAAGGAAAATTTTGTCTTCTTCTCTAGCATCCTAGAATGTAGTGAGGGTCTTGAAATATATTATCTTCAATATGAAGTCAAATAAAAACATTGAAATGGCAGATAGCAGAAGGCCTTTAATATCTTCTGTTTCATAGAATGTGTAATCATTAAGTGTTTAAGCTCTCAGACAACTAGAAATCCTCTAAGGGAAACAATGCTTGAACAATTACTTTTCAGCTGCAAAGAGTCCTGTGGCACCTTATAGACTAACACCTTGTAGACTAACAGACGTATTGTTAGTCTATAAGGTGCCACAGGACTCTTTGCTGCTTTTACAGATCCAGATTAACACGGCTACCACTCTGATATTTTTCAGCTGTATACTGCACTTTGAAATTACTTTGTTATGTTGGTAGTTTGTCTCATTCTATTTAGGAATAATCTTATTAGCTAAATGATATTACAGTTCTTGGATCCAACTTAATTCACAATGAAAATATGGATGAATTTTTCTCTCAAAAGAAAACAGTTTATTTAGCTAATACAACCATCACTACCATAGAACTCTGAAATAGAATACAAATTGTACAGAAACATGAGCATGATGAAAATATGATGTCTGATTAAAAAGATCAGGAGAGAGAGACCAATTATAAACCACATTTTATGTTTAGTAGACATTGCATTAAACTCTCTTGATCAGTGCTTTTATCAAATCAGTGAGAGTGCTGCTTTAATTTTCAGTTAAAGGTCTAAACCAGCAGTACATTTTTCAATAGTCTAAATTTAAAATAAATGGATCTTCAGTTATAACTTGTTACTGACTCATGACATTTTTAAATGGATTTTCTTACATGTCCTAAAAAATGCATCATTTCAGTGAGTTTTGTCTAAATTCACAAGCAAAAATCTTTAGTTAGTGTTAGTTAAGGGTGCTATGATCAATAAACTGAACCATAAAAAAATAGGAAATACAAAATTAAGATTAAAAAGTATTAAAAGATTTCAAAATCAAGCACTCTTAATTTAGGATATGCCAGAATGATGTTGCCCACACAACCTTAATTCAGACCCCATTATGATACAGCCTTTAATTACATGCAGAAGTGACTATCTGAAAAGTTTGGTGTAAGTGACTTGCCCAGCATCACATAGGAACTCAGTGGCAGAGAGACAAATAGACTGCGTCTCCATAGGGGCATTCAACTGCCTTAGCCATAAGATTGATACTCCTTTCTCTCAGTGCAACCCCCTGCCTCTTTCATTACAAATCTTCAAACTTCAGGTGAGCCAAGGTTCCTATAGACAACAGCTTACTTCACTACACAATCCTGAGTAGATCTGCCCTGTGCGCTGAATGAACCAAGGTCCTTCTGAAGATAAACAATTATCTTTTGAAGAGAAACACCCAACTTATTCCAGTACAAATGGCTATTAGTCAAGATGGTCAGCGGGGCCGGTGCAAGGATATTTTGCGCCCTAGGCGAAACTTCCACCTTGCGCCCCCTTTCCCCTCACCCCTCCCCCTGGAGCATCGCTCATTATAAACTTTCAAAAAATAAATACTGCATAATGTGGCATTGTTCACGTATACTTCCTTCCTTCATTCTTTCATATAAAAAACTACATTTTATTTTACCTTTAGAATATCCAATTATTGTTATTAATAAAATTTATAAAATTAGAATGGCGAATAGTCCGTCATACAACTGACAATATCGATATGACAAACTTTTAACAACCTACACATGCATATTCACACATGATAAACATATACACTCAAATATTTAACATACACACACAATTGACACAAAGTATTAGTGAAATGATGCAGCAGCAACTGCCAGAGTCTTAGATCTGAAACAACTCAATACAAATTGTTAGCCTCAGTCGACAACCTCCTAAAACTAGTAAACTTAGCATTATGAACACCCTGTCAGAACGGGTAATGGCTGCGCATGACAAGAAAAATGACATCATTGCCACTTTGTACTGTAGTGAAGCAGTACGCTTGTGCCCGCAATGGAGAGTTGGCATAGGCTATAGCTGTAATGTACGAGAGAAGAATGACAAGTTAAAATGCAAGTTCAACAACGGTTCTCTTTTCTTTATTCATTCGTTTTCCAGCAACAGTGTAAAAAAAAATTTGGGGCACCACTTTTTGCTGCCCCTAAATCTTGGCGCTCTAGGTGGCTGCCTAGTGGTTACACCGGCCCTGATGATCAGGGAGACACCCCCATGCTCCGG
Organism: Gopherus flavomarginatus; assembly: GCF_025201925.1. Taxonomy (NCBI): domain Eukaryota; kingdom Metazoa; phylum Chordata; order Testudines; family Testudinidae; genus Gopherus; species Gopherus flavomarginatus. Next base: position 61,534,319 of record NC_066619.1, read on the forward strand.
GTGACCCTAAACCTCTGACTGCCAGAAGCTTGGACTGCATGACAAAATTGCCCTGTTGTGTTCATTCCTTCTGAAGCATCTGGCACCAGCCACTGTCATAGACAGAATACTGGGCTAGATGGACTATTGATCTGACCCGGTATGACTGTTCTTATATAAAATTTGAAAAAAATAACCCCGTCTCACTTCTAGTTATGGAAGAAATGATGCCCCGTTTGTTTGTTTTTTTATTTGTGTATATACCCACCTACTTCATCCACCACTAGAGCTAGTTCAAATTTTTCTAACCTAATCTTTTTTAAAGATAAAAAATAGGGTTTTTTTGTTTCAGTACCACTTCTTTTCTATTATAACTATCTTCAAACATCATCCTTCTGAGGTAAGATCTTGAATCTAGAGCTGGCTAGAAAATGAAATCCCTTTTCATGAAAAATTTATTTTTGAGAATGAGGGAAAGTCATCCTGACCCAGGACAAAACTTTAAAAAAAAAAAAGCAAACATTTTCATGGAAAAGACTAAGAAAAATTCCATTTGTGGAAAACAAAAAACAAACAAACAAACAAACCAAAAAAGGTGGGGAGGGGGCGGGACGGTTGTCTTCCTGTCTCCCTGCCTGAAAGGCTTTCTAACCTGGCTGCCAGAGAGTCAGGGAACTTGCACACTCAAGCCTCCTACCACTGGAAGATCTGCAGCTGGGAAGGCAGTGGGAAGAAAAGGAAGGCAGGGGTTCTCTGTCTCTCCTGGAGCTGGAGGGGAAGCAGAATTGTGCCTAGGGATCTCTCCCAGTCCAGCTCCCAGAGTTGGCAGGGGGAGGGGGGGGTGGAACGGGAGTGGGAAGGGAGTGGGTGGCAGAGTGCCTGGGCAATCAGCCTCACCAATCCTCTAGGAAAGCTTCTCTCAGTTTCACTTCACATGTGGACAGTCGGGGAGCTGTAAACTCAACTTTCCTGATGAAAAGTCAAAATCAGGGCCAAAATTTAAAATTTTAGTTTTGTGAAAAAGGCATTTTTCAACAGAAAAACATTCATTCAGGTGAAAAAAATTGTTCCTGACAGTTGGAGGCCATTGCTGAGGATGAATACTGACTTCCCTGGCACCAAGTGTCTGACTGCACTGAATCCAAGATACTCCAGAAATCATATCACTCTGTGTGTTTCCCTCATCTTTACATCTCTGTAGAGCCCTGGTCAGAAAAACTGTCAAGATGAAAAGTTAATTTTCTTCTTCACTTCCTTTTGCCTTGAGCTTTTCTCAGCCTGTTTCTCTCAGTGAATCTTGCAGAGGGCACTGGCTGGGTATTAGACAAACACATTAATGAACCAAAACTGCTAGTCTAAAAATCTGGCCTGGTCCACACTACGCTGTTAAACCGATTTTAACAGCGTTAAATCGATTTAACGCTGCACCCGTCCACACTACACTGCTCTTTATATCGATTTAAAGGGCTCTTTAAATTGATTTCTATACTCCTACAAAACGAGAGGAGTAACGCTAAAATCGATATTACTATATCGATTTAGGGTTAGTGTGGATGCAAATCGACGTTATTGGCCTCATTATTTTACAGTAGCTACCCACAGTGCACCGCTCCAGAAATCGATTGTAGCCTCGGACCACGGACACATACTACCGAATTAATGTGCCTAGTGTGGACGCGCACAATCGACTTTATAATATCTATTTTATAAAATCGGTTTAAGCTAATTCGAATTTATCCTGTAGTGTAGACGTACCCTCTGAAATAAAGTTTGGACTTTTCTTCAAAAAGCTCTGCAGCCAGAGAGGACTGGCTGAGCCACCAGCTACTGAAAAGGCAGAAGGAAAAAAGAAAAAAAAAGGGAAAGGAACTTCAGGAAGTAGGGAATTTGCTTGGTGCCAGTGAATGACATTTTTTACCCCCATGCTGCATGCAGTTTGCAGTACCAACCCTGTAACAAACCTGTGGACCTTAGCACAAAAAAGGCTGATTTGCAGACCCATGCAGGTACAAAATGTTTGTCTTCAAGAATCCTAGTGTTCTTGGTCATGACAATCACTGATGTCATTATCTATTGAGGAGTTTCTGTTAATGCAGCTGACACAGTTTAATCTATTTCAGCTTGTGAATTCTGATCCATATCTAAGTGTTACACCACATTTGAGCTTTTACAGATAGGGAATTGCTCCCTTTTTGCTTATATATGATAGAAAATTTATTTATTTATCCTAAAGAATTTCTAGAGAAACTGCCGGACTCAGGCTGCAGTTTATACCATGGTATGTACTTTGTTGCTCAGGGAGGTTCTCTCTCTCTCTCCTCTGCCAGAGCCTGTGATATTCATCCAGGTGAAGCAAAGGATGGAAGTTTCACCTCCTGAGTTTAGAGTGTTTTGCCCAGATCTCCAAATTTGCAACATATTGTGCCACCCAATGAGCAATTGGATGACACGCCTTTAACAATTCAATGCCTTTACTATAACAACAATACACTAAAATGGTTTTTTTATTACAAATAAAGGATGTGACGTAAATAAAAAGAATAAGCTAGTGGACTGTTAGTCTTATCCTAGCAGCAAAGAGCTTGCTTCAATAATACAGTCAAACAGCTTTTAGGGCCATTTCACATTAGAGAAAACACAATATCCTACTTCCAACATGCCATGTATTCACTAGACAAAATGCTGTTAAACTGAAACAGGTGGGGAATGTACTTTTCAAATTTTGAAGCAGACAACTAAAATTGCTGCTACACACAAACTATGTCATCATTTAAAAAGTGTGTTAAGGAAGATCAAAACACAGTGAGTCTGATTCTGAGCTCAATTACACCAGTGAAGTTAGGAGTTACATCTGTTGATACTGATGGAATTATACCAAAGTACAGCAAAATCAGAATTCAGACCATTAATCATAGAATATCAGGGTTAGAAGGGACCTCAGGGAGGTCATCTAGTCCAATCTCCTGCTCAAAGCAGGACCAATTCCCAACTAAATCATCCCAGCCACGGCTCTGTCAAGCCTGACCTTAAAAACCTCTAAGGAAGGAGATTCCACCACCTCCCTAGGTAACCCATTCCAGTGCTTCACCACCCTCCTAGTGAAAAAGTTTTTCCTAATATCCAACCTAAACTTCCCCCACTGCAACTTGAGACCATTACTCCTTGTTCTGTCATCTGCTACCACTGAGAACAGTCTAGATCCATCCTCTTTAGAACCCCCTTTCAGGTAGTTGAAGGCTGCTCTCAAATTCCCCCTCATTCTTCTCTTCTGCACACTAAACAATCCCAGTTCCCTCAGCCTCTCCTCATAAGTCATGTGCTTCAGTCCCCTAATCATTTTTGTTGCCCTCCGCTGGACTCTTTCCAATTTTTCCACATCCTTCTTGTAGTGTGGGGTATCTCCTTACAACCCATTTGAGAGTGGTTTCCAAGACCACACATTGGTTTAATGGCCCACAGGATCTTTATTGTTCTGTCCAACAACATTTCTGTCCCTCTTTATGTGGCCATGAACACAGGCATTCTTCTTCAAGGCCCTTGCCTTGATGACACTAGCTTCTGTTTGTCAGAGGGTGGAGATGGATGGCACAAGAGAGATCACTTGATCATTACCTGTTAGGTTCACTCCCTCTGGGGTACCTGGCATTGGCCACTGTCAGTAGACAGGATACTGGGCTGGATGGACTTTTGGTCTGATCCAATATGGCCATTCTTATGTTCTTAATATTTCAAATATTTGCCCATCTAAGGAACTTGAGTAACGTAGTTAATCTGCAGCAACCTACACCTGACCTCCAAAAATGAATTCCTTCCAAAATAAAGGGCTCCTATACTGGAAAAAGTGCTTACACATCAGAGGAATGTGTCTTTAAAGAAGTTAATAGGATATTTACAAGCTCATTTGGAGAAATATGAAAAGTAAGTATAAAGTTGCCATGCATACACATATCTACATGTATGTATCAGTAGTAGCTGACATAGTGGGCCAGGTCCTCAGCTGGTGCAAGTCAGCATAGCTCCATTGAAGCAGGCTTAGATGCAGGTCTGTGGCACTGTGAAAGAATAAGTGATACCCCTCTCTTTAAGTCAGAGGCCTGGGAGCTGGCCTGGCTGTCTGATTAGCCACAACCCATGGCACCTGTGAAAGAGGTGGACCTTAATTAGCAGACCCTTATATAGATAGATCAGCAAGGAATGGCTGAGTGAGGAGGAAATGCAATACCCTCCAGGAAATTGAGGGGTCAAAGCAGTGTCTCAATGGACTGCTACTGAAGTTACCATTGAGAGAAATTGCTTCAGAAAACCAAATAGACAAAAAAGGGAGACTGGCTGGGAGCTCTGTATTGCTGAGGCTGAGGCAAAAGCCAGAAAATCTAGTTACTGGAACTACAGGTGTAAGAGGCTAATTTGGGGGAAGGATTGCTATTCTTGCATAGACTTTGAAGAAAGAATCTGCAAGAGTGATTATATTGTGCTACGAAGGCTTAGTTAAAGCTACCTAAACTGACAAAAAGCTTCCCTGGATTCCTTGAGAAAGCTCAATAAAATTAACCCCAGAGAGTGGGCTGACCCAGCAGAACAAAATGTAGTCCAATAAGAGAAGGTAATTATCAAATAGGCCTAAACCTTTACATGCAAAAGAGTCACAGTCTAAATCTGAGTGCACAGAGAATTAGGCCCTCTCTGTCAATATACAACACTGAGTGGGACTTTGTTTTGTTAACATTTTCAGGAAGGATGTTGTGGTTAAGAAAGAATTAAAATAACGGTGTAAAACAATGTGTAACTGTGCTATTAAAAAAAGTCTTTTAAACAAACCATCAAAATTAAAATATAATTGATGGTTAACTCTCGAGAAAACCTGGGTGTCTGTAGTAAATATTGGTTTCCATTTTTGATTGAAAAGTAAGAGCTTCAAAAGTGTTTATTTTCCACATTACACTAATCACTTTTGATCCCCTACCAGAACTTCCTCCTGTAACCCAAATATTCTGACGTATGGATAATATTAACAATTGTAATTGGTACGTGAGACATTTCAGCAGTGCTTCATTTTATTTTATTTTTTGTTTCAGCTGAAGTGCTAACCCAACTTACCAGCAAGGGAAACCAAGTCAACAGCAACATTACTACTGCAACCAGATAAGGCTCAGCCACATGCCTCCATTCCTTGAATGCCCTCTAAAACTAGAAACAGTTTACCAAGCCACCACCCTTTTCTCATTCCAACCCCCTCTAAAACCTCACTCCTTCAACATGACCTATACAGAGCGAGTTAATAGAATGTATAAAAAGAAAATTAAAAAATAAAGAACCAACAAGGAACACACTTTAAGTCACCACAAAATCCTAGTATTTCAACTCTTGTCCTACCTCTCTCCTTTCGCATATTTTGTTTCTTATTCTCACTTGCTGTGTCATGCCAGAATTTAAGCCCCACACCTGAAATCTGTTGCATAAAAATCAAGTGTTGCAATCGTGCAAAGCCCCATTGAAGTCAGTGACAGTCTTCATGGGCATAGCAGTCCACCCATGCTCAACAAATTGCAGGACTGGGGCCTTAGACTATAAACTTTTCAGGGCAGCCATGTCTTTATGGGCTAATGATTGTCATTTTAGGAGGAAGGGATTTACATGTTATGCCATTTTAAACATACTGTACTCTGGAAACTCCTGACGGATGTACCTTTGAAAATTCTTCTTCACCTGCCAAGTAGATTTACGAAAAACTGCCTCAAACAAGATAGTGTACTTCTCTCTCTGTGCCATCAAAAACAACTTCATAGCACATTTAATTAGTTTCTTTAATGAATCCCACAGCCTGAAAGCAGTCATATTTGATATCCTCCCTCAAATTTCCATCATCTTCTGTTTCAATGATCACGAAAATCTTTTATAATTTACGTATAACAAAGTCACATTGTTTCAGCAGATGATGCCCTATCCCTCTAACAATACCAATCAACAGCTCTTATTCTAAGAAGCTGTGCTACAATAATCTTTATTGTTTTAGAAAACAGAAACAAATGACTTAGAAAAAAATTGTGTAGGAAGCTTGCACTTACTTCCCAGTGCCAGAAATCACAGAGAGCAAAAAGCAGCTTCACAGCTCACTGTCCCAATATCTTCCACTGTACTCAAGGACAACAGAGAAATACATTTGCTGAAAGTTTTACTAAAATGATCAACAGTTAAATAGTTGGATAATAAATAGTTAAGGTTATCACTAAGTTTCATAGTTAACACTTAGGTTAAAACAGCAATTCACACATCTATTAGTGTTTCAGAAAGACCATTCTGTATCAGATTATACTAGTTTTAAATTTGAAAAAGAAATTATGTTTTGCAGAAAACCTCTTTAAAAAAATGAAAGCTTAGATTTTGCTTAACTTTCTGCAACAAAAGGTGGATTCTGCAGCCAGTTCCACAAATGCAGCAAAGAATCCTGTGACACCTGTAGACTAACAGACGTTTTGGAGCATGAGTTTTCGTGGGTGAATACCCACTTCGTCAGATGCATGTAGTGGAAATTTCCAGGGGCAGGTATATATATGCAAGCAAGCTAGAGATAATGAGGTTAGTTCAATTAGGGAGGATGAGGCCCTGTTCTAGCAGTTGAGGTGTGAAAACCAAGTGGGAGAAACTGGTTTTGTAGTTGGCAAGCCATTCACAGTCTTTGTTTAATCCTGAGCTGATGGTGTCAAATTTGCAGATGAACTGAAGCTCAGCAGTTTCTCTTTGAAGTCTGGTCCTGAAGTTTTTTTGCTGCAGGATGGCCACCTTAAGGTCTGCTATAGTGTGGCCAGGGAGATTGAAGTGTTCTCCTACAGGTTTTTGTATATTGCCATTCCTAATATCTGATTTGTGTCCATTTATCCCTTTCCGTAGAGACTGTCCAGTTTGGCCGATGTACATAGCAGAGGGGCATTGCTGGCATATATTACATTGGTGGACGTGCAGGTGAAACATATTCTCACCAGTAAATGCACACCGCACCATAGTAACTCTAGCTCAGGAACCAATCCATGCAACAAATCTCGATGCCAACTCTGCCCACATATCTACACCAGCGACACCACCACAGGACCTAACTAAATCAGCCACACCATCACCAGTTCATTCACCTGCACATCCACCAATGTAATATACGCCATCATATGCCAGCAATGCCCCTCTGCTATGTACATCGGCCAAACTGGACAGTCTCTGCGGAAAGGAGATCACCGTGATTCAAACTCCTTGAATCACAACACAGAGAAATCAGGTTTCCCCCTCCCTTTCTCTCCCCCTCCCAGGCATTCCCTCCCTGGGCTATCCTGGAGAGATAGACAGGTTCAAGCTCCGTGAATCTAAACAAAGGGATTCCACCTTTCCCCCCTCTCTTCTCTCTCTCCCTGTCTCTCACCAATTTCCTGTTAAGTACAGACTCAATTCCCTTGAGCTTCAACAAGGGGAAAAAATCAAACAGGTCTTAAAAAGCAAAACTTTTAATAAAAAGAAAGAAAAAAAAGTAAAAGTTGTCTCTGTAATTTAGATGGTAAAAGTTACAGGGTCTTTCAGCTTATAGACACTAGAGAGAAGCCTCCCCCCAGCAAAATACAATTTTAAATACTCCCAGCAAACTACACATTTGCAAATACAGAAAACAATCAAAAGACTAAACTCACCTTTTCCTGGTACTTACTAAAATTAGAACAGAAGAGATTTTCTCAGAAAGATTGGAGGAATCTGCTTACATGTCTGGTCCCTCTCAGAATCCAGAGAGAACAAAGCAAAACCCAAAAACACAAACAAAGGCTTCCCTCCACCGAGATTTTAAAGTATCTTGTTTCCTGATTGGTCCTCTGGTCAGGTGTTTTTGGTTTACTGTTTGTTAACCCTTTACAGGTAAAACAGACATTAACCCTTAACTATCTGTTTATGACACCTCCAAGCTTAGAGAAAGTGCTTGTCACTACCTAGTATCTTCTGCTAGCTGTAGAAGGGCGGGTTCTGAATTCATTTTTGCAAGTTTTTCAAAATTTCTTTGTATTTTATCCCTAGGTGTTTAATTGCCTCTTGTAGGAGCAAGATTTTATAATTGTACTATGAGAATTAATGTATGATTTGATTTTATCCTGTCAGCCACCCTCTTTGAATAGCAGAAAGGAATGACAGACCAGAACAATCCTTTTGACTGATTATGGTCACCCTTTTGTTTTAGGATAAGTTATAATATCTACTATGGTTTCCTATATGTATTGCAAATTAGGCACTCTAGTTAAGTTAAATAGACATTTCTTTGATTTAAGGTTTTAGTAAGTAAGAGACAGGGTCTTGTATTGTACCTATGTTATGGAGATTAGAGAAATGTTGAGTGCCTGAAGCTCCAATGTAAACTGTTTTAGTTATAAGATTTAGCAAGGCTTGATTTACATGTATTTTGCTGAATATAAAATACTGCTGTCTATACCTTTGAAGGTTTCTGTAAGAGATTGTTTGTGTGAATGAGGACTGTATGCATTAGGAAAAGATATGGTGTGAAAGCCATCAGAAATGTCTAGATGATAAAGAAAAAGAGAGAGACTTGGAAAGACCAGGAGACAATCAGAAAACATCCATTGTATCTGATGCTAAACATGTTAGCGGCATTGAGGACCTGAGAGGTGAGGCAGGCACGCCCCCGCCCCCGAGACAACAAATAGAAGATAACGATGGGAAGCCAGAGAATAACCATCAAATGATAACACCACTTAAGGACTAATGATTACAGGATGACATTGCAAATGCATGGACTCAAATGGGAATTTACAACTATAAAGCTGGGGTGTTTTGCCATGGAACTCTGGGTTCAGTCCTGCAAAGCCCCGGATCATGACCAACAAGAGCCCAGCTCCTCACTTGTGCTCAATCTAACCGGCCATTAGATTGACTCGAGCTACAACAGACTGGTAATTATAAACATCAACTGGCAGGAGTGAGTGAGTGTGTGTGTGTCTAAAAAGCATATGCTAACTGTTGTATTTTCAATAAATGCAGTGGTTTTGCCTTCTCCTCTATAAAGATCCCGTGCGCTTTGTATAGCATAACACTCTGATCATCTATGAAGGGCTCACTGAGAAAAAACTCTGCTAAAACGCAGCTGTGAGATCACAGGTAGATGCAACTTCTCTAAGTTAAATCTATAGTCTGAAAGTGAGAGAAAAATTTTGGATTAATGCTAAAAGAGTGGAAACTGTGATTTGTTATCAACAAAAGAGCATAATTTGTCTATAGCAGGGGTAGGCAACCTATGGCACAGGTGCCAAAGGCGGCATGCGAGCTGGTTGTCAGTGGCACTCGCATTGCCCAGGTCCTGGCCACCAGTACGGGGGGCTCTGCATTTTAATTTAATTTTAAATGAAGCTTATTTACTTTACATACAACAATCATTTAGTTATATATTATAGACTTATAGAAAAAGACCTTCTAAAAACTCAGCACACCATTTCTGAAAGGCTGCCGACCCCTGATCTATAGCATCAAATTATATGCCAATGGACCATTTTTAATACTCTGAATATTTGGGTGAGAACATATGATGATTTCTGCAGGCATTAGAGCCAAACTGAACACGAAAGGAGACAATGGGCAACACTGTCTGGGTACCTCTGTGGAGGTTAAATGAGTCTGAAATCATGTCATTGGTTAAGATTCAAGACATAGGGCCCTTATCTAGAAGTTAACCCATTCACTAAAACTGAAACCAAAACTCTGGACTGTATATATAATGTATTCACAGTTCCCTATCTTTTCCACATCCAAGGCTGCTAAAAGCCACTATTATAACTACTAACAGCCGTAAGTAATCTAAGTAATGCGGTCTATAGCCAATCCCACCTGATCTGGATGTATATTGGTGTGACACATAACCAGAAAGGGTTAAGTATCCTGCAGGACAAATGACTCAAATTCAACCCTTAAAAACATATGGGTAGTGTGACGGGGTCAGGCCAGACAGCTACAAGAGAGGGATTTATTTTTTTGAATGTAAAACATTTAATTTAAAAATGTTGACACTACAATATATAAAATAGCTATTATAAATGCACATAGTGTATTTTATAGCTGCCAGGTTTATGTTTTTAGGAAACTAAGTTACACTGTGGTTAATACTTGCAGTTTCACCCCTCTGAAAGTCCACATTCTATCACAGTGATGTATGGTCAGACTTAACACCCCAATTGTTAAAACACTTGGATCAAATCATAACGAGTTTTATTGCAATAGGATCCTGTACACATTTATATCAATTCTAGTACCTTACAATTTTAGCTACCCAACAAGTCATTAACATACAGAAACATGCATGAGAACCAAGAAAATCACCCATCCCTTCTGCATATTAGCAACTTGTCACTCTTGAGCAACAAAGTTCACATCACTGAGGTTTGTGAACAGTCACTTCTAGCATTCATCCTGAATGAAAGATGGTCAAAGGCAGGTAAGAAGGTCCCTTTTCCCCTGGTAATTGAACAGGGGTTACTCCAGGTTAATTAAGACACCCTTGGGGCCAATCAAGGGCCTGCCAGAACCTGTTAAAAGCCTCCCCTCCAGTCAGATAGGTGCACGCAATAGGAGCTGTAGGGGAACAGGCACGCTATTGGTGAGCCGGATGGTGCAGATGCTGACAAATGCCAGGAGGGAGACCTCACAGGTACAGAGGTGAAAAGCGGGGGAAACCCTGCACAACAGAGGTACAGCCCTTCTGGGCCCCAGAGGTTTGAAGGAAGAGACCCTGCCAGAAGGGAGAGACTGAACTGGATGTCTGGCCTGCCGCTACTATGCCTGGAGGAGCTACCAGAGACTAAGGGCATGGCTACACTTGAAGATGTAGAGCGCCAGGAGTTAAATGAGCCCTTGGAGACAGCAGCAGGGAAAGTGCCGCCGTGTGTGCACACTGGGCTTGTGACTATGGAGCATGTCCACATTAGCAGCTCTTGCAACACCACAGAGAGCAGTGCATAGTACTAGTTATCGCAGTGTGCGAGTGGCATGCTTTGGAAAGGTTTTGCAATGCCTAATGGGGCAGGCACAGCGTCATATGATGCAGGTTTCCCAATCCCATTGTTCCATGGGCATCCTATTAGATTGCCAGCTGCTTTTCAAATGAGGGAGTGGGGAGTGTGACGGAGTGTGTGTTGTGTGTATATAGGGGGAGAGACAGTGTGTTTTGGGGGGGGCAGTGTGTCAGCATGCTATCTTGTAAGTTCAGACAATGGCAGGAGGAAGGGGGAAACTTGACATCCGCTACCACCCCCTGTGCGCCCCTCTCTCTCACACACACACACACACACACACACACACACACACACACACACACACACACACACACACACACACACACACACACACACACACACACCTGCCTCTGCAGCAGGAGCATTCCACAGTAATGGTTTACTTTGTGTCCCAGACAGATAAGCATGCCGGCTGTCAGAAACGGAGCTTTGAAAGGGGATATCTGCATGCCTGCAGCTGAGTTCAAAACAATGACCAGAGTGGCCACTTGACTTCATGGGATAATCAGACATTTACGGAGGCCAATCACAGCTCAGTAATGCAACACACTATCCATACTGATACTTCAGCCCGAGTAGCAAGCTCTGTGCTTCTCGTGGAGGTAGATTACCAGGAGCACTCCAGCTACAGAGTCCAGGTGCTCTAAGTGCCTTGCCAGCGTGGACACCTCAGGAGTTAGGGCTCTCGGGGCTGATTTAATGAGCTCTAGCTTGCAAGTGTAGCCAAGGCCTAAGAGGCTCTCCTCTCCGCCCCATCAGGGAATCTGGGAGGAACCCCTACTCAGACAAGGTGAGGACAGTAAACCCAGGGGCGTGGGGAAATTCCCAGAGAGAGGAAGCCCCCAGCCCGCCGCTAACAGGAAGTATGGAAACCACTGAGGTAGAGAAGGAGCTCTGCCATAACAGATAATGGTTGTGGTTTTGTGTATTTATAGATATTATATATATTGGTAGAGGTCAACAATGCAATCAAACAGTCCCTGTCTATTAATTCAGAGATCAAAAGGACAAAATTTAAATGAACTGTAAACAGGATATCCCTGCATTCATCTCTCTTGGAAATATATAGCAAATCAGATGTGAATGTTGGAAAAACAGGCACTAGTCTTATGTTAATCTGTGTGAATAATAACCAGTAATGCTTAGAACATGAGTGTCTATTATTCGCCGAGGGACTCCAACCTGTCAAAGGTGGCCTGAAACTGTATAAATATGGCTTGGGTCCTGATTCTGTCATCTCAGATCTGCTTGAGATTTCATGCAGGGGAAGTCTGAGCCATAAGGACTAAGATCCCAGTTCTGACTGGACTGCCCTGAAGATAAACACTGGACTATAACCTGTGAACTATTTGTGAAAGAACTCTTTGCATCTACAAAGCTCTCCATTCAGGGCTGCCCAGAGGATTCAGGGGGCCTGGGGCAAAGCAATTTTGGGGGCCCCTTCCATAAGAAAAAAAAGTTGCAATATTATAGAATTCTATATTCTCATGGGGGCCCCTGCAGGGCCCGGAGCAAATTGCCGCACTTGACGCCCCGCCCCGCACGGTCCTGTCTCCATCTCTGCTAGGAATCTGAAGCTCAAGATCTGTGGCAGAAGCCTTCCTTAATTTCATGGACTTTGGGCACTGGCAAGCTTGGATGATGCTAATGAGGCATCCAAATTCTCCTGCTGAACCTCAGAGAGTTGGGGCACTTGTATTTTAGCAAAGAAAATTTCCAGGGCTTTCCGTGAAGGGGCAGAATCAAAATTGCACAGACTTTTATAAAAATTAAAGAACTGTTTATTATGCTCATTTCAGACTGCTGAAACAATTCCCCTAGCTTCCATTTGTGAAAAAAGGACAAACTCTATTTGGGCCACGCACAGCTTATTGAGCTCTGTCATAAACAGATAGTTAAGGGTTAATGTCTCTTTTACCTGTAAAGGGTTAACAAACAGGGAACCAAACACCTGATCAGGGGACCAATCAAGAGATAAGATACTTTCAAATCTCGGTGGAAGGAAGCCTTTGTTTGTGTTTTTTGGGTTTGGTTTTGTTCTCTCTGGGTCCTGGAAGGGACTAGACGTGTACCCAGGTTTCTTGCCAATCTTCCTGCTACAGTCTCTTATATATTCAGAATAGTGAGTATTTAGTAAGAAAGGCGGTTATAGTCTTTTGATTGTTTTCTGTATTTGCAAATGTGTAGTTTGCTGAAAGTATTTTAAATTGTATTTCTGCTGGAGGAGGCTTTTTCTCCAGTTTCTATAAGCTGACAGACCCTGTAACTTTTACCATCTAAATTACAGAGATAACTTATACCTTTTTCTTTCTATTTTTTATTAAAAGTTTTGTGTTTAAGACCTGTTTGATTTTTTCCCCTTGTTGAGGCTCAAGGGAATTGAGTCTGTATTTAACAGGGAAGGGGAAGGGAGGGGAGAAGGGGGAATCCCTTTGTTTTAGATTCATGGAGCTTGAATCTGTATTGCCTCTGGGTGAGAAAGGGGGGGGGGAAGGGACATTCCTCCCTGTTTTAAGATTCAAGGAGTTTGAATCACAGTAGCCTTCCAGGGTAACCCAGGGAGAGAAATCCTAGGAGAGGCACGGGTGAGGGAAAGAGTTTACTTTCCTTGTGTTAAGATCCAGGGGGTCTGGATCTTGGGGGTCCCCAGGGAAGGTTTTGGGGGGACCAGAGTGTATCAGGCACTGGAATTCCTGATTAGTGGTAGCTTATCAGATCTAAGCAGGTAATTAAGCTTAGAGGAGTTCATGCTGGTACCCCAACTTTTGGACTCTAAGGTTCAGATTGGGGAAAGATACTATGACAAGCTCATACCTTTTTCTGGTCAGTCTGCAAAAGAATTCTGGGGAAGGATTTTGAACATATTGTCAATCCATTTCCTTGACTTTCCTTTCAAGTAGCACCGTGTTTTCTCTTCACCTTTTTTTTTTTTAAAGACACAGCAAAGCTAACAATTCTGCCTCTAAGAAAGACTTTTAAAGTTTCCCATCGAAGCTTGCTATAGGGAAATGGGGGCTCATTGGTCTCCAGCGAGAGATCAGTTTCCTTCTTTATAAGCAACTTGAAATAGGGGTCTAAGATTACTAAAGTATTAAACTTTCATTTATTTTGTTTCTTGCCCAGTGTGTAGGGGGTAAATTGTAGAATAATGGGTGCATGTCAGAGATTACCATTGTACTGTTGAGTAACTGAACACAGAATGGACTACCTGCCCGGAGATTAGATAGAAGTCAGTAGGTGAATATATATGATGGACAGAGAAGAAAAGTGTATGATCTTTCTGTTGGATGTGTGACTAATTTATTCCTTCAGAACTCTTGGGATATATATATGCACCATGTAAACCAAGACTTGGTGCTTTTTAAATTTATCAATTTTTTCCAGCACTTGTTCTTTTGGCATCTCAATCCCCAATAATGCCTTGTCATTATTATCAGAAAATAGCAGGTTTGGGGTATGTATTTCCAGCATTCTCTGTGGGAGGAACTGATGCAAAGAAATCTTGTAATGCCTCAGATTAGAGAAGAACCCAGTGATTCTCTCTCAGGCTTCTCATTTCTGATAAATGTAAAGAATTTGTTTTGGTACTTTTAGCTACTTACTCTTCAAATTGCATTTTAGCCCTCCTAATTTACATTTTGTATTGCCTGGTCTAGTTTATGCTCTTTTAATTTCCATTTTCTGAAAGTCAAAGTCATGTGCATGGTTGCAGAATGTGACTCTAAAAATTATATCTATAGCTATATATTTTTAAATAAGATGTGCTGGAGAAGTCAACGTTATTTAGAACTAATGAAGATTAACAAGATTAATAAAGTCAGTTACATAACTTTTAGCAGGTGTGGGGTGAAAAATCTTATCACAATTGTCTGGCCATACTGGAAGAAAAAACAAATGCCAATGCATGTGGTTTAGCGAGGTTGTGTCATTCTCCTAAAATACTGGGTGTACCTGGCAATAAATTGTACAGTGCAGGTCATCAACATTTCCTTAATCACCTCCACATAATTCCCCCTTCCTCAGCTCCCTTAATGGGCAGCACAAAAAAGAAGGGGGGAGGAGTGTCACATCTCTACTGCCCCAGATGTAGGTGCCCCAACCCCTTCCACACTTCCTCAGCTCCTTTAAGAGATAATTTCTTTCAAATGCATTTTAATCAAATATTCTTTCGTAACCATATCCCTTCCATAATGCATATCTGCACTGGGCATCTGCCATGAGGTTTACATAGTAAATTGCAACATTAGAACCTAACCCCCATGCACCACCTCACTGGGTCCCAGCAGGTGGGGAGAGACCCTCTTCAGCCAATCTGTCAGCAAGGGAAAAATTCCTTCCCAGCTCCCCAGGGAAAAGGGGCTACTAGTGTGTTGCCCTCAGCAGGTCATGAGGAATCCCAATCCTTATTTACATGTCATGGGTAGGTGTGTTCTTCCACCAGCCTTATCCATGTCAAAGAGGGATTTCTTCAGGGCTGTATGGGGTACAAATACCTCCCTCTTCTGGTGAGCAGGAAGGGCCGTGCCTTCCTGTCCCCTCCACCTGACCTGGTTCAGCTGCTTCTTGCTCTTCCCTGTGCCATCCATATAAACCTTCCCTCTCCTACTCTGCTTCCCTCATTGTAGGGCAACTCCTTAAAAGGGGCAATAAATAATTCCTTTTCTTCTAGCCAGCCAGACAAAACACCCATAGCATCAAGCTTCTGGGACCAGTGAGCACACTTTCTGACCTCTAATCTTGCTAAAACTGGCATGAATATAAAGAAACAAAGCAAAAACAATTACCAGAGATGTTGACATGGCAAATCTGAATTTTAACAGGAGTTTAAAGCCATATTGACAAAATGTAAACTGAAGCCTTCCCTTAAGGACAAGTTTTTATATTTTTAGTCAATTTATCTCCAGATCAAGGGAATAATTTTAATGGACTGACCTGATTTTCAATATATGTTTTGCTTAAAATCACCTCTAAATCATGAGCCTACAGTTCCATTATTACAGAAAAAACAAGAAATTAATTCACAACCCAAGGTTCTTATAATGAATCAATGCACTTTCAGTCTGGCACTGTTTACAATTTTGCACTTTTAGTTAAAACCTAAAATGAAAATATTGGCTACAGTTTTACTATCCATTACACATTTTCTAAATCATTCTTTGTGATGCAGGGTTAGCTTTGGAGGGTAGGGAAGAGCATGGAGGGACGCCTACCAAGTTTAAAATGGGGGGAGGGGAAGAGAGCCACCACATTTTATCACAAAATCTTTACATTTTTAAACTGTACATTTGGCTGGATATTTAAACAAAGATAAAAGTATAACTTAAATTGGGGTCCTGATTCTGCAAATGTTTACACGTCAACATGAACGCTGTTGGAAGGTACTCTGACTGAAAGCTTTTGCAAGATTAGTAATTTTAATTTTCCTAAAATATTAATATTTATAACTGCTGCTTTATATTAGCATAAGGACGGAAAGAAGAAAGTTTTACTCTCAAATATGCTTGCAAATTCCAAAATCAATGAGAACTACATGAATAATATACCCCATCTCTCTCTAAATTCAATTTCTCAATTTTTTCCTTCTGATGCTACAAAATTCAAATATTTATTATAAAAGAATGTAATCTAATTCATTTTTCTAGAGTGCAGACAGCTATTTCAGCTGTTTAAACACACAGAGGTAGTTTTCCTTTTGCACAGGCATCTAATATAACAAAAGCCTGATTTGGAAGATCAAAGAGCAAAGGAGAGAGCATAAGTAGGCCCCAAATCTCTATTATATCTAGCTTTTAAAACCGAACACTTCTTGAGACAGGCATAGATGGATGGCCCATGGCTGAGACTGCAGCTCTGCTGATGTGCAGACAATTTAATACATAAATTGATTTCTTCACTACCTATAAAACAGCCCATTATAACTACTTATATGCTGTTCCATGCAGGCCAGCAAGTGGGCAGAGGATAGTTACAGAGGCCAACAGCTGTCATATTAAGTAATTTTTTTAACCCAACAGAAAATTAACTGTAAAGTATCAGCATTTTTTCAATGTGGGTAATTTTTCTTCCACTGTTTTGATAGAAACATCTTCAGTGTTGAAAATCGTTGAGATTAACAGGAGACCTTCAATATTCAGAAATTAATGTTCTCCTAGCCATATTCAAGTCACGTCTACACTCAGCTACACAGAACATTTACTTTCTCAACTCCAGGCATGTGCAATGTCTCTTACATAAGAGATTTTAACCTTCCTTATTCTTTTTAATATAGCTTCCTTTTGTGTTGTGTTATCTTTAGACCTCCTATGGGTCTATCATCAGAAGGGCAGCCTTCCACTTTCAGCAATTAAGCTATATCTGTTTGGATGAGTTCGACAAACTAATGAGATTCATATTTAAATATTCTATCTGCTTGTCAACCGTAATCATTTGGGATAACAACAATGTAATCATCTGTGTCACATCATCTTGTCTTGAACAGAAAGTAAATTACTGCTCTTTCAAAACTCTATAGCAAATTAAGTTTAGCTATTGTGACAGACCCAGGCCAGTGGGGTACAGGAGTCTGGTCCTATTGGCATCCAGGAGGTGGGTGGGCAAAGCCTGCCCACTTCTAAAGGACCTCCTCCCAGCCTAAGGGGAGGATCCACAGGTCTGTGACAACAAATGATTTCGTGGTACAACTAATGAAAGAACAGGATCAGGAGTGAGGTCATAGAGCTAAATGAAGGAAACCTAATGGCGACACTGAGCAGAGAACCCCGGACAACGCCCACTGCTCCTCAAAGGCATCAAGGGAGCCAGTGGACGCCGCCCAGAGGAACTCCACCCGGATGCTAAAATTATGCATGATTTTGACACGCATTTTTTCAAAGCCTGGCTTCAATTTATATATCTATTTCTGTTTACACCGGCTTTCCCTTTATATTACATTATTTTTCATCTATTACAATTTATACAATCTCACAAAGATGGCAAATTGTGGTCATGATCCTGCAAATGTAATAATCATCCCCTTGATCATCACAAGGAACTGAACCTGAAACTCAGGGTTCAGAGCATAAGCTTCTATAGCTCAAGCTAAAGGACTTTTTATAGTAAAAACAGCAGTTGCTTACCATGTGGATCAGGCACATAGGAGCTCATGTCATATAGACTGAATGGCGGGCTTCACAGTTATGCATGTGCTTAAATTGACAGATGTGGGTAACTCAACTGAAGCCAGTGAAGCTACTCACATGCATATAATTAAGCATGTGCATGTTTGCAGGAGGCCTAAGCAACTAATGAGAACAAACCTGCTAATTACATTACTCAGCAAGACCCTCCTATGGGTCTATCATCAGAAGGGCAGCCTTCCACTTTCAGCAATTAAGTTGTGATTCTGCCACATCCAGCACGAGGATGAAGGCAGAGTTCTAAAACCTGCAAAGACGCAACAAAAAATCATTGTCATTTCCATGCCCTGAACTGCTTGGTTCTCCAAAGGATCCTGACCAACAAGTTTTCCAAAAAGAACAGATGCAAATTTATTTTTATCTGAAAGCTGAAATCAGAAAAATTACAACTTTGAAAAACTCTCAGGGGAAAATTGCAAACTTACAGGGAAGAGATTTGTATTGTATTGTTGCTGTTATGCAAAGCTAGGTTTATGGAAGCAAGCTTCTTTGAGGTCTATCAAGGATACAGAAGCTTAATCTGGAAAGTTTATATTTAGAATTTATAGTTACTGTACACTTAGTGGTAAACAGCAGATGACTTAAACATTATGGTTTAACTCCAACTGAGGTATCAGTATTTGGCTCCAACCTCTGCAAACTGTTGGTAACTGTGTGTGTCTCAAGAAATTTGGGGCCAGATTTTAAAGGCATTTAAGTATTTAAAGATGCTGATAGGCACTTACTGGAATTTTCAAGAGCACTTAAGCCAGGAGGGATTTAGATGCCAGTAGAAGCCCATCTATATCTATTGGAGTCTAAATATCCTTGAAAAAATCGGTCTCTTTGAGCCCACTCTAACAAAACACATCAGTGTGTGCTTAATTTTAAGCAGATAAGTAGTCCCCTTCAAGTCACTGGACCTACCTCATATGCTTTGAGTTTAAGCACATACTTTGTGCTTTTCTGGATTGTGGTCTTTAAAAAGCAGGATATTTCACTGCCATCCAGTATCTGTGGCAAATTATTTCCAGGATCTGCCTGGCTAATATGGTGTGCACA
Organism: Gopherus flavomarginatus; assembly: GCF_025201925.1. NCBI lineage: Eukaryota > Metazoa > Chordata > Testudines > Testudinidae > Gopherus > Gopherus flavomarginatus. The sequence continues at coordinate 61,553,553 of NC_066619.1, forward strand.
CACAAGTGAAGATAAAATTCTGGTGTTTCCTTTTTGTTTGTTTTTGTTTGCAAGAGGCATCAGGAGTCATGGAGAATTTCTGAAAGTGAAGTCTACCCTGGATCTCTCTCCTCCGTCTATTTCAACTACCTCTAAAGAATAATATCCAAGGCTTTCTGTGCCCTGACAGATGAAAACTACAAAAAAGGATCTCTAGGTTGATTATAAGAAGAAGACTCTCATTAGAGAAGGCTTTCATGACTGCTTTGTCAGACCTCATCAAAGTGCCTGCCAGAGGAATTAAGGGGCCATTAGCCACTTAACCTGAATATCAACTCCCAGAATCATAAATAAGTTAATTGTTCCTTCTCCATGGGCAGATAAGACAGAAAACTCAGTGGATGCTCCAAGATATTCAGAGAAATTCTAGAGATTTCAGGGTATTCACACAGACGAGCAGTAGGATTGCCAACTTTCTGCTTGCAGAACACCAAACACTCATGCCCCGCCTAATATCTTCTCCAAGGCCCTGTCCCCACTCACTCCATCCCCTCTACTTCAGTTGCTCACTCTCCCCCACCCTTGCTCATTTTCACTGGGCAAGGGCAGGGGGTTGCGGTGCGGGAGAGGGATGAGGGCTCTGGCTGGAGGTGCAGGATCTGGGGTGGGGCCAAGGATGAGAGGTTTGGGGTGCTGGAGGGGGCTTTGGGCTGAGGTGTGTGGCCATGTGGAGCCAACCGCTGCGGCCAATCGGACTTTTAGCAGCCCGGTCAGCACAGCTGCCAGGGTCCCTTTTCGACCAGCATGCCGAATGAGCAAATCATCTCTCTGCCGTTTGCCCAGAGTTACCTCATTTCTCACAGCAGCATGGCTTTCATAACAGCTTCCCCACATAGGTCAAACTCCTTTAAAAGAAAACTGTTAAAGCAGAATAGGAATAGCAGCAAACAGGTCATTATTAAATCCTATGGGTATTTCCCTGCTAGTCTGCCACAGGTTGCTGAGTCCATGTCTCTGCAGCTTAATTTCCCCACCTACCCTGTCATGTCCATTTAACAGGAGAAAGCTGAGCAAACATTGATCAGAAGATACCCTTTTAGTGGGGTCAGAGAGAAAAAAGGATGATGCAATTAGGCCCCCAAACTCCTCCCTCAAACAAATTTTGGGCAACTATTAGTGGTTTTCTGATAGTTTTATCCCTTCTAAAAATAAAATTAGAAAAAAAGAGTGGCCCCACCCTTTATTAGCAAATGAACAAACATTCTACAAAATATTCCTGAGGAAATATTTTTTATCAGCTTATTCAGCTTGTTGTGCAAATTGTTAGTAGGCTTATTCATCCCATGTGAATGTTGTGCAGAGTGCTGGCATTATGGTCCTTTCTGTTAATCTAAATACCCATTGGCTATTTATAAATTAAGCAACTTTTTTAAAAAGACTTACAGAAGTTCATATGTTATCACAAGAAAGACAGTGAATATTCAACATGGTAGCAAATCATGAGAAACCTCTTGGAGGCTAACAATTTAAAATATATTACAGATACAAAAGCTAAACAATGATGTTTGGTTCTAAGAGTTTCCTGACCCCTATTTGTTTCTCTCATGTTTACCTTAGAATCATAGAATATTAGGGTTAGAAGGGACCTCAGGAGGTCATCTAATCCAACCCCCTGCTCAAAGCAGGACCAATCCCCAGATTTTTACCCCAGTTCCCCAAATGGCCTCCTCAAGGATTGAACTCATAACCCTGGGTTTAGCAGGCCAATGCTCAAACCACTGAGCTATCCCTCCCCCCAAAAGTGGCATGTGGAGTACAGACACTTGCACACCCAGCTAGCACTGGTACAAACAGCAGTGTACTGAGTCAGTGCTTAGGTGAGTAGTGTAGAGTGTCCTACAAGCCTAAATCCTAGGGCATAGGATTCAGGATAGGATAGGCCTACACACCCGGGTAGTGCCTCCCATGTTTGCAGTGTTATTTTTAGCAGTGTATTGGCCTGCTGTCGGTGCCTTTCTCCACCACAGTGAAAGACGCCGGGAGCAGGAGGCAGCAGTGAAAGTCTCTGGCAGCTGCCTGCAAGGAGCTACCAGAGCCTTTCCCTGCTACTCCCTAACCTCCTACTGGAGCCTTTCACCACTGCCTGTAGTTACAGACCGGAGTGAGTACAGACACAGCTTGCCTTTCCTAGCTGCATGTTTCCTACACTCTGACACAAGCATAGGCAACAGTAGACAAGGAGAGGTCATACAGCTGTTTTCTGTTTCTTTTGAAGCTCAGAATAAACAATAACTTTATTATAAAAGCTGGCATGTGGTTAAATCTATTCTCTTGTCGCCAGTCTGCTAGTTCTGGCAGGCTCTGGTAGAACACTATTGCAGCTAATGATTCAAAAGTAGTTTGTCTGCTTTTTTTTTCCTGTATAAGACTATAGTGTGCTCAAGATATGCATAAATGCTGAAAATTTTTCAACAAGCTAGAGAAAGCCTATATTGTAGTGTCTGTGCATGCTGTTAATTTAACCCTCTCCCCCAGCCCCGATGTTGCCAGTGTTCACCAATGCCCAAGGCCACTCTTTCTGAAGGCAGAGGCTGTACCACTGAAAAGAATGTAAGACATATTTCATATGTTTATACAGTCATGTGTAAGCTTGATAGATGTACAGCATGTCACACGTCTTCAGGCAAAAAGCAAGTAGTTAAATAGCCAAGAGCTTCAGTTTTTAGAAACACTAACAGAATGGTCACTGTATGTTTCAACACTGCTGATTTCATCAATAAAATAAGCATTGTGGGAATATTAGTTTCTACCAAGCAGTTTCAACAAAACAAATCAGGATTCGTCTGAGCCATAGTGCTGCCAATAAGTTCAAAGAATACAAGTGAGAAAATACATCAGAACATAAAACATGATCAGTGTTCATGTTTCACTTTCCTCAGAAAAAGACTAGTATTGTTTTAATGTAAATCATACACCATGAAAGCCTGACTCCAGACTTTCACACACAGTATCGCATATAACTCATAAATCCAAGAGATGGTGTCTTCAAAACAAATCTCAAGGTGAAATTCAACACTAGAGAAACAATTTTTTTTTCTGTGGAATTGTTAGGTGAGAGGGATTCTCTGGGGTCTCATGAGGCCAAATATATTGCTGGTGTAACTCCAATCAAGTCAGAGTTACACAGGAAAAAATACAATGCTCAAAGTCTTCCACAGAATCCAAAAAAATCTCCAATCGCACTTGAATTCAAACAAATCCCATGAGTACCATCATTACTACTAGTGGAAGAATCTACTTCTTTAAGCAGAATTAATGAAAAAAAACTCTTGAAATAAATTAGCTGACCCTTTCACATGTGTAAAAGTATTCAGTTCTCAGTATAGCTGAAGAGTAGGGGCTTCCCTGCCGTTTTGGCTAAAAGGATTATTGGGAAGTTATAGGTGTGTGTGAAGGAGCAGATAGACTGCAAGGAACTAGCTAACAGATCTTATAGACTTCCAAGCCAAAAGCTGTAGTGCTCTTATGTAAAACAAATATCTAAGGGCTTCAAAGTCCATGAAAAAGCATATGATTTTTTTTTAAAATACACTTTTCCCCAAAATGAAGTTTGAGATTCTATAATCACCTTCATGTGCCAGTTAAATACAAAAATCATATGTGCATTTCCTCATCACTGTTCAGTAATCTGAAAAGCATAGTGCCAGACACGTTTAGTGCTAATCAATTTCTGCGGTAACTAGAATTCTAAACAAATTAGAACAAACTTAAAACACAAAAGGCCTCTGATTTGCCTGAAGAATGGAGGATTACACACTGCTAGTTGTATCATAAGCACTGCATACAAAGCATAACTCGTTCAATATCCATAGACAGATGTCATGTTTATGCCCGTGAAAGATCCAAAACTGAGAAACTTCCTCCAAAAAAATCTCCAATCGCACTTGAATTCAAACAAATCCCATGAGTACCATCATTACTACTAGTGGAAGAATCTACTTCTTTAAGCAGAATTAATGAAAAAAAACTCTTGAAATAAATTAGCTGAATTTCTCAGATCCAAAACTGAGAAACTTCCTCCATTTCAAAGGTGACATATATATATGTTTTTATATATATATATATATATATATATATGTATAAAACAGTAAATGTAGCACATCATTTTCTCAAGTTCACCTTGAATAGCCATAAGTTAGAAAAAATAATCATAGTTTGAATACCTGAATCTCCATACTACAAAATAAAATTGTCATCTTATTTTAATTAATAGAGATTACCCATAATTATTTGCTACTTTTAAATTTAGATTCTAATGATATATAAGAGAATAATATTTTAGCATTGCCTCTTTAAAATGGAAGATATAAATATATTTAAATTTTTCTTTTAATCAAGTACTCTACTACAGTATAATCAAATTAACTCAGTAAATATATGCCTGATGTTTACAGCTACTAAAAAAATCTAAATAAGAGTGGTTATTCTAAAGGCAGTTTCCTTACAAAATCAATATAGTACTCAGCAGTATGCAAGTATATTCAGCAACTGAGGAAGTGAACTAATTATCTTAACTATATTTTAAACATAAATAACTCAATTGGTAACTAGATAAACAAGAGTTCCTCTTAATATGGAGATCTTAATATGAGCATACTAAAGGTGAAATTTCACCACTGTCTTATTTTCTGACTAGATCTCTAATTGCATGATCACAAACACACACTGTAGGATGACAAAAAAAAAATCTCAGTTTCATAGTTCCTAATCTATAAACAAACATGATGCTTGAAAGGGAGAAACAATGCACATTAAAGTGATGTATTTGTTAATATAGATAATGAGTGCTATTCCTTCCCACCTACAGCATTCTGAACTTGAGAAATGCATTCATTTTTCTGACTCTACAATATGCGCATATTTAAGGAAATGTATAGTTTTCACACACACACAAAAATCCATTTAATCATTTTCCAGAAAAATTATCTGTAAAAGTACTTGGATTTCAATAAAACAGATGAGAGAGCCTTTGCTATTTGTGTAAGAAAAAGAACATAGTATTACTTGATATATAATATTATACAGAATTGATTTAAAACAAGATGTGATCTAATGCGAGTCACTAGAGCATGTTACACTTCACAAAGATAAGCCAAAAACTTTCTTACCTTATTGTACCCAAATGGGAAAGTTTCTCCAGTTTTCAACTATCTAGCATAGTGGAACAGGAAAGAACAGACCATCTTTTGCTTTACAAAAGGTACCTGCACATCCACAACTAGCCCTTCTGAGATGACAACAGCTAAGCAATACTGTTCACCTCCAGCTGGCAGCAACAGCCTCTTTGCAAATACCACTTGCTTGCTTCTATGAACTGCAGCTACTCAGAATGAAAGTAAGGGGAAAATGTGATCTGTGAATACTGTTGCTTCATAGTTGAGTCATATCCTTTGAAGCTATCTCCCCACCTCAAAAGACATTAAGAACTGTCTTTTCCTCCAACTCTAAATGCTGAATACAGAGTGTACAGAAAATGAGTTAGGGCGTATGGGTTTTATATATACATAAAATTAAACATGATCCAAACATTTACCTGTTAAAACATTCGTTTTACTATTTAGCATGTTTCCCACACAGAATTCATGTGTGTGATCACATATACCATAGAAATAATCTAACATAGCAAAAGAATCTGTAGAAAAAAAAAGATATGTACTATAATGTTGACCAGACATGAGGTTACAAGCTTGCCAATGTGAATAGTTCCAGTCCAGTATAAAAAGGTAGAAGTCAAAGACACTAAAACTGTTTATGAAAACGAAATACTTTGAAAAGTGTCTTTTTAAAAACATCTCAGACTGTTAACATATATTTTTTCTTAATATATCCTGAACTGCATTGTCATCATCTTGTGACAGTAAAACAGTTGTCTCCTCTAAGTCAGGGCTATTTATTTTTTCAACTTTGTCAATATTTCTACACTTGTTATATACAGCGCTGCTGTAGCTGTGTTGGTCTTAGGATATGAGAGAGAAAGTGGTGAGGTCCAGTAAAAAGATATCACCTCACCCACATTGCCTCTCTAATTTTCTACATTAAAGTAATTTCAGAGTTAAAAATTTAACATTGAAAACAAATTAAAATACCATCTAGAAGATTAACAACACAAATGAAATCTTTCTACCAAGGAGAAAAAAGATGGATTTCGTGCTGAGTATGGGGGCATAAGAGAGTGGAAAAGAAAGGGTTGAGGAAAAATCCTGAAGGAAAAGAAAGAAAGCAAACATGGATTTTTGGTTGAATATGATGCCATATAGTCACATTAACAGAAGCATTCCGCTGCTGGATATCATTATCTGCATATTCCTAGAGCCTGTCCAGTTTTTTATACTATTGGTAGACTATTGCACTGATTTCTTAATCTTCGCTCTGGAAAGAATATACTTTTGTTTCAGTTTAGTTTGGTGAGGGAGGAAGTGTTTTGTTTTTGTTTTATTAAAACAGGTCATTTATGATTTACTATTTGGTTTACATTTATCTTTTAAAAAAAATGAAAATTGTGTGTTTGTATCTTAGTGTACTGCCTAGAGAGAACACTGTATCAAATAATTCTGACTCTTAAAATTTATTGCTATTCTTATTTTGCTGAGGGGAAACTGTAGCACATAAAACACTGTGCAACTTACAGTATGAGTGTGACCATACTTGCATGCAGAGGAAGTGGAGGAAAGAGAGATGCCTTTTACTTTAAAGTATTTCCATTATGTGTATTATTGATAAAGAGCCTGATTCTCCACTTGCTTACACTTGTCTAAATGAGGAATGACTCCACTGAAGTTGATGAATCTGAACTGATATAAAAAGTGCAAAGAGAATCAGGCTCCATAAACGTGAAGTCCTTGCTTTTTTACTTGCTTGGCATAATTCTTGAGGGATCTCATACAAGATATTTATATCTCAAAGCACAGTGACCACAGGTAAAATATTATCTCTTCTGCAATATGGATACGCAGAAAATTTGTAAAATTTATTTTAGACTCTAGCCAAAAATAAAAACACTATTCTGACTCTGGAATCCCTCAGCACATCTTTTGTCCCAATCTCAATGGTGAAAGAAATGCCACACTAATTTCTCAGTTAATTAAGCGCATAATAAGCAACATTCAAAAATGAGTTCATTTTATAAATTGCATCTTCTATTCCTCAAGTCACAAACAGCACAAAAAACAACTAAACTACTTTAAACTTTTAGTTTTCCTGCTCTCTAAAGTTCATCTCCCTGAAAACTCATTGATAGTCAAGGGATATCTATGATAATTTTAAATAGACAGTCTACCAAAACATCCAAATTTCTCTTTTGCTCCTCCACTACAGCTGGCACGAGATCAGTGGAATAGCCAACTGCCTAAGGCAGAAGAATATTTGGTATCAAACCCTAAAGCATCCAACTTCTGCAATTATGAAAAGCTTTTCCACCATTCAAATCACCCCATCTTTTTCTCACTTAGTTTTGTCTTATCACTTCAGAAAGAAAGAGAGAAAAATAAAATATTCCTCCAGCATTAACTTCATCTCAAGGTGGATTTTAAACTTGGTCTTCCAGTTATGACTGTGAGGCGCGCACACTTTCCAATTTGCCTAAGGAAGCAAAAATTCTAAAGACATTCCTATATCTGAGACTGCTTTAGGGCATAAGTCAGTCATCACCTTGGCAGATAAAAGTGAGCATTTCCCTACCACCAATCATGCTACAATGTTACTTCCTCAGAAGCACCTTGTACTGACCATTGCTGGACACAAGATACCAGATTAAATGTATCAGCCTGATGGCAATTTATTCCTACCATGTGTTCCTAAGAACTTTAAAAATGAACACACCAAACAACACGAGAAAGATATTACATAACTGTTGTTTTGGGATGCAAGAATTCCTCTTGCAGGTAAAAATGCATTTTTCTAAACCCTTCATCAATACTTCACTAATAGAATCTGTATAACAATTCCTACCAATACAAACAACAACCCTATAATCTTACCTTTAATTTAACATCTGCCAAAACAAGACTAGTAACTCTAGTAGGCAGAAAAACAAAATGTAATTTTTAAGTCTCACCATGGCCTCATTATTTTCCACCCAACAAGATGACAAGGCTGACACCCTTCTCCCTCCCCACAAACTCTCAGTCCCCTGGACATTAGTCCTCTCTACCTCAAGGGCTTTTGAGATACATTGTCTGATACACCTGACAAAGGTAGTCACCAATAAAATTTTCTTAGGACTTACCTTAACTAGTCAAACAGATGTCTGTCAAACAGAGTCTTTGACAGATAGAACTAAAAGAAAGCACCCAAAGACACAATGAACATCCATCAAGAACTGTCTTCTTCTGGGTTACAACAGAGACACATTTTGTAAGAAGAGAACTTTACTGCTGTCTCCCTTTGCAGACTGTCCCATTAGAGTAATGTATGGAGTTTTGGGCAATTGAAAGGCCCTCAGCTAAAAATATGGAAACACTGGAAGTAGGAGGAAGTCATCTAAACCAAATTTCAATAACCCAGATCAACCTGTACATTGCAAGCTTAGACTCATGTTCTCTTAGGCTCATCAAATGCTCATCAAACCAGGCGATCCAGTAACACCACAGTAGTCCCTCGATGTGGTTGCACATAGTTTCTGAATGTAGCAAAGATAAGGTCTTACCCAGGTTTCCTCACCAAGCTAAAGCCTTAGACATGTCTCCAGAGGAACCCAATGAAAGTTTTGTAACCAAGTCAGAAGACAATTGGATCATAACCAGGTCCCCTGACTTGGTCATACCATAAATGGAGGTCTCTATTTTCCAGAAAAAAAACAGTGAGGAGAAAGAGCATATGCATTGCACTTCTCCAGAAAACAAGATGGTACTTAGAGCTCTCTTGCATGCCTGGATCAGCTGAAGTAGACTGAACTCTTCATGCAGAAAGTTGGGGGAAATATTTCCCTTTGGGCAGGCCCTTTTGTCTATTAGCATATAACAGCAATTTAGACTCATTCACTAGGAGCACTGATTGGCATGGAATAGGACATTTGCCATCCCTGGCAGGAGATTTCTCTCCCCATTGACAGAAACTGCAGGAATAATTCCACAGATGCAGGAGAGGACTGGTACTCAGGAGCTCTGGGTTCAGTTTTTATTAACTCTACTGTGTGATTTTGGGCATGCCACTTAATCCCTCTGTGCCTCAGGTATTCATCCATAAATGGAGAATAATAATAATACTCCTGTACCTCATATGGATGTCATGAGCATAAATTCATTTTTTGTGATGCACGCAGATACTACTGTGATGGGACCAACGTAAGTATCTACACAGACAAGATTTACTTTTGGTTCCTCTATTTACATAAGATACAGCCAAAATGTTGCCGAACATGACTAGAGCTCACAGGTGCGATCAATTCATCTTAAGTACTAAAACACTCCTCTTACTATTCTCACCTCAAAGAATTTTACAAAGAATCTTTCTATACTTGAGAGTAAAAAACAGGTACTGGATGAAAACTACAATAGAGAGGAAGGAAAGCAGTCTGAAGATATAAAAAATTGGAGCAATATCATTACTACTGTTGCCTGCTACTCAAAACTCTAAGACAGGAAAACCCATCTCTTCTAGTTTGCTAGATACTGAGGGTATGTCTACACTACAAAATTAGGTCGATTTTATAGAAGTCGATTTTTAGAAATGGATTTTATATAGTCAATTGTGTATGTCCACACTAAGCACATTAAGTAGGTGGAGTATGTCCTCACTACCATGGCAAGCATAGACTTATGGAGTGGTGCACAGTGGGTAGCTATTCCACAGTTCCCGCAGTCTCCGCCGCCCATTGGAATTCTGGGTTAAGCTCCCAATGCCTGATGGGGCAAAAAACATTGTCACGGGTGGTTTTGGGTACATGTTGTCAGTCGCCCTTCCCTCCGTGAAAGCAACGGCAGACAACTGTTTTGCGCCAGACACCAGGGCAATTAGAAGAGCACAGCAAGGCACGCTGCGCATCAGAGAGGCTTTGAAAACCAGTTTCATGACTAGCCAGGCTTTGGTGTAACAGTTGTGTGTATTTCTCCTTGATGCAAATCCACCCCCTTTGTTGATATTAATTCCCTGTGAGCCAACCACCCTCACCACTTCAAAATAAAGTAACTACTGTTTTGAAACCATGCATTCATTCTTTATTAATTAAAAAAAAAAACAGACAAGGTAGCCTGGATGGGGTGGGGGAGGAGGGAAGGACAAGGCCACATTGCTTATTGGAGCCACAATAAAAATCAAACTGTTTGACTGACAGCCTTCTGTTGCTTGGGCCATCCTCTGGTGTGGAGTGGCTGGGTGCCCGGAGCATTCCCCCCACCACGCATTCTTGGGCAGCTGAGTGAGGCGGCTATGGAACTTGGGGAGGAGGCATGCGGTTATACAGTGGATGCAGTGGTCTGTGTTCTTGTTGGCTTTCCTGAAGCTCCAATAGTTGCTTCATCATGTCCATTTGGCCCCCCATTAGCTTCAGCATTGCATGCTGACTCCGCTCTTCACACTCACTTAATTCTTTCCTGGTCTCTGCCACTGAATGCCTCCATGCATTAAGCTGTGCCCTATCAGTGCGGGAGGACTGCATGAGCTCAGAAAACGTCATCACAAGTGCGTTTTTTCACCTTCTAATCTGCGATAACCTCAGGAATGGAGATGATGGGGGAGCACAGAAACATTCTACGCTCTAGGATTCTGGTGGGACTGCATGGTCACCTGTGCTGCTGAGTTCGCCACACTAATCAGACAGAAAATTAAATTTAAAAGTTCCCAGGGCTTTTCCTGTGTACCTGGCTAGTGCATCGGAGTTCAAAGTGCTGTCCAGAGCGGTTACAATGGAGCACTCTGGGATAGCTCCCGGAGGGCAATACCATCGATTTGTGTCCACACTACCCCAAATTCGACCCAGCAAACTCGATTTTAGCACTACTCCCCTCACCAGAGGTTGATCATAAGAGCTCTTGTGCTGAAGTGATCCTCCTTGAGTCAGCTAACATCAGTTTTAGGCCCAGTTCACAATGACAGTGTGGCACAAAATGATCACGCTACATTGAAAAATATGGTCCAAACAGCTCAGAAAATTGTTTAACAAAGCTTAATTTTTCCTGGTGAATTTAATATAATAGCTCTGAAGTTTAGGGTCTAATTTAGTAAATTGTATCTTAGAAACAGTATGAATTTTAAAATGAGAAATTACTATAGATTGGTATTGCAGATTTGATGAGCGCATCTCTTCAGTGCACTGAATTTTCATATTAAATTAAAGCAATTATTTTTAGCAACATGATGTGGCACAATATTTGCAAAACAATATTTTTAAAACATTTAACAAAATAAAAGTATTTTGACTCATGAAAAGTATATTGTAGAGACATGAATGAAAAATTGTTTAGTTTTTTCTTTAGTAATCCCATTATTCAACTTTCACTCTGTGACTCCCTATCATTATAACGGGGCAGTATGCAAATAGAATAACGTGGGAAGTCATATTATGTTCCATATATTTCTCATTTTTAGAATGTGCCTATCTTCTTGGTATCTAAAGATAGATGTAGTTACTTTATGTTTTTGTATTTAAAGCTTTTTCCAATATTTATTTTAAATCCTATATATGGTATATAAAAGATTTGAAATCTTATTTATTCTCCAAGCTAAATCAGGCACCTAGCATGTTTAAAAACTAATAACTTCCATGAGACAGCAAACAGATAAAGGATATAATATAGCAAGTTGTTTTTTAAATGTACAATCTTCACTACATGTACATAATTAGACCAAAACAGATTGTGTGCTAAAGTACATATTTGTGTATTTCAGATTAATTTTGCTTTTGAAATCAGCATTTAAGCCAATAACAATCTTCAGTCAGAGTTAAAGGCATAGTCAAGCAAATAGATTACAGAGTTTAGTAAATCACTGTAGTAACAGTGTTATCTTAACCTGAGATAGTGGAATACCTTCCTTGAGCTAAGCAGGTAGAAGAGCATGGTTCTGTTTGCCTTGAAAAAAGTTTACAACTTCCTTTGAGCATAAGTTTTTCAAGGACTTACTGTGCCATTCATAAAGAAAATCTGTGTGTTCTGCAGGACTGTTGTAACCTCACATCCTGATTTCCCTATAAATGAACCACTGTCACAAGCAAATTGTGCAGCTGCTAGTGCAGGTATGTACAGAAAATATTTCTCAGGCCAAGGAAAGGAAAAGAGTGAGTAACCAAAACACAAACAATTTAAAACCCATATCAATGTACAGTTGACAGTGTATTTCTGTAATGCAATAAGAATCAAACTAAATGGGTAGTGTGTGGTTTTAAACTGAAAAAGGAGTTATCCTTTTGGGCTTCCTTTCCTTAATTTGTTAAAAGTTATTTTCCTTCAGTTGATAATACTTGTACCTGAAAACACACTTGTACAGGCATTCAGCTGAAGACTCACTTCTTTATAGCAAAAATATGGAGATTACAGAGTTGGTCTCCTGGTAGCAGAAGAATAATTGTAAGTTTTGGGTCTAATTTTCCAGAGGTGCTGAGCACTAACAACCTCAATTAATCAATGGAAAATGCAGGTGATCAGCACTTCTGAAAATCAGACCTTGTTTGTTCAGGCTCCATATATATGATCTCTTGGAACAAAAATGGAGTGAATGCTGATGGAGTAAATGATAACTTCTACAACCAAACAAAATTCTCCTCGGTGAGCTGAGTCCAAACAAAAATTGCCTCAACTTGCTTTGATCCACCGGAGTGTGCAGCCCTGCCCCCCGCTCAGGGGATGCTTTACTGCATTATAGTAGAATTAGTGTTATATCGGGTCACATTATATCGGGGTAGAGGTGTATCAATTTCATAAACATAGCTGTATTTGTGACATAGTTTTGTCTAGGCCCTCCCGTGAGGATGTCCAGATGAACCAATCATTTAAATAAAGATAGACATGGATAGCTGCACATCTGAGATTTTAGGGTATCACTGAAAGGAACTTTGTGAATACTCAAAGTGCAGAAGATGGGCTAAATGGATTGTTTGTAATGGTAATGATCTCTCTTCCACAAAAGCCATAGGTATTTTCAATGCCAAGGTGTGAGTGAGATGTGACAATAGGCATCCTGCCAACGGAGAGCCCCAGACTTTTGTTTTTCTGTAGATAAAAAGAGGAGATAATGGAGCTATGCTAACTGCACTAAGTTAGAACTTTATGGTGGAAGAGTTGAACTTCTCAATATTTAGAATGGGTCAGAGATTGGATCAGAAGAGCACCTAGAATAAAATCCCTTCCCCTGAAATTCCTGGGGAACCACCTCTGTGACGTCCAACTCTAATAGCAAACAAACTTCTGAACTTCTTCGCTGTTTGTTAGAATTGTTTGGTTTGAAAAGAATACAATGTAGATGCCAATGGTATGGCTGGTAACAAATTCTTTTTGTAAGGTATTGAAAATCCCCAGAAGCCTTGCAGGAGACCTGGTGTCTTTCAGTTTCTCTAGAACATCATCTGTTGTAGAGCTAAACAGCCCTTCACCATCAGATGGGAAGTCTTCTATCAAGGTTCTTGTTTCCAGAGGAAGTCCAGACAAACATAGCCATGAGTAGTGCCTCAAAGGAATGACAGATGGTACAACTCCAGAAGCCACATAGATGGTATTGGAGGACATGCTCAGGAAATGCTTAGCAACTAAGTGAAAGTCAATGTGGTCCATTGGATAGATCACTGGACTGGGACAGAAGACCTGGATTCTATTCCCAATTCTGTCACTGGCCCACTGGGTGACCTCAGGCAAGTCACTGTCTCAGTTTTCCCCTTCCTGAAAATAGGGATAACAATATTGTCTTCCTTTGTAATGTGCTTCGAGATCTACCAATGAAAGCACTGTTATAAGACCTAAGTCTTAATTATTAACTGTCCTTTGGTAAGTAAGATTTTGGCCTGTTCTCTCTGAACTTCCAGCACAGACTGGGCAAAGAGTACAATCTTATTTCATAAGTCATATTGATATCTGAACATTACTGACTGGTAGTTTGCCACTCACAGACTCACCTAGTGTCAGACAGGAGTATATCTTTCTACCTAGAGCATCTAGCTTTTGACCCTATCTATCTGAAGGGCTACAGTGGACTTGACACCTTTTAGCGCTTTGAATGGCAGCTGCTACCAACAATGGATAAGTCTGCAGGAACAAGAAACCCTCAGGATGCAGGTGGTATAACAGGTCTGCTTTCTCAGAAATTGCCAGTCCAAAGAATGGGTTTAACCAGGCTAGAATAAATGGTTAAAAACCAAGCAGAGGCTACTCTAGAAGTATTATCCCCAATTTAAAGACAAGGACATGGGGAACTAAGGCACAGAGAATGAGCAGGTTGCCCAAATTCCCGCACAAAGTCTATGGCAGAACCAATAATCAAACTGAGGTCAAACCAATAAAATCAAACCCTTGGAGGCATTCCTTCCTGCCTCCACTCCTCTCTCTGCACAAGATCTCACTGATTTCTTCCAAGACAATTGACAGAATATGACAAAATTCCTCCTTCCGTCAGCTTGCCTCCCCTTCCCCTCCTATAACTCTCACTGCCTTCTTCTGTCAGAGACAGAAGTGTCTCATATGCTCTCCTCCTCTAACTCCTCCAATTGCCCCAGTGACCAAATCCCATTCCAGCTCCCAGCCTCCCTAGGACCCACTCTCATCCCCTACCTTACTCTTCTCCTGACCCTATTGCTCTCTTCTGGCTCTTTTCCCTTCACAATACAAGCATCATCTAGTCTCTTCCACCTTAAAACACCCCATCTTTGACCCCACATGTCTCTCCAACTACTGATCCTTCTCACTTTAACCTCTAAGCTAATAGAAAATGCTGTTTACAATGGCTGTCTGGAATGTCTCTACTCCAATTTCATCCTAGACCCTCTCCAATTCTGCTTCTGCTCCTTATGCTCCATTGAACCGCTCTTGCTGAAGTCTTTAATGACCTCGTCTTAGCTAAAGCTCAGAACCAGTACTCCATCCTCATCCTTCTTGACCTGCTAACCAACATTATTTCATTGTTTCCTTGTACTCCCTATCTGGCTGTACCCATCTGTTATCTACCATCTTATAGTTAGACTAATCTCCTTCGGACGGAGAGGTGTCTTTTGTTCTGTGTTTGTACAGCACCCAAGCATGACAGGGTCCTAGTCCTGACTGATACTTCTATGCACTACAGTAATATAAATAATGAATAAGTCACATTCCAGTGCCTTGTTCTAGTAAATAAAAGGAAACATGAACTTGTAATTAAGGCACTGGTCTGGGGCTTAACATAGGATATCAGAACAGGATTGGTAGAATCAGTTTCCTAAAATCTATACAAACGAAGTATTATGGATAATGGTCATTTATTATATATGGTATTTCTGAATACTCCCAAGGGGAACATGAGATGCAATTCTTGTTTAACAACATATAACAGTTATTCAATAATACTTCAGACTTGAGCTAGGATCATTTAATTTAAAATAAGAAGATATTAAAACTATTCAATTATCTAGGAGTAATCTTAAGCAGAAAAATATTCTCTCTCATTTGGTTCCTATTTCAGTTTTTCTGCCTAGAAACCACTCCTTTTAGTACAGTAACTCCTCACTTAACGTTGTAATTATGTTCCTGAAAAATGCGACTTTAAGCGAAACAATGTGAAGTGAATCCAATTTCCCCATAAGAATTAATGTAAATGAGGAGGTTAGGTTCCACTGAAATATTTTTCACCGGACAAAAGACTATATACATATACACACACACATATACACAAACACACACACACAAACACAGAGTATAAGTTTTAAACAATTTAATACTGGTACACAGCGATGATGATTGTGAAGCTTAGTTGAGGTGGAGGAGTCAGAGGGTGGGATATTTCCCTTACTGCTAAATGATGAACTAGCAATTGGCTGAGACCTCAAGGGTTAACTCTCACTCTGCAAGGCAGCAGGAATGGAGGGAGATATGCGCATTTCCCTGAAGTACACTGCCTTGTTAATTAGATCAGCTTGCTACAAGCTCCCTCCCTATGGAAGATGGGGTAAGCAGGGTGCAGGGGGAGGGGGACACACTGACATTAGCCCCCCTCTTCCTTCCCTTCTCCCCCACCCCCCCCCCAGCACAGCAAGCAGGAGTCTCATGGAGCAGCTCCAAGGCAGAGGGCAGGAGCAGCATATGGCAGTAGGGGAGGGACTCAGCTGAATTACAGGCAGCTGCTGCACAGGGAACTTAGGGGAGCTAATGGGGGGAGCTGATGGGGACTGCCAGTCTACCATGGTTCCAAGCCCCCAGCAGCTAACTGCAACGGGCTGCTCTTCCTGGAAGCAGTAGACAAAGCAGGCGGCTGCCAAACAACATTAGAAGGGAGTATTACACAACTTTAAATGAGCATGTTCCCTAATTGATCAACAACGAAACAATGTTAACTGGGACAACTAAGGGAGGAGTTACTTGTAGTACATTTATCCATATAATGAATGTTTATTGTACCCTTACAGACTGATAATTCTATATGTTCTAGTGTACTTGAAAAAGCCTAGTCAATACTGTAAAACTATAGATGGCCAAATTACAAGAGGCCAAGAGGAGAGTTTGCATCTGACACACTGGTCTTTGTTTCATTAGCACTTGGCATACAGTTCCATATTTTCAATCTTTGTGAACTAAACCCTCTGTGCATTTCTGCGTGCTTCTAACTTGCACGTGCACAATGTCCAATGCACACATGTATGTATGTTTAAGATTTGTACACACCACATACGCCCAGATGGGTCCATCAGCAAGTCAGGATATAAAAAATAGTTTCCATGCACAATTGAAATTGTGAGTCAGTTACTCAGTTCTATACAAAAAGTTGTTTATGTATGTTGAAACTTTACTGAAATATACTCTATTCTCTCTAGTAGACAAAATCACCACCACTTCTTAGTATTTTGTTTTTTCCATTAGTTCCTCAAGAGAATATGTATCTCTGCCAGAACTTCTCTGGACAGTCTCCATATTTGGTACTATATTTGTAAAAAGAAGCTTTAAATAGCTATTCAAGGCAACCCTCATGGTAGGGGGAAAGCTCAAGTCACAAGTGTAATAGTAGCTTAACATTAGTTCACATCTGACATATTAGCCCTCATGCTTAGGGTTACTATATTTCACATTCCTAAATAGAGGACACTGCTGAGGGAAGGAAGAACTGGAGAGGAGTACAGCATCCTCCACTCTCCAACCACCCAGCTCCAAAGATAGCTCAGAAGTAAGGGTGGCAATATCATACCATCCCACCTTTACTTCTGCACTTTTGCTGGCAGCAGCACTGCCTTCAGAGCTCAGCACTTGGCTAGCCATTGCTGCTCTCCAGCTACCCAGCTCTGAAGGAAGCGCTGAAGGGTGGCAATACCACAGACGTGATGTCATATTTGAAAGTATCTTCCCAGATGGAGATCAGAGGACCCAAAACCAAAACAAACAAACAAAAAGGTCATGTCTGGGAAAATCCAGATGAATAGTAACCCTACTTGTGCTCTGGAACAAGAGAATCCTGAACAGGAAGAGCCTCCTAATTAACTTTCTCTAAAAACGATTCCCCACCAGAACATCTACTGAAGAGGTCATGGAGGAAGAGGGAGAAATCCTTTAAAATGCCTGACATTTTACACAGCTTCAATAAAGCATCTTTAAAATTAGAGGAAAGAGTTTTGAAGTGAACATACGCAGAAGGCAAATGACAGATTCTTTATTTGTAAAAATGTAATTATGTATTAACAGAGACATTATCTCCCCAAATGCAAATGGAAGCTGACACTTCATTCTATCAAGAACAAAGAAAGTCTTTGTATAAAAATCTGTAAAACTCAGAAAAAGTAAAACAGACTCTGGGAGCTCACTGAACATACCTACAAAATAAGAGCTATCAAGTGACACGGAGGAGCTAGGAATGGCTAGTAAATGGCCTCTGTTGTGGGGTCCAACAGAAAAAGTGTGCACCATTAATCAATGTGGACACATGGGCAAAATGGGACAGATGCGTTCATGGAATTAAGCAGTAAGTTTTTTATTAAATTTTAACACAAGAAGGGTGCTACCTGCCCATCACTGATACTGTCATAAACAGATAAGTAAGAGTTAATAGAACAGAAGTACTTCATATCTCTCTTGCCTGTAAAGGGTTAGCAAGTTCAGTGAGCCTGGCTGTAACCTGACCAGAGACCAATCAGGGGACAGGATACTTTCAAATCTTGAGG
This sequence comes from Gopherus flavomarginatus, assembly GCF_025201925.1. Classification (NCBI taxonomy): domain Eukaryota; kingdom Metazoa; phylum Chordata; order Testudines; family Testudinidae; genus Gopherus; species Gopherus flavomarginatus. Next base: position 61,571,845 of record NC_066619.1, read on the forward strand.
GAGGGAAGTTTGTGTGTGTGCTGTTAGAATTTGGTTGTTGTTCTCTCTGGGTTCTGAGAGTGACCAGACGTGCAACCAGGTTTCTCTCCAATCTCTTTGATACAGTCTCTTATATGTCCAGAATAGTGAGTACTAGGTAGATAAGGCGAGTTAGGCCTATGTTTGTTTTCTTTATTTGCAAATGTGTATTTGGCTGGAAGGAGTTCAAATGTGTATTTTGCTGAAAGGATTTTAATTTGTACTTGTATAGTTAGGCTGGGAGGGTATTCCCAGTGTCTATAGCTGAAAGACCCTGTAACATATTCCATCTTAAATTTACAAAGATAATTTTTACTGTTTTTTCTTTCTTTAATTAAAAGCTTTTCTTAAGAACCTGATTGTTTTTTTATTCTGGGGAGACCCTAGGGGACTGGGTCTGGATTCACCAGGGAATTGGTGGGGAGAAAGGAGGGAAGGGGGAGAGAAAGGTTAATTTTCTCTCTGTGTTAGGATTACTTTCTCTCTCAGGGAGAGTCTGGGAGGGGGAGAGAGAAGGAGGGGGGAAGGTGAATTCTCCTCTCTGTTTTAAGATTCAAAGAGTCTGAATCACAGTGATCTTCCAGGGTAACCCAGGGAGGGGAAGCCTGGGAGAGGCAACGGTGAGGGAAAGGGTTTACTTTCCTTGTGTTAAGATCCAGAGGGACTGGGTCTTGGGGGTCCCCGGGCAAGGTTTTGGGGGGACCAGAGTGTACCAGGCACTGGAATTCCTGGTTGGTGGCAGCGCTACAAGTACTAAGCTGGTAATTGAGCTTAGAGGAATTCATGCTGGTACCCCATCTCTTGGACGCTAAGGTTCAGAGCAGGGGATTATACCATGACAGATACTCTCCTATACCAAGCATTTAATTGGTTCCAGAGCAGGGCTTGTAGACCTCTTACCATATAACTAGGGGCCTACCAAATTCATGGCAGTGAAAACATTTCACGGACCATGAAATCAGACCTTCCCTATGAAATCTAGCTATTGGAATGTAAGCAGAGTCAGGATGAGCTCTAACCTGACATCTGGTGGTGAACTGTGGTGAGCTGTGGAAAAGAACTTCAGGGGCTGATCTAGTTTGCATAGGCACACCCACCCCACCTAGCATGAGCCCAAATGGTCACTCTGGCTGCTGTGGGATCTGCAGTTTCTCTGTTATTGGGGCAGGAAGAATAAAGCGTTGTTACCCTGATTTTGTGAATCAAGGACAATGAAACTGTTTTATGACAGAGAGACTCACCATCAACTAAGTAGCACTTGCTAGACAAGGGACATGGGTTCCAAAACCCACTGAATTGAGAGAGGTTGGGGATAAGTATTTGTACTTGATAGTATGGGCCCCTTTTGAGGGCCTGAAATACCAGTTGCACCTCCTTTTCTCTCTACTGTAGAATAACAGAGCTAATTTTAGTTCCATTAGAAATCTAGTTACAGGCTGCTGAGCTGAATTCATTTTGGGCTAATAGTACACCAGCACTGAGGCTCCCCTGCTACCAGCTGAAATCACTAAAGAGCCAAAATTACTGAGTACTGAAATCACTGAGTGCTGAGGGGGGGGCCTGAAGATATGTTGCTGAGCAGCTGGTGGAGCAGAGCAGTTTGCAGGATAGCTGGCAGAGCAGAGCAGTTTGTGGGATAGCTGAAGCGGAGCAGTTCGCGTGACGGCTGGAGGAGTGGAGCTGCTGGCAGAGTGGTTTGCGGTGAAGGCTGCAGCGGAACCCCATGGAGAGGCAGGGCCGTCAGCCTCGTAAGGTGCCCCTTAATGGCGCCCTCCTCCCCTCCGCCCCTTGGGCTGGGAGGTAAAACTCTGCAGATAAACTTTTGAACTCTGGGGCTGCACTGACCAGAGACAGACACTTTTGGGACTCTGGGTGATTTTTTTGGGTTGCTGGACTTAAGATCCTGAGGGAAAAAGGATACTGCCAAACTTACTTGGGGGAGTGGCTCTTTTGCTCATCGTTTGTGTTATGAATCCTGTTTGTGGTGTTTCCCCAACATAATGATGCATTGTTTCCCTCCTTTATTAAAAGGATTTTGCTCCACTCAGACTCTGTGCTTGTGAGAGGGGAAGTATTGCCTCTTAGAGCTGCCCGGGGACTGCTCTAAGTCACTAGGTCACTGGGTGGGGGCTCGAGCTGGTTTTGCATGGTGTTATTGAAACAGAACCCCTAGATACTTAACCTGGCCCTTGCTGCTGCCAACTCAGATGGGCAGAAAGGTTACAGGAAGGAAAGGGCAGGGCAAGAGACCCCTATCATGCCCCAGACTCCCCTGCATGGCTGCTCTTGGAGGGAGATCAGACCCACCCTCCAAGTACCACCCCTAGCTGCAGGAAGTTCCATGGCTGCACTGCCTTCAGAGGGCATGGTCATCCTAGCTGCTAGTCCTGGCCAGGCTGGAGAGGGACGGAACTTTTCTCCTCTTGCACAGCTCGTCTAGGCAAGGAAATCAGACCTGCCTCTAGATACCACCCCCTTCACCCCACGGCTTCAGGAAGCTCCATGGCTGCTGCCTTCCGTTCCGTGCTGCATTCAGACAGCTGCAGAGCTGCAGCTGGGGGAGGTACCAGGAAGGTGGGTTTGATTCTCTTCACCGCAAGAGTCATCATGCAGGGGAAGAGGAAGTCCCATCCCTGCCCAATCCTGCCAGGACTGGCAGCTAGGAGCCCCTGGCTGGGGTCTCCCAGCAGCACAGGAGAGATCAGACCCATTTCTAGGAACCTCCAGGGCTGTTACCCAGCCCCAGAGCTTCCTGCAATCGTGGGAGGTACCCAGAGGTGGGTCTGAGCTCCCCCACAAGAGCAGCCATGCAGGACAAGAGCACGTCCAGTCCCTCCCCAGCCTAGTCAGAACTAGCAGCTAAGAGCCCATGACTGGGACGCTTCCAGCAGAACAGGGGAGATCAGACCCACCTCCTCTGGGAACCTCCGCTCAGCTCTGAAGGCAGCGCAAAAAATAGGGTGATATTCCCATGACCCCCTGACAACAGCTTTGCGACACACTACAACCTTGTTTTGGGTCAGGACCCTTACAGTTACAACTCCATGAAATTCAGATGAAACATGAAAACTCTATGACCGTGAAACTGACCAAAATGGCCCATGAATTTGGTAGGGCCCTACATATAACCCATAATTCAGAGTAGCTCTCCTCAGCCTACCCACCCCCCACCCCAGACTCAGCTCTCTCTGAGTCCTAGCACCCTCGCCCCTCTCCCCATCTAAGAGGGACAGAGGGTGGAGCAGGGTGGAGGCCTTGGCCCGCAAGGACCACAAGGTCTGACCTTGGCCCATGAGGGCAACAAGATCTCACCCTATCACATGAGCCCACAGCCCATCACCAAAATCCCAGGTCTTTTACCTCTGGGAACAGTTCATTTTATTTTCTTAACCACCTGGAAACTGGCTACAAGTTGTGACGAATAAAGAACTCCACCCCAGTAACTCAGCTTGTTTACCTTAACCCACAATATCCCCCACCCAGTGAGCTAGATGGGTGGCATTTTTAACCACTGCAATCTCATTACCTGAAATGACAGCTTTTTATAGCCTTCTACTAAACAAAAATTAATATAAATGTTCCTTTGTTTTTATGGGATGTAACGATGCTGGTTCTGGAGGGACCCAAGAGTGCCAGTTCAGGACAAATTGCTTAAAACAGGGCAGTCACAGTCCAAGGCTGGGGTTTTTCCACCTCTTAGGCAAACCAAACCAGCCAGACCAAGAGGACTTTGGTTTCACCCCACTGGCTAACCACAAGTCACACAAGCAATTCCCTTAGACACTCCAGTTTCCCAGTATCACCACCAGTGCCACTCATTATGGGGACAAATGGTTATGAAAACCAAGACCCCAGTAAAAGAAAAAAGGTTCTCTCGATCCCAAAGGATCAAGCCCCAGACTCAGGTCAATATATAAATCAGATCTTTCCCACAAATCATGCTGTTGCCAATCCTTTAGAATCTAAAATCTAAAGGTTTATTCATAAAAGGAAAAAGATAGAGACGAGAGCTAGAATTGGTTAAATGGAACTAGACCTGATCGGGAGAACAGAAGGGTGTGCTGTCTGCCAGGGGCTAAGATACAGGATGTGGACCTGAGACTGAATACGATCTTAGCGGGAGCGGGAAAGAATCCGCTGATTATCCTTCATGTGGGAACGAATGATAGGGCTAGTTACTCGCTGGACTGTATCAAGGAGGACTATGCCAGACTGAGGAAGACGCTCAAAGAAATCGAGGCTCAGGTGATCTTCAGTGGGATTCTGCCAGTTCCTAGAGCGGGGCGACGAAGGAGTGACAAGATTATGGCGATCAACAGATGGCTCAGGGAGTGGTGTTATAAGGAGGGCTTTGGGATGTACGGTCACTGGGAAGCGTTTACGGATAGACGACTGTTCGCTCAGGATGGACTTCATCTAAGCAAGGAGGGAAATAGAATTCTAGGATGGAGGCTTGCCGACCTCATCAAGAGAGCCTTAAACTAGGAAGTTGAGGGAGATGGTTGGGAGATGTTCGGAAGATCTCCACGCCGGAATATAACCTGGAGAGGGAAGTAAACAAAGTGAGAGGGGATACCCTTGCGGTCCCAAGAATTGATCCAAGGAGGAATAGCGGAGTAGAAACCAGAGTAACGGGTGATGCTGGTGGTAGAAGGTCTCTGCATGACGGGGGAAAGAATGTCACTGACGCCAAACGCCGAAAATTAAAAGGTCTGTACACTAATGCGAGGAGCCTAGGTAACAAGATGGAGGAACTGGAGTTACTGGTGCAGGAAGTGAAACCGGATATTATAGGGATAACCGAAACCTGGTGGAATAGTACTCATGACTGGAGCACGGGTATTGAAGGCTATGTGCTGTTTAGAAAAGACAGGAAGAAAGGCAAAGGTGGTGGAGTAGCCTTGTACATCAATGATGAAATTAACTGTAGCGAAATAAGAAGTGATGGAATGGATAAGACAGAGTCTGTCTGGGCAAAAATCACACTGGGTAAAAAAGCAACTAGAGCTTCCCCTGAGATAGTGCTTGGGGTGTGCTATAGACCGCCGGGATCTGATTGGGATATGGATAGAGACCTCTTTAATGTCTTTAATGAAGTAAACACAAAGGGGAAATGTGTGATTATGGGGGACTTTAACTTCCCGGATATAGACTGGAGGACGAGTGCTTGCAAGAATAATAGGGGTCAGATTTTTCTGGATGTGATAGCGGATGGATTTCTTCATCAAGTAGTTGAAGTACCTACGAGAGGGGATGCCATTTTAGATTTGGTGTTGGTGAGCAGTGAGGACCTCGTAGAAGAAATGGTGGTAGGGGACAACCTTGGTTCGAGTGATCATGAGCTGATTCAGTTCAAACTAGATGGAAGGATAAACAAATGTAGATCTGGGATTAGGGTTTTCGACTTCTCGAGGGCTAATTTTAAAGAGTTAAGGAAATTAGTTAGAGAAGTGGATTGGACGGAGGAATTAGTGGATTTAAATGCGGAGGAGGCCTGGAATTACTTTAAGTCGCAGCTGCGGAGACTGTCAGAAGCCTGCATCCCAAGAAAGGGGAAAAAAACCATGGGCAGGAGTTGTAGGCCAAACTGGATGAGCAAGAAACTCAGAGAGGGGATTAGACAAAAGCAGAAAGCTTACAGGGAGTGGAAGAAAGGCAGGATCAGTAAGGAAAGCTACCTTGGTGAGGTCAGAACATGTAGGGATAAAGTGAGGAAGGCTAAAAGCCGCATTGAACTGGACCTTGCAAAGGGAATCAAAACCAATAGTAAAAGGTTCTATAGCCACATAAATAAGAAGAAAACAAAGAAAGAAGAAGTGGGGCCGCTATACACTGAGGAAGGAATGGAGATTAAGGATAACCTAGGCATGGCCCAACATCTAAACAAGTACTTTGCCTCAGTTTTTAATAAGACTAGTGAGGAATCTAGCGATGATGGAGGGATGATAAACGGGAATGTGGATATGGAAGTGGATATTACCGCAACTGAGGTAGAGGCCGTACTTGAACAGCTCAATGGGACGAAGTCGGAGGGCCCGGACAATCTCCATCCGAGGATATTAAAGGAACTGGCGCGTGAAATTGCGAGCCCATTAGCGAGAATTTTTAAGGAATCGATAAACTCGGGGGTTGTGCCATATGACTGGAGGATTGCTAATGTAGTTCCTATTTTTAAGAAAGGGAATAAAAGTGATCCGGGTAATTATAGGCCTGTTAGCTTGACGTCTGTAGTATGTAAGGTCTTGGAAAAAATTTTAAGGGAGAAAGTAGTTAAGGACATAGAGGTCAATGGTAATTGGGACGAATTGCAACATGGATTTACTAAAGGTAGATCGTGTCAAACCAATCTGATCTCCTTCTTTGAGAAGGTGACGGATTACTTAGATAAAGGAAATGCGGTAGATATAATTTACCTAGATTTCAGTAAGGCGTTCGACACGGTCCCACATGGGGAACTGTTAGTTAAATTGGAAAAGATGGGGATGAATATGAAAGTTGTAAGGTGGATAAGGAACTGGTTAAAGGGGAGACTCCAGCGGGTCGTATTGAAAGGTGAACTGTCAGGCTGGAAGGAGGTCACTAGTGGAGTCCCTCAAGGATCGGTTTTGGGACCGATCTTATTTAACCTTTTTATTACTGACCTTGGCACAAAGAGCGGGAATGTGCTAATAAAGTTTGCGGATGACACAAAGCTGGGGGGTATTGCTAACACGGAGAAGGACAGGGATACTATTCAGGAAGATCTGAACCACCTTGTAAACTGGAGTAATAGAAATAGGATGAAATACAATAGTGAAAAGTGCAAGGTCATGCACTTAGGAATTAATAATAAGAACTTTGGATATACGTTGGGGGCGCATCAGTTGGAAGCGACGGAGGAGGAGAAGGACCTTGGGGTACTGGTTGATAGCAGGATGACTATGAGTTGCCAATGTGATACAGCTGTTAAAAAAGCAAATGCGATTTTGGGATGCATCAGGCGGGGTATTTCCTGCAAGGATAAGGAGGTGTTAGTACCGTTATATAAGGTGTTGGTGAGACCCCATCTGGAATACTGTGTGCAGTTCTGGTGTCCCATGTTCAAGAAGGATGAATTCAAACTGGAACAGGTTCAGAGACGGGCTACAAGGATGATCCGAGGAATGGAAAAACTGCCTTATGAAAGGAGACTCAAAGAGCTTGGCTTGTTTAGCCTGGCCAAAAGAAGGCTGCGGGGGGATATGCTTGCTCTATATAAATATATCAGGGGAGTTAACGTTAGGGAGGGAGAGGAATTATTTAAGTTTAGTACTAATGTAGGCACCAGGACGAATGGGTATAAACTGGATATTAGGAAGTTTAGACTTGAAATTAGACGAAGGTTTCTAACCATTAGGGGAGTGAAGTTCTGGAACAGCCTTCCGAGGGAAGTAGTGGGGGCAAAAGACTTTTCTGGCTTTAAGACAAAGCTTGATAAGTATATGGAGGGGATGTTATGATAGGATCGTTAATTTGGGCAATTAATCTTGTATTACCACCAGATAGGTCTGCTCAATGGTCTGCGGGGAGATGTTGGATGGGATGGGAACTGAGTTACTGCAGAGAATTCCTTCTTGGGTGCTGGCTGGTGAGTCTTGCCCACATGCTCAGGGTTTAGCTGATCGCCATATCTGGGGTCGGGAAGGATCAGCAGGGGCCCTGGAGGTTTTTCGCCTTCCCCTGCAGCGTGGGGAACGGGTCGCTTGCTGGTGGATTCTCTGCAGCTTGAGGTCTTCAAACCAATTTTGAGGATTTCAAAAACTCGGTCCTGGGTTAGGGGTTGTTATAAAATTGGATGGGTGGGGTTCTGTGGCCTGCCTTGTGCAGGAGGTCAGACTAGATGATCATATTGGTTCCTTCTGACCTATGAGTCTATGAGTCTATGATTACATACAGTAATGGCAAAGTTCTTAGTTCAGGCTTGTAGCAGTGATAGAAAAAACTGCAGGTTCAAATCAAGTCTCTGGAGTACATCCATAGCTGGGATGGGTCCTTAGTCCTTTGTTCAGAGTTTCAGTTTGTAGCCAAGTCCCTCCAGAAGTAAGAAGAAGGATTGAAGACAAGATGGAAAGGAGGCATCAGCCTTCTATAGTCTTTTCCAGGTGTAAGAACACGTCTTTGTTATTACTGTGGAAAATTACAACAAAATGGAGTTTGGAGATGAAAATGAAAGGTCCAACTAGTCCAGTGGTCGCCAGATCACAGAGGCTTCTGCCATAGGAGTACCTCATACAATGTATGGGGGTTAGTGCTAGCACACAGCAAAGGCTCATGACAGGTTTACCACAGCTAGGCTATCACTGACAGTCCACTCAAGAAAGGCTTAAAACTGGAATATCATGGGTAAATTGTGAACAGGAAGTCAGGTGAGTTGACAGACCTGTGTAGGGGGACTTGTATACACTTACTCATGTTACTTGTAGCTACTAGTTAGTACTTTTAAACGAACTAATGAAATTAGCCAAAAATAATTTAAAAAATTTAAAAGCATTAAGGCTTTTCAATGCAAAATTTTATTTTAATTGAATTAGATTGAGTACAAAATAGGATTTTAAATTATTTCAATAGTGATTTTAAGTACACTAGCCATACATTTTCTCTCTCTTCCATTTACAGTTGAAATGATGACAACAGTCACAACTATCATATCCATTTTTGTTCTGCAGTACAGCTGACTGGGGGGAGGGAGAAGGGAAATGAGATTTTTCAAGTCTCTACATCCAGCTAGCTACAAAACAGAGAGGCTAGAATTCCTGCTATTATTCCACTATGTGAAGGAACACAAACAGCTATATGTTGCCACTTCCATGGGAGTGTCATAGAATTCTTTTAGCCTTGCCATACAACAGGGGTTGACAACCTTTTAGAATTGCTGTGCTGAGTCTTCATTTATTCACTCCAATTTAAGGTTTTGCATGCCAGTAATACATATTAATGTTTTTAGATGGTCTCTTTCTATAAGTCTATAACTAAACTATTGTTGTATGTAAAGTAAATAAGGTTTTTAAAATGTTTAAGAAGCTTCATTTAAAATTAAATTAAAATGCAGAGCCCCCCCGGCTAAAGACTCAATCTAGCCCAGGATGGTTAGATTACAAATGATTTTAGATAGCTTTACAGATAATATTCTGTCCACTCTGTTTTGCATACTGCTGAAAATATAAAAAGCTCACTACATGGAGAGTTAAACATACACTCCAAGGAAAACAAGTTTCTCAGAAATATAGGACGCCCATCTGGAGCCTTGTTGTTCCATCTTACCTTCTACTTTGTTTTTTGTCTTCTTCAGTACATCAAAGACATCACTTCAGTGAGAATGTTATAGTTAACCTTCAAGACTTTCCTTTAATTATATCTGTAGTAATAGAGGATGAAAGCCAGGATCTTGGCATTGCACAGGAACAGCATCTAAAAGCTTTAAAATAACTAATTTAAAATTCAGAGAGACAGATGTTTCAAATCAATTTTACATCAGATTTTAAAACTTCCCAACTGAAGGATCTTCTTCCTCATACCTAGCTTTGCCCAATCTAAACTAATATGGACAGAATTTACGATAATCTCTTTGAGAAGCCCCTATAAAATGGAGGTGTCAGCTACCTCATTTCTAGTAAAGGATGCATGTTCATCTCAATTTGAAGAAGGATAAGACAGTAATATGACCAGTTCCCAGGGGAAAAGGCTTTCTCGAGGACTTACTTTTGAACAATGCGACAATAACCAGAGATATCACCCTCTTCAGAAATAAATGTAAGGCACGCCTCTTTATTATGCTGGCTTTCATCAAATTTTGCAGACTCAAGAAGATTTAGTAGTTCAGGTAAAGTTCAGATAAACTTCAAAACTTTTAGACGCTGATCTAGACTGAACCCTCTAACGTTCAGCAATGGTTGTGGGACTGTTTACGCTTGCCATACAGGCAGCAAATTGTAAAAAGACAATGGGTTGGTCTACACTACACAGTTAGGTTGTCATAAGGCAGCTTATGTCAACCTAATTATGTCATTGTCTACATTACAGCCTTCCTTCTGACTACGCAAGTGCCCTGCTACATCAACATCATAACTCCACCTCCACAAGAGGTGCAGGGCTTATATCAGGTTAGTTAGGGCAATGCAGTGTCTGTGTAGACATTGTGTCCCTTACATGGGCTGTTGGCTATTTTGTCAAGTTCAAGGCAGAAACTGTGAAATTGACATGAAAGCCAGGAAGCTACAGCCCAGCTGCCCTTTTCTCTCTTGGAGAGCTGTGGTGAGAAGCCCCAGTAGCCCCCTGGTGAGCCATGAAATTGACAACTTTGTTTTGGAGGCCAGTCCTGAATTCCTTGCACCCAAAACTGACCCTGAAGTCAATGAGACTTTGAGATGTGCACGAATACCAGTGCAGACTTCTGCCAGTACTACCAGGAGAGCACTGTTGGGCAAAAGCAGGAGCTCACACAGAATCATTGCTAACCTGACACAGTTCTGTCAGTGGGTGAGGCAAAATAAAGGACTGAATCATGAAAGAGGCCCTCAACTCCCACTGAAGCCAGTGACATGTTGACAGCTCACCACATAGGGGGTAACAACACCTTGCAAGAGAAAGCTCAAGAGGGATTATGTGGGATTAATTTAACCCAGCTGTTGTAACACAGCATGATTCAACAGTTAGAAAAGGCTCTTGAAAATGATCTCGTGTGGGAAAAAAATAATTTTAACAAAATCATCTTGCTTCTGAAAAGTCCCTTACGTATTCTTCTTTTGCTAATGTTTATCTTGTATTAATGACAAGTTTGGACTGGTACTTGCCAGCAGCCCAAGCTATATTCTTAGAGCAGCTCAGAAAATACTGAGTAATTTTCAGAGGGGAAAAGAAAGCCCTTGCTGGAGCATGTGGACTTCACTACCCATGTTTCTTGTGAAAATACAGGTCATTTGGGGCAAATTATCTGTGTTAAAAATATATCCGAACAACAAACAATTTATCAACCTGTCTGGGATAATTTAGCAGTATCAAGAGAAGAGCATAAAATCTACCAACAGCAGAGAAATCACTCCAAACATCCCCTCAATTTGAACTCTGCCTCATCTACATAATATAGCACTATATTTAATTATATAATTTTGGCATGTTCATGCTCAGATTGAGGCAGCTGTGCAGGGGAACTAGGGCTATTGGCCCAGCCCAGGTGAGGCCCAACTACCATTAAAGAAACTCTATGTGGACCTCAACTGTTGGGGTATTTATTATGCAATAAATACCAACAGTGACTTTTGATGCACCAAACTCATTCTAACACTCTTGACATGTCACAAGGGCACAGTCTCTGTCATCGCTTTCATCAGCATTAACAAATAAAATAGTATTAACGATTAACGCACTCAGTGTGCTATGCAACAGACTAAAACTAAGTGCTACATAATAAAATATTACCCTCCTAAAATACTGAGTAATGAGAATTATATTGAGGGGAAAACACTCCATGACTCCCTTAAAAGCATAAAATGAGAGGTATTAACATTACAGCTATATACTTCTAGTTCTTTAATAAAAAAAAAGTTTACGCTTATATTGAGTGTTACATGTTCAAAGCAGTGTACAAATATTAACTAATCCGAAAATACAAGAACCAACACATTAAAGAAAGGCTCTCTACAGAAAGAATAAAAATGTAAGCATCCATAATTATATTTTACTTAACCTTTTTAAGCTTTGGAAACAAGCAGTTGTTACATCAATGCAATAAAAAGATATTTGGCTGGAGGCTGACCCCCCCTCCAATTTAATTCTCATCTCTTCTTTTTTCTGCCCCTGACTCCCTGGTCATAGAATATCAGGGTTGGAAAGGACCCCTCAGAGGGTCATCTAGTCCAACCCCCTGCTCAAAGCAGGACCAATCCCCAGACAGATTTTTGCCCCAGATCCCTCAATAGCCCCCTTAAGGATTGAACTCACAACCCTGGGTTTAGCAGGCTAATGCTCAAACCACTGAGCTATCCCTCATCAAGTACTCAAAATCCTCTACCAGGTGATTTGTTGCTTAATTGCCAGCCCATCTGGGCAGACAGATTCTTCTGGGTTAGAGAAGACCTATTGTCTAGAGTGGTTCTGTTTCAACGAGAGCATGCTTAACTTAACAACCCTTTATTGTTAGCCCTGACCTACTACCTCCTGGAATGCCGGTTCAACAGAGAAGTAAAAGGACAACAGGGAAGGCAAACAAACTCCACACTCAAAAGGGGGTATGCAGTCTGACACAGATACAGGTCAGAGTCCCCAATATCATACAGAATTCATAAGCTGTACATAGAAAGATTTCCCAAAGCACCACATAGGTGTTCCAAAAGAAATGCCCAAGACACAGATATAAGCTGGAAGGAAGGTGGTTGACACAATCAGGTGACGTTTACCCCTGTGCAGAGGATCAGTACAAAGGTAAATTTCAGACATACCTGAAGGGAAAATGAGGAAAAGTCACAGCCCACCGTGGGGTAAGTCGCCACAGTTGGAGCAAAAAGTCTTGAAGAGGCTGGTTCGTACACCAATTACAGTCTAGCTGGTCACTGGATTTAATTTGCCTCTATTTAGAATTCTAACAGTCTGAGCACTGGTCTAGAAGCCAGCAGCTGTTCAATTCTAGTCATGACTCTGCAACTGATTAATATTGGGTAGCCTTGGGCAAACATTAACATTCTTGTCTCAGTTTTCCCTTCTGTGAAATGAGAACAGTAATACAACATCCAGAATCACATCTCTATAAGATGGAAGTACATTCCTTTCACACACAGCTTCCTTTGTAACCACTTTACACAGGAATGCAGGACACGTCAGAACTTACCCCAAACTGCATAATACATTGCCTGACGTCAATCTATTCTGTTGCCTTTTTTATCATATTTTAATGCTTATTTATAAATTTACATTTGCAAAAACACAAACAATATCTTTATATTTAGAAATCTTGAGGAAAAGGGAAAATATTTGATGTTTCCTACTATAAAGACAGCTATTTGCTTTTTTAAAAAGCCATTTAAAATACAACAGATGTTGCACTTTGCAGTTTGGAGAACATGTAGGTAAATGTGCTGGCCAGTAAGTCCTCTGCAACAGATCACAGAGCCTGGATAATTAAAAACCTGTTTTGCTCAGTGAAGGAACTCTGGCTATTAGATTTAAGTTATTGTTTACTCATTTAGGTTAGTGCCACAGGAACTTCATCTTTCATTTAAACACCCATCATAAACAAGTCAAAAGAATGCCAGTTTAATAAAAAGACAAAAAAAAAAAAAAGACCTCTAACCATGCAGCACCCCACTCCTCTATTCAAATGTATTTGCATAGTTGCACGTGCTCTGGCCTGTCCTCAAAACAACTCTCCAAACAAAAGCTGATCGAGTCCCCAGAAGGCAGACTCATAGGGGATACAAACACCCTGTGTGGGCTCACCACAACCTGGGCACCCATCTCGCAAAGTAGAGCTGTATTGGGTCTGCTGCTTATCAGACCTTATAGCCCCATAGAAAAGCTTGGGGCAGGAATTGCTTCTTGGTTTTAGAGAATATCTAGGTTCAGAGGCAGCACATAAAAAATTACCATATTCTTTAATTTTACATGTATACACTGCATTTTGTAAAAGATATTCAGGCAGCTGTAAACCTGCTAAATTTTTAAACAAGTTCAGTTAATTAAAGTTTAAATTGATAGACCTGTATGTAAATACACATTTTGAGAAAGGAATATTGCAAGCTAGAGGGCTCTCTCATCAGGAAGGAGTGATGCCACACCAAAGTCTGTCTCAGGTCTTTGTCTCAGGGCACAATTTGTTGGTTAAGCAGAAAATTTAGGAATACCACCAAAACTAAGAAGTTCTTCTGCATGACATGGGCTATAGTTCCTAAAGGCTTTCTCCTCTCCTCTGATCCAAGGTCTCTTCCTACAAGAGCCTTTCTACTCCCTGCAGTTCTCTCCCCAAGCCATCTGCCTGGGAGTCATATAATTGGGTTCTTTCCCTGTCTCCTTCAGGTCTACAGCTGAACTGAGCTCTTGCAAAAAGAACAGGAGTACTTGTGGCACCTTAGAGACTAACAAATTTATTTCAGCATAAGCTTTCGTGGGCTACAGCTCACTTCTTCAGAAGCTGTAGCCCATGAAATCTTATGCTGAAATAAATTTGTTAGTCTCTAAGGTGCCACAAGTACTCCTGTTCTTTTTGAGGATACAGACTAACACAGCTGCTACTCTGAAACCTGAGCTCTTGCAGGCCTTCAGTTTCAAATTATCTCCTGACTCCCTATTCCCATAGGAAGTTGATGATTGAGGAGGCTGCTGCCTCAGCAGTCAGGCACTTGGAAACCTGCACTGCATCTCCTACTTTGCAGGTGAGATCTATGCTTTGGCCAGATGTCCGTCAGAGAGCTCAGAGAGGCCACTGAGAGCAGGGGGATGGAGGAAGCCCAAAGGAATTGGAAAAGGGAGTGGCCTGCCTCTTTGGGAGCCCTGCTGTGATTTGGAGCAGGAGGGTATAATGGGGACCCTGGAGTGTCTCTGAGCCCTGACAAGGGTTGCAGCTGTGGGTGAATGGCCTGGGGAGTAAGAGAGGAGGCTGCTAGAACAATGGCTGCTGGAATTAGGACATGGGAGGTAAAGCCTTTAGCAGGGGATTGAGACTATCACTGGGGCAGTAGCCAATGGAGGATGCTGAGTAGCCAACGTGAGCTCCATAATTGACTATTAGAGGAATAGAATTGGGAGCAGTTGCAGCAGGAGCATCTGTGGCTGTAGTCAGATTGAAGTGATGACTGCAAGTCATCCAGACCTTAGATTGCCAAATAGAGAACAAGCAGGGAACCAACTGGCAAGGGTGGGCGGGCACCAGTGGCTGTGGGAACTGCTGCCAGGGAAGAAGCAGCTGGAATCGTGGCTCTTCTGGTGGTGGCTGATGCCCAAAGTGGGCAGCAACAATATCTCAGTTGGGCATACACCAGGAGAAGAGGAGTCCCACCATTGGACTGGTGGAGACACTAGTGGCGGTGACACAGAGACAGCTGAACACAGTAACATGCTACCGAGTCAGTTGCTTGGGGTAGCAAAACCACTAATTCAAGTGTAAGTTAAAGAGGTGGTGACAAGGGTTCAGAACCCAGCTGCCTCTGATATGAGGCAGGTGGAAAAAGCTGTCTTTTGGGACTCCCAGTTCAAGCTCCTGAGGCTGGCAGCGGAGAGCATTTGGCAATCCAGGAACAGGCTAAAAAGAGGCTTGTACAGTCTCACCCTGGAGTTTTGGTGGGCCAGAGGAGCAAGAGAAGACTGCAGTGACCCCTCCTTTGCAAGCCCTGGCAATGGAGACACCAGAAATGATATTGGAGGAGTGGAGGATAGGACTAATGATTGAGTGGGAGCCCAGATCTCAGGGCAGTTCTACTTTGCCCTCTTTTTTTCTGCCCAAGAGGAAATGACTATGGTAGAGTACAGCAGATGGCTTGAGATGTGAAAGAGGAGAACTGGATGAGGAAGGAGGGAGGTGAAAAAAAAAAGACGGGAGCAGTCAGACTCTGTTTTCCTGCATTCCCAACCAAGAATCCACAGAGGCACAGGCCAAACAGCTACAGAAATTGACAGTGAAACAGTCCCAGGCATCATGGGCAAAGCAGAGACTCTGCCCAAACAAAAACCTCAGCAGCAGCACAAAAAGCAAGCCTTCTGGCTGCACAGCCACATGGGAAGAAAGAGCCAGTACCTTCCAGGTTTACAGCACGAGCCATGGCTGGCTAGCAAACAACCTTTGGACTCGTATGTTGCTGTTGTGGGAGGCAATGTCAGGGGATGAGGTGGCCCAGGAGGTGTGGGGTTTGCGATTGCTGTGGCTGGAGGGGAGTCAAGGGAGGCAGTTATGAATGAATGTTAGGGAGTCACAGAATGGAAGTGGGTGAAGAAATATATAGTAGAGTTATGATACCTAGCTAGGGTTAACCCCCTGCTGGAGAGAGATGTGTTGGTGAGTACTCCGATATTGAAGGGGATACTTTTCTCTCCACTGGACTTTTAGCAGTAATACAGCTATCTGTGTCCAGGAAAATTAATCGGAGCTTTCATCAAATGAGTTAATGGAAGCCCTCTAGAGGGCATACACAAAGGTGTAATGTAAGGGGGACTGACAGCAGATGGTGGCAGTTCCCCTGATGAGACCGAATATTAACGTCACCATAGGAACAGTGGTGCTGTGATGGCACAATCTCTTGTTGCTGTTGGAGGAAGTCAGGAAGAACATGCAGAAGATGGCCCCTTCTTAATATGGGCACTAGCACATGGACAAAGGTGGTAGGTGCTAGGGCACAGGAAGATGCAGAAAGCATAACAGCAGCAGAGGAAGAGGAAACTAGGGCATAAGGGTGAGCCCGGACTAAGAGGTGAGAGATGTCAGGGGGTATGTAACATGGTTGGAAATGGGTGAGGAGGGGAGAAAGAGTTGCAGCCTGTGAGGTGGCTCTTGTAGCTATTTTAACTTGGAACTTGTATTCGGTATTTACACAGAAATCACCTCCTAAGCATCTA
Source organism: Gopherus flavomarginatus (assembly GCF_025201925.1). Taxonomy (NCBI): domain Eukaryota; kingdom Metazoa; phylum Chordata; order Testudines; family Testudinidae; genus Gopherus; species Gopherus flavomarginatus. The sequence goes on from NC_066619.1 coordinate 61,588,414, forward strand.
TCTCATTATTGCTAAGAAACATAGGGAAGACAAAAAATTTTAAACAAAGTGGACTGAGCAATGGGATATTGAATAAACAATGAGCTCAGCTATATTACAGAAGATTCTTTAATACACCAGGAATATGAGGGTTCTACATTATTCCAGACACAACTATGAACAAGAATAGTATTTTTTGTAAAAGTTAACTTCCTATGTTAAAAGTAAACTCATTCAATAACATGTCTATATAGCTTACGCATTTTCTGTCTTTGTTTTACAAGAGAAATCAAGTCAAGATTTATGTACAAGCAGTTGTTTATTGAAGAACATATATTTCTTTAGAATATTTTATGGGAACTCTTGACTAGCTTGACCAACTAGAAGTGCCAGACCCAGAAAACTACTTAGGGAGTGTCTACACACGAAAATTAATCCAAAATGAGGTAGAGTGTGAATTTAAAGTGGATTAACCATTCCTAATTAACACTGTGTGTGGAGGCTCTTATTCTGGAATAAAAGTGCTTTCTTCCTACATAGATACCTTAATCCAACAAAAAGGATTAAGATAACAGAGTGGATTAAGGTAATTCTAATAAAGCACCCTTATTCCAAAATAAGAACCTCCACACATGGAGTTAATTAGGAATAGATATTCCAGAATAACTCTCTGCGTAAACAAGCCCTTACTAATACCACTGGCAACATCAGCCAACTCAGTCATACATCAGATGCTTCTATTTCTCATTTGTTCCAAATAGAAAAGATCTCCATGTCCTTTCCTTTATGCCTTAACTGGCCTGTCCACATCTCTAGTGAAAAATACAATTAACCTAAATGTACCAATGGAAATTGATAATTCACATGACCAATTTAGCCTCAATGTTTTCCTTATTATCCTTTTTACTTTCTTCACAGATTTTGGTGTACACTTAAAAACATGCTGTTTTTAAAATCAATCCAAACATCTGAATCCTAATTTTGACTTGTACACTTCCCCAAATATTGTAGAATTAGCAACCAATCTACAGATCCTTTAAATTCTTGTTGATCACAGCTACGTAAAAATACAGCTACAATGATCTTGAGGTTCAAGAGGATTTTCAGGTGTACTTAAATAAACAGAGTTACAGGATTTGCCGACCTTTGCATATTTTTCTTACTTAAATGCAAATACCTTTAGAAAAAAAATTAATAGTGAAGGTATATTACTTTTAAGGTCATTGGCAGAGTACTGTATTTGGGAATGAATAAACTATTAATACATTTTAATGGATAACGTTTCTTTTAGAGCCATTATAAAACTACATATGACAACCTGAGAAGCCACTTAATCCCACAAAGTTTTACGTATTGATTATTTCTTATATTTCCTGTGCCAATATTTATTTTGTACTATGATAAAGTATTGATCCCCAGAAATGTATCAACATTAGGCTGTTTAAAAACAACGAGGAGTCCGGTGGCACCACAGCCGTCCTTCAACAACAAAAAAAACTTCGAAAACAGACTTCAAAGAGAAACTGCAAAGCTACAATTCATTTGCAAACTTAACACCATTAATTTGGGCTTGAATAAGGACTGGGAGTGGCTGGCTCACTACAAAAGCAATTTCCCCTCTTGGTATTGACACCGATTCATCAGTTATTGGGACTGCACCACATCCATCCTGACTGAACTGGCCTTGTCAACACTGGTTCTTAACTTGTAAGATAACTCTCTTCTCTTCATGTGCCAGTATATTTATGCTTGTATCTGTCATTTTCACTCCATGCATCTGACAAAGTGGTACTCACTTTTCTCCAATAGACTTGGGTATATACAATCATTTTTTTGTTCACCTCAGCATAATAGAAAGATGAGTGATTCTCTGATATAGCTGAATTCTTTATTCGGAGCACAGATGACAACCCGCCTACCAGCAATACAAGCTGGTAAATTTAGGTCACACAGTAAATGCCTAGGCAAGGCAAAGTGTCTTTCCCTAAAAGAAGTTTCAACAGTATAGTTCAAGTACTATTTAACTTCCCACTGATAGTCACTCAACAGGCTCATATCACTCCTAGACCAAAATAGTTCTCAAAGGGAAACAGTGCATCATAAAAACAACAAGGAGTCCAGTGGCACCTTAAAGGGTAAACAGATTTATTTGGGCATAAGGTGCCACCGGACTCCTTGTTGTTATTGTGGATACAGACTAATATGGCTACCCCCTGATACTTGACACAGTGCATCATAGGCTCTTCTGAAGCAATCTGAGTAGTGCCTAACTGAATTAATCAAGCTGCAAAAAGGGACTTTAATCTAAATTTCAAAAAAGTCCAGTACTTGTGCAAAGCCAGGTAGTAATTAAATTACTTCTTTGGAAAACCTCAGCAGTTCCCTTCATTAAACATTAATGGTGCACATACCAGCCACAGATCAGACACTTTACTTACAAGTTCCTTTTTAGTCTGTGCAGAGCCTACTCCTACTCATATCTGAATTAAGGAGACCCAAATGCAACAGCAGTAACTCCTCCACTCCAACATCTCAATAGTAGTAGCAGCAGTGTTAACATCTGTTAGGCATCTAGGGTATGTCTACACTGCATTTAAAAACCTGCAGCTGGCCAATGCCATATGACTTGGGCTCACAGGGCTCATGCCAAGGGGCTGTTTAACTGCAGTGTAGATGTTCAGGCTCAGGCTTCAGCCCAAGCTCTGGGATCCTGCCACCTCACAGGGTCCTAGAGCCCAAACTCCAGGCTGAACCAGAAGGTCTACATAGCAATTAAACAGCCCCTTAGCCTGAGCCTGCAAGCCTGAGTCGGCTGGCACAGACCAGCTGCAGGTATCTAATTGCAATGTAGACATACCCCTTATTACTGGAAGGCAAGACTATTAAGCCTCCATTAAATAACATGTTAAGTCTGAAAAGTGGAATTATCAACCACTAGACATCATAGACATTTTCAGTACAGCACTATTTGGCATATACTCTGGATTTCAAAATATGTTAGAAATATATTGTTCCATACTCTAGGTAGAAGATTCAGTCTGACAAGGCATGACAAGTTTATCTGAGCCAAATCTCATGAAAGTTAACATTTATAATGTTCAATAGCAGTAACTTTCCTTTGTATAAATCTGCATATAAATGAACAATCTTCAATGTGGGGAAAACAAGTATAGTGGTAGGTACATGCCTAACACCAGAACTGGTTCACTGAATTGCTGAGTTGAGATCACTTTCCTTGTGATTAGTCTTCCCCATAAGGCAAGATTCAATAAGTACCACCCTCTCCAAATCCTCAATTATGTATTGTATACTGGTAATTACTGATCAGTAATTACTTTTTACTACCTTATGTAGAATAGTGTTCAACTAATTTTTTTTAATTAAGTCATGTTTTGATTTTTCATTTCAAATTCCATGAAGTAAAATAGAGTTGATAGATATAACTTGGTCGGCGAAATGGAACCATGATACAAATACTGGAGTTAGTATCACATAGCTCTACCAGCACAACAACTACCCGCCGTGTACTATACATCAGGTACTAGGATATTAGTGTTCATGACAGTATAACTATTCTTCCAATCCCTCAATATAAGCATATTAAGGAACAAGATTAGCAGTAGCTATGTCACACTGTAATAGGCATTTTAAATAATAGGGTGAAAAGTCAGATCCCCACTTATTTTCAGATACATTTGACTTAAGTTTTAGTGGTATATTATCTGCAGCCTGTATTTTGGGTTGGGAACATGAGGGCAGTGTTTAGTGATATTGGAGCCACTGCTATTATCGTGGATGAATTCTTGCTGAATGCACAAAACACAGCGATTTTAGGGCCAAGTACTGGAAACACAAAACCAATGTGAATGCAAATAAGGCCCAGCATGAAACTTCTGTTTCACAGTTGATTTTTACACTCTGCAATATTACCAGAAATTAGAATGTTTGTGTTTTGGGGGCAAATGATATGGTAGACTTAGTTAGGAGCAGCCATGGGATCCTGCATACTGCAAAACATTTTATTAATTCCTTGGCTATTTTTCAATGTTTTAGAGATTCTCCTTGTATCTAATTGCTAATGCAATAGGTAGGTGTGCTTATAGAGATAGCAAGCAATTATGGGCATCTTTGCATTGTTCTGTTGTGCAGTAGAAAAGGAGAAACTTGATTAACTTTGTCAGTGAACTCAGATGTAAATACATGGTTAACTTTACAAGTACATATTTATCGCCAAAAGCAAAATCTCTTTTACACATAAACTAAATAATCCTACTCTGTTCAGCTGAAAGCCTTTGAAACATCTAAAGAGATTGTCAATTCTGCTTCCCATTTGGTCTCCTAAATTATCTGTTTAAATAGTCTGCTTTTTGTGTCCTTGGCATAAAAATCTACCGTATTTGATCAAGGATTACAAGATTTGTAATTAAATGTCTTTTTAAAAGATTTTTCCCCAGTGTCAATAATAGTTCGGGCTCTTCAACAGAGAGAGCCTGTTTCAAAGAACAAATTGTTTCACTGCTATTTACATCAGCTGAGGATGAAATTTGGAACCCAAATTCAAATGTAAACATAAATATTATTGTGATTTAGAAATCAAAATGAACACACTAATAAATCATATCAAATAATGCTTTATTTTTACAGGAATTCTGGAGATATTTTTCTCTTTCAAAACAGAAAATATATATTTTACTTTAAAGGTTTTTCATTGTTCAAAATGACTGCCTTATTTTCTGAACATAATAATATTTCTCTTTTCATGGGAAACACTAATATTTTTCCTACTAATGGCCTGAAATTAATACACAGTATGATGCAGATTTATAAATAGTGCTACTACCTTCCCTTTATATGTTACTTTATCACAGCTAAGTATCTTTTTGTGAGCTAACATAATTAAGTTTATAGTGCTCTAAAAATGAAATGACATTGGTTAGTAACTGCTCCAGGACCATCAAGATCAGCACAAAACATTACTAGTTTTGTAACTCATACAAAAAGTAGCTACTTTAGGGATTTTGTTTCTTATATTGTCTGCAAGTGAATGAGTAATATTTTAATTTTTTTAAATATAGTGAAACCACATAACGTCTTCATCAAATCACATAAATTTTAAACATAGATCAGACTTTGGGCCCAAAACATTATTGGTGTCCATTTAGCAGCTATGTATTTTTAGCTCATTGTGAGATAAAAGTGGAGAATAGTTATAAACGTATTAGAGGAGATAATCAGTTACAAGCCACAGCAGCCCAGTACTTAAGACTTCCAATACTAGAAATTTTGAACAGGATGCACAGCTTGAAACATGACAAAAAATGAGACTCCCTGCAAAGCAATTTAAGTGGTGTGTCCTGTGCTTTTGGGCAGATTTGCTCGCCTCAGAGGTTCACGGCAGCCCTCAGTTTGGCCGCTTTTGCTAGAGGCTCAAACCTGCCATTCACTCAGCTAACCTCATCACTGGCCAGCATGGGGGAAACAGAGAACAATCTCCGCAGTCTCTGTGTCCCACCTAGTGGGTCGGGGACAGGCCAGATCCCTTTCCAAATTAGACCTTCCCTTCTGGTGTTTTTCAGAGACCAGGTCAGCTCCTCCTGTGTCAGATAGGTAGTTGGAGGAACAGGGAGAACCCCAGGCCCACCCTCTATACCGGGTTCCAGCCCAGGGCCCTGTGGATAGCAGCTGTCTACAATGTCCCCTGTATCAGCTGCTTGACAGCTACAATTCCCTGGGCTACTTCCCCATGGCCTTCCCACAGCACCTTCTTTATCCTCACCTGGAACAACGCTTCCTCAGCTCTCGTCCACTCACACCCCCTCTCTATCTACGCTACATTGATGACATCTTCATCATCTGGACCCATGGGAAGGAGACTCTGGAAAAATTCCACCACTATTTCAACAGCTTCCACCCCACCATCAACCTCAGCCTGGACCAATCTACACAGGAGGTCCACTTCCTAGACACCACGGTACAAATAAGTGATGGTCACATTAACACCAACCTATACCGAAAACCTACCGATCGCTATGCCTCCCTTCATGCCTCCAGCTTCCATCCCGGGCACATCACACGATCCATTGTCTACGGCCAAGCACTGAGGTACAACAGCATCTGCTCTAACCCCTCAGACAGAGACCAACACCTAAACAATCTCCACCAAGCATTCTCAAAACTACAATACCTGCATGAGGAAAAAAGGAAACAGATCAACAGAGCCAGACGTGTACTCAGAAGCCTCCTACTGCAAGACAAACCCAAGAAAGAAAACAACAGGACTCCACTGGCCATCACATACAGTCCCCAGTTAAAACCCCTCCAACGCATCATCAGGGATCTACAACCCATTCTGGACAATGATCCCACACTTTCACAGGCCTTGGGTGGCTGGCCAGTCTTCACCCACAGACAACCTGCCAACCTGAAACATATTCTCACCAGTAACTGCACACTGCACCATAGTAACTCTAGCTCAGGAACCAATCCATGCAACAAACCTCGATGCCATCTCTGTCCACATATGTACACCAGCGACACCATCACAGGACCTAACCAGATCAGCAACACCATCACTGGTTCATATAACTGCACATCCACCAATGTACGCCATTATATGCCAGCAATGCCCCTCTGCTATGTATGTCGGCCAAACTGGACAGTCACTACGGAAAAGGATAAATGGACACAAATCAGATATTAGGAATGGCAATATACAAAAACCTGTAGGAGAGCACTTCAACCTCCCTGGCCACACTATAGCAGACCTTAAGGTGGCCATCCTGCAGCAAAAAAACTTCAGGACCAGACTTCAAAGAGAAACTGCTGAGCTTCAGTTCATCTGCAAATTTGACACCATCAGCTCAGGATTAAACAAAGACTGTGAATGGCTTGCCAACTACAAAACCAGTTTCTCCCACTTGGTTTTCACACCTCAACTGCTAGAACAGGGCCTCATCCTCCCTGATTAAACTAACCTCGTTATCTCTAGCTTGCTTGCATATATATACCTGCCCCTGGAAATTTCCACTACATACATCCAACGAAGTGGGTATTCACTCATGAAAGCTCATGCTCCAAAATGTCGGTTAGTCTATAAGATGCCACAGGACTCTTTGCTGCTTTTACAGATCCAGACTAACACGGCTACCCCTCTGAAAATGGGAAATGACTGCCGAAGAAGGAGTACTGTTTCCAAAATAAATAAATTACCTTTTTTTTTTTTTAAAGCAAACATCATTCTGGGATGCATCAGCAGGAGTGTTGTAAGTAAGTAAGACAAAAGGAGTAATTCTTCCGCTCTACTCACACTGATATGACCTCAACTGGAGAATTGTGTCCAGTTCTGGGTGTCACATTTCAGGAAAGATGTGGACACATTGGAGAAAGTCCAGAGAAGAGCAACAAAAATGATTAAAGGTCTAGAAAACATGACTTATGAGGGAAGATTGAAAATATTGGGTTTGTTTAGTCTGGAGAAGAGAAGACTGAGAGGGGACACGATAATAATTTTCAAGTATGTAAAAGGTTGTTACAAAGAGGAGGGAGAAGAATTGTTTTTCTTAACCTCTGAGGTAGGATAAGAAGCAGTGGGTTTAAATTGCAGCAAGAGAGGTTTAGGTTGGACATTAGGAAAAAATTCCTATGTGTCAGGGTGGTTAAGCACTGGAATAAATTGCCAAGGTAGGCTATGGAACTCAGAGATGCAAAGGTCCCCAATACTCCCTTCTGTGAGCAAGTGGGCAGGGAAGGGTAGTAAGGGGTGAATAATGGGCAAAGTCATGCCTCCACCACCCACATGCCCCAGCAGGCACAGCTGGCCAGGCATGAGAAGGGAGTGTTAAAGTGCACCCTGAAAAGAGCTCGATTTGCTCTCCTTTTAGTTTGGGAAGGGGAGGATAAGAGAGGAATTGTTACTGAGTCAAGTCAAAGGATCAATCTAGACCTCAAAAAATTAGGATCATCTGAAATCACCAACTACCTCATAATAACTCTGAGTGTGTTAGGATTGGCTGGTACGGGATCTAATACATCAAAATTGCTGAAGGATTTTTTTTCTCTTCAATGTTTTATTGAGTCTATATATCAAAACGTTTTACATCACAGTTTGGAACAGATTTCTGCAACAGAATGGTTTGTCAGAGTTTCAGACATTATAGCAATGAAAAAAAAAGTAGACAAAACAGAAAAAAAGAGTAATCTTTCCAAATGTAGGTGAGGAAATTTCACTGTTTAAATGCATTCAATTAACATCAATGTTACAATTATATAAAAACAGAGCTATGTGTAAAAAGAGATTATGAGTTTAGGATTGAACATCCAATGCATAGGTGTTCTTTTTATTAGATATTTATTATTAAGCACCACTATATTCAGTAGTGTAGGAGATGCTAATATGGAGATACTTCCTATCTTGAAAGAGTTTGTAATATTAAAAAAATGCAAGCACAGGGAAAACAAGATGTACTCAGAAAACCAGAGGTAGGAGTCAGATTTGTGTTCTGTTTTGTTTTGCTTTTTTAAATAATTACTCTGATGTTGGGATAGGAAAGGCGTGTAAGGAGGACTGGTATGTATGGGAATAGTTTGTGACCATACTGATCTGTTACAGTGATGGAAATCAGAATTTGGCTCATTGTTCTGGGTTGTTTTTTAATTCGTATTTTTAGAAACATCATCAATTAAGCATCCTTTGGCAATCTCTACTTAAAGGAGAACTGAAAAAGTTTTGGCAAAAGTTAAAAACTACAGGTAAGATTCCAATAGATGAAACTACATATAGTAGTTTAAAAATGTAATGAGCTCTGTATTTTACCTCATCTCTGCATGAAACCTGAGCGGACTTTTTGGTTTCACTGCCAAAATGACATCACAAATACTATGACAGAAAGAAAGAGAAAAGAAAATTATGAAAACAGGATTTAGGGCCCACTTCTGATCCTACTTTAATCAATGGGAGATTTGCCATTGATTTTAATAAAAAAAGGACCAAGTCCTTAGAATGGAATGTTTCTTTCCAAAGTTTTATTTATGATACTTACGCTATCATTTGACCTGGCAAGAAAAAGAAGAAATCTGTAGCTGAGGAACTAAGGAAGGAGGCATTTTAATTGTGTTAAAATGTACTATTAAATTATATTTTTAAATCATGTCTATATATTTTCTCTGTTTTTAGCCACTATGCAAAAAAGTTTTAAGAATTAAAAATAAAACTGCAGTTCCCCTTTCAGGCAGCGCAATGATGTACAGCAAAAGTGATGGTTCTAATCAGGTTTGTAATTCTCTAATTTCTTGGTAAATACTCCTATATTTATTTTTCTTGCTGTAACCTAAAAAATGAAGATGTATAATAATAATGTCGATATTTCTAAACGCCAATAGTTCCCACCCTATTACAGTATTTCCTGCTTTGTTCTTGTTGACAGAAATGATTCCTTGACTCTTCTTCTATAAAAGACTTAAATGGAAAGAGGACAGTCTTAAACAAAACACTCCCTTGATACCAGCCATGAAAGGAAAGAAGGAATCAATTATATTGTAAGGGAAACGATATAAACATTTCAGATATTGATCTTGCGTTATTTCTTTAACTAGGTTTGTTTCCTTTATTTAGTTGTACAGTCTAATCTTTCACACACACACACACACACACAAATTAAAAAAGCATTATTCCAGAGAATCTTCATATAGGTGGTTACACTGTGGCAAATTATCTAAAAATTTTCTTGTTTTAGGGCTTGTCTACACTTGAAAGTTAACTAAGCTAGACAAATTCTGTCTGGAAATAAGGTGTACATTTTTAACAGTGAGAGTAATTAACCACTGAAACAATTTACCAAGGATTGTAGTGGATTCTCCATCACTGATAATTTTTGAATTAAGCTTGGATATTTTCTTAAAGGACCTGCTCTAGGAATTATTTTGGGGATGATCATAATGGTCCCTACTGACTTTGGAATCTATGAATTTGGATTAAGGTAGAGTGTGAATTTAAAGCACAATAGCTTTTCCAGAAAAACCGCACATGTGGGCACACTTATTCCAGAATAATAGAATATGAGGGTTGGAAGGGACCTCAGGAAGTCATCTAGTCTAACCCCATGCTCAAAGCAGGACCAATCCCCAGAAGGATTTTTGCCCAGATCCCTAAATGGCCCCCTCAAGGATTGAACTCACAATGCTGGATTTAGCAGGCCAAGGCTCAAACCACTAAGCTATCCCTCCCCCAAATAATAGTTCCTTGTTCCTGTTTAGACTAGTCCACTTTCAAAGTAAATGGAAATGAAACAACGCACTCCACAATAAGAGTGTATAAACATGATGTTAATCAGAAATAGTTATTCCAGATATTTCCTTGTATATTACTTATTCATTTTAAATATAGCTGTTTCTGATTTCATATTCTTTTTTCAATCACAGAAAATGTTTCATGGATTAACCTAAATTCACTCCACACAGCCTTTAGCAAGCTGTGCGGCTGTGACTATGTAGAATAAATATAATCATAAATACTGGCAAATTACATTTCCATCATTTCTTACAGTCAAAAAAATTGAGTTGGGGGAGGAAACAAAGCTGTTGAAATGGATTTCTGAAATAAGCAGGAATGGCTTGTTGATTAGGAACTGTGAAACACTTTAGAACAGGTATTAATTTTCTAAAAATGAGTAGAATCATGAATTTTATCGAGTATTTTAAAAAATATTTGCTTTTAAGAATATATGAACGATTTTACGTATATTAGCTGTGTAAACTGCAAAAAAATTGTAAATTTGGATTAAATTATTTTTAGGCACATATGATAAACAAATTACATCGAATTTGCAAACATAGATTACTAATATTTTAAGTCAAACAGTTGATATTTTATCTAAGGATCTCAAAGAACCATAAGGAACTGGATATTGTTGTCCCAATTTTACAGGTGGGAACACTGAGGTAGAAGATTATATGGCTAGCCAAAAGAGATACTGAGTCAGTCTGTGGTAGTCAGGATCTGTTCTCCTGGTCTCAAGCTCCTGGCTCCAAAAACCATTATAGAATGCGGACTGCTATAAAGTTAGAGTTAGTATGAATTTTCTAGTCAACTGTTAAGGTCTGATTCTAGTAAATCTTTGTGATCCAGATCCTTGGCCCTATTCAGCCTGATTTACACTGCTGCAGGGCACAAAGCAACCAACAACTTGAGAACTTCTCATCTAAGGATTCCCAAGCATGGAGGAATCCCCAGGTGGCATAGAGTCAGCCCTGCTACCCAGAAGCACCAGGGAACTTCATAAGTGGGGGAAAAGCTGGAATATATCTGTGTTTTACAGATTCCGGGCTGTGAGAATGGCCTCCTCGGGCCAAGAACAGCTAAACCTAAGGCTGTTCTATGTTGCAGCAAGGGCTGCCCTAACCTGCCAATGATTAGCAACAGGATAAGGAAGCTGCAAAGTTGACATTAAGCTACCTTTTTCCCTGCTGCCCCCTCACCTTCCTGCCACCCTTCCACCACCATTCCTGTACTGAGTGCAGTTTGGTCAGACAAGTGCATCCAGCCCATCGCAGAATTGTTTATACGTCCAAAGCAACCTTAAATATACCTAGACTGTCCTTAAATTCTTCAATGCCAATACTATCAGCAACACCAACTTCTAGCATAGTGGCACTTAGCTTTTAAAAGCTGAACAGTCACTGTCATCAAAGGCAGCACCAGCTTTGGCAAAAACCACTAATTATTGTTTAATCATCCAAATATGTGGCTAACAAAATTAAAACATAAGACAGTAGAGCATAATTACCACGCTAAACATGAAGGCTGAAATTTTCATTTCTCCTGATTAGATACCAGTACAAATACAAACGTAACATGTGAGGAAGGGTTTCAACAACAACCATGGACTTACGGAAAATGTAATAGGAGGCCTTATTCAAAAGGAGAATAGAGCCCAATGCAGAGCTTTATTTCATGGTTTTTGTTTTTGTTTTTAAACGTAGTTCTAGTGATTCTGTACTTCAGTATTTCCGATATAACAGAATTTGGCATGGAAGCTAATGAAACTGTGGTTTAAAACTTCCAACTTGCTTTTATCAAAAGTATTGAATTAGATCTTATGTGTATGTACAATCAGGTAACAGCTTTGTGTTAATCTGAATGTGGCATGTTATTATACATTGTAACCAGCATTGATGCTGTGGCTGGATTAAAGAGCTGTGCTGTGGTCACTCACAGCTCTAAAGGGATATTCATGAACCGTTCTTAATTTGTTTTCCCACCCACACTGTAATCTTTTACTGAACAAATGTTGCAGAACGCAGAAAATTTTGCCTCTGGAAAAAACTATAGTTGGATAGAAGATGTTCAAAAACTTAAAACTAGCCTTGGTGTTCAATTAGAGGTATTGACACATTATTGCAATAGATAATTCTGTAAAAAACTGCAAGAAACAGGTCTCTATTGCTCATGTCTTTTGAACTAAAGTCAACAGTTAGTGAATCAACATTTAAACATACAAAACATAGAAGTGTGACCTTTGTAACTATTAGAGTTGTTTTTTTTAAATATTTGCTGGGTTTGGTTAATTTTTCAGTTATATTTCAGTTAACTATTTAAGAATATATATTTTATTATACAGTAAAATAAACTGTTAATTTTATTCAATTTTAAAAAGCCAGAGGTGTTACTTTCTACAATAGTATCTGATTATCTCTTATGTTGCCAGCTAATAACCTCAAAAGCATAAACTGAAGTCCTACAAAAAATTCACACTGGCAATTAAAACTTAGGTTTTTCTCTTTTCATTTATCGTGCACAGTAACATACTTTGTTTCTTCAGCAACAATCACACTTCGTAAATTATGCTGTTAATCCAACAAATTCGTACCAGTACAGACAGTACTTAGGGTTTTGTATTTGCGAGGGATTAACATACAATACTGACAAGATAATTTGGCATTGTTTATACTTTCTGATCAGCAGTACAGGATAAAGCTTAAATAAAAAGTGAATCATAACTAGAGAAGTGCAAATAGGCTGTGAAGAGCATTGGCAGTGAAACAAAAGACTAGAAGAACACTCGTGTTGTACCAATATCATGCATTCAGTCCAGCATATCCTAGTACAGTTTACACAGCCAAAGCTAGCTTCAAGAGTGTCTAGCTGTATTTAAATTGATCAATGGCAACATTATCAGCAATACCAGATTCCACTGTAGTAGCATTCAATGAGCACATGAGTTAAATCTTCTGTATTACTGGTACCTTCACAAGTATAAATTATAACTCTTAAAAAAACCAATGTACCACAAAAGATAAAATTACTAAGGTTCCAAGCCTGAAAAATTTGATCCATGTAGGCAGTCCCCTGTACACTGTAAGTCCCACAGAGTTCGAAAGGACTCCATGCCTGCATTAGGGCAATTAGTGCAATAGGGGAATAACATGGAAACATCTAAAGTATTACTCACCAGTATGCAAATGGCAGCAAAACCAGCAAAACTCTCACTGAGATCAATAATAAGAAGTGAGCAGAGATTACATATTGGGCAAAAATAAGTTGGCCTTTAATGTATTTTCCAATGAGTGTCCTGCTTGCTGCAAGACATGTAATGGGGCTGATTTGTGTGTACTGTTCTGCTTAGAAATATCTTAATCATTTATTCTGGGTGGTCTTCTGATTTTTGAACTCTTGGGTTTGGTATTACTCATAGCTGCCAATCAGTGAGTGCCACATTAGAATCCACTCCATCACCATTCTGGGTCTACCCCTGGGTAGGCTAACTCTGCATCACATCTATACAGTGAATTGCTGAAATTTGTATCAAGTTTCATTCCTGCTTTCAGAACAATGGGACTACTTCTAAGAGTATAAATTGATTTCCTTGTTTGACAGTCAGTTTAAAGGGATCTCTATTTGTAGTGATAATTTTGCTAGTCCTTTAGGACTATGACTTTGATCTTACACATTTTTAGTGGCTGCTTGAATTTTCTCATCATTTGTCCTCTAGAATGCATTTCTTTCATAAGCTTGATGTTACAAAGGTGTAAATTACCTCCTAATGGAAACTTCATGTGTAACAGGGACTACATAATTTTCTTTAAATATTTGTTTACTTATTACAGTGTTGTTTTGCTCCTTTAGCTTCTAGTCTGCTCTCTCATTTTCTAATGTCTTATGTACCTTGCACAGAGTTTGAGGGGAAAGGATTAAAGGTGGTGTTTGGTAGATGTGTCTTTCAAAATTGGAGTACTTCTCAATTCTTAAGGAATCTCACCATGAGCTTTTTATAAATCAGTTAAAAATCAGAAGTCTAGTTAAGTGCAATATGAAATTTCATTCTCTTGTCATACATATCCACAGAACTTTAACTCATATTAAATGTTTGTTTTCTTCTAAAGGGAGACATTTCTTACCCTAGTTTAAATGGGAAGCAAAATTTGGGACAAAAGTGATGGGTATCACCAAGATTCAACAAATCTCAAATAAAATAGTTGAACACTAAAGAGCAAAAATACAAGTTCAGAAGAACTGCAGCACACTTTAAATGTATTAGGAATATATTAATAGCACTTCATTTTATCTTACTGTATAAGGAAAAGCAGTCAGTTACAATAATTTAGCTTATAAAAGAATTGATTATTGAAATTTATTTCAAGTGTGTCTATAACTATAACCCTTACTCTCGCAAGTAATTCTCAGAAACACATGCATGCAGTTCTATTAACTTCAATAGAACAACTCACACAACACCAACACCACCTAGTATACATTAAAACACTTAAAAAAACCAATGTACCACAAAAGGTAAAATTACTAAGGATCCAAGCCTGAAAAATTTGATCCATGTAGGCAGTCCCCTGTACACTGAGAGTCCCACAGAGTTCGAAAGGGCTCACCTCGCTCTTATATAGCACTTTTCATCCATAGGTCTAAAAGCACTTTACAAAGGAGGTCAGTGACAATGTGTCCAATTTACAGAGGGGGAACTGAGATACATAAAGAGGAAGCGACTTGCCCAAGGTCACCCAGAAGACTAGAGCCAGGACTAGAATCCAGGTCTCCCAAGTCCCAGCCTGCCATATTGCCTACATGAGTAAGAGTTGTCAGGATCAGCTCCACTGCAAATTACTTTGGTATACTTCTAAGTACTTCTAAGGCTCTGATCACATAAGCACCCCCACAGATCTAAGGCCCCAATCCTGCAATGAGCTCTGCACTGGCAGACCCTGAATCTTGGAGGAACTCCAACTGAAGTTAATGGAGATCCACCTATATGCAGCTCATTGCAGGAATGGGACAAAAAGACAAGTAGCAGATGAAGGATAAGACAACAACCATCAAATATTTTTATTTTATATACAAATATATATTTTCAACTTTCTCCCTATTGTTAAACAGAATGAGTTCCAACTAGCCCATTCTGCCCCTCAACCTAGCCATCATTAGTTGGCTGACATCTTGCTGCAGCAGAGGTGATCATTACTTAATTAAGAGAGAGTTTTAGAGAACATCTGCAGCATAACTGATACTTGTGAGAATTTCAGAAAGGGGATACTATTGTTTGCGTGATTCACCAGTAAAATGAATATGGCCACTATGGATACTTTTGAGTGTATAAACAAGCAGTTTTTTGTTTGCTTAGGATCTTAAAGATTGATTGGTCCTAAACAGTAGAGATATTCTAGCATCACTCCTTGTCAGGAATAGTTGAATGCTTTTCTTTCCCCTGTAAACAACTATAGTGCAATATGACAGAACAAATCTAATATTTCTATAGCATCCTTCCCATGAAATACAATAGCAATTTATTAATCCCTTCAAAATTCACAAAAAACGGTGGTGGCCCCCCACTTTATTAAAAATCTAATAGCAATGAGTCCTTGCATTATCAATCAAGACTCATTACTTTCCCAAAGTAAAATATACAGCAACCATAGGGCCTACTGAAGTCTTTTAGCTGCAGCAGCTGTTGAGCGGTTCCATGACTGCTTCACAATCTGCAGGAAGAGGAAAATCCATTCCACCTCATGCACCTTTCTAGAGTTCCTCCCATTAACTCAGCTTGGTGTTCACAATTTCTCCTTTACTTCTTAAGTTACAAAAGTATTGTAAACCACAATGGCTTTCCCAGCTGTTTATGTGAATGAAAAAGGATCAACTATATCACCAAATGCTTTAGAGAGAGACCAATTATTTCAGTTTAACCTACTGGGACTTATTTTGTCTTGTTCTATCACTAGCAGCACTTCAGTTACACAAAAGTGCAATGAGAACATTGCTTCTTGTTACTGATTTCTTGATAGAGACTAACTCGACACTATCAGCTCTTGTAGATATTGATCTGTTTTTCCTTCCTCTATATTTGGTTGGTGTCAGCGCCCATTATCTCAGTTGCACCATTCAAAGATACTCTGTCTCCTACTCAAAGTCACATGAGGTGAAATAGAGAAAAAGCTGTCTCCACAGAAGCTCAAGTAGTTCTGTTTCTTGAAAGGATTCTGTCAACCACAATGGGTTTAGTCTGTTGACAAGAGGTGATTGTGAAGGTCAAAACTTTAACACACCAAGTGATTTGACATAAAGATGTCAATTTCTTATCCATTACCTTGCTGCAAAATATGAAATAGTCGGTCATTAAAATTTGGGCAACTGATTTTTTTTTATGTTGTCAAGTATACTCAAGATGTTTGCTTACCACTTTTTTCCCCAATGTTTGTGCTTAACTTTACAAAACTTCGTAACTATGGTACAGGCCAGATTTTGAATGGTGTTAAAGTATTGCTGTGCTCAGTGTTGCAATGCCTCACGGATTTAGGAGCTTAAATCTCATTTTCAAACATTTAGGCACTTAGGAGCCAAAACCCCATTGACAGTCAATGGGATTAAGCCCCTAAGCGCTAAACTAATTTTGAAAATGATATGTTGGCTCCTAAATCAGTTAGGCATTGCAACACTGAGCACAGCAACATCTAAATACCTTAAAAAATCATGGCCTTTGTCTTCTGCAAGATTTTGAATTTATTCCCTGTTCTCACATTCTCAAAGACATCTCTACCAGCAAAACAACTTTTCACTATAGGAAAGACAGATCAAAATAGTGGTATTCAGTAAGTAGAAAGGCAATTTTTGTTTAGGAAAAGTTACAGAATCCAGATGTATACTACAGACACACTGCTAATATCAGAAATAAAAGGACCTGATCCTGAAATTTTACCATTGACTTCAGCGGCAGTGGGAACATACTTTAAAGGGCCTGATTCTGGAAGATACTGAGTGCCCTCAGCCCCCATTTATGTGAGCTAAGGGTATTCAGCACATCAAAGGATCAAGCATATCACTAAACTCAAATATTGTTATAATGATAATGGTAGATTTATCTAAATGAAAACAAGTTCCTCTACTATTTTGGGCTTCAAATTCCAACATTATGGATTTATAATACCATTTGCCACACTAAACACCTTGGAACCAAATTCTGCTGCCACTTATCCTCACTGAATCCTTCACAAGTCCTCCAGGGCGGATTGGCAGGGGCCCTGGAGGTTTTTCGCCTTCCCCTGCAGCGTGGGGCATGGGTCGCTTGCTGGTGGATTCTCTGCAGCTTGAGGTCTTCAAACCAATTTTGAGGATTTCAATAACTCAGTCCTGGGTTAGGGGTTGTTATAAAAGTGGATGGGTAGGGTTCTGTGGCCTGCCTTGTGCAGGAGGTCAGACTAGATGATCATATTGGTCCCTTCTGACCTATGAGTCTATGAGCTTCCTGTGTATAATCAAGCACAGAATTTGGCTGCAATATGCAGTCAAAAGGTTTGATAATTTTCATATTTTTTACCTGGTCAGTAATTCAATGGGAAAATTCCAATGATAACCTAGATGCTTCAGGAAGTGGTGCTCTTTAATGTCTCCATACTGATTTATGGTTTTCATCAAAAATCAAGTGAAATTAGTGGATATACATGATTTCAAGACGATTCAGCAATTCTGACCAACTCTTGCTTTGAGACTGGGGACCATCAAATTCCAATATCAGGGTAAAAGCTGGGAGGCGAGTACAGTAACTCCTCACTTAAAGTTGTCCCAGTTAACGTCATTTCGTTGTTATGTTGCTGATCAATAAGGGAACATGCTCGTTTAAAGTTGTGCAATGCTCCCTTCTGTTGTTTGGCAGCCGCCTGCTTTGTCCACTGCTTGCAGGAAAAGCAGCCCATGCAGCTAGCTGCTGGGGGCTTGGAATCAGGGTGGACCGGCAGCCCCCTTATCTGCTCCCCGCTTCCCTAAGGTCCCTGTACAGCAACTGCCCAGCAGGCTAGCAACTGCAGCTGTCCCCTCCCTCCACTGCCATGTGCTGCTCCTGCCCTCTTCTTGGACCTGCTCCGAGACTCCTGCTTGCTGTGGGGGGCAGGGGGAAGAGGGGAGAAAGAGAGAGCTAATGTCAGGGTGTCCCCCTCCCCCTGCACCCCAGTTACCCCATCTTCCATAGAGCGGGGGGGGGGAGGGACACACGACAGGGCTCAGGGCAGAGGGAGTTTGCTGGCAGCAGCAGCTGCAGTCTCAACAAGCTGATCTAATTAACAAGGCAGTGTACTTAAAGGGGAAATACACAGCTCACTCACTCTCTCTGTCTCATACACACACACACAGCGTCTCTCTGTCTGCGATGTTCTCTCTCCTCCCTCCATTCCTGCTACCTTGTAGAGTGAGAGAGTTAACCCTTGAGGGCCCAGCCAATTGCTAGTTCATCATTTAGCAGTAAGGCATTCCCTGCAAAATATCCCACCCTCTGACTCCTCCACCTCAACCAAGCTTCACAATCATCATCACTGTGTACCAGTATTAAATTGTTTTAAAAACTTATACTGTCTGTTGGGGTGGGGGTCTTGAGTCTGGTGAAAAAAAATTCCCTGGACCTAAACCCCACATTTACATTAATTCTTATGGGGAAATTAAGTGAAACAATGGTAAGTGAATCCAAAGTAGCATTTCTCAGGAACATAACTACCATGTTAAGTGAGGGGTTACTGTACTTGTGTGGATGTAAACATTAAAAAAAAAGGTTGGCAAGCCACAGTGAAGTAAAACAGCTGAGTTTCACATGCCTCTGATTTCCTTGTATCTGTACTACAAACACAATGTAAATAACTGATGTAGCACCTGTTCTATACCCACATATTTATCAACAAGAATCCACCTCTCAGGAAGAAAATATGTACAATATTCTGGACCGGGCAAAGTTATTAACATAAAACACCGTCATATTGGCAAAGCAACCATAAAATGACATAAAAGAGGAGGACCTTCAGTATTCTGAAAATAAAGAAAGACTCTTACATCCTATGGGGAAGCACTATTTTTTTCCCCCAGGTCAGACATTCTTCTAATCACCAAATTACTAGTATGAATCAAAAGTTACCTTTGGCAATATTTGTATATCATACTGGGGACAGTGACTGATATATATTTCACTCTTCCCTCTACCTGATGTAACATATGAAAAACACAACATACATTTCACTTCCCAACTGAAACTTTAAGTTTCCTGCAGAAAAGAGTCAGCAGAATTAAAACTGCTACCTAAGGATGCTAAAAAACCTTATTAACGAACTCTTGTATCAGCTACAATAGTCAAAGAGACCATTAATCTTTTAATTTCACTTTAGAAACAAGGACTACTCAAAGGGCAAACGTTCCCAGTGCTCCCAACTAGAGCTGGGTGAATAACTGATTTTTTGGTTCAGTGGCAGTTTAAAAAAAAAAAAAAAAGGGTGTTTTGTGTTTGGGTTGAACCAAATGTGAATTTTTTAAATTTTCACTGGAACTGAAAAAGTCCATTCTCAGTCTGTTCCAGAGTAAAAATTTGAACCTGGTTCTCCCACATCCCTAACCACTGGGCTAAAGGCTGCAAAGGGGAAAGGGTAGAGAAGGGGCAACAGCATCACCAGCACCTACCTCTTCCTCCTTAACTGGCTATTTTGTGAATAACTGAAATTATTCACATCAAATTCGCGAATAGTTTCGGGTCAGCCAAAACTGCATTTTTATTACATAATCTATTACAGTGGCACCAGTCAAGGTCTCAAATCAAAGTGATATAGTACCCCATCAGTGCTGCAACCCTTTTATGGCAGTCACTCCTGGCATTCAGGAGACTCCATCTCCTACCACCACATTTTAGCTCCTCAACCCTTTCTCCTAACTGCCTGATCTCAGAGGCAGCCTAGAGAGAGATTGTGATTTGGAGGCGCTCCCTCATAAGGGACTGTGTTGTGAGTGTTGGAATTTGGAGATGTGTCCTGGAGTTGGAGCAGGGCCGGTGCCACCATTAAGGCGAACTAGGCGGTTGCCTAGGATGCCAAGACTTGGGGGCACCAAAAAGCAGTGTCCCCAATTTTTTTTTTTACAGCATTCCTCCCTGAGCGCACGGTCACTGCTCCACTTTTCCCACCTCCCAGGCTTGCAGCACCAATCAGCTGTCTGGCGCCGCAAGCCTGGGAGGAGAATTAGAGCAGGAGGCGGAACAGAGGTGAGTGGGGGTGGGGCGCGCCTCAGGGCGGGTGGGAGCTGCCACGAGGGGGGGGCTCTTCAGGGCTGAGGGAAGGGGCGGGGAGCTGCCGCAGGGCTGGGAGTAGGGAGCAAAGTAGAAGTTTCGCCTAGGGCACGGAACTTCCTTGCACTGGCCCTGAGTTGGAGGTTGGGAACACCAAATTGCTATGTGCCGCAGTTCACTAAGGATACTCTCCCATTTGTTTTATTCCTTCCTAATTCACTGGTTTGTTATTTAATGAACCCTAAGATCATTACAGAGGCCTCTCGAGTTCCCTTTTCTATTCTGCCTCAACCCATATTCATCCAACCAGTCACCTAGAAACACAAAACGCTTACTTCCACCTTACTTTCCCGACAGCATCCAAGCTGTGTCCCCCATTTGACTCTTTTCCCTTTCAGATATAAATCGGCATCTTTCCACCTCCAGGCTGCCCCACTCTTCCCTACCCCATTCTAACTCACACCACCTACTTCCCACTACCCTAGACCTTGCGTATTTCAGTGCATAGAAAAATGAATTTCCAAGTGAGATCCATTTTCTGAAAATGGACAGGAAAGAAGCAATTAACAGCTTGTCACTGTAACTTTATTCACTAACCGCAGGGAAGGCTAATTTTCACAGCTTTCCTTTCTGATGTATTTGTGCAAATGTATTCAATACCTGCAGATCCCTACTGCACATCAAGCCTACTAGGAAGCATGAATAAATTCTAGTTCACCAAAGGCAATGAAAACATTAATTGTTCTACAATAACTGTTATTTAAAAATAAAAGAGAGAGAGAGAGAAACACACTTTATCTTGCTAGACTAATTTCATTCATCAGTGTGGACTGAAAGCTTGGTAAAGTCAATGATTTCTTGTATGAATGAATGATTTCTTGTACCACCTGGCATGATTAATTAGTGTCAAGTTAACCTTCCTGTGATAAATCTTGCTTTGAATAGTGTAGTACAAAACATGCACATAAAAAATGCACCTGTTTAATGTGAACATGGGTTATTCACTGCAAACCCAAACTGAATTCTTAGACTAATCTAATTCAAATTCAAAAGGTTTCCCCATCAGTTTCCTATAGGGAAGAAGTGTGGTGTAGTGGGTAGGGCACTGAACATGGATTCAGAAGACCTGAGTTTTCATTCATCATCTCAGTCACAGACATCCTGTGTGACCTTGAACTAGTAAATTTAATATACCGTGACTCAGTTCCCATCAGTAAAATGGGCATAACACCTCCCCACCTCACAAAAGTGTTGGGAGCATAAATCTATTTATGATTGTGGGGTACTCAGATGCTACAGTGATGAGGACCATGTAAAACAGAAATGTCTGAAGTACTCTGGCAGAAATACTGGCCTCATGGGACATTGCAATGTAGGAAATGTATTCACTTGCAGTGACATTCTCAGAGTTGGCAGGACAAGGGCAAAAGAGGAATCACCTGACTTAGCTCCTGAAGGAGATGAGGAGGCAGACCACTCAGCTCCAAAGGGAAGCACTCTGCACTACTCATGACAAACCTCCCAGCCCCACAACCAAAGAGCAGCACTGACACACCTGGGTAGAAGTGAATTTGTATATAGCACATTTTGAGGAAATCCATGGATAAGTCAGAAATTAATTTTTCAATCAAATTTATATCACCAAACTCTGATAAACAAAGAAAACAACTAACTGAAACGTTTAAAGCTGATTTGTTTTTTGTAAAGAGTTATATCATACCCAACCAACGTCTCCCTCTTCTTTACTTATGGCTCTATCCAACTCATATTTGACTCTGTGACTGTTATATTGCAGATGATCCTTAAGTTACACAGATGAAGTAGTTAAACCTTATGCAGATGTGTACTTCCTTTTCAGAAGCATCTATATAAATGGCAGTTTTACCCTCCACACCTGCTTAAGGCTATTTTCCCAGGGTCACAATCTAGGATTGAGTCTGCCCCTGACATGGCAGTCTGGCTTCATGGAATGACACTGAGGGACCGATGTGCAAAAAAAGTACTCATAACTTAGGAGTACTTCCTCTAACATAGGCTTTGTTCTTGCCAAAAGTCTAAGTCAGTAAGACTTTTGAGCTTTTTGATGAAGTAAAGAAATGATGGGATTATATTGTATAGAAGGAATATCCAAGTTCTGTACCACAGTAACATTCATTGTATATGCATGCCCCCCAGCAAATCACTTTTACCAGAATGTAGCAGTTAAGCATACAGACATGTCTTTTCTGTGTGCTACTGTTGTTTCCATAGAATATACAATAGGTGGCAGAAGATGGGGTTTGGAACAAATAAAGGGAATTAACATTGCTTTATCCTTTAGGGGAATGTAGAAAATGATGGAAGAGCTGTAACTGGCAGATAAAGGATCCCTGGCTTCAGGCAGCACAATGTCTCAGTGTAACAGAGGACCAGCCCATGGGACAGCGAAGAGCAGACACACACTAATCATTCTACTGTCAACATGTAAAAACACACACTTTGGTCATTACTGAACTCCTGAATCCTACTACTTGGATGAATGTTTTGTTTTGGTAACCTGGTAACATAGCCACCTTATGTTTTTCCTAAGACACCTCCAAATGATAGGTTAGTCCTCAGAAGATACCATTACTAGGAGAAGACCTTGTAAAAGTTCTGCATGGCAGGTTGGCTAGCAAGGCTGCTGAGGTAGAATGCACCCTGGTGGAGTGGGCCAATATACTGCCAGGCGCCTGTTTGGTCACTAGTTGGTAACAAGTCTTGATTTTTTGAGTGATCCAATTTGATATTCTTTGTAGATATGGTCTGCCTCTTGATTCTCTCCATGTAAGCCAGAAACAGCCTAGGAGACTTCCCAAAGGATTTTGTCATATCAAGGTAGAACAACATGGTTCTGCAGACATCCAGTGTGAGCAACCTCTGCTATGCTCCCCCAGCATGAGGCTTTGAATGTAGGTGGGTACATATCCTCATAGATATGGAATTATACAACCACCTTAAGAACTGACTGGGGACAGCTGCTGGTTCTCCTGAGCATCAGAGGATGAGAGAGCACAGTCCTCCAGGAGGGTTGATGCTCAATTCATGGGGCTAGGAAAGTTCTGACTGGGTGCCAGAAACATCGACACTGCCAGATCCAGGAAACTAGAAGGCATCAGGTGGTCAATACAGCTAGAATAGCTGTGAAGGCACCAGTCTTGGTGAAGCAGCCCAGAGTGTCAGAGCCCCTACCAGTCAGTGCAGCAGCAACTGTTCAGGTTACCAGTGCAAAAGGCAACAGGGTGGCCGGTACCAAACTCAGACTTCCACCAGGTACTGCACAAGTAGATGCTAGTTCCATCTGTCTCATTATCAAGGACACCAGTACTGACATGATGTCCTCTCTCTCTGCCAGATCCATTCAGCTGGTAATGGCACCAATGCTCAGGGAACTTATGTAGCCTCAAAAGTTACATCAGGGGATGGCAATATCCACCTCTTCTCCTTTGAAGACTTGGGCTCCAAATCAAATTGGTCTCTGTGCTTCCCAGATGAAGCAGTCACAGGCCTGAGTGACCTTTCAGCCAGTTTCAGAGTCAATGCCGGGGCAGATTTTGACAACCTCCAAACTCCCAAAGGCTTAGACGCCTGAAACCAAGGGTTGGAGCCTGGCAACATTATCTTCTCTGAGAAGATCCTCAGGCATGCCTCTCTCAAGCACTGGGTCAATTTTGAGTAGGACCAGAAGATTTCATAGCTCTCCAGGGCATGCCCCTCACCGAGGCAGAACCAACACTTTGTGTTTCCATTGTTAAAAAGGCATAACTGCCTTGCAGGATGGGCCAACTTGCCAAAACTGTCCACTACTTTTGCTGCCCAACTTGTTAGAATACTTTGCATTTTTACAACACATTAGACAGCCAAAGCCCAGCTCCAACTGACTTTAGTTGCAGCTGTAAGTACTCAGTATTTCTGCAAATCAGAATCCAGGTATCTCTATAGTTGGGCACCCAGAAAATTAGGAATACAAATTTAGCAACTACCTCTGAAAAGACAGGATTTAGTGACTTGCCTAGCATTACATAGGAACTCTGTGACAGAGGCAGAGAAAGAACCCAGTTTTCCAGGACAGGAGTTAGGTGCCTAAATATATTTAAGTCCCTAGTGACCCATGCATCTCAACCATGACTCTTTTGAATAGCAATAATAATGGGTTCAAAGAGAGAATTGTTTCAAGTATCACAAGATAGAAAGATAATGGCCAGCATACATCAATGGGTGAAGGCTTGAAGAGGGAAAAAATTAATCCCTGCCCTCCACAACCACCCTAATAGTACAGAAGAAAAAAAACCAGATACATATTGAAGAAAATTATACAGAGTGATCAGATGTCCTAGTTTGCAGAAAAACCCTGATATCTGGGCTAGTTCATTATAAAGTTAGATTTTGTACCTGACTTGATATCAGTTAGCTAGCTGTCCTTTCACCATGCCATCCACACTTCAATTTAACGTGCAGAGACAAACACCTGTCAGGGACAATCTACATGATACTTAGTCTTGACTCAGTGGAGAGAACTGAACTAAATGACCTACTGAGGTCCCTTCCAGTCCTATATTTCTACAATTCTATGTCAGAGGGGTAGGATAAAGCAGAGAAGTGAGAAGGCCAAGTAACAGATGGAGATTGGTGAGGAGTCACCAGCATGGCTACTTGCCAAAACCCTTCCACAATGTGATTGACACCTAAACATCACAATGCCAGCTGTCATAATCACCACACATTTCTCTCCCTTGATATCAGCACTCAGAAAGTTAGCCAGAAAGTTTTCCCAAGTCTGGTAGGCATTAATTTGTGTGGTTTGAGTAATTTGACATTTTAATAAAATGTATATTTATTTATTCTATTTCAATTATTCATTCTAATGTGACCTTTCTGCTTGACTAAAGCAGCCATACAGCCAATAAGCAATTCATGAGGCAATAACTTTAATGGAATATAAAATAATTCCTCCACAAAATTGCAGTGCATAATAAATCAAACAAGAGCCTCAGAAATACCTTTTCAGCATCTCACAAAGCTGGAAGGTCAGACTGACAGTAAATTCACACACACTTCAAAACTATTAAAACCATTCTTAAGTGCTGAAACAAAATGAACATCCTTACTACTTTTAAACAATTACTTGCAATACAATTTATATACTTTTAATTTGATATTTCAATATAAATACGGTATTGTTCTGGTGTTATACACTAATCTGCAAACACATAATGGCGAAGGCCACATCTTCGCTACAACAGCACAGCTACGGTGTGCTGCAGCTGTGCCACTTAGTGCTGTGGTGTAAAGGCTTCCTACGTCAACAGAAGGGGATTGTGTGTCAATGTAGTTAATCTCAGAGGCAGTAGTTAGGTTTATGGAAGAATTCTTCTGTCAACCTAGTTAGGTAAACCTAATCCCCAGTGTAGACACAACTATGGTTCTCAGGGAACAATTTTTTCACAGCCCTGAGCAACATAGCTCAGTGGACCAGGCATAAGATTGGTCTGTATCTGGATGCTCCAGGAAGTCTTTTATGTCCCTAGTGTTATCTATGATTGGAATACAACAAGATCAGAATATTTATGCTCTTATTTTAAATTTAACATGTATAGATCAAAGGACTGCACATTTTTAAAAAGCATCATTTTCTTTTGGTGACAAAGGCACATAAAAGGAATATGGTATGTTGCTACAATACATCTATAATAAACATAGAATCATAGATTATTAGGGTTGGAAGGGACTTCAGTAGATCATCTAGTCCAACCCCCTGCTCAAAGCAGGACCAATCCCCAAATGGCCCTCTCAAGGACTGAACTCACAACCCTGGGTTTAGCCGGCCAATGCTCAAACCATACATGCAACAAAATACTTGAGGCTAGATTTAATCAATATTAAATATTCTGTGATACACAGCAAAGAATCTAAAGAAATGCAGAAGTTCATATGGTTTCCTACATAAAGTTCATTACACTGATGGGCATTTACCATTTTTGATATTCAAAATGGCATTTTGTGTAAGTCAAAGCTTTGAATGTTACTTCAGAGTTCCTCATTTATGCTGTAGGTTACGGAGTTTCTGTGCACTGGTGGGAAAGAATATGTAGTAGCTCTTTGGGAGGGCGCTAATGGTTATGCAGTCAGCTACCAAAAGTAAGGTGTTTAGACCCATTTGAAACAGAATTTCAATTCCTATTAAACTCTGATGGAACTAAAAATCTCTCAGAAAATGGCCTGAATAGAAGACAGACAGAACTCTAGCTGTAAAAAGGTTATGAGAATTTCCTGCCTCAAAGACAGTATGGCCATAAAGTTGAGGAACAATTACAATCCTACAGCACATGTAGTAGCAGATGGCCTATTCATGAGCTGAAAGTCTGTGGCATTGTCTTAGCAGCAGCTGAGCCAATGAAAGGATGACAGCAGTTCATTTTGAATCTACCCAAACCCCTGAAAGAGGTAAGCCTTCCTCCTTCAGTGAAGTTATGGAAAAACCTGGTTGTAAAATCGCTCTCTGGATTGAGCATGCAGCACATATTGCTTCCACCCCTCAACTTCATAGCACTCATTATTGCTTGCAGTGATGAACAGGGCAAGCATGCAACTAATAGCAGTAATTAGACAGAACAAAAAGAGGCAAAGAACAGTATCAAGAAGCAGCAACCTTCCAGCTCAGCACTGTTTCTTCATCTCAACCATGATGCTGAAGTTCAAAGCACTACCAAAGAATTGGATTTAAATGATTCTTGTAATATTTTATTGGGATATTAAAATGTTATTAGATACAAACAGGAGAAATTGTTGAACATTAAAGTGATTAGACTGTGTATTCCTGAAGAGGAATCAGCTAGACTTGATGAACCAAGAAACAGTGAAATTTAACTGGCATTTAGGATTCCCAAATAGTCATTAACTGCTTGTTTCAGGACCACTCCTTCAATGGCTTCTTTTAAATAGCTGATTTAAAAACAAACAAAAAAACCTCTTCTATTTCATAGGATTTAGTTAAGATTACTCACCTTTGCCCATTTGTAAACTGTCTAGGTTATCCATGATTTACCAAATTCCAAAATGGCAAGCGAATTTAATTTATGATACACTAAAACAAGCCTCTCTGCTAGCTTTGGAAATAAGGTATTTTGATTACCTTGACAGACCCTCTTTTCAGTCTAGCAAAGAAAGATATAACACCATCCAAACAGCAGGAAGTGAAAGCTAGAAAAATTCAGTATGGAATGTAAGGTGTAAATTTTTAAGTGAGGGTAATTAACCCTTGGAATAATTTACCAAAGTGTGGTGGTGGATTTTCCATCTAGCAATTTATTGGATATTTTTCTAAAAATATATGTAATCTCTGTTGAATGCTTCCTACAGAGATGTATACAGAAGAGACTGTAACTGAAGTAACCATTGTTTGTGTTCTGTTAAGGAAAAAAATAAAAATCTAGTCATAGTAATTGTAACTAATTATTTTCCTTGTTTTTAAACTTACAGCATTCCCAAGGCAGGCTAAGAACCACATGTGACTAAAATAGGGGGAGTCATATCTCTGAAATGGCATGGAGAGAGATTACTAACATTGGTCCACCTTTTCTTCTCTCTCTAGTGTAGACTACACATTTTCAGTATTTTTTAAATAAAATTACTTGGCTCTTAACTTGAAACACCACTTTCTGCCCAGCCTTAGCTCAGTACAGAGCTAAGGCTCCCCAGATAGTATATTTTTGGGAAATACCAACCCATTTCTGCTGTGAGAATGTTTTGGTGTTTCCAAAAAAAAATTATGGAATTTCATTTCCAAGAAAAATTTTGTGGGATAAAAATAAAAAGGTTTTGGCTTTTATCCCACTTCAGGCTACAAAAGTTACTGATAAAAATTCTAAACTTTTAATGGAAATGAAATCTTGCTTCCCAGCCAGCTCTACTGATGACCTCTCTTTGCTGGTTGATCTCATGGTAAGTAGGTACCATGCCTCCTGCACCTTATTGCATTTCTCACTTCTGCCCACTTTTTAGCAGGCCAGTCCTCTATTGGCCTCCTGTTCTCAATTTCCACAACAAATCTGTTTGTGAAGCAAGCATATTAGTATAAAATCAATATTGCCAACTCAAAATATTCAAAAATCATGACTCAGCCGAACCTGCAAATCACAGGCTTGACTTTAACATAAAATCATGGAATAATAAATTGTGGGGCAGGACTGTTTGCCTTTTGAGCACTTAGGTTATGTTTTCAGTCATCTCCACAAACATGAAGGCTAGAAACTTGCCTTTTCTTTCTAATTATAAAGCTGAGATTCTTACATAATCACAATTTAAATAGCTGAGGCTTTAAGAAATAAACAGCAAGAAATAAATTAATTGTGAGGTCAGAATACTGCAACACAGAAGTTCACGAGTTATGAAGAGTCCAGTAAGGGGGTATTTTATGAATTAAGTGTTAGCTAGAACGACAAAGTTAAGTCGAAAAGAGTCACACATTTTAAAGAACTCACTGCACTGTGAAAAGCTTTAAACTAACCATGCTTTTCTCAGTTCGTTATTTTTCATTAATGTAGACTAGGTTCTTTTTGTGGTCCTGACAACTTATTTAATGTGTTAAGCACAATATCATCTGACACATTCAAAGAGAATGATCATAATTCATTTTTTCCTCTACCTAAGTTTCAGGTAGCTGTAGGAGTGAAATTAGTGAATTTTAATGCTTATGAGTGACAAACTGACAGCTGCAGAGAAAGCCAAACAATTCAAAAAACTGCTTTGAAAGCTTCTATGTACAGCTTATACACAAAAAAAACAAAAAAAACCCACTCACCCACCCACAAATCTGGACCTATAATGCACCTGCTATTCCAGTTTTGGGCCTCCTATAAAAATAAACTGTTTTGAGAAGTCAGCTAGACAAGTCTGAACACATCCACAATTTTTTTTTTATTTTTATTTTTTTTTTAAATCCGAACTCTATAATCAACTACTATCAGTGCTGCTGCCTACTAGCTGGATTACAACCACATAGTTTGCTTATCATTATTGGTTAATTTAATAAATAGAAATAAATAATAAATGATCTACACCTGGATTTCCTCCCATAACTTGGTTA
The DNA here is from genome assembly GCF_025201925.1 of Gopherus flavomarginatus. Classification (NCBI taxonomy): domain Eukaryota; kingdom Metazoa; phylum Chordata; order Testudines; family Testudinidae; genus Gopherus; species Gopherus flavomarginatus. Next base: position 61,618,018 of record NC_066619.1, read on the forward strand.
ATTAAAAAAAGACTTCTTCTCACACAGGAAGATAATACCCACTTGTCAACATTCTAACCATAAATCACCCTACACATAATAGAAAGTTACTCACCTTGCAGTAACTGAGGTTCTTCAAGATATGTCCCTATGTGGGTGCTCCACTCCAGGTGACGGTGAATCCCGGCGCCGTTGATCAGAGATCTTCGGTAGCAGTGCCTGGTTGGGACACAGGTGCTCAGCTGCTGTCTCGCGGTCTTGTTAGAATCTGCCTGAGCGTGCGCATCCCACGCCCCCCTCAGTTCCTTCTCTACCATGGAGAAGTCAGAACAAAACTCCAAAGTAGAGGGGCACCATGCTGTCAGGTGGAGTTTCTAGAGCTGGGGCATTAAGAATTCATCCAATGTCCTGGGAAAGGAGATCTGGTCTGTTGGGGAGAGTCCGTGGAGGACAGATGGATATGTGGAGCAGGTAAGGATACCAAGTCTGTCTTGGCCATGACGGGACAATGAGTATGACCTGGGTCTTGCCATCTCTGATCTTGCATCGGACCCTGTGTATCAGAGGGTTCGGTGGAAAGGCATACAGGAGAGAGTTGTTCCATGGGATGAGGACTGCGTCTCCTAGGGATGCAGTCCCGAATCCCTCTCTGGAGCAAAAGAGGTGGCATTTGCAATTCTGGGTTGTGGCAAAGAGGTTTATTGACGGGGTGCCCCACTGGGAGAAGAGCTGTTGCAGTATCGTGGGGTGCAATTCCCACTCATGTTCTTTGGAGAAGTTCCTGCTGAGTGTATCGGAGGTAGTGTTGTGGCAGCCAGGTAGGTACAAAACAACAATTTGTATATGGTGCTGTATGCACCAATTCCATAATCGAATGGCCTCCATGCATAGGGAGTGCGATCATGCTTCCCCTTGTCTGTTGATGTAAAACATACATGCTATATTGTCTGTTAAGACCCAGATAGATTTGTTCTTTATGAGGGGAAGAAAGTGGAGGCAGGATTGTCTTACAGCTCTGAGCTCTAGGAGGTTTATGTGTAGACGCATCTCTGGCATAGGCCAGTGGCCTTGTGCCATGTGTCCCTCCAGATGCTCTTCCCAACCAATCAGGGAAGTGTCCATGGTGAGCATGAGCGTGGTGGATTGTTGTTGGAAGGGAACAAATAAGCAAAGGTTCTCTGGTCTTGTCCACCATTGCAGAGAAGCTAGTACGTTCGCTGGAGGAGTCAGCAGCGTGTAATTTGAGTTGAGCTAACTCTGAAGATATCTCATGTGCAGCCTGGTGTACTTGACCACAAAGGTGGTGGCTGCCATGTGTCTAAGGAGCTGTAGGCAAATTCTTGCCTGTGTCCTGGGACGAACCAAGAGCGCAAGTACGAGGTGTAAGCTAGTGAGGAATCATAGAATCATAGACTTTAAGGTCAGAAGGGACCAGTATGATCATCTAGTCTGACTTCGTGCACAACGCAGGCCACAGAATCTCACCCACCCACTCCTGTATCAAACCTGTGTCTGAGTTATTGAAGTCCTCAAATCATGGTTTAAAAACATCAAGGTGCAGAGAATCTTCCAGCAAGTGACCTGTGCCCCACGCTGCAGAGGAAGGCAACAAACCTCCAGGGCCTCTGCCAATCTGCCCTGGAGGAAAATTCCTTCCCGACCCCAAATATGATGATCAGCTAAACCATGAGTATGTGGGCAAAACTCACCAGCCAGACACCCAGGAAAGGATTCTCTGTAGTAACTCAGATCCCACCCCATCTAACATCCCATCACAAGCCATTGGGAATATTTACCACTGATAGTCAAAGACCAATCTCATCATACCATCCCCTCCATAAGCTTATCAAGCTTAGTCTTGAAGCCAGATGTGTCTTTTGCTCCCACTACTCCCCTTGGAAGGCTGTTCCAGAACTTCACTCCTCTGATGGCTGGAAACCTGTTGCGTAGTAGTGAGGCTCTGGTTTGAACTGAGTCCAGGTGAGCTCCAATGAATTCGATCTGCTGTGTAGGCATCAGGGTGGATTTTTGGGACATGTAGGCCCAAACTGTGGAAAAGTGAGATGGTGAAATGGGTAATTTGAAGTGTCTCGTTGTATGAGTTGTCCTTGATGAGGCAATCATCTAGGTAAGGGAAAAGTATGATCCCGTGTCTGCGGAGGTGGGCCACGACTATGGCTAGGGTTTGGAGTATACTCTCCGTGCTGTGGAGAGTCCAAAAGGGAGTACCCTATATTGGAAATGGTTGTGTCCAATTGTGAAGTGTAGAAAGAGAGTCTGTGGGTTGGATAAATGGATATGTGAAAATAAGCATCCTGCAGGTCGAGGGCTGTGAACCAGTCCCCCTTGTTCCAGCACAGGTATTATTATGCCCAGTGTGACCATCTTGAATTTTTGTACTCTTAAGAATTTGTTCAGTTGGCATAGGTCTAGTATAGACCTCCACCCCCCGATCTTTTTCTGGGTCAGAAAGTAGTGCCAGTAGAACCCTTTTCCTTGATGTTGTGTCAGCACAGGTTCCACTGCACCTATCTGTAGAAGATGATCCACTTCTATGTGAAGTAGTGAGAGGGGTCCCTGAAGAGGGACAGGGAAGAGTGAAGGGTAGGCAGGTGGCATATAAAAGGGATGGAGTAGCTGGACTGAACTATTTCTAGGACCCGACAGTCCTGTGTAATCTGCTGCCAGGCATGGTGGAAAGCCTGGAGGTGGTGGCCAAATGGGCAAGTAGGTGGTGGAGTCAAGGAGTGGTCCTGCAGACCCTCAACCAATGTTTTAAATTTGTTGTTTATTTCCCAGTGGATGGGAAGTAGCTGTTTGCGCTTGGTTTTGTCTGCGCTTAGGAGGTCTAGGGCAATTCCGAGGCATATCGCAGGGTCTGTTCTGAGATCAGTGATACTGTTGTGTACGTGGCCTCTGGTAAGGTTCATACTGTTGTCTCCTGGGAATTGATGGGTAGATATCCAGGGTGTGTAGGGTTTCTCTAGAGTCTTTCATGATGTGAAGGACTTCGTCTATTTTTTTGGAAAAAAGTTTTTCTTTATCTAAGGGGAGGTCCTCCACTTTGGTCTGCAGGTCTTTGGGGATACCTAATGCAGAGAGCCAGGAAGCTCTGCGCATAACCACAGCAGTTGCAGTAGTAGGGGCAGCTGTATCCGACATGTCTAGGGATGCTTGTAGAGCCGTTCTGGAAACAAATTGGCCTTCAACAAGGATTGACTTAAAGTCTGCTCTCCTGTCCTCTGGAATATGGGAGGTAACGTCAAAGAGTTTACTGTAGTTATCAAAGTCATAGCCTGCAAGTAGTTTGCAATTCTGAATTGCAGAGTGGAGGAGGTATAAACCCTGCAGCCCAAGGTGTCAAGACGTTTGAGGTCCTTGTCTTGCGGGTGGGCCGGTAGTGTGGCTGTTTTGTCCTGTGAGTCACTGCATCCACAAAAAGAGAATCTGGTTGTGGGTGAGAGAATAAAAAGTCTCTGTCCTTAGCAGGAACATAATATTTGTGTCCAGCTGGTTCTAGAAGTGTCATTTATGGGAAGCGCGATTTTTGAGGGTGCAGAGGGTTGAAGGATTTTGAGGAATTTGTGTTGTCTCTCCTGGTCGTCTTCTAAAGGGATGTCTTAGCTGAGTGCCACCCTCTTGAAAAGTTCTTGGAACTGTTTCAGGTTGCACACATTCTGTGGAGGCATGAGGGCTCCATCTAGAGCTGATGGAGAGTTCAGGTTTGGCAAATCAGGGTACGGTCCCTGGCCCACGTCTTCAGCGGGGGCTTCAGGCACTTTAGAAGTAGATGGAGATGGAGGCACAGAAGGAGCTTGTGGTCTGGTGGAAGAAGCATGAGCGCGAGTGGCAGTAAGAGCTGCAATGAGGCCAAGGCATTGAATACGAGAAGTTAAGTGCAGCCCACGGGGTGGGGGACAAAGTAGGGAAACTGAGGCTAGTGGTTGTTCACCATGGTCTGAGGTGAGGCAGGTGGGAAGAACTACTGCTGCTGTTGCATATCAGGCTCGCTGTCAGTAAAGGTGGTCAGGTCAGGTGGGGAGAGCGGCTGTTCAAAGAGTGAGTACTGTGTGTCCAGGAGCAGAGAGTTAGGCTCAGGTGCCAGTGAAAGGTTGTCTTGACTCAGGAACTGTTGTTGCTGTTCCCTAGGGTCTGAGTGCACTGCACACGGTCTGTGCTCAGAGGCATGCACAGACTTTTGTTTAGCTTTCCCCGGTGCTGGCAGGTCTTTTGCGTGTGCCTTATGGGAGGTCCGCTGCTGCTGCATGAGTGGCGGGGAGGCTCAGTGCCGACGTTCTTGTCAGCACCGGGGTAGAACACACGGTCGGCACTGGGTCTATTTTTGGTGCCGCAGGGATCAGTGCCGAGGAGAACTTCCCTCCACAGGAAGTCAGGTCCCTGCCCCTGCACTCCGCCAAAGCTGCTGAAGTGCTGGGATGGTCAGAGGCTTCTGCCTTCAGCGCTAACAGCACTGAGGGTAAGGAAATTGCAGGAGACCCTTTACCCTTGTGAAAGTCTCCCTCCACTTGCAGACAGTTGGGCTTCTTGCCTCTCTGCCTGAGAGGGTGAAGCCATGCTTCCAATAGGTTCAGACCTGGCCAGGGAGCATGAAGGAAAGGGTTTAACAGTGCCCTTCTTTGGAGGTGGCTGCAGGGATTTCTGCATAGGAATCATTTTCAGCCGCAGGTCCCTGCCACGATGAGCCCTGTGCAATGGAAGCACTTAGGAGGGATGTGTGTCTCGCCTAGGCACATCACGCAGCATGAATGTCCATTGGACTTTGGCATAGAGTTCTGACAAGAGAAACATTTCTTAAATCCTGAAGTCCCTGGCTTTATTGAACTTGGAGCGCCGGGGGAGAGTGTCTCCACGGGAGAGGAGCTTGAGGGAAAAAAGTTAGTTTCAAAAAAGGAACTATTTTAAAGGAAGGGAAACAACTGGGATGTTACTAACTATTTCTATATGTTTGTGATTGTTTCCCTTCAGAGACCAGGAAACAGTGTTAGCGCTGCCCCGAGTTCCATCTTCAGCTGAGGATGGTTGAGAAGGAACTGAGGGGGGGCAGGGGACATGCGCTCAGGCAGAATAATGAGACCGCGAGACAGTAGCTGAGCATGTGTCCCCCAACCAGGCACTGCTACCAATGATTTCCGATCAACAGCGCTGGGACGCACCGTCACCTAGAGTGGAGCACCCACAGAGTCAGCACTCGAAGAAGAATGAAAATTCCCATCCAAGAGGCATGTAAACATTTCATACTAACCCCTCCAATTTAGTCTTCTCCAAGCACTCCACAAATGCCCTAAAGAAAAGATGGACTTTGAAGATTACAGACCCATTGCACATGTCTGTAAGGAACAGATCTTAAAACTATTGAAGTCACAGTTAAATGTGAGGATTTGAGTGCAATTATGAGGAACAACAGGTGTGCACCGTAGTTGGTTATATTTTGGATTTGAAATGGAGCTCTCTGTGGAGCTGAGTAGTCTGAATGTTTCTGGGTATTTAGATGTTAGGCAGGGGTGAAAGTAACTTACAGGACTTACCGGTACTGCCAGAGTCCTGAGGGAGGCGTGGCCTCATCCGGAAGGGGTGTGGCCTCAAGATTTAAAGGCCCTGGGGCACCAGCCGTGGCTGGAAGACTCAGGGCCTTTAAATCAAACAGGACCTCCCAGCTGCAGAGGTGGCTGGGAGACCCCCAGAGCTCAGGGGAAAATTAAAGGGCCCGGGGCTTCAGCTGCCGCGGGGAATCCTGAGCTTTGTGGGGCTGAGGCAGGTATTTAAAGGGCCAAGAGCTCCTGCCGCGGAGCCATAGAAGGGAGATTTAAAGGGCTCTGGGCTGACCGCAGCCACAGCAGCTCAGAGCCTTTTAAATCTGGCCCCAGCCGGGCCGCCAGAGCCGTGGGCGGGGGTTTTAAAGGGCTCTGAGCTGACCACAGCCGCGGCAGCCCGAGCCCTTTAAATATGGCCCCAGCCCAGCCGCCGGAGCTGCGGGCGGGGGGTTTAAAGGGTTCTGGGCTGACCGCCGCGGCGGCAGCCCAGAACCCTTTAAATCCCCATAGCGGAAGCCGATGCAGTCCGGCATGGCATACTGGCTCTTGCCGGTACACCGTACTGGCTTGTACCGGCTTACTTTCACCTCTGATGTTAGGGTGGAGAGGTATGCAATATGAGATTAGTCTGAATGCTAAGATCATATTAACTAGTGATTTCCTTGATTTCTAGTGATTGTATCAATAGGAAACGCATTTGAGCAACCTTAATTCTCTCAAAAATTAGCTTTGATTTAGAAATATGTTCATGTATTATTTTGCCACCAACGAGCCCATCAGTCATGCCCTTTTCTCATCTCTTTGCCCTTCTCTCCAAACACTAGCTATTCCTTGCTTCACAAATCAATCTGTAGCCTTAAAGTTCTTGATTCTTTTAACAAAGTTGTCTAAATACAATTTTTAACTTTACTGCATTCTTACTATTTGCACATTCATCTCCTCTCTTGCACTGAAGCTGTGTTTTAGAACAACAAATTTAAAAAATTACCAATCATTTCAGATCATATCTGTGACAGGTTGGACCCCCCTTCTGGAATGCCACCCAATGTGCTAGGGTCCCACTCAGCCCTCTGGCCCTGCTAGTCTGGATTTCCCTTGCACTGGGTTGCTGTGCCAGGCTCTAAAGCCCCTTTCCAGAACACATTCAGGTAAGACCAGACCCAGCTGCAGACACAGACTGCAGTCAGATCTGTGTGAGAGGATTCACCCAGCATTCACATGCACACCCACTGTGGAGAGATAAACCCCAGATAATATTGTCTTGTGCTGTATAGAAAGATCTGCATAGTGCAAGCTCATAAAAATGTGCTCTCTCCTTCAATACTAAGCGAGATATGCACAGATTCTTGCCCCCACCCTCCTCAAGATATGGATTGCACAAACTGGGTTATGTTATAAACAAGAAATGAGTTTATAAACTACAAAAGACAGATTTTACATCATTATAAGGGATAGAAAACAGAGCAAAGCAGATTAACAAGCAAATAAAACAAAACATGCATATCAAGCTTAAGATCTTAAAGAGACTGTTTCATGAAATTATTTCTCACCCTAAATGTTGTTTTAGGCAAGTTGCTGAGTTTCTGTGGCTTAGAGTTCCAGTTATCTCTTTTTACAGACTGGATCCCTGTCTCAATCTGGATTCAGCCCTGCCTTCCCCCTCATATTAGTTCCTTTCTCTCTTCGGGTACTTTCTGCAGTCTTTCTTGGGTAGGAAATGGAGGAGAGTCCTGTTTGCCTTCCTCCACAGCCTTAAATAAGCTTTACATAAGGCAAGAATCTTTTGTTTCCCATCTTTTAGTGGAAAATTACTAGAAGTCCATCATAGTCTTTAGTACCAGGTGACAAGACCACCTTACCTAGTAGTGTCACAGCTATGTCCAAGGATGCCTCTCAGAAAGGAGAAATTAGTCTGGTTGTTTCTTCCTAATGGCCCATCAAAGCTGATGGCCTGTTGTCTGGTGGGTGTGTCCCAAAATACACACACAGTTGTAATTGTTACATAGTCAATATTCCTAACTTTAGAAACAGAAATGATACATGCATACAAATTGGATTACCACATTCAGTAAATCAACCTTTTCAATAATACCTTACAAGACCCATCTTGATAAAATATATCTTAGGACATATTCATATCATAACCATATTTCTATGAAGAATGAGGGGTGTAACATCACAATGTGGTTGGATTTTTTCCCTCTCCCCCCCACTTTCTTTGTAATATGGACAAATGTGAACTACTATAGATACCAGGTTAAGACGAGTAATTCCCCCTCCCTCTCCGCCCCATTTTTAACCTAAACCTGATTTAAACTCAGAGGATCAGATGACAGTCTAAAAACCTCTCAAACATTTAAGTCCTGGAAGCCCAAACATTAGAGTTGCCAACTTTCTAATCACAAAAAAAAAAATGAACACCCTTGCCCCACCCCTTCTCCAAGGCCCTGCCACGCCCCTTCTCAGAGCTCCTGCCCCCACTCACTCCATTCCCCCTTCTGCTGTCACTAGCTCTCCTCCACCTTCACTCACTTTCAGTGGGTTGGGGCAGAGGGTTGGGGTTTGGCAAGGGGGTGCGGTCTCCAGCTGGGGTGTGGGCCCTGGGGTGGGCACAGAGATGAGTTTGGGGTGCAGCAGGGGGCTCAGGGCTGGGGGTTTGGGTGTGGGGTACAGACTCTGGGAGGGGGCTGAAGGTTGGGGCAGAGGTGCGGGCTCTGGGAGGGAGTTATGGTGGGAGGGGATGCAGGGCTGGGGTGTGGGAGGAGGATCAGGGTGCAGGCTCCAGCCAGGCAGCGCTTACCTCAGACAGCTCCTGGTCAGCAGCATAGCAGGGCTAAGGCAGGCTCCCTGCCTGTCGTGGCTCCGCGCAGCTCCTGGAAGTGTCTGACAAGTCCCTTAGGCCTCCAGGTGGTGGGGCCACGGGGCTCTGCATGCTGCCCGCGCCCACAAGTGCCACCCCCGCAGCTCCCACTGGCCACGGTTCCCAGCCAATGAGAGCTGCGGAGCTGGCACTGGTGGTGGGGGCAGCACATGGAGCTTCCCTGATCATCCCTCCACTAGGGGCTGCAGGGATATGATGGCTGCCTCTGGGAGCTGCACAGCGCCATGATAGGCAGGGAGCCTGCCTTAGCCCCACTGAGTTGCTGACCAGACTTTTAATGGTCTGGTCAGCGGTGTTGATCAGAGCCGCCAGGATCCCTTTTTGACCGGGCATTCTGGTCCAAAACCGGATGCCTGGAAGCCCTACCAAACATTTATAATTAAGGAAAAAATAGCACATCACTAGCACTTATCTCATCTACCTTCTTTACCATTTAGACCATTCCCCACCCCCCAATAATATACACAACTCTACAATCAAAGTGAAAGCAGTACCTAATAGAGAAGTGAGGAGTTTTGAGATAAACATCCTCCCACAATCTTCCAAAATATTCCCTCCTCAAATGGCCTTGGTTCCTCATGATCTATGATCCACTCATTTCTTCATCTGCATGACCTTTGGCAAATGATGGAGTAAACTTGTCCTTTTGGTGGCAGCTCTTCAGCCTCTTCCTATAGCCCTCTTTATTTACAGCAACTAGCCTGGCTGCAAGGCCCTGCATTCTCTCAGTTGGCACCTGCTGCTCTACTTAACTACACTGCTATGCTGTTTGCCCCAGAATGCACTGTACATCTTGAAAGGGAGCGCCACACTGCACAAGATTTGATTTTTTTCCCAAGGCTTCTGCATCACAGTGTGCACTTTAGGGCCTGTTGCGTGTCTGGATGCTCTGCAAGGACGAGGCCCACACACACAGGTGAATTAATTGGCTTTAATGAAGGTTAAGTGACACACTCGCAACTGGAACTCCACGCGTTGCTGCCACTGGCTTGGGGAGTCCAGCGTCCGAACAGCTTGGTCAGGTGCGAAGTTCAACGCGCAAGCTCTAACCCTTAGCAATTATAGCATCATGCTAATAGCATGCAAAGCAGCCTTTACATATGCAATGGGGGACTTTCCATCAGCAATAGCCGCCTCCCCTGGCCTCGGGCCAGGGACTTTCTGCAGTTCCCCAAAACACCGGGGCTTCCCACACAGGGCAGTTCTAACCGGTTAGAAGCAGCAGCTGCTAGCAACTTCTGTCCGCTAATAACCTCTCCTTGAGAAAGCACAGGCCCTAGCTTAAACCGTAACAATGTCTTCCGGGGTCCCCTACAGGGCCTGACTCAAAGAAATCCTGAGAGGAGCAGATTTAAAAGGGGCAGCATCTGGGCTCAACAGAGATTCTATAAGATATGTTGAACCTTCTTCAGGTAAAGCACATGGCTGGGGAATGAGCTGAATGAACCTGCAGGTTTTTGCTCCCAGTGGTCAGCCTGAATTTTTTCTCCTTTGAACTTCATCTAGAACCAAAGCTCCATCCACTTGAGACCGCAAAATGAGATGCCCTCCTAATATACTGACAAGATCTTCAAAACATGATCATCCCTCTCCATTCCAGCATAGTTTATTCAGCAGTAGAATAATTAACTGTGTTCATATTTAAGATATCAGACATAGCAAATACCCCCTGAAATGACTAGGATCAGTACCATTCTCTCTTGGAGTATTGTTTCAGGCATATTAACAGATTCAGACAGATACTACTGCACTGGTTTACTTCTGATCCACATTCTGAAAGTTGTCTTTGCAACCATAAGAGCTAGGTAATGTGTGTTAAAATGCTCAACTTCTGGAGCAAAAAATACAGGCACTCAAGAAATTATTGCTTTGTTGAGCCATAGCACAATTAGTCCAAGTAACCCTTCCCTGAATTTTTGTGTAAATCACTTTATCATTAGACTGACCTCACACTTGATAAAGCAACTCCCATCCTTTAATGTAAATCACTTGGTGATGACAGCAATACCATCCAAGGACAAGTAAAAGAATTTGTGCCTTGGGGAAGTTTTAACCTAAACAGGTAGAATATATGCTTAGAGGGTCTTTCATGCAGGTCCCCACATCTGCACTCCAGACTTCAAAGTCGGGGGGAACCCTAACAGGAAGTTTAGCTTGGACATTAGGGAAACTTCCTAACTATCAGGGTGGTTAAGCACTGGAATAAATTGCCTAGGGAGGCTGTGGAATCTCCATCACTGGAGATTTTGAAGAGCAGGTTAGACAAACACCCGTCAGGAATGACCTAGATAATACTTAGTCTTGCCATGAGTGCAACGATAGGACTGGATTAGATAACCTCTCAAGGTTCCTTCCTATGATTCTATGTATCTCCTGTGATGGATTGAAGTTTCTCGGTCTCTAACTTGCATTTTAAAAAAAAACCCAAGGATTGCAGCATTCTGTTGCATGTAGGATGCGTTTTTGTGCTCTCCTACACAAAATACAATGGGAATAATTTGTTATGGTCTCATTCAAATAAGTTGCTAGCATTAACTTGGATTAATCTGGCAGCAAGGTGATGCATGACAAACATCTATACTTGAAAGAGAAATATAAAATTCTGAGAAGAATACATTCTGCAGGACAGAGCCTTTTGTGTAGGAGTAGAAATGTTTGAAAAATACCATGAAAAATATATCTAAAAGGTCTGTTCTTCTTGGCTAGATTGTTACTTACTGAAATGAAACATTTCTTTGGGACTTGATAGGTTTATTCCATAGCAATGGAACATTGGACACAAGGGAACATTGCAGCCTGATTAGAAATAATCTGTAACCATCCAAATCTCAGTCTTTTAGCTGGACATCTGTCATGAACACCACTATTATTCAAATTACTTTTTTCAGACTGAAAACTCAAAACCACAAAAAAAAGGCATAGGTAATGTTTGTTTGTTTTTTAAGAAAAGCAAACACTATTAAAAGAGTAGCAATCTCAGGGAGAGGCAAGTGGCCAATATACAGCCTTAGAGATATACAATGCAGCTTGAGTGTCTCTTAACTACAGATCCCAGCATGTGATACTCTGTCTTGATGTATTCGCACATGTAAACACCATACATTTATGTGTTACGTGGGTATGTCATTAATCTGATGGGCAGTGATGGGCTAGAGAGAGCAATGCAGTGAATCTGCTATACTTCTCCAGTTGGGGAGAGTTATAGATCAACCAGCCTGGGAGGTTGTCATGCCTTTTAGGGGAGCAGATACAAAGAGCAAGTCACAGAGGCAGTTGGAGGGTGCTCATATTGGGATTCACCTTTTGGGGTCCTCAAAAAAAAAGTTTGTAGGGAAAAGCCAGCTACTGTGATACTGGCTGACTAAAAGGCAAGAGAAGGGGAAGAAGCCAATTTAATCATGGCTGCCACTTCCAATGTCTCCTGGGACCCTGAGGTCCAGTATGATGCCATTGTGACTTCTCTCAGGATTAGGAGATATCCTGACCAGACTGGGCCATAGAGAGAAGAACCCAGATGACATTGCCATCTCCAACTAAATCACACACACCACCTGGAATGTCTCTCCCTCCACACCACACACATCCCTCAGTGTGTCCTTTCCTTCCCTACCTTATTTCTTTGCTTTCCCCTCTCTCGCCTTTTTCCTTCTGTCTAATAAGAGCTTGGCTAGGCTGACCAAGACTGCATATTTTGCAACATTGGTATAAGCCTGTGTAATCAGAAAGGCAATTGAAGGCAGTGTCTTAAATAGCCCAATGCTGGTACAAGTTTGCGGGGTTTTGTAGGGACTTATAAAACAGTGTGCTGTACCTATGTTTTTCCAGCAGTGAAGCTGCAAGTGAGACAACACGGGAGACAGAAGCTGCATTTTCTATATTTGCTGTTCTTTTCTCTCCTGTTTTGTCTTCCAGGACAGGTGACCGGACTTTAACAAAAACACCTCGAGCCCATCTCAACTAACTTTTTCTCTTTTCTCCCAAAGGACACTTATTACCATCTTTAAGACCGTCTAAGAGACTGTCTGGCAAATGAGGTTTCTTTCTAAAACCTCTCTCCAATGAAAGGGAACAGGAGATATTAAAATAAAAGTTTTACTGAATACTTTAAATTTCAGAAGCTTTAACTGTTTTTCCTCCCCCTGCCCCTCCCCTGCATATCTTTATTAAACGGTAAAAGGATTTTTAAAGAGGTGTTTGCTGTGGGACTAAGCAAGCTGAGATCTTTGCATACTCAACCCTGGACAGCGACAGGGTCATGTTAACACTCTTGACCCTTTGGGCCCATTTATTCCATCTAAATTAGTACAACAGACCTCAACACTAAATAAACCCCTGTTATCAATAACGGAAGATTCATTGCCTAATTCCCTGCTCATTGTGTTCAAATTGAACATCTAAATATACTCAATAAGCACCATATCATCTAAAAAAACACTTCACCACTGAAACCTACTCAACTGCTTGATTCATCTGCCCTCGTTCTCATACTTGAAAAACTCTCCCTGGCATGCTCCATTTCCCAGACCCTTAACAGGAGCAGTAAAATTAAGCTATTTTTATTCTTGGCACAGCCCCTTCTCCTGCCTCCCTCTCCACACAGACTATCCCAAGGAATAAAACCCTACATGCTAGCCTGTAAACTGTAAACCTACTCACTAATTAAAGATTGCATATCAGTGTTTTCGACACCCACCCTGAATATACTGGTAAACAAATAGAAATACATTTTGTATTTTTTTCAAAACAGCCCTTTTGTCACAGATCCTAATGATCAGCTCCTCCTGGCCACCCACTAAGGCTTGGTCTACACTATGCTTTTAAACCGATTTTAGCAGCGTTAAACTGATTTAATGCTGTACCCGTCCACACTACGAGGCCCTTTATATCAACATAAAGGGCTCGTTAAATCGGTTTCTGTACTCCTCCCCGACGAGAGGAGTAGCGCTAAAATCGGTATTACCATATCGGATTAGGGTTAGTGTGGCCACAAATCAATGGTATTGGCCTCCGGGCGGTATCCCACAGTGCACCACTGTGACCGCTCTGGACAGCAATCTGAACTCTGATACAGTGGCCCGGTAAACAGGAAAAGCCCCGCGAAATTTTGATTTTCATTTCCTGTTTGCCCAGCGTGGAGCTCTGATCAGCACTGGTGGCAATGCAGTCCCAAATCCAAAAAGAGCTCCAGCATGGACCGTACGGGAGATACTGGATCTGATTGGTGTATGGGGAAACAAATCTGTTCTATCAAAGCTCCGTTACAGACGACGAAATGCCAAAGCGTTTGAAAAAAAAATCTACAGGCTACATAGTGCTGTGTGCCAAGCGTAACGGGAAGCCAGAGACTCAAATGGATGCTCACGGAGGGAGGGAGGGGGTACTGAGAACTCCAGCTATCCCACAGTCCACAGCAGTCTCTGAAAAGTATTTGCATTCTTGGCTGAGCTCCCAATGCCTGTAGGTTCAAACACATTGTCCGGCGTGGTTCAGGGTATAGCTCAACAATTTACTCCCTCCCTCCCCCACGTGAAAGAAAAGGGAAAGAAATCGTTTCTTGACTTCTTTCAATGTTACTCTATGTCTACTGAATGCTGCTGGTAGACACGATGGTGCAGCAGTGAAGAACAGTATCCACTCCTCTCCCCTGCCCGGTGGCAGACGGTGCAGTAGGACTGGTAGCCATCCTTGTTATCAACCCGTGAGTGCTCCTGGCTGGCTTCAGGTGAGGCTGGCAGGGGGCGCCTGGGTGAAAATAGGAATGATTCTCAGTCATTCCCAGTAGATGGTACAGAACGGCTGGTAACCGTCCTCATCACAGCAACTGGGGGCTGAGCTCCATCAGCCCCCTCCCTTTCCTGTGTAAAGAAAAGACTCTGTCCTGCCTGGACTGTCATAGCAGCGGCATGCTGGGCTCCACTCCCCAGCACTGCTTAATGTCCTGCCTGGACTGTCATAGTGGCGGGAGGCTGCCTCCCCCTCATTTTATCTCACTAACCAGTCACTGTTTCTTATTCCTGCATTCTTTATAACCTCATGACACAAATGGGGGGGACACTGCCATGGTAGCCCAGGAAGGTTGGGGGAGGAGGGAAGCAACAGGTGGGGTTGTTGCAGGGGCACCCCCCAGGAATGGCATGCAGCTTATCCTTTCTGCAGGATCTGGCACAGAGCAGCTGTGCTCTCTGATACACTGCTTCTCTAGTACATTTGCCCCATATTCGAGGCAGGACTGACTCTATTTTTAGAAAACATAAAGGAGGGATTGATTCGGGGAGTCATTCCCATTTTTGCCTTTGCGCTCCCGGCCGACCTCAGCCAGGGGCACCCATGATAGCCGCAGACAGTACAAAAGGACAGATAACCATCTCTGCTATCATGCAAAAGCAAATGAATGCTGCTGTGTAGCACTGGAGTATCGCCTCTGTCAGCGGCATCCAGTACACATACAGTGACTGTAAAAAAAAAAAGCTGAACAGGTTCCATGGTTGCCGTGCTATGGCATCTGCCAGGGCAATCCAGGGAAAAAGGGCACGAAATGATTGTCTGCCGTTGCTTTCCCGGAGGAAGGAATGACTGACGACATTTACCCAGAACCACCCACGACAATGATTTTTGCCCCATCAGCCACTGGGCTCTCAACCCAGAATTCTAAGGGGCGGGGGAGACTGTGGGAACTATGGGATAGCTACGGAATAGCTACCCACCGTGCAACGCTCCGGAAATCGACGCTAGCCTCAGACCATGGACGCACACCGCCGAATTAATGTGCTTAGTGTGGCCGCGTGCACTCGACTTTATACAATATGTTTTATAAAACCAGTTTATGTAAAATCGGAATAATCCCGTAGTGTAGACGTACACTCTGATAGCTGTGAGGGGAATTCAAGTCTATGTTGCTCTGGATCTCCAAGTAGTTTAAGTCCTGGAGCCTGAACTGAGTCCAGCCACTGCCCCAGTCCCTGGGTGCCTGGGCACATTCTCAGGAAGCAGACCTTCTATTTGGCACCCTCTCCTGAGAACTGGAACCTGCTGTCTAACTTCTTAGCTGTACACTTTTGGACTCCCTGGTACTTCAACACACCCTCCTCCAAGAGCTTAACCCAAATGTGTGAAGCTTCTGGTTTATAAATATAGTGCTCTCGGGGGCACCACAGCAGTTGTAAAGCAATCAACACACACTTTGCACAGTTTAACACCTTTATGTTCTATTATACTTAATCATGTAAAGCACCAGTGAGTACAGAGCATATAAAACAAACATGATGCCCGTCACTTTCTATCTCATCCTCCCCTTGGGAGTCCTTAGAGACCAATAGTGTCCAGAAAGGCAGGCAGGATGTCCCCTGCCTCATGCAAGCCATTATATTGTGAGTGGTCTCTTCTTCATGGACTGAAGAAAGTGGACTGACCAGACCAGCATTTGCCTTTTTTAAATCTTCAGCCCCCTGTGTAAAGTAACACTCTTGCTAGCTTACCCACTTAAGCACAAAACCTCTGCCAAGTGACTTCATTGCTACCATGACAACCTCCCCCCTGCTACATTAGTTCTTCTGGATAGGGAGTCCATACATTTCAGTAGTCAAACCACTTAACTTGAACACTTCTGTTATTCTTTTGCCACCAGACTCTGCAAACTCAACCCAACATGGAGGCAGAGCCCTCCCTAGGGGTGGCGAATTGGGGAAATTGCCACAGGTCGTGCGCTTTGGGGGCCCCCACAGGAGGCGGTCAGGGAGGTGAGGTGGGGAGTGGGTGAGCGGGGTGAAGAGGCGAATGGGGAGGCGAGTGGCAGGCCGGCAGGTTGGGAGGGCAAGGAGCCCCCCTGCCAGAACCTCCCCCAAGCACCTCCTGCCCGCCAACAGGCCCTGCTGATCAGCGCCTCCCTCTCCCTCTCAGCGCCTACCATAGCTCAGATGTTTCACCCGTGGTGTCAGGAGGCACTGGGGTGGAGGAGCGAGGTGCAGCACGCTCAGGGGGAGGAGATGGAACCGGGTGTGGAAGAGGTGGAGCATGAAGAAGCAGGGCAGGGGTGGACCCTTGGGGGAAGGGGTGAAGTGGTGAAGTGGGGACAGGGCCTGGAAAGAGCCAGGGGGAGCACCCCCCAGCAGATTAGAAACTCAGCACCTATGTTCCGGGCCCAGCAACCCCCTGGGGACGACCCTGCAAGAAGGCAAGCAGACCAACAGAGAAGGTAAGACTGCACATTCCAAATGGAGTTGGCAGTCTGGCACAGATACATAGGGTTCACAATCTCCCAGAGATAACATACATATTCCACAACTCGTCACACTTTGTGTGTTCCAAACAATGACATAGGCCAGACAGGTGCTCATTATAACACATTACAACAAAGTATTATATTATTCTTTTTTACATACACAAAAAAAGAGAGAAGACAGAGCCATACAATGGGCTATACCAACTTAGCGCAGAAGGGAGTATGCACATGCAAAGGTGACATGATGCCTCTCTCTGATTCTTGTGGTATCCATCCTGGGATTCCTCTGAAGCAAGGCCAGTTTGACAAGTTTCCCAGTCACTTTGCACCAGAAGTACAAAGGGATCATCATGAACTTAATTTCTTTCACTGGGCAGGAAGAAGAGTAAGGGTGAGCACACAGTCAAGGTAATGGTCATGCTACATTTAGTTGGTCTTTAACCTGTAGGTACATTTCCTGACTTTCAAATATATGGCTGCTAATAATAATAATACAGTAGTATAAATATGATATTTTAAGTTGCTATGTATCTATGTAAAACCCTAAGTATATTTTAACTACATTTTTGTCATGAGATGTACATAAAGATAGGATTAGAAATCACACAAGCTTCTACAATAATGAGCAAATGAAGATACTAGGTTTGTTCTTATTGTATTGCCCTCTATCTGATAATTAAAGATGTCCTCCATCTAAGTCAGTTAATTATGAGTTGGCACCACCACATTTCTAGAAACAGCTGAATAGGATCACATTTCCACAAACAATAAGAAAAGGGGGAAAGGATGCCATCTAATAAATCACACTGACTTAGAAAAATTTGGGGTTGTGTGGCCTGGTTTACCATTATGTTAAAGCAATTTTTTTGCCAGTGAGACTCCTTTGGAGTTGCAAAGGTATAAGACATAAGTAATAGAGAGGAGGATCAGGCCACTGAGCTCCAAGATCTATAATAAGCCAATACACTTGTGACATTGAAGTCTATATGGTTTTATAAAAATATGCTAAAGAGTGAATATAATGTAACTGGAATGTGCTTCATGAAAAAGGTATGATGCCTCCTACAAGGTATCATTACAAAGCTTATAATCTACTGAGTGTGATCATCCTATTTGTATAAATGTACTACTCTTGTATCTGAAACTAGAAATATGGAATACAACTCTGAGGGCCTATTGTAATTATGCAAACTGTGGGCCATTAATGGTGGTTTGAAATCTTAATGACTCCCATTAACCAGGACAATTGTCTGCAGATGGCTGTATTTACCTGCAAGTCTTCCTGTATAAGTGTGTGCTGGCAAAGTGGGTAATGAAGTCTTGCAGTGACATGTGATCATGTCACCTGAACTGGAATCCATCTTTAACCTGGTCTCTTTCCATTGAGAAGGAGGGAGTGGGAACCCAGAGAGAGACAAAGGATTCATGCCTTATGCAAAAGATATATAAAGGAGTGGCACAGAACAAAAAAGGGAGGGGCCATCATGAAGAATCCCCTAGCTACCACCTGAGCTGGAACAAGAGCTGTACCAGGGGAAAGACTTGTGCCCAGGCCTGGAAGGTGTCCAGTCTGAGGGGAAAAAAAATACTGAAGCATCTCTGAGGGTGAGATTATCTCTATTCAGTTTGATTAGACATAGATTTGCCCATTTTATTTTATTTTGTTTGGTGACTTACTTTGTTCTATCTGTTACTACTTGGAACCACTTAAATCCTACTTTTTGTATTTAATAGAATCACTTTTTACTTATTAATTAACTCAGTATGTATTAATACCTGGGGGAGCAAACAACTGTGCATGTTTCTCTATCAGTGTTATAGAGGGTGAACAATTTATGAGTTTACCCTGTATAAGCTTTATATAGGGTAAAACTGATTTATTTGGGTTTAGACCCCCATGGGGAGTTGGGCATCTGAGTGTTAAAAACAAGAACACTTCTGTTAGCTGCTTTCAGGTAAACTTGCAGCTTTGGGGCAGGTAATTCAGATCCTGGGTCTGTGTTGCTGAGCCAGACACTCCTGTCTCCTCCAAGACAGGGTGCTGGGGTCCCGAGCTAGCAGGCATAGCAGGGGTAGTAGTAGTCTTGGCACATCAGGTGGCAGCTCCCAAGAGGGTTTCTGTGATCCTACCCATCACAATACTTTCCCCATAAACCTAAAAAGCTATGGGTTGGGTGTTTCAAGATAAGGGTAGACACTTTTTTGAAAGTCAAAAAGCGTAACAGTCTTTAGTGTCAGTTTGGCATGTCTGAGTAGTGTACTAGTAAAGGAACTGATTAAAGACTAATGGCTTAATTTCATATTGCATTTTTCATCCAGAAATACCCCAAAAGACTTTACAGGTCAATATATAGGAATCACCTGAGCCACTAACGAAATGCAGCCAGTACTACAACAGCAGCACTGAACAAGATAAGAGAGCAAAGAATCTTATCCAACTGAAACTATGGAGGAGAAATGATAGGTAAGGAATTATCTAAATAGAAATTTGAATAGGGCACTAGGGCAAACATCCTTGCTCTTCCAAAGAAACAAATAAAATAAATAGCAACACAAAAACTATCAGGAACTTGGTATTAGGCATAAGCAGACAGAACTTACACAACACAACTAAAAGATGTCACCTCAGCACCACAGCATCCCCTTCATTCTCATGCTAGGGTATTCGCTCATGTACTGATTCAAAAAGAAAGAGGGTGATTCAGAAGCTCAGACAAGTTTTTCTGCATCACCTATGGTCTCTTTAGAGATTTAGGGCTGAAATCTCTGCCAGTTTAACTTCATTGACATCTGTGGGGTTAGACCAGAAGAGAATGTTCCTTATCATTCAGGTTCTGATCAAACTTTTTTCTCTGGTTTAATTTGTGAAATATGACAAATCAGTTTGAGGGGCTAAAAGTTATAAGTCATTGTACACTAATTTGGGGTGGGGGACTTTTAATATATATTTTCCAAATATATCAAGCCTTTAAAAGTGCTAAAGATAAATACAAGAAATAAATCTGAGTTTTCAATTTACATTATACCAAATTCCCAGAAAAATATACTGTGCTGTATATACTTCATGGTTAAGAAATAACACAAGATTGGAATCCAACAATGTTGTCAGGAACAAATTTTTCTTCCTTTTACAATTGCTACATCACTCAAATAACTACTGTATATTCATACAGATGTTAGTTTCATTTGGACAGTGATATGCAATATAGCCTAAATACTTTTTCAAACCCAAAATTTGATTATATAAATCCAGGCAACTATATTATTGATTAAAATAGACTTGTTGAGAGACTATTATTCTCTGAGGGTATTTGATAACTGACTACTATATAAATAGACTTTTTATGCCAATGACTTGGAAGTGAGCTGTTTAGCAGGTTAAACACAATGGCCAGTCTTCTCTCTCAGTATTCTTACGTTAGCTCTTTTAAGATTATTTTTCTAAACTGTATTTTTCTTTCCTTTATCTTATGCTTCTTTGCCAATAGAAACTCTTTCAGTGTATCCATGCACATAACCACTCTCACTCACTCCATTTCCCCCTGTATTTCACTGTCACAGGGTGAGTGGCCCCTTTATAGAGAAAAGGGCCAGTCCTGCCTGTGCTATAATTAGCAGAGTGGGTGGGATTAAGGGGATCAAGGGATAGCAAGCTGAACACCTGGACCTCATAAAAACGGCTGGGAGAACTCAGAGGAACTACAGGAATCAGGTTAGACTCTTGTGGAAGGCCATAAAGCAGGGTCTGAAGGAAGCAGGGAATTGAACTGAGTGGTAGACTCTGTCAACTGCACTCCAGGCAAAGCAGTCTAGGAGTAAGCTCTCTATAATGGAGCAGGGAAGACAAGCAGGTAGATCAGAAGAGGCTGAGGATTGAGACAGGAAGGTAGGCTGAAGAGTAGCTCAGGAGGGGCAGAAGAATCTTTTGTTTGCTTGGACTTTTGTTACACTAGAAGAGGATAAATTGGTGATGTGGCTTAGCTAAAGAGCAATATTTAGACTCTCCTGATTTTTCCCAATAGAAAAATCGAAATATCTTGGCAAAAAAGAAAAATTAAAAATCGTCTGGAAAATTTTGCTTTAGGGAAATTACATTTTCCATCAAAAAACATTTCAGTGGAAATTTTCATCCATCTCTAATCACCAGGCTGAATCATCATCTTACCTGGATACATTTTTTGACACTAAATAAAATCCTGGACCTAGATGGGAATTGTGGGAGAGGAGTAGAGATGGAAGAAAGTAGTGGAGGACACCTTCAGATTCATTTTATGCTTTTTTAGGATTTTTTTTAAATACTCCTATTAACTGCTTAACTTCATAAAAGAACTACTAATTATGTTAGATGCTGATCTAGACTCTTCCACTGCTTACTCAAATTGATTTAAAAAGAGTTCAATTCAAAGAAATATTTTTCCTGAAGTGATTAAAATCACCACTGTATTTGACATCTTTGTGTAAGAATGATTAATTCACTGAGCCAGAGACTATTCCTTGATGCTATACTTAAAATGAACTAATCTCTCCATATTAAATTGATCTCACACTGCTAAATTCAACCTAAACTCAAAGTGTAGACCAGGGCTAAGACACACAGTAACATAGGAATATTTTGGCTTAGGTAATTCTCCATTGGTCCTGCAAGCTACAAATGTACATAACAAATAGGGTACCATCAAAGATAAAATGATTATTTGTAAAATTTTAAAAAGTGTTTTATTACATCAATACAAATGAGTAATGCCAAACATGAAATAAATATTTTTATAGACAGTTTTCAAAGTTCATGTTTCTGTGTCCAAAGTTGGTGGAGAGGTACCTAACTAACTTTGGGTGGATATTCTTGCACAATCTACTATGAGGGGACCGTTATGGCAGCAGCTGTGGCCCTGCCTTGCTGTTGGGAACAGAGCGGGTGGAAGTACTAAACAACCTCATGAGCATATTAGTGCACTAGCCCCAAGTCCATGCAAAAATTTCATACAAACAAGTTAAAATATGTGCCTTATCAGACAGTTCAAGATACATCATCTAGAGCAGAAATCATAACAGACCCAGGAACCGGAATACTAGTTTACAACAATTACATCATCAACAATCAGAACAAACTCTTCAGCTAATATCATCTGAGAGTATTTTCCTTGCCAGATGCCTGTGCGAAATGTGGCCACTGCTATTCCACAGCATCTGAGGGGCCAGCAAAATCCCTAGACAAAAACCCTTATCAGTGTAAGGGAATTTTTCAACAATGTTGTTTTTTGAAAACCCAGTTCAATTGACTAGAGATATGACAAAGAAATGGGTTCCCATAAGAACACTTTCTATGAATCCTCAATGAGTTTTGAGAGGTCATCCTCAAAGAGAGTCTTTGCTCTGTTCAGAAGCACTGATGGAGCAGAACTATAAGGGGGGAAAGTTTGGAACCTTCCCCCCCCCAATGACATACACGCAAGGAAGGGAAGCGGAGCCTTTGGAACCCTCTTCTCTCACTCCCCTCTCTCCTAAAAATATCCCTCATTCCCCACAAATGTCTCCCCATGTCTGCTCCACCAGGCCAAGGGAGGGGGCTCCAATGCTCCTTTCCCTCCACTGCTTCCTGATCAGGGGAATGAACCCAATGCTGCCTGAGTGGGGAAGGTATACCAAGCTCAGCCTGCTTTCCCCCCGACCCATCTTTCTGCTGTGTCTAGAAAGAAAGGGGCAGTGAGAGCAATTCAGGAGAGCATGGGGAAGAAATAAGTGGCGTCAGATGTGCAGTGGGGCATGTAGGGAAGTCTTCAGCTCTGCCCATCCCCAAAACCTCCCCACATGAATATGGCCCCATTTCTGTCCACCTGTTTCAAAACGTGCCCCACAGTGTTCAAGCTAGGATAAGGAGCTGGGGGATGAATGTTCTATGTATGACCCACAGATTTGGAGGCCGGTCAAATGACCAGTCAAATAGCGTTGACTGATCCTATTGACCACTTATTATTTCATCACAGTCAAAAACCCTGGTGTAGGTGGTGGGCTACCTTGCATCATGGTGGTGCCAACTATTAACAACCCTACTTAAATGTCTTGATCACACATTTTACTACATGCTAATGCCACCTGTTGAGAAATAACGGAAAATTGGGCATCTTGATTGGCTGGTATCTTTTAGAACAAACATCATATGCATATCTTTATTTGTATATCAGGCTGTAGCAGGGTGGACTCGTGCTCCGGGAGAGAAGTGGTTAAAACAGCCCTGGCAAGGGGCCGTAGCTGGAGCCAGAAGCCTGGGCTGATGGCAGGAGTGGCTGCAGCTGGGGGCCACGCCCCAAACTGAGACACAGGGCTGTATAAGAAAAGGCCAGAGGAGCCAAAAGTAGAGAGAGTCTCTCTCTGACTGGAGAGAGACACAGGCCTGGCTGCTTGGGAATTCACCCTGGGGACCTAGAGGAAGGCAGGGCTGGGGAAAAGCCTTAGTACCTGAGAAGCCCTAGGCCAGCAACTCCCCAGGCTGCAGGGCCTAATTCTAGGCCTGCAAGGTACTGGGCTTGCAGAGGGGCAGCTGGAGGGTAGGTAAAGGCAGCCAGGCCAAAACCCCTTTGCCTATGATGAGTGGCTGTTACTGCAGTCTGCCCCAGGGCGTCGAGGCTAGACAATGACTGGGCAGTAACCAATACGGAAGCAAAGTGGGGATAGTGGGGTGGGGTTCCCCTGGGAGAGGGGAGACCCAGTTAAAGGGGCACTGAGGTCCAGGGAGGGGCCCGGGGCCGGCAGAGGACAGGTGGATCACCGGCCTGCAGAGGGCACTCCGTAGCTGGAATCGAGCTAATTCTCCAAAGCAACCAGCAGGAGGCGCCATGGGGGTGAGTCCACACGTTTACACAGGCCATCAATGTACATGGTGGTTTCCAAAGCACATTAAATAAGGCTATGTCTACACTATGACCTATGTCAGGATAACTTATGTCGCTCAGGGGTGTGAAAAAGCCACCCCTCAGAGCGACATAAGTTACACCAAAATAAGGGCTTGTGTGCACAGCACCATGTTGGTGGGAGAGCTTCTCCTGCCAGCACAGCTTCAGTCACTAGCAGAGGTGGTTTTATTATGCCGACAAGAGAGCTCTCTCTGGTCAGGATACAGTGTCTTCACCAGATGTGCTGCAACAACACAGTTGCATTGGTACAGAGGTGCCGCTGCAATGCTGTACATATAGACATGGCCTAAATTAAGACAGTCCTGCCCCAGTGAGTTTACAGTTTAAACTAATTAGATGAACATATAGAAATTAACTCAGGTGGAAGTGGGGGGAGTGACAGGAAGGTTAATAGTCATTATGCTTCCTCCCCCAACACAAAAAGAAAAGATGCAGTCATAGCCTCTCCTTTGAACAAAAGTATCACCGCTATGTTACCTCCAACATCTACCTTATCCTCAGCCAACCAAACATCCCACATTAAATGATCATGTAAATAAACCTCCTTACTCTTCCCCATCTCCCCTTACTCCTCCCCCAACACACCCCAGCCAAACCTTGTTGATAACATGAAAAATTCTATGGTAATGAGGAGTGTGTGACATCACATCTCTGTACAGGCCCCTCCTTGCATGCTTCCCCCTCCCCCCCAAAAATGTGATCTAGGAGGCTGTAAGAGAGAGGGCAGCATGCCCAAAGACATTTTGAGTGGTTGGACAGCAGGTAGACATGCTATTGAATGGCTCCTGGTTGACTGAAATACAAGAGACACTTCACAACCTAGAGAGCATTCCAGACATAGTGTGACATTAGTAGCAGTGACATAATGCATTATGCAGAGTCATGGAAAGCCAAAGTCAATTGTATTGAAAAAAATTACTAGAGATGAACATGGAACTGTTCAAGCCAAGTGCAAGCTCTTTATTTCTTGGTATGTGCCATGTAGATAGAATGGAGAAACTTGTTGAATTTTTGTCTAAATACTGTCAAAGCTAAATTATAGCAGTCAAACACCAAGAAAAGGAAAACTGATCTGCACCAAAATTTGTTTTCTTCTCTGCATTCTCCTTCTACTTAGTCTTCAGCAGCATCACCACAGAGCAAGGAGTTTTTTGATGAAGACAGTGATATGAGTGATAGCAAAAGTGAAGCTAATTCTGTTTCTTCATCTATTCCAGCTGCTTCTGCATCAAGAATCCCAACTCCCAGAAAGTCTTCAGATGTTCATCAAATTGGTATTAAGAGGTTTTCTGAAAGAATATCCCATGCCTAGAAAAACAAACTTGATCGTACATTTGCTAGACGTATTTATGCCAGGAGTAAACCATTTCATATAGTTGAAAATCCTTGATGCTATACTTTTTTCATAAGTTGAGTCCAATTTACAAGTACCTGCATGGAAATGGCTTGTGGGAAGTCTTCTGAATGCCAAAGTGGATAATGTGAAAAAGAGTGGCTGTTCTTGTTGTGCAAGCTGCTTACGTCTCTAGTGTCTGATGGAAATTTTAAAGGCTGTTACACATTTTAAGGAGATACAAACAATTCTGACAGAGGTAGCAAATTATAAAGCGAGAACCATCCTGTTCAGCCATAAGACAATGTGGAGTGCAATCCCAGTAGTTGAATCAAAAAAGCTTACTTGATCAAGCTGTAAAGAGGGGTGTCCCCCTTGCATCCTAGTTACAGAGACAGAAATTATATTAAACACTTCCATATACTACTGCGTGTGCAAACCAAAATTGGTCAGTTTGGGAAATCATCCACTCCAAAACCAAAAAATAGCTGAAGACTCCACTGCTGGGAAGCTAGCTGATCACCATGCATCACAAAATAAGATCAGAGAAGAAAATGGCAGATGAAAAGTTGACTCAACATTCATCAGATGAAGAGGAGATACTGATGAATTTGACTATGAAGACAAAGATATAAATAAAGCAGTTGAAGCTGATAAAGAGAATAAAATGTAAGATGCTTGAAGGGCTAGCCTTCTGCCTGCAGCGTAAGTGCATTTAAAAATTATTTAAATAGTTACTATTCATTTTTTATTTTTGTTTAATTTCATTTCTCTAACTGTTTAGTCTTGACTATCATTCACATTTAAATGTGAACTTAATACTGCTAAAAATTGTATTTTTCTTTTTTTAGAATTTCATTGTTTTATATTTTCCCCCAAGTTAAAATAATTCAGTTAAGTAACTTGTTTATAATCAGGTATAAGTGCCTAAGGCTATGCCTATTGCAGATGATAAAGTCGTACTCCTTGTTCTAATAAGTTAGCGCTTTAAAATATTTGACCATATTGCACAATATTTGACAAGTCAATTGACCAATTTTTTTGGACCAGTCCAATGCCCAACCCCAAGTTGACACAGGCACACAATGCAGACAACGCAATGAGGAGCTGAGAACGGATATTCTTGGTGCATGGCACAGGCCCACAAGTGCTGGGAGAACAAGAACACCTACTGAATGAATTGCCCATTCATCTTCTTTCAGATCTATTGTTTCTGGTTCTATTCATCTCCATGGGGCAGTCTCATTCAGCTGAGAACATCACATTGTGAGGAAGCTACTTCACACCTCTCTGAGCCTCCTATCCTGCAGATAGGTATGCAGTGCCCCTTCCCAAAACACTAGGTCCAGAGCTGAGGTAGGGACTCCACATCTCCATTCTCCTGCCCCTTTCTGCCTCCAGATGGTACACAGACTCTTCACAGCCCAAACCACTTTCCTACCTTCCCCTCATTCAAGTTTATCAGGGGCATGGGGTGGCAAGAAGGATGGAGCTGCAGGTGTGAGGGTGTGGTCAGAGTAATTGATGTGATGGAGGAAATGTTGGAAAAGTCTGGGTAGTGTCTGAGCAGTGGTAAGGGAGTTTGAGAAATCAGGGGGAAATGAAGGAGCATTGAAGCAGTGCAGGGAAGAGTGGGGTGGAAAAGAAGGGAACAGAGCTGTGAAATGGAGAAGTTTTAACTGTTCTCCCCAGATCCCCCATATCCATTCTCCCCCTTCAAAGCAATATCCCCACTGACTCACTGCTATTCCTTGCACTGTTTCTGCATCCTCTGCCCAGTTCCTCAACCTTTTTCTCCATGGGGAAGTGGGCTGAGGAGGGTGAACTGGGCAGTGCTGGACAGGCAGAATGTTGGGAGGATGTGAAGGGTCTAATGTAGAGTTGGTGTTTTCGGAGGCCAGGTTAACTGTTGCCAAGGCTCCAGAAGCAGTGACGGAGG
This sequence comes from Gopherus flavomarginatus, assembly GCF_025201925.1. NCBI lineage: Eukaryota > Metazoa > Chordata > Testudines > Testudinidae > Gopherus > Gopherus flavomarginatus. The sequence goes on from NC_066619.1 coordinate 61,644,831, forward strand.
ACAGTTGGGCCACAGTACATGGGGATACTGAATTTTTTTTTTAAAAAAGAGGGAGGAAGGATTTAACTCAGAATTCAGGTTGCAGAGTAGTGCCTCATGTCCTTCTACAATGTGGAAGAAACCTAAACGCAAACCTCTGTGAACAGGAAACAGTGTTAAGATATACACCACAACAGAAACTGAAATTTGCCCTGTGAAACAGGCAACAGCAACCCTTGAGCTACCTCAAAACAAAGCTAGCTCAGGTATAGCGACACATGCTGCAATCACAGACCTCCCAATTGCACTGTGATATGTGAGGTTTTGAGGAATGAGATGTTTTGGGATTTTAACGACTACCTGCACTGCGGTAATAATAAAAGGGCTATATGTTGAGGACTTTTGTTATGATGGATTTGCACTGTGGTTTTGATAATAAGCCAGCCCCAATGAAGGATATCATTGCGGCAAGAAAGCCTGAAGTGGGATCCTTGGGTTATCTGAGATGGGAAACCAAGGCAGATGCAACAGTAGGACCATGGCCTGCCACAAGAGGGCACTCCAGTCAGGGCCATCCTTTGCCACTCCTGTTCACTATGCCTGGCCTAACCCAAGTTGTTCCCAGAGTGTTCTATAGCATCTGTGGGTATGTTTACACAGAATTTCAGAGTGAGCTTCCTAGTGTGCATGGACAGACTCAGGATGGTGGGGCGCTTGCTAGTGCTCTAAAAATAGCTATATAGAAAGCACTTTGGATTTGTGGCTTGGGCTGGAGCTCAGGCTCTGAAGCTATTTCAGTTCTGAACCTCTGTGTCCCCTGAACATTGTCAAAGCACCTCAGTCCTAAACTGCAGTTTCAATTGCCAACTTATTTCACCCAATGGAATTTAAGCATGCAATTGAACTTGAGGGAGAAAGTGATGAGTGGGTGAGTTACCTCTGACATTATAATGCTCCTTCACCTGGAGCATCAAATGGGTACCCTATGGATATCAGATTTCTCTGGTTTTCCAGAGCATTCCCAAAATCATAGGGTTTTTTATCCCCACTGATGCCTACAATGTTCCCTGAAATTTTGGAATTGACTGGATACGGTCTTTGTGATGTTGCACACCATATGTTTTATGGAAATATGCTTATGAGTGTGAATATAATGCAACGGGAATATGCTCTATTCAAAAGGTCTCTTATAAGGTATCACAACAAAGGTTATAACCTACTGAATAAATCTCTCCAATTTGTATTCATGTATCATTCTTGTATCTGAAGCTAGAAATATGAAGTATATCTCTGAGGTCCTATTGTAATTATGCAAAGTGTAGGCCATTAATGGTGGTTTAGAATCTTGATGGGTTCCATTAAACCATTTAAAACTGATTGTCCTAGTTATTTACCTGCACACTTTCCTGTGTACATGTGGGCCAACCCAAGAAGAATGGAGACTAGGGGGTCTTACAGAGACATGTGACAATGTCACATGATACTAGAATCCATCTTTATCCTTGTACTTTTCCATTGATGAAGCTGGGGTGGGGACAAGCACAGACAAAAGATTCCTGCCTTGTGCCAAAGCTATAAAAGGGGGTGGAGCAGGACAAAAAGGGTGGCCAGTCATGAGAAAACCCCTGCCTACTACCTGAAATGTCTGCTGGAACTATCAAGGACGGTACCAGGGAAAAGGATTGGGTCCAGACTAGGAAGGGGTCTAGTCTGTAAAAGTAGTTTATTGGAACCTCTCTGAGGGTGAGATATTACTTGTAATTAGTTTCTTAATGTATTGGGCATAGACTTGTGTGGTTTTGCTTTCTTTTCCTTGGTGACTTACTTTGTTCTGTCTTTTATTACTTGAAACCTCTAAAATCCTACTTTTTATACTTAATAAAAATCACTTTTGTTTATTAATAAACCCAGAGTAGGTGATTAATACCTGGGTGAGCAAACAGCTGTGCATCTCTCTCTATCATTGTTACAGAGGGCAGACAATTTATGAATTTACCCTGTATAAGCTTTATACAGAGTAAAATGGATTTATTTGGGGTTCAGGCTCCCAGAAAGGCTGAACACTGAGCGCTGGGAAAGTCACTGTTAACTGACAAGCCCCTGGGCTGAGTGAATCTCAGTTTCAATGAACTGCAGAGATGTGGCCCAACCTCTGGCTCTGTTTGGAGCTGACTGGAGTGTCTAACTCCACAAGACGGGAATGGAGGGGTGCCTGTTCTTGCAGGAGAGTTGTTCTCAAATATTGCATCACACATGGACAGATAAATACCCTCAAGTTGAGCATTAGGCGTCACTTTATGTGGCCCGTGAAACATCTGGAAGATTGTGATAGGATTAGGGTCTAACCAGCACAGTTTCTGCGAAGGAAGACTGTTTCTCACTAACCTCTCAGCACTCTAGAAGAACCAGTTGACATTCATTATTCAGATTTTCAAAAGGCCTTTGACAAGGATCCTCACAAGATGCTACTATAAAGGCTAAGTATTCATGAAGTGAGAGGCAGAATAGTGTCATGGATCAAGAACTGGCAAAGAGACAGGAAACAAAGTAGGAAGAAATGGTGAATTTTCATAATGGATAAAAGTTAACAGCAGGATGTCTCAAGGTTCTGTACTAATTACATGCTGTTTAATATATGTATTAATGACCTGGTAGGGAAGGGGTGTGAGCAATGAGGTAGCAAAATTTGCAGATGACAAAATTTATTTAGGCTAGCCAAGACCAGAAACTACTTCAGAGCCCAAACCAAGCTAGGTTACCGGGCAATGAAAATGAAATGTTTTCCTCCGGTGTGCATTAAACTACTCGTACACTTTATAGAGTTCTAAATTAACTACACCTCTACCTCAATATAACACTGTCTTCGGGAGCCAAAAAATCTTACTGCGTTATACGTGAAACCATGTTATATCGAACTTGCTTTGATCCACCACAGTACACAGCCCCACCCCACCAGAGCACTGCTTTACCGCTTTATATCAGAATTTGTGTTACATCAGGTCGTGTTATATCGAGGTAGAGGTGTTTATCAACTCAGGAAAGGGACCTAGGTGTCACTGTAATCAACTCAGTGCTCTCATTTGTAAAATTGCACATGAGCATTAAGTGTTTGCAACAACAAGACTCTGGTTATAGTCAAAGGAAAGTTGAGTTTAATTGCTGTAATGCTCAGCAATTTTTTTTTAAGTTGGCTATTTACAAAACAAAAAAATTACAAGCTCAAAATATAACCTATGTTCAAAATAAAAAACTGTACAACCTCTCATTTAATTCTAACTCTGAAAACGTATGCAGCTCTCCCATGCACCAGCCAATCTGTCACAATTCTACAAGCTTTCCAACACTTTAATCTTTTCTGCCTCCCAGTAGAACATTATACTTTAACAGTTTCAACTAGGGATACTCTCACTTCACCTTCCAAGGCACTGATCCCATTATGCGATATATAGGAAGCCCCCTGAGTCTATGTGGAGCCCTATTAAAGCCCATCCACTTCACATTGTGGAACTGAGGCCTATATAAGCAAACATAAATAATATGAAATATTGGCAACTGTACCAGCAAGTGCTAAAACTCTGCAAGCAAAATTGAAAGTGTCTGAATGAAGATAAATACAAAAAAAATGTTTTTAGATGCATCTTACTTAGTTACTTATACACTTCTTGGGGCTGAAACCATTTTGTTGTTGTTTTGTGCCTAATGGTCAGTGACTCTGGTTCCCAGACACAAACACAACACAAATAATAAAACCATCACGTGTAAGAAGATTGTCTCATTTACTGTGAACAAGACGATCTACTTCTTTTTTCTTTATCATTTTCATGCCCACTTTCTTTACAAAACACTCTATATAGCCTAAAATACATTTCCAGCTGTAGGTTTTTTTGTTGGTTTGTTTTTGTTTTGTTGGTAAATAAAGTTAAAAGTCACAGTATTATCTGACCTTGAGATTCTTCTGAATTTTGCAAGCAGTAAAACTATGCCAAAGCTTACACAATTTCTGTCCTATTTCCTCTACCAGCAGGCCCACCGACAGCAATTCAGACCCCAGAGCAGAACAGTCAGTGGGCCCACACATAAGCCACAGACACAGTCTGCCTGACATTTGGGCCGTGCTATGTCTGCGCTGGTTGGTGTCCAGCAAGCTGCCGGCTGCGCTGCTCGGCGCACTCTTCCAGCACAGCCAAGGCTTCCACATGCCCACCTGGTAGGGTTGACAACTGTCTAATCGCGCAAACCCAAAGATCCTTGCCCTGCTCCCTGCCCTGTTCTTTCCCTGAGACCATGCCCCTGTCCCACTCCTTCTCCAAGATCCCTGTGCCCTTCCCCCACACCTGCCCCCTGCTCACTCCATCCCCTGTCCCTCTTTTGCTCACTCTCCCCCACCCTCACTCACTTTCACAAGGCTAGGTCAGGGGGGTGGGGTGCAGGAGGAGGAGCAGGGTGCAGGCTCTGGGATGAAGTTTGGGTGTGGGCTCTACGCTGAGGCAGAGGGTTGGAGTGCAGGGAGAAATTAGGGGTCGGCGCTCACCTTGGACAGCTCCCAAAAGTGACCAGTACACCCCTCTGGCAGTGGCTCCTAGGCGAGAGCTGCAGGGATGTGCCGGCTGCTTCCAGGAGTGGTGTGGAGCAAGGGCAGGCAGGAAGCCTGCTTAAGCCCCACTGCGCTGCCGGCAGCAGCAGCTGGGAGCCCCCAGGCACTTTTTTAATTGCCCAGGCCTCTGGGCAATTGCCCCCTTTGCCCCTCCCCCCAGTCAGTGGGCCTGTCTACCGGTCTTAGATGAACTGTACATGTATTGGTTCTGTGTTCTACAAATTTAACAGCTTCTCTTCCAACCTCTTATCACTAGTTAGGGCATTACATGCTTACCCCAAAAAAAGTGAATCTCCCCCTCTTCCTACTGTTTTGCATAGATACGCAAAAGCTTTTAACCCCACCTTTATTTCAATTAGCTACCGAGTGATTAATTTTCTTGCATATCATGTTTTCTTAACAGAGTCCTGCATGCAAATTTATAAGTTAATGCAGTTATATACATTAAAAAAGCCATCAATTTAAAGTGTGATCCTGAAAGGTGCTGAGCACATCCAGAAGATTGTTGAAACCCCTCAATACTCGCTAAAGTCATTCACAGTTGTGGGTGCTATTTCCACAAGCTCCTACAACATGAACATCACGTGAACATCCCTGTTTTTGTCTGACGTACAGGGGAAATTGTTATGTTCTACAGAGTAATTCTGACCTTGTGTACATAAATTGAATGTTATCCATTTACTGACTTGTTCATCTAAGCAGAGAATAAACCAGTCAAATGCCATATCATGTTGTTAGTGAAAAGGGAGGTGTAGCTCTTCAAACTATCATTCCCAGGTGCAATTCCTTTTCAAATATGTCAGTGACAGGGTAACTAAAAGACAAAAACACAAAAAAAACCCCAATCCATATAAACAAAATTAACATTTTAAAAAGCACATTAATACTTATTCAGAGCCCAGATTAGACACTTGCTATCAATGAAGAATGTCCTCCAGTTTCAATAATTTTTAATTTAGAGTTGAATTTAACTAAATTTAACTCTGACTGCTTCATCCTTCAGCATGTGTAGAGGTGCCTGCAAAAGGGGCAGGAATAGCAGAAAAAATACAGGATACAAAGTATCTCAAACTGATTTAGTAAGCAACAGGCGATTTTTATTTAAATAAGAAACAGCCCTTATGTAACTGTTGGGGGAATTCTGCACAATGTACAATTTTGCAGAAATTCATGTTGTACGCACAGAATTTCCTTTCTCCCACATAAATGGGCTGCAGTGCTGTTGGCTGCCACTAGGGGACACTGGACCTGGCAGAGCCCATAGAAGACATTGCTAGGGAGAGGGAGAGGGAGCAGGGACGGCAAACCTGTAGCTCTGGAGCCACATGCAGCTCCTCAGAAGTTAATATGCAGCTCCTTGTATAGGCACTGACTCCAGAACTGGAGCTACCGGGACCAACTTTCGGGTGTGCTGGGGGGTGCTCACTGCTCAACCCCTGGCTCTGCCACAGGCTCTGCCCCCACTTCACCCTTTCCCACTGCCTCTCCTGAGCCTGCTATGCCCTCACTCCTCTCCCACCCCCAGAGCCTCCTGCATGCCACGAAACAGCTGATCAGGAGGTGTGGGGAGGGAGGAGGTGGCGCTGATCAGCAGGGCTGCCGGTTGTGGGGAGACCTCATAGGGGACTGCTTATGTATTATTGTGGCTCTTTGGCAATGTACATTGGTAAATTCTGGCTCCTTCTCAGGCTCGGGTTGGCCACCCCTGAGCTAGAGGGTTACCAGCAGCTGCAGTTCTAGGCACAACCTGAGGGAAGGAGATAGCAGCATGCAGGAAACTCTGTGCAAGACTAGGACCAAGCATCAGGATGTTTCTCCCTGGATCTCTGGGCTCACGGCAGGGAGAGAGGGGCAGGTGTCTGGGCTAAGGGGGGTCCTGTGGCTAGGCTCTAGGTGGGGGAGGGGGCAGGGAAACAGGAACTGGGTTGTCATAGGGGTTTCTTTAACTCTACTCCTAGGGGAATGTTTGTGTGCGACTGTATTGTTACAGACATACTTGTTGCTTTATTTCAAAAAACCTATTACCAAAATAATTGAAACTGGCATGATTATGTGGTTTTAATTTGACAAATAAAATGTGCAGAATTTTAAAATAGTGTGCAGAATTATTTTTTTTTTGGTGCTGAATTCCCTAGGAGTAATATATAGAAAATGTCAAATATATTTAAGAAAACATTGTTGGCTATCTAATAATAAAAATGTTAAGAGGCTTGGTAGAGGGTGTAAGAGTGGGATACATCTGTATCCAATTATGAATTCCATTTTGTGTTGAACATGTATCTGGACATGCCCAAAGACAACCTACTGTTCTACATTCAAACAGCTGCTCTACCTAAGAAAGGCTTTGACAGCTCATTGAAGAGCCAACACAAAATTAGTTAATAGCTTTAAGAACCACCGAAACTACAGTCTCAAGTTCTTCAAAGTCAGTGGCTCCAAACTACTAGCCTACCCCCACCCCAATGGAACAATGATGGTTCTACACAAGGTGGAGGCAAGCTTGACTCAGGGAGCGGGCTGAAGATCCCAGTGAAGAACACAGCAAAGAGGTAGAGGTCTACGTAAAAGCAGCATGCTGCTCTCGGTGGTGGGGCCAGGGAGCAATATCACCACATATTCTGACACACAACCAAAAGGACTTGCAGGAGGACAAGAGCAAGAGCAACTCTACATAGCCTGAAATTCTGACAAACCTCGGACTCACAAGAAGGGGAGAGATCAGACCATGAGAAGGTGCATCTCAGGATTTTTGTTTTTAGACATCTGTAATTTTGAACTGTTTTAATAGTAGAGTTACTGTAATTAAATTCTTTGCTAAGCTGGTATTCCCTGCCTTCCTGCCACACTGTCCCTTAAGAGATTGAACTAAAAGCCAGGCATTCTCACAGCATAGCTGGAGTTCTGAGAGATGATGTGTAAATGACTGGGGGGCGGGGGAAGTACTCTGAGGTCTCAGACACAGATTTCAGGGTCTAGGGAAGTGTGTTAATGTCTCACATCCCAAAGAAGGGTGTCAGACAAAAGGTCTGATCTGGAAGCATGCCCTGTAATCCCAGAGCCAGAAACAAGAACTAGACTCCACCCAGACTCAGCACAACCAACTGGTAATCATACAGTGGGGAATGGAGACAGGTATTAATAGAGGAGAATCAGGAGAAGAGAGAGAGTTGACCAAAAGCCAAGGAGGCTCCCGAACAGTCAAAATGTTAAGACACCGACTGAGTCAACTCGTCTGCATTCACTAGCTTGCTGTATTTCTGTGTCTAATGAGTACAGGTTCCAGTGTATTTTCATGAACTTGTAGCTACAGTATTCTTTCTTCACATACCCCAGCAGAACAACGGATATGAATAATATGAACACTCCCCCCCAAACACACACGAGTGGATTCTAAATGCAGGGGGAAAAAAACATGAGCATCACTGAATAGTCAAGGAAGGTTTCTGCTGAGTATACAGTAATGATCACAACAGCAAAATCAACATTGCTTAAGTATCAAGTTTACAGGCACTTAAACTCATGTTCCATTCCCTCAAATACTCCTAAACAGGGCAGGCTCCAGGCATCAGCACAGGAAGCAGATGCTTGGGGCAGCCAATGGAAAGGGGCAGCATGTCCAACTGCGGGTCCCCTAGTCCCTCTCAGAGGGAAGGATCTGCCACCGAATTGCCGCCAAAGAAGCAGCGGCAGCAGAGCTGCTGCAGAATTGCCGCCAATAGCGGGTTGTTGGGTTTTTTTGTTTATTTATGGGGTGGGGAGGGAGGCGCTTATGGCGGCAAAAACGTTGGAGCCAGTCCTGCTCCTAAACACGTTATAAGAACATTTAGATATTAAGGTCATATTTTATGTTGTTGCCTTGGCTGGACTGATACACAGAACCAACAGAGTGCTGTCTCCAGTTTCAGATCTTCAAGCGCACCCACACAAACTCTGAAATCCAAAGGAGCATACACTCCTGGGTGGGGTAAATGGTGGCAGTGTAGATGCCAGTTAAATATAGTATACAATAATAAATAAAACTTACCTATTGATTGATTTTACTCAACTGCCCCCATGGATTTAAATCAGTAGTAACATTTAATCTTAGTCTGTTATACCCCTTTAAGTTGTTAAGTAAAGGTGCATTCACTCTAATTTAAGTATATTGGATGTATATTATTTATAATTGGTATTTTTGAGTTAAACCCACGCCACAGATGATTATTAGAACAGTTTTATTCCTGGAGGTTCCCAAGGCACACCACTGAGCATGTAAAGGGGCCAGCCAGGTGGAGGCACATCCAATTTTAAATTCCTTTAGGAGTAAAGAAACTTCAGCAGAGGGGCGGACAGAGGATTCCCAACATCACCACCGGGATACTCAGGATCTCCTTTAATGTCAACAATGTTAGGTGCCCAGGCACATAGGTGAGTGTTGTAACCCCTCTTTCCCATTCGGGAGCAGACATATGTAAAATAAGGCAGCCTTCTAATTAGGAGTTTCTGACTGTGAATGTATGAGACCTATGTTTTGTGATATGCACTAGGAGCTGGATTATGAATGGAGCACAAAAAGGTGTTGCTTTTGATCTATAAAACTGTGGCTTGGAACCTGCTTATTTGAGATACTGCTTCTCCTATATCACACTGCTCTGCTAGCAGCTTCTTTGTTTTTTAAACCAATAGGGTTATAGCTCAGCCATATTCAGTGACTGCAGATGTCGCATTCTCCATGAGGGACTGTGAATTTTGAAATTTACTCTCAGCTACACGATGGTCCCAAGTAGTACATGGAGGAGTAGAGATGCCAGGTGTCCGGTTTTTAACTGGAACACCTGGTAGAAAAGGGACCCTGGCAGCTCTGGTTGGCACCACCGACTGGGCCATCAAAAGTCTGGTCAGTGGCACAGCGGGGGCCTCAGGCTAAGGCTTTTTTTTGTGGGGGGGAAGGGTTACGCTTGTGCATCAGTCTTCATCAAGTAAGGCTAAGAATTATGACAGTATATTTTTAATTTTAAAAAAAGACATAAGAAAGAATGCATACAATAAAGATTGGCAGGAAAAAGTGAGGCATGTTTGCAATCTGTTTTTAAATACATTTATAACATCTCTCTGTTCTCTTTTTATAGCTGGCTTTAAAATTTAACTCTGAAAATGTACAAGGAAAAAAGTTAATACCATTCAAACAGTTTTCCATTTTTATGGGTATGCTACAGTAATTCCTTTTGGTTTTATAAGTGGAGTCGTTTCACGATAATTGCTTGAAGTGTGTTCTCTAGGGCATACGATTCCATGAGTTCTATCATGCTCAGGTGGGTATGTGAAATAAAGATGTCATCCACTTCTGTTTTTAGGCATTCATTGTAAATTAGATCATGTCTTCATTCTCTGCTTCTTCTAGAAAATCTAATAATTAAATAGGATTGTTCTGAAGAGCTGGAAAAAAATCTATCATTTTGACCATTTTCAAACATTACATGGTTTTACTTTAGTTGAAAGTCACTTCCTGCTGTCCCTGTGATACAGTCTTCAAGTTCTTGTACTCATTCTGCTTAAATTTTAATTGTTGTGTCTGTACTTTCAATAGATGGTTTGAGTTCACATACTCTGTGGTCCCCTGTTCATATATCTGGTTTTTGATGCTCAGTCAACGTGCCATCCAGCAGACAGGATAAAAGTCTGTAATTGGATTTTTTTTTTAGTTTAAATCGTTTGCTTTATTCAGACTAAAATTTCTTTTGGTTGGAAGTTGTTTGGGGACTTTTAACCAGAAGCCTCCACAGAAGCTTTTCAAAGTGTCTGTATCTGTCCATCCTCATGAAAGATCAGAAGACTATCACCACTCTTTTAGCCCCGCTCCCCAATCCACTTCCTTTACACATCCCATCCTCAAGACCTTACATGGTAGCCACCAATCACTGCCAGTATTCCACTGAAGTTCATCAATATTTCTCACCAAAATCTGGTCTAGACTAACATTTTTCGAAAGTTTCCTACCATTGCACTACCACGTTGTAACAATGGTGGGAGCACTAGTCTAGCAAAGCTTACACATTTTTTGCCACTACTTTTTCCTCAACTTCCCTGAATAGTATTAAACATGGTGGCTGGTGGACAGTTTAAACTAGCACTTCAGTATTGCTACCACTAGTGGAGCTATGGTGGTGATAATACAACAGTGGGAGATTAGATTATAATAGCACCTTTCAGTAAAACAGCCTAAATGTCTGGAGAAGTTGCTGAAGAATGAGTGCATTGTCTCTACAGCATCTTGAGACTGGTGAAAGTTACCAGTAGTTGAAACCAACTCTTCTATATGGCAGAGTACATCATCTATCTTTAGGAAATTGGCTGGTTCCCTAGAAACTATGGACTGGTTGATTTCCTGAGTCCCAGGATTTTCAGAAATGACACTAGGAAATACCGTGACAGAGGAGGGACAGTCTGTGCTACAGAGAAAAGGAGATGGATTGCAATTCCTGCCTACAAGATGACCCAACCAGATCAGCTTCCTACCTTTTCAGGTAGCTCTCTCTCACTGAGAGCCTTCTCAGTCCAAAAAGCAACAGGGGGTAAGGCATGTGCCTGCAGCAGAGACAAGAGGGTGAAAACTTCTTGGCATAAAGCCCAGGGCGTGTCCATAATGAAGATAACTACACAGAGAACTGACTGTCTACTCAGTGCAGAGATAGGGCCTCAAGTGATCAAAAAAAGGAGTTAAGGTGATGGAGGAAGGGCTCATTTTGAAAAAAAAAGGAGAAAACCATTCTAGAGTGGGTCTAAACCTTATATTGGGTGGGATCTGAGTTGTCCAGTACAATTTACTGGAGATAAGTATACTTCTCATCCTTGAAGTACTAAGCTCAATCTTTTAACTACTTTTCTTTGTCACAGAATTAGTTCCTTTCAAGACATTGATTTGGAAGTCATTTTGATTTGATTTCTGACTTAGATGAAAGAAAAAAGTGTGTCCATAAACACTGCCCTGATGTATTCTGCCTGATTTATGCGAATGTCTGCATTTTCTATTTTAGATTTCATGCTGTCAGATTCAGTGGACTTTTCCCCAGCAGCCTTTCAAATGAGCTCTGATGTGTTTTGTAATTTATTAAATTAGCAATCTTTTTTTTTTAAATAAAGTAGATTAGGATAAATAGTTTGTAATTTCCTCAACCGTACAACTACTTTGCTACCATAAGCTTCCGAGACAAAATTACTTAAAAACAGCATTTTGTTTACACATTACAGCATTTTGTTTACATGTATCATATGGGCAGCACAAGTACACTCTAGGGAATGAGCAAATTAGAAAGAAATTAGGATCCTTTCTTCCCCAAAAAGGGAAATAATTGCGTATTATACTTTGTGAGACTTGAAGGGGAGGAAGGGTGAATAATCCACTGATTTAAGGCAGGGTGGAGGAAGTGAATATTAACCCAAATCCTTTTTTATCAGAGAAATATGAATTTAATTATTATAGGACCTGACACCCCCTGCACAGAACTTCAAGGGCAGAACTGAGCCCATATTTTCCCATCTGTCTTTAATCCTAAAGAAAAATACAAAGATTTAAAAAAAAAAAGACATCATTTATATTTAAACACAACTATATACAAAGAAACCCACAGATCACCACACTTCTCTCCACAAATCCAGTAACCACCTGCGACACACCAAGAAATCTGTAACATACAGTCAGGCACTCAGATACCATAGAATATGCTCGTGGAGAAAGCCTGGGATATAAACCTTGGCAGTTTTAAGTGTGTTTTCATCAAACAAGAACACTTCACCAGAGAAGTAAACTGCATTGTGGAACTGGCCACCCAAATACCCCAAGAGTACCTGCTTCAATACAGAAATAAGACTCCTTACAAGATAAGAACATAACAGCCATGCTGGGTCAGACCAAAGGTCCATCTAGCCCAGAAGCCTATCTTCCAACAGTGGCCAATGCCAGGTGGCCCAGAGGGAATGAACACGACAGTTAGTCATCAAGTGATCCATCCCCTGTCGCCCATTCCCACCTTCTGGCAAACAGAAGCTAGGGACACCATCCCTGCCCATCCTGGCTAGTAGCCACTGATGGACCTATCTTCCATAAACTTATCTAGTTCTTTTTTGAATCCTGGTATTGTCTTGGTCTTCACAACATCATCTGGCAAAGAGTTCCACAGGCTGACTGTGCCTTGTGTGAAGAAATACTTCCTTTTGCTTGTTTTAAACCTGCTGCCTATTAATTTAATTTGGTGACCTCTAGCTCTTGTGTTATGAGGAGTAAATAACACTTCCTTATTTACTGTCTCCACACCAGTCATGATTTTATAGACCTCTATCATATTACCTCCTACTTAATCGTCTCTTTTTCAAGCTGAAAAGTCCCAGTCTTAATCACTCATACGGTAGGCTTTCCATACCCCTAATATTTTTGATGCCTTTTTCTGAACTTCTTCCCAATTCCAATGTATCTTTTTTGAGATGGGGCAACTACATCCGCATGCAGTATTTAAGATGTGGACATACCATGGATTTATATAGAGGCAATATGATATTTTCTGGTGTTATCACTTTCTTAATGATTCCCAACATTCTGTTCACCCTTTTGACTACCACTGCACATTGTGGATAGTTTTCTGAAAACACCCACTCAATAATGCCAAAATTTCTCTCAAGTGTTAACAGATAATTTAGACTCCATCATTTTGTGTGTATAGTTGAGATTATTTTTCTCATGTGCATTACTTTGCATTTATCAACATAAAATTTCATCTGCCATTTTGTTGCCCAGTCATCCAGTTTTGAGAGATCCCTTTGTAGCTCTTCACAGATTTAACTATCTTTAGTAGTTTTGTATCATCTGTAAATTTTGCCACCTCAATGTTTACCCCTTTTTCAAAGATCATATATGAATATATTGAATAGTCCTGCTCCCAGTACAGACCTATGGAGGACACCACTATTTACCTCTCTCCAGTCTGAAAACTGACCATTTATTCCTACCCTTTGTTTCCTATCTTTTAACCAGTTACCAATCCATGAGAGGACCTTCCCTCTTATCCCATGACAGCTTACTGTTCTTAAGAGCCTTTGGTGAGGGACTTTGTCAAAGGATTTCTGAAACTCTAAGTACACTATATCCACTAGATCCCTCTGGTCCACATGCTTGTTGACTCCCTCAGAGAATTCTAGTAGATTGGTGAGGCATGATTTCCCTTTAAAAAACAAAAAACATGACTCATCCCTAACAAATTATGTTCATCTATGTGTCTGACAATTTGTTCTTTACTATAGTTTCAGTACCAGGAAAATTGGTTGAAGTCAGGCTTACTGGCCTGTAATTGCCAGGATCACCTCTGGAGCCCTTTTTTAAAATTGGTGTCACATGAGCTATCCTCCAGTCATTTGATACAGAAACTGATTTAAAATTATAGTTTACAGAAAGGAGTTAGTAGTTCTGCTATTTCACATTTGACTTCCTTTAGAACTCTTACGTGAATATCATCTGGTCATGGTGAATTATTACAGTTTAATTTACCAATTTGTTCCAAAACCACCTCTAATGACACCTCAATCTGGGACAGTTCCTCAGATTTGTCACCTAAAAAAGAATGGCTCAGACTTGGAAATCTCCCTCACATCCTTGGCCATGAAGACAAATGCAAAGAATTCATTTAGGTTTTCTACAATGGCCCTATCATCCTTGAGTGCTCCTTTAGCATCTCAATCATCCAGTGGCCACCACTGGTTGTTTAGCAGCCTTTCTGCTTCTGATGTACTTAAAAATTTTTTGCTATTACTTTGAGTCTTTGGCTAGCTGTTCAAATTCTTTTTTGGCTTTCCTAATTATATTTTAACACTTCACTTGTCAGAGTTTATGCTCCTTTCTGTTTTTCTCACTAGGATTTAACTGCCACTTCTTAAAAGTATGCCTTTTTCCCTTTCACTGCTTCTTTTCCTTTGTTGTTTAGACATGGTGGCATTTTTTGGCTCTGCTTTTTAATTTGGGGTACACATTTAAGTTGAGCCTCTATTATAGTGTTTTTAAAAAGTTTCCATGCAGCTTGCAGAGATTTCACTTTTTGTGCTGCATCTTTTAATTTCTGTTTAAATAACTTCCCCATTTTTGTGTAGTTTCCCTTTTTGAAATTAAATGGTACTGTGACAGGTTGCTGTGGTGTTTTTGCTGCCACAGGGATATTAAATTTAATTATATTATGGTCACTATTACCAAGCGATCCAGCTATATTCACCTCTTGGACCAGATCCTGTGCTCCACTTCGGACTAACTCAATTGCCTCACCTCTTGTGGGTTTCAGGGCTAGCTGCTCCAAGAAGCAGTCATTTAAGGTGTCAAGAAACTCTCTCTCTATATGCCGTCCTGAGAAGACATGTACCCAGTCAATATGGGGATAAGTATCAGAGGGGTAGCCGTGTTAGTCTATAAGGTGCCACAGATTCTTTGCTGCTTTTCCTGATCCAGACTAACAGACATTTTGGAGCACAAGCTTTCGTGAGTGAATACCCACTTCATCGGATGCATGTAGTAGAAATTTCCAGGGGCAGGTATATGTATGCAAGCAAGCTAGAGATAATGAGGTTAGTTCAATCAGGGAGGATGAGGCCCTGTTCTAACAGTTGAGGTGTGAAAACCAAGGGAGGAGAAACTGGTTTTGTAGTTGGCAAGCCATTCACAGTCTTTGTTTAATCCTGAGCTGATGGTGTCAAATTTGCAGATGAACTGAAGCTCAGCAGTTTCTCTTTGAAGTCTGGTCCTGAAGTTTTTTTGCTGCAGGATGGCCACCTTAAGGTCTGCTATAGTGTGGCCAGGGAGGTTGAAGTGTTCTCCTACAGGTTTTTGTATATTGCCATTCCTAATATCTGATTTGTTTCCATTTATTCTTTTCCGTAGCGACTGTCCAGTTTGGCCAATGTACATAGCGGAGGGGCATTGCTGGCATATGTTGGCGTATATTACATTGGTGGACGTGCAGGTGAATGAACCGTTGATGGTGTTGCTGATCTGGTTAGGTCCTGTGATGGTGTCGCTGGTGTAGATATGTGGGCAGAGTTGACATCGAGGGTTGTTGCATGGATTGGTTCCTGAGCTAGAGTTACTATGGTGTGGTGTGCAGTTACTTGTGAGAATATGTTTCAGGTTGGCAGGTTGTCTGAGGGCGAGGATTGGCCTGCCACCCAAGGCCTGTGAAAGTGTGGGATCATTGTCCAGGATGGGCTGTAGATCCCTGATGATGCGTTGGAGGGGTTTTAACTGGGGACTGTATGTGATGGCCAGTGGAGTCCTGTTGGTTTCTTTCTTGGGTTTGTCTTGCAGTAGGAGGCTTCTGGGTACACGTCTGGCTCTGTTAATCTGTTTCCTTATTTCCTCGTGCGGGTATTGTAGTTTTGAGAATGCTTGGTGGAATTTTTGTAGGTGTTGGTCTCTGTCTGAGGGGTTAGAGCAGATGCTGTTGTACCTCAGTGCTTGGCCGTAGACAATGGATCGTGTGATGTGCCCGGGATGGAAGCTGGAGGCATGAAGGGAGGCATAGCGGTCGGTAGGTTTTCGGTATAGGGTTGTATTAATGTGACCATCACTTATTTGCACTGTGGTGTCTAGGAAGTGGACCTCCTGTGTAGATTGGTCTAGGCTGAGGCTGATGGTGGGGTGGAAGCTGTTGAAATCGTGGTGGAATTTTTCCAGAGTCTCCTTCCCATGGGTCCAGATGATGAAAATGTAATCAATGTAGCGTAGGTAGAGAAGAGGCGTGAGTGGATGAGAGCTGAGGAAGTGTTGTTTCAGGTCGGTCATAAAAATATTGGCATATTGTGGGACCATGCGGGTGCCAATAGTGGTGCCACTGATCTGCAGATATATATTGTCCTCAAATTTGAAATAATTGTGTGTGAGGATAAAGGCACAGAGCTCAGCAGCCAGTTGTGCTGTGGCATCATCAGGGATACTGTTCTTGACAGCTTGTATTCCATCTGTGTGTGTAATGCTTGTGCAGAGAGCCTCTACATCCATGGTGGTTAGGATGGTGTTTTCTGGAAGGTCACCAATGCATTGTAGTTTCCTCAGGAAATCAGTGGTGTCACGGAGATAGCTGGGAGTGCTGGTGGCATAGGGTCTGAGTAGAGAGTCCACATATCCAGACAGTCCTTCAGTGAGAGTGCCAATGCCCAAGATGACAGGGCGCCCAGGATTTCCGGGTTTGTGGCTCTTGGGCAGTAGATAGAATAACCCTGGTCGGGGCTCTAAGGGTATGTTGATTTGTTCCGGTGTTAATGTAGGGAGTGTCCTGAGTAGATGCTGCAGTTTCTTAGTGTATTCCTCAGTGGGATCTGAGGAAAGTGGCCTGTAGAATTTGGAATCGGAAAGTTGTCTGGCAGCCTCCTTTTGGTAGTCAGACCTGTTCATGATGACAACAGCACCTCCTTTATCAGCCTCTTTGATGATAATGTCAGGGTGGTTTCTGAGGCTGTGGATGGCATTGCGTTCTGCACAACTGAGGTTATGAGGCAAGCGATGTGTTTCCACAATTTCTGCCTGTGCACGTCGGCGGAAGCATTCAATGCATAGGTCCAGACTGTCATTTCGACCCTCAGGAGGAGTCCATGTGGCGTTGTTCTTCTTGTGCTGTTGGTGGGAGGGTACCTGCATATCAGTGTGCTCTTCAGTGTTGTCCTGAAAGTATTCTTTGAGTCGAAGACGGCGAAAGTAGGCTTCCAGATCGCCACAGAACTGTATCATGTTGGTGGGGGTGGCAGGGCAGAAAGAGAGTCCCCGAGATAGGACAGACTTTTCTTCTGGGCTGAGTGTGTAGTTGGATAGATTGACGATATTGGTGGGTGGGTTAGGGGTACCACAGTTGTGGCCCCATGTGGCAGGTAGGCGTTTAGACAGCTTACAGTCCTTTTTCCTTTGTAGAGAGGTGAAGTGAGTAATGTAGATCTCCTGTCTTATTTTAGTGAAGTCCGTTTGTATGGAAGTTTGGTTATTAATGAGAGTCTCCAGGTTGGAGAGCTCTTTTTTGACGTTTTCCTGTTTGCTGTATAGGATGCTGATCAGGTGGTTCCTCAGTTTCTTTGATAGAGTATGGCATAATCCTTCACTGTGGTCTGTGTAGTATGTAGATAGCAGTGGATTTTTTACCTTTACTCCATTTGGTATGATGTCCATCCGTTTGCATTTGGAAAGGAAGATGATATCTGTCTGTATTTGTGCAAGTTGACATCTCCCATTATTATTGAGTTTATTGTATAGCCTCTCTAATCTCCCTGAGCATTTTGCAGTTGCTATCACCATCCTGGTCACACCTTTACTTGTCACCTACCACCCCACTCTGGAACCAATATGGGTATCAAATTACAACCCATACTCAACTGGGACCACATTCTGAAAGAAATCTTTCCTAAACCACCCTCTTCCGGCCTTCAAACCAGTCCCTTACCTCATCATCAGAAGTAAGCTCCCCACAGATTAGGACCCATCAATTGATTGTGGCACCAGACCCTGTCAAAACAACATATGCGAAACCTGTAGACGTATCTCCACTGCTACAATGATCAAAACCCCTCTTAACACCTTTTAAGATCCATTGCATCTTGCACATGCCTATCACAACATGTGGTGTACCTTATCCAGTGTACTAAATGCCCCAATGACTATATGGGTGAAGCCAGACAATTCCTACACTTTCAAATGAACTGACGTGGGGGGAAGGGTGGGGAGAGACAAACTTTCCATATTACCTGTGGGTGAACACTTTTCAAAGTGAACACTCTATATCTGACTTCTCAGTCCTCAAACAAAACTCGTCCAAAACCTTCAAAAGGTGAGCCTAGCAGCTTAAATTCCTAGCTAGACATTACAAAATCGTGGACTTAAACACACTGTATTGGCTTATTACAACAATCTAAAATTCACTATCCCCCACTCTCTACCTCCAATACTAGACAGGTGTTAATGGGCCACTTCACCTTGAATGGTCCCTTGAGAGATCTGTTAAGTCCTTATGCTAAACCATCTGTTCCAATTTGTCTTTATCTGTGAAACGGAGTACATTTTCCAGACATGAAGAAGAGTTCTGTGTAAACTCAAAAAATTGTGTCTCACACCAACAAAAATTGGGTCAGTAAAAGATATTACTTCACTCATCTTGTCTCTCTAATATCCAGAGACCAACATGGCTCCAACAACACTGCATACATTTTATTGTTACTGACCATTACACAGATAATTATTTTAAGCACCTGGACAACTAACAAGGGATAGAAACTTTGATTCCCTTGACAATGGATTCCTTTTACATAGACAATATTCTGCATTAGATCGTGCAGCAATATGAGGACTTTTGAGACCAATGGCCTCCTGTGATCACCTTCCTAAAAAGCCTCTAGTTTCATCTTTCAGATACTGTTATGGATGCTCAACCTCATATTTGAATCCGTTTACAGAACACAATGGCAAGTTGTAGTTTCTGTATGTATTTTAAAATTGAAAATGCTTTGTAGATAAATTCCAATTACTAAACTGATTTTACTACTCTTAATTTTAATCATTGTTTCAGCCAGTGGAGTGATGATTTAGTTTCTGTGCTTCATCAAGACAGCATATTCAGAGTTAGCTTTGATTCTTACTTCCATCACTACCATATGAACAAATTGAAATTTCTATAGAAATAGGTTTCCTAGCAAACCAGTATGAAAGGTAATTTTAAACTAAGTGTTCATGAATGTTGCTAGAGAATATTTCACACTGAAGTCTTATAAACTTTCAATCTCCCACAGGTAGTCAAATGATAAGTTCTAACTGTGCTTTCGTGTCTGCACCCCTTTGAGTAAGACTTCAGGAAAGCTTGATAACAGCAAAAGATTAAAGCAAGAGGTTTATTCCCCCTCACACTTTCATTGTGCTCACATTCTTTGTTTCCTTCTTCTCCTACCCAGTACATTCTGGGAATTGTAATGCCTGGACTCAAAGCTACAGGAACCAGCTAGGAACAAACTTACAAACACAAACTAGGGTAGTTATCAGCACCTAGCTAGATACATGTGTCCTTAAACCTATTCACCACTTCCAGAGCAAAAATATAAAGGACCCTATTCTTAACATGGGAATAATTCACACAGCAGGAGAAAAAATGAGTTTCCACTCAGATTCCTACTCATTCTTATGATAGGGATAGGGTGGAATTCCCCTTCGTGTAAGAAGCTGGGTTTCCACTCCGTTCTCCTGCACTTGAGGTGGTGCAAGAAACAATTGCTATCATGTGAACATCCACAGCCGTTGCTCTAAGGCCTGACCTCACCAGTTCTCACTGGCTGAGAAAGAGCCCAGTTTCTGTATAAACCATGCTACCAGGCGCTTTTAACTGCAGCTGCTTCATGGGATTCCACAGCACAAGTTAACAATCCCCTGCAGGTTTTGGAGCCCCCTCCAAGTTCACAAAAGGACTTTATTGGGTCCAGGGGAAAAGGGATATTCTGCCTAGAAAGAAAACTCATACACTCCATGGTTGCAGGCTGGGGAGCATGAATCCATAAATCAAACCCATATTCATTCAGTCTTAGTCTCTTTGCTCTCTGGCGGAGCAGACTGTCAGCAGATCATGAACAGCTAGATCATACAAGGTACAGTTTCCACAAGTGAATAAATCAAATTTCACTCATTGGACATGTAGGTTTTCTACAGTCTAGACTCTAGCAGAAACCTAGACAATTTTTAGTCTGAATGGGTAAACGCAGATACCCAGTAAAACAATTTTCCTAGGTAATGTAATAGAGATGGGAACACACTTCCCACTGCTATCCTCTATTCCTTTTCTGCGATTCATTCTAACAGACTGTCCTGCCTCCTGGTCCAACTTTTCTGTTGCTCCTATACACTTTTCCCTCCTGAAAGAACCTACATCACATAAGAAGAAATGAGAAGAGAAAACATGAACTCTCTGAACCCTGTAAACATCAACAGAAGACCAGAAATGATTAAAAACTATGTGCAAAAACTAAGGCAATTGGTTTCCAGGACAACTATTCACCAGAGACTAAACCAAAGATGATTTCTGTCATAATGACTGGGTTATAGATATCTTTTCTAATAGATAATAGTGGGTGGTTGAACAGATGTCTTTCCTCATCAAATATGTAAGCCTGATACCATGAAAAGAAATCCATAGTTAATAGTTCATTTCTTTGTCTCTGTGTTATTATAGTTGTATGTTGTAATGGACAAAATGGTGTAACTGATAAGTAGGGCCCTACCAAATTCATGGCCACTGTTAGCTGGGCACCCAGTTCTGAAGGCAGCGACCCTCCAGCAGCAGCACAGAAGTAAGGGTGGCAATACTATACCTTGACATTGTTACTTCTGTGCTGCTGCTGGTGGCGGCTCTGCCTTCAGAGCTGGGTTCCTGGCCAGCAGCCACCACTCTCCAGCTGCCCAGCTTTCAAGGCAGCTCTGCCACCAACAGCAGCACAGAAGTAAGGACTGCAGTACCACAACTCCCCCTACAATAACCTTGAGACCCAACCCCCAACTCCTTTTTGGGTCAGGACCCCTATGATTACTATACCATGAAATTTCAGATTTAAAGAGCTGAAATTATGAAATTTACAATTTTTAAAATCCCATGACCATGAAATTGACCAAATTCACGTTCCATTTTGGTAGGATCCTATTGATACGAGATACTCAGAAATGCTCTGTAATTGACAAACTGGACAAGGTACATGTGGTATAGCAGGTATGTTATAAAATTAATCCATTAACATTTTGCTGATGCATTGATGTCTAAATATTAATAGATAATTGTGGTCACAGAATTTATCCCAGTAGCAATAAATTAGTTACAAATATCATTGGCTTATTGATTCAAAACAAGAAAGCATGAGAAAGCATTTTTCATCATTCTGAACAGTACATAAAAGGTGAGTTTTAAGGAGTTAGTCAGAAGCGAATTCAAGTAGGCTGCCTCACTTCTACAGCCTCAGATTTGGTACGTATGTTCCCCTTTCTATATAGTGCTGTATTAAGTATTGCTTGATTGTTTTACTTCAATAAAACTTCAACTGAAGTAGTTATTTGACATCATGACTTATTAAATCTGAACATGCAACAGTCGCTACCTTTAAGGCCTTACAAAAATTTGCCCCTTCTTAACTAGTCTGTGTTATTGTTAAGGCAGAAGGTCCAGAAATCTGTAAGATTTATACAAATGACATAATACCCTAATTTGCATCTCTCGTGGACATGCAGCACTTCATTTATATAAAAGGCAGCAACTGTTTTGATTCCCAGAGGAAGGCCTGAAAAGACAGCAGCATAGAACAAGCTTTAGGAACCCAGTGATTGCCATACTAACTGAATCCAGTGGTTCATCTAGTCCAATATCCCATCCCTGAGAGTGGGCAGAACCAGGTATTTCAAAAGAAGATGCAAGAAACTCCACAGTGGATAATTATCAAATACCTGCCTACCTGTAGGCAAAATATCTTCTTAATCCCTATCAGTTATTGGCTACATTATGCTGTGAAACAGGAGGATAAGAAACTATATTAAAAGAAAAATATTCTTCTGCTGGCACTGCCCCAGGCTCACAATTTGGGCTGCTGGCTGAGTCTCTGGCCCTGGATTTGCCTTGTCCTAGAATGCTCTGCTGTGGTTCGGCTGCTAATTAATCCTGGCCTTGAACTGGGGAGAAAGATTTGGCTGTTTCCTGAGATCAGCTGGGAGAAGCTATAGCTGTACTGTTAGCCCTTAACTGGGAGCCTAGCTAGGGCTATTCTTTGCCCCCGACTCAGAGGCCTTACTTCTGACAGGTTCTCCCACACCTCTTGTCACAGTTTCAAGGTAACTGCACCTGAATCCCATACTCCTCGACCCCCCGCCCCCAGGTCCGCTTCAGCAGTTCCCAATCAGGTCTCAGGTCTTTAACTCTCACCTGTCTCTAGGCATAGACCCCGGCCCCACTCCCTTCTGATCCATGGTTTTAAGGCAGTACAGCTCCCTGTTTTACACTGCGATATCCCCAGGAAGACAGTCTGCTCAAGGGCCAGCACCTATGCTTTCTGTAAGGGCCATGAACAGTATTGTCAGAAGTTACAAGTTACCAGACAGCTCTTTCTAAGCATACAGCTTTATTTTTAATTTAGAAGTGCTACAGAGAAAACAAAAACAACAGATTTAAAAACACACACACACACACACACACACACACACACACACCCCATACCGGAAGTTAGCTATCAGGCCCTAGTAAGCTTATGTCTTTCCCACTTTTCCTCAAGGGCTGAGGAGTTGGGCAGAAGGTCCTACCCATTTGCTGGATCAGAAAGAAGGCCACAAGCCAATACAAGCTCATCCTTTTATACCAATAGCCCTTTCTTTGTTTTCTGTGTGAACCTTCCCAGGGTACCTCTCTGGAAACGTTTACAATGTGAGTCTTTCATCTCAATCACCCCTACTGTTTTAGTTCCTGGAGCAGCTGTGGTAACCATCCCCATGAGAAGAACACAATCAGGCATACAATCCCTGGCCCACAGCGATGCATGAACTTAATACCATATGTTTCCCCAAAGATACCACACACAGTGGCAATATCCATTCCATCTCCCCACAAAAGAAGTAGTGTACTTGAGGCACCTGACTAGTATCCTAGGGGAATCCTCAACTTATTCCCTGGATGGTGTTACTGCCACTACTTTTCATAATTTCACATTTCAACTATTCATATAATAAACATTCTGCTAACAAGCCAGCACATATTCATAAATCCATACAGCATCATTTGACAACCCCCCTACACAATTTCTCTCTTTAGAACCCCTGGAGCATATTTGTAAGGAGAGCTCTCATAGCCTCTCTCACATATCACCTCAAAATCTTTACATGTGAACTTAGGAACCAGTTGGGAAGCAGGAGGATCAGGTCTCAAGAAGTGTGCCTGGGCTGTCCCTTTGTGCCTCAAGGCACCATTTGTCCTTGTGGTGGTGGAGATTCCCCACTCCTTTGATATATTCTAGTGAGAAACTCTTTGGACAAAAGGGAGAAAACAGCAGGGCTGACTCCCAGAGAGGCAGCTCTTAACCACACGCTGTTTTTAAACAGCAAAGAAGTCCGGTAAGGGAGATTCTTCAGACCTCCCTATAACCAAATTCCTTTTTCCTGCCCACCTTCTCTGAGGTCAGGGTCTGGGGACCCTTTGGCCTGACCTCAACTTCTCTGAGAAGAGAGGAAAGATTATTCATCCCCCAACTTCTTTGGATTGGCCCAAACACTGACTCAAGGTGAGCAGATCATCAGGCAATTACAGACAGGGGAGAAGTTCCCCTTTCTTCCAAGGTGCAGTTACCACCACCGTCTCCCAAGCAGCTGTTCTATACTTTACTTGGGCATTTCTCGACATGGGTGTCATACATTTGGCAGAGCAGAGCAGCTACTTCAGTGTCCCCACTTTTGGTTGGAGACAGTCATCATTATGCTGTGTATTACCTCTACGTCCCTGGTAAAAGAGGGCAGAGAACTTATCTCCCTAGCCTCAAGTCAGGAGGACTTCTTGTCCCATGGGACAAGAGGCTGTCTCACCTCACCCCACTGCAATCTTTCCTCAGCTTCAGGTATTTGGTTGCATATCCTGGGAAGGTAACTTGTTCTGGACAATGTTTCCTCTCAGACACGGACCACACCCCTTGTGCCAGCTATCCTGTTTGCATTTTGGCTAACAGTCCCTTGCAGGTTTGGACGTAACTAAATGGGCCTGATTCACCTCATCAGCTTTTAAAGCCATAATAACATTCCCCAGCAAAAAACATAGAACGTCTGCCAACACTCTACAACCAACACTCCGGACCCTCTCTACGAAAATGTAGAAATCTGTGCTGTAGGTTAGGTGAAGGCCTTTACACCAGTAACTTTAACCCAGATTTCACATCCTGTGAGCATTTGCTGTGGTTTCACGACAAGGTGTTTAACTCTAATCGTAGCTGTGAACAGTATTCAAACCACCTTCCTCCCCTACTAGGGAGGACATGGATCTGCACCAAAGAGGGTTCAAAATGGCACATGGGTGGTGGTTGGAGATGTGAATGGTTTGGCATGAACATTATAGGTCATTGGCAGACTAGCTGTGAGACTCTCTCTCTTTGGAAATTCAGTCCCACAGTTAACTCTCTGTAGTTGAGCTGCAGCTAGCCTTTCCAGCACTGCACTAGGCCTCAGTGAGCAGAGTGGTCAGTCCCAGGTAAAGTAACTCAGATGTCCACAGATGACACTTTTCCCACTCCTGTCCCAGGACTTCTCAAAAGTGGTTTCCCTCCTTCCCTGGGTGTGGGTCTCAGTTTGGTCCCAACCTCTGTCTTCTGATCCCATTCCATCCCTATTAGGTTTTCCATCAAACACAGGCCAACTAATCACCACATGAGTTGGGAAATAGACAAAGATCCTAGGTGTAAACAAGTCTGCCAATTAACCACAATGTCAGGTTGGGGTGGCAGGGTTTGAAGAATTGTTCTAAAACCTTTACATTTGGAGGCTTTATCAACTACGGTAACTTCCCAACCACTTGCCCATTTTTTATGTAACTCCTAATTTGGATTGATACCTCAGCATAGGTCATAGCCTCTTCTCTCAACTCCCTGAAACCTCCTTCTATACACTTCAGGGATTAATTTAAACTTTTGCAAGGAAGTGTTTGACACAGCCCATAATCTGTATAGTTCTCTCTGTCCACATGGGTGAAAATGCCTAAAGATTTTGTCCCAACAGTAATGGAGACTGATACCCTAGTTATTGTTCCTAGGATGCCTTTGGCTGAGGCATTTGACATAGATCATAGATCACCAGGGTTGGAAGGGACCTCAGGAGATCATCTAGTCCAATCCCTTGCTCAAAGCACGACTGTAAACGTCCGGCGTTGGGGCTCGGCCCTCTCAGGCGCAGCAGGGAGCCAGGGTGCCTCACTACAGATGGCAAAATAGGTCAGGGTTCAGACTCCTCAGCAAGGGTAGAGCCAACAAATAGTCTCTAAGTCTAGGTCCTGGGTCAGGGCGGGACACTAAGCAGTTCAGGGCTCAGCTCCTTCAGCAGGGGGCTGAGCAAACAAGTACTCTATAAAGCCCAGGCCCTGGGTCAGGGCAGGGCACTAAGCAATTCAGGGCTCAGGCCAGGGCTGAGCAGCAGTTCAATGAGGAAGTCTATAAGGCCCAAGCCCTGGCTCAGGGCGGGGCAACAAACAGGCACAGGGCTCAGACCCTTAGGCAGGGGCTGAGCAGCAGTTCAAACAGTAAGTCTATAAAGAAGGCCTCCTCAGACCAGGGAGAGTGGGAGTCTGACACCCTTGGAAGGGTAGCAGGGAGAACGCAGACTCTCCCACTCCACTGCATTCCAGCCTGGGGCCCTAGATGCGGCCAAGACTCGCTGCTGTCAGTGGGGATCCTGGCCGCAACACACTGACATCGGTTCAGGCTCTCCCAGGGCCAAATCAGGGTTGGTTACCCACGGGCCACTTCCGACCTCCCCTTCTCTGGGTACCTGTGGCTCGCCGGCGTCTTCCGGTGGGTCCCAGACCAGTCCTCCTCGGGATACCAGGCACAGGGCAGGCTCAGCCAGTCCTCCTCGGGATACCAGGCACGGGGAAGCTCAGGCCAGGCGAGAGCTCAGCCACCCACGTCTGGTCTCTTCGGCAGCCGGCTCCCAAGTGAGCGGCGGGCCTGGGCTTTTATACTTCCTGTCCCCCCCTTTGACTTCCGGGGGGGGGGGGGGGCAGGAACTGGCGGCGGTGGCTCCGCCCACTCTTGCGGCGTCAGTTGCTCGGCCCTCTCAGGCGCAGCTGGGAGCCAGGGCGCCTCACTACAAGGACCAATCCCCAGACACATTTTTACCCTATGGTGATGTTCATCTAGTAGTTTTGTGGCATTAGCTGCTACTTCTTGGATAGTAGGCCCAGACTGCTCCTGTGGAATTTTGGATGTGTGGTACGCCCTATACTCATGCCTTACACTTGAGTCTGATCAACACAATGTAGCTTTGCTGTATGCCAAATAAAGGCACCTGAGTGATGAGTGTTTTGGAACACAGAACTGAATGAAGTGTTCTCCCAGAATTGGACATGGGGTTCTGGACAAACTGAGTGGAAAAGGTCTCAGAGGGAATCCCACCAGCAGGGCTGCCCTGGAAGGCCTGTGGTCCACAGTCTCAAGGCAATCCACATGGTGGGGCTGCCCCATAGCTACCAACCCTGGAAATCCAGGATCCCCAGCAGTCAGTCAGGAGCCGAGGCAGGTTTCCAACTAAAGGCTTCATGTGATTCAATGCAAGTTCAATGAACCCAAGATATTTTTGCAAAACATTTCAGGTTCTATGAATTGGCATTTTGCAGTGAAAATCTGCTTTGTTGGAAAATTCCCATACAGTTCTACTCACAAGCTGTGGTATGGGGTCATTGTAGAGATAAGACAAGATGAGACAAGGCAGATATTCCAGGCAGCATTGAAGCCTATAGGGCAGCCTTGGGAGGCTACTGTAATTTAGACAGACCCCACGGCTACATAGTTATAATCGGGGTCCAGCAGCCCAGGATTAGGAGGATGCAAAGGTGACTGAAAGCCACCTTACTGCTCCTCTTTCCCCATGATGCAAGGTCTATGCTACACGCTTAGATTCACACCCTGTACATGTAGTTGAGGAAACGGGAATTTGGGGAACTGGCAGTTCCCCAAATAATTAAAAAAAAAGAAAAAAACACCTTTTTGAAATATACAAAAACCTTATTGTAGATCAAGACAAGTTAGAAGTGAGTTTTAAAGCATATAGGCAAACTTGGAGGAGAACTCAGTAGTTTTTAGAATTTAAATGGAAAACTAAAACAAATACTATCTGGAATTTAGTTGTCACAGATCAGAGCCTGCTGTGCCTTGTGAGTACACCCCTGCTTGTGATAGGTCTTGGAGCCACTCCCAGACTAGATATCTGGGCTTCAGGGCCCCCGTTTTTTGCTACAGCTCTTTTAGCAGGGCCAGTTTGGCTTGGTTCCCTGCAGGAGTCTTCCCCTTTGGAAGTCTGGTAACCAAAAAAAGGAAAAATGCATGCAGGGATATAGTTCTCTTTTTGTAGACAAAATATTTATTTGTAGACAGACAAAATAATATTTTGTCTACAGGAACACAACAATTAAAGATATAGGTTAAAACATTAAAGAAGGTCTACATGCATGATTCTTATGTAATCTTCTAGTCTCCCCTTGCATAGTTAAGCAGGCCCTGCTTCACCTAGGCAGCCCTGGAGTAGGAGAGCAATCTGACATACCTACGGCCCCTCTCTCTCTGTCTCCCCCAGAGTCTGTCCTTCCTTCCCTGTATGCAAGAGAAAAAACATTTATGACTTGATAGACATACTCAGTTCAGGACCTGCTGTTTGAAAAGAAGCCTTTGGAGGTGGCGAGGTAGTTGTATAAATTTCCAATTATGTCACAGGCAAATTTCAATCAAATTTTGATGTAAACAATAGTAGTTCACAAGGAAAGCCTTTCAAAAATAGTAAGATTCCTCACCTGGAGTTTTCTCCATGCTTCAAATGAATTTACAGTAGTTAGAACAACTTTATCAATCCTCCCTGTCCATGTTAGGCACAGCATCCCAACTACAGCTGTTTTGACACCGCTCTAGGATTATCATCTCTTGAACATGTGTTTCCTCAAACCAGTCCTTCTACAGCTGCTGAAAAAGAAAAATCTGACATTTGCTTAAAATTTTCCATTGGATATCATATACAAGAAGCAACTTAACCAAAGATAAATTAAGAAGGGGGGGGGGAATATCAGACTTAAATAAATTAATTGGGAAGCAAAAAATTCACATTTTCAGTCGAATATATCCACCAAATTCTAGCAGCTGGGTTTTGAATAGCAGTTCTGAACTACCTAAAAGCTAACCAATATAAACTAGGGCTGTCAAGCGATTAAAAAATTAATTGTGATTAACTGTACTGTTAAACAATAGAATATCATTTATTTAAATATTTTTGGATGTTTTCTATATTTTCAAATATATTGATTTTAATTACAATACAAAGTGTACAGTGCTCACTTTATTTTTTATTACAAATATTTGCACTATAAAAAATAGTATTTTTCAATTCCCCATTACAAGTACTGTAGTGCAATCTCTTTATCATGAAAGTGCAACTTACAAATGTAGAATTACATACAAAAAAAATCTGCATTCAAAAATAAACCAAGTCCACTCAGTCCTACTTCTTGTTCAGCCAATTGTTCAGACACACAAGTTTTGTTTACAGGAAACAATGCTGCTCACTTGTTTACAATGCCATCTAAAAGTGAGAACAGGCATTTGCATGGCACTTTTGTAGCTGACATTGTAAGGTATTTATATGCCAGATATGCTAAACATTTGTATGCCTCTTCATGCTTCGTCCACCATTCGAGAAGACCTGCTGATGATGCTTTTAAAAAAATAACGTGTTTTAATTAAATTTGTGACTGAACTCTTTGGGGGAGAATTGCATGCCTCCTGTTCTGTTTTACCCGCATTCTACCATATATTTCATGTTACAGCAATCTCGGATGATGACCTAGCACATGTTCATTTTAAGAACACTTTGCATTTTGAAAAAATTTCCAGTGAAAGAAGATACCAATGCGAGATTTGTAAAGATAGGTATAGCACTTTACCCAAAGTTTAAGAATCTGAAGTGCCTTCCAAAATCTGAGCAGCACAAGGTGCAGACCATGCTTTTGGAAGTCTTAAAAGAGCAACACTCTGATGCGGAAACTACAGAACCTGAACCACCAAAAAAGAGAAAATCAACCTTCTGCTGGTGGCATCTGACTCAGATGATGAAAATGAACATGCGTTGGTCCACACTGCTTTGGATCGTTATCAAGCAGAACCCGTTATCAGCATGTCCTCTGGAATGGTGGTTGAAGAATGAAAGGACACATGAATCTTTAGCACATCTGGCCTGTAAATACTGTGCTCTGCCAGCTACTACAGTGCTATGCGAATGTCTGTTCTCACTTTCAGGTGACACTGTAAATAAGAAGTGAGCAGCATTATTTCCCGTAAATGTAAACAAAACTTGTTTGTTTGACCAACTGACTGAACAAGAAGTAGGACTGAGCGGACTTGTAGGCTCTGGAGTTTTACACTGTTTTGTTACATACCTGCACTCAAAACAAAAATCATCATCATCTACATTTGTAAGTTGCACTTTCATGATAAAGAGATTGCACTACAGTACTTGTATGAGGTGAATTGAAAATACTATTGTTTATCATTTTTACAGTGCAAATATTTGTAATACAGAAATATAAAGTGAGCACTGTAAACACTTTGTATTCTGTGTTGTAACTGAAGTCAATATATTTTAATTTAATAAATTTCAATTGGGATTCTATTGTTTAACAGTACGATTAAAATGGTGATTAATCGCAATTCATTTTTGAATTAATCATGTGAGTTAACTGCGAATAATAAACAGTCCTAATATAAACTAATTGATGGACTGCCCACAACTGGTAGCACTCAGCAGACAAAAATAACTAAGAAAATTCTTGAACATCTACTATAGCCAAGATATACCAGACTGGAAATTCTAGGACAACTTCAGGTAAAATTGAAAGATTGTATTGAATAAAATAGAATGAATTAGTACAGGATTCTTTGTTATTTTTTGGGGGGGGGGCAGATTTTGATACCCTTACTTACACTGAGTAGCAACTAACACCACATGTAGCCTCATCAATTTCAATGGAACACATGTAAAGTAAGCTATTAGTCAATGTGAGAAAGGGTGGAGGAATCTGGCCTTTTGTTTTTAAATTCAAAACACCCTGAGAACAATTTCAAAAGGCATTATAACATATGCTATGCTCTACGGAATCAAAGAGCCTGTCAGGCAGGGCCGGCTCTAGCCATTTCATCGCCCCAAGCACGGCGGCACGCCACGGGGCGCGCTCTGCCGCTCGCCGGTCCCACGGCTCCGGTGGACCTCCCGCAGGCGTGCCTGCAGATGCTTCACCAGAGCCACCTTCCACCCTCCCGGCAACCGGCAGAGCACCCCCTGCGGCATGCCAACCCAAGCATGCGCTTGGAGCGCTGGGGCCTGGAGCTGCCCCTGCCGTCAGGATACATAAACACTCCCACTACAAAGCACTATAGAGCAAAGTTATTGGGCACAGGGAACAAGGGAATTAGGAATGACTTGAAAAGAAAAAACCTTAGCTGGATTTTCAGATAAACAATTCTATCTGCCTTTCACAATCCTCTAGAGTCCCTGAGGTCTCAGCCACAGCCCTAATGATCTCATAAATGCACACACAGCTATCAGTTCTTTTCTGAAGATGTGTGTAGTACTGGCATAGATAGTGGACTGTGTGTTCCACAAATGGAACCTCTGAATACCTTATCTGGGGCAGGAGATAAGGTATCTTTTCTCCTTTATTATTCATTAATTTGCCAAACACATACGGAAAGCAACTATCTGCTCCTGTTTGAAGATATCACAAACGCTTCTGAAATACATCTGTTTATTTGCTGCTCTCCTTGTCCATTACACAAGGAGATCAACTTATTCATTCTGGATTCTGAGGAATAAATAACTCCAATCTCTGTTTCTTCAGCTGATGAAACCTCTTCCATCACAAAAATTATTTTTTTAAACCACTTTCTCATTTATAAGTGGGGCTCTATTGTCCTTCTTTATATTAGTTTCTTCCAGAAGGAGTTATCTTTTCCATAACAAGCAAATCATTCATTTATGATTCATCTCAATAACTAGTTAGGAGTATCTCATTTTGACAACTAGCAATACTGTAAATGCTAGCTATTGAGATTTGTCTTACGTCATCCCTGTGCTCCAAAAAAAGAGCACAAAATAAACAGTACCAACTTTGTCCACTCTTTTGGAACACAGCGCAACAATCTAATTGAAACTGTTACAATGGACATGCTCTAAATTCTAATAAAACCAAATCCTTTCTGCTCTCCTACACTATAACTTCTTTTACCCAGCTATATGTATGTACATTTTAAGTATACTTTCAGACTGTGCACATAGGCCTGGATCCACAAAGGGACTTTTAAGCACCTATAAAGCCTGAATTAGGTGTCTAGGCTCACTATAAAAATTAATGAAGAGAGGTAGGTGCTTAAGAACATGATCCACAAAAGCCAGCACAGTAGGTGGGGAGCAGCCTAAAGTTAGCTAAAAGGCAGGGCTGGCTTTATGAAGGGCGGGGCCCAATTTGAATACCTGGCGGCGATCCAGGGCTTCAGCAGCACTTCAGCGGCGGGGGATCTGCTCCGAGTCTTCCACGGCACTGAAGGACCCCCTGCTGCTGAAATGCCACCTAAACCCTGGACCACTGCCAAGTAAATAAAAATAAACAAACAAATAAAGGCACCTAAGACATGGGGCCCTGTTGCAGGGCCTGATTCCGGGGAATCGGGTGTATCGGCCTAAAGCCGGCCCTGCTAATAGGAGATATGACCAGAGGAGTCTGTCTTAAGCCCTATCGTCTCAGAGTTCAGTGCCTAAATCAGGAAGGAAGGCACCAATCTCTACTTGCATTCCACAGCCAGGAACACTCTCCTTGAGTCAGGCAGCTTAGGTTCCTATGCTGTATCTTGCAAGAATGAGTTAGGCAAGCACCTAACTCCACACAAACCAGTAAGAGGTGGTAGCAGCAGCAGCCTCCCTTATAGCCTTTAGCCCAGTGGTAAGGAAGACTGGGTCATGGGCAGCCTTGCCTAGTGGTTGGAGTGAGGGTCAGAATCAGAGTTGAGTCTGGATGACGGAGCCAAGGGTCAGGGCAGAGCCAGACAGGAATCCCAACCAAACTAAGTAGGAGTTTAATCAGATATGAAGCATGCAGAGACTATTCTTCCTCTCAGCGAAAAGCCTCAGACTACGTTCACACTTAAAACGCTGCAGTTGCTTCAGCGTAGACACGCCCTACAGCAACAACAGGGATTCTCCCATCACTGTAATTAATCCACCACTCCAAGGAGGAGTCGCAAGCTTGATAGAAGAATTCTTCCCTCATCATTATCACTGCAGCTTAGTTTGGAGGAATCTTTGGTCTAATAAGCTGTTACTTTTCCCTGGAGCTCCATAAAAGAGCTCTTTTTCAAAGCAAACTTCACTGCTGCGCACGTATCAACTTAAAATTCTTCTGTATCTAATAGTCAGCTATGGAAGAACATATGGAACACACTACATATTAGAACTTGGTTATAGCTAGGGGACCCATAAGACTTTTCATCAGAATACAGCCCTCTGTTAGGAGAAGTCACATACCAACTGCTGTTCTTCCAAATGCACAGTCTTTTTTGTCCAATAGACTTATATGATTATAAATCCTACCAAAGTAGATGAATCAGTGTTCCTAAATAAAATAAATAAATAAAAACCACAAACACCCCACGATCACAGAAATACATAGCTAGAAGGGACCTCACTGAGGCAGGACCAAATAAACCTAGACCGTCCCTGACAAGTGTATATCTAACCTGTTCTTAAAAACCTCCACTGACAGGGATTCCACAAGCTTCTTTGGAAGCCTGTTCCAGAGCTTAACTACCCTCATAGTTAGGGAAACAGTCTAGTATTTAACCTAAATCTCCCTTGCTGCAGATTAAGTCAGCAATGTGATGGTTCTGATTCTACCTTCAGTGGACATGGAGAACAAATTGATCACAGTCCTCTTTATAAATAACCCTTAACACAGTAAGGACTGTCCCCCCTCTGACCTCTTTTCCCAAGACTAAACATGCCCATTTTTTTTAAACCTTTTCTCATCTCTCAGGTTTTCTAAACCTTATCATTTTTGTTGATCTCCTCTGAACTCTCTCCAGTTTGTCCATAGCCTTCCAGCACGTGACACCCAGAATTGTACACAGAGCTCCAGCTGAGGTCTCACCAGTGCTGAGTAGAGCAGGACAACTACTTAATGTTTCTTACATGCGATACTTCTGTTAACATATCCCAGAATTATATCAGTCTTCTTTGCAACTGCATCACATTGCTGATTCATTCCATTTGTGAGCCTCTATAACCTCCATATCTTTCCCAGCAGTACTAGTATCTAGCCAATTATTCCCCTTTTGTAGTTATAATAATAGGAGATATACCAATCCCCTAGAACTGGAAGGGAACCTTCAAAGGCCATCGAGCCCAACCCCCTGCCCTCACTAGCAGGACCAAGTACTGATTTTTGCCCCAGATTCCTAAGTAGCCCCCTCAAGGATTGAACTCACAAACCCTGGGTTTAGCAGGCTAATGCTCAAACCACTGAGCTATCCCTACAGAGTTGTGCATTTGATTACTCCTTCCTACGTGAAATACTTTACATTTGCTCTTACTGATTTTCATCTTGTTGATTTTACACCAAATTCTCCAATTTGCAAAAGATCTTTTTGAATTCTAATCCTGTCCTTCAAACTGTTTGCAATACTTCCCAGCCTCCCCTCAACTGCAAGTTTTATAAGCACACTCTCCACTCCATTATCCAATCATTAATAAAAATATTGAATATGGGACCCAAGAAACCCCAAAGTTTCCCAGTTTGGCAGCAAACCATTGATAACTATTCCGAGTATAACCTTTCAACCAGTTGCACACATACCGTATAGTATGTTTGTCTAGACTGCGTTTCCTTAGTTCGTTTTTGAGCCTGTAATGTGGAACTGTCAAAAACCTTACTTAAATCTTAATTTATCAAATCTACAGCTTCCTCCCTATCCCCTAGGCCAGAACTCAGTCAAAGAAGGAAATAAGGCTAGTTTGGCATGGTTTGTTATTGACAAATTTATGCTGCTATTCCTTACGACCCTATTGTCCTCTGGGTGCTTACAAAGTTATTGACATTTTCCCTCCTACTGGAATATATTTTGTCTGAATATTTAAATTCAGATAAAAAGCTCTCTCACTTTACCTGTCAGCACAAGGACTGAGAGGATATCCTTTGGGTCAAACCCCAAGATTGGTTGCAAAGCTGCTTTTCTACAGTCACTGAATTTTAGAGACTCTAAACTATTATTATTATTATACAGTTTCTTTATTAAAAAGGTATATACATTATAGCATCCCTTTTTAAAAAAAATTGGTTTAAGTTAGATTCCTACGTCTATATTTAAGCATGTAAATGAGTGGCTGAACTCTTCAGGGCTGCCCAGAGGATTCAGGAGGCCTGGGGTCTTCGGCAGTAATTTGGCGGCGGGGGGTCCTTCCGCTTCGGGACCCACTGTCCAAGTGCCCCGAAGACCCGCGGCAGGAGCCCCCCACCACTGAATTACCCCCAAAGACCCGGCACTTCGGCAGCGAGTCCCGCTTCAGTGGTAATTTGGCAGCAGGGGGGGTCCTTCCACCCTAAAAATCTCTCGTGGGGGCCCCTGCAGGGCCTGAGGCAAATTGCCTCACTTTCCCCCCCCTCTGGGAGGCCCTGGAACTCTTAGTGATGTCAGTGAAAGCTGCTGCCTGCTGAGCACTTAAATAAAGAAGCCTGATTTTTCTCAAGTGTCCTAATGTGGATTTGAGACCAATTTCAGGCACCCACTTTTGAAAATGTTTGCATAGCTATATCTATGCTATGATTACAAGGACTGTTACCGTAAATACCAACAGTGTGCAACTTTATAATGTTGAGAAAAGAACTTGTTTTACAGGGTAGATAAAAGTGATTTAAAGAAAATAGGGTTTTTTCCTCCTCAAAAAGCATTTTACCAAAAAAAAAATCCAAACTAAAGATACATTATAGCTCAAAGATCTCATCATGGAATAGGGATTATAAATTCTATAGTATGAGACAATATATTCATGTAATGTTTAAGAAAAGTTTTGTAAATGAGTTCCAATAGTTCATGGATTAGGAAACCAATCTTACGGTGTTCCAGGGGCTTCTGTATAGACATAGGTTAATCTTGCTGTCTACCGAATGGGACTCAGTGCTCAGTCTAGAAGATATGATCAGAGATTCTTAGTTTTGCAGTTCTCAAACCGTGGGTTTGTGTCTTCAGAGATAACATCCTTGTTAACAACAAAAATGTTTTTAAAATCATAATATCTAGGAGATGAGAAACAACAGACCTCAACCCTATTGTGTCCCTGCAAATTTGTGTACACAGAGTCAATTCCTTACCTCTCTCTAAAAGTGCAAAGTTTCAAGAAGTTCAATGAACAGAAGATTGCTGGGAGCGGAATAGATCTGGATGAGGAGAAGTCTGGAGATAAATGTGAGAAGGGAGGGAGAGGCAGTAGAAACAAAAGTGGAACTGTTTGAGCAGCATATTCCAGAAATCTTGAGGTCTTTCTGACCTTTCTTGAGGCCTTCATTGATTTGAGATCTACCATACCATTCTCTCACTAGAGGGGAAAAATTATAATGGCAGCAGGCCGTAAGAGAGACCCAGTTTAGGAATATTTTAATGAAGTTCCTCTACCTGTGGGTAAGACAGGCATACATGCAAAATGCAAACAGTGCAACAAAGAAATGGTAGCCTAAATGAAACATCATGAGATGTGTTCCTTCTCAAGAGGAAGCTGAATTGAAGATGATCAAAGGAACATGTCTAAACATGCAGGATCTTCAGGTTGGTAAACTTTTTTATTTCAAACTTCTTTCTTAAGGACTGATGCCTGTCTTCCTACTGGACTATTCTTGAATTCTCATGTTTGAGCAAAAAAAAATAGTTGTTACTCTATAGTACTATCATTTTAGATGCAGTTGTGATAAAAAAATAAATAGGTGAAATAGGCAGATCTTTCTTTTACAATTTCACCTTCAAGTATCAGAGGGGTAGTGTGTTAGTCTGGATCTGAAAAGCAAAAAAAGAGTCCTGTGGCACCTGATAGACTAACAGACATATTGCAGCATGAGCTTTCGTGGGTGAATACCCACTTTGTCATATGCATGCTTTTACCCTCAAAGTAGTACTGAGTGTCAGTGAATAATAGTAAATGAGCTGTATGGTAATAATTAAACTTGCATTGGACTTATTTTGTTTAGGAAAATCCATCCTGAACACATAGGATTCTGAAGACTATCCATTTTCAAGATCACCATCATTTTCTATAGTTTGAGTTATCTGCCAATGACAGTGTTTCAGTCACATCATGTATGTTATATAGTCACAGTATATCCACAGTAGCAAAAAGAAAAAAAAATCTCCATCATCCAGAAACAACCATATATAAGTTTGTGATACTAACCAGCAGATTACAAAAAAGAGGTAATTGATGGAAAAAATTGCCTGATTTGTTTATGCAACAAACTCTCCTTTCCGTATGATTGAGAACCCACCCTTCATTAACACAGTTCACTCATTAAGACCAGGATACAGGCCACCGAATAGTGCAGATGTCGCAGGCAAATTGCTGGATAAAGTGTATGAAAAGAGAAATTGAGCAGCGTGCAAAAGGTCTAGAGGGTAAAATTGTTAACCTGAGTCTTGATGGGTGGTGCAATGTCCACAATGATCCTGTTGTATGTGCTTGTGACAACAGAAGGGGGGAATGTCTTCCTTACAGAAACAATTGATATATCAGGAAACACACACAGCAGAATACTTACAAGAAGTAGCAGTAAAAGCTACAATAAACTGTGAAAAAAAAATTCAAATGTCTAATACGCAGCTTGGTCACAGACAATGCTGCAAATGTATCCAAGATTAGAAGAAATTATTTAGAAGAGAGTCCCAAGCTATTAAAATACGGCTGCAGCGCTCATTCGATGCACCTCCTAGCCAAAGACTTCAGTCTTCCAGAAATAAAGGCCAATGTTGAAATTGCAAAATACTTCTGTAACAACCACTTTCCCGCAGTTGCTCTGAAAAAAAGGGAGGAACCAAGCTAACTCTCCCACAACACAGGTGATGGAACTCAGCAGTGGACTGTTTTGAGCACTATATCAAGAACTGGCCTAATCTGATGACAGTTTATGAACAAAATTGTGAAAAAAAATAGATGGCACTGTCACAGCCAAAGTTCTCAACATTGAGCTTACGAGAAATATTGAACACATGCTGAGTACCCTGAAGCCTATTTCTTTAGCCTTGAACAAAACGCAGGGAAATAGCTGCTTTATTGCTCGTGCTGTTGAAATCCGGAAGGAACTGAGTGATCTTAAAAAGAGAAATATGCAATGACAGAGTTAAATTACAAGCATTTAAAAAATACAAATGGGACAAACTATCTCCAGCTCATTTTCTTGCAAATATTCTCAATACTCAGTACCAGGGTCAAACCTTAACTGCTGAAGAAGAGGAGTTGGCTATGACATGGCCATCCAGCAATCATCCCTTCATAATGCCAACTATAATAAAACTTCAGAGCTAAGGTTGAACATTCAAGAAACATATGTTTGCTAATGATGTTTTAAAGAGAGTCACACCAGTGAACTGGTGGAAGTCACTGAAGCAACTTGGATTCAGAAAGTTGAAGTGATAATCTCACTTAACAGCAGTAGCTTCTTCTGACGGTGTAGAAAGAATTTCTTCTTCTTTTGGATTAATTCATTCCAAATTGAGAAATCGTTTGAGACCTGAAAAGGCAGGAAAGCTAGTTTTTCTTTTCCAGATTATGAACAAACAGGAAAATGAACGTGAAGATGACTGAGTTAGCTGCAAAAGCCAATATTTCATGTCTCTCATGTTGATCTGGCTGACAGTTGATTTTTTTTTTTAATATTTCATTTAACTATTTTAGTTAAACAATTTTAACAGAAAACAAACTTGGATTTTAAAAAAATCAGAATGTTTAACTAAATTCAAAAATTCATATGCTTGTTTTGTTAAAATAGTCTGTGTTTGCTATTGAAGAAAAAAATCCAGAATAAAACAATTTAAGTATGTGTCTGGTGATGCTCGTCTCCTAATACAGCATGGCAAAAAAATCCTCCATATATTAATGATTAACCTGTTGAACTGGAGATATTCATGAAGTCACTGGGAGGTAAACTATCCGCTTCAATTACTTTTAGTAATTGAAATAACCAAATCATCATTCATTTTCTGACATAGCTGTAAAACTAATCTGAAAAGTTTCCAAAATAAAATAACTTAAAAATGTATAGTGTGTACCTTCTAAAAATGAAACCTACATCTCTGAGTTTTGAAGAATATGTATTAAGGTTACACCAATCAACAAGAATGCACTTTTATGTAGAAATCCATGATTAAATTGAGTTTTCCTGACTAGTGATTTAAATCAATTTGAGTTAAATCAAATCCATCCTGTTTTATCTGGTATATTTTTAAAATCAAAATTCATATTCACTGACGGTCCACTGTCAGACAGTATGCTCACTCTGACCAGGAATGACAAACAAATTTACTATGTATTACATTAGTTCTGCCATAAGACCAGACAATAGAGAAATATTCTGGGCTAGGGTACAAACAATTCTGATGTATATGGTCACTGGAGGAGGAGAGGGGGAGTGCAATTTGGAGTCGTGGGTGCGAAGAATTTGAGAGCTCTTCCTTTAAAGAAGGAACATTTTTTTAAACTAAGATTCTCCTAGGATATAGTGTTTTCTTCCTTCATTTTGATATATACACATCAACAATTCAGTTACCTAGGGAAATGCAATACAATTTTAGGACAATGTGAATACATTTTAGATATTTATCCTTTGTTTTAATATAGTGTGTGTATACTGAGAATGCTGCCATTTGTATCTTATTCAGTTCAGGAAATCTGCCAAAAAAGTTATTTACATGGTGTCTTTGGCTTTTGATTTCCTCTTGGTGGCACATAGCAAAGAAACTTCTCAGAATTGCAATGTCAAATTATAATCAGTTTAATTAAATAACAAAAACTATTTAAAAATCAGAAAAAGAAAAAATGTAGCAAAACCCACACCCTCTTCACCTAACAAAAGA
Source organism: Gopherus flavomarginatus (assembly GCF_025201925.1). Lineage (NCBI taxonomy): Eukaryota > Metazoa > Chordata > Testudines > Testudinidae > Gopherus > Gopherus flavomarginatus. The sequence continues at coordinate 61,684,279 of NC_066619.1, forward strand.
ATCTAAAAAACTAATTTCATTTTTGTACTCTACAGTGTAAAACAAATTTAACATCATCAGCACTATAATTCTACAACACACAGGACACAGTTGTTGCTCTTTATTGTTACTATGGCTAACTAAATTATACCATTTAATGAGAATCATTTTAACTAGCAAATCATCATCTTTGGCAATATAAATTGCGAGTACAGTTAACCTCTTGATTTCTACATACAACAGTGATTTTGAAGAAACAAGACAGGCGAGCAGATATCTTTTATTGGAGAACTTCTGTTGGTGAGAGAGAAAAGCTTTCAAGCTTTAAAATGCCCAGTGAGGACAGAATCTGTGTAGATTTTAGCTGTTTTAGCACTAGCAAATCTCAACTGAGACTATGTGAACTGCCATTTTTTTCCAAACTTATAACTTCTTCAAAAGTTTTTCATGGGGATGGCAAAACGCACATCCTTGACACAAGAGCCAGCCTCAGACAAATTTCAAGTCCCTTCTTGAAAACATGAGATGCTAGAGCTTTCCAAGGGAAAGTTTGGCAGAATTTTTTTTAAACACTGAAAAAACATTTTTCTCCAACCCTCATTCTCAGAAGTTGTCTGAACTGTTTTGACTGAACATTTCCCAAGTTGTTCAACCTGAAGCAGACACTCAACATGGAAAATTTTAGTCTGAACAGTTAGTTTGGCAAAGTTGTAAGCAACTTAAAACGGGGTCTTACAATGGAAAGTGTTAGGCACCCTTAACAGGTGAGACAACCAGTCCCACCTACAATAATGCTATTTTCCCAGTTGTACACAAATTACTTAGGCTTCAGAACATTCCTATTGTCATTTTACTATAGAAAAATCATTTCCTTTTATCTTTTCAGAATACATGATTTTACAGGTGTTACAAGAGACAAAAAAAAAGTAGGTGTTCTTTCCCATCCAACTGAAGCTTAGATACCTTAGTTAGTTGCTTGGCATTATTGCCACTGTAGAAATGTAATGTCATTGCAAGAGATTTTTTTTATTTGCATGTAAATATACTCATCTCTGTAGAGTTATGGCATAAATAAGCCTACTTAGCACTTTTAACAATAAACAAGAACAAAACAGAAATTGGCTTAATCCTCTGCCTGTTTAAAATCAATGGCAAAACTCCAATGACTTCAAAAAGCACTGTATGCAGTGTTGTAGACATGTTGGGACCAACATGAGACACACAAGGTGGGGGAGGTAATGTCTTTTATTGGCCCAACTTCTGTTAGTGGGAGACAAGCTTTCAAGCTTGCACAGAGCTCTTCTTTAGGTCTGGGAAAGTTTGAAGGCCCTGGAGAACTGGATTCTATACCTGCATCTGCCATAGAGATCCTGTGTGATGCTAGATAGGTTATTTAAACCAAACTTTTCATAGGTGATCTCTAATTGTGTGCATGCCTCATTTTCTGGGTGCCTGGTTTGATACCCTGGGATCTGATTTGCAGAAGTGCTGAGCGCTCAAATGAAGTCAATGGGAACTGTGGTCTGAACATATGAAGTGCTAAATAATGCCATGAACACTGAAAAAATCAGGTCCTAGAGCTCTCATATTGGGCACCCTAAATGAGTGAACACATTTTACCTTGATCTTTCTGTGCCTCAGTTCTCCATCTGTAAAATGGGGATAACAATCTCTCGTGTCACAGGGCTGTTGGGGAAATACATGTGTGTGTTGGAAAAACATTTGGATACTACAGTGATGAGTGCCTTATAAAAGCCCATGAGGAAATTAATAAATCTGCTTTCAGAGCAGGGTTTGAATAGTGTGCAATTAAAAAGGCCTAGGGCCACCCACTGAACAACAAGGAGAAAAACAAAATGTTGAATAGTTGCTCATTAAATGAGTAGCATATACATTCAATGCACTGAATGAGGCATGGGTCTTGAAGAAAATAGTATGGAATCCTAGAGTTAGACTGCGTAATGCATACACGGAGGCAAACCATAATTCTGACATTCCCTAGCTTTTGAGTGTTTGACATGTTATGATTATACGAGGCAACTGAATATAGCATTCAGTCCTAGATACCAACAAGATGTTTAACAATATTTTGTACTTTAATATTAAGGATTCCTTATAAATCAGAGCTCTTTTTCTAGAGGATTTTTAATGAGAAAGTATATTCACAGAGGAATAAAGTGAGGAAGTTGACCTAATAAACAAACGATTTTTTGTGTGAGAGAGATAGTTGAAGCATGCAACCTCTCAGAAGAGATCCTCACAGGCCCCAAGATATGTAATGGACAGTCTGTTCTGTATATCTGATTTCTGACTGCCAGTGGTTTCTACTTGTCCCTTTGATCATTTTTTCCTTTTACCTTGAAAAACAAAAAAGGCAGAAGTACCATAATTAAGTCACCTTCAGCACCAATCAAGAGTTAAGAAGCAGGCTACAGTAATTTGCCCAATCATTTAATTACAGCAAAACTTGTCTTAAAGTGCAATTCTGCTCTGATTGTGTAAAAATGTCATGGTGGGACTGTTTGATTATTGTTCCTTAATGTCTTCCACATCAGATGTGCTCAGTTTTCAACTATAAAATTGTATTTTTTCCCCCTAACTACCAGCTATACAAACTCAACCTCATACTATATGTATTTCAAGCTGGGTTCTGTCCTTCTTATACATTATCACCAGTGATAAAGGTTCTTGAGTGCATGGCAATTCTTTTCCCCATTTAAGATTTTTTTCTAAATTGCTCAACTACATAAGGCCAGTTTCTTCAGGTCAAATTTTGATTGCCATGTGTGTCGCAATAATTGGGCCTTGTAGCAAGGTCAGTGTGGCTCCCCTCCTGCCCAGGAGAGGGCATGCCCCACCTAACACGTGAATGGGAGGGGCTAAGGAGTGGTGAGCCTGCCACCCAGAGGGTCAGGCGGCGACCCAGAAGCACAAAAGCCAGCCGTCAGAGCTCAGTTGGAGCCCAGCCACCGCCAGGAGCAGACCTGCCGCAGGGAGCTCATGACTGGGAAGCCGCTGGGACGCAGGGCAGTCACCCTGATTGGCCGGAGCTCCCCCGCGCCCGCTACTCAGAGGAGCTGCCGGAGCCTCCCCATCCCTGCTGTTACCCCAAGGAACCCCCAGAGCAAGCCTGGCCGGATTTCCCGGAGGAACTGCCGGACCTACCACCCAGCCCTGGCCGCGAGGAGCCCATGCTGTTGGACTTCCCGGGTGCTGACGCCACGGACCAGGTAGGCCCAGAGGGGGAAATTGGAAGTAGCCCGGGAGCAGCCAATCCCAGTCTGGCTGCAGACGTACCCGAGCCTATGTTAGTGTGTTTCGGTCAGGATCCCTACTGACTGTCAGCGATGATAGCTGCTACTAGGGCCTCGGGCTGGAACGCAGTGGAGTGGGAGGGCCTGCGTTCCCCCTGCCACTCTCCCAAGGGTGGCAGACTCCCTCTCTCCCTGGCCTGAGGAGACCATTAAGACTATTTGTTTGCTCGGCCCCTGCTGAAGGGCCTGAGCCCTAAACTGCTTGTTGCCCCGCCCTGAGCCAGGGCCTGGGCTTTATACACCTGAACTGCTGGTTGCCCCGCCCTGCCCAAGGGCCTGGGCTTCTAGAGTGTTTGTTTGCTCAGCCCTGAACCACAAGGGTCTGAGCTTGGTGACTCTGCTTTTGGTGCCCCACCTGGCCTCAAGGCGGGGCCCCCATTGACTTGGTATTGTTGCTCAGGGCTGAGGCAACGGGCCTGAGCTCCCAATTGACTTTGCATTGTCGCTCGGCCCTAAGGCAAAGGGCCTGAGCTTCCCCCTTGACTCTGTATTCTAGCTCAGCCCCGAATCCGAGTCCGGAACTTTGGACCTTTGTGTGTTTGTTGCCCCAGGACCTGCCTGGCCTGACCGCATGTAGCGAGCCGGTGTGGCTTCCCTCCGCCCCTCAGGGAGGGTTGAGCCCCAGTCACACACCTTTACAGGCCTACATTTTAACCTAATTGCAAGCTCAAGTAGTAAGAAGTGAGTGAAAGTTTATGAAGTGTCACAGTAACCCATGACAAATGTTGAAAGGTGCAAGAGCAAGACAGACTGAGTAAGTTAAACCAAAACAATAGAGACCTACTGATATAACTCAAGAATTGTCTTAAGATCATGCCAAGTAAACGAGGAAGTACTAGACCCAAAAAAAAATTAAAAAAAAAAAAAAAACACTCCATGAACCAGGAGTGCTGTGTATCAGATTTTAGGCTTAACTGGTGGCCAAAATAATGAAACAGGCTGTTCTGCCATCACTCCTCTTTTGGGGTCCTCAAAGAGACTTTGGGGGAAACAGATGATCACTGGCTGTTTGAAAGAAGCAGCAGCAGTGAGCTTCACCATGGCTACTATCCCCATTGTCTCCTGGGTCTCCAAACCTCCTTCATCCTAATCTGGAGGGATATCCTGATAAGACCTGGCCAGAGAGAGAGGGAGCCAGAGGTGCTGAAACTATGCATACTGGGGGTCCGGCAGCATCCCTGCTTGACATGGTTTCTATTATAGAGGGTTTACAGTTTTATTGAATGGCTTTCAGCACCTCACCAACCCACCTCCCCACACACACAAAAATTGTTCCAATGCCACTGGAGGGACCCAGATGACATCTTCACCTCCACAACTAATCCCAAATACCACCAGAGTATGAGACACTCTCCCCCTCCCATGTGTTCTTTTCCTTTGCTATCTCCTTCTGTCCAATCAAAGTTTGATTTAGCCAACCAAGACTACATATTTTTGCAACACTGTTGTAAGCCTGGGTGATCAAAAAGGCAGCGAAATGCAGTATCCCAAACCGTCCAATGCTAATACAAGTTTGCCGGATCTTGGCATGCTGATAAGACACTGTACTGTGCCTGTGTTCCCTCCCCACCCCAAACAGCAAGTGAAAGTCAGAGGCTGCATTTTCTACTTTTACTGTTCTTTTTATTCCTCGAGTGTGTCTCTCCCTTATTTTGTCTTCGAGGGAACAGGATAGGAGTTCAATAACAGCTCCAGCCCACCTCTAAAAACTTCTCTCAAAAGAACAGTTATCTTCAATACCAAAGACTCTCCAAGTTCTTCATCATCAGAAGCATGCACCCCACAGACCAGCACACATCAACTCAAAGCAGCAGCATACCCTGCCAGAACAGATGAAAATCCTGTAGACATCTCATTGCTGTGATCATCAGCACCCTCCCCATGACATACTTTCAAGGTCCATGGGCCTACACATGCCTGTCAAAACAAGTGTTGTACCTCATCCAGTGCACTAAATGCCCCCAAAACTATGTGGGTGAAACAAGACAGATTAATCACTGTGCTCTAAAATGAACTCAGAAAAATAATAAGACAAAAAACACTAACACCTGTGGGTGAACACTTTTCATAACCTATTAAACCCACCCTCTGCACAGGTGTTAACTGGCCACTTCACCATGGAGTGGCCTCTTACAATGTGTGTTAACTACTTATGCTAAACAATATGTTCCACCTTGTATTTAGCTGTGACAGGGAGTACCTTTCCCAGACCTGAAGAAGAGCTGTGTAAGCTCAAAAGGTAGTTTTATCCCTGGTCTACACTATGAGTTTAGGTCAAATTTAGCAGCGTTAGATTGATTTAACCCTGCACCCATCCACATGACGAAGCCATTTTTGTCAACTTAAAGGGCTCTTAAAATCGATTTCTGTACTCCTCCCCAATGAGGGGATTAGTGCTGAAATAGACCTTGCTGAGTCGAATTTGGGGTAGTGTGGATGCAAGTCAACAGTATTGGCCTCCGGAAGCTATCCCAGAGTCCTCCATTGTGACTGCTCTGGACAGCACTCAACTCAGATGCACTGGCCAGGTAGACAGGAAAAGCCTCGCGAACCTCTGAATTTCGTTTCCAAGGTCAACCACGAACACCCAGCAGACAAAGACAACGGCTAGCAGTCGTACTGCATCGTCTGCTGCCAAGAAGGCAAGGAGCTGCTGCTGTGTAGCAACACAGTACCGTGTCTGTCAACAGCACCCAGGAGACATACAGTGACTGTGAGCTGAGTGGGCTCCATGCTTGCCGTGGTACGTCATCTGCACGGGTAACCCAGGAAAAAGGTGAGAAATGTTTGCCGTTGCTTTCACAGAGGGAGGGGGCCTGACAACATGTACCCAAAATCACCCATGACAATGTTTTTGCCCCCATCAGGCATTGGGAGCTCAACCCCGCAATCCAATGGGCAGTGGAGACTGCAGGAACTGTGGGATAGCTACCCACAGTGCAACGCCCCGAAAGTCGACGCTAGCCTTGGTACTGTGGATGCCCTCCGCCGACTTAATGCACTTACTGGGGGGACACAATCAATTGTATAAAATCGATTTTAAAAAAAATCAACTTCTATAAAATCAACCCAATTTCATAGTGTAAACATACCCTTATTGTAACAGCTTCTGTGGGTGAAAGGAAGACCTTACCTCACCCACCATGTCTATCTAAATATCCTGACACCAACATGGCTATAACATGACCATTGCTATGCATATTTAAGCCAGTTGAGGATCTGATCTACTGATGAATTTAGTAATAAAAGCAGTTGATAACAGTAATAATTAATGTAATCAGGTCAGATGAGTTCCAGGGAGTTCTTTAACCTAGAGTGAATAGGAAGACGTCGTTACTTAAAATTCCAAAACAAAGAAAATTAGCTTTCATTCAACTGCTTCATAAAATTAAACTGCTCCATCTCATCTTTGCTCCTTCTCTGTCTGGCTCAACCATTTGAATGACTCAGAGAATTCCACAAAGACCACTGTGTAATTCAGGTCTGTCCACAGAAGTGATAAGAATGGAAATAGTTCATCCTGCAGTGAATCTGCAGGATGATAAAGGGAGAAATTTACTAAATAGGGGGTTGGTAATCTTCATCTACCTTAACCTGGTAGTATCACTCTTTGGAGGGCTATTGGAAGGCTGGATATTTTTGCTGTTCTTGTACTTCCTACCTGGTGATTCAGATTAATATCAAACATATACTTGCCATAAAAAGTAAGACCTAAAAAGAATTCACTATTTGTGCACCTATAGAGCAAGCATTGTTTTGAATAAAAAAAACATATTACAAACATTTTCATGTTACTGTTTATCAAGTGATATTTCTGACAGTTCTTAGCTTCAAAATGAGATGTGAAAAGCTGTCAGTGGAAACTCATTTCTGTTCCTTATACTTAGTGATACTGGTGTCAAAGCCAGTTTCCTAGCTTTTCGTACTTTTTCAACAAATACTTCTACCATCTTTAAGGCAAGATCCCTCCCACCTACAAGGAAAATTGCAACATACTTTAGACATCCATAGCACTATTAAGCTTTCTAAAAAGGACTTGCTCTCTCAAAGCAGTGGCAGACTCATGGCCTGAGAGAAAATGTATACCACATTAAGAAACTGATAAGGCAGCAAATTGATCATCATTGGACTCCTTCACAAAGCAAAAAACGCAAAAACAAAACACTCACCCCTGCCCCTAAACAATATAAATCCGCATCCAACCCAGTGTTTGGCAGGAAATGTTATATGTGGCAGTTCCTCCATAACTGCCTTCTAAAAGAGTTGGCTATCTTATCCAATCAAGACAATTGTTGCTTAGTCTTCATTCCACTGTTCATAACTATCTCACTGCTATCATACTTCCCAATCTATCAGACCCACCTGTTACCTCCACCTGCAAATTTGGATGAACACCTTTGGGCAGTGACCATCTTTTTGGTGTACACAGCACCTACTGCAATGGCATTTTAGCTTCCATGTTCTGTCACAATAATAAAATAATTGATTATTCCAGTTACTTCCTCTTTGACACACTTCTGACAAAGCCTCCTTAAACCATCCGCTAACCTGGAAGTTCACAAGAACAGGAAACTTGTTTGGTTATGTGAATTTTCTTTTTTATTTTTTGTAAAAGGATCCATAAATCTGGCCATCCCTATTAAAATGGGGATATTATTACAATATAGATCATCTGTATTTTGATGAGTTCAGAGATTCGTGACTGTAGCAGAATCTTGTATCCATTAGCCAAATCCATTTACTCTGAGTTGCATTTAACTGTAACACAAAGACTGGCTCTTGATCTGCAATCACCACCAAGCACATGATTTTACAAAAATGGAAGAGTAGGCTTATGCCCACAACAGAGCAGCGGTATTCAGACCTGTCTGATTGAATAGCCAAAGAATAGATGACCACCATAGAGATTAGTTATGTGGATCTGACAAAATTTGGACCCTCATTTCTAGATACATTTGAACTAAAAAAAAACCTGTTCAAATAATGCTACACCTTCAGTCCACCTAATGTCTCCTCCTTCTCTCCCCATTCCCCTACTTCCCTTCTTTTCCCATTTATGTATGCTTTTTCCAGTGTTATCACTTATCCCCACCTTAACATGTTATGTCTATGTAATATTCTCTGGTTTTGTATTGCCTCGTCTTGCAGTTTTTACAAATTGTAAAATTTTATTAGCGATTCTGTGAAGCGTGCAACATTTGGAAATATATACAGTAGAACTTCAGAGTTATGAGCACCTCAGAATGGTGGTTGTTTGTAACTCTGAAAAGTTTGTAACAGAACAAAACATTATGGTTGTTCTTTCAAAAGTTTACAATTTAACATTGACTTAATACTGCTTTGAAGCTTTACTATGCAGAAGAAAAATACTGCTTTTAACCATCTTAATTTAAAATGAAACAAGCACAAACAAATTTCCTTATTTTTTTAGACAACTCCTCCCCACCACCACCACCCCCATTAAAAAAAAAATAAAAGTACTCTACATTTAACAGTACTGTACTGAGGTTGGTTTTTTTTAAATCTCTACTGCTGCCTGATTGCATACTTCCAATTCCAAATGAGGTGTGTGCTTGACCGGCCAATTCATAAGTCTCATGTTCATAGCAAGCCATAAGTCATTCACTTTAGTATTTTTGTTGTTTTATGAAAATCAATTAAACAAAAATTGTCAGCCCAGCCAGCATGTTTATTACAAAAGTGAAGTCAACGGTCATGAGTAGTGCAGACATCCACTAACAATACACATTTTACAATTAAAGATAATTGGAATAGTTGAGTGGTCCTAGTGTCCATTACCAATATCAAAACCTAACTTTTTTTTTAAAAGAAAAAAGAAGTGTATTGTTTGTGTCATACCGTTGGAGAGGATGCTCCTGGAATACTAGACCTCTAGGGGACTCCCCCAGACTACAGAAATAATGTGTCTGAGGTTCACGACTCCTCAGCAGAGAGAGAGCTGATTAGCAACATTACCAGAACCAGAGTTTGGTTTTACTTTCGGTTTTGGCTGTGTTTGGTTCCTAAAAGGGAGAGAAGTGTCACAGCTCAGGACGACTTTTCTACCGTCCACATTCCTATCAAGGGAAGACTGAGTCCTTTGGGGATTTTGAAGATATTGAACGGTGTCATCTCAGCAGAGACCAGAAACCCAAGAAACTGAGCAGAGATTCAAAAGTCAGGCAATCAAGAAAACAGCATAACTACACAGTGGACTCCAGACCAGAGAGTCACAAAGACAGTCTGACCATCCTTGGTGTAGATACACTGTAAAAAATATCCTTGTTTATTTGCTGTTTTGCTTTAAGCCTGCCTTCAGAGCTGCACCACCCATTGAAGACTGACCCTAATCTATTTACTGTTTTCCTAGGAAGGCACTGGGAGAAAGCACAAAGTGGTTTGTACTGGCTATACATGTTGGGAGGGGTATAATTCACATATTGTTGGTTTTGGCTAGCCTGATCCTCCCCCCCCATAGCGGGGTGGTCGCCCGCTGCTGCCCTGATGGGCTTAGAGCAGCCCAGCAGAGGGCTGTGGCTAGGGCAAGCAGCTCCCAGGCTGATTGGGGAAGTAGGGACAGCTGGGAGCCGTCCCCTATAAAAGGCTTTCAGCCAGGAGCACAGAGTCTCTCTCTGCCTTGGGGGGGGGGGGCGGCTTGGCTGCTGGGAAGTTCAGAGTGCCTAGAGTGAGGCAGGGCTGGGGAAAAGCCAGAAGGGCTCGCAACTCCCCAGGCTGCAGGGCCTTGTCCAAGGCCCCATAGAGGCACTGGGTTGCAGAGAAAGGCAGCAGGTCCAGACCCAACCTTGCCTACGATGAGTGGCTTATACTGCAGTCTGCCCCAGGGCTGCAGAGGCAAGTAGGTAACTGGCAGCAGCCTATGACTGAGGCAAGGTAGGGATGGGGGTGGCGGTTCCCCTGAGTGGGGAGATGCTAAGACTGCAGCGGTATTACCAGGGGGCAGCACCCCAAAACACAAGGGGCAACAGGTCCTGGGAGGGACATGGGGGCCAGCGGCAGCATGACACTACAGAGGGAGCTCCAGAGGCTTGAAGAGCTACTTCCCAAGATGACCAGCAGGAGGCACTACAGGGGTGAGTCTTGCACGCAGATACCCCCACACATACCCTTAGTTCCCCATACCTAATAAAGTCCCAGTTAGTGTTTTATTACTGTGGAAATGATAGTCAGAGCACACAAAAGCTGATACTCATTTGTAACAGACCGGGTGTTAGATATTTTCCCAGTCTTCTCTGCATTAGGCAGGACTTCCTCGGATGGAGGCACCAGGCACCCTTATAGGCGTACTCAGGAGCCATACCCCAGAGGAGAAAAGGGAGAAGACTATAGCCATGCCTTAAAAGGTGGGGTTACATTTATTTTTCAAATAGTGAAATAAAAGCTATCATTGTGGAAAGCTATCGTTTTTCTAAATGCTTACTGCTTTGATACAGATATTAGAATGCAGGGGTAATATATGTTATTTGAATTGAGAGAGCCTAGTTCCAAGTCACTAAAAAGGTGAAGAACTGATTGACTATTTAATAATTACAAGTCACTACTTTGTTTGTTAAACATGAGAGATACCTTCATGCTTATTATCATAATTTGCCTAATAACCTTGCATTTCACAAAATCATAAGCTACACAAAACTACCAATAAAGTGATGCATCATTTTTTCCCACGTGGAAAAAGTTAGAGGAAGCATTTAATTTTATTAAATGATTTGTTAGACACCACAGCAGCACTGAAGCACAAATGCAATACTTTAATGTATTTTAGCCTTTAGGCATTTCTTCCATTATAGTCCATGGAGCAGCACATACAAAAACCAAGTATTACTTACAGCAGATTGGTCCTTTCTAATGTAGAAAGAAAAACTTGTGTATTTATCCCCTATGGATTAACAGGAATACTACACAGTTCCTGCACATCTAATGGGGTGTCATGATCATTTTTCATCGAAGTAGGATAGGAAGGGAAACTACTGGGCTTTTTCCATCTGGGTGGCAATTAAGTTTGTGTTAACCTGGATGCCAGTCCCACAAAACTAAGATCCATTCGGAAAAGCAATTTCTCTGAGACAGCACATAGTAGAACAAGAGCTTAATTACGTTTGCATTACTTATGCACCAACAAAATAAATATCTAGAAAGTCACACACTGGCTGTGCGTGTTCAGCAATTTGAGCAGGTGTATGCATATCCTCAACACTGTCAACATAGCATCTTTGCAATTCTTTTTATCAGATACCCTCAGTCTTTATAGACAAAATATTTGTTAATGGTAAACTGGTAAGCACAACTGCAGATTCCCACTAGATATGAAGACAACCCAACAAATTCTAGTTTATTAATATTATGCAACAAATAACCCATACCTGGAATTTCACATCCAGTCATCTAGCCACCTAATGCCATATCAATAAATAGCAGCAAACAGAGTGAGTTAATGAGATGTAAAGAATGGTCCTGACCTTTGTGAAGATAAGCATCCTGTGATTCTAGCCTCTCAGTAGCTGATACATGGAGTGGCACTACTTTTAAAGAAAGATGTCTGCCGGCAATCACATTTATTCATGCAGGCATAGCACAATAACCAGCAACACTGAAGATGGGCCAAGCTAGTTTCTAATTATCAAAAGCTTCAGATGAAGGTTGAGTATTCAAGATCAAGACTGTAAATTATAATTACAATAAGAAATTACAGCTTGAGGCATCATTTTGCACATTAAAAGTAAAACATGTTTCATAATTCACAACCAGTGGCCCAAGACTCAGTTTGCAATAAACTGTTGGTTACTCAATTTCCAGCTTTCACACTGAGTACTGAGGCCATGCACAAGACCTAAAAGTATTTGCTTTGAAAAGGCATGACCCTCCCACAATCTTAAGCCCAATAATAATACTTTTAACAGCTAATAAACTTCATATTTTTCAAATAAACTCACATGTCATGATACTGACCTGCTACTAACCAACTCAGTCAACACCACTGTCTATCCTTTTCTCTGCCACACCTCAAAGTGCTAAATATTTAATCATGCACTAAAATTATAGCTACAAACCATTTCCTTCTCTGATGAATTCTTAAAGCCAAATTAAGGCTAACTCAGCATCAATGCCCTACAGGGTAGAGATGACACCCTTCCTTTCTCCTCCCTCCTTCCCAAAAGCACCGTGCAAACAGAAGACATAATTTGGCTGCAGGCTCTGAGAAGAAACAGGGCATACTGCCTAACAACCTCTGAAGGTTTTGTCTAATCATAGCCCATTCCCACTGCAGACTAATTACACCTGTTGTACATTCAAAGCAAATCCCACATAAGAACATGCTTGCTAACATATTCTGAAGACACCATTGCTAGGATGGTGCACTTATTCCACTTTCTCCTCCCCGAGAGCAGCTCTGTCTCAATGGCCTACATATGTATTTTTTTTGTAAAATACAATTTTTTAAATTATTTCTAAACTGTATTTTCTTAGTTTTCAAACAAACAAGATCAAGTCAAAGTTATAAAAGTTAAAATTTAACATTCTAGTGAAAACAAAGCAGTTGCATTTTGCGAGTAGTTTTAAATGTTACATTATACGAGTGTTGCAATTCGCGAGGTTGCATTTTGCGAGTATTTACTGCAATGTGAATTATAATAATGTAATATGTGATTTTGATTTAAGTTTGTTCTTTAAATTTTTATTTGTATATGTTCTAAAAGAATAAATGTTTTCTTTTCCTGTTCCAGGTTTCATTTGTATACCAGGATGGGCATATATGTGGTTTTTTTATGCACATTAATACAAATCCCATGTAAAGATTTTTAGCCGGTCCGCCTGCTGGGAGGCCCAAAATTTTTTTTTCACCGGAGCCCAAACCTGCTCTTGATGGCCCTGCATTCAAGTGTACTAGCCAAAAGCTTTAAATAAATTCATTGTTACTAGGTGATTCTGTAGCCAACAGTGGATTCTGGGAGTACAGAACTGCAGGCTGCATTATGTAGTCTATTACTACTAATAGGTCTGTAGTGTGGCAGAATCCTAACCCCAGTAAAAAAGGTGTCACAAGTCATTGACACCAGGACAAACAGAGGTCAAAACCATTTTACTTAAGCTATTCTTACAGAATCAGGTCTCTACATTCCAGGGCAGATTTTGGCCTCTAATAATTTGAGAGCATTAACCACCTTTTTAGACAGATATTTCTGTGCCCTTTTATGGGCCACCTGGATGACTTTCATTTGTCCCCTGAAGTGTTTTTATATATTTTAATTATTTTAGTAAATAATTGTTGTTAGCACACTTCAGTGACAGCATTTCTTATTGACAAGGTTCAGCATTTGTGGGCTTTTGGGAATGTCCAAGTTTTAAGGAGTGATTAGAAAGGAGAGAGCAAGCATTTGCTATACCACAATAAAGAGGTCATTCCAGGTGTAGGGGGTGGCATGAAAGAGGAACAAAAAAAGAGTCAGAAGAGACATAAATATGGTGCATTGTGCCCCTGCAAAATGGTATGTATTCTATTTAAGCCATCAGAGTTTCTACATGACACTTCTCATTTTTCCAATCTTGATCAAATATTAACATTGCTGTCTGAGAGCAAAACCATAAGTAAGCTCTTTTTTGGTCTTATGTGACTGACAGACATTACATTAAAAAGAAAGCTCAAAATAGCTGAACTATAGATTAAATGACCTACTAAAGAATGAATTCTACAATTTTCTGAATGCAGAGAACACAGTGGAAGTTTTTTTGAAAAGATAGCAGACCTTCCTGTCAAAGGCATTTACACCTGATGTGTTATCTGCAGTTCTGCATGGAGGGCTGATGCACTAGCATGCCCCCCATCTTCACACCAAATGTGTCATCTGCGCAAAAGAACTGTGTAGCCAGCCACCATATGTTCCCAGTTTACGTGCCAGGCAAAACAAGCATTTAATACTGAAATGAATCATCATTTTGCATAGCTGTACAAATCCTACAAGGAAACTACTGGCATTGTGAGAACCCCCATCAGAACAATATTCTTGTGTCTACACACATCTACATTATTAGAATGTTCCCATTGTTATTCTGCATTAAGTAATCTCATGAAGCTGTACTACAGTACCTGAATCTTTAACATTAGCAGTGTGATAATTTCAAAAGACTTATCTGCTACCATGCAGCTGGAATTTGCATTGTTAATTTAAAAAAAAAAACAAAAACAAAAACACACCACACACACACAACCCACACCCCTCTTAGACTTGGTGTCTTCATCAAGATTATAGTTCTAAGATAGTGTTTCCACAATTCTTTTGTATGCTCTAGAAAGATGCAACATCATGCATATCCATTCTCTTCACACCTGCCAATTTCCATGGTATACCAATGTTATTTTCATAAACGCACAGTGTAATACTCAAGAAACAGAGCTCACCCCATGACATCTTGAGACTCAAATAGCGTATATTTTAATATCAACTGGGTACAAAACAAGAGAAGCAAAACAAGGATCAAATGTTCATAGCTCTTTATAATTTTAATAAAAGTAATTAATTGTAATCACACATTTCTTGCAGAGGAAGTTCTCAGCCAAGCAAAAGAGGGAGAACAAACTCCACACTGGTACAGAAATAGCAGAAAGCAGAAGGAAGAAGTGCCATTTCTTCCTCCTGCTCCCAGATTCTTAGGATCATCCCCTTTAATTTCCATAGGCTCTCCTGCTGTGGGCTCCCTTTCTGCTGTGTTTGTATGGGTATTGGTATTGATAAAGTCTAATTGACTAACTTTCTTTCTTTCCCTATCCACATTCTAAATTACTATATTATTCCATTTTTCTGACCATACCCCAGACAAAAGTAGAAAGCCATCCTTTATTTTTTCCTGCCTAGAAAGTAGCTTGTTTGGTCCTTGAGAATTTAGAGCTGTTTCTTTGGTAGAATCACAAACTCCTTAGCTAGTGCTCAAATTACAGTATGAGCAGAATTCCAAACTTCTGGGGGAAAAAAGCAATCTAGGAATCTCTTAAAAGGACTTTTATTACTGAATGATGCAGAAAATACTCCTGAGGGAATTCTGCACCAAAAAATTACGAATTCAGCAAATTGTCAAAATATTATATAATCATACCAGTTTCAATTATTTTGGAAATTTATTTCAAAATACCTGCCAGCAAGTATGTCTGAAACAATACAGGCACACATTAACATTCTCTCAGGTGTAGAGAGTTAAAGACACCCTATAACAGAGGTTCTCAAACTGTGGTCCACAGATCACCAGTGGTCCATGAGCTCCATTCAGGTGATCCGCGGATAGTTCCCTCTGAGGGCTGGTCTACACTAGGAGGCGGGATCAGTCTAAGATATGCAACTTCAACTATGTGAATAACGCAGCTGAAGTCGAAGTATCTTAGATCGAGTTACCTACCATCCTCACGGCGCGGGATCGATGTCCGTGGCTCCCCGTCGACTCTGCTACTGCCATTCGCATTGGTGGAGTTCCGGAGTCAACAGGAGCGCGTTCGGGGATCGATATATCGCGTCTCATCTAGATGCGATAAATCGATCCCTGAGAAATAGATTGCTACGCACCTATATGGCCGGTAATGAAGACGTACCCTGAGGTGCATGCCTGGGCAGCCGTACACACCTCACCTAATTAGTGGAGCCGCGCATTAATTAGGTGCCTGGACTCTGAAGAAGATGCACATGTTAGGTGAGGTGGTGGCCTCGGGGGAGAGGGGGGAATTTGGGACATGCAGGGCTGCAGCAGCCAGAGAAAGAGGCGACTTTCCCCAGCTCTAGGTCTGCAGGTGCCGGGGAGATAAGGGCCCTCCTTCCCAGTCTCAGCTTGGGGGCTGCTGCAGTGAGGAAGACCCACCTCCTTCCCAGTCCCAGCTCAGGGGCTGCCGCAGCAGCGGAAAAGGTAAGAATTAGAAAGTTAAGACTACTGATATTAAAATAGGAAGTGTTTGCTTTTATTTGTAGAACAAAATAAGTTTTTATATAGGTCTTATATCCAAAGTTCTTTACAATAGTTAGCAAATGGTAGAAAGAACATTTGGAAAGATCATTAAGTGGTCCGCTGAGACTCTCAGCAAGTTTCAATTGGTCCGCAAAAAAAAAAAAGTTTTAGAACCACTGCCCTACAACAACCCATTTCCTGTTTCTCTGTCCCCTCCCCTCCAGAGCCCAACTGGAGAGGGCTCAGAGACTCACACCCTTCTCCACCCACCCCACCCCGCCCCCCCCCCCCCCCCAAGCCCAGCCGTGGGTTTCTGAGCCCAGCACTCAGGTGCTTGTGTGAACACGACCAATCCATACTAGAATCACGATTCAAGCAGTTTGATTTATCAAACAGCTGGTGATTCAGACATGCTCACAGAAGCCAGAGATAGCCAGAAAACTAGTGCTTTATGGCAGCGATTCTCAAAGTTCATTGCACCATAATCCCCTTCTTACGAACATTGCTACACAACCCCAGGAAGGGGGACCAAAGCCTGAGCCCTCCTGAGCCTTGCTGCCCCAGGCAGGGGAGAGCAGAGCCAGAGCCTCACCACCTCAGGGAGAGGGGGCAAAGCCAAAGCCCAAGGGCTTCAGTTCCAGGTGGGGGGAGCCTATAACCTGAGCCCCACTGCCCGGGGCTATGGCTCCAGGCGGTGGAACTTGGGCTTCAGCAAGTCTAATTCCAGCCCTAGTGATCCTATTAAAACATAGTCATGGCCCACTTTGGGGTTCTGACCCACAGTTTGAGAACTGTGGCCTTAGGATAATACTTTTATAGAAAAGCTTAAGGAAGACTAATCTAGTTTTGAGCTGAATGTCTTAATTGGATACAGTGTTGTAGCCATGTTGGTCCAAAGATATTAGACACACAAGCTGGGTGACCTAAAGGAAAGCTCTTTGGAACTTAAAAGCTTGTCTCTCTCACAACCACACATTGGTCCAATAAAAGATATTAACTCACCCACCTTGTCCCCGTAGTTGGATATACTGTAATATGAGCTTATGCAAGTATTTTTGTGTTTGTTTAAGGTTTCAAAACACTTAATATTTTTCTGAATCAAAAGAATCAAACTGGTGGGGAAAAAAAATCTAGCAGAATCTCTGATGAGTTATAGGTTTGTAAAATAACAAAATTGATTATACTGATTATAGAGCAGGATTTCCCTGTCCTGCTCTATAGTTAAGGCTGAAGCCATCTTTGCAGTATATGCCAAATGTTCAACCCTCCTTTGAATTTCTCCAACCAACCAACCCCCCAGAAATTGTACATGTCACATCTCATGTCTCATCCCAGCATACCACTATTTTTTCTTTTAGGGATGGGGACAAGACATCAAAGAGATTTTTCAAGTTCCAGTGTATACAAATATCCTAATCATACTTAGCTCATTAAACCAAACTCCAAATTCATTTTGTGGGCCTTGCTCAGGAAAATTTAGTCTTGTTTTCTTTAAACAGGGAGAAGATGTTAATGGGAAAGTTACAAAGACATGAAGATTTGGTTTTACATGTACCTGAAGCAAAGTTTAGAACATTAACAATATAAGTTCTCATAAATAAGATGACCTACTGCTTCTGCTGCCTCCAGGCTTTGTTATAGCAGCAGCTAGTCTGAACCCTAGGTAGGTGATGTAAAATATGGGGAAGTATGGAGGGCCTGAACTCTTAAAAAAAAAAAAAGAAGGGGGAGGGTAAGGGAATATAATGAGGAGGGCAGATGACCAGGAAGAACATCTACTGAAGGGAAGGAAGGAGGTGAACATAAAGTTGTACTCTGATCTTAGAATGGGAGGAAAGGTCAGGGTGAGGATGCATGGAAGGGATGGTCACCTGACATAGCATGAAGATGGTGTGGATGTTTGAGGAGCACAAAAGAAGAAGCGTAAGAGGCTCCAAGCAGTTTCAGGGAAATGTGATCAGAATGGCAGGGATGCAGGGGACCAGAGTGGTACGATGAACAAGGGTGTTCAGGGGACTAGGTTGGTCACAAAGTTGGAGCAAGGGCATAGAAGGCATGGAAAGACGATGCAAAGAACCAGATAGGTACAGAGCAGGACAGGGAAAGTCGCTCTTTCTGAGCTAGCATTTTGTTTGCTAATCCATACACATTCTTTCCTCTGACATAGGATTGAGATAGTATTTTTACATTTAATACTGCTTCTAAGAATTTAGATTCAACAGAATATTAAAAGCATGCATTTTGTTAGAAGAGTATTAGCATACCAAGTGCAAAGTGGGGGTTTAATTTATTTTTTAATATTAACTTTTATATCTCATCTTAATGCATATCAGATCAATTCAATGGTGAAATGTCATCTATAATAATGGGCAGTACTGGTCAATGCACAAATGATACTGCACAACTAGAGGAGGTTCAGGGAAAGAAATTAATAAAAAGGTGACATGATAAAAGTACTGGTATATAAAATAATTAATGGTATAGAACAGGCAGACTGGGAATTTCTGTTCTCATTCTCATCAACACAAAAACAAGGGAACAGTCAATTAAATTTTAAAAAGGTAGCAAGTTCAAAATTGATAAGGGTAACATACATAACTAGTTAGACTCGTAGCTTCAACAACTGTCTGTGGTAAAGTAAAATCAATAACTTTTGAATGCCCTATCCAATAGATTTCAAATTTTCCAGGAATATGGTAGGCATCAGTGGGAAGAACCCAATTGATTTTGGTGAAAATTGGAAAACCAGAAAAGGAAAATGGGGGACATGTGCAGCCTCTGGCTTTTAGTTAGCAGTCCCAGCAGCTTCAACTGCATCTACAAAGATATGTCTACACTGCAGCTGGGAGTGTGACTCTGAGCACCAGTAGACAGACTTGCACTAGTTCCACTTGAGCAAACATGCTAAAAAAAAATAGTGTGGATGTTGCAGCCTGGGGCCAGCGGCTCAGGCTAGCCACCAGACTCCAAACTTACCTGACCACTTGGATCTGAGCTGTAGTGGCTATCCCAAGCCACAGGCCATACCTTAACATCCACAGTGCTGTTTTTAGTGTTCTATCTTAAGTCTGGGCTGGGAAGCACACTCCAAGCTACTGTGCAGACATACTCAAATTGTCTATAGACAAACTAATCTGATTGTGTAGCCATTAACACCTTCCAACACAACATTATCCCCCAGGTCATCTCAGTTTAACACACTGAATTCCTTATCTCCTAGACAAAAAATAATGGAGGGAAAGGGGGATAATGGGGCAATAGGAGAGCATGCAGAGTGCCTGAAACAGAGGGAAGGTGGCACACAGGGAGTTTGGGACAGGAGAATGGAAGAGCCCCTGGTGCAAGCAATGAATTCAGCCTACAGAAGCAACAGAGCATGCAACCCCCTAGTCATAATTAATTATAAAATATTTGGAAGGGATGGTAAACATTGCTTAACTATCATCAATAAAGATGATACCTAATGGAGCGGTGGGGGCAGATTATCTCATATCTGCTTACTATAGAGTTCTTACACCTTCCTCCAAAGCATCTGGTTCTGGCCACTGTTAAACAGAATACTGGACATTGGGTTTGATCCACTATAGCAATTCCTACATTCCTTTGTCGATAGCAGCTTTGGGAGAGCTCTATTTCTTAAGTATGCAATTCTAATAGTTATAATGCAGAAGAGTAGCACAGAGCTACATCTTATTGGCTGGTATAAGGGACAGCTCATTGCTATGCTAAAAATTCAGCAGTCACCACGACTAGACACCCGGCTATTATACATTGTAATCAATTTGGCAGATAAAGGCTTCCACTTATAAGAAAGACATCATGGAATGCCCAGCAGCTATCAAATGAGAACACCATTTCAAGTATAAATCATGCTACTCTTAAAGACAGAGCAAGAATTCAATTACAAGTTCAAAACAGTGGTTCTAAACGATCGAATTAAAAAGTATAAAGCACCAAATGATTGCCAGCCAGCCAGAGGGACAAAGTGGGTGGGATAATATCTTTTATTGGACCAACTTCTATTGGTAAAACTGACAAGCTTTCAAGCTACACAGAGCTCTTCTTCAGATCCAGTCATCATTTCAACTGACTGGAAGATTCAGGACACTGCTTCTCCTCCTTTACTGAAGCTAATGTTAATGCACCATTCATTCATCACTCTTCCTAGGAAAATTAATTTAAAAGAGCATAGTGTGGATTTAGTACCACTATAAAAAAATAACATTGAAAATCATGTTATAATGGATATTCCAAGTGCTCCCAAATCCAATTTTATATTACAAAATGTCATTCTATAGGATAGCATTAGTGTGGCTGAAGGAACCATCTTTGAACAAATCAAAGGCTTCTGATATAAACTGTTTTAATAACACGTCAAGAACAAATATTGGAGCACAATTAAATGAACAAAAGTCTGTATGTATTTTAAATTTAACCAACAAAATATCTGTAAAGCTGATTTAAAAGAATCAGATCTGTTGGATGGGATGCAATATTACCAACCCCAAAAGTTTAAAAATCAAATCAGACTCCAAGAAGATTATGATATTGACTCAGAAGTCCTCAGATTTTAACAGACAGGTTATATTGTGTTATTTTGGTTTGTCCTTTGGTTTTTGAATCCCCCTTGTGATCTTACATGTGCATGCATGGGGGAGGGCAGGGCAGACATCTGGGGCACTTCTGGCCAGTCACAGGCTTGCTCACTGATTGCCTTAAGGTGTGGTGCCTCCAGCTTCTCCCCAAACCCAAAACTTCTAATTAATTCTGGCCCCAGCCCCAGATCTACCTATTTCCAAGCCCATCACTTAATTATGCATTTCATTGAGCCCACCACTCCCCCATCCCACCCCAACCAGTTTCCCTCCTTCCATCCCACATCTGTCCTTGCTCCTACAAGAATTCTTTGCTCCTTCTCCCAGGCCCAAGGGGCAGTTGCAGCAGCATCCCTTCTCAGGCTTGAAGGGGGGACAGTTACAGGGGCTGCACACCCTCTCCCTTCTCTGTCCCTGAAACATCAGGCCTGGGAAAGGAGAAGGAGAGAACAGACTAGCCCATTATGCACAGGAGGGGTGTGGGTAAGGAGGGAGCAGAGCTGCTGGGCTCTTTCTGCTCTCTCCTCCCCTCATGTCAGAATGGTATAAGCTACTCTCTACCCTCTGGCCTCTACCCAAAAAATCCTGCCAACTCTCATGAGAGAAAATTGTGTCTGTCCTCTGCAGCAGATGGCTGCTCTTCCCAGGAGGTGTGGAAGTGGAGAAGGCATCAAAGCACACGGGGCTTTCCCCTGTGATGGGATGGAAACTGGGGGAGGTGAGAAAGCGGGAGGAGTTGGCTGGAGCTGCTCACCTGACATGGAGACTGGCCCAAGCAGGGCCCAAAGTCATGAGAGCTGGTAACATTATGAATGAGTTAAATGATTGGACTGGACCATAGAGCCTTTCACCTCTAGCAAATCTGTTAAATACTGGCCCAGCTAAGTAGTAAACAAAACTAAGTGGGGCAAGGAGATTGTTCCTTAGCTGATGCTGAAGGCACATTGAGGTAGTGTTGGAAAGTTTGCACTGCTATTATATCACTCCGTGGATCAACAGGACACTTAATTCTCAGGGGCTATTAAGTTTTAGGATTAGTCATTCCTAATGGGAGCCTTACATGAAAGCTAAAATATTCATTACGTTGTTTTAGAAGAATCCCATAACCAACACTTCTCCAGAAAATTTCAAATATTAGGAGGCAACTAATAATGAATTCTTGTTTTAAGGCATACACACAGTGAAAGCTGTAAGATAATGAGCAAAAAACCCTTCAGACTTTGTTGTGTACTCCTTTGAGCCAAGCATTTTTACTATTGTGATGAAAAGATAGCTACAGTATGTAGTATCATGGATGTGTGAAAATGCTTGTAAATAGTTTAAAAAAAAAAAAAAAAGCCTTACTATATTTTGCATGAAGATATGCCTTTTTGTTAACAGCATTATTTCCTGTCATAGCAAAGCAAAAAAAAAAAAAAAAAAAAGATCTAAAAGGATACAAATCACTGTCAGCAGACCTAAGTTACATCCTAACATGGTACTCAGCTAGTCTTAAGGGTGGACTCTACAAAGAAGTTAAGAGCCTAAATTGCTCTATGGATTCTACCTTTAGTTCCTACCTAAAGGAATCCACAAAATTGGGTTTTTGAAGAATCATTCAAAGTCTGAATAAACAAACAGCGTGTGCATGCTCAGTAACATGCGGTGTATAATCTAGATATAGAAATCTGCAGCCATACCACTTTGTGTTATTAGTGAGAGATCTGATGGGCTATGAGAAGCATGATGGTTACGGTACTTGGATGGTATTGGGAAATTGCTAATAAATACCCACTTGCTGCAGGAAGTGATGTGAGTTAGTAGGTGACACTCTTCCCCTTGACTTTCCATACTGAAGTGTTTTTTGCACTATTACAAGGTACTGTGCAGCTGGCAGTGCCATTTTCTGGCTAAGATGTAAACAAAACAGACCATTTGTAAACTTATGTGTTTAAAGATCTCTCTGACTTCATAAGAGATAGGGTGTTACCCCTGTCCTCACTAAATGCCAAATCAAGTAATTGCATTTGGCCTATCTAGAATTCACTCTACATTTTAATTTGGGTATAGGATGCTTCTAAAATATTTGAGACTGATTCTTCTCTCCCAGCTATGTGAAATTAGTGCAACTCCAACTCCTGCTTTACATTGATATGAGAGAGAGAATCAGACCCCTGGCTATATTCCAACTCACAGCAGAATGCATTTCTGTGGCAGGTGAAGTGATCCTTTTATGTATTTCCCAAGGCGATGAGACTTTAATCGATGAACATTTGTAAAGTACTACAAGATCCCTGGATGAAAAGTACTAGTGGAATACAAATTAGACTATTACCCTTTCAGTATATTTTGCTATTTAACTCGCAGTCTGATGTTAAAAACAGTACTCCAAAAAAAATTTTTAATACATTTTTCTAGCAGCACTGTTACTGAATTTACACCACGATGCATAGTAAAGTATTTGCAAAGAGTTATGCAAGCCCCTGCCAGGCATCATTAGATGTTATGAGGCCAGTTCAATACTGTCCAAAGGTTTTGTTTAAAATAAAGTGACTAGCTCAAGCCACTTCCTAAAAATCTTATCCTATCACCCCAGGCCAGGTTTTAAGAATTTAAAGTTTTCACTGGTTTAATTTGGGCTCCTGAACCAAACATATTCCACCAAGATGATTCTATCCACAGACTATATCTTTCACAATTTCTGTCCATTTCATAAATACATGATGTATGTAAATGTAACACCCTTTTCTAAAAGAACGCCAACACAAAACACCATGCAGAAGTGAGTGGGGGAATAATTATAATTTGTGTAGTCACAAGTCTGTCACAGCCATAAGTACTGGAACTATGGGTGCTTTCACACCCCCTGGCTTGAAGTGGTTTCCATTATATAAAGGGTTTACAGTTTGATTCAATAGCTCTCAGCACACACAACCCACTATAAAAATTGTTCTAGCATCCCTGGTCACAGCTAGATTTCCCTCTCTCTTTATAGAGAATGCAAATAACTACTTTTATTTTTAAAGCTTATAACATTGGGGACTTACTATTATTTAATTAAAATAGTCTAATCCATAACATTATATAAGTCACTGAGGTCTGGAATCAGTAACAAAATTAGAACTTAAGAGACAAATTCTGTCCTCAGATGTGCATATAGAGGCAGGGCCAGCTCCAGCTTTTTTGCCACCCCAAGCTGTGAAGAGAAAAAAAAAAGCCGCCATCAGCGGCACTTTGGCGATTTGGGACTGAGGGACCTGCTGCCGAAGACCTGCACGTGACGCCCCCTTC
The DNA here is from genome assembly GCF_025201925.1 of Gopherus flavomarginatus. NCBI lineage: Eukaryota > Metazoa > Chordata > Testudines > Testudinidae > Gopherus > Gopherus flavomarginatus. The sequence continues at coordinate 61,708,376 of NC_066619.1, forward strand.
CATGGGCCGCCCCAAGCACCAGCTTGCTGCGCTGGTTCCTGGAGCCGGCCCTGCATAGACGTCTCACTGAAGCCTTGTGGAGCTCCACAGAAATGCATCCCAGGGCAAAATCTAGTATTTGTTAGTACACTGTGCCATACCACAAAACAAAATAGTTAATTTAGGAGTACTTAATGAAGCTGTATGATTCATAGATTCCATGGATAGAAGGGACCATTGTGATCACTAGTCTGACCTCCTTTACAAAACACAGGCTACAGAATTTCCCCAAAATAATTCCAAGGTAAGATCTTCTATAAAAGCCTCCAGTCCTGACTTAATTGTCAGTGAAGCAGAATCCACCATGACCCTTGGTAATCTGTTGTAATGGTCAATTACTCACTATTAAATATTTACCCCTTATTTTCAGCCCAAATTTGTCTAATTTCAGCTTCCAGCCAGTGGACCCTGTTGCACCTTTCTCGGACAGATTGAAGACCTCATAATTAAATATTTGTTCCCCATGTAGGTACTTACAGACTAATCAACTCTTCCCTTAACCCTGTCTTTGTTAAGCTAAATAGATTGAGCTCTTTAAAACTATCACGATAAGGAATGCTTTCTAATCATTCTCATGGCTCTTTTCCAAACTCTCTCCAATTTATCACCATCCTTCTTCAATTGTGAGCAGCAGAGCTGGACACAATATTCCAGCAGCACATTAAGGTGCGCCAAATACAGAGGTAAAATAACTTCTCTATTCCTGCTCAAGAATCCCTTGTTTATGCATCCAAAGATTATATTGGATCTTTTGGCCAGCATCACACAGCGCTCATATTCAGCTAATATCCACTTTTCCCCCTAAATCTTTTTCAGAGTCACAAAATGGAAGATTCTATCCTGTGAAAGAGTAAGTATGCCCGACATTCTTTGTTCCCAGATGTATTAAAATACAGCTTGCTTCCGCCCCACTTATCAGGTGATCCAGATCACTATCAGTTGACTTGTCTTCTTCCTCATTTACCATTCCAATTATTGTGTCATCTGCAAACTTTATCAGTGATAATTTTAGGTTTTCTTACAGGTCATTGATAAAGTGTTTGAGAGTCGAGCCAAGAACCAATCCCTGTAGGACCCCACTAGAGACATAGTCCATTTTAAAAACTGTGTGTGCTGACATTTTTAAGTGCTAAAAAACACTTTTCTTTGCAATGAAATGATAGCCAGAGATGATTCCTACTTAGAGTTCTAACAACTTTTCTATACGCACTTCACCATAATGGCAGTGTAGGCTGCTGCCTTGTCTCCCCCAGCCCAGGAGGGAAACACACCACAACCTGAGTCTGGATGAGGTCCTTTTCCTCAGGGCTTCATTTATGGGTGCCATAACGGTCTTCAGCAAAAAAACAAAAACACACCACAACAAAAACAGTTCAATAGCTAAACCATTTCACTGGCACACGTCTTCCTTGTTGGACCCTTACTACTCCTGGCAGTTTTCCCCAGTCCTCCCACAGGCAACATACTGGGACACCTGCTATTTAAGGACTTATGCATTCCAGAACTTAACCCAAAATCCAGCGTGCTTCCTGTAGCTCTCTTTTCTTCTTTCAGCCTTTATAGCAATCACCTAGACCCTTCCCAGTTGGGACTGATAATGCCCTCTACCAGGGCCAAACAGCTGTCCTTATACGGCTGACTGGCCACAGACTCTTAAAGAGGCAGATGACTCCATCATAGGCAAGATGAAGCTCAGAGAAAAAAGAAATCCTAAAAGTCTACCATAGTAGCATATTGCTTTAGACCTTTCACTTTAAACTGTAGATCAAGCATGAATTTAAAAAAACAGTACCTACGGAGCACACATGGAACAGTTCTACAGTAACAAACCGTATTCTTTGCCATGCCTTGCTGGCCAAAGGAGTTAATCCCCTTGTTAAAAATGTTTCCTTATAAATGCTATTGTTATAGAAAATAAGAGATTCAGCAATGATCACTGAAGAACTTGGCTAACTACCATGCTGTAAGAATTGTGGTAAAACATTGTATAAGGCTTTTTTGTAAATACAACTGTATTCAATTCAACTTTCACAAGTACTACTGTAATTTTGCCAAAAACAGGAAAGGGAAAGATATGGGATTGCAATATCTAAAGATAGAAGTAACCTGTTAACTCCACACCATGTTCCAATCCTGAATTTCTAATGAGTCATTCATTCCCCCAAATGCAATTTTTTTTTTTTAGTGGGGGGGGAAGCAGGTAAATCACAACCCCATAACTACAAAGATTTCAAGCAGGGGGGAAATGAAAGTTCAAAATAAATGAGGTTATGGAGGACAAGAAGAGTTGCTAGCTGGCTTTGAAATGTCTCTGCTCTGGTTACCCCACCCCAGAGGATGGGGAAGAAATTTAAATACTAGCCAGCCAATTTTGCAAGTGATCCACTTTGAAAACTCCAGGAACCAGCTTTAGTTAATTATAAGCACAAGTGAAATTACACTTGATTAAATATGGTTGTAGTATACTGTCTTTTGATTTTAAGATCAATTATAAAGTGCATACAGTTAAAAGTATTGTGAAGTAAGACACAGATCAAAGATACAGCCTAAAAGATGAGAAGCAGACAAATACAGCTCACGCTGCTAAAGGGAACATCTTCTGTCAGAACTGCATAACTGGAGGTGATTCCAGAATCAAGACTCATCCACTAGTAACATTAAAGACCTAGGGAAAGAGAGAGCCTTCAGAAATTGCAACAGCTTTCTGAAGAGAGGAAATCTTTAGCAACAGCTCCTTTATCTTACACTTTTCTGTTAACTGATAGGAGGTTCTCTTGGCCCAAACTCATGCCCTCTGGTTTTTCTCTGGTATCCCAAAAAGTAAATTGTTGCCTCTTGCCATGCCTGGCTGGGGAGACACAAGGAGGACAGTATAGGAACTCAGTTGGGTCCACCTGAACTTAAGAGAACACTACTGTAAAAACTGGCTCCTCTTCCTCTAACAGCCATTCATGACAGCCCAGAAGATGGGGGAAAAAAAAAAAAAAAAAAAAGAAGAAGAAGCTGAGAACAAATGACCAGTTACAGCTCCCCAGTAGTTAAACAGGATTGAAACAGGAGGGGATGATTACTACACTAGACAAGAGAGCACTGCTTATCCAAGCCAGGGCAAGGAGGGAACCCTCCCTCCGCTTTTAGCAGAGAAGTAGTTGTGCTCCCTCTACTTACTCTAACCTCCGCAGCTCACTAGCTTACACCAGCTAGCTAAAATTGCTGGGACTTAGGTCAAGCAGAGGAAGTGGAACAGGGCAAAGAATAGACATGAAGTATTGACTGTGGTTTCTTGACCTTGTGAAATAATATCACATTCATTCCTTATGCTGAAAAGATATGACACCACTTACCTAAGCCATGATCCTGCAAAGAGAGCTCAGCAGGTACACCCCCCTACACCAATGCAGCTATTTGTGCAGAATCAGGGCATTAGATTTTAACTCCTCAGGTCAGGGACTGCATCTTTATTCTCCTGGTGAGGGGTCATGCACACTGATAGTGTAGACAAAGTAAATAATTAATAACAGATTGTCTAAAAGATAAAAAACAACTGTTCTTGCTAATTAAAGATGAAATGTGCCCAAGACCATGTCCTCTAATTATAAAGCTACAATACTTGTACATTTTTTTTTGAAGAGTCATATTTCTATATTCCTGGTTTTTACTGTGGAACTATGACAACTTCTACAAGTAAAGGGCCCAGTGATACAAGGTACTGAACAAAGTACTTTTGTTTTTTCTCCCTAAATTATACATGGTTATATTCATTAATACTTTAAGGCAGGAGGTGAGGAGGGGAAAAAAAAAAATCAATCCTGAAGTTATTCCACACACAGAACTCTGATCAACTTTAATGGGACTCATATGCTCTGTATCAGATCCATTAATCAGAGACCATCTGATATAAATGGGCATTCTTTCATTGATTGAGTTTATGGCTTGATTCTGTTTTATAGGCTGACTCTGATATTACTCTCTGTCGTATAACTCCACTGAAGCCAGTAAAATTAAATTGCTGTATGTGACAGTAGGATGATGATGCCTTTAAGGTTTGCTTTTTTGGCTTTGATATTTTAGAAATGTGAGACTCTGCTATTTGAAATTCAGCTTCCATTTCTTTGAAAGGTTATTGTCTTGACTGAATGTCTTACAAAGTGCCCAAACACAATATTTTAGGGAGTTTTTATTTATTCAGCTAACTAAAAAATTATGAGCAGTGCCACAACTACTGTATTGATTTTTATTGCCACAAACATTAGAAGTAAACAAACAAGCAATAAATTATGTCCTTGCAGTGCAAGCACAGCCTGAGTGAATCCTACAAGCTAGAGAATGCATCTAGACTTATTAAAAAACCCTATATTTCATTAATGAGACCAAAGTTAGAAAGAAGCCACTAACTCTGCACAGGGCCTCACTGCTGGAGCCCTCAACTCAGCTTCATTTTCAGGTCCCCCCTTCGAGATCCAGCCAAGAAAAAACAACACTCTCTCTCTTATCTCCCCTTGTTTCTCATTATTTTTTTCCTTCATCCTCCTCCTATATTAAGTAATGGGAAGTTAATGAAAATAAAGTGAGGTACCTTGATTGGGGTAGGGGTACTGGAGGGGGACAGCACTTACCTCAGGTGGCTCCCAAAACAACCGGCACACATATCTCTAGCAGCAGCTTCTAGGTGTGTCGGGAGGGAGGGAGGGAGGGGTGCAGAGGCTCTCTACACACCACTGCCCATAGGCACCATCCCTGCAGCTCCCATTGTCTGCAGTTCCCGGCCAATGAGAGCTGCAGTGTCAGGGCAGGGGCAGCATGCGGGGAGAGACACACAGAGGGCCACCTTAGCCCTACTGCTGGCTTGTCTCTACACTCCCCTTGAAGGGAGGCGGTGAGCAGGTCTGGGTAGCACATGGAGCCGCCTCCTCTCCCCACTAGGGGCGCGCAGAGACATGCCAGCAGCCGGCCACTTCCAGGAGCAGCGTGGGGCTACTGGCCACAGCATGCAAGCAGCCTGCCTGAGCCCTGCTACACCACCGTCCAGGACTGGGAGGCAGGTTGTCAGACATGTGTCCTGCATTTTGGGGGCCCTATGTCACCGCGTGGTTTGTTTCATAGTGAATCCACTCCTGGGCACCAGTCTACTTTGCTTACTTGGCACTGTTTTACAAATGTTATGACCCAGCCTCTTAAAGTGACCTTCTCCCTCTTGACAAAACTTAACATTGCAAAACATATGAAAGATGTATATAGTTCCTTTGCCAAAGCATCAATTTAAGCAGAACAATGTTGAGAAATATTTTCATGTTTATCATGAGAATGTTTTTAAATTGCCAAATATAGTAGACTGTAAAAAGGGTAAAATATATCCCAGCTGTTGTAATTATATAACTCATGTAATCCAGAGCAGTGGAGGGACACCTACAGTTGTATTTAAAATTAAATAAATTGTGTTGCATTTTATAGAACTTCCTCATGAAATTCAGCTTTTTACACAAGAACTACCCATTCATTATCTGCAATATTTTGTCCTGGTTTTGACCAAGTCTAGGCATGATACCATGTCTTCCTCCCTAAATTTTCCCAAACTAAAATGATCACCCAATTAAAGAAAATTTCCACTCATTCCAAAGAGTTAACTTTTTTAAAAGTTAGTCCTTGTAATGATCTTCAATGAGAAAGTCACTGAAGAGAAATATCCATTTTATAAACGCTTGCTTAGAAGTAAGTTTGATTCTGATATCAAGAAGCCAGAGTAACTTAACAAGTTTCCTGATCTCTCTCAAACACTGGGAAGCTATATAAAGGCCTTGATTCAGCAGAGCACTTATGACTCAATGAAGTCAATAGGACTGAGACATACGGTTAAAGTTAAGCTTAGGCTTTGATTCTGCACAGATTTTTGTAAATAATGAACTTTTATACATGAGAAGTCCCATTGATTTCGATGGCATAAAGTTCAGAACACACAAGTCTTTGCAGAATCAGGGCCAGAATTTGTTCAGTGCTGACTAAATCAAATATACACACACTTTATAGATTCTTCCTGACACTCAAAAATTAAAGTGCACTTTTTAATTCAGTTACTCATTTCTTCCATAGCTAAAGATCAAAGAAGCATGATATATTTTTGTACCATATTGTCACAATTATTTCTGCAAAAGTATTTGATTGCTAAGACATACACTAACTCCAGAGTGACTCACATAGCCTGAACTTTTCTACTAGAGAATCCATTGTAGGAGTCGACAGATCTATCAACAAGCATCATCACTTAACTTCAAAGCGATCACTCTTACAGCTGTCAGTTTGAACAACACCTTCTCCAAAAATGAGAAAAAATGACTATTTCAGCCTGAAATTACTGCAGTAGGCGTGAAATATTTGCTAGCAGTGTCTGACAAATATTCGGCAAGTTCATATGTATGTATTTAGAAATAACTTGTATTATCACAGATGCTATTTGTGCTCCTGATATTTGTACATATGCACAAAACAGGTTCACTTTTCTATATTATGCGAAAAAAAAAGTTACCTAACAAAAGCAGTGCCAATAAATTAAAGTAAATGGGGCACATCAGTCTGGAACAGACACAGGGCTTTCCTACATGGGAAAATTACACAAGTATAAGATAGGGTGTGAATTTAAACCACTTGAGTTATACTGGTATAACTCCCTGTGAATGCTCTTATGAGGGTATGAGAATGCCTTTTTCTGATTTAGCTTATGTCACTGCCTTTTTGTGGTGTAGTTTAAACCAATTCCATTCTTATTCCAGAACAAGAGCACCAACATGGTGGAGTTACACCAGTATGATTATAGCAATTTAACTATACTGGTGTAGTTTATCAGTGCAACTGGAAAAGTTTCCAGTGTAGACAACCCCATAGTGAGACATACAGAATTATTTTAGAAGTGCTACTGCCATGACATGCCCTGATATCACCAGTATGTTTGATTAACAGATTACTCCTGAAAAGGCCCAGATCCTACAACCACTTACAGGTGTTTAACTTTTAATTCAAAGTTTTATGAGCCTATGTAATTAAATGGGACTACTTACATGCATGAAATTACACACAATGCAGTCAACCTGTGGAGCTCTTTGTCAAAGGATGTTGTGAAGGCCAAGACCATAACAGGGCTCAAAAAAAGAACCAGGTATGTTCGTAAAGAATAAGTCCATCAATGACTATTAGCCAGGATGGGCAGGGATGGAAAACGATGCTCTATTTGCCAGAACCTCAGAACAGGTGACATGGGATGGATCACTTGATGACTACCTGTTCTATTCATTCCCTCTGAAGCACCTGGCATTGGCTGCTGTCGGAAGACAGCATATTAGGCTAGATGGACCATTAGTCTGATCCAATATGGCCATTTTTATGTTCTTAATAAGTGGCTGTAGGATCAGAGCCAGAGTTTGTGTTCCCCAGTCACAACTTTTCTAAGACTTCAAAAGCTACAAGCCAACCTATGAACGTGGAACCTTATGCCTACACATTTCATATGACAGGATCGAAACCTAGAAGATGCACAGTTAGCATTATACAAGGCACAATCCCCAAATACATACACAAAACTTCAATTTTTGTTAATGGTAATTTGGCATGAATAAAGGACTTCAGATTTACACACAGCAGAAGGTGGCCCACAGTGGGGGAGAGGAGCCCATTTTGCTTTTAATTAATTTAATTAATTATTTCCTTATAATGTCCCCTGGGGAGACAGATCAGCATTGTATGTTGCTAATGCTGTTGTAGATGTGGCTGCATGTTTCTTGGCTGCATCTTACCCAACCCCAGCAAACTGTGGAAAAAGGGGTGGGGGGTAGAGGTCAGCTAAGCAGGGGATTACAAAACTGGTGAGACGGTGAAGGCCAGCGAGGGGGAAAACAGAGTCTTGCATTCCTGAAGCTGGTGTGTTTTGGGAACGCTGAGGACGCCATAGAAAGCCAGTTTGGATTGGTACAAAGAGCACAAGGAACAGAGGTCCCTGAATGAAATGCCAAAAGAACACAGGATTTAAGAACACTGCCGAGAGCGAAAGCAAGTCTGAGATCACAGTGGACCCTGGATGACCCATGCACATGACAAGAATGCCCATCCACCCTTTGCCCCCCTTCCCCCTTCTTCCTACATTACACCCAGGCTTGGCCAGCCTCAGGTAGTGCAAGTGTAAGTATGAAAGTGGGTTAGGGCTTGGGGCACTAATGCTTTCTTCCTTCCTCTGAGTGACATGGGGAACCCCCAGCACTCTCTACTGTTTTATTAATAAAAACTTAAAACTTAGACACTTGGTGTCCTCCCTCATCTCTTCCCCTAACAATCCTGTGGCCTCAGCCTGATCCCCTGAGACCTCAGACAGACTGGTAACAAATCTGTCACAACACAAGCCAGGAAATCAGAATGATATTCAAATCATTTGTACTGTGAAGAGAGAAGACCATTCAGCGCACCAAATGGTGGTGTTGATTACTTTGCCACACCTGATATCCTTGACAATCACCTCTACACTCACTTTTCCTCTTAATTACACTGTGCCCCCTATATATTCAATTTAAACAGTGGCGCAAACACACGCTCCTCCCACAGCTTGAGGCTCTCCCTCGTGCGTGCACGTGCAAGACACACAGCTGACAAGAGTGAAGCTTACACCTCTTCTCTCTCAAGCAAGTTTGCCTCCCTTTCTAGGGCGGTTTAAGTGAGCTGGGTCTACCTGCACCTCCTGAGGAGCCAGAGCCTGACTTGCCTCTGCCTTGCACCTGCTCTCCCATTAACAACTTTTCAGAGCGGAGGGAATGGGAATGCTACCGACGCAAGAGGCGCCCTGTTTCCCGCCCACACTTCAGCCAAGCTGCGGGGCAGTGGGGACTCAGGCCCTGAGCGTGGCCCCGGGGGGCGCTCTGCCAGTCGCCAGTCCCGCGGCTCCGGTGGACCTCCCGCGAAGGGTCCACTGCCGGCAGAGCGCCCCCCGCGGCATGCCGCCCCAAGCACGCACTTGGCGTGCTGGGGCCTGGAGCCGCCCCTTCAGCCGGAGCTGTCAGTGGTACCGGGGTGGGAAGAGGAACTCACCGCGCTGCCCTCGGCTCCCTCGTCCTCGCTGCGCTCGGCGCTGGGCTCGTCCTGCAGTAACTGCTCCAGGCAGGTGGTGCCGGGCAGAGAGGAGCTCTTCTGGTGGGACAGGTGTGCCGCGGGCCGGCGTCCCTCCTCCCCGCTTGCCTTGTCCGCGGGGGCGGGGGCAGCGGGGGGTAGCGGCGAGGAGGAGGAGGCGGCGGCAGGGCAGTCAGGGCGGCCGGGTGGCTGCTGCCCCTTGCCCTGGTGGAGCAGGTGCTCGCGGAGGCGGCGCAGGGCGGAGGCGGGCTCGCCGCCCGGCTCCAGCGGCTCGGCCGAGGAGCAGCACAGGTTGGGCTGGGAGGAGGAGAAGACGCGGTCCAGCACCTGCTTCCGCCTCTTGAAGCCGCTCCACCTAGCGCCGGGCAGCGGGTCTCCCTTGCTGCCACCCGCAGGAGCAGCGGCCGAGGGCTGGGGCTCTGCAGTGCGGCGCTCGGCGCCGGACCGGCCGCTCCTGGCTTTGCTGCCCAGCTGCAGGTTCTTCCAGAGCCGGGCCTGGAAGGAAGCTGCAGGCTCGGGCTCGCTGGGCTTGTCTCCAGCAGCAGCCCGCGGCTCCATCCTTTTCCTCTCGCCTCCACTCCCCCGCGGGCCGCGGCTCCTACTGCGGCGGAGGCTGCGGGAGCAACAGCAGCAGAGCCCGCTGGAGCCCGGCCGCTTCAGTCCAGCCCCGCTTGGCGAGGAAGCTGCGCCCGCAGCTACTGCGGGATGCGCACGGGGACTGCCGCCTCGTAATGCTGCTGCAGCAGCACCGGCTCTTTCCACGGGCTGGCTGCCAGCGGGCGCAGCAGCTTGATCGGCCAAACAGGCGGCACCAAAGTTTACCTGCCTCCCTTGCCCTAATACCCTTCTTGCGGCTGTGGGCGGTTTTCACTGCCCGCGGGAGCTGGCTGGGGCGGGGGGTTAACAAACACGTGTGCGGTCATGGGGCAAACCCAAAACAGAAAAAAAAAATCATCGGTTCAATCAGGATGGAAAGTTTGTAACGACAAATCCGCAGATAGCAGCCCGCTACCGCCAGGGGACTATGAACTCAGACAGCCCTGTTGCAGCTGCGCGGATTGGGGATGAGCTCCCTCCCAGATGTTACTGCAAATGCTTTTATCACGACGCCAACCGTGAAAGTTAAAGAGTTTAGTGAGGGATGTTGATTAATTGGATCACTGTAGTCACAGTCGCAGGGGATGATGCGTGAGTGGCTTGTCACCGTACGCATCCAAAGTTGTAATATAAGCGGGATCTCCCTGTCTCCTGCTGCCCTTTCCCCACCTGACTGTATTTGCATTTGTCACAAGTCTCTGTCAGAGAGAGAGATTATAACAATTAGCAGACACTACCATTTAACCAGTAGGTATGGCAACTAGAAAAATGACTGCAATCCTGTGGTTCATTGTAGGCTAGTTCCGGGAAGTGGGGGGAATTAAAGGTACAGCATCTATATGTAGACTAAAATCGCGTTTGGGGGTTAAGATTTCCATTTATAGCACGAATGTGTCTGCTACTTGCTCCCTATTTCCCACTCACACCACGATGTGCAGGTAGGACCGGGCTGGATCTGAGGTCTGGGGCCTGTTCCGCACAATTAAACTTGAGCTGCTGCACTGCCAAAGGTTTTCCTTCCAGATCTCTCTGCCTGTCCTGCATTGGCCTCACGTGTGCAAGGGTTAGTTTGCTCACGACAGGAACTGGGCTTTTGCATATGGGGACTTGGACTGAGGAAATTAATCTGAAATCTCATTTGATGGAAAGGCTGAAACAGATTATTTTTGTGCCAGGCACACTTCCTTGGGGATAAGCCTTTAATTCTCTATGCCTCTGGCGGTATTTTACCGTAACATTCTCTTCCTAATAGAAATTGTGAGTTCCTGAAAGCAAATGTTAGTAATAAAATGAAAGAGGAATATTACAGCTACCTCTACTCTCATGTTCCCACGCGGTATCAAAGTAAATCACCAAATGGATCCCTTCAGGGAGGAAGAGAATAAAGACTGTAAATAGAGATAGATTTTACCTCATTTGACTTGCTTCAGGTTCTGGACTTTTCAGCGGGGATCATTATGAATACTTGACCTATTCTCCCAATAGTATTTTCTCTAAACACATTCACAGAAGTGTCACTGTTGAAAGTGACACCATGGAAGTGATGTAGGAGCAATAATTATTTAAAATGGCTGATGCAGTAACAATCCCAGACATCACAGAAAACACTGACCTAAGTACACAATTTATCCAGGGATACATCTTCTGGTTTGTGCTATATCCATATCCAGCCTTACTTTTTTGAAGGTATGAGAAAAATCATCTAGTGGGTTCCAATTTTCAGAAAAACAACCAGTAAAAAAATTCTTTACAACAAGAAAAGAGATGTAAAAAACACCAATAAATAAAATAAATACATTAAATTACACTTAATTAGGCAGTGTTTCTAAAGCCCAGTTGGTTCTAGGCTGTAAGAGAGACAAGGTGCTCTGAGAGCCCTGTGCAGCTAGAAAGCTTGTCTCTCTGAACAACAGAAGTTGGTCCTATAAAAGATATTACCTCTCCCATCTTGTCTTTTATTACATTGAATTGTCTGTTCCTATTGCAACACACAGCATGTAGGTAAATAACAGAACAACAATCAGGGATTAGCTCTCAGTACAATTTTGGATCTCTCTGAAGCTTTGTTTGTTTGTTTATTTATTTAAAAAGTTGAGAGAGTCAAATGGTGCATTTTAGAACTGCGTTCCACCATCACCCACAAAGGTAAAGTAAGGAAGTACATAAAAGGCCAGATCCTCACCTCGTGTGCCTCAGTGTAGCTTTATTTACATCACTAATGTACACTAACTGAGAATCTGGCCCTGAGTATTAAGGACACTTGCTGAAATTTCTTCTACTTTTTACATTAAACAGTAAGTCTAATGAGTATGTTGCTAATGTAATACATAAGAAAGTTTTGTTGATGTAAATCCAACATGTGGTAATGGTGATTTATAGTACTCAGCAAAATGATAAGGCCAGAAACTCAACTTGCTGCATCCCAGAAAATGAGAAAGAGAAGATGTCCTGTCAGAATAAAAGAAAGCAATTATACAGGAGGAAATGTCATATAGGACCAGGTTTTCAGTAGTGTTTTGCCTACAGAATATACAGGTGCAAACAGCTGCACTTTCAAAATACATAATGACTCTTAGTCTCACAGCCCTAGGCAGCTTTTGCCCTGGCCTCCATGTTCAGGAAACGAGCATGCACGTACTCTCAGGCGAGAAGCATTTCCCCGAAAGTAACCGTTGGGGCTAGGCAAATTTTGTGGTCAGCCAGTTCCTGACACCCACCCCCCATAAGGGTGGTAACGAGACATCTGTAAATCTCCTAATTAGGAGAAACCTGGCCAAAAAACTGAACACGTCATTACCCTTATAAATTGCCCACCGTGGAAGCGGTGGGCAGGGAGAAAATGCAGAAACCTGTACCCGTAACCGAGCCTGATCAACTCGAGGTCTCCCTCGGCTCCGTGTTCTCAGAAGCCTACCCGTCTGCCGGTGGTAATGAAACTTTTGTGGTTTGTGTGTGTAAGTATGCCTAGCTGCTAATTCTGCTAATTCTGCTAACTAACTGAGCCTGTAATCATGTTGTAAGCCGGAGACGAAAGCTGATTCTAGCTGCCCCAAGGCTCCTGCGAGGGGAAACCCGCTAACCAGGAAATAATGACAAGGTGCAAAATTGCATATGCAAATACCTGTACATGTTTTGCAAATGTAGCTTCCAGTTTGCATATGAAAACATATTTTGCAAATTGTCTTCAGCACCTCTGAAAATCTGGTCACTAAAATCACTCTTGACACATGTCAAAATTCCCAAGAGAAGGAGAAAACAAAAAGACAAGAGTTAATGCTAAAAACCTAGCAACCAAGACAAACTTAATTGTTTAACCACAATAGCCAGAATACAAAGCCAGGAATATTTAACATAAGGATTCAGACTAACATCCAAAAAGACAAATGGCAAGAAATAAATTTATTTTTGCCCTTACTTTTCACTGTCTGAACTCTGGATGACTGGTTAGGTAACTGGCTGCTGAACTGCTACAATTCCAGGCCAGCCCTAAATTACAAGTAGATCATTCATCTGCCTAGAATGAATTAAACGTGGCCAGGCTCTTTGCTGTCTTTCCAAAACCATATTTACATAACAGGAGTTGACCAGTGACTAACCTGGACTGCTCCCTAGTAATCTTGCTTTCTTTGAAGCCATTGCCTAGATTCCCATTAAATTCAGTCAGAGCAGAGTTGATCACCACTTTGGAGTAATAATCATGCAAACTCATGTGGTATAAGAGTGGTAGCCATTTTAGTCTGTATCAGCAAAAACAACGAGGAGTCCTTGTGGCACTGTAGAGACTAAAAATGTATTTGGGCATAAGCTTGCATGGGCTCAAACTCATTTCATCAGATGCATGGAGTGAAAAATACAGTAAGCAGAATATATATTATAGCACATGAAAAGCAAGGATGTGCTGGCTGCCGCTTCCCACAGTTCCCATTGGCCGGGAACGGTGAACCACGGCCACTGGGAGTTGCGGGCAAACCCAGCAAATGTAAACAAACTGTCTGGTGGCCTGCCAGCAGATTACCCTGATGGGTCACATGCAGCCCGCAGGCTGCCCACCACAGATCAAAAGGTTCCAACCCTGCTGATGAACTATGTAGGTGTGACTATGATGGATTCCGCATGATGTAATTTTTGCTTTTTCAGTTTGCTTTTTTAAAAACCTATGAAATTATACCTAAAAAATGTTAAAAGAACATTATTGCAAAGTCAAGCACTCAAAAGTTAGGAAATGCTAGAATTAAGGTTGCCTGGGCAACATAAATTTGGCTGCCTATGCATTAACAGTTGTTAATTACATGATCATATATTACTTTTTTCTACGGGACCCCTGACTCATTCAGTGCACAGGATGGACCTGCTATGGGGAGGAATCTGTGAAGGTTGTACGGTGAAGAAGACTCTTGTCTGAAGGGCCATGTCTCATTTTTTGCAGAAGTTGGAAGGTGTGTAGTGAAAGGTCTTGTGAGTCACGCTGTTTAATTACAGCAATTTACACCATCCTCAGAGTTAAGCAGATCCAAAATTGGAAGGCAGTCTAATGATCCATGGCAAAATTGCATCATGATGGCATAATCTGACATTAATCAGAAGTAACTCATCATAAACAGGTCCATAAGAAAGGGAGCTATTGCACATGTGGAATTCTCTGAGCTAAATCACCTTTTGAAACCTTATTCTAAATCTGGAAGAAGGATCATAGCAAGAAGGCTCATGCCACTGTAAAACCAGAAGTCACATTAATTTTAAAATTCCTAGTCTGAATGAGACAAGAGTGAGCATGAAATGGCATATGGGACTTCACACCAAAAATAAATAATATTTTCACAATGTGCAAATAAGGTTTTATACAATGTAAATATATAATTCATATTTGGAAAAAAATATTTTTCCATATTTTGTCATTAGTTGCTGTGCCTGCTCTATGTTTCTATAGATTAAAATTGAGACAAATACAGAGTCTTGGTAATTCAAGCAAGAGGCAGAGAAAATACAGAGTAGATAGTTATTTTTTTGTTTTCACTGTTACTGTCGGAAAGGAAGAAAAATCTTGTGAGACAAAAGCAGTCTTCAGTACTCTTTGAGGTGTTACCTAGTTCTTGCTGTAAGTCACACAAGGCTAACCCAAGCCTGTTTTAAGTTGAAAAATAAAAGTGACATTTTTATAGATTCATATATTCCAAGGCCACAAGGGACCATTATTAACATCTAGTCTGACCTCCTGTACTTAACACGGACCATAGAACTTCCCCAAAATAATTATTTAAAAAAAAAAATCCAATCTTGATTTAAAAATTGTCAATGATGGAGAATCCACCACAACCCTTGGTAAATTGTTCTAATGGTTAATTACTTTCACTGTTAAAACTGTATGCCTTATTTTCAGTTTGAATTTGTCTAGCTTCAGCTTCCAGCCCATGGACACTGTTATACCTTGCTCTGCAAGACTGAAAAGCCTGTTATTAAATATTTGTTCCCTATTTTAGATACTTACAGTCTGTTGTCAAGTCACCCCTTAACATTCTCTCTGTTAAGCTAAATGGATTGCGCTCTTTGAGTCTGTCAGTATAAGGCATATTTTTTAATCCTTTAACAAGTCTTGTGGTTCTTCTCTGAACCCTCTCCAATTTATCAATCTTTTTCTTGAATTGTGAGCTCCAAAACTAGACACAATATTACCACAGTGGTCACCCCAGTGCCAAATATAAAGGTAAAATAACCTCTCTACTCCTACTCAAAATTCCCCTTTTTATGCATCCCAGGATCACATTGGCTTTTTTGGCCACAGCATCACACTGGGAGCTCATGTTCAGCTGATATCCACCATGACCTCAAAATCTTTTTCCAAATCACTGCTTCCCATCCTGTAAATATGGCCTATATCTTTTTTCCTAGATGTATACATTTACATTTAGCCATATTAAAATGCATATTGTTTGCTTATGCCCAGCTTACCAAGTGATCCAGATCACTCTATCAGTTAACCTGTCCTCTTCCTTATACACCACTCCCCTAATTTTTGTGTCATCTGCAAATTTTATCAATGATGACTTTATTTTTTCGTTCAAGTGATTGATAAAAATGTTAAATAATGTAGGGCCAGGAATCAATCCCTGTGGAACCACACTGGAAACACACCTGTTTGATGATGATTTCCCATTTACAGTTACATTTTGAGACCTATCATTTATCTATTTTAAATCAATTTAATGAGTTCCATGTTAGTTTTTATCATTCTAGTGTTTTAATCAAAATTTTGTGCAGTAACCTAGTCAAACATCTTACTGTAGTCTCAGTATATTATGTCAACACTATTACTTTTATCCATCAAACTAGTAATCTCATCAAATATATTAATTTGACAGGATCTATTTTCCATAAAATGTTGATTTGCATTAATTACTTACATTATTCTCTTTTAATTCTTTATTAATTGAATCCCATATCACCTACTCCATTATCTAGCCCAGCACTGATGTCAGGCTGAAACGCCTATAATTACCGATGTCATCCTGTTTACCCTTTTAATAAACTGACATAAAATTAGCTTTCTTCCAGTCTTCTGGAACTTCCCCAGTGCTCCAGAAGTTGTTGAAAATCAACATTAGCAGTCCAATGAGCTTCTTAACCAGCTCTTTTAAAACTCTTGAATGCAAGTTATCTGGGCCTGGACCTGATTTAAAAATGTCTGACTTTAGTACCTTCTGTTTAACATCTTCCCGAGATACTAGTGGAATGGAAAGAGTGTTATCATCACCATATGATGAAACTGTATCATGTTTTTTCCCAAATACAGAACAGAAATATTTATTGAACACTCCTGTCTTTTCAGAATTATTATTAATAATTCTACCATTTCCATCTAGTAATGGACCAATACCATTATCATGATTCTTTTTGTTCCTAACATATTTTTTAAAACTCTTCTTATTATCCTGCCAGCTATAGGTTTCTCTTTGTGTCCTTTTGCATCCCTTATCAATTTTCTAGTATTTCTATATTCTGAATTATATTCATTACTATCAGCTTTCCCTGTTTTCCATTTGTTATATATTATTTTTGTATTTTTTATAGTTGCCTTCACTTTCCCTCTAAATAAGGTCAGTTTTTTAACTAATACTTCATTTTTCCTTCATTATGACTTTTTGGGCATCTAACAAGTGGTTGCCAATTATCAGTCACATTTTTTTGATTAAGTTCTTCCTCTCAGTTAATTTCACTCATTATTGTTTTCAGCTTTGTGAAATTAGCTTTATTGAAGCACCAAGTAGATATATTACTGGTCTGGGCTTTATTCTATTTGGACATTTTAAATATAATCCAGTCATGATCACTTGTACCTAAACTACCATTATTTTTTAGTTCTGAGATCAATTCCTCTTTCATTCAAGACAAGGTCCAAAAAAGAATTCCTCTATTTTGGGTGCAATACTTTTGGAGTTAAGAAATTGTCATGTATAATGTTAGAAATTCCAAGAATGTTTAGTACTGGTAGCATGATATTTCCCGTATATGTCACATAAATAGAAATCCCTAATGATAACACAGCTTTTTTCCCCCTACACATTATAGATAGGTGCATAAGGAGACAGTCATCCTGTTCCCTGGTGTGATTTGGTGGTCTGTAGGAGTCACCAACTAGTACACCATCTTGCGCAGTTAGGACACTGATCCATATAGGGCGGCTCTACAGTTTTTGCCACCCAAGCAGCGTGCCGAATTGCCGCCAGATGGCGGGGGCAGTCTGTGTGCCCTTAGGGCGGCAGGTGCGTTTCCGCGGCTGCAGCAATTCGGCAGCAGTTTCTATATTTAGCTGAAGCCTCCCAGGACAGCTAAACATAGAAGCTGCCGCTGAATTGCCGCCATCACGGAAACGCATCTGCCTCCCTAAGGGCACACGGACTGCCCCCGCTGTCCGCAGGGGCAATTCGGCGCGCTGCTTGGGGCCGCGAAAACACAGGGACTGCCGCCCCTTGCAGACTGCTGCCCCAAGCACCAGCTTGGAATGCTGGTGCCTGGAGCCGGCCCTGGATCCATAAGCATTCAAGATTCATAGACTTTAAGGTCAGAAGGGACCATCATGATCATCTAGTCTGATATCCTGCACATTGAAGGCCACAAGATAATTTTCTTCTGAGTTATCAGTGACTTGGAAACTGTAATGCTCTTTTTGACATGCTATGTACTTGCATTGCATAAATTTATTTTTTAACACACTTAGGAGTTGATCCAAAGCCCACAGAAGTCAACAAGAATCTTTCCACTTGTATAAGATTTGAATCAATCCTTTAGATTGATTTGTTTTTAATATAGTTAGCAGTTTTCTCTAACAATTGTAACTATGTCATTTTTAATGTTTCTGGCTTTCAACTCATTATAGATTTGCTATTTCTCCCTATTCTTAGGTTCATATAGATCTGAAATTTCTAATTCTGATACCTCTCCCTCAACCCCTAAAATCCAGCTACATTAGGAAAAAATTGAAATATACATAGATTAATGTTGGGCAAAAAATATTTTACCTTCTGGTTAGTTCAGGCTACATAATTTGGATGTAGATTTGACCTTTCCCATGTTAAAGGGTATTTCCCAAGATCTGGGATTTTTGTTTCAGGTACTGTAGCAATAGAAGCAAATAGCAAAGATTGGAACACATTTTCCCAAAATTTGTACATATTCAAAACTAGTGTTACAGTTTCATCCTCTTTCTACTTCCAATATTACTTTGGTCTGGACTATCCTGAATTTGTTACCCTCCACACGCACCTTTCTCCTTCTGGTGGGATATGCTGCTTTAAAAATGTCACAGTTCTTGAGGGTTTTCGTTACTTCCTCTCACTATGCACTACAGTTTGCTCTAGTAGGAAGAGATAAGAGATGTTAGTTTTTGAAGATAATGACTATGTTGTGGACTTCTTCTTTTCCTTGTTGTGGAGTTTTCAAATTTCAACATCACAAAGCAAAATAAGATCACATGTACTGCCTTTCTCTGAACCTTTTCTTCATCCATTGCATTCTGTGTCATTGTTTACAGCTGTGCAAAGTGAGTGCAAAACCCTAGCATTCTCATGTGTTAGCATTTTACATCAACTTTGCAGAGGTATAAATGTCTGCACAAAGCAGTGGAGAATGAGGGCCAAGGTGAGTATGTATGAGCAGTTTGCATAATGGTAATATAACATTTTCAGTAGTATTTTGTATTGGTTTTTAATATAGCCTAACATCCTTTACTCATTTTGATTACTCTTTCTTCCAGA
Organism: Gopherus flavomarginatus; assembly: GCF_025201925.1. NCBI lineage: Eukaryota > Metazoa > Chordata > Testudines > Testudinidae > Gopherus > Gopherus flavomarginatus. Next base: position 61,727,359 of record NC_066619.1, read on the forward strand.
TCATTGCTGAGTATCAGGGTTGGAAGGGACCTCAGGAGGTCATCTAGTCCAACCCCCTGCTCAAAGCAGGACCAATCCTCAGACAGATTTTTGCCCCAGATCCCTAAATGGCCCCCTCAAGGATTGAACTCACAATGCTAAGTTTAGCAGGCCAATGCTCAAACCACTGAGTGATCCCTCCCCCCAATTTTAAATAATATATGGAGATATACCTATGTCATAGAACTGGAGAGGACCTGAAAGGTCATTGAGTCCAACCCCCTGCCTTCACTAGCAGGACCAAGTACTGATTTTGCCATACATTCCTAGGTTCAATTCCTCAAGGATTGAACACATAACTCTGGGTTTAGCAGGCCAATGTGCAAATCACTAAGCTCTCCTTCCCCCCTTTATTAAGAGATACTATAAAAATCAAACCATAAATTTAATTGACTAAATATGGATTTGGGTGCTTAACTTTAGGTGCCCAAGTCTAAACATTTTGGCCTCAGAGCCTAATAGTGGATACAAATTCTGTAGTCTTTTGTCTCCCTGAAGGAGTTGACTGCATACCTGAACGGAATAGTGCACAAAGTGGAGGAGGGGACCATTTCTTGCTGCCTGGGGTAGAGGTCCATTTGGGATGACAATGAGATTCCCCTCAGCTCTAAGCAGACCCGTTCATATCCCTAAACCTTTTCTCACCTTCTGGCTAGAGTTATGTAGGAATCAGGAGTTACAACCCTAGTAGGGCTCCAGTGCAGCAAGAAACGATCAAGAAGGATTCCTAACTGTGAATAGGAACTATACAAAATGTAACGTGCTTGGAGGGTTTGGATTCACACAGGGCTTCCTCCTCCTCCCTTGCTGATAACTTCAGCCTGTTTTGTCTCTCTAGCTAAGCTCTGTTTTGGAGCTGTCAGCCAAGGAGATGTCTTTTGGCCATGCAACACCTTTAAGTCTCTTTGCTGGCTGATTATTGAAAGAAGCTGCCTCTTGGTGGGATGCCAGGGTACCAATGAGTAAAACCCCAATATCATTCTCCAGAACCTGACTGCCACATCTGACAATCTGCTGGAACAGTGTAATAAAATATGCTCCTGGTAAAGGAGGGAATTAGGTAGCCAGATACATAGCTATGCTGGGAGGTGGCAGAGGAGGGATCCCCTTAGAATCCAGTAGCCTCTCTGGCTATAGAGTTCAGGTGGGTGGCAGAACTTCTGTGGACTTCATATGGCACAAATTGTTAGCTAAGAAATAATTCTGCTCTTTCATATGTATACTCAATTCATATTGAAATTGCATGTGAGGCCTTGGCTACACTGGCGCTTTACAGCTCTGCAACTTTCTCGCTCAGGGGTGTGAAAAAACACCCTCCTGAGTGCAGCAAGTTACAGCGCTGTAAAGCACCAGTGTAAACAGTGCCCCAGCGCTGGGATCGTGGCTCCCAGCGCTGTAAGCTAATCCCCACAGGGAGGTGGAGTACCTGCAGTGCAGGGAGAGCTCTCTCCCAGCGCTGGCGCCGTGACCACACTCGCACTTCAAAGCGCTGCCGCAGGAGCACTCCCGTGGCAGCGCTGTACAGCTGCAAGTGTAGCCATACCCTGAATATGGGAAGGCAGAATTTTACACCACAGTGGCATTTTAACTTGGCACTCAGGAGACTTCTACTTACTGAAATGGGATTTGGATCAAGTTTTCAGAGAGCACTTTCCTAATCTCTTTCTTGGAAATGGCTGAAACATTTTTGCTAGAACAGTCAAACAGATTTCAGCCAGTATGGTTCAAATTTGGCAAAGTTATAATCAACTGAAAACAGGGACTTATAATGGAAAGTGTTTGACAATCTTATCTATAGGCAGCACTGCCAGCTCCACCTCTCTCTCTCTCTCTCTCTCTCTCTCTCTCACACACACACACACACACACACACACACACACACACACACACACACACACACACACACACCCCTCCCTCTCTCTCTTCCTGCTGAGATTCTTAATTATTCTCCTATATAAAATGTAGATAAAACATGTTCTAATTTGAACAAAAGATAGTGTCTCAGACGGCAAATTACAACTTCCTCAGCAAATATCACCAAGTGTTAAATTTATATAGATATCTTGAAAACAACATAAGATAAGATAAGAAGTTTGCTGTGAAGCTCTAGAATTCTTATTAGTTCTGCAAAATGCCTTAGCTTTCATACTATATAAATTATTTTAACCTATTACTGGGTTTACAGATGTAGTGAGGAAAAGCGTGTTTGAGCACTCAGACATTAATGTGTGGCAGTGTGGCTTCAAAATGCATTCTTAATACAAAATAGCTCCCTTTTTAATGTTGACAAAGTAACATGGGAGATTTTAGGATAAATTGTAATGAGAACTTAGATACATTTATTGGCAGTTACTCTGCTTTGAGTTAATATTTGTACCTCTGATATTTTTGCAAAATTTCTAGCCTTCTGTTTAAACTATTTAGCTATAGGTTTAGTCACTTATAGTGATGCTTGTGATAGTTCCTCTAATAACTACAAATCCCAAGGCCTAGAACAGTATTTCTGCTGAATAGCTTGTATAAAGGGACAGAAAGCTCATGCAGGGAAAGTCCACAAGCCCAGTATATAGTGATATGACGTCCACAGCAATTCTTCTCAAGGGGCTTTTGAAATGGAGGGAAGCCCATCAAGATGCCCACAAAAATGGGCGTGACCAGTGATTCCATATGTTTAAAACACTTTGCATAGGAGGAGTGCAATAGGTTCCATCTTATTCTATCCCTATCCACAGTAGCTAGCAACTGGCCAGTTATGTTAATTGCCTGGCACTACATATATGAGCCATCACTCACAATAGTAAATAGAAAGACTCTTATTTACTTTAATAAGACTGTCTTTCCTTCACTTCTTCTGCCCTGAATCCACAATTTGATGTGAACAAGCCCTTTCACTTGGACTATGCTCTCTTTTTCAGAATTGGACCGTGTATAAATAAATTCACCTTATTTATTAGTTATTAACAATGTTCTGGACCTTTTACAGCTTAAAATTGTGTCCATGGTCTCTTATTTGACATCTGACATCTACTTGAATACATTTTTCTTCTATTCTTCAGACTTCTTTGTACCTCTGTGGCTTCCTCACTTAACATATGTAAATATCAAAGAAGAGGAACATGGTTACATTCCAATACACCACTTCAGGACTTCTTCAAAAGGCATTGCACAGAGTTCTTACTCATATGAGGTGATGAGCCCTCTCACCTCCAGTTGAAGTTAAACATTTTTGTACCGCCATGCAGATTCTTCCATTTCCTCTCCCATCCTAAAACTATCTGCCACCTCAAGAGGGGGAGTGATCAAAATTAAAAGGAGCCAAGGGCTATTGGTGCAGGGTTCTTACTGAGAGATGAAGAACTGGGATTCATTTGAGGGATTGCATTTGGAAGTAAACTTTTTATTTGTTAAAGTTTTTATTTGCAGACTCTCCCTGGATTATGCAAGACCTGATTTACACAAATCTGCACTTACGGAAAAAGTTCCATAAGCCAGAAATAGGATTTTTGATTTGCAGAAATTTTTGCGTAACATATGGGTATATGTTTTCAACTTATGCAAAATTCGAGCTACGCAAGGCTTTTCGGAACAGAACAATTGTGTAAATCGGGGGGGCATCTGTATTGATATTTCAGGTCATTTATGTGATGGGTTCCCCTGCTCCCCTCCTCTTTGCTTCACACAAATGACTCAGAGATTCTCCCTTTTGAAGATACCATTTTATAGTTTATTTAGTGTTTCTCTCAACCGCCTTTTACGTACTAGTGCAGTCTCAGTATTTATAATGCTATTCAGCTTTACCACCCTGTCTACAAAAAAGGGTGGGAGGGGGAGAAAGGTGTCTTCTCCCAGAGAACTCCCTTTTGTCAAGCGCCACTAGCCTTCTCCAACCCCACTTCTCCTCCCCATCCCTTTCCTGTGCTCTTTTATTAAGTTGCCTTGTTAATGAATAATTATCTTATTATATTTCCAGCCTTAATCTGATCTGGTAATTAGGAACTCCTCTCCTTCATCAGGAAGGGGGAACGGAGGCTAACTGCTTTAAAGTGCTCAGAGTGCTGGCTTAGTTGCTAATTCCGAGTACTTTGTCACAGTTAACAATAAAACATTTCAGTTACAGTGTCTTGCCATAGAAGTACATACTTAGCTATATAATAAGATTTCAGGATTGTCACCTGTGTGTCATGCTGATGCATAGAATCTCTGTTGAATTAGTGAGACATGATGGAAACAGCTACAAGCACAAGTCTCCCAGCACAACAACCCATACCCAATATAACCAGCACTCACAATTAGCCCAAATACACATGGCCCCTTGTGACAGTGCGCCCCATAAGACTTTATGGAAATATGCTTATGAATGTATATATGACATAACTGGAATATGTTTTATGCTACTGTAGAAGGGCTCGGCCAAGGCTAGTCCTTCAGTGGGGCTGTGGTATATCCCACCGCCTCACACTAGTTCGCTCTGGGCCCAAACCCTGGGTCAGGGCTGGCCAGTAAACACACAGTCAGGAGCTCAGGCCCTTAAGCAGAGGCTGAGCCAATAGTTCAATATGAGCCCTGGCCCTGGGGCAGGGCAGGGCAGCACACACACAGTCAGGAGCTCAGGCTTCTGAGCATCTGGTGCGAGGGGGAGACTGCCACCCGTGAGTGGGGTGGCAGGGGGAATGCAGGCACACCCACTACACTGCGTCCCAGCCCGGGTCCCTAGCAGCGGCAGAAGACTCACTGCTGTGTCAGTGGGGATCCTGACCTCAACACGCTGACCTTGGTTCTGGCCCTGCTGCAGCCTGGCCAGGGTCAGCTGCCCCCGGGCTACTTCCAGACTCCCCCTCATAAGGTATCTGGGTTTGGCTGGTGTCCTCGGCAGTTTCCAGCATCATCGGTTCCTCTGGGTGACTAGAGAAGGGTAGGCTCGGCTGCTCCTCAGGGTAGCTGGCAAGGGGTAGGCTTGGCTGCTCCTCACGGTAGCTGGCGAAGGGTAGGCTCGGCTGGCCCAGCCAGTCCTCAGGTCAGCCGCGGCCTGCCGGCGATCCCCAACCCAGAGCTAGGCCACAAGTATCTGGCCTCTCCAGTGGCTGACTTTCAATTGAGCTATGCAGCGGGGCTTTTCTACTTCCTGTCCTGTGCCGTGACCTCTGGGGGGGCGGGCACAGGACCCACTGGCTCCACTCATGCTGGTTTTAGGGGAGGCTCGTCCCTCAGTGGGGTATCCCATCGCCTTGCTACAGCTACATATGCCATGTAACATATCTCTGTAAAGGTTATGACCTACTGAATCTATTCATCCTATTTGTATACATGTATCATTTTTGTATTCAAAGTTCTGAATATTTGCTGTGTACTTGCTTGATTTCTAAGTAGCCTTAGTAAAGCATTTGGTCAGCTTCTTGAGAAAAGAATGTGCAAATTAAGTGCCCAGTCAAGAAACACTTAAAGGACAATGATTCTTGGAAGGCTCCAATCCATATAACAAGTCTACCTGAGGACCTTCAGGGCAGCATGTAAACAATAGCTACTGCATGTAAAAATTGAGTCATGCATGGACATGTGACTCCAAAACGCCATCTTAGAGCTGGACTTTGCATAGGAGAGAGGAGGGGGTTTCCACCCACAAGAGAAAGTCTATTTAAACCCCTGGGAGACCCCTCCATTTTGTCTTCAGCTGGCTAAAGAGAGAGCCTCTCCACCCCCCAAGGATACCTGGAAGAAACTGGAACAAAAGACAGTAACTACAGGGGATGTGAGTGACTGCTGGACCCAGACTAGAAGGAGACTATTCTGTAAAAGGAAGCTTGATGGAATTCCTCTGAGGGTGAGGTTTTTATCTGTATTCAGTTTTCCTACTGTATTAGAGATATACTTGCATGTTCTCTTTTATTTTGCTTAGTAATTTACTTTGTTCTGTCTGCTATTACTTGGAACCACTTAAATCCTACTTTCTGTATTTAATAAAATCACTTTTTACTTATTAATTAACCCAGAGTATGTATTAATACCGGGGAGGGGGGGAAACAGCTGTGCATAGCTCTCTATCAGTGTTATAGAGGGCATACAATTTATGATTTACCCTATATAAATTTTATACAAGGTAAAACAGATTTATTTGGGGTTTGAACCCACTGGGAGTGGGGTATCTGAGTGTTAAGACAGGAACACTTCTTAAGTTGCTTTCAGTTAAGCCTGCAGCTTTGGGGCACGTGGTTCAGACCCTGGGTCTGTGCTGGAGCAGACTGGCATGTCTGGCTCAACAAGACAGGGTGCTGAAGTCCCAAGCTGGCAGGGAAAGCAGGGGCAGTAGTACTCTTGGCACATCAGTTGGCAGCCCCCAGAGGGTTTTTCTGTGATCCAACTTGTCACACCCCTCACCACAGCATGCACTGCATATTTGCCACTTGCAAAAAATCTCCCAGAACAACCCCCCAGTCGCAAAACACAGTCAGCACACACAATAACCCCAAAGTTCACTGTGAAGCCTAGAATGTCTATTGAGTTAGTATGAAGTGATAGAAACAGCAACATGCATGATTGAGAACTCTTTTTGTTCACAATATCACCAGGTTCAGTCATCACTGGGATTCACAATCTGCTGCTGTCCAGTTTTTAAGATTTTAGCATTTTTGGCTTTTTATAAACACACAGACACGTGCTTGTACAGATTAGACGTATGCACTAGCATGGGCTTTCAGCTACTAGGTTTCTTTAAAAATCCCATTCAGCTCTTGTCTCCAAAGGTTGCCAACAATGGTGCCAATTGTGGTGTTAAATTTGTCAGTATCAAATGTACCAGTACCATTGCCACAAATTAATTCCACTTATGTCACCAAAGAGGACTTTAGCCCATGAAACTTTCACCAGAATTATTTTCAAGCCAGCAACCTAAGGTGGAAGAAGTCTTCCTATAAACCATTATTAATCCCACTAGCCATGAGAGATTTTTTTTTAAATATGACCCTAACTATGTTTTTCTGGCATTTAATATCTCTGTATGCTAAGCATGATTTCTATATTGATTATCCATTTAACATCCTATACATTGTGAAGAACCAGTATCCTTATGATAGCAAAATAATTTTTTTTCAGTAACATCCCCTAAAAATTTTTGATTAGTGTGTGAACATCACACTTCACAATCCCAGTTCATGTTGTTCTAACAATGATAAAATAAAGGGAGCATACAAGTCCTTAAAAATTGTAGCAATAACACAAATTATTTCCTCTGCGGACTACAAACAACTGCATGTCTAAAAATGCAATTACATTATTCATCAAATTTGCATTACCTTCTTACTGAGATCAGGCAAGCCTCTGTTGGACTTTTTTCAACAGGCAGCCTTCTTCAGGAAACTCATTTGTGACATACTATGTTGTAAATGGTTTACAAGAAGTGCAACAATTGTGTCATTAAATCCAAATTGTCAAAGGTGTACAATTTATACACACCTCTTATGTGTAGAAGCCCCTGGTGTGTACCCAAGGTGTGTGTTGCTTGCCTGAAAAATGTACACTCTCATGTGATATTGTTTACCTTAAATTTTTTATGAAGTATCTCACACTTTTTGGGGTGGTTATTTGCCGTCTCCATTCCTCACTGATAACTACTTGTAGTTCACAACCATAAGGTTACATTTTATTTACAAGTCTTCAACACCCACTTTTTTTTACATAAAAAATAATTAAAACTTTAGTAGAGATTTTGAACCTTCTTATTGCACATGCATCTGAAGAAATGCTAAGGCAAAGGTTCTCAAACTGGTCTGTGGAGTGCTTGTTGGTGGTCCACAGAAAGCTAACAGTCATATAGTATTGGTTCCTTGTCTCCACCAGTGTAATTCTAATAAAAAGATACAAATGCTTTCCTTTACCCATAAGCAGCAGTCTAGTTACTACACGTGTATTATACATTTTCAAATGGGAGGGCAGGAAGGCTGTGCAATTCTGAATGGGAATGGAGACTGTCTCTGCATTAGGAATTTGGTTAGAGCTACAAAAATTGGAGAACCTCTGTGTTAAGACAATCTTCCATGTTATGGAATACCACAATGCCTCAAACAGCAGTACCTATGTTTAAGGTTAAGTTTTTGTCATGGATATTTTTAGTAAAAGTCAGGGACAGGTCATGGAAAATAAACAAAAATTCATGGCAGCCCATGATCAGTCTCTGACTTTCACTAAAAGTCACAACTGCTGCTGAGGCTCCTGGGTCCCCAACCGATGCAGTGATGGGGAGCTCCAGGGTCCCCATGCCCATGGGAATGGACTGCTGCTGGGTCCCATCGCCCCGGGCAGCTGATAGCTGCAGGATCTCCCAGCTGCTGGCTGTGGCTGCAGCTGTGGGGAGTCTGCCTGCCTGCGGTGGCTGGGTAGCTGCAGTTCTGGAGCCCCAGCAGCAGTGGGTGCTGAACCCACCTTCCCCTTTTGTCAGAGATATTTTTAGTCAAAGTCAGGGACAGGTCAGGGGCTGCTGTGAATTTTTGTATATTTCCCATGACCTATCCATGACTTTTACTAAAAATATCCATGACAAAAACTTAGCCTTACCTATGATTAATGTTTTCTGGCCACCTCACTTCTGCTTAAATCTCCACTACGAAGCACAATACAGCTGGATTTATGCTGCAGGTACATAGGCCCTGGCGCATAACAAGTACTGCCCAACTGAAAATGTCACCTATATTTTAAAATAAAAAACTGAGACTTAAAAGAGGTAAGGTGCAAAGGAGACACCTTCTTTACTGTATGTTTTATTACATATATGTGGAGAAGAGCTCAGGGAAGGGAAGGCTTCAGTTGTGTTTCCTCCTCTCTGTGTTGTGTTTCTGAACACAAAAATGTTATAGTGAGCTTAACTAAACAGGGGAACCACTAACTTGATGACTAGTTATGAAGGATCCATCCTACTCCGTACTGCAGTTGGAACTTCACAAGTTGAAAGACAAGTAATTTTTTCCCTGACTATGGTAACCCTAATCATAGAACATGTTATGGGAGAGCTCTATATCTGTGTATATGTAAATATCTAGTTAGTAGCAGCTAGTGCTCAAACATATACAGCACAGATCCTGTGTTTTGTAGGTCCAATGAGATTTGTGCACTGCAAATGGCTTCCTTTATGTCTCCTTACATCAGCTGTTAACAGGAGATGAGCTAAGGTTGCTTCACTTGGAAATTCATCTTTCCTTATCTTACAGTTGGTACCCAAGGAGTTTAAGTTTTCCAGAGACTAAATTGTTGCCTTCTTCTTCTGTCTTTTGTTGTATTGCGGGTTTGGTAGTGGTATAATGATAGAATCAATTACAGGAATTCAGTTCTACTGATGCCTACTATGTGACAATATTACAGCCATTTGTAACGCTGATCCATGTCATGTGACTGGGGCCAGGAAATAATAAGAAATCTCTTATCAGTATTCCTAAGTATTATGCTCTTATTCTAGTTGTGCCTTTGTTATCTTACTACATTATATTATACTTCTCTCTAACAATCCAAAATAATGACTGTTGGATGGTAAGCCTGATGATATAGAAAGCAATGTTTATATTTTACTAACACCAAAATCTTACAGATAATTTCTCATCTGATGCAGCCTCCTCCTCCAAGTTACAGGTACTCTGTCCCCGAGTCTTCTCTTTTACTTCTCTTTTCAAGTTCATGTTCATATTCATATTCTGCCTACATGCTTTTCCCTTCTACCTACATTCCCCCTAAATTATTTGGTCTCTCTGTCTCACTCTTCTTTTGACTTGTATACTCTCTTTTTTTGCTCTTGCTTAGAATTCTCCTTGTCTTTCCACTTTTCTCTCATTGTTTCACAGTGCTTCAGACCAGAAACTAAGACTCAGTCTTGGTTATTTTATCTTTGTTGCAATATACATTTTAACCTTACCATCTTGAGTTGAGCTAAGTTAAGAGTCTTTAACATTTCCCAATGCTTTAGGCAATATTATGAAGTAAAAAATAAATTAAAAAACAAGCAATGTTAAACATTATTAAATGATCCATTGTTACTTGACATACATGCACATTTAAAGACATTTTTTGTGAAAGATATTTCAGTTGTTACTTGTAGTTGGATAGATTTGTTCCTAGTCACAATTAGTTAGTTATTTTCCAATCTTCAAAGTATCTCTGAGAAAAATTTTGTATTCATGGGAGTAGAGGAATTATTGTTATTAATAATTTCTTTTTTGTAATCAATGTCACCGATTTTTTAAAACACTGATCAAAAACTGGATAATTATTCATTGAACAAATTTACTAATTTTTGCTTATTCAAAAATAATTTTGAATTTATTCACAAAATAAATCAACAAATTGCATAAGTTTGGGAGATATTTATATGCTACAATAAATCATTTTACATATAATGTATTCATCAAATGCAAACAAAAATTTATGAGGAATGTATTGGATTTAGAATATTTGACCAGTGGTAACATATATACACAATTTCAATATCATAGTGAATCATGCAACTATTGCAATATTTATTTTACTTAGATTTATAAGATCTTTGATAGATGCTCTGTGTACCCATTACATACATTAAAATATACAATTTAAAAAATCATGAAGTGCAATATAAAGGCCTATTCATCTCACTTTGAAACATACATAAATATATCCACCACCAAAATATAGTAAAAATACCCACCCTCCATAACCCATATAATAATCCCCTCTCTTAATCTTTAACCCGCTCCCTTCTTTGAAGTCTGCTTGGAAAGCTAAGAAATATCAGCTATGGTGGACCAAAAAGGGATGAAGGGGAAATTCATTTCCAAAATCTTGCACTCCTCAGGAAGGTGCTAGTAGCCATTCCAAGTTAAAATAAGAAGTCTCCACCTTTAGTGCCTCCACTGATTTCAGCTGTGACCATGTACCTGGGAAGGGAGGTGATCTGTCAGATAACTATAAAGCCCTAAATAGTTAGGGCCCTGGCTTACACCTGCACTTTGAATTTCACCTGGAAGGCTATGGAATAGAGCACAGATTCCGGAGTACTGGAATAAAGTGAAAGTGCTTATTATTCTGCAATAGCTTCAGTTTCTAGCACAGTTGTTAGTGTGCAGCCTCCACACACAGTGCAGTACCTAAATCTGATCTTGAGGAGACAAAAGACATGGATAGTTGTTGAAAGTGTGTGTGTGTGTCTCTGTCTCTCTCTCAGGTCCAAGTTCAGATAGTCCCACTGTGGGCACATGCCTAGGGCCCTGGCTCCTGAAGTTCTGTGATGCCTTCATAATCTCAGATTTGTTTTTTAAAAGATATGTTTCTAGCTCTAATGGTTCTGAAGAAACCTTCAAAACATGCCTTGAATGTACCTTGTACACTGTCGACTAGCTGTATCTGCAGACAGCCTGAATCCAACAGCTATGACAGGCATGAACTGCCCCGTTCATCTTACAGTGCTGTAAATTCTGAAAACCATTGTCCGCCACCAAAAACATCCCTGCATGGAGTGTTATTTGCTGGGGTGCTGTTGGTATCAACCTCTTAGCCTCTTTCCAACTGTTTGAGACAAACTCACCATTTTGTTAAATTGGGTTGAAAAACTCTTTGGGGAGGGACCAGGTCTTCCAAAGTGTTTGTACAGCTCTTTTGGGTTCAACTCAATACAAATAAATAAAATATATTCTTACTCTGTCTTTCCCTTCCCACAGAGACTAAGGAGCCCAAGCCCTCATATAAACACAACCTCCATGAACTTGGATCCTTTTTCAACCTTTTCAGCTTCCCTAAAGTTGTAACTGATGGGAAGTATCAGAGGGGTAGCCGTGTTAGTCTGGATCTGTAAAAGCAGCAAAGAATCCTGTGGCACCTTATAGACTAACAGACGTTTTGGAGCATGAGCTTTCATGGGTGAATACCCACTTCCTCAGATGCATGTAATGGAAATTTCCAGGGGCAGGTATCAGCTCAGGATTGAACAAAGACTGTGAATGGCTTGCCAATTACAGAACCAGTTTCTCCTCTCTTGGTTTTCACACCTCAACTGCTAGAACAGGGTCTCATCCTCCCTGATTGAACTGACCTCGTTATCTCTAGCTTGCTTGCTAGATATATATACCTGCCCCTGGAAATTTCCATTACATGCATCTGAGGAAGTGGGTATTCACCCACGAAAGCTCATGCTCCAAAACGTCTGTTAGTCTATAAGGTGCCACAGGATTCTTTGCTGCTTTTAATGGGAAGTAGTTGCTGCAGTTGAATGCCCAGATAAGAACAGCCAGGGCAAGCTGCAAAGTCTGTCTTGACCAATGATCTTCCCGACCCCGTATCAATCCCAAAACACTTCTGTCCAACCCTCATCAAACAAGATAAAAATCAGCCCACCAATCAGTTTTTTGCCTAACAATTTCAAGTGTCCCTTCCAACCAACTATCCAAAAATATTTAATCCATCTATCCCAATCACTATCAGAAAAACTTGATGGTGCATATTTTTAAACATGAAGGATAAATGTGCTGCAAAATTCATGAATACCATGAAATGGATCAGTTTGGTTTCATGTAAAAAACAGACTCCTGGATCACCTTCAAGAAGATGAGCACAAAATAGATTATAAAAAGCCCATATTCTGCACATTTATTCTAAAGTTTTGTAGTGAGTCTTTCCAGCATCTCAACTGCATACAATCACTGCCTTTAATGGCTCGCTAGTGGTGTGGATTTCCAATGGAAGCAACTGTATGGACTGCAGCCAATAAAAAGTGTCTATCTACCTTTTAACTTTATTTTAATAATTCAAAAATATTTTAATTAACAAATATTCAGATCTATTTCTAATTTGGTTTCAGTACCATCTTCATCCTTCCATACCCAGCCCTTCTGTTTTGTTTTATCAAAATGTAAACACATTGGGACATGGAGCATGCCTTTCTCTGTGATTTGCAAAGTGCCATTAATCTTTACAGCACCATAGTAAGCATTAATAATATGGGTATAATACTTAATTCACAGGGGTGTTGTAAAGTGCTTTGAGATTCTCATATGGAAGGCACTATATGATTGCAAAACATTATCCACAATTAGAGTTGGTGCAAAATTTAAGTCTTTACCTACCATTACAGCAAAAGGTGTTTACAAGAAATCAATACACTATATGAATGTACATTAGCTGTAAGAGGATACTGTCTGGATGCTGTACACATAGGACTCTGAAAGTCACTGCTACATGCAGGCAAATAGCTCCCCTGAACTCCCCTCCCCTTTACTGGCAACCCTTCTTGCCAGATTGACAGTGATATGTACAGACTAGACCACAGGTTTGTAATTATTAAATAAAAGCAGAATATCACATGCTGACAAAGCCTGCTGTCTGCATCTTTCATTACCACTATTTCCCATTTTATGTAATTAAAGTTCAAAAAAAGGCTATTCACGAGTTCTGCATTTTTACACGGCTCTGACTAACCTGCCATCCACACAGATTTCCAGACTGCTCTGCCTGTTTAGATGCTGGGAATGAGGATGATGATGTCTGCTTGGATTAAGTCAAGGTGACATCTCTGTCAGTTCAGGTCATTCTCCATTGCAGGGTTAATTGCCTTCAAACTAGACCCATGGATGACAGTGAACTAGTAAAACTCTTGAGGCTTTCCAGTGACTTTTAGCATAACTGCTTGTTAGTAGCAACGAAAGAAACCTACCAAGATATTTTCAAGCATTTGTCAGAATCAATAGTGTGGTATATGGCCTCTATCATTCAGTGTCCTCTTTCTTTCAATTAATCTATTAATCAGTGCTTGCTGTCTTGTTTACATAGGCAAGGATAGTTGTTCAATATCTGTATAACTGTGAACCACAAGCTGATCCCCATGCTGGCTCAAACAGTGAAAAGCAGTCATAAAGTTGATGGATCCAGTCTTCTGAGAATCACCTCAATGTGAAGCATTCCTCAGGTGGGACAGAACTGATAAAGCAGGCTGTTTAGATCCTTGGGGAGGAAAATAAACAGAACTTATGAATAGTGGCATGTTTGGGATGTGCCAGTCCCAGTATTTCTTTTAAACAGCATTTCTCCATGTTTCTGATTTGGCTATTGATCTGTCATCTTCATGGCTATTGGCAGACAGTATAAAAAAAAGCAGCCCTGTGGCTGACCTGCTTAAACTTGGAACTAGTCTGGCCACTGGCTACCCCAGGACTAAGTGAGTGAGTGGGTTGGGATAAAGGCAATGTTAAGGCACCTTTGAACCCCATTGTCCCACTGAGTTGTGCTCAACACAGCTTAGGGTATGAGCCAAAAAGTGGTTAATTTTTTTAATAATCTTCCTGGGTGTTTTTTCTCTTTGTATAACTAAACCTTTACCCTTTTCTGGTTAGGAATGTAGGTCTCCTTACTCATGGTGTCTTGTGCTTGATATCTTCTCTGTTCACTTAGGGCCAAAGTCAAAGCCCATTGAAATCAATGGGATTCTTTCAACCAACTTCAATGTGCTTTGGATTGGACCCCCTTTGTTATCAAGAACTCAGTTTTCAAAAGTGACATAAAATTCAGTAGGCTAGGTATGAAGAGAAAGCTGAGTTTGGGATCATCACTCTGGACAAATGGTGCACTTACCTCTCTCCACAACTGCTGTTACTCAGAAGAGGACAACACTTGTTTTCAGTTTGGTTTCTTGAAGTTGTTGCCAGATCTCATTCAGCTACCTTGATTTAAATTGCACCCCTTATGCACTGAAATGTAGCTAATATTGACAAAACTGTCTCATTAATGCAGCTGTTACTGACTTACTGCTTTCATCTTTCAGGGATTGTGTCACCACATACTTTGAAATGGTATCTTGCACCACAACCAAAGACTGGTTTCAGCGGAGGCTACTGCAAGTAATCCATCCCGTTCAACATCTGAAAACTCAGTGAACATGGAAATGAATTTTAACAAAAGTTACTGCCAAAAGATTGTCAGCAACATCAAGCATCAATCACAAAATGATAAAGTGTTGGTATAATTAATGATCAGATAATAATTTGGCCCTAAGTATTGCTAAAACACTGCTTGTTGAGCTTGGGCTTCCTCTTGTGGATATCTTGACAGGCTAAAAGTAAGTCAAGGTCCTTAAGCTATTTCTATAATATGTTTAAGCATGACCAGACTAAATTTGTTCTCACATCGCAGACCAGGCTAAGCACAGCACATCTATTACCCGAGTGTGTTTAATAGATTTGTAAATTGTAAGTGTGTGTTCTAGTGGTGAGCTGATGTTAGTGCTGAATGACCTGGTTTTACATTCACTGATGGCGTTCAAGCCCTGTAAAACAGCATGAGTAATATATGTTCCTGTAAAAAGGTCGGTCTCTTTGATGCCAATACTTTCTGAAGTTGTAAGCAGAATCTGTCAGAGAACTCCCTTAATTGCTGTATGCACTGGAGATGAGTTCTAGAGCATGGTTTAGTTGAGAGGCAGGAAAATAAAACTTGGAGGTGGATTTGTTCTGGAGAAGGTTGGCTTAGGAATGGTCTTTAACTCTAAGAGTGCACTCAAATGAACAAGAATTGGGACTCAGGTTATTCCATAACTCAGGTACAGCCCAACTGGAATGAAAGCAACCTGGAGAATGTGGTTTGAAGATCTGAGGACTGAGAATAGATGGAAGGTTCCAGGTTACTGGAAATACAGAAGTCTGCCAGTGCCGGAGAAAGTTGTTCATTTTTCTACTGAGAGAACTGAGTGAAGTTGATTCTCTATGACAACCATTCTCTGACCTAAGACTAGAAGAATTTCTGATTGTTGGTTCACTACAGTATGTCAGGAGCAGTCTAGCTTTACAACGGTTTCCCTCTGCTTGGGCAACTGTATTTTCTGCAGTCTTTAACACTGACATTTTTATTTGTCCTGGGATCAACTTATAGAACATTAGTCTCATCCATCAGGATAGTTGCTTATACTAATTGTCAGGCAAAGGGAAAGAATGCTGGAAATGCAGTTAATCAACAGTCATTTCGGTAACAATCATTTATGGAATTGTTACAATATAGGGTCTGTGCAAAGGTGGGAACAGCCACTGGCTGCATAAAGAATTATCTATTTCCGATTCCACTTTTCCATTCTTTCTTACCCATAACATTTTTATTATCTGCTAGTACTGACTCTCTCTGTTCATCCATCTCAATCCATAGGTGAGATATCAGATACCAAAATAAATGATAAATATCAGGTAGGCTTTTTTAGAAATACAGTTGGGAAAACTAATTAATTTAGCTCTTTCTTCTGTTCAGAAATCGTTAGCAAACAGGCTGTTGTTTTTAGCAGACCTTTGTCACTCAAGGAATTTCCAATGCCAGGGAATCTTCATGGGGCTGTGTCTGCCACCTTTATGGCTCCTTTATACTGCCAGAGTGGCACAAAGCAGCTGGAGCTAAGAAGGGGATCTGCTCCAATATCTGTGGTTACATGGATAACTTTTTGTTTGCCTGGTTGCCGAGGAGGGGAGTTTGAGCCTACACTACCTATGCAGTAAGTGCCAATGCCTACAGGTGGTATCCAAAGTTTTGTGAAAGAAAAAAAGGACAGAAAAGGGTGACAGATTCAGAACAGATACATTCAAGAGAATGAATGTCATTCCAACAGACAGACTGCTCTACGCTCCATGTTATTCAGAGTGAAACCAACTATGCGGAGACTTCCAGATCAGTAGACTCCACTGGTCTTCTAAGATCAAACATAAATCGTCTGTAATGTCATCATTTCACTGAAAAGTTGTTACAGTTTAGTTCCATTTTTTTTCCTAAATAGATTAAATAGTCTAATTAAATATAAAGTTGATGACATGTTAACAGAGAGATTATCTCTCAGACAACTCCCCTCTGACATGCAATCAGAAGACCATCTCTCTTTTTATACACAATTTATATAAGAGAAAGAGAGAACACAGTGGTTCCCAGACTGTGATCTGTGGACCGTTGATGATCTGTAGATACTTACTGATAGTCTGTGGTGAACTGTTTGGTCACATGATGTTGACTCTGCTCTTCCCAGCACAGAGAATCAGAAAAGGCAGGAAGCAGAGATAAATAATTAACTCTTTTCAAAAAGAACAAAACACTTATTGCACTGAAGCCAGCTAAGAATACAGAAACACTTTTCCGTGTGTAAGCATCACAGGAACAACAAGTGATTGTGAATGGTGGCCTGTGTATCAGATATGTGCCTTTTTCCAATCCCCGTGAAAATATGGCCAAATTTAGCCAAGCAATGTGCGTTCGACAAATCATAGTTTGCATATGCTCAGTAGAGATTTCTTTGTTTTAGCTGCTAAAGACTCTGAGAAATCCAGTCACACAAGCATGTTCCAGATCCTCACAGCTCCTTTTGTGACCATATTGCGCATACACCTTCCCCACAGAGTGACTGAACATGCTCACTCCAGCCCAGGACTACCAAGGGGCAAAACCAGCTTGTATTTGTAATGGCTGCTCCCAGCTGCTCTAGGACAGATAGGACTGGCCACTGAAACTGAAAGCAGGGATCCTGTCTCTCCTGTGCACTCAGTGATGCCCATGCTGCTGGCCAGGCAGCATGGAGAAGAAAGTGATCTGATTCACATGCACAGGGGACAAATGCCAGACCAGGGGGAGGGAACTGAATAGACTGGGACAAAGTCTGGTGAGATTGGGACTGAAGGTGGAGAGGAAAACTGGGACTGGCTGGGCAAAGAGATGGGCTGAGACTAGGGGAGAGGAGGCTTGAGAGTGCTTAGGTGGGGAGGCTGGGACTGGAAGCCTCTCAGGAGGCTAGTACGGGTTAGGCAAGGAGACTGGGATTGAGAGTCATGGTGGGTGGGATGGAGAAAGAGACAAGACTAAGACAGGGACAGATTGGAGGGAGAGAACAAGGCAAAAAGGGGTCAGACTTAAGGGGACAGGCAGAAGAATCTGTATCCACTACAGCAGGGTTTCTCAAACAGGGTCACCAATTGTATAGGGAAAGTCTCTGGTGGGCCAGGCCGGTGTGTTTACCTGCCCCGTCCGCAGGTCAGGCCAATCGCGGCTTCCACTGGCCATGGATCGATGCTCTGGGCCAATGGGAGCTGCTGAAAGTGGCAGCCAGTAAGTCCCTCGGCCCACACCGCTTCCAGCAGCTCCCATTGGCCCGGAGCAGCACTAGAGAACCCTCCCCTCCAGGGCCTGGAATGGAACCCAAAATTCCTTTCTTACCATTCTTCTGCTGACTGCAAATATCTGTGAAACCCATTGGCAAACTGTTCCATCCGTTTCTATTCCTGATCCATATAGAGGATGACAGCCTGCTACTGTCATCAGGTTACTCCATTAACTTATCTACAGATTCCAACCCTCCTGATGAACCATGTATTTGTTAATATGATACCACATGATTGAATTTCTTGGGGATTTTAGGTTTCTTTTTAAATTTAGGAAATTATACACATAAAAACTATGTTAAAAGAACATTATTAAGTTTGCAAAGTCAAGAGTACAAAACACCAGAATTAAGGCTGTCTGAGCAACCTTAATTAGACCCCCTTGTGCATACACATTTTGATACAGTCTTTAATTAGATGATCACATACTATTTTTTCCACAGATCCCCTGCCTCATTCAGTGCATAGGACAGTACTGTTCTGGAGGTGAATCACAATTATGTAGTGAAGGAGTTGTCTTTACAAACCCTGCTTCATTTGTCGCAGAAGTAAACGGATGAGGCTGGGGATTGCAGGAAGAGAAAGGAAGGTCTCATGGTTAAGACAGTTGAATGATGTCCTATAGAACTGGATTCTGTTCCTGCCTCTGTCACAGAGTTCCTGTGTGATACTGGACAAGTCATTTAAAACAACTTTTTTCATAAGTGCACTAATCGTGTGTTCTTCACTTTTTGGGTGTCCAACTTGATACCATGGGGCCTAAGTCACAAAAGTGCTGAGAACTCACAATTGCAAGTGAAATCAATGAATGATGTGCTTGAATACATGAAGTTCTGTATAATACTAGGAACTCTGAAGGTCCCAGATGTCTCAAATTGGTCACCCCAAATTAGTGGATACTATTGACTAATCTCTCTGTGCCTCAGTTCCCCCTCTGTAAAATGGGGATAATACCACCCCTCATGTCATACAGGTATCATGAAGATAAATTAATGTTTAGAATGAATGTCACAGACAAGCCCATGAGGAAATTACTAATTCTGTCTTAAAAAAAGATGTGAACAGCATGAAGTAAGGCAGGCTCAGGACCATACACTGAACAATGAGGATAAAACAAAATGTCAGATAGCCGCTTACTAAGTTAGCACCCTCCATCCTACACACTGAAGGAGGCAGGGGCTCGGTGTAAAAAACAGTATGTGAATGTATAATGAAATACTATCAGACTGCATACTCTCAAGGGGGCCAAAGTAAGATTACGCAGGCAACCTTAATTCAGCATTTCCTAACTTCTGAGTGCTTGACTTTGTAACCTTAATAATGTTCTTTTAATGTAGGCTTTTCTGTGCATAATATATTTACAAACATGTATGCAGAGATAGATATATGGCATAAATATGTGCAACATCGTTTATAACATAAACACTATAACAGATATGAAGTAGTGTATACTTTCTTGTATTGGAAAACAATCTGTTATTTTGACACTGCTGTCAGTAACAGTGCATCTATATTCACAGTATGTGCCTCATATTTTTGTGACTCACTCATGGGTACATAAAGTACTTTTACTGACAGTATTAAGATTATTCTATTGTGAGGTCTATTGTGAGTATTGTACCATACATATCTCCCCCTAACGCACACATATAATCTCAGTAATTGCAAAAAATGTTCTTCTCATCTTTTTAGGATTAACCTATTTTGGAATTCATGTTATTTGTTTTTCATCAACATTATGGCTACTAACAATAAGCCTTTCCAAATGTGTTGTTTGAAACAATACACAAAGCCGAAAAATTGGTTTCAGAGTAGCAGCCGTGTTAGTCTGTATCGACAAAAAGAACAGGAGTACTTGTTGCACCTTAGAAACTAACAAATTTATTTGAGCATAAGCTTTGGATGCATCTGAAGAAGTTGGCTGTAGCCCACGAAAACTTATGCTCAAACAAATTTGTTAGTCTCCAAGGTGCCACAAGGACTCCTGTTCTTAAAGCTGAAAAAGTGCACTCTGATTTCTATGAGAAAAAAGTGGAGACAGTGGTATGCAATGCCAAAAGAACCAAATTCATATAGTGCCTGCACTAAATAAAGTGAGAAAATAAGGCTTGTTACTTAGAGATACAATTGTGAATAAATTCCTTTCCATCTCACAAAATAAAACATTCCCAACCTCTTATTTTATTATTATTATTATTTTGCAGAGGCTCTTGGGATTTATTTCTGAGAGTACATAGTGCAAAATCTATTTTCCAGCCCATCTAGTCCAAACTCAATTATATAGCTCAGGGAGGGCAAAAAAGGGTTAGTTATTTAGCTTATACACTATACCAACAACTAGACACATACTGGTAAATTAATTTTCCCTGTCTTCAGTTCATTCTCTATGACTCAGCATTATGTATCTTAAAGAATACCCTATTGATAGACTGAAAAGTAAAAAAAGATGTATAAACTGAGGTTTAAATGTAGAATAGTCTGCATCAACCTTAAGATTAATTCAAATACTATTTTTTCTATTTCCTGCAAGTCTTATAAACCTTTTCTTCCACTCTCATTCTATTCTAAAATAAACCTCACTCATACGACTTATGACTTCTAGGAGGAAATTACAACAGATCATAGTGGCACAAAGTTCTGCTCTTGTTAACAGAAGGTAAAGAGGTACACAGAAAGAGGGTGGAAGAAATCAGTAAGATATGCAAGAGATAGTAGTTTAGATTCAGTTCTAATGTAAACAAGTGCATTCCTGTATGTTAATTTAAATTAAAGCTGATCTCTCTTACCACTGACTTGGTTTCTCTACCAGTACCACATATAATGTACTTGCAGCAACACAATATCCCTTTAATAAGCTACAGAGGCACAAAAATCCAGCAAAAATTTCTAGGGTGGGACTCCCCAGTTCTGGTAAATGGTACAAAGTGGCCTTAAAATGTCAAAAGATAGCAAGTAGAGAATTCACCTTGTGCAGAGAGACTCTCTATTGGTGGAAAGCTGAAGGAGACACCTCCACAGCTCCCTATGGCAACTGCCTCGTGTTCCTGGTATAAAGAAAAGGAGGAATATGTCAGGAGCATTCAAGGGAGTGAGAGTGGAGCTCCACCATGCCTGATCCTTAGACCTTATGCCAGTAGTGGAAGTTTTAAAATCACTATTCTTGGGTCACACATTTTGGATTGCAACTGAAAACCCATGTTTAGGCATATACTTCATTCTTTTGCTTAGCCAGGCCTGTTTACTTGAAGACAGAAGTGACATCATGCCCCAGAGCATATGCACAAAGTATACTGTGCAATCAGATACAGGTATCTCCTAATTCTAATAGCTCTGAATTCACAGTTAAGAGGTCGCTGCAAAATAAGACCACCTGAGGGATAGGGGGCTGAAATCCTAGCCCTATTGAAGTTAATGGCAAAGCTTCCATTGACTTCAGTGGAGTCAGGATTCCATGCACGGAATCCAGTTCTCCACTGCACTCAGATGAAGTGGAGTGTGTCAGCCACTGGAAGCTGGGTGCAGTTGCCTGATCCTCATTCACTTGGCCACACTACATAATCTAATCATGGAAGAAATTAAACAATATTTCACTTAGCTTCGCTTTCTGAAAGTACAGTTAAATAATCAGAGAAGTTCAATGTGCACTCACATATTTAATTTAAACATTTATATGGTGCCCATCATTAAAAAATATTAGTGCCATGTGAATGGCTAAGATTATGGCAAAAAAAAATTCTTATTTGTAGGGAACTAATACCCTACGTCGAGGTGACCATAAAAATGAACTGGAACAGCTCTAATCATATAACGAATTACTCAAAAATGTAAGCAGCATTGCACACCTTTGTACTTGACCAAGTACTCCCATGTATAGAACTATCAGTGTTATGGTGCAATCTTTGCCACAAGGAGGAGTTAACATCAAGTGACTGCAGGGCTGGCGCTTCCATTTAGGTGACCTAGGCGGTAGCCTAGGGCAGCAGGATTTGGGGGGGGGTGGCAATTCGGCGGCAGGGGATCCTTCCGTGCTCCGGGTCTTCGGTGGCAATTCTGTGGCAGGTCCTTCGCTCACTCCGGGACCCGCCGCCGAAGTGCCCCGAAGACCGGGAGCACGGAAGGACCCCCCTCCCCGCAGAATTGCCGCCAACAACCGGGAGTGCGGAAGGACTCCCGCCTAGGGTGCCAAAAACCCTGGCGCCACTCCTGAGTGACTGGGATTTTAAGGGATCACTTTAATGTTCCAATAATTTTCATTAATACAATATTTTATCTCCAGCTATCAGGTTCCTTGATCACTACACAATAATCTCTACTTCCATTACAATGTACATATTCCTCAGCTCAGTTTGCTGATTAATCATTAATACCAGACCGCTTTGATATTAAGGTGCCTGACTTTTGTTTATTTGAATGTAAGAAAACCCAATTCTTCTATGATCACCACCATTATATCAAGGTTTTTTCTTTTTTGATCAATTTAAGAATGATCAGAAATGTTGTCTTTGAATTTCAAAAGTAGGTTTGCAAATAATGGGCCTACCCCTGCTCCAGTTTAAGGGATTTAAGTATGGGTGTTGCTCCAATTTAAAGTATGGGTATTGATATTTATTTCAGCTGGAGCAGCCACAGGCCCAATGTGAATTCAGACATAGTTGTGTATCATGAAAAAAATAAATATCAACAGCACTCTTGGACGGAAAAATCTCTTGGGTGATTACAAATCATTTTAGTGATTCTCTTTGATCTTTTCTTTCTTTACTCTCTCTCTGGAAGCCTGATCCAAAGCCTACTGAAGCCAATTGGAATCTTTCCACTACCTTCAGGGGGGCTTTAGATCAGGACAGACTTGACTCCTAGAACAGTCTATAGCCCCAGAACTAGCCTTAACGATCCTTTTCTGCTCCAGGGCACTATCTCTCTTTGCTCTTGCATTCAGGGCACAGTTTCTACTTACAGCTGAGCTGAAAATAATCCAGTAAAACTAATAATACCTTTAACAGTATTTTCTCTTGTCATTCAGTAAGAAATGAGATGTCTATGCTGTCCCATCCTCTCCCCCTCAGCTACTCACCCCTTCCACTCACTCATTATAACTAATTTCTCTCTAAGATACCAAGACTTCATTTTCTCTTCTAGGCCCTTCTGTTCTTGTCATGACAAAAACCCCATTTAAAACCTCTTTTTAAAACCAGATATAATACATATTGTCTTTAAGTTACTGACAAAAGCTTTCCTAAAATCTTTTTTCCTCCTCCCTCCCTCCCTCTCACTCATTCTCTATTTCACATATGAGGTCTACCCCCAATCTTGATTTTCAAGTCTATCAGCTTAACAGTCTGAAAATAATGAGGAATCATAGGATGGGAGGGGACATCAACAGGTCATCAAGTTGAGTTGCCTGCGCTCATAGCAGGACTAAGTATTATCTAGACCATTCCTGATGGGTGTTTGTCTAACCTGCTCTTAAAAATCTCAGGTGATAGAGATTCCACAACCTCCCTGGGCAATTTATTCCAGTGCTTAACCACCCTGACAGTTAAGAAGTTTTTCCTAATGTTCAACCTAAACCTCCCTTCTGCAGTTTAAGTCCATTGCTTCTTGTCCTATCCTCAGAGGTTAAGAACAATTTTTCTCACTCCTCCCTGTAACAACCTTTTATGTACTTGAAAACTGTTATCATGTCACCTCTCAGTCGTCTCTTTTCCAGACTAAACAAACCCAATTTTTTCCAATCTAAATAAATGGAGATATGCCTATCTTACAGAACTGGAAGGGACCCTGAAGGGTCATTGAGTCCAACCCCCTGCCTTCACTAGCAGGACCAAGAACTGATTTTGCCCCAGATCCCCAAGTGGTCCCCTTAAGGGCTGAACTCACACCCCTGGGTTTAGCAGGCCTATGCTCAAACCACTGAGCTATCCCTCCTCCCAAAAAAATGAGCCTCAATTCCCCTCTCACTCTCTGGTTAGGTAACAATGCTATCCTGAGATCAAGGGCTGGGGAAATAATCGCTAGTCAGCACTGCTTCTAAAACAAGAAAAGTTCTCCCCCTCCCCCTCCAGTCCCAAACCCCATCTTCCCTCATAGGTTGTTTTCTAGACCTTTAATCATTTTTGTTGCTCTTCTCTGGACTTTCTCCAATTTGTCCACATCTTTCCTGAAATGTGGCGCCCAGAACTGGATACAATATTCCAGTTGAGGCCTAATCAGCACCGAATACAGTGGAGGAATTACTTCTCATGTCTTACTTACAACAGTCCTGCTATACATCCCAGAATGATGTTCGTATTTTTTCCAACTGTGTTACACTGTTGACTTATATTTAGCTTATGGTCCACTATGACCCCCAGATCCCTATTTGGTGACACCTAGTTCTTGTATTATGGGAATAAGTAAATAACTTTTCCTTATCTACTTTCTCCACATCACTCATGATTTTATATACCTCTATCATATCCCCCCTTAGTCTCCTCTTTTCCAAGCTGAAAAGTCCTAGCCTCTTTAATCTCTCCTCATATGGGACCTGTTCCAAACCCCTAATCATTTTAGTTGCCCTTCTCTGAACCTTTTCTAGTGCCAGTATATCTTTTTTAAGATGAGGAGACCACATCGGTACACAGTATTCAAGATGTGGGCAAACTATAGATTTATATAAGGGCAATAATATATTCTCCTTCTTATTCTCTATCCCCGTTTTTTCCTATCCCCTTTTGACAAATAGGGAGGAACTCGTTGAGAATCTGAAAGTGGAAGGCAGCTTGGGTGAAAGTGGAAGGCAGCTTGGGTGAAATCCCTAATTTACTTACATATCTGGAGTTTCAGATAAGCAATCTCTAGGTATGATTTGATGGTTTTTCACATCTGGTTTAAGTTTCTCACAGCATAACTGCTCCCTGTTCCCCTCTTTCCCAGAGAACCACAACACACAAAGGGAAGCTTTTTCCCCAATTTTAAAAAGTTCTAGGCTCCCATTGGCTATTTTGGTCAGGTGCCTACTCCTTTCCTTTTACCTGTGGGCTTGTTAACCCTTTACAGGTAAGGCAAGTAGAGAACAACCACCAAGAGGGATTCCACAGCCAACTGTCTGGCTAGGTATCAACAAAAGGGAGCTATCCCCCCCATCTCATTTATCACAAACCTAATTTTTCTTTTTTTTGGACTCTTGATTTTTAGATAATTGAAGATCTCCTGGTTAAGCCAGTGTTGTCTTTTGTCATACTATCTACCTTTCCTACACAGTGGGATAGTTTGCTCTTAATAATGTCTCTTCGAAAAACTGCAAACTGTCTTCAATTGTTTTTCCCCTTAGACTTGCTTCCCATGGAATCTTACCTACCAACTCCCTGAGTTTGCTAAAGTCTGCCTTCTTGAAATCCATTGTCTTTATTTTGCTGTTCTCTCTCTTACTATTCCTTAGAATTATGAACTCTATCATTTCATGCTCACTTTTACCCAAGCTGCCTTCCACTTTCAAATTCTCAACCAGTTCCTCCCTATTTGTCAAAATCAAATGTAGAACAGCCTCTCCCCGGTAGCTGTCTCCACTTTCTGAAATTAAAAATTGTTTCCAATACATTCCAAGAACTTAATGGATAATCTGTGCCTTGCTGTGTTATTTTCCCAACAGATGTCCTGTGCTTTGGATGATTTTGTTAGTTGTTTAAAAAAAGTCTCATCCACGTCTTCTTGATTATGTGATTAACTGATTAGGAAGCTCACATCTGTTACTACCCAAATAAATATAAAAAATATATACTTGTACTTTTGGTTTTCACTGGCTTTTTCAGTGACTGAGGGTCCATGGAGTCATTTGCAGGGCTAAAATAGCATGAAGTCTGAACTACTTATAACATTTCCACTAATCATGGAATGAATTACCTGAAGAAGTTCAAATGAATGGCTCCTGGAGGCATTAAAAAACTCATAAAAAATTTAAATACACACACACACACACACACACACACGATGCTACTTACCCTGATGAAATGAGGCACAGTGATATGTTGCCAGGAAAATGTCCTGTGACAAAAAGGGAATATCACAGAATCATGATATAGTTGTTGTATGATTCATGATATGAATGATGTAAGGGCATTCTGGTGAAATTATATTAATGAAACCCAGAATGATAAAAAACAAGCTACTTTTCCCCAAGAGTATACCCAATCACCATTTAAACCATTCTGAGATGCATACATCATTTTAATATTGCGGGAATCTAGTGTACAGAAGCCCAATCTGAATGGTCCATCTGTTCATCCCCAGACTAAATATAATCACACAGGAATCCAAAGTACAGTGCTCAAGAGGAACTTGCTCAAGAAACACATGGTTATTTCAAAGCTGTGCCAAGCCCTAGAGAGTCTTCTGAGGTACAAGAGATGTAGAGTCCATCTGTCTAAAAATATCTCTTGTCAAATGTACCATGCTTTATTTTATTGTCATTTAAAAAAAGTGACTAGAGTTGTGAAAAGTCTTGGCTGGCAGCCTGAGAGATGAAAGTCTCAGGCCACAAAATAGATAGGCATGGTCAGCGACAAGCCAGGCTCCCCCACTCTGCCCTAAAAATATACCTCAACCCTGACCTAAAAAGACCACTGTAAAAGGTTAGCAGTCTGTACCTATTTAAGCTATCTTCTCTGTTATGATTCCCAACAAGAATTCTAACGGTGATAGTGGTATTTATGATATGAAATGGACTGAGGAAATGGATTGTACTCTAGGAAATTAACAGACACCGCCATCGTCATTCACAGGCCACTGAATAGCCATTAGATAGTAAAAACTGTTGATCCCTTTCAACCTGGATCAAATTTGAACTAACAACCTCGAGCCAGTCCTGTTAACCATCCAGTCACCTAATATAATTGTTATGGGCAAAAATATTAAAATCAAACAAACCATCAGTAGAGAAAGTGGTGATCCACTGGCACTTGAGACTTTATATCACTTCGCAAAGAGAAACATAGGAAATCCATGAGTTTCCAATGCATCCCTCAGGACTGCTCCTCAGAATCACTTCAGCCTTCCTGAGCATACAGTTTTGTAAAAGCCAGAATGGGCCTCATTTCATGGGAACTCAGCACCTTTGAAAAACACATGGCATCCCTAAATGCACACCCGTCTCAGAAACAGTGAGCCAATTGTTCTCAGTTACATTGGGGAACTAACTCCATTGGTTTTGCGCTGAGTTAACACTGTTGAACCCGATAGATTTACTCCAAATTTACATGTATAGCCCAGCGTGTATATGGCCTCTTCACTTTCTCCTTGCTTTTATAACATAAGAGTGGTGGGAGGAAGTGCTGCTTCTCTGAGATACAGAGAAAGGATGCAGTCTCTAGTTCAATCCCAGCTTTAAGGGCAACTGGCAAATATATGTTCTCTCTCTGTTAGTATACCTTTTAGAATGTTAATATACCTGTTGCTTTTTTTCTCCAAAATCACTGAAGATCTAATTTCTGCAATAGTTTTTATTTGCAGCTGAAAAACTTTATCAAATAATGATGCATATAAGCATCACAGAAACCAAAATATTCTAGTTATTTATCTACCTTAGCAACCTTATAATACCACCCATTGTTGTAGCATCTTTCAATTAAAATGATTAGCAAAAGCAAAGTCCCTACCAGACTTCTTAGAGTCTATGGCTTTTTACCTTTTTAGGTTATAGAAAATTTTGCTTAAGGTAGGTATTTCTGTGTGTTTATTTTTAAAGGAGGATAAAGTTCTAAATTGTTCTGATTATCTAGTTACAAATCCAGTACAGTATTTTGGAGCTATGTTTATAAAGTACAATATCCATAGAGACTTTATCAGTAACAGGGAGGCCGTATTGCCAGTCCCAAACGTTCAAAAATAGTAAGTCTAGCCTTCCAAAACCATGAGTGTGTGTTTGTTTTAAAAAAAAAAAAAAAAGATAAAATGTTGATTTCTTTTTATTTGCTTTTCTGGTTTTTGAGCCTTTTGGTGAACTCGCTTCACACTTTTAGCTTTTCTCTGCAACCAAGAGGCCTAGAAATGTACTCTTTTCAAAATGAAAGTTGAGATTCATAGAGTATCTCTACACTGCAAATAGACACGTGTATCTGGCCCATGCTAACTGACTCATGCTTGCAGGACTGTTTAATTGCAGTGTAGATGTTTGTGCTCAGGCTGCAGCCTGAGCTCTGGGACCCTCCCACCTAATAGGGTCCAAGAACCCAGGCTGCAGCCCAAGTCCAAATGTCTATACCACAATTAAACAGCCTCTTAGCCTAAGTCAGCTGGAACAGGCCAGCTGCAAGTTTTTAATAGCAGTGTAGATGTACCCATTAACTCCAAGGCCAGAAGAGACCCGTGTCCTGCTTATGGCCCAATCAGCACACAGCTGCAGCTCATGTGACATCCTCAGCGCCACACAGGTAGTATATATATTGTGCGGCTACAACCCACATAACAAAGAGAGCTGCATATGCAGCCCACAATGGTAAATAGGTTGATATACAGGAGATCAGCAGTTAACACTTACCACAGAATTTCCTCAAAATAAATTCCTAGAGCAGATCTTTTAGAAAAGCATCTAATCTTGATCTTAAAATTTCCCGTGAGGTAGAGTCCACTATGATTCTTTGTAAATTGTTCCAATGATTAATTATCATCACTGTTAAAAATTTATGCTTTATCTCCAGTCTGAATTGTCTAGCTTCTCTTTCCAGCCATTAGATTGTGTTAAACCTCTCTGCAAGATTTAAGAGCCCATTATTAAATATCTGCCCACTATGTAGATATTCATAGATCGTAATCAAATCTCCCCTTAACCTTCTCTTTGCTAAACTAAATAAATTGAGCTCTTTGAGTCTATCACTATAAGGCATGTTTACTAATCTTTTAATCATTCTCGTGCTCTTCTCTGAACCCTCTCCAATTTATCAACATCCTTCTTGAATTGTGGGTCGCAGAACTGGACACAATATTCCAGCAGCAATCAGACCAGTGCCAAATAAGGATTGCATTAGCTGCTTTGGCCACAGCATCACACTGATTATCCACCATGATCCCCAAATCTTTTTCAGAGTCACTGCTTCCCACGCTAGAGTCCCCCATCCTGTACATGTGGCCTATAAGTTTTGTTCCTAGATGTAGACATTTACTTTTAGCCATACTAAAATGCATATTGTTTGCTTGCGCCCAGTTTACCAGTGATCCAGATATCTCCGAATCAGTGTCCTCACCTCTTCATTATTTACCACTCCCTCAATTTGTGTGTCATTTGCAAACTAACCAGTGATGATTTTATGTACCATGTCACTGATAAAAATGTAAAGCGTAGGATCAAGAACCAATCTCTGCAGGACCCCACTACAAACACACATGCTTGGTGATGATTTCTCATTTACAGTTACACTGAGACCTATTGTTATCCAATTTTTAATCCATTTAATGTGTACCATGTTAATTTTATATCATTCTAGTTTTTTCATCAAAATATCATGCAAGTATATTGGTCAAACAACTTTTAGAAGTCTACATATATTACATCAACACTATTACCTCTATCAACCAAGCTTGTAATCTCATCAAAAAAGATATCAATTCTAATCCAACATCATGAGTCCAGCAGCTGAGGCATGCAGAATAAAACATTAAAAAATCATGAGATTTATGGTAAAAATCACAAGAGCAGTCATACCACAATCTGTAACTTTATGGTGCAATATGTAGGCAGCTTCAGTCCTTTTCTCTTACGTCTTCTGTCTGGGAAAGGAATTTATGCCACTTGCTTTGAGTGATAAAGATTTTTGATCTTGAAGGAAATCCAGTTCCTTAAAAAAGATTATTTTTATTGCTAGAATGGTTCGCTTTGGTCTTTCCTTGTATAGACCAATTTCCTTTCCAGACCAATTTGGAATGCCCAATCAGCATTTCTCTCGTTAGGATGTTACAAATATTTTCCAAACCTGGTGGATGAACATAAGGATCTGTATGAATCCAGGACCATCTGCACAGAAGGCCTGTACCCTTGCAGTTCGTAGTGTTCTTTCTTGCCACCAGACCAGAATACAATAACCTATGACAGTATTATCTTCTAATGTAGTCGTTCTTCAATATGGAGTTCTCTCAATTGGTCAAAAGGTTAGCCTTCCACTGGCTCTTAAATTGCCTTCACTGTTACTTACTGGGTTTTACGTACCATAGAACTGGACAATTATATTCTTCAGTGCTTGGAATACATTCAGATTATTTTTCCTTTTTTTAAAAAAAATCTGTTTTACAAGCAGCTTTGTATAACTTACAACAGAGAAAGTGCCACATGGGCAGAGAGGTACAGACTCATGGACAGGCAGCATATGCATTCCCTACAGACAGGCGAAGAAAGAAGTTCAATCTGTATTTGCTCTCATAGTGGTAAATAACAAGTTATGCTTTGATGCTTTATTTTTAAGAGAGTTGCTCTAATGAAAGGCAATCATCATCAGAGGTTGACTCCTCCCCTGTCTCTGATCGTGCCCCCCAATTGTTGTGTCTGTATAGGATGCAGCTGCAGCTAAAGGTGTCCAATGGAAGTTTTTCCTGACTAAGGATTGCATGATTGGGACTTTCACCAGCTGTAGAAGTGCAAACAGAGTCTTGAATTCAAGTTTTGAGAAGTTAGGAAAAGAAGAAAATGTTGTATCTACTTTGTTTAAAATATTGCTTAACTCTAAAAATATATTATGTACATTTAAGAAAAAGATTGTCCTTTGTTTTGCCTTACAGGTTGATGAATGTAGTGTTCTATCATCTTTCTCTTTATAAATGTTCCCTGTAAGATTTGGGACTGAATGTGGGGATGAGTTACTGATCATATTGAACCCTCAATTTAGTTTATAGATTAAACAGTGCCTTATTGACAGACCATCAGGAAAAGCTGACTAGTGTCTTAATGGCCAAAATGTCCCCTTGCTACCAGCAGTTGATACTGAGTATTGGAGAAAGAAGTATCTGGGATATCTCTTCAGTTGGTCCTTGAGAGTCATCATATTTCAAATTATGGACATGAGATATCTGGAAATGAGACAGGGTATAAAGAGAAATCAAGCCCTAAAATATTGTGGTGTAGTCTGTATGGAGGACCTTTCACATCTCCTGGAGAGCCAGTTCTCCTATTTACTGGGCTGCATTGACACAGAGAAAAGAATGGGACCTTAGCACCACTAAGAGTAGCAACGATGGAAAATCTAGCATAAACAGACACAGATGTCAGATGATACGGTGACAGAAAACACCTTACTTACACTTCAGCTTTCACTGTTTTAGAACTGCACTAGCAGACTCTGGTAGTGAGTTACAGGTTCCATCTTTTCCAGTGCAGACAAGACCTTGGAGATCAACTAAGGACTACTGCTCTGATTGAACCATCTGAACTAACAGACGATAACTAGAATCTCTACTCCATAATGGAAAGGAAGATAACCTTAGAGCAGTTATCCACATATAACAAAACAGTTTCTAGGTACAGAGATAAGGGAGGTTTGAAATTGGGGGTGGGTGGGGTGGAATTAGAAGGAAATTAATGAATGTCCCTTGTAATTACTGTTTTTCATTATTGATTGAATACTTCCATGTATGTTATGGTAAGGCCATTTGACATAAACTGCTTGTACTATGCAGATTTTTCACTAAGGAAAAAGAATTATGGGTATGGAGGACCCTGAATGGAATGGTGCAAAGAGGGACATAGCAAAACTGTTTAGGTTTTACTGCATAAGGCAATCAGGATACCAGGAAGGTTTACAGAAGAGCTATACCACATGCTAGTGAAGTACAGCTCCATAGCCTGAGCTATGGAGAAGTCTTTTAGGGAATGGCTGGAGAAAGAGTTGGGCTGATGAGAGAGTGGTTCTACTACCATTGCACAACATGCTCCTGACCCTTAGTGATACAAATTTTGTATTTGCACAGGGTTCTGCAGATGTGCCTCAGCCACAACATCCTTTTCCAGGCCATATGCTGGAAGGCTTCAAGAAAGATGGTGCTATGTGGCCTCTATGCCATTCTCAGATTCTCCCCTATGCTAGGGGAGCCTCTAGGTAGTTGGCTACGCTTGTTTTATGGCCCCTTTTGTGCAACTGAAGCAAAGGTTCTAGAATCAGAGGGGTAGCCGTGTTAGTCTGGATCTGTAAAAGCAGCAAAGAATCCTGTGGCACCTTATAGACTAACAGACGTTTTGGAGCATGAGCTTTTGTGGGTGAATACCCACTTCATCAGATGCATGTAGTGGAAATTTCCAGGGGCAGGTATATATATGCAGGCAAGCTAGAGATAATGAGGTTAGTTCAATCAGGGAGGATGAGGCCCTGTTCTAGCAGTTGAGGTGTGAAAACCAAGGGAGGAGAAACTGGTTCTGTAATTGGTAAGCCATTCACAGTCTTTGTTTAATCCTGAGCTGATGGTGTCAAATTTGCAGATGAACTGAAGCTCAGAAGTTTCTCTTTGAAGTCTGGTCCTGAAGTTTTTTTGCTGCAGGATGGCCACCTTAAGGTCTGCTATAGTGTGGCCAGGGAGGTTGAAGTGTTCTCCTACAGGTTTTTGTATATTGCCATTCCTAATATCTGATTTGTGTCCGTTTATCCTTTTCCGTAGAGACTGTCCAGTTTGGCCGATGTACATAGCAGAGGGGCATTGCTGGCATATAATGGCATATATTACATTGGTGGACGTGCAGGTGAATGAACCAGTGATGGTATGGCTGATCTGGTTACGTCCTGTGATGGTGTCGCTGGTGTAGATATGTGGGCAGAGTTGGCATCGAGGTTTGTTGCATGGATTGGTTCCTGAGCTAGAGTTATTATGGTGCGGTGTGCAGTTACTGGTGAGAATATGTTTCAGGTTGGCAGGTTGCCTGTGGGCGAGGACTGGCCTGCCATCCAAGGCCTGTGAAAGTGTGGGATCATTGTCCAGGATGGGTTGTAGATCCCTGATGATGCGTTGGAGGGGTTTTAGCTGGGGACTGTATGTGATGGCCAGTGGAGTCCTGTTGGTTTCTTTCTTGGGTTTGTCTTGCAATAGGAGGCTTCTGGGTACACGTCTGGCTCTGTTAATCTGTTTCCTTATTTCCTCGTGTGGGTATTGCAGTTTTGAGAATGCCTGGTGGAGATTTTGTGGTGTTGGTCTCTGTCTGAGGGGATAGAGCAGATGTGATTGTACCTCAGTGCTTGGCTGTAGACAATGGATCGTGTGATGTGCCCGGGACGGAAGCTGGAGGCATGAAGGTAGGCATAGCGGTCGGTAGGTTTTCGGTATAGGGTGGTGTTAATGTGACCATCACTTATTTGCACCGTGGTGTCCAGGAAGTAGACCTCCCATGTAGATTGGTCCAGGCTGAGGTTGATGGTGGGGTGGAAGCTGTTGAAATCGTGATGGAATTTTTCCAGAGTCTCCTTCCCATGGGTCCAGATGATGAAGATGTCATCAATGTAGCATAGGTAAAGAAGGGGCATGAGTGGACGAGAGCCGAGGAAGCGTTGTTCCAGGTCGGCCATAAAAATATTGGCATATTGTGGGGCCATGCGGGTGCCAATAGCGGTGCCACTGATCTGGAGATATATATTGTCATCAAATTTGAAATAATTGTGTGTGAGGATAAAGGCACAGAGCTCAGCAGCCAGTTGTGCTGTGGCATCATCAGGGATACTGTTCCTGACAGCTTGTATTCCATCTGTGTGTGGGATGTTCATGTAGAGAGCCTCTACGTCCATGGTGGCTAGGATGGTGTTTTCTGGAAGGTCACCAATGCATTGTAGTTTCCTCAGGAAATCAGTGGTGTCACGGAGATAGCTGGGAGTGCTGATGGCATAGGGTCTGAGTCGAGAGTCCACATATCCGGACAGTCCTTCAGTGAGAGTGCCAATGCCCGAGATGATGGGACGTCCAGGATTTCCGGGTTTGTGGATCTTGGGTAATAGATAGAGTAACCCTGGTTGGGGCTCTAAGGGTATGTTGATTTGTTCCGGTGTTAGTGTAGGGAGTGTCCTGAGTAAATGCTGCAGTTCCTTAGTGTATTCCTCAGTGAGATCTGAAGGAAGTGGCCTGTAGAATTTGGTGTGGGAGAGTTGTCTGGCAGCCTCCTTTTGGTAGTCAGACCTGTTCATGATGACAACAGCACCTCCTTTATCAGCCTCTTTGATGATAATGTCAGGGTGGTTTCTGAGGCTGTGGATGGCATTGCGTTCTGCACGACTGAGGTTATGAGGCAAGCGATGTTGTTTTTCCACAATTTCTGCCTGTGCACGTCGGCGGAAGCATTCAATGTATAGGTCCAGACTGTCATTTTGACCCACGTCCACCAATGTGATATATGCCATCATATGCCAGCAATGCCCCTCTGCTATGTACATCAGCCAAACTGGACAGTCTCTACGGAAAAGGATAAACGGACACAAATCAGATATTAGGAATGGCAATATACAAAAACCTGTAGGAGAACACTTCAACCTCCCTGGCCACACTATAGCAGACCTTAAGGTGGCCATCCTGCAGCAAAAAAACTTCAGGACCAGACTTCAAAGAGAAACTGCTGAGCTTCAGTTCATCTGCAAATTTGACACCATCAGCTCAGGATTAAACAAAGACTGTGAATGGCTTGCCAACTACAGAACCAGTTTCTCCTCCCTTGGTTTTCACACCTCAACTGCTAGAACAGGGCCTCATCCTCCCTGATTGAACTAACCTCATTATCTCTAGCTTGTCTGCATATATATACCTGCCCCTGGAAATTTCCACTACATGCATCTGATGAAGTGGGTATTCACCCACGAAAGCTCATGCTCCAAAATGTCTGTTAGTCTATAAGGTGCCACAGGATTCTTTGCTGCTTTTAAAGGTTCTAGAATACACCTGAAAAATCAGGTCCCATGTGTTCATTTTTGGTGCAAATTGTTGTTGTGGTGGCTTTGTTCAATTACCACTCATATTATTTTTACAAAGCCACAGAATGACTTATAGCTTTTTTAATCTATTCAATTTGTATCAAGATACAATATTGTTTATTATCACCCAAGGATGTTTCTTCTCATATGCTACAGAATATCAGGGTTGGAAGGCACCTCATGAGGTTATCTAGTCCAACCCCCCCTATTCAAAGCAGGACCAATCCCCAGACAGATTTTTGCCCTGATCCCTAAATAGCCCCCCCAAGGATTGAACTCACAACCCTGGGTTTAGCAGGCTAATACTCAAACCACTGAGCTATCCCTCCCCCCCACAAGGGTTTTTTATTATACATTCAGCTATTGCTTTTTTGTATATGTTGTAAAGATTCCATAGTCATTCTCCATTTACAGCAGCAAAAATAAAAAGCCAGAAAGTCATAATTGTCATTTTGCATTTCTTCTGCTTTAACGGATATTGTCAAGTCTGAATATTACATAACACAAGCAAAACACCTACATCCGCCAGATGAATTTACTGCTGTGGAGAGATACAGTCAGTTTGGTTCTCTTATTTTATAGCTATCTGTAAACAGACCTCTCAGAGTAGGGCTATTGTGTTATAATTTGAAATACATCCAAGGATCACCCCATGCCAAAACCACCAACCAAGATTTAGTAATGGTCTGACACAGTGGTAGTATAGTTAACCCAGCAGGAGAGACCTGTGGGAGGGGGCACTGGGTGAGGGGCAAGGGATGTTGCACCATGATAAAAGGTTATTTAACGATAGTCAAGCTAATACAACGAGTTGTCAAAATAAATAACATGATGGGGATTTATTTAAACCAGAACAAACAGAACTAGATTCTATCTACCTAAAAGGACATTAAATGGACAAAGAATATCTATAATAAAAATGTATAATGATTCAAACACACACTCTATAACTTATTACTAAGTATACTTAACTAAATATGACCCTCTAAATAAAGAAATATATCTATATCCATCTCTGTATGTACAAGCTATTATCTTATAGATTATTCTTTTATTTTTTTTTTAGTCCAAGGTTCTCCTGTCCCCAAATATCTCACTGGGTTCTGTCTAATGCTCAAGTCAGTCTTTGAACCTCAAGTGACTCTCGTGACTTCCTGAGAAGATTGACTTGATTCCAGTGATGCTTGCTTGTTGGAGTGCACTTTAGAACAGACAAATGGGATCTGACAGATCTCTAGGACCACACGGATCAATGATAGAAGACAACAGGAACTGATGATCAGGAACAAACAGGAACAGATGTTCAGGAACAAATCAAACCCAGACTGACCTGACCAGCCAGCTTCAAAGTAAATGGGACCCCCTTCCGCATATCTGTCTGTCTTGCTCAACCTCAGTCTCTCCACTTACTGATTTCCCTTCATCCTTCTCTCTGCCTTTTCTCCCTCTCCCTTCGGCCCTGCACATCCTGCCTCTGTCCCTCCATCATCTCCCTCTTTTCCAAGTGTCAGTTCCCCTCCCTTTGAGGGAAGGGGTCACCTCCTCTCACTTTCTCAGAGGGAGGGGCTACTTCCTCTCCAACAAAAAGAGACTACATTTACCCTGAACGCACCCTAAATCATATATCTGCATACAGGGTTGAGCCCCCTTTACCATATTTACATGTATATTACTCATATCTTAATAGCTGACTGGTCACATTGTCATCACTCTCCAACACATGATCATTTAGTGTTGTTTTCTAAGTACTGTCAGGCTGACAGCAGCACTACTAAATTATTGACTTCAGTCTGTTCTAGCTATAAACAAACTCAGTGAAATGAAGTACATTAAGTGAGATACCACAGCTATCACACATGGGCATCTGTGATTAATGAATAACTCAACTTGTCCATGGAGACTACAGAGAGAGGGCAACATTCTGGCTTTTTTTGTTTTTGTTTGTTTGCCAGACACACATTGGAAGTTGGGTGAACAGAGCTGTAGTGTTCAGGCAGAGCTGACCCAAGCCATTCTCCCTGAGCAATGCAGATGCATGCAAAGAAACTCAGTAGGCCACAGATAATTCATTTAGCAGAGCTCCTTACACCTGGTCCTTCAGAAAGAAGCAGCATGCACTGCCCCTTGTGCCTGCCTCAGGACACAGCAGCTATGCCAGGGGTGGGGCAAATGGCTAGACAACTCTCCCACCCACATGGAGCTCCCTCCTTAGGGATGAGGAGAGTCATGTATATTTTAGCCAGGCCCTCTGTGAATGGGTGAGTACATCTTTTGGAAACCCTCTGGAAGGGATGCGGGGTCTGTTCAAGAACACTTCATTGAACCAGTAAAGGGATTGGGGGGGGGGGTTATTGAGTGTTCAAAGACATCTGAGGGTTTTACTGCCAGCTGGGAGATTATATGCAACTGAGACTTCAAGCCCAGGAGGAAATATAGCAGCTAAATTTTGTGCAGCTACATGTATGACATTTAATGCAAATTATTTACTAATATGTAAATTAGCTTATTACATAATTTGCTAATTATTCAGCCATAAACTTCATTTTCAGGTCAATCCACCCTGCCCCAAGCATCAGTGGAGGGAGAACACAGAGCTCCATGAAACTTGGCAGCATGCTATACTGGAGTGCCTGAGAATGGGCAGCTAGATTTGTGGGGGGAGGTGGGAAGAAGTGTCTGATGAGGAGGCAGCTGGTTGCGAGCAGGGAGCCTGGGGCCAGGACTGGATCCTCTACATTGTCTGTCCCTTGGACCTCTTGCCTGCTCCTCCCAACTCTACTTCCCCGCTCGCATCCAGCAAGGGGAAGCAGTGAGACACACACAGCTTCACAGCCTGCAGAGCAGGCATTGCAGCGATCTGTCAGTCACAAGATGCAATTGCAGGCCAGTCCTACAGGCCCAGGGTTTGCATGAGTATCCATAAAGGGCAGCAGCCTACATGCATGAGTGCCCTAGAAGATGTATTACATTTGATAGGTCTGAGAGTGGAACTCTCATAGGAGAGAGAGGTGTGGACTAGAAAGCTGGGCAGAGAGCAGTGGGGAAAGAAAAGCTACCCTCAATGCTCTGCACTACTTCTTTTGTATTTTTGAATTCACTGCTTATAAAGCTGCATGGAAAGAATAAAACTGGAGACTTTTTCCAAATTGGTGTCAATTGGATTAACCTAGAACCCCTTCAATAAATCCCAACTGGGAGAGAGTGATTTGTGCGTTCAGATCAAGGAGGAGGGTGCAACAGGGGAGGCCTCCTGATTCATACTGAGAAAGTGGGGCAATCGGCTAGTTAACTTAGGCACCTGTACACGAATGCAAGAAGCCTAGGAAACAAGCAGGAAGAACTGCAAGTCGTGGCACAGGCAAGGAACTCTGATGTGATTGGAATAACAGAGTCTTAGTGGGGTAACTCACATGACTGGAACACTGTCATGGATGGGTATAAACTGTTCAGGAAGGACAAGTGAGAGAGAAAAGGTGGAGGAGTTACACTGTATGTAAGAGAGCAGTATGATTGCTCAGAGTTCCAGTACGAAACTGGAGAAAAGCCTGTTGAGAGTCTTTGAGTTAAGTTTAGAGGCGAGAGCAACAAGAGTGATGTCATGGTGGACATCTGCTATAGACCACCAGACCAGGAGCAGGAGGATGAGGTAGACGAGGCTTTTTTCGGACAACTAACAAGTTTCCAGATCACAGGCCCTGGTTCTCATAGGGGGTTTCAATCATCCTGAC
This sequence comes from Gopherus flavomarginatus, assembly GCF_025201925.1. Lineage (NCBI taxonomy): Eukaryota > Metazoa > Chordata > Testudines > Testudinidae > Gopherus > Gopherus flavomarginatus. The sequence continues at coordinate 61,766,125 of NC_066619.1, forward strand.
ATCTGCTGGGAAAGCAATACAGGAGCGCACAGACAATCCAGGAAGTTTTTGGAGGGTGTTGTCGACAACTTCCTGTGCAAGTGCTGGAGGAACCAACTAGGGGCCGTGTGCCTCTTGACCTGCTGCTCACAAACAGGGAAGAATTGCTAGGGGAAGCAGAAGTGGGTGGCAACCTGGACAGCAGTGATTCTGAGTTGGTCGAGTTCAGGATCCTGACAACAGGAAGAAAGGAGAGCCACAGAATATGGACTCTGGACTTCAGAAAAGCAGACTGACTCCCCCAGGGAAATGATAGGCAGGATCCCCTAGGAGGCTAATATGATGGGGAAAGAAGTCCAGGAGAGCTGGCTGTATTTTAAAGAAGCCTTATTGAGGGCACAGGAACAAACCATCCCGATGTGCAGAAAGAATAACAAATATGGCACGTGACCAGCTTGGCTTAACAGAAAAATCTTTGGTGAGCTTAAACACAAAAAGGAAGCTTACAAGAAGTGGAAACTTGGAGAGATGACTATGGAGGAGTATAAAAATATTTCTTGAGCGTTCATGGGTGTAATCAGGAAGACCAAAGCACAATTGGAGTTGCAGCTAGCAAGGGATGTGAAGGGTAACAAAAAGCAGCAACAACAAGGTTAGCAACAAGAAGGTGGTCAGGGAAAGTGCGGGACCCTTACTGAATGGGGGAGGCAACCTAGTGACAGATGATGTGGAAAAAGCTGAAATACTCAATGCTTTTTTGCCTTTGTCTTCACAGACAAGGTCAGCTCCCAGACTGCTGCACTGGGCCATACAGTATGGGGAGGAGGCGAGCAGCCCTCAGTGGTGAAAGAAAAGGTTAAGGACTATTTAGAAAAGCTGGACATGCACAAGTCCATGGGTCTGGATCTAATGCATCCCAGGCTGCTGAGGGAGTTGGCTGATGTGATTGCAGAGCCATTATCTTTGAAAACTTGTGGCGATCAGGGGAGGTCCTGAATGATTGGAATGTAACCCTTCTGCCCCTCTGAGTTGGCAGCAACAAGGGCCGAGTTCAGTATCCAGGGGTTCTGTTTCAGTAACACAATGCATAACCGGCTCGAGCCCCCACCCAGTGACCTTGGACACTCACATACCACACCCCCCTGGGCGCCTCTAGGAGGCAATACTTCCCCTCTCGCAAGCACGGAGTCTGAGTGTAGCAAAATCTTTTTAATAAAGGAAGGAATCAATGCGGCATCCCATTGGAGAAACACCACAAACAGGGTTATAACACAAACCATAAACAAAACCCACCTCCAAGTACGTTTGGCACTGTCCTTTTTCCCCTTAGGGTTTTAAGTCCAATCACCCCAAAGTCCAACAACCCAAAAGTCTCTGGTCAATGCCATCCCAGAGTTTGAGAGTTTATCTGTAGAGGTCCCTCCCCCCAGCCTAGGTAGAAAGGGGCACCTTACGTGGTCCGGGGCCAACTGCCCTGCCTCTCCGTGGGTTCTGCTTCCGCCTTCTCCACGAACTGCTCAGCTTTACCAGCCACTCCACTCTGCTCCTCCAGCCGTCCTCAGAAACTGCTCCGCTCCACCAGCTGCTCTGCTCCATGAGCTGCTCCAGTTCTCTCTGCAAACTGCTCAGTTCCGCTCGCTCTGTGGGCCACTCCACCTGTCCCACAGCTACTCCACTCTGCCAGCCGCTCCGGTGTCATCAGCTGTCCCGTGATCCGCTCCAGCCATCCCCACAACTTCTCCGCTCCACCAGCTGCTCTGTTCCACAGTATATCTTCAGGCTCTCCCACTAGTTAGCACAGTACTCAGTGCTCTCAGCTCAGTAATTTCAGCTCTTTAGTGATTTCAACTCTTAGTGATCTCAGCTCTTAGTAGGGCAGCCCCAGTGCTAGTGCACCATTAGCCCAAAGTGAGTTCAGCTCAGTAACCTGTATTTAGATTCTTGAGGGAATAATAAAAAAAAATCAACTCTGACATTCCACAGTAGAGAGAGGACAGGGGTGGAACTGGTGCTTCTGGCTCCACAAGGAGACTACACCACCAGGCACAAATACCTGTCCCCAGCCTCTCTCAATTCACTGGGTTTTGGAACCCATGTCCCTTGTCTAGCAAGTACCACCCAACTGAGGGTGAGTCATTTGTCACCAAGCAGTCCCACAGCTCGGCAGTCTGGGACAGGGTAGGCGTGCCTATGCAAATACACTCTCTGAAATTCTTTCCACCAGATGTCAGGGTAGAGCTTATCCTGACTCTGCTTACAGGAAAAAATGAAAATATAGTGCCCATCTTTAAAAAATGGAAGAAGGAGAATCCGTGGAACTACAGACTAGTCAGCCTCACCTCAGTCCCTGGAAAAAGCATGTAGAAGGTCCTCAAGGCATCAATTTTGAAGCACTTGGAGGAGAGGAAGGTGATCAGAAACAGTCAATGTGGATTCACCAAGGGCAAGTCATGCCTGGTCAACCTGATTGCCTTCTATGATGAGATAACTGGCTCTGTGGCTATGGGGAAAGTGGTGAATATGATATACCTTGATTTTAGGAAAGCTTTTGACACGGTCTCCCACAGTATTCTTGGCAGCAAGTTTAAAAAGTATGGATTGGATGAAAGGACTATAGGGTAGATAGAAAGCTGGCTAGAGCGTCAGACTCAACGGGAAATGCTCAATGGCTTGATATCTAGTTTGCAGACAGTATAAAGCAGAGTGCCCAAAGGGTCTGTCCTGGGGCCAGTTTTGTTCAACATCTTCATTAATGATCTGGAGGATGGGATAGATTGAACGCTCAGCAAGTTCACGGATGACACTAAGCTGAGGCAAGAGGTAGATATGCTGGAGGGTAGGGATAGGGTCCAGAGTGACCTAGACAAATTGGAGGATTGGGCCAAAAGAAATCTGATGAGATTCAACAAGAACAAGTGCAGAGTCCTGCACTTACAACGGAAGAATCCCATGCACTGCTGCAGGCTGTGGACCGATTGGCTAAGCAGCAGTTCTGCAGAAAAGGACCCAGAGATTACAGTGGATGAGAAGCTGGATATGAGTCAGTGTGCCCTCTTGCCAAGAAGGCTAATGGCATATTGGGCTGCATTATAGGAGCATTGCCAGAAGATCGAGAGAAGTGATTATTCCCCTTTGTTCAGCACTAGTGAGCCCACATCTGGAGTATTGGTCCTGTTTTGAGTTCCCCACTACAGAAAGGATGTGGACAAATTGGAGAGAGTCCAGCGGAGGGCAATAAAAATTATTACAGGGCTGGGGCACATGACTTATGAGCAGCGGTGGCTCCAGGCACCAGCGCTCCAAGTGCCTGGGGCGGCAAGCCGCGGTGGGCACCCTGCCGGTCCCTGCGAGGGCAGCAGTCAGGCAGTTTTCAGCAGCTTGCCTGCAGGAGGTCCACTGGTCCCATGGATTTGGTGGCAATTTGGTGGCAGGTACGTCGAAGCCGCAGGACCAGAGGACCTCCCGCAGGCAAGCCACCAAAGGTGGCCTGCCTGCCATACTTGGGGTGGCAAAAAAGCTAAAGCCGCCCCTGCTTATGAGGAGAGGCTGAGGGAACAGGGCTTATTTAGTCTGCAGAAGAGAAGAGTGAGGGGTATTTGATAGCAGCCTTCAACTTCCATAGAGGATGGATCTAGACTGTTCTCAGTGGTACCAGATAACAGAAAAAGTAGTAATGGTCTCAAATTGCAGTGGGGGAGGTTTATGTTGGATATTAGGAATAACTTTTTCACGCGGAAGGTGGTGAAGCACTGGAATGGGTTACCTAGGGAGTGGTGGAATCTCCTTCCTAAGAGGTTTCTAAGGTCAGCCTTGACGAAGCACAATCTGGGATAATTTAGTTGGGGTTGGTCCTGCTTTGAGCAGGGGGTTGGACTAGATGACCTCCTGAGGTCTCTTCCAACCCCGATATTTTATGATCTGCACCTCAGTTCAACTTCTCTCCTGTTTCACCACAGCAATGTGACACCCTCTACCCCCGCTGCAATCCTCATTAAACACTTGTGTTACTACTTGGCCTGACACCTGAACCGCTGCAAGAGAACAGAGGCTCCCTGTGCCCTCTCCCCAAATCCAGGGCATCCTCCCACAAAAAGCATGTGAGATCCTTTAACATTATTCTGCAGAATCCTCATCAATGACTTTCAGCATAAGACGAATACAACAGCTCATTTTCCTGTACACTTCCTTATCTGAATAGGCATGTTGGTTACCTAGAAACAAGAGTAAACACAAGTGTTTCAGCAACAGTGATCCAAGAGACTCAGGGAACTTGTGACTCCTGTGTCTTCTGCAAGTCCAACAGTCTTTTCTGATTTTATTTTCATTTCAAAATACTGCGTTTGCTCCAAGAAATGTGCAGAATTGTAGAGAGTTTACCAGCAGGTATTCCTGGGTAATTTTCCATTTTTCTGAGCTGCCCAGACAACTTGCAAATGGACTGACGATGGTATGGGGAATTTGTGTTTGGGAGAGGTTAGCTGTTTCCTTGACAACAGCATTTGGGGCTCCCATGCACAGTTGGACTGAGATAATTAATGGGAACAACTTAAAGAGTTAAAAGAAGAACAAAGTAAATGTCAGCTTCTAAGGTAAAGTATGATATCTACACAGAGAATGTATTCTCTATGCTGGACTCACTGGCCCTCCAAAGGCTTACAGTAGCTAACATCAGATAGGACAATTACAGTGTTTTTCAGTGTCCATCTGGTAGAAAGTTGTTTGGTTATCTTGGTGTAATGTCTATAACAATGTCAAAGTATGCGATTCTAATATCCTGCTAATATTTTTTCATATTATTTTTCCTTCCTTATAAGAGAATTTATCTTGTCTGTGTTATGGTTATATGTATGCAGTACTATTTCAGTTATTTCTTACAGAAATCATTAGTGAAAACTTGTTTCTCATCATACAGTCATAGCATTTCTATTAAGTCACATGCACAGTAAATAAGGTGACAGTGCAAACAATTAACTGCAAACAAGCAGATGTGGTATATAGCTATCTGCTACAATATGATTTAATATCTAGTAACATTAGAAAAAGGGGTTTGCATTCAAAATAACTCTTGGGAATCCATCTGTTCTGGGACTCTGATGACAGGGCTGCAGTGTGTGCAACTCATTGACTGTGATAAAATTGCATCTGGATTTACTGAGCAGAATTTGTCTTGTGTGTGTTTGTGTGCACACACGCGCACGTCTTTTAATTATTACTAGGCATCTTCACCAGTTGCGTTACTCTTCTCTTTTCCCTATGACCTGTGTTGGTTCATGTCAGCCAATGGTTTTCTGCTTTTACCTTATTTAATCAACCCTTTTCATTCGTATTCTTTAAAAACGACTACAGTAGAACCTCAGAGTTGTGAACACTTCAGAAATGGAGGTTGTTCGTAACTCTGAACAAAACATTATGGTTCTTTCAAAAGTTTACAACTGAACATTGACAATACAACTTTGAAACTGCACTATGCAAAAGAAATGCTGCTTTTAACCATCTTAATTTAAATGAAACAAGCACAGAAATGGTTTCCTTACCTGGTCAAATCTTTTTTTAAAAAAAACCTTTCCCTTTTTTGTGGTTTATGTTTAACACAGTACTGTACTGTATTTGCTTTTTGTGGGTGTCTGCTGCTTCCTGATTGCATACTTCCAGTTCCAAATGAGTTGTGTGGTTGACCAGTCAGTTCATAACTCTGGTGTTCAGAGCCGGCTTTAGGAAGCGCGGGGCCCAATTCAAACAGTTTTGACGAGGCCCCGGCAAGGAAGAAAAAAAAACACCATGAAAAAAAAAGCAACTCGTGGGGCTTGTACTCACCGGGCGGTGCTCCAAGTCTTCAGCGGCACTTCGGTGGTGCGTCCTTCACTCGCTCCAAATCTTCAGCGGCACTGAAGAACCCGCCGCTGAAGTGCCACCGAAGACCCAGAACAAGCGAAGGACCCACCGCTGAAGTGCTGCCGAAGACCCAGAGCGCTGCCAGGTGAGTAAAAATTAAAAAGGCGCCTCTAGCTAGGGAAGAGATTCTCACTGGGTGCGGGGACCTCTTAGGCGCGGGGCCCGATTCAGTGGAATTGGTGGAATTGGCCTAAAGCTGGCCCTGCTGGTGTTCATAACTGAGTTCTACTGTACTAGTGCTTGTGAAAGATGCTGGATTGACAGCCATAGAAACTGAGGACCTGAAGACCGGAAACCAAGAAGTGCAAGTTTTTCAGCACAACTCCAACAATGTGTCTGAAATCTGCTCAGGAGAGCTCTTTCCTTTGTCTCTTTGCTGCCTTACAGTGTGTGTGTACTATATATGGAGAGGATAAAGTTACATAAAGGTGAAGTTCAATTCACCTGCATTTGAAACTGAATGTCTTTCTCAAATATAGATAACAAATTGTTGTGTTTGCTACTATAGCAGAAAAGAATAATTCCCTCCACTGCCACAATTAGTGAGTGGCTTGTTATGCAGAAAGTCACACTAGATGAGCACAATGGTCCCATGGATTTTAAAGCCAGAGAAGCCAAAGCATCAGGCTCCAAGGAGGTGAAGTGCAGGGCAGGCGGGCTGGGGAGGTAAAACCCATTCCCCTTGCTGTCCTGGAACTTGGGGTAGAACACTGGCTGCAGTCTCTCTGTGTTGTTTGCATAGTATGATGGTGGAGCCACAGAGGGATCCCATGGCCTCTGTCCTAGATTGCCTTTGGCCTTCTCCTAATGTAACGCTCTAGGCAGCCCTTGGTGAAGCTATCACAGAAACCACTCCTGCAGCATACATGGAACTTGGAGGCACACTGGAGTGGATGCTCCATCAATTTCTCCACAGATAGTCCCAACCTGGGATTTAAGTGTTGTGGAAGGTCTTGCACTAGCTCTCCCCAACACAGGTTACATTTTAGCATAGGTGCTTGCCACAGTTAATTACCCCTGCCCCTAAGGGGCTAGTTCATTCTATACACATGAACTCAATGGAATTCCATGTGAGCAGTTTTCTTTCTTTTCTACGGAAAGAGACAAAAAAATTATATACACCTCTACCCTGATATAATGCTGCCCTTGGGAGCCAAAAAAATCTTACCGCATTATAGGTGAAACCACATTATAATGAACTTGTTTTGATCCACCAGAGCGTGCAGCCTCCCCCCCCCCGCCCTCGAGCGCTGCTTTACCACATTATATCCAAATTCGTGTTATATCAGGTTGCATTATATCAGGGTAGAGCTGTACATAGTTCGAAACTATTGGTTCAGTCTGGATTTAGTTGTTATTTTTCCTAAAATTCTGTTTGTGTCTAAGAGCTGTTCTGTTTCTATTTGAGAAACACAGTTAAAGAGTAATGGAATAAGCACTAAATAAAGCTGAATTCACCTCCTCACAAAAATACAGCTATATCACAGGGTATTTATGAACAGCTCATTTTAAGCAGGTGCAATGTACTATCTGAAGGAATTCAGCCCATCAGTGAGATCTGGTTCATGGGTATGTAATGCAATCCAATTGGTTAAAAATTCTGTAACTGGTCTTATGCTCTGTTCACTGAACTTCAGAGTTTCAACTATGTCCCACAGAACTGGAAAAATGACATCACAGCATCTCCAGGGAAACAGATGCTAATTCTAAGCATCTTTTAGAATGGGGGCAACTGCCCTAGCATTTAATGCAAAGCAGGACACCCACTGGTTGGTGAACAGACATACTTCTCTTCCTGAGTCTGAGGTAGAACAGGAAGTCCTTTATTTATTCATTTCCTGATTTTTGAGGGATTAAATTTATAATCTTTAGCTCTTTATTTTAATGTAGCCTTTGCATGGAATTATATGTATCTTATTTGTTCACTCTTATAATAAATGCTTACTAACAGAAGAGTGTTTTCCTTCTCTTATAATTCTATGACTGGTTTATGATCCCATTTTTATTTATGTATAGCTCTTTATGGTGATCTGTTTAGCACCAACAATGAGCTTAATGCTATACAATGCGCAAAAGTAGAGACAGCTCATAGATCATATGTAAGAACTAAGAATAAACCACTTCACAAATTTTCACTCCTTTTATATGTTGGTAGTTATAAGGAACAATAATTTTAGGAGAGAGTAAGTGTTAACGTGAATACCCAGGATACATGCCCATACTATATCAATATAGAGGCATCAGGTAGCTCTAACTCCTTTATCCAGATAGGACAGTCATTAGCTGTTGGCAGTGAAAACAAATTCAATTTGATTATCGAGAAGTATTCATGTATTCTCTTGTTAGTCGCCTTTGGGTCTAGAGGATTCAGTCTCACCAGGTCACAATTGTGAAAGGTAGGGCCATACTCTCTTCTCTGTCTGAACTCCACTCAGCTCAAGGCAATGTGTAGGAGAGTGTGGTGTCAAGACTCTGATTATTGTGTATTACTCTGATAATGTGTATTAACAGCCAAGGTATTCGTTGTTAAAGATTACATAACTCTTACCCAACAGAAACCAGAGCCTGTTGTTCACTGAGACCTACAGTTCACGCACAGTCCCTGTACAGAAAGTCACAGCTACACTCTATATCCTTACACAATAACAGCTATTCCACACATTCTCTCATCCTATGGACTATGCCCATCTATACTACACCTGACTTTGGTGCAAGTAGGCTGCTCTAACTTGCACTACTGGACACTGAGGGACCAGAGGCTAGTGAAGGATCATGATAAAGCTGAGCTCTGCCATGTCCCCTTCTTGACTTGCTCCGATATGCCCCTTCTTCTGGGACAGGGGTGCAGGAGGTGACGTTGGTGCAGGAGCTGGCTCTCCTGACTTTGTGTCTGTGTTCCCCTTAGCTAGGGGAATTATCTGCTGATTAGATACAGTAAAAGTCCTGCCTTTTGCTCTCCCTGAATGGAAATCAGAAACTGCTCAATATTCTTCTGATTCTGCTATAGCTTCTGGAATGTTTGCTGGTCTATGAAATCCATATTCATGTATGAAGCCCTGTCCTGTAAATATGGACTATATAAATTGTAAGCTCATTTGAGTTACGTGCATGGAAGTCACAAATAAACACTTTAACCTTTGCTTTAGGTAAGATTTTCTTCAAGCAAATATGTCAGAGAACTCCACTGAGTTGGTTAACTACCCTGACAAGTAAGTCTGCAATTACTTAAAATCACAACTGTCACCACAACTTGAATGGAAGTTTATTCCAGTCATGTGTTTATTTAATGGATTGAAGAGATCCAGACATAAGCACTGTTCACTCTCTTGTACTTACTACCACTGCTGTGGTGAACAGAGAACAATGTAGATTTATTGGTACATACTTGCTAATTGTGATTAGTGCTCTACATCAGTGGTACTTAATCTGGGGGCAACCTATGCTGGAATTTGAATTGAAGAAAGGAAGAGAACCATTGCTCTGTATGGCTCAGGTTCTATTGCATGTATTGCCTGTACTATATCATACCATTTTCTTCAGAATGGAATAAAAATCACTCAACTGGTTGCTTCCATGGTCCATGTCTCTACACAAGAGCTGACTTGCCATGCCCTTTTGAAAGTAAGGTATATTAGACTTCATAATAGAATTCTGAATATGGGAATAAATGGAAGATATCATAAAATCATAGAAGTGTAGGACTGGAAGGGACCTCATGAAGTCAGAGTCCAGCCCTCTGGTCTGAGGCAGGTCCAAGTAAACCTAGACCATCCATGCTAGGTTTGTCTCACCTACTTTTAAACCTTCCAATGAAAAGGATTCCACAACCTCTCTTGGAAGTCTATTCTACAGCGTAACTATCCTTATAGTAAGAAAACTTTCCTAGTATCTAACATAAATCTTTCTTGCTGTTACTCCACCTCCAGTGGACACAGAGAATAATTGATTACTATTTTCTTTATAACAGCCTGTGACAGGGCCACTCATCTCATGTGAATGCCCCTGCTGGCCAAGTGTGTCTGCACCTGCACTCTCTCAGCTTTGCTTCACTTGCGGTGATCCCTGTTGATAAAGTTTTTGAGCAAGTTTTCAGTGAGAGCTGAGTCACGCCCAGTCTGTAGGTATACAAAACAAAACAGTTCAGATAAATACTGGCTCTCTTTGAGGTCTTCTGACACCTTCTCTAGGATTAGGCCACTCCACCTGGGGCTGGGGGAGAGGAGTGGGAGGGGAGAAGAGGGGGACCCAGGCCTGCCCACTACTCCGGGTCCCAACCTAGCTGCTTCCTTTTAACTTGCTGCTGCATTTCCCTGGGCCACTTCCCTTCTTAGACCCAGCATTTTCAGCTTCACCCTTACCTCAGGGCTGAAGGCTTGCTTGAGTCCCAGTCATCAGCCAGAAGCACCTTCTTTGCACCTCTGTCCAGGTACTGCAACTCCTGCACCTAGCCAGGAGCATCATCCTTGCTCCCCTGGCTCCAGCTAGCAACTGATCTGTTCTATCCAGCAGCTCCTTTTACATGAACCTGCTGAGCTCCGATTGGCAGCTTCCCTGCAGCTTCTCTAGGCAGCCTGGAGGACCCACTTCTATTGCTCTTTCCTGGGCATGGTGTGGTAGGACCACAAGGCCTCCAGCTGAGGGCCTCAAAGGACCTGATACACCTCATCACATATGAAGAGTTTTATCAGGTCCACACTCAGTCTTCTTCTTTCAAGACTAAACATGCCCAATTTAACCTTACCTCTTAGGTTAAATTATCTCAACCTTTTATCATTTTTGTTGGTCTCCTCTGAACTGTCTCTAATTTGTCCATATCTTTCCTAAAACGTGGCACCCAGAATTGAACACAATACTCCAGTTGAGCCTCACCAATGCCGAGAAGAGTGGGACAACTCCCTTTGTGTCATACTTGCAATACTCCTGTTAACTCACCCCAATGATATTAGCCTTTTTCTCAACAGCCCCATATTGCACTTTTTTCTCAATTGTACCAAGAAGGCCTCCTTTGCTTTTCTCCTCAGAAGCTACAAACAGTGTGATAATTACCCATGGGTACAAGTTACCACCCAGCCCTTTCTAAGCAAGCACATTTATTCTTAAGGTGAAACCATTACAGAAAAAACATTAAAACAGAAGTATCTACATGCATGCTAATAAACTTACCAGGGATCACCGGCAGATCCAACAAGGGCTCTGGCAGTTGAGCAGTCCCTCAAACTCCATGAAGGAGTTTTTTTCTCTGGTCACAAGTTCACAACAGTTGTTAGCTTAGAACAAGCACACCCATGAATCCGTGAGTCGTATCTTTATACAATTTGGGTCTTTGATCTGCATTGATCAAGAATAGGTAGTCAGCCAGACAATGTTTAAAATAATCCTTTGAAGCTCAAAACACTTCCCAATGTTTACATTGACAGTTTTCTTGCTAGATAAGTTATGTACAATCCCAAAATAATACATACGCTTTTCATTTTTAATATATAAACTCCTAAAACTCAAACTTAATTCAATAAGGTTTAGTGTAATTCAATCAAGTTTATGTAGAATATTGCAGGAAGTTGCCATAGGTGGCACATCAGCCACCAGAACTAGATTGGAGTAAGGAGGAGTAAAGGAAAAGCAGAAATCACTGCTGAAATCTCTGCTGTGAACTTTCCTGGAGGCATTGTGCCTGCCTCATAAATGATTCTGTGCACACTTGATTGTGCACAATGATTGCTGCATAATTCCTCCTCCTCTAGCGTATAACAGGAAATGGTCCTTGAACCTCAGAACAGAGCTGGAGCCATTTAAAGATTAATTGAAATGAAGTAATCATTGCTGACATGAAGGAAATGCAAGACTGAATCAAAAGGACAAACTACAGGATTTCTCATAAAAAACTATTTTCAGGATGCAAGGTCATTGGCAAACTGCCATTAGGTTATCATTTAAATTCTACCCCGATATAGATTTCAAAAAGCCAAATGGGATAAATGATTTACGATTTCTCCATGTGAATGAACTCAGTCATGCAACAATTGAGTGACAGATACTATTTTCAGACTTGATAAGGAATATTTTTATTTTTTAAGCATTGTACTAAGCCTCTTTTTTAGCCTTGTACTGCATATTTTGCACTCTAATAGTACCAATAAATGTGTTAAGTAGGCTGGCCCTGAGGTCAGTGAGCCACACTCTGATGAAAGATTATGGTTCAGTTTCCAGGCTCAGCTTTGCCTTCACAAGTGCAGAGAGTAGGGTTGCCAATTTTCTACTCACACAAAACCAAACACCTTGCCCTGCCCTGTGCCATGCCCCTCCTTCGAGGGACGCCTCCTTCATCCCCTCCTCTCTCTTGCTTACTCTCTCCATCCTCACTCACTCTCTCATTTTCACAGGGCTGGATCAGGGGCTGGTGTGTGTGTGTGTGTGTGTATTCGGGCACCAGGATAGGGCCACAGGCTCTGGGGTGGGGCCAGAAATGAGGTCAGGCTGCGGGAGAGGGCTCTGGGCTGAGGCAGTGAGTTGGGATGCGATGAGGGCTGGGGGTGTGGCCTCTGGGGTGTGGCCAGGGATGAGGGGTTTGTGGTTGATGAGGGGTCTCTGAGCTGGGATATGGAGCCAAGGGGTTTGGAGTAGGGGAGGAGCTCAGGGCTGAGGCAGGCAGTGGATTGGGCTGGGGGTGTGGATTCTGGGGTGGGGCCAGAGATGAGGGGTGAGGGAAGGGGCTCCAGGCTGGGACAGGGGGTTGGGCTGCAGGGGGGTGATGGCTCTGGCTGGGGGTGCAGACTCTGGGGTGGGGCTTGGGATGAGGGGTTTGACGTGCAGGATGGTGCTCCGGGTTGGATTGGAGGGGTTTGGAGAGCAGGAGGGGAATCAGGGCGAGGGCAGGGGGTTGGAGTGTGGGAGGGATATGGGCTCTGGGATGGGGCTGGGATTGAAGGGGTTGGGTGCAGAAGGGTGCTCCAGGCTGGGACTGAGGGGTTTGGAGGGCAGGAGGGGGAATCGGGGCCGGGGCAGGAGCATGGGAAGGGGTCAGTGGTGCAGGCTCTGGGTGGTGCTTCCCTTAGGCAGCTCCCAGAAGCAGTGGCATGTCCCCTCTCTGGCTCCTACGCAGAGGTGTGGTCAGGGGCTCTACACGCTGCCCCATCTACAAGTGCCACCCCTGAAGCTCCCATTGGCTCGGAACCGTCACCAATGTGACCTCTGAAACTGGTGCTTGGGGTGGGGGCAGCGTGTGGAGCCACCTGGCAGCACCTACATGTAGGAGCCAGATGGGGGAGCCTGCCTTAGCCCAGCTGTGCTGCTGATCGGACTTTTAATGGCCCAGTCAGCAGTGCTGACTGGAGCTGCCAGGGTCCCTTTTTGACTGGCATTCTAGTCAAAAACCGGACACCTGGCAACCCTAGCAGATAGGTACAATTTTCAGTCTCCCATCCTGGTGCCTGCAAAGCAACTGGGCTGGAAGAGGAATTCACTCATGTTGGAAGGCAGCAGTGGTCCTCGCAATGCCCTTCCAAGTAGAATGTCTACCACAGAGCTGCACTGCCTGAATCATTCAAGCCCTGTGTCCCATCATCGAGGATTGCAGAGTTTGGAGCACTGTTTCCATAACATGCTGAAGCCTATGGCAGAGAGAATGCAAAGCTCTGCAGTTTCCCAGCACTCAGCCAGCAGGAAATCATTGTGATTCCAGGTTTTAATGAGGATTAAATTAGACAAAAAGAAAGATGGAATAATTGGAAAATCAAATGTTATGTGGTACTGTTAATTATGCCAGTTTGGGGATCAAGGCAATCGATGGTCCATGTACATAAAGTGTTTTATGGTTGGATATCAAATGTGTCCTCCTCATCAATTGGTTAGCCAGTAAATGTTAAGAGGTTCCCTTCAAACCATATCCTTCATTGCTTTCTGTTTAATATACAGCAAAATGAGGAAGTATTTGCTTCTAGACTGAACATTCAAGGTTCATAGGAGTTGAATATAAGGAACGTTTATTGCTCATGACCGTGAAGTACCATCATGCTAAATTCTTCTTTTTTGCAGAAATGAGAGAAGGTCTTGAAGTAATGGAAAATTGATTAACTACCTCTAGTATTACATCCATAAATATTCCTCATGAATTTACTTGATGTGTTCTTGTGTTAATTTTTTCTTCAAACTTGGTTGCCTGAAGTTAGAATTGTCAGAATTCTAGAATTGCATCATAATTGACTGTTGTGAAAATGATTACAATGTCACTGAAGAATAATTTTTAGTTCAGATAGAAAATAAGTAGCAGGAGCAGATGAATTATAATGAAATAAAAATCTTATCATGCTAATAAAGGAAGAAATTCAGAATATAACATATTAGCAGAATTGTTCCCAACAGAAAATGTCTCGGTTTTCCCATTGTTTTTCTTAAAGGTATTCTGTTTGACAGGTTAGGGCAATGGTCACTAATGACCCAGGTGAACCCTGAGGTTCTGCTCTCCCACCCCACCCCCCATATCTTCCAAAGAAGCTATGTGATCTTAAATGATCAGCTTTGTTTGGGATCACAGACATGTACATTTTGGCATCTGTACCCCTTCAATGACATCATGACTATGATGCCAGAGAGGGAGGGGCAACACTGGGAGATCTAGTGCTTTCTAGAGATCTCTCAGATTCCTAATTAATGTAGGGAGAACAGTATAGCTGATCCTCTGACATCTTTCCTCTATCACCTAATTTTACTGTCCCAGTCTCCTCCTGATCCCTCAGGGAGGAGTATATTTCTTTTATAATAAACATATTTTTTCACTAGCCTATGCCTTTGTACCTAGAGTGCATTCCTGACTTCGTACATCCAAGTTGATCATGCAATTTGCTGTTTCTTGCTCTTTGAACCAGTTAAACAAGGTGATGCTGGTAGGCAGAGGAAAGATTTTGAAGAGCTTGCAGCTACAGTACAGTCTGTTTGATCAATTCACTCCATGGTCTAGGAGTACTCATGGATTCCTCACCTATGCTGAGCTCTCACACAGAAAGCATTATGCATAGATGCTATTGCCATCTCTGCTTGACTAGGAGGCTCTCTCCCATCCTGGCAGGTGAAGACTTGGCCTCAGTTATTCATGCCTTTGTCACCTTGTGGCTGGATCACAGCAATGCAGTGTCCTGGGCATGAAGCCTTCAGCATTTAGGAAACTCATACTAATCCAGAATGCTGCAGTGCATCTCCTCAGCAAAACAGGCTGCCACAAGCACCTCAGAGCTTTCCCACAGAATTTCAAACCTAGTTCAAAGTTTCACATCATATCTTCAAAGTGCTCCATGACTTGGGCCCAAGATACTTAAAAGATGCCGAAAGCTCTGTGATTGGAGGCTGTGGTTGACAATTCCATTCCCTGCTCAAACAGAACAAGTCAGTGGAATATGGCACTGCCTGAGGAGGGCAAAGTGAAAGAGTCTAATGTTTTCTGAAGACCTCAAGCTTCTTGCAGGATCAGGCCCTTAATGAAGGATGTAAAACAGCAATCCTGATAGAGGAGGGAAGTAGATTTTCTTTGTGTGTTATAATGCTGGGTCATGGCTTGTTCTTTTGCAGCGTTTCAGCCATCTACCCAGCATGGTTCTAGTGTGCAATACTACATAATTACTAACGGCAGAATAATACTGATATGGTTCAGGAGCGAGCTCTACATTTCACCTTTCTCTGGCTCCCAATGGTCACCTCTTTCAAGTGACAGGCCTACATTTGCACTTCACCCAGCATGGAATCCCACATTTCACCCCACTTTTAGGCGTCAGCACCCCAGTTTACCAACCCTTAGTACTTGGACAATACCAGCTGGCTTTGATCCATTTACTTCTCTCCAGGAGCTGTGACCAGTTTGAGAATGCAGCTTGTTCAAAACAAAGTGTTATGTATCCACAGGGTATAACAAGCAGAGAAAAGAGGGCTATCACAACAAAAGCATAAACACACATTGTCTTATCTAAACTTAGCATTTGTTCCTCCCTTCATTTTCTGGGGATCAAGTTCCAGCCTGCTTTTCTGCAGGCTGTCTCCCCTGACTCATCAGAAGCTCATTTTAAACTGCTTCCAGACTCTGTTTTACAGTTCCCACACAAAAATCTCTTGGGATTCAAGCTGGGGTCCTTCTTACCACCCTCCCTACCCCCACAGAACCTGTCAGCTCCCAGTTCTATATTAGAGGAGATAAATGTCAAATTATCACCTCAGTTGTATGTTTGACTATTGATAGTCAGGGCTGTCTCTAGTCATTAGCTTTTGGTTCCAGTAATCCCAAGTTAACCAAGATTAATTTAACTTTTCATTTTCTGTTAGCCAGCAACTCAACCACGAAGTCCAGAGATATATACATAGAATTCATAAAATTACTATAGATCTTTCACATTCCTCAGATACCATAGTGCAACAGCTACCCATTATAAAATAAATAAATAATAATAATAAAACTAGCTCTTACATCATGCATTCCGTCCAAAGTGCTTTACAAAGGAAGTTAGGAACATTATCTCCCACTTTACAACTAGAAAAACTGAGTCACAGAGTAGGGAAGTGACTTATCCTAGGCCACCCAGCAGCAGAGCAGAGAATAGAATAAACATTTCCCCATACAGTTCAAGTCTTAGTTAAAAGATATCTGTAACTTGTATTGCTTCCAATCCATCATCTGACTCCTACTGGGGTGGGGACAAAATGGAAATCTCTGTGTAAAAAAATATGAAATGGAAAAAAAGCCTTGGGTTTTCAATTTGTCATATTGAGGAATTCCCACCAGACTCTTGGCAAATGACTAGATAAGTCATCAGAAAGGTAGGTAAATGAAATAATAAAGCTCCAAATATCGGATAATTAATGTCTAACTAGCAAACTGAGATTTAGTAAGTGGAACCCTAAATCTTCTCTAGTCAAACAGCTAATATGTCAACAGGATTTATTAGAGTTTCATTTTCATAAATTAGCAGGAGCCATTTTCTTTGTTAAACAAGATGGTATGTGGGAAAGAGCAATGTATTTATAAAACTAAATAAGATTTTAAATAAGTCTGACCTATACTGAACGATTCTCAATCAGTCTTCTGTGACTTAGGTTCAGCAGTCACTGATAAAGCACAGCATACACAATCTCAAGAGGTCAGTTTGATATTTAAAGTTTACAGAGCAGTGACTGACAATAAGTGTTTACTTCCAGTGCCGTTTCATGGCTGGCAATGGTTGTGTTTATTTTTGAATCATAATTGCACAGCTAAATGCAAAATAGCTTTTGGTACACACAGCCCAGGAGCCAGTTGCAGACTATCTTTATAGTCCATATGGTTATAAAATTTGTGGTGGATTATCCTTAGGCACACATCAATCAGTAAACTGTCATCTTTGCATTTTCTATTTTGATTGAGCAGGACAGATGAACTTTCTTCTCCTCTTCTTTCTTTAAGTTATTTTTATAGCAGGACATTTATTTATAGCAATCTAAAAGCAAAGATCACGATAAGGAAAAATGAATCCGATTTCTTTCCAGATTACTATCTGGGTATTTTTATTTACTATTAAATTACAGTTTTCATCTTAAACCATGTTCTAGGGTACATACTGTGCCTATGCCATTGTGGTTAAATTAAGAGATACATGATACAAGTAGTCTTTTGGATGAGATGTAAATCCAAGGTTCTGACCCACTTGCAGTAATTAAAGATCCCATTGGACCTTTTACAAGAATAAGAGTGTCTGGAAAAATGCTAGATTGGGCTTATCTATGAGTCCATTTCAAATGGATATGATATTCTTCCTCCCTTCCAGCTCTAGACAGCTGAATAGTTTTGCTGCATGCTCCTAAATATCTGGTTCATTCCACTCCACAGATGGTTGCATTTCAGTGTGTGCATGAAATTATTATTCTGGCCGTAGTCTTGTGTTCCCATATCCACAAGCAGATGAGCCCTGAGTGGCAGCAGAATTAGCACAGTTCTTCTGTGCAGAGTAATCTAAGGTAGGTAGGCGGAAAGCCTGAGAAAGGTGGCCAGACTCCAATCATTGTACCCCATAGAGCTGTGTTCTGTGGGGATCAGGACACCATCTGCAGTAGCATCAAAATAGTTTTGTGTGTGTGTGTGTGTGTGTATATAGACAGAGGTATAGCTTATACACACACGAAAATCTTCCATCCCTGTGCAAAGCCCAAGTACTAATGCTTTGTGTGGGAGCTCTTCACAGGCCAGGGAATGGAATCTTCCTCACAGGTGACTCTAAATCAGTTGCATGTGTGGAGATTAGTAGTGGACCCACATAGGTGCTCAGATACCATGATGATGGACCCAGTATAAAAACCTTGAGGTAACAATGACATCAAGATCATTATGCAATATGGTCCCCATTTTTCACTATGACAGTAAATGAGAATTGTAAACAAGCCAGGCCTCTAAAATGAATAAACTTCTCATACATGTAGAGGTCATTAGAGAAGCAGACCTGATATCAGAATCTGCCCATCGAAAGGTAAATGAAGCCTTGATCCAAGGCCAAGTTTTATTTGGATTGATTTTCTTTAGCTAACAAAAGAGACATTAACTAGAACAAGTACAAATTGTGCAAGTCCAGAAGAGCTACCATTTCTGACCACACTATGCATTACAGAACAGTTCTGCATTAAAACTACATTGTTTCACTGATGTTCTGTTTGGCTTTATGCAACTGTGTGAGTAAAGTTAAGATGAGATATTAAATTACCCACGGGACTGGTAATGGGACATAAGGAGTTTTGTGTCCAGGTTCCCAGTTCAAACCCAGTCAACATCAGTAATTACTAGAAATGTTTTCCATTTGAAGGCTGTTAGGGAGTCTTATGTGAAAAGAGTTTGGGATTACAGTCCAGTTTCCAATGGAGAAGTGTCAGCATTAACCAAACACTCACCATCACAATTGACATCAATTATCACCCTACAAAGGGTGCAAGGGCTGAACTACCTTCTCAAAGGAAGAGATGGTCACTCCAGGTGAGGGATGAGGCAGAACGACAGGACAGAGAGAGACAGCTTGCACAGCTACTGCCCAGGCTGTACTTGTTCTGAAGATAAACAGCAGACTCCAGTCTTCAGGGCTGTCAGACTGGCATTTTTTAAAAATAAAAACATTATGATACAGTGTTTGAAGGGCTGTCTGCCTCGCAGTTAGCATACCTGACTTCCGGCCCCTGGTTTCTCTGACCAGGCAGCAAGGGTGCCTAATTCCTGACCTCAGGCTGGGAATCTTCTGGCCTCCACTTGAATCTAGGCCTCAGCCCTTAAGGGGGTACAGTAGGGAGACCCCAGCCTTCACTCTCAACCTTGTCCTAGCCCAGGGCCCCATGGGAAGCAATGCCAGGAGGATCCTCTGAATAGAGAATTCAAGTCCACTGCCCTGGGCTACTTCCTACCTATGTCCCTACACCTTGGGGCATAGCCCCTATCATCCTGTCTGTAGTGGCTCAACTTGAGTAGTGCCCCCTCATGGAGCTTTTGCTGCATCCTGCCACAGCCTCAGGTCCTCTGGGTAGGGTGGATGTAAGCCCCACAATGTCCTCAAAGTCAAAATAGTAAAGTTCATTCACTGCTGGGTGTTCCCCAGTCTCAACAGTCTCTCCCAGTCAGGAGTGCTTCTCCCCCAGCAGCTGTCCTGTCTGTCAGGTTTGTAGTGATGGTGCCCCTCCAGTAAAGAGGCAGGAATATCTCCTGCCTCTTCATCAGTCAGCCCTGAACTGAGCCAGCTTCTCTCCTTTCCTTCCCTCTCCAGGCCTGGCACTGGCTGCAGGTGTAGCAAGATGGGGCTATCTGAGCCCATAGGCTCTCTTTAACCTCTTTTCTGCTGGTGTGAGGTTTCTCTGATCTATCACACACATTTACAAGAAAAATATGAAATTATGCCATGCCTTGTATTTCTGTAACCTGTTCAGTAGAGATGTTCCTTCTGGTCTTCATTTGACATTGAATAAAGGTATTATTATAAAACTTTATTAAATATTACTATTATTTGTATTGTGGTAGCACCTAGGAGCCCAAGTGATGGCCCATGACCCCATTGTACCAGCCATTATACATCCTTTGAGCCCCATATGCAGTCCATACCATCCTCTCTATCACAGTCTTCTCACTTTTTATGAAAAGCCTTATCTTCTAACCAAATAGAAGTTTTGCCATTGCCTTCAGTGGAATTTGGACTGGGAACCCAGAGAAGATGTACTATTTTGTCCAAGGTCCACATATATGCGTTATTTTGCTAGACTGTGACCTTTATGTGTCCATGGGCATTCATGGGACTAACTCCTCCATTTTCACACACCTGCACAAGGCTTTGTCGTGTGAAGGCATTCTGATTGTTTGCATTGAATGGCTGGTTGGGATATACAAATTATTACTGTTATTCATTATTTGTATTACAGTAGCATCTTAGAGGCCTCAGTTAATCTGAGCCTGCTGTGCTACAAGCTTGTGACAATCAGGGTCCAGACATCTTGAAATAGAACAAGGGATTTGAACCCCAAAGAATAAGCAGTTGAATTGACTGATTATATACAATGTTATTGTGCAATTAAAACATGTTGACTAAGGTCTTTTACGAAAGCTTTTAATGTTCTAAACTCTAATAATCAGAGGATTTGATGTATTTGTGTATATAGAGAACTGTGCTCTGTGACAAAGTTCCTCCTCTACCTTGGTGGGTCCTGCGCTCTCTGGCAGATTTGCTCACCTCAGTGATCTTCCCCACAGTCTGATCAGCTCCTCCTGTGTCTGATCAGGAGTTGGGAGGTTTGGGGGGAACCCAGGCCCGCCCTCTACTCCGGGTTCCAGTCCAGGGCCCTGTGGATTGCAGCTGTCTATAGTGCCTCCTGTAACAGCTGCGTGACAGCTACAATTCCCTGGGCTAGTTCCCCATGGCCTCCTCCAAACACCTTCTTCATCCTCACCACAGGACCTTCCTCCTGGTGTCTGATAACACTTGTACTGATAACACTTGTACTCTGTAGTCCTTCAGCAGCAGCACACCCTCTCACTCTCAGTTCCTTGTGCCTCTTGCTCCCAGCTCCTCACACGCACTTCCTCTCCTCTGGCTCCTTCTCGCCTGACTGTGGTGAGCTCCTTTTTAAACCCAGGTGCCCTGATTACCCTGCCTTGATTGGCTGCAGGTGTTCTAATCAGCCTGTCTGCCTTAATTGGTTCTAGCAGGTTCCTGATTACTCTAGTGTATCCCCTGCTCTGGTCACTCAGGGAACAGAAAACTACTCATCCAGTGACCAGTATATTTGCCCTCCACCAGACTCCTGTACCCCACTGGTCTGGGTCTGTCACAGCTCATAAAGCTTTGACTGCACCTCACAACAGGACAGTGAGTGATCAGACAAGTAGAGACACTTCCCAGGCCAGTTGTTTGCATGAAACCACTTCAAGTACCCATCCATTGTCCAGCCCAAGAAAGGACATCCATGACCCTCTAAAGTTATGAAAAGACACAGACATCCCATTTCCAAGAGGGGAAAAAACAAAAGGGCCAAAAGCCTTTAAAAAACAGACTTGTGTCTGTGGTTTGACATCCAAAAACTTAGGGACAGTCACTTGGCAGATGCTGTACATGAAATGCTGAGCCTCCCTATGGGTATGCCGGGAAACTGTTCAAAAGCAATGGGTAACTTGTATTATAAAAAAGATTTTATCTCATATGGAAGTGTAAAGTCTGAGGTTATGTCTATAATCTCTGAACCTCTGGCTTTTCTATTAAATAAATTTTTGTTTGTTTTTACCCCAGGCAGGTCTCTGTTGTGAAAACTGTCTGGAGTGTCCCCCCAAAACTGAAGTGGTGATGGGGGGGCAGGTTTCACACACTGGGGGTGATGAACCAGAGGGGGAACAGTCAGGGTGTGTGATAGTTAAGAACTTAAGAAGGACAGATTTAGGGAGACTCAGGACTTGTTGGTGTCACCCTGCAAAGAGTAATTAAGCTGATAAGAGCATGGGTGAGACCTTGTGCTTGTCAGGTCTCCCCTGGTGTCAAGGAATGAAACCAGAGCTACTCAACACAAAGGGACCTAAGATTACTGGACTGGCAGTGACAGAACCTCTTATTGGTCTAGGCGATCCCCAAAGCATCACAATTCTGTACAAACAGCCCATGGGCTGCAAGCAGCCCGCGAAGCTATTTCCTGCAGCCCGCCATAGTCGCCGACTCCTCCCCCCGCTCCCCTTCCCAGCGTGACATGTCCCCACTCCTATGCCTACACACCAGCACTTCCCGCCACCAAACAGCTGTTTGGCAGTGCTTAGGAGTTTCCGGGAGGAAGGGGAGAGGAGCAGGGATGTGGCAAGCTCAAGGGAGGAGGCGGATAAGAGGTGGGGCCAGGGCGGGGATTTGGGGAAGGGGTTAGAATAGGGAATGGAGGGGGAGCATGAGCTATATACTATTCTGATTTATGCATCATCAACAGAACTTTTGACTATGACTCTAATCCAACCCACATTGAAGTCAATGCCATTCTTTCCATTGATTTCAATGGGAGTTAGACAAGGCCCTAAATTCCAGTTGCAGAATATAATACTGGTGAAGAAGCATAAGTGAGAGAGAACACTGCTGGACTGAAATTACAAGGTACATTTGCAGACCTGCGTAAAGGGGTCCACTCACCCTCCTTGTGGGTACTCCATCCTTTTAAGCTTCTTGTAAGAATCCCTAATCCAGGACAGAACCTCTCCTCCTAACCTCCTCGTCTCTAGCCAACTCCCTTTCACTCTAGGGAGTGGTTGTAGACCTCCACCCTGCAGCCTCCTTCCTGCTGTCACTTCCTGGCTTTATCATCCTAGCCCAAATCTTCCCCCTGCTGGGCTTCATCTTCCATTAGTTTTTATCAGTCCCTGGCTTCCCTCCAGGCAGCGGCGTATTATTGCCTAGGCAAACAAGGCCTAGATCTAGGAGGACAAATTTGCAGGGGCAGCAAATTTGCTCGCACCCCCTCCCCAACTCCAGCCCTTCCCCAAATCCCCAGCCCGCCTCCTCCCTCAGGTGTGCCGCGCTTCCCTCCTTCCTCCTCTCTCCCAGGCTTGCTGTGCAAAATTGCTGGGAGGGAGGGAGAAGCGAGTAGTGGCGCGCTCGGAGGAGGTGGAGCAGAGGTGAGCTGGGACCCCCGGGCGCGGGGAGTAACCTGGGGGGGGCAGAAACCGCTCCCTGCCCTAGCTCACCTCCGCTCCACTGCCGCCATCCCCCAAGCGCACCACAACTCCCCCCTCCCTCCCAGGCTTGCCGCGGGGGAGCGGAGGTGAGCTGACATGAACGGGCAGCAATTTTTTTAGGTCCTAGGGGCGGCAAATTTGTTAATCTGCCACTGCCTCCAGGTGCAACATTTAAGGTTAATTGGCCCTTTCTGGCCCACATTTACCCACTCAGGGCTTGTGTGGGATGGACACCCCATTACAGGCTGAAAGAATTTTTTTTAACTCATGCAATTAACAAATTAACGCTGCCAGCTAAGTGGCCAAAAATAAATGACTGTCAAAATTAGCATTGACCCACCCCCATTACATTCTTGTTGCTCTATGACTGTAGGTATTTATGTTCAGTCAATCTATAGAGTGCTGCTAATAGATAGGGCCCTACCAAATTCACAGTCCATTTTGGTCAATTTCATGGTCATAGGATTTTAACAATCGTAAATTTAATGATTTCAGCTATTTAAATCTGAATTTTCACTGTGTTGTAATTGTAGGAATCCTGACCCAAAAAGGAGTTGTGGGGGGATCGCAAAGTTATTGTGTGTGTGTCGGGGGGGAGTGATGGTTGCGATATTGCTACCCTTACCTCTGTGCTGCTGCTGGCAGTGGTGCCAAAGTAAGGATGGCAAGTTATGGTATTGCCACCTTTACTTCTGCACTGCTGCCTGCAGAGCTGGCCCCTCAGTCAGCAGCCACCACTCTCCTGCTGCCCAACACTGAAGGCAGCAGCGCAGAAGTAAGGGTGGCATGGTATGGTATTGCCACCCTTACTTCTGTGCTGCTGCTGGTGGAGCGTTGCCTTCAGAGCTGGACACCTGGCCAACAGCCACCACTCTTTGGCTGCCCAGCTCTGAAGGCAGCGCAGAAGTAAGGGTGGCAATACCGTGACTCCCTTAAGATAACCTTGCAACCCCCCTGCAACTTCCTTTTGGGTCAGGACCCCCAATTTGAGAAACACTGATCTCCCCTATGAAATCTGTATAGTATATGGTAAAAGCACACAAAAGACCAGATTTCATAGGGGGAGGCCAGATTTCAGAGTCTGTGACGTGTTTTTCATGGCTGTGAATTTAGTAGGGTCTCACTAATAGATTAATCTGCTTGTTTCAAAGGTTTACCAGCTAGTCACATTACTCCATCATCTAGGCAGATTTCCGTGAATTATTATTATCATGGAGCCTGTATATAGGGTGACCAGATCGCAGGTGTGAAAAATTGGGACGGGAGTGGGAGGTAATAGGCACCTATATAAGAAAAAGCCCTGAATATCGGGACTGTCCCTATAAAATTAGGACATCTGGTCCCCCTAGTTGTATAATACAGAACCAGGGCAAGAAAAAGAGAAACTGTTATTATTCCAGTACTCTTGATGTCAAATTTTGACCTTACTGTAAATATTGTAATATGAAAGTGTAACATGCAGCACATTTCAAACCTAATATACACTGGCCAGTCTTCAGCCTCATTCAGACATTACCCTGTAATGTGTTTTTCTGCACAGGGGCCAAGCTTTCCTTCCTGCAATTCCCATGATTCCTGGAAACAGAGTGAATCTTCTAGAAAACCGGTTGTCCAGTCAGGAGAGGACCACAGCTGTTCTCCTAGATCAGGCATTTCGAATCAAAGATGACATTGTTTCTTATCTTAAAGGAAGTAAGGGCCATCAACAGGGGGAGACAACAGCACGACAACTGCTGGAAAACCACATACAGACTATTACAAGCATAGTTAAGAAGCTCAGCCATGATATAGAGGTAGGTCTGCATTTGTTCTTGGAGCTGGTGGGATTAGTTGCATCTCTGCTTTCCTATGATTTGGGCAGGACCAATATATTTTTCAACTATAGAAAGATACTTAATATTGTATAAGCAGCTAATACTAATATATCTTTGCTCTCCCTGGGAGGCCAGCTACCCATTTCTGCCCCAAATTACTGAGCATGGTACAGTTCTCAGAGGCTTCTTGGCCTTCTCAAAAGGTTAGATTTTCTCCTGTGGCTAAGATCTGCGTCAGCAGGGACATCAGGGAGCTAATTACAGTTCCCTGATCTGCCTATGCAAGGGGCATTTACAACTGCCCATATACAGACAGATTCAGGCCCCATTTTGTTTCCAGTGGCACAAATGGCCTGGGAAAGGGAGAATATTTGGCTCAAAGATTCTGCTCACTAGAAGTTGGAACATGCTTGGACTTGTTAAAAACACACGGAGACATAAAATATTGGTTGACCTGGTGAACAGAGAAACCCATAGTTGTTTAGGGCTTTGTCATGGGGTGAATTTCTAAAGATTTGTATCCAAACTCTTTAGGGCTGAATATCTTCCAGGATCAAGTTTTTCATCAGATTTCTAATCTGTCATTATTTCAGCTGGACCAGGGACAGGGGCAACTCTAGGGATTTTGCCGCCCCAAGTACTGCAGGCAGGCTGCCTCCGGCGGTTTGCCTGCGGAGAGTCCGCTGGTCCCGCAGACCAGCGGACCCTCCACAGGCACGACTGCGGGAGGTCCGCCGAAGCCGCGGGACCAGCGGACCCTCCGCAGGCAAACTGCCGGAGACAGCCTGCCTGACGCCCCTGCGGCGCCGGCAGAGTGCCCCCCACGGCTTGCCGTCCCAAACACACGCTTGGCATGCTGGGGTCTGGAGCCGACCCTGACCAGGGAACACCTTCTCTTTCCCTTTAGGGGTGCCTGCAGTTCCATGTGAAACCAGGAAATGCAAAAGCTTTTGAAAGTAAAAATAACACAGTTAATAGAGCTTGACACTGTGGTAATTAAATTAGAAGACTGAGAATTTAAACTATTGAACCCTCAAGAAATGCTAACAATAAAGTTCTCAGTGGCACTCACCAGAAATATGGATGATTGATAGCAACTCCAAGATTAATTGTACTGAAATTGTCACTTAAAATTCCTCTGTTCCACACTTCAGTGCTTGAATTTGGTCTCCAGATTTGCTGCAGCCTTAGCTGCCCAGCTTCCCAGCACACCAAGACAACAGTGCCATGGGGAGCCCTTTGAAGCACTGGTGCCTTAACTTAAGGGCACTTGACTCTTTCAGTGCCACTGCCTCAGCAATCCTGCACCCCAGGCAGCTGTGCTGGAATAGGCCTGTATCTCTGCACCAGAGCACTAGAATTTGAAGGGTTCCCTGGCATTGCTGCCTCAGCTCCGTGGAGCAGTAAAGCAACAGAAGCCTTCAATAGGGCCCTTCAAGCCTTGGTGCAGAGCTCCCTCACATCCCAGGCCACCTGGATAGCACCCATCCCTCCCATGCAGGCATCTGCAACCAAATCACTCATCTTCCATCGCATAACTCCTATATGCTCACTGACCCACCTTCATTTCCCCTGGTGCACCGCAGAAATTGTACTGAGACAATCCCTGACCCAAAGAGCTTACAATTGATTTGTTCTGTTTATAAAGTGCCTAGCAAAAGGGGGACCTGGTCCACAATGGGGGCTACTAGGTGCTCCCACAATAGAAACAGTATTAATAATTATTAATTATTATTAATAATAATAAATATGGAGCCGGGGTGAGCATATATATGCTAAAAATCTTCATAAATCATAGCCTTTTTTTTAAAGGTATACAAATCAAGTAATTTATTCTCCACCCCCCAAAACTGAGCACTTTAAAACTGTTATAATCTTGGGGAATTCATTTTTTTAACTCCATCACAGAATGTAATAGTCACTAATAATTCAGATCTTGGCAAAGGCAACTGATAGGAAGAATTTAAGTTAACAAACTGTGTTCCCAGAACTATCCTGACATTTTGATGACATTATTAACAATGCTCAGCAAAAGGGGTAACCACAATACAGTCATCAAACAGTTCTGGCTGATGTTGCATAAGAAAGAGCAGGACAAAAGCAATCAGTGTTTGTCAGATGGAAAACAACAAAACCATTAGTGAAAGAAACACTTAAAAATGATTGAACGCTGACTTTGACCAGCATTGAACATCTTTCACAGGTGCAGTTATTTGAATATATTTCACTCCCCCAAGGATGGCAAGTTGTGGGAACTTAATACTCTCCAGGGAATTAGATGAAGAACTGGAATAGTGATTTCTCTCAATAAATAGGATATTGGTGCTTTCCATCTTAATAAATGAAAGACAGATACTGCTTTTGTCAACCAAAGAGCAGGTGTCTTTCATTCAACATTTCACATTTGTGGATTTATCACACCACATTTGCCTTGTTAGGCATACTACAAATGAATCATTTGAGCTGTGCTAATACACTTGACCTTTTGAGAACAACATTTTTCTACCAAAGAACAAAAATAAATGTATAGTCAGGGCTTACTATTTCGGATGCATGCCATGTGCGTTGTCACTAGAGCTGTGCAGAAAGAATGAAAAGATTGTCATTACATTTTGCTCTCCACATTTCCCAGCCCGCTCAGTTCTCCCATGCGCCATCTCTCTCGAGTCAGTGCTAGAATGCCTCCTTCTGCTGCAGAGATGTTACAGAGCTGATGTAGGTGCCATTTATGTTAGAGGTATTCCCTGGTGGCAGTAGGGCCCTTATGCCTGCCCTATGACTGCTTTGCGCCAATCTAAGTGGTATTAAAAAGGGCCAGAGGGCAAAGATAAATCAGGCCTATAATTTTTTCTGACTCACTGACAGTGAGTTAAAAAAAAATTCTGTTAATTCTCAGAAATACATGGGATGGGCTCAGACAGTCAGGGATTCAGAATAAGGGCCATGTGACTTTCATTTACATCACTTCCACAATACAACCAAAGTCAGCTCAATATTTACAATGCATCACAAAAGCTGCCTTCAAAAATTTAGCTAAATTCTGTGTAACAAAGATAAAACTGTACCCAGCTTCAATGATAATTTTACTGATTCAAAAATGTTGCATTAAGCACTGCATGTTTGAAGAAGCTCCAGGAACTGGACAACAGGCTAATCTCAAGTTATTCTGATTTTACATAGAATGCTTCACTCAGCTCTAATCAACGGATAGCTTGAAAAATCTGCTACTATGT
Source organism: Gopherus flavomarginatus (assembly GCF_025201925.1). Lineage (NCBI taxonomy): Eukaryota > Metazoa > Chordata > Testudines > Testudinidae > Gopherus > Gopherus flavomarginatus. The sequence goes on from NC_066619.1 coordinate 61,794,210, forward strand.
TTGTGCAGTATGGAAGTTTTTTCATGTATATGTCCTCTCTCCTGCTCAACTTGGAACTCATCCTAAAATGTTTACTCAACTTTATTAGTTATATCAGACAGACAGCATCAGAGATGGGGCTGGTAGCACAGCTTCAAGTTAAGGGTGCCTGCCAGTTCCCATTATATGATCCTGTTTTTAGTTACTTATAGAATAGTCACTTCTGAGAACAAGGCTAATGAAAAATACAATGTTTTGCCTATGTTAAAAAAAATCACAGGGCTGTGCTTTGGACGTATTAACTGCTATATAATGCTAAGTCTCTGGAAACAAAAGTCAGGTCCTAGATGACTCATATACTGTAAGGCACAAAGGGACCATCATGATCATCTAGTCTGTCCTCCTGCATATGGCAGGCCACAGAACTTCACCCAACCATTCCTGTAATAGGCCCATAACTTCTGGCTGAGTTATTGAAGTCCTCAAATCTTCATTTAAAGACTTAAAGTTACAGACAATCCACCATACACTCTAGGTCAAACCAGCAAGAGGCCCATGCCCCATCCTTCAGAGGAAGGCTAAAAAAACCCAGGGTCTCTGCCAATCTGACCTAGGGAAAATTCCTTTTCAGCCTCAAATATGGCAACTGATTAGACCATAAGCACGTGGGTGAGCCCCACCAGCCTCACACCTGGAAAAGAATTCTTGGTAGTAACTCAGAACCCTCCCCATCTAGTGTCCCATCTTGTAGCAATTGGAGATATTTGCTAGTAGCAAGTGTCAAGTGACATGCATCTGAGGAAGTGGGTATTCACCCACGAAAGCTCATGCTCCAAAACGTCTGTTAGTCTATAAGGTGCCACAGGATTCTTTGCTGCTTTTGCTAGTAGCAGTTGCACATGGGATGTATGTCATTGTAGGCAATCTCTTCGTGCCATCCCCTTCAAAAATGTATCAAGCTCAGTACTGAAACAAGTTAGGATTTTTTTTGCCCCCACTACTTCTCTTGGAACTTCACTCTTCTGATGGTTAGAAACCTTTGTCTAATTTCATGCCTAAACTTCTTGATGGCCATTTTATATATATTTTTTTCTTGTGCCAACATTTGCCCTTAACTTATATAATTCCTCTCCCTCCCATGGTGTTTATCCCTCTCATATATTTATAGTGAGCAATCATAACTCCTCTCAGACTTCATTTTGTTAGGCTTAACGAGCCATGCTCCTTAAGTCTTCTTTCATACAGGAGGTTCCCCATTCCTCTGATCATCCAAGTAGCCTTTCTCTGCACCTGTTCCAGTTTGAATTAATCTTTCTTTAACAAGGAAGACCAGGATTTCACACAGTATTCCAAATGAGGTCTCACCAATGCCTTGTATAATGATAACAACAGTTCCCTATCTTTACTGGAAATACCTCGTCTGATGCATCCAAGGATTGCCGTAGTCTTTTTCGTCGCCTCATTATACTGGCAGCTCTTAATCATCCTGTGATTCACCAAAACACCCAGGTCTTTCTCCTTCTCTGTTGCTTCCAACTGATACATCTCCATCTTATAGCAAAAATTCTTGTTGTTAGTCCCTAAGTGCATTGTTAAATTTCACCCCATTTCTATTACTCCAATTTTCAAGGTCATTCAAACCTTCTTGTATGATATTCTGGTCTTTCTCCATATTGGTAATATATCCCAACTTTGTGTCACCTGAAAATTTTATTAGCACACTCCCACTTTTTGTGCCTAGGTATTAGTGAAAATGTTAAGTAAGATTGGTCCCAGCACCAGTCCCTGAGGAACTCCACTGGTAACTTCTGTGACCGAAAGCATCCCTGTATTCACACTGTATACACCATTGTAATAGTCTTAATACAAAATATGCTTCAGGAGGTATCATCTGAAAACTGATAACTTGCTGGTCAATAATATCATGGTGAAATGTGTGTAGCAAAATTATATGTAAAGTTATTAATATCCACATATAAAGTTGCTAGCACATGTTCAAACCCACACAGTCTTGACTAGCCAAAAGTTGTTAAACAGTTCTGTCCTAAACAAAGGAATGTGTGTTTATGTCAGTTTACATATAACTAGTATACAGGGTCCTTGAGGCAGCAGGAGGGGGAAATGACAGGAGCCAAGGCAAATCTGCGTTTCAGCATACACATGGAGAAGAAAGAGCATGGAGCCAATTTCACCACCAGACTCCACGTCGCCTTCTTTATGGTTTGAATAAACTTTGCTTTGAGGGGTAATCCTCAGAAGAGTCCACTTGAAAGGTTGACTGGACTATAAAAGTGAGTATTGGAATCAGGCATGGAGATTACATAAGCATCTCCCAGATTCCTAGTTTAAAGCTCATTTAATCAGTTGTGCCAACCTCTATCCCAGAAGTCTATTTTCCTCCCTGCTCAGGTGGAGTCTATCTCATGAGAACAGTTCTCTGTCTGTGAATGCTTCCCAGTGGTCGAACATCCCCAAACCCTCCTTATAGCACCACTCCCTAAGCCATCGTAATATTGTCTCATCTTCATTGTCCTCTTCTAGGGACAGGTAGAATTCCACTGAAAATCACCTGAGCTCCCATTTCCTTAAGTGTCTTTCTTGGTCTGGTGTAGTCTTCCTTGATGCGGCCCAGCAAAAATCTAGCAGTTTAATTTGTTGTCACATGAAGGACAATCAGTAGATCTCTTCCTGCTCCCATTAAGATCCTCTTCAGCCTCCTATCCCATATCTTAGATTCCAAAATTTTGAGCACCCAAAATAAGTACATTTTTTTAACCTTAAACTTTCTGTGCCTTAGTTATCGATCTGTAAAATGGAAGTGATACCACACCCTTACCTCACAGGATGTTTTTAAAATAAATTAATATTTGAGAAGCACTCGGATGTTATAATGAGGAACACCTTTGAAAAGCACATGAGAAAATTAATAACTGTCTTCAGAGTAGGGTTTGACTATAATATAGTAATTACGGTATGTGCTCACACATTGAACAATGAGGATAAAACAGGTCATGCTGTACACTTGAATGCAGCCTGGCTCCTATGGAAAAAAATAGCATGTGATCATATAATTATAGACTGAATCATAATGCATATGCCAAAGGGGGCAAATTAAGTTTTCATAGGCAACCTTCATTTGGGATTTCCTGACTTTTGATTGCTTGACTTTGCAACCTTAATGTTCTTGCAATGTAGTTTTTATTTGTGTAGTTTAGATAGACACTATTAAGGAGTACAGCTATGCTGTAGAAATTGAAATGAAAACTTTGACAACTCCTTCTTTAAAGGATGTTTTTGCTAAGCTCTGAAATACTAATAAATGAATAATGAAGTGGTAAACTAAACAAGCTAAGAGGATGTGACTATGAATTTATAGGTTTTGGAGAAACAAATAAGAACAAGAGATAATGTTACATCAGGAACAACTTTTGCTGTTCAAAGTTTGGACCATAAATACCTACATGGATTTGGGGACTTGCGTGGAAGGGTGGCCAGGTAAGTAAAACATAATGGGCCTGATTCTCATTTTCACTGCTCTAGGTGTGTAAAGGGGCCTTAAATTGGGTATAAGAACACAAGAGCGGCCATACTGGTTCAGACCACAGGTCTATCTAGCCCAGTATCCTGTCTTCTGACAGCGGCCAATGCCAGGTGCCCCAGAGAAAATGAACAGAACAGGTAATCATCAAGTGATCCATCCCCTGTCGCCCATTCCCAGCTTCTGGCAAACAGAGGCTAGGGACACCATCTCTACTCATCCTGGCTAACAGGCATTGATGGACCTATCTTCCATGAACTTATCTAGTTCTTTTTTGAACCCAGTCTTGGCCTTCACAACATGCTCTAGCAAGGAGTTCCATAGGTTGACTGTGCATTGTATGAAAAAAAGATTTCCTTTTGTTTGTTTTAAACCTGCTGCCTATTAATTTAATTTGGTGATCTCTAGTTTTTCTGTTATGAGAAGGAGTAACTAACACTTCCTTCCTTACTTTCTCCATACCAGTCATGATTTTATAGATCTCTATCATATCCCCCCTTAGTCATCTCTTTGCCATGCTGAAAAGTCAGTCTTATTAATCGCTCCTCAGATGTCAGCCTTTCCATACCCCTAATAATTTTTGTTACCCTTTTCTGAACCTTTTCCAATTCCAATATATCTTTTTTGAGATGGGGCAACACATCTGCATGCAGTATGCAAGCTGTGGGATGACCATGGATTTATGTAGAGGCAATATGATATTTTCTGTATTATTTAATATCCATTTCTTAATGATTCCCAACATTCTGTTTGCTTTTTTGACTGCTGCTGCACAGAGTGGCTGTTTTCAGAGAACTATCCACAGTGACTCGAAAATCTCTTTCTTGAGTGGTAACAGCTAATTTAGACCCCATCATTTTATATGTCTAGTTGTCTAGATTATTTTTTCCAATGTGCACATTATTTTGCATTTATCAACATTGAATTTCATTTTCCATTTTGTTGCCCAGTCACTCAGTTTTGTGAGATCCTTTTGTAGCTCTTCGCAGTCTGCTTTGGACTTAACTATCTTGAGTAGTTTTGTATTATCTGCAAATTTTGCCACTTCACTGTTTACTCCTTTTTCCAGATCATTTATGAATATGTTGAATAGGACTGGTCCAGTACAGATCAGTGGGGGACACCACTATATACCTCTCTCCATTGTGAAAACTGACCGTTTATACCTGCCTTTTGTTTCCTATCTTTTAACCAGTTACCAATCTATGAGAGAACCTTCCTTCTTACCCCCATGACAATATACTTTACTCCCTTTTACACTGCCAGAGCAGTATGAAGTGTTCTTAGTGTAAATAAGAATCAGGTTCAATCTGTTAGTAAAATACCGTACCGGGTTTACAATGGTGTCAATGTCAGAAGGGGCCTTGGCATCCAGACTGAGGACTGCCCCTTTCTCTGCCCACGCTCTTTCCGGAGGCTCTGCCCCACTCAGCCTCTTCCCCCCAAGGCCCCACCCAGAGCTTGCTCCTCTCTGATCCCAGCCTGCCCCTGCTCACTCCTCTCCGCCCTTTGCCCAGCATGTGAGCAATGGGCAGGGGCTCAGGGGAAGAGGCCAAGTGGGAATGGGGCGTCAGGGCGGAGCGCAGGCGGGGCCTCAGGGAGAAGAGGCTGAGCGGAGGTGTGGCCTTGGGGCAGAGCATCGGTGGAGCAGGGGAGAGGGTCACGGTTCAGGTATTGGAGCTGAACAGATTAATCCAGCCTGGTAAAATATATAATGCTAATGAATAATAACTATATCTTTCAGACTCAGTTCTTCCTCAAAAACGTGTAACATTTTAGAGATATTATCCTTGATGTGCTGGTTAGATTTCAACTTGAGTAATTACATTTTCTCCATCCAAATTCCCCTGTAGTTTCAATTATATATGGCATAGAATTCTTCATTTCCTCTCCTAAAACTGAGAACAGCAACACTACTGTACTACAGCTAAGCACCACTGTGTTCCACCCCAGAGATGGATGCATTTTAGTGGTGGATGCAGGGATAGCTGTAGTCTGTAAAGTGCATTCAATATTTTGGAATATGTAGATGAGTGTTGTGCTGGGGAAATTTTTAGGGTGCTAGGGAAAGCTAGACTTCTTCCCCTCAGGCTATGCTGTGGCAAATATTGCCCAGATAACTTGCAACTAATAAAGAGTTGGCTGAGCAGCTCTCTGGCCTGCTGATGTTAATTTTTACTAAAACTGGAATAGTGGAGGAATTCCAGAAGACAGAAGGGTACCAGTATTGTACCAATATTAAAAAATGCAAGCAGAATGTCCATTCTGGTCAGTCTGATATCAGTGCCGGTCAAAAGAAAGGAAAAGCGGATATAGTATTCATCTGATAAAGAATTAAAAAATAGTAGGAATATAATTAATGCCAGTCAATATGGTTTTATGGTAAACAGGCCTTGTCAAACAAACCTGATTTTATTCTTCTATGACACTACAGTTTTGATTGATGAAGGCAACTGTGTAAATGTAATGTATTTAGTCTTTTGTAAGGTGTTTGGCTTAGTACTGCACAACATTCTGATTTAAAAATACAATACACTATACAATATCTATAGAGCACATGATGAATGCGTTGAGAATGCATTGGCTGGTGGACAGATCTCAAAAACTAGGGGAATCATCACTGAATGGGTGTCTCAAGTGGGGTTCTGAAGAAATCAGTTCTAGTCCTGACTCCATTCAACATTTTTATCAATGGTCTGGAAGTCAATGTAAAATCACTGCTAATTAAATTTGCAGATGACACAAAGATTGGTAGAATGGTAAATAATGATGAGGACAGTGCAGTCATAGTGTGGTCTGGATCACTTGGTATCAGGGCCAGTGGAATCATTTAAGTGACCTAGGCGGTCGCCTAGGGCGCTAGGATTTGGGAGGCGGCATTTTCTTCGGCAGCCACCGGCATTTAGGCAGAGGGATCTGGGGCAGGGGAGTGCGGGGAGGGCCGCCTTCAGCAAGTAAGGGGAAGGGGGGGCAGCACACAGGGGAACTTCCTGCCCCAGCTCACCCCTACCCCTGTCCCACCTCCTCCCTGAGCACACCGTGGCAGCTTCACTTCTCCCGCCTTCCAGGCTTGCAGCACCTAAGCTGATTGGCGCCACAAGCCTGGGAGGCGGGAAAAGTGAAACAGCGATGGCGTGCTCGGGGGGGAGGCGGAGCAGGGGTGAGCTGCTTCTCTTCTCCCACCTCCCAGCCTTGGAGCGCCAATCAGCTTAGGTGCCGCAAGGCTGGGAGGTGGGAGAAGTGAAGCAGCAATGGCGTGCTCGGGGTGGAGGCGGAGCAGGGATGAGCTGGGGCGGGGGGGTGCCTCAGGGTGGAGGGTGGGGGTGGGTAGCTGCTGCATGGTGGGCACCTCAGGGCGGAGAGGGGGCACTGCCATGGGGGGAGGGGTGCCTCAGGGCGGAGGCTCGGGGATGGGGGAGGGCGCAAGGTGGAAGTTTTGCCTAGGGCACGAAACATCCTTGCACTGGCCCTGCTTGGTATTGTAGTCTTATTCAAACAAAATGTAAAACGTGCAGCCCAAGGCAGTTATACATCTAGGAACAATGAATGCAGGCCATGCCTACAGGATGAACGAGCTGTATTGTGGAAAGCAGTGTCTGTGAAAAGGATTTAAGGGTCACAGTGGACAAGCAATTAAACATGTGTCCTTAGTGCAATGCTGTGGCAAGAAGAACTAATGTGATTCTTGAATGTGTAGACTGGGAAGTAGTGAGTACGAATAAGGAAGTAATTTTACCTGTGTATTTGGCATTGGTGAGACCAATAAAAGAATACTGGTGTCCACATTTTAAAAAGAATGTTGAAAAATTGGAGAGGGCCCAGAAAAGAGATGCAAAAATGATTCAAGGTCTGCAGAAAATGTCTTCCAGTCAGAGACATAAAGATCTCAGTCTGTTTAGTTTATCAAAAAAAGTTTGAGAGGTGACTTGATCGCAGTGTATAAGTACCTTCATGAGGAGAAAATACTGGTCCTAAAGGGCTCTTTAATCTAATGGAAAAAGGCCTAACAAGATCCAATGCTTGGACTCTGAAGCTAGACAAATTTAAGTTAGATACAAAATTTTAACAATGAGAGTGATTAACTACTGGAACAAACTACCAAAGGAAGTGATGGATTCTCCATCTCTTGATGTCTTCGTATCAAGACTGGCTGCTTTTCTGGAAGTCATGTGTTAATCAAACACAAATTACTGGGCTCAATGTAGGGATAACTAGGTGAAATGTAATGGTCTGTGGGGCTGTCCATGAATTATGTGACATATTACAGGGTGGCTCCTTAATTCTATGTGTTTTTTCAGTTACAAGGGCATAGTCTTGAAAAAACAGTGTTAAATAAATTGTGGACAGCCCCTGTGATATACAGGAGTTGAGACTAGGTGATCTAATACCCCCCTTCTAGCTTTAAACTCTAATAATCTACTGTACTTCTAGGGCTGTAGCAACTCCCAGGGAAGGATCATACCCCTTCCAGAAGGGGAATGGTCACAAAGTTAATTGTATAGAGATGGATCCACTAGCCATTCACCAGGCCTGACAGCAAACGTGTCCCAATTAGCTCCAAGGAATTCTGTATTCCATACATCTGCAATCCTCCCTCTTCTCCACCACTCTTTCCTCACTCCCTCGCCAGGGATAGAACTGCAGTAGATTGCTAGTACTTGGGGCTCCCAGCCTTTGGAGTGAAGTATTCGACCCTGAGGGAGCCAAATTTCCAGCTTGGCAGTGCTGGAAACCTATTTTCATTATATGTGTTGGGCCAGATTCTCTATTAGTGTAAATCAACGCATTTCTATTATAGTCCAGGGAGTTATGCCAATTTACACCAGCTGAGATTCTGGCCAATTATATTAGTCACTTGATAAGCAGAGGGTTGCAAAACCCCATTTTTCAGTTGCTCAGAACTGTCCTAAAATTTCACTTTGGGTTGAAATTTTCCGTGTTGTACTCAGCCTAAAGATGAATTTTTGTTTTGTTGTTTTTTTAAACTTAGGGGGAAATCCGTGCAGCCATATGTGTTAAGCAAGGCTGAGGAAAGCATACTTGTAACATTGTAAAAAAATATTTGCACACTTTTTTCACACAAATAGCTCAAAACAGCTGAAGTTGAGACCTAGTGTGTGAATAGCGCCCATTGAAGTGTACATCCACAGCTGCACTTGCAATGTAGCTTATCACTGCAGTTCATACCTTGTTTTCAAAGGAAACCCGCGCAAAACCTTCAAAAGATAAGTCTGGGAGCTTAAAATCATAGCTTGCTAGACACTAACAATCATGGTTTTAATGAAGGCAATGGATTTATGACTTATTACAACAATCTGTAACCCATTAACCCCCTTTTTTGTACTATGACTGGAGAGGTACTGACAGGCCACTTCACCGTGAATGGTCTCTCAGAATGTGTGTAACCAATCTGTTCCACCTTATATTTAGCTCTGAGCACCTTTCCCAGATCTGAATAACAGCTCTGAGTAGCTCCAAAGCTTCTCTCTTTTACCAACAGAAACTGGTCCAATAAAAGTGATTACCTCACTCACCTTGTCTCTCTAATACAGTTGTAAGCAACTGAAAAATCATTTGTGAGCATGCTCACTGAGTAACTGCTGAGATTTTCTAGTAGTGTCTAATTAATCACGCCTTGCCCTGTGACCTCCCAGTGCACATTTTTCCTTTTGCACCTTGGCCAATATGAGGGCTGCCACCTTTAGACTATTGCTGAATGTGGGACAATTTGCTTGACTTTTTCTGCACTGGATGGGTCGGTAGAATAGCTTCAGTAGCTTCACTGTTAGCCTGCTGCAGGGTTTCAACTTCATCTCCCTTCCTCACAGACTCATGGGTTTGCTCTCTCAGTAGGATCTCTGGGATCCCTTACAGCGTTCCACACTCCTATGCCCACAATGGTGTTTGATCACCCCCAGAGGTGCCATGGCAAGCACTGTCACCTTTGAAAACTCTGTGGGCTTTGACATGAAGGAATTTCCACCTAAATCTTACCCTTGCAAAGCTATACATGTGGGAGAGTACAATTCAACACCACCCCCTAGGATATTTATATGTAAATAAGCATTTTCTTCCTTTCAATCAGCCCCATCTTCCTCTTCCTGCCTTATCCATGCATTGATATCCTAACCTATTCTGCGAGGCTGCAATAGTCACTCCCATGGCAATTTTTGTGATGTCACAACAAGAACATTCTGACACTAGCTAACCCCTAGTGGGCTAACCCCTCTGCACAGGAATGAAAGGAACTGCAGAAAACAGCTGAAAATGAAACATGGTTGCTCATATACAATGACAGAACATATCTGGGGCCTAAATCACTACCAGTACTGTTCTAGAAACTGACTCCAAGGATCTCATGTAGTTTTAAAGAGAGAGAAGGGCAAGTCTCCTAACCTCAGCAAAACTTATGAATGTTACAGCACCAAGGATGCCTTTACTAGCTGCAATTAAACAGTCAATTTTTAATGGAGTTATGTATGAATAATTGCTGTTAGGCTAAGGTGCGGTACAATTATATGATTTCCACATCATAAGCACTTTCATTTTGTTTATTACTAGTTTCCCTCTGGAAATGCTGAACCTTAACTGAGCACTTTACCTGCAGTGTTGGGAAATGACCCAGTACTGAAAAAACTGAGTACCGTTATAATCCTGAATAGTACTTTGATATGTCACAATTCTTTGCTCTCCACTGTAAGAAAAAAATGCAATTTAGTACCTCTATATTAGTCAGCGTTCAAGAAGTCACAAATAAACACCTTGTGAAAGACACGATGCAGAAGATCTCTGGCTTTGCTCTCCCACAAAGCTCCTGGGCAACCCTAAACCATATCCGCACAAATCATAGCAGATGCAGATACGGTACTTGCTGCTCAAATGGAAAATTAAAGACTGTGCCGTGTGCGACCGTGGTCACCCAGAACAGACCATGGAACATAAAACAACTCAAAGTCCGATTCACAAATATAAAGGAGGCATCACAGCAATACACTCTGCTACTCCAGATGCAAATATCTGCCTTAACCTTTAAATATAATATAATAGTTGTTACTCTACATTTACATCAGACATAAAAGGAAGAAGAATCAGCATTCAAACTGGTAATTTCATAAACCGAAGTGGGTGGAGGCAAATTTGCATAGTTAGGTAATTTACTATTTTGTTAAACAGAAGTGTGAATCACCTACCCATAATTATAGGTTCCTACTGAATTTGTAGCTTAGTTTCCCTTAGCACAAAACTATTTGGGCTGAAATGGACATTAATGAACCCTGGCTCTCTGTCCATTAGCTACAGTAATTCATCCTTCTATGGTCCATCATATAAAGCATGCTAGTGTACATTGGAGCTTGTCATTCAAACCATGTCCTCCTTTCTTTTCACTCCACCTCTTCCCCAAATGATCACCTCCATAATATATCTTTTGTTTACTCCAGAGAGAATGATCAAAAAATACAAGATTTGAATTTTCTCCCTCGATATGGTGTAGAAGTGTCCCACTATCAGCTAATGGGTTAGCAAATAATTCTTGAAAGTTCTATATGCATTTCTGAATAACAGGGAAAGCCCACCTCCAACATCTCAGTTAATTGTTGTGTTCCCATTCTATGTTTGCTCTCAGAAAATTATATATTTACTAATTTTCTGATTTTTAAAATGAGCCCAACCACAATTGGGCACATGGACGTATGTTGCAACAATACAAAACAAGCTGACAAATGTAAACAAAAAGAGAGACCTCCCATAAATGTAAAAGTACTCTCCTCACTCCACCAGCAGTAGACTGAACAAGGAGATGGAATTTGCACTTAGTTCTGAAGGTTAAAAATTCTGCCTATTCTTTTTTCTTGCACAGTTCTCTGAATCACAAAGCAATGGAAATCAGAAAAGTCCAGAACTTTATCAGATTATTACAAGCCATGAATGAAGTTTAAAGAATGAGAAACAGTTACTAGGTGCTTCAGAATTTTTTGAAACCTTGGCTAGATATAATGGTATAAAAGAAACTGCTCCTTTCATTGAACTCCCTATAATTGTAAAACTGAGGTCCTTCAGGATGCAGTAGGAAACTTTGGCGCTACATTTATGTCAATAATGAAATGCCTAAATATATCATTTTACTTATTCATATGCAAATTTATTTAAATCTCATGGAATTATGGTGTCTAGGTCTCTTCCATTGCACTCTGCACTCTATCTTGCCCCTCCCTATCTGACCAGGAAACAGGAACCTCACCTTAGGCAGCTCTTGTCTTCCTCTTTTATGAACAATTAGATCAATATGTTAAACAGTTTCCTGTTTCGTTATCCCCTTGCTCCAGTTGCATACAAGCTTTTTAGTGATGCAATTTTCCTTTCTATAATATGCCTTCAGGCCTGAATCTTCATGCGTATGTACACAAAAATGCACACACATATTTTCCACATATAATTATTATGCGATTGTGTGTGCAGCCAGAATAACTGCATCCATAAACAATACCATAGAGATCTATTTGGTCATTTGCATACGTAATCTTGCTAATAATGCTATCTAGTTCCTATAGAGAACTTTTCCTCTGTCAATTTCAAAGTGCTTTAGAAAGGAGGACTCAGTATCCCCTTTTTATAGATGGGAAAACTAAGGCATTGAGAGGTGTAGTGACTTGCCCAAGACCACCCAGTAGCCCACTAGCAAAGCCAGAAATAGAACATGTCTCATGGGTCCCAGTCCAGAGCTCTAGCCACCAGTTATGCAAACAAAGCTGTATTTACCCAATTATGAAAATCAGGTCCTTCGTCTGCTGTGACTGTACTTTTAACATCCTGCATTAAGCATTCTCTGCATCTGATGTTTAGGTTATTTTGTTTGGCTTGTTATAATTTAAATTATTTCTTCTTATTGATCCAGAGCCCTCATTCCTCATCTTTCTCATGTTGTTTACATTTTTCAAAAGCCTACTTATTGCTTAGAGTTGGGATTTTAAAAAGGAGTCTGATGGAGTTAACAGGCAAATGGAAGCTGAGTGCCTAACTTTCATAGGCTCTCTTGTAATATTAATAGTTATGCAGGCTGGGATTTGCATGACCTTTTATCTTTTGCCAGGTTTAATGTCAGTTGTATATAGATGCTCTCTCCCTGATGGTCTGACTCTTTTAGAACTCTGTTATCATAGCATTCCTTCTCAGATCTGAACCTTAGAGTTCAGAAAATGAGATACTAGCACCTGAATCCTCTAAGCTTAATTACCAGCTTAGATCTGATAGCACTGCCACCACCCAAAAATATAGTGTTTTGGGGCACTCTGACCTCCCCAACCTTCCCTGGGGACCCCAAGAACCCAGATCCCTTGGGTTCTTAAAACAAGGAGAAATAAACCATTCCCCTCACCTTCCCCCTCTCAGAATTTCCCTCCCTGGGCTATCCTGAGAGATACTGATCTAACCTCTAAATCACCATACAGAGAAGCATCTCCCTTCCCTTCCACCAAGAGGCAAACAGATTCAAGGAAAACAAAGAGAGATTCTATCTCTCCCCCTCCCGTCTCCCCCACACCTGTCCCGGTGAGTATCCCAATCCCCTGGAATAACACAAGGGAAACAAGGAAGAAAAAATCAATCAGGTTCTCAAAAAAAAAAAAGAAATCTTTTAATAAAAGGAAGGAAAAAGTAAAGAATTATCTCTAACTTCAAGATGTAAATCTTACATGGTCCTATAGCTTACAGACACCAGAAAGAGACTTTCCCCTCAGTACCAATACAAATCAGAATATTCCCAGCAACTACACATATAAAAGTTAACCAGCCAGATCCACAATTGCAAATAGAGTAAAAACAATCAAAAAGCCTAAACAGCCTGTTTTTACTTACTATATGAAAAGAAACTTAGAGAGCCTGTAGTAATGTCTGGTCTCTCTCAGACCCTCCGAGAGAAGAACACACAACACACAAAGAACACACACAAAAGTTTCCCTCTGCCCAAATTTAAAAGTATCTTGTCTTCTGATTGGTCTTCTGGTCAGGTGTCCAGTTCCCTGCTTGTAACCCTTTACAGGTACAAGAGACATTAACCCTTAACAATCTGCTTATGACATCTGTCCTGCACATTACAGAACAGAATTAAAACTGACTTTGCCTTCTGCATGCCAGAAAAATCAACATTTTAAAAGTTATTGGACCAATTTATAAACAGGAGCAGCTCTCTCAACTTCTACAGAGTTGTGTGTACTTACACCAGATATAAATTTGACTCACCCTGCCTAGAGTTTTTTCCAGTAGCTCTTGCCCTCACAAGCCATTTACAACAAATAATTCCATAATCTCTAGATTGTAGATGCTTTGTACTTCATATTATTCTTGGCTTGTTTCCCAGGGTTTGGGCCAAAAAAGCTGCTGACCAAATAAACAATTCAACAAGCTGTGTAAGAAAGTAATCCTGCTGTCTCTCTAGACATATGTTCACCTTCTTGGTTATTATGTAATTGTTCTCCAAATCAATAATCCCTTTTGATCAAAGTTCTAGCCTACTTACAAGGTCTGTATTATCTACAATGACATGTCCTGTTCCACTTTATCTAAATGCTCTGGAGGTCTATCACAATATCCAAGAATCATCGGAGTAGCTTTACTGTCATCTTTTATTTAAACACTTTCAATCACATCCAGCAAAATCTCTTTTCAGACTTTTATCTAGCAACAATGTTGATGCTCCTTCTCCTGTTTTACTCTGTCTAGTCCTTAGGAAAATAGTTTATTCAAACATTTAAAATGTAGTTGATTTCCTTACTCAACTTTTATAACAATATTAATATTACATTGCATAGTATGTAGTGTCCTTAAAAGTTCTATTTCAACTATCTTATTATAAGTACTTCTAGCATTTGAATAGAAAAATCCTCCTATAGGGCCAGCTGCTGCAGCCTACAGAGAGGTTGTGGAAGTGCTCTACAGCAGTGAAACCAGCATGAATATTCTGCACAACGGAGGGCACCACCTGTGAAGATGTGGTGCAGGAACATTCTGCTTCCCTTTTATGCTGTGGAGCAGAGTGTGGTGTGGTTCTCTCCAGGCCGTTATGCAGGTGCATTGGCCAATTCTCTCACGCTGAAAGATGTGCACAGAAGTGGTAGATGTGACTCCATCTGAACATCTTAACAGAATGCCAAACTTGTATTAAATAATAGATTCTAGAAAGACAAACAGCACTTTAAACTGCTTTAAAAGTAAAGTTGGTTAAATATTATTCAGTCATTCCTTTATTCAACAAATGTTGTTGTCAAATAATTTGCCCATTTTGAATCACCACACAGATTTTGGTGAATGCAGCTGGGAGAGTTAAAATAGATGGTGACAAACTGCTTATAAACCAGTATACTTCTGTTGGTAACAGCACTAAAACTGCTCTTCCTTAGCATCTGCTTCCAACCTAAGTACACTAGAGTCACAAGCTAGAACATCAGTTGCAGCAATGTATCAAATCTGTTCCTAGGCATTTGTTTCTAATGCAAACACAGCTGCACCTGGACTCCAAATTAGCCCATGGGCATACATTTTAGAACTCATTTATCTCTATAATTGTTGGATTATTTCATTGTATAAAACACAAAGGACCCAGTTCTACATGTTGTAGAGCTTCCTCTGTTTCCATTGCATCAATTGAAGTTCTGTAGTTTACAAGAGATGTTCAGCATATCAGCCCTGTGCTTCACAGTTGCAAATTAAGGGCAAATGCTGACTGCCTTCAACTTCGGTTAACTTCAATTATTGCAAAAAAGAAATTATTTCCCTAGACAACCAGCACTGGAAGCAGGGCTGGTATCAGGGTTATTGTATTAATGTTTGTCTAGCCCAGCCTATCCTGCCACCAGTCAGGATGCTATCAGGGGACATGGGCAATTGAATTGTGGCATGTTGAGGCTAGCAATTGTCTTCAACTGCAAAAATAACATTATTATTCTACTATTGATACTCTTCATATTTTGTAGTTAACCTCTTTTTTGATTCTAGATGTGATGCGAGCATTGCAAAGCTATCTGGAGACATAAATATCATCAGGCACGAGATACAGAGGCTAGAGAAAGAGATTGGTGGCGTCCGCTCTACCTCGGAAAGTTATGCTAATAATTTAGAAATGAAGGTGAGCAGATGAACACATAATGAAAAAAGAAGATATTTTGGCTGTAAAATATGCATATAAATTATCTTCTCTCCTTACAACTGCTGACCAATGTTAATGGAGGATGTGATATTGACATTGGTTTATTTACTTGTTTTAACAAGCACCTTTTCAATCCAATAACATTATACAATAGCATGGATGGGAGTGTACACACACTAAGGAGTAATGCAAACTAAACAATGCAATCCTGAGATGTGGGGGATCATGAAATGCTAAAAAAAGTCCCATTACAATTTTCTAATAATATTTCATTACACCTTAGACCCTCGAGCCCCTTCTTGTTTTAAAATGCATCTTGAAATTCCAGATCCAAGGACTCTGAAGTTGGAAAATACCACAGGAAACCAGGATTTTATTCTTTAGTTTCAGCTTCAGAAAGTAGCTGGGACAGATCTAGTTGCTTAAGTGCATCACTAATTAGCCATGCAAATTTTGGAACCATTCCAAATTTCTCTTGAACTTGTCATTCTTGGGGTAAAACTTTCACTTTTGTCAGTCACTTTTTCTGCTCAAGTATTTTTTTCTGCGGTGTATACATGTATATAGCATGGATGTACTGATATTTTCACAGCCAACAGGAAAAACTGTGCTGTATAGTATTCCTAGCATTCGGTCTCTCCTGTGAGAGACTAGCATCCTCAACTCCCTTTGCCTTCAATACAAATACAGGCTGATCAGCATCATGTGGGTTTGAACACATAAATAGTATCTTTACACAGGGGTGTCATGGTATAATCCCCCACGCTGAACCTTAGCGTCCAAAAGATGGGGTACCAGCATGAATTCCTCTAAGCTCAATTACCAGCTACCAACCAGGAATTTCAGTGCCTGGTACACTCTGGTCCCCATAAAACTTTGCCCGGGGACCCCCAAGACCCAGACCCTCTGGATCTTAACACAAGGAAAGTAAACCCTTTCCCTCACCGTTGCCTCTCCCAGGCTTCCCCTCCTTGGGTTACCCTGGAAGATCACTGTGTGATTCAAACTCCTTGAATCACAAAACAGAGAGGACTATTCACCTTCCTCCCTCCTTCTCTTTCCCCCTCCCAGACTCTTCCTGAGAGAAAGTAATCCTGGCACAGAGAGAAATCAGCCTCTCTCTCCCTCTTCCCTCCTTTCTCCCCACCAATTCCCTGGTGAATCCAGACCCCATCCCCTGCGGTCTCACCAGTATAAAAAAAACAATCAGGTTCTTAAACAAGAAAAGCTTTTAATTAAAGAAGAAAAAACAGTAAAAATTATCTTTGTAAATTTTAAAAAAATGGAATATGTTACAGGGTCTTTCAGCTATAGACAC
Organism: Gopherus flavomarginatus; assembly: GCF_025201925.1. Classification (NCBI taxonomy): domain Eukaryota; kingdom Metazoa; phylum Chordata; order Testudines; family Testudinidae; genus Gopherus; species Gopherus flavomarginatus. The sequence goes on from NC_066619.1 coordinate 61,811,184, forward strand.
TGGGAACACCCTCCCAGCCTAAGTATACAAGTACAAATAAAAATCTTTTCAGCAAAATACCAATTTGAACTCCTTCCAGCCAAATACACATTTGCAAATAAAGAAAACAAACATAAGCCTAACTCACCTTATCTACCTAGTACTCACTAGTCTGAACTTATAAGAGCCTGTATCAGAGAGATTGGAGAGAAACCTGGTTGCACATCTGCTCCCTCTGAGCTCCCAGAGTGAACAGCCACCAAAATCTAACTGCACACACAAAAACTTCCCTCCCTCAAGATTTGAAAGTATCCTGTCCTCTGATTGGTCCTCTAGTCAGGTGACAGCCAGGCTTACTGCTCTTGTTAACCCTTTCCAGGCAAAGAGATATGAAGCACTTCTGTTCTATCAACTTTTCTTATCTGTTTATGACAAGGGGTAATTTGGCTTTTACCAAGTAATAACTGTTGGTCCCTCCTTCCACCCCAGTGAGTACCCACCATATTCATTAGAGGTTGCTATTTAGATTAAATGTGCTATACCTTAGTCTTTAATTTCCTTATTTAAAATAGTCAATTCACTGCATTCTGTGTGCATGTGCTTCTATGTAAGACAAGATTCCATTCATTTCATACAGTGCAAATATCAGCTTCATCTGCTCCAAGACAGAATTACCCATGGCAGTTCTGATGAACATATTTTACCTGTATTATAAGACACTGTTTGGAAATCTCTTTCAATACATGTAAAAACATCCTGCCTCCCTACCAAATGAAAAGCAGAACAGGTGTGTGCTAAAATCACATGAAGCAGCATACAAATGTATATAAAAAACAAGTCAGCCACTTCATATAGAGACATTAAGCAGAAAATGGAACAACAGTGTCCGCTGAAGAGAAAACATTTCTTCTCACAGAATGACCTTAAACAGAATGCAGAAGAACAGAGTCTGAAGGCAAGTTAATCTGTTGATCAGAAAACTATATTGGAAAACTATAGTAAAGAACAGAATTATCACACAACATAGATGAACACCGTTTGTTGGGGAAGAGTCAATATGGTTTTTGTAAAAGGAAATCATGCCTCACCAATCTACTAGAATTCTTTTGGGCGTGGGGGGTCAACAAGCATGTGAACAGGGGTGAGCCAGTGGATAGAGAGTACTTAGCTTTTCAGAAAGCTTTTGACAAGCTCTTAAGCAAAGTAAGCTGTCACGGGATAAGAGGGGGACGTCCTCTCATGGATCAGTACTTAAAGGATAGGAAACAAAGGGTAGGAATAAATGGTCAGTATTCAGAATGGAGAGAAGTAAATGGTGGTGTCTCCCAGGGGTCTGTACTGGGGAAAATACTGTTCAACATATTCATAAATGATCTGGAAAAAGGCATAAACAGCAAGGGGCAAAATTTGCAGATAATACAAAACTACTCAAGATACTATGATATAGGAGGGTCAGGAAGCAGTGAGAGAGTGGAAGAGGGGAGATATATTAGCCCTAGGCTAATTAAGGTATGGTTCCCTGTAGACTAGGGAGAGTTGCTACAGGTTAATTGGAGCACCTGCAGTCAATTAAGGCCCCGTCAGGAACCTAATAAAACCCCTGCTTCAGGCAGTCAGGGTGTGTGAAGAAGGAGAGAGACCTAGAGTTTGTAGGGGGGAGGGTGTTGTGAAGACTTGAAAAAACAGAAAACTGAAGAAAGGGAGATCCTGTCCCAGCATCAAGGACTGAGGGTAACCCTACCCACAGGGGAAGAGGGTAAGAAAGCTGCAGGGGTTGAGAGGGGCTGGGTCTTGGGCTCAGAGTGAGGAGCAAAATCAGACCCCCTCCTCCCCTGCTTCCTTCCTCTATTACCTTCCTGGGGTCGGGAAGGAATTTTCCTCCAGGGCGGATTGGCAGGTGCCCTGGAGGTTTTTCGCCTTCCCCTGCAGCGTGGGGCACGGGTCGCTTGCTGGTGGTGTGTCTGCAGCTTGAGGTCTTCAAACCATTTTTGAGGATTTCAATAACTCGGTCCTGGGATAGGGGTTGTTATAAAATTGGATGGGTGGGGTTCTGTGGCCTGCCTTGTGCAGGAGGTCAGACTAGATGATCAGATTGGTCCCTTCTGACCTATGAGTCTATGAGTCTATGAGGTCCTTGGTCCCCCAAGAGCAGGGGAAAGGGGTTGTGTCTTAGCCTCCTGCCAAGAAAAGCCTGAGACCCACCATAACTATTGTGACAGAATGGCCAATGTTGGTAAGTCCAAAGCAGACTGTGAAGAGTTTGAAGGATCTCACAAAACTGAGTCACTGGGCAACAAAGTGGCAGATGAAATTTGATGTTGATAAATGCAAAGTAATGCACATTGGAAAACATAATCCCACCTAGACATATGCAATGATGGGGTCTTAATTAGCTGTTAACACTCAAGAAAGAGATCTTTGAATTATTATGGATAGTTCTCTGAAAACATCCACTCAATGTGCAGCGGCAGTCAAAAAAGTTAACAATGTTGGGAATCATTGAGAAAGGGACCAATAAGAAGACAGAAAATATCATATTGTCTCTATATAAATCCATGGTATGCCCACATCTTGAATACTGTGTGCACATGTGTTTGCCCTATCTCAAAAAAGATATATTGGAAAAGGTTCAGAAAAGGGCAACAAAAATTAACAACAAAAAGCTTCCATAGGAAGAGAGATTAATAAGACTGGGACTCTTCAGCATGGAAAAGAAACAACTAAGGGGTACATGATAGAGGTCCATGAAATCATGACTGGCGTGGAAAAAGTAAATAAGTAACTGTTATTTACTCCCTCTCATAACACAAGAACTAGGGGCCACCAAATGAAATAAATAGGCAGAAGGCTTAAAACAAAAGGAAGCATTTCTTCATACAACGCACAATCTGTGGAACTCTCTGCCGGGGAGGTTGTGAAGGCCAAGACTATAACAGGGTTCAAAAAAGAACTAGATAAGTTCATGGAGGATAGATCCATCAATGGCTATTGGCCAGCCTGGACAGGGATGTGAAACTATGCTCTGAAGTGCCCAAGCCTTTGTTTTCCAGAAGCTGGGAATAGGTGACAGGGTATGGGTCACTTGATGATTACTTGTTCTGTTCATTCCCTCTGGCATTGTCTGCTGTCAGAAGACAGGATACTGGCTAGATGGACCATTGGTCTGACCCACTATGGCTGCTGTTCTGTTCAGAGAACAATGTAAACACTGTGGGTGTGATTTGCCCCATCTTTACTCACCTTAAGTAGTCCTGTGGATTTCAGTGAGACTACTCCTATGGATTAAGGTACTAACAGTAAATAATAGTGGCAGAATTGGGCTCTGTATAGTTTAGGATTACATTTGCCATATACAGTTTTCTAATTGCCAAATGGATAATAATTTCCTAGTAGATGACTTTTAGCTCATGATTAAAGTCTTGCATGAACTTCAAAAAAGCCTTTACATTAGGGCCTAATTAAATTAATCTGCCAAGTGTACTGAACATAACCAACCTCTTGGTATTGCAAATTTTCTCAGATTTGGGCTCCCAATTTAGGTAGACCTGGATTCTGTACATAAAACCATCATTTAGCACCAAGTATTTGGAATGCTACAAAGAATGCTACCAGTGAATCATCATGGGTTGTAAATAGACTTGGGAGCTAAGATAAGTGGCCGTATATAAGAATTTTACCTTATAAAGGGCTCAGTCCCCATTGACATCAATGGGAGTTAAATGGTGGTCAGCATCTTGCAGAATCAGGTTCAAAGAGAACAGGGTATACAGCCAGAAGTTTGACTGTTAGCCTTTAGCATTCAGTGAAATTAATTCTGGAAAAAGCACTTTCCATTGCACATCTACCTTAAGTTTGTGCTGATTTCCCAGCTCCTGTAGCAATAATGTGTAGTTAATGTAAGTGCTGATAGTTTGGCTCATTAAAATGTTCTCTGTTGAATTCTCATCAGGTAATGCGGCTATTAGACAAGCTTGAGACTTCCAACTCTGAGCAAAGCTCTCATTTAAGGACAGTCCAGGGGGATCAACACCATGAATTGCAACTTCTGGATTTCAAGTACGTGATGGAAAGTTTTTAATTATATTAATGCACTCTGAATGCTTTAGTCTGGCATGAAACAGCAAAACAAACCGATTGATTTATATACATTCAAAAATGCTGAGGCAAGACATACACAATAGTCATAATTTAAAAATATAGAATTGAAGAACATTCATTTTACAACTAATCCTTAAACTGAAGAGACACTAAATGCCACCCCAGAAGAAACAACAAATACAAAAGCCAATGAAGCTTACCATACTTAAAGACAGGCTTTGGATACTTCTGTTCAATTTACCATAACATTTATGGCTGACTTGAAGCCTGGCTAGTGTGGCAGCATAGGAGCATACAGGGAATCAAGGTACTCCCCTCATACCCTGCACTGGCTACCCATGCCACCCACGCCATAGGAAGGGAAGCAGGTAGGCAGGAAGGGTGAGCAATAGGTGGAACTTTAGGTCTGGCAGGCAGTGTAGCTATGCCAGGGCATCAGGAAATATATGCTGGTCATGATCACTTGCACCTAGGCAACCACCAATTTTTAGTGGAGTTACCAATTCATCTTTATCCATCAGAATGAGGTCTACTTTACAATTACCCCCACCTTACAATACTTTGTGTTAGAAACATTATCACACATTTTTTTCTACATTTTATAAAAAGATGTTTAAGGAGCTGTTCACCCTGCGTTTGTGTGGTTCAGTGGTAACAGAACCTCACCCAGTAGCCCTGTCACAGCTCCAGATGAGCTCTCCCTCCTGGATACTCACTAGACTGCTCTGAGGGGATCCAAATGCTGAATCCCTCCAGACTCTGAACAGAGCCCAGGCACTGCCCCAGCTTGAGGTGTCTAGGCTCACACTCACAGTGAGGATACCTTGCTTAACAGCCTGAGAACTGAGACCCTGCAGTCCCACTGTCGAGCTGCCCAGCCCAGTGTCTGCTCTATCTACAGGGAAACTAGGCAGCTGCCTAGGGTGTCATGGCAGCCAGGCCAAACCTGAACACTACTGCAACCCCGTGCACCAGGTCACAACGCCACTCACTCACATTTTACCCAGCTGGCCCCTTCCCATATCATGATGGAGGAACACCGGGCCAAACCTGAGTGAGTGGCACTGCGTCCTGGCAGTTGGCTTCCCCACTTCTACTACAATCACTGGAAGGCTCCCCATGCTCCCCACCAAAAAAGTCCAACATGCCTTTTCTAGGAGGTGGGGGGAGTCACACACTGAAGTTTTGCCTAGAAGGGCAGATTGTCTTGAGCAGCCTCTGGCCCAATCCCTGTTACCAGTGGTGACACCTCTAGTTCCCCTATAACTTAAAACACACCTGCTAAGTTTACAGTTTACCTCTTCAAGGGGTATGTGATAGATGTATACACAACAAACACTTCGCACAGAAGTCTAAAATACATTTGCTCTTTACTTAGTAGCATGAGAAATTTACAGATCTAGACAAAAAATAATAAACCCTACACGCTCCCCGCCCCCAACCCCTCACTCAGTTTCTTCACCATTCTGGACCATTCTTTGAGCTGGAGCCAAGGTCCTGTGGGAGACCCGAGACCCAAGACCCTTCCCCTGCAGAGGCATGACTATCTGAACCTTAGTGCATCTCTCTCATTTGCTCACTCTGCAGGCCAGCTTGTTTTGATCTTGGTTGGTCTCACAGATAAATTGCCCCCTCAACCCACTAAAAAAGCACACCCATTTCTTCTCCTTGGTCCTGCTCAAAGCTTCCTGTGTGACTGTGAGAATCCCCCCCCCCACACACACACACACCCCACACACACGTCCTTTTCAAAATCGTTGCCATCTCTTTCTCTTTGTCCTGTCTGGGAATTTTCTCCTCTCTCTCCTTCACCAGCCCCCTGCAGAGAGATAGGATAAGACAGGTTCTGCAAGGCTTGAGCTAACCTATTGTCTCAAGATGCTTCCACCTGAACAGGCAGCTAGCAATTTCTCACACCTTTGTACCTGGTCAGGGAAGGATGTGACACAGCCCATGTCAGCAAGCGTGGGAGACAGATGCACTTAGAGGTATTCAAAAATACAGTAATTTCATAAGAACAACTTCATATCCTCAACCAGAATTAATAACTTGTACAGGCAAATTCCCCATCTTGTGATTTATCAGTTAGCACATTGATCTGTATGTATAACAGATCCTGCCCTTCCGAATTGTCAATAATTCTAAAGCATGTAATGGTATCTTTAACATAGAATGCCATTCTCCTCCACCCTCTTCTGCCCACTCTTTCCTAAATATGAGCTTTAGCATTCCAGTCAAAGCAGCAAAGAATCCTGTGGCACCTTATAGACTAACAGACGTTTTGGAGCATGAGCTTTCATGGGTGAGGCCTCCCTGATTGAACTGACCTCGTTATCTCTAGCTTGCTTGCTTGCTAGCACACATATATATACCTGCCCCTGGATATTTCCATTACATGCATCTGAGGAAGTGGGTATTCACCCACGAAAGCTCATGCTCCAAAACGTCTGTTAGTCTATAAGGTGCCACAGGACTCTTTGCTGCTTTTACAGATCCAGACTAACACGGCTACCCTCTGATACATTCCAGTCAAGTGACTCACCCCCTCACTTTTCAGTAATACCAATTATATGTCCCCTCCTGACTCCCTTTAAATTACTCAGGTTGACCACTGTGCTCTACTATCTGTATGATATCAATACACTCAGTGTATTTTTTCAGGCCCAAGTATAAACATTTCCAGGAAATGCACTTAATATAAATTTGTTTGCCAAGTGGTGTTGCTTACCTCCTTGATTACAATTTGCATTTCAGTGGTACCTAGGGACCCCAATGATATGCTAGGTACTATACAACACAATGAAAATACAGTCTCTCACTCAAAGAGCTAACAGTAAAACAAGAGATAACAGGTGGATACGACAGACAGTGGGGAAGCACAAAGAAATAGTTAGACTAGTGAAATTGATAAGTATGAGCAGAAATGGTCACAGCATGCCAACTACCCACGCATTGTTGAAGTGTTTTTTTTATAGGCATCATGCAGAGGGGGCTTTGGAGGAGGCCAATGAGGTGACTTAGTGTTGCTTACAGGGATCTTTTATGCAGGAGGGATGGCAAAGGTGGAAATGTGAAGATGCTTTTTGAAAACATAACAAATGGATGATGAAGACTGGTATAGTGGAGGAAGTGTGTGTCTCAATAGTAATATAAAAGATGATGGGTAAGGCAGGAATAGACCATGACGGGCCTTAAAGCAGAGAAAAGTAGTTTGTGTTAAGAAAGGGGAGCCAGTGGAAGGATGCAAAGAGATGTTGCGATGAAACAATGAGCCAGGAAAATGATATTTGCAGCAGTGTTTTGAATAGCTATAAGTAGGCAAGACTGCAGGATTATGAGGAAACTTATTGCTCTTAAGTGGGCAGAGGAAATGAATGAACTGATTCTCTGGTCCCTCACCACTCCTTTCTGCAAGAATATTCATCCCTGATATTTATCACTGACTATGGGGAAAAGTGCTTGTGAGAGCCCCTTGTTAAAATACCTGTAATACAGGACTGTTATGTTTTTCTTGATAAAAGGGGGGGCTCTTTTTTCCAGATAGTTGGTCCATAGCCATGATGCTAGAGAAATCCATGTTGATTACAAAAGATATAAATAAAAATTGCTCAAATTTTCATTCTTGATCTTTCAGAACAATCTCTTGCAATTGCTTTTTGTTTGTTTAACAATAATGAAAAATGACCCAATGCATTATTTTATATCATTCTTGATAAGGTATGAGCTACAGGCAAGAACTGCTGTCAAATTCCATGTATAGCAAGTCATTTACTATTGCTCTGTTCTTATTTTCAGAATCTGTTACCATTATTTCTACCATATAATACTGTATCTGTAGCGTTGTGTTTAAAAAAAAAAAGCTTAATTTTTTTTAGGATGATATTTGTACTTTATTAGAATTACAAGTAAATGTGCCTTTCACGAATGCTTAGTTATAAGCTTCTGTTTTATATTTTGACTGAGGCACAAAGATGCCCAGCTGGCTTGCCCCAAAGCTGTGCACTTACTCAGTAGTACTGCTCAAATTAGAATTCCAGGAGTCAATGTTTACAGGAGAACAAATATGTCAAAATTAGCATAGAAAATAATATTTTCTAACACTTTAAGGTCAGATCACCCACAAAAGCTTGGAAATTTACATTTATAACTGAAACTTGGTCCTAATATCTCTGTAATATGTCTCACAATGTGCATTATATCACATGTTGCAGCATAAAGAGAACAGTCTAAATCACACAGCCCCCTCTACCTAGACACTGTTCACAGCTCTGATTTCTGAGCTGTTGTGAGCCTCAATCCCACCCCGGGCCTGCTCTCTATTCCCAGGATCCTATATTTTGATCACTCTACAATGTAAGACCGTTCTCTTTGTGCAAGACCCCCCCCCCCCTTTGTCTGCTTTCTGGACTTTATTCTGTGTCTTTTGGGAGACTTCCAGACTTCCATCTGCCCCCAAGGCAAACTGGTCTCCTTGTAATCTCTCAAGCTTCTATTCTGTTTTTTCATGTTTCCGTTTCCATTTCCAGCTCAGCCTTGACTTTGCTGCTCTTCCTGGTGCGAACAATATAGGGTATGCTCAGCCTGTTACTGTAGTGATCCCGTTGTATCCCTGGTACGACCAGAAATGGATGGAACCAATCCATTTCAAGAGTAAATTTGATTGGAATGGGAAAATAAACTATTATGCACATTCACTTCTCCAATCTTCTCCCCTAGATGACAGCGTGCATCAGAACTAAGCCAGCCAGATGTGTTAAACAATTTACTCAAGTGACTAAGATTTCACATAACATTGACTAAAACTTAGGTTTATTACTAAATGATTAATCCTTCTTAATATTAGGGTGAATAGTCTTTTAAATGACCTCCGGGATCAAATTCAGGACCAACGAAAGTGGACAGAAACCCAGCTGAGGCGATCTGAACAAGAGCAAGCCTACAATACAAATCAATTTCTTAATGCAGTAAAGGAGAGACTGGTAAGATGTTTTATAATCACAGACTGATAAAATCAGTATAGATTTCTAGACGTCTCATGACTAATTACAAGAGAAACCCCAAACATTTTTGATTCCAAGATGCAAAGCCAAAAAAAAAAAAATCCAAAACAAACTGCTAAACCCTTAAGCCCCAGAAGCACAACTCTGTCAGTAAAATGACTGAAGAATGGAAATGGACTGGTAATGCAATATAAAATATTTTGTCTCTATGGTGTCAATTCAAATCCAGCTCATAGTGATACCAGATTAAATTAAAGGACAGCAGTTTGAAACAAATAAAAGGGGAAGAAATTCTTCACACAGCGCACAGTCAGCTTGTGGAACTCCTTGCGTGAGGAGGTTGGGAAGGCTAGGACTATAACAGCATTTAAAAGAGAATTGGATAAATTCATGGAGGTTAAGTCCATTAATGGCTATTAGTCAGGATGCGTAAGGAATGGTGTCCCTAGCCTCTGTTTGTCAGAGGGTGGAGGTGGATGACAGGAGAGATCACTTGATCATTACCTGTTAGGTTCACTCCTTCTGGGGCACCTGCCATTGGCCACAGTCAGTAGACAGGATACTGGGCTAGATGGACCTTTGGTCTGACCCAATACAACTGTTCTTATGTTATGTTCTTATGTGGTATTGACCAAAAGCTACCATCTGATGACGGCTTAATGGTCTATGTGCTTGGTGGTTTAAGTCTATTTTCCATTGGACATTTGTTCACATCACAAAAAACCACCACCACATTTGGCATCCTCAGACATTCTCATCAGAGAAACTAAGGAACAAATGGCCAAGGGCATTCTACACAAGTGGTACCTGACAGCCAGAGCTGAGACGCATGGCTGGAGCAGAATGGAGAAGCTCATGCTGTTTCCATCCATGCTGAACCTGTGCTATGAATAAACGGAGGACTCCAGCTATCTCATACTTGCTCCTTCAATGAGGACCGTAGTCAGACAAACCATTTTAGAAAATTAAACACATTCCTTCCTCCCTATCATCTTAGAAATATCTGAAGAACTTTGGTGTTTAAAGCTTCAAAATGATTTGGTAAAACAAACAAGTTCTTCTACCTGAAATCTAGAAAAAATATTTTTCCTGAAATCACCCTTTCAGCAGAGCCCCCACAAGACAAGAGGCAAGGGGGAGGAAACACGGTAAATAAAACTGAAGAATGCAGGGAGGATGAAAGGAGTGAGAAACTGAAAGGGAGAGAAAGGGGTGCAGACTGAGGAGACTATGAAAGATGGGCAAAGAGAGAGAACAGATGCAGATAAGAGAAGGCTTGCAGGAGTGATAGTAGAAGCCCTGGTAAAGCAGTGCTCAACAAATCAATTTTTCATTTTGTGTAATATTTGGGGTCAGTACGTTCAAAATGTCTACCAAGATATACAATAGACAATGTCCTTCTATGAACTGGAATATTCACCTGAGAACAAAATGCAGTACATTTTATTTAGCTATTCCTTTTAACTCTGGATTCTGTGCACCCTCAGCATGGACTGAGACATAGTTCACCCAACCATACCAGTACTCTCCTGTCAATGGTAAACTGCCCACAGTTCAAAGTACCAAAATTCACATCCTGAATTTATACACTTTTTTTTACTTTTACTTTGAGCTCAGGCACCAAAGGTCTAGAGCCACTTTGATTGTGTAAGGCACTGAAGCATTCTTAAGTATAAGTGCTTAGCTTCAGAAAAATCCCTGTTCTCAGGGTCAGGAAATGAAGGTTTATTTTGTTAGACTGATGAATCAAACTTCTAGCATAACATCCTTCCAGCTGCATTAAGGATTCTCTCTTTGCATCCCAAGAATAGTTCCGGAGAGAATGCAATATATTTAGCAAACTTCTTCCTTTTGTTCTTACAAACACAAGTCTCAAAGACCTCTAGTGCATATTTAAAATCACATAGATGATTTATAGGATGCACAAAATTTGTTTATACAGATTTTCATAAACATGTTTCAGTTCAGAACCTACATCTTACCAAATGTAAAATTTCATAGGAATAAGGGCTGTCAAGCAATTTAAAAAAATGATCACAATTAATCGTGCAATTAATTGCACTGTTAAACAATAAAATAATACTATTTATATAAATATTTTGGATGTTTTCCACATTTTCAAATATATTGACTTCAATTACAACATAATACAAACTATACAGTGCTCACTTTATATTTTTATTATAAATATTTGCACTGTAAAAATGTTTGAATTCACTCAATACAAGAACTGTAGTGCAATCTCTTTATCATGAAATTTGAACTTACAAATGTAGAATTATGTACAAAAAATAAAAGTACTCAGAAAAAAAATGTAAAACTTTAGAGCCTACAAGTCGACTCAGACTTATTACTTGTTCAGCCAATCGCACAGACAAATAAGTTTGGTTACAATTTGCAGGAGAATTCTTTCCATTTCTTGTTTACAATGTCACCTGAAAGTGAGAACAGGCATTCACATGGCATTGTTGTAGCTGGAGCTGCAAGCTATTTATGTGCCAGATGTGCTAAAGATTCATATGTCCCTTCGTGCTTTAACCATCATTCCAGAGGACATGTCCATGTTGATGATGGGTTCTGCTTGATAATGATTCAGAGCAGTGCAGAGCGATGCATGTTCATTTTCATCTTCTGAGTCAGATGCTACTAGCAGAACGTTGATTTTCTTTCTTGGTGGTTCGGGTTCTGTAGTTTCTGCATTGGAGTGTTGCTCTTTTAAGACTACTGAAAGCATGTTCCACGTCTCGTCCCTCTCAGATTCTTGAAGGCATTTCAGATTCTTAAACCTTGGGTCAAGTGCAGCAGCTGTCTTTAGAAATCATACAAACCTTTTTTGTATTTTGTCAAATCTGCAGTGAAAATGTTCTTAAAATGAACAACATGCTGGGTCATCATCCGAGACTGCTATAACATGAAATAGAGGGCAGAATTCACGTAAAACAGAGCAGAAGACATACAATTCTCCCCGAAGGAGTTCAGTCATAAGTTTAATTAATGCATTATATTTTTAATGAGCATGGAAGCATGGCCTCTGGAATGGTGGCCAAAATATGAAGGAGTTTATGAATGTTTAGCATATCTGGCATGTAAATATCTTGCAATGCTGGCTACAAAAGTGCCATGTGAATGTCTGTTCTCACTTTCAGGTGACATTGTAAATAAGAAGAAGGCAGCATTATCTCCCGTAAATGTAAACGAATGTTTGTCTTAGCAACTGGCTGAACAAGAAGTAGGACTTGGTGGACTTGTAGGCGCTAACAGTTTGCATTGTTTTGAGTGCAGTTATGTAACCAAAAAAAAAATCGACATTTTGTAAGTTGTACTTTCACAATAAAGAGATTGCACTACAGTACTTGTCGGAGGTTAATTGAAAAATACTATTCTTTTCTTTATCACTTTTACAGTGCAAATATTTGTAATAAAAATAATAAAGTGAGCACTGTACACTTGTATTCCATGTTGCAATTGAAATAAATATATTTGAAAATGTAGAAAAACATCCAAAATATTGAATAAATTTCAAGTGGTATTCTGTTGTTAATAGTGCAATTAAAACTACGATTAATCATGATTAATTTTTTAATTGCAATTAATTTTTTTGAGTTAATCATGAGAGTTAACTGCAACTAAGCAACAGCCCTAATAGTAACAATTGGGAATTGATACTTGAGTAATACATTTTAAATTAGTTCTTTTAAAGCCTGGAAAGCTTTTTTTGCCTTTTGATAAATACACTACATCCTGCTGCAGGGTTCAATATCAAATATGTTATGATTCTCAGCAGCAGGTATGAGCTTGGGTGTGCAATAGAGAAGACACTGAAAATACTTCCAGCCCTATAAAACACAGCAGCTTTGAGGTATTATTTGCTGCCTCTGATACTAGGTTTTTCATGGGTGTTTTGCAGACAAGACACCAATATGCAGTGCTATTTTCTCTGTAGAGAGAGATTGTATTAAAGTTGTGCCAAAACATACAGTGTTAGCATTAGCTGAGCTTGCAGCACTATTTTTTGACTAGAAGAAATAAAGCAGAGCATATTTACATACACACTTATTTTGGAGTAGCCAAACTGTCCACTGGTTATTACTGCTGCTTCATGAAAACACAGCTGGAAATGCAGTTGTCTGGGTCGGACTTAGAGGAATATTCAAAGCAGAACCTCGACAGCAGTGTATATGGGAGGATGGAGCGTTCAAAGCTACTCACTAAAGTTCAGAGCGTATCTTTGTGGGGGTACTTGACACCAATCAGGATCAGGCCGTAACTGCAAAGCCAACCATTACATCCTGTTGTCCAGGTGCTGCACATTTTAAAACAGAGAGGATACAATTGCTTACTCTTCACTCATGGGACATACAGAAGCTGTATGAACTTGAGCACAAATTAGGCTCAAAGTTTACATGCTATAGGATGGAACTATTTAATGAGTGCACAACAGCCATAGATTATTCTGGGAGATGACTCACTTCATCAGCCACCTGTATATAATTTCAATATTTGTACATACAAAGAGATTGTTTAAACCAATAGTTTAGAGTTTAGAGTTGTTAAACTCTAGTTAGGTTTCAACAACACTACTATGTCTGTAAACATTTTAATTTAGAGGCAAATCCTGCCACTGCCTCTCCAGCCTTGCAGGGTCCCCTGGCAGCAGAAACATGCCCTTCTGCCGTGTAAGACCAGGGGGTGCTGACTATAGTGTGACACAGAGCTCTGAGCTACAAGGGCTCCCTGTACTGCAGTGTGCAGAGCAAGGGGGAGGTGGCAGAAGGCAGCCACAAAACCCCTCCCTTCAAAGCCTTCAAAGGCTACTGCAGCCAGTAAGCTTGTATATGGGAAAGGATTTCTCTCCAGCCCCTAATTGTACATCTACTTCAGCTGTAACCTGGCTATTCATGCTAGGCACTGGTCTCTGGATTTGCTAGGAAGCTTTGTGTAAGAGAAGCACATTAACAGAAAGCTTCACTGGAGTGTGAATTGTTTCTAATAATTTATTCCAAGGTGAAACATGGACTAAATCACTGTTTTTTTAAAAATGCCCTGCACCAGCCTCCATTCCACACTCTCTCACCCCCTGAATTTTGGGGAGGGAGGTGATGGGGAGAGTTGGAGGACATCCTGCAAGGATATAAGGCTCCAGCAGCATTTATTTAGTTAATATAATGCCTTACAGTCTACACCGCTATTTATACTCATGTTCGGTGGGAGTGCAGTGTATGTACTCTATAGACTGCCATAAGTGTAGCCCTAGTCTTATTGACTTTGGGATTTATGTGACATTCACATGATATCTATTTAAAAGGAAGCAGCGGAAAAGAAACTGGAAGAAAACGTGCACCTCTCGCTAAAGCTAGAGAGTACCAATAAACCACAGCAATATGAAATGGTGCTGAGCCAAGTGAAAAAATATGAAAATAAACTGCATGCAAGAATTACTAGATTTGAAAGACAGATCTGGAATGAGCTGGAGGAAATCCAGAATGAATATAGATCAGGTAAGAAGGATTTATTTGTTATATTTGTACAGGATTCTAACACGCTTTCTTAGAAAGTGCTTACTAGTCAAATGGGAACAATATCAAAACATGCCTTTCTTCCTCAGTCCCATATAACTATTTTTCAAATAGTTTTTCCTCACTGCCTGTCACTGCTGACAGACATTATATTATCCACCACAATCCAGTACTCCAGTTTCCTTTTCCCATGGTGACTTTCCTTTAGTAGCTTGTATCCTGAACCTGGTTTCCGAACTCAGCCTTAGGGACTGCATCTAATGGCGAGAATCCTTTCTTCCACCATCAGCTAATCAGGAGGTTGCAGCCTTTCCATTTGCACAAGAACCTTGTTACTGAGATCTTTGCTTGATGATGTGTAGCTGTGTATATTTTCACCTAAGGTAGCAGAGAACAAGGTCCTTCTGAAGTTTCAACTTGCTACGAAGAGTGGCACAATACAAATCTGTACACTGATAATTAGATTAAACAGGCAGACACACACATACCTTTTGATTGTGTTCTATGATGAATGCTAGTGACATCCAACAGTGTACTTGCAGACCAAATTCTAACCTAGTCATGTTCTACCAAGAACATCACAGATTTGGACTTGGCTATCTTAAAGACCATGCTACCATCCACAATGTGGCAAGACAGGATCTAGAAGGATGATGCAATTAGAAAATTCCTGAATTTAAAAATGCAAATGTTGGAGGATGAGCATTCTTAGCAGCAAGTCCTTGGTTGCTGAACTTTGTGTCAGAGATAATCAGGCTAAGCCCTAATCCAGCCATGTTCAGATCAAAATGCCCCAACCCAGCTTTTCTGTAAACACTTCCCCAGTAACTCTTGCTTTTCTAACTATCTGGTGGGGACGACAAGAAATAAGAAGAGCAAGAAGGAGAATGGGTATGGAGAAATGCAAGAAGAAAGAGCACTTTCTCTGTAATTTTTATGCTGTCCCAATAGCTGCTGTTGGTGCTTATACAGTGTATAAGCTGAGATATCTTGGAAATGTCTGAAATATGAGCGAGATCTGTTTGGATTTTTTATAACTTTAAATACTCTGCAATTACTTGCTTAAATCACATCTGAAGAGTTGCATTGATCAAATGAACTCCCTATTAAACAACAGTTTCAAAACAAAAAAGAAAGTGACAGTCTGACATGTTGCCAAGTAGACACTTTATTTTTAAGAGGACAGTTAGCTGGAAACTATGGTTAAGATGTTAATTAGCAAGAAAATCAAACATCTGTTCTGACAACTAGGGCAAACATCAGTTAGTTTGCAATTTGAGAAATCCTGTAATTTGCAAACAGGGATGGATAAATCTTCTAACTGTTCAAAACCTTCCAGTCTCTGGTTAGCCACATTACAATTAAACATTGTTGATTTTTAAAAAAGCTAGTATGCTTGTAAGTTTGTCTGTTTCAGAAATGATGGAACCTATCAACTCTAACCTCTTTCTTTATATACTTACTTAGGTACATATAAGGCCCTCGTAACAGTAGTATCTGAGCTCCCCCTTTTCCTGTCTCAGAAATGCATGTATGATTTCCGTCAAAACTATCTATCTTTTTATTCTTAATGATACCATACAGTATATTCTAAAGTAGTGACTACTTCCAAAACTAGCTCTCCTTCAGAATTGTTCTCAGTGTTGGATTTCTTGGCATGAACTCCACTACCTGCAGGGGACACACCAAAGATAAAAGTTTAGCATCCAGTTGCTTAAAATGAAATAATTGTATGTATCCCAACCTGAACTATATTCACTGTCTGACATTGCCATCTATTAACAGATGATGAATTGTCTGAGTCAGATACCAGCCCTAAAGCAACCCTGTCTGTGATGGAGCACACCCCATCCCAATCAGAAGAAGGCTAACAAGCTCCTCTGGGCTCAATTCTTATCAAATAGACATGGCTGCACAGCCTTCTGTGCAAGTTGGAGAAATCAAGCTTAAAAAGGAGAGCTGGTCTAGGGTGACCAGATGGTCTGATTTTATAGGGACAGTCCCAATATTTGGGGCTTTTTCTTATATAGGCTCCTATTGCACCCCACCCTCCCATCCCCATTTCTCACATTTGCTATCTGGTCACTCTAAGCTGGTCACAGGAAGGGGTGGCAACCAGAAGGGAAGGAGCTGAAAGGGAAACAGCTGACAAACTTCTACTCCCCCAAGACTTACCACAACCCCAAAAGACTATAGAAAGAGGGAAAGGGCTTTGAAGCTGCCTGACAGTGAACCCTGAGAAAGGCTATGCCTACTTTACAGTGTTGCTGGCTAAACTATCGGATTAGGTTCCACATCTGCAATTGATAGCACGTGGGATGACTGCTGCAGAGGCACCTAGCTCCCTTGACTTCAAGAGGGGGGCCCTGTGCAAGTGCAGGGATCTCCTGACATGCTGTCACTTGCAGTAGCAATGCTCCCAGGGGTATGTAAATGTGATTAGAGAATTTCATGGGTCCAGAAGTAATGTTAATAGAGTTACAAATTAGTTATCGGATAAACAGTGTATTAGTCATGCTTTTAACAGTGAAACTGCACAGCTGGAGAAAGGTAACTTCAATAACAAGCAGGACTTAATTTTTGTTAAGTGTTTGGACATGATATAGAATTCAATTTTCACACCCAATAAATGTGATGCAAGTTCTGGTATTATTGCTATAATTTGGGAGCACTGCCAGTATGTTTGAGGCTGCCCAGTACACAGGAGGACATGATTCCAATAACAAGGAGGTTATCATTAAAATGCTAAAGCATCTCCATGACATGCAATAAAACAGATTAGATAGTTAGAATGGCTTTAATGGGTTTTAGATTAAATAGTAGCTAATTACTGCAGGGTTGCATAAAAGCCTTTGACCATCATTAAACTAAATATACCTATTTTTACACCAGAATTTCAGTCCATTCATGAAGCTCTCAACTCACTCCAACAAATACAGACGACAAAACTGAAACTAGAAAAAAAGAAATTCCAGAAAGACATTAAAAAAATACGATGCAAGGTATCTGAACTTCAGGAAGATTGAAGCTTTTCCAACATTTGCAGTTGTTCTCTCAACCTAACAGGACTGTTGACTTAAAGACTGAAACAAAGAAAAATCTCATGTCTCTATAGCATGTTACTGCTATCCTTAAATCATATTTTATAATAGAGCCTTCATAATCTAATGCAACACTAAAGAAAATCAGTTTTGGTGATTTTGTCTTGTTTTAATATGTTGAAGCAAGGTCAGTGGGGCAAGAAAATAAATATTAAGGACTGACAAATTTGAAAAGGATATTTCACAAAAAATAAGCTCTTATTTGGGGATTTTTAGGATCCACCTGTCCATGTAACTCCCTGAAATTCTTAAGCATAACAAGCCCACTTCTGGTCTGAAATACACTGGATTTACACTGGTGCAACTAAAATCAAAATTAGGCCTAGTAAATTCTCACAGTACTGTTCTATGCACATACATTAAGCCTATTAATATTAAATGCTAATTGAAGGAAGAATAGCAATCCTCACCTCAGTCTCTCTAGAATATAGCAGAACATTTACTGAATGTAACTTGGGTTGGAGAAAAAGAGAAGTTGAGTCATTCTATGCAGCTAAGGAAACTGGTGCAAGTGATAGATCAAAGGCAAGATAATGATAATTTTTGCATTAAAAGAAATATGGTATCTATTTCCAAGGTGCTTTTCTGGTTCTTGGAAAAAGGTGATGGTTATACCTAGGTTCTTGATTATTAAAGTGGGTAAAATAAAATCTTACATACATTTTTATCTACTTCATCTTTAAAAAAAGAAACAACCCTGAAATAAATTTCCCTGGTAATTCAGGATCCAGGATTCTAAGGCACTAGTACACACTAAATTCCAGTCCCACTGACATCAGAGACAGTTTTGCCAGGGTTTGCTGGGGAGGGGAGGGAGAATGACTACAATGCAGTTGTGGTAGATATTCCGTCCCACAACTGATAAATTCATTGTCTCTGAGCCTCTCTCCAGCAAATCAAATGGGACAGAACTCAGATAATCCTAGTGGCTCTGGTTTTCCATGTTTGTCTAGGACAGCACACATGGAAAAGTTTCTCAGGCAGGGGCCCAGCGTAGCCTCTTTAACAGCATGGTTGATGAAGGGGCCTCAGTACAAATAACGGGAGAATCCAATTCAGTAACAAATATACTTTTCTTGCTGCAAGGAAACCTTCCTTTTCTATGGTATATGCAAAACACTAGAATCACAACAGGAAATGGTGTAAAAACAAAAATAGTGCCCAGTGTCAAATGCATTCCTTCTGTGTTTCAGTTTTGGTAAGTTTGACTCATGTTGGGCCTTGCAGGTAGCACTCTTATGAGACAGGTGTCTGCACTTAACACTGTTCGCTGCTCCCATCTTGGCAACCCTTTAAGATCACATCACTCTGTGTGTCACACATTTTCAGGGAACAGCAGAAAATCTATAGTGCCACCTGGAATCCTAATATACTTCTACAGACCCTTACCCAGCTGTCTTCTGAACTCATCCTATAGGTCTTATGTTATTCCCTGCCTATGAAGGTGACACTACTAGGTGCCACAATGTTACTTGTATCAGCCATGAAATTATGGGAAAATATAGGGCCACGGAGGAATTTATTCCAAAGTAGCACATTATGTCACAGATGTTTGGATGGATCCAGAGCATCCTACACAGAACCTAAACCTGACACAGGGGGAAGACCATGGCTGCAGGTGTGCAGACTTGCTCCTTTGTACTCTGGCATGAAGGCAGGCGTAATCTTGTCCAAAGTATTGATTTGCATTGTTACACTGCAAGTTTGAGACATAATTTAGAATTAAAATCTCATGTGAAATAAATGTGCTATACGAGCTTCAGTATTGCTATTGTTGATTGGGCAGTCGTCGTGCAAAAAGACATGATCACAACCTTCTAGTCACATTTTCCTCATGATCAAATTTATACTCATCTTCGCATCCTGCCAAAGGTTCTTGGCTGTTCACAGCTCTTCCGCATTGGTTGGCTTTGTGGAAGGCATATTAGTCTGGCCAGATGGCAAGGCAGGTAACAGAATTCAAGGCCCAATCTTGGAAGTTCACATCCAATAAAAATGTAGGACTGGGCCTTATGCTTTTAAAAAAAGCATAGTTTGGGCTAAAATATTATTTTTACATGGCATTAAACCAAAAGATAAATTCCAGAGCTATAGTCAGCTCAAAGTATTTTGGAGTGTCAGATAAGCGTAACCCCATTTGCAGAACAAGTGGAGATATTTGTTACTATTGTTTCTTGACAATCAAAACTGCTTTTATTGGTTATAAGGCTGTTCCTTTCCCTCACAGATGCTTTGCTTTCATTTAAACTATACAGAATACCAAAATACATTAGATCAGTGTGCTGGTCATGTTTTGTGATTTAATTTTGTGTGAAACAATTTTTGAATAAGAAAATTCTATTTGGTGAAAGTATTATTGAGGGGTGGTATGCTTACCACCTCTGAAAAGGAGAGTCACAGAGATGGTATATACAGACTTTAAAAAAAAAATTCTCATGAACTGATTTTATTTTGTATGTATATGAGGGAGTTTAAGTATCATGGATGATATCCTGGCTCCACTGAAGTTAATGGGAGTTTTGTCTTTGACATCACCAGGGCCAGGATTTTACCCTATTTCTGCTTTAAAGTATGCACCACTAGATGGCAAACCTGCCTAGGAGTGAGTAGACCTGTTTTTTTCATTCACGCCAAGTCACTTCATCATTATGGCTGTTTCTCCATCTGTAAAATGAGGGTTCTGCTTGCCTTCATTTGTAAAAACAGCAAAGAGTCCTGTGGCACATTATAGACTAACAGACATATAGGAGCATGAGCTTGTGTGGGTGAATAGTCACTTCATCAGATGCATGTAGTGGAAATTTCCAGAGGCAGGTATAAATATGCAAGCGAGAATCAGGCTAGAGATAACGAGGTTAGTTCAATCAGGGAGGATGAGGCCCTCTTCCAGCAGCTAATTCATATTTAAGTCAAATAAATAAGCTTTCGTGGGTGAATACCCCCCTTCATCAGACACATGATATATGTGTCTGACGAAGTGGGTATTCACCCACAGAAGCTCATGCTCCAATACATCTGTCAGTCTATAAGGTGCCACAGGAGACTCTGTTGCTGTTTACAGATTCAGACTAACACAGCTACCTCTCTGGTACTAGACTGGAGACATACATTCTCTTATTCCCCGACCCCGACATTAGAATACACATGGTCTTTAGATTTACTGGCTATGTGAAGGAAGGTCTAACATTCAACTCAGAAGCATTTATCTGTATGTTTGCCTGTAATGTGATAAAACTGAAAGGAAGGGAAAGGTAGAGCCTCTCAGGCGTCTGGTTAGCAGAGCCAGCAGCTCCAACTACCTCTAGAATGATCTATAGATCAAAAAAACAGTTGAGGGCAGCCTTTAAACACATTCCTGCATAACAGTACCTCCTCCCAAAACAGTTTGAAAAAGTGATGATGTTGAAAGAAAGTTGGATAAAGACAAAATAAGAATGGTGTGTGGGCTGTGGGGGAAATTGGAATGACCAGAACCCCCAGTATGGGGACACAAACACTGATGGGGAAAATGGAGGACCATGTCACGAGGGCACACAGAGACCCTGGCATAGGGGAAAAGGCAATGGCGAGAGCCCCTGAAAATAGGAGTAGCATACAGAAGGCTTCTGGGAGAGAAAACATGGAGGAATGGAAGGAGCCCATTAGGCCACAATGCCCTAGTCAGAGTAATTATTAAAATCTTAGATCTACTGATGTATACCGTGATGAGATCATCCTACAGGATTATTGCTAAAATGACAACTCATATGAACCATAAAGGCATGGAATTCACACCTTGGGTTTGTTTTTTAAACTTCAAATGAGTGGGCAGAAACAGGATGGTAGCTAGTGATAGTATAACACTACTTGATGTATGCAAGAAAGTTTAAGAGTCAGATCCCCAGTCAGTCCCTGTGGAGTCTGAGCTAAGAACCTAAGACTGCAAAGGGAGAGTGGGACCCTAGAGAGAGAAGCAATTACTCTTCCATCCCTCCTCCTCCCCCTCAAGACCTACATTCAGTTCACATTAACTATCTGACCAGTCGCCTTAAGGAAAATGTCTTACATGACGGAGTGTGGGAGAAGGTAATAGCAGAAGACCCTCGCCATTCCTCCCTTGAGTAAGTTAAGAGCAAGAGGCCAGCTAACCTGTTCAAACTTGAAAATTAGCACAGTTAAATATACGTGCTGCATACAGTAAGTTCCTAATTGTTTGCAACAAAACACAGACTAGATTCATTGCGTTTTATTTTAACTACATGGAAGTACAGGGCAGAATTGCATCGTGTGTCAAGAATTGTTATCATGATTAATCCAAATAAGCAATCAAGAGCAGGGTTACCAAAAAATCATAAATACAAATTGCCATACACATTTATAATTATAACCATGGATCGGATCATTGTGCAAAATCTCAGTTTTAACTTATTTATATTTCCCTTGACCAGAGGATGTTGTAGAAATCTGGTTCCTCCTGTCTGCAACCTAATCAGTTGCAGTGTTAAATATTTTTTTGCTTCCCGCCACTGCATGTGGAGTTGCAAATGTATTTGAGTCACAACTGTAATATAATGAACATTATAGAAAGCTTAGATTTCTGAAAAGTTACAACAGTTGGGAAAAAACTTAAAAAATATGAATTTGCATACTACTTTGACAACTTAAGGCTTTGTTTCAAAAAGTAGAAACTTATCTTGCTTTGCACCACTGCAAGTGCAAAATGATAAGTAATGTCCATGTGAGGAGCAGGGACATCTGCTGTAAACTCCAACAGGAAAAAAAAAAAAAAAAAAAAAAAAAAAAAGGATTCTGCATCGCAGCAGCACAACATAAATGTATCAGTGAGGAAAAATACAAGTTAAATGAACTTGAGTTTTAAGTAAAGGAAAAACAGGTTGATGGCAGTGTCCATCCTAAAAAAAATATTTATTTTAAAGCAATTTGCTTTTGTCTAACAAAAAATGATTTTCACTTAAAAAAAAACCCAGATTTTCTGGCAGGTGGTGTGAATTGGGTTTCATAAATTTCCTTTTTTTCCTTCTGGTTGCCCACTGAAAGAAGTCCATGCTAGGCAGATGCTGATAATTTCTTGTCTAGTTCCAGAGATCTAGTATCTCCATTAGCTTTGGCATTCGCTACAAGCGCCTGTGGGGGAAAAAAAAATTATTTGTGATACCCAAATATTTGAATCTCTTCTAAAAACCCAAGCAACCCAAAAATCCAGAGATAAATGGGATATTTCAGTATTAGGCAATAGTTTGCTTAATGCCTTAAAAACTAAGTTGCAACCACTGCAATGCAAGACATCATTTGTTGCTTGGGGCTGAGGTCAATTTTCCAACTAAGTGATTCACTGACAGGAGGGAAGATACTGAAGATAGAGGAGACCAGTTAGGTCATATGGCCTGTCAATGCAGGGTTGCTTCCTGCAGGACCCTTATGGGTGTTTGGTAGGTCTAACTTTTATATTGATCCATGTGATGGGGCTCTCTCCCAGCCTACTTATACAACACTGTCAGGAGGTTTTTCCTGACAGTTTAGGATTTCCCACTCTGAATTGAATTCTATGACTCTCCTACTTGAGGCCTTTGTACTATTCAAGAGAGCTCTCCAGCTTAGTGTTCTTACAGATGTTCATAGGTTCTGCTTAGCACTTCCTCACTCCCTGTGGTCACTTAGCCAAACTCTACATTAAACTAAACTTTTCTTTAAGGAAATCTCTCCTGAGCCATACACTAGACATTTTATGACTCTTCTTTGAGCTCTCTGCCAGTCTCTCACAAGTAATGATTGCTCAGAATGGAGTACAACGAATCCATACCAGAATCATGTTGAGAAGAACTCTGTATTGCCAATTCTTTTTTATCATGTGTCCCATAATGCATGTCTAAGCAGGGAACTCAGAAGAATTTTGCCCCATATGTGATCTAAAATTTTAATACATTTTGGAACAGGAACTTTCAACACCATTCCCTTAAAATTCAGTTAGCAAATATCTTGCTTCTGATGTTACAGTCAAAATCTGAAGGTTTAGAGAGAGCAGTTCAAGTGCTATTTTGGATATGCTGGAGGCATGCATATGTTTACTCTTTACACTTTGTTTTTTAAGCAACATTCAATAGTAATTAGAACAAATCTCTCCCTCCCACCCACCCCTCTTCCTGTCTTGACCTACGGCTGCACCTCTGTTGGGGCTGACAGTCTAAAAAGTATTTAAATAAACTCCCAGATTAAAAAAACCTCAATTTTTTACTGTATGAGCTCAGTCTTAAACAAGATGGAAGTGCACAAATGGCCAGCATCCAGTCTAAGTCACAATTAGTTATGCTGACTGCCTGACAGTCGTGGTGCAGCTTTGATTTGAAGCACTGATTCCACACAAAGCTGGAATTATATTATGCTTATGCTTCCCAAATCCTGAAAGGATTCTATAATATACCCCATAAATATTTCTATAAATGGGGACTAGCATAGAAAGCTAGTCAACACGATTGGTATTTGCATATATCTGTATGGATAT
This sequence comes from Gopherus flavomarginatus, assembly GCF_025201925.1. NCBI lineage: Eukaryota > Metazoa > Chordata > Testudines > Testudinidae > Gopherus > Gopherus flavomarginatus. The sequence continues at coordinate 61,835,377 of NC_066619.1, forward strand.
AGACTGACTCTTACATCTATTAATTCATAATCATCTTTGGCATATAAATGTCTTAGGAGGTACCAGCGTGCAACTGATACTATGGTTTCTGGATATCCAGGCTGATACACCACTCTTTCCAACATTCGACGAGTCTCCCTAGGAACAAAAATAAAATATAATACTGAGGAATCTCTAGAAATTTGTTGCATTCAACAATTTTCTTGTTTTGCATAACTACCGCTACCTGGCAAGAGTCAGAATTATTTTAAACTAGTGATTAAACCAAATTGTCCTCTTAGCTAAAATTCGTATGAGCAATCACATGTTTTGCAGCCAATGACAACAGTTGATAGCAATATCACCAATTTTTCTTCCCTTCTCCAAATTGTGGGTTCAGCACTGCCTCTCAACGTCCAGAAGGTACATAATGATTCATAGTTATGTTTACTTCTACTTAGGATAATAACTACCCTGAGAACAATCCTCTATAAGTACATCTGGAAATGTCAACTCTTCTGCTACAAGTAGTAACCCAAACAATTATTTCAACACTAGTGGAATTTTCATGTTTGCTATACTAGCATATTGTGCATCATGCTGCCCATAAACTCAATAATTTGGGCAGCACTACCCGGCTGAAATCCTAAAAGGCATTTGCTCTTGTTTAAAAACTATAATATAAACCTCCAAGGTATCACAGCTGCTTTTAGAGAAGCAGTTACTAGAACATCAGTTCTGTGACCAGCAAAAAGGTTTTTAGTAAAATATATTTGTATAACCAGTGTGTATAACACATGCATTATAGTCCATCTTTAGTGTGAAACAACTGTTTAATAGCTTTCAACAGCATTATACAATTTTATGCCAAGTGAAAAGTCAGTAAAGTGACATCCAAGGGGAAATTCAGGTAGGCAGAATATGGTTACCCAAGTTAGAATATGGCTAGTGCACTGGTACCAGCATTCCTATTTTTGCAAATGTGTGTCATAGGAAAAAAAGGGTCAGAAACTTGTTCTGAATCTCAACTGAAACTGAATGGAATTGCAGCATATGCTGGAACGAGACTGCCTCACTGCTACCATCCCATTCAACCAATACTCATCAGATAGTTCTTGCAAAAAAAAGTTAATATATTTAGTTACATGTTTTTAAAAAAGCTTAGCCAAAAGCTGTAGCTGTCTGTGACACCACAAAAGACTCCAACGATAAATATTACTGCTTTGGTTCCCTGCTTTCAACTGGTTTTTTTGCTTTTAAAGCTGAACTAAGGTAGGGGTCGGCAACCTGTCAGAAGTGGTGTGCTGAGTCTTCATTTATTCACTCTAATTTAAGGTTTTGCGTGCCAGTAATACATTTTAACATCTTCAGATGGTCTCTTTCTATAAGTCTATAATATGTAACTAACTATTATTATATGTAAAGTAAATAAGGTTTTAAAAATGTTTAAGAAGCTTCATTTAAAATTAAAATGCAGAGCCTCCTGGGCTGGTGGCCAGGCCCCAGGCCGTGTGAGCGCCACTGAAAGTCAGCTCACGAGCCACCTTCAGCACACATACCATAGGTTGCCTACCCCTGAACTCAGGCATACCACCTGCAGTCACTTTCACCAGGACATTGTTTTTGTGGAGTACACTATTATAGAGAACACATACCTCGCTCCCATTTTGCGATTGTACTGCAGAAGCGCTTGCAGAAGAACAGCCAGTGGGCAGAAGAAAAGTTTCAAGGCTTCAGTTGTTGCCTCCTGAACCAAGGATGGCCAATGATCATTTGAAATGTTAGCCTATCAGCAAGATGACAGCAAGAAAACTTTATTATGTTACTAGCCAAAATGTTTCACTAGGTGAAAGATAATATTTGTTTGCACACATAACATCTGCACATGATTAGCCTTTAATTTTGCAAGTTTGCTAATTCTTAAGTTTTCCTGTTTGGTAAATTAGATTTCCAAGTCTCAGGGTATAATAGGGTTGGAAAGCCAGAACTGCATTATTTCCATACTTTTACAGCAGCCTTGCAAAATTCTGCTTGGCCATTCATCTGCAGAGTTGTTTTTAACAGGAAAGTAAAACAGCATTACTTTATTATATTAAGGATGCGTGTGTATATCTGATGAAAGCTTGCAAGGCTACACTGAAGAGATGAATTTATTCACATTGAATGCTCACAGATACACAGAGTCAAAAGAGAAAATCATAAGTTAAACAGCAACTCTAAATTGATGTTTATTTAGTGGAGCCACTATTCAGCAATTCATGTTTGGCAAGTTCACTGAATTAGATTACTGGAGAGACGGTAATATATTTGGCAAAATTTTTCATGACAGAAAATACAGTAAAATATAAATGTTTATATGAAGTGCACAGGTTTTCACTAGGAAAGATAAAAAGAAATGATTATTCAAGACTGTAAGAGACTGCAATTATGCTACTAACATCTAAGTGTAATGATTAAAGACAACAAAATGTGCCAGAATTTGCCCCAGAGTGGGTGCAATTTAAGTGGGTTCAGCTATGCTAACGATAAAGCTGATCAAACAAACCTATGTAATAGTAACTGTCTTGTAAACTGCTCTGATTATGCCAAGAGAATGTGGGTAGCGAAAGGTTTGTTTAAAAAGCTGATTTATTTGCTTCAAAAGAATTTAATCAGCTATGAAGACTGATCAGTATGAAATACGCTATACAAAAACCAGTCTTAATTATATCATACTCTAATCTTGTGCAAAATAGTCTGAAGCAAGAGTGAGAGTTGTGCTCTTTAAATGAAATGACCACTACATAAACACTTAGTGACATGTAGGTTGGGTGCACCACCAGGTTCTGCCATGGTAGAGATATTTTGTGGGCAGTTACAAATGAAGAGCAAAGTCACCAGCCAGGATGGCAGAATCACATGAGATGTGGCAGGGTCACTACTGGCCAACATTCCCATACAGATAACCCTTTCTCCCCGAGGCACGCAGTTCTCATACTCGTCAGGAAGAGAGCTTTATTTGGTTTCCTATACTTTGAGAACTTCTTCCACTATTCAGAATAAATCTGTTGAACTACTTGGTGTAAAGGAAACTCATTTTTTTTCCTGTCTTAAACATTCTGGGCATAAGAGAAGATGTCCTTGCTTTTATTTTCGGGTAGATCATTTAGCTAGTGTTTTCCCAACCTATTTTAGTTAAGTGATGACCCACAATAGATTACAGTATATGAATAGCCCTAACAAAAGAAAACATGCCTTCTCCTATGGCATAGTTGATCCAAAAAGCCACATACCTTTAATTTTTTAGGGAAGTTTAGCACTAGTACTGCTGAAAGAGGATAGTGTGCATTTCAATATCTCTAGAAAAAGCACATCAAAAGTGACCTATATTTTCTTTAAGGCATGTGTTCTGCTATCATTGTAATTGTTTTCATCTGATCCTTTTAGGGGGAGAGGTTAGAATGACTTTCCTTAGGCTGTAAGCTCTTCAAGGCAAAGACCGTCTATGGGTTTGTTCAGCAAAAAGCACAATTGTGCCCCAAACCTGACTTAAACCTCTAGGCACTAGTGCAATAAAAATGAAAATAAATAATAAAACTGAATGAATGCAACTCATACAAATGTCACATGTTCAGTGACGCAAGAGTCTTGATAGTAGAAGTTATAGTACAATCAGTTTGGATGACAGAACTAATAATCTAGTATCAGAAAATAAAGCTTAATGGTCTTAGTTGATTATGCCATATATTTTTCCTTTAGACACAAAATATTCCTGGAGAGAAGTATAAGAACAATTAATAGTCTTTTAAAGTTAGAGTGTATTAGGTTTATTCACATCCATGTTAGCACGAAATGAGAATACCATTTCTGCTAATTATTGAGGAGTAGTTCACAAAAGAGAACAGAAGTCTTACAGTTTCCTACAGTTTATAGAAGGACTTCATCTGGGAGATTACAAAAGATAGCTAAAAGCAGATGGCTTATATTTTAAATCAATTCATTTTATTATAATAGTTGTGGTTATCTTACCATGTAGATTTCCAGTGCAAGCATAGCTAGCCTGAGCAAACTTGATAACTTCCCGTTCCAACTGCCCTGTTGGGATGCCAACTGTAGACTCTTTCTGTAACACATCTCTGCTGCGACCATCATTCTTTGAGACTGGTACACTTTTGCAAGCCACTAAAAAGAGGCGCTTGTTAAAACACATCATTCAGGTTCTTTTGACTATGAAAATTTAAGTTTTCCAAGTTTCATGAATATATAAAGTTGATCTTTACACACAATTAGTTGTAGGTTATTTTACAGCTGAACACCTGCTTGAGGGAAAGAGTGCAAATTTCTATGCACGCTCTGCCAGTGTACCTCTGTCCTTTAGTACTATAGCTATGTTATTTCACAATAGAGGTCTCTTACCCGACACTGCCAACCATTTTGTAGTTTTGTGAATCTGGACATAAACTAGGAGGTAGCCTAACTCATTTTCCACTGGGGACCTCCTAAGCTATTATTTGGGAAATGGAGCATGCCACCTAGCACTAGATTGCCAACAACAATTCTATTAGGATGGTGGAAGCTGTTCAGACAAGTTAGAAAGTTTCTGCCCTTGAACAAGATGGATTTCCCATCTGTGCTACTGTATGTAAGGAAGTAAAAATATTCTATCTTACAGCTTGAACTCAGATGAAAATATGTAGTTACCTTTTTGCCAGACAACAACCTGAACTTCTGCAGACAGGAGGTTCCTGTTGGAGGAGCTACAGATGGTAATGGAATTAGGGGAGTCCGACTAACCTAGTGTTTTCATCCTTCTGCTTGCTCCACCAGCACAGCAGAGTGAAATCCTCTTACAGAGAGGTTGGCAAGGGACTATAACTGAGGCTTATTTTGTACTGACATGAAAATTTATTGGTGCAAAATAAATCAGGAGTTTGTAAATCCTTTCATATATACTCTAGATGTTCCAACATCAGTAAGTCATGCTTATACAGAAAGCTATCCGTTAGGTCATGAAGCAGCCATTAAACAATGAAAGGATCTAGACAACTAATCTTTCAGTCTAAACCTTTCCCTAGATGATCCCTCTCCCATGGTCCTCTGCTACTGGCACAGTTTACGACTCTCAGAGTGGAGAGCAGGGGCACAATTCTAAGCACTTTCCTAAGAATTTATTTTAGAGAGTTGCCTCTATATTTATGCTTGTGGGATTTTTGCATCCATCATTAAGCAGTAGAACTGTCTTAAAGCAGTGTACATTGGGATGGGGGGAAAACCAGTAGTCTCTTCTCCCTAGCTGCAGAGTCCTGATGTTACCTAGAACTGAGGAAGAGAGGGAAGGTGGGTGGGTAATATGAACGCACAGAGGTGATTCTTGAGGAATGATTACTCTCCTCATATTTTTCTGTGCAAAATGAATAGTACTAATAAGAATGTTTTCATTATATTATTTATATAAACAATATAAGGGTGGGGTTGCTTAAGAAAACCGTCCCTTTTTTGAAATACAATATTGGCAACCTTAGTTAGATCTTCTTTTCCAGGAATAAGGAAAGGAAAGAAAGGTTTGTTTTTTTTTTCTCTTTAAGATGTGCCAGGGAATTGGGTAGTCTTGATGCTCTTGAACAAGGGGAAAGAGTTACTCACCTGTGCAGAGAGTGCAAACAGAAGGAAACACAGGGACAGCACACGTCCAGTTTTTTGTACACTGTTCAGGAACCATTTACTTGTGCTTAGTAACATATGTTATAGTACATTAAACTACAATGTTTCACTGTGGACCTGTGATGTGGAAGTCAAGATCGGCAAATTTCACAACATATGTTTACCTAATTAAGTTAACATAAATTTACACTTTTCCTGCCTTCATAAGGAGGACTATGTACTTTCAGTTCTCTAATAGAGATCATTATCTAGTACTCACAACTCACCAGCTGTTAGTGTGTAAAGAGGAGGAATGTTAACTCAGAGTCCCTTCTCAGATAATCCTCTATAATAGGGATGTATATTGAAACAGGAAGAAAGAGTCCACTTACATGCCATGCTGTTACTGAAGAGGAGTTGGACATGACAGTTTTATGAAGTTCCTCCAAAATGGCATCTGGAAGCTCTTTGTGTGACTGAAAAAGCTGTTTACACTGAACTTGTCTCAAGAGCAGGAACAGATCTGGGTGATTGGGGCAACTTTTTAAACCCTAAAACCAAAACCAGTTTTTAATTAGTTAAATGCAAGAAGTTATTAGAAGATACATTTTAAAATTGAGAACATTCTTAATAATACTTCTCATTTTTCACAGAAAAATAGGAGAGGAGAATTGCCCCCTCCTTATGATTCACTTGCCGCAGACTATTTCTGTTTATTAATCTCTCCTTTTCTGCACATCAGGAAGGTTCCTGAAAGCTGTCTGCAGGATCGTGGATTTGCACAAGGAAGTGAGCAAGGAACAATCATTGTTCAAGTCCCACAGGAAATCTGTCCAAAGTCTTGCACCTGCCCCATACTTACAGGTGGGGTTGAGTGGCAGATATCCAAAGTGAAGAGGAAGAACAAGGAATAGGAGTCTAATGACTCCATGGGGCCCAGAAGCCAGAGGAGAGAAGGAGTCTCAAAGCTCATGTAGAGGCACAGGGCCATCATGTGGTTGGAACTGGCCTTAAGCATATCTCCAGGGACTTGTGAGTTCTCAGGGCAGTGTCCGCCATTTATTTTGTCTTTGTGGGAAGGAGATGCCACACATATGCACACTTTCCCTTCCAGGAATGATTTCAGAATAAAACAGCAGCCATCACGTGGTTCTAATACATGCACTTTTCTTTACATTAGCAGTAAAGTCCCAAAATATTAATTACAGACTGGTTCTTCACTGTCCAAATCAGTACACATTTCAAAAACCTAGTTCAACCCAGATTACTTTTTAAAGGGTATTTATCTGGAGCAAAAGGTGTATCTTGGGAATTAAGTGACTCCATATGTAACAGATATTTTAATAATCAAAAACATTCCAAGCTACTCCAGAGGGTTAAATAGGCAACAGTCTAGTAGATGCAATTTGGTCCCCAGTCAGAGATTGGTATTTGCAGCAGTTCCACCCTCAACAACTAAGGAATGGTCTCACATAGGTAAATGGTCTTGCCTAGCTCAGAGAAGAAAAACAGACAGGTATGTTCCTGAGCTTCACTCCTCAGTCAGATTCTTTCTGCAGATCTTGAGGTGATTAGACCTTTCAAGGACAGAGGACCTACCTCATAACTCCCTCCCAAGGAAAAGTGCTATCCAACCTAAATTTACTAAGACATGAAACCATAGTAAGATTAATTAACATTTTTAAAAAATCAACTATATAGATACTTTCCTGAGGGAAATATGTACAAACTAATTCTCTTGTTAACGTATTCCTGTACAGGAAGGTCAATGGATATGCTGATTAAAGGAAAACTGACAAGCAAGAGAATTTCTTCTCTTCAAAAGGTGGCATGTCCACTGAACCTTACTCAAGGGCAGTAACCAACAGCATCTTAAGAGAGATTGTGGCGGCCAGGGAGAAGGTGATACATGAGAAAAGTAGGTTGACTGGGTCACCACAGCAACAGCCTTGGTAAAAAAGCCACGTTGGCTAAGAATTAGGTATTTATTTTGGAATGTTTGGTGAATGGCTTATATACTAGATCTATGGGCTGCTTTGCAAATACTTCTGCCAAGGTGGTATTTCTGTCACTTCACACATGCCACTTCAAAAAAGAAATTTATTCTGAGACTAGAAAATTAACAAACTACAAACGCTTTCATAAGATTTTCTGAATTTTTTTACCATTTACTTAATTTTTCTTTAGCAATGCAAACACTTGTAATGATTCAGGTGATTCAGTCTGGTGTAGTTTAAATGGTACCTATCACTTTGGATTGCAGTCAAGATTCTGAAAATTGAGTGTGGGCTAGGAAGTGAATTATCAATGTGACTGAGTACACAGCAAGTCACTCATCACACAATACAGCCAACTGCATTTCCCTCTGGACTCGGAGAAAATGCCTTTGGAACTTTTGCAAGAATTTATTTTTTGCTGGCATAAGTGAGGAGGGACAAGATAAGCACATGAAGATAGACGGGATAAGATCAGGTTGAAGTAGGGATTTTTGTGCTATAATGTACTGAACATGACTGGAACAAATTATTTAACCAGTTTAAACAGAATTATAAAACTACTGATAAAGAATAGTCTTTCCTTTACTAGAAGGTGAAAAAAAGTCAGTTTATGCATTTGGGCTGTGCTCTGCTGTAACAGATTGTTGCTCCTTTGCTGTTTATTACCATTGCATATATAATACATAGGAATTAGTGCTCCACTCAAAGTCATGAAGCAGCAGTGACAGTGGTAATAACCATACCTTTGTGCAGAGAGCCTCAGCTTCTGTAATTCTGCCAGTCTCTTTTAAACCAGTAATAGCCTGACAAAGAGACCAGATTTCAAGAGCCTGAATGTACTCAGCTGAAAGGTCCTTTTCTTTAGCTGTAAATGTAAACATGCATTTAAGAATGTATTGTTGGATATGCTCTAGTGCCCTGCCACACATCAGGCTTGAGTCATAGTAAGTAAAGAAGATCTAGTGCATATCACGATTATAGTTCAGACAGGCTAAGTGACAGTACTCCCTGGTATTTTTATTACAGACATACATACATACATACTATATACATACCACATATAAACACACACACATGGCAAAACAGACTTAGAAAGAGAGCATAGTTTTTATTTTGTTTTTTAGGTAGGTATCAATTTGTAGAGTTGATAAAATAATTGAAGCATGCATTTTACAGAAATTAATTTTCAAAATAATAAGAAAAGTCAGTCAAACATTAGCCCTTTTATTAAGGGAGGCTATAGATACAATGAACAAAGGCAGGCTATCCCAGATCAAAACTTCTTTAGCATAAAGTACATAATATATCAATTTATTGATTTAAATATCAGACCACTGCAGAAATATTGAAAATAAAATGTTTCCAAGCCAGGGCACATGGAGTTAAGATTCTGTAAATAATCTTAGTTCTGACCCTGTATCCTTTGCTTACCTACCAAAGATACTAGTATTCAGAAGTATTATAGTGAGAACTTAAGTAGTAATTTGTGAGTAATCATTAGCTTCTTTTCCATTTGTGAATTGTCCACAAAAACTTATGATTTTCTCAAATGCATTACATTTGCAGAAGTTTGGTAAAAAATTTTGAACAACTTTTTGTCTATAAACAAAGCAGTTCATTGTGAGTGTTTGATATTCAAAGTATGTGTTGAGTTGAGTAGTGCTCCTTGGACACAATTTACATTGTTTTGTTTGTGTTCCAGGGTTGGATAAGTAACTCTTATGAACTCTGATTCTAAGTTCAAAAGTCTCTTTCAACAAATATTTTACTATTTGCTCAACATTCACTCTGAATCTTTTTCTTAGCAAAGTTGTTTGATAGAATATTCATTAAAAGCCAAAGAACATCACCATTTTTTAAAATTTGGAATGAATAGTCATAGAACGTCTGCTCATATTACTGTACAACTATGCCATTTTTTAGACAGTGCTGTGAATTCTACACACGGTTCACTGTGGTACTGTGACTGTGGCACTCTAGTCTGGTCCCTCTTCATAAAATGGCCACCGTCAGAGGTGCATCACATCCATTTCTGAAGGATAGGATCCAAGAGCCATATGGGGAGGAGGTAGAAAAGACTAGAACCTTCACTCTATTTAGAGGCTCAAGGAGATGGGATTTCTGGTTCCTAGTAGAATGGTAGTTGGGTTTACTTGGTATGGCTTTAGACATCTGCTACTGCCTCAGCTCCTCCTTCCTTCCAGTTCAATCAGACTTCATGCTGCAGGTGTTCTCACTAACTCTTCCCTTTTGAATTTTGTTAATACATCAAACACTAATCTACCATCCAGTCTTTCCTGCTGGCTCACCATCCTTGGTATAGGTTTTAGGCCCGTCTTGCTGAGCATCTTCTCCTAGCAAGCCCCTGCTACTTGCATGTTTGTCTCCTAGGCCAACCTAGGACCCTGGAGAGTTACTCAGCCTTGACCTCCTCACTAATCCTTTCCTGGATATTCTTCCTGATCTCTGTAGGCTTTGAGTGAAGCACTCACTTCCAGGTCTGTACTCACTGAATGATCACAGGCTGCCCTTATGTCTCCCAGCACAGTACTTAGTCACATGACCCTTGTATTCATTCCCTCTCCTTGGTAGACTAAGTCTGGCAGAGGTGCAGCCAAGCCCCAGCCTTGTAAAGGGACTGTGACAATCCATATACACATTAGAAATAAGAAGTGAGTTGTTAGTACTCATCACCATAAGCAAGAAGTAATCAGATAGGTAAGCTAGACATTTTCCCCTTATGATTGTCATTATTTATTCATTATTTAAATCCAGCTGAACCAAAAAAGTGTGTCTGGGAACATGCTAATTTATAAACAGGTTAAAATACATGGCAATGCCCCTGATGAGAAGCAATATAAGCATTGTTTAATATTAAGAAGATCAGTTGCTTGAGAGTGACTACCAGCCTGCATTTAATTAGTATAAGCGAGTTATGTTTTTCTAAGCAATTTTCTTTACATTACTATTGACGACTTTACAAGACAAAAACAAAACAAAAAAACCCACAAACCAGAAGCATTGATTGTTTTCCTCTTAGAAAAGTATGAAAATTAAGGTTTGTATAACTTACTTTTGGCTGAAACTGTGGCTACAAGTGTCATTTCTAGGTTTCTTCTCTTAGGCTGTGTGTTGTTCAAATAGACAACAGTATTTTCAGCATGGCAAGCACCCATTAGCACTGCCCATGTAGCAGGATCATCTGAAAACATATTTTAAAAATTGCCCATATTTTCAATATTATCAGCATGCCATTTACAGAAGTCTCCAATTGATATATGATTTATCACAGCAGTCAAGGTATCCATAAAAAATTATACAAGACAAAAATAGTTAGAATCAACTAAAGAAATCAAAGGGATCTTTGGTTGGTGAGGGGGCTCAATAACTTTCTTCCTTAGTACTGAAGTAATTTTCCTATGCAATCTTGTGAAAAAGGTATTTTAAAAATGATTTAAATGAAGTGGGATTGTGAGTTTCCAATATTTACTTTCTTTTGTAAATGCAGGCTAGTCACCAGACACATAAATGGGAAGTCCATATTTTAAGTATTAGGGATTTAACATTCTGTTCAAGATCTGTACTTGTCTGAGATTTAATTTCAAGCTGTTTGAAAGTTCATTAAAAGTGATACTATATGCATTAGGGATTACATGGAAAACTGTTTTCATTTAAACAGAAGTTTTATCTAGGTGTTGGAGAAATGTTTAACTACAAAATATTTTAAATACCATTAGAAAGATGCAAAGCTCTAGCAGAATTTTTTTTTTAAAGCAAATTCTATATTTAGAAAAAATATTAAATAAATTTTATTCCACTGGAAAGTATTTGACTTTGAAGAGGAAATTTCAAAATTTATGTATTAGTAAATGTATGGCTAAAGAGATGCTGAATTAAAAGCCTGGAATTCTGTGCTAAGTAGAGCATGAAAAAGTATGGACAGTGACATTACAAGTTTCACCTACTCTTAATTGTTTAAACCCTGACAGAGATGGACCTTCAGGAGTGAGAAATTAGTTTAGTCTCTATGACCCAATCCATCTTTGGCCTAGGCAGAGACCACAGATAAGGTGGTCATCTATTGTGATAGGTTCACTAGGAACTGGACAGATCATTTCACACAGACCAAACACATTCATATGAAAACTACTTGCAATCCTTGCCAATAAGGGAAGCACTGAATATGCACAATATTTCTAATCCTGTACTTTTGAAGTACTCCATTCTGTGTAGGTTACAGAGTCAGACAGAGCAAGGCCAAAATATGCCTAAACAGGAAATACAAGGTGTTTGGGGAGCACGGAGAGAAAGCTATACAAGTTATTTTGCTCACTCCCTACCCATGTTGTTTTAAGACGTGAAATTGCATCCAACATCTTAATAGGATTTATATTTCACTATAAGCACACTTAGAGGAAAGAGCTAATGGCTTAATGTGCAGTTATATTCTGGAAAGTGACTAAAATGACACTGAAGAGTTCCATTTTTGTTGGATCAATGGCTAAAACACGTTTCTCAGTTTACACATAGGATATAAGTCCTAAAGACTCCACATTCCTTAGCTGTCCTCCCTGGAAACTCCCCTGAGATTGGAAAGTCACGCTTTTATTTCTGAATCATGTATCACCACTAATGAGAAGCATTCTACAGACAGAATTTGTAGTTTTATTGATGAGTAAGCACAAAATAAGGCAGTCATATATGTTGATGGGCTCAGCAGAAAAAATACTAGTCCAGGGGTTATCAACCTTTTTCCTTTCTGAGGCCCCCTGAACATCCTATAAAAATTCCATGGCTTGACTGTGCCATGACAATTGGTTTTCTGCATAAAAGCCAGGGCCAGCATTAGGGGCTAGCAAGCAGGGCAATTGCCCAGGGCGCCACGCCACAGGAGGCCCTGTGAAGCTGCTCAGGCTTTAGCTTCAGCCCCAGGCAGTGAGGCTGAAGCTGAAGCTCGGGGCTCTGGGCTGAGGTGGACCCTCAGGCATAGGCATAGTTTTACTTCTGTTTAGTGGGAGCAAGGGCTGGTGGGGCTCCAGCCAACTCCACACAGCAGGGTCCAGGGAGGGAGCACCACCCTCCACCCCGACTCATTCAGGAGGCCACTCCGCCTGTCTGGGCTGGGGCCGGGGGGACAAAACAAAAAAATTTAACTCAAAGGGGGGGATTCAGTTCATAAAGTTTGAAAATCGCTCAAGGTGCAGAGAGGGGGTAGACAGGGGCTGTGTGCGGGCAGAGCAGTAGCTCGGGGTGCAGGCAGGGGGTAAGCTAGGGACTGAGTGCGGGGGGGGGGAACTCCCAGTGCAGCTCCCAGCTTCAGCGGGGGGAGGTGCACTGGGGCTGCCAGCTTCAGCCCTACGCTACTCCCGGGTGGGATGGGGGGGTATCATAAACCTAGTCCCAGATTTGGACCTTAGCGTCCAAAATATGGGGGTTAGCATGAAAACCTCCAAGGCTCTTTAAAAATTTTCCAAGAAGGCCTCAGTGTCATCACCTGCCTTGTAGGTGGGAAATTTTCTGTGATGTGGAACCATAATTGGCGAAGGGTTGTTAGGATTGGCTGGCGCATGCAGCCCAGCTTGCGCTAAGTCCAGTTCATGTTTTCTCTGTTTTTCCTTCTCTTCACTTTCTTTTTGTTGTTTTTCCATTTCTCGGCGGTAGGCTACCTCTTCTTCTGCTTGTTTCATTTTGTGAGCCACTTCTTCTTCTTGTAGTTTTCTGTGGTGGGCTGCATTTTTGGCTTCTTCTTGTTTTTGTAGCCTTTCCATCTCTTGTTTGTGAGTTGCCTCATCTCTGGCCATCTGTGTTTTGAGCAGTTCTATCTGTTTTTCCATTGCTTCGAGCTGTACTGCGTCTGGTTTTCGTGACATCCTGTTTTCTTGTGTTGGGGTGCCCTCCGGTGTTTGTTGTCTGAACTGCAGGTTCTCTGTTGCCTCCTGGGGTCTGCCTAGCAACAGTGCCTTTTTCTCTTTCTTCCTCTAGGTAATGTTTTCAATGTAAAGTAAACCAGAAAAACCACTTTATTTGCATATGTATAGTGCTGGTATCTGCCTCCTAATGGGAGTGCTATTGTGTGACAAAAGACCCTTAATAGTCTCTTAATGGTTTCTTGCTTAATATACAAGCCACAACTGCCAGAGAGAGCAGAGAAAAAAAAATTCTCTCTGGTTCCCTTTTAAAACCAAACTGTTTCTCTCTGCTAAAAAGCCCCTAGCAGAGAAAAGAAAAATATAATATTCCTACTGGCTTCTGGATTGTATTTATCTCACCACTGCCACTCATATCATAAACCTAGTCCCAGATTTGGACCTTAGCGTCCAAAATATGGGGGTTAGCATGAAAACCTCCAAGCTTAGTTACCAGCTTGGACCTGGTAAAGCTGCCACCACCCAAAAAATTAGAGTGTTTTGGGGCACTCTGGTCCCCCAAAAACCTTCCCTGGGGACCCCAAGACCCAAATCCCTTAAGTCTCACAACAAAGGGAAATAAACCTTTTCCCTTCCCCCCTCCAGGTGTTCCTGGAGAGAGACACAGAAGCAAGCTCCGTGAATCTAAACAGAGGGACTCCACCCTCCCCGTTCCCAGTCCTGGAAAACAGAATTACTTCCCTCTTCACCCAGAGGGAATGCGAAGTCAGGCTAGTAAATCTAACGCACACAGATTTTCCCCTGACTTCTTCCTCCCACCAATTCCCTGGTGAGCACAGACTCAATTCCCTGGAGTTCCCCACTAAAGAAAAACTCCAACAGGTCTTAAAAGAAAGCTTTATATAAAAAGAAAAAATACATAAAAATGGTCTCTCTGTATTAAGGTGACATATACAGGGTCATTTGCTTAAAAGAAATATGAATAAACAGCCTTATTCAAAAAGAATACAATTCCAAGCACTCCAGCAACTATAGACATGTAAATACAAAAGAAAAAAACAATAACCCCTATTGTTTTTATGATCTCTGTACTCACAACTTGGAAACAGAAGATTAGAAAGCAGGAAATAGAAATCCCCTCATAGCCGAGAGAGAGTCAGACAGCAGACCCAAGAACAAAGGACTCAAACACAAACTTCCCTCCAGACAGTGTTGAAAAAATCCTGTTTCCTGATTGGTCCTCTGGTCAGGTGCTTCAGATACTTATTTCCAGGTGAAAGAGACATTAACCCTTAGCTATCTGTTTATGACAGGGGGGAACCACCACCTTCAGCCCCATGCTGCTCCCAGCTTCAGCACTGGGGCTTGGGGCACCGGGTTTCAGCCATGGTGCTCAGCAGCCCCCCGAAAGGGCTCACAGACCCCTGGTTGAGAACCACTGCTCTAGTCTGACCTCCAGTACAACACAGGCCACAGAACTTCCTCCAAATAATTCCTAAAGCATATATCATAGAATCTAGCTCAATATCTTCTACATTAAGTGCCTGAGAAGTTTTGTGTACTAGCAGTGACATCACTGAGTCCCAGAGAATCCTTTTAGATTAGGCTACATGTTAAGTGTTATTACAAAGAAGGGAATGTTTTAAGAAGCTCCATGGAATATAGTTTCCTTTGCTTCATAATGATGGAATTTTGTATACTTTAACTGTGCACTTACTGTAGTGTTTCCAAACACTACTCAGAGGTTATGGGACAATATTTTATTTTTGTCCAACATTTGTGAAGAAACTACTTCTCCCTGAACATCTCTGTATATTCTGCAATCCCAGAACAGCTCCACATTTTCAACAAACATTTACTTCTGTCCAATACAAGTCCACTGTTCCCACTTCAGTTACTGTATTAAGGTTGCAAACTCAGGCACTCAAAAGTTAAGAAATGCCAGAATCAAGCATGCCTTGGCAACCTTAATTCACTCCCCTTGTGTATATGCATTATGATACAGCAGTTAATTACATAGGACCTCTGCCTCATTCAGTGTAGAGTGGACAGGTGCTCACTTAATGAGCAGCTATTCAGCGTTGTTTTCTCTTCATGGTGCAATGTGTGGCCCCCATGCCACACACTGAATAACATGTGTAACTTCCTAGGTTTTTATTTTTAAACCAAACTGAAAAAACAAATTCCATCAAGCAGCACTGTTTCAACAACCACATGGTTCATCAGCAGGGGTGGAAACTTAAGATCCACTGCCCAGACCTCTGCCACTTAAGTTAGTAGAAGTAGTAAGTTGTCATCCTCTGTGGACCAGAATTGGGGCGGTGGGGAGGCAGGGGCACACAAACTTTGCCAGTGCGTTTCACAGATATTGCTATGGGCAGAGGAATGGTGTAACTCAGGAAATCTATATTATATTCCAGGCTTTGGAGGGGAGTGTGCTCTAGAGGTCAAACTGTTATGCTCATTTCAGGGCTTGCCCTTCTGCCCTGTTCCCTCCATCCTGATCTCTGTACCATACTGTCTCTTCCCTACCCGACTCCTTGTCCAGTCTCATTCTCCTTGCCTATCCAATCCCAGCTTCCACTCTTCTGCTTCCACTCTTGGTATCTCTGCCTGCTCTCCTCTGTACCAGTCTCAGACTACTTCCCACAATCAACTCCTTTCCCTCCCACCTGGTCCCCTCTGCATTCAAATTAGATTGCTTCTTCCTCTGGGCTGCCAAGGTGTCAGCAGGGAGATCACTGAACGCACAGGAGAGACAGCAAAGAATCCTGTGGCACCTTATAGACTAACAGACGTTTTGGAGCATGAGCTTTCGTGGGTGAATACCCACTTCCTCAGATGCATGTAATGGAAATATCCGGGGGCAGGTATATATATGTGTGCTAGCAAGCAAGCTAGAGATAACGAGGTCAGTTCAATCAGGGAGGATGAGGCCCTGTTCTAGCAGTTGAGGTGTGAAAACCAAGAGAGGAGAAACTGGTTCTGTAATTGGCAAGCCATTCACAGTCTTTGTTCAATCCTGAGCTGATGGTGTCAAATTTGCAGATGAACTGAAGCTCAGCAGTTTCTCTTTGAAGTCTGGTCCTGAAGTTTTTTTGCTGCAGGATGGCCACCTTAAGGTCTGCTATAGTGTGGCCAGGGAGGTTGAAGTGCTCTCCTACAGGTTTTTGTATATTGCCATTCCTAATGTCTGATTTGTGTCCATTTATCCTTTTCCGTAGAGACTGTCCAGTTTGGCCGATGTACATAGCAGAGGGGCATTGCTGGCATATGATGGCGTATATTACATTGGTGGATGTGCAGGTGAATGAACCAGTGATGGTGTGGCTGATCTGGTTAGGTCCTGTGATGGTGTCGCTGGTGTAGATATGTGGGCAGAGTTGGCATCGAGGTTTGTTGCATGGATTGGTTCCTGAGCTAGAGTTATTATGGTGTGGTGTGCAGTTACTGGTGAGAATATGTTTCAGGTTGGCAGGTTGTCTGTGGGCAAGGATTGGCCTGCCACCTAAGGCCTGTGAAAGTGTGGGATCATTGTCCAGGATGGGTTGTAGATCCTTGATGATGCCGGCGGAAGCATTCAATATATAGGTCCAGGCTGTCATTTCGACCCTCAGGAGGAGTCCATGTGGAGTTCTTTTTCTTGCGCTGTTGGTGGGAGGGCACCCGTGTATCAGTGCACTGTTCAGTGTTGTCCTGGAAGTATTCTTTGAGTCGGAGACGGCGAAAGTAGGCTTCCAGATCGCCACAGAACTGTATCATGTTGGTGGGGGTGGCAGGGCAGAAAGAGAGTCCCCGAGATAGGACAGACTTTTCTTCTGGGCTGAGTGTGTAGTTGGATACAATACCCTCACGAAGAAATAAGGAAACAGATCAACAGAGCCAGACGTGTACCCAGAAGCCTCCTACTGCAAGACAAACCCAAGAGAGAAACCAACAGGACTCCACTGGCCATCACATACAGCCCCCAGCTAAAACCCCTCCAACGCATCATCAAGGATCTACAACCCATCCTGGACAATGATCCCACACTTTCACAGGCCTTGGGTGGCAGGCCAATCCTTGCCCACAGACAACCTGCCAACCTGAAACATATTCTCACCAGTAACTGCACACCACACCATAATAACTCTAGCTCAGGAACCAATCCATGCAACAAACCTCGATGCCAACTCTGCCCACATATCTACACCAGCGACACCATCACAGGACCTAACCAGATCAGCCACACCATCACTGGTTCATTCACCTGCACATCCACCAATGTAATATACGCCATCATATGCCAGCAATGCCCCTCTGCTATGTACATCGGCCAAACTGGACAGTCTCTACGGAAAAGGATAAATGGACACAAATCAGACATTAGGAATGGCAATATACAAAAACCTGTAGGAGAGCACTTCAACCTCCCTGGCCACACTATAGCAGACCTTAAGGTGGCCATCCTGCAGCAAAAAAACTTCAGGACCAGACTTCAAAGAGAAACTGCTGAGCTTCAGTTCATCTGCAAATTTGACACCATCAGCTCAGGATTGAACAAAGACTGTGAATGGCTTGCCAATTACAGAACCAGTTTCTCCTCTCTTGGTTTTCACACCTCAACTGCTAGAACAGGGCCTCATCCTCCCTGATTGAACTGACCTCGTTATCTCTAGCTTGCTTGCTAGCACACATATATATACCTGCCCCTGGATATTTCCATTACATGCATCTGAGGAAGTGGGTATTCACCCACGAAAGCTCATGCTCCAAAACGTCTGTTAGTCTATAAGGTGCCACAGGATTCTTTGCTGCTTTTACAGATCCAGACTAACACGGCTACCCTCTGATACTTGACAGGAGAGACAGACACTCTGCTCTCAGTTCCAGTGCCCAGACTGAAGCAGCTATTACAGGGAAAGTCTAGCTTTGCTCTTGTAGTCTTGAGCTGAAGGTAGCATGCTAAGTTGCTCTGTGGGGATGGTGCCCGCCCAGACCGGTCAGCACTAGAGGCTCAAACATGCTCAGAGTGGATGGAATCTTTCTTGATTTTAGCAGCTAAAATGTCCATAACCTCTATGAGCAAGTACAAACTGGGTTTTGTCTAGGTTTTATAATTTGACTTAATTTGGGAAAGTTTTCATAGGGATGGCAAAAAGGCACATCCAATCACACAAAGGCCACTACCCTGCCACTACCCTGTCCTGGACTCCAAAGCACAAGGTGCTAACTTTGTTGACAGAAAAGATCAACAGAATTTTTTTTTTTAAATGGAAAAATATATTTTCTCTTAACCCCATTCCCAGAAACAGCTGAACTGTTCTGGCTGAAATTTTCCAAACTAAAATTCAGCCTATAGGCCGATACTCACTATGGAAAATTTTAGACAAATGGGTAAAAGTTTGACAAAGTCATAAGTACCTGAAAACAGAGTCTTATGAGAAGCATTGAGCAACAAAGCTAACACGCATCAGTATCAGACCCACCTATATAATTATTTGCATTATCATAGTGCCTACAAATCCAGGTCACGGACCAGGGTCGCATTGGGACAGTGTCTAATGCTCCAGGGAAATCTCAATTTATGTGTAAGACAACATACAACAGATGGAACAATAAGACAGTATTGGTCAGCATGACAGGCAGTGATCTCAGCACACCAGCAGCCTACACTGTTCAAGTTTTTGTAGGCATCATAGCAGAGGAGATTTTTTGAGAAGGGATGTGAAGGAGAACAATGAATAAATACTGGAAAATGAAACAAAGCTACAGAAAGTGTCAAATCATCCTATATCTGTGAGAAAGTGATAAAAAAGTTTAGTTTTTATGTATTATGTTAATACATACCACAGCATTAACATTGTAGAAGAAATTCAACATTTTGGTATTTGACATCTGAGTACTCGATTTCACAACCTCAACATTAGTTTTGCATTTACTATAATAACAAAGATTGCCATTTGCTAACAGGACAGCTGCCTACAGTACTAACCAACATTCAATAAATTAATACACTGTTTGCAATCCAAACTCTCAAAAATCATGAATACATCTTTCCTGGTCAGTGCAGCAGGTTATATAATTCATTGAGTATTCAAATTTTGTGCCTGGTGTGTGAAACAACCACCACCACAAATCTCTTCTCTCATTGGGAGATTAAATAATTTCCAATGTTGTCAGAGCGAGCCTCAACTTCAGCACTTAATTATCCCTTGATGTGTTTAAACAGTCCCTGGAAAGCTAGTCCTATTTTACAAAGGACTCTCCCTGAAATATTACTGGAATCCCATCTAACAAATACAAGAAGTTTAAAATAAAAAACATAATATGAATGTCTGTGATAGAGTAATGATCACCTGGAAAAAGATGGACCGCCTTTTGGATATCTTTCAGTGCGTTGTTTTTCTCATCTTCAGCCGAATGACATCCCATCGCCAACTGATTAACTGCAGTATGCAGCAGGGCTTTCTACACATGAAGAATAAGCAACATTAAAGTGCTTCAATATTACTTTATAAAATGCCAAAACATGTTCACTTTAGGATTATTTATTGAATTAAAAAGTCTGAAGTGAAAAACAAACCTTTCCATGGTTTAAATCAAGTATATGAGCAACATTTCCTGCCACAGCTCCACCCTACAAGATAAATTACAAGATTACATCACTATTGTTTAATGCCAGGGTTTTACAAGGGATGTTGAAATGTGATCATTTTTCTGATCTTGACTTTGATCAGCAATATGAACTAATTTTCCATTCAAGTATTTTCTCTTCCAAGCTGATGCATAGTGTTTTTATTTATTTTAAGGAGAGCATCACTGCTTTTGTTAAAGCATACACACAAAGAAGATAGTTGTGCATGCGACTTGTCAGAAATGCAATTGTGAAAGCAATCATAATAGTAGTTCTTGTTAATTAGTGTACAATAGCATAATAAAAAAAATTTATTACTGAACTCTACTCAAATATAAATATACGTTGCTTAACACATGGTCATAGCTTAATATATGATAATTGCAACACACATACCTTTGCATTTTGTGGCGTATACAGAGGAACAAGTCGAGACAGAAGAGCCCAAAGGGCAGGATCATCTGGGTTACTACAGAAGAGAGTAAGTATATTCAGATTTGCATTTCCTATAGAAATGACTTAGCCACGTGAATCCTGCTTGTCACATCTCTGGATAGGCATCTACTTTCATACCTCCTACTGTAATCAACTCTCACATCTCTAATCTTAAAAAAAGTTAGGCAAACAGCTTCCATGACTACTGACTTAAAGTGAATAGACATATACGATTATAGATTAGATAGACTGTATTCTCCCTAATATATCAGTGTCATCAAAAAACAGGGACATGTTATTAAAGATCAGAAACCTGCTCTGGGATAAGGGATTTTAAGATAATCTGGAAACAGAGATGAATAGGATAACGGTCTGAAACATTTGAGAGGTGATAGTACAAGTTGTTGGTTGTTAATGGCATAACCAAGAGCAACAGTTTGAAACTTAATGCCGCCTCTCCCACATTTAAGTTAATCAAAAAACATTAAAGCTAATGGAATCAACTGCCTAAGAAACCATTTAAGATTACATTAGATAAAACCTGAGGGATCAGTGCAGAGAAGAATCTGGTGCAACGCAGACTTTTCCTAGCTTTATCGGTAAGATTCTATTGAACAATCCAGAGACTGGACAATGAGCACACAGAAGTTTATGGTACACATGCTGACCATAAGTACATTCATAACTGCATACCACAGTGTAATGTGGTCCTAAGAATAAAACAAACAATCTGATCCCATAAAAAGGTGGTATGATAGTATTTCAGAAATGAAAGAATAAAGGCAGCTCCTACCATTTGACTTCATCTAAATGAATGATGCTCGACACTCTTAAGATACCAGAGTTTGTCTCGAGGTATGTTGTAAAAGTGTAGATATTTGCTTAGTAAGTCTTGTTCCAACACTCACAAAGTTTTAAAAGGATAATTTTGGGAGGGTAAAAGTTTAATTGCCATTAATGTACAAAAATGCAGACTACACACCTATGGACAGCTTTGGAAGCTTGCCTCTGCACTCCCACATTTCTACCTTGCAGTGCATACACAGCAGATGTAATAAGGCATCTCTCATAAACGTTATCCTTGCTTTTTGTGTGCTTCAGTAATTCTTTAAGGGCTGCTGTTGCAAGTGTAGCATCCTGCTTCGCCAGACCTAGAGTGCACAGAGCCTGCAGGCTTTCAGTGGTAGGTTCCTTTAATATAGAGCTGTAAATCCAATGGAAAACAAGTTATTATGTAACACAATACTAGCCTCAAGTATAGTTTGCAGGATTTGTCATCTACTTCCACTAGCTACAGTGTTGTAAGTGCAACAAACAGTAACTTACTTACAAGATTCTCTCCAAATTGTAACTACCTCTTCAGAGCAACAAAACATCCTCTTTAGCTCACAGTATGTTTGAATTCCTAATCCACAATAATGTGGTGCACTGAATTAATGTCTCATGACGAGACTCTCAAACTCAGCCCTACATCAATATTCTTAAGTCCTTTGGATAATATTGAGTACAAGGAGCAATGTGGGTTTCAGCTTTTAAAGCTCATGACTATTGCTTGGCAAGAATTG
The DNA here is from genome assembly GCF_025201925.1 of Gopherus flavomarginatus. NCBI lineage: Eukaryota > Metazoa > Chordata > Testudines > Testudinidae > Gopherus > Gopherus flavomarginatus. The sequence goes on from NC_066619.1 coordinate 61,857,455, forward strand.
GGCATGTTTAGTTGTCTTTGTTTAAAAAGAGCAGCCATAAAAAATGAATGGTAACGGAGACAAATATCTCCTGAACTCTATGCATCTACTTTCTCTTGAAGCAAACTTGTCTCCAATAGTAGACATAATCTTAATCTTAATCTTGCTTAATATGAGTAATTGAGTTTATATATATATATATTTTTATATATATATAAACTCAATTACTCATATTAAGCAATCTGATTTTTGGGAAGGAGGTTTGCTTCCCCCCTCCCCCACACTATCTAAGGGCATGGCAGTATTTGACATGTGATTTAAATAATTTTGTTATGAGAGCTTTGATTTAGATTCCGTAGAGTAAAAAGGATCAAATCTCTGCCAGGAAAAGAATTCCCTCTTACATAAAGTTGTGTTTCAGGTAGCTGTAGAATTTCTGTATAATTTTCCAAGATCATCTAAGTTAAAATTGTGTTTGAGTAATAAAATCTGCACAGAGCTAGCATTCAGGGTACAGGATATATGCATTTCCCAGTTTAAAAAAACAGATGGGGGAGGGGAAAGAATATTTACATCTTCTGTCAGTATCTCATATTTAGCAGTCTGCACTGTACATGAATACAAATACGACTACTGTAACTCCATGCTATAGCAACAGGAATCAAGAAGGGAGACAATTTGCAGTCCAGTCAGTAGATTAGTCCTGCTGTTCCACATGCTTAACTATATGTGCTGCATTTTCCATGAAGGAAACATGTGCAAGGAGGTTAGGAAATTAAAATGAAATGTATGTGCATTAGCCACTGTTGGTGAAACTTTAGAGGGGAAATTGGAATACAGAATCAAAGCCCAATGAAGTAATTGCTTTTATTTACTCAAAATAATGTTCATCTCTATAAAAAGTATTCTAAAAACGTATTAAAAACAACTAACTATATTGCTGCTTAAATAAGTACAAAAGTAGCTGTTATCTACTAGTTTTATAGAAAGCTTTGAATAGTATTAATGCAGAAGCAGAACTGCTTTCCATGAAGAAGTGGGAGAGCTGCAGGGAGAAAAACTGATGCAAAAAACCCCAGTACATCACAAGCGATTGCACAAATTCAAGATGTTCTGATATAAGAGAAAATTGCTGCAGTATCATCTGATCAAATTAAAAGGAAACAAATAACTATCAGAATGTGGGATGATGAGAATTCATTTATTTGGTGGTCACATCCTAAAATTGGAAATAAATATGAATATCAAGGAGATACCTGTTGTAATTTAGCAATGGAATATGAAAAGGTTCCTAAAAATATTGATCCTATTGTTTCGTTTTCATATTGATGATTTCACTGGAGGTCAAAAATTTAATATCCTACTTCTATGCTGTGTTGCTAATCAGTGGAAGGAAAACAAACCTCCAACATCTTGGTTAACCAAATTTTGTGAACTACAGATGGAAAAATATACTTATGTTATAAAAAGCACAAAAGAATAGGTTGAACAGTTAGACCTTTTGTTTCTTCTGACTCCAACACAAGACAACAGTTCTACTATTTAATATCAGCTATAGACACCATATATGTCTAATTATGTGAAATTCTTTTCTGAAAGTTTGTGTGTTGCCATCAGTCCTCTGTATGGGGGTAAAACCGAACAGTACAATTTAAAGTCTTGACAGATTTCACTTTGTAATGTTACATGCTTCCAGTTAAAAATGATGCATTTCCAGAGCATTTACTAGTTTTCTTTAATGCTAGTGATTAATGCTATGTAGGAAGCACTCATTGTTGAAATTTATATTAAAAATAGAAAGAGCACTTTCGTGACTAACTAGAAATAACATTTTCCTACATCATGTTAATCATCAATTACTCAGGATTTAAAGCACCAGGTAGCAGATCTCCATCGTTTCAGTAACCTGAGGATTTGCTAGCAGGATGGAGATGGTCAATATGGCCATGTTTCCGACACAGTATTCTTTGATAAACAGGGAAAGTAATGTCAGCCACTCTGCTCAACACTGGGAGCTGAAATGGTAGAGGCTAATTTCTGGCTGTCAACTGCCCAGTAACAGACCAGACACTTTTTTAGTCTTCCAAGTGCTGAAAGATAAAAAACCACTTATAAAATGCAGAGGTGAAACAGGACTGCTGATCTTCAAGTGAAATCTAGAGAGTGCTGCCATGACAATGTGTGGTGCTTAGAACATTATTCTTTGGGGGATTTTTAATTACTTTAATAAGAAAAAGTTACATTTCTTGTAGCTGAACACCACACAAACACACTTTTCCTAAATTTAAACACACATTTTAAACATACACAGCAAGGTACTCAACAAATGTGAAGATAAGTACTACTGGTAGGTACATTACCACTGCTTTTAGATAAGTTTACAAAGCTGCCTTCAGTGTTTGTACCTCATTACTTTTGGGCTAAAAGAAAGTAAGCCCCCCAAAAACTTCCAAGTTAAAGCTTCCAACGGCACTTTCAAATTCTGACAAGGTCTCTCTCTCTCTCACACACTCATTCTACACTACCCACATACCATTTAAACAGCAACGTCTTTGCAGCATCCACTTTATTCTGTTTGTACTCCAGTATTGCAAGGGCTGTCAAGATATGGGCTTTGTCTTGTTCAGATTCGGCAAGAGATAAGGCTGTCTCATAGGCTGGGAATATTAAATTAAGGTAAGAATTTAGAAAAGCAACTAAGATTTAAAAGCATTCTGGAATGACAAGCTACAGACATGTATATGCACTATGAGAGTCTTTAGTTATATGATCACATACATTTTTCCCTACTGGACCTGCGCCACATTCAGTGCACAGGTTGGACACAAAGGGGCAGAATTAAGGTTGCACAAGCACGTGCAACTGTAAATCTGGAATTTCCTAACTTTTGAGAGTTTGACTTTGAAACCTAAATAAATTTTCATGTGTAATGAATGCTAAAAATTGTTGAAACATGATAAAGGAACATCTAAGAAAGGAATACATTCTCTTCAGGGCCGGCTCTAGCCATTTCACCGCCCCAAGCATGGCAGCACACCGCGGGGGGCGCTCTGCTGCTCGCGCAGCTCCGGTGGAGGTCCGCAGGAGGTCCACCAGAGCCGCGGGACCAGTGGACCCTCCGCAGGGACGCCTGCGGATGCTCCACCGGAGCCGCAGGACCAGCGGACCCGCCGCAGGGACGCCTGCGGGAGGTCTACCGGAGCCGCCTGCCGCCCTCCCGGCAACTGGCAGAGTGCCCCCTGCAGCATGCTGCCCCAAGCACGCACTTGGCGTGCTGGGGCCTGGAGCCGGCCCTGATTCTCTTGTTTCAAGATTCCCTGACCCAAGCAGCAAAAGCCCAATTTTAAAGTTTAGCCTCCACCTTTGTTCATAAAACCTTTACTTCCTTACCCTCTCATACCGGATGCACAGAGTAAGCAAGTACTGGTACTGCCACACTGTTCTGCCTTGAAAATGTCAATTGATATGTAAAAGATTTTTTTTCCTGTACACTGCAATAGCTCATGGCAAATTTCTGAGTAGCAGTCTGGTGATTATGATGAATTTTATATGAAAATCTGAAAATTCTCTACCTTTATTATACCCCATACTATCCCAATGCATGCATAAGTTGGGACAGAATTTTTCATTCAGATGTACAAAATCAAAAGGGGGTAAGTGTTTATCAAGAAAATGTCATATTCCTTTAGTGTCAGGCCATGTACTGCACCTTTGTTTAAACAGACACTTACCTTTAATACTGTCTTGTAAAAGCCCTTTCTTGAAGTAAGCTAGTGCAACTCCTACAATGGCATCTAACTCTGTGAGAGGAGTGGACATGTAAGCCTGGATGGCCTTGTCATATTGACCTATGGCACTGAAAAGAAAAAAAAAAAAAAGATATGCCCCAAATCAGCTTTGAACTGCAGTTTTAAGCAGGATCAATTCATAATCTGCACAACCATCAGCTAAATTCACTAACACTGTCTTTTAGAAGCCTAGTACATTAAAACGAAAGGGGGTGGTTTAAAGAAATGTAGAACTATTAGGGTACCCTCAACCCTTCATTCTAGGTGGAGTCCGAACTTATTGTTAATGTGGATATTTGCAATCCCATTTCACTTACATGAAAGCTTAGAGCCTGTGTTACTAGCTCAGAAATACTATGTTTAGTCAGATTTGCAAAATAAATACAGTTACGGCTTGTTGGAGCTCTCTGATGTGTGTATCAACATATGAGCACACTAATTTTAATTGATCACATATATAATCCAGGGAATGATATTCTAGTGTGATACAAAGATACTGCCTAGTGATTGCTATGTGGGGGGAGGAAGAATAGATTTGGCAATCTTACTATGAATAAGATCATCATAGCAGAAATGCAATAGGACTATTTACTAAAGTTTATTAACAATCATGGGAACTTTGTACTAGCACAAAAATGTTGCATCGTTTTGAATTCTTTCTGGAAGACCAGAAATGACCACACTCACATACAATACATGCAACATGGAATGAGGACATCATCACAACAGTTAGTGAGTCTTTTTAGTCTACCAAGATCCTCTTAGAAAAATAAATATCATGGGAAGACATGACTTCTCTGGGATGACGGCAGTGGTTCTATCACTCATGTTGAGGTCAGAGGTAGGTATTTCCTGCTTAAGAAAGATTTACTTCAAAAACCTTGCTTAACAGAGCTGAAGCCACCACAACGGAAGCAGGTTGAAAGTGTCCTCTGATGTCAAGATTCTCTCCATCCTATGCCCCTGAGATGGAATCAGAGGACTAGAAGGTACTGATGCTTCTGACTGTTGAGGCAGACATCATAAAGAGTAGCATTATCTGTGCAATGGTGCTGTTTATAAGAACTAGTTCAAGTCAGTCAGCATGACCCCAAAGGTCAAAGCAATAGCACAGCTCTGCTACAAGAGCAACCCCATCCCAGGAATACCAGATACAAGATGTCATTCTATGAGGATTTCTCACATAACTTTAGACTCCAATATGGGCAACCTCCTAGAACTGTTGGACACTGATCTCAACAAAAAAATTCTTGCTTTAAAAAGTATTGACAACATACAACAGCTAACTACTCACACTACAAACTGGATTACCTGCAAAAAGAAAGGGAATAAATTCCAAGTCAGATGGCAGGTAGAAAAACCAAGAGAGTTTGAGCTTCCTTCTGCGCACTACATAAATAGAGACAAGTAATGCTAAGTTAAACCTAACTGTTGAATTATTATGGGTACAGCTCAGAGCTTAAAGAATGGGAAACTGTGAAAGCAATATAATGAAGGTACATATAAGATACTGAAGCTCTAAATTTTGTGCTGCATATGATAAAAATGGTTTGAGATTAAAACGAAAGTTAAATATGAATAGCTTATCATCTGCCATAAAGTACCCATTAAATGAAGGATGTGGCCACTCCTTTTTCTGTGGTGGAATTACACAATGTAATACTGTGATACTGCAAGAGGTAACAACTTAAAAAACAAAATAAACACTGCTTACCAGAGTGATCTACCATAATTTTGCATTGATATGTTATACTTTTCTTTATCTTCAGAGTTCTTCAGCAATGAGACCGCCCTTGAAAGTGATCATAAAGAACAAGTAATTCACAAATAAGCCCAAGAGTACAAGCAAATGGTTGTTATACTTTTGCTTATTACTGCCAGTGACTTATCTACACTGTAAGTGTTTTTCTGTCTCTTTAATAATGGCTTAAAATTACAAACATTTGCTGTGTTCAGTGATCACTACTGCATCCATATTATCCCCACTTTTGGGGAAGAACTGTGGTTCCCTGCAGTAGAGACAATGCAACGATACTTAGTTTCCAAAATCATATTGAAAGATTCAATATACTGCAAGGTTCTGTGGTAATTTCCATGAAAGGCATTAATTTGCACTTCTTTGAAAAAAAAAAGACAGTTACCTTTTTCTGTAACTGGTGTTCTGCGAAATGTGTTCCTCATGTCCATTCAACTTAGGTGTGTGAGCTCGCCACATGTACCGGTGCTGGAAGCTTTCCCTCAGCGGTATCCATAGGGGACCAGCTCTGGTACCCGCTGGAGTGACACGTGTATGCAGAAGAAGAAGGGGCACCGCTGGTGCCTTCCATCCTCAGTTCCTTCTTGCCGGAAACTTAGACAGTGGGGAAGGAGGACAAGTCATGGAATGGACATGAGCAACATTCTTCAAGAACACTAGTTACGAAAAAAGGTAACTGTCTTTTCTCCGAGTGATTGCTCATGTCCATTCAACTTAGGTGACTCCCAGCAGTACCCCTGGAGGCGGGTAAGGAGTTCATGGACATGTAGATTACAACACAGCTCTGCCAAACCCAGCATCATCCCTGGTCTGCTGCGTGATGGCATAGTGGGCCATGAATGTGTGTACCGAGGACCACGTCATGGCTTTACAGATGTCCCGAGTCAGAACGTGTGCCAGGAAGGCCACTGAGGATGCCTATGCTCTAGTCGAGTGGGCTCTGACAATCGACAGCAGAGGGACTCCCGCTAACTCACAGTGGGTCCGAATGCAAGAGGTGATCCAGTTAGAAATCCTTTGTGTGGACACTGGGAGGCCCTTCATCCTATCAGCTGTAGAGAGGAAAAGCTGAGTCAACTTACGGAAAGGTTTGACAGATAAAGGTAGACATGCAGAGCCCTTCTTATGCCCAAAGTGTGAAGGCGCCTCTCTTCACTAGTCTCCTGGGGCTCAGGGGAGAAGACCGGAAGAAAGGTGTCCTGCCTCATGTGGAAAGCAGATACCACCTTGGAAAGGAAAGCCGGATGGGGCTGGAGCTGGATCTTGTCCTTATAGAAGGCCACGTACAGAAGTTCTGAGGTCAGGGCTCACAGCTCGGAGACTCACCTCTCCGATGTCACTGCCACCAGGAAAGCTACCCTCCAATGATAAGTGAGATAGGGAGCACAAGGCCAAGGGCTCAAAGGGCAGACCCATGAGCCTGGGGAGAACCAAGTTGAATTCCCACTGAGAGGGCGGGGACCGGATTGAGGAAAGAGCCTCTTGAGGCCTCTAAGGAACCTGACCGTCATGTCATGGGAGAACACAGTCTGTCCCTGGATTGGTGGATGAAAGACCAAAATGGCCGCCAGGTGCACCCTGATAGAGGAGCGCGCTGGGCCCTGGTTCCTCAAATGAAGCAGGTAGTCCAAGATCGACTGCACTGAAGAATGCGAAGGGGAGATGCCCCATTTGGCCACCCAGTGGGAGAACCTCATCCACTTTGTCAGGAAGGTCTGCCTAGTCGAGGGGTTTCTACTCTTGAGGAGGACCTTCTGGACCCCGTGCCAACAGGCCCATTACTCAGCAACATCCACGCGGTGAGGTGGAGGGACATAAGGTTGGGATGCAAGAGTCAGCCGTGATCCTGTGACAGCAGATCCAGTTGGTTTGGCAGGGGGCCAGGACGGATCACTGACAAACTTAACAGTGTCCTAAACCAGAGCTGGCAAGGCCACGCCAGGGCGATCATGATAACCTCTGCCCTGTCCCTCTTGCTTTTTGCTAGGACCTTGCTGACGAGCGGAATTGGAGGGAACGCATACATAAGATTTCCTGCCCACGGCAAGAGGAAGGCATCGGAGAGGGAGCCCTTGCCCAGACCCCATCCAGAGTAAAACCTGTGGCAACTTCTGTTCTGCCTGGTGGTGAAGAAATCCACTTGGTGAGTTCCCCACCTCTGGAAGATCATGCCAGCTATAGCTGGGTGGAGCACCCATTCGTGGTGAGAGGAGAAGTCCCTGCTGAGGTGATCTGCTAGCATATTCTTGGCCCCCAGAAGGTGACACACTTCTAGATGGATTCCGTGGTTGATGCATACGTGCCAGAGATGGAGTGCCTCCTGGCAAAGGGCCGAAGATCGCGCTCCGCCTTGCCTGTTGATGTAGAACATCGAGGCTGTGTTGTCTGTGAGGACTGTGACCACTCTGCCCAACAGGCGAGGTAGGAAGATCGTGCATGCTCTGTGCACCGCGCTGAGCTCTTTGATGTTTATGCGTAGTGTTGTTTCCTCGGGGGACCACATACCTTGGGTCTGGAGGGTGCTGAGGTGCACCCCGCCCCATCCCAGGTCCGAGGCATCTGAAAGCAACTCAACTGAGTGAGGAATACTGACAAAGGCAACTCCTTCCAGGAATTTCCTGGGGTCGGTCCACCATCATAGTGAGCTAAGTACCATCCTGGGGATGGTAGCGATCTTCTCCAGGTGGTCCCTGGACTAGCCATTGCTGCAAGGGTTATATCTGGAGCCTGGTATGGCACACCACGTATGCACATGCCACCATGTGATCTAGTATGCACAGGCAAACCCTGACTGTGGTCAGGGGAAACGCAGACTTCCGCAATGAGGTCTGTCAGTACCCTGAATCTCTCTAGCAGCAGGAATGTCCTGGCACAGGTCAAGTCGAGCACCGCTCTGCTGAACTCTATCCTCTGTACCGGAACTAACATGGATTTGTCATCCTTCACCAACAGGCCGAGGCAACGGCACACAGCTAGCAGCACCGTGATGTCTCCTTGGACCTGGAGTTGCCCTTCACGAGCCAGTCATCGAGGTACAGGTAGATCTGGATACCCCGATGTCTGAGGAAAGCTACCAAGTGCATGTCAGTGGTGGTGAATATCTGTGATGCTGTTGGTAGGCCAAATGGGAGGACTGCAAACCGATAGTGGTTGGGATCTACCATGAACCAGAGGAAGCATCCGTGTCCCTCAAAGATGGTGATGTGGAAGTACGCATCTTTCAGATTGAGGGCGGCGTACCAATCTCCCGGATCCAGGGAGGGGATGATGGAAGCCAGGGAGACCATACAAAACTTCAGTTTTGCTAAGTAGAAGTTCAAGCCCCACAGGTCTAGGCTGGTCTGTGGCCCATACATGCCTTTGGGGATTAAAAAGTACTGGGAATAGAACCCCTTGTTCCTATACTCCACAGGAACTACCTCCACCACACCCATCTGTAGTAGACTCTCTACCTCCTGTACGAGAAGATTCTCCTGAGAGGGGTCCCTGAAGAGGGACGGGAAGGGCGGGTCGGAAGGTGGGGTAGAAAGTAACTGAAGGGTGTAACCCTGCGCCACCATATTGAGGACCCATAGGTCTGATGTTATAGATGCCCATGCAGGGAGGAAGCAAGAAAGGCACTTGGCAAACAGAGGGGAGGAAGTATCCAGGGAACAGTCTGGTAGGTCACTCTCAGGTGTACCCTCAAAACAGGCACTTGCCTGTCTGCTTACTGCGGGTCGAGCCAGTCTGGAATGTAGCGGGGGGTTGTAGTCCCTGGATCTTTTGTGGGGAGGCTCCTAGTGAGGGTGGCTTCTCTGGCCCTGAGGCTGCTGTGGCGTAAGCCGCTTGCGGGCAAGGCCGAGGACATACGGGCCCCATGTTTTTAGGGTCATATGGGAATCTTTCAGGGCACAGAGCTTAATGTCCATCTGTTCTGCGAACAGGGCATGCCTGTTGAAAGGGAGGTCTTACATTGACTGCTGAGCCTCCAAAGAAAGACCAGAGAGGAGCACCTAGGAAGCCCTGCACAACGAGATGGCCAGTGCTATTGTGGGTGGTGGTGTCCGCAGCATCTGATGCCACCTGGAGAGCTGCTCTGGTTGCAGTCGAGCCCTCATCCAGGATCACCCGGAATTCCTTCCTAGAAGCCTCAGAAAGGACGCTTTCAAACTTGGTCATGGCCTGTCACATATTAAAATCATAGCAGCCTAGTAAGGCCTCATGGTTGGTCACCTGCAACTGGAGGATGAATAAACTTTACACCCAAACAAGTCCAGTCTCCTTGAGTCTTTATTCTTAGGGGTAACCCCTGGTTGACCCTTTCCCTGTGGTTGACCACCTCTACCACTAGGGAATTGGGAGCAGGGTGGGTATAAAAGGTACTCATGGCCTTTGGATGGCACAAAGTACTTGTGCTTTGCCCTCTAGAAGATCGGAGGCAAGGAGGAGGGCGTCAGAGGGCATCTGTCATTTTAGCTACCCTCTCATGTAGGAGCAAAGCTACCTTGGCCGGAGCCATGGGGCAGAGAACATTAAAGAGGGAGTCTGCAGGTTCCTGTAACTCCTCCACCTGGAGGCTCAGGTTGGTGACAACCCTCTTCAGCAGCTCCTGATGCACCTTAGCATCATCCTGGGCCACTGGTGGAGGGGGCCCTACTATGGTCTCATCTGGCAACAATGAGGAGGAAGCTGGTACCAAGGGGTCCTCCACAACCATAGGTGGTTTGGTGGCTTGCTTGCCCACTTCCTTTTGTGCCTGCAGCTGAGGGCTCTTGGGCTGAAGGGGGGTGGGAGAGGGCAGTAGCCAGTCTCTCCGAAGCACTGGGTACCGAGCGGGCAGCCCGAGAGTGCTGAGTGAACCCCCATGGGTTCCATGAGTACCAATGTGCCAACCATGGAGTCTGAGGCCACAGGCCCGGCTACAGTGCCACCAACGTGATCTTCACTGTAGGTGCTGGAGCCTGTTCCATCATTAAAGAACCTTGCTCTGAACCTGAGCCAGAGCCTGAGTGGTCACTCCCCTGTGACCAAGATGCGGCTGATTGGTGGCTCTGTCCCAATCGGTACTGGTCACCCCTCCTGGAGTTGGATCTGGCTGACCTCGACAAGCATCTAGATCAGGACCTCGGTGCTTGGTAGATCCGCAACAGCTCTGGGCCAGCGATCTATCCCTCACGCTTAACGAGCGGTACCAGGATGTGAAAAGGGATTGGGAATTAGAGTGGGCTTGGTGGGGGCATTTACCTCCAGAGGTCTGCACCCAGTTACTGGCGAGCCATGCCTCAAACCTCTCTGCCCTTGTCCTAGGTCCAGATAGCGGATGGGGCTATGAAGCTTCTGCCTATCATGGTCAGAAGCATGTCGGCTTTGAGAGGACGTCCACTGCCGAGACGTCCCCTGCAATGGGGAGCACTGCTGGAAAGGTGGAGACTGTAGTGGTCCCAACTCAGGTTTACCCTGGGACCGGGACCTTGCAGGGGCCACAGTGGGCGGCACAGGGAGGAACATAAAGGTCTTGCGCTGCTTGGAGGGCCTCTGGCATGGATGGCACCCGGAGCTGACGAGGATCTCCCCCATGATCCAGGGTGGCCAACGGGGAGTGGGCTGGGCTACACTACTCAACCTGAGCTGGGGCCCAGGATCCGCAAGGGGGTGAAGAGGTGCCTGAGACAGGGCCTTGCTCCACCCCAGACTTTTCCTTTCCGTTGCACCAAACTGGAGACGTTCCTTGCCCTGTCTTCCTGGGCTTTTTGGCTGGAGCCACGGAAGGAGACCGGTGCCGGCTCGTAGACGGTATCAGTGGGGCGCTGTGCACTGAGGTCACAGTACTTGGCACCGAATCAGAGCACTGCTCAGGCATTGGGGTAAGGGCAGACTCCAACAGGAGCACCTTCAAACCAATGTCACACTTCTTCGTCCTGGGCTTGAAGAACTTGCAGATTTTGCAGTTATCACTAATATGACCTTCGCCCAAGCACCGTAAACAACTATTATGTGGATTGTTAATGGGTATGGGCCTTTTACAGCCATCACAGGGTTTAAAGCCTGGGAACTAGGGCATGCCTCATCCCGAGGCGAAGTCCCTTTAGGGACCTACTATGTCTCTAACTTAAATAGGGTGAACTAAATTAGAGAAAACTATATACTGTAATATTTTCAAGAGGCAAAAGAGTTTGAACAACAAAAATCAACAGCTTTAGCTAAAACAGCACTAGTTCCGTGCACCATCACTGGCAGCAAGAAGGAAATGAGGGTGGAGGGTGCCAGCGGCACCCTATAGGCCACAGCATACGTGCACCACTCTAGGGGGTGCCAGCCTGTCCCCTGCAGATACTGCTGAGGGAAAAAACTTCCAGCACCAGTGCACATGGCGAGCACACACACCTAAGTTGAATGGACACGAGCAATCATTCAAAGAAGAATGTTATGTTCTAGTGAATGAAGAATGCTCAGAAACAGGTATTTTACCTTAGTTTTATACATTCTGACTTACCTTACTGTCTCAATAACAGGGGCTAGAAACAGATCAGACATCCAGTGTCTCCCCTTTAAATATGATTAGTTAAAATGCATTGAGGAAACTGGCAAACAGTGTTTAAGGAAAGAATCAACCCATTTAAGATTTGTCACCCTGAGTGGTACATTTCAGTACTTAAAATCTATTCAGTGTATAGTTTACCTTTGATAAGCCTTTGTTGCCTGCTTTTTCAGTTGCAGATGTTCATTCAAATAACCCAGCATCGTGAAAGCAGATGCATCATTTTGAATTCTTTCTGAAAGACCAGAAATGACCATACTCTCACACAATGAGCAGTGAAAAATATCAGGGACATATGGTGAAACATATTTCAGCAAGATATATTTTTCAAAGCAACTTGATGAGTTCAAGCTATCAGGTGCTCATTGAGGTCATTGGGAGTCACTTTAGCACCCTTCACAACAACACATGGAAAAAAGCCCACCCCATCTTCAGGCTAGTTCAAGAGAAGATTTTAGTTCATAGGCATTAGTGTTATTGCCCACAAGAACAAGTTCCATTTGACCAAATAGTATATTATTTTAAAATTTCTCAAACTGATACAAATTATTTATTTATTTGTTTTTAAACAAAATGACATCTGAAGAGGTTCAACTTTTTACAGACTTTAGCAAAATATAAATTGAATATCAAGGTTTTAGCTTCAGTTGTACTGCTCTGAAGTCATGTCTATTAAAATGAAATGAAAAGTATCAACTTGAAACTTCAAGTTGGATGCTAGCAGTTCTCCTTTGAACATAGTAACCCCTCTTTCAATATCTTGTATAAATGAATCCCACTAGAAAAGATTAGGATTCTGTAGTTAGAGTCTCAAAGTTTTATACTGTATGAAAAATTTACCTCAATATTAAGCTACAAAATTGGACATTTTCTTGTCAACAGCACAAGTTCAGTAGTCAAAGTGAGTGTATTACTGGCAACATTCAAGGACAAGTCACGCAAGGCCTTGATTCTACATTCCTTACTCATCTCTTCAGGGAGATTCTTTCTTGAGTAAGGAGAGCCAGAAAGAATTCCATCATATTGGGGTCATATTTTCATTAGGCATAAATTTAACAAAAAACAAAGATACACACGATACATTTTGGTTGTCTGCTTCATTACTCAGAAGAGCCTCCCTAACCACAAGATTTCACGACAAGCTCAATTCTGGCAAAAGTGATTAAGTAATAGCTAAGACACATTCATGCTGAATATGCTTTTCAAACTTTTGACAGATATGAAATTAAGTATTTTAACTTTAAGACGTTACCTACCTGTGTATTTACTCAAAACCACATGCGCTGCTGGAATAGCATTCATTTGAACAATGTTGTACCGATACAGCTCTGTTTCTCTGTTGGTTTTATCTTGCAGCGTTGAGCATACCCAATGAGCATAGCCTTTTGCTCCCTCAGTCTCAAAAACAAAACAAAACACCACCACACAAGTAGGTATCATTAACTGCTCCACCAACAATATGCAAAAAAAGAAATCTTCTGTTCTATAGTACACTAATCTTCAATGAAGAGTGGTTAGATGTAACATCAGGTCAGCATTTTCCTTTTACTACTTAACAATTGTGTTTTAGGTTACTGCAACTCCAATTATAATTCTTCTTTTGAATATAAATATAAAAAAGTTTTACCCATTCACAGCAGACAAATTACAAAAGAGACAAAAGCCATCATCATTCGTGTCCATTCTTTTCTACCACCTAAGCAAAGTTTGCCTGTGCAGGACACAGCACTTTCTTGGAGGGCTGGTCCAAGACTGAGGAACCAATTCCTACAGGAACTAAACTAAACTAAACACCAGTGCAAACCTCACCACCCTCTACTCCTAATGCAAGGCACAGTTCTACCTGGTCTTCTCTCATATAAACACACAGTGTATATATTAAACAATTCTCCCAGTGGAGAGAGGATGACAGAGAGAATGAGCCACATATGACAATTGCTTAAAGCATTATAGGAAGGTGCTCAGATACTACAGTGATGAGAGTGGTATAAAAACCTGTATCAAGTAGAATATAAAACATGAGAGGTAAGGGGAATTTGAAACAGGCCTCCAATATTTTGACTTTAATAAGTTAAAATATGAACTTTTATAGATTCATAGATTCTAGGGTCAGAAGGGACCAATGTGATCATCTAGTCCGACCCCCTGCACAAAGCAGGCCACAGAACCCTACCCATCCACTTCTATAACAAACCCCTAACCTATGCCTGAGTTATTGAAGTCTTCAGATTGTGGTCTGAAGACCTCAAGCTGCAGAGAATCCACCAGCAAATGACCCATGCCCCACGCTGCAGGGGAAGACGAAAAACCTCCAGGGCCTCTGCCAATCTGCCCTGGAGAAAAATTCCTTCCCGACCCCAAATATGGCTTGTCTTTCCTTAGTATGAAAAAGGCCAGTTGTTCAGAACCTCCTAATGAGAGGACTGTTCAAATACTTACATGCATACTGAGTTCAGTGGTGTGCCTAAAGAGATCCATAGTTTCATAGCTGCCTACAGCCTCTGCAATAAGAGCCTACAGACAAGTTTAAAAGAAAAAAAGTTACTTGATTAGGTACTGTAAGCAGATAAGAGTTTCCTAATCATTATTCCCATATAAAGGCTCTTCTTGAGAGCCAAGAATTGCCAAGTACATAACAAACGACCACAAAAATCTCATAAGCACCTAATGTAGTGCATTTTTACTGTAAAAAATTCCCCGAGAGATCTTTGTGGAACCCCCCAAATACTCAAGAATGGTAATATCTACTGCTACAAGAATAAAAAAATCACTATTAAAGAGTGTGTAAACTTAGATGAAGGAATGGAACACATTGCTGCATTTGAAATATCTACAGAGTGAAACAAAGAACTTTTACATTGCAAGTCCTTCACAGCAAGGATTCTCTTTATATAGCACCCATCACAATGGGACCCCAATCCTGATCTGGACTTTGGCACACAGCAATAATATAAATCTTTACCACTTCTCTCAACAGTTCAGTTTCACTTATGCATGATTAGCAAGGAAGCAAGGAAAGGTTACAGAGGGCACCTGTAGCAATGGGAAGGGAACAACAGGACAAAGAGAGAATAGGGTTGGGAATGTTTCTACGGCCACACATATTCCTCCTTTCCTTTCACACTCCTGGAGTCTCAAGTGGCAACCATGATAGTGAAGCCATTTTTTCTCCTAAAGTCTTTCTTTATGGACCACAAAAGGGGACAATGGGAGCAATAGCCCATTCTCTTATTGTTTTGTTCACCAACTAGGCTTAATATCTGACACTAAGTGTGGTTCAATGATATCCAGTTTTACACTTTTTTTCTTCTTAAATCAGGCATTATCTCAACACAGTGCTACTATCTGTAGGCCTTCTTGTTTGGACTAATTCACTCTGTTTTGCCTTTGCATCCCGCCCCCAATCAACATTTATGATGACATCTTATGACCTTCCCCCCACTTTTTATAGCTGAGCTCACAATTAGGGTACACTTGTAGGCCCAATTATCACAATCACAACCACCCCCATGACAGTAACATGCAGATGGCTACAGAGCACCTCTTTGCCATCGCTGTTCCTGCAAGATGGCAAATGGAGACTTAAATTTATATCTTAATACACAATGCAGTGGTAGCAAATTAATGTTCAATGTGGGAGAGCTACCACTATTACGATAACTTTACATTTTCTGACTTTAAATTACTGATCTTAACGCTACACAAGCAAGTTTTTTTTCCTCCTCCACTCTTCTTAGGAGCAGTACCACTGACATCAATGACAGTATTTCTATGACCAAAGGGTGCACGATTTGACCCATAAGCACTACTTATGTTTAGCAGCATTATGGATTGACTGTTCCCAATTGAGCAGGGAGACTGGGGGATACCAGTACTCGATCATGATCTCTTGATATGGCTGCCAGGGTGTATTAATACTTGAGAAGGTTTCTTTGGTCAGAATGTCCAGGGGAAAAAAGCTTCACAGCACTGAAAACAGTACTCTATCATTAACCATTATATAAATAATCATCATCTATCATTAGCCAATTTCACTATACTGCTCCTTCCAGAGTAAGTAACAGGCTACAAAAATAAGTAATGAAAAAAATTGCTCCCATAATGGACATGAAAACTTTGTGGAAACTTTAGAGAAAGCCAAAGTAAGTAATAGGAAGGTCTACATGGTCTTTTTCTGTTTCAAGGAGACACATACAAAAATGTAAATGGAGACTTAATTTTAAGCACACGCTTAAATCCCAGCGAAGTGCTTTGTTATGTCAGTGCCAAAATTCTATATACCTTGTTAAAACCTATTGAAACCCATGCTATGAAAGATATTGACATCTTACCTGTCCAATCCAGCACATTAAATAAGATGGCTCAAGGGACTGAGCTACTTTGAAGGCTTCATGAGCTTGCTGTAAAAGCACATAAGAGATCAGGTACGTTACAGTGAGTCATTTGGCACCATAAGCCAAAAACCTGCTGTTCTAGTTACTGAAATACAGAAATAATGGTGTAACTATTTATATGGGACAGAAATCAAGTCACTAAAAATATTCAATGTGGCATACAGAACAGCAGTAGAATACCCATATCAAGTATTTCAGTACCACATCATGCTTTAACAATAGGAACACTCACCTCCTTCCTCCACGCCCCCCAAGTTCCCTCCTACTCCCATGTAATCAACAGTTATATCTGCTATTGAGGAAAAAATGCAAACTGCTAGAAATACTGAAGTTTCTCCCCTTCATATAAAAAAATGTAGCTAGCTTAGTTCTGGAAGTGCTCATTCTTTGAATCCACATTTTGCTTTCAACTGTGTGTAATCTCAGCATTCCCATCATAAAAATCAGATTCTGAGCATTAAAGAGCTTTGCAACAAGTTTTGAAAGCTTCAGTAATTACTAATCCATTTTGAAAGAAATCAGTTTCTCACATCGCAAATTAAAAAAAATAAAAATAAAAAAACAGTGGTCAGTTTCAGTTCTGCAACTGGGATTTTGACTGCCTCTTTCTAAACTATGCTCTGGTCCAGTCAAATTTCCTCAGATAAGTCTAAATAAATTTTAATTTTAATTTAAAAGCACTCTTATTATTCCAGCTCTCCCCTGAGTAGAAACAACAATTAAATTTTTGGCAAGCACAATTTGTATGGTGGATTGCAGTTTTTGTCCCTTAAAACTGCATACTGTATAATATTGATTTCATTAAACTGTCTGAAAAACCAAACCTGTGCTATTTACCAGAATACTTTAATTATTTTTCCTAATGGAAATCACTTGTTTCAAACAGTATTTAATAAACCTCAATTCAAGTATGTGATTTTGCCTGTAACTGCTTAATGGTACAGCAGATTTAATTTTATAAACTGGCAATACTTTTACCTTAAACAGGAGGGTGTGCTTTGCTGCTAAAAAGCATTCTAGAATTGCATTGAAGAAACATCTTTTCAAAAAGCCATCATCTGAGGAGGAATATTTACCTGAATGTTTTCAGTTGCTAAGTACAAAACCCCCAAGTTGGTCCAGGCAACAACATTCTACACAAAACAAATAATTAAATACAAAAATTAAAGCCAGTTTATTACTGTATTCAAAAACAACTCCATAAAAAGAATCTTGAGTGCCCATTTCAAACAGATAGTAGCTGCCTACAGCACTTACTATTTGTTCAGCTTGAACAGATTTGATGAATGAATGTTGAGCAAGAGCATAATTCCCAACACCTGAAAACCAGGAGATTAGATGTAACTGAATTTTGTAAACAAAAGCAGCCAAGCTGCCCTCTAAATTAGCTACACAGAATTTTAGAGACTTACCACTGCAACAGGCAACCACACCAAGTGCATTCCAATAGAGATGGTTTTTACTATCAAGACTCACGGCTTTTTTGAGACACTGGAACAAAGAAAATTAACTGAGTTGTTACAGCACATTAGATTTTAACCACTGTTGTTTTGTCACAGTTTTAGGTTACACTGAGCACAAAGTGATCCTGAAAGTGACAGTGTTTCAAAAAGTGTCATTGAAGATGGCAGAAAGACAGGCAATACCTGTAAAGATTTCTCTAACAGTTCACTGATCTCATTCGTGTCACTACTGGCTGCTGTTAGGTGCTGTGCTTGACGATAGTAGTTTATTCCAAGATCACACCATGTGTTAGGTGAGGACATCAGTTTTAATGCTCTGCCATAACACCTACAGAAACATGAATCACAGAACTGTTTTATCCCCACTCATTCCACTTAAAAGTTAAACCACTGAAGTCTGCCTTCAGATGTGCTTTGAAGTAGAGGCAGACAAAAATGGTCACTAACAAACAGGTGTGGAAAAAAGTGTCAGAGCCTTTATGCTGAATTCAGGCTAGTATTCTGTGGCAAGGTTTTTAAGTTAGACTGCTGTCTGAAATTGTTCTGGGGTTATGAATTCCAGGGAAAAAGAGTCCTAAGAAAATTGATTGTGGGCAAAGCAAAGGGTGTGATGGTCAAAGGGTGCATAATTCATTTATCAAAAAGTTCTGCAATTTATTCCATGCGTATCACTTCCACATATGTATGCTGGATGCATATTGATTTAGTATTTGAAATTTTTAGTCTTCCAATCTTTTTAGTCTAGAACATTTAAGATTCAGTAGACTTTTTATGGTGAAGCATCTCATAATGATTGTTACCTTCCTCCCAAACTGAGGATCTCACTTTTCTTCAGCATTTGTTTGCCTTCATTCTGACCAAGAAGGGATCCCAGAACTTTAACATTCACTCTGGATGATGAAATGACATGCACAATAGTACATGCATCCCCGAGTAGTTTCCAAAGGCAAGACACGTCAGGACGATGCTTTGTTGCTCTGCAAAACAAAAGGTATTAATTTAAATAAGTTATTTAAGGTATAGCAGTCCTCTCCCTTTTTCAGAAAGGGAGTTTATTCTGATATTGATGTGAAGTTTAAATGAACATGAATTGTTTGAGCAACAAAGTTTGATACAAGTCTTTTCTTTCTGCCCCTCCAAATAACGCGTAAAAAATAAAAAAAGACATACGTACGTAGAGCAAGAACAAATTAAAACCTGTCACTTTCCATTTCCTCTCTAATCCATCATGACTAAAAAAGTGAATGTACCTAGTTTGCAGTAACAAAATGACAAGGAAACACTAAGAATTACCTCAATTCTGAGCTTCCCCAGAATAACTGGTCTTCAATGTATCCTTGGGTTGCTTTCTACCATTCAAAAGCATGGACTAAACCGCTGAAGAGAAGCCCAACTCATGGCCAGAGGACCACTGAGGAGATCTGGTGAAGAGGGTGCTTTGTGATCCTCAATCAAGCTGTCAAAATCATTCAGAGGAAGGTGCAAGACTGACAGGTTACCATAGAAGAGGCTCCCTTCCTTTGAGGTCTGAATCTTTTTCTAGGAGGCTCCACAGGACTTGAATAATCCTGGTACATTTAGAACTGAAAGGGTCAAAAATGTTGAGCTGTCTGTGATTTGGAGAAATGTTTTTGTGCCAGGTACATAAATCCCAAACAACTAGAGCATCATTCTGGATTGAAGGATTAGGCCCAGGTGTCAGTGACACCAGCTGAAGAGCTTAAGTCCTTCAAAAGGGAAGGTCTTCAAAACAGTATTCTGAACTTTCCTGAAGAGCCCAGAAGATTACAGCACACTCGTGATTGCTACTGACCATGAGGCCATGTCAGCTGCATCAAGAAAGGCCTGCAGAGAAGTTTTAGTTATAAACTGACCCTCTGAAATGAGGGCTCGAAATTGTTCTGTTGGTTCTTGAGACAGATGATTGAACTTGGCAAAATATGATTTCTACAATTATTCTATCAAGACCTGATAAGTTTGCCACCCAAAATTGAAAAGCAACAGACAAATAGCTCTTCCAATCAAGAAGTTCTGAACTCTTGGACTCCTTGTCTGAGCGGGTGGGCTTGGAGTGAGCTTGGCAGTGTCTGCTGTTAACTGCATCCACCACCAAGGATTTGGAGGATGGGCTGAAGGGGGGTGCAAAAAACATTCCAGTCTCCTAGCTGGAATGTAATATTTATTTGTCCATTTGCACAACGTTGGCAAGCACCTCCCACACATTATGGGCTGGTGACAATAATGTCTCATTAACAAGCAAGGCAACCTTGTCCGAGGGGGTGGAATGCAGAATGTCCACCAAAGAACGTTTAGTCTCCTGAATTTCCCCCAATGGAATTTGGAGGGATTCAGCCAGTCATTTCATTATGTCCTGAAAGGCCCTGCAGTTGTCAGCATAGGAGGATGGTGGTGGCAGTAGCAGCATCACTACTTCATTGGGGGAGGAGGACTACTACTTATATGATGGGGGTGTATTGTCCTCAGCGGCTGCCTCCCATTCCAGAGTCTCCTCCTGGACAGGGAGCAGTAGTACTGGTTGCTGAACTTGTGGGACTAGAGGCTTCTGCGGGACCTGGGGTTCTCTAAACAAGGTCTCTTAGAGGAGAGTACCGTATAAAACAGGTCCCTATATAGAGCCCAAGAATTCCAGTAGGTCCACTGTGGTGGTGGGTTAGGAGAGGGCAAAGGTGGTTCCTACTAGGAGTGCTGGGAGCATCCACTGGGCTCTGGTATGTCCTCCTCATGAAATAGCTCCAAAGATATGGGAGTGAGGCAGAGTCCAGCTCAAAATCCTCAGTGTCTGAGGAATTATCTCCCATGTCCAGTGGAAGGGCTCTGATCATCAGTACTGGAAGCAGTACCTGAGGTCAAGGTGGCACTGGAGATCAGGATCCCACTCCACAGTGAAGAGAGTTGGTCACCAGTAGGTGTAGCAGCACCAGAGAATTACACCCTTTCCCTCAGGGAGCCAGAGGCTGGTCTGAGTGTTCCATATGGCTATGAGAAGGGGGCAGTACTGATGTCTGAGATAGCTTTTCCAGAATTCTTAGCCTTAGAGGAACCACGGTTCCTGGAGGTCTCTGCTGCCTCTCCCAGAGATGGCACTTCTCACTCCTGTTTACTGGAAGACCTCTGGGAACAGGTGGTCTTTTTGGGCCATATTAATGCTTCAGTATTGAATTCCACAGGAGCCTCAGCAACACTCATGATGGAACATGAAGTCTCCCTGAATCTAGCTCAAAGAAGTGACTTATCCCTTCTTCTAGAGTCTCTCTGTGAAATGGGGCTCTTTTCTTCGATTGCACTGTTTCTGAAGCTGCCTCTGGAGTTCTGGACATCACTGTTGCAGCCTCAGAGGATGAGGCTGATACATGGGGGCAAGGGGGGGGGGGGAGATTTGGACACACGGGGCATCAGGAGGCACTTCAGCAAGAAGAGCTTCAATCTATCCTCCCTCAGTTTGCAAGATCTGCTTTTGAACCCCATGCAGACCTTGCACTTTGATGGGAGTGTGACTCTCCAAAGCACTTGAGGCAGCTGAAGTCCTGTCACTGAGAGGGAAAGGCCTTTGGCAAGTCTGATGGGGTTTGAAACTCATGGCCTTCGGCATAACCCAAACAGGGAGTACTGCAAACAACAACAAAGCTTGGGAGAGGGGAACCTTCCCAAAAGCATAATCATGGCTAAAAAGGAAAAATAATAATAACCTCCCCACAATTACAAATACTTCTAGAGAAACAGCATACACCACAGAGCTCCCTCTGGAGACAAAAGCGGTTGAGACGGAATTGGAGTGACAGTGGGTCCGCCCTTCCCTATATGCCCCGGCACCAAATTGCATAGTGTGTAGGTTTGGACGCATGGACACTGCTAATAAAAAAGTCTCCAACCAAGAGTATACAGACACTTGGATCGTACAGTGGAACACCCACAGGAACAACATTGGGGTTATGTAATTTATTGTTGTTTTCTATAGAGCAAAAATGAAGAGACAGAAAAGAAACAGTGTGTGGCATATGGAGGAGGTAAACTGACCATACATTGTCATCTAGAAAGCAGCAAAACCACAGGTGAAGTTTACCAGCAACAGAGTCACTGGAGTAAGCGGAAGAACTTGTGAAAATTCCTTATGAGTGCCTCCTACACAAAGAACAACACTGGGAGTCTACTCCCATAGCTACTTCAGGGACAATGTGGGTAAGGCAGAAGAGTCATCCAGTTAGACGAAGACAAGCTTAAGACCACTCCTAACAGACTTAGACTGTATTACAAAGCAGTCTTGCTTTGACACAGTATGAGCAGGAAAGAATTAAGTTCTACTAAAGTAAGGGCTTATCTACATAGTGGGGGAATGCACTCTGTGGGTGTGCGATTTCTAAAGCACCCCAATATGTTGGGCTGTGTAGACTGTGCAGGTGTGCATTAATGTAGTGCTGGCTGAAACACTACCAGGTTAAAGCACACTAGGGAAGTTTTAGCGTGTATTAGAAGGGTCTAAACAGACCAATTAATGCACAAGTTAGTGCACTTTAGAAATTACAGCCTTGTAGAGCACATTAGCTCACCCTGCAGATAAGCACTACATTCTCTTTACTTTCCCTCTTCTAGATCATGCCAAATAACTATATTAATCTCCACATCTAAAATGCATAGAATACACCCTGCTATTGAATGACATATACTGCTGGCAGGCAGGCAAAGATGGGATGTTTTACAGAGTTCTCTTCTACTGGGAGATCACCTCTACCCCCAAAAAACAGCCTTCTATGTCAGCTTCATGAAAAGAAACAAGATTAGATGTTGTGACATCTAGAAATTTAAGGTCACAAATAAAGAGATGGAAAAGGCAACAGGAGTGGGCTCTTTTCCCGTTAAAAGTTCTAGCTGATGATGTTAGGGCTCAAATTTAGACTATGATGTGAAAGGTCACATAACCAAGCTAAATCTGTTTATTAATCAAAGACTTTTTGCACCTGCTTTTCAAGGCTCTTGTTCCCCACAATAACAGGGGCTGCAAGTGCCTTAAAATCCTGAAGTAGCTCATGGGCCCAATCAAGGAACTTCACAGATGAGGCCTCCTTTAGTATAGGGCGTGCATAGGCTGCATGTGCATGGGCCACAAGAGGTCTTGACTGAGATGGGGGAACAAATCAGTGTAGCATAAGAAATGGCGATAGGAAGAAGAGAAAGTACTCCATAGACAACAGCTTGTATAAAAAAGTAATTTCAGATTGTAGTTTGTTTAATCTTTTGAATGTAGCTTTTTATTCCACAGGTACAGTCACCTGGGCTCCTGAACTTCTTTTTTTTGCGTTATGTGTATAGGTGAAATTCTAGCCCCTTGAATTTAGTGAGAAGTTTTGCCATTTTCCTCAGCGTGGCCAGGATTTAAGGTATGGTCTTTAACAAAATGGTTAAGAGTAGTTTCAACAGTAATCTGTAGGTAATGTATTAGTTTCGTTAAAAATGAACTACAGATGAAAATTTTAGCTCTCCCACAAGAATTTCTGCTGTAGCCTCCAGTATGCCTCAAAATTAGAAGTGTAGCATGAAGAACGTGGAGTTTGTTGATGTACAGGAGACTTAAATGACCTTGCTGCTTTTATTTTTAAATCCTACACTGCGGGAGTAAATGTCAAAACAAGAGCTATGTAAATCTCCACTATTCAAAAAAACCCAATCCCAAATAATTCCTCTCTCACTTTTTAACAAGAGGCTCCACCTCATATCAGATTCTTTCCTGGGAGCAGGGAGGGGTTGTTTCAGACAAAAAGTCTACAATCACAATGTATGATTTAATGAAAGACAAATTTAAGTCTGTTAAGTTTAAGAGATAAGACTATGTTTCACCAATATCGCTCTGATCTGAACAATATATTACACAAGGCAAACCACCCTCAATTTGGAGTACTGGAGCAGTGAAGACTGAAAGGACCATAGTAAAAGACTGGGGGTAGGCCCACACAAAGGGACCAAAAAACCCACCTCCCACCACCAATTTTAGTAGTGATTACATTTCCACATTGACATCCTTGCAGAACACTGGGGAGAACTTTGTTGTTTTTTAATCAGTCTTTTCACACTATGACAAGAACAGATTTAGAAACCACCCTATAAATTGTTAAAATTTTCTAATCACTGCATTTGGTCTGAATACAAAATGCATCATTCATGCTATTTCATAAAAATACAAAATAAAATTTCATGCTAGATTAATTTACTATGATTTTTTTTATCCCACAGGATCTTAATTAAGACTTACATACTTGAACATGAAGTACTAACCGTGTAAAATATTCAAGTGCTTGTTCTACATAATCTAGAACTTTCCCATCAAGATAGTCTGCAAGAGCAGCCCGTGCCATCATGAGATAGCACTCACCCAGACCTGAAAGAAAATTAAACGATTACTCTGTGAGCAGGAGAGTGGCTTGAAGAACTTCATATAGTTAAACTCAAAAACCCAAGTATTATGGCAAAGAACATTCAGCAGGTCAAAGAAGGATAACTAAGGGGCAGCATGCTTTGTAGCTTCTGTAGGCCTAGCTTACTGCACATAGAAGGAGCTCCTGGCATCCCTCCATTCCACCGCACAAAGTCCCTGTGTACCTTCCATATCCCTGTATTTCAGCGATTCTTTGAACTCCCCCTAGTCTCCCACTATACTAAGGTCCTCAATTTCCACCTGCCAGGGATTGTGGCCCCCCTCCTATTTGCCATCCCATGGCAGGGGCTGTGTACATGCCCCCATTCCCTCCCCAAGATTACTTACTGTCTGGGAGACAAATAATTCAGGGAATCATCATGTTAAATTCTAATGAGAGGATGTGCAAAGATGAAATGGGATATGATTATGCTGGGATCAGTTTGATCTACAGACCGCTGCAGAGGTGCTTGAAGCTGTGCTTCTGCTTAACAGCAGATGGGCTCTGAGTCTCCCCTGTTTGGTTTTCTAATTTTTCCTCTAAAATCTATAGGGTTCCAGCCACTGATGCCCAGAACATTCCCTGAAATTTTGAAATTGATTGGATATGGTGCTCAAAAGTTATTGCATGAGAAATGGCGACAAGTTGAGTGTAAGGCATTTGCATGTTTGGCTGGCAATAACACAACACACTCATCTTTGCAGGGCTATAGAAGGCCCTCTTGCCCACGTTAGAAAGTAAGCTGTTACCTGCCCTGGAAGAATATGAACTGGAGAATTACAGATACATACAAAACACCCAACTAGATTAAAATTAGACTGTTTAAAACTTCAGATTTGTTTTTAAATGTCCATTTAGCTAGAACACTTGGGAGGAAGCCTTTTTGCTAAGAATCCAGCCATTCCTACCCTTTCACTTATGGGCAATAAAAAACTCACAATCCACATTTCAGCTATCAAAGTTCTCCTCCAACTTGCTTTCAAAAAACAGAGCTTGAAATTCCTCATATTTTCAGAGGAAAATACAAAGATTTTTTTTAAAATGAAAAGCACAGAGTCAGGTTTTAATATATAAAAGCAAAAAGACCAGGCACAAACCACCTCTTCCTCCTCTCCTTGAAATGCAGTGATTTTTGTTCTAGGATTAAACACAAGTGGTGGTGGAGGGAGGGAAGAAGTGAGGAGAAAGGTGTGTTTTAATTAGGGCTGTTGATTAATCACAGTAAACTCACACGATTAACTCAAAAAATTAATTGTGATTAATCACAATTTTAATTCCACTGTTAAACAACAGAATACCAATTTAAATGTATTAACTATTTTGGATGTTTTTCTACATTTTCATATATATTGTATTCTGGGTTGTAATTAAAATCAAAGTGTATATTATTTTTTATTACAAATATTTGCATTGTAAAAATGATAGAAGAAATAGCATTTTTCAATTCACCTCATACAAGTACAGGAGTGCAAACTGTTGAGAAAAGTGCAAGTGAAATTTATAAATGTAGAATTTTTTTTGTTACATAACTGCACTCAAAAACAAAACAATGTAAAACTTCAGAGCCTACAAATCCACTCAGTTCTACTTCCTGTTCAGGCAATCGCTGAGACACAAATTTGTTTAAATTTACCGGAGATAATGCTGCCCTCTTCTTGTTTACAGTCTCACTAGAAAGTGAGAACAGGCATTTGTATGGCACTTTTGTAGCTGGCATTGCAAGGTATTTACGTGGCAGATGTGCTAAACATCCGTATGTCTCCTCATGCTTCGGTCATCACTCCAGAGGACATGTTTCCATGCTGAGAATGCTCGTTAAAAAATGTGTGTGAATTAAATCTGTGACTAAACTCCTTGGGGGAGAACTGTGTGTCCTCCTCCGTTTAACTCACATTCTGCCATATATTTCATGCTATAGCAGTTTCAGATGATGACCAAGCACATGTTGTAAACAAACTTCTTTGTCTGAGCGACTGGCTGAATAAGAAGTAGGACTGAGTGGACTTCCAGGCTCTACAATTTCACCTTGTTTTATTTTTGAATGCAGCTATTTTTTTGTACATAATTCTACATTTGTAAGTTCAACTTTCATGATAAAGAGATTGCACTATAGTTCTTGTATTAGGTGAATTGAAAAATACAATTTCTTTTGTTTTTTTACAGTGCAAATACTTGTAATCAAAAAGAGATATAAATGGAGCACTGTACACTTTTGTATTGTGTTGTAATTGAAATCAATATATTTGAAAGTGTAGAAAACATCCAAAAATATTTAAATAAATGTTATTCTAATATTGTTTAATCGCACTATTAATTTTTTAATCACGTGATTGTGATTTTTTTAATCATTTGACAGACCTAGTTTTAATTCTAAGCTTTAATTCCACCTACCAAACGGAGAATCTTTTAGGCTTACCTGTTAGGGCTCAAGAACATCCACCATTTTAACTTTTTGTCTGCTAGTGCCCAGTGAGTGCTGCTTGCTGGGCAAAGTTATTTTTCCTCTCTACACAATACAAGCATTTCCTGATCTAGAATTTGGTGCTTCAATTTCAATCTTACACTAAGTTAACAATCCATCTTTATTACCTTTGAGTGCAGGTACATATTCTTTTGACTTCTTTAAGATTTGTTGGTATTCAGCTATAGCATCTTTATATTTTCCCAGAATCTGCTCAATTGATGCAGCCTTGTAAATACTGTATATCGATTCAGGATTCAGCTCACTGGCCTTCATAAAGGACTTCAGTGCTGTTGTATATCCACCTCTGCTCAGGTATGCCTCTCCTAGAGACTCCCAACAGTTGGAGTCCTTCGGATCTGCCCTTAGAGCTGCCTGCAAGCTGAACGTGTCAGGAAACAAAAGAAAGTTACCCAAATTCAAATAAAGTAGACCATTAGTTAATTTAAAATACAAAATCTCTGCCTTGCATAAATGTAATGATATAGTTTTAGGTTTTTCTTATGTAATTTTCATCCTCCTATAGCACATTACACAATGTAATAAATTTCAAAGTCTTGGCTCATGATCCTATGGAGACAAAGTTTTATAAATGATCTCAATGAAATCTGATTTCGGACTACTGCTCTCAAGGGTAAATTCTTCTGTAAAAGGAGAAGAGTAGACAAAATGACTTTATAGCATTTGTTGCAGCATCAATTGCAATAAGCCAAATCTCATAATAGGGAGATTTGCTTTGTTATTTACACTGTCTTTGACCTAAGTAGATTTTAGAGATTAAGCTGTTTGACTAGGACTGTGGGGCTAACAGCTTAACTCAATTACTAGTTCTCTTACTCAGCCACTGCTTGGGAGTGCTGACTGGCTCTCAGGTAGTAAAGTCCACGACGAAGCCAGGCCCACTTTGCTGTACCAGCACTTGCTCTTTCAGTAACTGAAGTCAAGATTGCCAAAGCAGTCTCCTAATAAAACCCCAAAATATCAGATTAGATACATTTACATGTACATGCAATATAAAGAGAACAAATCATTGTTTGGGATTTGCATTTGTCTAACAAATACTACTCAAGTATTGAGACGCAGGTCAGTTACTTTAACAGGGAAAACAAAAAAGCCTATATTTCTCCAGAATCACTTCCATATCAGATATTTGTTATGGACTATTGTCTGGGGCATGTTTTAGTTACATTATTTCTTTCACAAGGGGAATAATGAGACTGACTTGCATAGACTGATCTTAAACTTTTGTTCACCCCTCTTTTACCAGATCTCTTAAAGTAAGGCAGACAGAGGATGGGGAGGGGGGAAGAGATGGAGGAAGAATTATAGAAAGCTTTCTATCAGCTGACCTTACCACAAAAGAAAGGTTACTACTGAGGCAAGGAACAATTTGTCTCCTTCCTCCATGGACTCTGCTAGCCATTGCTGCTTTTTAGTCCATTTTTGTCTGTTGTAGACCTGTTGTGACATGGGTCACTTCAAAAGTTCCACTGAAAATTCTAGCAGCTATGCAAACCCTACAGTTCAAATTTGATTTGTTTGAGTCTTGTCTGATCAGAAGCATTAGCCTGAAAACTGACCTCTAGTTGTTGATGGGGATGAGAAAAAGAGGGGGAGAACCATTAAAGATCTAGAAGACAAGATGAAACACTCACTTTGAACCTGTGCTTAAATTAATCTGCAACAGATAAGATGGTAATGCTTTTGTACATTAGAAAACTGAGCATTTAATAAGCACATTAGACTCTTTAAAGGGCATGAGTTACTCAAAAGACTGCAGTTCACTGAAGTCCCATACCATATCTGACTCTAGTATATATTCTAAAGACAGTTTATTTTTCAAACGTCTTCCTATTAACAGTTTCATTCACCTCAACCTGGCAGACAACTATGACAACTCCTGGCTACTGGGGGGTGGTGGAAATATTACCACCGTTATTAAAAGATCTTTATTTTCTCTACTATGAGCAGAACTACTGAAAGCCATAGTTACTGGCTCTATAGCTGAGTTCTAACACTAAGCTTCCAGACTTCGCTATTGTTTTGGTAAAACTATTAAGAGTGGGGTTCTGACTTCTTTTTTATTTTTCTTTTTTTTTAAATAGGCTACAAGAGTTGACACAGGTGGGCCAAGAAGTTCATCTAAAAGAAATATTCTGGGAGAGGATGTTTTGGATTGTTTGACTGAATAGTTTGTATGGCTGACGTGAGGTTTTCATGTTTGCCAATTAATCCTCCCACCCCCAAAATCATGCTAATTCTGGTGCTCAGAAATATTATGTCAAATTTTCTCCCCTGAAAAAGTTTAATCAATATTTTAAAGTGGAGAAGTCAAGCAGGCCTGAAGCTATAACATTACTAAACAATGAAAAAGAGACCAAGTGTCCAGTCTCAAAACTCCATGTATTTTGAAGACAAGAAAATCTGCTCTTCTACAAATCACTTCAAATTGGACCATAAACGCTCAAAAAAATGGATATACAATACCGTGTCTCCAAGTTCCACACTTAAGTCTACAGCTGCTGCTCCAGCTTCTCCATCTGTTCTATCTAGTTCAAAAGCCTTTTTATAGCAGCCACGAGCTCTGCTTTTGTCTCCAGCTACATCTCTGTAGTAATGACCTAAATAGCAGAAGACGCTTCCCATGTAGCTGTCCAATTTTGCAGCCTACAAACAGGCACATCAATGGAAAAGAATACAGTGCATTTTGAAGCATAATTATAAATACACAAGAATGAATCCATTGATGTATAAATATTGACACAACAGAGGCCATATCGAACCAAAGACATAAGTTACTTGTGAATTTCTCATGTAGCATCAAAGCTAATATATTAAAGCTAGGCAGAATTTTAAAACAAAAAAATACTCAATTGTTTCACAGAGTTTACTGAGGGTGATAAATATGTCAAATGCTTGTGAATACTGCATATCAGACAAAATAAGTTGTGAAGGGAACATTACAATCCACTTTAATAAGCATTTAGAGTGTTACAACAGTAAGTTAAAAATATTGTCATTTTTCTAGCACTATGCTTGTAGTTTTGCTGCATTACATCATGCAGAACTTCAAGCTGATTTATTTTGTTATGTACTAACGTTTAAACAATCTTAACAATGGAAACTTTAAGTATTTGCTATTGTTTAGGTCTGAAAGGCCACAACCCACACAGCAGAGTGACAGTTTTGTAGTGATCAAAGAAAAAGGCCAACATACATAAATTATTAAAAGTGTCATTTTCATTTGTCCAGCATACAGCACAGAGATCAGACGGGAGACAGTAGATGAGGATGCTATTTTTTCACTCTGCAGTCTATAAATGTTCTTTTCCCAGCCAGAGTGAGAAAAAGAAATACCTCTATATACAGAGGGTAAAAGGTTCTAAAAAAAAAAAAAAACAAAAAAAAAAACAACCGAACAAACCTCCCCCCGCCCCCAACACAAAAAACAAGTTTGTTGAAAAAAGCCTGTGGTGCATCTGTTGATCAAGT
Source organism: Gopherus flavomarginatus (assembly GCF_025201925.1). Lineage (NCBI taxonomy): Eukaryota > Metazoa > Chordata > Testudines > Testudinidae > Gopherus > Gopherus flavomarginatus. The sequence continues at coordinate 61,887,733 of NC_066619.1, forward strand.
TTATAATCCATGACAAAGAACAAGAATGCAGCATGCTCGCCATGTCTCTTAAGTGAGTAGCATGCATCACAATTGTGTATAGATTCATTTCTATATAGGAAAAAAAACAAGGAGAAAAACACAGCTTACTTAAATCAGTAGCACCCAACTTTTCAACTTGGTTATCCAACTTAGAATTTCCCAACTCTCCTTTTTTGTCTCTCCTGCCCCTTTCTCCCCGTTTTTTCAGTTGCCACTTTAAATTTTCCCTTCTCTTTGCTTCCTTCCCCACTTTCTGAAGTGCATGCACATCAGCCTGGACTGCATAGCCCATGAGAAAAGGTAGGTCAGAAGCTGCTTCCTAAGTCACTACCATTAGGCTGCATTAGGAGCCTCTATGAGAGCAAGGTGAGGAGGCAGCAAGTAGCTTTCAAGGAGTCACATGGTTTCAAGAAAGAGTTTGCATGGAGATCCATTTTTCCCAGCTACCACTTTTCATTTGTCCCATGTGCAAGCTTTCCAACCTCTTAGCTTGTGAAACATTAGATACACATTTAGCCCCATTCCAGCCAAGATATTCTTTAACTTAGGTTTTATAATAAACAGTTCCACATGAACATGTTAACAGTGTTTTTGTTACCTTCAGAAACTGAGTGAGAGCTTTTGTTTTATCTTTCCTTATTTCTTCACCCATGAACCAGTAAGTGAGTCCTAGGTAGTGATGGTACTCCGCAGTTTCAGCTTTTCTTTCAATCGCTCTTTGAAAGCTAAGTAAAAGAAGAGGCGGGAGGGGAGGAAAAAGGTCATATAAATCCTTAAAGAGTTCCCTCACGCCTTATAGAGTCACACTAAAAACCTACCTTCTCTCTGCCTGTTGATAATTCTTTTGGGTATAATAAATCAAACCCTCAAGAGCATGGGCTTCTGCCAGGTGAGGGTGGGACAACACGAGCTGCTGTGCAAGCTGCGGAAGGATATATGTTTTTATTTTTTTTCCAGTTATATACAGGGATAAAAATAGTTCAATTTAAAAGAAAAAGAACAGATTACCTTTGAAGCTTTAGCAATCAAACCTTTGTTCATATAAGCCTGACCTTTGAGAGCTAGAAGCACTGGGTCATTATTTATATCTGAAACCTAGAAAATAGTAAACAATAGCTGAAACTTTATTGAACCGTACAGTTGGTAGGTTATTACTCATCTAAGATACTAGCCCTATCTCCAGGCATAATACAAATCGTAAATATATTAACCCTCTTTGTCCCCAGATAACAAAAGCCACTTAGAAATTGTTATGGCTGTGCTTCATATCTTTTTAGAGAAATTAAGTAATACTAGGAATCTGTGTTGAATGCCATTCATAATGGAAATATTCAGTACATATATGAATTTTAAGTTTTGGAGGGGGTTATTGAGATCCTTGAAAGTTATACCTAACTGGCCTTTGTTCTGTTGACTCATCATAGCAAAGAAGTATGCTACAGCTTGTAGATCAGCAAGTAAAAGGACTTTGGGTATAGAAAATGTTACACACACATAAGGGTAGAGTTTTATTTTTAAAATAAGACTTGCATATCTTCTCTAAAGAAGTGTAATGTAGCATTAGAACAGATTTTATAGTTCTGGATTTAACCATTTTAAGCAGATGTTTTTCGGGGCTAAGTTCCCCCCCCCCCCCCCCCAAAAAAAATCAGACAGTAAGGTAACTGAAGATAAACACTGCAGAATAGTTAATATAAAACTTAGTAGGCTATCCAAAGTAAAACCTGCTTCAATGTGTTATCTTTCAAAGTCAGTTATGCATTTCTGCTGGTGTGTCAGCTGTCAATTCCCCCTCCCACCCCCAAGAGATATGGTGAGGCACATTGCACTTCTCAGGGCAAGACTGAAGGTCATAATAATATTAAACATGCAATTTCACATTGATAGTGCACCTCCCACAGTTTAAAACAGTCTTAAAAGGAAGCTTACATATTAAGGGAGAATAAGGAAAAGGAAGAATTTCACTGATTTAGATAGGAGCTTAAGGGACCTTGGACAGAGTGGTATCTGTGGAGTGTAGGGAGCAAATGGAAGAGATCAAGGGCAGAGCTGGGAGGGAAGTCTAAGCAGTGAGTAAAACAGCACTAAGATTTTGGAGACTAAGAGCAAGATGGGATAGTAAACCAGCAATCAGGAGCTGTCCCTCATTCTCTCCTCCCTGTACTTGTCACCATAAATAAGTGAGAAAAGCGTGCTTCAGGATAAAGTATACATAATGTTTTTCCACTAAGTCAGAGAGACACGAATAGAGGAAACAGAGTTAGACTTTAAGAACGATCCAGAGTTAATGTGAAGATACCTGCAGTTTTTCATCCTTGTGATTCTTTCAGAACAAGATATTAGAACAGGTACTGCTGGACTCCAGAACATTTGTTTAAGGCCAGATTGGCAACACACAGTAAATGTTGGAGATACTAACAGCCACATCCCAACCTTTCACACATCTTCTATACCTGTCAAACAGTGCATGTATTCTGGAATTCCATACTGAAGGCTCTCTTTAAGTGCTGCTATCATTCCTTTTCCAAGCTTGTGTATTTTAGGAGTGCTGGATGAGCTTGTATTACAAGTTCACAGTAAGAAACTGCAGTAGCTATAGGGGCCCAGAGTACTAGTTTGAGAAAACGGAAATCTGCAATTCCTCTCTCATACATAGACTGGTTTAGTGAGCCCTCCAGTACCACCTAAATGGACAAAAAATGACTAATAGAAATGCTTGGGAAAAATGTGAGGATGTCTGGTCACACAACTATTATATACTCAACTGCAAAAGTATGCATTAAACCTATGTGTACTGGGGATATGTTCACATTTTATCTATTTAGTCACTTTAATAACTGATGCTGTGTGTGACGTCTATGGGTTCAGGGTTTGTTTTACAAATCATAAAAAACAAAATTCAATGTTTTCTTTGGTTTTTCCATCTTGTGTTTATATAGGTTTTATTTCATTGTGTGTTTATATTAAAACAAAAATAAAGCTAAAACAAAAAGAAGGGACCAGAGGTGGTAAACTGCGAAAATGGATGTCATCAATGAGACAGGTTTAAAATTTAAAGGTTGATAGTTGAAGAGAGACTGCCAACTCAGAGTTGAAGTGACTAAGAATGTGGATAAGAGGTGGAGGGTGGGGGGAGAGGAGACATGTTTTACCAAATACTGTAGATATAAAATAATTCTCGGCACTGGGAATAAAATAAAGGGAGTGGAAACATCCTTTGATTGTGACTGCAATATGAAGACAGCTTGATTTGCTTTAAATATACCTATATCAGCCAAAAAATACCTGCTCAAGAGTGCTAATGGCTTCTTCTGCAGCATCAGCATCTGCTATTTTAATAAGAGCCTCTGCTTTCAAACGAAGGGCAATGTATTTCTGCTGTAGATTGCCACCATCATCATCAAATTGTGCTGATATCTTAAGAGCTGTTAAAAATGAAAGATTTCATTTTAGTTCCATGCTTGATTTAAGAAGGGCACTATCAACTTGACATTTTGTGACACTTACTTATTTAAGTGTTCACATTTGAGACAGAGCACCTTTTATCATACCATTTTTCTTAAAAGTGTGTTACTTGGTCTTTTCTTCTCCCCTGTTATTTAAATCTGTTTAGCAAGAGAGCAATTAACTATACTAGGATGAATGTGGAATTGACTGTATACAAGGTGCTGTTAAACATACAGAAGAAACTGGGGGAAAAAAAGGAAACACTTTATTTTCACTAGTTTTCCAGTTATAACAATCAGGTACTTTACTAGGTACAAAGTTTTCAGACATTTTGAACTGACAGTGTCCCTTTAACAGCAAAATTTAGCTTTCCCTTATTTGTGTAGAGTAAAATTCAGGTGGAAATTTGGATTGAACTTAGTATCAGTAATTGCAGTTTTGGAAATTGCTCCAATAAATAATAGCTGAGAATCTCCAAGGATCAAGACAGTTTAATAACTCTAGAGCTTCAACGCCACAGGAACTTGGCCATGTGTAAGATAGACATCTGAATATATCTAGCTAGATATTATTTTATCTTTCAATTGCACCAGGCCTTTTCAAAGGAAAAAAAATCCATGCAGAGCACCCTTCTATTTGTAACCATAACATTAGCTTCTTCAGTTGGCACTACAGAAAATTATTTTTTCCACTAACATTTTGAGAAGAGAGACTTTATTAGCCTTTGGATCAGATTTCTTAAGATAGTTATAGTTCAGAAGCACAATATAACTCACTTCTGTGTATTTGCTACAACATAAGATAACAACATGACCATATTGTTTTCTAATCTAGTATAAAGTGAAAGATTTGGAACTACCACTCCTTTCAGTTACAGGATAATTACCTCGATTGCAGGAAATAACAGCTTCTTTATGTCTATGCATTTTCATTTGCGCCTCTGCCAGATAATACCATGCTGTTTGACACTGGCTGGTCTGCTGCAAACCTAAAACAAATATTTTTAAAATAAATCTTGTGGCTACAGATAGCCTTAGTGGGTGTTGGAAGTGGTAGTACATTACGGTTGTATCACGGACACACCACCACGAATCGCCATGCTAAGTGGCAAAGAGACCCAAATAGAGATCTTATTTTATTGTAGTCCAGGCTTATAACATTATCTTGCCACTTATAATTAACAATGAAATAAGGTGGAACTGAAAAAAAGAAAAAAGAAAAAAAAGAGTGCAAGTCTTTCTATTATGACACATTCAGTATTTTCACAATATTCTTCGATCCAGCAAGAAACTGGGAAAAAAAGGCAAGGAATTACACAACATTATGGTTTAGAGATATATTTTCAAAATGAAAATATAAATTTCCATTTAATGGGAGATAAGCACCAAAATCTCCTGGACTACTCCAAAAATTTCCCCTCAGGTCTTTGTCCACCACCAAAAGATGTACAGATGCTAATACAGCATGAGCTCCACCCAGGTCTAAAGGCAGACTGAAAGAGATCAAACAAATTTCAGGACTTAGATAATATTAACGCTATTTCACCACAACCTCCTCACTAGCCTTCCTTAAAAACAGAATGTTAAAAATCTGGTGATAATTGAGGAGTTCATTGGTGTTTTAAGATTTAGTCACCCCTCTCCACTCTCCCACCCCAATAAAACTTGAGCCAATCTGTTACTCAAAAGTGTAAGTACCTTGATTGTCCAACGGTATCTGTCAACAACAAATTCAACTTTCCTTACCAGGCCACAGTCTGAAGTTCCCTCAGAGCCTTGAAATGAAACCCAGCAGACAGGTGCATGGTATTAACTGTACTCCCCCATCACAGACAGTGTTTGGTTTAGGAATAAAAATGTAAGGGGATATTTTGAAGGGGAGGCGGCAGTTTAGCAATTAACAATGACTCAGTTTCACTTGCTCCATGTCACTCATTCTTTCCCATAGTAGACACTTTAACTAAATGAACCTGAAATTTGAGTTCATGAGTAGGGCTGGTTGCAGTATTTTTAGTTCTTGGCCAAAAATATTTAGATATTCAGGAATTCCATTTTTTTAAACCAAAAGAATCAGTTTTATGTCAAAAGTCCCTACATTCCACATAAAACTGTTTTTTAAGTGAAGGTTTTTTGGGGGAAAAACAGAATCTGCTTTCTACAGAAAACTGGTTTTACGTCAAAAAGCTGAATGCCTGAACCACTTGTTTTTGAACAAAAAAATGAAATACTTTCATATGGATATGATGTCATGCCTCATGGGGGCTGTAGTTCAAATGCCACAACTCCCCATTTGTCTCTACGAACCAGGCTCCCCAGCCAGACTACATCTCCCATGACACACCATAGCCTCTTCTCGTGATGAGGAGAGGTACATCATAGAAATCCCTGGCCATGGGTCATCATGGGAGATGTAGTCTGACTGGGGGTGTGAGACACCTGATTATCACTCCCATAGGCATTGACATTAATGGTACCAATAAATTGAAATATTTCAGGTTTCCAGCCAAAAAAGTTGAAAATTTTCCATGGGGGAAAAAAAAAAACTCTCTTTTCCAACAAGTTCCAGTCATGACCCATTTTAAGCAAGCCTTTTATATCTAAATGCAACCAAGCCACTAATAAGTCAAATACTAGTTTAACATAAAACACCGCAGTAGTTATAGCTCCTGTATAAAAGCTTCAAGATTCTCTTTCAAAGATCAAGACAATCATTTTTAGTGTAAATATACACAAAGAAGTTTTTAAAGGGACACCACATCTTAATGAAAAAAAGCCACCTCTCAGTTTGTTTTTAATTTATTTTCATACGGCTACAACTGAAAGATTAGAAAAATATTATAATTTACTTTATGCATTTGTAACAGAACAGTAAATTTCACTGTTTCTTTTGTATAATATGCATCCTCTGCCCTTGGGTTTGTATTGGTTTTGACTCAGCAACAAGGTGAGAGAAAAAAAAAGTGTTAAAAAAAAGGAACACACACTTATAGAAACACTTCAGAATTGGTAAGGAGCAGATGTGTAACCAAAACACCTTTTAACTCTTTTTTAAAAAGCTGGCTAGATTTCAAGCAGACAACGTCCCTCTACATTTACTGCTTGTTTTACCTAATTATAAAATATTTAGCTGATTCCACTTTGAGCACAAAAGAAATCCAGTATAATTTAGCAACTGTACCTAGCAGAAATATTCATTACTATGCAACACATTATCCATTCCCTTTATATTACACGTTTACCTTCAGTTAGCCTCTTGACAGCTTCTTCATATTTTTTTTCTTGGAGGAATTTGATACCTAAACCAATAAGGCCTGGGCTGCTACTTGAGTCCATCTCCATAAGCCTGCAACAATAACGCAGGGCCTCTTCAGTGAAACTGCCTAGTATCACAAAAAGAAAATTTCTCATAACCACAGTTTGATGGTGCATAACAACCAAAAGTCAGAAGATTTAAAAATTTATTCTACTCAACAGATTTAGAAAGAAATTAATTTACTTATCCATCAGACCTAATTTGGCTGAATTTTTAGTAGCAGTTTCCTACCATACAGTAATTTCTAAAACTAGCAACCAGTTTTCAGAAGTACTATACACATAGAGTCAAGAAACACTACAGGTACTTAATACCTCTGAACTACATACCAAAATTTGTAAATCTGGAATTTGGAGTTAGCCACTTAGGTTAAATTGCTATAAGGTCATATCCTCATCAGGGGAAACTACTTTCTAGATAGGCCTTTCAATTTAGCCCAGTGAAGATCGCACCTGCTACAAGAAACCAAAATTAATGCTTGCCTGAATTCCCCATCCCACAAGTCCCTTACAGAGGGCCTTGCAGTCTGACTACATAACGCAACTTGAAATAATAGGTGAGAGAGAAAGCATGCCAACATGAGAATGACTCGGTAGCTTGGTGTTTCAAGCACTCAGATGGGAGACCCAGGATCCAGTCCCCCTATTCCAATTACTTATGATTTTTTTTCTCAAATTTCTTCTTCAGTGGAACAGCTTCAACAAGAGAGTGAGGGAGCCCCACATCAGAATATCCTATAGCTCAGTGATTGGAGTACTCATCTGAGAGGTAGACAATTCCTGTTCAAATCCCTTCTTGCCCTCAGGTGGACAGAGGACTCCCACATCCCAGGTGAGTCCCTAACTACTGAGCTAATAGTTTTAAGGGAGGGAGTCTTTCTCCTCTCACCCCCCAAAGATCAAAGGTGCCTAACTCCAAAAGAGGATCTGCACCTGAGAATCACAAGAGGAGGGAGGTGCTCCCCTGAAGCATGGACTTGGCACCTCTCTGTGAGATGGGCAGGGCTTAGCACATACCCCCTTCACCTTGGCATTTCCCAGTCGTTAGCTTAGGAGGTTCCCCGCCTATCATGCTGTATTTGTGAATCTCATTCTAAAGCACTTATCTCTTCCCACTCATTGTATCAGGAGTTTAGGCACCTAACCCAGGCTTTGTGAATCCAAGTGATTTTCTAGGTGCTTTAGTTTCTTTGTGAACATAGCCCTTAGTTTCTTGTACCTTCTCCCGTTCCCAAAAGACCTAACAGCAAGTTCACTCCTGGTGGTCTCCTAAGGCACTATGAACAAAGGAATGCCCAGTTTAACTCCAGAGGAAAAAGGATTGAACTACACAAACCCTTGTTAATCAGTAATTACAGTGGCTTATATGCTCTCAGAGCAGCCAAGTTTCAGTTCAAACCACTTGTAAAAATGGACAGCCTGTACAAACATTAATGAAGCAGAGGCCATCACTACAGCACAGGAGAGGAAGAAGAAGCCCATGCCATCTCACTTCAGGAATTTCACTTAGGAATTGTAACTAGATGAATACTCCATTCCTTTATCTCGCCATTGTGATAGATGTGAAACCATGGAAGTCTGGAAACTTCAAAAGTCTAGCTAGTATACTGAGATGTGCCATGGGATTTGTCATAAACTTGCGTATTTATAAATGCTATATATAACTTGTAATCTAGCCCTATCATGGAGGATTACCAAATCTCACCTCCTGAGAATTAAAATGGGGGGGGGTTAATTACTGCAGATTCTGGCACAGGTAAACAACTCCAGAGAAATATCGTACTAGTTCATAATGGGGTCAAGAGGCCCAGCAGACAGAGAAAGACATGAGATTGTAACCAAGAGGGCAAAATGCTGCTGGAAGGGTTTGAAGGACTCGGAAACTCAGCAGGCTGTCCTTCATGTGGAAGATGATTGAAACCTAGTTAAGCTTAATACATATGTAGACCAGCGATTCTCAACCAGCAGCCCACTTGCAGCCCAATCAGCACACAGCTGTGGCCCATATGACATCCTCCTGGCCATACAGGTAGCATGTATATTGTGTAGCTGTGGCCCACATAACAGAGAGCTGCATACGTAGCCCACAATGGTAAACAGATTGAGAACTACAAGTGTAAACTGTTATTGATTACATATGGATTAGTGAGACGCATCAACATGAAAATATAGATACAAGGTATCTGTAGTTGCCACCCAAACCTAAAAGAGAACAAATGTCACTTTTTAAAAAGTAAGCATATGCATCTGCAGAACTTACTTTACTGTGCATATTTCAGGACTTACTGCCACTTTAAAATTATCCCTTTTCTGTGTGTGTGCTGGAAGGTTATCATCAACCCTACATGAGCTATAGGCAAGACTGAACTTCCCAAGTGATCAAGAAGACTTTCCAGCCTGGTCTAAATGATCATGTCATTAAGGCAAGATATTCTAAGAGCCGCTGAAATAAGATTCATGCTCTGTATAAACTAAGTAGCACAGATAAACCAAAGAAGTTTGGTTGGTGACTCTCCTACTTCATGGTGCAGTTTGTTATAGACAAGAATTTATTTCTAATACTTCAGTTGCCAGCTGATTGACAGATTGTCCATTTTAGGGATCAGTTAGCACATCAGGATGTCAGTGATATTTCTCATATGCATACACAACCTGCTCATCTTTAGTTACCAATACAAAAGGGAAATACAATTACTGTTAGAAAATTGCAGCCCTAGTGGCACACTAAATGAATTTGTGCAATCTTTTAAAAGAAAATACAACTTCAAAGCTGCCACAAACATGGGAAAGCACAGAAGTTATAAGCAGACTTGGGGAAGGAAGCAGGGGTGGCTCTAGGTATTTTGCCGCCCCAAGCATGGCAGGCAGGCTGCCTTCGGCAGCTTGCCAACAGGAGGTCCCCGGTCCCACGGATTCGGCAGCAAGCCTGCAGAAGATCCGCCAAAGCTGTGGGACCAGCGGCCCCTTCGCAGGCATGCCGCCGAACGCAACCTGCCTGCTGCCCTCGCGGCAACCGACAGAGTGCCCCCAGTGGCTTGCTGCCCCAGGTACATGCTTGGCGTGCTGATGCCTGGAGCCGCCCCTGGAAGGAAGGCAGAGATCCATAGTAGAAAGTGAGACACAGATGTAATAAACGGTTAAAAAAAAATTAAAGACAGATTAAAGTAATTGTTCAGATGGCTGTACATGCATCTTGCATGGCATATTATATTTTTATATATATATACACACACACATACACACACACACACACACACACATCCCCCCAAAACGGTCTATTTTTAGAGCATATTATTTTCTTATCATGAGCATTTCCTATTTGTAAAACTTAACATAATATATGTTTTAAAAATCTACAGCACAAATGCTTTAACTCAGTGGTTCTCAATTGATTATACATTGTGTTACCTGGGCTGCCGAGGCCAGGTGGCAGGGCAGCAGCAGCCCCAATCCCGATCCTCAGCGCACGGGGCAGCCAGCTGTCCGCCCTGGACTCTGTGAAGCCAGCCGGCTACCCCAGACCCCACCACGTGGGCCCGGGCTAGCTGCCCCAGACCTGGACCCGGACCCTGTGGGGCCTGGCAGCTGACCTGGATCCCAACCCTGGGGGGTCAGCCAGGAGCTCTCGACTCCTGACTCCACAGGGCCTGCCTGCAGCCCCGACCCCAGATTCCCAGCACACGGGGTGGGCTGCCAGCCCCGACTCTGAAGTCCTGTGTGGCAGGGCAACCCAGCCAGACCCCTCCAGGGTAAGTAGCTGGGAACCCGGCGGACCCAGAGCATGTGGGCTGGCCTTTAGCCCACAGCTGAGCTGGGCTGCAACTGTGTGCTAATTGGGCTGCGTGCGGCCTGAGAATCCTTGCTTTAAGAACTTCCCTTTCCCACAACAAAAGCTGGTCACTTAGTGATAGGGAGAGCCCTACTATTTCTTCTTGTGCTAACTATGAATGATGTTCAGTATCTGTTGTCATTCCTCTTCATAAGCTGAATCATATTGACTTGGAGACATCTGCATACAAGACAAGGCAGGAAGGAAATAAATGTACTTGTCCACAACAGAACAGAAAGCAGTAATGGATCACTTTGAAACAGCTGAGTATCAGAGAAAACAGATGCCCAAGCATTACAGTAAATAAGCTTATGCTAAAAAGTGACTTGAGGCTTTTCATAAATACTCAAATATTTGTTTAAGTTAAGTCAAGTCAATAATTAGGCTGTATACTGCAGAACATACATAAGGAGCATAAGTCAAATGAGCAGCACTGTATATAGGGGGCCTAGAAATCACATTCTATAAGATTCTACACAATATCACCCCAAAAAAGGCCAACTCCAGTAAATTTTATACACAAGTGCTGGAAAATAAAGTCATGAAGATTCAGCATACTCAGTGTAAGTCCAAATTTAAAACAGTGCATTGGCATGGCTGCGCCACAGTCACGCTTCAGTGCAGATGCTACTACACCGACAGGAGAGCTTCCCCCATCAGAGTATTTAATCCTCCTCCATGAGAGGCGGTAGCTATGTCAATCGGAGAAGCCCTCCCACTGACACAGAGCTGTCTACACTGGGGGTTAAGTCAGTATAACTGCATCACTCAGGGATATGGATTTTTCACACCCGAGTGATGTAGTTATATCCATGTAAGCTTGTAAGCCATTGCCAAAATCTCAGAAGCAGGTACTGACTGTTCAGGGGAGGCCACAACTCGAGGTAACTGTTTCCTCAGTCTACTTTGCACTCTGTAATCTCACTGAGAAATTCTCAAGTACAGGGGTTCTGCTGGGATAGCTAACTATTTCATGCCTTTAAACATGAATCCAAGCTGGATACCTAATCTCCTGAAGCTTGGTCAAGATCTCTTACAAAAAAAGTATATTGAAATTAGATTATTAAAAATGGAAATGTTAAAAGTATCTAGCGTTAAGGAATACTGAATACTGGGGCCAAAAAATCTATGAGGGATAAGAAGGGCTACATCTTAGTGAAATCCACCCCCTTTTTTAAATTACTCAAAGCAAAATTCAATCCACCTTTAGATGTTACAGTGTTCAGGATCCTGGGAATTTGCACAAATATTCATGGGAGAGTGAAGGCTGCCAGTTACCATTACCTGTGATCTTTGTCTAAAAAGAGTCATTTTTTGTATTCATATTTCCCTAAGCAACAACTTAGATGAGGCAAACTGGATTTTCGGAAAGCAGAAAATTCTACAATTGGTGCTTTATCAATCACCAAAATGTTGCATTATTAATGATGACAAGAATTATTTAACCGATGATAAACCCATAGCATTTTTAGAGAGAGAAATTGCGGCACCTCACTACCAAAAGAGTGAAGACAAATTTGAGAGATTCTACTGCCAGATTCAAAATTTCTAATTTCCATAATTGGATGGGATTCAACTGCCTTTCTTGTTTCTTTAGCTTCAACACTCCAGACCAGATCCTGTATTGTATTTTAGCTGTGTTTGGCACAGCTCAGAAGTGGAGAAAAAGGTAGCATTAAGTCACATTCACATTCCCCCAATTCTGAGGCTAGCTGACAGCATAAATCATAGTAGCCCTAAAGTCACTTATTTAGGTGCTTAAATATGGATCTCTGAGCCTTACCTTTAGACACTCATTTTTCAAAATCTTGGTCTAAATTTCTATGATTGTTCAATTATAACTTGTTACATATTTTTTTAACCTGGATTAGCCTGTAGAAAATGGAAGCATGGTCTAAACAATACACCTTGTAAAATTTGTTTAGATATTGTGTACGGTATTATATTCTGTGATTGTTGAGGAGCAGGCCATAACATCTTTACCATGTTTTATGTTCTACATATAAGTGAACACATGCCAGAATTTGAGCGCAGTTTCAAGTCCACATTTCTTAAAGTGCAAAACTGTCAGCTAAATGACCATTTATGTATAAATGGACTGCAAAGTAGTATCAGCACACTACAATAAAGAAATCACTGTTTAATCTTTACATTTAGGCTATACAGTGCATTATACGTGGTGCTAAAAACACCCCAATTGCAATCAGGGTCCCATTATGTTAGGTACAATGCAAACATCTAGATAAAAGACAGTCCCTTCCCCACAAGCTTATAATCTTTCAAGATAGACAAAGGGTTGGAAGGAATCAGGCACAGCAAAGTGAAGTGACTTGGCCAAGATCACACAGCAAATTCCACGGCCAGTAGGAATTCCTTTTGTCTCTGAACAAGTTCACCACTGGCATAGGATCAGTAATTCCACTGAATTTAATGGAATAACTGTAACTGAAATGGACGCCTGTTTATTCCAACAAGGGTAAAGAAAGAACACTGAAAACTGTTAAAGCTCAGAAACCTATATGGTTGGATAGTTAAAATTCATTTTACCAATACTGGTCCAGGCACCCAGAGATGAAAATAATAAATGACTCTTTGCAAGGAGGAGTGATTTCAGCAGTTTTGTGCCTGGTGCAGATCAGTGCATTCCATAGCAGCAAGCCATATCTATTTTGAGATGGAACTTGAGTGCTAAGATGCTCAGGAAAGTCACAAAGAAACAGAATGAGCTTAACAATTACCTTCTCTTTGTTTTAAGCATAAAAACCTGATTACATATTTGGGTTCACACTTATGTTTAATTTAATGGAATGCACACGTTCTGGATTGTTCTGCTGTGATACAAAAGTACTACAAAGTACTAGCTCTTCTTGTAGATGAATTATGCTTGTTTGGTTTGCTCTTGCTGGTTCCTTTCCACTGGGTTCAATTATTTTAAACACTGAAATTAAGAGTTCTGTATTACCATTTTTCTGCTCATGTATTACTTTCATGATGCGTAGCTCCCTGAAACTTGGTACTATAAGGCATTCTTCCACTCCTAACAAAGGAAATTATACAGCTTTATTGTTTAAAAAAGAAAGGAATTTCTGTATGGATTCTCGGCATATACTTCTACTTAGTTTTTGTGTGACATTCCTGGTCAATATGACTGTATGTTTACAAATAGTTTTCTGGAGGGTGCCCAACTGTAAGTCACTTCTGGCCCCTTTAAGGTATCAGCTGTGACACCCAAAGCTGACATCTAAAATCACTATTCACTTGTACAATATTAACGCAATAGTGAGAGCTCAAAACTTGAATCTAACAGTTTCAAACCCAGCACTGTGGAAGACAGCATGCTGCCTTCTTAAAGCATATAACAAACAAATCTGTTTTTAAAAAAGATCTCTTACTTTCACTTCACTGAAATACCCTAAAAAGCCATTTACTCCCCACCCACCAGGAAGTCTTGTGAAGAAAAATTCATGAATGTTCCTGCCGAGAGGAAAGGATATACTGGTTCACCAATTCTCTCACTTTAGCCATCTCTAGAGCTTTGTTTAACTGTCACCATCCTTTCCATCAAAAACAAGAAAACAAGATTCTCTTCAAACCTCATGTAGCTAATCTTCACTTATCTAGAGTGGCTCCTTTTGAGCATCTTGAAGCACTCTTCCCATGGGACTGAGTACACTGCCAACAAAGGAATCAAGAATCCAGAACTGGTCTTGAACAAAGAATACCCGTTGTTGTTTTTTTAAGACGTCCTTTGGTGGTACAGCAGTACTAAGTTTCACAGCTCTGAGACACTATAGTTTAGGACAGAACTGTCTTCCTCTCCAGGGTGGTAGAAACATAGAACCTAATATAGACAATATATTTGTGCTGAAGAGTGGTGCAAGCTGCCTCAAACTACAACTTCCCTCAACAAACTGAAGTAATAGAACTTGAGAGACTGGTTCCCTTTTTTATGAGAAGGACTGGGGGAGTGAAGGGCAAGCCAAAAGTCACAGTGAAAAGATACAAGATTTGGAACAACAAAAATGAACCAAAACCATCCCACTCACCTGACTGAATAAAGTGCAAGCAGAGCACTTCTAAAGGATAACTCATGGTAGGATACAAAACCATCATATCATCACAGGCCTTCTTCAGCCTAGCAGTCTCATGAGGAAACTTGTAAGGAGAAAAAAAAAGTCAAAGCAATTTATTGAGCTATTCGTGCAGTATTATTAGATGTTATTTGTGTTATTGAAGAGACTATAAATTAAACTGTTCTTACTTTTGACAAACACAGAATGAAGTTTTTATAAAGCTTTTCGTGATCTTCACCGGGAACCGTGTCTGCAGAGTTCACTGCATGTTCAAATGCAGTCAAAAGCTGAAGTAAGAAATTGGTTAAGTACAATAGTGTGAATTAGCAAGAAAAGCAACAAACGGTTAACTTATGAAATTTGGTCACCAATAGGGTGTAGTATACCATGAACATGATTATAATATGTTTATTTGGCCCCACTGTGCCCATGTAGTCCTTCATAGAACTTCTGTTGTGCAAAGAGCAAAATACATAACAGGCTGGTTCTTCATACTCAAGTATTATTCATATAGTGTTCAAATCCTGGTAGTAAATCTGCTACTAGTTGAAGGAAGTAAACAATCTAATCCATGCAGTGGCATAAGATATGTACAAAAAGAGCACATGTGAAGCACTATCCATTATGACAGCTATGAGCTTAAATAACTTATTAAATATTGGTATGCAAGTTTTCATTTTGATGCTCCTGTCTTGTGTGCCTTTAAGATAAAACCTTAACACTGCCAAAATGAATCTGAGCTTTTAAAAGTAATGCTTCACAAAAGATTTTTTTTAAAAAAACAGCAGTTATGTATGACACTACATTCTTTTGCACAGGGGCTTTTCAAAAGCGTATTATTTCATCACCAGAAAATTCACCAAATTTCATTTCTATTACCAATATTCTGGGGGGGACAGCGTGCAATATTTTCAAAAGGGTCTATGGCCCAGGTCCACAACATTATTTAGGCTCCCAACTTCCACTGATTTCAGTGGAAGTTGGAAGGCTAAATACCTTTGTGGAGCAGAGCATAAGTGATTTAGGAACCTAAGGGCAAAATTTCAGAAGCCTAAATCCCACTGAAAGTCAGTGGGTCTTGGGCTCTTTATGTCACTTAAGCACTTTTTAAAATTTACCCAAAATCTAGTTGTCCATATCCATTAACGTGGGCAATGGCTATTTTGCTTCAGTCTTCACTAAAAAGATTAATTGTAACCAGATGCTTAGCACAATTAATATTAACAACAAAGGGGAAGGAACACAAGCCAGAATAGAGAAAGAATGGATTAAAGAATATTTAGTTAAGTTAGATGTATTCAAATTGGCATGGTCCGATGAAATTCACCCAAAGGTACTCAAGGAACTAGCTGAAGGAATCTTGGAACCATTAGCGATAATCTTTGAGAATTCATGGAGGACGAGTGAGATCCCACAGGATCGGAGAAGGGCAAACATAGTACCTATCTTTAAAAAGGGGAACAAAAAGGACTAGGGAATTATAGACTAGTTAGCCTAACTTCGATACCTCAAAAGATACTGGAACAAATTACTAAACAATCAATTTATAAGCACTTACAGGTCAATAGGATGATAAGTAATAGGAACATGGATTTGTCAAGAACAAATCATGCCAAACCAACCTAATTTCCTTCTTTGACTGGGTTACTCTGACCTAGTGGGTGGGTGGAAGTAGTAGACATGACATATCTTGATTTTTTCTGACACAATCCCTGTGACATTCTCATAGGCAAACTAGGGAAATATGGTGTAGTTAAAGTAACTATAACTGTTTGAAAAAACATACTCAAAGGGTAGTTATCAATGGTATAGCTAATGAGGTTCCACAAGGCTCAGTCCTGGATCCAGAACCATTATTCATTTTCATTAATGACTTAGATTAGAGGTTCTCAAACTGTGGTCTGTTGACCACCAGTGGTCCGCGAGCTCCATTCAGGTGGTCCGTGGATATTTCCCTCTAGGGTGGCCTGGGCAGCCGCACACAACAGAATGAAGGGACAACCACCTAATTAGTGGAGCCACTAATTAGGTGCTTGGACCCTGGAGAAGATGGACATGTAAGGTGAGGTAGTGGCCTTGGGGGCAATAAGGGGCAGGTGGGAGGGGGCAGTGGAGTGAGAAGAAGGGATGGGGGGAATTTGGGACGTGCCGAGCTGCAGCAGCTAGAGAAAGAGGCGACTTTCCCCAGCTCCAGAGCTGAGGCTGCCAGGGAGAGATGGCCCTCCTTCCCAGCCTCAGCTCTGTAGCTGCTGTGGTGGGGGAGAGAGGGCACATCCATTGCATTAGAAAGTTAAGACTACTGATATTAAAATATGAAGTGTGCTTTTATTTATAGAACAAATAACGTTAATTATTAAGGGTTTTTTTTAATATAGTGCTTTTATTCAAAGCGCTGTAGAATAGTTAGCTAGTGGTACAAACAACATTTGGAAAGCTCATCTAGTAGTCCGCCGAGACCCTCAGCAATTTTCAAGTGGTCCGCAAAAAAAAAAAATTAAGAACCATTGACTTAGGTGATGGAGTGGATAGTATGCTTATAAAATTTGCATATGCCATCAAGATGGGAGGGGTTGCAAGCACTTTGGAGGACAGAATTAGAATTCAAAATTAGCTTGATAAATTGGAGAATTATTCTGAAATCAACGAGATGAAATTCAATTAAGACAACAGCAAAGTACACTTCAGAAGAAAAAAATCAAATGCACAAACACAAAATGGTGAATAACTGGCTAGCCAGTAATATTGCTGAAAAGAATTTGGGCATTATAGTGGATCACAAATTGAATATGAGTCAACAATGCGATGCAATTGCAAAAAAGGCTAATATTCTGGGATGATTTAACAAGAGTGTCATAAGAAAGACGCAGGAGGTAACTGTGCCACTCTACTTGGCACTGGTGAAGCATCAGTGGAAGTACTGTGTCCAGTTTTGGGAGCTACACTTTAAGAAAGGCGTGGACAAATTGGAGGGAGTCCAAAGGAGAGCAATAAAAATGATAAAAGGT
The DNA here is from genome assembly GCF_025201925.1 of Gopherus flavomarginatus. Lineage (NCBI taxonomy): Eukaryota > Metazoa > Chordata > Testudines > Testudinidae > Gopherus > Gopherus flavomarginatus. Next base: position 61,905,419 of record NC_066619.1, read on the forward strand.
TAAGAAAACTTCGCCTTTGAGGAAAGGTTAAAAAAACAGGTATGTTTAGTCTTGAGAAAAGATGACTGAGGAGGGACCTGATAACAGTCTTCAAATATGTTAAAGGCTGTTATAAAAAGGACAGTGATCAATTGTTCTGAACGTTCACTGAAGGTAGGACAAGTAGTAATCAGATTAATTTGTAGCAAGGGAGTCTGAGGTTAGATATTAGGGAAAACTTTCTAACGATAAGAGTAGTTAAGCACTGGAATTGGGAGATTGTGGAACAACATCATTGGAGATTTTTAAGAACAGGTTAGACAAATACCTGTCAGGGATGCTCTAGATATACTTGGTCTTCACCCACACATCATGCTGAGGTGACTAGCTGGCCTCTCAAGCCCTACATTTCTATGATTTGAGTAGGAGGGAGAAACATTACCAACTGCTGTGTCTCATTATCTTGATTCTGTGTACTGTCTGGCAGTAATTGGATCAGCCTCTTCCATAGCTGGTGGAGCTCAGCATTATCTGCACCTTCCTCCTGTTTTATCTTTATCAGTTTATGCCATGTGTGAGCCACCTGTCAACAGGAAAGAGAAATGAATCATTCTGTAACTCATTTAAAAATCTGACACCCAGTGTGATCGCTCCAATTTATTTCAACCCCTTGCCAATATGATTTACAATTTCCTAACTCAAGTGGTCAGAAAATAGCATTAACACTTAGCAAGACTGCCAGGAGGATAGGGCTAATGAGTGAGTGTTGGACAAATTACTTCACCATGCTGTTTAGAACAGTCAACAGAACTAGTAGTATTTAAGCAGTTTAGTACTACGGATGTAGCTGATGGTCTGTAATTGCTCATTTAACCTTGTATAACAGAATACTGCCGTAAAGAAATCCTTCAAGTTTTCTTGAAAAACTCGATAATAATAGAGGAATCTGCATTATAATAGGTCTGATAGACGCAAGCTATCCTACATGTACTATGTAAAGTAAAGAATTTGATGACGTATATGACAAAAGTATGGCCAAAACCATACTTCTGATGACCCATTTAAAAAAGAAAATAGCATCCCAAGCACTATTCTTTTCCAGCAGTGAAGTGACTCAGCATTATATTTGACTAGAGAATGGAATACCTATTAAAATTTGAGACTGTTAACAAAAATGAAACAAAGAAAGTATCAAATACCACAGTGTGGCTCCCTTTCTCTCTAGTGGCTGGCCCACATAGAGGAAGCTGAATTTATGAGTTTGATGCTAGCTTTGAGATACCAGAGCTGGATTTTCTGGCTCACACAGCAAAGGCTCATGCTTTTAGAATCTGAGATCCAAGGTTCAATCCTTCCTAAAACTGAACAAAACAGGTTTTATATTTTACATCTAGGGTTTGAAAGGTTTGTCTGCCTTGCTTCCATTGAAAACAAAATTTCCCTTAACATATTCAGGCTGTCCAGAGACTATAAAAAATAAATCATCATCCTTGGCAAAGAATTTTTGCTATGAAACTAATATTAAAGTTCTCAAAACTTCAAGGAATCGGAATACTCCTCAAAGACTGGAGTAGATGAAAAAGTACTGTAGAAAAATAATATGTGATCATTTAATTACAAACTGTATTATGATGCATACACACACAAGGGCAGAATTAAGGTTGCACAGGCATCCTTTGAGCTGGCATTTCCTAACTTCTGAGTCCCTAAGTTAAAAAAAAAAAAATGTGGAAAAATATTCAAATACTTGACAGCAACCAGAAACTAACATTTTAATGCAATTTGTTTATATGACACAACGTATCAACAGGTGAATTTCAGAACGTTGTATTGAAGAAAATGATTGCAACTTCATTTTAATAAAAGGTAAACTAACCATTTTTAGGATTGCTTTTTATGTTAAGACATGTCAATTCAATAGATTGCCTCTAAATTTAGTGGTAAGTGCTGGTAGGAGAACACAGGTGTATAATTAAGAGAGATGAGTTCTTACTACAAAAAACACATATGAATAATTTGCATAGGAAAAGGAGACACAGTAAATCAGTAACTGACCTCTAGGTATTTTTTTTCTTGGTGATACAGTTCCACAAGTTTCCCACATACTTCACACCACTTCTGCTTGTCAGTACTAGAAGATGATGGGGGAAAAAACCACAAAAAAGTCATGTCTGTTTTCTAACAAATATGGAGAAATGTATTCTTCAAGAGACACTGCCAACTTGAAATCTAGTCTTTTTTCTTTTTTAAATGAGAGCATTAGAAGTTGCTGCAGATACTATATGTGCCTCCAAGTCCTAATGCAATGATTGTGAATTTTTTTAAAATGTTTTTCTCTTGCAGTTGCTGTGTGAAAAATCTACACAGACTGTATATAGTTAGTTTATCCTAAATGCTGTCAAATGCACCAAGTAAACAAACTGGAACAAAAGTATTTTTCACTTATCTTTCAATTATAGTTATCCTAGATGTTACTTGTAACAGAAGTAATTAAAAATGTTTAAAAAGATGTGTGATTTATAAGTTGACAGTGTCCATCAGACAAAACCAAAATCAAAATCACAAAAACAAAGCAATAAGAACACTCCAATCAGTTGTGGAAACTGGTGACATACAACCAGAGCTAGCTTTGTTTAGAACTGTAAACTGTAACAGGAAATGAAATTCCCTGTGACCATAAAAACTGTGAGTACATGTGTCATAAACAGAGTGTTAAGGGTTAATGTCTCTTATACCTGTAAAGGGTTACAAGCAGGAAACTGGACACCTGACCAGAAGACCAATCAGAAGACAAGATACTTTAAATTCGGGTGGAGGGAAGTTTGGGTGTGAGTTCTTTGTTCTTCTCTCGGAGGGTCTGAGAGAGACCAGACATTACTACAGGCTCTCTAAGTTTCTTTTCAAATAGAAGGTAAAAACCAGGCGGTTTAGGCTTTTTAATTGTTTTACTCTACTTGCAATTGGGGATCTGGTTGGTTAACTTTTATATGTGTAGTTGCTGGGAATATTTTGATTTGTATTGGTACTGGGGGGAAAGTCTCTTTCTGGTATCTGTAAGCTATAAGACCCTGTAATATTTACATCTTGAAGTTAGAGAGATAATTCTTTACTTTTTCTTTCTTTTATTAAAAGATTTCTTTTTAGAGAACCTGATTGATTTTTTTTTCTTGTTTCCCTTGTTTTATCCCAGGGGATTGGAATAACTCACCAGGACTGGTGGGGGAGACGGGAAGAGGGAGAGAGAGAATCTGTTTTCCTTGAATCTGTTTGCCTCTTTGTGAGAGGGAAGGGAGATGCTTCTCTGTATGGGGATTTAAGAGGTTGGATCAGTATCTCTCAGAATAGCCCAGGGAGGGAAATTCTGGGAGGGGGAGAGGTGGGGGAATGGCTTATTTCTCCTTGTTTTAAGAACCCAAGGGATCTGGGTTCTTGGGGTCCCCAGGGAAGGTTTTGGGGTGACCAGAGGGTATCAGGCCCTGGAAAATTCCTGATTGGTGGCAGCATATCTGATCTAAGCTGGTAATTAAACTTAGGGAAACTCATGCTAGTACCCATATTTTGGACGCTAAGGTCCAGAACTGGGAAAGAATGCTATGACAACATGTACTGGTGATATTAATGCTAACCATCAACATCAACTGAGAGTTACAAGATTTATAAAGTTCAACCATCTATGCAACATATTAAGACAAATGATACAGTCATGACACCAGGATACTTAATGTCAATAGTTTAGATAATATATATTACAAAAGATTTCTTCTTATAAAATGATCATAGGAAAGTGATAATTTATCTCTATCCCAACTTCACATTATAGAAAACCAGTAGGATTGACAAAACCTTACCTCTAATACAACATGAGTATTAGAATTAGTTACTATATGCAGAATATCACATGTATCAGTGACGACATTAAAACTGGACTTTTTCCAGTGCAATTGAAATTTAAACATGTTGCAGTGTCATAATTTAATCTAAAATATTCTTTACCTTTCATAGAGTTCCAAGAGCTTTTGGTAAACATTGAACAAGTTTTCTTTGACATCTGCTTGGTTAGATTTCTCATACAAATTTGCTAATCCCTAAACAAAAGTAAAATATATGTTAGATTTCACATCTGCTATTTCCAAGGTCATTTTAAGGCACGCAGCCCAGCTGTTCCCATAAGGAATCCGATGCTTTCAGTGGGGCTCTGCACAGGTACCGGGATCTGTCTGCTCAAATCTCAATGCAGAATCAGAATATAATGTTATGCTGAGAGGTACTGGTGACTGCTTAGATCAGAAACTTCTTTGAGAGTGGGTGTGAATACATTCTTCAATTAACAAAACTGTCAGGAATTTTACTCACAAGGCCTCCATCCAAGTCAAAAACGGTTTGCAACCCTGCCCAAGTGTTTTCAGACTGTCAGGGCACAGATGCTCAGTAGTGTGTTTTGTGACAGGTGGGGAATGCAGAACACACAGAGCAGAGAGAGTCAGTCTGAAAAAGCAGCTGAAAGCAGTGTCTGCCCCTGGAAGAAGCCTGCAGAGAGGTTTTTGGATGGAGTGCAGGCTGAGAAGAGTGCACTTGGTGCTGTGAGCAAAAGAACTGCTTTCTGCTATATGATTCCTTCCATGTTCAGAGATACTTTCTTTATAAATAAACAAACCAGCACCAGAGAAATACCTGACTATCACCAATTTTTCCTCCTAACTGGAACATCCCTTGGACTCTGAACTTTGACTAGCTGCTTGGGTCAAAAAGGGGCAACAAAAACATGGGAGTATTTCTTCACACAATGCACAGTCTACCTGTGGAACTCGTTGACGGGGATGCTGTGAAGGCCAAAAATATAACTGGGTTCAGAAAGGTTCCTGGTGGATAGCTCCATCAATAGCTATTAGCCAAGATAGTCAGGGATACAACCCCATGCTCTGGGTGCCCCCAAACAACTGACTGCCAGAAGCTGAGTCTGGACAACATGGGATGGATCACTCAATAATTACTGTATTCTGTTCATACCCTCTGAAGCATTTGGTACTAGCCACTGTCGCAAGACAGGTTACTGGGCTAGACAGACTATTTTCTGACCCAGTATGGCCATTCCTATGTTCTTAAATATCATTTACATTATAATAAAAGGTCACTGTATTTTCTTAAAATTATTTCTGAGATTAGTGAAGTGGAACACAGACTACCCGAACACTGTTAAATATAATCTTCTTTTAACACCACCAACAGACAACAATAAAGCATCTTAAATTGTGCAAGACTACAGAAAAAATTTTTGTCTCAATAAATTACTGTTTTGTACCAGCTCTTAAAAGACAGAGCCTGACTTGCTGATGAGGATTCAATGAAGGTAATGTCAATATATGTCCAATTGTTGCATTTAAAAAAATTAAAATTACTGATATTAAAAAAACCTCTTTATTAAGTTACAATGCACTAAATATTCCCTTTTACCAGACAGATTAATCGACGACCTAGCCTTCAGCCATATGCTTCACGGTGTGCCCAAAGGCCACAGGCATCTAATATAACAGCACATGTTGTAGATTATCACTTAGACACCATATGCTGCACAACCATCTTAAAGAGCATCTATTATTGTTGCCTAGGACCATGAAAACAACAACATAGTCCAATTTGCACAACTCTGTATCAGAGGCTGGGGAAAAATTTATTGTGCAAAATGCTCTCTCTCATAGGACAGAAACACCCCATTAAATTTACTGGGTCATGAGCAAGGGAACTAAGAAAGCACCTAAGGGAGATAAGCACACTTTTTCTGTTTATTTTTGTTTTCCAAGGGAATGAAACATTTATCCATTAGAAGACCTTTAACAATTTAAATATAATGAATCCAAAAGTTGCCCTCTTTTACACACATACAACTCCCGTTGGTTTTAACATTGTACATACCAGGAGTCAGAGCCACAGCTGGTATAATTTGTTATATGACAAATTATACAACTTGAGGACCTGTCCTAAGAGTCAAATGTTGATTGGATCTTGTTCCTATACTTTACGAACACAGTAGTTCATTTAATAGGAAGGGTAAAGTTGAACTAGAGTCGAAAACATACCTGCCATGCCAGTAGCTGGCCTGGGTCAAGTTCAGCAGCCTTTTTGTATGCACTTTGGGCCTGATCGGGCTGCTCTAACTCTGTAGCTGCCAGGCCAATAAACACCCAGGCATTGTAGTTATTTTTCTCTTGTTTCAGCACTGCCTAAAAATATAAGAGTTCAAATGAAGCTACTGTACTAAATGTGTCTTACAGACTCAACTACCGAGTTTGACTAATCAGTCTTCTTACTTTCTAGAAAAATTTCCTGAACATACTAGTCTGGTAAACAGTGAATTTTATTTATTAGGTATCTATTTAACAAGATGTTACTTTCTGCACTGTGATAATACAAGTTAGAGCATTAATAAAAGGTTAATTTCTAACTGGTAGCTTTCTCTAGCAAGAAAAAACTGCATATTAACGGTCCTAGTGAGACAGGTATCACTAACTGGGGTCACTGAAGGATTCCTCTAAAGTCTATAGTTAAAGATAGACTTTTGTCACAGTCGTCTGAGAATGAATACAGTAACTCCTCGCTTAATGTTGTAGCTATGTTCCTGAAAAATGTGACTAAGTAAAACGATGTTAAGCAAATCCAATTTCCCCATAAGAATTAATGTAAAGGGGGGGAAGGTTAGGTAAATCTTTTTCACCAGACAAAAGACATTTATACATATACAGTGTAAGATTTAAACAATTTTAAACAATTTAATACTGTACTCAGCAATGATGATTGTGAAGCTTGTTTGAGGTGGTGGCATCAGAGGGTGGAAGAGCGTGGATCGTCTGGCTGCTCCTTTTGCTGAACATTCATAACTCAAAAAAACACATCTAGAGATAGTTGTTTTGCTTTCCTTTTTTTTCTTGGTAAATTTCTTTATGCCAGTTTGGTGACGTTTGACTCAAGGTTGTGACTAGGTAAGTAAATATCCTCTGGTCCCAAAGCACTGGTGAGGGTGTGGGCCAACAATATCCACACTCCTAGGCCTGCAGAGTCCTCCTTGTGCAAGCTCTGCAAGTTTGGGCTTGACCTGGGAACCAGGCAGAGCAGGCAAGTGGCAGCACAAAGGAAGGGACACTGTGTTGGGGGACCAGTCGTCTCCTAAGGGAACCAATCTGTCAGGTTGCATGGTATGCTCAGGACACACAATGCAGAGGCACTGGGTCTCTAGATCTCTGCAGAGCTGGAGATAGTTATGGGCTTCTGGGGCCACAGGCACTGACTTTTAAAACTGCTGGGGGGTGCTCAACCCCTGACTCTGCCCCAGGCCCCGCCTCCACTCCACCCCTTCCTCCAAGGACCCACCCTGCCTCATCCTGACCCAGTTCCACCCCCACCTCACTTCTTCCCGCCCAGTTCCACTCCCTCCCACAAGCGTGCCATGTCCTTCCTCCTCCCTCCCAGCCTTCCTGCACGCTGTGAAACAGCTGATTGCGGCAGACGGGCGGGGGTGTGTGTGTTATGGGGGGAGCTAACCCATAGGGCCCGCAGATGGGCGGGAGGCACGGGGGGGCATGTTATAACAGAACATTGTGCAACTTTAAACGAGCATGTTCTCTAATAGAGCAGCAACATAACGAGACGACGTTAACTGGGACGACTTTAAGTGAGGAGTTACTGTACTCTCCGCTTCGCATTTAAGCACATGCAACAGAAAACTGATCTCCTTTTCTGGACAAGCTAACATGGGCAACTAATGAAATCAACACCACACAAAAAAACAGTACCATATAGCAATAAGATCCAGTGTGTGAATTGAAAGGGTGGCATTTGTCTGACTCTCTGAACTTCATCTTCATTGAAGAAAGGAAGAAGGACCCATCCACAAGGATTTTAGCGATTACTCCACCGCAAATCATTCACTATAGTACACATCTTGGCAGTGTAATTACTTAGTACGTACATTACTGCAGAAATTATAGAGTACAATTCCAGTGGACAGAAAACAGTAGGGCTTTTTTCATCTACGTACAATTAATTTTTCTACAAGTAGAAGAATTAATTACCTTGCAATGTTTTAAGGCTTCTTTGTATTCTTTATTTCTTATTGCATCTCTGGCACTTTTCAATGCAGCCTTCACCTCCTTATTTGACATTATTACTGCTAAAGTCAAAACCACAGAAAATCAGTTTTCAAGAAAAGACATTTATATCAAATACTGTTCAAAGCATTCAACTTATACTGCGTTATCATACACAGAGAAAACATTTTAGCAAATATTAACAGTATGTTCGCTGCTGTACAAGTATGACAAAATCCCTGCCCCAAATAGCTATCAATCCAGTATTGACAAAAAAGCAGTGCACACACAAATAAAAATATATGCGACAGTATACCTCTAAATCCCAATCCCAAGCACATGAATCATTTTTAGTATGTGAACAGTCCCACTGAAATTATTGGGACCAATCATGTACTCACATCGATACACATCCTTAAATGCTATGCTGGACCTGAGCCATCACCTTGAAATACTAAGAGCTATTTCTCACCCCAGAGTAGAATTTTTCTTGACAGTTAAAGCACATTAAATAGGGAGTTTCAGTAATATGGATGTTTACGTGTTTCTCTGTCATTCACATTTTAAAGATTTTCCCAATATTTTTTGGCCATACCATTCTATCAACATCATCGAGTAACTTCAAATTCCACTTCCTAAGTAGCCCCTAATGAGGGAAAGAGCACTTCATAAGTTTGGAAGGGATGTGTGCAGGAATGAAGGAAATATTCAAGTTTGTTTTAGTAAAAAAAAATGGAAACAAACAGTAAAGTTAACATTTTGAAGTTATACATAGTATCATTTAAAGCACATACATCACTCTGATGAACATATTATTTACACTCACTCTAACACATGCTTTAGAAAGTGTACATGGTTCGGATGCAATTATCATCATCACCAGGATGAGGAATGTGGCAGGAAGGGGATACCACTGTGCAAAAGGATCTAGATCTGTATGAGTAGAAAAAGAAACACTATACTGGGGAGCAAGGGTCCACTATGAAAAACTGAATAGAAGTTATATATTACTGTTATTATTATTTATGTGTATTACAGTAGCACCTGTAACTGTAGCACAGTCACAGACCAGTGAGAGAGGAAAGACAATGACTCTACAGTCTGGTGATTAGGTTACTCCCTGGGATATGGGTGAACTAAGTTCAAGGCCCTGCTGCTGAGCAGAGATTTTAAAACAGATCTCCCACATCCCAGGTCAGTATCCTGATCACCAGGCTACTGACTATAATATGGTAGGGGGGAGTCTCCATTTTTTCATGAAAAAGGGCTGACCTGGCTTAGGTGTCTAACTTCGAGTGCACCCCAGTTCAGATCTGTGATGCTAAAGTAGGGATAGGCTTTCTATCTCTGGCCTTGAGCCAGGCACCTAACTCACTCTGAGAGATGAGGGTTAGCCCCCAGGCTTTTCCTTGGCATTTCCTACGGCCAGGTTGGACAGCTCCCTGCTCAGCATACTGGTTTTTGTAAATCCCTTTCTTTGGAGCCTCAACCCACTCCATGCATTGTATAGGTAGTCTGGGCACCTAACTCAGGGCTAAGGATCCCACTGGGCAGCAGGGTGCCTAAATATCAGGTGTTGCAACACTGAGTATAAGCGTATGTATGTCTACACTGCGGGGTGGGGCGGGGGCGCGGACACTCCTATGGCAGCAAGTCTCAGAACCCGATGTACAGATTCTGGCTCGCAGGGCCCATGCTACGGCGGTAAAACTAGCAGTGCGAATACATCCCTGCTTGGGCTGTGGAAGCCGGTAAGCAGGGTGGGTCTCCGAGCTGAAGCAGGAACATCTGCACTGCTATTTTCAGCACTCTGGCGTCAGCCCAGCCCAGCCCGGCTGTAGCTCTGGGCTCTGGCCATGCGACTATAGGAGTTTGGGCAGCGTTCACACTACTCTCGTCCCTTTGTGGATCTACCTCTAGCGCCGCCGCTGTTCTCCGGCCTATTTCGCCTTCCCTGCTCACAGCTGGGACCTTTCTTTTCCTCTGCCACGGCAGCCAGCGGAACTGCCTTGATACTCCACAGGGCATCACCTGCAGCTGCCGCCCACGGGGGCCCCAGGCCTCCTACTCGGCAACGCGCACCAGCCCCCTCCCCGGGCACAGGGTCCCCCTCCACCCACGGACCCCGAGCACCCCGGCTTAGCTGGGGAGCTCTGGGCCCACGCAAGCCTCGCAGAGCCGCCTAGCCGCCCACGGGGGAGCAGCAAAGGCACCGCCCCTGCGCCCGCTCCCCCCTACCACTGAGCGCTTCACCTGCCTCTGCCTCCGCCTCCTGCCTCAATTATCAGCCACCAACTCTCCGCACCCCGACCTCCCCGGCTCGGCCGCGCAGGCGCGCTGACTCGGTTGCTGCCCTTCTCGCGTGAGGACCATTGACGCGACCCAGCACTCCGCCATCTTACCGTCCTCCAGCTCCTGTGGCATGATGGGAGTCGTAGTTCATCTCCTTATCTCCCTCGCCGCCTGATCTCCGAGGCATGATGGGAGTCGTAGTTCATCCCCCTACCACCCTCGCCGCCTGACCTCCGAGGCATGATGGGAGGTGTAGTTCGTCGTGGCCCGCTTCCGCGAGGCCTGATGGACGCTGTAGTTTGATCTGCTGCGGGGAGAGGGCGGGAGTGTCACGGGGTGTTGCTCTCAGGCCTCTGGCGTGTCTCCGGGCAGTGTCAAAGCGCAGGGGTGGGCTGGTTCTAGGCCCAGCCCTCCCTCAATGGCTGCAGCCTGGCAGTCGGGGAGCGCTGCTCGCCCTGCTGGTGTGTGAGGGACCGTGTGCCCGGGGACCTGGCTCTGGGCGCGGGGAGAGGATGAGGGGGCGGTGCAGAGAAGGGCCCCGGACGGTGGTGCTGGCGGCTCTGGTGCTGCTGCTGGTTTCCACCCGCTGGGAGGGTTCGAAGGCGCGTCCTGTGGCGTGGGGACACCTCGGCGCTGGCAGCAGCCAGAGGGCACGCAACGTGGTGATGGTGATGTGCGATGCCTTTGTAAGTATCCCACCAGAGCCTCCTGCTTCTCCAGGCCTCTGCTCACAGGGAAAGAGTCTGAGCACGTATAACGCATGTAGCACCAAACACTAACCCGGTGTTGTCAGCTTTTGTAGGGTCTGATGAGTTTGGGATGCCCTCTGCATTTCAGAGACACTTGTGTGATGTGACCCAAGGCAATGTGTGCCTCGGTGTCAAATCTTCTTTGTCTCATGCTGAAATGGCATTTCACAGACTCTGAAAATTACTTTGGGAGCTGTTAATGGGCCACAGTCAGGGCTTGAGAAACCACCTTGTCCTAGCAAGGGACACAATCTCAGTAAAGAGGATAGATTATACCCCTGAGAGCTGTCCACTGCATCATCACTTCTGCTTGGGACCATAAAGACAGGATTGCAATTAACTCAGTGGTCCTCAACCTTTTTGTCTGATGGATGAAGGACTGTGGAGGCGGTGGAACATCTGCTGAAATGCCGCTGAATTTCTGCGGCATTTCGGTGGCTATGCCTCTGGATGTCAGTTGTCGGTGGCAAGTGGCGTCATCGAGAGGCAATGCTGCAGAAATTCGGGGGTGACGGCTCTCGATGATGCTGCTTGTTCGTGTTGAGGACCCTTGAATTAACTGAAAGACGCTGTATTTTTTAGTTTAAAGAGTCAGATTTTTTTCTCAAGATAACTCTTTTTGAAAGAAACCTATTTTTATCAGTTACTTACAAATAATCAAATTACATGTAACTATTTCTGTTGTGAGTTATGGTAAACCTGGTCATGATGTAACAGTAGCAATGAACACTGCAAAACTGATATGTAAAAACAATTTATTCGACCTATGTTGAAAAGAGAACACTCCTACAAATAAGAAACCTGTCTGTTACAGCTATCCCCCTGCTCCATTTTGTTTCTTACAGCTGTCCCCATACTCCATTTTGTTTTGTTCTCCTCCTGTGGCCACCTCTACCTGGCTGTTAAGTTGTTTACCAGGGCCACTGCCCTTCTCAAAGGGAGGGCCCCTTAAATTGTTTACCAAGAGCCATTGCCCTTCTCAAAGGGATGGCCACTTGTGCTGCGTGCTAAGTGTGACCACTGCCCTGTTCAAAGGGTTGGTCCTGTTATCACTTTGTTAAACTTGGGCTTTGTGTAGGGTGGGCAATGTCCAGAGCTGCAAGACCTAATGTGTTTTTAAGGTCCTGGGCATGAGTCATAGGCCTCATGTGCTTTTGAGTCCTCAGGTGTGAACTCACACCTATTGTTCAGGACTCTGCCCAGGTATGTCTCTGTGCTCACCTGCAGTTTTTCCCTGTGTCTCCTCCCCTGTGACAGAGGGAGCCTATCAGGATTACTGGTGGGAAACTGCCTGAGTCTGCCTTTAAAAACAGGCATTTTTAAAACAAACATCGGAAAGGTTCCTGCATTGCTGCCTGGTCTGATCAGCCAGGGGTTCTGGGGAGTCGTTTCTCTGCTCTCCTTTTATTTTGAGTGTACCCCCGTTTTTTAACCTCTCCCCCCATGAAGAACGAATTGCTGCCTGAGAGATCTCCTGATTATCGAGACCGTACCGAGCCCTCCTTGCTTCTTCTGACGTTGTTGCTGCTTCTGCCTTTGCTGCTACCTTGGGGACTGGTAAGAATCCCTCTGTGAAACTTTCTATACTTTTATTTTATTATTTTAGCTGCTGGCTCTGTTTCCCGAGCACACAGACTCAAGCTAAACCTTGGTCCGTGTCTTAAAACATCTCTTAAACTCCACGGCGCTTTGCCGCTAAAAATAAGTTTGTGCCGCCACTAAGCTCTGCTCCTGTGGGCTTTGCTTTGGGGCTCACTGCTTTCAGCCATATCCACTGCTGCAGCCTGTCACGGAGTCCCCGGGCGATGCTCTGGAACTGCTCCCCACCAAGCCAGTCAGGGCTTTGGGGAGCTTCCTCTCCCTTGGAGCAGACTTGTTCAGGGCTAGAAGCTCACACGGCTTCACCTCCTGGGTCTCTCCTTGGAGCATTCAGCATCCTCTGCCCCTCCGTGCGCTCCCCACAGCGAGTCCACCGCAGCGGGGTCCTGGGGAAGCCACCGGGTTCTGCACCCCCACTTTGCAGTCAGACGTGACTCTCAGCCAGCCAGTAAAACAGAGGTTTATTCGATGACAGGAACAGGGTCTAAAACAGAGCTTGTAGATACAGCGAACCGGACCCCTCGGCTGGGTCCATTCTGGGGGGCAGTGAGCCAGACCCCCAGGTCTGCCCTCCACCCTTGACCCCAGCCAGCTCCAGACTAACCACCCCTTCCAGCCCCTCCTCTCTGCTCAGCCCCTTTTCCGGGCCAGGAGGTCACCTGATTCCTTTGTCTCCAACACCTTCAGCTGGCACCTTTGCAGAGGAGGGGCCCAGGCCATCAGTTGCTAGGAGACAGAGTGCCAGGCATTTAGGTGCACTGGCCCTTTGCTCTGCCAGATACTTAAGAACTGCCATGGGGACACTGAGGCACCAACACAGTATTCAGAGCAAACATTAAGAACATTCCCAGTTCGTCACACAGCCACCATCCCCTTGGCTTCCTTGCGGGGCTGCCTTGGGAGCTGTATCCTGGGCACATACTGCTCTGCCCTCTTTGACTTCCTCATAGCATAAGGTGCACCATAGGTTTTGCTTTTTAGTTTAATAAGTCATAGTTTGCTAAGATTGTAGCGCTTGTAAGTTTCACCTGCCTTGCTATAGTTGCTATTTTGTTGCTCCGTATAGTTGCTTGTTATAGTTTGCTTAGAATTGTGATATTTGTTGTTTTGCCTAGTCGTTGGTTAAGACAGATTTAAAAAAGCCATTGCCTGGTCGTATTCTGTACCTGTTTTGTTCCTTTGTATAAGCTGCTTGTCATTTTATATAAATTTGATTAAGTTAGACGATAGATAAGGCTTTTGCTGTTTGAATTCGTCTTCCCGCTGTCCCTATCTTTCCCTGAACTTTCCCGTGTCTGTTTTTCCCCCGCTCCAATCTTCCCCTCTGTGTACTTCCCCGTGTCTCCCTGTTGTAACCTCTTGCTGCTTCTCCCCCTGTGTAACTTCCCAAACCCTTTGCCGCTTCTCTCCTTTTTTTTTTTTTTTGGGTGTCCCTCTAGCCCTTCCTTACACCTCTCTGCTGCCTCTCCCTGTATCCCCTGTGTTCGTGCTCCCGCTTCTCCGCTGCCCCTCCCCTACCGAAAATCACCATCACACTGCTCCGTTTGTCTTCACCTCACTGCTCCGCAACTTCCCTGAAGTGCTCTCCGCTGCTGCAACCTGTTTCCTCCCTCAGCCGTCTCTCTCATTCTCCACGTGCCTTCCCATCGCTTGCACGTTCAGCCCCCTCCCCTCTTGCTGCTCCCAGACTCCCCTTAAGTGCACTCCAGCTGCTCTTGTCTCCCGTATGTCCAGCCCGCAGGCTCCTGAAGACTGCTGCTCTGGGCTTCACCCCACAGGGCTTCAGAGTCTCTCACTGCTTGCAGCTGCACTCTCCTCTCATCAGTTGCCACTGATCATTCACTCCCTTCCCCACTCCTGTTTCTTGACTCAGCCTTTAGGTACACTCTTGCAGATTATCTGCTATTACAACCTCACAAATTAAGTCATTAATTTTCATCTATGCTGTTACATTGCATAATTTCACTTATCACCCATATTGTATCATTGCACTGTGATTCACATTTTACTTGTGGTTATAACACCCCATTGGTCGCCTCCACTTTTCTGATATACTTTGTATTTGCATTGATGCCACTGTGTTACATTGTATATATAGCTATTAACCACTTAATACATTCTATCTGAGATTGTTGACCATTTCATATAGAAGTTACCATTTTACTTTACATTTCTTTTTGGTAGATTTTGCATTCCACACTGTATCTAGAGTTGTTCCTATATAAAGTTGAGTTGCTTATTGACTGTACTGTATCCCATTGTGCTGAACTCCACTTACTGCATCTCACTGTTAGAACTCCCTACACTGTTCAATAAGAACTCCCCCATCATTGTCTATTGTAAACACCCTATACACCCCATCCCATCGTATTTCATTGTTAAATTCCCACCACTTCCTTTTTCCTTTTAATAAAGAAATTAATTGGCACCCCACCTGTGTGGTAGTTGCTCCCCAAGATCCCATATACCTGCTGGCAGGGTCAAAACCGTAGGGAGCAATCAGAGATTCTTGGTTTGTGTAGCCTTTAGAAATTATAAGAAATTCAAGTATCATCCACCATGGGGAAATTTATAGAATGATTCCAACCAATTTAAACACAGATTCAGCTGAACTGGAGGGAATCATGGTATTGGGCCCAAGCCTGTTTCTATCACTGTGCTTTCATTAGGTTTAACTAACGTGGTGGTAAAAATACCAGAAGCTTATCTATACTTATATGTATACCAGTTCAGTTAAAGTGGTGATAAAGCTGGTGAAATTTTTTTGTAAATGTCCCCTGTATCCATAATGGCCATAGACATAGGCACTGACTCCATGGGTGCTCTGAGGCTTGAACACCAATGGAAAAAAAATAGTGGGTGCTCAGCACCAACAGGCAGGCCTGCTGATCAACTCCTCTACCTCACTCCCAGCGGTTCCCGCCACCATGATCAACTGTTCAGCAGCATGTGAGGGGTGCTGGGCTAGGGGAGGGGTAGTGGCAGGAAGAGTCAGGGGAGGGGAGGGGGGAGCGAGGCAAAGCAGTTGGGGTGGGGGCTTGGGGAAAGGAGTGGAGTGGGAGTGGGTCCTGGGGTGGAACAGGGATCAAGCACTCTCCGAGAACTGAGGAAGTTGGCTCCTATGGCCTCAGAAACTAGTGGTGAATGGAGGGGTGAAAGTCACTTCAGGGACTTACCAGTACACAGGGCGGCCACGGTCCTGAGCAAGGTGGGTGGGGTGGCTCAACTGAAAGGGGCGGGGCCTTGGGCAGAAGGGGCGAGGCTGTGGCCAGACTGAGTATCAACATATTTTACATTGTAACGGTTATGTCACTGTAACTCTTGCTTCTCTATACTGTATAACTCTGTACATGCTTTTTCTTGGGCCATCACTGAGTCAGATGCTAGAGAATGATCTGTATCCATTTTACACAGCTTATTCTTTTAACGATGAAATGTCAGTGAGTCTAGGGCCCTGGTTTTGCAAACGCTTGTGACTAACTATTCAAATGAGGCCAGGATCAAATCCTATATAAAAACTAAATCTTAGTGCATTGTGTGAAGCTAAGTGTACTGTTTGTATCTATTGTAGGAAGCCAGACAGAGTCTGAAGGAGATTTTAGGTAGAAATTCTGCAGTGAGGCAGAGCGAGAGCTTTAAGGATGATGATAATGGGTCCCTTTACCTAAAAAAATTCCTTGTGCAATGTTAGAAAAAAGAACTTTGCCTTGATTCCTTACCATCATCACATGACACACATCCATAGATGTAAATTACTATGGTTATGCTTGAATAGGAAAAAAGAGTGGATGTTCAATTTACCATGTTATTTCTCTGTTTATGAGATAGTATTTCACTGAGCAATTATTTTCACATAGTAGTTGAGAATTCAGGAAAACTATCCATTAAGAGCTACTGTGCACTGACTTACTATTTTTTGGTATGCTACACTGTTGCCCAGAAGCCCAAATAAGGATCAGGGCCTTATTGTGATTAATGCTGTACAAACATAAATACATGAGTAACCTCACTTTCATGAGTACAATGGGACTACTCTCATGCTTGAAGTTACATGGGTGTAAGTATTTGCAGGGCAGGGCCATATAGTGGAAGACAATCCTTTCACCAAAGAGCTTACAATATAATTTAGGACAAGGTGCATCAAAACACCCTGAGAGTAGAGTATATAAGCACAACAATTAAAGGAACAGGTGGATACCTACACTAGCTATGTGCACAGTTAGCGGGATTTAAGTCATTTGAAGTTTTTCTTTTGGGAAAGGAGGGAGGTTTGGTTTTAAGATATAAATAAACAAATATTATTGATAAAAGTTGTTAAAGAAATCGATAAAATGAAGGGCCATTTAAACATTTCAGGATACTGTTGTAGGCACCATTGCAAGTTGCAGTCAAAGTGAGAGAGCTGCAAGTGGGGCTGCTACTCCCCTCCCCACGCAGTGGATGAGCAGATGTGGGGAATGGGTTAGGGTTATGGCCATGCATGCATGCCGGCATACTGAAACACCTTCCAATGCACTGGCCTTACTGGTATAGACAAGGAAAGGCCTGTCTCTTGTTTCTTTATCATGATTTGTTTCAGAATTTCTGATTAACATGTCATTGATAGGTCATAAGAAGAGAGCCAACCTCTGCAATAATCAAACCATAAGCTATCAAGCACCATAACAATCAAGACCAAGACCTTAACTGAATATGTCAGTGGGAAGTATATCATTTTAGCATACAAAGCTTTAGACTATTATGCCCTTCTCACTCTGTTACTTAGTGGATTGGCCGTTCCATGTGGGATCAAATAGAGCTTCCTCATGGTCTTCACCTTCCTTCTTGGGTATAGTGAGCAAAATCGCTGTGGCCAAACTCAATAAATTTTACTAATCGAAGAGCAATGAAGATGCAAGACTGAGCATCATCTTGATGACTGGAGGAAAGACACATTTTCCCCCCCGTAAGCGAAATTTGAGAGTTTTGACCAGAATTTGAAATGTTTTTTCCTAACAACAAAACTTATTTTTAAGCCCAGTTTAGTTTTAGCCAACTGTGCTTCATCTGTGTGCTTGTCGCATTCAGGCACCAGGCAAGTGAGGGATGGTGCTTTCTACGTTTGATTTGAAAGAGTTGTAGAGCTGGGTATTGTCTGCATGCTCAAGTACTGCCGTTCAGGGTATCTCACATTCTCCCCTAGGAGCTTAGTGTGTATTTTGAAAAGAAGATGGGAATAGGCTTGAACCATGCAATTCTTCTAAAGGTTCTGCCCATCATGACTCTCTGAGATACACCTGGGATGAAGGATTGAAGATAGCTCCATTGACTCCAACCACCTACACTAGGTGTGGCGAGCAAGTCAGCAGCACCTCATGGCCAGTGTCAAATGATGCTGACTGATAGAAGAGCAGAGATGTTTGCCCACTCTTCATGGCTCAAAGAGATCATTTACCAGTGTGACCAGTGGTGTTTCTATGCCATTTTATAATCTGAAACATGTTTTGAGATGAAGGGTGCTAGGTTATTGGTAGAGATGGCTTAAGTGTTGTTGCAGATGGCTTCTTAGTCATCTTGCCAAACATGAAGATTAGACACCAGGGTTGTAATTGGTGAGTTTCAGAGTTTTCCAGGATAATTCATTTTTGAAAGGTGCCAGATTTAATGACCCTTTATAAGTGCTGAGTATTATTATCCTACGTAGTTGCATGTGGTTTTTATTCTTTGCACAGTTTCCAAGATCAAAACTGAGTGCAACTCTTGGACAACCAGAACGTAATTCCTAGAATGGTAAATTTGCTATATATTGTAGCTTTGGGTCATTTTCATAATATTTTATTTCTAACTAGTAAAGAAAATGTTACCATTATCAATTTTAATGTTTTTAAGTAACTTCTTTTTGATTGCAGGATGGAAGGTTGACATTTTATCCAGGAAATCAGACCGTGATCCTACCTTTTATAAATCTCATGAAAAGATATGGCACTGTTTTTCTCAGTGCCTACACCAATTCTCCAATATGTTGTCCTTCTCGTGCAGGTAAGACTATATTAAAAATCTTATTAACAGAAATAGTAACTACCAGGAGAGAGCCGGTTTAAATGTTCATTAGTGATGGACAAACCTCAGAAGGCTTGAGCTGAATAAGCCCTCATTTTTAAATGCTTATCTGAAATTATCCAAACCTTCTGAGGTTTTTATCCATTTCTCTTTCTCCCCTTGTCTGCCTCCCATGCTTCTTCCTCCCAACTGCATTCTTCTCTTCCAACTTCTTAGCCCCTCAAGCCATTGCAAACTTTACTCAGGTTTCAGTACTTCTGAAAACCTTTAAGGATTCTAGTGGACTTGTTTGTCCTCTACAACAGTGGTTCTCAAAGCCGGTCTGCCGCTTGTTCAGGGAAAGCCCCAGGTGGGCCAGGCCGGTTTATTTACTTGCTGCATCCGCAGGTTTGCTGGTCCAGACCAATGGGGGCTGCGGGAAGCGGCGGCCAGCACATCCCTTGGCCTGCACTGTTTCCCGCATCCCCCATTGGCCTGGAGCGGTGAACCGCAGCCAGTGGGAGCCGCGGTCAGCCAAACCTGCAGATGCGGCAGGTAAACAAACCAGCCCGGCCTGCCGGGGGCTTTCCCTGAACAAGCGGCAGACTGCCTTTGAGAAAGCTCTGCTCTACAACATTGATCTGTGGCTGCATTCAGGGCTGCTCTGAGGCTTCCCAGCACAGAAATACTTTCTACATTTCTTGCTACCTGGAACGCATATGAAATACTAACAACTGATTGAAACTGATGGATGGCCTTTAGCTTTGCCTTGGGACATCAGCTCGTCTAACCAGTTATTCTCAAATACCTTGTATTTTCAGTAGTTATTACCTAAATATGTTATAGTGTTTTTTAAACTTTTTCTGTTGTTTCAACCAGTTATAATCAGAGACCTTTGTATTGTGAAATTCTGTGACTTCAAACTTTGCCATATTATACACCATTTGATAAAAGTTGTGCTTCAGAATCCAAGATTTTATTTTAATACGTTTCATGCTGTTATTGTTGTGGCGGAAACCTTTCATGTATGAACTAAGTGAAACGAACGTAGTGCTGTCTGAGTCCAGGAACTGAAACAGTAGCTCTGAGAGGAACTGATTCAGTCATCTCCCTGAAGTATTCACACTGAAACCTACCTCATTGTAGATTGTGGCCCTGATTCAGAAAAGCACTTATATGTTTATATGATGGGGCACAGAGGCCCTATACTGGCAACAAAGGAAAACTGACCGGCTCTCCACTAGCAATGATGAGAGGGTTAAGGAGAGCCTGTGGACCCAGTTGATGCTGCCCTGCTGCATTTACACCCAGTGCAGCCAGTATCCGATAGGGAAAGGAGAGCGATAAGGAGAAGAACCAACCCAGTTCAGTGCTGACCAGGGAAGCCTGGTTCAAGCTGAGAGCTTAGGGCAACTTGCTACCTGAGTGAACCCTTTGGTGAATGGAACAGCTAGGTCCAGGAAAACTAACAAAAAAGGACTAGCTATTCAGAGCAGGAGAGCAAGGATCCTCCTGGCAACCCCATGCACAACCCTGATTCTGAGATCACTGTCTTCCTTTTTGTTTTGGATTTTGACACTCCAGAAAAGGTAGTATTTAAGCATGCCATAGCCAGAGAGCCAAGCACCACAATACCGAATCTGTGAGAGGTGATGTCTGTGGACCCACAGAAGGAGTTAGTCGTGTTCTGATGGTCAACATGCTTAATGTTAAACTTATGAAAAGTCCCACTGAAGTCAAGGGATCAGCTTGAAATTTAACACATGCTTAAGTCCTTTGCAGTTTTGGGGCCTTTCTGAGTAAGGCATATTATTTTTACAATCAATAAAAATGTTACTTTTCTAGGAGAAGATACTAAGTTTAGTGATTGTGCCATGCTTAGTATAGTGGAACCTTGGCCCATGACTGGGACTTCTAAGCAGTGTCACAATAGATAGTTTTATTTTTGAGTGCAGTTATTTTTTGTACAGAATTCTACATTTGTAAGTGGAGCTTTCATGATAAAGAGATTGCATTATAGTACTTGTATGAGGTGAATTGAAAAATACTATTTTTTTTGTTTTTACAGTGCAAATATTTGTAATAAAAATAATAATATAAAGTGTGCACTGTACACTTTGGATTCTTTGTTGTCATTGAAATCAATATATTTGAAAATGTAGAAAAACATCCAAAGATATATAACAAATTTCAACTGGTATTCTATTGTTTAACAGTGCAATTAAAACTATGATAAAGGAAGATTAATTTTTTTAGTTTATCATGTAAGTTAACTGTGATAAATTGACAGCCCTAATAATAATATTAATACTTTGTACCAGGGGTAGGCAACCTATGACACGCGTGCCGATTTTCAGTGGCAGTTACACTGCCTGGGTCCTGGCCATCGGTCCAGGGGGCTCTGCATTTTAATTTAATTTTAAATGAAGCTTTTATTTATCTTTTATTATATACTTATAGAAAGAGGTCTTCTAAAAACATTGAAATGTATTACTGGCACGCAAAACCTTAAATTAGAGTGAACAAATGAAGACTCTGTACACCACTTCTGAAAGGTTCCCGACCCCTGCTTTGTACTTTTATAACATGTTTCATAGCATCCTCCATCCACAGATCTCAACATACATTAATTAAGATTTGCAATCCCCTGGGTCATGTAGAAATGTTGTTATCCTCATTGCACAGATAAGAAATCTGAAGTCCAGAGAGGTAAAATGATTTGTTTAAATTCACACAGTAGGTCAATAATAGAGCAGAGAGTAGAATCCAGGTCTCCTGACTCTCTTAGCTACATGATCTAATATTTATTTACAGTGTCACCTGAAACTGAGAACCGACGTTCGCATCACACTGTTGTAGCAAGGGTCACAAGATATTTATGTGCCAGATGCACTAAAGATTCAGATCTCCATTCATGCTTTGCCAGCCATTCCAGAAGATATGCTTCCTTGCTGATGATGCATTCTTCTTGATAAAAATCCAAAGCAGTGCGGGCTGACGTATTTTCATTTTCATCATCTGAGTCAGATGCCACCAACAGAAGGTTGATTTTTCTTTTTTGGTGGTTTGGGTTCTGTAGTTTCCACATTGGAGTGTTGTTCTTTTAAGACTTCTGAAAGTGTGCTTCACACCTTGTCCTGCTCAGATTTTGGAAGGCACTTCAGATTCTTAAACCTTAGGTCAAGTGCTGTAGCTATCTTTAAAAATCTCACGTTGGTACCTTCTTTGCATTTTGTCAAATCTGCAGTGAAAGTGTTCTTAAAACAAACAACATGTGCTGGGTCATCATCCGAGATTGCTATAACATTAAATATATAGCAGAATGTGGGTAAAACAGCAGGAGAAATACAATTCTTCTCCGAGGAGTTCAGTCACAAATTTAATTAATGTATTTTTTTTTAACAAGCGTCATCAGCATGGAAGCATGTCCTCTGGAATGAAGGCCGAAAAATGAAGGGCCATAGATAAGTTTTGCATATCTGGCATGTAAATACCTTGCAATGCCAGCTACAAAAGTGCCATGCGAATGCCTGTTTTCACTTTCAGGTGACATAAATAAGAAGCGGGTAGCCTTATCTCCTGTAAATGTAAACAAACTTTTTTGTCTGAGCAATTGGCTGAACAAGGAATAGGACTGAGTGTACTTGTAGGCGTTAAAGTTTTACATTGTTTTGTTTTTGAGTGCAGGTTTTTTTGTACATAATTCTAAATTTGTAAGTTCAACTTTCATGATAACGAGATTGCACTACTTGTACAGTATTTGTTTGAGGTGAATTGAAAAATACTATTTCTTTTTTGTTTTTACAGTGCAAATGTTTGTAATAAAAAATAAATAGAAAGTGAGCACTGTACACTTTTTCTGTGTTGTAATTGTAGTCAGTGTATTTGAAAATGTAGAAAACACCCAAAAATATTTAAATAAATGGTAGTCTATTATTGTTTTACAGCACAATAAATTGTGATTAATCACAATTAATTTTTTAATCACTTGACAGCCCTAGTTGTTATTCTATAAATGCGTTGACAGGCATTTGTTCCTAACTTGCTTTTTTTCAGCTATGTGGAGTGGCCTTTTCACTCATTTAACAGAATCTTGGAATAACTTCAAAGGCTTAGATCCAAATTATACAACGTGGATGGACCTGATGCAAAAGCATGGCTACCGAACTCAGAAATATGGGAAACTAGATTATACTTCGGGACATCACTCGGTGAGGTAGGCAAAAGATATATTCCTCTCTGGTATGGCATTTATAAATGTGATTAAATGTGAATAGATCATGGAACAACAGATTGACCATGACTTATGGTTTTCAATTAAAATGTTGCGTTGATCTTTTTAAAAGAAATTCTGTTAGAAATGTATGAAGGCTCCAGTCCAGCAAAATATTAGGCCCAGGCATACAGTTCCTCCCATGAACAGTCACATTGAGACAAGTAAGGGTATGAGAGCACCGAATGACCTTTATGCCTATCACAGATGCACATAATTATACTTAAGAAATATCAATTTATGTATCTCTGATTTTGCCCATTTGGATACAGTCTGTTTTTAATATTTTTTAAAACAGCTTCATAACAAGATTGCAGTGTAGCTAGCCCAAAATAATTTGATTTCATTTTGATTCTCACCAAAATTCATCCATAAATCCTAAACATGTTCTGCTGAATTTTGTACAATGTATTTATTCATTTTAATTGGTAAACTCAGCTTTATTTCAGTTCTTTGTGTAGGTCAATTTCATTTTGTTATGGTAAATTACAATAAAATGCATTATTAGTACAGAGCACTAATTACAATTTTCGTTAGTACAGAGCACTAATTACAATTTTCGTAGCTTTACTTGGTAAACCAGGGACCAGTACTTCAAGATGATAAAGGCATAATCCATTTCCATTAAATTCTATCTGAATTTTCTACAAGAAGGATGATTCATTTAACTGAATCACGCAAAAGGCTAAAAAGATTTTAAAGTCCTTTCATTTTATTTTTTCTGATTTAATTACAATTTTCAATTTTTTTATTTAACAAACCAAAAATATTTTAGCTGCCAACATAAAAAACAAGTACAAAAATTACTATATGTTCCCAGCACATGGATTTTTATACCATATATCCAAATGAATTAATAAAAATGAAAGGGAAAAAGGCAGGGGGAAAGAGATGGAGAGGAGAGGGAATACAGAAGAAGGGTATAGATTTATCTCCTGTCTTTCTTTCAGGCATCCTGCAAGGAGTTTTAGTTGACCAGTTCTAGGAAATTGTCCCAAATAGACTCAGCTTTTTCTAGGGCTTGCTGTCTATTGTGTGTGATGGTGTGGACTAGCTCCAGAGGTGCTGTGCTGGAGGCCTCGGGGTCCTGAACACATGTCCCAGGAAGAGAGCAGGAGAGGAGTCCTCCAAGCAACCTAGAGTGGCTGCAGGGGAAGCAGCCAGTCAGAGAGGCTGCAGGGAACAGCCAGTCAGGGCCTAGGAGAGCCATATAAAAAGAGCTGCAGAGACAGATAGTTCCTTGCTGGAGCCAGAGAGGTGCAGGGGATGCTCCTGACTGGCCAAAGGGAACTGCAGCACCATGGACAGCTCAGTGCTGGCAAGGACCAGGAGTGAGAGAGAG
Source organism: Gopherus flavomarginatus (assembly GCF_025201925.1). NCBI lineage: Eukaryota > Metazoa > Chordata > Testudines > Testudinidae > Gopherus > Gopherus flavomarginatus. Next base: position 61,929,749 of record NC_066619.1, read on the forward strand.
AACTCCTGGCTGGCTGCTGGGCCTGAAGATAAAAGATCCCTGAGGTAAAGGTGAAGCTTTGATGAAGGCTGGGGCTATGGGGAAGTGGCCCAGGGAATTGAAAGCAGTTTTATTAAAGGGACATGGTGGCAAATGGGTACTATTCTTAGGGTCCCTGGGAAGAGACCTGGAGTAGTGGGCAGGCCCAGGTTTCCACCCACTCCCCTCCCCACCCCACCCCCCCCGGCCATTAGGGAAGTGGCCTACAGTTGGACAGCAGTAAACCCCAGAGAGGGATCTGAACTGCTAAGAGGCCCAGCTAGAGAGCTGAGGCCTGAACAGACCAAAGAGAGCAAAACCATTGCTCCCAGGGAGGAAGTCCTGTGGCTCAATACCAGGGCTGGGACTGTTTAAAGACTACAGACACACCAGATCAGAAGGAGGTTCTTGTGAACAGTGGGTGCCACACCATTACAGATACCTTCCTTTGCAGCCAGGTCTGCCAGTCCATTAAACCTCCTGGGGGGAAAAATGTGGGGGAAAGGGACAGATTTATTTTTCCAGTGTAACAAAATTTGACTTCTCATAGCTGTACAACTCTATGTAGCCATTCCCTTTGATATAGTTATAGCCTCCATTTGCTGGGTATCTGACCCAGTACAGTATGCAGATGTCAGCTTTAAGGTCAAGTAACAACTCTAGGATCTTATTAATTCTGGTTCTAATACCATTCCAGAAGCTGGAAACAAAAGGGCATGATCAAAACATATGCATGCTGACTCCTTTACCACCACCACCACCTCACAGACACACACACCTCAACATTGATTACTGAAGATAGCTTTAACTTTGTGAAGTGTTTGGGGCAACCAGTGAACCCTAAACATGATTTTTTTGTTGAAGGAGACTTAATTGGAGGTCTAAGGTTGCTTCTTTAATCTCTCATATTGTTCTGTTTCACTGTGGGGTAAGATACTTATTGCCAATTCTTTGTTCCATTTTTATATCACTGCATCTATATTAACTCTTTGGTGGGTCATTAGGAACTCATCTAGTGTAGCTGACAGTCTGGAGAAAAAGTATAATTCTCTACAAAATTTGACAAGTTCTGACGCTTCAGACGATGCAAATTCCTCTGGGCCGAACTGTGAGAGGAACAAGTGACAAATTTGAATATGTTGCCATATTGCAGTACTTGATAGGTTATATTATAGTTGGAGAGAAATTAAATGGTGTGATCTAGTCCTCTGATATTAATTGGGATATAGATAGTATGCGGCATTCCATCCACGTTATTTTTTTTCGCGCCCAATTTGTAGCATAGGATTCTCCCAGACTGGATCCTCTACATGAGATGAAAGATAGGATTTGTGTTGGTGAGCTTAGTTGGTCCATATGTCCTTTTGTCACACAGCAGCCATGCTAATGTTTCTAATCCTGTTGTGTTGAAGGCTGACTAGCCTTACTGTTGCATGCTCCATCTGTGAAAGGGAGATGCAAGAGAGGAGGGGGAATTTAGCCAAATTACATAAAGATTGCTGCATCAGTCTCAAAGGAGGCTGTCTGTTCATCAGTTTTGCTAGAATATGATCACTGAAATCATTTGCCCAGCATGAAAGAGCTTGAGAGCTATTAGGATTGAAGGTCACTTCAAGCAGATTGTATTTCTTCCTTGGTAGATTGCCCAGAAGCTGTTTCCCTATAGGCTGACTAGAGTCTGTGCTAGGTCTTGCCTCAATGCCTGCTTGAACCTAAATATCTGAAATATTTGGGTGCAGGGGGGAGCAAACCAGAAAAGTTTTTGCTAGTATTGAGATGTTTTAAATCTCCCCAAGTCTCAGGAAAATTTTAAATATGATAATATGTTTCAAAATACATTAAATGAGAGTATCTATTGTTGCAAAATTTTTCTGTGAAGAAAAGTTTTGAATGAAAGCAAGCCATGAAAAACAGCAAAAATTTTAAGAAACTAAAAATCTTTCACAATGATAGTCATCATATGACATAAATAGATGGAGTAGGTAAAAGTGTTACTGTGGTTTCTCCAAGTACATATAAAAACTGCCTGTTTTGCAGTTTTTAATATGATACGCTATTTTCCTAGTTTCTGATTATGTCCACTGTCAAAATGTTTAATGGTGCTAGCACTGAGGTTTCTCTTTCTTTTCTACTAAACTATTATCTCAGATTTTCTGTACCCTTCACTCCCTTTCCTATCTGAAATGAGTAATCAGATGTTGAAAGGAGACTTTGGTAATTATTAATACTTTAGCATTTACACAGCAGTTTTCATCTTCCAAGTGCTTTATAGACATTACTAGATTATAGACTAATCCTCATTTGAAGTAGGTAACCCATTTTACAGATGCAGGAATGCAGGCTTTTCAAAGTTTAGGTTCTACACTGGAAAGAAAGGGTGATCCTGAATGAAGAATCTACAGCAAAATCTTATGTTGCCAATGAGAACGTTCTTTAGTGAATTGAGTCAGTAATACATTGTATGTAAATTTATCTTATAAATGCAGTCTCTCCCTTTGTGACTCTTTACATAACTTGTCATCTGAACTATGAATATATGTGCCCTACTGTGTCTTCAGGTTTTATCATTACAGAGCCTCTGATGAATTTGTCTTTCTTTTTCAGTAAGAAATAGATGCACGGACAGCATATGTAACAATAATCTACTTGTAAAAGGATTAAAAACATCCCTTTTTCATTTTTGGTTCTTAATACTGGTTTATGTGTATGATTTAAATCCTCACTGTGCCATGTTAAGAGCTGTAAAACTAATTATAAAGGGAGAAAACCATTTACATATGTTTGTATTTTTGTAGGTTAAAGATGTGCATCGCTAACTTGTTGAGTACTGTGGTTATTCATACTTTTTAAAAAGCATAGCTGATCTTAACTGTATACAAATACCTCAAAAGCACCTTCACAGAATCTTTCTTTGAGAAAGCAATGGGTCAGAGTTTGTGCTAGGTAATGCAGGAAATAAGTGGTTATGTGGGTGATTCATTCTTTTGCAGGCATGTCTAGAATAAAATTATTTAAGGCAAGTGCAAATTACTTTGAAAGATGAAAATTTTCTGCATGGCTACATAAAGAGAGCCAGGACCAGATTCTGCCCCTCATCTGTCCCCTTTGTGCCACTCTTGGGCAGAGGCATCTCCACCTGTAATGCAAATGGAATTACCCATTCTAAATCCAACCTCTTGGTTCCCGTCCCTGGGGGAGAAAGTGCTTTGAAGTCCAAGTGATCTCCAACCAGCGTAATGGGCTCCTAAGAGAATGTTGCAAGATAGAATAGTCCCGGGCCTGCTCTAATTTACACTAATTCATGATAGAGGTTGAATGGTTTTCTAGCTTCCCACAAGATTATCGGAGCACAAAAGTGGCTATGGTGAAGAAAACTTGGTCAGACCCACAGATCTGGGCTCCAGATTTAACACTGAATCCCTGTTCTTGCTCCCAGAGCCAAAAGCTGCAGGAAGATTTGGGTCTTGTTCCAAAGGCTTGAAAGGGTGTAAAATGAATAAAATAGGTGATCCTCATCACTATTACAGATGATCCTTTACACTATTACAGGGCCAGATTAAAGCAATTAGGGCCCCCATATCTTCTCTTTTCCCCCCCCCCACAGCAGAAAGGAGTAACCCTCCCACCCTAGAGAGAGAGGTAGTGGTTTGGAGCCCCCTTAACGCCAGAGGAGCATTAGCTGGAGGCCTCCTCCCCTGGGAACAGCATGGTCAGGGGAGGGCCTGAATACTTACCTCAGCAGCCAAAGTTTCTCTGCCTCAGTGGTAGAGTGAGCAAGCACACTGAATTTTTCTCCTTCTGCCATACAGTCTTGTGGTGTTGTAGTGTTGATGAAACACCCCCAAGGCAATGGATCTTGGAGTTGATATTCCATATTGATACACAGGGAAATTCACAGTCTGAGATGCTGTTTCAGGGTGACCAGATTTGGGCAGATGTCACTACACTGGTTACAGTTAGGTCACATATTCAAGCTTTTTTTGGTAGCCATTAGGATTAGTAACTTTTTTATGAAAATTGAGGGTCTGATGTAATAACATGGCTCAAGGGGCCATAGATGTAGACCTATAGTGCCTGTGCCTCAATCTACCTGTTTGGAATTCCTCCTTCTCTAGGGGAAAGAAATGAATTTGTGTTAACCTGCTGCCAGTAGAACTATTTTAGTATAATCCTTTCAAATTCTGTTTGATTTCCAGATTTGTTTACTGTAGTATGGAAACAACCTAGAAAAGTTGAACGACAGTTTGACTAGATAGCTGACTAAAGTTTGGATAATTGAGAAAATTTAATTCTCTATGGTGGAAAAAATCATGGAGCAAAAAATATTAATTTGTTGCTTTTACTTTCTGCCTTGCTCCACAGTCCGTTATGAAATTTCATCGCTGCTTGTTCTATACAGCTAAATAAACCCTAAAATGCTCAGGTTTGTCTAGAACAGTTAAGAAGCCAACATACTTAAATTTATGTAAGAAAAAGCAAGCAAGCAAAACTGATATACAGGGGAGATTATTATTATTAATTTGTATATTATCATGTATTTACATGATTGTTTAGTCACCCAGAGCTGAATTTTCAGGAGCTTGAGGTAGATTCAGTAGTAATACAAAATATTATACAACCAATGGTTCTGCACTGACAAACTTGAGTAACATAGTGGTGAATCAAGCTCAGTGATTTTAGTCAGTGTTTATCTTTATGGTTTATGCCCTGAACCTGCTATGCTGAAAGCCTTTTGCAAGTTACTGAGCCTTCTCAGATTTCTATTTAGTGGGAGTTGAGAGGGATCAGCACTTCACAGGATCAAACTCTTACTGTTGCTTGAACAAAAGTGGGTGGACGTTGAGAATAAATGAAAACAAATACATGGTGAGTCAACCTTTTTAGTGTATACGTAAGTGGAATGTTAAAATTTAATACATTTCTCTCTAATTGAAAACTAAAAAAAACTCATGATTTTTTATTAGAGAAAAATGTGTCTCATTCTAATTGCATCTATGTAGACATTTAAAAAGTCTAACTAGCCAATTAAATAATCTATAAATAGTGTGGAATAGATATAAGGAAGGTTACTGTTGCATGTTGAGTTAATTAGCGCAGTCCTGTTGCTTTGGTTTCCTGGTAAAGAGAAGGCTTGCAAAGAGAAACAGAGCTGTCCTCTCAGTATGTGATGTATGGCTGTTAGGCTCAATAGAGATATAGATATTTCAAAAATATAGATTTGGTCCATACAACATGCAGTTGCTTCTGTTTTGAACTACAGAGCAAGAGTTTGCCCTAAACATATATCTAGATTTGGCAGAATTTGATTTTTTTATATAATTTTTATGGATGTCAATGTTTACTTTTAACTTTTTTTTCAATATTTATCTATTTAAATTTTCACAGTTGTAGGAAGTTTATTGGCCCACCCCCCCCCCACCGCATAATATTTAAAGACAGTAGAGGTTGAGATTCAAAAAGTTAAAGCTTTATAACTGTTAAAACAGAATTTTTCAACTCACAAGTCAAAATATACAAAGTAAATACCCTTAAATCAAACTCTGAGTTCTCAAGCAGTATTTTTGTTTTACTTTGCCTAGTTGTAAATGTTGATTAGCATCAATGGAAGTATTTTTTCAGTGGTTTGTGTATGTACAGTGAAGTCGACATTTACCAACATTTACCGATTAAAAATCTAATCCTTCCAAGCCTGCATATATCTATTAACTGACAATTACCTGACAAAGAATATGGTCTGTTAATTTTTTTTAATAAAATACCAGGAAAACTAACTTCCATTTGTCCTAGGAAACTGTTGCAATTAGGGCATTGATAAGAAAAAATAATCTTTGTAAATGTGAAGTTTCTATTTCTTAAATATGCAGGAAGTATGTGATCAGATACAGCCATATTGAATGGTTTAATATGAATGCATCATAGCATGATCCTGGCAGCTACCAGGCATCTGTCACTGTTGCATGATTAATCAGATTTGAGGAGTATGGCCAATAGAAGTATATACAAATAAAGGACCAGCTCTTCTGCAGCTGTAACTCAGCACAGCTCCCTTGAAATTAACAAAGCTATGCCAGATTACACCAGCTGAAGATCGGTTGCAGAATAATCATAGGACTGGAAGGGACCTTGAGAGGTCATCAAGTCCAGTCCCTTGCACTCATGGCAGGAATAATTATTCTCTAGAGTCTAGACCATCCCTGACAAGCGTTTGGAGATTTTTAAGAGCAGGTTAGACAATGATGGAGATTCCACAACCTCTCTAGACAATTTATTCTCGTGCTTTACCACCCTGATAGTTAGAAAGTTTTTCCTAATGTCCAACCTAAACCTCCCTTGCTGCAATTTAAGCCCATTGCTTCTTGTCCTATCCTCAGAGGTTAAGAAGAACAGTTTTTCTCCCTCCTCCTTGTAACAACCTTTTATGTACTTGAAAACTGTTATGTCCCTTTTCAGTCTTCTCTTTTCCAGACTAAACAAATCCAACTTGTTCAGTATTCCCTCATAGGTCAGGTTTTCTAGACCTTTTATTTGTTGCTCTTCTCTGGACTTTCTCCAAATCTTTCCTGAAATGTGGTGCCCAGAACTAGACACAATACTCCAGCTGAGGCCTAATCAGCGTGGGGTAGAGTGGAAAAATTACTTCTCATGTCTTGCTTACAACATTCCTGCTAATGCATCCCAGAATGACGTTTACTTTTTTTGCAACAGTGTTACGCTGTTGACTCACATTTAGCTTGTGGTCCACTATGACCTGTAGAGCCCTTTCCACAGTACTCCTTCCTAGACAGTCATTTCCCATTTTGTATGTGTGCAACTGATTGTTCCTTCCTAAGTGCAGTACTTTGCATTTGTTCTTACCAAATTTCATCCTATTTACTTCAGACCATTTCTTCAGTTTGTCCAGATCATTTTGAATTATAATGCTATCCTCCAAATCACTTGCAACCCCTACCAGCTTGGTATCATCCACAAACTTCATAATATATATGTGCATGTGTAATCTCACTTTTTAAAGTGTAACAACATAACTTTTGGGGAGAGAAAGGGCTTATGAACTCTAATGTATTACAGCCCTTGAAAGTTATAATACAGAATAATCAGAATATTACATTAAAGGTGAAGTTCACTTGTGTACGAAGGGCTAGCATAAGGCCTGTCCACCATTTTGGGAGCTTAAGTGGGCTACAGGCCCTCTGCTGGCCCTCTGTACAGGGGAGAATTTCATTCTAAATTAACATTTCTTGTTCTTCAGGAGATCACGGTTCACTTCTACTCTCCAGGCCAGCAGGAGGTGGGAATTCTATGGAAACAATATGTTCTGGACATATGAGGATTCTTCTGGCCAATTAGGGAGTGGAATTGATTATTGTTATCTCAGCAGTTTTCCCAGATTTACAAGCCCAGAACAAAGGACTGAACTAGGGAGCCAATTTTAAATTGTCTGTATAATAGTTTGTTGTACTGCCACTAGACCACCAGTACAGCCAAGCTGCCTGCAATTTGAAAGTAATACATTGAATTACATATTTAATTTCATAAATACTCTTTAGAATAAAGAGAGTGTGGGTGTGTCTTTACATTTTTTCTTTTGAGAACATTTTCAGGGAAACAGATGTCTTAAAGATTTTTTTCCTTTGTGGACAATATTTTATTAAATAACATGGTGACAATCAGGGTTCAGATGCCATAAGAGGTCTGAACCCCATAGAATGAACAATCGAATCAACTTATATACAATGTTATTGTGTATAAATATATCAAGTAAGGTCATTTATGAAGGCTTATAATGTTCTGAATTTGATGGTCCTTAGGAGATATATACACAGGTTATGGTTATGAATGTATGCATGTATATATATGTAGACATTTGTAATTGTAACTAGGATGCAACCCAGCATCACTTCACAGCTGTGTGGGGAAGCTGTCAGGCAAGGAGGGGCACCTCTCAGGCTTGCTATGTCCACGAAACTAACTCCAAGCACCTAGCATTGTACAGCCCGGGGAAAGACCATGCTGAACATAAGAGCGGCCATGCTGGGTCAGACCAAAGTATTTAGCCCTGTATCCTGTCTTCCAACAGTGGCCAATGCCAGCTGCCCCAGAAGGAATGAAGAAAACAAGTAATCATTAAGTGATCCATCCCCTGTCGCCATGCCCAGCTTCTGGCAAACAGAGGCTAGGGATGCCATCCCTGCCCATCCTGGCTAATACCGATTGATGGATCCTATCCTTCATGAACTTATCTAGTTCTTTTTTGAACATTGTTATAGTCTTGGCCTTCACAATATCCTCTGGCAAAGAGTTTCACAGACTGACTGTGCATTGTTTGAAAAAATACTTCCTTTTGTTTGTTTTTAAACCTGCTGCCTATTAATTTAATTTGGTGACCCCTATTTCTTGTATTATGAGAAGGAGTAAATAACACTTCCTTATTTACTTTCTCCATACCAGTCATGATTTTATAAATGTCAGTCATAACCCCCATTAGTTGTCTTTTTTCCAAGCTGAAAAGTCTGTCTTATTAATCTCTCCTAATATGGAAGCTGTTCCATACCCCTGATCGTTTTTGTTGCCCTTTTATGTACCTTTCCAATTCCAATTTATCTTTTTTTGAGATGAGGCAGCCACATCTGCACTCAGTATTCAAGATGTAGGCATACCATGGATTCATATAGAGGCAATATGATATTTTCTGTCTTATTATCTATCCCTTTCTTAATGGTTCCCAACATTGTTTGCTTTTTTGACTGCCGCTACACATTGAATGGCTGTTTTCAGAGAAATATCCACAATGACTCCAAGATCTTTCTTGAGTGGTAACAGCTAATTTAGACCCCATCATTTTATATGTATAGTTGGGATTATGTTTTCCAGTGTGCATTACTTTGCATTTATCAACACTGAATTTCATGTGCCATTTTGTTGCCCGATCACCCAGTTTTGAGAGATCCTTTGGTAGCTCTTCACAGTCTGCCTGGGACTTAACTATTTTGAGTAATTTTGCCACCTCATTGTTTACCCCTTTTTCCAGATCATTTATGAATATGTTGAATAGGACTGGTCCTGGATCATTAAAGTTAATGGAAAGACACTGAAACTAAAAAGAAAACCCCAGTCTTGCAAAATTAAGGAAGGAGGGAGTTTCCCCTGCTTTTCATAACCATGAATTGCCATAGTCTCAGACAATGAGAGAACAAAAACTGCAAACCTTTTTAAAAGAGAACACGTATAAAGTGAAGCATATTCAAAAACTGAGGACTAACATCTAAGCAAGCTGCTGTCTGAAACACTGGATCTTCTCTAAGACAGAGGGCATGTTGGGAAACTATTCAGCGGCAATAGGTAGGGAGTATTAGAGAAGAGAATTTAACAAATACAGAATCATAAAGCCTGAGGTTGTATCTTCATGTTTATTTTCTGTGTAACTTGTAATAATAAGAAAACACGTACTATTTCATCTTTGAATCTGTGATTTTTCTATTAAATAAACGTTTTGTTTATTTTTACCCTAGGCAGGTCTATATTGTGCAGTCTTGGTGGAGTGTCCCAGCTCAAGTGGACTGATAATGGGGAGGCAGGTTTCCCTTCTTCAGGGATGGTGAACCAGAAGGGAGAAGTCTGAGTGTTTTGTTGCTAAGAACTCAGGGAATAGATTTGGGGAGACTCATGACCAGAAAGGCTATTGGGGTCACCCCGCTATCAGTAACTTGCGGGTGGATGTCTGGGTGAGGTGTTAATTCTTATTCTTGGCTACTGGTGTGTGTCAGCTCTGAGCCACAGCATTAAGGCACCCAGATTTTCAAGGCAAGTGATGACAGAACCCTTTATTGGTCTGGGTGATCCCCCCAAATGTCACACACACCTTTCTGCTAAAGATCGTGAAATGCTTTAGAAACTTCACCACATGCTTTTGAGGTCATTTAGAGACAGTCTGTATCTGATCCGTGACTCTGTCTCTTCCAGTTCACCAGTGATGCCTGCTTTGATGACTCTTTGGCTGTGCTTTGAATCCAGTGTGGAACATACAGATGGAACACACATCGTGGGCTATTATATAGAAATCAAATTTTTAAAATGTTTGTCCTATCATGCTGTGTGCTAGCCTTGCTCAGTGACTACATAATATCATTGATGTAAACGTGGTCCTTATCCTCACCTTCATACTGCTTTGTGACCCACATTATTGCATCATATTTGAAGTAGATTGTACACTTATTTTGAAGTAGGGGCCGTGCCTTTTTTTTTTCTATGAGCCACTGAACAGAATTGACTGCTCTGTACTGTGTTATATAGGGATGACAGCATCAAGCACTGAAATGGTTTGGAACATGGCAGGTTTTTAACAGTGCTCAGCTGAAAACTGTATCCAGTTGTATCTACATGGGAAATGTATGTGGCAGAATGTAACTAAGTTACTTTGAATTTGTCAAGGAAATTGGGGCTAACTGCTATTCTTCCAAAAAGAGCCATGACTTTTTAATGACTAACACAGTTCTACATCTTATCCAGTAGACAAGAGTGTCAATTATTTGATATTGTGGACAGCTGCAGGAAGCCAGTTGCAGCCAGGTCCCTGACTGTCAGGCTCCAGCAGTTAAGAAGGCACTTTGTTGCTGTAACTTCCACATTTGATGTAAGCTCTGTAATGCCACAAGGAGGTCAGATGTAGGGGTGCTTAGCTATAGCACACCTCCTTCTACTACTGACTGACTCCTGTCACCCTCAGCTCACCCAATAAGTTCTTCTTCCTGCTTATGCCAGAGATATGCAGCTGGAGTCAGGGCCGACGAAGGGTGGGGGAAGCCGGTACAAATTACTGGGGTCTGGGGGTCCGGAAGGGGGCCCTGGGCCCTGCTTTCCCTGGCTTCGTTGGCCCTGCTTAGATGGTCCACCCTTGCTGGAGGGCCCCAAAAAAATTTTTTACCGTGGCCCGAACCTGCTCTCGGTGACCCTGGCTGGAGTAGGAGGCACATATACCGCCGCCTCCACCTTTATACCAACAGTTATCTCTCTCACACAGGGGAAATCAGTGACCAGATTAAGTTCAGTTTGCAGCACCTGAGCATCACAGAAGTTGAACACATTTGGACAGACTCTTCATTGTTACTAACATAAACCATGATGCTTTTCAGGTGTTTGAAAAAATTCAGTATTTATATCAAAAGGAAATGAGGAAGGTTATAATGTAGGCATTGGCCAAAATTTCCCAATCACCACTGTTGCTTGTCGGATAGCTGTTACCCTTCCATCAAAGTACTGTTGTGACTATGTTTTAGCAATGTTGTATATTTATACTGGAGGTCCTTTTGAATGAAGGGTGCTATAGACATGTAAGCATTTTATTTAAAATATTTCAGTTGGGAACTAAATTACTTGACAGTGGCCTTTTATATGTTTTCACTTATACAATAGTAATGATTCCAGCTTTTAAGATTTTCTCTTCATTATTAAGCAACATTATATTTCTGTCCTTTATCTCTTCATTCATCCGCTCTGTAAGTTGCTATCTTTGGAGTACCATCTGTCAGCAAAGGAGGTATGATCCTACTTTCTCATTACTAGTGTTATAAGCAATTGTTTAAGATTCATTTCAAAACTTTTAAATTCTCTTTAGTAACTCATTTTCCACCTGAACTCTGACATCTGATAATTTAGTCTTTGTTTACAGTTTATGGATCTCTCATGTCTTCTTTGCAGAGGAGATGACCCCTTTAAACAAATTGCCTGACGTTCTTACTGTGGTTTAATTAAAATTGTATGATGTATTATAGCAGAAAATAGATATTTCTGCCTTCAATTGGTTTGATGCTCCATTAGTATTTACTTCCTTTCAATCTGTGGATAAAATTATAGTTAATGGTGCATTTTATGGGGCACAGAGGTTGCCCCATTTATTTCTCTGCCATCCTTTTTGTTGCTGCAATTCTCTCTCTCGCTCTCGCTCTCTCTCTCTGCCTGAAGATTTGGTTTCCTTTGGGAACTGTCAATACCTCTCCCCACTGCTCCATTCCTTTTCTCCCAAGCCCCAAACTAACTTTATCTGGAGATATATATGTTTTAAGTTTGATATTACATTGAATATAGTATACAGTGTGCACAAATAATCTAAACCATAATTGCACACACCTCTTTATGCATGCAATGGATGCCTAACTGTACAGTATGCAAGAACTGGGAGGCAAAAATCAAACTGACCCCTTAAGTCCTCCAAACCAACCCCTGGCAGCAGAATTCGTAGTTCTTTTCTTGTTCTATGGAACAGGCAGGCTCTCCAGTAGGCTTCAAGTCAGGGAAGGAGCAGCTTAACCAAGTTCATACAGCACTTATGTCAGAGAGTAATACTTGAGTCAGAGCAACCAAGCTTAGTCAGAAAACAAAGTCTCAAAGGCCCAGGTTTGGCTAGTTTCCCAGGTCCTGCAACGTATAGCAGCCAGCTTGGCTTCTCATCCCTTTCTATCTTGCTCAGCTTTCTTTTATTTATATACAGTCCCGGGATAGGGCAGCATGCTTTTTCATTGCCCTCCTGCCTGTTTTGGCCATAAATGGAAGACTGTCCTGTAAAGGGGTAGTACTCCTCATCACACTGATATTTTGAAAATTAGGTTCAATAAATATAACTCCTGCTGAGATAAATCGTGATGATTTGTGATTAATTCAGTTAAGCATAACAAACATTTGTTTACCTGGAAAATGCAGATAACTACACAAGATTTAAAAAGACCTAAAATTATTTTATTGATAAAGGTGAGATGCAAAGGTTTTGCTAAAAGTTAAAAACTTATTTGTAAAATTCTAAATGAGGAAGAAAAAGTACATGAATGTTCTTTAAAATATAATTGGCACTATACTTTAACAAAACTACATGGCTCAAGTCCTGAGGAATCTGCTACTGCATACTTTTTTTTATCATTCCTTGAATGACATAGGAAGAACCTGTTTAAAAAGGTTCTTCCTAAGTAAGTTTCTAAGGTGGAGTGGCACTCTCCAGTCTTTGTTTATGATACTTCTGGTGTCATTTCATTTCTTGTCAGAGTGAGTCCCCTGCAGCTCAGATTTCTCAGGATTTTAGAGATTCAGTAATTGTAATTGTCTGAAAATCTGTCTCAAAACATATTTGATAATGAAACTTGTTTCATTTATGCCTCTTGGGACTCCATTGCCGCCTCCCCCTTTCTCTGATAATGTTATCATCTGGAGTCAGCGGGATTGCACAAGGAAAGTCAGTAGAGGATTTGGTCCAAAGTGGGAGTGTTACAAAAAGTGGTATCATAGAATCCAAAATAAAATGGTATAGTTTCAAAAGATGTGATACTCTAGGTGGTTGAAAGGGTCCAGTAGAAAATAAGTTTACATAATAAAAATTCAAGACTATATGCAGCAGGTAGAATGAGTGATGAAGCCATAGCAAAAAGTGAAGAGAATCTCTTAAGTGAAGATGTGGCAACAAGGTTTGAAAGTGCTGTGTCTATATGTTCATTTGCCGAAGTAGAACTGGGAGGTGGATCAGAGGCAGGAGAAAGAGCCCTCTGGCATGAAATGACCAGGAATAAGAAAAAAAGATTCCAAATTGAAAAAATATTAACTAAAGCCATGAATATATAGTTTAACTTGGGTTATTTGAATCTAATAACACTAATATATAGAAATATGCAAATAAAATGCAGTTGCAAATTTAGAAGGATGTTCTGAAACTTAAAATCTAAAACTAAGATTTTAAAACTGAGGTGATGTTACTAGATGTTTAGTGGCAGGAAAAGAGAAGGAAATGCTTTCCACTGAATACAGTCTTGTATTTTCAGTAACCGTGTGGAAGCTTGGACAAGGGATGTTGATTTCCTGCTCAGACAAGAAGGCAGACCCATGGTGAATCTTACTGGCAACAAGACATTTGTGAGAGTAATGGAAGAAGATTGGCAGAATACTGATAAAGCAGCAAGTTGGATAAGGAAAGAAGCCACTAACTTTAGTCAACCATTTGTTCTTTACTTGGGATTAAATTTACCACATCCATACCCGTCACCCTCTACAGGGGAAAATTTTGGGTCCTCTACATTTCTAACATCTCCCTATTGGCTTGAAAAGGTATGTGAAAATGTACAGAAACTTAAATCAAAACAAATTTGTAATTGCATTTAGTATGTACAGTACCTTATTTTGCACACTGTGTAATTCACATCAAACTTGGACTCAGACCCAATTCTGATATTATAGTGCACTTGTAAGGACATCTGTGGATGAGATGTTAAGCACACTTCTTAAGGTTACCCAGGTAGAAGTGAAAAAAGAAGGTCACAACTCCAGTCTCTCTTGGCCAATATTCCCCAACTCAGTAAAACAATTTCAGATTCCAAAAGGAGTAGATATAAAACTGGACACTTAATGGTGTTTGCCTGTACAATCCTTGCACTCCTAGTCTCTAGCTCATTGTTTTGTAAAGCATTTGGTAGCAACTTGGGTACAAGAGATACTATATAAAATCAAATTGTGTCTGAATTCTGTGCTGACAGGTTGATCTTAACCCAGAATGGCTGCAAAGGTGCTACATCAGTGACCTTGCACAATGTAACTTTTTGTCTTTTCTGTTACCTGATGCTTTGGTTACTTATCTAGCTCTTTCAGTTTTTCATTCTATTGCTAAGAAAAATCTAGCTACTTCCATGTGTAGGAAATCAGCAGATATCATTTTCTCTAGGAGAAGGAATGAACAATTTCTGTTTATCTGCCTCTTGTATTGTCCATAAATGCAGTTTTACTATTGTCACAAAATTCTCTCGATTAGTTACCATGACTCCCACTGCCTAAATGGCAACAAGATTTCACACAACCCAGTAACTCAGCAGTAGACTTTGAAGAGACTGTATTTATCTGCCCAGTCTTTACTACTGGGGTGTTGTAAAGTCAGTTTACCTATGTAATTTGATGCCCCCCCCCTTACCATAATATCTGTTATTTTTATTTTTAAATGTTTGAAAGGGTATCAATCACACTCTTTCTTCATTCTTTGCCTGGGAAAAAGTAGTTAGATTATTATGACTTTTTTTAAATTTTTCAAAAATGTATTGTTTTATTTTGAGTTGTATGTGAGAGCACTATGTTAAGGGAAAGCAAAGTCAATGAGATGTGTTTTTACATTTAGTTTTGAATGCAGGAAGGCCTGTGGTCATTCTGATTTGTTGCAGGAGGGAGTTACATAAGCTAGGACCAGCTCCTGTGAAGATTTTTTTTTCCTACTTTTACGAGTCACCCTCCCCCATTTGTTGACTATTTCATGGTTCCAGCTGAACACAGTTGTCATGGTTATGGAGAAAGACATGGTCTCTCAAGTAGCTAGGAGCAATCTCATGGAGATCTTTGAATGAGGACAGAGACCTTGAATTAAATTCTATATTCAAGGGGGAGCTACTGCAGAGTGAAGCGTCAGCATCAGCAAGCTACTGCAGAGTGAAGCAAACCCTGTGTTGCTAAGCAGATGTTCTGCTGCATTTTGTAGGGATTGATGCTTTTCCAGGGCACATGGCTTTGTTCCTGGATATGAGTTGCAACAATCCAGCATAGAGATCGTTAATTTAATGGATCACTATGGTCAGGTCGAAGGCCTATAGGAGGAGTTCAATCTTCTGGCCAGTCACAGATGTTGACTGAATGTGAGGGCAGAAACCTTGAATAATGGGAAATGTTCTAGAAGAACAACCTTGTTTGAGGAACTTCTCTCTCCCCACTGGTATTCCACTCTTGTCTGAATTCAGCTGCATCCAGTTTCTCATTTCATTTAGGCACTGAGAAAACTTGGAGCTGTTGCTGTTTACCGTTTTGATGTAAAGAAGATAAAAAGCTAGGTGTTGTCAATGTATGCTGCTGGCACTTCAAATCTTGCTGTCTCACCAGCTCTTTTAATGACTTCATATAAATGTTGGATAATATGGGAGAGAATATTAAATTTTGTGGGAGGTGAGGGCTTTGGAGATGTTGGCATGAATGGCCATAATTTCTCTCAGGTTTGGTCTGAGAGGAGGCAGTTAAGGCATTTCAAAGTGTTTCTGTACCACCCTGTAACCTCTTAAAGGTGGGACTATAGTATGGGTTGGTTAAAGGTACTGACTTCTGAAGAGAGGTCTAACAGGAAGAGTGTGGATGTACTTCTCTTGTCTATGGACAAGGATTAATTCAACAGAGAATTGCTCTCTCTGCAACATGCCCTGTCTTGAAACAGAATACCGTCAGCTGATAGGTGGAGTTGGAGCCTGGTTTTGTTCCCTTCTTAATTAGCCCGATAACTGTGTATTTAATCAAGAAAAGGTAATGGAAATGACATTTCAGTGGCAGCTGTGGGGAGTCTGTAGCACTAGCTAGAGTTTGGGGAACTCTGTCCACTGCTGAACTCTATCTCTGATGCTTCAGCATCCCATCAGCATTAAATACATGAGCAATGGAGACTCCCGATGTACCTTGCTTGTCCTCTATCACAGTTTCTGTCAATATTCCCCTACCACTAGGACACATATATACATATGAGTTTTGTCTATATTGTGGTATTTTCATCAAGAATAAAAAGTAAGTTCTGTTGATGAATTTGTTTCTGAGGATGATATTTACATGCTGCTGTAAATACTCACTGTACAAGCCCTGACGTGTCAGTTTTATTAATTCATTTCGAGGTGCCAAGTGTCACCAGCCCAGTCTCCATTGCCTTCCTAAAATGCATGTAAGTCTCCCAGGACCTGCTACTACATTGTGACCTGGGACTTGTCAATCCTGCCTTCAGCTGTGATTATTAATTAGTAAGATCATGGAAGTTTTAATAAACTTTTTTTACTTTTGTTTTTCAAATTATAGAGGTTTCACATTGCGTAGTATGTAATTCACAGTTCTAAACATATAATTTAGAAATAAATAATTCTTGAGCAGTAAAAAAAATAAAAAATAAAATCTGAGTCAAACAGCAGTTCTTATTTTTATATTCAATGTCCAGTTTGCAAATGCGGGTGCCTAAATAGAAACTATCCATTATAGACCATGGCATTTAAATCAGCAGCAGGCATAAAATTGGCCTGAATGCCAATCTGAGCATCCAAATGCCAGAATTTATATATCCAATATATATTTGAAAATTAGACTACCCATGTGAATTCTTTTTCCAAGATTTCATGCCAGCTCTTCTGGAGATTTTCCCAGAAAGAGTAAATTGCCATGTTGATCTATTTTCCAAGATGACACCTAGTCCTATGGCTGCACATGGTACAACATTTTTCTTTTATGTGATGCTATGCCCACACTTCTGAGATTAGTTACTGAATATAGTTGAAAAAGACTATGTCCTTTATCTTTTTTAAGATATCAGCTGGCAGGTCACATGCAGCTGAGTCCTACTCTAGTTTTCCAGCTGATTTTTACCAGTGTCCAGGCTCCTCTTTGCAAGATGGTGATTGAATATCTGTAAAAGTATCTAGAAAACAAGGAGAAAGTGGCAGGAATATGTAACAGATAATAAGCAAGTGCTGCATGGACCACAGTTTGAGAATTTCTGATTTAAACTAATGTTTTTCTCAAATCCATTGTAAAAGCATTAAACTCACTTGCCAAAATAATTTAAGTTCCTCTTGTTTTTAGGTGACGTATGAAGCCATTAAAATTCCAAAATGGCCTCCTCTTTCAGACATGCACCCAGTAGATTATTATTCTTCTTACACCAAGAATTGCACTGGGAAGTTTAAAAGGAAAGAAATCAGAGATATCAGAGCATTTTATTATGCTATGTGTGCAGAGACGGATGCCATGCTTGGTAGGTAATCTTCCAGAATAATAATACAGAAAAGAGATTTGAAGCTGTTAGTAGATAACTCTGATCAGGCTAGTCTTTTGTAGAGATACTCAAAGTTATGTGTAAAATAGCTTCCTAGATATTGCATAAATCAGAGGTGGCCAACCTGAGCCTGAGAAGGAGTCAGAATTTACCAATGTACATTTCCAAAGAGCCACAGTAATATGTCAGCAGCCCCCCATTAGCTCCCCCCTACTCCCAGCGCCTCCCGCCCACCAGCAGTCCCGCCAATGAGCACCTCCCATCCCTCCTCACACCTCCCAATCAGCTGTTTTGTGGCATGCAGGAGGCTCAGAGGGGGAGGGGGCAGGAAGGGGTGGAGTGGGGGCAGAGCCAGGGGTTGAGCAGTGAGAACCCCCGGCACACTGGAAAGTTAGTGCATGTAGCTCCAGCTCCGGAGTCAGTGCCTGTACAAGGAGCCGCATATTAACTTCTGAAGAGCCTCATGTAGCTCCAGAGCCACAGGTTGGCCACCCCTGACATAAATGATGCGTGTGCAAAAGAACTGGATGGCTTAGCGTATTGCTGTCAGACCTTGGAAGGATTAGACTTTTGGATGGTACATGTTGATTTCACTGATGAAAAAATATTTCCATTGATGATCAAAATTTACAGATAGGCAAAGAAAGAAAAATCATGCTTGAGAACTTATTGGAGATTGATTTAAGGATATATCTTTGTATATTTTGACACGTGATATAACAATTTCTGTTTTATAGGTTGTAAACTTTAAACATTTTGATGTCATTAAATTGCCTGAGGGGGTCCCTTCCCCACTGTCTGACCCTCCCTATAATTTCTTGCATCTGTGAAAATAAAATCCACAAAAATAGAAAAAAATGCCTAAACAAACATGAATATTACCTGTTGAAGTTATTTTTGTTTTTAAATCGAGTTCTGCCAAGCCTACTAATGGACTATTTTACTGAGTGTTCTCACTTACCAGTGTGAATTCAGACCAGGATGGTAATTGTATGTTGAAAGGTGTTAATAGCGTTAAGACCTGGTAAAAGTCAATGGATATGGTAAGCACCCTTCCTTCAGGCTAAACAATGGAGCAATTAAATAGCCCTTTGTTTAATGATGGCTGAAACAATAGAAGCAACTGCCCAAGACACAGACATCATGGCAATGCCAAAGTAGAAGCTAAGCCATGTGACACAAGTGGTTTCCTGGCAAGCGATTGCAAATGCAGGGGCTGGGGGTATTTGATTAAGTGTCCTTGTATGTGAAGGAACCAGAAAAGAAGGGAGAAGGCAAGCAGACTGCAAAGAAACGGAGTGAGTGCGGCCTTTGGAAGAAGTCATAGAGATCTTTTGAGAAGAATACTCACTGAAAAGGCAAACTTGGATTTCTGCACTAAGACTCCTGATTGTATTCTACTGTGCTCCAGGAAACAGAACTTTGATGCAATCCTATCTATTTACAAAGATTCTACACAAACAGACATCTGACTCCTCTCATTTATTTCTCCTCTGAATGGAAACAACCTAGCAAGGCCTCAAATATTAGCTAACTGCTTGGGCTAACGGGCAACAGTTGTGACTATGAAGTAGACAACAAAATGACCTATGCAAGACTCCCATGTTTATCCCTGGATATTATAGCAACATATTGAAAATTACAAGAAAAAATAAGTTAAATCTAAATAAGCATGCAAAGTTTTCCTTAGTTTGTTTTAAGATATACATGCAGGCAAATCAGCCTTAATTTACTGTGTTTTGTTTCTTCATTTTAAAAAGTGATATCTAAAGAACATGAATTCTCAATAAATGGAACAGTTACTTTAAATGATTTTTGTGATGTTAGAATGGTTAGATCATATATATACAAAGGACCAATACTGAGGGTCACACAGGTCTCACGTGGAGAAACAGTCCTCCCTGGACCTCTGATTCTGAAACGATCATGCTGCTGCAATACGTGGCGCAGGGTAGCTTTCGACTAGGGCCCCTCTTCTGTAAAGTATTTAAGTATGTACATAATTTTAAGCATGTGAGTTGTCTCATTAAAGTTAGCGAGATTACTCATGCTTCAAGTTACGCATATGTACGTACGTTGCTGAATCACGGCCATCCCTTCTACCATGCTTCCATTGATCCTGCCCCTCTTTCTCTCTCCATTGCACAAATCTGAGGCTGCAGTAGCTCCTGTGGAGATACATGCACAAGAGAGGTAAAAAGCCCAGTGCCTGGGATAGAGTGAGGGCTCAAGCAGGACCCCCAATATCCAATGCTTTGGGTGGGGGCCTCTGATGTCCCAATTGCCCTTGGTATTGTTGGCTGCAATGGGATCCCATCCAGAACTGTAGCTGGCCAACTTTGTGGGGAGGGAGTGCCTCTCATCCCTTCAAGATGTCCTTGGTGGTGGTTCAGCCCCATCCCCAGGCTGGGATTCACAGTCCCTAGCAATCTGAGACTATAATGGATTTTTGCAGTGAGGAGTGGAGTCTCAGGCTTTGCTTTCAGTGGGAAGTAAAGGAGCTCCAAGGCTTTTGAACAGCACCTCAGTTGCTAGCAAGGGACCCCTCCCCTTAAGTTTTGCATGCTGCTCTTTAGGTGCAGAAGCTTAACATAATATCTGACCATACTTTTTTCAAGTCTCTCTTTTGTTGCAGGTGAGATCATTTCAGCTCTAAGTGATACAGGACTTCTTAAAAGAACCATTGTTATATTCACAGCAGATCATGGAGAACTTGCTATGGAACATCAGCAGTTTTATAAAATGAGCATGTATGAAGCAAGTTCCCATGTTCCCCTTCTAGTTATGGGGCCAAACATTAAAGCTCATCATCACCTATCAAATGTGGTATCTCTTGTAGATATTTATCCAACTATGCTTGGTAAGTAACTTGATTCTATTTTAAATAACTGAAACTTTGAGATTTGGGTATGAATTGGTGGCAACAGTAGTAACAGCATTATGTTTAGGGTTCCGTTGTGATAGGTGATGTAGTAACAATAAAAAACAATGCCTGCTCTGAAGAGTTTACAATCAGATCTAACACAAGATCAACAAGTGTTATAGGGATTAAATAGAGGGATTGGAAAAAGTGGGACAAGGGTAACTGATAGGAATATGTGGTCACAAAGACTAATGATGTACGCAATCAGTTTGTTTCAGATACTTACATTTTTTCCTCTTTTTTTAGTCTTAAGATGTAAAGACAAAATAAATGTTATGGATCTCTGTAATCCCTACTACGTATTTACTTGACCGTTGACTGTAAGCATCACAGTACAAGTGGGTCCTGAGGAGGCATTTCAGGTCAAAGTCAAGGTAGTGGCTTTACTTACTAGTTTGAGGATGATGATCCATTTATAAAGGGCAGCATGGCAGAAATGTAAAGAAACTTCTGAAAGAAGTGGACACATAGGAAGACTGAGGTGCGCATCATGAGCTGAGAGGAAGGCCAATGGGTGATGCAGTAAAACCACAAGAGTGGCTATGTGAGAGGCATAGAATTATGAAGCTTCTTGAAGATGAGGACAAGAACAGAATTATCAGACACATAGATGAATATGATTTGTTGGGGAAGAGTCAACACCTTTTTTGTAAAGGGAAATCATTCCTCAATCATTTATTAAAATTCTTTGAGGGTGTCAACAATCATGTGGATAAGGGTGATCCAGTCAATATAGTGCACTTGGATTTTCAGAAGGCCTTTGATAAGATCTTTCACAAAAGGAAACTAAGTAATCAGGGGATAAGAGAGAAGGTCCTCTCGGATCAGTAATTGGTTAAAAGATAGGAAACAAAGGATAGGAATGAATAGTTTTCACAATGGAGTGAGGTAATTAACGGGGTTCCCCAAGGATCTGTAGTGGGACGAATGCTATTCGACCTGTTCATCTGGAAAACAGACTGAACAGTAAAGTTTGCAGATACAAAATACTCAAGATAGTTAAGTCCAAAGCTGACTGCCAAGAGTTACAGGGGGATCTCACAAAACTGGACACTAGGCAACAAAGGGCAGATGAATCATAGAAGTATAGGATTGGAAGGGACCTCAATAGATCATCTATTCCAGTCCCCTGCACTCAAGGCAAGACTAAGTATTATCTAGACCATCCCTGACAAGTGGCTGTCTAACCTGTTCTTAAAAGCTTCTAATGACAAAGATTCCCCAACCTTCTCAGGCACTTTATTCAAATTCACTGTTAAGTGCAAAGTAATGCACACTGTAGTTAGGATGATTTTTTTTCCTCATATATAATCATGAGTTCTAAAGTATCTGTTACCACTCAAGAACGATCTTGGAGTCATTGCAGATAGTTCTCTGAAAACCTCAGTTTATTGTGCAGCAGTGGTCAAAAAAGGCTAACAATGTTAGGA
Organism: Gopherus flavomarginatus; assembly: GCF_025201925.1. Taxonomy (NCBI): domain Eukaryota; kingdom Metazoa; phylum Chordata; order Testudines; family Testudinidae; genus Gopherus; species Gopherus flavomarginatus. The sequence goes on from NC_066619.1 coordinate 61,951,917, forward strand.
ACCATTAGGAAAGGGATAGAAAATATCATAATGCCACTGTATAAAATCCTGGTGCATCCACACTGTGAATATTATGTACAGTTCTGGTTACGCAATCTCAAAAAGGTTGTAGGGGAACCTGGAAAAGGTTCCGTGAAGGGCAGCAAAGATGATCATGGGTATGTTATGGCTTCCATAGGAGGACAGACTAACAAGATTCAGAATGTTCTGTTTAGAAAGGAGACTATTAGCAGGGAATATGATAGAGGTCTATAAAATCATGAATGGTGTGGGAGGAGTGAATAGGAAAGTGTTATTAACTTTTTCCAACAATATAAAAACTGCACATTGTTCCCCAAATCCTCCTCCTATCCAGAGTCAAAACCTTAAACATGTATAAGTGCACACTGAATCCATAGCTATGTGCTTCCTGGGGATGTGGGGCAACGCACATGTTGGACTGTGAGTTACATCTCTACTCACACATCTTGTAGTGTGGATATAGCAAAAGCAAAAATGGCTGTCAGTGCCATTCCAACATTTCCTGGTACCTGCATGATCTTGCCCTTCTACCTACCCACTTCTGTGTCACCCACTATGTACCAGATGCTGCTGCTGGTTTATACACAGTTGATCGGCATTTAACCCTTCATTTCCATGCAACCTGCTCGTTTCTGCACAGCTCAACTGTGCCTAATAGGAAGAGGCACATCATCAGCATTGCGCTGTTTGTTGGCTGCAGGAGCACTCCAGGGTTCTGGTAAACCTCTAGTGTGAGTACAGCAAGCGTTATGAGTTTGGGAGGAGTATCCAGAACTTCCACGTATGAGAGCATCATGAAGAAGCTGGCAGAGAGGGGCTTAGCCGGACTGATATGCGGCACAGGGAGTGCATCAAGCCTTAAAGCTGAGGATGGCAATAGCACGTCCGGCAACTCCCTATCTATATGCCCTTTCTACATGGAGTTGGACCGGGTGCTTGTCACTGCCCTGAGCACAGAGCCCACCGTCCTTCTTGACATATTTCTGAATGCAGACCATCTTATGTTCAGACCCCAGAGCAAGGGGGGTAAAAGAACTTTGTGGATGGCACTGGCCAACATCACAATGAACTCCTATAAACAGACTGTGGAGCAGAAAGGCTAGGATCAGTCCACGTGGCTGGCTGGATTAGTGGGTGTCGTGGGTGAATTTTCAGAGGATCTGTTCTGAGATGGGCCCAGGGAACAGTCCGGAGAGGAAGCAGTGTGGGACCAGGAATTGGATCCATAGTCTGGTAAGTGCAACCAATCATCTTTATTATTACCATGCGGGAAATTGTAGCATAAGAGTGGGATTTCTGGATTATGAACAATAAAATAATTGTTATGGAGGATAGTACATAGGATGGGTTTTAGCTTTGGGTGAAGTAAAAGCCACCCCTCTTCCTCCACATCATGTGTGATCTGAAGTAACCCTAAGTATTGCCAGGGCGGGAGGGTGATTTAAACATATGTCTAATGATTCTTAACTATTTTTTTAAAAGAATAGTAGCAAATTATGAACAGTAACAGGCTTAGCATGATTACATATCTTTGCATATACCACTGTCTGCAACTGAATCACCCCAGTAGCATTAAAGCATTGTCCCAGACAGTATGGGATTATAAATCCCACTGGCTGCATGAAGTAGTAAAGTCCCTTGTGGGCTTCAGTGCTTGGCCGTCTGGTTCTGTCCATTCACAGCACACTGTCTGGGTTGGGGTTGGGCGTGAAAATCAGTTCTGCTCTTCGGAACTCTCTGCATCCTACTTCAGCATCCTGTTAATACTCGCCTGAATTTTCTCCCACTCCTGGAATATGCTTGATAATTTTTCATACAGGAGAAATTCAAGCAGATTTGTAAAATTCCTGGGTAGGGCGAACTTCCAGTGGCTGCCTACGTAACTAACCAACCCTCTCCATGCTTTGATATGTTGTTCAATCACCAGGCAACCACAAAAATCTGCCTTGCTTAGATAGATGGGTTTCTGCATGCAGCCTGCAATTGTCTGTCCTTTCAAATAATAATATCCTCCAAGGCTTTCCTGGCCTGAAATAATATTGAAATTAATACTGATAACAGAGCCCTAGCACCCACAACCACCTCCTGACATTTTTTGTAAAATAACAGTTAAATCTGAAATTCTTACCATGGTTTGTCTTTTGTCTGGGAATGTTGCTAGAAGAAGCTTCTTGATACATCAGTATATGAAGATGCTGAAATAAAAGCATACCAGGTTGATAACAGTTTTCAACCTTGGCCTCATTTTGATGCAAAATATAAAGTGGGAAGGATTCTTTCCTTTCTCCCAGCCCTCTGCCTCCCTTGAAAAAAGTAATAAGCTCTTTCATTTTCTTGACAGGCATTTCCACATCAGCTTGCAAAACCTCTCATTCGATGGCAAGGCCCTGTTTGCGGAACAGACGGGCATTAAATTGCGTGGCCTGAAAGATTCCCGCACAATGCTTAAGACACTTGGCTCTACGTCCCGGCTCCAGCCAGGACCAAGTTTAAACCTCAGCAGGCTCCCACCCAGGCCAGCCACTCTAAATATAAAAGTCATGGGACTATAAGAGAGCCCGCAGAGGCAGTCCTGGTCTGCCCTGCAGCCTGGGTCCTCCAAGGGTAAACAGGTAGGGGAAATGTCAGCTTTGACAGGATGCCAGAGGACAACTTACCAATTCATACCAGGAGTCCACCCGCAATAAACCTTCCCTTCTCCAACCGGTTGTGTGCTTTTCTCACGGAGTGGTCACGACTGACTTCGGACCATTGGGTCCTCCACACCATTTTCTGGGGCTACACCCTCCAATTTACCTCTGCCCCGCCCAACCACCCTCCACGCCATCCCTCCTGGGCGACCCTCTCACGAAGCCCTGCTCAGGCAGGAGATGGGGTGGCTCCTTGGCTTAGGAGCGGTGGAAGAGGTGCCAGCGGAGTTCAAATACAAGGAGTACTATTTCTGCTATTTCCTTATCCCGAAGGCCAAAGAGGGCCTCAGACCCATCCTGGACCTGCAAGGCCTGAACCAGTACATGGTAAAGCTCAAGTTTCGCATGGTCTCTCTGGCCTCCATCATCTCCTCCCTGGATCCCGGTGACTGGTACGCCATCCTCAATCTGCAGGACGCATACTTCCACATTCATATATTCAAGGGACACAGGCACTTCCTCCGTTTCACGGTTGGGCAAGAGCACTACCAATTTATGGTCCTCCTATTTGGCCTGTCCACTGCTCCCAAGGTATTCACAAAGTGCATGTCTGTGGTGGCATTCTACCTCAGACATTGTGAGGTCCAGATCTTTCCCATCCGGACGACTAGCTGGTCAAGGGCAGCTCCCGGTTGCAGGTGTGGAATCATGTGGTGCTTCTGTCCGTGTGCACCACACTGGGCCTGTTGGTGAATGACACCAAGTCCATGTTAGACCCAGTACAGCACATAGAGTTTATTGGGACAATCCTGGATGTGACATCGGCCAAGGCCTCCCTCCCACCAGACAGATTCGAGACCTTGAAAGGGCTCATTGACACAGTCACAAGGTTCCCCGTGACCACAGCCAGAGCGTGCCTCCAGTTACTGGGTCACATGTCGGCGTGCACATATGTGGTTTGCCACACCAGACTCAGGATGAGGCCCCTCCAGCTCTGGTTGGCCTCAGTGTTCTCCCAGGCCAGAAACAGGATGGACAAAGTGCTCACTGTGCCTGAGCTGGTGATCACCTTCCTACAATGGTGGTTCTCCCCGGGGAGCATGCTCCACAGGGTCCTATTCAGGGGCAGGCCCCCATCAATGGAGCTGGTGTCCAATGCATCGGACCTGGGGTGGGGAGCCCATATGGGGGACATTCAGACCCAAGGTCTGTGATCTGCACAGGACCTTGCCCTGCATATAAATGTCAAGGAACTCAGGGTAGTCCATCTGTTGTGTATGGCCTTCCACTCCCACCCGAAGGGCAGAGTGGTCAGGGTTCTCACAGATAACACGGCCTCAGTGTTTTACATCAGGCAAGGCGGGGCCCGCTCCTCTGCCTGGAAGCACTCAGGCTCTGGGACTTCTGTATAGCCCACGACATTTGCCTACAGACCACCTACTAGGCACCCGGAACTCGCAAGCAGATCACCTGAGCCAAGACTTCTCCTCTCAGCACAAGTGGTCTCTACACCCAGAGGTGGTACACAGGCTTTTTAAAGAGTGGGGAACTCCCCAGGTGGACCTGTTGGCGACTCGGCAGAACCCCTGGTGTCCCTGATTCTGCTCCGGAGGGGTTGGGACTGGGCACCATCTCTGATGCCTTCCTCCTATCCTGGTTGGGCCAGCTTCTCTATGCCTTTTTCCCCCATCCTGCTGATTGGCAAGGTCCTGGAAAAGATAAAAATGGACAGGGCCCGGATCCTCCTGATTGCCCTGGTGTGGCCCAGGCAACATTGGTACGGGACCCTCACGAGCCTGGGAGTTGCCCCACCATGGCTGTTGCCATCCTGCCTGGACCTGCTCTTCCAGGACCAGGGGCACCTCCTTCACCCCAGCCTAACAGCACTCCATATCATAACGTGACTGCTCAGTGGTTAGGCCAGGAGGAAAGGATGTGCTCAGAAGGGGTTCAGCGCGTCCTCTTGGAAAGCAGGTGACCCTCCACGCGTCAAGCCTACTTGGCAAAGTGGTCTCGGTTTTCCTGGTGGGCAGCTGAGCTGGGCGTTTCACCCGTGGCTGCCCCAATCCAGATCTTCTGTTCCCACAATCATCTCACATTATGCGATCATCTCCCAGGGAAGATGCCGGGTTTGGCAGGGCTGTACTCCATCCTGAGAGTCTGTGAACTCCTACCCACCTCCAACAGATATAGCTTGGAATCACCTATTGTGGAATATACATGAGCAATCACTCGAAGAAGAAAAGACAGTTGACACAATCATCTCGCATTATGCGATCATCTCCCAGGGAAGATGCCGGGTTTGGCACTATTTAAGCCACAAAGAGACTAGAAGTTGTCTGGGCAACAAAGTGGATCCTGGCTTGCTTCTGCTACAGACCCTACCATCCGCTGCCTCACTTCTGGCATAATCTGCACCGCCTGACTTCAACCCTACCCTGTTCCCGGCTCCCACCCTCAGCCTCATTCCAGTCCCTCAACCTTATTGCGCTGGTTTCTGACTGCTCCAGCTCTGACCTTATTCAGCTTTTTGGCTTCTGACTTAGTACTGACCCTTGGCTTCAGTTCTTGTTTCCAGTCTGACCCCAGTTCTAATGCTAGGCTATGGCTCTATAGCTTCAGACTTTCAACTTTGACACCTGGCTCTGGATCTGCCTCTTGGTCTCTGGTTCCTGAACACTGCACCAACCACCAAATCAGACCACCCATGTCCTGGGCACCAGTCTTCCACAGATCCTGACACACTGGATCAAGCAGAGAGGTTAGAGGAGAGCAAATGAGACCTCAATGTTGAGTGATCAGCCGTCTTGGTGAGTGGGAGAGTCTATCTATCTAGCTTTGAAGGTCAGACTTGACAGATGATGAAGCTGGTAGGATGAAAATGGTACATGGTTACAAGATAGAGAGCCAGGTGTCAAAATCAGAGAGGAAAGTGGATGAGGAAGAGTGGGATGGACTCTGACAGCAACGTTGAGAGAAGAAAGAAGAGTCAGAATGTTGTCCAAGGGAGAAGTGAAAAGGGATAGGAGGAAAAGGGAAGAACTGGCAAAGTTGTTGAGAGAGAGAAGAGAAAAGAAAGAACACTAAGAAAAAAAGATGTTCTTTCTCTTCTGTTCTGCCACTTCCACTTCTCATATGTCCTCCTATCCCTCTGCCCTGAACATATTTCTCTCCTCTCATCTCACTGTTTTGTCACCTTTTCTCCTCTACCCATTGTTATCTTTTTCTTAATGAATTGCATATGTATTAAAAGTGTTGAACTGCGAACATTGGATTATGATTATGTCCAAAGAACAGGTACAGCAACAAACAACAGAAGCTCAGTGCAAACACACCAAAATTTCCCTTTTAATTGGTCTCCAAAGAGACCTCATTCATTGTCAAGAGGATAGGTCAGTTTTTATGCTAAATGAAGCCTAGGACTCTTTATAGTGCTAATTATAATAGCGATTTTTGTGATCTGAACTGTTATACTGTAGATACAGGGTGAGACCACCAACACATTTCCTCACCAAACAGCCATCAGCTGGTAATGATATTTAGTCAGTTCCTACTAGAGACTGAAGTCTCTCCATCCTATAACCAGTCCCCTATGTCATCCGTTTTCGTGATATGGTGCTTTTTTTAACATAGGAACCTGTTCAACAGGGATTAGACTAAGACCACAAAGACCTTCAAAACAGCCTTCAAATTATAACTTTTCAGTCACTTTCACCTTGATTCAAATTCTAACTTGAGACTGTAGAGGAATTGACTCACTGCTGGCATGCCCCCTCATGGCTAAACATGGTATAGTTGATCTGTCATATAGTGATGCCCTGCCAATGGCTGCACCAGTCCTGCGGTGGTCTCTCTCGCATTCAGCCCTGTGGCCAGGTCACACTTTAGTCTTGTTCCTTCTAGGTAACAGAATAACGAACAGTCCAATGTCCACACAAAGGTCTTTGGCCCTGATTCTTGGCCCCAGGGTCCTCACATTGTTCTCTCAAGGCTCTCCATCATCCCTGACCTCTACTCAGGGCCTTCATGCCATCTTCCCTAGTGTCTGGTTTGAAAACCCACAGTGCTGGGCTCCAGTCCAGAGTCCCTATATCTACAGTCAAGGTCTACTCCCAGACTTCTGCTGCTTCCTCCCTACACTTCTTGCCACATACTCTTTTTCAGGGCATCTCCCCACAACCTCTCTAGATTAATTCCTAACAAACTCTCAAACAGAGTACCAATTTAAGTCAACTTCTGCCCTCCTTGAGCTTGATCTATCACCCCTCTTCTGTTTCCCTTATCAGTGCCTCACTGAGTGCATCCCAGGAAATCCCAATCCTGCCCTTTTATCAGGGCTCACCACTGGAGCTTGCTCCTCCATGTCACTTCTGGCCTCCTATCAGACTTCCCTATTCTAGAAAGGGTCTCCAGGACCAACTTTCCCCCTGGTCTTCCTACTTTACCATCCCAGACTCTCTACTCACTAGTCCTAGAGAATGACTACAGAGTTTCTGTCTGCAGCCCCCTTCTCGTCTGTATTTCCTTTGTTTGTAGTCATCTCTCAACTCCTTTCCTAGCTGGACTTCAGACATATTTAGGCCTGGTCCATGACCCAGATAGAGCCTGATGGCTTAATAGTCTCCTCAGGCCAACATTAGTCCTTTCAGAGCCAGGATAGGATATATACCATCTTATGGACCAGATGTAAATCCAGATTTGATCCCAACAATATATTAACAGATTTTTAAATCACTCTCTTCTTGGTTGTCTGTCACTCCCTCCAAATAATTTATTGATCCAAGTATTTTAAAATCCTTCCTTTTCAGTCTCTCTTCTTGAAGTCTGTATTTTTAAAGCCATCTCCTTCCTGTTCTCTCACTCTTCTTCTGTTCTGCCAATTCCTCCTTCCTGTAATCAGTATGTCAAAAATAGAAACATAAATTAAGTAGAATTAAATTATTCAGGTGACTAAGGAAAAAAAAGGAAGAAGCATCTCAGTCATCTTTTAACCTTTCCTTTCTGGCAAGTGATGAAACAACCAATGCGTCTTTGGCCATTACAAATGTAATTGCTTTGGCTTATATGGTCACAAGGAAATAGTCTCTCTTCTCAAGAAACCATCTTATCGAAATACTTTGTTTTCGGAGAAACTGGAGATTCACTCATAGCCTATCTGACTGATTTGAGGATAAATTGCAGCGGGTGCAAAGGGTCGTGAGTGACCCTGGCAGGTAGGGTTAATTTCTCTAAGATTGCAACTCTTATTCCATATCCTTTAACAGGGTGGGACATGCCCTTCCCTCCAGGTGGCCTCAACTTTGCTGGTCAGCATGGAGGTGGTTTGGGCGGTGTGGCTCTATTAGGGAGGCTACAGCTATTGAAGATGTTAGCCTTGAACACTCCTTTTGTAAGAGACCAGGGCTTATATCCCTTGTGCACCCATTTAGGGTTGTGCATAGTCTGGCCCAAAGACTGTAGTTTACTGGTTTACATAAGATACTACTTTTCTTCCTACTGCTAAGTCAGATGCTGCCTCCATGAAGCCACCTGTTTACCGTTGCAGGATGCAGATCTATAGACTGATGCATAGCCTACAGAAGCAATTTAACAAAGGTAGGAGAGGAGAAGAAAGATGTTAGATGCTACTGAGAAAAAAAATGTCACCAGTAGGTGCCATTAGCAAATGAAGTGACTACTCTATCTACCTGCAATAATCTATGCATAAAACAGGAGATAACACACTACTGCAGGCCACTGTGAAATGGAAAACACAGAGTTATTAATGACACATAGTATACTGTGTTTGGAGGTATGATAAAAATAGTACTACATTCTTAATAGACACTTTGGTGTTTAGATAGCATGGGTGATATTCTGTACTGTGCCTTCTGGAGTATCAATGCATCTTTGCGCACTCCTAATCTAGCCCTGCTCTGGGGGCTGGAGAGTCCCCTAGTATAATGTAGCTCTTGGGGGGCAGCCTGAGTTATGGCAGCCTATCTCGACTGCACCCTGCCCAGAATCTCTTTTGTACCACGTGCTGTTGTGTTGTTCCCCAGGGTTATGACTCTGAGGCACCTCATTACCACTTGCCCTTAGTGTGAAACAGTGTTGTCTGTGCCTGCTGAAACCAGCAGCCTCTGGCAGCACAAGCACTGACTTCCAGGTCTCTGCAAGCCTTACTCTCTCTGTGCAGGGAGTGATAGACACACACCAACCACTTAAGGTACATCTACACTACGAGATTATTCCTATTTTACATAAACCGATTTTATAAAACAGATTGTATAAAGTCGAGTGCACGTGGCCACATTAAGCACATTAATTCGGCGGTGTGCGTCCATGGTCCGAGGCTAGCGTTGATTTCCGGAGCGTTGCACTGTGGGTAGCTATTCCATAGCTATCCCATAGTTCCCGCAGTCTCCCCCGCCCCTTAGAATTCTAGGTTGAGAGCCCAGTGGCTGATGGGGCAAAAATCATTGTCGCGGGTGGTTCTGGGTAAATGTCGTCAGTCATTCCTTCCTCCGGGAAAGCAACGGCAGACAATCATTTCGCGCCCTTTTTCCCTGGATTGCCCTGGCAGATGCCATAGCATGGCAACCATGGAGCCCGTTCAGCTTTTTTTTTCACAGTCACCGTATGTGTACTGGATGCCGCGGACAGAGGCGATACTCCAGCGCTACACAGCAGCATTCAATTCCTTTTGCATGATAGAGACGGTTACCAGTCGTTCTGTACCGTCTGCTGCCAGTGTAATTTGGCAATGAGATGACGGTTATCTGTCCTTCTGTACTGTCTGCTGCTATCATGGGTGCCCCTGGCTGAGATCGGCCGGGGGCGCAAAGACAAAACTGGGAATGACTCCCAGAGTCAATCCCTCCTTTATGGTTTCTAAAAATAGTCAGTCCTCCCTAGAATATGGGGCAAGTGTACTAGAGAAGCAGTGTATCAGAGAGCACAGCTGCTCTGTGTCAGATCCCGCAGAAATGATGAGCTACGTGCCATTCACGGGGGTGCCCCTGCAACAACCCCACCCGTTGCTTCCCTCCTCCTCCAACCTTCCTGGGCTACCGTGGCAGTGTCCCCCCCATTTGTGTCATGAAGTTATAAAGAATGCAGGAATAACAAACAGTGACTTGTTAGTGAGATAAAATGAGGGGGAGGCAGCCTCCCGCTGCTATGATAGTCCAGGCAGGACATTAAGCAGTGCGGAGGAGAGGAGCCCAGCATCCCGCTGCTATGATAGTCCAGGCAGGACAAAATCTTTTCTTTACACAGGAAAGGGAGGGGGCTGATGGAGCTCAGCCCCCAGTTGCTATGATGAGGGCAGTTACCAGCCGTTCTGTCCCATCTACTGGGAATGACCAGGAATCATTCCTATTTTTACCCAGGCGTCCCCGGCCGACCTCACGTGAGGCAAGCCAGAAGCACTCACGGGCTGATGGTGACGACGGATATCAGTCATATTGCACTGTCTGCCACCAGGGAGGGGAGAGGAGCGGATACTGCTCTTCACTGCTGCAGCATCGTGTCTACCAGCAGCATTCAGTAGACATAGGGTGACATTGAAAGAAGTCAAGAAACAATTTCTTTCCCTTTTCTTTCACGTGGGGGGGGGGGGGTGGAGTAAATTGATGAGCTATTCCCTGAACCACGCCGGACAATGTGTTTGAACCTACAGGCACTGGGAGCTCAGCCAAGAATGCAAATACTTTTCGGAGACTGCTGGGGACTGTGGGATAGCTGGAGTCTTCAGTACCCCCTCCCTACCTCCATGAGCATCCATTTGAGTCTCTGGCTTCCCGTTATGCTTGTCACGCAGCACGGTGTAGCCTGTAGATTTTGTTTCCAAACGCTTCGACATTTCGTCTTCTGTAACGGAGCTCTGATAGAACAGATTTGTTTCCCCATACAGCTATCAGATCTAGTATCTCCCGTACGGTCCATGCTGGAGCTTTTTTTGGATTTGAGACTGCATTGCCACCCGTGCTGATCAGAGCTCCACGCTGGGTAAACAGGAAATGAAAATCAAAATTTCACAGGGCTTTTCCTGTTTACCTGACCACTGCATCCGAACTGAGATTGCTGTCCAGAGCGGTCACAGTGGTGCACTGTGGGATACCGCCCGGAGGCCAATACCGTCGATTTGCGGCCACACTAACCCTAATCCGATATGGTAATACCGATTTTAGCGCTACTCCTCTCGTCGGGGAGCAGTACAGAAACCGATTTAAAGAGCCCTTTATGTCAATATAAAGGGCCTCGTAGTGTGGAGGGGTACAGCGTTAAATCGGTTTAACGCTGCTAAAATCGGTTTAAATGCATAGCGTAGACCAAGCCTTAGTTTCAGAGCGCTTCTTGCAGTATCAAGGCCCTTAATCCACTGAACACTCACTCACAGAATTACCAGGCTCGCAGCTCCCAAAGGAACAGTACACAGTTTAACCAGGGCCGGTGCAAGGATGTTTCGTGCCCTAGGCAAAACTTCCACCTTGCGCCCTCCCCCCACACCGTGCCCCTGCCCTGAGGGCCCCCCCCCTCGCAGCAGCTCCCCCCTCTGCCTTGAGGTGCCCCCCCCTTGCAGCAGCTCCCTGCCCCGGCTCACCCCTGCTCCGTGCATGAGCACCCCGAGCATGCTCACCCCTGCCTCGCCTCCTCCCCGAGCACTGCTTCACTTCTCCTGCCTCCCAGGCTTGTGGCACCAATCAGCTTAGGCGCGGCAAGCCTGGGAGGCAGGAGAAGTGAAGTGGCCATGGTGTGCTCGGGGAGGAGGCAGGGCAGGGGTGAGCTGGGGCGGGGAGTTCCCCTGCGTGCTACCCCCGCTCCCCCTTACTTGCTGCAGGCGGCCCTCCCCGCGCTCCCCTGCCCAGCTCCCTCCACCTAAATGCTGGGGATGGCTGAAGATCCGGCCTCCATGTTCGCTGCTGAAGAAAATAGCACCCCCCAAATGCCAGCGCCATAGGCAACCGTCTAGGTCGCCTAAATGATTGCACTGGCCCTGCTTGTAACATGCAACCCAGGATCACAACACTTATAGTGAAAACAAGAATAAGTTTATCTATTGTAAAAAAAACAAATAGAGATTTAATTGATAATAAGAGTATTAGAAACAAATAACATATTAAACAAAACTAACACCCTTTGTAGAGGCTAAACTAACAGGTTAATTTCTTGTCTAAAGTTGCATGTCTCACCCAAGTTCTCCCCAGTGTTTTCAACCAAGTCTGGTTTAGACCCTTTTTCATGAAGCAAAACTGATGTCCTTTTTCTTCCTCAGTAAATTGTGCCCAGGCGCCTCCTTTGTCCTTACCAAAATACTCAGGCAAATGTTTGAAGAACAGCTCTAGATAGGGTTCTTCCACCCTCATTTTTTCTCTTCCTGTTTGTTTATTTCTCAAATCCCCACAATTCTTCATTTGTATTCAGTTCAGACTGATGATAGGAAACCCACTGTGAACCAGACAATACTTAATTTACATGTAAACAGATGGATAAACATCTCCTGTCTGACAGGAAGCCTGTTTTTCACCTTTGCTAGTGACCAGTCCCTAGCTACAAACTTTGACATTTTCCATATATATGTGTACACACACACACCTCCTTACGTAGTATCTGTACATACATTTCACGATGATACTGAGTGACACAGACTTTTATTCAAGACCTTGCATGACACTGTTTTGCTGAGCTATAATGTAAATTCCAAAGGGAGGAGATTCCTGTGCCCCTTGTCAGTTGGCACTAAGAAGTTCCTAAGTCAAAGCTGTGACCCTGCCCTTGGCAGACCCCTTCTGCCCCCCACCCCACTCCCAACATGGGATTGCAAGGAAATGGGTGACCTTGGGCGAATCACTTCAACTCTCTGTGCCTCCGTTTTGTCATCTGTAAAATGGGAGTAGTGATGCTGACCCTTTGTAAAGCAATTAATCTGCTGAAAAGCGCTATATAAAAGCTAAATAATAATAATGCAGTGCCTAGGCCAGGTAAATCCTCCCCCAATCTCATATGGAGCTTTTAGGGCCCTTTTACTTTGCTCTGGTCTTTTCATATGGCATAAAGGGTGCAGAGTGTTGGTGGATCTCACCTCAGACATAGAAAGACAAAAGAGCACAACATGAACTGCAACATGGGCCCACTAAGGTGGAATTCACCTTGATGTGACAACCATATCTTAGAATTTCCTTGCTTTGTGGTTTTATGCCTCAATAATGTTCTTTTTAGTGAACCTTTGTGTTTCTGTTTCCTATCAGGAAGCATAATTAGAGGGCATACTTTAACACAGTAGTATGGTCACTGTTCAGATATCTAATAATTTAGTGGTTTCATATAACGTTAATTATCATTATAGAGTTTATTAAAAGAAGGCGTAACTATGTTTATATCTTTGTTCAGATATAGCTAGAATTCCTATCCCGCAGAATCTCAGTGGATATTCCTTGATACCATTGTTGGCTGAAATGGCAGAAGATGAAGTCTCATCCAGAAGGCTGCACCCCACATGGATCCTGAGTGAATTTCATGGATGTAATGCAAATTCTTCCACCTATATGCTTCGAACTGACAAATGGAAATATATAGCATATTCAGATGGGCATTCAGTACCTCCTCAGCTCTTTGGTATTCTAATCACGTTTCTTCACTAAATATTTTTAATGGTTCTGTTTTTACCAAATCATATCTTGGCAAATTGTGCTTAACTGGTTTTTGTTTGTTACAGATCTGTCTGCTGATCCAGATGAACTGACAAACATAGCCACAACATTTCCAGAAGTCACATATTCCTTGGACAAAAAGCTTCGCTCCATAGTAAACTATCCAAGAATCTCTGCCTCTGTGCACAAGTACAACAAGAAGCAATTTATCAACTGGAAACAAAGTTTGGGACAGAATTATTCCAATGTTATAGCTAATCTCAGATGGCATCAGGACTGGTTAAAAGATCCAAGAAAGTATGAAGATGCAATTCACAGATGGCTCCAAATGAACACTAATGCATAAAGTAACTGCAACAAGGGATTACTGACTGCCCTTATAGTAACAATTTCAATTAAATGAGCACAATGAACACACTCAGGAAATGAATATATGCAGTTGTAATTGCAACACTATATAATTCATAACATCACAATTTGTTTGCTAATTTAAGATAGCAATCCATGAAAATAAAGCTCACACAAGCTTTTATATCCTTGTTAGCAAGTTAAATGTGTTTGTTTTATAGCTGACCATGATACCAAACCTAGCTCCTATCATGTAAAATTTCATATTTGTACGGGGTTAATCAGCTTTTAAGGATACATGAGAAGGAAAGTGTGTTTGTGTGTGTGTGTGTATGTGTGTGTATATATATATATATATATATATATATATATATATATATATATATCTTGGTATAAAATATTGTATATTAAGAAAATACAGACTGTATTAGCCAATTAATATTTAAGCAACAAAATTCAAAGGAGATTTTGCATGCGTAAGGACTAATTCAAAACTGAATAAAGACCTCAGGATTTGATCCAGTGGGATACAGATTATAGTGAAATATTCTAGCACCCAGATACATTTTAAAATAATAATGAAAAAGATTCCCTGATCCCACCCTCCCACCCACACCAGAAAGGATGTAGAGCATCAAAAAAGGGCAATAACTAGTGTCAGTCTGAACAAAAGTTCTGAGGCTATGGTAGGCTATGAATAGACAACTAACTCACTCTCTCTAAATATGTGTGTATATATACACACACAGGCATATAAAAATTAGAGACCTGTGTTTCTTTTTCCTCTCCTAATGAACTTTGATGGACAGTTTTCAACATCTGTTTCTAGGGCCTGCTATCCAGAACTCAACAGTATGCAAACTTTGCATATAACTCACAGAGCAACAAATAGGCAAATATAAACACCAATTTTTCTCTATATGTGACAGGAAACTACAAAGCATGAAGACCAATGTTTGTGAGTAGACCTATTCATTAATCATCAACTGTATGCTGTGCACTGAATAAAATAGACATAGTCTGCCAGAAAATCTTACAGTCTAAGGTACCAATTCTCCATGCAAGTGGACACTTACACCTGTATGCATCTGAATGCAGAATCCGTGACTAAAAGATAAAAGGAAGGAGATGTGCTGCAATGGGAATCCCAAAGAAAAGATTAACTTTGAAAATGTCAATATTTTTAAATCACTTCTAGTAGACCTTACAGAAAATCATTCTTACAAAGAAATGGAGCGTAGGTAGGAAAATTGACTGGCAACTATAACCTACTCTGTTTTTTTAATGAAATACATAATTATATGAGCATTTCAATGTGCAACTTAGTCTTTAAGCTAATGTACATGCAGCTGCTATAGTAACTATTCACGATCACATTATGCCTCATTTTTAAGAGCTCTTGAATAGGAATCCATAATAAATATTTCAACAGTAAAATTAAACTGGCAAAGATAAACATGAAAATACCATCTGCTTTCTGAGATTAAACATTGTACACCTATTGAGTAACTGAATCGATAGACTGATTTACTAGATGTTTTAAATGTGATATTTTAAACTATAGTGTATCATGGTTTTGCTTGCATAATACATTAAAGCAGATCTTACACCTACCATTAGTATTTCCCCCTCAGTTTTTATTCTGAATCAAAGGATATATATTAATAGTGCAAATGCATCTCTGAGCAGTGCAGTGTAGGTTACAATTCTTGTTAAAAATGAGTACAAGGTTCAGATAGTGATAAAATCACTGTCAGCAAAACTGAAAAATAGAAAAGAGATCAGATCTGAGGAATATATTGGAAACTGAGTATATGACTTGAGAAAAATATTCACACATGAATGTCTAGGACTGTTCAAGACTTGAAGAGCGAAGGGAATTACAGTGTTCAAAGATCTGGAAGAGGGCAGGATACTGTACAGTACATTCCAAAATAAGAATGATTACAAGCCTTTATTCCAGTGGTATCTCATTATGTATCATTTAAAGAAATTATATAGAAGGGAAAATTATGTAGTCTGAAGACTTTGTGGACACAGCAGTACCTTTCAAAGCTGGTGAGCCTGCTTCAAAATGTAGTCGTGGGTAGGTGTTCTGCTCACAGAGGGGGCCAGTCTGTGGCACATTGTGTGTTACGTGAGGGAATATGGCAACCCGTTTACTCCCTTGTACCAGCTTCCTGGATCATAGGTAGCAGCACAGAGGAGCCTTTGCAGGGCTGCCTCGTCTCCATATCATTGAGCAGGATGGGACTAAACAGGAGAGGGACAAAAAGATGGGGTAGTGACTACCAATCCTCAGTGTGCTAGCTACCGTAGGCCTAAGGCTAGGTGCTTCCTCTGTGGATGAAAGGAAAACTAGGAGGCAGACTGTGACTGAGAATCATCATGGGTCTGTTGGGTTATTCCTGGGACAGCATAACCATGCACTGCCCCTTGACTGTGGCAAACCCACAAATGGGTCCAAAAAAATTACTACAGTTGAGCAACTTGCCCTCTCTTGCCATCCTAGTGCCCAACATCCTAATTTTCTTGTTTCTTTGTTAAATAATCAAGGGCCAGGCAGTTTTAAGAAGGAACAAACATGTCTGGAGGGGGAGAATAGTGTTAAAGGAGTAAGGACAGAAATTAGGATAAAAAGGAAGGAAGATCAAGGGGAATAGATAAATAAATGAATACCTTAATCTTACAACAATAATCAGACCCTCCCTGAAATAATCATATTCCCTCTAGTAACTAATTATAATCAATATCCCTCAAAAATAATATAAAGGCAATGGGAGTACACGCCCAGTGTCTACCCACCAGTCTCAGGCAGATGGAACGTACACACTGCCCTATGGATTGGAGCACTTTTGGAATGACCAAAAGGAGATGAATTTGAAGTCACAGGGAATTTGCAGGCCTGACCTTTGTTGGGAGCACTGTCGTGCTGACATACCCTTTCTGCTACATGTAAGCCTTTGTTTGGCTCTGTATACACAGACCAGCTCTTAACTCACCCCAGGGGCCTTTATTAACTAGTTTTGAGCCGTGAACAGATTACTCACAATGGTGGCATCCCATTGTGAGGCAGGCAGATCACTCATTGGGTTGAGCAAGTCCTTATGTTTATCAATTCTTAGTCTTCTCTCAGCTTCCAGTACAAGGGAGGCTAGAATCAACTCTCCCTCTGAACAGGGAGCTTTGGTTGTGTCTCTACCCAAGGCTTTTAGTAGCCAATTGATTTCAGGAACAGGTAGTTGAGGTGGGGGACACTCCCTAAGAAGCTGGAGGCTTTTGGTCAACTGGTTCATTTGAAGAAGAGGCAAATTGAGTTCTCTCTCCAACTTTGTAGAGAGCAACTGAGGGGCTGATTCTCCTGTTGCTGGAAGCTGACCCCTCGGCACCAACTCTCTTGTTTTAAACGTTGTGCCTTTCTGGTCAGTACAGACTTTTCAGGCCTGCATTTGCTTATCCTGGCTTGTCCATCTGTCCTTTTACCCAGTAACATTTCTTCTTTCAAGCCTCTCAAGGATAAGACAGCAGTCCAAAGAGTGAGTCAAAAGAAATTATATGCAGCAGAGCTACAATTTTGTGTTTTTCTCTATGAAAAAAGAAGTTAAACACACAAAAAATAACACCACCAATTTTGGGTTTAATGTCTTGTAATCTCTACATTTGTATGTTATCAACCAAGTGCTATGGAAAAAAAAATCCTCAAACACTTTGTTATTTGCAGGTATGGTGGCTTCCTTCACCACATACTTATTCTAAAACTAAGGTTAACTAGTTCTCTTGGTGAAGGGGTTAGCTTGGTGGTTTGAGCTTTGGCCTGCTAAACCTAGCATTGTGAGTTCAATCACTGATAGGACAAAAATTTGTCTGGGGATTGGTTCCCCCTTTCAGCAGGGGTTAGACTAGTCCTTCCAACACTGATATTCAATTATACTTTTCTTGTAATTTTTTAAGAAATCAAAGTATTTGTTAAAACAAAATTAAAAAAAACAAATACGTTGGTTTCCATAAATAAATTATTTAATCTCCTTTGGGTATGAGCCTTCTTTCTGAAGCACTGGGAGGAGAAAAGGGAAGCACTTTAGTAGTCCCTCTCTCCTTACACTAGATACCCCGCATAAACTCTGCTTGTACAAAGTTAAACCAATTTAACTTCAAAATTGGTTACTTTAATAGTGTTAGTTTTATAATCATGTACACCGTTTTCACATCAATGTTAAACATCCACACTACTATTCTTGCAGTCCGAGTCAAATTAACTTTGCAACACATAGAATTTAAGGAAAAAGTAAAAGACAAATTCTGTTCTTGGATCCACAGGCATATAAGACCATCAGGTGAACATAAAAAACAAACATACTGGCTAAGGCTAATGGTCCATCTAGCCAGTATCCCTATCTCCTGACACTAGCTGGTGTGAGATGCTTCAGAGAGAATTAATGGAAGAAGGTAATTTATCAAATGATTCATCCCCTGTCATCCGGTCCCTGCTTCTGGTAGTCAGAAGTTTAGGGCCACCCCAGAGCATGAGGTTGCATCCCTGACCATCTTGCTAATAGCCATTGATGGACCTATCCTCCATGAATTTATCTAGTTTTTTTAACCCTGTTATACTTTTGGCCTTCACAACATCCCATGGCAATGAGTTCCACAAGTAAACTGTGCATCATGTGAAGTAGTACCCCCTTATCTTTGTTTTAAACCTATTGCTTATTAATTTCATTGGATGATCCCTAGTTCTTGTTATGTGAAGAGGTAAATAACACTTTCCTACTCACTTTCTCCACACCATTCATGATTTTATAGACCTCTACCACATCCCCTCTTAGTCCTCTCTTTTCTAAGATGAAGAGTCCCAATCTTTTTAATCTCTCCTCATATGGAAGCTGTTCCCTACCACTAATCATTTTCCCTACCCTTCTCTGCACCTTTTCCAATTCTAATATTCTTTTTTTGGATGGGATAACCAGAACTGCAAGCAGTACTCAAGATGTGGGCATACCATGAATTTATATAATGGCATTATGATATTTGCCTGTCTTATTATCGATACCTTTCCTAATACATCCTAACATTCTGGTAGTTTTTTGACTGCTGCTGCACATTGAGTGGATGTTTTCAGAGAACTAACCACAGTGACTCCAAGATCTCTTTCTTGAGTGGTAACAGCTAATTTAGACCCCATCATTTTGTATGGATAGTTGGGATTATGTTTTCCAACCTACATTACTTCGCACTTATCGACACTGAATTTAACCTGCCATCTTCTCACCCAGATTAGTGATATCTTTTGTAACTCTTTGCAGTCAGATTTGGACTTACTATCTTGAGTCATTTGGCATCATCTGCCACCTCACTGTTCATTCTTTTTCCTGATCGCTTACGAATATGTTGAACAGCACGGATCCTTGGGAGACCCTATTTACCTCTCTCCATTGTGAAAACTGACCATTTATTTCTACCCTTTGTCTCCTATCTTTTAACCAGTTACTGATCCATGAATGGCCCTTCCCTCTTATCCAATTATCAGTGTTCCCTTTAATTTTTTTCAGCCATGTGGAATGAATTTTATGTGCACCAATATCAAGGTAATGTGCAGATATGAGTCACCAGGAGAAACAAAAAACCTAGATATATTTTTAAAAAGTTACCATATGACTCCAGCCAGGACAGGTTAGGCATTTTAGAACTCACTACTCAAAAGCATTAAATTTAAGCGTAAAAGAAATAAAAATTATGACATGCATAGACCAGTCAAAAAAAAATAGCACTTTGAAAGAATAAAATTACAGAGAACATATGTGCATTACAGGAAGTATCATGAAGTAACAACAGTGTAAGTGTGTGTTGGAAGGTGAGTGTGAAAGACTGTGTGTATATATGTGAGACACAGTGTTACGTGTGTGTCAGTGTATGCGTGAGACAGTGTATGAAACACACACACACAGTCTCTCCCCTCCATGGCCCCAAGGCTGGGGCTGAGGGAGAGATGCATCTCTCCCGTCCCCTCCACGTCCCCCTCCAGAGCTGGGGGAGAGAGGCACCTCTCCCATCTCTGCTGCAGCCCTGGCCAGAGCTGGGAACGGGGGAGAGAGACATCTCTCCCATCCCCGCCACAACCCCTGCCAGAGCTGGGAGACAGGCTCCTCTCCCATCCCCACCTCAGCCCTGGCTGGAGCTCGGGGTGTGGGAGAGAAGTCTCTTTCCCTCCCCTCCTCGCGGCAGCCCCAGCCAGAGTTGGGGATGGGAGAGAGAGGCATCTCTCCCTCCCCAGCCCTGCATGCCCTAAGGTCCCCCAAATCCCCATCACCTCATCCCACTGTCCCCATCCTCCACACTCACCTGAGTGCGCACCTGGGCAGCTGGTGCGTGTCCCTTGATGGCCTCATGAAGCATCTTAGAGGGATCACAGCCCATGACTGCCTACTTTGTTTAACAATCTTTGGTGAAAGCAGCAAAGAATCCTGTGGCACCTTATAGATTAACAGACGTTTTGGAGCATGAGCTTTCGTGGGTGAATAACCACTTCGTCAGATGCATGTAGTGGAAATTTCCAGGGGCAGGTATATATATGCAGGCAAGCTAGAGATAATGAGGTAGTTCAGTCAGGGAGGATGAGGCCCTGTTCTAGCAGTTGAGGTGTGAAAACCAAGGGAGGAGAAACTGGTTTTGTAATTGGCAAGCCATTCACAGTCTTTGTTTAATCCTGAGCTGATGGTGTCAAATTTGCAGATGAACTGAAGCTCAGCAGTTTCTCTTTGAAGTCTGGTCCTGAAGTTTTTTTGCTGCAGGATGGCCACCTTAAGGTCTGCTATAGTGTGGCCAGGGAGGTTGAAGTGTTCTCCTACTGGTTTTTGTATATTGCCATTCCTAATATCTGATTTGTGTCAGATTTGTGTCAAGAAAGAAACCAACAGGACTCCACTGGCCATCACATACAGTCCCCAGCTAAAACCTCTCCAACGCATCATCAGGGATCTACAACCCATCCTGGACAATGATCCCACACTTTCACAGGCCTTGGGTGGCAGGCCAGTCCTCGCCCACAGGCAACCTGCCAACTTGAAACATATTCTCACCAGTAACTGCACACCACACCATAGTAACTCTAGCTCAGGAACCAATCCATGCAACAAACCTCGATGCCAGCTCTGCCCACATATCTACACCAGCGACACCATCACAGGACCTAACCAGATCAGCCACACCATCACCGGTTCATTCACCTGCACGTCCACCAATGTACGCCATCATATGCCAGCAATGCCCCTCTGCTATGTACATCGGCCAAACTGGACAGTCGCTACGGAAAAGGATAAACGGACACAAATCAGATATTAGGAATGGCAATATACAAAAACCAGTAGGAGAACACTTCAACCTCCCTGGCCACACTATAGCAGACCTTAAGGTGGCCATCCTGCAGCAAAAAAACTTCAGGACCGGACTTCAAAGAGAAACTGCTGAGCTTCAGTTCATTTGCAAATTTGACACTATCAGCTCAGGATTAAACAAAGACTGTGAATGGCTTGCCAATTACAAAACCAGTTTCTCCTCCCTTGGTTTTCACACCTCAACTGCTAGAGCAGGGCCTCATCCTCCCTGATTAAACTACCTCATTATCTCTAGCTTGCCTGCATATATATACCTGCCCCTGGAAATTTCCACTACATGCATCTGATGAAGTGGGCATCCACCCACAAAAGCTCATGCTCCAAAACGTCTGTTAATCTATAAGGTGCCACAGGATTCTTTGCTGCTTTTACAGATCCATACTAACACGGCTACCCCTCTGATACTTGACAATCTTTGGTGAGGGACCTTGTCAAAGGCAATCTGAAAGTTCAACATACTACATTGACTGGATCACCTTTGTCCATATGCTTGCTGACTCTCAAAAGAATTCTAATAGATTAGTGAGGCAGAATTTCCCGATACAAAAGGCATGTTGACTCTCCTGCGACATATGTTTATCTATGTGTCTGATAATTCTATTCTTACTATAGTTTCACACAATTTGCCTGGTACTGAAGTTAGGCTTACTGGCCTGTAATTGCCAGTAAGGTGGCAGAATTTCAAGGCTCAGTCATGATTTCTGAAGTTGTGCTGAACATGATTTAATCCAACCTACCCTCATAGTTAAATGGTTTACACTTTAGAGCCCTGGTTCAACTTCACCGATAGTTAATACCTCTTTCCAACAGCAACTATGTTACCTAGTATAGACAACGCTTGCCCCACTGTGGTTCTGTAGAATCATTTTTAACAGTTGGGCTCCACCTACACAGTTTTCAAAATGTAATCACTTTTCTAGGGAGAACCATGTTTACATGTAATTTTCTAGGAAGGAGCTAATCCAGTTTGAAATGGCGCAGAGGAAACTTGTCTGGCAGGATCTATTATTATTACTATTACTATTTCCGCTCCTGGACCCTGTAACCCGCAGCCAAGGTCAGTACAGTCCCACTCTTTGCTGCTGTTTCCCTGGTCTTCTTACCCAGCTTCTCTCAGGCCATCTTCCCCACAACTACTGTGGATTGACCCTTCTTTCAGGGCTACGATCCCTGGCTTATTTTTCCCACCCCAGGTTTCCTCCCCACCACGTCTCTGTTCCTTGGAAATAACTACACCATCCCTTACTACAGCCCACTTCTGCTCTCAACTTCCTGACTTTCTGCTATCCAGCTTGCTCTTACCAAACTGATCAGTTAAGCCTAGTTCTTCCTTCCAGGAGGAGACAGGTAAAATAATTAGCCTCTCAGGCCCACATAAATCCTTTTAGGGCCTGTGTGAGGTTCACACACCATTACACACTATTTATGTGGTAGCAATACTGTGAAGCTTTAGGAGGGAAACAGACTAGACACAGCCTAAGCAAGTTAAAACTTGTGTTCAAAATTACCACCTTTTGACCCCAGCAGTATTGGAATGTGATTCTAAGGCCTCTCTACACTACATTTCCAATGAAATTATGAGAACCAGTAACTATGTAGCTCCCAGTTGTAGCATCAAGTCCAGTTATGGAATACTGTTCAGGTTCCATCTACAGGAATCAAGTTGTCACTAGGTTAAAGGACAACTCTTGTTATCCCTGGGTCTTAGAATTCTGTTGTAATTAGATGGAACCCACTACAGTTCTAAGATGTTAGTAGTGTTGATGTATATACCATGATGTATATTGTGCCATATGATACACAATTCACATTCAACTCAATAGTTTTACCTAGCTATCTGAAAACAGGATGTAGCCCTGTGTTTCACTTTATTTGTAGTGCCCAAAAGGGCATCTAGAAAATATTCAATTAGCTGCACGGGTATTAGCCAAATCCTAAACAATAGGAGGATGGAGCCAATTATCTCATTAAATGAGCTCTATATTACTGTTCCTTAGGCAGGCATATAAAAAAATTTTAGAAGACCTTTGGCTTCTGCAAGGTGTGTTTTGTACATGTAGATTTCCATTACACTCTGCCCACACAGCCCACTGACTCAGTCTTCAATGCCGATTAACACATTCAGCAGCTTATCCTACTGAGTCTAGCCAGACTGAAACAAAATGGAACCATTACTTTTAAACTGTTTCTTTAAACAAAATGTCACTTCATATACTCATTGATTTTATTTACAAATGGGTTACCACTAAGTCCACAGAGTGCAACAAAAAGATTCAGAAGGCTTTGTATAGGTTACAAATATAGAGCTATTCATATTTACAACATTCAGTCAGTTTGCATAGCAACAGCAGCCCTGCTGATTTTTGCACTCTTCTCCTGTTTAAAAAAACAAAAAAAAAAGACTGAAAACACAAAGGTCGATGCTATGGTTAAGGACATTAAAATTGTTATGGTGCAGAAGAACACGTCATAATACAGAGCCTTATCCTGGCTAGTTTTCAGGAGGCTTTCAGTTAAAGGCTTTCTGAAATTCCTTCCTGCCTATACGTATCTGCATATAATTGTAAAGTACTGGTGCTGGTTTGAAAACCCTAACTTTGAGCCCCACATCCCTAAGGAACAAGGAGGTGGCTAGTTCAGTTGTAATAAAAATATTATAGATGCAAAATACACAGTTCAGCTTCTATAAACCACATTACATCTAGTCATCACATGGCTACAAAGAGTGATGAAATGAGGCTTGCTCCCGCTGCTTGGCTAGGGAATTGAATTTCTGTCATCACAGGAACACAGAGATCAGTATCTTGGGAGTATTTTGAACATGTAAGGAGCCTCTCACCAGGGGAGTTAACTTTAAACCCCATCTTTGTCCTTATTCAAACTCTGGAAAAGAAAGAAAGGAAAGTTGAAGAGATGATTGAGAGGAACGGTATGGGAGAGAGACAGGAAGAAGTGGCAGAAATTAATGGGAAAAGTAATGGGAAGAGAAAAAGGTGTGTGCGGGAGTGATGGAGAGGTGCTGGTGAAGGACAGGCTGGGGTGATGACCTGGCACTGGGCCAAGGAGGATGTTAAACCACATCAAGTATCAGGGGGTAGTGGAGTTAGTCTGTATCCACAAAAACGACAAGGAGTCCGGTGGTACCTTAAAGACACTTCTTCAGATGTTCTTTTCACTCCATTCATCTGAAGAAGTGGGTTTTTTACCCACGAAAGCTTATGCCCAAATAAATCTGTTAGTCTTTAAGCAGGACCAGCGCTAGTATTTTTAGCACCCTAGGCACACGGCCATTTCGCCGTCCTGCGGCTCTGGTGAACCTGCCGCAGTCGTGCCTGCCGAGGGTCCCCTGGTCCGCGGCTCCGGTGGAGCTGCTGCAGTCGTGCCTGCAGGAGGTCCACTGGAGCCGCGGGAGCAGTGGACTGTCTGCAGAAATGCCTGCAGCAGCTCCACTGAGCCACAGGACCAGTGGACCCTCCGCAGGCATGACTGCGGCAGGTCAACCAGAGCCACCTGCCGTGCCCCCCCCCCCCCCCCCCCCCGGCAAAATGCTGCCCCCCAATAATCCTTGCGCCCTAGGCGATTGCCTAGGCTGCCTAAATGGAAGCGCCAGCCCTGTCTTTAAGGTGCCATCCGACTCCTTGTTGTTTTTAAATGATATTGTTCTCTGCCCTCGGTGGCCCGTTGCTTGCCCCTGCTGCAGTGGGTGCCGCTTGGGGGCCCTGTCCCCAGCCCGCGAAAGGCTGATTAGAAGCCGCTCTCACAGGCGCAGGTGTCCTCAGGCTCCCGGGGGCCTGAGCGGGGCGGCGGCGCTGGGGTGCAGAACGCGGCGCGCTGCGCTCCGGGGGGCGGCCCGTCCTTCGGGCGGTGTCTGTGCGGGGCGCGGTGGTTCGGGCGGCGGCGGGGCTGTCCCTCGGGGCCGGGGCAGCAGCAGGTCGGGCCGGGTCCCGCACTGCAGAGGCTCCTCTGCAGACGGCGCGCCCAGGGCCGGTGGCTCTGGAAGAGCAGATAGGCGTAGGGGTTCAGCGCGCTGTTGGTCACCGCCACGATGCCGAGCGCGGCCCGCGCCTCCCGCAGCCCCGCCGCGGCCTCCCCGCCGGGCCCGAAAGCCATGCTGAGCTCCAGCACGAAGCGGGGCAGGCGACAGAGCGCGAACAGGGCGATCAGCACCAGCGTCAGCTGCAGCGTCTTGACCCGAGCCCGGGGCATGGGACAGCTGGCGGCCGGCAGCCTCAGCAGCAGAGGCCGCGCGGCCGGCCGCCCCCGGCGGCGGCCACTGCCGCCTTCCTCCCGCCTGGCGGGCGCCTTCTCCTCCTGGGCGGCCCAGAGGGCGAGAAGGATGCGGCCGTAGGCCCAGCACAGCAGGCTGACGGGCGCCAAGAAGCCGGTGACGGCCCCGTACACGCCGTAGGCCTGGCCGTGCCAGCGCGGCAGCTGCTCGAAGATGCTGAGGCAGCGGCTGCCCCCGGGGCGGGAGGCGAGTCTGAAGACGAAGGCCTGGGGCAGGGCGAGCAGCAGCGCTAGCAGCCAGCCCAGCGCGGCCAAGGCCCGGGCAGGCAGCGGCGGGTCCGCCGGCCGCATCACCACGTGGTGCCGCTCCATGGCGATGAGCACCAGCACGTTGGACGAGGCCAGGAGGCCGGAGCCCTGCAGTAGCTTAAGCAGGCGGCAGGCGGCGTCCCCCTCTGGCCAGGCGGCCCCCAACAGCTCCGCTGCCAGATGCGAGAGCAGGGCCAGCCCGCAGCCATAGAGATCGGCCAGCGCCAGGTGGGCGATAAGGAAATCCATCTTCCGCCGCCGCCTGCCCCGGCCGCAGCAACCACAGCAGCAGAGGCGATGAAGCACCAGGCAATTGCCCAGCAGCCCGAGCAGCAGGATGGCGGTCGCGGAGATCACCCGCACCTGCCGGCTAATGGAAGACCAGCGCCGATCCCCGGGGGAGGAGGAGAGATTCAGGCTCCAGCCTGGCTGCAGGGCACTCGAGAGGTTGAGTACCGGAGAAAATCTGTCTAGGCTGAAAGGATCTTCCATGACTCCTCGCAGAGTCCCAGCAAATGGGCGGCTGGGGTCTTGTGCAGGGCAGTCCCGGGGTCTCAGCGGCCCAGTCCCTGCACGCCTCCCGGCTCGACTCTGCTCTGGGATACAAACTTTCTTGGGAAGCAAGAGAAAGGATAGCGCTACTGATGAATGCGCTTCCCGGCGGCATATATAGGGGCTTTGCCTGTCATCTGGCACACAGAGAGGGTGGGCTGTGCATACACACCGCAGCTAGCACGCCTATTATCTCCCCACCCAGCAACTATCTCCCCCCACTCCCCGAACCGAACAGCCAATTTCTCCCTACTTAGGAACGGCTTCCCCAACCAAGCAATTAGCTTCTCACCCCACCCTAACAAAGCAACGATAGTAACCCCAACAACACAGTATCCCCACCCCCAGATCCAAGCGCAACCATCTCCCCGCCGCATCCCTGTAGTTTAGCAACAATCTCAGTTCCCAACACCTGAACCAAGCAACAGTACACCGTTCCCTCCGATCCCATAATGAAACAGCTATGTCCCTCACAATACGCCCCCCGCCTCCATCTCTTCTCCAGCCCTTAACCAAAGTTTTTATTAACGTACCGGCGATGAACAGATCCGTGCGCAATCCAAAGTGCGCGCAATACACCTTCACGCTTTCGCTGCCCTACATCACCCAATGCCATTTCCACTTGAGGTCTGTGCTAAGGACTCTGCAGTAAGCGGAAAGGAATCTTGGACGGAGACAGCTCAGGCATCTGACCCGAGTCTTTTAAACTGCGGGGAAATTTCAAAAATCTTTCATACCATGCAAAATAAAAGGATTCTCAGTCCTGGGCTGTGTGTTGTTATTACACAGCCCTGAGCGCAGCGTAAACACGAGGAAGTGCTAAAGAAATCAGAAGTAAAGGGTAATGTGGCATCTTGTTTTAATCAAAACAAAATGACGCTAAAGCTGTTCAGGAATCCCATTTAACAAAAAGCAGCATGTTGAGCTTGCATTCTGTATGTAGTTAGTGTGGTTTCCTGATGAGATACTAATCATCACCACATTGTACTTCGATGGCAATGCTTTGTTCGGGCATCTTTCAAAATATTTTCTTTTTTTCCACAGTAGCTCCTCCCCGTGGTATGATATGAAATATTAACCTAGAAGAGTAGGAAATTGAAAGGTTTTATATAAATGAGCTATTACTCATGTGAACTGGTTTGTGTTTTGATTCAAAGAACAAATCTCTCCCTTACACCCAATCCCTTTTAATAAAATTTCCACCAGATGGCACTTGGCTACAAGGACGCCTCCATTCAACATAAGATAAAATGACTCAGAAAATGCTAAAGAAAGGAGCCAAGTTCTTCATAAACTATTGAGAACAAATGAAATAACACAATCAGTTTAAAATAAAGAGGGGAAATAACCTTCTTCCTTTTGACTCAAAGTGTTTACTTAATCTAATTGATTATACTTAGCCTTTTGAATCTCAGAGATTAATCTAATTGCATCCTACAGGAGCTGGGAAATTGTGGGTTTGGGATGGATGTCCACCCTTTGATAACTAGATACTGCCTTAGGAAATCACATCATTTTTTCACCATGTATTTAGATTTTCATTGTTGCCCCAATCCCATCTTCATGCTATTCACAGAGATAGGTGTACATATTTCATAGTCTGAAAAATAGACCTAAAGCTCTTCAAAGATAGAGACAGATAAATAACAGTTTGGGCCAAGCGAAAAAAGAAATGTCCTTTCAGTCATGAGATGGCATCCATTTTCTTTTCAAAGTACATGAAAAGTGAAACTCTTGAGTAAACAAGAATAGCACCACCATATTTGATCCAAATGTCTTCTATACTTACACTGCCCACATGAGTGATTCACTTTAACCTGATAGTCAAAGGACATAACAAAATATTGTAGCTATGCTGCAGATGAACACTGTAATCAAGGGTCCTAACGTATGTAGGCCATTGACTTCAAGGCCTGTTGAGGGCACTCCACTCATTGCCCACCTGGCCCCCAGTGAGAGAAAGCGTCGGGTAATTCAGTTGTACAGTACCCAACTAGGTGTCAGGTGCAAACTGCACTTGGAAATATGAACATATCTAAGACCATTCTGCAAAGAGCAGGAAGGGGTCTGAACTGGATGAGCATCCCAATGTGAGAAAATGCTGTGAATTATCAATCATGGGAAGATCCAACCTGTCCCAGTCAGAGAGAAAGTTGTCCACTTGCTTCCTCTCAGATAAAAAGAACAGGAATACTTGTGGCACCTTAGAGACTAACAAATTTATTTGAACATAAGCTTTCCTGGGCTACAGCCCACTTCATCGGATGCATAGAATGGAACATATCAGAAGAGTATATATATACATACATATATACAAATATATATACTCTTTTTATATGTTCCATTCACAAAAATGATTCACAAAACTCCTGACAAAGCCTGTTGTCACCTAGATAATTCACTGGGCGCCTACATTTTCAGTGTAAAAGTTCCCTAGGAACCTGTGTTCCTGCCTCTGGCTTGTGCACTGCTGCCTGACTCTAAGTGTCCACCTAATCCCTTGAGCAATCCATGAACTGTGGAATACAAGCAGATAAACACCATCTTGCATGTAGGGCCCAATCCACTAGGCATACTCAGAGGCACCTGCCTAGATTAGGGACCATTCAAAATCTGTCTGGAGGAAGAGGTGCCACCGCTGTGACCCACCTTATAACTTTCAGCACAGTGGTTAGAATGCTTAACTGGGATGTGGAGACCCAGTTTCCCCTTCTGCCTGAAAGGGAGCAAGAATTTGAAGAGGGGGTCTTCTACTCCTCAGGAGAGTACCCTAACCAATGAACTATAGGATATTCTGATGTGGGGATGCTACATATACAACTAAAGGCCACCAGGCATTCGCCCCTCCTGACCCACCACTGCACCTCCTCCTCCGGCCATTTTGTGTGGAGGCAGGTGTCTAACTCATTCTCACAAAAAACTATTTAGGAGCCTAAGCCACCTGACTCCAGGAGACAGGTTTCCATTCATGGATTGCTAAGCGGGGATAGGCACCTTCCTGCAGCCTGGATGTAGGTGTCTATCTCTGTGAAGGGAGAGGTGTGACAATCAGGGTCCAGATACCCCAAGGGGAGAAGAGGAGGTTTAAACTCTAAAAATGACCATTTAAGCCAAATGATTGCATACTGTATTATTGTACTGTAAGCAGAGTCAGGATAAGCTCTACACTGACATCTGGTGGAAAGAATTTCAGAGAGTGTATTTGCATAGGCACGCCCACCCTATCCCAGACTCCCAAGCTGTGGGACTGCTTGGTGACAAATTGCTCACCCTCAGTTGGGTGGTACTGGCTAGACATGGGACATGGGTTCCAAAACCCAGAGAATTGAGAGAGGTTGGGGACAGGTATTTGTGTCTGGTGGTGCAGTCTCCTTGTGGAGCCAGAAGCACCAGTTGCACCTCCTCCTCTCTCCACTGTGGAATGTCAGAGTTGATTTTTTTTATTCCTTTAAGAATTTAAATACAGGTTACTGAGCTGAAATCACTTTGGGCTAATGGTGCACTAGCACTGGGGCTCCCCTACTATGAGCTGGAATCACTAAGAGCTGAAAATCACTAAAAAGCTAAAATCACTGAGCTGAGAGCACTGAGTACGGTGCTAACTAGTGGGGAGCCCAAAGCTATACTGTGGAACAGAGCTGCTGGCGGAGTGGAGCCGTTTGTGGGGACGGCTGGAGCGGATCACGGGACAGCTGGTGGCAGCAGAGCGGCTGACAGAGCGGAGTAGCTGTGGGACGGGTGGACCGGCCCACAGAGCGAGCGGAGCTGAGCAGTTTGCAGAGAGAACTGGAGCAGCTCATGGAGCAGAGCAGCTGGTGGAGCGGAGCAGTTTCTGAGGACGGCTGGAGGAGCAGCGTGGAGCGGCTGGTAAAGCGGAGCAGTTCGTGGAGAAGGCGGAAGCAGAACCCACGGAGAGGCAGGGCAGTTGGCCCCGGACCACGTAAGGTGCCCCTTTCTATCCAGGCTGGGGGGAGGGACCTCTACAGATAAACTCTCGAACTCTGGGGTGGCATTGACCAGAGACTTTTGGGTTGTTGGACTTTGGGGTGATTGGACTTAAAACCCTAAAGGGAAAAAGGACAGTGCCAAACGTACTTGGAGGTGGGTTTTTGTTTATGGTTTGTGTTATAACCCTGTTTGTGGTGTTTCTCCAATGGGATGCTGCATTAATTCCTTCCTTTATTAAAAAGATTTTGCTACACTCAGACTCCGTGCTTGCGAGAGGGGAAGTATTGCCTCCTAGAGGCGCCCAGGGGGGTGTGGTATGTGAGTGTCCCAGGTCACTGGGTGGGGGCTCGAGCCGGTTATGCATTGTGTTACTGAAACGGAACCCCTGGATACTGAACCCGGCCCTTGTTGCTGCCAACTCAGAGGGGCAGAAGGGTTACAGTACTATAAACCAAGTGTATCAGGTAAGTCTTTTGTGAAACTTACAATGTTCTGAACTTAATGGTTATGAAATATTTATACAGACTGTGGTGGTAAATGTATGCATTTGTGTATATAGAAAACTGCTTATAATCAGTACTACACCTCACAGCAAGGCAGTGAGCAGTCAAGCAGGGAGGGGCACCACCAAAACCAGTTATTTACATAAACAGGGGCGGCTCCAGGTACCAGCATGCCAAGCGCGTACCTGGGGCGGCAAACCATGGGGGGCGCTCTGCCGGTTGCCGCGAAGGCGGCAGGCAGGTTGCATTCGGCAGCATGCCTGCAGAGGGTCTGCTGGTCCCACAGCTTCGGCAGACCTCCCGCAGACATGCCGCCAAATCCGCTGGACTGGGGACCTCCTGCAGGCAAGCCGCCGAAGCTGCCATAAGGGGCCTCCAGGAGATGTCCTACAATGCACACCATGACCACTCTGGTCACCATTTTGAACTCTGCTGCCCTGCAGCCAGGTACACAGGTGAATGCCCCTCTCCCTTTAAAGCCCTGGGAAGTTTTGAAATTGCTCTTCTTGTTTGTTCGACATGGAGAGCAACTGCCTAGCTGAGCATGCCGCCTCCACGCAGCAAACTCGCTTGTGCCTGGAGAACAAAGCGGGTAGTGACTCTCCTGGGTCTGTGGAGAGAGGAAGCTGTGCAGCTACAACTCCGCTCCAGCCACAGGAACTTTGATATCTAGGGACATGCTGTAGTGCCGCATAAAAATCAAGCAGCTTAGGCAGGTGTACCAGAAGGCCAGGGAGGCAAATGGCCGCTTTGGTACAGAGCTGCAGACATTCTTCTTCTACAGGGAGCTGCACTCCATCTCCACTGCTAAGAGCCCCTTGGATAATTCGGGAAGGCTGGAGTCACTGGCCGCCAGAGTGAACCTAGAGGATGCCATGCTGGACAAGCAAATGGAGGCAGAGGAGGATGGGGGACAGGCAATAGGGTGATCTGGTAGTGTAGCGAGCCAGAACCTCTTTTTGACTCCTGGATAATCTAGCCATTCCCAACAGTCCAGCATTGGCAAGCCTGATGCAGGGGAGAGAACCTCTGTACTCATTCTGCTTCAATAATGCAGGGAACCATCTGCTTATGTACTACTTTTTAAATCAGGCTACAAGAGGTAGTGAATAATCAACACAGGAACAGTTTCTAGCTGCTTCTCATCCCCTCTACTGCTAGGGAGAGGGGACCCCACAGAAAAGTTTGTTTATGCACACTGGCATGTCCCATGAATCCTCCATAGAAATCTCGAGGTTGATCTCCAATCCTCTGCTGAAGGTTTCTTGGGAGGGCTGCCTTGTTTCTGAAACTTTGCCACACCACTCAGTGATTCATTCAGCAGGCACCATAGTAGCACACAGGGCAGCAGTATACAGTCCCGCTCTGCAGCCACATGCATGCGGGAGCTGAACACTTGCAGCCTTGGTTAACCTCAGGAGTGAGATATCTGCTGCAGTCACCCCTGCCTGTGGAAAACAGTGCCAGTATTCAGTACAGTAGCCTATGCACTGGTACTGATACCCTCATGGCTACCCCACACCTTTGTCCCAACTCACCTCCGTCTGGGCTGTACTCACCATGGCTGGGACTACCACTGTGCTGTGTGAGCACCAATAGAAAGTGAGAAAGATGTGTCTGTTACTTGTTTGGGTCAAGGGCGTAAGTACACCAACAGTACACCTCTGTTATTGTTTCTTTAGCAGCTGCAGATGTGCCTTTGACTGTCCCACACAGCAGCAGAGTGCCTCACCCAGCTAAGGAAAAGAAACTGGAGAAGTAAGGAAGAAATGTTTAAGGAGGCGCTGCAGGCATCTGATGCTTCGAATTGTGAGCAGAGCGCATGGAGGGAGGCAATCAGTGACACATTGCGGAGGGATAGTCAGGATAGGAAACAGGCAGGAATAGATGATAACACTGCTCAGGAAGCAGACATACGTTGCGGTTCCTGTTGAACTTCAATATGAACACATCCATGCCTGCCTCCCTTTGCAGCCCATACAGAACTGCCTTCCTGCACCTTCCCACAACAGCTCCCTCCCCAATTCCTCCTTTCCTCTGGGGCCTCAGCAGCACAATGACAGCTGGACATACTGGCAAATGTGCTCTGGAAATTTCCTGTTCCTTCCCCTTTAAAGATACTTTTCCGTGTGTGTATGACGTTTATGTTACCAATCCATAAATATGTTTGCATGGGTATGGAATAAAACTGAATGTATGGAAAGTGAATGAATCTTTATTATTATCCAACATATGGTGATTACTGCTAACATTCAGAGGCAATACCAATAGGTGCATTTGTAGTGTTATATTAGCACACACAGAAACATGCCAGGGGAGGCATGAGCCATCTATGCCGATGGCCCATTTTTAAAATGCTCTTTCAAAGCCTCCCTGATCAGAATAGCTCCCCGCTGAGTCCCTTTCACAGCCCTGGTATCTGGCTCAAAAGCAGCAGACAGCTGCTCCACCTCCACACCTGGGGAAACTTCTCCTCCTTTGAGTCACATATATTATGAAGGACACAGCAAACAGCAATAACCATCAGAATATTTTCCTCACTGAGGTCTAACCTGCGGAGGAGACAGTGCCAGCGCCTCTTTAAGTGGTCAAAGGCACATTCAACAGTCATTCTGCGCCTGCTGAGCCTGTTGAAGTGCTCCTTGTTGCTGTCAAGGTGGCCAGTATACAACTTCACGAGCCTCCAGAGCAAGGGGTAGGCTGGGTCTTGCAGGATTACTGTTGGCATTTCCACATACCCAATGGTAATCCTCTGTTCTGGAAAGAAAGTCCCTGTGTGCAGCTTCGTTATGTTCATCAGGCACCTTCTTTGATCAGCCTGCATTGATGTCGGTGCAATGACCCTGATGATCCATTAGCGCTTGCATGCCATTGAAAAGTAGCCCTTTTTGTTGATGTACTCCATCTCAAGGTAGTCTGGAGCCAAAATGGGGATATGTTTACCCTCTATCACCCTACCGCAATTAGGGAATCCCACTGCTGCAAAACCATCCGTTATTTCACGCACATTGCCCAGAATGAAAGTCCTTTGTATCAGGAGGCAATTAATGGCTCTGCACACTTGCATCACTACAACCCCCACAGTGGATTTCCCCACTCCAAACTGATTCACAATTGATTGGTAGCAGTCTGGCGCTGCCAGCTTCCACACAGCGATCGCCACTTGCTTCACCACTGTTAGTGCAGCTATTATTTTGGTGTCTTTGCACTGGACAGTTGGGGCAAGCTCTGCATACAGTTTCAGGATCCAAAAGTTCTGCAGCCACTGCTTGTCATCCCATATCTGCATAACAATGTGATCCCACACTCAGAGCTTGTTTCTCAAGCCCAGGACTGATGGTCCACCATGTGCAGCTGCTCTGTGAATGCTAACAGCAATCTTGAATTGTTTCTGTCCATGACACAAAACAGGGCAGATACTGTGGCAGCATCATCATCAGAGTCACAGCTCATGAAATACCACAGTACAGGATCAGACGTGTTGTGTTCATAATGCTCATCACAACATGGGAGAGCAGTGCAGGATCCATGCTTTCTGACAGAGATGGTGGGCAGGCAGTTTACAGAGGCTGTTGAAAAGCAGTATAAAATATACTCAGAAGGTCATGGAATGATGGGATGGAGAAAGCTGCATCACAGGACACTGAGTCTGCTGCCATGAGGCATTGCAAACCCATCCCAGAATGCCCTGTGGCAGATAGTGGCCAGTTGCACAGTGGGATAGCTAACCACAGTGCACTGCTCTTTGTGTTGATGCAAGAGCTGTTCACATGGACACAAGGAGCATAGCTTGGACATGCACCAGCGGTTTAATTACAGTGGTGGTTGTACATCAACGTAACTTAAGCTGATTTAACTCTGTAGTGTAGACATGCTGTGAGAGAGAGAAAAAAAGGAAAAAGCCTGTTGAAAGCAGGCTTGGAACGGAAGTTTATCCAGAACTTGAGGGATAGTCTTGACTCTTGAGGTGGGAGGCTGTTCATGAATGCTGGATCCTTCCTTTAGCTAGGAATACTCTGGAAAACTGTTTTAAGGCAATAGATAACAACATAAGAATGGCCATACCGGGTCAGGTGAATAATCCATCTAGCCCAGTATCCTGTCTTTTGACAATGGCCTGTACTGGATACTTCAGAGGGAATGAACAGAGCAGGGCAATTTTGAGTGATTCATTTCATTGTCCAATCACAGTTTCGGGCAGTCAGAGGTTTATGGACACTCGAAGCATGGATTTGTGTCCTGTGACTATCTTGGCTAATAGCCTTTGATGGACCTATCCTCCATGAACTTATCTAGTTCTTTTTTTAACCCAGTCTTTTTAATCTCTCCTTGTAGGGGCATTCCATACCAGTAATCATTTTCATTGCCCTTTTCTGCACCTTTTCTAATGTATCTTTTCTGAGATGAGGTACCCAGAACTGCATGCAGCATTCAAGGTGTAGGCATACCATGGATTTATATACTAGCATTATAATATTTTATTTTTTATTATCTATTCCTTTCTTAATGGTTCCTAACATTTTGTTAGCTTTTTTGACTGCCACTGCACAGAGTGGATGCTTTCAGAGAAATATCCACAGTCACTGCAAGATCTCTTTCTTGAGTGGTAATAGCTAATTTAGACCTCATCACTTTGTATGGACAGCTGGGATTATGTTTTCCAATGTATATTATTTTGCACTTAGCAACATTGAATTTCATCTGCCATTTTCTTTCCCCATCACCCAGTTTGTGAGATCCTTTTGTAACTCTTCACAGTCAGCTTTGGACTTAACTATCTTGAGTAATTTTGTATTGTCCACAACCTTTCTACATCACCATTTACCCCTTTTTCCAGATCATTTATGAATATGTTGAAAAGCACCAATACAGATCCTTCGGAATGCCACTCTTTACCTCTCTCCATTGTGAAAACTGACCATTTATTCCTACCCTTTGTTTTCTTTGTATTAGACAAAGGATTTTATCTACCGTAGAAGCATAAAGTCTGAGGTTGCATCTTTATGTTTATTTCCTGTGTAACTTGTATAGGTTTGCTTTCCCTCACTATTTCATCTTCGAATCAGTGTTTTTTTTCTCTTAAATAAACTTTTTATTTTCTTCCAAAGCAGATCTCTGGTTTTCAGACTGTGTGGGCCAAAGTAAGTGATATCTATGGGGCTGGTTTCATGCTTCCAGGTGTGACAAACCAGAGGGGAATGGTCCAAATGTCTGGTAATGAGGAATTACGATGAATTTGGAGTAGGGTTACCATACGTTGATGGGGGTTTTCCTGGACATTTCCTCTTTTTTCATCTTTCACCCTCGGTCCGGATAGATTTTTCAAACAACAGGCAATGTCCGTGGGTTTTGCAGAACAATCATTGCAGCTCAGAAAGAGCCCCAACTGGGCTGCTTCCTGACTGGTCTCTCCCAGCATCCACAGCTGATTGGTCCATTCCCCTGCAGCCATAGCTGCTGGATCCCACCTATCCAGGCCCTGGCTCCTAGCCCTGGCTCCTAGCCCTGGGGAGGGGGTCCCACAGGGAGGCGCTGACTGATAGATGGCACTGCATCCTGGGCTTGAACCAGCTGCCCTGCCATCAGAACAGACACTGCCCCCCAACTCCAGTCCATATTCCCGCCACAGATACCCCTTCCAGTATCCCCCCAATACTCCTCCCAGTATATATATACCCCTCCAGCATTCCCAGGTACTCCCTAGTATACACCCCCCCAGAACCTGCCAAATACCCCCTCCAGCGCCCCAACTATATGCCCCCTCCAACTCCCCAGGTCCTCTGGCAATGTCCTCTTTTTGGGAACCTGAAATATGGTAACCCTAATCTGGGGAGACTCAGGACTGAAAGGCCTGTTGGTGTCACCTTGATTAGGGTAATGAGACTGGTGAGAGCCTAAGTGTGCTTGTGGGCTGGCTACCGGTGTCAAGAAATTGAACCATAACTGCACAGCACAACCTCTTACCAGTCCAGATAGTCCTCAAAATGTGACAAGAGGTGCTTAGCACATACACCTTGGCATCTCTGACTGGCTAGTTTAGGTGTCTCCCTGCCTAGCTTTTGTAGACAGCATTCTACAGCACCTATCTCTCCATTTCATCTTATAGGGAGCCTCGTCAGCTAACTCAGGCTTTGTGGATTGTGGTTTTGTTCCTGTGCTTTTCTGTGTTCCTAAAAGGTAAGCACCACAATGCTCTAAATTTCTTTATGGATCTGGGCCTATGTCCTTTAAGATTTTAGAATTAGATCTCATCCTCTAATTTTTATTCATAAATTGGAAGAGGAAAATAAACTTCCCTGTTTTTTCAGCTCCAAATTGATTTCTTAACTTTGAAGGAACTAGTCCTTCAAGTGAAATAGTTGACTAAATTGAAATTGAAGAGGCCATTGCTATCAAAAGTTGGTTTAATACTTCAGCAGACTCTAATTCCAGGTACTTAGCCAGTGACTTCCACCGTTTGGGGGTTTTAATTTCTTTAAAATGTCAGGGGCAAATAGATCCTACTTCATATTTTTTGTATTTAATTTAGATTATGTCAACAGATTATAATAACCTATGTTAAGGCATAAACTTGTCAATTATATATTTAACTTTAAATGGGTTTATTTTGAAAAAAAACCTGTATTCAATTTAAATTTTAAAAAATCATTTTTATTTTAAAAGTCCTCTATTTTTAATCTACATTGGTAACAAATGGGTTTGGGAAAGCTTTTCATTTTATTATTGTAGCTGCAGGTGAATCCAGTCATCATCATCATCATCAGCTATGAAAGTTTTAAGTCTAAAGCTGAATTTCTAGGCTGTTAGCAGTAGGTGGCTTTGTCCGTCTTTCTTAAAATAATGTGTTCCAAGCGCTTCGATGCTGCAAATAGTGATGCACGTGCTTTATGCAGGTGAATAGTCCCGAGGACTGAAACTTGTCATCATTGACTTCAGCCGCCCTATCTACAGAACCCAAGAGTTGACCCCGTACTGTCGGCATCTGTGAATTCAAATGAAATGGCCTGGTATTAAGGGGCTCACGTCTCCTACTGCCTGAACAAACATGGATAATGGCTCTTCCCCCCGGGCTTCTGGATGGCAGAAGTTTCCCCTCTGAATTTCTGCTCTTTCATCCCAAACGTTTTGGGAGCGAGCAGCGCCAGCAAAGGCTGCGCATACCGTGCTCCCCGCCCCACTGGCCCGACGCGACCATCATCTCCCTCTTGTGCCAGCCTCCATATTCCTCAGCGCGCACCACTGAGCCTCTCCGCCAGGGGGCAATGAGGCCTGGCTCCATCGCCGGGACTCCCTCGAGTCACGCGCAGGAGATGCGCTCGTCACGTGTCACATGGCGCTCAGGGCTCCAATAGCCTGGTAGGTCTCTTGTCACGTGTTTCTCCACAGCCCCCTCTTTCGTGGAAGCACTTCTCGCCGTGGGGTGCTAGCTCGGTCGCCGCTGCCGGACCCACCCATAAGTGCGCAGGGATTGGTTCTACCGGCGGAGAACGCTTGGCGCGAGCTCTGTTATGTGACCTATCAGAGTCGAGCGGGCGCGATGCTTGCCGGAAGTTGTAGTCTGTGCTTGAGCGCGGTGCCTGCCGGAAGTTGTAGTCTCCCCAACGGGGTGGGCCTTGAGGCCGGCTGCGGCGGCGCAGTGATGTCTCTTGGCCCGGCTGTGCGTGACGCACATTGGAAGGGGGGCTGTCTGCACGGCACTGACGGCTGAGATCCAGTGTGTGCAGAGGCGGCGTTGCCGTCATGATCTGTCGGCTCCTTCGGGGGTGCGCGTGACTGCTCCCACACCCCGGGTACAGAGCCCTGTTCGCTCTGCCAGCCGTTCCCTGCCGGGTCAGCGGCTGTTAAATATGGGGCTCGTGAGCCCTGTCGCGGCTGCGAATGTGGGCCGAGCCCGGCCGGGAACGGATGAAGCGGGCTCTCCCCGGCACCCTCTGGCCAGACCCAGAGCGCTCCCGCCCGCGCCCAGCCTGCTGCTCGCACTGAGCACGGGGCCCCGGGAGGATGTTGGGTTGATGGCGCAGCCTTGGCGCTCGCTCCCTGTTCCCTGCCGAGCCGGAGGCGCTTGGGCCACGCTCCCCTGGGCCTGGCAGGGCTGCACGGCAAGAGATGCAGGATGGAAACTGAAGGAGGGCGCGAGCCTGCCCGAGGAACGGCCAGAAAACTAGCGCGCCCAGAGCGCCATGTGAGCGGCTGGTGCAGGGGGAAGCTGGCTCCGCCACTCCTCTGTCCGTAGCACTTCAGCGGCGGGGGGTTACCTGGAAGCGGAGTGTTTGGAGGAGAGAGCTGCTGCTTCTGGCGGGGGCGAGGGAGCGCTCCAGCCGCATACCAGAGGCAGGCTGGAGTGGTTTTGATTAGGCTTCTGTCATGCGACGTGGAATCCCCCCTCTCTCAGGGATTCTGCCGCTCCCGGTGGGCAAGGAGCCTGCCTCCTCCTCCCCCATGTGTCAGCTCTGTCAGAGCCAGAATAGCCACTTCCAGCCAGTTCTTCCCATGCTCACTACCAGCTCCCCGCTGGCTCCAGCTGGGAGAGTGGCCATTAGCGGGCTGAAAAAAAGTCTAATTATAGCTTGCCCTTGGCAAGAGTGCCCTTGTCGCTCTCCCTCAGTGCTAGAAACCCTTTGCCTGCCACAGTGCTTCTTAACAGGCTTCCTTCAGACTTATACTCAGATTCAAATTGTCAGTCTCAAGGGCTGTCTCTGGCGGACCTGCCATTTGTTGGGGCAGTTTTGGTCCTGCAGTTAATTGTAAGAGCATATGCTATCATTTACACATCAGCCTGATTGTGCCTCAAAACGACATTTAATATTTAAATGTTAGCACTTGCCCCAACTATTAAATGTGGATACCAAAACATGCTAGCAAAATCAGAGGCTGAGCTGAAGCCTTTTTAACTTTTGAGTCAAATTTAGGTGCATGCCTACATTTAGGCAACCAAATGAATGTGGCCTGATTGTCAAAGGTGTTGAGCAGCTAAAACTCCCATCAATCTTGGTGGGAGTTTTGGGTACTGATCATCATCATGCAGAATCAAGTCACATATTTAGGCACTTCAATGAGGATGAAAGTGCCTAGTTGTCAGCACTGTATTTGAAAATTTTGGCCTGTGTTACTTGCTGAAGGTTACATATTAGAGATCAGGAGTTTACAGTTCCCAGTCTCATGATCAGAATATTTTGTATTATGCTTATTTACAAAGCAAGCTGTGAAAGAGAAGTGAGTAATTCTCAGGATAATGGGAACCGGAGTACTTGTGGTACCTTAGAGACTAACGAATTTATTTGAGCATAAGCTTTCGTGGGTAGCCCATGAAAGCTTATGCTCAAATAAATTTGTTAGTCTCTAAGGTGCCAGAAGTACTTCTGTTCTTTTTGTGGATACAGACTAACATGGCTGCTACTCTGAAACCTCTCAGGATAGTGTATTCCTGTGACTAATAATTACACCGGTACCCCAATATAACACTGTTCTTGGGAGCCAAAAAATCTTACTGCATTATAGGTGAAACTGTGTTATATCAAACTTGCTTTGATCCGCTAAAGCGCGCAGCCTGTCCCCCTGAAACACTGCTTTACCATGTCATATCGGGTCATGTTATATTGGGGTAAAGATGTACTATAAAATCTTAGCTAGAAATAGAAACATAGTATGAGCTGGAACAGAAATGGAGGGGACTGCCTGAAGGGGCTGTAGTGCTATTTGATTTATGCATAATCGGCTGGTAAGTAGCTTGGAAAGTACGATGGTGTTTACACCAGTCTGTAGGGGCTGTGACATAATTTTTTATTTAGAATTATTTGTTTGCCATGTGTGAATGGCCATAGGAATGTTATGAAAAAACTTCTAAATGCTGTTTTAAATGAATGTGACTCCAAGATTCCTTCTGGAGAAGGCAGCTATGAGATAATTATAAGGAGTAAAGAAGCAAACAACTCTAATCTGTTATCAGCCCAGCTGCAGCCTTCCTCTTATCAGTACTTGCAAAAGTTCACTTCAGCCATGCTATGTCTCATACAAAGCCTGCCTTTTTATGCTGTTCAGACTAGTTCCACTGTCTTTCAGAAAGCCTTTTTCATAAGAAGCACTTATCAGAGCTGATACATAGAGAACAGAGCAGGCCTGGATGTGATGGAGCTATAGAAGGGAACTGCACTCGTTACTTCGCAACTTCATTTTTTCATCCATGTCATGCTCTAGTGTGGATCTAAGGTACTGATGTGACATTGCTTTTATCCCCTTTAGAGTTTGATTCTGTCCCATTTTGGTTACTCCTTCCAGCCCCCTGCTCATTCTCTATACACGCAAAAACTTTTTTTTTTAAATTTGTTTCTCTTGCAGGTAAATTTTAACCCTTTTATTATTTTAAATCAGTGTATATCCCCAACCCTCACATTATCTAAAAAATAGTTTTAGCACACTTGCTTTTATTTATATGGAGTTTTTTTTGGAGATTGGCATAAATGAATGAAAAGAGGTTTAGAATCTAAGTCTTATTTTGCCCCTAACTGTAGTGTTGCTGTTACCCAAGATTTAAGTCTAGAAATGAACAGACTGGTTATCATTGTTATTAAGCAGGAATGTTTTATTAATATAGATATATTTTCACCAAAACTTTTGCGTATGATATTTTAGTTAAATAGTATCTTTGGATACCAAGTCATTTATAAAGTGTCCTTGTGTAGAAACCCTAAGCTTTAATTGTTTTATAAAGTGGCTTTTTAATACTTTTAACTAAAGGACATGGAATTGCACAGCTCAGTTGAAACACCTGATAAAGTGAAGGCTGATTCTCCTATATATGTTGGTAAAGAAGAAGACATAAAACAGTCCCAAAGAATAACAGCCAGTGTCCATGACAGAGAAGTTGTCGTTTTCTACCATGAAGGGAAATTTTATGCCATGGACCGTCGCTGTTACCGTAAGATTGTTTGCACTCATCATCTTGGTGTTTATGTAACAATTTTAAAGTAAGCTAGTGTGAGTTTTGACTCTAGTTCCATATTCCACTATGTTTCAGATGCAGGAGGTCCTTTACATCTTGGACAGATAGAGGTATGTAAACATTCTAAAAATAACACAATTACTCAAAATCTTTTTACATTTTAATCCCAATTTTACATTACTGTCTCACTTTGGGCTAAATAATGTTCTTAGTAACACTGCAATAACTCTACTGAAATCAATGGGGTTACTTTGGATTTAAACTGGTGTAGCTGAAAGCAAAAATTGGCCCTCTCTCTCTTTAATGGACCACTCTCTTCAACAGTCCTTACTTTTTCAATTTCCACAATGCCCCCAACTCCCTGGTGGCTTGAGGGACAGGAGGCCAAGTTCAGGTACTTTTGAAACAAATAGTTTAATATCATTTATTATTTGGCACTTACTAGATACTTACTTTATAAAACACTGACAGCATGCTTTGTGTTTCCACATCATAAAGAGATGTGGTGTCTGTCAAAATGTGAGTAAGTAAAAACATCTCCAGTCATACTGTTGAAAATAAAAATGGATATTTATTATCTGGAGTCAGAAAGAATCTCTGTCATCTATACACATACACATCCCATTATGATAAAGTATTGCCAGTTAGGGGAATTATGGGTTTTCCTCTGAATCTTAGGATCTTGGCCACTGTTGGAACCAGTAAAAGCAGCAAAGAATCCTGTGGCACCTTATAGACTAACAGACGTTTTGGAGCATGAGCTTTCGTGGGTGAATAGAACCAGGCTACACTACCTGGATCAGTAATCTGATTTGGTATTCCAGTCGCTAGTTTTAAAAACAGAACCTGCTGTTCTTAACACGGCAGTACAGGGTATTACAACTAGGCCACAAAGCTATGTGTTGGTGTAGAGATTTTTCATAGGGAAGAGTAAGATTTCAGTGGGTTGTCTTAATTTTTTTCCCAGGATATCAATGGACAGCCCTGCATTATTTGCCCTTGGCACAAGTATAAAATTACTTTGGCAACAGGAGAAGGCTTATATCAAGCAATAAACCCTACAGAACCATCAGCAACACCAAAATGGCGATCAAAAGGAATAAAGCAAAGAACTCACAAGGTTACTATAGACAATGGAAGTGTTTATGTGACTCCTTCGGACTTATCTATCAGCTGTGACTCTGATTACTATGCTGATAAATACAAAAAGACTGGAAGTTCTGATATGAAAAAATAATGTACATCCTGAACTTCAAAATCAGTGGCCATAATGCAAAATACCAGTGTCTGTGTAAAAGGCATTATCAGTATCACAGAACATGCAAATTTTTTCCTAGATATTAATATAAAGAAATACCAGTGTTAATCTTATTAAAGCATTAAGTAATATAGAAATGAGTAAGATCATAAACAAGTTCAAGACCCTCTCTGGAATGAATTAACATTGTGCCAGTGCAGTTTTATATTTGCCTTTAATAAAATACAAGTTTAATGTATGTACATTACCCTAGTTTGAAGTGTTAAATCTTCCATTACTAGAGTTAAAATCTTTTAATCTTTAGGAGGAGGAATATAATGCATTTAATTAGTTTATAAAAACCATCTTGAAATGTTAACTATCCATTGAGGGACAATTTTTTTAATACGTTGAAATTATTATAGTTCTAAACTACATAATGTAATTGGGAGATTTTTTTTAATGTTATTTGCAGGTCAGGAGAAAAAGCTGTTATTTTATCCTAACACACAGGACCAGAGTTTCATAAAATGAGGTACAAAGCACTTGTGTGTTGTAATGTCCTTTTGCATGGTCACTTTTGTGTGTGCAATTACCTCAGTTCTGTTCTAAATAAGTACTTGTATCTCCATCACGGTAGTGTCTCAGTGACATTACAATAGTCAGTTAACCAACATGACAAATGTCTATCACATGTGAATTCTGTCATCCTTTCCTCTGGAGGAAAATTGGGTGGGCATGTAGGATTTTAAAAATGTAAACACTTATCAGAAGGTATCTTGGACAAGGCAGTTCAGAGAAGTGTGTACCTAGTACTTGGATCAGAAAGTGGCAGTTTGTGATAGAGGCACTGGAGCAGTTCATTCCACAGTCTCAGACTAGTCCCTGAGAAAGCTGTGCCTCTTTGACAGATGAGCTTTACTCATATGGTAGAAAGTCCCATTATGCCTGAGGGCCAGAGTTGTCCAGCACAGTGCTTATCCCACAGCTTAAGGTGATTTTTCAGATACTTTGGGGTCAGGCCATTCAAGATAAGGACCAAGACCTTGAACTTGGTTCAATATTCTGGGTGAAGCTAGTGTAGAGAGTGGAGCACAGGGCTGATGTGCTTATGGTAGCCAGTGTTATTGAGATGTGCTGTAAAGTTTGGTACTAGTTGGAGTTTCCTAGGCATTGAAGGCTTCAGGCCCAGGTATATTGCATTATGGTGGTCCAGATAATTGCTGGTGAAGGTGTGAAAAACTGAGGGCAGGTCATTGTCTGTCTACCAGGATGGTACAGAATCTCATAGTCAACTGGATCAAGTAGAAAGCATTACTCATGTTTGTCCCTGCCTGCAGGTATATGGGATCTTGGGGAGCAATT
Organism: Gopherus flavomarginatus; assembly: GCF_025201925.1. Classification (NCBI taxonomy): domain Eukaryota; kingdom Metazoa; phylum Chordata; order Testudines; family Testudinidae; genus Gopherus; species Gopherus flavomarginatus. The sequence continues at coordinate 61,996,021 of NC_066619.1, forward strand.
ACCACACAGGTGGGGTGCCAATTAATTTCTTTATTAAAGAAAAAAGGAAATGGTGGGAATTTAACAATGAAATGCGATGGGATGGGGTGTATAAGGTGTTTACAATAGACAATGATAAGGGGAGGGTTCTTATTGAACAGTGTAGGGAGTTTTAACAGTGGGGTACAGTAAGTGGGGTTCAGCACAATGGGATACAGTACAGTCAATAAGCAACTCAACTTTATATAGGAACAACTCTAGATACAGTGTGGAATGCAAAATAAAATGGTAGCTTCTATATAAAAATGGTATACAAAGTATATTAGAAAAATGGAGGCAACTAATAGGGTGTTATAACCACAAGTAAAATGTGAGTCACAGTGCAATAATACAATATGGGTGATAAGTAAAATTATGCAATGTAGAAAATTACTGACTTAATTTGTGAGGCTGTGATACCAAGAGTGTACCTAAAAGCTGGGTCAAGAAGCGGGAGGGGGGAGGGGAGGGAGTGAGTGAGTAGTGGTATCTGACAAGAGGAGAGTGCAGCTGCAAGCAGCGAGAGACTCTGAAGCCCAGAGTAGCAGTCTTCAGGAGCCTGCGGGCTGGAGGTACGGGAGACAAGAGCAGCTGGAGCGCACTTAAGGGGAGTCTGGGAGCAGTACGAGAGGAGGGCGCTGAACGTGTAAGCGATGGGAAGGCACGTGGAGAATGGGGGAGATGGTTGAGGGAAGAAACAGGCTGCAGCAGTGGAGACCACTTCAGGGAAGTTGCGGAGCAGCGGGGTGAAGACAAACGGAGCAGTGTGATGGTGATCTTCAGTAGGGGAGGGGCAGCGGAGGAGCGGGGGCACGAACACAGGGGATACAAGGAGAGGCAGCAGAGAGGTGTAAAGAAGGGCTAGAGGGACACCCCAAAAAAAAGGGAAAGAAGCGGCAAAGGGTTTGGGAAGTTACACGGGGGTGGGGGGAGCAGCAAGGGGTTTCCACAGGGAGACATGGAGAAGTACATAGAGGGGGAGATTGGAGCCGGGGAAAAACAGACACGGGAAAGTTCAGGGAGAGATAGGGACAGCGGGAAGACGAATTCAAGCAGTAAAAACTTATCTATCCTCTGACTTAATCAAACTTATATAAATTACAAGCAGCTTATACAAAGTAATAAAACAGGTACAGAATACAACCAGGCAATGGCTTTTTTAAAATCTATCTTAATCAACGACTAGGCAAAACAACAAATATCACAATTCTAAGCAAACTATAACAAGCAACTATACAGAGCAACAGAACAGCAAACTATAACAAGGCAGGTGAAACTTACAAGCTCTACAATCTTAGCAAACTATGACTTATTAAACTAAAAAGCAAAACCTACGGTGCACCTTATGCCATGGGGAAGTTACAGAGGGCAGAGTGGTATGTGCCCAGGATACAGCTCCCAAGGCAGCCCCCAAGGAAGCCAAGGGATGGTGGCTGCAGCAGTGGATACAGCTGAAAGCAGGGAGCGGAGCAGAGCTTAGCAGCTGCACAAGCTTATTTTTAGCAGCAAAGCCCCGCGGAGTTTGAGAGGTTTTAAGACACAGACCAAGGTTTAGCTTGAGTCTGTGTGCTAGGGAAACAGAGCCAGCAGCTAAAGTAATAAAATAAAAGTATGGAAAGTTTTACAGAGGGATTCTTACCAGTCCCCAAGGCAGCAGCAAAGGCAGAAGCAGCAGTAACAACAGAAGAAGCAAGGAGGGCTCGGTACGGTCTTGATAATCAGGAGATCTCTCAGGCAGCAATTCGTTCTTCGTGGGGGGGGGGTTTAAAAACCAGGGGTACGCTCAAAAATAAAACGAGAGCGGAGAAAGGACCCCCCAAAACCCCTGGCTGATCAGGAACCTTTCTGATGTTTGTTTCAAAAATGTCTGTTTTTAAAGGCAAACTTAGGCAGTTTCCCGCCAGTGATCCTGATAGGCTCCCTCTGTCACAGGGGAGGAGGCACAGGGAAAAACTGCAGGTGAGCACAGAGACATGCCTGGGCAGAGTCCTGTGCAATAGGTGACTCAAAAGCACATGAGGCCGATGACTCATGCCCAGGATCTTAAAAACACAATAGGTCTTGCAGCTCTGGACATTGCCTGCCCTACACCAAGCCCAAGTTCAACAAGGTGATAACAGGACTAACCCTTGGACAGGGCAGTGGTCCCACTTAGCATGCAGCACAAGTGGCCATCCCTTTGAGAAGGGCAATGGCTCTTGGTAAACAACTTAAGGGGCCTTCCCTTTGAGAAGGGCAATGGCCCTGGTAAACAACTTAACAGCCAGGGAAGGGCGGCCACAGGAGGAGAACAAAAACAAAATGGAGTAGGGGGACAGCTGTAAGAAACAAAATGGAGTAGGGGGATAGCTGTAACAGACAATGTTTTGTGTTATGCAAAAGCTTAGCATCATTGAGAAATCCAGGAACATTCATAAACTACAGATTGACTTCACCAATTAGGAACGTATACCTTCAGTCAAAGGAAGGTATTTGCACTGTTTCTGGAAATTCTTCATAGTGCTTTTCTCTGCCCACCAACATATTCTTTATCTTGCTCAGCTTCTGCTTCAAACAACTATTCATCCAGGTGCTGTTCTAATCAGAGCACTGAGCCATCTGTGTTTTAGTGGTATAGTTGAACCTGGTGAAGGATGGTATGACACTACATCCCATATTCTTCACAGAAATATTGTTATATGATTATAGCATAACTATGTTTCTTGCAAGATAAGGCATGTGAGATCATTGAAAAGGTTATGATTTACTGGGCTGCTACAAACCACCTCTGACTCATAGCTTTAATAATGCAGGGTCATGTGATTGTCACCTGGTACTGTTCTCCATGATAGAATACCAGTATTTTTCCAGTGAGGGTGGTGGTGGCAGTAGGAACCACACTGGAAAACAAAGGATTCATGCCATATGTAAAACCTATTTAAGGCTGGGGAGTGACTTAATCAGCATTCATTCTTCACTGAATCCCCACCCAGGATGACTGCAGGAAACATCTATAAAACAAAGGAAGTGTGTGCAGGGAGGACTGAACCCAGTCTGGGAAGATGTCTGGCCTTTGAAAAATGCCTGGCGTTTCAAGCTGCATGCAAGAGCAGCTTGCCTTCAAGAACCTCTGCATTCTGCCCAAAACAATATTTAGGGTGAGAAACTACTACTTGTAACCAGGTTTTTGGTATCGTAAGCTTATATTGCATTTTTGTTTTCTTTGCTGGGTAATCTGCTTTGATCCCTTAGATTTGCAATCTTAGATTTTAAGTGATTATATCCTTTGTAGTTAAACTTGTTTTTCTTTTCTCTGAAGCCAGTTTGTGGAATTCATAACTGGAGGGGGACAAAAGTTTGTGTCACTAGGAAATTTAAATGCTATAGAACATGGCACTAAAAATATTCATAGTAAGGCCCTCAGCCACAACTGTTCTGAGGGACATGGCTATTGAAAGAAAAATCTAACTAAGGAACATTGAAGACATTAAGCTATTTGTACTAATTATTTTATTAACAAATAGAGAATGTAAATTCTGTATATGTTAAGTGTCTTTGTTTAAACATTCAGTGCACTAACAGAGCTCACAAGCCTGTTTGAGCTTACAGTACTTAGTAGTGGAACTTATCTTGATCCAATGCAGAATGTAGGATGTGAATGGTGCTCTTAGTTGAATCTTCAACAGGAAATTCAGAAAATACTTGCTTCTCTGGAGAGGGTACAGCGTAACTTGCTAAATCTTCATATTTGGAGATTACATCTTTTTCTTCCTCATTCTTAGCGTTTTCTCTTGAGGTCTTTTCTTCTTGAACAATGTATTTTATTTTCCCTAATACTGTGTTAATAGAGACTGCCTACATACAATAAAGATATAGAGTTTAGTTGAAGAAAACCATAACTTGGAGTTGTTTATTTCAAATATACAGACAGTAACATAAGTACCCTTTATTTTGAAGTTTAATACATACCAATATCTTAGTAATAAAGGCCTCAGTGCTTCGAGGTGCTGACCACTCTGGCCACAGTCCAATACGGTTAAGCATATGAATAGTCCCAGCAAAGTCAGTAAGACTACATATGTGCTTAAAATTAAGTAGAGGCATAAGTGCTTTTTGGATCAGGGCTACTGTGTTTAGCACTTCATAGGATTAAGCTTTTATACATCGGATCAAGCTTTTATACATCAACACAGTAGCCGCACACCTTGTACAGTTGTAGCTAAATGAATTTGATAGTAGGGTCAATGCCATTATGTCTATCAAACATTTAAACAATTACTATTATACATTTATCCAATAGAATGTATTACTATAAATACTAACAACAACTGAAACCTTTCCAGCGCATCATCAAGGATCTGCAACCTATCCTGGAGAACGATCCCTCACTTTCAGACCTTGGGAGACAGGCCAGACTTTGCTTACAGACAGTCCCCCCAATCTAAAGCAAATATTCACCAGCAACTACCCCCACACAACAAACACTAACCCAGGAACCAATCCCTGCAACAAATTTCATTGCCAACTGTCCACATATCTATTCAAGGGACACCATCATAGGACCTAACCATATCAGCAACACCATCAGGGGCTCATCTGCACATCTACCAATGTGATGTATGCCATGTACATTGGCCAAGCCAGACAGCCTCTATGCAAAAGAATAAATGGACGCAAATCAGACATCAAGAATTGTAACATTCGAAAACCAGTAGGAGAGCACTTCAGTCTTCCTGGACGCTCAATAAGACTTAAAAGTGGCCATTCTTCAGCAAAACAGACTTTAGTGAGAAACTGCAGAGCTGGAATTAATTTGCAAACTTAACACCATCAAAGTAGGCCTGAATTAAGACCGGGAGTGGCTAGGTCACTACAAAACGTAATTTCCCTTGTGATATTCACCCCTTCCTGTCAACTGTTGGGAATGGGCTACATCCAAGCTGATTGAATTGGCCTCGTTAGCACTGACCCCCCATGTGGTAAGGCAACTCCCATTTTTTCATGTGCTGTATATTTATACCTACCTACTGTATTTTTCACTCCACACATCTGATGAAGTGGGTTATATGCCCAAATAAATTTATTAATCTCTAAGGTGCCACCAGAACTCCTCATTTTTACTTGCAACCAGTTCCTCTATTAAAGGTCTGCTCCTGCTCCCACTGAAATCAGTAAGTTTCACCCTCCACTGACTTACGTGTCAGCAAGTTTGGCCCCAAAAGCTTATCAAACGGCAAGAAATCAAACATTTTTGGTGACCGATTTTACATCTTATCAGCTCAAATGTACCTGACTGAGGGATGTCACTGGAGTCTCACTGTTAGTTACTTCCACACATTTGGTGTTCTCTCATGTCTATTGCTGAAATTTGCATCAGAAATGAACTCTACAGTGAGGTTATAGAGTGAGGTGTTCTTACAGAAAAGGAAGGAAGCCACAGCAGTCTAATTAATTTGTGTTCAAACATTGTTTTTGTCCTACATTTGGGCCTTTGAAAGTTGAGCAATATGTACTCAAAAATATTCCAACTTTATATATTTGTCACAAAATAAGACAATGTTTTATTTCCTGATTTAAGATAATATTGCTGACAGACCTATAGTATAGAACACTAGAAAATACTAATGAGATTGTAGCCACAAGAGCTGGAAAAATACTGAAAGATACATTATGAAACTTCTATTAGATCGGTGGTTCCCAAACTTTAACAACCTGTTACCTCCTTTCACTAAAATGTCAAGTCTCATAAACCCCCTCCTAAAAATGAATATTTCCAGGGATTTTCGCCTTTACCTGTGTATAAATTATAAAAGCAGTGATCTTGGAAATATAAAATTGGTTTTTATGACATTACACACTATTTATTATTCATTATTATTGATCAATACAGTATTTTTTTACATTATGAAAATGGCAACACTTTTCCAAGTTCTCACTTTCATAGCTTGTATCACTTTGAATAAGCCTGTTATAAGACAGGACTCCTATGTTTCATCAAGGAGTATCAAATACCTTCATGCTGTTTTACATCTAAGAAGCCAACTCAAAGAGTTCCTCCTACACAGGCACTCAGGTCTTGAGCAGTCCAGGCAAACAACGCACGTTACAACAAAGCTTAAAACTCGTTCTTCATAATATTTTAAAAACAGCAAAAAATATCCACCTCCCTTTCCATTTCTTATAAGGAGTCTTGAAGCTTAAATCTCCTCAGTGTGATAGACATGCTTGCTTTGATCTGTTTCTTGGAAGTCCAGGGGCTCCGGGCTGCTGGTCCTGTGCTGCCCAGGGTCCCTAGGGACAGCTCTGTCCATCATTAGGGATTTTTTTTCCAGAGAACCCCCTGTAACATTTTGCAAACCTCAGTTTGGGAACCATTGTACTAGACAAATAATTCATCTTTCTGATACCTGCTTTTTATTTTTCAGGCTTCTAAACATATAGGCAATTGATTATAATTAAGCAATAAGAAACTGAACAGGTCCTGGAACAGAACATCTAGCAACATATTTGGATGTGCAAACCCAATCCTGCCAGTTCCCAAGGTACCTTGAGTCCCATAGAATTAAATGAGAACGAGAGCACTCAGTTCCTTGCAGGATAGGATGGAGCCTGTAATGAGTCAAGTAGGGAGCTATGCTGTAACATGCTGAATGTCTCTTGCAAAGAGCTGGATGTTCTTAGATCCCATTGCTGGAAGTGGGTGTTAGCACTCAGCACTTCACACAAATCAGGTTTTATGTGAAGTAGAATAGTGCCTCTGCTCCCTACAATGTGCAAATAACCACCAGTCTGGATATCTTAGGATGCCTGGAGTGGGTTAATTTTGTTTATAAATATTTTCTAAACTTTTTTTTAATCTAGTAGTACCCAAAGACCCTGATTGGGATTGGGTCCCCATTGTGTTGGATGCTATACACACCTAGAAAAGATGTGATCCATGCCCTGAAGCGTTAACAATCTCAAGACACAAACAGATACAGGGGAAAAATATATTAAGTTGATATAATCATTGTAGGTGGGTGGTGTCAATAGGTTGAAACTTGCCATTATACGACCCTGTTTTCAGCTGCTTATATTTTTGCCAAATTTTAATTGTTAGGGCTGGTGTTTTCCATGCCAGGTGCCTGGATTTTTTTTTTGTTTCTAAATTTAATCCAAAATAGTTCAGTCATTTCTGAGAACTAGAGTAGGGGGAAATATTTTGCCATTTAATAAAAATTTTGGTCACTTTCTTTGAGAAGTTCTAGAGCCCCCAGGCTTTGGAGCAGGGACTTTGAATTTGGCAGGCATTGGCTTTGTGTCAGGGATGTATCTATCAAATCTATCACATATGGTCAAGTTAGAAATCTTGAAAAATCCCCATTCACCCATGCTTAGAAGAGATGACAGAGTTTAGCAGCTAAAATCACCAAGATTCAATCCTCATTGAACATAGAGAACTGAGATTGGATGAAGAACCTGGGAAGGCACAGGGAGTCGAGGAGAAAATGAGGGGGAAGATAGATCAAAGGAGGAGGCAGGGATCTGAGACCGTGAGTGAGGAGATGAGACACAGGAGTCAGGTTGGTTGTTGGGAGCTGGGACTGATTGGGCAAGTAGTTGAGGAAAGATTTGGATGGGGAGCCTGGAAGTGGTGACTAGGACTGAGTGGGCAAGAATAATAGGATGAGAAGTCTATGGAGTGGAGACTGGGGCTTATTAGGGAAAGAATAGGATTGGGAGAAGGAGTTGAGTAGGGAAGAAGCAGTTCATGCACTTACAAACTAACAAGAACTTTTGTTATAAATTGGGGCCTTATCGGTTAGGAGAAACAGCAGGAGAAAGGCGTGGTTATATTGGTCAATCACAGGATGACTATGAGCTGCCAATGTGATGTGGCTGTGAAAAAGGCTAATACAATCCTAGGATGAATCAGGTGAGGTATTTGCAGTAGAGGTAAGGAAGTGTTATTGCCATTATACAGGCACTGGTGAGACCTCATCTGGAATACTGTGTGCAGTTCTGGTTTCCCACATTTAAAAACAATGAATTCAAACGGGAACAGGTGCAGAGAAGGACTCCAGTAAGATGGAAATAGAGAACCAACCTTATGAGAGGAGACTTAAGGAGCTTGGTTTGTTTAGCCTAAAAAAACAAACAAAGGCTGAGGGTGCTCTATAAATACATCAAAGGGATAAACACCAGAGAGAGAGAAGTTATTTAGGGGCCAACATGGGCACAAGTTTAGGCTTGAAATTAGACAAAGGTTTCTAACTGTGAGAGAAGTGAAATTCTGGAACAGCCGTCCAAGGGGAGTAGTGATGGCAAAACACCTAATTTGCTTCAAGACTGAGCTAGATAAATTTATGGAGGGGATGGTATGATGAGATTGTATACCATGCCATATGTCCATCTGTGACTGGTATTACCAAATATCTTAAATGGCTGGAGATGAGACACTAAATGGGAAGGACTAGGAGTTATGCGTTACATTCTTTCCTAGGTGTCTGGCTGGTGGGTCTTGCCCATATACTCAGGGTCTAACTGATTGTCACAGTTCCCAAACCAAACATCGCAGACTCTGGGGGGTTTTCACCTTCCTCTGCAGCATGGAACATGGGTTATTTGCTGATTTTAACCAGAGTTAATTATGGGTTCTGTGTAATTCAAAGTCTTGAAATTAAAATTTGAGTAGCTTAGTAACTCAGAGGTTGTGACAGGAGTGCGTGAGTGAGGTTCTGTGGCCTGTGATGTGCCGGAGGTCATACTAGATGATCATGATGGAACCTTCCAACCTTAAAGTCTATGAGACAGGTTAGAGGGGATGGGTCGGGGGGGCAAATAATCCCGAGTAAAGAATCAGAAAATCATTAGCCACAAATTCATGACACACAATTTAATGCAGCATTGAAAAATAATAGTGTCCCATTTATCCAGGGTAAGTAGTTGGTGGTTTTATGGATTCTTTTAATTTGTGTTTTTAAATAAGTGAGTAAATATCATTAGTTTTTCCATCATCAACATAGAGGACAGAGGAGTAGATTTTTATGTCTTGGTTTGTGACCAGGTTTGCAAAGCTGCCTAAACATGTACATGATACACTCAAATGCAACTTGAGTAAAATAACCATTTCATTCCGCCTGTCATGCGGCTACCTGTTTGAAAAGAACAGAGGGAAAACTGAAATGCTCATTGTTGATTACAACATTTAAACCTTATTCTGATGGGTACATTACTATAGCATGAATATTAAGAAACTGAATTGATCAAAAAATGCCTGATACTGTCCCCTTTACCCAATTTGTAGTACCTTATGCTGCACATAGTCCAAGTGGTTTCACATATGGAGTATGGCACTACGCACTGTGGGTAAGGGTGGCAGAATCAGGTGCAGAACTAAGACGCTTATACTTACCACGTAAATTAGTGCTGCGTAGGAAGCACACATTATGCTGGTGAGAGCAGTCTTTGCTGGATAGGAGATCACATCAAACAGGGAAAATGTTCTACTCTGAAGGAAAAATCCTTTTTAAAAACAGGTTTTTTGCTGCCATAATATCAATGCTGCTCAACAGAATAAAATTTTAAGAGCAGTTCCCTATATCTATATCCACTTTTGAAATGTCTATATTTACATTATTTTTGTCATCTGTGTGGGTCACCAGAACATAGAGGAATCACAAGCATCTATTACAGCCCTTCTACCAGCCTGTCTATTCTGACTCAGCAGGCCTTCTGTGGGTTATAGGAGAAAGTAGCAGTGGAGGAGGAGAGTTAATGCTACTGCAGAGCTGGCTAAGCTCTCTCTCCATGTGGAAGGAGGAGAACTACGTACATAAGGTCTTCTCCACTTACAGATATTGGGTGCAATCAGAGCACGTGTCTGTATAGTCAGTCCTCATTCAGGCAAAATACCTATGTTTTGGCCCAGCGAGCTTGTTAACTGAATGAGTTAACCAATGGTTTCAGGATTTGTACCCGTATGAATTACTGTGTAATAGAGGGGGGAAAAAATGAGATCAAGATGGTAAAGTTTCCAGTTTTAAACACACTAACTTGAATGAACAGTGGAATAGAACTTCTAACTGAAAATAGTTTGAAAACCTGATATACATTGCAGGTAAAGAATGTCAGAATATCTCCTAAATAATTAATATTTGAATGAATGCTCCCATACCTGATTTTTATAGAGAGGCTGCTTTGGTATGTTTACATTTTTCAGAAGACGATGAGACAGAGTATTTAACTCTGCAAAATTTTGTACAATTTTTGGCTGCAAGGCTTTGGCAACAGATTTTGAAGATGTTGATATTCTGTTTAGCCCATTAATAACTCTTACTCCAGGAGATGAAGAGAATGCACTTGCCACAACTGATCTGGATGCTTGTCGAATGGGAACAATTTCCTGAAAGGGAAGTGTTTGAGAAACGATATGGCATATGGTTCTAAAATGAATCTTTGAATATCCTGACTTTATGGAGAGTGAAAGGCCATTCCAAAAATAATCCTTTGATACCGAAGCTATGCAGAGATACAAGCTATTTTATTAAAAGCTCAGTTAGTTATTCTTCATCTAACTCTACAAATAATAATGAGCACATAATGACTTGAATTGTGACAATATCCAAGACGCTATATAAACACATAGGAAGAGATAATCTTGCCCCATGTTCATATAGAAAGTACCAGAATATTTTACACTTAGTGTCTTGGAAAACATACATTTATGTAGCACAGTTAGCATCTAGAAGAAAAAGCTTTTGTAGTTCCTGTTTGGCCTGTAGGCACAAGACTACCCTTCTCCTGTAATAAATGTATGGCCTTTGCAGTATTCCCAGCCCTACAGTGGCTCAGCAAGCAGGAAAGTGCAGCTATCATCTGAATTTGAAAAGTACTTTACTTCCTTGGGAGGTGCTGACTCCAACATCCATAGGAGACTCAGCATCAAAAGCAAATCTAAAAATATAAATTTGGGAGATGCAGGTGTGCTAGCTGAGAGAGTATCAGCTCAGAACATAAAGGGCCTAATAGTGGTTGTATTAGGTTAAATTGAGACTACAATTGATATGAGCCGAAAGAGTTTAATGGTTTATTGTTGGTGATTTACCAATGGATTTTAATTACAACATTGCCACCTGGTAATACAATGATGGGCATAGTAGAAATGCTTAAGATATAGAAATAGAACATGCCTCTATTTGTATACATTTTAAAATAAGTTCTACTCATCTGCTCATCTCTGAACGCATTTTCCCTTGCTTCTCTGCTCTGACAATGCCAGCCTTGACTGAGCGCACTTCTCCCACACACACACTTCTTTCTTCCATGATGCCACTTACGCATGGAATGTCATTCCTGAGCTGACAAATAAAGACACTACTCTCCCCTTCAAATCCCTCCTTTTCCTCCACTTCTTCCAGGACACTTACTAAAAACTGGCAAGCTAATAGTACACATTGCAGGTTGAGGGGCTGTCAGCATATACAGCTGACATATTAAACTACCAAGAGGTTCCTATTATCGCATTGATAATACTTTGCTTATATGCTAGCCTGTAAGTGACTTTTTAGATTTTAAGCTCTTCAGGGAAAAGCCATCTGTATTTATATAGCACTTAACATAGATTCACAGACTTTAAGACCAGAAGGGATCATCCCTTTTAGTTGGGCTTCCTGCACTTTTCAGGCCACATAAGCTCACCCACCCACTTCTGTAATAGGCCTATAACCTCTGGCTGAGTTATTGAAGTCCTCAGATATTGATTTAAAGATCAAGGGGGACCCAGTTCTGATTGGAGCCTTTGCGTATTAACCTATTACAAGTAACATAAAACATGAAGCCTGACAAAATCTTTCATCCGTGCTTTTCTGGTAGTTATCACTTAGAAATCTGACCTTGCATCCTACAGCCCAAAGGGATTCAAACAAATGTTAAAGAACACACTAATCAATTGATTAGTGTGAAGTTTACCCTAATGTGGGGGTGGGGAGCACAAGGCCTTTTGCACCACTTAAGCCCCATGGTGATTGTACTGTGGTCAAAGAGATTGTAGAGGGTTCTCTGAACCTCATCCTTCATACTCTATAGGGGAGCTCTGAATTGGCTGTATAATGGACCACATGATCAGTAATTAGAGGGATACAATGATCCAAGTAGCTAGGTAAAATGTAGCATCAGTCATTTTTCCTGTCCATATACTGGAATAGTAGCCTGATCACAGGGTGACTGCGTGAGAAAGATCCAAGTATGAGCACTCCATAGCAGTCTTCCCTCCACAATTCTAACCACTTGAATTTTGTTCAGTGGGGATGATGAATTTCAGTGACTGCACTAAATGAGAGAAATAGTTCCTTACATGTGTAAGATATAAAGATGTGTTTCTGTATGCTCTGTAGTGACCTGTATTTCATCTGATATTGGTCAGAGGTGCAACTTCCATTGATTTTTTTTTTTAAATGGGAGTCCTGTAACTAAAGCAGGGGTCAGCAACCTTTCAGAACTGGTGTGCTGAGTCTTCATTTATTCACTCTGATTTAAGGTTTTGTGTGCCAGTAATACATTTTAACGTTTTAGAAGGTCTCTTTCTATAAGTCTATAATATATAACTAAACTATTGTTGTATGTAAAGTAAATAAGGTTTTTAAAATGTTTAAGAAGCTTCATTTAAAATTAAATTAAAATGCAGAGCACCCAGACCGTTGGCCAGGACACGGGCAGTGTGAGTGCCACTGAAAATCAGCTCGCGTGCCGTGCCACCTTCGGCACCCATGCCATAAGTTGCCTACCCCTGAACTAAATCCTATGCAATGTTGCTTGAAAAAAAATGCGAGGTAGATTCTCAGATGTAAATTGCCGTAGTCCCATTGAAATCAATGGAGTTATGACGATTGACACCAGATGAGGATCTGCCTTAAATGTTTTGTACCATTGTCTATGTGATAAAAACAAAAAAACCCACATAAGCTTCTCAAAACATTTAGAAAGGAATGTGCATTGAAATGGAACACAGGATCCGGTCCAAGAGGTGACTATAATAGCTGAACCGCTCAGTAATAGCAACCATAATGTAATTAAATTTAACATCATTGTGTAATGCAAAGAAACTGTAATAACCTAGTAATAACCTAGTCCCAGATTTGGACCTTAGCGTCCAAAATATGGGGGTTAGCATGAAAACCTCCAAGCTTAGTTACCTGCTTGGTCCTGGTACCTGCTGCCACCACCCAAAAAATTAGAGTGTTTTGGGGCACTCTGGTCCCTCTGTAAAACCTTCCCTGGGGACCCCAAGACCCAAATCCCTTGAGTCTCACAACAAAGGGAAATAATCCTTTTTCCCTTCCCCCCTCCAGGTGCTCCTGGAGAGATACACAGACACAAGCTCTGTGAAACTACACAGAGAGACTCCCCCTCTCTGTTCCCAATCCTGAAAACAAAAAGTACTTTCCTATTCCCCCAGAGGGAATGCAAAATCTGGCTAGCAATCCAACACACAGATCTCCCCTTGACTTCTTCCTCCCACCAATTCCCTGGTGAGTACAGACTCAATTTCCCTGAAGTAAAGAAAAACTCCAACAGGTCTTAAAAGAGAGCTTTATATAAAAAGAAAGAAAAATACAAACGAATGTTCTCTCTGTATTAAGATGATACAACACAGGGTCAATTGCTTAAAAGAATATTGAATAAACAGCCTTATTCAAAAGAATACAAATCAAAGCACTCCAGCACTTATATTCATGCAAATACCAAAGAAAAGAAACCATAGAACTTACTATCTGATCTCTTTGTCCTTACACTTAGAAACAGAAGATTAGAAAGTAGAACTACTTCTCCAAAGCTCAGAGAAAGCAGGCAGACGACAAAAGACTCAGACACTCAAATCCCTCCACCCAAAGTTGAAAAAATCCGGTTTCCTGATTGGTCCTCTGGTCAAGTGCTTCAGGTGAAAGAGACATTAACCCTTAGCTATCTGTTTATGACAGAAACCTATCACAGTAGCATTTAATTTTAAAAAGGAGAATTACACAAAAGTTAGGAGCCTAGTTAAATGGAAATTAAAAGGAATAGTCACAAGTGTGAAATGCCTGCAAACTGCATGGAGACCATTTAAAAACACCATAGTAGAGGCTCAAATGAAATGTATGCCCTAAATAATAATAAAAAAACTGTAAGAGGACCACACTACTGTGGCTAAACAGCAGAGTGAAAGAGGATGGGGGGGGGGGGACTTTAAAAATTGGAAGTAAAATCCTAGTGAGGAAAATGGAAAAGCTTAAACTCTGTCAAATGTAATAATATATATAAGGCAGGGCAAGACTTTTTTTTTTGAAGAACTAGCTAAGGGCAAAAAAACTAATTGCAATTTTTTAAAGTATATCAGAAGCAGGAAGCCTGCCAAACAGTCAATGGGGCTGTCATAAACAGATGGTTAAGGGTTAATGCCTCTTTTACCTATAAAGGGTTAAAAAGTTTACCTAGCCTAGCTAACACCTGACCAGAGGAACCAATGGGGGAACAAGATGTTTCAAAAGGAAGGAGGGAAGTTTTTCTTTTGTTTAGAGTTTCAGTTTCAGCAGGAGTGAAAAAGATCAAGGAACCAGCCTCTTATCAGAGTAGTAAATTTTAGAAAGGAATAAATAGGTTTATGTTTATTTCTTTGTAACTTGTCTTATGCAAATAGAGGTAGAATCAAATTGGGTATTTTTTTTTGTGTAACTAAATTTGTGCCCAGGGGAACATCCTCTGTGTTTTGAATCTGTTGTCTGTAAGAGTAGCTGGTATGCTAATCTCTTCCAGAGGGTTTTCTTTTATCTTTCTTTTATTTAATTAAAAGCCTTTTCTTAATATCTGATTGATTTTTCCTTGTTTTTAGATCCAAGGAGATTGGATCTGGACTCACCAGGGAATTGGTGGGAGAACGGAGGGGGAATGGTTGATTTCTCCTTGTTTTTAGATCCAAGGAGATTGGATCTGGACTCACCAGGGAATTGGTGGGAGAACGGAGGGGGAATGGTTGATTTCTCCTTGTTTTTAGATCCAAGGAGATTGGATCTGGACTCACCAGGGAATTGGTGAAGGAGTCTCTCAAGGCTACCCAGGAAGGGGAAGGTTTTAGGGGGACAGGGAGTGATCCAGACACTGAAATTCTGGATAGTAGCAGTGATACCAGATCTAAGCTAGTAATTAAGCTTAGAAGTGTCCATGCAGGTCCCCACATCTGTACCCTAAAGTTCAGAGTGGGGAAGGAACCTTGACAGGGGCCACTGGATGGTTGAGGTGCTAAAGGAGCACTTAAGGAAGATGGGGCTGTTGCAGAGAAGCTAAATGAATTCTTTGTATCAGTCTTCACTGCAGAGGCTATGGGGGAGATCTCTACACCTTTGCTGATCTTCTTATGTGAAGAATCTGATGAACTGTTCCAGATTGAGGTGTCAATAGAAAAGGTTTTGGAACAAACTGATAAATTAAACAGTAAATAACTCACTAGAACCAGATGGTATTCACCCAAGAGTTCTGAAGGAACTCAAATATGAAATTGCAGAACTAACTAAGATATGTAACTTGTCACTTCAAATCAGCTTCTGTACAAGATAACTGGAGGGTAGCTAACGTAACTTGGATTTTTAAAAAAGGCCCAAGTGCAATCCTGGCGCTTACAGGCCAGTAAGCTTAACTTCAGCACCAGGAAAATTGATTGAAACTGTAGTAAAGAACAAAATTATCAGCCACACAGGCATCAGCAAAACAAGCAGGTGCTTGGGGCGGCACATTTCTAAGGGCGGCATTCTGGCGCCGGCCATTATAGGTGCCGACTCCAAGGCATGGGGAAAAAGTGCCCCCACCATCCAAGCTTGCCTTCACTCCGCCTGCTCCCCTGAGCACGCCACTGCTGCTTCGCTTCTCCCCCCTCCCTCCCAGGCTTGCTGCGTGCGAAACAGCTGTTTCGCACAGCAAGTCTGAGAGGGAGGAGAAGCCGAGTGGCGGAGCACTCAGGGGAGGCAGAAGTGGTGGAGTGGAGGTGAGCTGGATCGGGGAGTGATTCTTCTACCCCCCGTTACTTCCTCTGCCCCACCACGCTAGCTCACCTCTGCTCCGCCTGCTCCCCTAAACATGCCGCCACTCCGCTTCTCCCCCCTCCCTCCAAGGCTTGCTGTGTGTGAGAGGGAGGGGGAGAAGCGGCGCAGCGGCAGACCTGGGGGAGCAGGCAGAGCGGAGGTGAGCTAGGGCAGGAGGTCGTGGGGGGCCCCAGGAAGCAATGGGGGGGTGGAAATGCAGCACACCTGTGGGAGGAGGCAGGGCTGGGGATTTGGGGAAGGGATTGAGTTGGGACAGGGCCGGTGAGCACAAAAAAAAGGCGGAGGCACCACAGTTTTTTTTTTTTTTGCTTGGGCTGGCAAAAATCCTAGAGCTGGCCCTGATAGAGAAGACGAACTAGTGGAGGGTTTCAAAGAGAGAGCAAGGTGATGTGTAAGGAAATTGATCTTTGCATCAGCATTCTGCATAGATACGAGCAGGAAGAGATTTACTTCGTCACGGCAAGTGAGAAGGATGTGGCAGTAATAGAGATATGAGATGAGACCTTGGACAAGAGTTGTAGCTGTATAAATGGACAGGAAATCTTAAGAGTTGTTATGTGGAAAGAAACAGCAAAATTTAGATATAGCTTGGATGTGAAGACGAAAAGACAGGTCTGAATTTAAGATAACATATAGTGGAAAAGATTAAGAACTCTGTTTCAGCCATGCTGATCTTCAGCTGATTGCTTCATGGATTCTAGCCAGTATCAGAGAGGCAGACCATGGTTTTAATTTAGACAGAATGGGACAGGCCTGGAGCAGAGAGGTAGATTTGTGAGTCGTCAGGATAGAGATGGTAGTTGAATTTGTATTTATGAATGAGATTTAAGAGGTAAGTGTGGAGAGAGAAAAGAAAGGGATGAAGGACAGAGCCCCATGGATCCCCTACAGAAAGTTGGAGAGGGAATGAGGAGGATCTTCCAAAGGACACACTAAAGAACAATTAGAGAGGTGGGAGGAGAATCAGGAAAGGACAGAGTCACAGAAAGCAAGGATGGACAAGATTTCAAGAGCATTAGCAATTTTCAGTTAAGTGCAAAGGACAGAAGCTGGTTGGATACGGTCTAGGACGGAACTGGAGGTGAGGACTCTGAACATGCCGTTTACGTTTGCTGTCTAATGAGCTTAAAGGCGAAAGGGAAAAGGGAGGATGCGGCACTAACTGGAGAGGCAAGTTGGATCAAGGGTCGACTGAGACTAAAGCTTGCTTGCATTGTGAGGGGAAAGCGTCAGGAATCAGGATCTGCTGCAAAACTAGTCTCAAGGCAGCTTCCTCAATACATTTGGCCTGCAACAGTTATCTGATTGGCTATGCCACCTGATTGGCTGCAGGGGGCAGCAGGCTGGCTTTTGGGACATTGGCTCAATGTTCATGCCCACCACTGTGATTGCTCCTGTTACCTTATTCCTGCCTTATACCCAGCCTGGTTTCTGGCCTGCCTCTGCCTTCAGCCCCTCCTTGCTGGTTACCCTGCTTGCTTCAGTTCCTGACCTTGGTTTGATCCTGGGCCCTGGCTTCCCACTACTGACTCTGACCCTAGTCCTTGGTTCCGGATGCCTGCTCTGACCACTACGCTAGACTGCCCTCATCCAGTCAACTGAGCCAGAGGCACACAAGAGGTCAAGAAGAGTAAGGGAAGGAATGAGAGTGGGCATGAGGGAAATCAAACAGGATGGGATGGGATCATTGGGGCAAGAGGTAGGCTTAGAGGAGGAGAACAGATGAGAAACTTCTGTGTCTGTGACAGAGAGGAGGAAGAGAGAGTTGTAGAAAAAGATGGAAAGTCATATTGTATTTTGTCAATTTTCTCATGGAAGAAATTGGCAAGAACTTGTGCATAGAGAAGTGCAGGTAGGACGAGAGGGTTTGAGGACTTATCAGAGGTGGTTGGGATTGTGGACTTGAGATTCAATTAAATTGTCTAAGTGGAGTTGTTTAGCTAGGAAGATGGCAGAACTGAAGGAGAAGAGAATGAATTTGTAATGCTAGAAGTCAACCTAGTCACAGCATTTCTGCCAGAGATGCTCTGCCTCCTGATAGCAGGAACAGAGGAAGCAGATGTTAAGTATTTCAGGCAATAACTTCTTACAGGCCTTCTTCTCCCAATTTTATTTCTATAAGAGGAATTAGAATTGATGTCCTGCTTCATGGTCTGATTTGCCAGTATCAGTGGAATTGGAAGTGTAGAAGGAGTTGAGGATCTATCACAGTAGAATCTGAGCACCTCACAAGCCTTAATGGATTTTTACCTTCACAGCATCTCTGTGAAATAGGGAAATTTTAATCACCATTTCATAGATGAGGCTGCATCCACAAAGATTTTGGGCATCTAACTGCCACTTGAGGCAGTTTAAGATTCTTAAATTAAGATTCTCAAAACTTCCACTCAGCTGCCCACAAATTACCTCGGCACCTACATGTCTGCTGATAAATTCCCCTAGATTTCTGCCAGTGGGTATGCATGGAGCCATCTAAATCCTGATGCTATAAAGCAGCTCAGGCCATTCCCCCACTTATTTCACCTACAATGTCCAATTCAGAGGTCAGTTTCCAGATTGAGCCCAGCACAAAATGAAAGTGGAGAAGCCCCACCAGAGAAAGAGTGAGACATGACTCTAGAGCCTAGAGATTAGAGCACACACCCAGGTTCCAGTCCCTGCTCCAATAACTATTTAAAGACTAAATATCACTATCAGCAGAACATGTCTTATTAAATAATAGTAGATAAAACACATAATATTTTGAACAAGAAGGGGAAATTCCTTTATCAGAAATTTAATGGCAATCAAATACAGTAGTTCAGTACGCTTACCTGGTTTGACTGTTGCATTCCAATTATGGTTGGAAATTCATCCTTAATCTCATCTATAATCTCCATAACTGCTCTCTGGATTAGGTAAACTGAGGTAAAAAAGAAGGAATTAAAGATTCAATTCAAAACCTCCTAATCAATTAAACAAAGTGGTGGTAACATATACAAATAGATAGGACAAGGAAGGTTTGGAGGTTTAAAATGGATCATAGCCAGGATTGCATACCTTGTCCAGAAAATCTTTTGATCACCTGCCCACATATCCATCCGATTGGTTTGATGGGCATCATGTCCTAGAGTGAGTTCCTGAATCCTAAACTCCAGTTACCTCACAAGATTAATCCAGCTAGATGCTCAGATCACAAATGAGCACACCATGTCCCCCCTCCCCCACATGAACATCACCATATCCAGGCAGGGAGCCTTTATGACAGCACAGTGGATCTCTTAGATACTCACTTGATGCTCCTATCAGGAAAAAAAAATCTGTACTTTTCACAAGTTGCCATGTAAATGATCACATTTCTTCTAAGTTTTGCATAAGGATACACTGTTTTACATCTTGCTCTTCTAGTATCCTAAATCCATGGGCTTGGGGTTAAACAAAATAAAGATCTGATTTCCTTTGTCTTCAAGTTCAAGGTAAACAAACGAAAGTCTCCATCCCTTTCCTTAAGTTTTAAAACAAGCAAGAGAATAGTTGTTGTCCTTTGCATGTTGTCATAACTAGAAAGGGAAGGGTAACAACCCTCCTGTATACAGTACTATAAAATCCCTTTTGGCCAGAGGCACCAAAATCCTTTTACCTATAAAGGGTTAAGAAGCTCAGATAACCTGGCTGACACCTGACCCAAAGGACCAATAAGGGGACAAGATGCTTTCAAATCTTGGGCAGGGGGAGGATTGTGTGTGTGCCCTTTGTTTTGGGATGTGTTCACTCTTGGGACTAAGAGGGACTGATCATCAATCCATGTTCTCCAAATCTTTCTGCACAATTCTCTCATATTTCAAACTTGTAAGTAACAGCCAGGCAAGGTGTGTTAGTTTTATCTTTGTTTTTCTCAACCTGTAAGTGTTCCTTTTGCTAGAAGGTTTACTTCTGTTTGCTGTAACTTTGAATCTAAGGCTAGAGTGGGTTCCTCTGGGCTCTTTGAATCTGATTACCCTGTAAAGTTATTTTTCATCCTGATTTTACAGAGATGATTTTTACCTTTTTCTTTAATTAAAATTCTTCTTTTAAGAACCTGATTGATTTTTCATTGTTTTAAGATCCAAGAGTTTTGGATCTGTGTTCACCAGGATTAATTGGTGAGGGTATACTCTCAAGCCCACCCAGGAAAAGGGGTATAAGGACTTTTGGGGGAGGAATTAGTCTCAGAAATCTGCCCAGGAAAGGGGGGATTAGGGACTTGGCAAACATTTGGGAAAAGGCAGAGTTTCAAGTGGCTCTCCCCTAAGATTTGGGGCACGCTTGGTGGTGGCAGCTTACTGTTAACCTAAGCTGGTAAATAAGCTTATGGGGTCTTTCATGCAGGACCCCACATCTGTACCCTAAAATTCAGAGTGTGGAGGAAACCTTGACACATGTAGACTGTTTATCTCAATATAGTTATTGGCCTTTCCATCAGTCAGCCAGTGATTTATTATTCCTTTTCTTTTTGGTTGGCTCCTGGGAAACTAATAGGCTCCAGCTGTTTCTGTTTCCTTCTGCTCTTTCCTCCCAGACAAGGAAATAACCAAATGTCAATACACTAATGCTGGCCACTACCAATGTAGACCTCAAACATGCCAAAAAATATATGTTTAATTCAAATGATTCTTAATATGGCTGCTTTGATTGCCAACATAAAGAGAACAGAAACAAAACATTGCCACATTTCTGAACTAGAGATATTTGTCAATTGTCTTTAAGTAGTATAGCTTATAAACTCCTGTGCTTAATACTGAAAGGTAATGTCCAGCAAGACCACAATAATAGTGATGCCTTTGGACAAGATGCTGGTCTGGCCTGTGCCCTGCCACTATTAATGAGGAGAATAGTGTTCCTACTGGCACCATATAAAGCCCATTTACTGAGAAAATGTGGGGGTTGAGAATTTCACTCATTTTCCTTGAAGTATTGCAGTATATATATTGTGACAAAGTTCCTCCTCTACCTTGGTGGGTCCTGCACTTATTGGCAGATTTGCTCACCTCAGTAATTCACCATGTGGGTCAGGAAACAGCCCAGAGACCTTCCCCTCTGATAGAAGCCACAGTCCATCCAGCTCAATTCCTCCTGGGTCTGATCAGGAGTTGGGAGATCTCAGGGGGAGGGGAACTGGGTCCACCATCTACTCCAGGTTCCAGCCCAGGGCCCTGTGGACTGCAGCTGCCTAGAGTGCCTCCTAGTACAGCTGCAACTCCCTGGGCTACTTCCCCAGGGCCTCCTCCAAACACCTTCTTTATCCTCACCACAGGACCTTCCTCCTAGTATCTGATAATGCTTGTACTCCTCAGTCTTCCAGCAATGTCTTCTCACTCTCAGCTCCTAGTGTTCCTAGCTCCTCACATACACACTACAAACTGAAGTGAGGTCCTTTTTAACTCAGGTGCCCTGATTATCCAGTCTATCCTGATTGATTCTAGCAGTTTCTTCTTAATTGGCTCTAGGTGTCCTAATTAGCCTGCCTGCCTTAGTTGGTTCCAGCAAGTTCTTTCTTGTTCTGGAACTGTCCCTTTTACCTTACCCAGGGAAAAGAGATCTACTTAATCTGGGACTAATATATCTGCCTCACTCCCAATCCTGTTTTTTTCATTAGTTGTCCCCCATATTTATTTGGTATAACGGACCTGTGGATCCTCCCCTTAGGCTGGTGGGAGGTTCTTTGCCCGCCCACTTCCTGGATACCAACAGGAACAGTTGACTTCACTCCCATCCCTATTATCTCATTAGTTGTCCCCCAGAATTATTTGCTTTCCAGGCCCCTTAGGCTGGGGGGAGGGTCCTTTAGCAGTGGGCGGGCTCTGCCCACCCACTTCCTGGTTCCCTATAGGAACACTCCCCTGTAACCATCTGGCCTGACCCTGTCATAATATATTATTTATTAATTCAGATTTGCACTATAGAGTATTGCTGAGGTGCTGTGATCAAGGTCTGCAGTATGGATGGCTTGGGGGAAGGAAGGAAGGAAGCAACACCATGCAATGGCTTTAAGTTCCAAGTTGTTCATATGACATTTTAGATTGTCCTGAGACCAAGAACCTTGTAATTACACGTGATTCAAGTGGGGCACCCCATCCTGTCCCTGATGTGTCTGTGCCCAGTGTCATTGGGGAGGGGACCAAGAAGAATATCAATTTTTTTACGTTCAGCAGGTCTATCCACTACTCCAGTTCTTTAGGATGCAGAGTGGAATTGAGACTCATTTGGTTACAAGGTGGCAAGATGAGAATCAGACAGTCTTCCACCAGTGATGCATAGGTCACTAGCAAAATCTGGCAAGCAGTATCACATACATCCATGTAGACATGGAGCCAAAGAGAGACAAATATGTACGCACTGCAACTATCAATCTTGTCTGCAGGTCATATGGTATTGACTTGATGGAAAGTACACAAACCTGTCCTCTAGCAGGAAAGCTTTTGCCAAACTTAGGGTGACCAGATGTCCAGATTTTATAGGGAGAGTCCCGATTTTTGGGTCTTTTTCTTACATAGGCTCCTATTACCCTCTATCCCCTGTCCCGATTTTTCACACTTGCTGTCTGGTCACCCTAGCCATACTAGAATTGAGGATAACTCCTATACACTTTGTCATCTGCATCAATGACAGACAAATTCTCATAGTTTATGTGAGATGGAAAGAAATTGGACATCTACTTTTGTTTTAAAAATTACTAAAAAGATTTAGTTTAGAGAAACAAGAAATGGCAGGCCAGCTCTGACTAATTGTTTGTCTTACTACAAACTCAGGGGTGTGGTTCCCATCATTGAGTCACAGAGGTTCTTTGACATACTTTGTGGGACACCATGATTAAGACCAAGAAAAATAATCACAACTATTAATCATGGCTATTTTCTAACTAAAGAAAGATAAGAAAACAATAAACGAATGATAAACTGGTTACTTCAATTACAATTTTTTTCCTCTCTGTCTCTTTGTGTAGAGCTTGTAACAGAGATAGCACTCCAGAGATTTTAGGGCAGATGAACCTGCCAGTTTATAGTTGGTAAAGTCAACAATCTTAACTACATTCTATGAAACAGAAAAAACATTTAAATTGGTTACGTAGAAGGGACCATTTAAGGAGTTGTATTGAGACAGGTCAATTAACCAATATTAAACATTTGAAATTTAATTAAATCCTACTTTTTTTTTGTTTACCAGTGTTTAGTCCTCCTTTCCTTTCCAGGAATATATTTTAACCAGTTGGTGATTAACAGGAGAAACTGTTAGTCTTCATTTTTTTCAGTAGTCCAACAAAATCATTGAGATTTTTATATCTAATCCCTGACAGTGTTTTAGTTAACTTTTTCTTACCAATCACTGTTGAAGTCTTCGGGAGGTTTCCTTGGGTTGGTTTCTTCTTAATCTTTGTTTTTCTTATCTGTCTGTGGCAGCTTCCTTTTAGTGGTGGAAAGGCTGAACTGAGGAGTGCTTGCTTTTGAAGCTGAGTAGCCAGGGGTGTTGGGTGCTCACTTGAAAATTTTGTATACCCTTATTATTTTTTATGAAATTATATGAAAATACACCTCTTTAATGCTTGTTCAGATTTAAGTTGGTTGCTGTTATTCTTTTATTGGCTCCATGCCTTAGGGGTTGGCTTAGGTGATACTTTCATCTTCTAAATATGCAATCTTTCTAATATGCAACATTTCTTTAATAGCTCTCTCTGTGGGTGTACATAAATATGTGAAGATTCAGATAACTTTTAAAGTTAAAATTAACTATTTTTAATTCAGTTCATTCTGTGAGGTTTTTTAATTAGCGTTTGACAGGAAATGAAATTTTTTAAAAGTCTATTAATTTCTTCTCTTTATTTAGAGAAGTTTTTAGTTTTCAAAACAGTATTTTAAATTTAATTAACTCTAAGAAAGTCTTTAGCCTAAACTGTTAATTAACCATTACTGTATTCTATGCTTAAATGGCTTCTCACATGAGTAATTAACCTAGCAAGTGACCTTGCTTTAGTTTTATATAACTAAATCATAAGATGTTTTATGTACAAAGTTATTATATGAAAGTTTGCATTTAAATACAAAATATTTACAAATATACCTATTAGTAGAAGCTTATACCATCTAAGCATTTGAGAAACAACGGTTTTCATCTCTAAGTGAAAACGAGTTGGAAGGAGCCAGTAGTTTCTGTAAAAATTGCCCACCATAAGTGTTCTCCAAGTTTAAAGAATGAAAACTGTAGTGTGTTTACAAAAGAAATTAATATCATTAAGGCCATTTCTAGAATTCTTTGAGTGGGTTTAAACAAAGATTTTTCTTTCGGGAAAAAAAAAGAGGGGGGTAGGTTTAGCATAGGTCCACTTTACCTCAAGATTTATTGCTCTGATAACACAAACCTACATTCCTTTCACATTCAAGTTTCTTCCTAAAAGCGTTCACACAGATTGCTGTTTGCTTGTCCTTGGGAGCTAGAAGCAGAAACCTTCTGGAATTTCTTTGACTAGCTTTAACATTTTGTAACATACAGTAATTAGCTAAGCATGTGTATTGTTATATTTCCGAGCATCTTGACTATAATATTCTTGTAGCTATCAATATTTAGTAAAGGTGCACATAAGTTTGTAATTACTTGTTTAAAAGTTGTATTTATTAATATTATTTTTGCATCAATATTGAGATCTCTCTCCTCCATTCACTAGGAGTTCTAAGTGGGAGAACAGGGAAAGGAAGTGATCCAGAGCTCTTTCAGCCTCCATTTGGGACCTGCTGGTCACTTATGAAGGGTCAGAATCCATTAGCTATGGATGTAAGATCTTAACTACAGTTTCTGCTAAGAACTTTTCAATATAGGCCCAGAGTCCAGAGCTTGGCTTGGGCTATAGGTGCTGGCTAATAGAGAATACATAGCTCAGAGGAAGCTGGGGTAAACAGATAACCTTGTGTATTTCAAGTCAGTGAGAGGAGTCAGAATAACTCTGAATGTAATTGGGCATCCTTATCATGAGTTATAGACACATGAAGCACTGAGAAAGGCCTCACGGTTACTCCCTAATGCAGGGAGGAGATAATGGTACAATACCCCTCAGATCCTAGACAAAGTTTGGGGAGAGGCCTAACATGATTATCATGAGTTATGACACCCTCCGCTCACAGATGTATGCCAGTGCTAGCCCACAGAAATGCAAGGGTAAACTTGTGAAATTAAGTACTAATTACTGCTTTTTCGCTTTAAATCCCTAGGAATGTACCTGTTGGTCAACCGAGAGAGCTGCTACCTCATTCCCCTGGACCCTAAAATTAGGATTTAACCTACACACTTTAATAGACATAGTTTGGGGGTAATTACCTGTGTGTCAGCAATATGTTAATTTGGGCCAGGGGCAGAACAATTTATGTAATATTTTAGATCATTGGCTTATTGTGCTTATCTTGTCTTGCTGTTAGAACTGACCCAGAGGTTTGGGAAAACCCATCCCTGTCGCTTCTCTCTGCCCAATGAGCACCATATATACTCTAGTGTAACTAGTTGTTTTGCAGTGTCTCTGAGCCTAATAAGGAAAGTGACACTCCGCCAGTGCTGCATGTAATAAACTCCTGTGCTTGACTCTACACGGTGTGGATTATTGTTCCTTCATTTATATATGAGTAAACATGAATTCCCTGTTTCCTTAGATGAGTCGTACTATGGACAGACACTTAGTGAACACTTTCACTGCTGGAGAGTGTGTGAAAGGCAGACCCCTGTACTGGTAATGGTTGTCTCCACTATGCATCTGAGGTACTTCCTGTGAGCCGGATGGCCATGTGGAAGTATGCAACCTGAAAGTAAAGAAATGTGAACTAATCTTGAGGTTGGAGTGATGGAGGCAAGTGTTACTATCCTGCACCTGCACGTTTGTCTGCATTTTAGATGGAACACTGGAAGATATGAGTGACTGTTAAGAGGTGGTCTTTGAACTTGGCTTTTCTGGATCTCTCATAGATTGATCCAGAAGACAGGGCTTCAACTTCACATCCCTCCACTTGTGGGTTCTTGCAGAAAAGGAGAGGGAGTGAGCACCTGCTTGAGAAGCAAGACTCTCCCAAGCAGAATGGCCATCTTCTATGCATTTTAGTGGAATTAGCCTGTTACAGGATAGACAAGGCTTGAAATGGGTTTTGAGTCCACCATTTTTTGAGTCCTGTGCAGGGTGTGTGTGTGTTATGGGGGAGGGTTGTGTAGGTAGAGAGGCCATCTGCAAGCAGTTTTTGCTTCAGCAAGTGCTAAAGCAGCCTAGGGTAATAAAAATAAAAGAATGAAGGTGATTCTGAAGAATTTCAGAAGTTTGAGAAATTTAGCTAGGGCTAAAATCTAGTGGGTCAGACACCAGCTAGATTCCATCTTGCTGTCATGGGTGGTAAAAGGAAAGTGAGGGAGGGTTGTAGCTGCCTGCCCTCATACCGGGGAATGAGGCAGCATAGGGTACATACACCCCAAGAGACACAGCTATTCAAAAAAATCTGATATGTGCTTGGGGCACATGCATACCTACAGCGGAATCAATACTGACACATACATAAAGTTCTAAGCCCCTCAGGGTAGGAGTGGGTGATCACCCCGCTACAGCCTGTTTTAAATATATTGGCACAGATTCGTTGACCTGGTTAAACTATGCTCAGAGGACTAAAGTGAAGGGAGGGGAACAGGACAAAGATAATTTTATGCCAATTTAAAACTTCCAAGGTCTCAGTGTAAGAGCACTCTCATAACTGCTTTAAGTTGTATGTTCCTAATGGAACATTTTGGCAGCTGCCAATAACAGTGATACCCCAGTTATGCCTTTTTCAAAGAACATCCCTATCCCAAGAGCCAGAGGGTGGGAAGAATGTGTATGCACTTATGCTAATGTTTTGCACAGATCCCCTGACTCATTCAGTGCACAAGATGTGTGGCCCGATAATATTTACTGCACACTGTTCAAACTGTATCACTATAGCATATGAGTGTTTCACAACATGCCCGTGAGGTGAAGGGGTTGTATTATTCCCCTTTTACACAAAGGGAACTGAGGCACTAATTTTGGGTCCCCAAATAAAGATGTTGAGGGCTTGATTTTTTCAGAGTCCTGAGCATTACATAGCATTTTATATGTTCAGAGCACTGGTCCCCCTGACTTTAATTGCAGATATGAGTGCTCAGACTTCTGCAAATCAGATCCCAGGGTTTCAAGCTGGGCACGCACAAAATGAGGAGCACACAATTCGTGACCACCTGTGAAAAGTTTAAGTGCCTAGCTTTACACAGGAAGTCTGTGGCTGAGGCAGGGATAGAATCCAATTCACCCAGGAAGCATTCAGTTGCATTTATCATTGGACTAAACTTTCTTTTCCAGCAATCCCCACCTCATTCACTACACAACTCTAATTCACCCCAGAGCATGGTACAGTCTGTACACTTAATGAGGCTGGGTTCCTGTGGAAAAAATAGTATGTGATAATGTAATTAAAGACTATCATAAGGCATATGCACAAGGTAGGGTGACCACATTTCCTAAAGGGAAAATGGGATACAGTGTTGGGATAGCCTCAGTCCTCCCTCCCTGTCCCCGCCGCCAGGGGTTGGCCAACCTGCTTGCCTGAGCTCTGCCACCCCCCTGCGCATGGGGCTGGCATCGCTGCTCACTCAAGCCCTGCCTACCCTCCTACGCAGGGCTGGCATTTCTGCTCTCTCCCCCGCCCCCATGATCTTCCACACTCCACTTTGATCTAGTAAAAAAAAAAAAAAAAAAAAGGACAAATGCCCACTTTTGCCAAAAAAGTCAGGACAGCCAGGACAGGGCTTAAGAAAGGGACTGTCCTGACCTGGTATGGTCACCCCAGTACAAGAAGACTGAATTAGGATAGCACACACAACTTTAATACTGGCATTTCCTAACTTCTGAGTGCTGGTGAAGGTTGAAGTCATTCTTTTGATCTAGTTTTTTTGCGTAATTTCCTAGGATTTTTTTTTAAAGCAAACTGAAAAAAAAAGTAATTGTATCACATGGCATATTGACACCCCATATGATTCTTCAGCAGGGCTGAAGCCTTTAGATCCAGTTCATGTACCTCTGTCACTTGAACTGATTAACTGACACATGCAGTAATTCGTCATCCTCGATGAGGACCAGCCCAAGCAGAGGATGACACATGTACTCTGCCAGTATGTTTCAGAGACATTTCCTGGCAACAGAGGAATGGTGATAATCAAAACTCTTGGGTTCCATTCCGGATTCTGGAGGGCAGTGTGCATGACTGAATAAAGCAAGCAGGAGTTAATCATAGTTGGGCAGATACCAGGTGTGTTCCACTTTTGTCTGTAATTTGATTACCCAGTTTAATTGGTACATCTAGTTACTAGTGAAAAGAAATATTCAATTACACCACAAAGCAAATAAGGATTTATAACAGAAACATCAATTCCACGTTCATGTACATTAAAACTAAGAAAAAGTTTGGCTTCCACTATAATTGCAGCACAGTTATGAGAATTTGTCTCCTGTAGTTAAGATTTTAAACTTGTATTTTATAATCACGTTTGAACAAGCACATCCATGAAGACATAACACAGTATAAAATACAAAGCAAATAAAAAAACCAAACAACCCCCCTCCGAAATATAAATAATAAGAAGAGTATAAAAAAGAATAAACAAGTATAAAATTAAGGGATTTATTAAAATAGGAAGAGTTTGGAAAATATATGGAAAAAACATTCTTGAAGGCCTGAATAGATGTTGAAAACTAATAATAATTTTAAAAAAGGGATAAAAACAGAGTAACATTTTAACATTATCTTGTCAGTCCACTAATAAAGGTTTCAGAGTTTCCCTTTCTTTTGTAGTTACTTTCTACAGACGTAGAAAGCATATTTCCCAATAGCTTATTCTCATTATTAGATTTCTGCTGCTGATTTTGCACCGTTATTTTTATGGGTCAGAAATTAGTTTTAAAATAATTGCTAATATTGACGATCACTTATATTACATAAGAGGTCTTCCTTCTAAAACATCTAAAATATCATTTAAACTATACTCAAGGCATCTAAGAAATTCTCGTAGTTCTCTACTTAAATAGCCAGTTGTGTTACATCCTACCCACGTATCAAATACATTATATCCAATTCCAAAACCATCTGGCACCACTGGCCCAAATCCACCAAGATGAATTGCAGGACTGTGTAGCGTACTAGTTGAAAGGATAATATGGTTTAGTTTTCGGTAGGCTGAGTCAAGAAATAGTTCAGGAGTAGGATCACCTCTGGACACTGAAAGATGTTTTAATGCAAACAAATGGCGATCAAATCCTTTACCTAAATAAAACAAAAAGGTGCAAAGTGTGTTAAGAATACAGAAAATATGCAGGTTATTTATTAAAGTGCAATATTACAAAACTTACCTGTAGCTAAGAATAATGTTGGTATGCTCCAACATTTTAATCAATTAGATATTTATTGTTCATTCTGTAGCTATAATAATAAAAGAGGCATTGTCTTACATTAAAAATTGACAATCTTATATTTTCTGCTTGTATGTAGGCCAATTATTTAGGCATCTAAGTAGGAAATTAAGAGCGCAACTTTAGCCACCCATTTTTGAAAATTTTAGCACTTCATAGGACTCATAATGTAAGCATAAATTTCTCTTAATAATTAAGCAATTCCCTTATTATCTCACCTTCCCTTCCACCCCCAAAAATGAAACTCTTTCTTTAATACGACTCTTTCCCAAAACCAACAGATTAAAACAAACTGTGGAATTTCCAGGCCAGCCTTTTATGCACTTAATTTGGTATTCTTCTGGAACTCACAGTTGGAGTCAGTAGGGAGTACAGGGAGAATAAAGGCTATGCCCCATGTGCGCACTATTTCAGAATAAAAGTTACATTATACTGGATCAATTACTCCACTTTGGAAGCACAGTAGGATAATTATTCTGGAATAAGATAATTTAAAATAAATTTATTCTGCAACAGCTATTCCAGTCAATTTCCCAGCATAGACAAGACCTAAGAAAAGAGAAGGAAGAACAGAAACAGAAGTGAGGCTCCTACTGAGAGTGATCAGGAAAAGGACATCAGGTAAACTTACTCCACTTAAAACCCTAAAATCAAAATAAAGAATTCTAAGGATTAAGCGCTGCTCCAATTGCCTATTTTGTCACATCACCACTAGTATTCAATTAATTACTATTTAAAGATTTAAGATACTTTGGAGTTTGAAAGGCATTATATATAAACACGTAATTCTATTATTTTACTTGAAACCTAAGTAAATATTCAGACACTCCCCATATTGCCTTCTCTTGGTTACTGGGACATTGTACATGCTCAAAGGCTGTATTTACTTCATACTTAAAGTGAACAAAATGATGTGCAACATACATCCAGCTGTATTACTCATTATACAGAGCTATGATGCTTTACAAACATATACATGTGAAAGGTCCATGCCCCAGTCAGCTTGCAACTTAAATATGAGTAAACATGTACTGATTTACTCAATATACTTTTCATATCCAAATAGAGATGAATCAGCTCAATGCACCTCAGCTTTTATTACACCAATATTTTGTTTCCACTTAACTTTTTTATGATGAAAATTCCTTTTTCCAGCTTTGTTCCTCCTTCTCTTCTATTATGTACTTCCCCTAGCCCTCCCCTTCCCTTATTTTTGCCTTTCCCTTGTTACCCCACTTCACTGTATTGTATATGAGCATAATAGAACTGACTATAATTCTAATCTCTGAGTGGATGGAATACGAAACAGGAATTCTTAAAGGTGGCCTACAAGGCAGACATGGAGAAAAAATTGGAGTGATACTAGTTCTTGACTTCATTATAAAGTATACATAAGGCCTGAAAAGATGGCCGGGGGGGGGGGGAAGGGAATAATACCTTATACTTTACAAATTCAAGTATAAGGTATTATCTAACCCTGGAAGATTTGGTGGCAATTAAATTGTCATAAGAGAAAAGGGATTGACTTATGGGTATCTGAAGAGACTTTTAGTCAATCTTTCAAACTCTTTGTTTTTGTTAACACTTATTTAAATTCAATGCCTAATAAGCAGTTTTGACAAAAGAAGTGCTTCTGTTAATGATTCAACAACTCTAATTGCTTCAATTAAGATGCAAGATCTAAAAATATATGTCACCCAGGACCCTCAATACGTTCTCCAGCAAATCAGAGTTGACACTGCTGATATTTCTAAGCTAAAAAAAACAAGCAAAATCCATGTTTAAACAATGCCATTGTTTCAGACAATCTTTATAAATAAATGATAAGAAAGTGAAAAGGGCAGAAGGTCATTTTAAAAAAATCCTTTGAAGGTTTAAAATGGATATATAACAACAGGAATTGGGATCTTAACATATCTTTCTAAAAACAACTTCAGGTATCACAACACCTAGAAAAAATATTACTAAAATTTGAAAGACCACATTGGCATGGAACTAACCTAATGCAGCTTCCAGTTGCAACCGTCTGTGATATTTTGAACATTCATCAATCATATTTCTCAGTTCTGCTACACTGTGTTTGCTTCGTTCGTCAACAAATGCATGTGAACATTGTTTTGTTACTATAGACGTGGGTCGAATAGTTTCCGTGCGGCCATGTTTAAAAGCAGCAGTGCTACATGCTTCATAAGAAGAAATAATTTTTCCAAACTGTCGATAAGCAGTTATCTGACATGCAAGTTGAAAAACAGCATCTGGACTCAGCTTTTGTTTCACTAAAAATTCTTTCCCAAACTTTCTGAATTCAAACATCCTCACAGATATTTTCTCATTTGTTTCTTCAAATTTCGTACGTGCAGCATTTATAGCAGATTGGATTGAATCATTCAATTTAAACTCCAGTCTCTCACACTTGGTAGCACTTAATGCAGCAGGACTAGAATGGGGTACAATAGCTGGGTGCCTTGTACTGTTTCTATATACTTCATTAACAAAACGAAGTACTGCAACTCCATCTCCCCAAGAATGCTCAAAATTTACCCCTGCAGTGCCATCACTAGTGATAATCAGACTAAAGGATTTGTCAAACCAACGATTAAAACCACGTCCATGAAGCATACAATGTGAAAGCTCAGTATCATCCTTTGGGGAAATATTGTCTAAGCATAGGCAAAAAACTGCACTATCAATTTTTCGTAAGTTGTCTTCATTGCCTGCTTCGAGAAGCTGTTGTCTTACTGCTGCCCAAGTATTTCTGTCTTCTGTGGTGAGATAACAAAGGGAAAACTCAGGCAAGCGATCTGCATCTTGTAAAATATAAATTAACTGAGCCTGGATTTCAGATGGATGCAGAATATTATCATCAGGATCCAAAACATTGAAAACATAAAAATGTCCATTTCTCATCACCAACAAATGTTTTCCCAATTCATTAGTAAAAAGTTCATCTTTGTTTAATTTAGGAATTCTGGAACTGTTGAAGAGACGCTTATATTGTGACATATCTAAGGGATATGCGTTTACCATATAAGCTCCATACCAAGACACAGAGGTTGGAAGAAGGCGAATAAACTTTTTGAAGAGCCTACTCTGGCTCCATTTTGGATTGACATAATAGATATCTGGCCGTAAAAGCTCATTATTTAGAGAGTTAAGAAATTTTATTGATGATACTACCAGATTTGTTGCCCTCACTACCTGGCTGTTGTATGCTTCTTTTGGATCAGGATTTAAAGATATAAAAGGGTTGAAGTTTAAAACAACAGGATCTCTCGCACAGAGATACATATCAAACCAGGGATCTACAAAAAACAAAACACACAAAAAAAATTGAGAATTAAGTTAATAAAATATATTTTACCATTTTGATGTACAAACCTATTTTTATAGACACACCATTTGTATACAACATCTCATTATTGTAATGAATTATTTGTTTCAAATGAGTACACAGACATTTATGAACATAATCTAAAAAGAGTATGAAGCACTCAAACTATAGATACATAACTGATTTATCTTTTCTATTTTCAATTTCCACTTCAGATCTGAAAAGGATACGCTTTCATTGCAGTGCATAGGGATTAAGGGGTAAATTCATACACTGGATAGCTCCACTGAAGTCAAAAGCATTAAATCCAGATTTAATTTGGCCTGAGGCATAAAACTCGCAATCAGTTGGCTCTTCAATAGCAAAGTAACAGTTGTCTAAGAAATATCTATGATAGGTAATCACAAGCTGTACAGCTCATTTCTCACACAAACTATACTGAATAGCAGTTTTGAAAGTAGACTAGGAGTAAAGACCCAAATATTTTGTTCCCCTCCCAGCAATACCACTGATTTGTTTTTTTGACATAGGGCATGTTAGTAAATTTGTTAGTGCTTCGGGTTTACCCATCAGTAAAATGAATATAACAGTTATCTACTTCATATGAGTGTTTTGAAGTTTAATGTATTAATATTTATAAAATACTCGTGGAGCCTCATGTGAAAGCAACTATATAAGCACAAAACACTGCAAAAAAAGAAGAAATATAAACATTTGGTTTTGCTTTTCACTGCTTCTTTATAATGCCTGAAAATAGTTTCAATTCCCTCCCTGTCCATTCCTCAAAATAACTATTTCATTCTGCTTGCTTTTTATATTTGAAATTTCATATCCTTACTTCCCACTCTTTGTTGGAAGATCTTGGCTATACCTTCAGAGGACCCAAATAGTAATGTCACACAAGACTTTAACCCAAATTGCATTTCTCTCTACCACCATTTGAGAAGTCGAAATGGATTATAAAGTTAAGGACTCTCTGCCAAAGAGAAGGGAGTGAAGACATAATATCCCTGACATTTCAAAAGTAAACAAGAAGCAAAAATATCCCAAACAAACCTATTATTTGGGAAAAAGTCTGAAGTAGTCTTTACACATTGTAAAGAGGCAGTAAAAGAATAAAAACAAAATAGTATATTTATGCTTTACAGTTTACCTCTATATAATATTCAATATTTTACTCCTAAATGTTCATATGGCAGAGCATCTTAATGATTTGAACTCTTATCTAGGTCTCCCTTTGCATCCCCTCTGAGTAACTAATTTAGGGAAAAGGGTCAGAAACCAGTTGTCTGATTAAAAGGAACTGAGAGAGTGATTCTGTGGGGACTTCTTGTTGTCCCTTTTCTCAGGATCTGGGAGAGCAAATGCCTACCATTAGGACATGAAGGCAAGAGCTAGGAAATACCAAATTCAAACTAAAATATTTTAAATTAAGACGACAAGTTGAGGTTTTGTTAGTAAGGCCAAATCAAAACCGAGTCAGAAGGAATAGTCCGTAAGACTCAGACTTGACATTAGTTGATTTCAATGGAAATGCACAGCAGTTGCCATGCAGATCCAGCAGAAAAAGTAACCCAAGTACTTTAATAGTAAGTTTCAAAAGAGGTTAATGATTCCAATAGACAACTGAATGTTAGAACTTTTAAAATAATGATAAAATAGAAAACAAACCTGATATATAACTTGTATGCTTATTCTTTTTATCGAATTCAACAAGATCTCGGTGTAACTTCCTGCCCACTCCTTTTTCAAACTCCCTGGCAATTCTTTCAGTATTTCTATAGTATTGAAAACAGTTATTATTATAATATAGGTTCTTTAAGAGTAACTTTTAATTATAGTATTTCATTAAAATGCTATTCCTTTTTGTGTAGTAACAAAGTTTAGTACAACTTTATGGCGTAGCTCATTATGTAATGAGATTGTAAACTCTTTAGGACAGGAACTGTCTTTTTGTATGGGTTTGAACTTCACTTAGCAATGTGGTCCAGATTCTTGTTTGGGGCCCTGAGGTGCTGCCACAGTACAAGTAATTATTGCTTTATTTCAGGGGTTGGCAACCTTTCAGAAGTGGTGTGCTGAGTCTTCATTTATTCACTCTGATTTAAGGTTTTGTGTGCCAGTCATATATTTTAACATTTTTAGGTGGTCTATTTCTATAAGTCTATAATCTATAACTAAACTCTTGTTGTATGTAAAGTAAATAAGGTTTTTTAAATGTTTAAGAAGCTTCATTTAAAATTCAATTAAAATGCAGAGCCCTCAGACTGGTGCCAGGACCTGGACATGGTGAGTGCCACTGAAAACATTGTCCCTTTTTAAAGTACAGATTAGGGCACCTAATTCCACTGGTCCATGAACCACATCTTCAATTAGTTGATCCAATTAGGTAACCGTACTCCCAATTCTGCAACTAATTCATATAAGCAGACCACCAGGTTCCCACAGAGCTCTACTCAAGTCAATGTGACTATGCGTGTGTGCAAGGATTCACACAGAAAAATTAGAACTGTTCCTCTGTCCACTAATGACTTGACAAAGTACCTAGTACTTGCTGGAGAAATTTTGAGTATTTTGACTTTTGATTAAGTTGTTGTCATAACCTTAGTCCCAGATTTGGACCTTAGCGTCCAAAATATGGGGGTTAGCATGAAAACCTCCAAGCTTAGTTACCAGCTTGGACCTGGTACCTGCTGCCACCACCCAAAAAATTAGAGTGTTTTGGGGCACTCTGGTCCCCCTGAAAAACCTTCCCTGGGACCCCAAGACCCAAATCCCTTGAGTCTCACAACAAAGGGAAATAATCCTTTTTCCCTTTCCCCCCTCCAGGTGCTCCTGGAGAGATACACAGACACAAGCTCTGTGAAACTACACAGAGTGACTCCCCCTCTCTGTTCCCAATCCTGGAAACAAATAGTACTTTCCTATTCCCCCAGAGGGAATGCAAAATCAGGCTAGCAAATCCAACACACAGATCTCCCCGATTTCTTCCTCCCACCAATTCCCTGGTGAGTACAGACTCAATTTCCCTGAAGTAAAGAAAAACTCCAACAGGTCTTAAAAGAAAGCTTTATATAAAAAGAAAGAAAAATACATACAAATGGTCTCTCTGTATTAAGATGATACAATACAGGGTCAATTGCTTAAAAGAATATTGAATAAACAGCCTTATTCAAAAAGAATACAAATCAAAGCACTCCAGCACTTATATTCATGCAAATACCAAAGAAAAGAAACCATATAACTTACTATCTGATCTCTTTGTCCTTACACTTAGAAACAGAAGACTAGAAAGTAGAAACTGCTTCTCCAAAGCTCAGAGAAAGCAGGCAGACAGAAAACAAAGACTCAGACACAAACTTCCCTCCACCCAGAGTTGAAAAAATCCGGTTTCCTGATTGGTCCTCTGGTCAGGTGCTTCAGGTGGAAGAGACATTAACCCTTAGCTATCTGTTTATGACAGTTGTATTTTGGAAAGGAGCTTCTGCTAATGTATTTTATAGTTGAATTAGGATATAAAAAATAAAAAGTTGCTGCCTTATAACATACGTAAGCTCTTGCTTCTTCCTGAAGTAAATCAAGTGATAGGAAGAGTTACTTAATTTTCTATTCAGGATTCTGGCATATTTTGTGTTCTTGGCTTTGTATGTGGAATGAATTGATTCAATAATGTCACCAGAAAACGCTAATCCTGCAAGCTGTTCTTGACTTCAACCTCTACCTGCACTGCATGACTTGCAGGATGGGGGCCTACCTTTGTTCAAAAGCAGAAGAGTAGATACGAGATACAGTAGGATGGGTCTAATTATCCCAAGGGCACAAATTTCATCAGTAATAAAGAGATGTCTCTACCTACTTGATTCACAAGTCACAGCACAAGAAATGTGGTCCTTGCATGACCTACTTGTAGAATAATTTCAATAAAGCAAGGGGACATGGGAAAACTCTTGCTGAGCTTGACCCTCCTGTAGGTTAAAAATAGATTAACTCTTCCTTCAAGATATGTAGGGTTCCAAGATAAGGCTCCAATCCTACAGACATTTAAGAACGCAAGGTCCAATTGTCAAGCCAAACTTTATCCTCAGTTGCACTTGTTCCACTTCAAAGGACTGATGGCAAAATAGATAAATGGAACCTTATTAATGGTCATGAGCCAGAAAAAAAAACAACTCGCTTTAAGATTTAGTAAGAATTTTTAGGGCTGGTATTTAAAAACATCTTTTTATTGAAAATTGAGCAAATCTAATCTGGAGTCACTGAGAGCCAATAAATATGGAACCACAACTCCGCTCCTCCCTTTTTTTTTTAAAGTGACTTTTCAGTATAGTAGCAAACTTCAATGAAAAAAAGGCAGCAAACATGTTGATGAAATATTGTGAAAATAACAGTAATGCTGTGCTTGGAACTTGTATGCCAAGTTTTAAGATGAGTGTGAATTCTAATAGCCCAATTACAATCTGGTCTTCATTTAAATGCCTCCTACTCCTTGTCATTTTTCGTACCTGTACTGATCATCATCCAATAGAGGTTTCTGAGCAGCCAAATATCTCTTCACAGTATCCTCCAATTTTGGAACAGGTAATCTAGAAGTGCAGAATTTTAACACAAAACTATTAAATAAGTTAAAAATACATTTATTACTAATATGGGGAAAGCAACGAGAACATTAAAATCCATGAAAAAAATGTATGGTGATGCACCCATGAAAGATGCTATGTGACTAATGAAAGTTTCTTGAATGGGAGGTGAATACTATACTGACAGCAAACCTGGGGGACTCGGGGAAATAGTGGGAGTCGGGAAAAGAGAAATAAAAGAGTGGAGACAGAAACTGAAAGGAGAGTGGATTTATGTATTATATACATATTTTTTTTAAATGATGAGGCTATAATCCCAACTAATTCTGTGACTACAGGAAGTATTTGAGATTTGTGCTGAGATCACCGATTATTAATTTAGTATGTTATTCTTCTGTTTGTACTGCACCTCGCATGATGGGTGTCCTAGTCCATGACTAGGGCTCCTAGATTCTACAGTAATACAAACAATAATAAATTATAACTGCAGCCCTGAACAAATGCATTTTCATAAAAAATCAAGAATTACATTTTAAACCAAAAGTCTCTTTTTCCTGAAGAGAATATCCCCTCTTATGAACTGTTACTCAGTACTAATTACATTTTGTTAACCACTGCATAGTTTACTTATCTGGGTACAATCTCCAGTATCTACACTGTATTTTTACTTCGTTTCATGACTTGTGCTTCTGTATAGGCAATTACATTTTGCAATAATGAGAACTTGAAACTTTGTACACTATTGAGCAAGTTCTATTGTGATTTGTGCGGAGGCCACAGAGAGGGTTTCTACAAATACCACATGCAATGTTGCTCAGTGGCATTTCACTCTACAGATGTTGTGTGTTAGGTCAGTGTGCCCAAAGACTGTAACCAGAGGATCAAAACAGGTCAAGGATGCTGCTAATCCTGCAGGACCAGATTAAAGTAGTCCAGAACTCTAGCCATACCCCTGCACGGGAGTCCCCTTGACCCAGACCCAGCACTGTGGCAATGTCACCTACACCATGGCCTTATTCCTCACTTTGGGGGATATGGGGTAGTGGAAGGGGTCACATGAGACTTGTAGGTGGACTGGTGGGCAGGTTGGGACTCCCACTTCCCTGGATCACAACATTGTCCCTTCTGGGAGGCTGGGGTTTGTCCTGGAGGACGCTGGCTGTGCCTATAACCAATCCTCTGTCCAAAGTCCCCTACTGACAGCATCCTAGCAGACTCATGATGAGGTGGTATCAGTAAAGGCCTCCACACACTGATTCTTTTGTTGGGATAGTGTTGGCAGGACCCTCCCTCAGCCCACCTCTAAAGCAGCATGTTTCACAGTTAGCTCCCATTTAGGTGAATGGGGCAGTTCTTCCATCTCACAGTTAGGCTATCTTAAAAGCAAGAGAGAATGCATTAAATAGGCATCTATCAAGTAGTTACATAGAGTTTGTGTTTTCAAGATTTTCTTCACAATTATGAGGGGTAAAAACATTTTTTTTGTTTTATTAAAGTTGATATTCTAATACCATCACATAAATCAGAGCCAAAGCCCTAGGCATGGGCATACTGTGCGTATGCCTTAAGCTTAAGCTGGCCCTACCTGCTGGCAAGCTACAGGAGTGGCCAGCATGGTTGTAGTAGCGTTCCTGGTTTTTTTACTCTTTTTGGTTATTAATCATTAAAACGTGGTAACACAACTACCTACAAAGCAGGCATGCAACTTGTCCTACTTAAGGGACTGTTTCTTCGGTAACATTAAAAAAATGAAAATAATCACTCTTAAACATGCACAGTAAGCATCTAAGCTTTCATCAACTCTACCCCCTGTGTAGCATCACACGGGAGCAAGGAGGCCTATATTTTCTGACCTGACTAGGGCATTACTGGGGGGGCGGGAGGGTAAAGGGGAACAAGCAAGTACTGGTCCCATAATGTTAGAGTCTCTTGGCAGTTTTGATTACATTCCACACTAGTCAGCAAATTCTATTTTTCAAGACAAGTTTATATTTTTCCCTTGGAAGAGAACCATGTCAGTGAAAAGGAAATACTATTTTACACAATATATCCCAGGATATATCTATACTGCAATTAAACATCCATGACTGGCTCATGTCAGCCAACTCACGCTTGTGGGGCTTGGCCTAAAGGGCTGTTTAATTGCAGTATAGATGTCTGGGCTTGCGTTCCAGCTTGAGTGTCTACACCGCAATTAAACAGCCCCTTCACCTGGTCAGCTGACACACACCAGCTGTGGGTTTTTAACTGTAGTATAGACATACCCATAGAGGCCAACACCTAAATAAGGACTGAAAAACTATTGCATTTATATAGATGAGTAAAAGAAATACATTAATTAGGTGTTTTCTTTTAAAAAATAATGGATGAAAACTCTCAAGCATCAGGGCATTGGCAACCACTAAATCAAACTGGGAAGGGGGGTATTCCTAATAGGAAGATTATTTCTTAGCTATCTTTGGAGGGGAGTCATTTTTTGAAATATTTAGTACTAGCCACAGTCAACAGAATATTAGACTAGATAGCCAATCCATCAGTCTGATCCAGCATGGAAGTTTCTGTTTTCCAATGGGGAAGATGTGCATATGCTAAGGCCTTTAGCTCTGCCTTTGCTCAGCTCTTCAGAGGCTGGTTGTGGGAGGGCTGGAGACAATCTCCTTTACACAGCCATCCCACGAGATTACATAGGCATCCCACAGAGTTTTCTGTCTCTGCTCAGGGACTCTCATCACCTTCATAGGGAGCAAATGCATTCACTGGGGAGCTGATCCAAACAGAGGCTGATAGTAAAGCTGGCAAACAGCCCTTGCCGGGAAGAAGCAAATTCTGAATGACCAGGGAAGCAGCGTAGGGAAGGCCTCCATGTCTTGGGGTGCAGCATGAACATTTCTGCAGTTCTAGGACAGGTACAGGATTGCACTCCAGTGCAGTCTCAGATCATGGGTGTTCTGCCCTCTGCAAAGGACTGCAGCTCTTGCCAAGTGTTTGCAAGGGGGCCTTAGGATGGCCTGTGCTGCACGCCAGTTCCAGCCCATACACTGGCTCTCTAAAGCAGGGGTTCCCAACCTTTTTCTTTCTAAGACCCCACCAACATGCTACAAAAACTTCACGGCCCACTTGTACCACAATAACGGGTTTTCTGCCAGCCCCAGTGTGATGCGGTAGCAACCAGGGCAATTGCCTGGGGCCCCACACTACGCTGCTCAAGCTTTGGCTTCAGCAGCAGGTTGCAAGACTTAAGGCCATGGGCTTCAGCACCACGCGGCGTGGTTTCAGCTCTCTGCCGTGGCCCCCCGAGTGTAATGCTAGCCTCCTTGGTGATCTCCCCTGCTCACGGCCCCCAGGGGGCCCTGGGCGAGAACGATGGTGGTGCGGGGGAAGAGGTGTGTGGAGAGGGCCGGCTATCGGGGGCTGGGTGTGTGTGTGTGTGTGGGGGGGGGAGGGAGCCCCGGGGGGGAGCCCCAGGGGCAGTATCAGAGAGGAGAGGCCGGCCAGAGTCTGCCCGCGAATTCGCTGCTGCTGCAGCCGCCTCTTCCCCCATTTCGGGTGTCCAGGGTCCGGGTCCCCGCCGTGCCCGAGGCAGCACCTGGGCAGGCTGTCCTGGAAGTGCATGGTGGGGATCGTGCTCCTGTGCACGAAGTGATGGTCCGTGTCCAGCTCCGAGATGATGCTCTCGGTCAGCCCCACGGTCCGCCAGTACCCGCGGCGCCCAACGGGCCCCGGCCGCCTCAGCAGGCCGCCGCCGCACGCGGGCCGGGCACGGAGCATGTTTCGCTGCGGACCCGGGGCCCGGCTCAGCACCCCAGCGCTGGGAACCGAGCAGCCGCTCACACCAACATGTCCGCGCGGGAGGGCGGCGGTTGAAGGAATGAGCGGTGCGCCTGCGCGAAGTAGGCAACCTGTGCGCCTGCGCGGCGGCACCCAGTAACCTGACCGACTAGAACAAAGAGAGGGAAAGAGCGCGAGGAGGGGCAGAGAATGCTCTAGAACGGGCTGCGATTCCCCGCCCGGGGCGCCGGGGGGCCTGCGCGGGACGGGGGCGGTTTCAAATTCTCCGGGCGAGGGGAGTGAAGCGGCTTTCCGCTGTCCCGAGGTCCTGCCACGCAGCAGCGCGTTGGGAGCACGCAGGTAAAATAGGGGACACAGGAGAGCCGGGCGACAGTGCCTGGGCTCGGCGGCTTCCCGCAGAAGGGGACGGAGGCTAGAGGATTTAAGGCGCAGGCGGGGAAAGTTCGGCTGCCTGGCAGCCCGGGTTTGACGCTGCTGCGTCGCCTTGGCCCAGTCTTTGCCGAAGCCCCTGGGGCAGCCTCGCCGCGCCGCTTGCCCCCGAGGCTTCGGGCGGAGGCTTTTGGTTGGCTGCTCCGCGCGGCTCTGGCCTGCGACTGCGCTGGGTGTCCGGGGCCCTGGAGGGGCGGGGTGAGGGGTGAAGTTGGGTGGGGAAGGGCTGTAGCCTAAGAGGCCACCTGCTTTTACCATGCCCAGGCCGCTGGCTCAGGGCCTCGCCCTCCTCCTGAACTGACAGAGCCCCTGGCTCCTATAATCTGGGCCAGGCTTGTGAAGAGTTTCTGTCCCTGGCTGTGCTGTTGCTCCCGGCTTTTTTGGGGGGATTTTATTTTTTTTTTTGAGGTAAGGCTGTTTTGCCCAGTGTACTAAGACAATCTGGGGTTTTGTTTGTTTAACAAAGGTGGGAGGTGCACCAGACCCGACTCCACTCTGATGGGCTTTGCAGTGGTATACTTCCATTGACGTGCACAGAGTTACTCGTGGTTTACACAGCTTTAACTCATGATGCTATTTCAGTTCTCCAGCTCTAGTGTTCAAAAATATTGACATGCAGTTGAGGACATTTTTGTCAATACTTGTCTGAAGTGAGGAAAGGCTGCTGCTTGGTTTATGACGCATCCTATATCTGAAGAACACTCCTGATGGCAGGCTCCCTAAAACCAAACCCGATGTAAGCTTTTATTTTGTTTCATTCAGAAAAAGAGAACTATGTTTAATAATAATGTAATAAATGTGTAATTTGAAATGCTTTTCCACTCCTCTTGTTAAATGTTTTGGGGAATCTTTGTGTGTCTACTTTCCTTGCGCACCCAAAAACTCCAATTGACATCCATGGAATCCTTGTGTGCATAAAGAATGCAGGATCAGATAACCAGCAGAACTGTCAGCCCTTCTGAATTCCTGTCAAATCACACACTAACCAAGTGCACCAATCTCTGTCTTCTCTGCAATAAAGGACACTTAAAGTCCTGTCTGAAAGACCACTGGTAAACACCACTACCTCCAGGAAAATGAAGTCTTCATCCATGACTAAGCTGTACTTTCCTTTTCTCCATCAAAACTAATATTTTCCCCTCGTCAGCAACCAAGAACATC
Organism: Gopherus flavomarginatus; assembly: GCF_025201925.1. Lineage (NCBI taxonomy): Eukaryota > Metazoa > Chordata > Testudines > Testudinidae > Gopherus > Gopherus flavomarginatus. The sequence goes on from NC_066619.1 coordinate 62,038,807, forward strand.
CGTCCCTGTTCATCTTTTTGTCGGACAGATTTCCAGTGAATACATTAGGAGAAATAATTTGAGACAATTTGATCTATTGCTTAAATGTCACTGATATCAGATAAGTCATTATTTTCTGATTTCTGCCGAAGACTGGCCCAATGTCTTGCAATTTTGCTTTCATCTGGCAGCTGTAACAACAAATGTCTGCTGAGTGCGATGTTCATTGTGACATTACTCAATTCCTGTAGCTGCAATAACTATTTTCAAAACTAAATGTAAAATTTTTCTTCATGTTAAACTGGCATTAAAATAGAACAATGTCTAGTGCAAAAGGGCTGTGAATGCTTTGGTGTAACACAGGGGTCCGCAGCCTTTCAGAACTGGTGTGCCGAGTGTTCATTTGTTCACTCTAATTTAAGATTTCATGTGCCAGTAATACATTTTAATGTTTTTAGAAGGTCTCTTTCTATAAGTCTATAATATTTACTTTACATACAACAATAGTTTAGTTTTATATAAGGCTTTTTAAAAATGTTTAAGAAGCTTCAATTAAAATGCAGACCCCCCCCCCCCCAGACCGGTGGCCAGGACCTAGGCAGTGTGAGTGCCACTGAAAATCAGCTTGTGTGCTGCCTTCAGCACGTGTGCCATAGGTTACCTACCCCTAGTATAACAAATATGAAACATTTTAAATCACACACAGGTAACATTTCATTACTTTTTAGTATGAAGATGTTGTCCCCAGTAGGGTTAGAAACACAACGTCTGATTACAAACATTATTTTCAAATACATTCATAGTACATGGAGTGCTTTTTGAACTTTCAAATTGCTAGTATGAAAATGTGGTTGGAAGTTTCCTTTAAAAAGATGCAATAAATATTAGTTTTGGGTTATTTTTTACAATGTTTTAAGGGAAAACGTTGTAAAAAAGTTCCAAATCTTCTGTATTATGATTACATTTATCAGTATAGTTTCAGAAGATTAATTTAATAATGTGTAATATATTGCATCCCTTCCATGGGAACTCAGAGAACAGTGGTATTGCACAGAAAACAGGATTATTCTCTACACAGTGAGAACAATCCTGCACTTTGAGGGATATGTACTAGAGCTAGTAAGATTTTGCATCTCTAATTTATGATATTAGTATAGTGTGCCTCACTTGCTATGATAGCTGCTAATTTACCATATTAGAGCATGTAATTGTGTAAAATGGACTTATCCTGTGCATAGTGCATCTGTATTTAAGATTTCTGGTTTGAAATTAGTGTCCTCATGGTGACACTTACATGGCATATGACATTTCTAACATTTAACTGGATCTGATAATGATAAATACTAATTTAATCATAATACAGAATCTTTACAAAGGACTTCTGGACCTTTTGTGACAATTCAATCTGGTAAAAACAATGAGTGTTTAGTTCACTGCACATGAGCAATATGTATAAATCTGATTTTTTGCTTGAACCTTTTGTGTGTGGCCTCTTCTACGTCCTGCTAAAATATTTGAGCCCAAGAGGCACTACCGTGTTATGTGGCTCCCATCACACTGCAGGGTAGTGCAATATCTCTATGACCTGAAATGAAAAATAAAAACACAAGAGATGAGGCAGTTTAAAAGTATTTGATAATTGATATACAAAGTTCAGATCTAATATATGACCCACAAAGATTAAATTCAGCATCTGTGTTTTGCAAAGGTCAGACATCTACTATGTATATATTTGTGTGTGGGTTTTTTGTTTTGTTTTGCATTAAATGGAAGCCTTGAGCAGTGTTCTGCCTAGTCTTGCAAGTCCATGTTAATAGGAAATGGTCAGTTACGTTATAAAAAGGAGCTAATTTTTCACCTTATAAGGAGGAGGAAGGTATGTGTAAGACGAGTAGGGGTCAGGCTTTGGCAGAATTTAGTGACAGGCAGTCTGAGATTTCTGACTTGGGGAACAGCTGACTTACTGTGCAGGAAAAGTACATGTTTAGCCTAGTGGAATCCTGGTGATAGCCTTCTCCATAGTTAAAGTTCTTGCCACTCTTGAATAGGTGGGAGTGGAAGAAAATGTTATAGCAGGGGTTGGCAACCCTTCAGAAGTGTTGTGCCGAGACTTCATTTATTCACTCTAATTTAAGGTTTCGCATGCTGGTAATACATTTTAACATTTTTGGAAGGTCTCTCTCTCTCTCTCTCTCTCTCTCTCTCTCTCTGTAAGTTTAAACTAGTGTTGTATGTAAAGTAAACAAGTTTTTTAAAATGTTTAAGAAGCTTCATTTAAAATTAAATTAAAATGCAGATCTTATCAGTTTAGTGCAGTGGTCCTTAACTTGGGGGGCATGCACAACCTGGGGCAGGGCCGATGCAAGGGTATTTTGCCACCTAGGCGAAACTTCCATCTTGCACATCAGCTCACTGAGGCTCAAATTCCCAACGAGCCTTTATAGACCCCAGGGGCTGCTCCCTATACCAGGGTCCCCCCTCCCTGCCCCCTGAACTCCCCTGGAGGGTGCACAGCCCATGCGAGCCCTCCCAACCCCACCCAGGTGGCTCCCAATCTGAGTCCATTCACTGGCTTTGCCGGGCTTGGGCTGCTGCAGTAGCTCGGCAGGGACGAGTCACCTTCTGGAGGCACCAAAGAGCCAGAGCGTCCCACTTGTGACAGCTGCGAGCCCTAGCCATGGAGGAGCCAGCGTGGTACAGGGGGCAGCAACCCTGCAAAGGCAGCGGTAGCACAGCTAGCGGGGAGCAGCTGTGTCCCTCCTGCCCAGGCTGCGGACCGGTGGCCCCCCCGGGGTGTGCCTGTAGGCTGTAGTGGATGTATGTGGGCGCCAGCCCCCATGTGCCTCCTGGCTCCCCCCTCGCCTAGGGTTACCATATTTCAACAATCAAAAAAGAAAGGAGAGCCCTGCCCTAGCCCCCATCCGCTCCTTCCCACCCTGTTTGCCCCAGTCAGAACCCCCAACCTCCCCTCCGGCTCCTTATCCCCTGACTGCCCCCTCCTGAGAGCCTCCCACCCTAACTGCCCCCCTGGGACCCTGCCCCCTACCTGTCCCCTGACTGCCCCAACCCTTATGAACACCCCCGCCTCCAGACAGACCCCTGGGGGATTCCCATGCTCCATCCAACCACTCCCCACCCCCTGACAGAACCCTGAGAACTCCTAGCCCTCCTCCTGCTCCCTGACTGCCCCCCCTCCCCGGGACTCCCCTTACCAGGCCCATGCCAGTGAGATGCTGGCTCCACATGGAGTTTTGCCTCCACGTGGAGTGCTGAGGTAGTAGGGGTGGGGGAGCTGCGGGATGGGCAGTGGTTGCGGTTCTCACTCCTGGGAGCCGCGGAACCTGAGCACGGTGAGGGGGGACCCAGGTGGTGCGCCTCCCGCCAAACGGGTCCCAGCCGCCAGCCCCGCTTCACTCAGACGGCTGCGCGCACTGAGCAGGGCCGGCGGCCGGGACCCCCGCTGGCAGTCGCGTGCCAGACAAAATTGGCTCGTGTGATGTAGGTTGCCGACCCCTGTGTTATAGATTGCCAGTTGAAGATCTAAAAATCAAAACCTCTGTGTAGGGATATGGAGAGAGTGTACCATTATTCCAGCCCACGAGGCAGAATCTGTTAGGCCTAGGCACATGGTGGTGAGGGAGAAGGAAAGATTCTGTTACACTCAATCCCAGCCAAGTTCCTTACACACAACTTAATTACCCAGGCTTTGTCTGGAAAGGACTGAATTTTTCCCTTAAATGAGACTATTAAAATGCATGCATGTAAATAAGTTTTTATACAAAATCACTTTCATTGATTTTGTTTGTTAGATCATAAGTACATGTTTGAGTATGTATGAATACTATTTACAGTATTAAAATTTCAGTGAGCTTTTGGGGCAGATCATTGAATAGCCCCCACCCATAGAAAAACCCATGTAATGGGATTGGAGAGGAAAACTCAGGAAAGTGTCCCTTAAACACTTGCTACTATGTTGTTTCATTGAGTGCTGGAACTTGTTTCCCCCACAGGGCTTACCCTAAACAATGAATCCCGAAGTGCCTGTAGAAGATTAGGGGTATCTGAAGCCCTGGGTCTTTATAGCAACTCTTTATGACAGTTCTCCCCCAGACCCTGAGAATGTTGCCGCCTTGAAGTTGCACTGCCAGGGAATTCCTCAGCTGTGCTTGCACAAGGAGGTCACCTTGAAGGAGGCAGCCCAATGCATAATGACCTCCATAGAAAAGATAATACAGACAAAATATAAGATATTTTGCTAATCTCTACTCTGTGTGGGGTAAGGGGAGTGGAGAATGAGAGTTCCCTCTGGTCATCCTGCTCTAGACCATCCAGTTCCTTCCCCTTCCCTGCTCAACCCCAGAGCGCAGTGCTCATAAAATGACTGAACTGCACCGTTTAAGCAGAGTGGAGAAAATCTTCACACAGCCCACACACTGAACAAGGTCAATTAAAATCACCCTTTTGGGTGTGTACTTTATTCACACAACCTGTCACAGTCTCAAACCCAGTCATCCTCTGGGGTTCTCGTTCATTCGCGTTACAGTTCTCTCCTCTGGGTTATTCTCATAGTCACCTGTTTTCAGAGTTCTTGGTTAGTCACAGTTCATGCTTCTAAATGCATGGTTACAGGAAACATTCCACTCAAACATCCTCCCTAACCTTGGTCTTACCGTAAGTCTAGTATCTTGCAACCCCCTGCTCTTCTGTTCAGACCTTCAGTCTCCAAAGGCTATCTTTACTTGCTTTATATAAGTGGATTAATGGACACAGTCAAAGCATTGTTTTGGCACTAACTCACTTGACTTTTTATCCAGTGTCAGTTGCTACTAATGGAGGATGTATTAGGTGACACTGCCAACTAGTTTGAGAGCCAAATGAGAAATGTGATGAGTTTTGTTTGTTTGTTTTTTGAAACTGTGTCCATTGAGAAGAACTACCAAGAAAGGGCAACCAGATTTCAAAGCGGGAAACTACATCAATGGTCTTTCAGCTTCCTAAGCAAAAGTTAATCCCGGTGGGAGAAACTGGGAAGTAGGACGAAAGAGAGAGGAAACTTTTGAGAAAACTACCATTTGTTCTCTTTGCTGTAAAAGTCTAATATTTATAGTTTATAAAGGCTATTAAAATAGGATGAAAGATTTTTAGAGTTTTCCATTGCTATAATAGGTATTAAATATTTTTGGGTGTTGTCATGTGTGTTTCATATATGTTAGGGCTTGATCTTGTGCCTCTGGAAGTCATTAGTAATGTTCCCATTGACTTAAGTGGAGAGGGTGAGACACTGAGGCTTATATAAATGATCCAGCCAGTCAGTATGGATATTCACAAATGACTGGTATGAAACTTGTGTACTGATATTTGTTTAATATTTCATATACAGTTTTCTGTTTTACTAATTTTGCATTAGTGTTTTTTAAATAATCCGGATTCTACAGTGGGAACTTTTTTGTTGATTCCATTGATCATTTTATGAATGATTTGTGTTTGAGTGATTCCACATAATTGATCATTTTATGAATGATTTGTGTTTGAGTGATTCCACATAATTTAATGTTTTTTCTTTGGATTTATATTAGCATAACTAAGAGGAGAATTTGCTCCTATAATCAGTTTTATATTTACCATGTTATTTACACACATACCAAACCCCTCACCCACATGTGTTTAGACCATAATATGTGCACTTCTGTTTGGTAGAAACCATTTCATTTTAAACTGACTTTATTTGGCAAAAATATTTTACCTGTGTGAGGAAGCATGTTGCTGCTTTTTATTAGATCTAAAAATTGGCCCTTTTAAAATGGAGTTTAACAGTGTGTTAGCACTGAAACACACTTTTTTAGATTTTCTATAGCTCTCAGCCTACTCTTAAAAATAAGTTTCTTACAAGTAAAAGGTCTGAATTGCTTAAGTAGAAAGATTCGGCCTTTCATACTTTTTTCTTTTTGCAGTCTTTCCTTAGCGGGGTCTGCCCTCATTTGGGTAGGATCTTCGTAGTTCAGAAGGTTGTCTTTATACAGACTGGCTGGTAAAGTGTTCATATATTTATGTACAATGCTGCTGTTGCTGAATAGCCTTTCGTCTTTCTTTGCTGATCTGGCCACATTATGCTGGTTCTGCAGAAATGTCAAGTCTCTTCATTGTATAAATTATGCTCTTGGGTAGGGTTGACGTCAGGAGGCAGCAGCTGAGCCTGGGGCTGCCTGCTGCTAAGGATATGTGCTGAATTCACCTACAACAGCAGCAGATTAACAGCAAGGGCTTGTCCTGCTTGTGTCACATGCAGTTACATTCATTGACTTGCAGGGGCTGAAGGACTGAACAGAAGGTTAGAGAGCTTTGAAAACACACCAAAACCACTGAATATGTGACAGGAATCATTGAGGTTGCATCTGTGAAACTACATATGGAAACGGACAAATAAAAAGCCAAACAAGCTGGTGATTTATAAAGCAAGCAGCATTTACAGCACTCCTTTCCACTTGACTCTCCTTCTGCTATTGGATTTGAGATGATGTATGTAACTCATTGTTGACTCCTGGAGTGTTAGTCTGATGAAAGAAGAGGCTAGAGAAGGATTAATATTCCTGTTTTGATGTGAAAGGATATTCTTAGCCCCCCCCATTCTCGCCTCTCCTCCCCCAGTCTTTGCTAATAGCACTTATTGTTACTGTTTTTAGGTCTGTTCATGTTGTAGCCTTTGGAAATGAGAGAGATGGATTTTCTGAAGACAATCAGCAATCAAGTCTGATCTGGACCTATCTTGGGAGAAGTGCTCTCATTTCAGAGACTGAAAGCAATTTGCTGCTGAACTCTGCCAACCACACTGGAAACCCTGTGTTCACTGAATATCAAGCCTGTGTGTTTGGAAATGTCAGACTGGTGGTGCATGACTGTCCCCTTTGGGTAAGCGACTATTCTGAAACTATGTTCTGCATGCAATGTTGTAGCCACTCTTAATTCAGTCCAAATAGTTTTTTTTTTTAAATGATTTTGATGGTTAGTGGCATTTTAACCAGTTTAAATATTAATTTAAAAAAGATTGGAAGTTTACATCTAATGTTAAAATACAACCACCAAAACAAATACTGACAGTCTCTTAGGGGAACAGGAGTAAAAGACCCTCACTAGCAGAGCCCCTATCTATTGCATCTATATGGAGGTAGTATTTTTCAACTTCGTTGTTCAGTGAAAACTGCATGAAAATAATATAATAGAAAACAAAAATACTGAATGAGCAAGTGTAGAAAATAAGCTTCTAAATCTGAAAGCATAAAAAAATTGATACTGTTTAAATTCAGCTTTTGTTAGCAGTTTTTTCATTATGTGCAAAAATGGACTGATTTCTCTGTTTCTGTGAAACAGCACTCCTCTATTTTTGTGATTATTTCAGAGCACTGTTCTTTTTTAAAAATGGGTATTTAAATGTTTATTCCATCTGGCAACTTCATTAGTTTCAATTAATGATATTATATGGGGCCTGATACTGCATTCCTTGCACACCCACAATTTCTGTTGATGTCTGCAGGAATTTTGAGTGTAAGAAATGCATGATGAAGCATTGGTAGTTTAAGGCTTAAAACTGGGCTAGTTAGCATTTTGTTTTCTAGTGGTAGCGTGTTTTTTGCTTAATCAAAAAAATTCAAATGAAACTGAGGATCCAAATCTGAAAGTCTCTCACCCATTGCATAGTGTGTGATAGATATAATATTAGTCCTTTTGACCCCACTGAGGTGCTACTCAGCATGAATAATCGTTGCAGAATTGAACTCTTACTTAAGAGGCTGTAGGAGATGAGTAGGATAAATTGGAAGGTGGGTTGGTGAATAGTTGGAGAATGGTATAAGAAGAATGTCCTATTTCCTGGCTTGCAGAGAGAAGTCACACATTCAGGGATTTTAGTTTGATAATCGTATGAACTTTTTGGGTGTCTTAATAGAACCAAAACGTCAATTCTGAAGACGGTAGGATCACAGTGACTGAACAGCAGTGGCAGCTTATGCTGTTGTCACCCACTTCATGCTTCTGGGAATGCTACCATTATAACTTCTGCTCTAACCTTTCCTAGCTGGGGCAGGTGAGAGCTTTCTCAGGGCATGTCTTCACTAGCAACGTTAAAGCGCTGCCATGTAGTTGTGGCACCAGCCGTGGGAGAACTCTCTCCCACTGCTATAAAAAACCCACCTCCACAAGGGGAGTAGCTTCCAGTGTGGGGAACATGGCTCCCTGCTCTGGTGCACTGTGTACACTGCCACTTTACAGCGCTGAAACTTGCAGCGCTCAGGGGGGTGTTTTTTCACACTCTTAAGTGAGAATGTTGCAGCACTGTGAAGTGCCAGTGTAGACAAGCCCTTTGAAGTGTGGAGAACAGTAGGATGAGCAGTTTATGTTTACACTTGAGGGTCTCTCTGGTTATTTGGGTTATTTTCAAGGATGGATCACTTAGGGACTTCTGTTTTCTGCAGACTGAAGGTTGTAGGTGTATTTGGTGACTGTGCCACTTCAATGCCACATGCCTATGGTGGTTGAGAGTTTGTAATTGCTCCTGCTGGTGAATGGGGATTTGGCAGATTTAGTGAGTGAATAGTTCTAAAGAATCTGCTCACATTCTTTTATGACTAAGACTAGACATAAAAGGGCTATTGTCAGGCATAAGCCAGATGATTGACATTTGTGACTTGTTCAACTGGTCTTGTTTGCCACAAGTTTTATCTCAGTGGCCTGGAGAGATTGTAAATGGTTGTGCTAACTATTGGCTGATGTTTAATATATGGTGATCACTAATAAGAATGAAGCCATCTGTAGTTTCTTTGTAGAAGAGGCACCTGATCTTATCTGTATTAGTGAATATCAACTTTAATATTACAGCTGCCCTTGTATTAGCTCTGTTTGCACCATCTGAATATGCAGTCCAGCATAACTTAGAGAAAAGGGGTTGGCTGTGTCTTTTGTGACTCATCTCAGGTGTGAGAAGCCTTGTCTCTAGGATAAATCCATTTGAATATGATGATCCACAACTGTGCGGGTTAAGTTGTTGAACAAAAATAAATATGGGATTCTGATGCCAAGTTAGAAGAAGTTTTCCTTTTACAAGATTATTGCAGAACTCTGTATGATTGCCAGTCTCGAGTTGGGACAGCCAAGAACTGGAATGTCAAGAGTGTTGCTGCCTAAGATGGGTGTGAGGTGCATGTAAGGAGCTATCTAGGAGTTAATGCAAATATGTGCAAACACTATATTGCTACTCGTTTCACTTACATGAACACAGCAGTTAATTCACAAACTAATTTAACAATTTTAAAACAAAATATATTTTTGAGGTTATCAATACATTCCAGTTAGAATTAAAGCAGTCACACCTGTATGTTCTAGTGATTTTTCTTTCATATGTTCCTACCTCTTTCCTCTCCTGTTCTCTCTCCTCTGTTTTCTCATTGCCTTTTCTCTCCTTCCTTCCCTTTTTGTTTCTCTTCTCTCCATTTTCAGTACTCTCATTCCCGCAACCTCCCTTCACAGATTTCCTTTCCTTTCCTTCTGAGCCCTGTGTTCTGTCCTCCTTTTCCTCTGCTCTTTTCTATCTTTCTTCCCTCCCTCCATCTCAGGGATGAGCAACTAGTGGCTTAGGGGCCGCTCCTCGCCTGCCAGATCATTTTATTTGTCCTGCCCATATGTGGGGTCACAGCCTGATAATTTTTTAAATTTTCTTAATTGTGCTGAGTCGCTGAGGGGTGTGTCTTTTAGTAAAGCTGCTGCTGCCTCAGACCACTTTGCTTCCCCATCAACAGGCTCTGATTCAGCCCCATATCACACAGCTCCAGTTACTGCCTCCCCAGTGGCTGGTTGATTGGGATGTGAGAAACAGGTTCTGGCCAGGCCCCGTTTCCCCTCACAAAGCAGAGGGTGAGGGTAGGGTTCACCTCCATCAACAGAGAATAAATAACTAGAACTAGGTGGCATGGCATGGAGCCATAGTGTGCGACTGTGGGGATTGGAGTGAAGCCCAGGATTGGGAGCAGAAGCCCATGCTCTGGGTTGCAGTGCCTGTCATTGGCCCATCCATCTATCAGTCATTCCTGCTGGAGCAGGGCTCTGCTCCACTTGGCTCTGGTTACTGCTTTCCCACTGGCTCCCCTCTTATAACTGACCTAACCATGTGTGTAGCTGGCTTTGATTTGCCATGCTGCTCATGGGCCCATTTGAACAGATTTTAAATGGGCCAGGGTTAACGTGCAGCCAACTTTCACACCTGGGGCCAAAGAAGGGATCCCATATGAGGCTGTGTGGCCAAAGACAGTGTCTCAACGCTGACAGCTACCCTCTGATCATATTTGTTGGTGATCTCAGGGCTCTGAACTTTGCTGATGAGACTGCCACAGATTGGCTTGACAAGCTCCTCATCTGATAAGAACATCATTATCTGCCAGCTCCCACAATGTGATTGTGCCCAGCCCCCTTGTCTGCCATCTGGGGATAGTAACCAGAGCTGGGTGGCACAGTGGCAGAACTCCTTCCCTGTTGTCATGAAAGAGAATGGCCAGGCCAAATTTGAATGGCCTGACCCCAGTGCATGAGCTCTTGTTCTCAGTTCCAGGCTCTACCTCATGTAGCAGAGCCTGAGGGCATGGGGAAGCAGTGGAGAAAAAACGTTAATGATGTTTTCACTTTTTGTTGTTTTCATTTATTAATTCCCTGCTCTTCAGCATATTGAAAAAAGGTTAGTGACAGATTTGTGTGTAATCTTTTTGGGGTGTCGGGAGGTGAGTGGGGCTGGGAGAAGTGTGTGTGGTTTTTTTTTTATTTGTATTTTTTTTTTTTTATTTTAAGGTTGGGCTATGAAGGATTTTTATATTTTAAGAACACTTTTTGGTTTTACACTGTTAATACACAGTTAATTGCATGTTCACATGCGTATTGTAGCAAACATTTATAAAATATGTAGGTTCTTTTAATTCAAAAAGTGCATGGCCCGCCAAAGGGTTTTAGTGGATTTTGTGGCCCTCTGCTACCTTAAAGTTGCCAGCCTTGCCTTATTTTCTGCTTCGTGCTTTCCTTCCTCCTTTGCTTTGTGGCTTATTTCATCCCTGGCTTTGTTTGGTTCCTGTGGTTCTTTGGTTTCCTCTCCTGCTTGATACCATTTAGAAAGTTGGGAGATCTTATTATGCGGCTTTCATATTGCTGGGACCACTTTGAAGTTCTCCAGCTTAGTGTTCCTTAGGCTAACTGTGAGATGAAACTGGTTGGTACATGAGATTGGAAATAGGATAGGAGAACTATTCCCCTGTTCTTGGTAGATTGGTATCTAGGGTAACAGTCTCTGAGGAGAGGGCAGCTTTAGTTAATTCGCCTTACTTTTCCTGAGTATTCCTGTGTAAGTAGGCCTTCAGAGAAGAGCTTTTCTTCAGTTGTAATTAATTAGAATCACGAAACAACTTTAGTGTGTAAACCTTGTTATGATAAGTGTCAGTGATAAATCTTTTGTGCAGGCTTTTCAGTGGAAATGTACAGTGTAGTGAATTCAGTATTCAACTGTGTAACTTTTAAAATTTGCCTTATAAGTTCAGCAAAGGGTTTGTGTATCCATCCAGAAAAATCCTACGGTCCTTTAACAATATCACATAAATTGCTGTATATTTTTACAATTGAAGATGATGGCACTGCTTTATTTCCTTAGTAATACAATTTTGAATTTAAATGGTTTAAAGAGCAACGTATATTTCTGCGTGCAGTGCTTATTAAAAATATTGTGAGTTTCAACTGCTGTTCTTAGGGTTCCAGGTATTCATAAGTTTACTGTTAAGTGCACAAATTGTTTGCCAGACAAGAAAATTATACAGAGAAATTACAAACACAACCCACTCTTCTCTTTGTTGCATCTCGTCAGTTCAAAAACATAATTTATCTATTTTTTATGTGCAAGAATATTTGTATAGACTCTCTCTTGCCAATAAATAATGCATTTTTTTTTTCCTGTTTAGGATATTTTTGACAGTGACTGGTACACCTCTCAAAATCTTATTGGAGGAGCTGATATCATTGTGATTAAATACTCTGTAAATGACAAATCTTCATTTCAAGAAGTAAAGGATAGTTATGTTCCAATGATAAAAAGAGCATTAAATCATTGTTCAATTCCAGTCATAATTTCTGCTGTTGGCGCAAGAAAAAGCGGTATGTGTTAAATCTCATTTTATGAACAGCTGAAATATTACCTTGAAGTTACATGTTGAGTAAATCACAGTGAAGTCTGATTACATCTTCAGTCCAGTCATGGTAAAAGTTTGTTTTTCTTCAGAGTTTCACATTCACCAAAAGATGTGATGTGTTAAGGTGCTGTAGATTGACACTGATTAATTTAGTATCAATATTATGTATTTTAAGTTATTGAATATAGATAATAAAAAATAATAATATGCTTTGATCTGTCAAAGAACACTCCTGCATGGCTCATCATCTGCAGGAATTGAACCAGGACCTCTGGATCTGGATTTGCAGTTGGAGCTAGAAGTCTGTTAGCTTGGAGGAGGGACTAAGAACTACAGTGTGTTAGGGTGCATGACACTGGGACAGAAGGGCTAACCCCTCTGACTACAAAGTGGAGACAGATCAGGACTGTACTCAAGATCATGTGGAGCCTCTAGACTTCAGTTTTGATTGAACACATTACCGTAGTGTGCTCTATATTGTAGAGCAGTGGTTCTCAACCTGTTTACCATTGTGGGCTGCATATGCAGCTCTCTGTTATGTGAGTTACAACCACACTATATATACCCGTACATCTCTCTCTTTCTTTTATTTTTATTTTTATTTATTTATTTAGTTAAATTATTATGACAGCAATATGATGCAGAGACAAGGTACCCTGTCCAGGGCAGAATGCCCCTCTCCTCCTCAGGGACGCCCCCACCCCCCCCAGCATCCAGTCCTCCACTCAGGGCCTGTCCTCGCATAAACCCAGCCCTTCACCTAGGGACTGCCCTCCAGAACCTCTCCCATCCAGAGACTGTGCTGCAATATCTAGCCCCACATCCAGGGGCTGCCACTGGTTCCCCAACGGAGAGTCTATCCCCCGTGCACTTGCCGCACCTCCCTCCCTGCATGGTGTGTAAACTTCTCAGAATTCTCAAACTAAGCAGAATTAAATGTGGTCTACTTGGCTGGGAGACCTTCAGTGATCACACGTTACTGTGTTTGTAATGTGTGGTACTGTGTTTGGTCCTGCCTACACTAGGAAAATTCTTTGCTTTTTTTAAATTTGCTTGATGTTGATAGTTTGGTGTTTTCATTCTTTTATTCTATACTTCTTCCAAGCATTGTGGTATTGCTGATTTTTATACACTTCAAAATTCAGGCCCATAACTTATTAATGAAATCTGCATCTGTTTTACTTAGGGAAGCATTTTAAATTTGACATGATATGAATTAAAAAAAAGGGATATAAATTTGTGAAGTGGGTACTCTCCGAGACAGATAGCATAAGCAGATTTCTATCCCATGTCAATACTGTATAAACAAACAAACAAAAATAACTTTATTTTATAATATGCAAACAAATGATGTATACATAAAAATATAACTACTTTGGAGATATCGCATTCAGTTTTGCCGAGGCCTACTTGGTTGTCTCTGTTCAGTGAACCATAAAGAGCTGCTATTCTGTATATGTTAAATCTTATGAACAATTTTTTCTTTTGTAATTTATTGACATGGGAAAACATGACCGCTTGAGTAATATAGATGGATGATAAATCTTCCAGTTGATCGATTTTATAATAAAATGAGGGTTAATTTAACTAACTACATGTTTGGCTATGACAATTCTTTTACTTATACGCATACTTTTTCCTATAAATTTGTTTCATAACATATGCATCGTTTCAAATGACTCTGAACCTTTGTAGCTTTTTTTTTCTTTTTGATAGTGAAAATAAGCTTTGGAAATAATTTTATTGGGAATAGGCAATATTTTGCCAAGTTTAGGCTTGGATCCTGTATTGTGATCTGTTTGAGCAGACAGCTGTGCCACACAGAACGTCTCTGATGTCAGTAGGCCCTACTCATAGAGCCTTACTGACTTCAGAGAGGCTCTGTGTGGGCACAGCCGTCTGCTCAAACAGATCACAATACGGAACTGGGACTCAAATAGGTATGGAGCGAAAAAAATTTGTTGGCATAATTTGCTTCTTGCTGAGGTGGGTGGACCATGTTTGGGTTGTGACATGTATACATGAAAGAACCCATTATAGGTGGAGAAAAGTGTTTTGTTTTTGTCTTGTTTTTTCCATTATCACTTAAAGCAAAGCCACCTTGACTAATGCTAAAATTGTTGTTCCTTCCTCAATTAACCCGTGGTTGCAGGGAAATGCAAGGTTCTAGGCACAGATTCTGTTCAGAACTTTGTACTATATATACAGTCACACAGGACAAAATCATGACTAACTATATACACTTGCACTGAGGAGTAAAGAGTCCATAAAGTTAATGCTCCCCCTTACTCCTTTGCATGTTGCCTACATCCCAGGTCACATTGCAGGGAACAGAATAGCCACCATGGGGCTGCTGCTTCTCTCTCTCATATTGCTGGAATCATATAATTACTTCCATAGTACGTGGAGGCTGAATTAGATTTGCACAGGCATCCTTAATGCTGGTGGTTCTTAACTTTTCAGTGCTTGATTTAGCAACTTTCACATTCTTTTAGTGTGATATTTTTTTTTGATAGTTAATATTCTGACTTGCAAGAGAATGTTTGTTTTATTTCTTACTGCACCAGTATTAGAGAGACTAGGTAGGTTAGAGAATATCGCTTTTATTGGACCAACTTCTATTGGTAAGAGAGAGAAGCTTTCATAAGCTTTTCTATCTCACCAACAAAAATTGGTCCAATAAAAGATATTACCTCACCCACCTTGTTTCTCTTTTATATCTTGGGACTGACAAGGCTACAACACCACTGCATGTACCAGTATTAATTAGTTAATTCTTTGATTTGTTACTTACTATATACTTCCTGTGAGAAAAATGTTAATAAATTGAAGAGAGTCGAGGAGAGCAACAAAAATTATAAAAATTTAGAAAACGGGCTATGAGGAAAGGTTGAAAGAACTGGGTTTGTTTAGTCTGGAGAGGAGAAGATTGATGGGGATCATGATAAACAGTCTTCACATGTGTAAGATTGTTATAAAGAGGATGGTGATGGATTGTTTTCCATGCCTGCCAGGAATAGGAGAAGCAGTAATCAGCTTAATTTGCAGTAAGGGGGATTTAGGTTTCATGTGAGGAAAACTTTTTCTAACTACAAGAATATTTAAGCATTGGAACAGGTTATATAGGGAGGTTGTGTAATCCGTGTCATTGGTGATCTTTAAGACTAGGTTAGACAAACACCTTTCAGGTATGGTATAGGTATGCTTACTCCTGCCTCAGCAAGGGGGATCGACTAGATGATCTCTTGAGATCCTTTCCAGCCCTACGTTCTATGATTCTACAATATAATGTATATCTTTACTAGTATGTACAAGCTAGTGTGTTGTGGATTATTTAATTAAAATGTCTTCTATAAATCTTTTTGTTTTCTCAGAAGTACCTTGTACTTGTCCACTGTGCACTTTAGACAGAGGGAGCTGTGTTACTGCTTCTGAAGGGATTCAACTTGCTAAAGAACTGGGAGCTACTTACCTTGAATTGCACAGTCTCAGTGATTTCTATATAGGAAAATATTTTGGAGGAGTGGTAAGTGAGAAACTGTACTAAGCAGAGCGTAGATAAAATCTTTGGTATCTCTCTGAAGCCAAATTTTGGCTTTACTTTAAAACTGTGTGCCATGTAAATGAGAATTGGATAACTGGAACAGTGACTCTAGGGCCTTATCTACACTGAACTTTTTTTTTTTTCCAATTTTCCACTGGTGGTGCATCTTCCCCAGTTATAGCAATATTGGGAATACTAAACTACCTCTGTTGCAATCAACTTCAGGAAGCTTATAGGACAAGCTCAAGGAACAGATCTTTTTCCTAGTTATATAATCTGCTGTCCTGTCACTTTAATTATGTGCTCCAAATTACTCAAGATGCTTAGGTGAGATATTTGTTGTTAATTGCTCCATTGCTTACAGTTGTGTTCTATTTGTAAATGAGCATGTTAAAGAGTTTGAATTTTAATATATGTCTGATGTTACTTTGTTTTCAGTCATTGAACAGTTTCCAGTCTCAAGCAATCTGTCCAGTCAGTTGAAATAAAGTTGAGCTCATTTATTTTGCCTGAAAATGCAAAAATGAGGGGAAGGAGAGTGACTGACTGAAAAAAGTAAACCATGAACATTTTCATTGCAAGTTAACACTTACACTTGTTGAGGCAAGGACTTTGGCCAGGTCTGTGCTACAAAGTTTTGTCAGCATTGCTGTCTGTCAGGGTTGTGAAAAAAACACATACCTATGTGGGCAAAAATCCCAGCGTAGATGTAGCTGTGCCGACAGAAGAGTACTTCTGGGAGCATAGCTAATTAGAGAGACAAGATGGGTGAGGTAATGTCTTTTATTGAACTGCTCGTGAGAGAGACAAGCTTACACAGAGCTCTTCTTCAGGTCTAGGAAATGTACAGTGTGTCACAGCTAAATGGAAAAGATTGTTTAGAATAAATAGTCAACACATATATGAAGGGACCATTCAAGGTGATGTGGACTATTAACACCTGTCCAGTCATAGGGAAAAAAATGGGTGGGTGTGGGGGGAAGGTTGGTGTTAACACCTTCAAAAGACAAATCTTGGAGCTTAAATTCATAAATTTGCTGGATACTAAAGATCATGGACTGGATAGAGAAAATGAATTTATGGCTTGTTACAACAATCTGTAACCCACTTAACCCTCCACCCAGCTTTTCCTTGCCCACCCCCCTTTCCTCCCTATGACTGGAGAGTTAACTGGGCACTTCATTTTGAATGTTCCCTTTTAAAATGTGTTTGAACTACTTTTGCTAAACAATCTGTTTTACCTTGTACACTCTGTACATTTCCCAGACCTTAGTGTTTGCTTGAAAGGTTGTCTCTTTCTCCAACAGAAGCTGATCCAGTAAAAGATCTTACCTCACTCACCGTGTCTCTTTAATATTCAGCAGGGACCAACCCGGCTACAGCAGCACTACATACAGCATTGGTAGTGTTGTTCAGGAAGGTGGTGTTACTATGCTGGTAGAACTCCTACTGTCATCGTGCTATGAGGCTGTGCTGTTATAGCTGTATTGGCAAAGCATTTGTAATGTGGCAAAATATGTTGTCTTTGTGTTTTTATATTAGGATAGGTAAAGTGGTACAGCCTCTCTAACTATGGATGAGTTACACTGGTATTAAAGATGCCTTAAAACTGTTTTCACAGTTGGAGTTGTACCGGTATAACTATATAGGTTTTTGGTTTTGTATTTTTTTAATAAGGGCTCTTCTTTAACTGATGTCCCTATGGGTGCTCCACTGTAGATGTGTCATTGTCCCCTGTGTCTGGGATTGGAACATTTACATTAGCAATGCCGGTTGGATCACACATGCCACCTCCCCATCTCTCGCCGTGAACAGCATGTGTACATACAGCGCGCTGTGGACCAACTGCCTCCCAGTTCCTTCTTAACTGCCTTTGATCTGGGATGGAATCTGCAGCAGAGCCCACCTATCCTTTGAGTTGCTAGATTATGCCTTATCATATAGTTTAGTAGTTAACTCTTTCCTTTGTCATCCTCTCCCTTCATTTTTTTTTCTTTCCTCTTACCCTCCGTTAATTCATAGCTTAACACTTTTTTTTTGTTTTCCTGCTTTCTGCCCTTCCTGATTGGGAAGCTTTTTCTCCCTTGTGCTTATACTCAGATCTCCTGAGTTTAAGAGGTGCCTTTCCCATCAGGAGGCCTTCCTAGTAAGCGATGGTCACCCACAGTGCATCCACTGCCTGGGAGAGAGACACGTCCCGCAGAAGTGTACCCATTGCCACAACCTGACTGCTAGGGCCAGGAGAGATCATTGAGTACAGCATTGTACCCTGGTCCAGATACTTCCTCCACACAGTTCTCATGTTCTGCTAGCTTGTCCACTGATCCTCATTTGCCAGGTCCTAAGGGCAAATCTTTTTCCCACGCGGACGGGAAGAAACAAGTCCTCTCATTGCCCACTGCTTGCCAGAACACCATTCCCTGCAACATCAGTTTCGGATATGAGATGTAGCTCTAGGGACAGTCAGAGTACTTCCGGTATCGGAGCGAAACATATGTCTAAAGACCCTAAAATGAGCAGACCTGCGGGCATCAGCATAGTCTCTCGGCACTAGAGACTGCAATGCGAGACCTTCAAAAATGGTGCTGACCACCCCAACCAGATCAACTTTGTGTGCCATGGCACTGACGAAACCACTGGCGCTGGCAGCTCTGTTGGCACTGACATTGCTTTCGGCACCAACAAAACATGCGGCGCTGGCCAAGCACTAGGCACTGGTTCACCCTCAGGCACTGAGCAAACCCTTGGCGCTGGGCAAGTCCTTGACTCCATCTGCTGGCTGCTCAAGAGAATGCACCTCTCCCTCAGCATCAATGCATCTGCTGATGGGGCTTCTCTCTCCTCTCCAGGGGGTCAGATACCCTAAGGATCTGCTTGTATATGACCTGCCTGAGTCACAAGTACTCAGACATGAGCTCCCTCCATCTCTGTTCTCTTCTCCAGAGTCACAGCACTGCTCCCTTTCTCCTCCAAGGATGGCACCACCCTTCCCCAGCGAGGAAGATAAGGAAGACTATGCCTCCCCCCCACCCTTTACATTTGGGACAGGCACAAAGCACATCATCTACACATGCTCACTATCCACAACCCCCAACCACCCCAGGACAACCCCACGTGCCATTCCCTCCACGTTAGCTATACTGGAATCCATGGGTCATATCCAGATTACAGTTTGGGAAGGCTCCCATAGAACAAAGCCAGAGGCCTACAAATTCACCGTCCTTATCCATCTCTTGATCACCAGAGACCGATAGCAGATGAAGAAGAAGAACTGGAGGGGGAGGTTACACTGCCACTCTATTTCTCCTCTTCTTCCCCCGATGAGGCTATCATGCCTCAACCCCCTACGTCAGCCAGCGACTTTAAACACTTTCAGGAGCTGTTTCACAGGATAGCACACTCCCTCCAGATTACTTTGGAGGAAGTGAAAGAACAACAGCATAAACTGCACAACATTCTGCACACATCCTCATCCTGCAAAATAGCCCTCCCTGTCAATGAGTCCCTTCTTGACCTGGCCTGTGTGCTCTGGCAGACCATATGCAAGTGGGCCACCAAAAAATATTATGTCACCCCACTCCAAATTCCTTAGTTGTCAAGGCCATGCACAAAAAGGAATGCCAATGCCACCCTAGATCCACCCCTTATGACAGCAATTGGAAGCGACTGGATCTATTTGGCTGCAAGGCTTATTAATCTTCTATGTGCCAATTCCGCATCTCCAACTGTGAGGCCAAATACAATTGTGTCAGTTATTTCAAAATACGGGAACTCTGCCACAACCTTCCTGATGACATGAAGGAGCAGCTCCAGGCACTTATATCTGAAGGACACCTCTTGGCCCATATAGCTTTACAATTCTCTATGGATTCTGTAGATACTGCTGCCTGTTCCATTGTGACTGCTGTAGTCATGAGTTGGGTCTCATAGCTGCATCTCTCTGGGCTCCCCAATGAGGTACAAACATCATTGAGGACCTGTCCTTTGAGGGCCCCAAATTATTCGCAGAGTGCATGGATTAGTCCCTATGCTCCCTGAAGGACGCTCGAGTACTCTGCTCTCTCTGCATCTATATGCCAGTGCTGAAGAGATGACTGGGGAAAGAGCAATACCCCTGCGATCCTGACCGCTGTTTGCTCCTAATTTACGGTACAACACACAACACTGACAGAAGCTCCCCCCGCCCCCCCAAGTGCAGACATACAACTTCTCAAGGGCTTCCTCTCTCACACCTTTGGCCAAACAACAATTTTTGAAGATGTTGTCGAGGCTGCAAGAAGCCTTCCCCCTGTTCCAATCACAACCGCCATCTCTAACATCCCACCAGTTTGGCGACCATTTAGCCCCTCTCTTTCCATCTTGGCGGCTAATTATTTTGTATAAGTGGGTTCTAGAAGAGTGGTTCTCAACCAGAGGTATGCATACCCTGCGGTATGCAGAGATCTTCCAGGAGGGTTCTTCAACTAATCTAATCTAAATATTTGCCTGGTTTTACGACAGGCTACATAAAAAGCAGTAGTGAAGTAAGTAAAAACTAAAATTTCATACAGACAATGACTTGTTTATACTGCTCTACATGCTATACTCTGCCACAGCCTGGCTGCCAGGGCCAGAAAAGATCAGGACATTCGGCTGCGACTTCCAATTGATTTATTTTATAATTATATAGTAAAAATGAGAAAATAAGCAGATTTCCAGTAATAGTGTACTGTGACACTTTTTCGTATTTTTTGTCTGATTTTTGTAAGCAAGTAGTTTTAAAGTGAGGTGAAACTTAGGATACGCAAGACAAATCAAACTCCTGAATGGGGTACAGTAGCCTGGAAAGGTTGAGAGCCACTGTCCTAGAGATCATTAAGGAAGGATACTCCATCCCATTTCATTCTATCCTACCTTCCCTCCCAATCTCTTTAGGAACCCTTCTCATAAACACATTCTACAAGAAAAAATAAACCACCTTCTGCAACTGGAAGCGATAGAACCAGTCCCATCCCGGCACAGAGGGAGAGGTTTTCACTCCTGTTATTTATGATCCAAAAGAAATCCAGCGGATGGAGACCGATCCTAGAGCTTTGAAACCTCAACAGGTTTGTCAAACTGCACCACTTGAAGATGGTTCCCCTGTCCATCATTATGCCAGCAGTGGCACAGAGGGACTAGTTCTCAGCCCTTGACCTCCAAGATGCATATTTTCACATCACAATAAACCCTGCCTACAGACAGTTCCTCCGATTTATCATGGGAACCAATTGATATCAATACAAAGTTCTGCCCTTCATACTTCCTGCAGTCCCCTTGAGTGTTCGCCAAACTCCTCACGGTGGTGGCTACCTACCTATGCAAAGAGGGCATTATCATATTTCCATACTTAGATGACTGTCAGTCATACAGCATGAAGGGTATCATGTTCAGATAGGTCCATGAGGAGACAATGGACCTCTTCTCGAATCTCAGCCTATAGCGTAAGCTCATAAAATTCACACTCTCCGTCAATGTGGAGGAAGATATGTACAGATTTTTGCCCCCCCCCTTCATCCCCTGTGATGAATTACACAAATTGGTAATAGAATAAACAAAAACTAAGTTCATTAACTACAAAAGGTAGATTATAAGGAATAGCAAACAGAACAAAGCAAATTACTGAGCAAATAAAACAAACTTGCAAACTAAGTTCAATACACTAAAGAAGCTGGCTACAAATAGTCATTTCTAACCCTAAATGTTATTTTAAGCGGATTGCAGAATTTCTTTGTGGACAGATCTCTCTTGCTTGCAGCTTAAAACTCCAGGTATATCCTTCTTGGGCCAGACACCATTCCCAATCTAGGGTCCTCCCCCTCCCTTTTGTCTTTGTTTCTTCGATGTCTAAGCAGTCATCCTGGGTGGAAATTCAGTGAAGAATGAACCAAGATTACCTTACTCCCCAGCTTTAAATAGGGTTTGCATATGGCAGGAATCCTTTGTTTCCCACCCAATTTGACCCCACCCACTCTTAATGGAAAACTGCTAGAAGTCCAAGATGGTATGAAGTACCAGGTGACATGATCACCCGACCCTGCAGTGTCAAAGTTGCATCCCAGGAAACTTCTCAGGATGGAGGAGATTAGCATCTTCAAAGACCTATTGTTCCCCCCCCAATGGCCCATCTAGGCTGTTTGCATACTGTCTGGTGGGCATTCCACAGGGGAAAACACAATTGTAATTGTTAAATAGTCAATATTCGTAACATCAGATACAGAAATTATCCAATTTATATGCATTTATCATCAAATTCAATAAATCAGAACCTTTCTAATGATATCTCACGTGACCCGTCTTGCATAAAACATATCTTAGTTATGCCATATTAATATCATAAGCATCTCTCTCTAAAAAAACATGGAGCATGTATCACAACACATTCTTCCTCACATGGGGTGTGCTGCTGCTCTGTGCCTTTCCCCTTCTGTTCAGAGTACTTCACAAGATCCAAGGGGACCAAGCCGGAGTCATCCTTATAGCTCCGACCTGGCCACAACAGATCTGGTATACGTAACTTATTTGCATGACGGTATGGCCATCGAATACTCTGCGACCGACTCCATGTCTCCTTTCACAGGATGTGGGTCAAATCCTCCATCCCAATCCACAGCTACTCCATCTGAAGTCATGGTTACAGGATTCAGAGATGATCTGTTCAGAGGCTGTTTAAACAAGTACTCTTGAATAGCAGATGTGATCCAACTAGATGCACTTACTTCCACAAATAGACTAGATTCCAATCTTGGTGCACCTCCAATCATGTCAAGGCAATGATCACTCCATTACCGCTCATCCTGGACTATATTTTACACCTTAAAAGATCCGGCTTATCCACGAGCTCCATTCATGTGCACTTGGCCGCCATCACTTTCTTTCACCCCTGTATAGACGGCCACTGTTACGTTCACCCACCTGCTCATGAAAAGATTCCTGAAAGGCCTCCAAAATCTTGATCCTCACATACGAGATCCCATCCCATCTTGGGATCCTGGCCTTGTCCTACATTATCTTACTAGACCACCATTTCAGCCACTGGCAATGTGCTCTTATGTTCACTTACTTATGCAAACAGCATTTCTTGTTTCAATCACCTCTGCCTGTTGGTGAAATTGGAGCATTCATGGCATCTCCTCCCTTCCCCCTCCCCCACTTTTTTCATAAAGACAAGGTTATGTTACATCCACATCCTAAATTTGTACATAAGGTACCATCCTCTTTCCATCTAAACCAACCTGTCTACCTTCTCTGCTTCTTCCCAAAGCCGCACAGCAACCAGCATTAGGTGGCATTACACACCCTGGATGTCAGATGAGCATTAGACTTCTACCTGGACAGAACTAAATCTTTCAGATGCTTGCCATGTTTATTTCTATCAATGGCTGAAAGATCAAAAAGCACAGCCATTTCTAAGCAATGCCTTTCCAAGTGGATCTCATAGTTTATAAACCTGTCCTACCAGCTGCATAGTCAACTACCTCCTTCTGGCACTCAGGCACTTTCAACCTGCACTCTCTCCACTTCGTTTGCCTTGCTCAGCAATGTCCTGATCGCTTACCTTTGCAAAGCGACCACGTGGACATCTGTGGACACATTTAGCTGTCATGATGCTATTACTCATGATGCAACATCAGATACTCTACTCGGACATAGTGTCCTATTGTCTGTATTAAATGCTGCTCTGAAATCCCGACTTTGCAACTAGGGGCACTGCGCTATAGTCGCCTACAGAGCAGCACCCATAGGGACATCAATCGAAGAAGAGAAGGTTACTCACCAGGTGAAGTAACTGAGGTTCTCGAGATGAATGTCCCTATGAGTGCTCCACTGTCTGCTCTTTGCTTTTGAGCTGAAAGATGAGCTCTGCGGTAGAGAAGGAACTGGGTGGCAGTTGGACCATGCAGTGCTTATATATACCTGCTGCTCATGGCATGAGATGGGGAGGTGCGCATGTGTGGTTCACTGTGCACTGCCAGTGAAGATCTCCAATCCAGACACGGGGCACTGCAGCACTTACAGTGGAGCACCCATAGGGTCATGCATCTGAAAGAGCCTCAGTTACTGCACAGGGTGAGTAACCTTTTCTTATGCTCATACAAAAACTGTGTGTACAGCAGGCCTCAGATAACAATCAAGATGACACTCCATACTTAGTTTAAGTGAATTATCATACTAGAATTTTTCTCTCCCACTTCGAGATGTAACTTAATAAGGTGTGGAGGTTTATTTTAGTGCCCACTCCTACTCCCATTAAAATCAGTGACAACATTTCTAGTAATCTTGGTGGAAGTAGGATTGAGCCCTTAATGTTAGATAGGACTAAAATTTCAAAAACATATTTTTTACAAATATGAAATGAGCGATTACATGTGTAATACAAATTAAACAGTGAAGACTTGCTTGTGAGATTGCTGAAGTGCATGTTTTTTAAAATGTAGTCCATACTGATAACTTATAAAGAATTTAAAAAATTGCTTCTTTTTGATGTATGAAGAAGATCCAAAAGCTTTTTATGTTTTCCCAAAAATGTTTGCTTTCTGCTGTTTTTTATTAGTATTTTAAAAGTATCAGAAATGTTAAATGTGATCTTCCCTATCAATTATAAAGTCTCAGGGATCTGATGTTTGTTTTGAGTTCTCACAACTTAGTTTAAAGGATTTTTTTTAGAATTCTAAGACAATCTTTCAACCAAGTATTGGTTAGACATTGTACTTAAATAGAAGATAAACAGAGTTTTAAATGTGTTGACAAAAAATCACTTTCACTCTCATTTGCTAGTTTTCAACCTTAGTGATATATTGTAATTTAATTTTCCACTCATCATATAGCCTTCAAACAGGGTGGATTTGATTTAAATCACTATTCAGGAAGACTCAATTTAATCATGGATCTCTACATAAAAGTGCATTCTTCTTCGAGTGATTGCTCATATCCATTCCAGTTAGGTGTGCGTGCACGTTCGTCGGAAGACTTTTTACCCTAGCAACTCCAGTGGGCCGGCAGGTCGCCCCCTGGAGTGGCGCCGCCATGGCGCTCGATATATACCCCTGCCGGCCCACCCGCTCCTCAGTTCCTTCTTACCGCTGTGTCGGTCGTTGGAACTGTGGAGCGCGGCATAGCTGTCCTCCACGTCCCTAGCTCTCCTTCGTTTCACTGTTCTCATAGTTGTAGATAGTTGTAAATTGTAGTTAGTTATTGTTAATTGTAGTATAGTTGTATATTCTTATTAGCGGGTTTGGGCTGTAGCCCTTCCCTTCGCCCGGCACCGGGCCCACGCCTGGTTCGCCGGGGTTCAAGCAATGCTCGGCCTATAAAAAGCCGATGCCGACCAGCGATCCCCACAACGCCTGTCTGAAGTGCCTGGAGGAATCGCACATTTCAGACAAGTGCCGCATCTGTAAGGCTTTTAAGCCTCGGACAAAAAAGGAGAGGGACCAGAGGTTAAGGACTCTCCTAATGGAAATGGCACTTAATCCTGTGGCCTCGACGTAGAGCTCCTGCTCCGCGCCGGCACCGGACCACGCCGGCACCGGAAAGATGTGCCGGCACCGGAAAAGGCACCCCGGCACCGACCTTCCCCGGCACCGGGACCCGAAGCAAGATCCTCGAACTCTGCGACTCCATCCTTGCAGGCTTGAGCGGAGCGTCCGGCGCCTGCCTTGGCCGCGGCACCACCAGCAGGGATTCCGTCGACTCCGGGCCCCGGAGGTCCGTCGAATCTTGTCCCTCCTAGCTCCCCTATAAGATCTGGGGTTGAGCTATTGGTCCCTTCGACGCCAGATACTTTCACTTTGGCGCGGGACCTAATTGCTCTCATGGAGCCTACCCAGCCTCAACCCCCGGTACCCCCGGTGCGGGTCATATCCAGAGGCAAGCCTGCGACAGTGCGAGCGCTGTCCCCAGATTCGCCCAGCCGGCACCGATCCCCTTCGAGGTCCCGGCACCGTGGACGTTCTTGCTCCAGGCGCCGCTCGCAGTCCCGGCACCGCTCCCCTCGGCAGTACCGGTCGCACTCGCGGCGCCGGTCATCCTCCAGACAGTCTCGCTACTCCCAGCACCGGTCTGGATCGAGTCGCCGCTACCGGCACCGAGACTCCAGGAGCCGTTCCCGTCGGCGATCAGCACCCCGGTCGACCTCCCGGCACCGAGCTGGTGGCGGGTCCCGGTCCCGATCGACCTCCCGGCACCGAGCTGGTGGCGGGTCCCAGTCGACCTCCCGGCACCACGCCGGAGGCAGGTCCCGGTCCCGATCCCAGCACCGGTACGATTCCCGGTACCAGTCCCCGGCACCGAGAAGATCGTCGGCGTCGAGACCGAGGGAGCCCTACCAGCCACATTCGGCCCCACCATGGCCCTCCCGGCAGCCGTCTGTCTCATCGCAGATAGACAGCATGTATGCCCTAGACGCAGACAGACCCGCTGCCCTCTTCCATGACCCTCCTCCGCAGGATCAGGGACCGCAGCAGTGGGGTTTCTGGACACCCTGGGCTTATCATCAAGCCCAGGGCCCTCAACACATTCCACCTCAGCCTGTGACGTCTGAGCGCAGGGCTCCGGAGGTCTCGTTGTCTCGCCCTCCCCCCTCTCCGGCGGGGGAAGACCAATCCAACCAGCAGGACCCTGAGCTCCCTCCAGAATCAGAGGCGCTGGTACAGATGGAGCGCCTCATGGACCCACTCCTACCGGGGGTCTCCTCGTCGTCCTCCCCCAATGAGGCAGTGGGGGGAACGTCATCCTCCAGTCCTCCTCCACTCGACCTCAGGGCACACCAGGACCTCCTCAGGCGTGTAGCGCAAAACTTGAACTTGCAGGCTGAGGAGGTTTCGGAAATCGAAGATCCTGTGGTGACCATTCTCTCAGCAGATGCTCCCACCAGAGTCGCCCTTCCCTTTATCAGGACTATCCAAGCCAATGCTAATACCATCTGGCAATCACCGGCCTCCATCCCTCCTGCTGCACACGGGGTGGAGCGCAAGTATATGGCAACCTCAAAAGGATATACGTACCTGCATGTACACCCAACCCCGTGCTCCCTCATTGTGCAGTCTGTGAACGAGAGGGAGCGCCACGGGCAGCAGGCCCCAGCACCGAAGTCCAAGGAGGCGAGGCGTATGGACCTGCTAGGCCGGAAGGTCTACTCAGCGGGCGCCCTCCAACTCAGGGTCTCTAACCAAGAGGCCCTCCTTAGCCGCTATGCCTATAACTCCTGAGTGGCAGCAGATAAGTTCAAGGAGTTGTTGCCTCAGGATGCGTGTCAAGAATTTGCGGCAATTCTTGATGAAGGCTAGAAGGTCGCAAGAACTTAATTGCAGGCATCCTTGGACACGGCGGACTCGGCCGCCAGAACTTTGGCTTCAGGGGTTACAGTGCGCCGCACCTCCTGGCTACAGGTTTCTGGCCTTCCTCCGGAGCTCCAACACACCATCCAGGACCTCCCATTCGAAGGTCAGGGCCTGTTTTCAGAGAAGACGGACCCCAGGCTGAAAAGCCTGAAAGACAATAGGGTCATCATGCGCTCCCTAGGGATGCACACGCCCGGGACGCAGCGTAGATCCTTCCGGCTGCAACAGCAACAACAGCGCCGGCCCTATCTCCAGTACCGCCAACGGCAGGACTTTAGTAGACGCCGAAGCAGGAATGGCTGGCGCAGACAATCGGGCAACCAAGGAGGGCAGAATCAGGGCTCCTCTAAAGCCCCACCTGGCCCAAAACCTTCGTTTTGAAGGTGCGCCCGAGGACGCTGTACCAGTTTCCCCCACGGATCCGTCCCCCCGTTTTCCAACCGCCTTTCGTTCTTCCTTCCGGCGTGGACCCAGATAACTTCCGACGGTTGGGTCTTACGCACTGTGCAAATGGGATACCGTCTGCAATTTATTTCATACCCTCCCTCCCACCCCCCACCCTCGTCCCTCTTCAGGGACCCCTCTCACGAGCAATTCCTTCTTCAGGAGGTGCGGACGCTCCTCGACAAAGGAGCCATAGAGGCGGTTCCGGAGAATGAGAAGGGCAAGGGGTTTTATTCCCGCTTTTTTCTGATCCCCAAGGCCAAGGGAGGCCTCAGACCTATCCTCGACTTGCGGGGAACTCAACAAACATATGGTGAAGTTGAGATTCCGCATGGTATCCCTAGGGACCATTATCCCATCTCTGGATCCTAGAGACTGGTACGTCGCCCTCGACATGCAGGACGCTTATTTTCATATAGCCATTTTTCCGCAGCACAGACGCTTCCTTCGGTTCGTGGTCGACCGCCACCTTTATCAATTTGCGGTCCTCCCTTTTGGCCTCTCCACGGACCTGAGGGTATTCACGAAATGCATGTCTGTCGTCGTCGCATATCTTCGGCGCAGTCGCATACACGTATTCCCCTATCTCGATGACTGGCTGATTCGAGGCACGTCAGAGTCGCAGGTCTGCAACCACGTCTGCGAGATCAGCAGACTCTTTGGAGCGTTGGGCCTCATTATCAACGTGGACAAGTCCACTCTGCTCCCCACGCAGAGGATAGAGTTCATCGGGCCATTCTGGACTCCACCTTGGCCAGGGCCGTTCTGCTGCTGCCCAGGTTCCAGTCGCTGTCGGCCATCATTCGGCTCCTACAGACGGCACCCTTGACCTCTATAAGGACGTGCCTAACCCTCTTAGGCCACATGGCGGCCTGCACCTTTGTTACGGGTTATGCGCGGCTTCGCATGAGGCCCCTCCAGTCTTGGCTTCTCGCACAATGCCGTCCGGCCAGGCATCGGCTGGACGTGGTTATCACCATCCCCCAGGAGGTATTGGATTCCCTCCGGTGGTGGCTAGACCAGTCCGTAGTGTGTGCGGGGCTCCCGTTTCATCCGCCCCAACCCTCGGTGTCCCTAACAACAGATGCCTCCGACCTGGGCTGGGGGGCCCACCTCGGAACCCTGAGGATGCAGGGCCAGTGGTCCCCTCAGGAAGTGGCCCTCCACATCAACATACGGGAGTTGAGAGCGGTCTCTCTTGCTTGCCAAGCGTTCTCCCATCAGCTTCAAGGTCGCTGTGTCTCGGTATTCACCGACAACACGACGACCATGTACTATATCAACAAGCAGGGCGGCACGAGATCCTCTCCCCTATGCCAGGAGGCGATGCGGCTCTGGGACTTTTGTATAGCCCACTCCATTCACCTCATGGCTTCCTTTCTCCACGGAGTACGGAACACGCTGGCAGACCGTCTGAGCAGATCCTTCCTTTCGCACGAATGGTACCTTTGCCCGGACGTCGCCCTCTCACTCTTCCAGAGGTGGGGTTATCCCCGGCTGGACCTCTTCACGTCCAGAGGGAACAGGAAATGCCAGATGTCCCGCTCTTTTCAAGGGCGGGAACCAGGGTCGGTAGCAGAAGCCTTCCTTATCCCATGGACGACTCACCTGCTCTATGCGTTCCCTCCGTTCCCGCTTGTCCACAAGGTCCTTCTGAAGGTGTGCAGGGACAGGGCCCGCTTGATTATGATAGCTCCAGCGTGGCCCAGACAGCACTGGTATCCGATGTTGCTGGACCTGTCTCTGGCCGACCCAGTCCCCCTGCCCCTTTACCTGGACCTGATCACCCAGGACCACGGCAGGCTCTGTCACCCGTACCTCCAGTCTCTACACCTCACGGCGTGGCTCCTGAGTGGCTGACCAGGTCGGAACTTCGGTGCTCTACCCCTGTACGTCAGGTACTACTGGGCAGCAGGAAACCTTCCAATAGAGCGATGTACTCGGCCAAGTGGAAGCGTTTCTCCTGTTGGTGCACGGAGAGGGGTTCCCTCCCTATGGAGGTTTCTATCGCCAGTATTCTCGATTACATCTGGTCCCTCAAGCAGCAGGGCTTGGCGATATCATCCCTTCGAGTTCACCTGGCGGCTGTCTCCACCTTTCATCCGGGAGGAGACGGCCGTTCGGTTTTCTCTCACCCTACGGTGACTAGATTCCTGAAAGGTCTAGAACGTCTCTACCCCCAGGTTCGACCCTCTGTCCCTACCTGGGATCTCAACCTGGTTCTGACTCGGCTCGTGGGCCCTCCATTTGAGCCGTTAGCAACTTGCTCCTTGCTCTATCTCTCCTGGAAGACTGCTTTCCTGGTGGCCATCACCTCAGCCAGACGGGTGTCAGAACTCCGGGCCCTCACGGTAGATCCCCCGTATACGATCTTCCATAAAGACAAGGTGCAGCTGAGGCCACACCCTGCCTTTCTCCCCAAAGTGGTCTCAGCCTTTCATGTCAACCAGGAGATCTTTCTCCCCGTCTTTTTCCCAAAGCCCCATTCGTCCCGCAGGGAGCAACAACTCCACTCGCTTGATGTCCGTCGGGCACTCGCGTTTTATGTGGAGAGGACCAGACCGTTCTGCAAATCCCCCCAGCTCTTCGTGGCAGTAGCGGACCGAATCAAAGGGCTTCCCATTTCCTCACAGAGGATATCCTCGTGGGTAACGTCCTGTATCAGGACCTGTTATGACTTGGCTCACGCCCCTAAGGGCCGTGTGACTGCACACTCCACCAGGGCACAAGCATCGATGGCTTTCCTTGCCTGCGTGCCCATCCAGGAGATCTGTAGGGCGGCGACCTTGTCCTCCGTCCACACCTTCGCTTCCCATTACGCCTTGGTCCAGCAGTCCAGAGATGACGCGGCCTTCGGCTCTGCAGTGCTTCATGCCACGGCTTCTCACTCCGACCCCACTGCCTAGGTAAGGCTTGGGATTCACGTAACTGGAATGGATATGAGCAATCACTCGAAGAAGAAAAGATGGTTACTCACCTTTGTAACTGTTGTTCTTCGAGATGTGTTGCTCATATCCATTCCACACCCGCCCTCCTTCCCCACTGTCGGAGTAGCCAGCAAGAAGGAACTGAGGAGCGAGTGGGCCGGCAGGGGTATATATCGAGCGCCATGGCGGCGCCACTCTAGAGGGCGACCTGCCGGCCCACTGGAGTTGCTAGGGTAAAAAGTCTTCCGACGAACATGCATGCGCGGCGCGCACACCTAACTGGAATGGATATGAGCAACACATCTCAAAGAACAACAATTACAAAGGTGAGTAACCGTCTTTTCTTGTTATTATAACCTTAATACATCTGTCTCTGAGTTGTGAAGAATATGTAGGTTTCATTTTTAGAAGGTACACGCTATACATTTTTAAAGTGATTTATTTGGAAAACTTTTCAGATTAGTTTTACAGCTATATCAGAAAATGAATGATTGATTGGTTATTTCATTTACCAAAGGTAACTGAAGAAGATAGTTCACCTCCCAATGATTTCATAAATATCTCCAGTTCAACAGGCTAATCATTAATATTTGGAGGATTTTCTTGCCATGCTGTATTAGGAGACCATCACCAAAGACTAACATTTTAAATTTTTATTTAACTAAAACCATATTATGTATTCAACAGCAAACATATATTTTAACAAAATTCAAAAATTCATTCGCTTGAAACATTCAAGTTTTTTAAAATCAGGTTTATTTTGGTTAAAATTGTTTTTAACTAAAATAGTCTATTTAATTTTTGTTTTTTTTTAAATATTTCATTTAACTTTATCAGCCAGGTCAACATGAGAAACTTAAAATATTGGCTTCTACAGCTAACTCAGTCGTCTTCACCTTCATTTTCCTGTTTGTTCGTAATCTGGAAAAGAAAAACAAGCTTTACCACTTTTCCAGGTCCGAAAAGATTTCTCAATTTGGAATGAATTAGTCCAAAGGAAGAAAATATTCATTCTACACCGTCAGAAGAAGCTACTGCTGTTAAAAGTGAGATTATCACTTCAACAGTCTCTGAATCCAAGTGCTTATGTGACTTCCACCAGTTCACTGGTGTGACTTTCTTTAAAACGTCATCAGCAAACATATATTTCTTGAATAGTTCACCTTTAGCTCTGAAGTTTATTATAATTAGCATTATGGAGGGATGATTGCTGGATGTCCATGTCATAGCCAACTCCTCCTCTTCAGCAGTTAAGGTTTGACCCTGGTACCAAATAGTGAGACTGTTTGCAAGAAAATGATCTGGAGATAGTGCTTGTCCCGTTCCTTTTTTTAATGCTTGTAATTTAACTCTGTTGTTGCATATTTCTCTTTAAGAGCTCACTCAGTTCCTTCCAGATTTCAACAGTGTCAGCAATAAAACAGCTATTTCTCTGCATTTTGTTCAGTGCTGCAGAAATAGGCTTCACGGTACTCAGCATGTGTTCAACATTTCTCTTAAGCCCAATGTTGAGAACTTTAGCTGTGACAGTGTCATCTATTTTTTCACTATTTTGTCCACAAACTGTCATCACATAAGGCCAGTTCTTGATACAGTGCTCCAAACACTACTGAGTTCCATCGTGTATGTTGTGGGAGAGTTAGCTTGGTTCCTCCCATTTTTTTCAGAGAAGCTGCTGCAAAGTGATTATTACAGAAATATTTTGCAATTTCAACAATATTAGCCTTTATTTGTGGAAAACTGAAGTCTTTGATAGGAGGTGCATCAAATGAGCACTACAACCGTATGTTATTAGCTTGGGACTCTTCTAAATTTCTTCTCATCTTGGATACATTTGCAGTATTGTCTGTGACCAAGCTGCATACGAGACATTTGAAATTTTTTTCATAATTTGTTACAGCTCTTACTTCTTGTCAGTATTCTGCTGTGTGTTCATTTCCTGATATATCAATTGTTTCTGTAAGAAAGACATTCCCTTCTTCTGTTGTAACACAAGCACGTACAACAGGATCATTGTGAATGTTGCTCCATGCATCAAGACTCAGGTTATCAATTTCACCCTCTAGACCTTTTGCACATTGCTCAATTTCTCTTTCATACACTTTATCCAGCAACTTGCCTGCAACATTTGCTCTGTTTGGGTGGACTGTATTCTGGTCTTAATGACTGAACCATGTTAATGAAGTATGGGTTCTCAGTCACACAGAAAGGAGAGTTTGTTGCATAAACAAACTGGGCAGTTTTTTCATCAATTCCTTTTTTTAGTAATCTGTTGGTTCTTATCACAAACTTATCTATAGTGGAGATTTTTTTTTTCTTTTTGCTGCTGGTGATATACTGTGGCTATGTGACATACATGATGTGACAGAAACACTATCATTGGCAGATAATGCTGAAATAATAGAAAATGGTGGTGATCTTGAAGGTGGATGGTCTTCAGAATCCTGTATGTTGAGAATGGATTCTCCTAAAGGAAATAAGTCAATGCAGTTGTTTGTTTATTATTACCATGCTGCTCATTTATTATTACTCATTGCATTCACTGACACGCAGTACTACTTTAAAGGGGAAATTGTAAAAGGAAGATCTGCCTATTTCAGCTATTTTTTTTTTTATCACAATTGCATCTATAATGATAGTACTATAGTGTAACCACTATATTTTTTTGCTCAAACCTGAGAATTCAAGAATAATCCAGAAGGAAGACAGGCAGTCCTTAAGAAAGAAGTATGAAATTAAAAAGTTTACCAACCTGAAGATCCTGCATGTTCAGACATGTTCCTTTGATCATCTTCAACGCAGCTTCCTCCTGAGAAGGAACACTTCTCATGATGTTGTTTCATTTGGACAACCAGGCCTTCCGTTTCTTTGTTGCACTGTTTGCATTTTGCATGTATGCCTGTCTTACCCATAGCTAAAGGAACTTCATTTAAATATTCCCAAATTGGGTCTCTTTTATGGCCTGCTGCCGTTATAGGTTTTCCCTTGTAGTGAGAGAATGGTATGGTCGATCTCAAATCAATGAAGGGTACATTCAGAAAGACCTCAAGACTTCTGGAATATGCTGCTCAAACAGTTCCACTTTTGTTTCTACTGCCTCTCCCTCCCTTCTCACATTTATCTCCAGACTTCTCCTCATCCAGATCTGTTCCGCCCCCAGCAATCTTCTGTTCATTGAACTTTTTGAAACTTTGCACTTTTAGAGAGAGGTAAGGAATTGACTGTGTACACAAATTTGCAGAGACACAATAGGGTTGAGGTCTGTTATTTCTCACCGCTCGATTATTATTATTTATTTAAAAACATTTTTGTTCTTAACATGCATGTTATCTCTGAAGACACAAATGCACAGTTTGAGAACTGCAAAACTAAGCGTCTCTGACAGCGGTTGCTCTACGCATTTTGCCGCCGCAAGCATGGCAGGCAGGCTGCCTTTGGCGGCTTGCCTGCGGAGGGTCCGCTGGTCCCGCAGCTTCGGCGGACGTGCCTGCGGGAGGTCTGCGGAAGCCATGGGACCAGCAAACCCTCCGCAGGCAAGCCACCAAAGGCAGCCTGCCTGCCGTCCTCGCAGCAACCGGCAGAGCGCCCCCGCAGCTTGCTGCCCCAGGCATGCGCTTGGCATGCTGGGGCCTGGAGCCGCCCCTGATCTCTGATCATATCTTCTAAACTGAGCACTGAGTCCCATTAGATAGACAGCAAGATTAACCTAAATCTATACAGAAGCCCCTGGAACACTGTAAGATTGGCTTCCTAATCCATGAACTATTGGAACTCATTTACAAAACTTTTCTTAAACATTACATGAATATATTGTCTCATACTATAGAATTAGAATTTAAAATCCCTACTCTATGATGTGAAACATTATAGCTCAAAGATACCTTAATTAAAACTATCTTTAGATTTTTTTCCTCAAAAAGCATTTTTTTAAAATAAATCATTGATTTTTATCCACCCTGTTCCAAAGTAGATAGGACCTGAATGTTTAATATAAAAAAAGTGGAACACTTTTTGACAGACATCTTTTAGACAATCTTAAAGAACCAAAAAATTATACAAGTCAGTTATTTCCCTCGTTGCAAGTCAGCTTTAGTGACTCCACTTTTTACAGTAAACTGAAAGTTCTTTCCCTGTCTTTTAAGGTGAAAAACTCCATGCATATAGTGAGCGCAGTGCCTTAGACAGTGAAATTTTTTTAAATGTGTAATCTCATCGGTAACCATATTTCATAGAAGCAACTTTTACTGTGCATGGTAGTGTGGTTATTTTTAAGGAGGAAACGATTTAACTTCACCTCATTTTTCTGATTAATCTATATCTTATTGTGTGAGACAAATTAATTTTTCATCTCTGTAATGTTTGAAAATGGAATTATACTGTTAACACTGAGTGTTAAGTTGATAAACATTTTATATCAGTTTATCCTTGAGTCAGAAACTGACCTTTTTCACTCACTGCATGACTGAGCATGTAATACAGATTAAATGCCCTGAAATAAAACTAAATAGGACTTTCTTCGGGATGCTGTACCTGCAAGAATATCATGTTACTATTTTGTTTCCAAAATGCATGAAGTTTCAAAAGTATAATATCTTAAGTCAATGGGAAAGTGGAAGTAAATTAAAAGCTAAAGTATTAAAAACCTACTGAAATCACAACTATGACAATTTTTTTCGCAATATAGAGGTGTTCTAATTCAAAAGCAGATTTAAGAATTCGAAACATGTATAGTGTTCTAAGGTGGACTTCCCACCACCCGAAGTGGATATACAGTTGGCACAATGATTAGGGAGACCACATACAAAAACTGGACATTTGAAACTATTTTTAAATGCAAAAGCAAAATGCTCCTGCATGATTAAATCATGTTGAGCAGTTTTCCAACAGATAACCACATCGCTATACTTGATAAGAGGAATTGTTTTTTTACAAAAAATGTAGTAATATTATATTGCTGGGTCAGTGGTCCTAGTCCAGAACTGGTGGGAATTCTCCAAGCTGTACATTAAACCTCAGCAAGCAGCACACCTCAATTACGATTGAAGATTTACAACACCCCCTGTTGGCCGTAATTTTTTTTTTCACTGCTGATGTTGAGGAAATTCCTCTGAAAACTGTTGCTATTGTAGCAGTAGCTGACTTTAGTCTTTCATATTATTTTTTATATGAATTTACCTCTACCTCTATCACACTAACATGTAATTCTGAACATTATGAAGAGCTCCAACCTCAGCATCTCATGGACCTTAAATTTACTTTTATAGCCTCATTTGAGTTTTCTTATAGACACTGGGTTTATACTGTGTTTGTTGTTATTGCTTTGTACTGTTCTGCCTTTAGAAAAGGTCAAAGTAGTAGTCCAATGGCTAAAAACATTGCCCTGGATGTAGTCATAAGATGTCCATTTACAGATGTGCCTGACTATTGCTTGAGATGTCTCTTAGTGAGCCATAGCTTGTTGATTAAGGAATCTGTGCTTCTAGGTCTCAGGGTGAGTAACACAAGCTTCTCTTGGTCTGATAAAGGCTTTTGCTAAGTAGCTGAGAAGGCCTCAAAGCATAAGTCCTTCAGTACCTGTAACCTAGATGAGTCATTGGTTTTGGTACCAAAATAGGCCTCAGGGCAACTCCTCTGGCATTTTTGAAGTGGCCAGCTGCTCGCTCCAGATTAGTCAGTGGGCACCTCAAAGCTTTGGAACGCTTACAGCATTGATTATACTCAATTCCAAATTTAAATTTGAAGTACCACCTCCTGAGACAGAAGTCTACCTCTGAGAGACCTTATATCTCAACTGATAATACCTTATCTGTCTTTCTTTGCTGAGATCTCTTTCTGGTTACATTCGCTTCAACAGCATTGATGATGTTGGGACACACCTCTGGCTTTGAGCTACAGTTAAGCTCGTATAGCCTGAAGAACACGTTTCATCACATAGCTTTAGCTTTGTCAGTGATATATGCACCACATTTCATTGCTGGCTGAAACATTGATCTAGAGCCAGCTTTGACCTTTCAGAGCTGTTAGTGTGCCAGGTTAATGATGCCAATACCTACATTCCTCTTTTCAGTGCTCTTGATTTACTTTGAAATACTTCGCTATTTATGTCAATGCCATTGTTACATTGTTTATCCCAATGGTGTCAATGTTTTTGTGTCAATGTCTTTCACGCTATTTGGGTTTACTTGGAAATACAACATAGGCTACATTTTCTATCTGTGTTCATGTTTTTGTAGTTCTTCAATTTTGAGTACTTCCTCCAAGTGCTTAAAACATCTAGGAAAAAGTCTCCATGTCTTTCTGATATTTAAGACCTAAGGAAGGATTTTTTCCCCCCTCCCTCAGTGCTTTCCTATGTATTGAATTATAGGAGTAATTCAGAAGTGATGGGGTTTCTCCCTTTCCCTTTAAGGCTTTGTGTGGTATCTACTGATTGAGAGAACTTACACCCCAAACTTGACTCTGTTGGCATAGAACTGTCATTTGATGGTCAACTACATTATTCAGATTTCTAAACTGTACCACAATTAGGGTGAAGTTAGTATTTTTGAGACTTAATGAGAGCCTGGTTTCACTTATTTTCTCATAATTTGCATCTCATTTGCATGACCTCTAGTCTACCTTCTTCTGTGTCATTGGTTCCAACATGGGAGGAAACCTTTTTCTTATTCCAGACCCCTGACCAAAGCTTGTCCAGTCATGAAAGGATATCTCCCTACTACCTGTTGGGCAACAAACCGTATAAAATTTAGTAATAGTAGAACTGTCTTACCCATCTCATTTGTAAGTAATTACCCTTCACTACTGCCACCTTTCCTTCTGTTCTATGATCCCTTAGTTTTGTATTTACACGTTATCGTCTTCACATTCTTTAAGACTTTTGGAAAACGGATAACTTTACTGTATATACTATTCCTATTATGTTGATTACATTTTATCTTCTGCTTTTAGAAAACTAAGCTCTTATTGAAATACATTCTTTATATTTTGACTTTATTTGTATAATAAAGCAGCTCATAAAAGTTTGATGTTATACAGTGTTCCTGGATAGTTCTTAGTAATAAAGCCCTTACACTGTTTATCATTATTTCTGGGACTTGCATCAGATGACCCATATTTACCTATCAATCCCTGCTCTTCCTTCCTCCAAATCCTATAGCAGTACCTGTTGTTATGGTTGATTTATTTAATTCTTTTCTAGTAGCACAGGTGTGGTTTCTGCTTTGATTGCCTCAGAGAACAAATGACTAACCTTTGTATTGATAGTCTTTTTAATTAAATTAATTCAAACAACTGTTCATCACAATTCACTTTACTTGATTTCTTATGCAAAATTTTAGTACTCAGTCAACATTGCACACCTACTCACATTCAATTCTGCATACAAACTGGGAAAAGTGAGGATGTTTGTTTAACTTATTCTTACATTTTTTTAAAAAATACAAATAAAAGTTATTTATCTCGTGTTTTAGTTGGAGTATTTTATGATCCAAAGCTTGAATCAGAAGTCATCTGAAAAAATGAAAAGAAAAGAAAGCCACAAGTGCCATGGAGTTAAACCACCTCAGCTTGAACAGCCAGGTGCTTATAATAGTAATTTGTTTTTTTCAGTGTAATACTGATCAGATTGATCAGTTAAAAACATGTTTAATAAATTATCTATTACTAGCAACTACCGTGATGTGTGATTTTTTTATCTCAGAATGGATTACTTAATTATTGAGGCAAGTACTTTGTGAATCTTGAGGATTTTATAAAACTATATATATGATATGTGATGGGTGATCACTTAAAATTTGTAGTATGTTTTATAAAAAAAATCAGGAGTTGTGCTCATTGATGTGAACTCAGAATATGGAACATTTAGTGGAAATTGTGGATGAAATCTGAGTTTATACAAGCTGCATGTGAAGAGATAAGAGAATAGTAGTAACACAAGAAAGTAAAGGGAGATGTTAGAAGGCGTGAAGGCTAAAAAGTAGTTTTGTCTTTTTTTAATATAAGTTCCAGCAGTTTAACATCATATTAGTTTTTATAATTCTTTTGATTAAAATTTGGTAACTTAATCACAAATTTAAATGCATAAGAATGGCCACCCTGGGTCAGACCAGTGGTATAATAACTCGAAGGGGCTTCATGTTAACTCTGCATAATATAACTTGTTCTAGTAAAGGCTAAATGTTGAACCTAGCCCAGAATCTGGGGCCCAGTCCTATCCCTAGTTCAAGTCAG
This sequence comes from Gopherus flavomarginatus, assembly GCF_025201925.1. Lineage (NCBI taxonomy): Eukaryota > Metazoa > Chordata > Testudines > Testudinidae > Gopherus > Gopherus flavomarginatus. Next base: position 62,077,493 of record NC_066619.1, read on the forward strand.
TGGCAACGTTCCTGTGAATTTAAATGAAAAGAGGACCAGACCACACTTGTTACCTTGTAAAAATGAAGTTACCTTAAACTACAATAATCATATTGGAAATTATCACCCATTGCAAAATATATACTCTTACAAAACTTCTCATAATTATACAACCATTCCTAAATCTTTACACACTCAGTTCTGAGATTAAAATCAGAGTAGTACTTGTAGTTGATCTGAGCTCCATCTGTAAAGTCAGAGGGGCTGCATGGGTTTAAGAGGAGGAAAGATTTAGCCTAGAATGTTTAATGGAGTTATTCTATAAATTAATTTTGCACTGAAACATTTTTTTTACTGACAATTCTTGCTATGAATCTTTCAGGCTCTGTCTCTAACCTCTTTCTGATTTCTGCAAAGTGTAAGGTGTTGAGACTGCATTTAACTGTTGGGCATGCAAAAAAATTAAATTGTTAAAGTTCTGAGTTAGGAAAGATTTTTTACTTAAACCATATTATGGGTAAAGTATACACTTATTTATATTTTTTATGAAGTTCCTTTTTATGTGAGATGACGAGAAACTAGGTGTATATAATTAGAAATTTTTAATTTTTTTTATTGGAAGATTTATAAAATGGTGGAAACATTTTTACAGAACAGTTCAATGTTAATTATTCTACTAACGTCACTCAAGGTGAATGAAAGACTGGATTTGTTCTAATGGTGAAGGTGATGTATAGTTTTTAAGAGCAGATTTTTATTGAGAGTAATTAAGAAAATACCCTTTTATGTCCTTATTTGATTCAGTTTCTGAGAATATAGATGCTTTAGTTTGCATAGCAACTAATAGGAATTTAGAGTTACAAAACAGTTCATTCATTATTTTTAATATCTCACTTTTATAGAAAAAATGCCAATCTTAAAAGGTGAAGCCTCGCATTATAACTCCGATTTACATAACTTGCTGATCTGCTGCCAGTGTGTGGATGTGATATTTTACTCGGAAGATTTAAAGGAAGTAGTAGAAGCACACAAGATTGTTTTGTGCTCTGTAAGCCATGTCTTCATGTTACTTTTCAATGTGAAGAGTCCAGCTGATATTCAGGATTCCTCTATCATAAGGACTGCACAGACTCTCTTTGCAGTGAACAACGAGGCTGTGTTTCCAGTTTCTAGCAGAGGTTCACCATGCGGCCCACCGGTTAGAGTCTTTGTTAAAGACTCTTTCTTCTGTTTTTGTTTGTCAGACATTCTGCACTTCATTTATTCAGGTATCCTGTCAGAATGGTTCCAGCTGTTTAGTATCTTTTTACAGAGCAAATATATTGCTATGGAGTGTGTATATTACCCTACCAAAATATATTCCTCTATTAGGATTAAATCAGTTTGATTAAAATAGTCCATCTCTATAGGCCATTATTTGGAACAGCTTCTACGTGGAAATGGAGCTTAACCTTAAAATTATTGCTTTTAGCACTATACATTCAATTCCAAAGTCTAGTAAACCAGAAGCTTCTAAAGTGGAAAAAATTTTCCTCCAAAATTCTATAAAGCTAACACATTTTCCATAAGTAACAGGTAAGGATGAATGTAATGCCAAATATTGCCTTACCAAAAAGAGATTTTCAGTGAGATAATTTCAGAACAAAATAAAACTTAAATGGTTAAAAACATTGCATACAGTAGTGTGTTAAAGAGAATGAGGAGCAACATCATCTGGTTTGTGAGAGCAGAGGACTGGGAGTCATGTGATCTGTGCTCTGTTTTCATTTCTGCCATTGTTTCATTATGTAACCTTGGGCAAATCACATAACCTCCATTTCTCAGTCTATTAAAATGGTGCTAATGATATTTTTCTGTCTCTGTAAAACATTTTGTGAGACTCAGTTGAAAGACACAATAAGTGTGAAGTATTATTAAAGAACATGAAATCATCTAGCAACTCTTTTGTTTGAATAGCCTATTACTTTGTACTGATATGACTTCTAGTTGTATTACATATAACATCCCCACTAATGAAAACTATAAGATTTGTGGGAGGAAGTAGTAGTTCTCTAAATAATGCATCATTACATTCACTCTAATTAGAAATGTGTAACTATATCGCTAGAGATGTTGTATGTAAGAAAGCTGAGTTTATCTCCAGAATGATGGTTTTCGAAAGTATTTAAAGGACTGTTCCCTTGGAATGGCACTCCGTAGTCTTTGGAAAGGGCCAGGAATATTTTACTTCAATTCTTCCAAGACTGACTCCAATCTTATGTCTTCAGTAAACCAGTATGGAGCATTATCAAACTTTTTTGTGTAAATAATTTGGATGTAAATTGTTTGGCTGAAAGAACCTTCAGTTTGTGTACCATATTATGTGTAAACTGAATTGTAATTTTTGACCAAAGTCTCATGCCAACCTTTGGAGGCACGGTCATCTTATATGAGGTTTACATTAGAGAAAATAGAGAGTTGAGCCCCTCGCCCCCCAAGTAAGGACGCTGCACCTCTGAGGAGCTCTGCATGCTTCTTGATTCTCATGGCTTATCTCTCACTGCAGTGGGGTTGGATTTCCCTGGCAGGACTTAGTGCTGCTACTTGACAGTTCCGTACTGCCTTATATAAATGTGTATATTCCCACTATTTATATGCTGGTCAATAATCTGAAACAAAATTTAAAGTAGAAATTAGGAGATCATAATATGTAATTTTTCTGTAGTAATTATCTCCCACTGAACACACATGAGGTCTGTAAAGCAACTTAAACTAGAACACTATGCTACATGCAGACTTATCAAATAATATTCATATAGGAAATGTTTAACTATTAATGTTCTTTTAATGACTTTCTAAAATTCTTAATTCTCGTCTGTCTCCTTATCTTTTTCTTTGCCTCACTCCATTTCCTTTCCTCTTCCACTGTTCCAGAACATCAGCGGAAGAGGATGATACTGGCAGTAATCCACTGAGTATAATGGTAACAGCTTAAGTAGGGCTTCAGAAGGAAAATCTCTGCTGGTCCCATGTATTTTAGCTGAGTGGCTGGAGCAGTCCTTACTAGGAGAAGCAGCACTTGAGTGAACTGCTTCTCTGTGGATCTTTGCTCCTGCTTTTCTGTTCAACTAGTGGTGGCAGCATCTCTGAAAATGCTCATTACTTCAGCGTCTCTGGACTGATGGATGGGTTATTTTTCTGAAGCAGGCAGAGGATTGAGGAAATACAGATGAAGGAAAGGGGGGTAGTTATAAAGGTAGGGAGAAGTAGGGCAAGAAGAAGGGAAGGAAAAGAGATGGCAGGTAAAGAGAAAAGTGAATATAGATAGGTAGTTTACAAAATTGCAAAAAGAAATGTATTTAAAATCTATGCCAAATGTTTTTAATACACTGTTTTGGAACCTTTTTCTGTGTATTTGTTTTTTTTTAAATCAATCTACATAGAATGAATAATTTTCCTTAATTTAAATATATACCAGTACTATTAAATCTTATTTGTTTTAATAAGCATTATATTTAAATTGTTAAACTTCTTATAAACCATCCTATAAGCTTAGTAACATGCTCACGGGTGTATGCTTTACCCAGTATACAAACATTGAAGATGTGGGCGTATTGGCTGAATGCATACCTTGTTGTGTGCTGTTGCTTCCTCATTCCATAATGTTGTTCTGCATAGATGCAGAGTATAAAACACTATCTTGGAGAAGAAGATTCCTCACTGTTTGTCTCTCAAGGCCTTGATAATGCTGTAAATTCAGCATTTTTTAAGGGTAACTGACTTGGAAATGGGGGGCTTTCAAAGACACAAAGGAATTGAACAGCCAACTCGCCTTTAGTACTTACCAAACTGAAGATTTTATAATGTTGGTTTAAATACCATATGGGCATGCACTATGTGAGCCTCTGTCAACAATACCTCATTTGTAACTAATAATAATATCCCTTTTATTCTAGCCCTAGGCTTTTCTTGATCAGTCTGCCAATCCTTTCATACTGTGTGATGTTTTAATGATGTGCACGAATAGTGACTGATTAGTTTAATTTCTGTCATAAATCGAGGTTTAAATTTAGATCTTCAGAGAAGAAAAACTAGTGCAGTAATCCTTTGTGCTTTGGCTTGCAAATAGAGTTTACTGGCTGATGCTGGTGTTCTGTCTTAATTTTACCTTCATGTATATTAGCCAAAACACACAAGCAATTTTATACTTGCATGGATCAAATTCTTCCCTAAGTTATAGCTTGTGATCTCATTGAGATCGCAAATGGTGTAAGTCAGTGCAGAATTTGGTGCATATCAAACTTGGGTCTTCCCATTTAGAGGATTTTTAAGGAAAATATTGAGTCAGGAAGACTAGAAGTCTAGTTTTTGAGATACAATGTAGATGCTTTCTGCCCCACTATCAATGGATTCTGTTCATAAAGTTGAAATAGCCTTTCCCCCGTCCCATCACTGCTGGTGTAGATGGCATGACTGGCAGACGGGGATGAGATCAGGGTATTATATACTGCATCAATTGCTAGCTGCTGTTTCAACCCCTTGGGTTGACTACAGTGGGTGGATGTTAAAGCACACTGAGGTCTGCTCTAACTTATGCCTGGGGACTGGTCTGCATAATATGGGCCCCAGCATCACAAGGACATGAATATGAGCCTTATGCCACCTTTTCATCTCCCTTACCCCTTCAGACTTTGTGCCTCAGTTGAGTCCCTCAACCCGAATGGTCCTTTAAACAAAGCATTGATGTTTGAAGTTTATTCGGACAAAATATTAAAGTATGTTGTTTACCTTGTTTCTTCAAATGATACCATATAATTTGCTATTTACTTATAATTAAGTATACATTATTGCAAAATAGATATTTACTGTGCAGTTAGGGCTGGATTCTACCCCCATTAAGAGCAATTGTTAATAGAATAAAGGTCTCCGAAAGAGGAGAGAGGTTTTTTTTTTAAAATGCTGGAATATGCTACCTGTTGCTGAAAGACTTTCTCCGTACTAACCTTATAACCATTTGGTAATGTTGAGATGGAAGTCCTATTAGATAAATGTGAAAAACAAACTTTTTAAAGTTACTACCAAAAATTTTAGTAATTGCAGTTTAGTCTTTTTTGAAAATATAAATACTCGGTCAATTGGATAATTGTCTTTTAAAAATCATGTATATGTAATTCAGATACACTTTCTGGGGATATAGTGACTTAAGAATGAGCAGCTTGAAATTTTCAAAGGTGTATAATGTGTTTGTGTCCATCCTATGACCCACTTGGTCATAGGGGCCTCATATTTCCATAGGCACTTTTTTTCTGACAACTTCATCTCAACAACTTGACAAATGGGGAACTGAGGCGCAGAGGCCAAGTGACTTGCCCAAGGTCACACAGGAATTACATAGTGAAGCATGGAATTGAACCCAGATCTCCTATGTCCTAGGCCAGCACTCCAACCATTGGTCCATCCTTCCTCTCTTAATGATAATTAGTACAAAAAAAGAAAACATGAATCTTCACAGAATTTGCCACTTTAAAAGTCTTCATAGTCATAGATGCTCAGGGCTCTTTATAATTTTAGTATAAAAAACAAACATCAAATTATCAGATAATGCTATTCTATTCATCTGGTTACCAAATACCCTAAATACAACTGCTCAGTAAAAATCTTTTGTTTAGTGTACCCTTGTGTGTATTTGGGTTCAGATCGTTAGTAAAATAAATTTCTTTGCCTATGGAAGTAATGCCCATACACCAGAAAATCACAGCCTATAAGGCCCTTAGCAACAGCATTCCCTTTTTGGTATCCCGTCAGCCAGGCTTCCACTGTAGGATGGCTTATCTCTTTGGAGACCGCTAAAATTGCCAGTCATAAAGCAGATCAACCAGAAAGGCGTTCTTTGCTCCTTTAGAATCTTGAAAGGTTTCATTCCTGTAGCAGGGATGAGCAGCACTGGGAATGCCTATCTTTTTGGAAGTTCAGTGTTTTCTGCTTACACCTATTTTTCTTAGTAATAGTAAAGATTTCACTTTAATTTTAAGTTTTTCTCCTGTATAGTCACTTATGCATTTTTCATTCTTCAGTTTATTCTTGAATAGGCTTATTTCTTCCAGACCCGTGAAAGAAGCAGAACAGAGTAATACTGTTCTTTCTAGTTCCATATCTTTGAAGTCCATGATATTTTACTTCCTTTCTCCAAAATAGCTGCCATCTGTGGAGAGCCTGACATATCACTATGACCCAGAATATCCACAGGGAGCAGATTTTTTTGAAGCTGTTAGAAGGCACCATTTTTACAGTGTCACTTTTTGGACTGTAACTACATGTTAAACTTTTTGTTAAGAAGACAGCTGGGAGTATCTATGTTACAAAGCAACAGCTCTCACAGTCAGATGCTAATGGACTTCCATATTCAACAAATTTTTCAGTATCCTTTTTAAGGGTCCAATTGCCCTTTATGGTCATTGGGCTGGATGCAGTCATAGACTTCACCTCTTAAAAACAAAATATCTGTGGAATGCTTAATCTTGCATTTCAGCAGTCTTCGGAGAGTCTTCGGAGAGGTGGAATTTTTCTCTCGGTCAGCAAGTACTATAAATGTCTAGGAGAGCAGCTACTGAACAACTGGAACCTATGTAAGAATTGTCAAGACTGAGAAAGTTGTGGATATTTGATCTTTTTTCTCTTTCAGAATAGTTTGCAAATTATGATCAGGTGTATGTGTAGGATATTTAGGGATACTTAGCCTTTCACTAGGGAAGATTTCACTTTTTTTTATCTTGAATTTTTTGATATTTGCATGTGTTTCAATAGTGGCTTTCTTCCTCTGAGTCTAGCTTCTTCTACTTGATCTTGCAGGAAACTTTTGATTAATATTTAAGATGTTGCTGTAGTTTCCTTGGCAATTAATTGAGATCTCAAATATAAATTCAATCCAGAATCTGAAGGAGAAGTTGATTTGTAAAAGAAGATCTTGAAACACAAATATCTTCCACAATAGATAACTTTTATTTTAGAAAGTGTTATAAAAATAAAATCTAATTTCTTCACAGTATCCTAGGATATTAAGGAAGAGAGAGCCCTATGCCAAAGAACAAACTTATACTGTTGGGAGCATACGTACTAGGGAGGTGAGCATAGTATAAAACCCTAAATAGATTGAGGTTTTCAAAATTTTCCATAGAACAACTTTTCTTTTAAAATCTATTTCCCATTCACATTTGTGCAGACTACCTCCTCCCCAATTTAACAGCATCTCTGTGGAAACTACAGTAATTGGTTTCATGGAAGAGTAATATTAGGAAAATACTTAATGTAGTTTCTAGTCCTTTTAATATAATAGAAAGGAGCCAACACTATGTTATCAGCCCGCTCTCTGCAGGCCGCTCATGCCCCAAGGACAGTAGTGTGAGAACCTTGAGATAAGAAAAAATAGGGAAAACACAGAAAATGAAAATCTAAATAAACCGATTTTGGTAGAAATGTCCTCTCCCTTCCCTGTTTTGCCTTGTGTATAAATTTCTTTAAGCAGCTGATCCTTTAAACTTCAGCAATGTAGGCATCATTCAAAATGTCAAATAACTGATACGTTAGGAGAAACTAACATAGTTAAGTGCCTAATTCTGCATACTCAAACAGCATCTTTTCTGAAATTGCCCATACAAAATTTATACAGGACCTTGAGTTAAATTTGTTTGAGATTTTTGAAGCAGTCCAGGGGATTAGACTTTTTTCCATGACATGTACACATCTAAATTGCCTAGACTTCTTTGAGAATCTAAATCAAGATATGGGGGCCTGATCTTGAAAAATTCTGATCAAGTCAACATTACATCAATGCATAGGGTTGACCATTGCAGAATTATAATTTGTGCTTCCTGGGGCACAAACTTGCTGAAAATATCTAACAAAAAAGTGCTGTGAAATAATTTTTTCTATAAAACTTAACTGTTGGGCATGGACATTCTTTTATCTGTCTGCAAAGTCCCATGCACATTAATATATACCTAATAATATGGACCAAAAAGCTGTTCCATGCCCTCAGTGTTACTTGGTTTTGTCATAGGTGCTTTCCAATGGGAATTGTTGGAAGAAGATATAAAAAAGAAGTTGAAAGACCCAGGAGAAGTTGAGCTTGTGCTTGAGAAAGTTAAATGTATCCTGAAAACTCCAGGAAAGGTCAGTTGCTGCTATTTTCTTTTGTAATCACTTTTTGTATAGAATAGCTGGACTCATTTAAAAAATAACTGTTTGTAATAATCCTTGTACAAGTATTGTGGTTTACAGAATCTTGTATTCTATCAGCTGTTTTATTTTATATATAGAATATATTTTAATTATAACAACTTAGATCAGGATGGACACATTTTTTGGCCTGAGGGCCACATCTGGGAATAGAAATTGTATGGTGGGCCATGAATGCTCACAAAATTGGGGTTGGGGGCAGGAGGGGGTGAGGGCTCTAAGGTGAAGGCAGAAATGAGTTCAGGATGCGGGAGGGCTGGGGCACGGTAGTAGGATGTGGGCTCTAGGGTGGGGCTGGGGATGAATTTGGGGTGTTGGAGGATGCTCCGGGCTGGGATTGAGGGGTTCGGAGGGGGTTCAGGGCTGGGGCAGGGGGTTGGGACGTGGGGTGTGTGTGTGTGGCTTGGGTGCAAACTCCGAGTGGCACTTAGCTTAAGCAGCAGCCATGCCCCCCTCCAGCTCCTACGTGGCCAACAGGAGGTGTGGGGGCAGCATGCAGAGTGGAGCCCTCTGGCTGCCCCTGTGCTTAGGAGTTGGAGTGGGACCATGCTACTGCTTCTGGGAGTGGTCCCTGACCCTGCTCTCTGGCTGGAGCGCCGGAGCAGGGCAAGCCCCAAACCCCCCTCCCCAGCGGGCTGTAGTCTGTAAATTGTAAAATTAAAAAAATTACATAAATTAGATCAGATTTTAAACATCAGTTGAGCCTTGTTTAATTAAACTTCATTGAGCAAAATCAGCAATATGATTTTAATTACTATTATTTTTAATTTGGTTTCCCTTCTTAATTTCTTATATAGAACTTTAAAGTAAATCTAAAATTCATAACTAAAGTTTCTAAATTTATAACAAATATTTGAAAATCAATAATTGAAATCAAAGTGAAAGGATTAGCTTTTGAGGAGGGATTTGAAGGGAGAAAGTGAGGGCACTTGGGTTTGGTTTACACTACCAACTTAGGTCAGCATAACTGTGTCACTCAGGTGTGGAAAATCCATACCCCTGAGCGATGCAGTTATCCGACCTAACTCCCAGTGTAGACCGTGCTGTATCAATGGGAGAGTTTCTCCCATCGACATAGGTACTGCCTCTCAGGGAAATGGAGTACCTATGCCAATGGGAGAAGCTCTCCTGTCAGTGTAGGTAGAATCTTCACTAAATGCCACAGCACTGCAGCTGCAGTTGTGCTGCTGCAATGCTGTAAATGTAGAAAAGCCCTTGGTTTGCAGGAGAGATTTGTTGTTGCTGATGTAGGCTGTAGTGTATTGAGGGAAAAAACCACAAAGGTGTAAGTGGGAGCAGGAAACAAAGGGGATAATGACATGAGGAATGGTCTGATCACAAGCTGACATGAGATGTAGAAATGGGAGCTTTAACAAGGGAGATGAGCAATTACAGCTTTTCAAAGGAAGAGACAAGGAACCGGTGAGGGGACTTGAGACGGGTAAAGATATGACTGACATGGCAAGAAGATTTTTATAGCTCATTTGTTGGAAAGATGAGAGATGGAAAGACCGGAGGGGAAGAGTTTACAGTGGTCTAAGTGAGAGAGAATATTAGTGTGAAACAGGTTGTGATAATGAGGGTTGTAGAGAAAGAGGCAGGTTTTAGAAATGTTACAGCAGAAGCAGTAGGTTTTGTCAAGATTTTTGCAAGTGAGCAGAGAACAACAATGGTTCCAGGGATCTTCAAGATTAAAAAATTTGAGAGATGGGGAGGGTAGTGGAGTTGTCAGTGATGAAAAAATGAATTGAGAGGAAAGATGAGAATCATTTAATTTCATCATAGAAACTATATGCAACACCCTTGTACAACTACTGGGCAATTATACATGTCAGTATCTCTCTCTTGCAGGTGAATAGTTCAAAGAATTGCAGATCTCATCAAACAGCAAGACCCTTGCAGTTATGTGATACTTCTCTCAGGCTTTTCTTTAACACACATGTGTTAGCTGATGTCATCTTCCAAATACAAGGTATAGTATCTCAGTTTTTCCTTGTTTTTTCCTCCCCTAGCTTAATGAATCTTAAATATTTTAGAGGCTGAGTAATACTTTCTGATGTCCTTTCCAGGAGGAGTTTGTGAAAGGAAAATGCCTTCTTGACTTTAGTTTGCAATGTTGTTGTAGCCGTGTTGGTTCCAGGATATTAGTGAGACAAAGTGGGTGAGGTAATGTCTTTTATTGAACCAACAACTCCTGTTGGTGAAAGATAAGCTTTCAAGCTCTTCTTCAGTTCTGGAAAAGGTACTCAGGGCTTGTCTGTATTTAAAATGCAACAGTGGCATATCTAGTATTTAGCTCTGACGCTCTGAGTAAGTTTCCCAGATTTGAAGAAGAGCTCTGTGTAAGCTTGTGTCTCTCACCAACAGAAGTTAGTCCAGTAAAATGTATTATCTCACCCACCTTGTCTCTCTAATATCCTGGAACCAACAGTGCTACATCACAGGTGGCAAAGATTGGTTAGCATAAATAGTTAGCACATAATATACGGGACTGTAACAGGGCGTAGCATGGCCCCCCCTTGGTCCTGCCGCTGCTCCAAAAATCACTCCAGAGACCTTCTGGCTCAGCAGTCACCGGTGCAGTTTATTTACACAGTACAAACCCACCACCTCTTACCACCTATCGCTCAGGGTTCCAGCCGTAGGGGCTTTTTTTTCTTGCAGGCAGGAGGGAATAGCTACCCCTCTCCTTCAACACTCTGGCTTCCCCGCTGTTCCTCCCTCTGAGCCTATATGTAGCCCCAGGCTAATCAGCCTGGCAGCTGTTCTGCCTCTGCCAATCAGGCTCAGGTTCCTTGAGTCAGCTCCAATTCACGTACTTTAATTGGAGCTGGAGTGACAGAGGGCTGGCTCAGCAATTCATGGTCAGCACCCTGTCACAGGGACCATTCAAGGGGAAGTGGCCCATTAACACTCATACAGTCATAGGACAAAAAAGAGGAGGTAGCATATTACAGATTGTTGTAATAAAAAAGACTTTGGATTTATGGTTTAAGACCATGTTTTTTAAAGTGTAGCCAAGTTATGAACTTAAGCTCCAAAGCTTGTCTTTTGAAGGTGTTGTGCAGGTTTCCTTTGAGGACAAGGACTGAGAGATCATATATAGAGTGGTTGTTTTGTGAGAAGTGATATGGTGTGAAACGGTGTTTGTCTTTTTATAATTTTTCTGTGTGAGTTCATTGTGTGAGTTCATTTGAGAGTATAGTGATTTGTCTAGTTTCACCCACATAGTTGCTTTTGGGGCATTTAGTGCACAGACAAGTTACACTGTGTGTTGTGGTAGGTGTGTTTAGGATCCATGATCGCCATATAATTTTCCAATAAATTTTCACAGAAAAAAGAAATTCTTCTGAAAGCCTGTTATTAGCTTATAAAAAACCAGCCCATCCAAATACTTTAAAATAAGGTAATGCCCAGTTCAAGTATCCATTTTAACATTCGCCAATACAAACACGTTGCATTTGCTACTTTTCACAGACTTTGCCCTGCTATGAATAAGTCTCATACACCACCAACAGGTACAGTAACACTATATACACATACGACATTCCCAACTGCAGTAGGACACAAAACTTGAACTCCATCCTGGAAAATAACAACCCTCGTACTTTTTAACGGAAAATACATCATATATGTTAGACACCATGAATTAAAGTATATGTACAGTGATGTTGCTAAAGTTGGGATTAAGGTTTTGCTCTATAGTGAGGAGTGTGCTGTTTGTATTATGTTGCTGTATCTATTGTATGTGTAACTTGCTTTTAACACATTTTGTTTCCTTTGGGATATAATACAGATCTTGAAGATGAACAGATTTAAATTGTAAAAAGAATCTGTTAAAGGAATTTGCATAATTTTTCTAGTACTCTTAATAGTGAAGACTTAATAAACATTAAATAGTTTAAATTTCTCGATTGTTATTGAAATGACTGTGAAGAGTACAGCCTAGATCAGAGGTGGGCAAACTACGGCCCGCAGGCCACATCTGGCCCGTGGAACCCTCCTGCCTGGCTCCTGAGCTTCTGGCCCAGGAGGCTCGCCCCCAGCCCCTCCCCTGCTTTTCTCCCTCCCATGCAGCCTCAGTTTGCCCTGCCACTGGCGCAATGCTCTGGGCGATGGGGCTGTGAGCTCCTGGGGCAGCGCAGCTGCAGATCCACGGCCTGACCTGCTGCTCTGTGCTGAATGGTGGTGTGGCTGGCTCCAGCCAGGTGGTATGGCGGCTGCCTGTCCTGCTGCTCTGGGTGACGCAGCTGCAGCACCGCCAGTCACTGGTGCTCCACACAGCGCGGTAAGGGGGCAGGGAGCAGAGGGGGTTGGATAGGGGGCAGGGGAATTCGGGGTGGTGGTCAGGGGGCAGGGGTGTGGATAGGGGGCAGGGTGGTCAGAGGGTGGGTAACGGGGGTTAGATGAGGGCAGGGGTCTCGGAGGGGGGCAGTCAGGAAGGAGAGGGGGTTGGATGGGGGGGGCAGTCGGGCAAGGGTTCCAGGGGCGGTTAGGGGACAGGGAGAAGGAGTGGTTGGCTGGGGCATTGATCCCGGAGGGGCAGTCAGGAAGGAGGGGGGGGGTTGGATGGGGCAGTGGGGGGCCTGGGGGCTGTCAAGGGACAGGGAGCAGGAGGTTGTATGGGGCAGGAGTCCCGGGGGGGGGGGCCGACAGGGAGCGGGGGGGGTGGATGGGGCAGGAGTCTGGGGGTGGGGGTTTTCAGGGGGCGAGAAGCCAGGAGGGAGAGTGAGATGGGAGAGGGGCCAGGCCATGCCTGGCCGTTGGGGGAGGCACAGCCTCCCCTAACCAACCCTCTATACAATTTTGGAAATTGGATGCAGCCCTCAGGCCAAAAAGTTTGCCCGACCCTGGGCTAGCTCTGTCACCAGCGTTCTGCTTTGTGCAGCCTCTAAGCCTGCTGAGGGAAACGTGACTTGGGGGAAATCAGCCAGTTTTTAGTCCCTTCATGCTACTGGAGCAGCCTAGAGAGTTTGCCCATCTATGATTAAATACAATACAAGACAAGTTTTTTAAGATAACTGGATAGATAATTTGATAGAATATTAACTGTTAACTGAGAAGGATTGATTGTTTATGAAGATTTGTAAGTATTCCTTGTCAGAAGCCCAAAAAGGGACCAAATCATTGGATCTGTTTTCTCACTGCCTCTGAAGATTGTGTTTGTGCACCACAAAAGTAATGGCGTACTCTAGATAACTTTCACAAGAACTAAATGCACTTATCCACTAAAAGAACAGTTGAATGGAAAAAATGATGACACATCTGGGGTGTGCTGCTGCAATTCAGTATCAAACAAGATACTTATCTGAACACTAACAATTTTCCTGATTTGTCCACTCTTACCCCATATGCAAAAAAAACCTCTCCCCAAACACTAGACAATTGTTGAATTATTTTGTTTTCAGCTTGAAATACCGAGGGTCAAATAAGAAGATTTAATCCCTCAAAAATGAGTGCATGGACAAAAGAGGATTTTTTTTTTAGATGTCCCTTTCAGTGTGCAGTAAAAACAAAAAGACTTTTTTGATAATGAAAACAAAACACTAATGCAAAACTTGGCAACATAACAGTTCAGTTCTAAGTTCCACTCTTGAGAGATTCCTTGTGGGAAGCTGATGAAACAATAGCACCCACTACATATTTCAAAGAAAATATCACTGATGAATAAATTGACATTTACAAAGGAGCATGCCATCCATTACCAAAATGATGACTAAAGGATTAAAAAATAGCTACGTACTATTTTCTCAAAGAGTAAGTTTTACTCTAATTTTCCAATCACAGTTGTAGTGATTAATTTGATTTTTTTAAGTAGTACAATTTGAAAAGTTAAACTGTGCAATTAAGACATTTTTATATATTGTGACAGGACTTTGGTCATGATCCTGCAAACATATGTGCTTAACGTTAAGTATGTGAACAGTTCCATTGCGTTTACAGGATTTGGGCCCCTAGACTAGAGAATATATGCTACAGGTGTACCAGTGTATTTAATGTATGCTAATTAGATTATCTGAAAATATAAGCAAAGATTAATAGTAACAGAACAAAAAGCAAACACCATTTACTGATAACTATCACTAATTCGCTGATTTCTTATAGGTAGGTTCAGAGGGAAATGAAGATGGTTGGTATGTTGTCATAATAAACAGACCAGTTAAATGCTAATATATATATACTTACGTGAAAATTCTGTATATTGACTATATGACTCCTTCCCACCCTTCAGACATTATCTGTCTTGTTAGGCCTGATCCTGTAACTTCTTGCATATTGGTGAATTGCTGCACTTGTGTGGAGCCTATTCCCTTTAGTACAGTGCTGCTCCCTTTAGTACAGTGCTGCACAAGTGCAGCAATCCACCTCGACTCAAAAAAAAAATTGCAGGATCAAGGCCTTGATTATAAGCTTTTCAAAGAAAGGACTATACAGCACCTAGTACAATGGGGTCCTGCCCTTATGAGGCCATCTAGATAATACAAATATTAAATAGTAAGGCAGCATATGAGATAATGAGATAATATCTAGACATTATTATACATAAAAATCACGGATTTACTGAAATGTGAAATATTTCATTTTATTTGGGCTAAATTCATATTTGCTGAAACTCCATTGACTTCTTGGCATTCCACCTTGAATGATTGGCCTTAGTGTGTTTGAATGTGATCTCGCAAAGCTTTAGTCATGTCAGTGATGCTCCAGAAATCAATGGAACTACTTGGGTATATTGTATATTCTTACACATGCCTTTTATTTGCATACAGAAGACACAATGGTCCAAATCCTCAGCTGGTGTAAATTGTCATATCTCCATTGACTTCAGTGGAGTGATGTCAGTTTACACTAGCTGAGGGTCTGGCCTGAAGTGATAAGTACTTCTCTAACTTGCAAAACTGGTGTTGAGAGTAGGTTCCAGTAATAAATGTGTCATTTTTTGTTTTAAATCTGACAGGTGCTACTGTACCAGCCCACAGAGCAGTCCTAGTGGCTCGCTGTGAAGTAATGGCAGCTATGTTTAATGGAAGTTATATAGAAGCAAATAGTTTTCTGGTTCCAGTTTATGGCGTTTCCAAAGATACTTTCCTCTCCTTTCTAGAGTATCTGTATACTGACTCCTGTTGTCCAGGTAAGCAAATGTAAAAATATCCTTTAACTCCTTGCATACTTCAGGCATATTTTTGCCCCCAGCTTTTGTGGGGATTAGGGGGCTGAAAGGGGGAAGTAAGGGGGAGGAGAAACACCAGTGACTTTTCATTTCCCTGCTTCTGCAACATACTGAATGAAGGATTGAAGTTTTACACTTCTCTGTAAATTAATATTCAGGGGTAATGCCAAAATAAAAAAATTAAGTGAAAAGTTTCTAGTCGTATTCTTAACAGCTTCATCCTTTTGCATGTTATATCAAAATGGCAGTGTTGTAAACAAAGTACATTGGGAAGAGTTTTGCATTACCAGATACTTTAAATTCACTAGTAAAAGTGTTCATATTGGTCGATGTATTTCTGGTTAAAGAATTCTATTGGCTGAAGTTCTTAGAAACTTTTTGTCTAAGGTGTAGTTTTTTGTGGTACAACATGCAAGTGAAATTCTCTCCTTTAAAAAGGAAAACTTTTTTTTTTATTTTTTTGTAAGTTATCAAAATATAATACATTAATGTATCATTACAATGAAATATATTTATAATGGAATCAGGATGAAGTAAAAATAGAATTTACAAATTGTTTTATTCATCTTCTGCTTTAGTAACACATTGAAAATTAAATCTTAAGTCATTTCAAGGCCATTCCGATGCCTTGAGGCCATTTTCTAGATGAAAAAAGAAATACAGTTTAAATACTGTTTAGTCAGAGCTCTGGGTTAGTACGAAGTTGTTTCTCTTTGTCAAGTTTCATTTTTTTTTTTTTTTTTTTGAAGCTTAAATCTCTCCAATCTCGTAATGCAGTTATAACAAAACCGAATGACTACACTGAACTGGAATAAATCCCCAAAACAGATTTTGGTTAAAGTAATCTTGGTTTTATAAGCTATCATAAGGAATATTGAAATTTTACATTGTAGTACTTAAATATTTCAGGTGATTCCCACTAGAGGTCATGAATGAAAATTATTTTTTTAAAATAATGCTCTTTATTTTTTCTTTTTCATCTCTCTATTCAACACTACCTGCTTAAATGTTACTATTGTACGTTACGGTTTGGAAAAAAAAGAGAGACCTTGCAATATTATGTCTAGCTTTTTCATGAAACTTTGCATAATTGTATAAAAACAATTTTTTTTCCACACAGCAAAATGATATAAACAGGAAGGTCAAATCCTAAATTCACTGAAGGCTGCTCACTTCAGCACCAATGTTTGACCCACAGTCTACAACATAGGAAAGTTTAGTAACATATTGCATTAGCTCTTTTTTTTTGGGGGGGGGGGGGGGTGGGAGATAAAATAGTGCTCACTCTCTTTTTGAAATTAAGTACTTTTCTGCTTAAATAGAGTTCACCTGTCAAAATCAGAGAATATCAGGGTTGGAAGGGACCTCAGGAGATCATCTTGTCCAACCCCCTGCTCAAAGCAGGACAAATCCCCAGTTTTGTTGATTTTTAACCGCAGTCCCTTAAATGGCTCTCTCAAGGATTGAACTCACAACTCTGGGTTTAGCAGGCCAGTGCTCAAACCACTGAGCTAACCCTCCCCTTAGCTGTGAAATACAGTACAGAAACATAAGATGATGATCAGAAGCACACTGATTTTGTCTATTCCAAGCAAATTTAAGTGGTTACTTTAAAAATGGTTTTGATCAGCCTGCCAATGAGATTGCAATAACCATAAGTCATGTTTTGTTTTTTTCACCAGCCAGTATTTTGCAAGCCATGTCTCTCTTGATTTGTGCTGAGATGTACCAGGTATCCAGACTCCAGCATATCTGTGAGCTTTATATCATCACACAGCTGCAGAGTATGCCTAGTAGGGAATTAGCATCTACAAGTCTTAGCGTTGTCAGCTTGCTCAGAAAAGCCAAGGTATGTATTGCTCATACGTGAACATGTAATGTATGAGTGATGGAATTTCTTTAAAAAAATTTTTTTTTTGATATTTCACTTCCCAGGGTTGGATATTTACTGGTATATCTGTTCTTTAGGGATTTGTGGTAGCACAAGGATAGCCAGAGTACAGCCTGCCAAGAGCACAGTTTCCCCCACCTTTGTACCATGAGAACTTTCTTACTTGCAGCGTATCTATGCATTTGTGACATGTCCTGCCAGTGAGCCACATAGTAGTAATTCAGCTAAACTGTGCAACTTCTATTGTAGAAGCACTGCAGTGAGTCTAGATGCAGTGGTTCCTTCTTTAGTGCTGGAAGAGCTGTCTCCAACTGTGCACCACGTCTCAAATGCACAGAACGACTGGATAGAACAGAGTGCACATTTGGAAATGATGAATTAACAACCAAGTGGTAAGAGAAAATAGGCGAGCTGAGAAACAGCACAGGAAAGAGGAGAGACAAAAATAAAGACAGATTGGGGGAACAGAAAAGGAGAGTAAAGACAAGACAGATAAAATCATTTTTACTGCTCAGGGATAGAAAGTGCAGCCTTTTAAGGAAAATGTTTCATTTAAAAAAAAAATAGGAGAGGGCAGAATTAGCTTACCCACAGTAAACTCTTGCAAAAAAAAAAAAAATTGTACACAAAAAAGACAAGGGAATAGAGGAGTTAGGAGGTCTTGCTGTGGCATTAAACAGCAATTAGTTATACTTTATTGCATAGCTAAATTTAGTTTAGTGTAGCCACTGTTATATTAACCAAAACATATTTAGAAAAGATAAACATACTCTAAACAACTACTACTTTGAAATTGATTTTTAACTAGCCCATAATTTTCTCAGTCCTAATCTGCTTTGTGAGACTGTCATGGTGGCTTGCAGCTACCTGTTTGCTCCCAGTTTTCTGCTATTTCAAACACATTCTCAGAATTTGTATGTCGTTGCCAGTTTTTTGTGCTATATTTTCCCTCATTTATTTTTGCCATGGATACTGCTTTTCATTTGCTATGGTGTTTGACACTGGAAATCTTAAATTATGACTTTTGCTTTTTTCCTTCTGCTATCTTTTATCTGTTTTAGTCATGAACAGTATTTGTATTCTGTTTCACTTCCCTTTTTTCCTTGCAGTTTCACAACTCTGACTGCCTTTCAACTTGGCTCCTTCATTTTATAGCCACTAACTACCTCATCTTCAGTCAAAAGCCTGAATTTCAAGATCTTTCAGGTAGTTAACCAGTTCCTGTCTTTTAAAAATTAAAAAAAAAAACGCCTTTTCCATTATATTTGGACTGTAGAATAAATGCTAAGTAATGCTGCTTCTGAGCATGTGAGGAGATAAGTACATCTCTGAAGTCTTAAGTCTATTTATTTTATACATTGAATCAAGATTACAAGTTGCTTCCAAGGATGTGCTATTTAAACACCATATAATAAGCATAACTTTTTTTTTTTAAGAAAAAATTTAGGATCTCATAATGCTGTCCAATAGCTGATATAGCATATTATAAAACCAAATGATTAAATGGCACTTAATTCATGTAAGTAAATCCAGGTGACAAAGTAGTCAGTCAAATTGGTTTAGGAAAATAGAAGTGGAAGAGATTTGTTTTGTTTTGTTTTGTTTTTTGTTTGTTTATTTATTTATTTATTTTTAAGCCAAACCTTGTGAGGTGCACCCACCCAGTTTGCTTTAAGAGAAATGTAAAAACCACCTGCCGGATTAATGGGAGTTGTATTAGCTCAGCACATCTCACAATATGGCCCCAGTGTACTTTGCTGACATCTGTATTGTGCCTGTCCCTAGTCCAAGAAGATAGGCTGTGGACATCCTCTGCTGCAATCTGATTCAGGAAATGCTGGGACACTGAGTTAGAAAGAAGGATGTACCTTGCCTAATTATGATGACCTAAAATTGTGTTTCAAAAAAAACTATTTTTTTAGGAAGATCAATAACAAAATAATGTTTGTTTTATTTAAGCTAAACCCACCACAAAAAGGAAATTCAGCATTAGGGCTTATTTTACCCTTTTGTCACTATCAGAAGGCTTTTGGTGGTCTGTGTGAAATTGAGTAGTAGTTTTAAATTCAGTTCTTATTAGAAATATATACACATCCCCCTTTGTTGTCATTCTTAGTATAGGAGTCAGATGTGGAGAATGAACTACTCCTTGTTTGTTGTGGTTGCATAAGAAAGCATCCCACACTGTTGCTACCTATGCTGTATCTCTTTTGTGGATAGAGGATTTGTCTCCAGGACTGTCATTTTGGTATCTTTTCTGAATACTACGTTCATTTAGAATTAACTAACTTATGTCTAGCACAACAATAAGGGTATTCAGGCAGTTGATTTTTACAGTTTATGTGCTGCAAAAAAACGTAGGCACAATGAACAGAGTTTCAGCCTTAACTTTACCACTCCCTTCTATTATGAGTTTGTGTGTCCTTAATGTTGTTTAAACTCATTTTTAGAAGTTTTTCAGTTTGTATGTTTTGTGTGTGTGCACACATGTTTAACATTAATACTATTTATTTACTTTTAGCGGAAGAGCGCAATTTTGTTGAGATGCACAGATGGCCTTCCAGTATGTACTTGAAACAGCTTGCAGATTACAGGAATTACATCAACTCCCAAAAATGCCACTGCATAGTAATGTAACCAGAAGATTGATTATTCATAAACTGGAGAATTACAGGCTGGGAATTACATGGAGGCTATTAAAACTGTAGCAGGGATGAAAATAAACATTTAAGTCCTGCTGTACTCTATAATTCGCTTGCTAATACTCTTTTCATTAATAATGAATTATTGTGATGTTTTAAAGGGATTAAGAAATACACCATAGGACAGCATAAGGAGTTAATCAAGCCTGGTCTACACTACAAAGTTAGGTTGACATAAACCGCACGTGCATGCCTATACCTAAATTTGTCTCTGACTGATGTAAGTGCCCTGTTAACAGCAATGCAGTAACACTACCTCCCTGAGCAGCATTAAGCCATGATTGATGTACTGAGGTCGACGCAATGCAAGTGTAAACACAGCATTACTTATATGAATTCTAACAGTCCTCCAGCAGCTGTTCCACAGTGTCTGACGCTAACCTCTTTGGTCACAATTGTGAATGCCATTGTCCAGAGGTCATGGACTCTAGAAGGCCCTCCCTCTCTTTTTTTTAAAGCCCTGCAAATTTTTGAAATGCCTTTTCCTGATTGTCCAGCTGGAGAGCACACCTAGCAGCTCTCCATTGTGTGCAACTATGCAGCTGACTATGGCAGCTATATGCTCCAGACACACACCATCTTGGAGTAGACAAGAGATATTGGATCCTCTGGGCCTGTGTGTAGAAGAGGCTGTGTAAGCACAGCTATGGACCATCCATAGAAAAATGAACATCTATGAGCAGATTGCACAGGGGATGCTGGAGGAGGAGTATGACAGGGGCCAGCAGCATCGCTTTGTGAAAGCGAAGGAATTGGGTCAGCCATATCAAGAGGCGAACAATCATTCTGGTGCTGACTGGCAGACCTGCCACTTTTACAAAGAGCTGCATGCCATAATTGTCAGAGACCCTTCTGATATCCCGCGCATAATCATGGATACCTTTGAGGATCCCAAGCCACAGGTCCCTGGTATGAACAGCTACGAAGAGGATGGGGGACATGCAACTAGGGAGCCAGGACCTGTTTTGAGATTCCACCGCAGTCCAGTCAGTCCCAGCAGTTGAGTATAGGTGAGTTCAATGCAGGGGAAGGAACTTTGGGTAAGTGTGTAAATGCATTTCCCATTACAATGACCTACTGCTGGTGCCCCCAATTTAACAGGGCACAGTTACTGACTTTTCATTAATTTACTTGTACTAAAAGAGGTAGTAGTGCAACAAAGACAGGTGTTGTTATCTGCTTTTCATTCTCTTGTAGAATTAGGCAAGGGAGGGCGTGTGGAGCAGTTTATGTACACAGGGATTTCCCTTGAATTCTCATGAGAGATATCAGTGAAACTTTCATGGAGGTACTCTGCAGTCCTCTCCTGAAGGTTTCTAGGGATGACAGCCTTATTGCTTCCTTTCTGGTAGGACACTTTTTTTCCCATGCCACTCAGCGATAACTTCAGCAGGCACCCTTGTAGTACACAGGCTAGCAGCAGACAGGCCTGGGTGGCTTCGGGACAGTAAGTAGCAGCTGTGCTCTCTGTGCCTTTGTTCTATCAGGAGTGAGAGAACAACTAAAATCACCAATTCCTGTGGACAGTGGTGCCAGTATTTAGGTTACCATTTGTCATGGTATAATTCCCCACTCTGAACCTTAGCGTCCAAAAGATGGGGTACCAGCATGAATTCCTCTAAGCTCAATTACCAGCTTAGAACCTGTAGCGCTGCCACCAACCAGGAATTCCAGTGCCTGGTACACTCTGGCCCCCCAAAACCTTGCCCGGGGACCCCCAAGACCCAGACCCTCTGGATCTTAACACAAGGAAAGTAAACCCTTTCCCTCACTGTTGCCTCTCCCAGGCTTCCCCTCCCTGGGTTACCCTGGAAGATCACTGTGATTCAAACTCCTTGAATCACAAAACAGAAAGGACAATTCACCTTCCTCCCTCCTTCTCTCTCTCCCTCCCAGATTCTCCCTGAGAGAGAAAGTAATCCTGGCACAGAGAAAAATCAGCCTCTCTCTCCCCCTTCCCTCCTTTCTCCCCACCAATTCCCTGGTGAATCTAGACCCAGTCCCCTGGGGTCTCACCAGAATAAAAAAAAAACAATCAGGTTCTTAAACAAGAAACTTTTAATTAAAAGAGAGAAAAAACAGTAAAAATTATCTTTGTAAATTTAAAATGTAATAGGTACAGGGTCTTTCAGCTATAGACACTGGGAATACTCTCCCAGCCTAAGTATACAAGTACAAATTAAAATCTTTTCAGCAAAATACCAATTTGAACTCCTTTCAGCCAAATGCACATTTGAACTTCTTCCAACCAAATACACATTTGCAAATAAAGAAAACAAACATAAGCCTAACTCGCTTTATCTATCTAGTACTCACTATTCTGAATCTATAAGAGCCTGTATCAGGGAGATTGGAGAGAAACCTGGTGGCACATCTGGTCACTCTGAGCCCCCAGAGTGAACAACAACCAAAACTAACAGCACAGCACAAAAAACTTCCCTCCCTCAAGATTTGAAAGTATCCTGTCCTCTGATTGGTCCTCTGGTCAGGTGATAGCCAGGCTTACTGAACTTGTTAACACTTTACAGACAAAGAGATATAAAGTACTTCTGTGCTATTAACTTTTCTTATCTGTTTATGATACCATTGCTCTATACTCATAGTTTCATTCAACTGAGCAGTTCCCTCATTTCCTTCCCTTAGTGGGCCATACTGACCATGGCTGACGAGTGGCACCATGCACAAGCACTCCAAAGCAAAAGTATCAATAAGCATGTCTTGTTTAAAATGTTAGGGGTGCGAGATAAGGGGGTTCTGAATTTTAACTTTCACTTTGTTGTAACTATATTGACAGTGGTACCTCTGTGTGTTTTATCTGCAGCTGTTGCCATTGTGGCTCTGAGAGGTTCCCCCCTCTGCACCTGACGAAAGCCTGAGCTGGATGAGGAGGAGAAAGAGGAGGACTCGGGATGACATATTCAATGACATCCTGCAAGCCAGTGTTGCATGAGACTGTGAGAAAAGGATCTGGAGGGTGAACATTACAGACAGCCTGGGGAAGGAAAAAGCAGAGAGGAGAGAGGCACCAAGACATAATGGAGCTTCTCCAACAGCAAACTGAGATGCTGCAGACTCTTGTGGACTTACTTTCAACAATCTCAGGTTCTCCTCCCTTTGCAGTCCACGGCAAACTCCATAACAGCACCTCCCTATGCTCTCCCACCCTACATTCCATGTGGTATCAGGGGCTTTATCCCTATCCCTCCCACTCCAGCCCAGCAGACATTAAGGACAACCACAGCCTCACATAAACTGATCTGTGAAATCGATGGTTTCTGAATATGTAGATTAATGGACAAGAATGTTCTTTCTGCTGGTTTTTCTGTTTAATTAATTTATTTTTAATGTATTTGCTTTTAAATTGCACAGATTTTTTCGTTGCACTGGTTTTGCTTCTGAATAACATTTTATTATTTGGAAAATAATCTTTTAGTTCACTGCACATGCTTCAGAGTATCTAGCAATTCTGAAAGCACCTCCTTAATTGTTACTGTACAGTGTGGCACAACTCGTAAGATCAGTGACAAACAGCATAATAATCATAAATGTACAGCAAGCACAACAAAATTTAAGAGGTGCATTGACAGTGCTATATTCATAGATGTACAACACACAATTCCTAACAGGCCCCAAAACAGCAGGGCCGAGTAGAGCAGAGTACATCATGCATTACTGTGGCTCACTGTTAAAGTGCTCTTCAAAGCCTCTCTGAGCTGTATGCTTTGGTGTTGAGCTCTTCTAATAGGCCTTGTGTTTGGCTGTTCTAACTCAGCAGACTGCCAGTCCACTCTGGTGGAAACTTTTCCCCCTTTGCTTCCCTGAGATTATGCAGAACACAGCAGGCAGCTATAACCATTTGGATGTCTTTTTTTTCCACTGAGATCCAGTCTTGAGAGTAAACAACACCAGCATCGCTTCAGTCTTCCAAAAGTGCATTCAACTGTCTTTCTGCACCTGCTAAGCCAATAGCAAAATGTTTCCTTGATGCTATTAGGGTGGCCAATGTACGGCTTCATGAGCCAGGGGAGCCCAGGGGTAGGCTGTCTCCCAGGATTGCTATTAGTATCTCAACATCACCAGTGGTAATCTGCCAGTTGGGAAAGAAAGTCCCTGCTTGTAGCTTTCTGAACAGTCCTGTATTTTTAAAGATGCAAGCATTATGCACATTCCTTGATCAGCCAAAGTTGATGTCAGTGAGGAGACCCTAGTGATCCACCAAAAGCTTGCATAACTATAGAAAAGTAGCCCTTTCTGTTGATGTACTCTGTGGCAAGATGGGCTTGTGCCAAAATAGGATATGTATGCTATCTTTGCTTCACCACAGTTCAGGAATGCCATTATTGAAAATCCAGCATGTCCTGCATGTTCCTGAGTCACAGTACTGCATAGCAAGAGATGTTTAGTGGCCTTGCACTTGCATGACAGTGGCCCCCATAGTGGATTTTCCAACTCCAAAATGATTTTTCACTTACCAGTAGCAATCTGACATTGCGGATTTCCACCGTGCAATCACTACTCTCTTCTCCACCATCAGTGGAGCCCTCATTTTGGTGTCCCTGTACTGGAGGGCTGAGGCACACAGATTCAGGAATGTGGTCTTACGCATCTGAAAGTTCTGCAGCCACTGCTTGTCATCCCATGCCTGCATTATGATGTGATCCCACCAGTCAGTGCTTGTTTCTTGGTTCCAGAAGTGGTGCTCTACCATCTGCAGTTTGAACACCAGCAACAACCTTGTATTTGTTCTTGCTATGTCCCAGAGCAGTCTGTGCTCCAAGATACTGTTGTGTTCCCTGCTTATTTGGTTCATGTTACGGGTCTGCAAACATCGGAAGATCTTGCGTCCTGGCTTGCAACACTTATGACAGTAGTGCAGAGCTATGCAAGGGCCATGCTTCTGTCAGAAATGGACAGTGAGGAGGGCTGCATAGGTTCATGGGAAAAAGGTATGAAAATTATGGGATCTAGATAACCTTATGGCATAGATGGGATAAAAACAATTGCAAACTGGCCCCTTACCACCAGTCACTGCGCTTGACGTGTTTCTGCCCCACCATACATTGCCAAAACATCCCAAAAGACGGTGAACTGGACAGTAGGGGATTGCACTGAGATACCTACCTAAGCACTTGTGAGTATGTGTAATACTTACACAAGGAGCCAAGTATGCATACACATGAATGATGTACTAACGCTCGTGGCTTTATGTTGATGTAACTTGTGTCAACCAAAGTTTGCAGTGTAGACATGGTCTCTGTTGTTTAGCTGCAAGCTGTTTTCCCTAAGGATTCTTTGCTGCAGTAGTGGTGGTTTCAACTTCTAGATGAGATGTTGAAAACATTTTAACTTTTGTAAATCTTTTGTTTAACCTTCTATGTGAGATTTTCAATGAAGTGTAAGGGAGTTCAGTACCCAGCTTTCTTATGCTCTTTTGAATATCTCACCCTACCTGCTTATTTTAGCCTAGGATTATCACACAATCCTTGTAACGTATTTATGGGCTTTCTAGGTAAAGAATATGGTCAAAACATTGGGGTTAAGTGTATAACTAACTATTCCCTGCATAAGTTTCCCATACAATCATATGAACTGGTATTTTCTCTTTAGCTAGGTGCTTATATGGCTCCATCATTGTACTGTCTGAGCACCTCCTGTGTATTTAAAAGTTAGAAATCTAACAATCTTCCTAACCTGTAGGAGAAAAAGCTGGTTTAATTTTTAGGGCATTTTCTGTTGTTTGGTAATGTTATATATGTGTGTGTGAAGAAATTAAGGGGAAGTAAAGGCAAAGAAGAAATTTGTATTCAACTGTGAAAGGTATGAAGTCAACAGTCATCTTTTTCTGTTGCAGGAGAAAATTCCATAGCGCATGAAACTTTTCTGTCTCCCACAGTCAAACTTCCCCCTGTTGGTTGACAGTTAAATCATTTGAGCTGACAAGAGGATCATATTCACAAGACTACCAGAACAAACCTAGAACTCAGCTCTGTTCAATGGGAAGCCTTTGCAGAGTGGCGAATCAGCCTAATGTGTTTATGGTGACCTGTGTTTCTGAGCAGTTGGGATGCTCCATGTTGTATTAATTGGATTGGTTCAGGTTGTGTGGATTCATTTTTTGATATGAGCCAAAATAATTAATCCTGGAGATCTTAAAATAGGATCACCATGGTTTTGTGCAATATTCTGGTGAGGCATAGATGAGTGAGTGGCTTTTTTCAGCTATTGATGTATACACATTCAATAGCATTGAGTTCAAAAGGAGCCCCAGGCTCAGACCATCTTAACAATTGAAGGATAGATGTCTGCAATAGCAGGAATTTTATGCAGGAAGCAAGTTCTTCAAAGTGATTCCCTCTGCCTACTAGCAAAACCACAATCTTATTTAGGTTCAGCTTTAGCCAACTATTCTTGTATTGTAGGGAGTGGCGTGTGTGGTATGTCAGTGGCTGGTCCTAGAGGGACAATGTAAAAAAAGGAAGATTAATGAAAAAGTAACTTAGTCCTGAAAACAAAGCAGGATGAACCATTTTAAAGGCACCTGCAGAAAAAATTGCTGCCAGGCGAAGGTGAGACCCACCATATTAACTAGTACCTATAGTACTTTTCTGTTAAGAGAGAGGAGGAGTTTTTGTATCTCTACACAGTTATTCTTTTGGGAATTACACACTAGAACTTTAGGGGATTTTCTTTTGGTGCAGTTTTAGAGGTCCAAATAATGTTTCCTATTTTGGACAAAAATAATGATACTCTGCTCACTCCAAATATCGAAGGTTAGCTCAGTTAAGAATGTTAATTAAATAGTATTTATATATAGCTTTGTGTCTGAAGATCTAAGAGAGCTTTACAAATGTGAGCAGCATTATTATCTTTGTTTCACAGGTGAGGAAGACTGAAGCAGAGAGGGGTTGAGATTTGTTTAAGATCACATTGCTAGTCAGTGACAACTAGGAATAGCACATTGTCTCCTGCAGGGAATAAAACAAATGAGTCTGCTACCATGGAGTAAAAGAAATGTTAAAGGTGAAATAAAAATGGTCATACATTAAAGTGGAAACAAAATATGCATATAATTTAAAAAAATGTAAAAAAGATTTAACTACCTCCTTATTTCCTAATGTTTATATCTGTTGCAGTAGAAATTAAAAATTCTACATGTAGATCAGCTGGCTGAATGACAAATGTTGAAGTTTTGAAAGCTTAAGGCCATCAGCAAAAATGACTACAGAATTGTAAGTCTAATTTGCATGAACAGTTACTTAACATGCTCTGTCACAGTATCTGCACCTACAAATGGCCAGTTTAATCATTTAACTAGTGTTTGTATGCACAAATACTAAATTCATGTGTGCAGTCATGGTACTTAAACATATACAAATTGTGTGTGTGAATATTTGCCCATATTGCATGTGGCCCTAAGTTTTTAATATTTTGAAAATCTGATTTGCTACACAAGAATTTCTTGCCAATAACTCAATGTAGTGGGATATTTATTTTCATGAAGGAGATTTCATAAATCCTTTTCCCCATTAATAGCTTAAAAAAAGGTAAAATGGAAATATGGACCATTTCTGTGGACCAGATAATATTTTATGGTATTGTATATTTATTTTTAGTCTTTTGTGTTAATCATCCACAAACACTTTATATAGTGAGGCCAAGAAATGTGAGGAGACATTTATCCATAGATTTGTAACTTGCTAATTACTCAAACATAAAATATCTTTCGATTCTTCACAGGTGTCTCTATTATGTTACCTTATCAGGTGGAAACACTAGGTCAAACCCAGAATGATGTGATAATTTGAGAAAATTAGTGATTTCTCCACACAAACAGAACAACAAACGGATGCTTTTCTTTAGAAATGTGCTTTTCAAATTTAAAATCTATGGCTTAAATACAGGTTTTGCTAACAATATCTCGTTACTTAGGTACAATTCAGAAATCCATACATGATATTCAGAAGTTAGTCAAAGCACCACTGAGTTTGATATGTATAATAACAACTTTACATGTATAATATTTTTCCATTGGTTTAAATAAAAAATTAGGAAGTTCCTGAAAATTTGATTCAAACAGTTAAAAGATCTGGAAATATTAAAATAGCATAGGAAAGGAAAACTAGAAAATTAGTTTAGGAAAAAAACTCTTTGGCTTTGTATAGGCAATCAAGTCTATCTTTAAGAGAGCTGTTCTGCTAATAACTTTCACTTTTCTTCTGAAGTAGGATTATCACCTCTTATCAGTTTAATATATGGTATAGGATCTATTCTTTTATAACTGCTTTGAATGCATATTGAGAGACTAGACCTCTACCTTATTAGCGAATCCTGTTAACATTGTTACACACCTTTTTTCCATGTTTTGTTTATGATACATGTACACTTACATTAAGCCAGTATGGAGGCTTATATTGAGGCTAACTTAGGAAGTCTTCTGTCTTAAGAAACATTAATTTCCACAGGACAGAGTGTCTCTGCTGTAGTCTTTAGATCTTGGTGAACAAGGTAAGAAAAAAGTTTAGGAGAAAATAACTACATGTTGTATATAGGAAGACATTTTGTAATAGGATTGGTGTTGAATAGCATTGCGTTCCACATGGTTTGTATATAAATACTGAGGATACATTTTAATGAAGTTTCCCAAATTAAGTCATAAAGATGCAATAGCCTCTTCATAGCCACACTTCCATCTTTATTTTCATCCCTTCTCTAATACTCTCAAAAAAAATTTTGAACTGGCCTGTGAGAGGGAGAAAGTGAGGAAAAAGAATGACACATGAGGTGTTTCTGTTCAGTTTTTTTTCTTAGCGGTGCATCAGAGCGTAGCCAGCTCCATCATAGCACTTCCATCCAACACTTGCTCTTCAGCGCTGATCTCTTAGATGAGCTGAAGCTCAGTAGTAGAAAAGAGAAATAGAACAAAATACTTTGGTATGAAGTTAGGAGAGATTTGAGTCCTGATGCTGCATGTTAAAGATTGACATGGATTTATGCGCTGAGGATTATTCCTTTGAAGTAAATCTGGGCCATGACTTAAATGCCATAAGAGACCATTCTGATCATCTAGATCGCGGGCCCCAGGTTGCCCACCACTGATCTAGATGCTCCAATCACTGTACATGCTGTCACTGTTGTGGGGTAACTGCATCTTTGACCCCTTTGTGGCATCATTGAGAACACCTCCTTTACATGTTGGTTAGAAACCTGAGCCCTAAGTGGGGTGTTGTAAAGGATAGCACGAAGGAGTCAAAGGTGCAGTTACCCCAGATCTGTGGCAGCGTGTACAGCGTTGGAGCATCTAGATCAGGGTAGGGTAGGCCATGAATGCTCACAAAATTGGGGGTGAGGGCTCTGGCTGTGGGTGCAGGCTATGGGGTGGAGCTGCAGATGAGGGGCTTGGGCTGCAGGACTGTGCTCCAAGCTGGGATTGAGGGGTTTGGAGGGTGGGAGGGGATTAGGGCTGGAGCAGAGGAATGGGGCATGGGAGGCGGTCGGGGTGCAGGCTCTGGGCAGCGCTCATCTCAGGCAGCTCCCAGAAGCAGTGGCAGTCCCCCCTTTGGCTCTTACACAGAGGCACGCTGCTGGCTGGGCAGCTTTGCATCCTGTCCTGTCTGCAGGCATCACCCCTGCAGCTCCCTATGGCCGTGGTTTCCAGCCAATGGGAGCTGCAGAGCCAGCACTTGGGGCAGAGGCAGTGTGTGGAACCCCCTGGCTGCCTCTATGCATAGGAGCTGGAGAGGAACATGCCACTGCTTCGGGGAGCCATGGGAGATGTGGAGTGGGGTAAGCCCCCAACACCACTCCCCAGCGGAAGCTCAAGGGCTGGATTGAAAGGTGTGATGGGCCGTAGTTTGCCTGCCCCTGATCTAGATGCTACTGTCTTACAAGTAAGAGTCTCAAACATGCTGATTGATTTCCTTTTTTTTTTTTTTTTTTTTTTAAACCTTGGACAGGATCAACAATGACCAGCCACCTTTTCACAAAGCACAATACATTTACTTTCAGATGAAAACATACCAGCTATTATCTGTCTTTCCCATGGAGACCCTGGTAGGTTTCAAAGTCCTTCAAATTCTTCCAGCAGAGAAACACTCTTGGTTACAGTCTCATGTCAATTCTTGGACTGAAAGAGAATCCCCCCTCCACTACATCAGGCTATCCACTTTATACCATTCTGCATTCTTTTTCTCCTGGGCCTCTTGAAACCATTCAAAACCAGCAGCTACAGTTCCCCTTGCCCCTGTCCCCCAAACGGTAGTACTTCTCTAAAGGTGCAAAGAATCCTGTGGCACCTTATAGACTAACAGACATTTTGGAGCATGAGCTTTCGTGGGTGAATACCCACTTCATCGACATGCATCCGAAGAAGTGGGTATTCACCCATGAAAGCTCATGCTCCAAAACGTCTGTTAGTCTATAAGGTGCTACAGGATTCTTTGCTGCTTTTACAGATCCAGACTAACACGGCTACCCTTCTGATACTTCTCTAAAGTTGTTTATCTGTCCAGGGATTTGCATTAGTCTTGTTTTCTTCCCCTCACTCCCAATTTTAATTCCCCCAGCCAGAACACAATCCCCAGTTCACATGTATACATAAAGCATTTATAGGCATAGTAGTCTGTGAATATCCTGTGTGCCACTATTAACTGGCACATCTCATCACAATAATCTAAAGTTTCCATGCTTCCACAGCCTCACATCTGTCCCATATACATGTAGTAAGATACTCTAAATAAAGACAGAGGGTGGGGAAAAAGGAAATAGTTATTTCCCTATTGTACAAAATGGGGAACGAAAGACCAAATAATTAAATGACTTGTGCAAGGTAAAACAGGAACTCCATGGTGGAACTGGGAACTGAACCCCTGTCTCCTACCCATCCAGTGCTTTAGCCAGACCGTCTTTCTTTTCCAACTGAATCTAACTTTTATATCCTCTAATAACTCTAGTCTAAGACTATGAGTTCCTTGGAAAGCAGGGTTGGCTGTTGTGTGGCCACAGGCACCCTGACAGTGTTCCATAAACCCCCATATACCACTACCTCACTGGTGAAATAGTGATGAAAGTAAGAGGAAATCTTCTGTTTTAACAAAATAGCTGCCTGGATGGTTTATAAGCAACCAGACACAAATTTAAAATAGAAATGACTTATCTGCTCTCTTCTGACAGCACCAGAAATGTTGTTTTCCTTCTTATTGCAATTGGACTTTTTCAAGTAGTATTTCAATGACACATCTCATAAGCAATTTGATTTATTGCTTCCACGTAAGTGACGTTTTTTAGGGGCACAGATATTCCATAAGGGGAGATATTTGTGAAAGACAAAATGTGCTATAATAAAATCCCAGGGGTGAAGGAGAGCAGTCATCTATCATCCTAGGATTGAGGGGGACATGGAAGAGAGGTGAAAGCTGTTGTCAGATGCTACTGGTGTGGTGCTCTGCTCTGTTCAGTGTTGATATCACTTGTCTGTGTGCGTGTGTTCCCTCTGTGTGCTGTCCCAGCTCTTCGAAGATAGCTGAGACAGCAGATCTCGAGAGAACCCCCAATGACCACAGAGTCTAGTAAGGTACGAAGGCAGTTCAGCCAGGTTTATTGTCAAACGAAGCACAATGATAGTTCCCTCTAGATTTTATTCTATAGGACATACTACGAGTATGTGCCCCCTGGCAATGGACTCAGCTCAGTCAGTAGCGAGACTTTCCACTGCCGCCTCGGCTGGACAGACACCGCCCCAGCATTCTTATACACACGTACAAACAGGTTACACATTACTCCTGACGTATTGAGGTGCAACCCTTCTACATAGCAAGGTGCAACCCCTTTACGTAGTAAGGTGCCGCCTCTCACCTTGTACATGTTGGTTTGAACAAAACAACACTATCCATCCTATTACCTTTTTGGCCTTGTCATTGTGATGGGTCAGCCTGTTCCTTGTTATCTGTGGAATGTTCCAGTATGCAAATGTTCTGATATCTAGTGTCCAGTACCTTTTAAGGTATGTATCTTCTTGCAGCATCAGCCCTTTCCTTGCCAGCTTCTGTGAGCAGGGCCTGCCTCTGGCTCACAGCTTAACTTTGCTTTATGTTAGCAAAGTCTTGACCATTACTTTAGTTCAGGCATCATACTGGACCTCTAATACCAAGGTTTATATCTTAGGGCTTCCTCTTACTACAAAAGCTTGTGCCAACATCTTTCTATGTAAAAGGATTTGTTACAGTCCAGGGGGGAAGGCTAACTACAGTTTGTTACTGAAATGGGGCCCGTGGGTGAAGCTTCCCCTTGGGGAGGCTGGCCCCCTGACTCTCCTCTTCCAGCCCAGGCCTGCCCCCGCTTGCTACTCTCAGCTCTCCCCCTCCCGCATGGCCCAAGGGGGGGGCTGAGAGCTCAATAGGGGCTATGGTGTGTGTATGTGGGGAGGAGTGCTGAGAGCTCAGCCCTAGCCAAGGTCAAGCTTTCAGCCTCGTCCAGGACCGCAGCAGAGCTCTCAGCCTTGGAGGGAGCTCCAAGCCTGGAGCCCCTCTCCCATTCTGCTCTGTTGCCCCATTCCCCCCTCACTCTGCCTCTTCCCCCTGAGGCCCTGCCCTGCCCTTGCTCCCTCCTCACTGTGGCCCCAAGATGGGAAAAGCTCTGTACTGCTGCAGCAGGGAGCAAAATCTCCAACCCCAGGGCCACAGTGAGGGCAGATTTTTCCCAGGCCCCCACATAGGGGCATGAGGTTTGGGGAGGGTGAGCCTCCCTTAGGTGCCACCCATGGCTGTGCCCCTCTTTAAAAAATGCATTGAGGGGTTCTGATGGTGCTATGCAAGGAAATGACCATCAATGGCTATTAACCAGGATAGGCAGGGATGCAAAATCCCAAACCATGTTCTGAAGTGTCCCTA
This sequence comes from Gopherus flavomarginatus, assembly GCF_025201925.1. Classification (NCBI taxonomy): domain Eukaryota; kingdom Metazoa; phylum Chordata; order Testudines; family Testudinidae; genus Gopherus; species Gopherus flavomarginatus. The sequence goes on from NC_066619.1 coordinate 62,110,334, forward strand.
GCCTCTATCTGTCACAAGCTGGGAATGGGCGACAGGGGGATGCATCACTTGATGATTACCTGTTCTGTTCATTTCCTCTGGGGCTCCTGGCATTGGCCACTGTCAGAAGACAAGATACTGGGCTACATGGACCTTTGGACTGACCCAGTATGGCCATTCTTGTGCTTTGTTCCAATGATTATGATATACGTAGTGCATAAGATACAAGTTGAAATGTTTTGACTATAATAGTAATAATATAACATGAGTTCAGTCAATAAGGTCAAAACAAGATGCCATTTCAATTTTTCCAAAACAATATTTCACCATTTCAATCTGCAGCGCATTTCAATTTTTCATTCATTCTGGAACAAAAAAAGGGAGGAAATTTCCCATAGAAGGGGAATTTTGGGTTCTGACCAGCTCTAGTTATCTGTCTTACAAATGAGCAATGTGTGGTACAGAGAAGTTAAGTGACTTATCCCAGGTCACACAGGAAGCCTGCAAGAGAGTAAGGAATGCAGCCTAGGCGACTTGACTTTCCAGTTCTGAGCTTTATTAACAAGACCATACTTCCTCCCTAATCGTGTACAAATTAGTTTCCCTCTTATGCCACACACCTCTGCATTTTTTATACTAGGAGAAATTCCTTGCCTATTTTTCTCCAGTGATACACAGTATTTCTGCCCAAGCTCCTGCTTCCTGGGAAACCAACACGAGCACATGGTACATCAGTATTACCCAGCTCAAATCCTTGTGTCTGAGCTAACAGACTACATTTTAACCTTCAGCCCCCACTTTACCCATGTATCACACATGCAAAGGCAAAGCTCTGTCTTTATACTGTTTAAGAACAAATGCAAGGAGATTATGCAAACATGCATTTCCCTGAATTATCAGCTAGTTCTTGTTCAAGGGTAATTTTACATATTCTACACTGAAGCAGCCAGTTTAGATTTAAGAGTGTGCAGCTCATGGTTATCAGTGCATTTCAACCTATTCAGTTTTCACTCATCCCACAACATTCCAATTCCTTAAAGATGATGATAGAACTTCCCCTCTGGCAGCTTGGCCTACACCACCCTGGGATCCAAATTTAGTACTAGCAGCACATATGTGGCTTACCTTTGAGCCCTCATCTTCATGCTCCTTCTTGTATTTAGCAATGAAGGTGGCCTTTTTGACAGTGATCATTTCAGTGTGAAGATAGATACTCTTGTTGCCCTCTGAGCAGACCCACTTTATACCATCTTTCACAAACAAGGTGTCCCTCCAGCTACATGCTAATTTTGCTACTAAGGTCCCAGTGGGACTTTAATGCGAATCAAAAACTAATTTACCAGTATTTTAGCTGAAGCTGCATAACATTGGAGCTCATAGGATATTACGCTCTCTGGTTGAAGGGCTGTGGCTTTCTACTCAGATCAGACAAAGCCATTTCAAAGATCTCCCTCACCCCACCCCCATTCACTTTATTTGCTGAAAGAATGAAGGACAAAGCCAGCTCTTCTCAGAGACTCTCAAGGTGAATCAAAACTCATCCAACTAGGACACAGGCTGCCTTAGTAGTATTACTGCATAGTATCCCCCTTGCTGAAGTCTGCAGGGCAGCTACTTTGAACGTGGTGTATACATTCACCAGGCCATATGCCCTGAGTGATGCCTTGGCAGCTGGTGCATACTTTGGTTCACTACTTCTGAATGTGGTGCTAGGTACCACCTCATATAACCCTCCTCAATGAGCATTGCTTGGGAATCATGCACAGTGACTATCCCTAGGGACCAGCACTCAAAGGATTATTACTTATTTTATAGTAACTGGCCTTCTTAGAGGTGTGTGGCCCCTGAGTATTCACAAGCCGCCCTCTTTTCTCTCTGCTTTGGCTCATCATGTGAACCACAGTAGAGTAGGAACTGAGAGGTGGTCAGACCATATCACCACGTATACCCTCTGTTTGCAGCATGAGGCAGTGTAGCATGCAAGTGCAAACCAAAAACCATTACTATTGAATACCCATGGGGATCACAGATCTGGAAGAACTCTAGGTACTAAAGGTAAATAACCTCCTTTTTGTTGTAACTCATCCCCCAAAGAAAACTATGCTGAGAGAAAAGATTTTAAGAACATAAGTCATTCAGGGTCAGGCCAATGGTCCATCTAGCCCAGTAGCCCCTTTTCTGACAGTGGCCTGTGCCAGGTGCTTCAGAGGGCACAAATAGAACAGGCATCCTCTGTTGTTCACTCCCAACTTTAGGGACACCCAGAGCATGGGATTGCACCCATGACCATCTTGGCTGATAGTCACTGATGGTCCTATCCTCCATGAATTTATCACATTCTTTTTTGAATCCCAGTAGAGTTTTGGCCTTCACAACGTCCCCTGGCAACAAGTACCAGAGTTGAACTTCTGTGCTGTATGACTAGAATATTGCAGATTTTTAGTTGTGAAGTCTAAACTTAACTGTTTTAATTTCTGCTTTGCAGCTCACCTTAGATTAATGTAACTGCATAGGCTCCCCACCTCGCTTGAAGAAGCCTGTAGTGGAAAGTGCTGGAGGCCAACTATTTTACTAGATCAGTGGTCTATTTTCTAATAAATGCTCTTTATATTCTATTGACTAATCACAATAGTGTGGAATGTATGTCTTTCAGTGAAAGAGAAAGCATACTAACTTGCATCATATACATAACATCCTTCCTCCCAAAAAGCCAGCTCTGCCCAGAAAATGATGAGCAAGGTGCCAGCTGCATAACGTAATAAGTCACTACAAATAAAATATTCATGCATGTACGGTAATTGTAATTCTGTATTAAACATTCTCTCATCAGAAGTGACTGTGGCTGCAAATGGTCAGCTAATTTTCTGCAAGAGTAGTCAGATGTTCTGCTTACATTATCACATAAGCAGGTGGAGTTCTAAGAGGGATTGATTTTCCTACAGTTGTGAGTGGAGCAGGGGAAATTGCTGTAGCAGAGCCAAAGCATGATACACTGGCACTTGCTATTCTTCTTTGAGTGATTGCTCATATCCATTCCAGTTAGGTGTGCGCGCCGTGCGTGCACATTCATCAGAAGATTTTTACCCTAGCAACTCCGGTGGGCCGGCAGGTCGCACCCTAGAGTGGCGCCAGCATGGCGCCTGATATATACCCCTGCCAGGCCGCCCGCTCCTCAGTTCCTTCTTACCGCCGTGTCGGTCGTTGGAACTGTGGAGCGCGGCATAGCTGTCCACGTACCTAGCTCTCCATTGACTCGTTGTTCTAATAGTTGTATATAGTTATAGTTGTAGTTAGAGTTTATAATATTAGTTGTTAGTTGTAGTACTTGTTCTATATAGTTAGCGGGCTTGGGCTGTAGCCCTCCCCAGCGCTGGGCTCATGCCCGGTTCGCCAGGGTTTAAACAGTGCTCGGCCTGCAAGAAGCAGATGCCAACGAGCGATCCCCACGACACCTGTTTGAAGTGCCTTGGGGAAATCGCATATCTCTGAAAAGTGACGCATTTGTAAGGCATTTAAGCCAAGAACAAAAAAGAGAGGGATCAGCGCTTAAAGACCCTCTTAATGGAAGCAGTGCTTAACCCTCCAGCCTCGACGCCGAGCGCCAGCACCGCTCCGGCACCAGGAAAACGCCTTGGCACCGGCCCTCCCTGGCACCAGGCCCCGAAGCAAGGCCTTCGACGTCTGCCACTCCAGCCAAGCAGACGCGAACGGAGCGTCCGGCACCATCTACTGCTGCGGCACCGATGCCAGGGATTCTGTCGACTCTGGGCCCAGGAGGTCCGTCGAGTTCGGTCCCTCACAGCTCCCCCATAAGATCTGGGGTCGAGCTAATGGTTCGCTCGACGCCGGAGACATTTGCTTCGGCTCGGGACCTGATTGCATTGACTGAGCCTACGCTTCCTCAACCCCTGGTGCCTCCAGTGCGGGTCCTGCAATCGAAAGGCAAGCCTGCGGCCATGCGAGCTCCATCTCCGGTTTCACCGAGCCGGCACCGTGGACGATCTCGATCAGGATGCTGCTCGCAGTCCCGGCACCGCTCTCCGCGGTGGTACCGGTCGTACTCGCGGCGCTAGTCCTCTTCACGGCGGTCCCAATGCTCCTGGCACTGCTCTGGCTCGAGCCACCGCTACCGGCACCGAGATTCCAGAAGCCGCTCCCATCATCGGCGTTCGACATCTCAGTCGACCTCCCGGCACCGTGCTGGTGGTAGGTCCCGGTCTCGATCCCGGCACCGATATGACTCCCGGTACCGGTCCCCGGCACCTAGGAGGTCTCCGTTGGCTAGACCGAGGGACCCATATCAGTCCCGTTCGGCTCCACCCTGGCCGTCCCGACAGCCGTCTGTCTCCTCTCAAACAGACAGCGTGTACGCTATGGATGCTGACAGGCCTGCCGCTCTCTTCCAGGATCCCCCTCATCAGGAGCATGGACCGCAGTGGTGGGGCTTCTGGATCCCCTGGGCATATCATCAAGCCCAAGGGCCGCAGCAGGTTCCCCCGCGTCCAACAACATCAGAGCACAGGGCTCCGGAGGTCACATTGTCTCATCCTCCCCTGTCCCCTGCAGAGGAGGGATTGTCTCACCAGCGGGATCCTGATCTCCCTCCAGAGCCGGAAACATTGCTCCAGACGGAGCCTCCTCCAGATCCACTCCTGCCGGGTGTCTCCTCCTCATCCTCCCTGGATGAGGCAGTGGCTAGAACAACATCCACCAGCCCTCCTCCGCTCGACCTCAGGGCGCATCAGGACCTCCTCCGGCGCGTGGCGCAAAACATGAATTTACAGACCGAGGAGGTCTCAGAAATTGAGGATCCGGTGGTGAGCATATTATCTACAGATGCTCCCACTCAGGTCGCCCTTCCCTTTATCCGGACCATTCAGGCCAATGCCACTACCATCTGGCAGTCGCCGGCATCAGTTCCCCCCGCAGCACGCGGCGTGGAACGCAAATACATGGTGCCCTCGAAAGGGTACGAGTATCTCTATGTTCTCCCGCCCCTGTGCTCCCTCGTCGTACAATCTGTGAACGAGAGGGAGCGTCACGGCCAACAGGCCCCGGCACCGAAGTCTAAGGAAGCGAGGTGCATGGACCTGCTTGGCCGAAAGGTCTATTCTGCGGGCGCTCTCCAACTTCGGGTGTCCAATCAACAAGCTCTCCTTAGCCGCTACACTTACAACACCTGGCAGCAGCGGACAAATTTAAGGAGTTGCTTCCACAAGATGCACGTCAGGAATTCGTGGCGATCCTTGACGAGGGCAAGAAAGTAGCACGAACTTCCCTGCAAGCATCTTTCAACGCCGCAGATTCGGCTGCCAGGACTCTGGCTTCTGGCGTTACCATGCGCCGAATTTCCTGGCTACAGGCCTCTGGCCTTCCTCCGGTACTCCAGTACACAACAGGGTCTCCCGTTTGAAGGCCAGGGCCTGTTTTTGGACAAGACTGACCCCAGGCTGCAAAGCCTTAAAGACAATAGGGTCATTATGCGCTCCTTAGGGATGCATACGCCAGTCACCCAGCGCAGACCCTTCCGGCCTCCACAGCAACGCTGGCCCTACCCTCAACCCCGCCAGAGGCAGGACTTCGCCAGACGTTGAAGTAGGAACAGCCGGCGTAGACAATCGGGCAACCAAGGGGGGCAAAACCAGAGCTCCTCCAAGGCTACCTCTGGCCCAAAGCCTTCATTTTGAAGGTGCGCCCGAGGGCGCTGCACCAGTTTCCCTCCCGGATCCGTCCCCTCCCTTCTCCAACCGTCTTTAGTTTTTCCTCCCGCGTGGTCCCGACTGACATCAGACCGTTGGGTCTTACGCACATTACAAGCTGGATACCATCTGCAGTTTGTTTCGCACCCTCCCTTCCGCCCCCCTCCTTCGTCCCTCTTTAGGGACCCCTCTGACGAGCAACTCCTCCTTCAGGAGATGCAGACGCTCCTCGACAAAGGAGCAGTAGAGGAGGTTCCAGAAGCCGAGCGGGGCTAGGGGTTTTATTCCTGTTACTTTCTGATCCCCAAAGCCAAGGGAGGCCTCAGGCCTATCCTCGACCTGCGCGAACTCAACAGATACGTCGTGAAGTTGAAGTTCCGTATGGTATCCTTGGAGACCATTATCCCATCCTTGGATCCTGGAGACTGGTACGTCACCCTCGACATGCAAGACGCAACTTTCATATAGCCATCTTCCCGCCGCACAGACGGTTCCTTCGGTTCATGATCAACCGCTGCCACTATCAATTCGCGGTCCTCCCGTTCGGCCTCTCCACAGCCCCGAGAGTGTTCACCAAATGTATGGCTGTAGTCGTCGCCTACCTCCGTTGCAGCCGCGTGCATGTATTTCCATACCTCGACGACTGGCTGATTCGGGGGCCATCAGAGGCACAAGTCCTCAGCCATGTCCGCATGGTCAGCAGTCTCTTCGAGAACTTAGGTCTCATCCTCAGTATAGAAAAGTCAACGCTAATCTCCACTCAGAGGATAGAGTTTATCAGAGCCCTTGTGGACTCTACTCTGGCCAGAGCCGTTCTTCCCCTATCAAGGTGCCAGACCTTGACGGCCATTATACGACGACTGCAGACAGCACCTTTGACCTCTATATGCACATGCCTAACTCTATTGGGCCACATGGCGGCTTGCACGTTTGTCACGCGGTATGCGCGGCTTCGCATGAGGCCCCTCCAGTCCTGGCTTATCAGTCAGTACCGTCCGGCCCGGCACCTTCTGGACGCGGTTGTTACCGTTCCCCAGGACATATTAGGTTCCCTGAGGTGGTGGCTGGACCAGTCCATGGTGTGTGCAGGGCTACCGTTCCATCTGCCCCAGCCTTCGGTGTCCCTGACAACAGATGCCTCAGATCTAGGTTGGGGGGCCCATCTCGGAACCCTACGGACACAAGGTCGGTGGTCACCTCACGAACTAGCCCTCCACATCAATGTACGGGAACTGAGGGCAGTCCGCCTTGCTTGCCAAACATTCCATCATCAACTTCAAGGTCGCTGTGTCTCGGTATTCACCGACAACACAACGACCATGTATTATATCAACAAGCAGGGTGGCACGAGGTCTTCTGCCCTGTGTCGGGAGACCGTGAGGTTCTGGGACTTCTGCATAGCCCACTCTATTCACCTTATTGCATCCTTTCTTCCCGGGGTTCGGAACACGCTGGTGGATCATCTGAGCAGATCCTTCCTTTCACACGAGTGGTCCCTTCGCCTGGACGTTGCCCTTTCGCTCTTCCAGAGGTGGGGATGTCCCCGGGTGGACCTCTTCGCGTCCTGAGGGAACAGGAAATGCCAGAGGTTCTGCTCCTTTCAAGGCCGGGAACCCGGTTCGGTAGCAGATGCCTTCCTTATCCCCTGGACAACGCATCTGTTCTACGCATTCCCTCTGTTCCCGCTCGTCCACAAGGTCCTTCTGAAGGTGCGTAGGGACAGGGCCCGCTTGATCATGATAGCTCCAGCGTGGCCCAGGCAACATTGGTACTCCATGTTGCTGGACCTGTCTCTAGCCGACCCTGTCCCCCTGCCCCTTCACCTGGACCTGATCACCCAGGACCACGGCAGGCTACGTCACCCAGACCTGCAATCACTGCACCTCACGGCGTGGCTCCTGAGTGGCTGACCCGATCCGAACTCCGTTGCTCTTCCCCAGTGCGGCAGGTGCTCCTGGGCAGCAGGAAGCTTTCCACTAGAGCGACTTATTCAGCAAAATGGAAGCGCTTCACCTGCTGGTGTGCGGAACGCAGTTTCCTTCCCACTCAGGTCTCCATTGCCATTATCTTAGACTACATCTGGTCCCTTAAGGAGCAGGGCCTGGCGATATCATCTCTTCGGGTTCACCTGGCGGCAATCTCCACCTTTCACCCAGGGGAGGATGGCCGCTCGGTGTTCTCTCACCCTATGGTGATGAGATTCCTTAAAGGCTTGGAGCGTCTCTACCCCCAGGTTCGCCGCCCTACCCCTACCTGGGACCTGGTGTCCCCTCCGTTTGAGCCATTAGCGACTTGCTCCCTGCTCTCTCTCTCCTGGAAGACTGCCTTCCTGGTGGCCATCACCTCAGCCACACGGGTGTCGGAGCTCCGGGCTCTCACCGTAGATCTCCCCTATACGGTGTTCCACAGGGACAAGGTCCAGCTGAGACCGCACCCAGCCTTTCTCCCCAAGGTGGTCTCAGCCTTTCATGTCAACCAGGACATCTTTCTCCCTGTTTTTTTCCCAAAACCCCACTCGTCCCGCGGGGAGCAGCAGCTTCACTCACTGGACGTCCGTCGAGCGCTTGCCTTTTATATAGAGAGAACCAAGCCGTTCTGCAAATCCCCCCAACTCTTTGTGGCGGTAGCGGAACATGTCAAAGGGTTACCTGTTTCCTCTCAAAAAATCTCCTTGTGGGTAACATCCTGTATCCGAGCCTGTTATGACTTGGCTCGTACTCCTCCGGGTCACGTTACTGCGCACTCTACCAGGGCTCAAGTGTCATCGACAGCTTTCCTCGCCCACATGCCCATCCAGGAGATCTGTAGGGCAGCGACCTGGTCCTCCGTTCATACCTTCGCTTCCCATTATGCCCTGGTCCAGCAGTCCAGAGAGGACGCGGCCTTCGGCTCTGCAGTGCTACACGCCGCGACTTCTCACTCCGACCCCACCGCCTAGGTAAGGCGTGGGATTCACCTAACTGGAATGGATATGAGCAATCACTCGAAGAAGAAAAGATGGTTACTCACCTTTGTAACTGTTGTTCTTCAAGATATGTTGCTCATATCCATTCCACACCCACCCTCCTTCCCCCGTCGGAGTAACTGGCAAGAAGGAACTGAGGAGCGGGTGGGCCAGCAAGGGTATATATCAGGCGCCATGCTGGCGCCACTCTAGGGGGCGACCTGCCGGCCCTGGAGTTGCTAGGGTAAAAATCTTCCGATGAACGTGCATGCGCGGCTTGCACACCTAACTGGAAGGGATATGAGCAACACATCTCGAAGAACAACAGTTACAAAAGTGAGTAACCATCTTTTATTAGACTTATCCAGTCACTAGCAACTCTAGCTGCTACAATAGATAGTTGGAAGGACTGTATGTAATGCTAGGCATACAGTACTGCATGTAACTTAAATGCTTTTTTTTAAAACTGTGTTTGTGACTCAAGAAATCTCTACATGATAAATGTTACATTTAAAGAACAGAACCTTTTATTTGCGTATAAGAGTCTGCTAAATTCCACCAAGAGGAAACAGAGAGTGATAGAAAAGGTTTTATGGAACAATCTGAGCAGTACCCTACTGTCTAAAGCCAGCTAACTTATAGGTATGTGACCTTTATTCCTCCAACAGAAAGAGGGTATTAAGCTGGCCAAGAACCACTTTGCTTCCCCCCTCCCCAGTGGGTTTTCCAAAATGGAAGAAAGCACATGGCATGTTTGAAGTGTTTTCATTCGATCTCTTTTCATTTCTCCAGTGTTTAACTAAAAGCAGAGCAGAAATAGAGCTGAACTCGCTGGAGGATTCCTACAATATGAGAGTGCTGCATGACCGTAAGCTTGGGCCTAGCCTGAAGTTTAGACAACAGACTCACGCAGTCACACTGGGCTGGCCTGCTGGAGACAAATTGTGCTGTATAGCATGCTCTGCTGAGGGTGATCCCCAACATTGCCAAGTCCCTGCCACATTACTGCCCCACCCCCAACCCAAATCAACCAGCCTGGGTTCTTATTCCCTTACTAGTACAGCTGATCCAAAAATGGTAAATAGTTCTCACAAAAAAATGTGAAGTAACATTCAAATGGCAGCTTTTGAAGAGGAATCCATTTTATTCAGAATTTCCTCAAGACTGAAAGTTTTCAATTTGCCCTCCCCCAGTCCCACACACTTTTTTTTTTTGGTGGGTGGGGGGCTTTTTACCAGGGAAAGGAAGGAAGCACAGCTGTGGAAACAAATGAGCAATGTCCAATGTTCTGTTTTCTGCCATCAAAGAGAGGGGAAATAATAAAAACCATTGATTTTTTTTTTAAAGAAAGAAGCCACTTCTGATGCAGAAAGTTTTTGAACCAAGAGTTTAGACCAGTTCTACTCATTAACAGCCAACACACTAACCCACCCCCACTCTGCTGTCCCACACAACCCTGTCCTCCTGGAGTCCTGAAATTGGCCAGTACATCAGAATAGTCATTTGCAAGTTTATTTCCATTTAAAGATCCAACACATTTTGATTTTACAGAAAGGCTGCACCTCTGCAGAAAAAACAAACACACACCACTTTCCCATGTAGTGGTCCTTTCCTATGCAGCTGCACCTATTCTGAACTACCTGAGCTGCAACCACCTGCCTGTAGCTGTATGTTGTAATAAGGGAAGCACAGCAGAGAATATTGTTTTCTCAATCTTTGTTAAGAGAGGTGTCGGGTTAGGAGAGGGTCACATGCTTGTCAGATGGCTGGGTCAGTATGCACTGACTCCAGTGGCTACCTTCAAACAGGGTTCCAGGACCCCATTTGTCCCTAAGCATCAATATCCTACACTTCCCTCTATATGGCTTCAACTTAATACATTGTCATAAAGTGAAAAACAGCTAAAGTTTTCTACACTACTAAGGAAGAGGTGAGTTGCTGGATAACTATCCTGAAGGGTGGGGAAGAGGCAGAGAGAGAGAAATGCACAGAACAGAGAGACAGCGTGAGTGTAAGGGTTGAGCAGTACAAAGAAAGTTTGTACTGTCAATGAATAAACACACCTTATTAGTGCAAACAGTTTATTCCTTTAGGCAAAGCCCAATCATTTTCTGGGTTTGCTCCCAGGGCTATAGAAAGGATGAAGAGATATAACATATTGCACCACTATTAACACCACCAAAAGAACAGATGCCCAATATCCACTTCTCTGTAGATTTAGAAGGAAATCAGATGGCAACAGGAAAGTCACTGCTAAGGCTCCAGTGGCAGGGTGATGCAGTCACAAAATTCCAGTCATTTTTGGCCTGAAATTAGAAATGATACAAGTAGAGATTACAGGTTCTTTTTGGAAGAGGCAAGTTTACCAAAAGAATACATGCCTAGAAGAGCTCTTAGAATTGATTTAAGAAGTCTAGTTACATTAGTGACGTAAGTACTGCATGATACTCCAAGGAAGTGTAGCCGTCTTGACTGACAGATCTACTGCTCAAATCATTAAGGAAAAAAAAACACAAAAAAACAACTAGTAGGGATTTTTCAGAATGAAGAGATCAGGCAGATGGAGGATATGATTGGCTCATGTCATAGTCCAAAGTGTAGCTTGTTGAGAATTTTAATGAACAGCTTGTCAGAAAAGGTCAATTTGTTGAAGCCAAAACTTTTCATGGAAATGTATCCGTTTTGACAAGACTTGCCTCAGGTCCAGGATGAAATTTCTGGTCAAAAGAAAAAAGACCAGAATAACCAATAGTCCAATTTTTAGGGAGCTTACGTGGAAAGTGGGAGAACCAGATTCAAGTCCTGTCTAATTCAGAACAGGGACTTGAATTTGGTTCTCGCATATCCCTGGGCTATTGGCTATTCTGAAGATGGTCTCTCTCCACCTCTCCTCTTCCTCCCCTTTTTTGTTGGGCGGGGGGAGAGATAAAAGCAAGTGTCAAAACCATAACATTTTTCATTAAATGGAAAACTTGTTTTCTGGACAGCCCTAGTTCAGAGCAAGATAATTGCTTTCATATCAGAGGGTAGAGTGTGCTGTAATGTGGCAAAGAACATATGAAATTTCAAGAAAGCAAGACAACTAGCTGACCACATACTGGTTAGTTTCACTTATGGAAAGTGCATATTTAGCAGATGGTTATTTAGAGGAGCTGCATCCAAGTTACCAATATTTGGGCAGTAAGCAGGGTATTGCATGAACATTAAGTTAACAATAAAAGTAACAAGTATTATTACTGTTTATCTGCTGGCCGAGATGCCATCCACTGAGCTCCATGAAGCACCAAAGACAAAGGAAGACTGAGTTCAATGAGTAGTTTAGTTAGGAAAAGAGAAACAGATCCAAGTTTAAATATCTGTATTACTCATATTTGTGTAGCAGCACACCCAATGACTCAAGTCACACATCAGTGCACTATGCCAGTGCTAGTGATGCCAGAACAGTACTGGGATTTCAGTTCTAATAAGGTGGATTCCCAGTGCTCTGTCCCACCCTTCTTAAAAAAAGGGGTAGATAATACACAGCTCATGCTCATGCTCATGCTCACGCTCACACCCTCCAAGCAACAGTCATTGTTGCCTTGTTGTGCTGCACAAGCTAACATAGTGCTTTGTCCAGTCTGCAACCCTTGTTCTCTTTGGGAGGGTTTTGTGTTTCAGCAGCACAAGATCTGGTGCTGTGTAAATCTAGGTATAGGAAGTTCTACACTAGGATGGCTACCTCACATTTTCTTAGGTGTGATATTATGCTGCATTTCTATGAAACCCCCATCAATGCATTACCCATCTTTATCTTCCTACCCTTCAGTCAAGTGTGGCAAGTTAGGAAAGACCACTTAATACTCCCCCCCGCACCCCGAAGGATTAGATTAAAATGAAGATTAATCCCTGCCCATACACGTTAGACAATACCACTTTAAAAAGTAATTTTACACCTGTAATACCATCAGGTAACAAATATGGTAAATTAATAGATTGTGGGAACTTGCAATAGATCTCCTAGAGCCCACATGAGGATACCATGGCCCCATCTTCTCCATGGTTGTCAGTCAGGCTATATCTCTTCCTACTCCAAAAGGAGCTTCTGCCCTGTGATGTAAAGAGTCTATTAGCTGCATTAGTTTTCAGCAGCCTATATCCCACACAGACCAGCTAGGAAAGGGTAAAACGGTCAAACACTAGGGCAAATGTAACATTCTCTCCTGTAGGGTAATCAATTGGTAGCCAAGCTGTTGCAAGTAGAAAGAAACCATGAGTGGACCTGGGAATCAAATGCTGGTCAACTGTATCACAGCACTCAGCATTATGATATGAGTCAGTCATAAGCATTAAAACAAAACCCCAAATATCACAAGAGTGCTTCTGTTTTCAACCTAAGAAACACAAAGCTCCACCTTTCTGCAGGAATGAGTTTTCTTGAAATATATTTGGATATGGGCAAAAGTGGTGACATCATCTGAAACAAGAGCTACTAATAATGTAGCCTTTTATGGTTTTGTATTCTCTTTAGCCCTGCAAGCAGAGCTGGCTTTGTATTATCCTCCACAAACCTTTCACAAAACCACCACCAGGACATTTGCTTGTGTGTTGCAGAGTGAAACTAACAGTGCCCTGATTTTGTTTCCTTGGAAAGGTGCAGTAAGCACAATACCAGTTACACTTGAATCAGAAGTAGCATTGATTTCATTGATCTACCTGATGACGTTCACATTTCCTCTCTGATACAGGAACTGGTTCTTCTTCGAGTGATTGCTCACATCCATTCCAGTTAGGTGTGCGCGCTGCGCGTGCACGTTCGTCGGAAACTTTTTTACCCTAGCAACTCCGGTGGGCCGGCAGGTCGCCCCCTGGAGTGGCGCCGCCATGGCGCCCAATATATATCCCTGCCGGCCCGCCCGCTCCTCAGTTCCTTCTTACCGCCGTGTCGGTCGTTGGAACTGTGGAGCGCGGCATAGCTGTCCTCCACGTCCCTAGCTCTCCTTGTTATCTCTCGATTATCTCTCGTACTGTTATAGTTGTTAGTTAGATTGTTAAGTGTAGATAGTAGTAATTAAGTTAAATAGGTTGTAAATAGTTGTTCGCCGGGGGCTTAGCCCTTCCCGGCACCGGGCTCATGCCTGGTTCGCCGGGCTTCAAGCAGTGTGCGGCCTGCAAGAAGCCTATGCCCACCAGCGACCCCCACGACGCGTGCCTGAAGTGCCTGGGGGAATCGCACAGATCGGACAAGTGCCGCATCTGCAAGGCTTTTAAGCCAAGAACAAAGAAGGAGAGGGATCAAAGACTCCGAACTCTCCTTATGGAGGCGGCACTTGACCCGGCGGCTTCGCAGGCCGTGATCTCGGCGCCGGCACCGGATCGCACCAGCACCGAAAAGACTCCCCGGCACCGACCTTCTCCGGCACCGGGGACAGAACCGAGGCCGTCGAAGTCTGCTACACCGGCCAGGCAGACCCGACTGGAGCGCCCAGCCTCAACATCGGCCGCGGCGCCGCCGGCACCGTCGACTCCGGGCCCGGCGGGTCCGTCGAGTCCGCTGCCGCCAAGCTCCCCCATGAGATCTGGGGTTGAGATATTGGTCCCATCCACGCCGGAGACCTTCGCCTCGGCTCGGGACCTCATAGCCCTGACTGAGCCCACTCAGCCGCCACCCCCGGTACCTCCGGTGCAGGTCGCGTCCAGAGGCAAGCCCATGATGTCGGCACCGTCTCGGGACTCACGCTCGCGATCGAGGTCCCGACGCCACGGTCGCTCGAGATCCCGCCGCCGCTCGCAGTCCCGGCACCGCTCCCCTCGACGGTACCGGTCGCACTCGCGGCGCCGGTCGGCCTCAAGACGGTCGCGGTCGGACTCCAGCCGCCGATACTGGCACCGCGACTCCAGGAGCCAGTCCCGACGTTACTCGCCGCACCGGTCGACCTCCCGGCACCGAGCTGGTGGCAGGTCCCGGTCCCGGTCGACCTCCCGGCACCGAGCTGGTGGCAGGTCCCGGTCCCGATCCCGGCACCGAAGCGGCGGCCGGTACCGGTCTAGATCCCGGCACCGAGACAGAACCCGGTCCCGGTCCCGATCCCGGCACCGTTTTGACTCCCGGCACCGGTCCCCGGCACCGAGACATTCGTCCATGCCGACCCGCGCAGACCCTTACCAACCAGGGTCAGCCCCGCCGTGGCCTTCTAGACAGCCGTCGGTCTCCTCCCAAACGGACAGCGGGTATGCACTGGGCACCGACCGGCAGGCGGCGCTATTCAGCGATCCGCCACAACACGACCAAGGCCCGCAGCAATGGGGGTTCTGGACACCCTGGGCATACCATCAAGCCCAGGGGCCCCAACAGCTCCCTGCTAGGCCTGCGACGGTGGAGCACAGGGCGCCGGAAGCCTCATTGTCTCGCCCCCCTCCCTCCCCGGATGGGGAGGAAGGGTCCAAGCAGCAAGACTCCGCTCTGGCTCCTGAGGCAGAGGCGAGGGCCGAGGGAGACCCTCCATTAGACACTCTCTTGCCGGGGGTCTCCTCATCCTCCTCCCCTGATGAAGCGGTGGCTGGTACCTCCTCCAACAGCCCCCCCCCCGCTGGATCTCAGGGCGCACCAAGACCTCCTCAGACGAGTAGCTCAGAATCTGAGTCTGCAAGCCGAGGAGGTCTCGGAAATAGAGGATCCGATCGTCACCATCCTCTCAGCGGATGCTCCCACCAGGGTCGCCCTGCCCTTTATAAGAACCATCCAGGCCAACGCCAATACCATCTGGCAGTCTCCGGCCTCCATCCCCCCTACTGCGAGGGGCTGTAATAACCTTAGTCCCAGATTTGGACCTTAGCGTCCAAAATATGGGGGTTAGCATGAAAACCTCCAAGCCTAGTTACCAGCTTGGACCTGGTACCTGCTGCCACCACCCAAAAAATTAGAGTGTTTTGGGGCACTCTGGTCCCCCTGAAAAACCTTCCCTGGGGACCCCAAGACCCAAATCCCTTGAGTCTCACAACAAAGGGAAATAATCCTTTTTCCCTTTCCCCCCTCCAGGTGCTCCTGGAGAGATACACAGACACAAGCTCTGTGAATCCAAACAGAGTGAATCTCCCTCTCTGTTCCCAATCCTGGAAACAAAAAGTACTTTCCTCTTCACCCAGAGGGAATGCAAAATCAGGCTAGCCACTTCAACACACACAGATCTCCCCTGATTTCTTCCTCCCACCAATTCCCTGGTGAGTACAGACTCAATTTCCCTGCAGTAAAGAAAAACTCCAACAGGTCTTAAAAGAAAGCTTTATATAAAAAGAAAGAAAAATAAGTACAAATAGTCTCTCTGTATTAAGATGACACAATACAGGGCAATTTCTTAAAAGAATATTGAATAAACAGCCTTATTCAAAAAGAATACAAATCAAAGCACTCCAGCACTTATATTCATGCAAATACCAAAGAAAAGAAAACCATAGAACTTACTATCTGATCTCTTTGTCCTTACACTTAGAAACAGAAGACTAGAAAGTAGAGCTACTTCTCCAAAGCTCAGAGAAGGCAGGCAGCCAGAAAACAAAGACCTTAGACACTCAAATCCCTCCACCCAAAGTTGAAAAAATCCGGTTTCCTGATTGGTCCTCTGGTCAGGTGCTTCAGGTGAAAGAGACATTAACCCTTAGCTATCTGTTTATGACACGCCCCCCAAATTGCAGACAGTGGGGAAGCTCACTGGCGGCGATTTCCTTCTAGAACTTGAAAATAAACAGATTAATACAACACATACACCTTTACATATACTCCTAAGTATATAACTAACAGACTTCTACATTTTAAGAACACTTTTTAACTACTGAATTCTGGGAAACTCTCACGGGAGAGTGCATCAGCTACTTTGTTAGAAGCTCCTGTGATGTGTTGAATTTCAAAATCAAAATCTTGGAGAGCTAAACTCCAACGAAGAAGTTTCTTGTTGTTCCCCTTGGCAGTATGAAGCCACTTTAGTGCAGCATGGTCAGTTTGTAGTTGGAACCGCCGTCCCCAAACATATGGGCGTAGCTTTTCCAGGGCGTACACAATGGCATAGCATTCCTTTTCACTGACTGACCAGTGACTTTCCCTCTCAGACAGTTTCTTGCTGAGAAACACGACAGGATGGAAGTTGTGATCTGTTGCTTCCTGCATGAGCACTGCTCCTATACCACGCTCAGATGCATCTGTGGTTACTAGGAATGGCTTGTCAAAATCCGGGGCCCTGAGCACAGGGTCAGACATGAGCGTTGCCTTAAGTTGGGTAAAGGCCTTTTGACACTCATCAGTCCACTTAACTGCATTTGGCTGGGTCTTTTTGGTCAGGTCGGTCAGTGGGGCAGCGATTTGGCTGTAGTGGGGTACAAATCGCCTGTAGTATCCGGCCAAGCCTAAGAAGGATTGGACCTGCTTCTTTGACTTTGGGACAGGCCACTTTTGGATAGCATCCACCTTGGCCTGTAGGGGGTTTATGGTTCCTCGACCCACCTGGTGCCCCAGGTAAGTCACTCTGTTTTGGCCCATTTGACACTTTTTGGCCTTAACAGTTAGTCCGGCCTGCCTGATGCGCTCAAAGACCTTTTCCAGGTGTAGTAGGTGTTCGGGCCAGGAGTCTGAAAAAATGGCCACATCATCGAGGTAGGCAACTGCAAATTCTCCCAGTCCAGCTAGTAGACCATCTACCAGCCTCTGGAAGGTGGCGGGTGCATTTCGAAGGCCGAAAGGAAGGACATTGAATTCATACACCCCCGCATGGGTGACGAATGCTGACCTCTCCTTGGCAGGTTCATCTAGCGGTACTTGCCAGTACCCCTTGGTTAAGTCTATTGTAGAGATGAACTGGGCACGTCCCAACTTTTCCAATAGCTCATCGGTACGTGGCATTGGATAGTTGTCCGGACGAGTTACAGCATTTAGCTTACGGTAGTCCACGCAAAAGCGTATTTCCCCATCTGGTTTGGGTACCAGAACCACTGGAGATGCCCATGCACTGGTAGATGAGCGGATTATACCCATCTGTAGCATGTTTTGGATCTCCCGTTCTATAGCAGCTTGGGCATGAGGAGACACTCGGTAGGGTGGGGTTCTGATTGGGTGAGCATTACCTGTATCAATGGAGTGGTATGCCCGTTCAGTCCGTCCTGGGGTGGCTGAGAACAATGGGGCGAAGCTAGTGCACAGCTCCTTAATTTGTTGCCGCTGCAGACGTTCCAGGGTGGTTGAGAGGTTCACCTCTTCCACGCCACCGTCTTTTTTCCCGTCGTAGTAGACACCGTCAGGCCACTCAGCATCCTCTCCCTGGACTGTAAACTGACAAACCTGTAAGTCTCTGGAATAGAAAGGCTTGAGAGAATTAACATGGTACACTTTAGGCTTTAGTGAGGAATTGGGAAATGCTATGAGGTAGTTTACAGCTCCCAGGCGCTCTTGGACCGTGAATGGCCCTTCCCATGATGCTTCCATCTTATGGGCCTGTTGCGCCTTCAAGACCATAACCTGGTCTCCTACCTTGAAGGAACGTTCTCTGGCATGTCTGTCATACCAGGCCTTTTGCTCTTCTTGAGCATTCTTTAGGTTCTCTCTAGCAAGGGCTAAAGAGTGTCGGAGGGTGCTTTGTAGGTTGCTTACAAAGTCCAGAATGTTAGTTCCTGGAGAAGGCGTAAACCCCTCCCATTGCTGCTTTACCAACTGTAATGGCCCCTTAACCTCGTGACCATACACAAGTTCAAATGGTGAAAACCCTAAACTGGGATGTGGTACAGCCCTGTAGGCAAACAGCAACTGCTGCAACACTAGGTCCCAATTATTGGAGAATTCGTTGATGAATTTTCGTATCATGGCCCCCAAAGTTCCATTGAACCTTTCAACCAGGCCATTGGTTTGATGGTGGTACGGGGTGGCAACCAAGTGATTCACCCCATGAGTTTCCCACAGTTTTTCCATGGTCCCTGCCAGGAAATTAGACCCTGAATCTGTAAGGATGTCGGAGGGCCAACCTACCCTGGCAAAGATGTCTGTTAGGGCCAGGCACACAGTGTTAGCCCTGGTGTTGCCTAGAGCGACTGCTTCTGGCCATCGGGTAGCAAAGTCCACTAAAGTCAGTACGTACTGCTTTCCTCTGGGCGTCTTTTTTGGGAAAGGGCCCAGAATATCCACAGCTACTCGCTGAAATGGGACCTCAATTATGGGGAGTGGCTGGAGAGGGGCCTTGACCTGGTCTTGAGGCTTTCCCACTCTTTGGCATACCTCACAAGACCGGACATACTTGGCAACGTCCTTGCCCATCCCCTCCCAGTGGAAGGACTTCCCCAACCGGTCCTTGGTTCTGTTCACCCCAGCATGGCCACTGGGATGATCATGGGCTAAGCTTAAGAGCTTCTCCCGGTACTTAGTTGGAACCACCAACTGTTTTTGCGGCTGCCATTCTTCCCGGTGTCCACCAGAAAGAATTTCCTTGTATAAAAGTCCTTGGTCTATAACAAACCGGGATCGATTAGAAGAGCTGAGAGGCGGTGGGGTGCTCCGTGCCGCCGCCCACGCTTTCTGAAGGCTGTCATCCGCTTCCTGTTCAGTCTGGAACTGCTCCCTTGAGGCTGGGGTCACCAGTTCTTCCTCAGACTGTGGACTTGGGCTTGGTCCCTCTGGAAGCGATGTAGGTGATGGGGTTGTTTCCGTTGCTGGTGAACCGCTCTCCGCTGGTGCACCTGAGGGTATTTCAGGCTCTGGCTGAGCCTTTTGGGTATGGCTGTCTGTCGCTTCTGCCAGTTTTGGCTCGCTAGCGCCCTCTGGCGTTGAGTTTGAAGATGTAGTTGCACTTGCTGGTGCTGGTTGTTGTTCCAGTTCCGGGCCTGGGACTGGAGATGCTGTGGCTGTTTCAGTGGTAGGCATGGAATCCGGGTCCACTACCTCTGTCTGGGTCTCTGGTAACACAGACGGGGCCTCTGTGGACGGTTCAGGAACAGGAATGGGTCTGGAAGCTTGCCTGGTTTGGCTACGTGTAACCATTCCCACTCTCTTGGCCCGCCTCACCTGGTTGGCCAAGTCTTCCCCCAGTAGCATGGGGATAGGATAATTGTCATAGACTGCAAAAGTCCACATTCCTGACCAGCCTTTGTACTGGACAGGCAGTTGAGCTGTAGGCAAGTCTACAGCTTGTGACATGAAGGGGTAAATTGTAACTTTGGCCTTTGGGTTGATGAATTTGGGGTCAACGAAGGATTGGTGGATAGCTGACACTTGTGCCCCCGTGTCTCTCCACGCAGTAACCTTCTTTCCGCCCACTCTCAAATTTTCCCTTCGCTCCAAGGGTATTTGAGAGGCATCCGGGCCAGGGGATCTTTGGTGTGATGGTGGTGTAATGAATTGCACTCGCATGGTGTTCTTGGGACACTTGGCCTTGATATGTCCCAGTTCATTACACTTAAAGCATCTTCCATCTGATGGGTCACTGGGCCGAGGTGAGTTACTGGAGACTGGTGAGGTTGAAGGGTAGGGTATCTGTGGCTTTACTTGGGTGGTATGTGGGGTCTTTGGCTGTCCTCGGTTGTAGGGTTTATGGTCTGTGTGCCCCCTGGGGTAATCGTTCCCCTTGACAGTAGCTTTCTTGCTTTCTGCCAGTTCCATCCATTTGGCTCCAATCTCCCCCGCCTCAGCGATATTCTTGGGGTTTCCATCTTGTATGTACCGTGTGATGTCTTCAGGAACACCATCCAAGAACTGCTCCATTTGTATGAGGAGGTTCAGTTCTTCCAAGGTTTGAATGTTGTTTCCTGTTAGCCAGGCCTCATAGTTTTTTGCAATGTAGTAGGCGTGTTTGGGAAATGACACCTCTGGTTTCCACTTTTGGGTTCTGAAGCGCCGACGGGCATGATCTGGGGTTATCCCCATCCTGTATCTGGCCTTGGTTAGAAAAAGTTTATAGTCATTCATTTGGTGCTTAGGCATTTCAGCTGCCACCTCTGCTAAAGGTCCACTGAGCTGTGACCTCAATTCTACCATGTACTGGTCTTCGGGAATGCTGTACCCAAGACAGGCTCTTTCAAAATTTTCCAAGAAGGCCTCGGTGTCATCACCTGCCTTGTAGGTGGGAAATTTCCTGTGCTGTGGAGCAATATTTGGCGCTGGGTTGTTAGGGTTGGCTGGCACAGGCAGCCCAGCTTTTGCCAACTCCAGTTCATGTTTTCTCTGTTTTTCCTTCTCTTCATTCTCTTTTTGTTGTTTTTCCATTTCTCGGTGGTGAGCCGACTCTTCTTCTGCTTGTTTCCTTCGGTAGGCCACCTCTTCTTCTTCTTGCTTCCTTCTGTGGGCCAACTCTTCTTCTGCTTGTTTCCTTCGGTAGGCCACCTCTTCTTCTTCTAGTTTTCTTTTGTGTTCTGCCTCCTTGATTTGTTCTTCTCTTTCTTTCATCTCCATCTGTCGCCTGTGTTCAGCTTCTTTGATTTGTTCTTCGGCCGCAATTTTTGCCTTAGAAGTCATGATTCCTGTTTTCTGGTGTTGGGGTGCCCTCCGGTGTTTATCTTCTGAACTGCAGGTTCTCTGTTGCCTCCTGAAGTCTGCCTAGCAACAGTGCCTTTAGCTAATTTTCCTTTTCTCTCTCTAGCTAATGTTCAATGAAGGGAAACCAGAAAAACCACTTTATTTGCATGCCTATAAGTGCTGGTACGACTCTCAATGGGAGTGCTATTGTGTGACAAAAGACTGTTAATAGTCCTTAACGACTTCTGCTTAACATGCAAGCCACAAACTGCCAGAGAGAGCAGAAAAAAAAATTTCTCTGGTTCCCTTTTAAAACCAAACTGTTTCTCTCTGCTAAAAAGCCCTTAGCAGAGAAAAGAAAAATATAATATTTCTACTGGCTTCTGGGTTCTGTCTATCTCCCACCAGCTGCCACTCTGTAATAACCTTAGTCCCAGATTTGGACCTTAGCGTCCAAAATATGGGGGTTAGCAGAGAAAAGAAAAATATAATATTTCTACTGGCTTCTGGGTTCTGTCTATCTCCCACCGCTGCCACCATGTAATAACCTTAGTCCCAGATTTGGACCTTAGCGTCCAAAATATGGGGGTTAGCATGAAAACCTCCAAGCCTAGTTACCAGCTTGGACCTGGTACCTGCTGCCACCACCCAAAAAATTAGAGTGTTTTGGGGCACTCTGGTCCCCCTGAAAAACCTTCCCTGGGGACCCCAAGACCCAAATCCCTTGAGTCTCACAACAAAGGGAAATAATCCTTTTTCCCTTCCCCCCTCCAGGTGCTCCTGGAGAGATACACAGACACAAGCTCTGTGAATCCAAACAGAGTGAATCTCCCTCTCTGTTCCCAATCCTGGAAACAAAAAGTACTTTCCTCTTCACCCAGAGGGAATGCAAAATCAGGCTAGCCACTTCAACACACACAGATCTCCCCTGATTTCTTCCTCCCACCAATTCCCTGGTGAGTACAGACTCAATTTCCCTGCAGTAAAGAAAAACTCCAACAGGTCTTAAAAGAAAGCTTTATATAAAAAGAAAGAAAAATAAGTACAAATAGTCTCTCTGTATTAAGATGACACAATACAGGGCAATTTCTTAAAAGAATATTGAATAAACAGCCTTATTCAAAAAGAATACAAATCAAAGCACTCCAGCACTTATATTCATGCAAATACCAAAGAAAAGAAAACCATAGAACTTACTATCTGATCTCTTTGTCCTTACACTTAGAAACAGAAGACTAGAAAGTAGAGCTACTTCTCCAAAGCTCAGAGAAGGCAGGCAGCCAGAAAACAAAGACCTTAGACACTCAAATCCCTCCACCCAAAGTTGAAAAAATCCGGTTTCCTGATTGGTCCTCTGGTCAGGTGCTTCAGGTGAAAGAGACATTAACCCTTAGCTATCTGTTTATGACAGGGGCGTCGAGAGGAAGTACATGGCCCCTTCTAAAGGCTATGAGTACCTCCATGTACACCCGACACCGTGTTCCCTGGTGGTTCAATCGGTGAATGACAAAGAGCGTCATGGGCAGGAGGCTCCAGCCCCCAAATCCAGAGAGGCCAGGCGAATGGACCTCCTCGGCCGTAAAGTATACTCGGCTGGGGCGCTGCAGCTCAGGGTTTCGAACCAGCAAGCCCTGCTGAGCAGATACGCCTTCAACTCCTGGGTGGCAGCAGACAAATTCAAGGAGCTGCTGCCGCAAGACGCTCGCCAGGAATTTGCAGCCATCTTAGATGAAGGCAAGAAGGTTGCACGCACGTCCTTGCAAGCTTCTTTGGACGCTGCAGACTCGGCTGCCCGTACCCTCGCGTCAGGAGTAACGATGCGTCGCATCTCCTGGCTGCAGGTTTCTGGCCTTCTGCCGGAGCTCCAGCATACCATCCAGGACCTCCCTTTCGAAGGCCAGGGCCTGTTTTCTGAAAAGACAGACCCCAGACTCAAGAGTCTGAAGGATAATCGGGTCATTATGCGGTCCCTCAGGATGCACACACCGGGACCGCAACGCAGACCCTTCCGGCCACAGCAACAGCAGCAGCGCAGGCCGTATTCCCAGTTCCGCCAGCGGCAGGACCTTAACAGGCGCCGCGGCAGGAATGGAAGGCGCAGGCATTCGGGGAACCAAGGGGGGCAGAACCAAGGCTCCTCTAAGCCCCCGCCTGGACCCAAGCCTTCATTTTGAAGGTGCGCCCGAGGGCGCAGTAACAGTTTACCCCATGGATCCTTCCCCCCCGTTTTCCAACCGCCTTTCGTTTTTCCTCCCGGCGTGGACCCAAATAACATCGGACCGCTGGGTCTTACGCACGGTGCAGACGGGATACCGCCTGCAGTTTGTATCATTTCCTCCTTCCCGCCCCCCTTCCTCGTCCCTCTTCAGGGACCCCTCTCACGAGCAATTCCTTCGACAGGAGGTACAGACGCTCCTCAGCAAAGGAGCTATAGAGGCGGTTCCGGAAAACGAGAAAGGCAAGGGGTTTTATTCCCGCTACTTTCTGATCCCCAAGGCCAAGGGAGGCCTCAGGCCTATCCTCGACCTGCGAGAGCTCAACAAATGCCTGGTGAAGTTGAAGTTCCGCATGGTATCCCTGGGGACCATTATCCCATCCCTGGATCCGGGAGACTGGTACGCCGCCCTCGACATGCAGGACGCGTATTTTCACATTGCCATTTGGCCACACCACAGACGTTTCCTTCGCTTCGTGGTGGGCCCCCTTCATTACCAATTTGCAGTCCTCCCATTTGGCCTTTCCACGGCCCCGAGGGTGTTTACAAAATGCATGGCAGTTGTTGTGGCGCATCTTCGGCGCAATCGTATCCACGTGTTTCCTTATCTAGACGATTGGTTGATTCGGGGCACGTCGGAACAACAAGTCTGCAGCCATGTCCGCGTGATCACCGGCATGTTCGCTACTTTGGGCCTCTTGATAAACACGGACAAGTCCACCCTGGTTCCCACGCAGAGGGTGGAATTCATCGGGGCTGTCCTGGACGCCACTGTGGCCAGGGCCTTACTGCCATTGCAGAGGTTCCAGGCTTTGTCGGCGATCGTTCAACGACTGCGGGCGGCCCCTTTGACATCAGTGCGGACATGTCTAGCCCTGTTAGGCCACATGGCGGCTTGCACCTTTGTGACCGGTTACGCTCGGCTCCGCATGAGGCCCCTCCAGTTGTGGCTCATCGATCATTACCGGCCGGCAAGACAGCCGCTAGACATGCTGATCACAATCCCCCAAAGGGTGTTAGATTCTCTCGGCTGGTGGCTAGACCAGTCCGTGCTATGTGCGGGGCTCCCCTTCCACCCACCTCAGCCCTCGGTGTCCCTGACAACGGATGCCTCAGATCTAGGCTGGGGGGCCCACCTAGGGACCCTGAGAACGCAGGGCCTGTGGTCCCAGGAGGAGGTGGGGTTGCACATCAACATGCGGGAGTTGAGAGCGGTCCGCCTTGCTTGTCAAACGTTCTGCCATCAGCTTCAGGGTCGTTGTGTCGCGGTGTTCACCGACAACACGACGACCATGTATTATATCAACAAGCAAGGCGGCACCAGATCCTCCCCCCTGTGTCACGAGGCGATGCGACTCTGGGACTTTTGTGTAGCCCACTCCATTCACCTCACGGCTTCCTTCCTCCCCGGAGTACGGAACACGCTGGCGGATCGCTTGAGCAGATCCTTCCTGTCGCACGAGTGGTCCCTTCGCCCGGACGTCGCCCTCTCCATCTTCCGGAGGTGGGGTTATCCCCGCGTGGACCTCTTCGCGTCCAGGGGGAACAAGAAGTGCCAAGCGTTCTGCTCCTTTCAGGGCAGGGAGACCGGGTCGATAGCGGATGCCTTCCTTATCCAGTGGTCGACCCATTTGTACTATGCGTTTCCCCCGTTCCCTCTGGTCCACAGGGTCCTTCTGAAGGTGCGCAGGGACAGGGCTCACGTCATCATGGTAGCCCCAGCATGGCCCAGGCAACACTGGTACCCCATGCTGCTGGACCTGACCATAGCCGACCCAGTTCCCCTGCCCCTTCACCCGGACCTGATTACCCAGGAGCACGGGACCCTCTGTCACCCGGACCTGCAGTCGCTGCACCTAGCGGCGTGGCTCCTGCGTGGCTGACCGGTTCTGAGGTGCGCTGCTCCACACCGGTGAGGGAGGTGCTTTTGGGCAGCAGGAAGCCTTCCACGAGAGCGACATATTCGGCCAAGTGGAAGCGTTTCTCCTGTTGGTGCGTGGAGAAAAATCTCCGCCCTGTGGAAGTTTCGGTGGCCGACATCTTAGACTACGTTTGGTCCCTCAAACAGCACGGTCTGGCCATATCGTCGCTGCGAGTCCACCTGGCAGCTATCTCCACCTTTCACCCGGGTGTGGATGGTCGCTCTGTTTTTTCTCACCCGACGGTGACTAGATTCCTTAAGGGGCTGGAACGTTTATACCCTAACGTCCGTCTCCCTGCTCCAACCTGGGATCTTAACCTGGTGTTGTCCCGGCTTATGGGACCCCCCTTTGAACCGTTAGCCACTTGCTCCCTGCTTTACCTCTCTTGGAAGACTGCCTTTCTAGTAGCTATCACCTCAGCTAGACGGGTGTCGGAACTCCGGGCTCTTGTGGTAGACCCCCCATATACAGTCTTCCACAAAGATAAGGTGCAGCTGAGACCACACCCTGCCTTTCTTCCCAAGGTAGTCTCGTCCTTCCACATCAGCCAAGAGATATTCCTTCCGGTTTTTTTCCCGAAACCTCACTCCTCAGGCAGGGAGCAGCAGCTCCACTCGCTTGATGTCCGTAGGGCTCTCGCGTTCTACGTGGAGAGGACTAAGCCCTTCCGCAAATCCCCCCAGCTTTTCGTGGCTGTAGCGGACCGCATGAAAGGGCTTCCTATCTCCTCCCAGAGGTTATCCTCTTGGGTAACGTCCTGTATCAGGACCTGCTATGACTTGGCCCACGTCCCTACGGGCCGTGTGACTGCGCATTCTACCAGGGTGCAGGCGTCGTCGCTGGCTTTCCTCGCCCGTGTGCCCATCCAGGAAATCTGTCGGGCAGCGACCTGGTCATCGGTCCACACCTTTGCTTCCCACTACGGCCTGGTCCAGCAGTCAAGAGAGGACACGGCCTTCGGATCTGCAGTGCTCCATGCCGCGACTTCTCACTCCGACCCCACCGCCTAGATATGGCTTGGGATTCACCTAACTGGAATGGATGTGAGCAATCACTCGAAGAAGAAAAGACGGTTACTCACCTTTGTAACTGTTGTTCTTCGAGATGTGTTGCTCACATCCATTCCACACCCGCCCTCCTTCCCCACTGTCGGAGTAACCGGCAAGAAGGAACTGAGGAGCGGGCGGGCCGGCAGGGATATATATTGGGCGCCATGGCGGCGCCACTCCAGGGGGCGACCTGCCGGCCCACCGGAGTTGCTAGGGTAAAAAAGTTTCCGACGAACGTGCACGCGCGGCGCGCACACCTAACTGGAATGGATGTGAGCAACACATCTCGAAGAACAACAGTTACAAAGGTGAGTAACCGTCTTTTCCTAGTGATCGGACTATGTTCTCCCTCACTTACCTTCATGTTACTATAGAGCACCAATTTCCTTTAGCTTTTGAGAGAGTTTTCCCTGCTCTTCTAAAGCAGCCAGATCAGAATATCCACCAATGCAGACTTCTCCAATATACACACGGGGGACCTAGACATGCACACAAACGACATTTGTTAGTCAGTGGCAAGGAAAAACAAGCTGCACAGCAGGATCTCTGAAGACATTAGGTCCCAGATTCATGATACTTATATGCTGTAAAGCCTAATCCCTGGGTGCTCTGTCACCCAGTGGAATTCACAACCCTGCATTAGGTGCCATCCGTTATATGGGGAGAGGTAGGCACCTGAGGAAAGGAGAATCAGAAGCCGGCAAACTGAGCAGGAGCCAAGAGCAAAATTCAGAGGAAAAAGGTGGAGCGGAGGGTATTGGCTCTTCTGCTCTGCTACCTTGTGAGAAAGATCTGATCTTGTTTAGTCACCTAACTCCAGGAGAGGGCTCACAACTGAAAATCCCCAGTGGAGGAAGCATCTCCCTCTGGCTGGCCAGTCCAGGCACCTAAGCTGGCGTCTCAGAATCCTTTCCTTAGGCACCTAACTCTTCCCATGTATTGATGAAGTGCCTGGAACCCTAACTTGGGGCTGTAAATTCCACTGAGCTACAGGGATCCTAGGATGCAGGTGTTGCAACACCTAATTTACCTTTGTTAATCTAGCCCGAAGCTCTTAACTGGACCTTTGCCAAACCTCAAGAGGTTTGGTTTTAGGACTACAAAAAACAGTCAGTGTTGGGGAGAAGAGTGTCATAATTGATTCTACTTGCCCATCCCTATGTTATGCCTGTCCAAATGATTTTGACATCAAAATCTATGTTGTGTTGAAAACAAAACTGAATTTTCTGTGTAAAGCCTGAGTCAGGTTTCCAGGAAAGGACTTTTAACTTACTAGAACAGGCTGGCTTGCTACTATGCAAATAGTTATCTGGGAGGAAATTTGTTTACCAATCCTTGTGCAACTTGTGAAATATAAAACTGAAGGTCACAAGTGAGATTTGTGTAACTATGTGTCCTCTGTGCTGCAAATGAGGAAGTTGCTTCATAAGTAATTGGGGATACATTCCACCAGTGGAACTCTAATTGCTTCACAAGTGTTATAACTCACAATGAGGGCATTTTGAAGTAGATATTATAGCTACTTTACAACTAGATAAAGTGGGGCAGTTCAGATAATGGCTCTGCCTAAAGCTATATAGAAAGCGAGGGGCAGAGCTGAGTCTAAAGGCCCTAAAGGCCAAGACTCTAGACTCCTAGTCCTATGCTCAAGCTACTAGACCATACTTTTGCTTTGCTTGTGTTGTCAAAGGTTAACTTATGTACAGGTTTTCCGTGGTGCTTATCACCACAGTGTCTGTGTACATTAAGAGTCCATGCTACTCGTACAGTACAAGTGACAAGGCAAGAACAGTGTGTTCAGAGTGAGTTAATATTAAGCTTATTATGAGTTGTGAAGAGTCATCTTTGAAACTGGGGGAAGCGTGTCCACCATCTTCCATTTAATACAGTTATAAGAAGCCATTATGCTCATTTATAAAACCAGATAGCTGACACAATAGGAGCATCACCCCAAATACATGCACTCGGCAAGGCTTGAGTAGAATCTGAACTGTAAGGATCAAAGAGTATCCCTGGTGAATGATACAGCAAATGCAGTAGAGCATTGACTGGATCTGAGCTGTGTTCATCTGGGTGTCTGACAGAAATAGCAGAAAGACCAGAAAAGCTGAGAGAAGGCAGCAAGGACACCAGACACAAAAAACACAGACAGTATGGCCCGGAGAAAAAGCTAATAGAGCTTTTTGACCCAGTGCTAGCTGAAAGAGACTTGGAGCAGATAACCATCCCCTGCTGTGTTCAGGGAAACAAGTCTTTGTAAATAAACAGAGATTGCATTGAACAAAGAGCTGATTCCATCATCCAGGTTTCCTCCTAACAGAAACAACCCAAGGGATCACAACTTTTGGCTGTTTGGAAAGTGCTTATTGTTATGTCTAAGGCATCATAGATACAATTAACCTGACTGACTCAAATTCATAGAAATCCAGTAGGGAACCTGAACGATTTCTATAAAAGTTATCGCACACCTTAAACAAACTAGTTACATAGTAGCTATGGAACACCAATCAGATGTAAGACTCACCAAGAGAGGGGAATGGTGAACCTTAGTGAACTAAAATACTACAGCACACAAGACAGCAATACTGCATTTACTCTGAACATGGGAAGCCATTTTACATTAGAACAAACAAAAGACACCACAAAGAACATTAAAAACAATTAAATAGGATTATGAGAAAATAAATTCTTTGGCTGTATTTTATTTCCCTTTCTATTCCACCTAGTTAGACTGCAAATTCCTCAGGAGAGGGACCTGCCCTCTGTGCCTACAGAGCATCTAGCACACTGTTGGTCACTACATGAATGAGAAAACTGTGTCCACAATTAAGCAACTGTCAAATATGAATAATTGAAAAACTTACTGTTCTTGCCCCTGTTGTCTGCTGGAAATAATCCCGAATGCCATCCATATCATCTTCAGTGGTGATGTCAATGAATTCCAGGTGGTCTTTCTTGAAGGGATATTTCTTGAGTAATTTCACTGCATTCTGGCAGTAAGGACAGGTTGGCTTTATAAAAACAGCCACTTTATCCGATTTGATTTTGCTCTGCACAAATTTCTGAGTCATGTTTACAGTATTGCTTTCTAAGAAGGAGTCAGGTAGCTCTACCCTTCAAGCAGACCAGTAATAGCTAAAGTGGCAAGTGCTTGGGGTTTTTGAAAGCTGCAAACTGCCTTCCTTATAGGGCCACCACCCTGTAGGAGGAGTTTTTCTTCACTCAGTCTTGGATTTTAAAGAGATAATGCACCAAGCTTTCGGGCACTATTTTAGCAATTCCATAGTTGTAGACAGCTGAATGGTTTTCAGATATGAAGCAATTTGCCCATCAGCTGTTATTTCAGCATCTCTGAGTTGTGATGTGAGAAGATTTATACAAATGGACTACTCGGCAATGTTGCCTTATTAACTAATACATGCAAATAGGGTTAAACCTTCAGCCTTGCCCCTCTCTCCGGACTTGAGTTTGTGTGGTGGCTTGCCTGCTGCTTGTTTCAGCTGCACTGAAGGGCGGATATCACTCTAACACAGTTTTTCTCAACCTTTTTGTGCTGGTGACCCACTTTGGACTTCCCCCCACTAAGGAAAATTGTGATTCCTTACCTTATGTTCAGGTCTTCACCCCTCAGTGCGCAGGACTTCAGTCCTGCAGGTTGTGGGGTTTGAGCTTCAGCCCTACATGGGGCTTCAGCCCCACAGGGTGCAGGGTTCAGGGTTCAGCTCCTAGGGGCTCAGGGCTTCAGTGCTGCAGGGCATGGGGCTTCAGTCCCACAGGGTATAGGACATTGGGCTTAAGCTCCTCAGGGCTTCAAGCTTCAGCCATGTGGGGCTTGGGGCTGATATATGTACCTTTGCTTTCTGGAGGCCCTAGATACTTGCCCTGCTTCTGACCCCTTAACACCAGGCCTGGTTGCGACCCTCCCTAAACCCATCCTATGACCTGACCCCCAGGTTGAGAAACACTGCTCTAGAGGGAAATGGCAGCAAACCTGTATAGCTGACTTAAACTGAGATCCCTCTTTCGATCATGTTTCTCATCCCAGAAGTTAAAATTAACTTGTGCACTTGCACACCCACCCAAATTCCATTGTGAAAATTAATGGGATTCCCTGACTTCCTACAAGGGAACAGGATAATATTTTCAAAAGCACCTATATGACTTAGACACTTCGACTCTCATGCCCCATTTACTGTCAATTACTTTCAAAATTAATGAGTGTTAGGCTGCTAAGTTACCTAGGCACTTTTGGAAATTTTACCCAGGCTAATGTTCATAAGAAGAACTTCTCTGACAGAACTGCAGAATAGTTTAGGGTTTATGCCTGTGTTACCCTTTCCCATCTCTTCTGTACTGTTTAGAAAAACCCTGAGCTGAGGGATTTGAAAAGTGAAATGAAGCGAATAATGTAGGAGTTTAAGCTCTGGTTGGGATGACTATTAAATCCCCATTCTTCCTGATTAATAAATTATACATGTTTTGTGCTTCTATAGAGCTTTCCTTCTGAGGCTCTCCAAGTGTTGTATCCCACTTTTACAGATGGGGAAATTGAGATACAGAGATGCTAGGGGTCTTGCTCAAAGTCACACACTGAGTCCATGACAGAAAAGAAATCCTAAATCCTAGTCCTGTGCTCTAACCTCTACTAGACCAAGGCAGTTTACTGAACATGGCCCCAATCCTGCAAACAGTTATGCACATAATTATATTTGAGAAATTCCATTGAAGTAAGTGGGCCTACTCCCAGGCATGAAGTTAAATGTGTTTAGCCATTTGCAGGCTTGGGGCCTAATACAGAAGAACTATAAATACAATTATGTCTTTTTAAATAACAAAAAGAAAACTCTCTCTTTCACTTGGTCAGCTTGGCAACTGATTTGCAGGTTCTCCCCTGTATTGAGAACTCCCTAGGCTGATGTGTGCAACTGCACATTTCTCAATACTGGGTCCTGACCTAGGCAGATCCATTTGTTTCTCTAGCTGTGAAGGGGTGGGAGCACTTGGGTGGGAGCCTATGAAGATCTTAACTAAAATTTTGAACGCTGGGTGATTATGTTATTTATCGAGGGAAGGGATATATGTGTGTGTTAACAGCAGTAATCTGTTTTTAATCTATCAATTTTTTTACAACATGTCAAAATGAGCCTAGAATACAGGCTAAGGGCCCCGTTTCACTGAATGTTTACATAAATCAAAAGAAATAAGTAAGAGTAAATAAAAAATACAGTTTAAGGGAGTATATTGAGAGCTCTGGGCCAGATTGTGAACCACAGGCTCCCACTGGTGAGCAGTTCCTCATGCCAGTCGTCTCACTAGGAATACTCGTGTAACTGCTCACCAGCAAAATAAATGTTCCACAACCTGACCCATGTTAGACAAAAATAGAGCTTTGGAATGGGGTTAAGAGGCACTCGGGAGTGGCTGCAGCTGATATTGTGTTGGCGTGGCCTGCTCTAGAAAGGAAAGGATAACAAAATCACTACTCACTTTTTTAAAAAGTAATTTGAGGTTTTTTAAATTTCATTGAACCCTGCTCCCTTGTACAATGAAACAATCAATCAGTGATGAACGCATCCCATCTGTGCACCTCTGACATCCAGGAGACCCTCCACACATGGCAGTTAAGTCAAAATCCTGGCGGAGTTCAAGGAACTGTAGCCAACTGCACCAAGTCCAATCAAAGAGGCTTTCAATTAACTTTCTATTAACCCAGTCATCCCCTGAAATAGCAAAAGTCCTGGCCAAACGTAATCACCCAGGAGAAGCTTTTCAAAGCCACATTCTGTCAGGAATCTAAAACATACATTTCCTAGAAAGATATAAGGAGTAAAACTGGCACCCACAGTGCAGCAATGAGGAGGTTGCACTGCTGTATATAAGGCTTAGAATTTGGTTTTGGCTTTGTCACTAAAAACTGCTAGTAGAGGCAGCAGAACTGCTGGTTCTTCTATGTCCCATTGTAATCACTTTTCCAGTGGCAGGCAGACCCAGCAACTTTCAGTAGGATTTACACTCCCAAGTCACTTAAGTGCTTTGGAAAATTTTACTCACAGTGATTAGAACACCTGATCCACACCTGCTGTAAGCAGGGCAGATGCATTATTGAGGACGGCTGCTGTTACAGGAAGGAATTTTTTCTATTGCGGACAAGCCCTTAAACTAAGGTCCAGATTAACAGGTGTTTTGCACCTGCAGTTGGGGCCAGATTTTTTCAAAGCGCTCACTCCATTGGATACGGAGCACTTTGGAAAACCAGGCTCTTGTTTAGGTTCCCTGATGGGAACTGAGCTTTCCAAAAATGTTGCCCCAGTTGCAGATGCCAAGCACTTTTGAAAACCTGCATCCCCATGATTTTGGATTGGGCTAGTTTGAGGGACTAACTCACTTTCCATGCAGTGTTGCCACAGCCAGTGGTGTTGTCTGAGAGGGAAACGTGCCCCCCTCAGTGTGAAAGAGGACAGTGTCTGTGAGGTGTATTGCACTTCTGAATTTATTCCTTCTCTCTGTTACAAACAACATGGATCTCTTGGCCTGTGGGATAATCTGCAAAATCCATTTCTCTTACTAGGCGCAGGCAGGGGAGGGAGGGTGCACCGAGGGCTGAGATTTGTGACTGGGTTGTTTTTTGTGTTTTTTTTTTCCTTTCTGGTTTTAGGTTAGCACTGCATTTATCTTTCCTTGGCTATACAGGCGAGTCTCATCTTACATGCATTTAACATGCGCAAATGCAGCTTTGCGTGGTCTGCAAAAAAAAAAGAAGAGAAAAATAACAATTTAAATACTCATGCGTCTGATGAAGTGGGCATTCACCCACAAAAGCTTATGTGCCAATACATTTGTTAGTCTTTAAGGTGCCACAGGACTCTTTGTTGCAATTTAAATACTGTAGCTGTAGTGCAGGCGATTCCGCCTGCCATTACACTCAGGGGCGACTCTAGGGATTTTGCTGCCCCAAGCATGGCAGGCAGGCTGCCTCAGTCCATTTGCCTGCGGAAGGTCTGCTGGTCCCGCGGCTGCGGGAGGTCTACCTAAGCCGCGGGACCAGCAGACCCTCCGCAGGCAAGCCGACGGAGGCAGCCTGCCTGCCGCCCTCGCGGTGCCGGCAGAGTGCTTTTGACTATACACGATTTTTGCTTTACTCACTGACAGCGGACCGTAACCCCAGCGTAAGATGAGACTCGCCAGTAATACATGGTTAAGGCACCTAGAGCCCTGGCTGGGTACCTTATAATATGTTGTGTAAATCTAAATGAATAAAAGAGTGAGTTACCAGAGTTCAATAGGCAAAAAGTCCTATAATTACCAACTTACCATATAAAAGAGCCTCAGGGTCTCTGGTGTCAGCTTTCAGTGAGTAACTGAAATACCAGCCCTATGTTTAAATGATATAAAGATTATGACACAAACAGACAAATGCCAGGAAATTCAGAGTTGCAGTTTGGCTTTGGGGAGTCACTCCTGATATTTGCCACCCACACACATTACAAAGACCACAGCTTGTATTTCCAAACGAGAAGGTGACAGTTTCCATTTTATACAGTGCTTCAGGAAGATTTTCTGTTTCTAGTCATGATCTGAGTTGTTTTGTTACTCATAATGTCTCACAGGGAAGCAGCAGAACATAAGCTCCTGAAAACATATGGCAGAGATTGGGTTAAAAAAAAACCTTACAGCTGAACAGAAGCTCTTCAGATGGCTTCCCTTGATATAGTAACTGCCAGACCACTCCAGACCTGGGCAGGGCTAATATTACTGTAGGAAAAGCGAACAGACTATAAGGCGAGAGGGAGGTTTTGGCTGTTATTCACTTGTTAAATTTAACCTGGTCTCCATTCACTCTGGAATAGAAAGTGTGACTGACTGGATCACAGAAACCCCCTGGGAGCTGCCACCTGATGTGCCAAAACTACTTTTGCTCCTTCTTTCCCTGCCACTTGAGGACTCCAGCACCCTGTCTTGCTGAGCCAGACACGCCTATCTGTTCCAACAGAGACCCAGGGTCTGAATTACTTGCCCCCAAAGCTGCAGGTTTACCTGAAAGTGCTTATATTTAACACTTAGATTCCCAACTCCTAATGGCGTCTAAACCCAAATAAATCCATTTTACCCTGCTTAATAAATACATAATTAGTGGCCTTATTTCAAGATACTCTTAAGAGTGTTTGTGAAAAACTGTATATTTTAAAGAAATGTTTGGAGTATACAGAAAAATAGGTACTCCTGGTAAGTTGCTAAAGAGCATAGCTTCTTCAGACTTGTTTATGCATCTTTGTTAAGCCAATAGTTTTCTATGCATATTAAGGAAAACATATATAGGGTATGTCTTCACTGTAGAACAGGAGCTGGGAGTCCAGGTGCCGCAGATCAGGTCTGACGACAACACCATTTTCACCCTGAGTGCCAGGGGCTTGCTGGAAAGGACCCTGAAGGCCGCCATCCACTCGCTGTATGTGGAAACCCTGAAGCGTAAACAGGACCAGGGTAAAGCCTCTGAGTTGACCAGCAAGTGGGATGCCAGCAACCTCGCTGGGGGTGGCTTCACCCGTTTCGCCGACTGGCAGTTCATCCACCGTGCCCGGCTCAACTGCGTCCCGCTCAACGGAGCTGTCCGCCATGGGAACCAAGACAAGCGTTGCAGGAAGTGTGGCTACTCCAATGAGACCCTGCCCCACATCCTGTGCAGCTGCAAACCCCACTCTAGACCTTGCAGCTGCGCCACAACACCATCCAGAACCACCTCGTGAAAGCCATAGCACCACACCTGGGGGAGATCTCCGTGAACTGCGCCATCCCCGGTACCAACAGCCAGCTATGATCTGACATCGTCGTCACCAATGAGACCAAGAAAAAGATCATCCTTGTTGATGTCACGGGCTCCTTTGAGAACAGAACCCCAGCATTTTGCGAAGGCCAAGCTCAGAAGCAGGAAAAGTAAGCCCCTCTGGCCGACATCCTGAGAGTGAAGGGCTGTGAGGTGCAGATGGATGCCCTGATCATTGGAGCCCTGGGCGCCTGGGACCCCTGCAATGAGCATGTGCTGTGGACCTGCGGGATTGGTCGATGCTACACATGGCTCATGCACGACTCATGGTCTCAGACACCATCCGATGGTCCAGGGACATCTACATAGAGCACATCACCAGCCACCAACAGTAACAGGAGGCGTGAGCCAGAGTGACATTATTCTTCGACTACAAGAAAGAGACCAAGAGACTTTCTCCGTTAATGAGGGTCAATCCATCCTCATATCCACTCATTATACTCCACACCCGAAAATAGCCACTTTATGAAATTCATACCCTCATATCTCAATGTCTGTACTTTGACCCATCAACCTTTTACCTTCTACCAGGAGTATTGCAGATTATGTATTCCTTATGCCACCCGATCTTAAACCAGACTTTGCACCCTCCATAATCTGTATGTTATGCCCTCTTCCTTGCCGCTGCTGCCAGGCGGCACAGCCCCATCTCCACCCGACTATATGGTGGCCACAACAGCTGAGCGCACCCCGGCCCAGAGCTGCCAAGCCCACATGCTGCGCACTGCTAGATCCCCGAGGCAGCCTGGCTCGCTTCCCGGCCACCCTCCCCACCCGGCCCAGGTCGCCCCGTGAGCCATGGGCGCGGTACAGAAGGCCCAGGCCTGCCTCGCCTTCTACCAGGGGCTCAGGCAGAGGGAGCAGCTGCGGGATCTCTGTGGGGCCGTGCTCACCTTCCTGGAGAAGCTGGACTGGAGCAGTTCAGAGGGTGAGTGCTAGGGGCCACTCCCTCCCTCCAGGCTTGCACTGCCATACAGCTGATCAGCGCAAGTCTGGGAAGGAGGAGGAATGTGAGTACTTGGGGAAGAGGCGGGGCCAGGGCGGGGATTTGGGGAGGGATCCAATGGGGGAAGGAGGGAGCATGGCTGGGGGCGGTGGGGGGGAAGCCCCTCCAGGCTCTGCCTGTGCTGAGGCGGAGGGCAAAATTGCTTGTTTGTCTGGTGTCCTGACCGAACATCGGTGAGGACGCAGGACAAACAAACAAATATCGGGACAGTCCTGATAAAATCGGGACGTCTGGTCACCCTAGGCAGTGCGCAACAGAGCCCCATGCCCCCTTCTCACCCTCCCCCAGGAGCCACTGCCAGACATGCTGGCCATTTCTGGGAGCGGTGAGGGGCCAGGGTGGGCAGGGACCCTGCCTTAGCCCTGCTGCAAGCCATTGCCACCCTGGTGCCGCTTGAGGTAAGCGGCGCCGGGCCAGCGCCTGCACCCTGAACTCCCTTCTGCAATCCCAACCCCTTGCCCTGAGCCCCCTTCCACACTCTGCCCCCTCCTGCACCTCAACCTTCTGCCCTGCACCTCCTGCTGCACTCTGCACCCCTCCTGCATCTCTACTCATTGCTCTGAGTCCCTTTTTGCACACTGCACCACCTCCCACATCCCGCACCTCCTCCACACCCCAACCCCCTGCGCCAGCCCTACATTCATGGCCCTGCATACAATTTCCCAACCCAGATGAGGCCCTTGGGCCAAAAAGTTTGCCCAACTCTGGTATAGCCTGAAGTTCAGCCCAATGGGGGGACATAGGTATAATTGTCTCTGACAGTTGCATTGTTTTTAACATGGCAGCTGTGTGAAACAGTTCAAGTGATCAGAAATGTCAGTGGTGGGCCTGAGGAGGTCAATTCTTAACCAGAGGCCTGGTGAGTGGTCATTGGTAACATGAAAAATACAATTCGTCACTGCAGAGGTGGAACATATTCACTTTCTACCTAGAAATATGTTGGTGTTTTAACTGGAGAAATTTAGAAAATGAATAAGGTATAAAGAAGGGAGTTAAGAGCTGATATCTTACTCTTGTAAAGTATGTACAATAGTAACAGCTAAAAATGAATGTTCTCAAATGTTTGAGCGTTAGAGGTAATGCTACATATGAATAAACTGATAATTGAAAAATAGATATTTAATTATTTAAAGTGGATGCACATTGACTATATCATTTTTAAATAAATGTGTGTAATTTACTGGCATCAATTTAGCAGCATGAGATGTTCGTCGGTTCTAACTCATAGGACATGGTGTATAAAAGAATAAGGTATGTAACTTAAATACTAGTTAATACGTAACATATTTATTGGCTGACCCACTAGTAGCTGTGCAGTGTGCTGAGCTGCTGACCCAAGGATCTGACGTGGGCTTCTCGTTTCCCAGGCCAACAGGGACAAGATGTTCCAAAGAAGCAACATGTTTGGTTCCTGTTGCCTCTGTGCTCTAATGCCCTTCCTGCCAATGCAAGGCACAGAATTGTCAGTCACAATAAGAAGCTTGTCCCATCCTTGTCATCAGAAGGACAGTCACTTAAACACAGGCTCTTTGAGGGGGGATAAATTAGGAGGGAAGTATCCTGGGTGGGTGGGAATATATTTGGTGTTTAGATAAGCTACAGACTACTGCAATAGATGCATATTGCATAGGTTGCTAAAAACATCTGCCAACTATTAGTATTCAGTGAACATCACAAAATCCACAAGGCAATTACACTAGCAGGCTTTGGCAATGCTTTTTATTTAATATGCATCAGTGATCTTATAGGTAAAGGAAATTTAATATTTGGGAATCTTAATTTGAAACATGGCCTATATGCAAAGCCTTTGCTGTTTCTATAGCAGTGATATATACGCAGCATGCAGCACTCAGAGGGGATCTACTAGAAGAGCACAAGGTGCAATTCCTTTGTATTATGTTACATTGTCTTATTTGCCGACTAGCAGGTCACGTTTCCCTGTGTTGTGTTAGCATGAAATGACCCTATTGTGATTAGCAATGGGTAAACCTCCAACAGTTCAGAGGTTTGCTTTGGTTAGGAGAAGCATTCCAAAATTCAAATGGATCCCATGCTGCTATAGTCTTTTCTCTCTACCGCCTTCCTATCACTCCTCCTCCCTACTAGTAGCTACCTATACACCCCTGCCAGCCTCATGCACCTCACAAACAGCAATGGACACCCCCTAAATAGCTGAGGTAGGAAAGAGTTATCACAGTTTACCACTGGGGAACTTAGCCCTAGAGACAGATAAGGTGCCATTTTCAGGTTCTCAGCTTGCATAATTGAGGCTAGATTTTTTTTTAGAGGGGAAGGATTGTTCACTGGTTAGGACACTAGCCTAGGCCTCAGGTTCCCTGCTGTGTCAGAGGCTTCCTGGGTGACCTTGGGCTAGTCATTTAGGACCAGGTTTTCAGAGGCATTTAGGCACCTAAAGTTGCAGGTAGGGCCTAGTGGAATTTTCAAAAGTGCCTAGGAGCCAACCTCCACTAGGCATCTATCTGCATCACTGGTTGCTAAAACACCTTTAAAAACCTGCCCCTTAATCTCATTGCACCTCAGCCCCATTCTGTGAAATGGGGATGATAGCAGTGCCCTAGCTCACGGGGAGTTGTG
Source organism: Gopherus flavomarginatus (assembly GCF_025201925.1). NCBI lineage: Eukaryota > Metazoa > Chordata > Testudines > Testudinidae > Gopherus > Gopherus flavomarginatus. Next base: position 62,149,024 of record NC_066619.1, read on the forward strand.
ACAATAAATACATTAACGACTGGGAGGTGCTCAGATGCTATATAGACAGGGCCATATAACTTAGATTAGATAATTTTTTTCAGTAAAGCTCAGATTCCATTCAGGCATCTCCATGAGGTGGCCAGGTTTTCAGAAGTTCTCTGCACCAGAGCAGTTCCCATTGACAACAGTGGGAGTTGCTGAGCACTTTTGAAAATCCAACCACTTCATTTAGGTATCTGAACAGGAGCTGTAGCATTGTGAATTCTTCTGAAAATCTGGCCCCATGCCAGGAACATTTCCTGAGACCCAGCCTAATGCCTTAGCCTCAATACCATCCCTTCCTCTCTCTTTGTGGGGTTGCCCTTCCCCCACTTGTATGTTCTGTGGTTCTCCCTATTAGCAGCAGATGGTAACCACTGGTCCCTATTTTGAATTTAGCCAGATTTGGAGCTGCCCTAGCAGAGAAGACTAGATGGGAAGCTTAAAGCAGGGAAATATGGCTCCTCCTAGGTGCAGTGTGAATTCCGGGGGCTTCATTCCGCACTGTCATGCATCTTGTGTAATCATTTGGTGCAAAGTGAATGTGAAATGCTACCAGATCAGACTGGCAGTGTTCTGCCCCCACTTGGCATATGAGTAAATGGCCACATAGTGACAGGGTAGTGGCCAATCAAGCACAGTGAGATAAACCCTATATAGGACAGGAAAAGCCAGAGTGTTGGTGTCTTTGGGGCTGGCTGGCTCTGGTATATGGTAGTGCGGTGTCAAGCATGTTGATAGAGCTCAATGAATAATAATTTTGCGTGAGATCCCAGCCAGAGTTAGGGGAAAGGGTTAACTAGGTCACTTCCAAACCTCCAAAAAGATTTGGCTTTGATGTGATCTGAGGGAAGGGCCAAAGTTTAGGCCAGTTCTTATTTTGCCAGAGCCATTTTGTCCCTCTGTAATTGTGATGTGCACACTGAAAAATAAGGACAGGTAAGGTTGCTGGTGGAACCTTGAAAATTTCCTAACAATTTGCAGCTGATTCTCATCACTTACTCTGATTTAGACTGGTATATTTGCATTGCCTTTTATGACCTTCCTTCTCATTTACGGCGGCATGAAAGCAGAACTGGGTCCTTCAGGTTTACATTCTCCTTATATTTTCAATTAACAACAGTTACAAGTGCTCAGCATTTCTCAGGATCAAGCCCTTTTGGGTTTGGTAGGAAACTATTAATAAATGTCTGTTCTGATCAGCTTCTTTACTGCCATTCACACTCTATTAGGTAATGATGTCCCTGTGCTATGCATGCTGTCCAGCAGGTAGCAGCAGCACATTAGTAACTAACATTCATTAAAAAATATTAGCATGTGTGGCTGTCTTACTGCCACTTCACGTTCAGTAAAAAAGTGAGTCAGCCCCTTTCAAGATCTCATCGGTTTCCATGTATTTTGTAGGTCTCATGGCCCAATCAGATGTTTCACATCTAGTGAGAGAATTAGAAAAAAGGAACAACTCATCCACATAAAGCTCTGCTATTTCTGAAATCAACTACCCTATACATTACATTAAATGTAGCTGATTAAGGGCCTGATCCAGCATCTGCTGATGCCAATTGAAAGGATCTCATTGACTTTAATGGACATTGGATCAGACCCTACATGGTCAAATTGAACAAGACACAATTAGGGTTTATTTGGCCCTCTTAGCTCTTTCAGTAGAGGAAAGAAGTAGGAGACATTATTCCCATTTCCCCCACCCTTACCCTAAGACTAGAGGCCACAGCTTTTAAAAGGCAGGGGTGGGTGGCTGAGAGCGAGAGGATGACAAGTGGTAGCAGAGGTTTGCTCCAGGGAAGCAGGGGATGTAGGTATCTTCTGGGAGGATTTCCCTGCTGGGATCAGTGGCATGAGGTTGTACTTGGTATAAGCATGTTCATAGATTCTAAAGTCAAAAGGGACCACTGTGATAATCTAATCTACCCTCGTCCATAACCAGGGGGTGGCTGTTTGATGAAGGCAGCTTGTCAGAGGGTTTGGGAGCCTGGGAGAAGGGCTCAGAAGGGCTGCTTGCTAGCTGGAGTCTGTCTATGAGGGTTCAGCATCTGGGTCAGGGGGGGTCCTGTTAGAGATATTTATCACTTGGACGTTAGGAGATTCTAGTTAGGGGTGTGTGGCTGGAAGGGCATATTCAGCAGTATAGCAGGAGAGAGTTTTCTCATAGTGTGCAAGCCCTGCACCCATTTTGGGGGAAGGCAAAGTTAGGCTGACTACTACTCCCCTTCTCGCAGCAGGACCCAGCACCTAGTTATACGAGATGTAATTAAATGGGAGTTGGGGCTCAGCAGAGGGTGCTGTGTTTCTGCAGTATCAGTGAGAAGTGATGAGTCTGTTGGAGGGGCTGTGTGTGCTGGCAGCCAGCAGAGCTTTGGTGAAGGCATAGGGATAACAGAGTGGCCATGTTAGCCCAAACACATCCCCTTCTCTGTGGCATGTACTTGTACCCATAACTTTTAAAGGGTGGCATGCGAAAGCTTGTGCGCTTTATTGCTTCTTTACAATATATAAAGAAGGAATGACTTTTCTTAAGGTTATTTTCTACTTGGTTTTTTTTCTGTCAGCAAGATGAGGCTCCTCATCTGCTGACTTCAAGAGTTGCAGGTAGACAAATGACACAGTGGTAAGTCCCCTAGAAGTTCAGGTCTTGTCTACTCTCATTTATGCAGATACTAGAAAAGTGAAATCTGATTACCTGAGATGTGATTTCTAGTCTGTTCAAAACACTTGGCTTTTCATTAATCCTGATTTAACTAAAAAGCCTGAACATCTCCCACTCCCCTTCTCTGAGTCCTTTGACACAGTGTTTCTCAATTGGTCTGTTGCTGAGAGACTGGTGCTGGTCCCTGAGATCTCCCTCACACAATTTAGGAAGGCAGCAAGCTGGTCCTGGGTATCAGAAAGGTTGAGAAACACTGCTCTAAAGTAGACCTCCAGCAGAAAGCAGAGGTGAAAAGACTATGTATTCTTGATATTTATAAGGTAAAAATATTTAGGAACATTTAACCTCCAATCTTTCTGGTATTTCTTCTTTCTCTGTCATAAAGTATTTAAAAAAGGCAAATGCCCAGCCTTTTTCCTTCACAGCTTACCTTGAAGTGCTGAGTTAGACAGTGGGTATGTAAGGCAAAAGGTATGTCAGGTGTCCTCACTTGAAGAGCTCATATTCCAAAGGCATGCAAGAGCAAATGGATTTGAAGCAACATGGGATGGGTAAAAGTCTGAGTCGTCTTTTAGGAAAACTGCTTCATTCCTTCCTTCATACAACATCAGACAACCTCAGTATTTCACAGGCCTGAATTTTATTTACCATAACTATATCCAAGGCCTGTATCTGTAGCCACCTAAATATTGTAGCTTTATGGAGTTTTACAGTACTCCATGTGGACACCTCACTACACTTCTCTGAGGTAGGGAAGCATTATTAGCCCTATTTCACAGAGGGAAGAGGTTGAGAGATTTATCAAAGGTCACACTGGAAGTCTGTGGCAGAGCCAGGAACAGAATCCCAAGATCCTGTCTCCTAATCTGAGCCTTAAACACAAGCCTGGTATCCATCCTCTCAAATGAATTTGGAACTCTGCCTATGTGTACAGATCATCTTTGCAGTGGTTTCTGGTGAGGGAGCTGTGTGTGTGTTTGCTCACCATGATAACAATCACTATATTCTTTTAAAAATGGTCTCAGTGCTGTTTGTTTAGCAGCTGAGAAGCCATTGGTCTTACTTGGTCATGCAGAAGACAACAGGAGATCAAGTTCAGCCTTGGTGTATTGACATGGACTTCAGTGGGGTGATATGGTCCAGCATCTTCAACTTAACCATGGCTTTCATTAATAATGTCTCCCCTCTGTTCCTATCATATGTTTGCACAGCTGAGTAGATTTCCTGTATTTGTATTTCTCCAGTTGTAATTTTCCCTCATTGCTCAAGTATTGCTCATTGACTCCTACTACAGCAGAGATGCTGCTCAGTCATCTATCAACTGTTGTGTGCAGGGGCGGCTCCAGGCCCCAGCACGCCAAGCGCGTGCTTGGGGTAGCAAGCCCCGAGGGCGTCAGGCAGGCGTCCCTCGGCGGCATGCCTGTGGAGGTTCCACTGGTCCCGCCGCTTTGGGAGGTTGGCTGAAGCCGCGGGACCAGCAGACCCTCTGCAGGCAAACTGCCGAAGGCAGCCTGCTTGTGGCGGCAAAAACCCTAGAGCTGCCCTTGGTTGCGTGGACTTAAAAGTATTTCTTTTTGCCTTTACAATCCCATGGGAAAAAATCAATGTAACATCCTGGCGCTAGCAATCCTGCTCAGTTGTTCTTACAGTTGAGGTTATATTATGAATGTATTCAAGCTTCTACGTCATTACAGTGCTCCCAGGTAAATAGGGCTTTCCTCTCACTTACACCGGTGTACACTCAGCGTACAACAACCCTTGAAGTCAGTGGGGTTATTCAGGTATAAAACTGGTGTGAGAGAAAAATCAGGTCCCATAGGTTTCATAATTGAAAGAAAGAGAATTAAATGAACAGAATAAGAGGAATGGCCATCAGAAGGAAATGACTTTGAGAAAATATAAATCCCATCCACGTCACAGTGATTCCTGTTTTGGTTACTGCATCACAGTTTTTATATTTGAGTGTACTGCGCAGAGCTTCAAGTTTGCACACATGACTGTTGTGCAATTTAGGCTTCTGAGCCTTATGGTTAAACAACTGAGTCAGAACTTTGATTCTTTGCTGCCATGGCAAACTGTATCACTTATTCCAATATTAGCAGGGTGTTGGTCTGAAGTGAAGCAGAGAAATGTAAATGAGGATTTGAATTCTGAACCACAGGATAATTATTTTAACTGATCCAGGCTCTCCTCCATAGTCTGTAATTAGAATTGGGAGGACAAAGATTCTTGCTTGTGCTATCCATCTAATTTAGATGATAACTTCTTCAGGGTAGGGTAGGGAGCTTGTCTTAGGTATTTGTAAACTGCCACGATGCCTATGGTACTCTATTAATACATTTTAAAACAGAAATGGAACAATTTAAATCCTTTTTAATTGAGAAGAGCAGATGCAAATCAAACAGAACAAATCTATATGATGTACTTACGAGCAGAACTGACGCAGCTACAACTTTTAAATATCAATTACTCTCCTGTTAACAGTAATGCCAGTTGGCCAAAATTAATCTCAAGAATAACATTTGACTTCTCAATTCTGACAATTTTAATACGAATTCAGGGTTTGAGTCTGCCACTTATACACACCTGGACAAGTACTTGCTTGCATAAGCAGCCTCAGTTTTGCCACTCGCATAAGTCCTACTAATTGTAAGTGAAGTTTGCAGCACTACACCCACAGTGCAAACCAAAACTTCAATATAAAACAGTGTTAGGCACTGCATGATGCATCTTCCAAAGGAGGTGACACTACTAAATGCTAAAGTAATTATTGCCATTGCGTGTGTAAGAAAGCAGTAGCCAAACAGCTGCTGATAAAGTTCTTTATTAGATGACACATCCGGATGTTTATATTACATGGTTGCCACTAGACACATCCTGCCTGAACAGGTAGCCAGGTAACTCAGATTCTAAAGGAGGAAGAGTAGGTGATAGCCAGTCTCAGAAGCCATGAGCTTTCAAAATATAATAGTATTTAAAATCTTTTTAGAACAAAAAACTTGTGTCCTCTCCTCCCCCACCAAGGACTTTTTATTTAATTAATTAATGTTAATTCTAGCTGAGAAAGTACCCAATCTTGTGAGGTACTGAATGTCCACAATTCCAAATGAAGGCAGCAGTTGTTGGGGATGCTCAGTACCATCTCACAGGTGCAGGCCCATACAGATGATGTAGTAGCACTATGCTTGATTAGATCTCAGACAGACAATCCACTGGTTGGATTTAAAATGCCATTCCTGTCTCTCGGCTCCTTTTAGGTACTTGAGTGAAGAATGAAAGCTTGTGCATTGTGAATCACCCTTTGGTGCAGGGTGGCTTAATGGAAAAAGCCTTGGGATCTAAGTCCCATGTAGAACAGTGAATCAGTGGCAGAGCAGCAGGTTGCCATGCAGTGCATGACTGATTGCTATCTGCAAGCTATAGGCTGGGATATTCTTAGCTTGCCTGGGTTGCCTCATGGGGGATGAAAAACAACAATCTGGAAGAAAGGGCTAGAGCTGTTAGTTAGACTTAAAATGATGGCTAGGGGCTCCAAGTCATTTCCTAGAGTTGGTCCACTGGTGCCTCAGCATTGTGTCACCCAGCAGCTCTGGTGCTGCCACATGGTGGGCTGGAGCTGAGGCAGCAGCATGAAAGGGTGAAGTGTTTGGCACTGAACTGCTAGAATTTGAAGCACTCCATATGAAGCTGTTGGCTGCAGCATGCCAGGTACCCAAAGCCCTGGAGCTAATAGAGCTCTTCAGGGGTCAATGCCTCAGCCTACAGGCAGCGAGCTTCTCCCCACAGCAGATCCTCCGCTCCAGGACTCTGCCAGTCACTTGTGTTTGCCTCCCTTTGCGGGGAGCTCAACCTCTTCCACCTCCCCAATTTGCCTACTCCCTGTGTCTGCCTGCCCTTGCCCCTCCCTGTCTTCTTCTCTCCAAAAGAGCCCAGCTCGGGCTGGTGCAGAGGACAGCTGATGAGAGAGAAGCAGGCTGGGAGCATCAGAAATCAGCCATAGTGGACAAATCTGAGCTAGTCCTACGGGCAAAGCAAAACTTTTAATTTTAAAAATTTCAAAAATGGCTTATGGTGGAGATGTGATCAGAAAAAAATACACAGCGAACCCAATGGGCTTATGGAGAGTTATTCTATCACATGTGGGGACTCTTTAATCAGAGAGTGAGAAACAAATTTTAGTTTTAAGTGTAAATCTCATTGTAGCCTTAACTGTGGAATTGCTACCAGTAAATATAAGCACATACACACAAATGTAACATACACATGCCTTTCTGGTGCAGTTAAAATACCAAGGTTAAAAAAAATACAGAAGGATTTTTGGAAATGTACTGCTGCCCTTGTGGAATGAAACATGCCTCTCCAGCACTGGTGGATGGAATCACCAGTCAGAGCTTAACCTTCACCATTGAGTCAGCTGCTTGTTTTGATGCTACTGAGCGGTGCTATCTAAGATTTTTTTTTAAATCAACTGAAAACATTTACTAAAAGAAAACAACAAAGGCTATTGGTGGCAACCTGTTCACATGAAGAGATCTTACTAATAGTACATCACTAAACCTACACCTTCAAAAACAGACAATGGCTAGCCTGTGTCCAATGCTTGGGTGGAAGATCTCCAGGGAAATCCTAGGTGGTGCAGAAGTGGTGCATTTCCTTGTGAGTCAGTATGGATCGAGCATGTTCTTAGATTTTCAGTGCTGGCCCTTAGCTGGCTTGCAAACAGGCCTTTGACTGACTAAAAGCAGTTTAAGTGACCACCACCACAAAGTTGCTGCCTGGACTCCTGCTGCCATTATCAGAGATGTACCACCACAGTCTCTCTCCAATCCTGAATGTAAATATTTCTGTTATAGCTGGAGTAGACACACAAGGCAGCAACACTGAAAGTCGCACTGACAGTTGAACTGATGATGCACGTACACACAGCCATGTTCAAAGTCTGCTTGCATGGGTTGGAGAAACGGTAACATTTTACATAGCCTCTGATGCCCTACAGCCCCAAAATTAACCATTCCAAAATTATGGGGCCCTGCAATGGCTACTTGGCACTGTTCTGTGCCTCCAGAGCTATGTTACATCAGGTGGATTTGGCTCCTGAGGTTTCTCCCTACCCATTGAATCTGCTCCTGACCCATAGCGTAGGGGATAAATCCGGAGGTATATTATCTACTTTATACCTGGGACTGTCCTGGCAACCAGATGGCCCCAGGATCAGGCTTACTACCTCCTTTGCACTCACCCATCCTCAACTGCAGACCAAAATCTGGGCCAAAAATGTTAACCTGAGACAACTGAGATTGCTATGACGTTGTTTCAATTAAAAGTATGAATGAAGGATTCCCAAAATACTATTTCTAAATTGGCTTTTTCACTTCCTATCAAACTCCTGAGTGACGTTGCTCTGTCACTCCTGACGTGTCAAACATGTCCTACAAGGCATTGAGTTCCCTCAACATCCACTGACGTGAATGCCAGGCCAGGGCCATCAGTATCTTGTGGGATTAGACCCTTAAACCTGCTGATAGATTTCATTTTGTGGCAGAGTACACTAATATGTATTGTGCATACAAGCAGTGACAAAGGTGGATAAAACATGGATTAAAAAGGCATTTTACTCTATCAGTACAAAATTGTTACATTTAATTTTTCAGGCTGTGTTGCTTTACAGTGGTATATGACATAATTTATAGTGAGGCACTTAATCTAACCTATGATACATAGCTAATGAGTGCACCTTATTTTTAATCTTGTATAATCAAACATACAGCCTTGCCTTTCACATCAGCATTTTTTGCTTTTTCAACTTAGTGTAATAGGAGTCTTTTTAAAAGTTAGCAGTTTCGTAAGAGGCGTACTAACCATTTGCATGCTAAGGCAGATGGTGCCCAAGACATTTGAATAGGACACAGCAAATTTCAAAGGAATGAGGAAGATATGACACATCCTTAAGGTGGATGGTGATACAGGGAATTTTATTCCCCTGAACAGTTTTGTACTTAATCTTTTTAGAGAGCAGTTTCAGTAGACTTGGTATAAGGAAAGAATTATGTGCTGTGATTAATCAGTCTGGAGGCAAGTAAGAAACACTTATTACCTTAGTAGCTCAGTTTCTGCTATAAGTCAAAGCCTTGAGTTCATGTGGAGAGGGAAATCTAGATCCCCAGGTCTATACAGGCACTTCAGTCCCAGTTTTGCCTCCACTACAATCTACATGCCTTTGACAAAGTGGGTATTCACCCATGAAAGCTTATGCTCCAATACTTCTGTTAGTCTATAAGGTGCCACAGGACTCTTTGTTGCTTTTTACAATCTACAAAACTCCCTTGGATACCTGTAGGCAGCTAAACTGACTTGATGCCTAAAATTTCAGGGTGAAAGTTCCCTTGGAGCTTATATTTCTGCCTTTGAGCATGTGCACTGCCCCAGAGCAATCCACAAACCACGGGAAGAGAGACATTAGGCTGCCAAGTCATATGCAGCGCTTAGTCCAGTAGGCATGCTCAGAGGCCATCTATGAGATTAGGTCCCATTCAGAATTCTCCCACTGCTGCCAGAGGAAGAGATGGGGGCCCATCTTACAACTTTTAGCCCAGTGATTCAAGCACTCAGCTGGGATAGGGGAAACTCATGTTCACTCCCCACCTCTCTGCCACAGAGGGAAAAAGGATTTGAACTGTAGTCTGCCACTTCTAAGCAGGGTGGACTAATCACTGAGTGATGGCATACGCTGCTGTGAGACTCCCTCAGTCTCTCTCCTGTTGAAGCTGTTTCACTGTGGTTAAATATTTAAATGGTCATTGGGCCTGAGCAAGGTGGAAGACCCCAGGTCTACTCCTCCTCCCCCCCACCAATCCCTCTTTCATTCTTATCCATGGTGGGACAGCACCTCATCAGACTATCCTCTAGCCTAGCCCCCTTGTGAGAGCACTCTCCTGAGAAGTGGGAGACCTCTGTTAAAAACCTCTCTCCAACCCTTGAGGAAGGGGGAATTGGACCTGGATTTCCCACATCCAAGCTGATTGTTTTAATCACTGGGATAAAAGTTAAAGGTGAGTCCCACCTTCTCCTCTTTTGTACTAAGTGAAGCAGGCACCAACTCAAGAAACTACAGAACTTAGGCTCTGAAGACGCCTGCTACAGGTGATGGCAGGTTCCTGTTTGTGGATTGCCAAGCAGAGATAGGTGCCTCCCTGCAGCCTGCACTCAGGCACCTATCTCAGAGAGGGGTGGGGCTCTCGCACACCTCTCGGTGGCAGCTCCCCCAGTTAGCATGCCGGCTTTTGTGGAACACATTCCAAGGCACCTCTCTCTCTCTCTATTCGTTGTATAGGGAGCCTGACTCAGACGTTTTAGATAGCAGGGATGGTTCTTGTGATTTTCTAGGTGGCTAAAAATTTGGTGTCATGATGTTCAAAACTGCAACACCTAAATCCCTTTGTGGATTCCACCCTATGACACTTTGATATCATAGTGACAGGCACTTTAGACAGATGCTCAGGTGATGCAACTTTTGAAGAGGTGGCATCACAAGGGAAAGTTATTTTTTGTTTCTGTTTGTTCATATCACATCACCACCCTATAATTTCAAATGACTGGTGGTCTCCCCTTCAAGAGAAGCCAATGACAAGGATGGTGGGGCAGCCCCAGGTTTATTTAATAGCAGATATAAGTAAATGGCCATTTAGTGCTACAAGCCAAACAATCTGAAATCATATGAGATCAACAATGTTGTCATAATTACAGAAGAGTGCAGGAAGACAGGGACGCAGTGAGTTTTGGCCACATGCAATAACTTGCCTGTTTGCTCACTACAAGCAGACTTTCCTGTCTTACACCCACTTGTTCAGTGAAATTTCCTGGACTTTAAGGGATGAGCACCCATATAAGGCTGGATTTTACAAAGCTATTTGTTCAAGTACTTATAATTGACTTCCCTTATTTTGCTGTGATTCTTTGTATTTAAAGTGCTGCATCTCTACTTTGACAATCAACCAGCCACCCTCTCTAGGCAACGGCCAAAGCTAGAGATATAAAACACTACTTGCCTTTCCTAGGTACCCCAGCCCCTGTTTTTGGATCAGCTCAGAGAAACTTCCGACTTCTAGTAGGAGTCCCATTCTCTCTATGTACTTAGTGTGCTCCCTGCCTCTACCTTGTAGCAAACAGCACATCTTGCTTATTGTATGATGCCACTTCAGTGTCTGTTGGTAACAAATGATTTGCTTGGTATAAATCATTAATCGTTACACCTAATTATAAACAGACTACCATCTCTGGCTGTGGTTTTTTAACACCTTGCAAGTAAACCTGCGGCCATGCAGTCTCTGGCTGTAATTCTGACATCTCATTAGCTCAGCCAGGTTCAGGCTTGGTCAGTACTTGGTATTTGAAGGTGGTGCAGGAAGTGTTGTTGTTGATTCAGTAGGTGACATTGTTCCCTGAGTCAGTACCGAATCTGTGATTAACATGGAGTGCTGTAAGGCTGGAAAATGAGACATTAAAAAAAAATTGGGATTCTGACTACTGGTAGTCATTAAAGATCCTGTGATGTTCTTCCCAACACTTAGAAGCCTTAAGCCCAGTGTTCTGGCCTACTTATTCTGGAAGCAATTTTTTGTCTAAAGGTGCCCATGGAATGTCAGTTGGCAGACATACTTCACTTCTCCTCCCAGGAGGAGATTTTGGACTTGGCTTATACTTACTGCAACATATACTCAAGTCTGAACTCACGTACTCACAAACAGTACATGTGACATGGCACAGCCCCCTGCTCCTGTCTTCTTGTAAAGTGGTTCTGACACCTTGGGTCTGTAGCCACCACTGTGTACTTTATTTGTGTTTTTATCACCCACCACCCTCTTACAGACACATGCAGAAATTCTTATTAACAATGCTATACAATCATAAGGGAGGTAAGAGATCTCTCCAAACAGAGGTGTCCCTTTACCCTGGCCCTGCTGGCTTTTCTCCCCCTCTCTCTCTCCTCCTGCCCTTGTGCTTCCTATCTGTGCTCCTTTTCTATCTTAACTCTTACAATTCATAGGCTAATTGTCTCCTTAGCGCTCTCCAGCCTAGGATGATCTAGTAAGTAGCCATTCCTTCCCTCAGTCAGGTTTTCTACAGGGGAATTAATTGGATTTACAGTGACCAGAATGCTGGTTCAACTCCTGATTCTCAGCACGCTGTCATACACCGCCCCACCTTGTCTGGGGGAAACGTTTCTCCTTTTATGGGATCTCCCCCTGTTGCTGGAGGTGCTGCTCTCATTGAGTCCTTCTTTGCCCCCAGGGTGGTCCTCCAGGCTCCCCTTATGGGGTCTACCCATTCTCCACACACACAAATCACAAATCAAATTGAGGGGCAATCCCTGCCCACATAATTCTGTCTCAGCCTTTACATCTTCGCACCAGGCACAGCCTGCTGGAACATTCTCCCCAATCTCACACCTCCTTTGTTTTGTGGTAGGGCCCATTGCCATCCTTCATCATCCTGGTTATCTAGGGTCTCAGGTTCTCTCAGGCCTCCAAACAGCTTATAGGGTCCCACCCCCTCTTTGGGTGACCACCCAACTCATCAACAAGTACAGGCTGTCCATATCCTGCAAGGCTAATTTTGTGTTTGCTTCCTTCTCCCCCTCTATCTCTAGGGGGCCTCCCTTTTCTTACTTTCCCTTGGGCTTGTGTTTCTGTGTCTAGTGTTTTCCAATGCCTGTAGTCTAGTTTCAACTTTTGATTCCCTGAGGGCTTTATTCCTCCCCACAGCGGACTCCAGGCCACAGCCCACTTCCTTAGTGGGAAGGCGCTCCAGTCCATACCTAGTGTGATTGTGGGGGACATGTCCACTACGCCAACCTATTTCCATCTAAACCTGTATTTCCAGGGATACCTGGGTGGAGAAGCTGCTGCTTTGCATTGGCTTGCTCTTGAATAAAGTCCCATGGGCTTTTCTGTTGCAAGGACCGTCCCTCCAGGCAGGGCCGGCTCTAGCCATTTCGCCGCCCCAAGCACGGTGGCACGCCGCGGGGAGGCGCTCTGCCGCTCGCCGGTCCTGGGGCTCCGGTGGATCTCCCGCAGACTTGGCTGCGGAGGGTCCACTGGTCCCGCGGCTCTGGTGGACCTCCCGCGGGCATGCCTGTGGATGCTCCACTGGATCCGCGGGACCAGCGGACCCTCCGCAGGCATGCATGCAGGAGGTCCACTGGAGTCGCCTGCCGCCCTCCCAGCAACTGGCAGAGCGGCCCATGTGGCATTCCGCCCCAAGCACACGCTTGGCGTGCTGGGGCCTGGAGCCGGCCCTGCCTCCAGGTGATGGGGCTGCTGGGAGGCCTGCTGGATCTTCTGCAGTTTTAGGAACCATTGCAATATTTCCTCAAATGCCCAGACTACCGAATCTTTGCACTGGCTCCATTGTCAGGTTCTCCATCAGCATGGAGATGGCAGATCTCTGACAAGCCCCTGCTTGTGACCGGGTGCGGCCCTCTGCTCCTGTCTTCCCATGTAAATGGCTCTGACACCATTGGTCTGTCATCACCCCTGTGTACTTTGTTTTATTATAGTCCTGTGCAGCAATTCTCATCTACAGTGTTATACAATCATGAGATCTCTGCAGAGATCTCCCTTCATGCTGCCCCCCGCAGCCTTTCTATTCCCCATTCTCCTTCCCTTGCTCCTTTTCTACTCTTGCAGTTAATGAGATAATTAGCTCCTTAACTCTTTCCAGCCCAGACTAATCTAGTAATTAGACATTCCTTCTCAACTGGGCCCTCTCCAGGGGAAAGAACTGGATTTACAGTGACCAGAGTGCTAGCTCAGTTGCTGGTTTTCAGAACTCTGTCCCACAGCTACACTGCAATTCAAGAACCACAGCATTGCTGCGGCTGGCTTGGGTCAGCTGACTTGAACTTGGGAGCTTGGGGCGTGGGGATATAACATTGCAGGATGGACATTTGGGCGCGGCCTGGAGCCTGAGACAAAATGTCTACATTGCAATTTTATAACTCCGCAGCCTGAGGCAGCTGCCTGAGGCTCAGACTTGGTGCTTCAGATTTTGTGCCATTATGTAGATGTACCCCACGTCTTTCAGGGAGCAAATTTCTATCACAGAGAAGAGGCAGAAAGGCAACCTAAGCAATTAACTAACATATAAGATACTAGGTAGCTTAGAAATAAGACCCATGTGTCTATAAAATTCAGTTCTGACATCATGTGGCTTCCCTGAATTCAAGATTTACACTTGGGGTAACTTTAGATCCTCTTGCATAGCCATAGATAATCAGTTTGTTTCATAGTTGAGGCCCAATCTGTTAGCAAATTGAGCCTCAGTTTTTAATACAGTGCCATAGTCATGCAAGGCTCATTAGCATTAAGAAATAAGACAAGGTTATTGCCCTTAAAAACTTACACTATAGTTTATACAAAGGACCTGCGTAAAAATATCAGACTATGTGGGTTGGCAATAGTGGGATGATAAAGAAAGGGGAGAAGATCAAAACTTCTAGGAGAGGATTTTTTAAACCACGTACGGCCAGATTTGCTAAGATGTCTAGGTACCTAAACATGCAGTTAGGTGCGTAGGGATTTACAAAAGCAGCTAACTCCCAATGAAACTTAGGCACCTAACCTGCTTAGGAACTTCTGTAAATCCCAGTACGTACCTAAGTACCTTTGTAAATGTGGCCTTTAGTGTTACAATAATTGGAGATAGTCAGAATGTAGGCAGAATAGCCATCTGAATTGTCCTCCTCTAGTTATAGACACACTTTCACTGACAGGAAGTCAAGTAGAATTCATGTTTTCAAGTTTGTAAATGAATTAACTCTTGCGTCTCTGCAATTTATCATGCGGCTGCATAAGGCTGATTGTTAACCATACTGCACTGGGCATAAAAGTTCTGTCAGGTATTAGAACAGGGGACAGGGAGACATGCACAGACTTATTAGTATAAACCTTCCACTTCCAATATTATTAAAATATTTTGACTAGAAAGAAGCACTTGTAGAAATCATGAAAAACCACAATTGTCATATGATTTGCAAAATATTCGCATTCCCATTTTCAGTTTAGCTATTCCATCTCCCATCCTTGTAGCAGGTAGATCTGTTTTTCAAGCTCTCTACCTTCAGCATGGCTTGTTGAACAGAAAGGGCCACTTTTTCAAGGCCTAAGTTCTGCATCTCAAAAGCACTTGCCATTGCATAGGCGGATTGGGCAACTTCCACATGCAGATAGTTATTTGAGTCTCTCAATACCCTTTTGCACCAACAATTCCATTAATTACCTGAATAACCACAGGGGCAGTTTTGTCGGTATACCTGCCTTGGCCTTTTGAAAAATTATCTCAGCAAGCCCATTAACTTCAGGACCATTTGCTTCCTAAGTCTAGCAAAGGCAACCATTACAACTTTGCAAAGTAAGTAGGTGGTGTTCTGGAAGCCATACTAAGACTGAGGTTGATTTCAAGACATTTAGTATGTCTCCAAAACAATCTGACCTATTTTCTTTTTATAGCATTGTGCTTCTGAAAAACTTTGGAAGTTCTTCCAAGCAAACACTGAGTCACCGTGTAAAACATTGGTTTTAGAGGCAACTTTTCATGTTCTGTAGCTATAAGAGAACTGCAGATCCCAAATCTGTCAATCCAACACCTAAATTCGTTTATAAATAAATTATAATATAGATTAAAAGAGAAAGGGGAGAGAGTTTATACCTTGCATATGAGTCACCATTTGTGTGCCTTTTATTATATCTCAAAGGTTAATATTTGCTGCTCCTTTATGGGAGAATGAATCTCATGGTCTAGGAGAGTCAAGTTACACTGACTGTAGTAAAATATTGAATCTAATCAGGTAGAAATAAAGATTCCCCTGACTCTCACTGCTGAAAGCAAACAGATAAGATACAGAAGTACATGCCTATGTGGAAAGAATTAGAGAACATACAGGACAACAGGCAGGCTGTGTAACAACATCATGAGCACATATGCATAATATTAAACCACCCAGACACCGCAACACTAATAGGGAAGAATGGGCAAGAATTAAGGATAGGGGAACTGGCTTGGTTAAAGAACTGGCCCAATCGTTCACCCAGTATTCAACCTATGGATCTGTTTTGAGGTTTGAAAAACTAATTAAATTTTTGCTTAAATAGTATTTTCATGAGTCTCTGCACTTCCAGGATTTGACCAGGATCAAAGGTAATTTTGCAACAGTTCTGGCTCAGCCACAGCCACAACATCTGTAAATCTTGTGAAAAGGCCTGGTCTTGGCCAATAAAACTTCAGATGGGAACTGGTTGAACTTTGGGATGCTGAGGAGAAGTGAACATTTTGATGGTTACTCATTATCATTTGTGACCCAACAATTAGTTTACAAGTTATCAGCAATCCCAGGAGAAAACTTAGATCAATATAAACTGTTAATGAAGCAGCTCCTGTTTCCTGGATAACTCATGGAGAAACATGTAACATTGCTTATCTTTGCCTCCAAAAAATACAAGCTAAGGCTAAATTCAAGCAGGAAATATGCATGTTTATGGTAGGGCCCAGTGTTGGCCAGCTGGCATAGGCATAGCCAATCCAGCTTAATTATACTGAGCCACTACTCATTTACAGAAGGAGAGAGAAAAAGAGAGCTACAAATTTAAGAAGAAAGGAGATCCAAGCTAGAGAAAGACTTTGGTTGGTTGTACTTTTCTCTTGTGGTTGGGCCTCTTCCTAGCTCAGTTACTATCATTTCCTCTTCTTCTCAGGTACTTTTTCCTCTCTGCGTTCTCTTCCAGGGTGCATCCTTCAGGAAAGAGTGTCACACTGGAACTGGTCAGTAGAGATTTCTTTATGGGAAAATTGTGATCTTTAAAAAGAGAGTGAGAGTTCTTTGAAAGAGGTTTCCTTCTTAGTAAAGCATGGCACAATAACCCAGGTGCTTTCTATGTACTTTCCATAGCATACCAATAGAGGAGATGGGATACTGGCCTATACTTTACATAAGCCATTGCTAAGTGCTGTGTTCAAAAGCTGGTTTCTGATCAGTTTAAATATTGGGGTCGTTTTTAAATGCACACTTCTCTCAGCACAGGTTCAACAACCAGCAATCTGATTCTATTGAGCATAGTTAATGCCTGTATTTTATTTCAGGGAAATTACTAGTATTTACATTCACTTGTGACATAAAACTGCTTTTAAACCAATCAGACTGCTACATTCCAACTAAATAAGATGACTAGACACATCACTTTAATTAACAATTGACTCTGATTAGTCATGCTACAAGTCCATTTTTTCTCCTGCTGGCATCAGAAGTCAAAAATAGGATTTATTAGTAACTTATGTCAGATATTATTGATGTGGGAAATAATCATAAAACCTAATTACCAGTTTAGGAAGAGAGGAGGGTATTTAAAAAAAAATAGACTGATCTCATGGGAAAAGTATCAGATTAAAAACCCAAGAGAAAAGTCAGAAAAGGCTACTGTGTTTAACTCTGTGTGTGTGTGTGTGTGTGTGTGTGTGTGTGCGCGCGCGCGCGCGGTGGGGAGAGCAGCAAATATAATAGAAAAAAGGGGAGATACATCTAAATTCCTCATTTGTTGAAATTAAAACCAGAGTTAAGTAACATTTAGGTATTGCAGCAAGTGATGTTGATCTTTCAGTAGGCTCATTCCAGATAAGCACATCCACCCAGAGCTATTCTGGAATAACTGCTCATGCAGATAGGCCTGTAGTTAACACATTGTCCTGGCCAAATTCTAATGCAGGCAACTGTAAGCTGGGCTTACATATTGACGCTACTGCTTGAACTGGAAAAATGATTCTTCCCTTTCTATCCTAAATTATTGTGTAATGATGCTGGATATTGTTCAACAATTAGTACATAAGGATCACTTCGTTCACTATGAAATAAGTAGCGCTGAGGTGAAAGTCTCTAGACTAAAACCTGTGTTAAGCAACTACTCAAAGATTGACAATTCAATTGCTGTAACAGAAGCAGTCACTGCATAAAGGTGGAGAAAAATAGAATTGTACTCAGTAAATTTGGGGATATTTTAGGATGGCCTCTGAAGACAACAGGTTGCCCAGTATAAGTGGTAGTTGGTACAGTTCCACCGTATATCAATTTGCACTTGATCCTTCTGGATAAGGGGCATTGTATAAGAGATAAGAAGAGCTACCTGGCCTCCTTTTCCTTTTCTATTCCTTATCACAAAATGAATTAACTTAGTTGTTAATTTTCCCTCTCTCGTCACACTGGTTTAGCATGTCTGTACAACAATCAAAATCCAAGCTCTACAAAATAGACAGAAACAGAGAGGATTTTCTTTGAAAGCAAGAGCACCTAATTTCCCCCAAAATATTAATGAATGGAAAAAAATCAACTCCAGGTTTATCATAATTAGTTGGACAAATTCTGAAAAAAAATAATCATAAAATCACTAATTCACCTCTGCTGGTATCCATGATCATAGCCCATGTTTGCTTTCCATGGATACTTGAATCAGAATTCTATTTAGTTACCAAAGAGGAGGTTAAGAGGTGACCTTAGTTAGTGACCTGATAGTGGAGAGCTCTTTGTTCTAGTGGGAAAGTACATAACGAGAGGCAATGGCTGGAAGCTGAAGCTAAACAAATTAAGAATAGATATAAGTTGTAAATTTAACATTTAGGGCAATTAACCATTGGAACAATTTACATGCAGATGTGGTAGCTTCTCCATCATTAGAAGTCTCTAAATCAAGACCGCATATCATTCTAAGGGCAGGTCTACACTACGGGGCTTAGGCGACCTAAATTACGCAACTCCAGATACGTGAATGATGTAGCTGGAGTTGACGTAGCTTAGGTTGACCTTTTGAGGTGTCTACACTGTGCTGGATCAACAGGAGAATCTCTCCCATTGACTTGCCTTATGCTTCTCATTCTGGTGGAGTACTGGAGTCAACGAGAGAGCACTCTGCGTTTGATTTAGTGGGTCTTCACTAGATCCATTAAAAAAATCAACTCCTGGAGGATCGATCACCACAGCGCTGATCCCCATTAAGTGTAGACACGCCCCAAGAGTTACTATGCCTCAAATAGAAGTTATAGGCTTGATGCAGAAGTTACTGGGTGAGATTGTGGGGCCTGTATTACACAGGAGATCAGAGGACCATCATGTCTCTTTTTGAACTTAAAAAAATTTAAGAATTCAAGCTCGTACCTTGGTCCGGTTCTGTGACATCTCTTTGTGAGACATCCAGTCATCAGCTGACATTTAACATGGCTTAATTGAGCTCTTGATCTTTCTCCCTCCCCCTTTTCTCTGTTACCGCAGATAATCACTATCTTCCCAGTTGCTCAGGCCCATATTCTGGGTGTTACTTTTGACTTGGCGCCCTCTCTCGACTCTCATCCATGGAATGTCACCACTCCTTATGTAATATAAGTTTTAGCCTTTCCTCAGCCATCCAATATTGAATATTGACTACTGCAACCTGGCTGCCTATCAGTTAATTCAAAATGCTTCTGCTAAGATCATCATACTTGTCACATTTACCATGTCACCTCGTGTCATTTCATTGGCTCCCTCTTTCCTACATCATCAAGCACAACTGATTGTGTCTGCCCTGGCAACCCTTCATGATTTAGCCCCACCCTACTTATCTGCTCTATTATTTCACTGCAATGTCTACCCATGACACTGCTCAGCTAACAAACTGTGTTCATTGCATCTCCCTCAGATACCTCTGTGCTCCTCTCTCATGCCACCCCTGTAAGCGGGAAGAACTGCCTGGAGTGGCGGGACACTACAAAGCCACTAGCTAGCCTTAAAATTCCTCCTGGCTTGTGTGTCTCGTTCATCATCTGTTACATCTTGTCACAGTCCAGATTGTGAGGTTTCTAGGCCAGGAGTGGTAGCGCTTAGAGGCTCCAGCTAAGATCAGGATCTCACTGTCCTAGACACTGCACAGACACACAGTAAAAGAATCTCTGCCTGGAAAAGATCAGTCTCAATAAACAAGCCAAACAATGGAATTTTGTGACATGACTATGACAAAGCAGAACTACTGGGGACTAACTAGGTGCTTTTTGGATTAGCAATCTAAAGTTGTGGTAGAGATCCCTATGTGATAAAACCAGTTGTCACAGGCTCTGTATTCAAGCTGTCAATACACAAACCACACTTACTAGTAATCAAATATAACTTTAACTCTATAGCTAAGATAAATCTGAGGGTCTTGCACGCTGTTTGCAATTTCAAAATGAGGGTAAACAATCATCCCTATTTGGACTAATAAGTGCCAGAATTCTTTTATACGTGAGCCAGTAATATTTGTAGTAAGCAGATAGTTCTGTAAAGACGAACATGAGTTATCAGACTAGAACTCCATTTAATCCAGTTTGCTTGACAGTTGCTGTGATGACATTCTCTGCTCACTGCTGGGGTGCCTCCTTGTGGCTGCATCAGGGGAATAGCTCCGCCCAATCCCATGTCCCTTCCCATCTCTTGCTTGTGCTACCCCTCTCATGTAGTACTTACAGTAGTTTCCCCGAGAGTCAGGATGCTCCTCTTCATGGGTTGGCCTCCTGGCCAGGTCACCATCAAGATCCCACTGGACGATGTCTCAGGCAGTATTTCATTCTATTGACCAGACTGTGCCCCTTCCCCAGTGGCTAGTAGGGGAAATCGCGCCCACCCACTACTCTGGGTTCCAGCCCAAGGACTCAGACTCACAGACTAAGGTCAGAAGGGACCATCATGATCTTCTAGTCTGACCTCCTGCACAACGCAGGCCACAGAATCTTACCCACCCACTCCTGTAACAAACCTGTGACGTATGTTTGAGCTATTGAAGTCCTCAACTTGTTTAAAGATTTCAAGGTGCAGAGGATCCTCCAGCAAGTGACCCCATGCCCCATGCTGCAGAGGAATGGTGAAAAATCCCCAGGGCCTCTGCCAATCTGCCCTGGAGGAAAATTCCTTCTCGACTCCAAATATGGCGATCAGCTAAACCCTGAGAATGTGGGCAAGACTCAACAGCCAGACACCGAGGGAAGAATTCTCTGTAGTAACTCAGATTCCACCCTCTCTAGTGTCCCATCACAAGCCATCGGGCATATTTACCGCTAATAGTCAAAGATCAATTAATTGCCAAAATTAGGTTATCCCATCATACCAGCCCTTCTATAAACTTATCAAGCTTAATCTTGAAGCCAGATATGTATTTTGCCTCCTCTGCTCCCCTTGGAAGGCTATTCCAGAACTTCACTCCTCGAACGGTTAGAAACCTTCATCTAATTTCAAGTCTAAACTTCCTGATGGCCAGTTTATATCCATTTGTTCTTGTGTCCACATTGGTACTAAGCTTAAAAAATTCCTCCCCCTCCCTGGTATTTATCCCTCTGATATATTTATAGAGAGCAATCATATTTTCCCCTCAGCCTTCTTTTGGTTAGGCTAAACAAGCCAAGCTCTTTGAATCTCCTTTAATAAGATAGGTTTTCCATTCCTCGGACCATCCTAGTAGCCCTTCTCTGTACCTGTTCCAGTTTGAATTCATCCTTCTTAAACATGGGTGACCAGAACTGCACACAATATTCCAGATGAGGTCTCACCAGTGCCTTGTATAATGGTACTAACACCTCCTTATTTCTACTTGAAATACCTCGCTTGATGCATCCCAAGACTGCATTAGCTTTTTTCACAGCTATATCACATTGGCAGCTCATAGTCATCTTGTGATCAATCAACACTCCAAGGTCCTTCTCCTCCTCTGTTACTTCCAAGTGATATGTCCCCAGTTTATAACAAAAATTCTTGTTATTAATCCCTAAATGCATGACCTGGCACTTTTCACTATTAAATTTCATCCTATTACTATTACTCCAGTTTACAAGGTCATCCAGATCTTCCTGTATGACCTTATTATTAGCAATCAAGATCTGCTCCATCCCAAACCTTGCTACTATTTCCCTGGGCTGCTTTCTGTTCTGTTGGTAGCAGGCTTCTGCTCCATCACCCTTCTGGGCCAGGATCTCCGGGCTTCTGCTCTCCTCTTGGGTCTCCTCCTCTACCTTTCTAAGCCCAAAGAGTGACTGCAGGCCTCCACACTGCAGCCCTTTTCTGCTGCAAACTGCCTAGTTTTATACCAGCCCGCCTGGGCTCCATCTTATTAAGATGAATTCTCCTTTCAGGTGTGGCCTATTAGGTTACGTAGACCCTTCTGAGCCATATTAACCCTGTACAGGCTAGTGTGTGGTGAACAGGCCACTGTACAGTTGCCAATACCAGATGCTTCAGAGGAAAGTACAAGAAGCCCCATAATGGAATAAACTCCTCACAAGTTAGCTGATTCCTAACTCACCATTAATAGTTTGTGGTCTAAAGCATGAGTTTTTACATTTTATACATATTATCTTAGCTAATGTAACTTGTATTTTCCTGATAGAGCAGTTTTGCTGGAAAATGTTGATTTAACACAATCAAAACATTCCCTGGGAACATAGTGATTCTGTCAAATGTACTGACAGAAATGAAGCAGGTAGGTAGAAGTAAGTAGGCAGGATGGTTGGTTGGCCAGCTGCCTGGCTCCCCGTACACCTGAAGTTTAACTAGCAGGCTGCCTGGGATCCCTAGCTCTCCTGGATCCTGCCTGCTGGGTTGTGAGGTTGCCTAGGAGCCAAGCAACCTGCTCAACCAGCCAGGAGGGCAGCCCAGCGGACAAGCTCTGGGGGAACTGTGGACCTCAGGGAACCAGGGATCTTGGACACCACTAGGGTGGGAACCAGCCAACCATCCTGACTATCAACTTGGTTTCCACTGAAAGTTTGGACCAATCTTTAAAGAGTTCTGGACTGTCCACACATTCATTACCTATCCATTTAACTTCCATGTCTGCTCATCATCCACTGATTCAAGATCATACTGTTTTTTCCTATTCATCAATGGT
The DNA here is from genome assembly GCF_025201925.1 of Gopherus flavomarginatus. Classification (NCBI taxonomy): domain Eukaryota; kingdom Metazoa; phylum Chordata; order Testudines; family Testudinidae; genus Gopherus; species Gopherus flavomarginatus. The sequence goes on from NC_066619.1 coordinate 62,171,632, forward strand.
CAAGTTTCTCAGTGGGCTTCTCTGAAGTATTCCCACCAATTCAAACACCCACTCCCTCCTGGGATCTCAATATCATTAATAGGTCCCCTCCATTTCAGCCACTACATGTTCTTTGCTACATCTCTCCATAAAGACATAGTGATAACCTCAGCTTTCAGAGAGAGTGTACTGCAGGTTCTTATGGTAGCGGCCATCAAACACCCTCTTTCATAGAGATAAGTTTACATTTAGGCCACACCCCAAGTTTCTTCCAAAGCTGGTCTCAGACTTTTACTTGAACTAATCCATATATTTACTAGTCCCCACCCCCTACTTCCCACACTCCCTTCTTCTAAGGAGAGGCCACTTTACACATTTGAGATGTTCTTCAGACCCTGTCTTTTTACTTACATAAAAACCAAAGTCCTTTCAAGTTTCGCCTAGGTTTTTTGTTGCTTTTACTGAAATATCTAAGGGTCAGGCAATTTTAATTCAAAGGTTATCTAAGTTGGTCCCGGTGTTTTAACCTCTGCTAGTTTAGAACCCAAAGAGCAGATTAAAGCAACTCCATGAGAGCACAACCAGTTTCTGTGACTTCTTTTAGAAGCATATCCACAGCTGACATATGCAAGAAAGCTATGTAGAGGACCACACACACGTTTACTAAGCATTATTCCATCACAGAAGCATCTTGATCCGATGCTCAACTTGGCAGAGCTATGCTGCAGTCAGTCTCCACCTGTTTTTTACCTGCTGCTTGCGAGTCACCAGAGGTGGAATACACAGAGAAGCACTCAAAGAAGAGAGAGAAGTTACTTACCTGTACAATAACTGGAGCTCTTCCAAATGTGTTCTCTATGTATTCCACAACCTACCCTGCTTTCCTCACAACTACAGACTAACACTATTTAGAGTCTGTATTAGCAAAGAAACTGAGGGTTGGTTGGTCTCTGTCCCCTTTATGCCCTTAGGTAGGTGAGTTTGAAAGGCACAGGTGTGGCCCAATGGATGCTGCTGGCCAAAAAATTCCAATCTCAAGCACACATGCCTCAGATTTTAACTCCATAAAGACGATACATCTGAAAGAACTCCAGATACTGTACAGGGAATCAACTTCCTTTTCTGGCATAGCAAATTTAATTTTCTAGTAGCCTTATGAAAAATGACTGTCTGTATAGCCCTGGGGTGCACCTCACATGCTTAAAAAATGATAGTAGCACTCCAGCTACGTAGCTGCACTCAAGACTTATTAAATGCATTTATCAAGCATTTCTACTTGGTCAGAGTCCTACAGCAAAATATTATCACCGTATTTGTTCTTTAGTAAAAGCATGAAACTGAGGCTCATTCTCAAGGCACATACACATCTTTTGAGCTATTATTAAAGCTCATCCATTGAATAATTCCATTGTAAAAATCAATAAAAGGCAATACTTTTTTACACCATGTAAAAGTACTCTGTCGAGCTCATTCCCACAAGGTATTACTGCAGGCAAGAACTTAACAGGATTAATCAGTTTAGACATTTTTATATGGCTGATGATTCTGGGGAGTATATTTTGTTTCAGAAACTGCTGACCACTTCTGCTGCAGCATTTAGTTTCCTGGACAGCTCTAATCAAGTTGCCTGGGCTGCTCAGCTCACAGGCCTCCTGGGGAGCTGGCTGCCCAAAGAGCCTGGGACCTGGGCAAGGGCTTCTGGGGAACATACGTTGGAAACACCGGAAAGTCTCTGCTGTGAAAATTCATTTCCCAGCCTTTGACACTTTGCTTTCAGACCTTGTATAGATGAATAAAAATGGTGTTTTTAAACCTTTAAAAAAACCTTACAGTTGATTATGACTGCTAACATTTTTAAAGGGGCTAGCACTTAGTGAAGATAGTTTTAAACAGTGCTAACTTAATTGGTTAGCTAATATTTTTTAAATTGCCTTTTTCTCTTATCTAGACAAGGGATTACTATTGCTAGGCCCTTTGCTAATTAGGTTTGTTATTTTCTTAGTAGCCTGACCAACCGGCCACCTAATCTGAATTGTTTAGTAACTGATGGCACTATACAATAGTGCCTGGATTCAGAGCACACAACTCTACAAGCCCTGCCTTCTCTAACTGAAGCCAGCCCACAAAAGGTGTTTTATTGACACACTTCATCTTAAGTTATCGTTTTATTCTCTCAGCCAGGATGGAGTGTCAAACATATGGGCTGGATCCAGCCTACTAGGCATTTTCATCTAGCCCACAGCTGCCTTTGCTCAAAGATACCTGGGCCACAGCTGCTCCTCTGCAGCTTGTCCAAAGGGACCAGGAAGGATCGGAGTTAAGAGTTGGTAGAAATCAGGAGCTCTTGCCTACTTGGGCCCAGGCACCTGAGCCCCTTCCTCCTTTGCATTCCATTGTAGTTGTGGGGACCTTCAGCCTGGGTGCAGTCTGTCCTCACTCCCTCCTGGGACCCGAGCATTCGCCATGTCAGTTCTATTAAATCCATAGAACAGCTGCATGTAGACCAACCCTTGCAAGTATCTGGCCTAGCTGGCCAAGACAACTCCTTTTGCAACGCAGCTGAGTTTATAATCAGGAAAGCAAGCTAAAAGCAAAGCCTTAAAGAGCCCAACAATAAAAGTTTGCCAGGCCTCAGAATGGTTGACAAGTGTGTGTTGTGCCTGTAACTTGCCAGCAATAAGCATGCTTCAGAGGCAGAAGTTGTATTTCCTATTGTTGCTGCTATTCTTTTCTCTCACCCTTGTGTGTGTTTTATTATACCTTACAGAGAACAGAATTACACTTAATAGCAGCAGCTCAGAACTTGAGCTAGTCAGGAATTTTTCAACCAAACTTTTGTCAGAAAAGGCCAGTTCACAGAGAAACAAAACTTAACTTTTTTGTCAGGAAGACTTCTCAGGTCCAGGATGGAATTACTGGACAAAACACGGGGAGTCCTAGGAGCAAATGAACCTAGGTCTCAAATCCCTGCCATGTCTTGATTCAGAGCAAAGACATGAAGCTGTGTCTTCCAAGCTCCAGGTGAGTGTCCTAATCAGTGGGCTATTCTGCAGTGCCAGCTCTGGTTTTTCACAAACTTTGAAAGGTCTTAGGTTGCCCTGATCCAGAACTTGAAGGTCTTTGAAATTACAAAAATTCACAGAAGGGGAAACTGTTCTATTCACCATCACATAAGCTAACTCTTTTCTCCCAAAAAGGAGAGAGAGAGTTAAATGTAGTTAAAAGTTTAAGGGGTGACAATCTATAAGTATCTCCATGGGGGAAGACATTAGGGCTGTGAAGTGATTAAAAAAATTTCACGATTAACCGTGCTGTTAATAGAATACCATTTATTTCAATATTTTCGGATGTTTTCCACATTTTCAAATATATTGATTTCAATAACACAGAATATTAAGTGTACACTGTTCACTTTATATTTATTTTTGATATTTGCACTGTAAAAAACGAAAATTGCTATTTTTGTTTTTTAAATTCACTTAATACAAGTACTGTAGTGCAATCTCTTTAGCATGAAAGTTGAATTTACAAATGTAGAATTACCGGTATGTACAAAAAATAACTCCATTCAAAAACAAAACAAAGTCCACTCAGTCCTACTTCAGCCAATTGCTCAGACAAAGAAGTTTGTTTACATTTGCAGGAGCTAATGCTGCTGGCTTCTTGTTTACAATGTCACCTGAAAGTGAGAACAGGTGTTCTCATGGCACTGTTGTAGCCAGCGTTGCAAGATATTTACATGCTAGATGTGCTAAAGGTTCATATGTCCATTCATGCTTTAACCACTATTCCAGAGAACATGTCCACGCTGATGATGGGTTCTGCTGGATAATGATCCAAAGCAGAACAGGCCATTGACACATGTTCATTTTCATCATCAGATGCCATCAGCAGGTGGTTGGGTTTTTTTGGTGGTTCAGGTTCTGTAGTTTCCGTGTCTGAATGTTGCTCTTTTAAGACTTCTGAAAGCATGCTCCACACCCTCATCCCTCTCAGATTTTGGATGGCACTTCAGATTCTTAAACCTTGGGTCGAGTGCTGTAGCTATATTTTAGAAATCTCACATTGGTACCTTCTTTGCATGTCCAAACTGCTGTGAAAGTGTTCTTAAAACGAACATGTGCTGGGTCATCATCCCCCGACATTGCTATAACATGAAATATATGGCAGAATTCAGGTAAAACAGAACAAGAGACATACAATTCTCCCCCAAGGAGTTCAGTCACTTTTAATGAGTTTTTAACGCGCATCTGTGACGTTGTACCCCATAATGCTTTATGGGAATATGACTATTCATCCTATTTGTGCATATATATCATTTTTGTACTTGAAGTTAAGAATAGTGGCTGTATACTTGCTCGATTTCTAAGTAAGCTTTGTGAGGCATTTGGTCAGCTTGTTTAGAAAGGAATTTGCAAAGGTAAGTGTCCAGTCAAGAAGCACTCAGGGAACAAAGGTTCTTGGAATGTTCCAATCCACATAAGAACTCTACTTGAGGACATTCAAGGTAGCATGTGAACCATGGCCACTACCTGTAGCTCTGAGTCATGCATGGACATGTGACTTGCCCACGTGACTCCAAAACTCCACCTTGGAGCTGGACTTTGCATAGGAGAGAGGAGGGGGTCTCCACCCACAAGAGAAAGTCTATTTAAATGTCAGGAGACCCCTCCATTTTGATCTTCCACTGGCTAAAGAGCCTCTCCACCCCCAAAGATACTGAAAGACACTGGAACAAAGGACAGTAACCACAGGCAGTGGTGTAGCCAGTTGTAGCGAACAAGGGGAGCAATCACCAAAAAAGGTGCCACCCACTGTGACGTTTTTACTCACCCGGCGGTGCATTTATTGATGGGGCAGCGCTCTGGGTCTTCAGCAGTGGGTCCTTCACTCACTCTAGATGTGTTCAGCAGCACCAAAGGACCTGCTGCTGAAATGCCGCCAAAGACCCGGAGCGCCACCCCGTCAGTAAAAGCGCTGCCGGGTAAGTAAAAATAAAAAAGGCGCCAAGAAATTGAAAAGGCACCGCTTGTGCTTGGCGGGAGAGTGGCCGCTGCCCTGCTCCCCCCCAGCTACGCTACTGACTACAGAGGGTGTGAGTGATTGCTGGACCCAGACTAGCAGGAGACTAGTCTGTAAAAGGAAGCTTACTGGAACTGGTGAGGTGTTATTTGTATTAAGTTTCTTAGCTACAGACTTACATATTCTATTTTACTTTATTTGGTAATTTTACTTTGTTCTGTCTGTTACTACTTGAAACCACTGAAATCCTACTTTCTGTATTTAATAAAATCACTTTTTACTTATTAATTAACCTAGAGTATGTGTTAATACGGGGGGAGGGGGAGAACAGCTGTGCATATCAGTGTTATAGAAGGCGAACAATTTATGAGTTTATTTTGTATAAGCTTTATATAGGGTAAAACAGATTCATTTGGGTTTAGACCCCACTGGGAGCTGGGCATCTGAATGTTAAAGAACACCGTTAGCTGCTTTCAATTAAGTCTGCAGCTTTGGGTCAAGTAATTCAGATCCTGGGTCTGTGTTGGAGCAGATGGGAGTGTCTGGCTCAGCAAGACAGGGTTGCTGGGGTCCTGAGCTGGCAGGGAAAGCAGGGGCAGAAGTAGTCTTGGCACATCACTTGACAGTTCCTAAGGGGGTTTCTGTGATCCAAGCCGTCATCATCAGCATGAAAGCATGTCCTCTGGAATGGCGGCCGATGCATGAAAGGGCATATCAATGTTTTGCATATCTGGCACATAAATACCTTCCAATGCCAGCTACAAAAGTGCCATGCAAACACCTGTTCTCACTTTCAGGTGAGATTTTAAATAAAAGTGGGCAGCAGTCTCTCTTTGTAAACAAACTTGTTTCTCTTAGCTGAACAAGAAATAGGACCGAGTGGACTTGTAGGCTCTAAAGTTTTACATTGTTTTGTTTTTGAGTGCAGTTATGTAACAAAAAAAATTCTACGTTTGTAAGTTACACTTTCATGATAAAGAAATTGCACTACAGTACTTATATGAGGTGAACTGAAAAATACTATTTCTTTTGTTTATCATTTTTATAGTGCAAATATTTGCAACAACAAAGTGAGCACTGTACTCTTTGTATTCTGTGTTGAAATAGAAATCAGTATATTGGAAAATATAGAAAAACATCCAAAATATTTAATACATTTCAATTGGTATTCTATTGTTTAACAGTGCAATTAATCAATTATTTTAATCGCAATTAATTTTTGAGTTAATCACGAGTTAACTGCGATTAATCGACAGCCCTAGAAGAAATATTTGATAACAGGCTCTTCAGTCTAGCAGGGAAAGGTATAACAAGAGCCAATGGCTAGAAGGTGAAGCTAGATGAATTCAGACTGGAAACAAGATGTGCATTTTTTTACAGTAAGAGTAATTAATCATTGAAACAGTTTACCAAGGGTTGTGGTGGACTCTCTATCACTGACCATTTTAAAATCCAGATTAGCTGTTTTTCTAAAAGATCTGCTCTAGGAATTATTTTGGGGAAGTTCTGCAGCCTGTGCTATACAGGTCAGACTAAAGATGACCAGAATGGTCCTTTTTGGCCCTGGAAGCTAAGAAAAAACAATTAAGTACTGTCTAGTGTCATCTGGAAGGACTATTAAGCAGGGGGCGCCTCCTGTAGAGGCTCTATTGCTAATGTGAAAAGGAATCAGGGCAATTGTTCAAATTCTTTACATATCAAATGCTTTAATTGTTTGTGTTAAAAAAAGATTTTAGTGCTGACTGTTACTTTGGGAGTTAGAGAGAGTTTAGTCTGTGGTTTTGTGTCAAGTTAACTGTTTAATGTCATAACAATAAAACAAGGGTTTAACAATATTTTATTTCTTTTTAGGCCTGGGCCAGCCCCCACTCCTTTTTCAGCACAACAGCACTATCAAGCCCCACAGAGAGAGGCTCTGTTTCAAACACCACACCCTTGCTCCCCAATTTCTACCACCACCAGAAATGAAGGAAGAGGAGAAAAAGGGAGGGGGGGGGAGATTTTAAGGTGGGAATTTCTCCTCTCCTCCTCCACTCTTTCCCAAGGATGTAAAGAAGGAGAGGGGGATGAAGTGCCAGAGTGGGAGGAATGGAAAATTCCTCTAAAGTAGAGAATGAGAGCGGGGGACTTGACAGCTGCATTTGAAGTACTTCCACGGCTAGAGTGCGCTCTCAGTGCAGCCACTAACATAGTGAGCCATCCAAATACCATCTCCTGCATTGCCCTCTGAAGCGTACCCATTAACTGTAAGACACAACCAACATTCCTGCCTGCCTATGTAGTTACACCATAAAAGTGAGCAAATCATTCTGGTGATAGAACTGAGCATGTTTGATTGTTTCATTGTAAAGACGTAAATAATCAAAGAAAAAACAAGTATCAGAATTGCAAAGTTTACATTTTATTGAACTTAAATTGGTGTAGAACAGAGGGGCAACAATGGCTCAAGTGTTCACTGGTTAACAAAATACCTCAGGGCATTTCACTTTATGACTCTTAACACAGTCTGTGTGGAATTATTGAAAAATAGTTTTAAAACAACGCTTCAAAAAAGGCAGAAAGGGAGGTTCCAGCCCTGGTTTTCTTCACATTACCACAGCACTGTCTGACATTCCCTGTCTTCCTTTAGTAATGTCAATGATATACTTCCCCAAAACTGAAAAGGCTACCAAAGTGCTACCCACATCTCTTCCCATCAGGTACACATGAAGAAATTATTTAGTAACACTTATGAAAACAATTAGCTGTAAGGAGACTTCCAAGTAGCAAAGGCGAACAGCAAGCCTATATGGAATGAATGCACATTTACATTGCCAGAAAGAAACTGGCTGTGTGGTATTACTATAATTTCAAAGTAAAAAAGTTACAGTATCTGAACTGCTTAATCAATCCAGTTTTTGTTTAAGGCGCATTAAGTAACATGCCTCCAACACTTGTGTCTGCATATGCTCTACGTAGCATCTTAGTTAAATACTTTTTAGGGGAAAGTGATTGTAAAACTTGCAAAATCAACTGGATACCTAGAAAAATTAACACCAAATTAAAAAAATTTCAAAGTAGCCAGAAAAAAGAGAGAGAACTTATTTCAACTGTTATGTTCTCACAACAACCACTTAACCTCTACAATTTTTAAAATGTACTAACTCTCCTCCCCTCGATTCCTCCCATCAGACTAACAACCTAGTAACACTGAAAAACGATCCCTTAGTGTATGAATCTTTTGCCAAGGTAGGCAGCTATTCATTCCCTTTGACAGAAATCATCAAAATGGTGTTTCAAATGTTTCATCACAGTTTATTTAAATGCAAGACTCATTGGGTTCCCTAAAATCAGACACACTGGCTCCCCTTCACCATTTCTCTAAAACCTACATAGGGTTGCCTTAACGGTAGTGTAACTCAAGCCAAGTTTTGCCACCATTTGCAAAAAGCTGAATCTGTTAGAGTGAGTGGGCAAATTTTGCAGGAACGGCAATACTAATAGAGGCTTTACTTCAATAGGCTCTGACATTTGTTCAACAGGAATGTAGACTCCAGAGAAACAGCAGATATGTTGCATTTTGCCACACATAGGCTACTGGTATATTTTGCAAGGCTTGAGAAACACTCACTGCAAAGAACAAAATTTAAGTTAAGGGTTTTACAGTAGTTTGTCAGGTCTAATGATAAGCAATGCTGGACCTTTATGAAAGATTAACCTCCAGCTGCAACAGATACCTGTAAACCAGAAGATGTGTGCCAGCACAGGTGACTTCTTTTGTACAAAAAGACAATATGAATGCTTCAATTGCAGTAGGCTAATTTAGTGATGGTATTACAAACAGAGTAGGCACTGAGATAATTACTATGCATACTATCACTGCTCTAGAGTAACAGAGTAGTCTAGCAGCTTTGCCCTGCAGTTACATTTCAGATACAAGAACATTACCTGAAATAGCCCATTTTTAGAACCATACATTATTTGTTCAGCTTGAACAATACAGCTACTGTGATTTCATTGTTGCTGATGGACCAACATCTAGAGTTGTTATATCAAAACTGAAGTCAAGTGACGAGGCATTGTGTTTACACATTACTTTCATAACATTTCTGGGATCTAATTCAGCCCTAAAAGACACATTTATTTCAACGGGAGGCATGCAATTTCCTTTGCATCCTCTTACACTTTTAACATTCAAGTAATTCAAAACTTAACATGGTGATTGTACCAATTACAATTAATCAGGTAAAAGTATCTGAAATCTCAACATATTGTGTTAGAGACTTCAATTCTATAATAAAGTAGTGAAATCTGTACATATCTGTAACAAAGGTCTGATTAAGAGGGACTTGTCTTCCAAGCTACTGAATCTTTCTAGTTAATGTATCAGAAGAACTGACACTAGAGGTGAACTCCAGTGTTCCAGTTATTTTAGTGTACACTTTCTGGCAATTCTATAAAACATTTTCTGGTTTACAGTGATACACAACAATTATTTTGATGCTGGAGATAAAGTTTATTAAAGATACTACCAAAATTTTGGCAAACATTCCAAAACCAGATTTGTAAACATAATGCTTCCCTTTTCAATTGGCAGCACTTTGAAAAGACAAATACAGTAAGACAAGTAAACAAAAAATTAATTCAAAATGCTTAATTTTTTGACCAAATAATTTATGTTCCCACATGATAAAGTGATGGTTTAAATCAAATTAAACCAATAAACTGCATGAAATGAAAGTTTGTGCTGTTTGATGATCACAGTATTTTATAGTTAAATATATCTGTTCTGTGTTATATTCCTGGCACCCAGGAGAAAACTCTTTAAATATACATTTCATGTAGGCAATAGCTTCTTGGCATCTCTCTTCAAAAAAATACTTTATAGCAGTATATAAATAGGTCACCTACATGTTTAATTTTATAATTTTGCCCAAAAACTATAGATCTGTTTAATTTTTGTAAAGTATCAATTTTCCCCAACATTAAGAAAGCTGACAAACTGTTGAAATGGAAATGCTTTCATCTTCCACAATAGAAGTAGCAATTTTATAGGAAAAACCCTACAGCAACACTCGTCAGTTGTTTTAACCTGAGCGTTTGGCCTACTTCGAGTAGCAGCTTTTTTTCTCCCCCCCCTTCATGCTCACACCCACACAACTCTGCACACATACAGTACAAGCACACGCTTTCAGACGCTGGTAGGCCACAGAATACTTCCCGTTGTTTTAATAAAATGGGAAGCAGTGTAGCTAATAATTTAACTACACTAAGCACACACAGGCAAACACCTTAAGGCAACCATTGCAATGGGGGTTTAAGTTGCAGGGGTAAGTTACTGTTGTCAACAAAGAGGCTGTATATAGCTTTCATATATACAAACACCTCTTTTTAACCCTCCAAAACAATGTTTTCACTTTCTTTAAAAATTTTGTGCAAATTTTAAACCTTCTACCGTTTAAGGCAAAGAGTTTGCATTAACAAGGTAGGTCAGAAAACAGGCTTATATTTATCCAAAAGCATTTCAACTTGCTACATTTTTTTTTTAAAGTGTGCTGAACTTTAAAGTGGAGACATTGAGTCCCCAGTATCTACTGGTAAAATGATTTCCATGGACAAACATAAGTCTTAAGGAAAAGAAGGGACCAGAAAAAAAAGCAGCTTCAAATATGCAGAGAAGCAGCCTCAACAACAAAAGTAGTAACTCAAGTCTGCTAATACTGAAACTTTTGTAATGCAAAAGTTTAATTTTTTTAGAATCTTAGAGAAACTTATTTGGAATTTTAAATAAATAAGCTTAAGTTTATTCACATCGTCTGGTCCAAGCAGAGCTCTAATGCCATGACTCTGCTTGTCGTTGGTCAAATTCACCTATTAGTCTTTTAATATGAGCCAGTTTGTTATGAAGATATTCACATCTGTACTTTTCCTCTTGATAGTTGGGACTAGACTGCAAAGAAAGAGAAACGAGTTAGGGTGCAGAAACATCTTTGCAATATTTTAATCTGAATGCCCGTCACTAAAAAGGGCATCCAGACCCTGCACATAGAATGATTATGAAAGTGTTTAACATATCCATACTTCCCACCTCTCAGTTGTACATACCTGTTTGATCTTCCGATATTCCTGTAGGACTTCCTCATGAACTACCTGCGAGTAAGAAAACTGAAATAAAGACCACTTGAAGACCATTTCACAGTTGCAAAGTGCAACTGAATATTAAAAAGGGCTAGAAGAGTGGGATGAAGATTTTCAGTTTTACCACACAGACAGACACTTAAGCCTTGTCTACACAAACATTTAGTTCATGGCAAGCTGGAGTACGAATCTACCCCGCACAAGCCTGCCATGGATTAACTGCCTGTGTAGGTCCTGCTGATGTCCATAAACAGTCCATTAATGCACTTTTAGTCCACATGGATAGTTAGTCTACAGCAAATAGATTCACATCTCAGCTTGTCAAGAATAAATGTTTGCACAGACAAACCATTATTCTCTGGTCACTCTCCTGCTGTGGAGAAGAGCAAGTCTGCAGACAAAGCTGCGATAAGGCCATGGAGGGGAAGTGGCTATATTTGAAGATCCTCTTGTATAGCCACCTTCTCAATGCACCCTGTAAAATATTGTGCAGCCACATGCTACTTAACATAAGGCCTTGCCTACTTCTAAGGAGAGGGATCTTCTCCCACCCTCCCAAAGCCTGGAAAAATCTATAGGAAAGTTGTGCCATTAATGTTGCCTGAGACAGTATTAATCTCTGTTGCCTGCTGTTCTTTCAGCAAGGTCAGAGAAACTGAGGCCAGTAACAAATAGCAGCATAGGTATTGGTCCTGTGGGGCTGCTATGGTTGGAGTAAAGATTATAGAGGAACAAATCCCTCTGCACAACAGGACTATACAGTTCAGGAACACAGTTTCCTGGCCCATCTGCTGCCCCTAACATGCCCCCTTGGGGATGCAGGTTATGGGAAAAAAATTAGAGTTGCTGCTCCAGAGACTGTTCATTAATTTATTTATTTCCTCCCACTTGTATATTCCGATCTTGCACAAGAGTGTGAGCTACAAACAGCACTAAACTTCTCACCTTGCAGAAACCTACACTGCCACGTACTACACAATCCTGGAAGAATATACTTCAGGTCAATAGTTTGTTAGATGATCTGGCACCCTACAATTTGTTTCAGTGATTAGCCTAGACCTTGGGAGACCTGGGTTCATTTCTCTGCTCTGCAACAGACTTTCTGTGAAATGGGGCAAGTCAAAGCCTTCCCATGCCTCAGATCCTCATTTGTAAAAATGAGGCTAACAGTACCTCCCTACCTTGCAGGAGTGTTGAGGGGATACATACAGTAGATTGTGTGGCTCTCCGACAATTTGGTGATGGGATCCAAATAAGTACCTGAGACAAAAGATGCCTCTGCCAAATTAAGCGTTTTCCTCTACCAAATTATACATTCGTCTAAGGATTTTCTGTGAAGTCTGATTTTTATCATATATATTAGTTTTTAGAAAGTTTGGAGTATTTGCTATATGCTTAAAGGTTTGGGGAGAGGAAGAAGAGAGTGATGTGAAAACAAAGCAAAAGGTAAAACTGGCTAACAAAATGCCTTCTATTCCTCTTTACCTGATACTCCTTAGATCCTGGAGAAAGGAGCTTACGTTGAGCATCAAGTTTCATAAATCTTCTAGTGACATTTTCCATCCTGGCATGCAAGCTTCTGTATTCATCATACTCTGCATTGAAGTCATCCTTGTAACTCTGGCGTTGCTCATATGAGACAATAGCTATATATTTTCTAATGAAAAGAGCAAAGTTACACTTATCTTCCAAGAAATGCCCTTGGTTTAAATTGTTACAGTTCATTGCGAGTAGCTGGAACATACATTACTAGGCAGTTCACTTCTCAGTAAATCAAAGATTTGACTAATTTAAAATATACTTCTGTCCTGTTGTGATAGACAAATATTAAACTGTACACTTTGGTTGAGGTGGCTTTTAGAGTCAGTGTATTACAACTGGTCTTTAACAGAACCTACAATATTTCAGTGGCAAATTGCAGTCTATATATGTATAAGTATTTTGTTCTATATGGTATTTATTCAGAAGTCATTAGACTATCTACAACTGTAGGTGCATATGCAGAATAGTTAACATGCATTCAAATTAAACAGAACTAACACCTCTGTTTAAATAAGAGTGCAGCTGCTAGCAACTCATTTCCTGTGATGGCCCCTTAATTTCAGAATTTGTTTCCTGTATTGATCTGCTAGAGCAAAGTGTATTTACCTTCTGGGAATGCTGCATAAGCAGACCAGTTTTTTTGCTGGCATTTGGAGGGCTTGAATTGATACAATAATTTATTTCAAGATTTGGCAGATGTGTCACTCTTGAATAGGAAGTTAAATTAATATTTTATCCTAATGATTGTGCTGTATTAAGTAAGGGTCAAACTCATCTAAAGAATCTGTGGTACACGATAGGCAACACAAAACAAGCTGTGATGAGGTCTGCAACTGAAAGGGACTATCAAAACCTTGCCAGGCACAAAAAAATGCTTCTGGCCACTGATGCTACCAGATCCCTTAAAGTAGCTGAGGACCTAGCAAGGCCTATGCGTGTGATTAAAAGTAGGCAAACAATCAAGAGAGTAGATATAATCTTTGTCTTTTTTCCAGGTCTCCCAAATACACCACCACCTTTGGTCATGGCTGACTTTAGCCTCAGCCAACTGGCCCTCATCCAAACCTTTATTCTGACCAGACATTGGGAAAGCCCATCAACTACTATGTCCGTGTCGCCAGAGGCACTACAATCCCAAGTGCCCTACATACATTGAGCAGAAGGGTACAACAGCAGCATTTAGGGCAGATGAGACACTGCTCAGCAGTACACTCTCTGGATGCTCTCAGATAAAGTAATGGAGCAGGAGCACCTCCATCTATTCCTTTCATGATCCAGAGGTACCCTTTGTTTTACTGCTCACTTACTGCAAGCAGCGCCATTCACAGGGTGCAGTACATCCCACTGCGGGCACCAGTTGTCATGGAGTCCCCAGGAGATGCTCTGGAACTGCTCCTCACAAAGCCAGTTAGGACTTTGAGGAGTCTCCTCTCCCTTGGAGCAGATGTTATTAGGGCAAGAAGCTCACATGTCTTCACCTCCTGGGTCTCTCCTTGGAGCATTCAGCATCCTCTGACTTTCCGTGTGCTTCCCACAGCGAATCCACCCAGGTAAAGTCCATTTTGGGGGGTATCAAGGTTCTTTCCCCACTTTGAACTTTAGCGTCCAAAAAGTGGGGACCTGCATGATCACTTTTAATCTCAATTACCAGCTTAAATTTCGTACGCTGCCACCAGCCAAAAATATAGTATTTGGCACACTTCCTGTTCCCGCAAAACCTTCCCTGGGGAACCCAAGACCCAACCCCCTTGGATCTGAACACAAGGAGAAATTAGCCTTCTCCCCCCTCTTTTTCCACCCAGACTTTCCCCTCCCTGGGTTACCCTGAGAGGCTACACTGATCCAAACTCCTTGGATCTTAAAACAAAGAGGAATTAACCTTCCCCCACCCTGTCCTTTTCCCCCCACCAATCTCTGGTGCGTTCAGACCCAATCCCCTTGAGTCTTTAAACAAGGAAAAAAACAATCATGTTCTTAAAAATGATCAATGGTTAGAGACAGCTGTCAGATTTTTAAGTAGTCTGTTCTACATCCAGGCTCTAAAAAGAATGAGCAGGCTGACAGGGATCAAGAAAGTTTGACTTCAAAGTATCAGCAGAACTGCTTTGCCACCAGCTTATCTCACTCATTCTTTTTTTAAGCAATTTATCTGCAAGTTTCTCCTGAAGGGGATTGATAGATTTGTCTCTGGTAGATAGCAAAAGGCCAGGAGAACATGAATCATACAACTGGTCATAGCCCAAATACTCCAATAGTACTTCCAGAATCTATGAGACCTGTTCAAGATTGAATCAGAAAAGACATTTGTTTTCTCAACCACTACAGATACAATCTGGTCCAAATTAAGAGCGATTTAGGAAGTAGTTTTCAAATGCAACTAACAGTGTTGTTCTAAAAGCTGCTGCTTAATGTTCTTATAGAAGACGCCCAGTAAACACAGTTTGTACCCTTCAACTTTTCAGGAAATGCTGATGAAATGGTAATTTTGAATAAGATGAGAACAAGAGTGTCTTTCTACATTAAAATTCATATTGTAGGAAATATAGGCAATATACAAAATCAAAACCAACTGTAATCCAAAGACTACTCTTTCTTTAAATGTAATAGGCTTGTTCTGTTTAGTAATACACTTCAATCCATGTTTATTCATCTCCCTTTGTGACCTATTTTTGTATAATCCTTGGTTGTTTTGCTAGAGGCAGTACGTTACACTACATATAGCTAGAGTTAGTATAGTCCATTTAAAAATAAACATTTATTGTTAGGTTATATTGAATTTAATTGGCACAACAGAGACTGATCCATTGCAGCTATGGTGATTTACAAGCAGATATTTCATATGGGTAAATAAGATAGAAGAAAACTCTTATTTTGCAGCAATCACTGAATCGAGTGCGCAAGCAAAGTAGTACCATTACTGTAAAGCAGAAGGAGCCCACATGAAAAGGAGAACACACTAGAGTGGAGTATAGACCTGATTTATTTTATTTTCTATGCAAAAGCAAAATGAAGTCACGTGGGTCTTATCAACTCTGATCAGTGTAGGAGTGTCATTAAGCTGGACAGTATTTCCATGCTAACTCCATGCATGTGTTATCATTGCCTTAATGTAATAATTACAGCTGGTCAGAAAAGTTCCAACTACACAGGTTTCTAATGGAATTTGCCAATTTGTCAAAATCAAATTGCTTTGGGTATATCATTCAATTTTGGAAACCAGGCTGGTTTCTGATGACACTGCCTAGTTTCCTGCCAGCTTGCTGCTCTGGTTCCTTGACCACAGGGCTTCCAGGGTCTGCCAAGTGGACTGCTCCATCCCCTTTTGCAGAAAATTTCTAATTTACATTCTGAATCAGAACAGAAACAAATTTGAAAAACAGCAACATTCCTACATGAAGTGGAATCTCTTTCTCTTCCCAGCTGTAACAATGTGATTTGCCCCCGCCTCCCCCCACACACATCAAGTTGTAAGTTAGCTTTGTCATCACCACACTTGGGTGGTGGCTTTGTAGCTTCACTCTAGACCCATACATGCATCTATTAGTATTTTGGTACTTGTCTTGCTCTGCCATATTAGCTCTGTTGGAGGGGCAAGATTATCAATTGCTCCAGGGGGCAAGGAATTAAGAGAGAAAGGAGTCTGAAAGCAGGGCCAAATTTATTTTCATTCTTTAAGTTGAGGAATGAATTTAAAAAAAACCCATGTTAACTTTTTTGTAGTTTCTGGTATAAAAGAAAAAACTTCACAGAATAGCAGAAGAGTGCTTTGTTAGTAGCACAACTGGAGCTGGGAAAGATATTTGATTTTTACATTTTGAAGAAAAATGTAAAGCCACCAATAAAACAGTAAAAAACAGCTACTGAACAAATGCTGAAGCTATATGTAGAATTTTTAAAACTGTTCCAAGGAATACTGGTAAATATTGGTTTTTAAAGGTTCTAGGAATACATATTTAGCCAACAGATTGGCTCTGCTACAATAGTTGTTTCAGTCTGAGACAAGTTCTTAAATACTAGAAAATGTTCAACATTTAGCTGTGCCAAGACAAGACTTACACAGCTAAATCTTACATTTTTGGCATATTGAAAAATTTCACATAATCTGCTATGGAATGAGTAAAGGAGCTAAAATTAAGATTTATTAGCAGTTCTTCTCACCTATTTATTCAATTGAATATGCTCACCACTCTAGTTTCTAGGTGCCATATGCAAGTGGAAAAATGTGTTTGCTGATACATTTTTACTTCTCACTGTGTTGTCATAACCAAGGCTCTGTGTACTCTTCAGAAAGCTCAACCTTAAATTTTGAATCAAGGTCTCCTAATTTTCGCAGCTCTTCGGTGAGCAGTTTTATGGTAAAAGGGTTATTTTCTGCAGCAATGTCATGTTCAGCCTATGGTAACTTAACACAGTTTCTGAGTGGATGACATCGGTGACGTAGCATTACAATATTCTCTAAAGAGCTTTTTGTTTTGTTTTGTTTTTGTTTTTTTAAGTCCAAGGCAAGTTTGGAAACTATAAACTATGCACCAGGTCAAAAATCTCCCCCTTTAGAAATACATCAAGTACTGTGTTCCACTAAAAAAGTGCTGACTTCCAACTATTTGCCTATTAAAGGTGGTGCTGCTTTAGTTTAGTTTAGAAAAAACAAGGGCTTCAGGCTCCTACAGGGCTAAAACTGTATATCACAGAAACAGAGAAGTGTTCCTATGATTTAACTGAAATTGGTGTTCTTTTCATGCCAGATAAACCCAGAATGTTCATGCAAGGTGCAGGGAATGTAAAGTTGTAGTTAGATATATGTAGCTCATATAGAAACATAGCTGACCACATATTTCATGATTATTGCTAATGTGTCTTTTGTACAGATATTTTCAACAAGTTAGCCAAAGCTGTATTATTTAACTGAAATGCAGTAAGGTTACAGTTATATATAAACTGTATACACACACTATATATAATGTTATAGTGATAAAGACCATTAAAGAGACAAAACGGTTGACAAGTTCAACTTTAACATACTGTACAAAGGAACTTTTATGTTGGTGAAAGTATTCAAACATTCACTGAAATCCCTCAGTCCCGTTTTAGTTTCTTACATATTTGTAGCAATACAAAAACTACACCTCTACCCTTATATAACGCGACCTGATATAACATGAATTCGGATACAACGCGGCAAAGCAGTGCTCCGGGGGAGGCGGGCCATGCACTCTGGCGGATCAAAGCAAGTTCGATATAACACGGTTTCACCTATAATGCGGTAAGATTTTTTGGCTCCCAAGGACAGCGTTATATCGGGGTAGAGGTATATATTTAAGCCAGGATTTGTTTGGTCATAGCCCATCTTCTCGCATTACTTAATCTTGCAAGGACGTCAGTCCTGAATTTATTACATCACAACCTGTTGTGGAAATTGTGAAGTCCTAAACAGTGCCATGACTTCACTGGAATATCAGAACACGAACATAGCAGGTGAGGAAGACATCTTGCTCAGAACAAACCTCTGATATATTGAAAGCAGGGCAGAAAACCTCATCCACTCCACTTACAGAGTGACAAATTGTTCTTTATCACAGAAAAAAACATGAAACGCTAGGCCTTAGATTAGGAGGAAACTCAGCAGGAAGCAGCATGTTAAGGTGTATGGCATGACTGGCCAGTTCCTTGCCTGGCCCCAACACCAGACAAACTTGAGCCACTCTACAACACAAAGCCCTCAAGTACGTGAAAGACAGTACAACTCCCAAGGGGAACGTTAGCCTAGTGGAGCAGCGGTCCTCAAATCACTTGCTATTTTCATCTATGCTGAGAGAGGAGGAACATTTTGTCTTGTGGAAGTCTTTAGGAATAAATGGAGTCAGTTTAGATGTCACAAAGTGAGGCTTACCCATAATTTGATTGCAGATAGGGTTAAAACAATTAGTAGACAATTTTATACGTATTATAATTAAACTGTTAAAGGTAAGGGCTAACAGCTGGGTACAAATAAAGTAAATGTTATAGGGAAAAGTTTAAATAAAAAAATGTTTTCATCTTTTCTATCAGTGCTTCATTAGTAGGGCCCTACCAAATTCACGGTCCATTTTGGTCTATTTCACGGTCACAGGATTTTTAAAAAGTTGTATATTTCATGATTTCAGATATTTAAATCTGAAATATCACAGTGTAATAATTGTTGGGGTCCTGACCCAAAAAGATATGTGTGTGTGTGTGTGGGGGGGGGATTGCAAGATTATTTGTGGTGTGTGTGTGGGTTATGGTACTGCTACCCTTACTTCTGCGCTGGTGCTGGTGGCTTCAGAGCTGGGCAGCTGGAGAGCGGCGGGTGCTGGCCAGGAGCCCAGCTCTGAAGGCAGAGCAGCTGCCAGCATCAGCACAGAAGTAAGGATGGCCTGGTATGGTACTGCCACCCTTACTTCTGTGCTGCTGCCTGCAGAGCTGGGCCCTAGGTCAGCAGCCACAATTCTCTGGCCGTCCAGCTCTGAAGGCAGCAGTGTAGAATTAAGTGTGGCATTGTATAGTATTGTCATCCTTATTTTTGTGCTGCTGTTGGTGGGGCACTGTCTTCAAAGCTGGGCACCCAGCCAACAGCTGTTGCTCTCCAGCCGCCCAATTCTGATAGCAGCGCTGAAGTAAGGGTGGCAATATCCCAACCCCCACCTAAAATAACCTTGTGACCTTCTTGCAACTCTTTTGGGCCAGGACCCCCAATTTGAGAAACACTGGTCTCCCCCCAATAAAATCTGTATGGTATGGGTAAAAGGACACGAGAGACCAGATTTCAAAGTTCGTGACAAGTTTTTCGTGGTCATGAATTTGCTAGGGCCCTATTCATCAGTAATCTGTTTAGGGCTCCATCCTGCAAACACTTGTGCACATCAGTAACTTGACTCATTTAAGTTGCCTCACTGATTTCAATGATACTGCCCAAGGGAAAAGCGTTACCCATGTGCACGAGCATTCATAGGACTGAGGTCTTTGGCTGTATGCAGGGTGGACTAGTTTAAATCATGAATTAAATTAGCAGGTAGGAAACATTGATTTAAATGTAGCTGAGAAAGCAGTGATACTTGACAGTCATTGTCCTGTGAGAATAATTATATATCACAAATAGTAAATGAAATACTGAATTCATGCTACTGAAGTTATTGGAATAGATCATAATTAAGGATCTGATTCTGTCATGGATTCCATGACTTCAAAGGACCTCCACGTGACATCTTTGGCTTCAGCCAGGGCTGGGTCAACATTGCAGGAAGAGCGCTGGGGCTGGAGTAGCGGCCAGCAGTCAGCCTCCAGCAGACTCTGACTGTTAAACCTCCTGCCCACCCCACTCCTCAGGGTATTTTAAGTAAAGTCAAACACAGGCCATGGGCTTCCATGATTTTTTGTTTATTGCCTGTGACCTGTCCATGACTTTTAGGAAAAATACTTGTGAAAAAATAACCTTAATCGCAGTAAGCATAGGACTTAATAGATTGTAAACTTCAAATATAATTTAAGGCAGATTTTAAAAAAAATTTTAAATTTAAAAAAATGATTAATTCAGTTTTTAATCCACCCTGGCTGTAAACTCTTTGATGAAGAGAGTCATTTAACTATGTATGTTCAATAAAAAGTATTTAATATAATAAAGAAAATATTCAAAACTAACGATTCTAATCCCTGCTGGCCAATCTAACCATTAAGTTGGGAGCAAGTCTACCATCCACTTTATTGCTTTATTTCAATACCCTGTCTGCTCAAGAACTTCACTTTTAAAGCACTTCAGAAAAAAAAATTAGATATTTAATGGTTCTTGCTCAAGAACTAAATGGACAAGCTCAGAGAAGGTTCAATACGCACACTTGTGCTCAAATAGTGTGGCACTACTTTTAGAACCAGCAGCATTGACAGGGCCCTTTAAAAAGTTACATTTTGGTAACTTCATTTTCTAATTAAGTAAGACCTTTCACGGTTGATTTTTGAACTGCCTGTTAGTGCACTGCATGAATTATGTCAATCTTAGGCATAATTTTACTTACACAAAGTAGTCTGGTAGTTCACTTGTTGATGAAGGATCTGCAGAGTCAGTGCAAGTCTCTTTAACACCTATATGGAAATAAAAAGTTGACATATAACAAGATTCTAATATACCTAATGTGATCCAAATTTGAAGTGTCTGGAACACTTCTTCCCAGGAATTCTATTTTTGTCTCACCATGTAATCATGAGTAAAGAGCACAACTGAATATTTACAATAGGGGCTATATGACCAACTCTACAATAGGTAATACCAGGAGTTTAAAGCACACTGGCTACTGTAGAATCTGTACAACAAAATAATGCAAACTTAACCCAAGGTCAACCTTGTATTATCCAGATAAATTGTGGCATCTGCACAACAATTCAAAATCTGAGGTGGCAGATGCGGTCACACAATAGGAGCTAGAATTTTTACATCAATATGCAACTCTCACAGGACCAAACTAAAGGACATTAGGGTAGAAAGCCAAAGTGCTTTTCTTGGTGCAAGCTTCCCTACCCAACCCTCCCCCAACTATGGGTAAGCCAAGTTTATAATTTAATTTGAACACTTTCTGTACAAAAGAAATCCCTATAGCATTTTATGCAAATCTAATTAGCATTCAGGCTTTAATTTTGAACAGAAGATTTCCTCATTAATATGGCAACATTGGTTTTTACAAGTAAAAAAAGCAAGACAATATGTTACTCTTCAGGAAGGTGTTATGAAAGTAATGTAATCACTAAATAATCCAACTGTTTGCCAGCAATACAAATGGGACTATTTCCTCTACTTTAGGAAGAGCCTGTGTTTTAAAATTCTTCTCACATTCCTAACAATGTAAGGAACCATTAGGAAAGGGATAGACGGACGATAGTAAGTATCATAATGCCACTATACAGAACCATAGAAGACCCACCCCATGCATTCTGCATGCAGTTCTGGTCACTTCATGTAAAAAATGATATATTAGAATTGGAAAAGGCGCAGGGAAGGACAACAAAAATTAGGGACATGGAACAGCTTCCATACAAGGAGAGATTAAAAAGATGCGGACTGTTCAGTTTAGAAAAGAAAAAATTAAAAGGTAAGAGGGGTCTATAAAAGCATGAATGGTGTGGAGAAAGTGAATAAGGAAGTGTTATTTACCCCTTCACGTAACACAAGAACCAGGGGTCATGGGATGAAATTAACAGGCAGCAGGTTTAACACAAACAAAAGCAAGTACCATATATACTCGTTCATAAGCTGAATATTTTTGGTAAAAAAGTGACATCAAAGAGTGGAGGTCAGCTTATAAACAGGTCTACACCAAAATTTGATGATTTTAAACTCTATGGAATCATTGAACTGAATATCTAATACAGGGATCAGCAACCTTTGACCTGCAGCCCACCAGGGTAAGCACCCTGGTGGGATGAGACGGTTTGTTTACCAGCCATGTCCGCAGGTTCGGCTGATCACAGTTCTCACTGGCTGCGGTTTGTCGCTCCAGGCCAATGGGGTTAGCAGGAAGAGGCGGCCAGCGCATCCCTTGGCCCGCGCCACTTCCTGCTGCCCCCATTGGCCTGGAGCAGCAGGCCACGTGCCAAAGGTTGTTGATCCCTGATCTAATACACTGTAGTTTTGTTTATGCAGAGACCCTGCAGGGATGGAGACCCTCAGCTCCCTGTGGCTGCGGTTCGCTGTTCAACGAATGGGAGCTGTGGGAAGTGGTGTGCCATTTCCCACAGTTCCCATTGGTTGGGAACGGCAAACCACAGCCACAAAGCTGAGGGGCTCCATGCCTGCAGATGCTGCAGATAAACAAAATGTCCAGCCTGCCAGTGGCTTACCCTGATGGCCCAGGAGCCAAAGTTTTCCAACCCCTGAAATATAGGGTTGGCTTATGAAAGGGTCATACAGTTTTTGCTACTTTTACCTATCTATTTTTGGGGGTTGGCTTATAAACGAATGGGCTAATGAACGAGTATATACGGTACTTCTTCACACAATACAGTCAACCTGTGGAATTTGTTGGCAAGGGATTTTGTGAAGGCCAATGATATAACTGGGTTCAAAAAAAAATTAGATAAGTTCACAGAAGATAGGCCCATCAATGGCTTAGCCAAGATGGTAAGGGACGCAAGCAACATCATGCTCTGGATATCCCTAAACTTCTGACTATTAGAACCTGGGAGTAAACACGACATGGGATGGGCCACTCGATAAATTGCCCTGTTCTGTTTATTCCCTCTAAAGCATCTATCACTTGCTACTGTCAGAAGACAGGCCACTGGGCTAGACTGACCATTGGTCTGACCCAGTATGGCCATTTTTATGTTGTTATTCAATAAGTATATTTTCATACGTGGGATGGGTGTTTAAAACTTACTGGTAAAACACAACATTACAAATTTAGTTTCGCTAACAAGTTTTTGAACACTCTACCCCACAGACGATAAGTTAGTGTTACCCTTGTAGTGCAGAACATTGAGTTATTTTGAACCACAGAATATTCTGGCCAAAGCACTCACGCAGGCTCCAACAGTTAGAGATCTGTAAGTATATGATTCAGCCCAGAAGTATGTGAGTAAAGCAATTATATTTATACCAAGTGATTACTCTTCCTATAAGTGGCATTCTTTGTACTATAGAATCATAGGATTGGAAGAGACCTCGAAAGATCATCCAGTCAAGTACCCGCACTCATTATATAGATCATCCCCAACAATTGTTTGTCTAAACTGCTCTTAATCTTCAATGATGGAGATTCTATAACCTCCCTAGACAATTTATTCCAATGCTTAACCACCTTGACAATTAGGAAATTTTTCCTAATGTCCAACCTAAACCAACCCCTTACTGCAATTTAAGCCCATTGCTTCTTGTCCTATCTTTAAGAGTTAACAGCAATTTTTCTCCCCTCCTCCTTGTAACAACCTTTTATGTACTTGAAAACTTATGTCCCCTCTCAGTTTTGCCTTTTCCAGACTAAACAAACCCATTTTTTTTCCAATATTCCCTCATAGGTCATGTTTTCTAGACCTTTAATCATTTTTGTTGCTCTTCTCTGGACTTTCTCCAATTTATTCGCATCTTTTCTGAAATGTTGCGCCCAGAACTGGACACAATACTCCAGCTGAGGCCTAATCAGCACAGAGTTTTTACAGATAAGAAGAGAAGTGCAAAGTTTAACAGTAACTATCAATTCAGTGAGATATACAAAATAAATTAATTTTATTATACAAATAAAACCTATGTGATCCAAATTTCAGTACTATGAACAAAAATTCAGTTTTAAAAAGGAATAAGTATTTTTTTTAAATAAAAATATTTTATTACTAGGTCTTCCTCTGAATGTGCCCAGCAGGTTGTGGGGTGCTCTAGCAATATAAATATCAATTTAAGGCACAATATAGAATTTCACTAGGCATTTAGAATTCTGTAATTGACCTATAGCATCCTGAATGCTATCACATACTGATGTACAGAGCACAAGGATTTTCAGTCTACAAGAGCCTTCAAAGAGAGTCCAATCCACACAGTCAGCTCTGTTTCCAGAAATGAAACAATAGTTTTAGACTAGGTGAGGGCTGAATCTGGCTTCTGATTTAACAAAATATTTAAAACGTGAAATGCAAGATTAAAGGAATTGTTCTTACTCACACTTGACATTTGTTTAATAAATGTCAATTAACACTTTGTAGCTCCAACTGATATCTTATGGATTTTGAATTAACAGCCACATTCCACAACTTTTTTTTTTTTAAAAGCACTAGGAAAGAAAATGTATTAGGTAAGCTTTTATTTGGTTTTGCAAGCAGGATTAAAAGATTTTTATATCTCCTCCACTGCTACTTTAAGTAGTTGTAAGAACCATTTCTGGAGCATGAAAGAGACAAGTTTCCAAATCAAGACTTTAGTACCATCTGAGTAAACTGCAAGGTTTTTTGTGAAGAGAAAACTGAGATTCTCTTCCCAACTCTCAGAGATCTGGAATACTCTGGGGTAAAGATTTACTATGCTAGATTTAAAAAAAAAAAAAATTAAAACAAAATTATAATTGCTACTGTACTATAATTAAAAATAAATTGCAGTTAACTGTATGTTATTCAATATTATCTCTTGCCCTTAGTGTGTACTTTTACTTGTTAATTTGCAAAATTCATTAATTTTCTGTGGGTTGGTCTCCTAGCCACTGTGAAATGAATCACACAGTACAATGTTCTCAATAACAATGTTTACTGTAAGGTCGATCAAATTTCAGTTAGTTTACTTTTCTTCCACAGCCATGAAGTCACAGTCAATTCTCTGAAGAATGCAGTAAACATCAACAGTACCGATCCCCATTGATAAATTGATTTGACCTAACACAGCTGTTAATTAAACTGCCCTGCACTCAAAGTGGTATGTAAACACCTTGTAGTTTATGAAACAAAACCAGAGTAGTATTCTTTTTTGTTCTTTTTGATTATCCAACAATTCCTTCCAACAATGAATTGTTTATAATTTTTTTAAAAATATGAATTATTCCTGTTATTCAAAAGTTGAAGTCAATCTGACCAAAAATAAAAATTGAAGAACATTTTGTCTGGAGTGCCAATATAACTGTACTTGTGTATGTGCCATTCCTCCCCTTTGTTTTGATATAGCCTTAAACCTTGGTAAGGTAATAATTTGTACTTTGGTTCAGGTGAAAATTGCTATATGTTAAGGCAGGTAACTATCATTATTCCCATTTTACAGCTAGGGAAGGAGGCAGACAAGAGAGGTTAAGTAACTTGTTCAAAGTTTAGTGAGTCAGTGGCAGTTAGGAGTGGAACTGAGGTCTTATTTCTGGTCCATTGTTTTACCCACCAGATCAGTCTCACTTATCCATAAAGTAATTTAAAAAAGCAGCACTTTAAATACCTTCACTTGAATCCAAACTGGAATTTTTCAGCTTGACAATTTCTTCTTTCTTAAGGTCTCTCTCCTTTTCTTCAGTACTCTCCATGTTATGTTTTTTGATTTGGTCCTTCTCCTTATGTTTTTTTGACTTCTTTTTCGATTTTTTGTGCAACACTGAATGTATCTCATCTGTTGACTTTGGACACGCTAACTCAACTGCAGTGGGTGCTGGCATTTCCAAAGGAGTCCTAGAGGTATATTTTTCTTGCTGGTCCTCAAAGATGCTGCTGCCATTCTGACTAAAACTATCAACAGGCATGTCTTGAGTCCCCCGGCCTTCAGGAGTGCTAGGGGAATTGGAGTTAGAGTTTACAGGCTGAGGAGGATTTGAAACAGGAAGGCGAGTTGAAGGAAGTGTTGGAGGAGCTGGGGTGGCAGCGACTGCAGGGGGAGGTGGTGGTGCAGCAGCAGCTCTCTCATTGGAAGCTGTCAAGTGACCATTTAATGTTGGTTGAACTCTATTGGTAAGGTGAGATATTCTTGGTTTTTTATTCATTAAAGGATCAATAAAATCTGAATCCAACAGGCGTTTCTGCAATAAAAAAGACTATTAGTTTCCATTTAGTCCAATTCTAAGGAACATCTAAAATAAACTGATTAAAACCTAGTCTCTTATGCTTGCTAGTTTATCTTTAGATAAGATGAAGATCATTACAGCTACATGTGCTTTGTTGCATGCTTAAATAAATCTAGATAGCCTTAAAAAAATGGTTATCCTGAGAAGATCCCCTTCAGATCTGTGACCAAGCCTTTGGAACCACATAAGACATTGTCTGGGGAAGTATCACAGTCCATGCTGGAACATGGCAGGTTAGTCAGTACTCTAGATATTTGTGCAGTGCAGATACATTCAGTAAGTAAACAGTTGCTGTCTCCATATAGTCTGTTTTATTCAAGCAGTTCCAACCAATGTGGAACAGTGTGCTTATCAGAAATCCTAAACCTTAAGAAGTGGCAAGGAAAAATCTAGTTTCTGCTATAGGGAGCCTGGGGTCTAAATTATCCTCAGAGAATACTGGAGATCTTTTGAAATACTATCTGACTCAGGTCAGTCTGCTTAACAAGCATATATTGCTTATGTTTCAGTACAAAGCAGTGCCTCTGATCAGAAGTGACAGGCACAGCTCTGTACCACACCAGCTGAATTACTTCCAGATTCAATGTGCGTGTGTTGGAGCAGATGAGAAGACAGAACCACACAATTTATACTATTTCACTGTTACCATGAGAAACAGTAGCCAAAGTTGGCAAGAAACAGGTATGTATTTTTATTTCCTGTCCCAAATATGTTAATAGCCTCAGTATAGGATGTTCAGTATTAGTTTCACCTGTCCTGAAACAGCAAATGAAAGCACCTCCCAATCATTTTTAGAATGCTCTTCTACTGCCTTTGCTATAGTGCTATTTTATATTTTCACTGCAATCATTGAAATTATCTTAAATAGTGCTTTTCATCGAAAGTCTCCCAGTGCGTTATTAAAGTGGGTATTATCTCAGTTTTATAGCTGAACAAGGGAAGCACAGAGAAATCAGTGATTTATCCAAGGTCTCTGACACCTGCAGCCAGGCTGAATCTAGAACCCAGATCGTCTAACTCCGTTCCATCCTTTTACCAGTGGACTACACTTAATCATAAACTGATATCTCAATAACACCCACAGCAAAAATAAAGTATATTTTCCAGAAACAGAATATTGCTGCCCTAAAACACCTTAGTTCTGTCCTGTCCAGGCCAGATACTGCATTTAAACTAAGGGTTAAAAGGCTGCAGCATAAAAATGCCTGCATGCCAGAAATATCAAAATATGACAGTACAGAAGGACCGAACACCCACAGCATGCAACAGGGTACGAGAGTCAAGTAATACAAATACTTTGCCTTCATCTGAAGTACCAAGACACACCAAGGTAAACTGTTTGGCAATATATGAGGTATATTTTTTGTCTAAGTATTTAACAACCAGAAAGTGACTGACATCTAAAAAGTTAAGCCTCTGAGGACAAGTTCAACCATGAGTAAGGACACAACTTTTGCCAGCATGCTATTAACAGTTACATTTTGTATGGTTACTTACGAGTTCAGATACCATAGCAATAGGCAGTTTGAGAATCTATATTCACAAAACATTTTATGAGCCATCTACATAGAAGTCTCGTTTATTACAATGCTATCTGATCTCTAAATAAGTAACTCCTCACTTAAAGTCATCCCAGTTAACATTGTTTTGTTGCTGATGAATTAGAGAACATGCTAGTTTAAAGTTTCGCAATGCTCCCTTATAATGTTGTTTGGCAGCCGCCTGCTTTGTCCACTGCTTGCAGGAAAAGCTGCCTATTGGAGCTAGCTGGTGGAGGCTTGGAACCAGGGTGGACTGGCAGCCCGCCATCAGCTCCCCTAAGTTCCCTGTGCAACAGCTGGCAGTTCAGCTTAAAGGAGCAATGCACATCTCTCTGTCTCTCACACACACACACAGGGTACGTGTCTCTGTCTGCCATGCTGTCTCCTCTCCCTCCATTTGTGCTGCCTTGTAGAGTGTGAGGCTACATTAACAACATGTGTTAACCATTGAGGGCTCAGCCGACTGCTAGTTCATCATTTAGCAGAAAGGCATTCCCTGGGAAATATCCCATCCTCTTCCATCCTCCACCACCTCAACCCACCTTCACAATCATTACTGTGTACAGTATTAAATTGTTTAAAACTAGATTAGATAGATTAGGTCTATTAGTTTTTGTCTGGTGAAAATAAATTTCCCTGGAACCTAACCCTCCCCCCCATTTACATTAATTCTTATGGGGAAATTGGATTCGCTTAACATCATTTTGCTTAATTTTGCATTTTTCAGGAACATAAACCACAATGTTAACTGTACAGGGTTATTAAGTTTAGAGGTTCTTAGGAACTACATGACAAGAATTTTTTAAAAAAACCCACACATCAATTCCACAGTCTTCCATGGTGCAACTATTTTTTTAAGTTATATTCTATGCCACCATCCAATTATATAGAAATAATTGCTTCACCTTCTTCAGACATTAGAAGGGGTATTGGTGCCTTCTCATTACATTATTAAAGCTTTCACACCAATACAAAACTCGTATGTATAACTCAGACTGCATCATATTGCAATGTAAAGAAAATCACAAAATTAAATACCTGGGAAGGAGAAACAGATGCAGCATCTTTAGAAGAACTTAGAGGAGATTCCAAATGACTGGTGTTGGTGGCATTCTGAGATGAATTTAGTTTTCTGTAAAGATCACCCATATTCCAGGTTACAAGGAAAAAATCAAGAAAAAGATGCTCTAATAGATCTTACATTATTTGGGAAGAAAGAAACCTGTTACTTCTCAAACAATGTAGTTTTTTATTGCTACCGTTAAAGAAAAAGATTGAACTTACCTAGAAAGTACTAACTCCAGTGACTGTTTGTCTATCTCATTGTATCCAGGCCAATCTTTTTGGATCTCTTTAAACACATAATCCTTCAGAGTGTAAGAGTTGTCCTTGGGATTCAAGTTGGCTACCTACAAACATATATTTAAAAATACAAATATTAACGGTATCTACAAGTTATAATACTAGAGTAGATTGGACAGTTTAAATATAGGTTGAAAATATAACTTGGAAAATGTATTCTGTATTTACTAGCCTTCGGCTTTAAAGGCAATAAAGAACAGACCTTTCACAGTGAAAATTTTGGCATACAAAAATGTTCAATCTTGGCTGTGTGAATTTAGGTACTTCTAAAAGAATGGCCTGATTTCTCAAAAGATCTGAAGGTCAATGTGCATTAGTCAGACCTATTCAGATTTACATGACTAAATACAAATGCAGAATTCTAACTTTAGGCATTCAAGTCTGAACATTATAATTCCAGTGTCTATTTTTCCTGTATTTATAATGGAATAGCAGCCAACAGTTCTGCTGACATCAATGATGCTAGATCACCAGAAAAAAAAAAAAAGAAAATTGCCACAGCTCTGAGAATAGTGGTAAGTCATACTGCAGTGCCAGTAAGAGCAGTTTTATCTAGCCAAATGATGATGACAAAAATAGGTAGCCATTCTTGTTTCCCGGAGACTGGGTCATGAAGTTTAGTACATACACACTTCCTAGAAACCACATGACGTTGTAACATTCCACCAGAGAGCGTCAAGATAGTACAACACTTAACCCAGCATTTAAATTTTCCCTTTAATGAAAGGGGGAGAAAACTGTTGTAAGTTTAATGAGTGACTTTTTTTTTTTTTTTTTTTTTTTTTTTTAAAAAGTCTACCTAAAAAGTTTTGGTTTAATGAAGATATAAAACAATTTCAGCCATGTACATCAATATATTTTAGTCATGCAATAAGGGTACAAGTAAAATTTTGTACAAATGTAACTGAGAAAGGATGCACATGCCCTGTTCCACACCTAAATCTATGATAAGCCCCAAGCATACATGCAAAACAGATATCCATGAATGCCAAGAAAAAATGTTGTACTCATAATTCCATACTAGTTAATGCCTTGTTGTTTATTAGCATATACATCCTATTAGTGCTCTGCTTTAGAGACAGAGTCTGATAGGTCCCCCTTCCTTTCACTGTGTATTTGAAAAAAGTCATGTTGGTAAACATCCACGCTCACTGATGCCTGCCACATCAAAGCATTAATTTGGCAACTTTTCCCCTTCAAATTCCATTTTAGACCTTCAAACTGTACTATCTGTAACAGACCTCTGAAGTTCAGAAACCGGCCCTTTGCCTGTTACTCCTAGTCAAGATATTAAAGAGTCTTGTACACTGAAAACATATGGACACAATCATTGTGATTTATACAGATTTGCCTTCCCTCCCAAAACAATTTGGACTAAGTCTCAAAGAAAGAGGGTATCTGAATGTGTGCTAGTGGATCAAGTACATTTATTAGGTATGTTCTGTATTGTTACATGCCTCATTTTTAAAGTGTTTTACGTATTCTGTCATAGCTGGTTGTGATATTGTATTTCAAAAAACAAATACTAGGACTTATATATGCCTATATTTTGCTTGTAAAGACTTTTATTTGTTTCAGACAATATGGTGGATCACTAAAAGTTACCAGAATCAAAGAGTAGACCCATTTGTTAGGAACAGCAAGGTAACTGTAGTACTCTCAGTAAAGAACGCTTTCTTACATGTACAAACAGTAACTACGTTTAGGCTCTCAGTTTCGGCCCCTAGCTAAAAGCAAGTACATTTCATACTCAAGACAATTTATGGCAGGGGTGGGCAAACTTTTTGGCCCAAGGGCTACATAAGGGAATAGAAATTGCATGGTGGGCCATGAATGCTCACAATATTGGGGTTGGGGTGCAGGAGGGGGTGCGGGCCTCGGGGATGAGGAGTTTGGGATTTTAGGAGAGTGCTCTGGGCAGGGACAAGGGTTTCGGAGGGGGATCAGGGCTCGGGTAGGGGTGCAAATTCTGGCTGGGGGTGCAGGCTCTGGGGATGATAGGTTTGGGTGAAGGAGGGTGCTCCGGGCTGGGATCAAGGGGTTTGGAGAGCGGGAGGGGGATCAGGGCTGGGGCAGGCTCCGAGCAGCACTTACCTAAAGCGGCTCCTGGAAACAGTGGTATGTCCCTTCTCTGGCTTCTACGTGGAGGTGCAGTCAGGCGGCTCTGCACGCTGCCCCATTCGCAGGCACTGCCCCCCACAGCTCCCATTGTAACATGTAGAAGCCAGAGCAGAGCCATGCCACAGCTTCTGGGAGCCGCATAGTGCGGCCCCCAGCCCCGCGCCCTGGCTACAGCGGAGCCAAGCCATGGGGTGCAGCTTGTGGGCCGTAGTTTGCCCACCCCTGAGTTGTGGTATAACACTTTCTAATAAAAGGTCTATTAGAACTTAACTGATGAAATGATAACATTACTGAACTAAAAATAAAAATTCTGTAGTGTAAAAATAAAACGAGTTAGCATTATACTGAACCAGCAACCATCCCTGCTGGTTTCTGAAGGCCAAGTAGTAATTCAAGCACTTTGCATGGCACGCTTTTCTGAAAGGTGCATGTGCTGGGGAGGTAGCAGGCATTGAGACAGATATTTCATACTGCAGTCAGGGGGGCGGATGGATTGGAGAAAAATCATTGAACCCTTCTCCCCCTTCCCCAACTGTGCACTTATGCAGGCCTGGCCTTCAGAATTTTATATCAGCATCAGTAGGTTGTACAAGGGGACTGCAGTGTCATAGTAAAAAAGATACAAGTACAGCTTATGACTAAACTATACAATTAACTGACATCTGACCTCGAACATTTTAACAAAAACACCATTCAAACTTTTAATTTATTGTTCTGGCAGATGTACAAAGTTTATTAGCGATCCCTTTCTTTGATTCAGGTTAAAAAGGTGTCCATGTTTCATCCAGGTCCAATTCCTTTGCTACGCAGCTACACCATGGCTGAAGTTTCAAAATCTGCCATCCTAATCTTTTAGAACTATTACAGTAACCTACAGAAAATGACAATTGCTAACACACTTTAACAGTTGCATAAAAATATTTCAGTCTACATACACTTAAAATTTACATAAATTTAATCTTACTCTCTGAAAAACTGATTTAAGAATATTTATTATTGCTCAATTCACAAATAGACACAAGACACTTATTCCTGGTTTAAAAGTCAATGAATTAACCATTATGGAGATGAAATTACAGTAAATATGTATGAAAAGAGTTCTGTAAGTGGTGGATTAAGCCATACCAAATTATTATTATTTTTTTTTAAGAGATGAATAAAACGAAGTGAGACTAAATTTACAGCCTCCTGGTAGCCAATGTGGGGATAGGCAAAGCAGAGTATTAAAAAGGTATCCTAGCAAGCATTTTTTTCACAACTGTTTATAATGGGACATGAAATGAGAACTCACCCCTTTGAGTCCAGGAGTCTAAGAGCATTTCTAAAATTACAGATCGCAAGCTTAAGGATAATTTTGGTGAAGGATAAAAATCCACTACCCTCTCCAAAAGAATTAAAACTCCACTACAAAAAAAAACCCCACTTACGTTCATGGAGATAACAAAAGATGAACACAATAGGTTGGGGAAGATAAAACATGTTTTTTGTAAAGAGAAATCATGCCTCTCCAACCGATTAGAACTCTTGAAGGGCGTCAACCAATATATGGACAAGGATTACCCAGCAGATATAGTGGTATCTGGACTTTCAGAAAGCCTTTGACGAGTTCCCACATCAAAGGCTCTTTAGCAAAGTAAGCAGCCATGGAATAAGAGGGAAGGTCCTCATGGATCAGTCACTGGTTGAAAGATAGGAACCAAAGGAATAGATGGTCAGTTTTCACAGTGGAGAGAGATAAACAACAGGTCCCCTCAAGGATCTGTACTAGGACAAGTGCTGTTCAACATATTCCTAAATGATCTGGAAAAAGGTAAACAGTGAGGTGGCAAAGTTTGCCGATGATACAAAATTACTCAACACAGTGAAGTCCAAAGCTCACTGCGAAGGGATCTCACAAGATTGGGTGACTGTGCAGCAAAATAGGAGACAAAATTTAATGCTGATAAATACAAAGGAATACACACTGGAAAACATAATCCCAACTAACTGTACAAAATGATGCGTTCTAAATTAGCTGGTGTCTAAAGATAACTGTTACTACTCAAGACAGATCTTGGAGTCAGAGATAATTCTCTGACAATATCTGCTGAATGTGCCGCACTGGTCTAAAAAGCTAACAGAAGGTTAGGAACCATTAGGAAAGGGATAGCTAATAAGAAAGAAAATATCAAAGCTACTATATTAAACCATGGTATACCCACACCTTGAATACTGCATGCAGTTCTGCTCGCTCCAGCTCAAAAAAAATATTAGAATTGGAACAGGTAGAGAGAAGGGCAACAAAAATCATTAGGAGTATTGAACAGCTTCCATCTGAGGAGATATTATAAAGCCAGGGACTATACAGTTTAAAAAAAAAGAGAGATGACTAAGGGAGAATAAGACAGAGGTCTATACAATCATGAATGGTGTGGAGAAAGTAGGTGTTATTTACCTCTTCACATAACACAAGAACCAGGGTCACCCAATGAAATTAATAGACGGTAGGTTCAAAACAAACAAGAGAAAGTACTCCTTCACATAAGGCACAATCTGTGAAATTTGCTGCCATGGGATCTTGTGAAGGACAAAAGTATAACTGGATTTAAAAAAAAAAAAAAAAAAAAGATGAAGGATATATCCATCAATAGCTATGAACCAAGATGGTCAGGGACGCAACCCCATGCATTCTTAAAGCTCTGACTGACAGAAGCTCGGAATGGATAACAGGGAATGTATCACTCGATAAATTTCCCTGTCCTGTTCATTCCCTCTGAAGCATCTGGCACTGGCCACTGTCAGAAGACAGGATACGGGTTAGATGGGCCATTGGCCTGACCTAGTATGACCAGTCTTATGTTCTTAATAGAGGTTAAAGAAGTGAAGGAATAATGGATGGCTCCAGACAGAACTGTAATTCACTCAAAGGCCTCTAACATCAAAAGCTACCAGTGCACAGCTTAAGCAATGTGTGAACAGTGCAGTGTAAAAAGGGATTTCATTTCTTCAATTCCACGGCCATCTTTGCATGCATATACATACATGAAAGTATGCAGTACATGTAATGTTACAGATATATTTTCTTTTGCAAAGAGATATGAAGTTCCTTCTAAAATATCATTCATCTTTTCAGGGAAGAACGAACAATTCAAAGAAATTTTCTGTGAGAGAACCCCAATATTTTCATTTACTGCAACATTTAAATGAGAGTTTCAATTCCAGGATAGCTGGTTAAATATTTTGTAATAGAACTCAATGTGGTTAGGTCAACTTATAGGTCAACAAACTTATAGGTCACTACACTTGTTTAAATGAGAAAAAAAATCTGCATAATCATTACCCCCAAAATAGCTTTCCTCTTTATAAAAAGGGCTAGTAAATTTGTCAATGGAAACATAAGTTCCTTAGTGAATTAGTCTGAACAGTTAAGAGAAACTATGTTCACCAATTAAGCAGCTTGGAGTAACAAGAGTAAGCCTCCTGGGGAAAAAAACTGCAGTAGGAACAAGATAGCTAAAAATATACCCAGTAATTGTTCCTTAACACTCATGAAGAGCTTTAGAAGTCTTCAATAGTACAAACTTCCCCTATAAACTCATTAAACTTCCAGTTTGTTTTAAGTACTTACAAAACAGGGTAGCTTTTCAGGAAGTCTATCAAAGAGCCAGTATCAATGAACGTGTCCGCCATTCACCAAAGTGAACCCTCACTTTTTTATATGAAATATGGCAGTAACGTCCTGAACTGTATTAAGAAACAACCAGGAGAAGGAGCAGAAAGAGCAGGAAAGACATCCTGTCCAGATGTTCTCACCTGCTGAAGGATAGCTGCAAGGGAGTTCTTGTCTTTTTGATTAACGCCATCTCTCTGCAAGCGAGCAAGTAGCTCTGGTTTCTTGTAGGTCTTCAGTGCCAGTAAGTGAATCACCCTGTCTCTATATGGTCGCTGAGAAATACTGTTGTTTACGTGGGTCTTTCGTATTGTATTTGCAGGATTGATGGGTGTTGACCTTTTCCTCTCAGGCACTGCATCTGGAATACTTTGTGGTGCTTTCCGAATCTGTACTCTTTTACCTAAGTCCAGAATATAAAAAGGGGGAAAAATTAATAGCTTTTGTATGATTTACCCAAAGTTTAACTCAGAGCATTATATTTACAAGTACTGTTTAGTCCAAAGAGGGTATCATAAAATGCATCATTTTAAGATCTCAAAAAGTTTGATATGAAATTACGCAAATGTAAAATGATATTGCTAGGAGAGCAAGATATGTTGCTCTGTTTATACAGATGCATGCCTTCAATATTTTCTTAAGTAATTTACACGCTGAGAAAAGTTCAACATCAAACTAATGGGATATTTTATGTTTTAACTTAGGACAAAACTCGGATGAAAATAAGTACTTCCTGTGAGTAACATGTTCTCCATTGGTGCCTAAGGAACCCAAACCTACATATTAACAGCACCATAACTTGGAAGTGAATATACAAGCCATGTGGTTGTGAAATTTATTGGGGGAAAACAAACAAAAAAGCTTACATTCAACACCAAGTACTGAATTGATTAATGGAGTGTCAGAGCCAATCACTGGTGCCACACAATTTCCAAAATGAAACTATTTTACCTCCATTACCCAAACAATCTATGTAACTGACCTGACATTTCTCACTAGAAAGAACCCATCAAATGCAACACATTGTTCAAAGGATCAAATCCATAGAAGTTTCAAAAACGCTCTTTCTAATGAAAAGTTTTACATGTCTAGAAAACACTGTTCCCCAATAAATTCAAGTGATACTTCATGTTGGTAAAGGCACCCTCCAAAGATAATGAATTAAACATGTTTGACAGCTTATTTAATCAAACAGGCTATTTTTCCATAAAGATAAATGGTTAGTAGTAACAGCTCTTTGCCACCAGAACCAAAACAAAGTGGCCAGGCATTTTTTTTTTAGCACTTAAATATTTACCACTGTAGTCAGGACTCAGATTTATTGATGCTAAGAACTTTACTGTAACAGGTTTACTATTTTGGCTCCCATCAAGGAGTAAAGTTGAGACTTGTTAAATGCTGAACATTCCTCCAAACCCAATTCTTTATAACTTTGGTATATAGAGACTTTCAGGGACACAGTAGAGTGGTCCCACCACCAGTCTGACAGCTTCTGTGCTGTTGAGGAAAATGAAAATCTCAGGGAAAAAGAACATCGAGCTGGAGCTGACGGAAACTCTCTCGTGGTTGGAACCCTCCTTCCAGATGTTATGGTATCTTCTCTCATTGAAGATAGATTTTTAGATTTTTGAGAGAGTAAAGTCCAGGACCTCCTTGATAGCATTCTCTGAAATGGTTTCAGTTCCACACGCAGGGCCAGACAGACATGCAGAACTGCAGGGTCTCAATGTGTGGATGAGATAATGGTACTGAAAGGAGGGTTTTAAATTTATTAAGAACTGGGGAACCTTCTGGGAAAGGAGGAGCCTATTCAGGAAGGATGTGCTCTACCTGAACCAAAATGGAACCAGATTTCTGGCATGTAAAATTTAAAAGATTGTAGAGGAGTTTCTAAACTAAGGGCTGGCAGAAAGCTGACAGGCATAAGGTGCATGTGATTCAGATGGACAACCCCTAGGGGAGGATTTATTAAAGGGGTACTATGTATCCTAGGAAAGAGGAGAGGATAGAAGTTGATAAGGTACGTACAAAAAAGTCCCATTCAATTACACACAGGCGGACAACTAAATATTGACAAATATTATAAGTGATTATATACAAATGTGAGTCAAAACATCAAAGGGGGTGAACTTGAGTGCCTGTTATTAAATTAGGATCTTGATCCTAACAATAGGCACCATAGAAACTTGGTGGAATGATGATAATCAATGGGACACAGTAATACCAGAGTTCAAATATATAGGAATGAGAGCAGGTTGCACTGGTTGGGGAGTGACACTATATATGAAAGAAAGCATAGAGTCGAATATATTGAAAATCTTAAAAGAAGCAAAACGTTCATAGAATCTCTATGGATAGAAATTCCATGCTTGACTAATAAGTGTATATCAGGAATGTACTATCGACTATCTGACCAGGATGGTGACTCACTGTAACTGTGCAATGCTCAGGGAAATCTGACAGCCTACAAAACCAGAAACCCCAACAATAATGGGGGATTTCAACTATCCCCATATTACTTGGGAGTACATCACCTCAGGATGGGATGCAGAGATAAAATTTCTAGACACCACTAATGACTGCTTCTTGGAGCAGCTAATCTTGGAACCCAAGAGGGAGAGGCAATTATTGAGTTAGTTCCAAGCAGAGCACAGGACTAGGTCCAAGAGGCGAACATACCTGAACTGATCAGTATTATCAACCATAATGTAATTAAAATTTAACATTCTTGTAGGGAGGAAGAAACCAAAGAAAACCACCACAGTAGCTTTTATCTTCCAAAAGGGGAATAATAATGAGGAAGCTAGCTGAATAGAAATTAGAAGGAACAGTCACAAGAGTGAAATACCTGCAAGCTGCATGGAAACTATTTAAACACATCAGACCAGAGGCTCAAACTAAATGTATATCCAAATTAAAACAAAAACAAAAACAAACAATAGAAGAGGACCAAAAAAGGCCACCATGGCTAAACAGAGTAAAGGAAATGGTTGGGGGGTGGAAATCTTTTGAAAATCGGAAGTCAAATTATACCAAGGAAAGCAGAAAGGCGCATAAACTCTGGCAAGTCAATAATTAGGCAGGCCAAAAAAGAATTTGAAGAGTAACTAGCAAGAGATGATAAAAATGTATTGTTAGTTTTTGTAAGTACTTCAGAAGCAGGAACTCTGCCAAACAATCAGTGGGGCCACTGGATGATCAAGGAGCACTCAAGGAAGACAAGATCATTGTTGAGAACCTAAATGAATTATCTGCATCAGTCTTCACTGCAGAGGATGTGAGGGAGACCCATTACTTTTATGGTAAACAAATCTAAGGAACTGTCCAAGAGTGAGGTGTCAATAGAGTAAACTGATAAATTTTACAATAATAAGTCACCAGGATCTGATGGTATTCACTCAAGAGTTCTGAAGGAACTCGTATGAAATTGTAGCACTACTAACTAGGTTCTGTAACTTATCGCTTAAATAAGCCTCTGTACCAAATAACTGGATGACAGCTAATGTAAAGCTAATTTTTTAAAAAAGGCTAGTGAGGTGATCCTGGCAAGTACACGCCGGTAAGCTTAACTTCAGTACCAGAAATCTGGTTGAAACTATAGTAAAGAACAGAATTATCAGACAACACATGAAGAAGGGGGTCACCCAATGCAATTAATAAGCAGTAGATTCAAACATAATGAAGTATTTCTTCACACAACACACAGTCAACCTGTGGAACTCATTACCAAGGGACATTGTGAAGCAAAAAACAACACACTCTAGATTAAAGAAGAATTAGAAATGTTCATGGCTATGAACATCAATGGCTATATCAGCCAATATGGTCAGAGACGCAACTCCATGCTCTGGATATCCCCAAACCTTAACTGACAGAAACTGTGAGTGGATGATGGGATGGATCACTCGATAACTGTCCTGTTCTGTTCTGTTCCTTCCCTCTGAAAAATGAGGCACCAGCCAGTTAGAAGACAGGATACTGGGCTAGAGAGACCAGTGGTCTGGCGTGGTATGACTGTTCTTACGTAGGAAAATAGAAACCTGAAAGTGTTAAGACTTCTGAGGCTCTGGCCTCTTCCTTAACACGGGTTAGACACTCTGGAAAACAGGTTCTTAAATATTTTGACATCAAAAACAACTTCATACAAACCAACTCCATTTATGGTATGAAATCAGCTATGTTGGCTGTCATCTCCTGGAATAGTTAAAAAAAAAAAATGCCCATTTTGCAGTATAGACTAACAACCATTTTTAACTATGCCTAGAATCACATTGATGCTTTAGATCTTGCACTTCTGGTTTCAAAAATTACCATAACTACATGAACAGATAAATCTTTGCATTTTTAGCACAACAGTGTTAAATAGTGAGTCATGTGGGATTAGTTTCACACAATTGTGGTCAGTTAAATTCCTCACTGCAACCTAGTCTTAAATGTGTAGTGTATTAAGATCCTTCCATACCCATACTAAACTTTTGGCCTGTCTTACCAAGAATTAGAACCATCCCTGTCTCACCGTCTTCACGAAGCGAATAGCTAGGTGAGGTTGAAAATTCAGTGGAGTGGGGATATACATCCTGAGAGACTGACATAGGTCTATAGAACCTACTTTTTGATTTCTTTGTGGTAAGCACATTCTCATCCAAAAGCTTGTTGACATGACTTATAAGGCTTAAGTAGCCAAAGTGAATGGTGTGTTCAAGAGAACACAATTTTAAGTAAATAGGCAAATATCCCACCAGAATGTTGAAAATGGAATAAAATAGTAAAAAACCCACTGACATCTCAGTCGGTAAAGCAACAAAAAGACTGTTCTTTGGAGGCAGTCTACAGGAAGAAGGAATTTTGTACGGAGGAGCAGCAGATATAGTTCCAGTATAAGCAAATATGGCTTCCTGGAGTCTACAGTTCACAGACAGTATATATGCAGTTTTGCATTTCCACAGGCCAGGTAGGTACCTATTTAAGATGGCTTGCTGTAGGCCAACTCAGCACTGCAGTATAACTGGACTTGAATGTTAAATGCAGGCAGTGAAGTACTGTTGTAAGATTTAAATATCTTGCTCTCCAGATTTTCAGAGGTCACTGCTAGATGAAGGAGGAGGAGGAGGAAGTGTGTGCAAGCTGGAGCACAGCATGGTGAGTGTATCTGAGGTCATTTGCACTATACGTGTGAAGGGAATTCAACATTCCCATATGGCAAAATTCACATCCAGATATTGTTATTACAGAGGGTCACTACAGTTGACTGGATCACTAATACGAAGAAGGGAGCAGGGACTTCAGGCTTACCTTACTAAACAATCAATTTGTAAGCACCTAAAGGATAATAAAGTCGTAAGTAATGGTCAACATGGATTTGCATGCAAGTCATGCCAAACAATGCAATTTCCTTCTTTGATAGCATTACTGATCTAGTGGATGGGGGGAAGCAGTACACATGATCCCGATTTTAGTAAGACTTTCAACAGTCTCACATGACATTTTCATAAGCAAATTAGGGAAATGTGGTCTAGATGAAATTACTATAAGATGGGTATACAACTGATTGAAAAAACACTTGAATAATTATAAATGGTTTACTGTCAAATTGGGGTGACGAATCTTCTAGTGGGATCCTGCAGGTGTCTGTCCTAGCTCCAGTACTACTCAACATTTTAATTAATGAATTCGATAATGGAACGGAAAGTATGCTTATAAAATTTGCTGATGTCACCAAGCTGGAAGGAGTTGCAACCATCTTGGAGGACAAGATTTGAATTCAAAAGGACCCTGACAATTGAAGAATTGGTCTGAAATCAACAAGATAAATTCAATAAAGAGAAGTGCAAAGTACTTCACTTACACAGGAAAAATAAAATGCACAAATACAAAAGGGGAAGAGCTGGCTAGACCTTAGTACTGCAGAAAAGGATCTGGAGGTTACAGTGGATCACAGACTGAATAAGAGCAAATAGTGTGATTCAGTTGCAAAAAGGCTAGTGTTCTGGGGTGCATTAACAAGATTGTCATATGTAAGACACAGGAAGTAGCTGTCCTGCTCCAGCTAGGAGTACTGTGTCCCGTTTTGTGTAATACACTTTATGAAAGATGTGGACAACCTGGAGAGACTCAGAAGAACAACAAAAGTGATTCAAGATTTAGAAAAACTGACCCATAAGAAAAGGTTAAAAAAACTGGACATGTTGAGCCTTCAGAAAAGAAGGAGGGAGGGACCTGATAACAGTCTTCAGATAGCGAAGGGCTGTTGAAAAGGGGATGCTGATCAATTATTCTCTTTATCCAATGAAGATAAAAGGGGGAAGTAATACCTCAGTCTGCAGCAAGGGAGATTTAGGTCAGATATTAGGAAAAGTTCTCTAACTATAAAGTATAGCCAAGTACTGGAATAGGTTACGAAGGGAGGATGTGGAATCCCCATCACTGGAGATTTTTAAGAAAGATTTATTTGACCCTGCCTCAGCATGGGGATAGGGGGAGGGGATAGACAAGATGACCTTTTGAGGTCTCTTCCAGCTATCCATCTCTAGTTTCTGTGATCTTGGTACTATTTCAAACCGGCTGTAGACTCTGCCTAACAACCATGCATGGAATGGTTTGTATTGTCATGGATCTCCATATAATAAGAGCAGACTATTTGGATTTTTAAAATCAAGATCATTCATCACACTGCATCCAGAATTCACTTTTCTGTAGCTCCTAGGTTTATGATCTTGCATACCAAAACTTCACTGTCACTTTTCCAGACTACAGGTTAAGGCAATATTGATAGCTTTATAAATTGAAACACTGTAGGTCAATCCATGAACACATGTAATATTTAAATAACTTGTAATGACAGTTACAAACAATGAGAATATTAAGTGTCTAAGAAGGGAAGGAAATAATCAAGGAGCACAGGAAGCAGTGAACTGAGGAAATGGATGTACAGAGTTCTGGGAAAGAATGGAAATCCAGGCAGCATGTGCTAGGGAACAAGGAGAAAAAGGAGAAGAGGTGAATGGGGCTGTGTGAATAGATGATGTGAGGCTGTACTACCAAAAAATTGAAATGTAAGTAGCGTCAGTAGACTAAAAAGTTCTGATCTTGAAGATGGTCACAATTACTACCTTCTAATTGCCTATTACATTAAAAAGTTAGATACAACCATACCTACAAATGGCCCACCAGGCTTTATGACCTTTGTACTGCGGTTGCGAGATTCTTCTTCTGCCTGGGTCATGCGTTCTCTTGTCATCTGATACGAGTCATTTGTTGCACATACTGTAATTTTATCCTGTATAAATCCCAGACAATTGAGCTGCGAGACTCCAGAACTATGAAAGTATTGAAAGAAAATAGTTTCAAAAGAATAAGTACTTTATTCTGAACTTAAAACGTATCAATACAGAATAAAAATTAAAGGCATTTATGGCAAATCCTAATGGACAAAAAGGGTGCATTTTTCAATCCCACAGCTAGCTGTCATCTAACACAGTTTCAAATGTATTTTATGGCATCTCTGCATAGACATTATACCACTAACTATACAAGTACAGTTAAATAGTAGAACACTCTCACCCCACCCCCTAAGTGGACACAATGATGTTGGATTAAGACAACCTGTACTCGTATTAGAGGTTGTAAAACAGTATAACTATTTCAATAAAAAAGGTCCCCCTCTAACCAAAAGAGTTATATGGTATCAAAACACTACATAAAGCATGCCTTAGCCCGTGTCTTAAACATTCAGACGACTTTTCAAATTATGCTAAACTCACTCAATTGAGTTAACATAAATGAAAAATGACATTTTTTGTCTGTCGTAACAGGGCCTTAATCATTCATGCAGTTCTCATTAACTCTCTTCAACCTTTTAAGGAAAACCATCAACCTAACTCTCAGTGTCAATCCTTCAGTTAAACAATTCTGTTTCTTAACTTGCTTACTTTGTGCACTTGATGCACACCAGAGAGCCTATTTTCATTGTTTCCAAATTTGTTTGTGTGAGTCTTACGTGTAATAGGGGACAAACATTTGAAAAACAGTGAAGTATGATAATAAAAAACCACAAAAATTCAAGGGCAGGTGTAGTACCTTGTAACTTGTATATTAAAAACACTGACTAGATGTGAAGTTCAGTGTGTGCACACTATAACAACAATGAAGCTTACATACCTGGATTAAAACTGTGCTATACCTGTACATATTTACAGAGACAGTTGTTCCTCAAAGAGTTTTAATATAAAAGTTCCTGTTCCATACTGGGCAGGGAAGACTATTCAAATTCAAACCAATGGCTATGTTTTTAACACTTTGTGACAAGTACAGCATAAATGCCTAGTTAAAAGCATGCCAGTTACAGCGGTATCTGAGTAGCTCTGAGGATTCTCTGCTCTTTGAAGTCTTTAAACTACGATTTGAGGACTTCAATAGCTCAGAATAGGTTAGGCTGGGGTTTGATACAGGAGTGGGTGGGTGAGATTCTGTGGCTGCGTTGTGCAGGAGGTCAGACTAGAAGATCATAATGGTCCCTTCTGACCTTAAAGTCTATGATTCTATGACAGTGACTCTAGCTGACCTGCAACATTTTTGAAAGCAACCCTACAATTCTCTGTTTAATGTTCCAAACAGAATGGGTAAGGAACATTCAGCACATCATTTCTCCTCCACTTACCATTTTATTTTTAATTCCCCTGAAGTCATGCTAGCTAGGTCAAGCTCAGCTGTATCCCAGAATACATTTAAGATTTCACAGCTATAAGAGTGGCCCCCTGGAGCAGAGTGCCATTTCTACTATGGACAAAATTAAGTTGTATTTTACAAAACTGTGTAACTTCCAAGTTCTTTAGTTTGTTACATCACAAAGAATGCACTAGGATACTGAAAAGCCAAGGTAATATCCCTTCCATTCCATTACCCAAGACAAATTGCACCCCTTGCTTGACTCCTGGAATACTGTGCCCAACTGAAGGTTGGAGACAGCATTATTTTTTCAAGTAAGAATCAGTTTATCCTTTGGCATTTTAACAAAGTGTTCATGTTAATGAATTTCTCGAGACTCTTGATAAACATTTTATTTATGTCAAACAAAAATAAAAGTTGGGCACATTATCACATACAAAATGCCATTAATGGTTAATAATTTTGGGTGGCCTACTGGAGTGGGAGAGAGAAGTAAAGGAGACAAGGGACCAGAGAAGAAAAGGGACAGATGGATAATTCTGCAGCCAAGGTTGACCATTTGGTTTAAAGTTTAAAGTTTAAGCTTCTCAACTCCAGTGATGAAACTTCAGGAAATTTTTATTTTAAAAAGTGTCGGTTGCATTTTCCATCATAATTCATAGGAACTTCTCAAAACTGAACAAATTAAACATTGTGTGAAATTCCAACAAGAAGTTTCTGCACTACTGTTCTAAAACCATAAAAGAACTGGTATTTTGACTCTAGTAGTTTCTCCACACAGGTTTAAAAACTTCAGATTTTTAGCACTGCCTAGACTGAGAGTAGAACTATGTCATCTACGCCCATGTATAAGCATGGATTTTTATTTGCAGTTTTAGCTCAATTTCCTTGATTGGTATGCATAGCTGTTTGTCTGCGATACATGTTCTAACACTGTAAATTAGCCGGGGAGTTGGTCTAGAAGACAGGATTCATCTACAGTACCAGAAACACCGTTTTCCTTGGCCCACTTGTAAGTTTCTACTCCAGCATGGTACAGCAGTCTTGCCTGCATAAATGCAAGTGAACAGTATAAGCCTTGTTGCAAACCCAACTGTACAGTGTCAAGGAATTGTTGTGTTGCAACCAGATCCTGGAACAGGGTAGTCCTACAATCGTATATAAGATTTTTGACTAGCGTAGTAGTTCTTAAAATCCTTATCCATCATGGTCAGAGAAACTATGCTAGAATGCTGCCAGGTATAGCCATATTTAAACCGCAGTAGCACAGATCTGAATCAAGCATTGACAATACTGCCTAGTTTTCAAATATGGCACTAGTGAAGTGAGAAAGTATTCAGAGGTTAGTTTTTGGAAAGCAAAACAAAAACAGTGATATGTAAAAGCA
Organism: Gopherus flavomarginatus; assembly: GCF_025201925.1. Taxonomy (NCBI): domain Eukaryota; kingdom Metazoa; phylum Chordata; order Testudines; family Testudinidae; genus Gopherus; species Gopherus flavomarginatus. The sequence goes on from NC_066619.1 coordinate 62,216,533, forward strand.
GATATTTATAGTTTAAGAGACTATATTATTTTAACTAGAGGTTATATTTTACTGTAGTTTGGAAAAAAAAAGTTTTACCACCTTTCACTGTTTCTGTTCTAGACCACACAATGAACATAGTATTTTCCTTCAGGACAAATTTAAGTATTGCTTACCTTGAGACAGTTTGCTGGACACAATCAAAGCTTCCCTGAGGATTATCTTTGCCAACATTTGATAAGTAGAAGTTAAAGTTATGCACTTCATTTGGGAGATCAGCTTTGGGAATTTTGACAAGCTAAAAGATAAATATAAACTGAAGTTTTACATGGGCCCATCAATGTGATTTGTATAGTACTTTTTTTCTTTTTACTTTAAATCCAAGTGCAGTGATAAAGTGTACTTAATATTTGTGATATGACTGCCACTCAAATTATGAAGCATATAATAAATGTGTTAATGCTGGCACACTTTCCTCTCAAAAATAATCTTATCAGGATACAAGACTATACCTGTAGTTATACAAGTTGAACCCTGCTCAGGTCTACAATAAACAGCCTAATTCAGCATGGCACTAAAGCACTAGTTTAACTTTAGTCATGTGTAGAGCCCAACTGACTCCAATAGAACTATTAGTGTACTGAAAGTTAAGCATTGATTAGGTGCATTACTGAATAAGCAAAAGCCTTACTGTTTGGCCAACCAAGCAAACACAGAACAACATAAGTAGACCCTACAGTACCTTGTTTCCTGGCTTTTAAATTACAGTTAATATTAGTGGAATTTAGACAGGACTAGATTTCCAGAATAAAAATGAAGGCACAAACCACAGATGGGAGGAGAGAAAAACAATAAGACTGTTAAAAATAGGTTGGTTATATAGATTTGTTTAAACTCTCCTGGACTAAAAGCCTCTCAGACAAATACTTTTATCTATTTTAAAATCAAGTTGCTTGTAAAAATACACATAGCTTTTTGTACAAGAAATCAGAAGTCAGATGATAAAACTTGCTTTCCTGGTTCAATACACTCATCCTAAGTGTAGTGCATAGTACACAACATGTTCTGTTTTCTGTAGATTTAAGTAGTATCAGTTTCACATGCTCAATAGAATAGCAAAACCATGCGATGCATGCTCTAACATGCCGTTCCACAAAAGCAAAAATAAAGCAGATGTTTTTGAGTCCTATATATTATAAGTTAAATTTATTTTGCAGTTAGACAAACTCTTATTTAAGTCTATGTATTCGAAGAAGTGGGTTGTAGCCCACGAAAGTTTATGCTCAAATAAATTTGTTAGTCTCTAAGGTGCCACAAGTACGCCTGTTCTCATTTAAGAGATTCTTGTGGAATCTATTTGAAGGTTCAACACATTAAATAATCTATTTTGCAGGAAAATGTTTATTTAAAAGCAACATTCACAATGCCCTTTTTGAAATCCTCCTCTGGTACGCACCTTTTATTTTGCTTATAAAATTGGCCAATAGACATGATTGGTGTTAACTTAAACAACTAGTATAATGTGTGATTTTCTTCCTTAAAATGAAAGCCTAGGAAAAAAGTCACTGCCATTTACGGTTTGATCATCAATGTTGGACAGAGCGCATCAGCATCTTGGGACAACTGTTGGCCTTCAGAAAGAAAGATAGGGACTAAACCTGCACACTACTCAGCTATTTAAACTCAAAACGTGTACTTGTCCCATTCAATAAAACACTATACAGTAAAGAGAAAGGATTTAAGTGAAGTAGTTTAATTAGCAAATACAAATCTTAGATTATATGTCTGAACCTGTTATAACAGTTTATCTTACTATTGGGAGATTAATAATAAAACATCAGCCATAAAAAGACCTATTGTAGAGGCCATTTTTGATCCTGTATCACAGATTTATCTTAGGAGTCTGCAAGGTAACTATAGAACACTAAAAATATTACTATGCAGAATTTTTTTTCAGCCTACTATTGTTCACTAATTACTATAACTGAAATAAAAATATTTCCCCAAGTTTACTGTGTGTATCTGACAGCATTGTATGGAGTCAGTTTCATTATTTCACATTTGTATGGTCTTTTTCACGTTTTGAAGACTGATTGTAAACCCACAAGAATTGGCAGAGTTCAGATGCAGGCATGGTACCTGAAAATATTTAAAAATGCAGCTAATTTTCATGTATGTGTCCCTTGCATGATTGATAATTCTGTATGAAATTCTGTGAGATTTTGACCCACTAAAGAGTAAGCCTCCATGTACTTTGCAGACTGCTTTGGCTTTCTCCAAACACTCCATTGATGGGTATCTTCCTTCCATTTAAAATTATACTTTGAGAGTATTTCCCCAATACCAATTAAATAGATCACAGCAGATGACTGCAGTCACATATGCTTCAAGTTTACTTTGAAAGTGTATACATCTTAATTTTAATTGACAGTCTTAAAAAAATGCCTGGTGGAAGCACTACATTACATAGTAAAAGCATTTACATACTTAATATTCCAAAATAGTTACTGTGGATAGTACAGAAGACAACATCAAGATGACATATTTATCCATTCCTTCTATTACAGTTTGAAGGTTGATGCATTTACTAGAAAGGACAGTTATGCAGGAGTTGTTCATTAGGTTGCTTCTCTCATCTCACTAGCATTACTTCAGTCTCATCCACATTAACTGTCAGGCAGCTTCTCTTCATCCACATGATGATCTTAGCAAGAAAAGCTTGGAAGCAGTATTTTCAGACGTAGGGACTATACAGAATTGGGTGTTATCCATGTAGCGCTGACACTTCAATCCATGTTGTCTCACTAGCTCTCCCAACGGCTTCATGTAGCCATTGAAAAAGCTGGTAGAGAGAATAAAGCCTAATGGGACACCATTAGGCAGAGCAGTTGCCCAAGACAACGCTTTGGATTAGCTCAGGTGTCACTTGACTCTGAAATGTCACTCTGGCTCCTTCTACTCCACCCTTAAACATACAGTTGACTTCCATATCTCTAAGAAGCATTCCCAGATGCCTCTTTTTTGTTATACCGCCAGGCTCTTTAGAGGGTACCACCTCACCTTCCTTACTTCCAATTCCCTTCTGACTTTCCTGTCTGGGATCTGGTACCCCAAATGTTATATTTATCTTTTTATAACTTCAAAAATCTTCTCTGCCTTTGTACCCTCAGATAAAACAAACTTTACTACACCTTTTTTATTAGTCGTGCTTTCTTTAAACTAAAATTAAATAATCCTCAGAGAACTTCCATGCACAAGTCAAGGACTTCTGGGTAATCAGAATGAAAGTGCAATGTTTCAACTCAAGATAAACTTTTGGACATTTATAATGTTTGTTTTTCCTATTTGATGTATACTTAGCAGAAGGTCAGAGAGCCATAATTTAAGAATTCTTCAGTCAACACTGCTGTTAGCAGGAATAGCTTGCATTTTCTATTCCTGGCTATCAGGAAGCAATATGTTTTTTTAGTTTTAAGCTCTATTGAAAGGCTACTGTATATACCCATCTCTGATTAATCTTTTTTATAATAAAAAGCATCCATGTAGATAGTATGCAATGCATTTTAAAAGAATGTTGTCATATTCCCCTTACATCTCATTCGCACAGATTTCCAAATCAGCAAGTACTGACTGTATCTCCATATGCCAGAAAGCATAGATCCAAGGTGGTACAACCAGCAAAATATATTCTCTTTACCTCCTTCTGAAAACAATGAAATCCTTGCCTCAGTACTTCATTAGGTCTACTTTGTCCTTACTAGTTCCCAGTCCCCCAAAAAGGCAATAAAATATTGGAAAGCTCTGCAAAGTCTCTGGATGTATATTCCACACAATCATCAAGGTCTTGTCTAGACTAGGAAAATAAGCAGTATTTATATACAAGTTAGCTAACATGTTTTTAAACACCCTTTTCCCCCTAGTGCAGATATAGGCACAGTGAAATTAACTGTCTACCTCTCCACTACTGTTCTCGCCTCTCCAGTTCATACTTTAACAGGTGGGTCTCTTCAAGGGAGAGTTATTTAATCTGACACTTTCCCAGCAAATAAATACTAGTGTGGGAGATCAGAGCCTTTATTTTTTCCTCCTGCATCATTTCCTCTCATCCCCACAAACTTATAAGTGGGATATATCTTCCTTCCTATTGTTTTCAATAAACAGGTATTCCAAAGCATGGAAAATTCCTTCAGTTACCATGGTGTACAGTGTACAATGTAATGTGCAACTGCTACTCCTCACAGAGATTGTGCCTCCATCAAAGTGCCAGAGGAGATCTCTCATGACTCTCTGCTCTCCTTGTACAATTTCTAACACTTGGAGCAGGAAATTCAGCCTTTGTGTTTCCAGCTGCTGCCACTGCCGCCCCCTCCAGGCAAGTAACTCCGCTTCTCTTCCACACTGAACCCAAGCCTACTGACAAGACCTAGTCTAAGTATTTCTCTCAGTTCATCTCCTGTAACATACATTATCAGCTGAACTGTGCCCAACAGCACCAAATGCTGGAAAGCCAGGAAATTTGCCTAGACAATGCATGTAAATACAGAAGCAGCTTAAGCAGGTACTGCTGCACTGGGGTATGAGAGAAGAGGTAAAATTGGGCCTACCCTATTTTGGGACTGAACTATATAAGGGACACACCCATTTTACCCTCATTTAGTGCATCCCCTCCCCTTAGCTATATGATGTTTTGGAAAGATTACATGGAAGAGCCAACCAGAGGCACCTTCAGCTGGGACCAATGGACACATTTTCTAAAATTCTGACGGGACTTTTTCTGCCCTGTGCCGATTGGCTGTTTGCTTCAACTCCCTCGAACCCTGTCTCAGGCTTGGTCTACATTAGCAACTTACGCTGGTATAACCTATGTTGCTCAGGTAAGTGGAAACTCCACACTCCTGAGCGATGCAGTTATACCAACCTAACTCCCAGTGCAGACAGAGCCTCTTAGGGAGGTGGATTATATAGGTAGTATCTTCACTGACATGCCACAGCAGCTTTAAGTGTAGATAAGCCCCCAGCCTCTTTACCCTAGACTCATTCCACACCTCTCCTGCTTTGCTTCTCTTTTTTCACCTGCTCTTTCCCCATTGCTCCAAGTCTCCCTTCCCCTTGTCTTTCTGTTTAGCTAAATCCCTCTTAACGAACACCTAGTTAACCAGTGGAGTAACTGTGGAAGGTAAAAGAATCTTGGGCTGATTAAAGAAGGTGTGTCTAAACATTCAGGGATTACTAGAATAGCAACTATTTTAGACCAAAAATTTTGTATTACTTGGATTAACAGAAGAAGAATATGCAGAGGTGGCCAGCTCCAGGGTATTAAACATTAATTAGTGCTGAATTTGGATCTTTATAGTTTACCAGATATGAAAGAGTTTGTATTTTTCTGGAGGTGATGGGATCTATATAGGAAGTGAAATGCAACTGTGAACATAAAAATGGAGAAGTCCACACTGAATTAGGTAGCAGTGACAGTAAACTGTTTCTAGCACCACCCACTCCTAAAGCGTGCAATTTAGGCAAGGCAGAGGAGATAGGACGGTAAGATTCAGTCTGCATTTGTATGAAGATTCACCATACCAATTAAATAAATCCCCTATTTACTCTCACCTACAGGAAGTGTTGAATTGGAGGAGTGAGTTCCTTGGTTTAAAGAAGCAAATTATTTTCTCTGCATGACTTAAGTCCTTTTAGAAATAGAGAGGGATGGGAGGGTGGCACACAAGGAGCTTGTGTGGTGGAACGGAGGAATGCAAGGAGCCCATGGTGTATGCCATAAGATCATCCTACAGAAAGCGTGTGATCCCTTAGCACAACGCAGGGCTGCGAGACTTAGACTTACCTTGGAAAGGCAGGAGTGTTTTAAAATGTAGACAAAAATCGGAGGGTATAGTGGATAATGAGCAGACCCTCCTTTTAGTCATCTTACTGAACAATACCGTAACAAGGAGAATGACAACAATAGTTAGGAGTACTCACTATCACAGGAGATCAAAAGAAGCATAACTTCTTAGAAGCCTAGATCAACAATGGCATAAGAGATGTGGGATTACTGATATTTCTTAAGAAATTTTTACTCTGAACCCTCAAGTTATGTGTACAGCTAGTCTTTGTGACTTGGGACAGTAACTCTCAACTTCTTTCCACATAGTCTTTGCTTCATTTGTGCATTGTGGCTGCTTTCTCTGTATATAAGAATTGCTTTACTAGATCAGACCAGTGGTCCATCTAATCTAGTATCCTGTTTGACAGTGGTCAGTACCAGCTGCTCCAGAGGAAGGTGCAAGAAACCATGCATTAGGCAGTTCGGAAACAACCTGCCTCCAAGGAAAGTTCTCTCCTAATTTCTACTAGTAAGGAGTCGGTCATACCCTGATGTATGAATGTTTACATCCGTGACAAAACACTTGTATGTACACGTTAACAATTACTATAGCAACTCTAGAAATTCTTATCCATTTACTGATCAATGCTTTTTCAAATTTTCCTAAACTCTCCGCATCAATGATATTTTATGGCAATCAGATTTACAGGCTAATTTTGTGTTATGTATGAAAAAGGATTTTCCATTATCAGCTCTGAATTTGCCATCTGTTAATATAATGGATTGTTGTTTTTTATTAGGAGAGTGACTAGAAGTTGCTGTACTTTCTCCAATTACTGTGGGCTCTAGACTCCCTCAGTGCAATCAAGTTCTGCTCTTGAGCTGACATTTTGGTGGGGACTATGGCTGCACAGAAAAGAGAAGTATATCCCCTCAGATTCTAGTATTAGGGCACCCTTTTGAAACTAGGAAAGAAAGCAGGTGATATAATGAGTGGGTCTTATTCTTTTTGGTTCCTAGATTAAGGACAGAAGGGACCACTGTGATCCTCATACACAGGACTTCGAACAGGAATTCATTAGAGAACGAGAGCATATCATTTCTAACATTCATCTTGGTTTAAAAATTGCCAGTGGTTAAGAACACACCACAGAGCTTGGTAAATTATTGCAATGGTTAATTATCCTCTCTCTAAAAATGTGTACCTTATTTCTAGTCCATATTTGTCTAGCTTCATCTTCCAGCCATTAGATCTGATTAAACCTCTATCACCTAGACAAAGGTTATGTAATGTTTTTCATATTCCAGGCTGCTCCTAAATTTGTGTGATGTGTCTATAAAGTATGCTGTATTTTACATTTATGTAAAATTAGCTAGTTGTTGTACAGCCTATTATGGCAAGATATTAGCATGGCAGTCATGCTATGTTATCTCAAAAGTAAACTATTTTCTAAATGACCATCCTTATAATATCCCACTTATTACAAGTACTTAGAGGAAACTCATTGCCATGGCATCTAGGTGACTGTATGAACTTTATAATCAAGGAAATACATAAGCTTTCTAGCAAGCTGAAAGGTTCCCTTCACTGGCCAGAATGTGGACAAGTCAGTTTATAATTAAACTGGAAGTAATCTGAGGAAAATAATCAGTTACAATGGCTTTCTCCCTTAAATTTGATCCTGCATCCATTTCTCATCCCCATTTGTGGACAGGACTTCCCCTATTCCTTTTCTTCAAGGAAAGAACCGATAGCCTCCAACAGTTCCACAAACCTATTTAACACATTGCTGATTGATAACCACCTCACAGTACACTAGAAAGAGACATGGTTAGGTTGGTCTTCAAGACCCAGCTCTTTGATGAATTTTTTTCCCCCATTTGAGCAGATGAAATTGACAACTGTTAGGACCGTTTTCATAACATTTTCATACTTGAAGTATCTGTCTGAGATATTCACAATAGATGATGCAATTAACAGGGATAAACTCCAGAAATTTGGGATCACTTTTCAAGAGTCCGATAAGGTCTACTTTTCCCCCCGCCACTGAAGGTGCTCCATCAATTGGAAAATGGACTAGTTTATCCTGTCGTACATCAACATTTGTCACTGCTTTGTCAAAAGCGTTCTTTATGTCAACACCGCGGAGCTGTTTCTTTTAGCAACACCAAATCCAACATTTTTCCTTTCACAATTACATCCGTGGAAACAGTGTACAAATATCACTAGTTGTGGTTTATCTTGTATATCTGTGGATTGTTCGACAGTTAGGCTGATAGAGAATTCTTTAGATTGTTTTGCATCTTGCTTGCAATATCAGCACTGATCTAGGAGACATGCCTCTTTATAGTGTGGCCTGAAATTGGAATTTGCTTTATTAGTCATTGAAGTTTTGTGTTACTTGGATGTAAAATTGCAACCACTTCTGCAATATTCTTAAATTCCTCATCACAATATGGACATTTTGCACTAGTGATATCCAATGACATAACAAAACTAGCTCGGTTGTTGTGTCAGCTTCCTTACCGAATGCCAAAAACAGGGTCTGTTGACTGTTTAAGGAAAAACAAGCTAGCCGCATAAAAATTACACCTAATTCTGATTCGGAGGGCATTCAGATGAAAAAAAAGTTACTGTGATACATTTCATAGTGACATTTCAAATTGTTCGCTTTGTAGTGAGTGAACGATGCATTGCAGATAACACAAGGGTTTGCCATCTTTAACAGTGAATGCAAAAATCTCTCTCCTATTCTAGTTTAAAACTTCAGTTTTCTTTTTCATACTTGCACTTCTTACAATTTGAAGAGTTCATTGCCATCCATGAAATTAACATAGGGTTAACACTTCAATCTAAAACTATTCAACTGTGACTTATGAACAGTAAATGCAGTATGTATTCTGTGGAATTAAAGGAGATCGCAAGCACACGAGGACCACACAGCACATCATCTGAATACAGAATGATGCAATTTCCTGATATAAGGTACACATGCAAGCTTTTCTTTCTATCTCATTCTCACAGTATCGGGTTCATCAGAGCTTAACTTCTTTTGAAGTATTTCCTGGAGCCCCTCACATCTCCCCCATTCTCCGTTTACTTGATGGGCTGGTAGGGCTAGGGGCTTTAGGCCTGCAGGAAGAGTGCGCCAGGGCTCAGAGCTTCTGTCCTACAGGGGGGAGGGGCGAGGAAGGGGAGGCATCAGCACTCGAGCAGTGCTAAAGCACTGAGCCCCAGTACCCCCATGCCTGCGGGGATAAAACCCTGGGCTCCCCCCTGCCCCAAACAATCTGGTAGGCAGAGAATAGGTGTGGGGAATGAGAGGCTCTGTGAGCTGCAGTTTAACTGTAGAAGAGAAGCAGTGGCTCACAAGCTGCAGTTTTGCCACACTCTGGTCTAAAGCATTTAGTTTTGGGGGGAGAGGGGTAGATACCTACAACTAAGACCATTTTTACACCTTCTATTCTGTTATTGTATGAACAGTAATACTAAACTAAAATACCACCCCTTTCATAAGGGTATCTCCATGTAACATCTTTTTAATGCTTGCTAGAGCAAACATAGGAAACTTTCAGATCCTAAGTCAATAACAAAATACACATTAAGAACTTATTACAAATACTTTTATAATGATCACCTGAAGTGCTTTTTTCTTGAGAAGCCCAGGATCTTGTGCAAATTTCTCCCAAAACAAACAGCTGAGGTATTTTAACAGCTGCATTCTTTATTCTGTTTTAGATGTTAGCTCTGGCATCAACCACACCAATGGAAAGAAAATCCCAAGTATGGAATTCAGTCACGGAACAATTAAGTGACAGATGAGTTCATTTTGAACTACAGTGTTAATATTTGTTAAGAATGTTTACGTCTTCATTATAGATTAGTGATCTTTGGATATTTAATATTTTTTATATTTACTTAAGTGTCAGTTCAACTTTAGAAGTCTAACAACTGCAAATCAATCAGTGCTTTTGCTGACTTAAAATGGAATTTGACAAAAACAAACGCTGAAAGATTCTGAACAACACTGCTAAATCCCTTCTAAAAAAACAAAAAGGTGTAGAGGATTGGGAAGTTTTCAAAAACACTTTGCTGAAAATACATTTTGAAATAACTACCAGAATATCCTTAAAACAAAACTGATGCTTTATTAGTAATGCCTCACAATGTAAGTGTATCCTCATGAACAGAAAATACTAGCACAAATTACATTCATTAAAAAAAATAAGGATACCTTGAAGGACTAGAACAGTTATGTAAACATTTTACCTTCCTCTAAGTGTATTTTATTGTTCTGTTGCATGTGGAAGAGAATGCATTAATGGTGTTAAACTAATAAGTACTACATGTATTTAACATGACTCTGGAATTTTAGTAGCATTTAGTACACAGAACACACATTTTTCCTCCAGTGTACTACAAAGGTCTCTTAAGGGGAAAGGGAAGAGGCCTCCAAAACACTGTCCTTGATTAATAAAAAACTAAAATATACATTAATGTCTTCTGGCATTAAAACTGTTTAGGCAGTAAAGTAGGAAAATTGTCTTAGAATCAGTTACAGATTACACATGTTAAGAACTTCACCTATATAAAAAATTCAGTATCTGACATACTGTGATAAATACACAGATTTTAAGAAGAGCTTGGTGTAAGCTCAAAAGCATCTCTTCCACCAACAGAAATTGGTCCAATAAAGGATACTCTCTTTCTCTCTCTAATATTCTGGGACCAACATGGCCACAACACTCCATACAGATTTTAAGTATTAGCATTAAATGTATCACCAGTTTAGTAACTTCATAAACCTTGCTACTGCTTCTTTGCAGCAATTAAGAACAATCTCAGTAGTGCATAAGAACAAGTAAACATCTGTCACATTAGCTTCTGCACAAATGGAAACAGACAATGGAAGAGGGGCTGAGGGAGTGAACAGGCAATTAAGTTTAGAATTTAAACACTAATAAGTCGTTAACTATATTGGCATGAAGTCCAAAAAAAAGCTCTGAGCCTGCTGTAAACTACAAATTTATGAAATGTTTTCCATTGTGTGTGTCTGTCTGTTTATAAAACAATCTATTTCAATAGAGGCTGGTTACTGTCCACCTTAAGAAAATCATCTAAAATGCTTTCACTGCATGTTAGTATTTCTGGAAATCATAACCTGTACTCAAGTTTGTCTCCTGCATTAAGTCTCACTCGGTTTCATTTAAATGGACCACTTCATAAGAGAAGAATCCTTTCATAGACTCCATTTCCACTCCCATCCTCAGCTCAACCCTTCACTAGCTGGCTCCAAAAACGTTTTATTTTACAGACTTCCAAGAAGAGCTCATATCAGTGATAGCTCAGAAACAATAGTTTAAGAACTACCTACACTGTTCTCAGGTGGACTACATTTGTGATTTGTTCTGATTCCACTATTATTCTATTTAAACTGCTGATTTATAATAAAAGTTAACTCCTCTCCTTCATGTTTAGGGTTTAAGGGAAAACACATGCCAAATATCTAAATCTATTTAAAGGAAAAGGAGTTTACTGAGGAGGTAATCTTTTCTGAACTATTTGTGAGATATACATTAGTTGTTACTTATTGCATTAGTTGTTTCTTAATTATGAACACTTCTAAAAGAAAAAAAGGCAGATGTGCAAGTAAGAACTAAGCTTTATTTACAGCATTATCTGCCAAGTTAAAATTAAAATTAAATTAAAACAACTTACCCCTTGGAGTCCTTGAAATTGGATTGAGGGTCGAGAAGGAATACAATTCTATAAAAAAATTAAAGAAAGTGAAAAACTCATTAATCTTATAATCAACTTCACAATTCCAACCCAGAACAGGGTTTGCTATTACAAAATAATATAAACAGACATTTGCAAAGCTGTATACCTTTTAGTAACAAGAGACAAAGATAAGCTAAAAGCTACATTTTTATAAATGTTCTATAATCTGAAGAAATGTAAATACATTTGACCTTGAACTTCAATCCCTAAATGAAAATAGAAGAGTAATCAATAAAATGAAAACCTGAACCTTTAGGTAAGAGAAATACTTGTATATTGTACCAAGTTTGTTTAGTACTCCAAACCTAGAGTATTTCTAAATTTATACAAGTTTGATGAAGATGTAGAAAACTGTTTCCATAATCTGTAAATAGCTATATATGCCATAATACCATTTAGAAACCAAGCAAAGGTTTAACATGCATTAAATAATTTTTCAAGATTTTCAGCATAGATCCAACTTTCCCTTCAGAGCTATTTGCTTTGTCAAATGTAACCTAACATTCTTCCATATGTTGAGCTGGTCATTGAACTGCACAGACATAGGTTACATGGTTTAAAACCAAATTTATAGTTCAGGGGTCGGCAACCTATGGCACACGTGCCAGAGACAGCATGCAAGCCGATTTTTAATGGCACGCTGATGCCTGCCGGGGTCCCGCTCAGCCTGTTGCCAAATGCTGGCAGCGGGCTGAGCCGGACCCCAGCAGGCAGCAACGTGCCATTGAAAAGGCTGCCCGACCCAGTCCACTCTTCTCCGCCCCCCACCCCCCTGCTCTCTCTGGCAGGGGTAGAAGCAAGCTTGGTCCTGCTGGCTGCTGTTGTACAGCAGGCTCTGCAGGCAGCCAAGCTTCCCCCTCCCCTGCCTCTTCCCCCAGCATGCTGGGTCGAGCCCCGCCTCCTCTCCCTCCCTGCCACTGATGGCCCTTGTGAGGGAGGGGAAAAGAGCAGCCCCAGCGCCTTTGCTGCTCAGTCCTGTAAGGACGCAGGGAAAGGAGGTAGGAGCGGGGCGTATCCCTCCAGCCCCTTGCTGTGAGCGGCTCAGGGCAGGGGGCTGGGAGCACCTCCCTGATCCCAGCCAGCCCCCCCAGCCCTCTGCCCTGACCGCTGCACTCCCTTGCGCCCCGGCCCCCTGCATCCCCCTCATGACCCCATCCCTGATTCCTGCACCCTCCACACATACCCAGCCCACCCACAGCCCATGCCCTGACTCCTTCACTCCCCACACATACCCAGCCCTCCCACACCCCTTGCCCTGACTCTTGCACCCCCCACATCCCCACTCTGAGCACCAAATGGGAGCTCCTGCACACACACACCCCACATTCCCACCTGCATCCCTTGCACCAAATGGGAGTTGCCCAGGTAAGCACTCCATACCCAAACCTCCTGCCCCAACCCTGAGCCCCCTCCCTCATTCTAACTCCTGGCCAGACCCTGCACCCCAACCCCCAGCCCGCTCCTTCACTCCCAACCCTGTGCGCAGTGCACCCCCACCCTCAGATCAGTGCAGAGAGAGGAGGAAGAGAATGGGCCAAAACCAGGGAGAAGCTAGGTACCCACTCTATGTGGGCAGGGCTGGGACCCCAGGCTGAGCGGGGCTGGCAGCTGGGACCCCAACTGGCAAGCAGATGGTAGCCAGAACCCCAGACTGGCAGCGGGCTGAGCAGGGCCAGCAGCCGGGACCACAGCTGGCAGGAGCCAGCGGACAGAACCCCAGACCGGCAGTGGGCTGAGCAGCTCGGCCCGCTGCTGGTCTGGGGTGCTGGCACCGCTCAGCCCGCCGCCGGTCTGGGGTTCTGGCTGCCGGCCCTTGCCAGCTGGGGTCTCAGCTGTCGGCCCCGTTCAGCCTGCTGCTAACCTGGGATACCGGCTGCAGGCCCTGCTCAGAACACTGCCGGCCTAGTGGAACAGAACCCCAGGCCAGGAGTGGGCTGAGCAGGCCGGCGGCTTAAGATCAGTATTTTAATTTAATTTTGAATGAAGCTTCTTAAACATTTTGAAAACCTTGTTTACTTTACCTACATTAGTAATTTAGTTATATTTGATATAGACTTATAGAGAGAAACCTAAAAAACGTTGAAATGTATTACCGGCACAGAAAACCTTAGATTAACGTGAATAAATGAAGACTTGGCACACCACTTCTGAAAGGTTGCCGACCGCTGTTATAGTTACATTAAATTATCCTTCAAATTATATTAATTTTAGTCAAAGTACAACTGCAACTGAGGATCTCCTAAGATTACATATATTTAGGGCCCTACCAAATTCATGGTCCATTTTGGTCAATTTCAGGGTCATAGGAATTTAAAAGTTGTGAATTTCATGATTTCAGCTATTTAAATCTGAAATGTCACAGTGTTGTAATTGTAGGAGTCCAAAAAGGAGTAGGGGTGAGGAAGAGGTTGCAAGGTAATTGTAGAGGGGGCTGTGGTACTGTTACCCTTACTTCTGTGCTGCTGCTGGTGGCAGCGCTGCCTTCAGAGCTGGACAACTAGAGAACAGCAGCTGGCTGGGAGCTCAGCTCTGAAGGCAGAGCTGCTGCCAGCAGCAGTGCAGAAGTAAGGATGGCCTGGTATGGTATTGCCACTCTTACTTCTGTGCTGCTGCCTGCAGAGCTGGGCCTTCAGTCAGCAGTTGCCACTCTCCAGCCACCCAGTTCTGAAGGCAGCGCAGAAGTAAGGGTGGCAATAGTGCGACCCTCCTGTAACTTTTTTGAGGCAAGATCCCCAATTTGAGAAATGCTAATATCCCCCATAAATCTGCATAGTATAGGGTAAAAGCACACAAAAGACCAGATTTCACAAGAGGAGACCAGATTTTATGGCCCGTGATGCATTTTTCATGGCTGTGAATTTGGTAGGACCCTACATATATTATTAAATGATCTAAAAGGGTTAACTGAACTCACCAACACAGCAACCTCACCCAGAATAAGAAAAAGAAGGGTTTTTTTTAAAATGCCTGTCACTGCCTGCTGGATATTTAGCTAACATACAGTAAGAAGCTAAGTGCAAATCATGCTCAACAATTTAGTACTGAGGGGACTAAACTGACTGGGACTATATGACTGTAGAAACATGCTGTTCTTGCATGTTAAAACCCAAAGAGAAGCAGGTTACCCAACATAAAAGGAAAGAGTCTTTCATCACTCTTTTAATTGACACTTACTGAAGTTTACAACAATGTGTTAGGAACACGACTTAAAACCATAAACAAAGAATTCCAAAACAAGGACTGAACACAGAAAGTCCATATCAGGATTTGTCCTGAAAGAGTAGTTAGAGACAACTTAGGTAGCATTTTGTGAGACCAGGAGTAGGGCAGTGAAGTGTCTGTTAATTTGTAAAATTAGAGTTCTTGTTTGAAGTTTCTCTTCATGACTTTTTAGTTCCAATAATTAAGTTAAAGTTAAAACAGCCAAAAATAACTCATTTTAAAAACTGTGTTAAGGCCCATTCAAGTGTTCCATAAGTTTATATTTACATATTGCATCATAAAAAGTCTATAGTTTCTTGGTTTCCTTAGATCAGAATATAACAAACTTAAAAAATTGAGAGGAGGTGCTTGAATATAGTTGAGTAGCAGCAAAATTTCACAGAAAGACAACTAAGGCAATATAATTTTGAGTTATAATAGCTCTGGATGCCTGCTAAAGAACAAAGAAGCATGTGTTATGGTAATACATGTAATCATTAACTCTAATTCAGAACATTTTAAATAGTTTAAAAAGATGCTCAATGGCACCTTGTTTTAACTGCCTACACAGAATGGTTCATTTTAATCAGAAAAAGCTATAAGAGAGAACCTAAAAAACTTTAGGCATCGTAACACTACATGAATGGAAACTCTGGGATTGATTCAAATACAATAAACTAGAGTAAATAAGCTCTTCACTGTAGAAATACTACAAAGGTAGCCAGTCTTTCACACACAAAGTGGCAAAAAAATATACTCAAATCTGTGTTGAGAAGTCCCATGCAATTTTTAAAGTTACTGAAATTTAAGTTTTAATTTTAAATTAGACAACGATGTTAAAGTGTAGCTTTTGTGCTAAAAAATGCAGTAAGGCATGCCAACTAACGCTCAACAGTCTACATAATAATGCCAACACCAAAAAATCAAAAAGCTTGAATCATGACCCTGCAAATCATGAGTTTTTTAAAAATAAAAATCATTTTTCCTGGTCTGATTCAACTTCCTTCTCCCTCATCCCCCTCCAAGAAGATATTATCAGATTGAAAATTGCATACATTTTCCATCTAAAGTTATCAGATTGTATGATAATTACATTTATTTCTTCCAAACAATACATAATATAATACAGTCAGTAAATACTTATAGGTAGAGCTGGTAGCATTGCCTGTAGTTATGGCTATTCAACACTTTCTATAAGGCCTTGTTTCTAGTTGCTTACAAATTTGCCAAAAACTTTAGTCATTCTGCTGAAATATTCCATGCCAGGTATGTTTCAGACAGAATTTGGAAAATTTCAGATGTTTCCAAGTACAGGGATAGGGTAACAAAAGATTCTTTACTCATATTAAAAAAAAAAAAAAACCCAACACCACCTTTTAACCATTTCACTGGAAACCTCTAGGGCTCCATGTCTTGTGGAAGGAATTTGAAATTTGGTAGGAGGGGTCACCCTGGTGTCAGGTATGTACCTTTTACTATCATTGACAATAAGTACAAAATTTGGCCAAGTTACAAGTCTCTGAAAACTGCAGTTCATATATGCTCAGTAGAAGTTTGTTAGAGGCTGGTAACTAAATTTTCTAAAGATTCCATCCACAAGGATCATACCGCATCTCTACACAGCTCCAATATATTGGCCAGACCACTCATCTGTCATCACTACAAAACAACTGAGACGTGCCCCAACCCAGACTGCAAGGGACTGAGCACAACCTCTCCTGATATTGCTCCTCCTGTTGCCTCAGTGGCTGCTAGCCATAAGAACTGAGACAACTTTCTCCTCCATGCTTCTTGACTCAAGTTGTGGGGGGAAGGAGAGGGGAAAGAGGCTGAGAAGTGCAGAGAATGAGGGGTGACAGACAGGAGTTGGTGGGAGAAAAGGGCAAAATAGAAACAGAGGAAAAGAGGCAGACTAGGGTTTGGGGTGATAGGATAGGAACAGAGGAAAAGACTGGATAGTAGTGGCTGCGGGAGGGAAGATGAGAGCTTCCACAAGCACAGGGCTAAAGACTGTGGGAAAGCAGGAGCTCTTCATATTATTGTGAGAGTTCCTGCTGCAGGACTAACTATCATATTACTCTGAATTTGTGAATGCTAGCAACACTGCTACAGCCAAAGCATTGCCCAAAAAATCCTTCATGTTGATGGAACTTATGCTGCTCCTAATAGCACTGTGTTCCCTATTCTCCAACAAAATGAAACAGTCCACCATTTGCAGTTTAAACTAACTTCTCAGACACAGTATCTCTTTTTAAAGTAGTAAATTTAGTCAAGTAATCAAATTAAGGGTATGTCTTCACAACACAGTTAACCCTAGTGATTGGCACTGGTATCTGAACATCTAGGTTTGCTATGCGGTCGCTTTCGCAAGGCTAAAGCCTATATGTTTTACCAAGGCCTTACTTTTCTGCACTCACCTGTGACTCTGGGGGCATATCCCACGGTTCTCTGTGATGACACTATAGGGCTCTTTCTCCAAGTTAATTGCGGGAAAACTTGTCTGTCTTTTGGGAGGAATTATGGGAAGGGCATTGGAGGAATATCAGCAGTGATACTGTCTGCATCCTAACTTCAAAGTCGGCAAATTCCAGTTTGAGTTAGATTAGAGCTCATGTTCTATTTATACTCCAGTCACAAACTAGCCTGAGCTTAATGCACCTCCAAACCCGTTGGAGGTTTTTGTGTGTGGATTGTATAGGGGACAAGGCTAAAACCCAGGTAAAAGTCTAGATTAACTGTGCAATGAAGACATACCCTTAGTCTGATAGGCCTGACGTTTCACTGTGGAAGCCAAAAGAGAGCTACCAAGGGTAAACAATTAAAATTTACCAGTTTCCTAATACAGAAGACAATTCAGTTGGTTCACCTAACTTTTTTGACCACTTTGAAACAAGCAACAAGAAAAAAAAATTGAATGAAACCAAGAGAAAATTTGAATGATGCTAATAGAAATTCTGTTTATACCATGTTCCAGTTTTGCTTAGCCGAATTTCCATCCTTGTAGCTAAACATATGCACCAAGCAATGTTTTGCTGACATGAAAGTTAATTTTAAGACTTCATTCAGAACTATGTGAAGCTTCCAAGGTCAAGGATCTTGCCTCCACACTGAGTTAAACAGTATCAAAGGAACTTGGGAAGTTAGTTATCCAGTGATATGGGGCTAGGTGTCTTGTGAACACTTGAGATACTCCAAGCCACCTTATTTAAACAATCCTCAAAAACCATGACCAGAATGTAATTGATGCAAAGATGTCTGCGACTTTGTCTTTACTAGGAAGTAGTGTATTCTTAATTCCAGTTAAAACCCTAGTGAAAATAAGGCAATTTGTAGTTTTCACGTAAGTTACAGATCAAATTAAAGATTCTGGGGAAGCCTAGTCATTAATTCAACCTACTTGTGTGTGTTACAATTAGACTGTTTTGTCTTTGGCCATAGCTTCACTGCCAAAGAAAAGGTTCTTTTACAACAGGATAGCTAACTGAAATTAGCTATCTTGCTGTAAAATCCTCAGAGACTAGATACAGGTAGTTCTTACATTCATGTAGCTAGTCAAGATCAACCTCAATTTGGTGGCATTTTGTTGAAATTTCCCATTCACTGAAGCCTGCAGAACTCAAAACATGGCCTATTTTAATGTGTTCGTCAGGTGCACTTTTGAATGAATATATTGAGTCAGCATATATTTATGGGTCCATATCAAGTATTCAACAATTCAAACAATCCACTGTACTCTGAACAGTTTACATGTAACTGGTCCTACGTAGTAAGAGTTCCTAATGTTGGTCTGTACTAATGTTCCCTGCAAGCTGCATGGCTATGTGGCAATCTTTTCCAGTGCTGCTTATGCCTGGGTGGCCCTGGCAGGAACGTGGAGTGGCCCTTTAAGAACCTGCTTCTCGCCCTCCCTCCCCTTCACATGGTGCATGAGGCCCTGCCTCCTCGCTGCAGAGGAGAGGAGTGAAAGCACTTCAGGAGGACAGAGGTCTCACAGACATGCTTGCACAGCTGGGAGAAGGCAGAAGCTCTGGGATGCCCCATGCACAGAAATTTAGGGGAGAGGGCTGCCTGGGCTCTCCACTGCCAACCCAGGTCAGCAGTGGCTCTGGTCCGAATGGGCCAAATCCTGCACTCCACCCCCTTGCCCAGCAGTTGATTTCCAGGGTTGTGGCAGTTGCTGCTGCCACTGAGAGGCAGTGGAGAACCTGGCCGGAGGGTCTGTGTGTCTGACATCACCCCCTAAACTGACTCCTGGCCAAATTTCTAAGGCTGCAAATGGCAGGGACAGAGACTAGTGTGTTATACTAGAGAGGAGTCACCCTGGGGCAACCCCCTCCCCATCTTCTCCCCCTCCACACCATACCTCTCATCCACACACACACACACACACCTCTACCTTCTGTGTGGGAGGGGTGACAAATACAAGCTAACACTTGCCCAGGGACAAAAATGTAGTGCTCAGTGGAGTTAATAGCCTGCTCAGTACAAAGAAAATTTAGAGGAAACAATTCATAGTTTCATTTTCTGGAGTAAAATTTAGTTTAATATTCTAAGTAAAAAGTTATGTATCAAGGTTCCTTACAAAGCATTGAGTCAGATACTAATGTAGTGACGGTGCAGGTTAACGCAATAGCCATATGTTCTTAGACAAGCTCACAGATTTTGAAATATAAGCCAGTTTTCAATACAGCAAAGGAATGCTGGCTGAGACACTTGGTTACCTATTTCAAATGAGAAAATGCCACATAAGAACTTCAAGTTTCTAATAGCAGAATAAGCAAATGAGACCATAACATGTTATCTAAATAAAAGGACAGAACCATTCAGAATGCAAGCTTTCTTCCCTCAATCCCAACCTTCAACAGAGTTCTGCACTGCAGTAATTTACCCAGCATTAATCTCAAATTCTGATACGACACCAGGACTTTCTGATCATGAAGGACCCAAAGTTCAAATCTTAAATTAGTGGACTTGCAGCTGCTAAGTGGAAGCCTAAGTAGGGTTCAGGCTTTATTGCTTTGCAGCACTCTTGCAAAGTAAAATGATCCAGTAGTTTGTGTGGTCAAACAAAGAAGCAATACATTCTTGGCACTAAACGTAAGTGACCAATAGCAACAAGACAGACAGACAGATCACCAAGGAAAATAAAATACGGAGGTATTAAGTGCAGTCTGAGTATAACTCACTGCTTGTGACCACAGGGAGAAGAACCCCTCTAGAAGGATTGTTCATTCCTATACTGCTATGAGGGACTTTATTCAGAGCATCACCACTTTAATGTAAAAAGTTAAATCAAAGGGCAATACAATGCAGCTTTTGTCTGTCTTTCAAACATTGCTGCAGTCACATTTTACCCCAGGGGGGAAAAGAAAAAAGTAGTTTCCAGCTAAACATACATTTGAGGTAAAGAATGAATACAAGCCTTTGTAGCAGAATGTCACAAAACAACTGTAGTGGAACTGCTCCACTCAATTACCCAATGTCTAGTTTTGCAAGGAAAACAAAACCACTAACAAACTTGTCCTCATCTAGGTTTACTGTTTAGTTTTTCAAGAGATCCTCTGGGCAGAGACCTCGTCTGTTCACATGCCCCATGCACAGGTATCTCCCACCCCCTGAATAAGGTTAATTATGTACCACCAGTTTTCTACCAAGTTGACTCAACAGAGAGAACAAAAGCACATTGGAGATTCTGATACATAATGAAACCTTCTGTACGTTGACAAGTCTTTAAAAAGAAAATGGTCAAACTGGAGAAGACTAAAGAGTTGAACGCAGTTGAGGAAGCATGGACCACATCAATCAAACCAACCTATAGGAATTTTGGTCCATGTTCCTGACAACTAGGATTACTCCTTAGTGTACATTTTCAAGTGATTTGTCCAATCAAGTGAAATCAAAAGCTCACGTGGGCAAAAACACTGCCTAGAATTTTTTTTTAAATGATTAGCTGCTTGAGTTCTGTAAGCTCGAAGTGTAAACAATGTAAGATTACATATGGACTCGTGTTATTAGCTACACTGCCTCTGCAACTGAGAAACTTGAATGACTACTTAGTTTTTGAGTAAAACCAATCTAAAGGTAGTATATTTTTGGAATCCATGTTCTCAACTCTGTTCTCTCATTGGTCAGGACCAGTAGCAATTGCCATTCGATAACTACATTTCAGATTTTGAAAAACGGACGGATTTTCCATTAAAAGGCACCCAAAATAATCTGCAGCATTCCCTCTGTTTTTGCATAGGAAAGCAAACTCGTATTCCATTCAGCTCTACCTTTGAATGGAATACTAGTGTGAACAGGGCTCAGCCATTTTCACTATCATGTTGCCTAACCCCACACACAGCAGTAAGAATGCTAGCAGTTACCTGAGCCTGTGTACTCTAGTGCTCCCACCATTGCTACCAAACACGGTAGTACAACAGTGCAAGATTTTATCCAGAAAGTGTGTATATACTTGGCCTTATAAAAATGTTAAAAAGGGCACTCCATATGCTCTAGGACAGTGTTTCCAAAACTTGGGATGCCGTTTGTTTAGGGAAAGCCCCTGGCGGGCCAGGCCGGTTTGTCTACCTGCCACGTCCGCAGGTTCGGCTGATCGCTGCTCCCACTGGCTGCGGTTCACTGCTCCAGGCCAATGGGAGTTGCTCGAAGCGGCGGCCAGTATGTCCCTTGGCCCGCGCCACTTCTAGCAGCTCCCATTGGCCTGGAGCATCGAACTGCGGCCAGTGGGAGCCGCAATCAGCCGGACCTGCAGACACAGCAGGTAAACAAACTGGACCGCCCCCCAAGGGCTTTCCCTAAACAAGCGGCATCCCAAGTTTGGGAAACATTGCTGTAGGAATTTTCCAGCATAAATTACTGCTGGCCCCATCTCCTACATTTTCATACAGGTAAAGAATCAGGATTTCCTGCAACATGAACCATGCTGAAGAGATTCAGTTAACAGTTTTGTTGCAGACATGACTGTTTTTTTTTTAAACCAAAATATAAAGAATCCTTGCGTTAAGAATTCAATTTATGTGCAAGGAGGCAAAACTTTTAGTTTAATAGCTATGACAGGTAGGGTGCTTTTAGTCACTTTTTTATGTAAACTATTTGAGTATTAAACACAAGTGCAATACTGCTTTGCCTTGTACTAACATGGTATCTAGACACTACAGTGACGGGTTCACTAGGACTTGACCCTGACTTCTCCTCATACCTCTGCAACTTTGACTAATGTCTCCTCTGAAATGTTGCTTGTGTATTACACAGAAACCTTTCAAAACAAGAATTGGTAACATTAGGGAGGGCAGAGTGAAGAGAATAGAATTTTACAGCATTCCTCAATTCTATGCAATACAAATTCTAAATTTTCAATTAAAAAAAGTTTCCTACTGCAAACAGTGCATTACTAAACTAAGCTAGTGTTCTGATACCTATCTATCTATCTAGGCTAACAGACAGGTATTATCAGCTAAAAAAATAGCAGCTGCAGGAGTGAGAACTCTTCATTCCCCAGCCATCTCAATGATGTGTGAATTGCAAGACATAACTGGGACCATCTAGATGTTGATTATGAAAAGTGGCTCCTTTTTTCTCCAACCAGAAAATGTAGTGATATAAAAAGATATTCTAATCAATTGCTAAAATACTGAAGGGCATCTCAAATATAATTCAATAATCAGTAAGCAGTCATTGACAGTCTGATGTAGATGACTGCTTGGGTAGAAAAATGTCAGGGTTGTTATAAAATTATTTAAATTGATTTAATCCTTTAAACTGGTCAGTTTTTTTAAACTAGAAATTTCATTGATTAAACCGACTTGAAATTTGTTTATGAAACAAAATTAGTATTATGTAACAGCTTTATAGTTCTTTAACTTGCCATCTGTTCAAATGGTGACAGATTCCACCCTCTCTCATTTTCAATTCCTGCTCTATTAAACTGTAGCTAGAGTCAGCTTCCAGAGAGAATCTCACTCAGTTATGAAGATAATAAAACAGCAACATGTCCTTATGAAGACATTTAATTTTTCTTCAAAAATTTCATTGTTTTGTTAATATTTCAATTTTCCTTTAAACTGCAGAATAATGAAGAATGATAAAAATATTTTTCTAGGTATATTTCTTGAGAGACCACAAGAATTGAGAAAGGGATTATCACTTAAAAATAAGGTTATAATTTAACCATAATAGTTTTATAAGTCCCAGGCAATTAAACCTCATTCAAGAAGCATTCACTTGCAGTGAGGAAAGCAGTTTTACAGTTGCCAGCAGTGTCCAAAATGTCATCTGTTCTAACATGCAAGTGTCAATTTCAGATTACAACATTATACACCATCTGTATAGTTTATACACATGAAAATTAATATTTTATATTCAAATTTAATTCTAAAAAGTAACTTGTTTAGAAGTTATACAACTATCTTAAAAACCACATTTGAAATATTTTCCTTACAGTCAAATTTGATCTGAGAAGTACACACTTCACCTGAGATATGGACTGGTAATAATGTTTCCTTCTTTCACTACCACAAGGAACACACCTTGAATTATTACTTTAATTGTCTTTATGATTTTAACAACTTGGAATATGGTTGCAACTTCAAATATCAACAAAAACTTTAGTCATTTAAGCGCACATGTGCATTGTGCAAGTTTGCTTTAAACCCTTTAATGACTGCCAATAGATTTTACAGCCCTCCCACATACTGCTGTGACTTTCCAAGCTCAGAAACAGTTTATACGGGTAACAAACAATTTAGTCAGCAGTTATAAGGAAGAATGCTGTAACTTACTTCACAAAGTGACACTAGATGGAGCATTATAAGTATTTCTAAAGTTCTTCATTTAAGACCTGGAAGTGTTCTTAAGACACTGGTTTGCAAGGATAGCTGTCCCTTTAAAAGTTTACAGAGCATGAGTGACCATTTTAATCCTGCCCAGACAGAACTCATTCCGGGGCTGTGAATAATGCATAAAACCCAAGGAAGCAAGGTTTACACATAGAGTTGCAGGAATTAAGTCCCTCACCAGACAAAAAGAAACCTCAACTATTCATGCCATAGAAATAGCCGCAATTCCCCAATCATATATAGGGCAAGCGGCAATTCAAAGTTTGATTCTTGCTCTGGATTTGGCAACAGTAAGCCAGTTTTACAGGCAAAAAGGACAAGCTGTGGTATAATTATGTAGCACAGGAACCCAAGCTGGCTAGACATTGCTAAATGGTAAGAGCATAAGATGAAAGCAAGTTCCCAAACACGTTAAAACAAATATAAGATGCCAGCACATCAGAGGAGACAGAGCACAGCACACTCGAACACCCTTTTAGAGTAAGCTGTTTATTATGGAGGAAGGAGAAGCAGCTATTAGTCATAGGGAAAGGCTCAATTTGGGGGTCAGTTCTGGGAAATCCAGGTCTGAGTCAGCCTTTACTGTGAAGGAGGCTGTAAAGGAAAAGAGTAGCCAGGTTGGGAGAGCATCTGGTGTCAATCAAGAACCTGTTACTTACAGCCAAGTCATCACCCAGCTTCATCTCTCCTTTTAGTGTGACCACTTTACTCTTTATGCACACACACACACACACTATATATTTATTTTTAAGAAGTGTTTCTAGAAGCTGATTCAATGAGTGAAATAGGTCTTTTGGATGGAGGCCTGCTGGCACTTAAGAAAGCATATTCAGAAAAGAAAGGTTCAATCAGTATCTTCTCCTCCCCAGGTCCTGCATTACACACTACAAAATAAATTACACAGAAGCCCCACCAATTCTCTTTTAACCATAATTAAGTGAAGATAGGGGAAAAGACAGATATTTAGCTTAAAATCCAATGAAAGGACACAGTCTAATTAGAGCTTAATCCTCCTCCTCCTCCCAGGGACATACTGTAGCACGTAGCCACTTTTAACTTCCATTAAATGCAACTTGAGGTCTCAAGTTTCAACTGGAAAACTACAGTCAGGAAAAAAGATTATGGGCACCATTGCCCTACTGCACAAAGCCTCTAAAGAAGGGGTTTGTTTGTTTGTTTGTTTTGGGGTGTTTTTTTAAAAACCATAAGATGTAAAATGCTGCCCAAAACTTTACAAAACTTCCCATCCGGAATTTTTAATCAGTTTAACTACACCAAGACACACCTAAGATCAATTTCCCCCTCTAGAAAGAGATTTAAGGACAAAGAGACCAAACCGACAAGACCCTCACCCCCCCCAAAAGACAGGTCACCCCAACTAGCTGCAGATCTATTGCAACTTTAACTCTCCTGTGTTGAACAACAGCCCTTGGAGGCAGCAGCAGCCATTGTCACTGGAGACATGGGACATATCATAATTTCTCAGGGCCGCCTGGCTGTTGGGAGGCCCAGGGAAGGACGGATGGGGAAGAGATGCCATAAAAGAAAGTTTTCTTAGCAGCATTATAAAGATGTGTAATAAAACTGTCACGGATGGCATTGTCACTTCAGACCCACAGTCAGCCACCTCCCGCTTTCCCTAAGAGTCAGGTCTGAAGGGAGGAGGAGCAGGAGACTGGCAGAGCCAAACACAGACATGACAGCTCAGCGAAATCTGCCCCATCTGGGAGCTGCTGGCTTCGGTCACCGCTGACTCCAGGGACACCAGCTGGCACCAACAGGAGGGAAAGGGCTGGGTTGTTCCCCTGCCACGGGCACTGGCTCGGCAGCAGGCGACGGGGGAAGACGGACTGGTCTCACTGGAGCAAGTCCCCATCGGTGGGGGCTTCAGGGGGAGCAGGGAGGGGAGCCCAGCCGGACCCCTTCGCTGCCTGGCAGCCCCGCAGAGACGCTTACTCCTCACCAGTTGCCACTTCTCGCAGCGCCTCTCGGGGGAGCGGACAGGGCGAGCGCCGGGCACAAAGGGCAGGGCGAGTCCTCGCCGCCTCCCTCCCCTGGTTGATCCCCGCCAGGGATGGGAGCCAGCCCCGGAGCGCGGGGCGCCCCTCACCTTGTTGCCCTGGTAGCTCTCCAGGGCCCGGAAGGCGGTCTCGGTCAGCTTGACGTGCAGCACCGTGATGTTGTCCTGGGTGACCCTGCCGCAGGACACGCCGTACCTGCCCCCCTCCCGCAGCGCCGCCATCTTACACTGCCCCCCGCCCCGCTGCTGCCACCGCCGGGGCTGCGCTGCCTGCCGCCGCTGCCGCCGCAGCTACAGCCATCCTGCTGCTGACGTACCAGCCACCCCCGCCAGCGCGCAGCCGCCGCCACGCCCCGCCCACTCACCACAATGCCCCGCCCGCTACGGCGGGGACACGCCCAACGGGCCGCCCACTCCGCCTATCGCGCCGCACGGAGCCCTAGCGGGACACGCCCACTGCACGAGCGGAGGCCCCCCGGCCGGCGGGCTGAGCCTGCGGTCTGGGTGGCCAGCGCGAGCCAAGCTCCGCGCGGGGAGAGGTGCGAGGTGCTGACGTCAGCGGCCACTTATTTAATCATGTTTGATGTCATTATTGACGTTCCCAGCGACCGAGATTGAGTCTCTCACGTGACCCGTTACTGTCCTCTCCCCGCGGGTGCTCTGCGCCCCTTCCCTGAGACCCCGGGGTGGGGCACGGAGCTTGGAGGACGGGGGATAGAGGCGCGCACCTGGGCCTCCCCCGCTGTCCGCGGGGCTGTGCCCGTGCGGGGTGAGGGGTGTTAGTCACGGATCCGGTCGCACGTTCTGCACGTTCCCCACAGCAGCCCTGGCCCATCAGTGCGCTCGTGTGGAGTCACCTTCCCCGCGCCTGACCCAGCGGGGGGCTGCCTGGCTGCGCGGACCAGCGGGAATCTCCCAGCGCTCAGGCCGGGGAAAGGGGGCGCTCCAGCCGCCACTGCTGACTGACCAAACAAGCCCCTTGTTCCTCCAGCGTTTGCGGAGCTGCCGCAACAGGAGGCAGATAGGGGAGCAGCGCCGTTCTTCGCTGCCCAAACTCTCTCGGTGTATGTTGTGATTCCCCATCAAAACTCATGCAAACCCTCGGCTCTCTGTGACATGCGCTCTGATTATCTGGCCCCTCTCTCTTTTCATGCTTCTTCTTCCCCTCTCCTGTGCTGTCTGCTGCGGTGTTGAATCATATTTGTGAATACAATTGGCCCACCACCTTCTCCCACCCAACCAAGGTGGCATAGTTTGTTCACGTGTGGCTGAAATGGTGATAGAGAAATGTAAATCTCCTTGGCCTCACACAACCATGCTGCTGCAACTCTTTGCTGCTGCTTCCTTTACAACATCACAAAATCCATGACTTCCTCCCCAGACCCCAACCCACATAATTGGTTTTGTGGTCTTCACCACCTAATTTGTCTTCTCCTGCCTCCATCACTTTATCATCCTCTTAGGTTTCTGTAGACATCTATCATTTAACTTGAGTTAATTGAGTATCTACATTAGGGCTTAGACTGAGGTAGCTATCTCATTCAGAAATGTGGATTTTTCACACCTCTGACTAATGTAGTTACCTTGACCTAAATGTTGAGGCCTTGTCTACATTAGGAAATTAGGTTGGTACAACTATGTAGCTCAGTGTGAAAAATCCACACCTCCTGAGCTACACAGTTAAACCATATTAACCCCCGGTGTAGACTGCACTAGGTTGATAGGCTGATGGAAGAATTCTCCCATCTACTGCCTCTCGGGGAGGTGGATTTATTACAGCGATGGGAGTGTATGTCTCTATGCTGAAGGGCTACAGTGTCACAAATGTGCAGCTGTGCTACTGTTGTGTTTTACGTGTAGATGTAACCTTAGATTGTGAGTTCTTTGAGGCAGATGCTGTCTTTCTTTACATGCAAAAACAATGAGGAGTCCTTGTGGTACTTTAGATACTAACAAATGTATTTGGGCATAAGTTTCTGTGGGCTAAAACTCACTTCATCAGATGCATGGAGTGGAACATAAAGTAAGGAGGTATAAATACACAGCATATGAAAAGATGGAAGTTGCCTTATCAAGTGGGGGGTCAGCGCTAATGAGCCAATTAAATTTAAGTTGGAAGTAGGCAATTCTCAACAGTTGACAAAAAGGAGTGGAAATCACTTCTGTAGAGTTAATGAGGCCAATGTAAACAAAGTGGCCCATTTGAAACAGTTGACAAGAAAGTGTGAGTATTTAGCAAGGGGAAATTAGTTTTTGTAAAAACAAGGAGTTCTTGTGGCACCTTAGAGACTAACAAACTGATTTAGTTTCTGTAGTGACCTGTCCACTCCCAGTCTCTATTCAAGCCTACTTTGATGGTGTACAGTTTACAAATTCATTTCAGTTCTGCAGTTTCTTGTTGAAATCTGTTTTTGAAGGTTTTTTGTTGAAGAACTGCCACTTTTAAGTTTGTTACTGAGTGATCAGGGAGATTGTAGTGTTCTCCTACTGGTTTTTGAATGTTGTAATTCCTGATGTCAGATTTGTGTCCATTTATTCTTTGGCGTAGAGACTGTCCGGTTTGGCCAAAGTACATGGCAGAGGGGCATTGCTGGCACATGATGGCATGCATCACATTGGTAGATGTGCAGGTGAACAAGCTCCTGATGGTGTGGCTGATGTGGTTAGGTCCTATGATGGTGTCCCTTGAATAGGTATGTGGACATAGTTAGCATCAGGGTTTGTTGCAGGGTTTGGGTCCTGGGTTAGTGTTTTTGTTGTGTGGTATGTATTTGCTTCAGATTGAGGGGCTGTCTGTAAGCGAGGACTGGCCTGTCTCCCAAGGTCTGTGAGAGTGAGGGATCGTCCTTCAGGATAGGTTGTAGATCCTTGATGATGTGCTGGAGAGGCTTTAGTTGGGGGCTGTAGGTGACAGCTAGTGGTGTTGTTACTTTCTTTGTTGGGCTGTCTTGTAGTAGGTGACTTCTGGGTACCTTTCTGGCTTTCTCAATCTGTTTCTTTACTTCACCAGGTGGTAGCATGGGTAGTATCTAGCGGATTGTGGAATTACTGGCCAGGTGTCAATTTTTGTATTTTTAAAGAGGTCAGTCTCTAGCTCTTATGGTTTTGGAGAAACACTTGGTTCACATGTTTTGAGGCCAACTGAGGCTTATCTATGCTATGGGTATGTTTGCACAGCAGCTGGCAGGGTGCTTCCCAGCCCAGGTAGACAAATAAGTGCTATCTCTGCTAACTATGCTAGCCACCTGAGCACAAACCCACCTGATCCCCTGGGTAAGTACTCAGGCTGCTTTACACTGTTTTAGTTGAAATGTCATCCTCCCCACAGTGAAAGCAAAATAAACTATTTCCATAGAAGGCAACTGATAACTATGTCTACACTAGGGTTTATGCTGGTATAATTTTTTTGTTAAGAAAATCACACCTCTAACTGAAATAGTTATGCCAATATAACTTTTCTAATGTAGACTTGTCCTGACGCACAGATGTCTCTGTAAGTCTGCAGTGAGCCTGGAAACCATTAACACAGATGCCCAGTGTTGATAATTTAAATGTCATCTATTTAATTCCTCCTGTAAAAAAGTTGACAGAGAGTTACAGATCGTACTTCTTGTTTAGGTGACCCAAGTCACCCAAATCAAGAAAGAGCCAACCACAAGGAACCTAGGTGATAAAATACAACTTACCCTGTCTGCACTATGGTTTTAAAAACGTGTTAGGGTATGGCTA
This sequence comes from Gopherus flavomarginatus, assembly GCF_025201925.1. Taxonomy (NCBI): domain Eukaryota; kingdom Metazoa; phylum Chordata; order Testudines; family Testudinidae; genus Gopherus; species Gopherus flavomarginatus. The sequence continues at coordinate 62,245,905 of NC_066619.1, forward strand.
CACTTGAAACTTGGCAGTGCTTTGAAGTGTGAGTGTGGTCGCAGTGCCAGCGCTGGGAGGGAGCTCTCCCAGCGCTGCATGTAAACCACATCCTCTACGGGTGTAGCTTGCAGCGCTGGGAGCCGCGCTCCCAGCACTGCGGCACTGATTACACTGAGACTTTACAGCGCTGTATCTTGCAGCGCTCAGGGGGGTGTTTTTTCACACCCCTGAGTGCGAAAGTTGCAGCGCTGTAAAGTGCCAGTGTAGCTATGGCCTTAGTTAAAATGTGTTAGCTAACATGTTTTTAAAATATGTCTTTTGTCCTAGGGTAGATGGCCCTTAGTGTCCTTTTGTTAGCTCAGAATCTCCTCCTGCATCAAATTCAACTCTTTGTCCTCTTCATCAAAGTCCTGCATAACTTGACTTTTACTACTGTCCTGTTCAGACACTGCACACTACTAATTCTGCTTTCTTCTGCACCCCCTTTGTTCCCTTCTTCCACAAGTGGCTGCACTTTCTTCTAAGCTGCTCCCTATTTCTGGACCGTCCTTTCTGATCCTCCATGTCATATAATGTCCCTACTCAAAATTCTTGCTCAGTATACACTTCTTTTCGCTTCTCTTGCCAATGATAGACCCCACTCCTGGATCAAATTAGTAAAAATAAACTTTAGAATAACAACACACACTTATATACACACACACACACAAATAGAACTAACACAATACATATGTGAAAATAAATAACCTCTTGAATGTATAATGTGTAATTCTCTGCGTGTAAGTGTTTATCTTATAAGGCTTCCTCTCAATCCTCTAAAGACCTTTTTTGTTGGTATGCCTCCGTGCAATGCCCCATTGAAATCAAGTCTGTCGATACACATATCTTTGCAGGACTGATTCCCTAGAAAGAGTGTAAATCTTAGCAGGACTGTGCCACTTAGTAAAAATGCAGGGACAAATAGGATATAGGTAGTAGACATAGCCAGTGGTGTCTTACAAACCAGGGGTTCTCAACCTTTTTCTTTCTGTGCCCCCTGCCCCCATCCCCCAACATGCTATAAAAACTCCACGGACCTCCTGTGCCACAACAACTGTTTTTATGCATATAAAAGCCAGGGCTGGCATTAAGGGGTAGAAGCAGGTCAATTGCCTGGGGCCCCACACCACAGGGGGCACCACAAAGCTAAGCTGCTGAGGCTTCAACATCAGTCCCAGGTGGTAGGGCTTGGGGCCCTGCAATATTCCTTGCAGTCCTGCATTGTGGGACTTTGGCTTTCTGCCCAGGGCCCTAATGAGTCTAATGCTGACCATGCTTGGCAGGCCCACTGAAATTTACCTGTGGCCCCCAAGAGGGCCCTGGACCCCCGGTTGAGAACCACTGCTGTAAACAACTCCATATATAGGTCTTGAAGTCATGGACTGTGTCATAATATATTTATGTAATGATAATACAGATCACAGATAGAGGAAGAGATAGAGAGGCAAAACACATTGCCAATGGGGCTTTTCCTACCAGGGAGAAGCCAGGGAATTCCCCCCTCTAAATCATCTGTTCCCTTACTCTAAACATTACTTAGCCTTGCACTGAGTGTATTTTCCCCCTCCTCCTCTTTCCATTTTTCTGTGGCTTGCATAATCATTTTCTCAACATTTTAGAACTTTTTACCTCAGTTAATGACTTTGAGACTTTTTTGCTGCTTTTCCCTCTAGGACTCTCAAACAGCTCACTGCAGGAGCCCTGGCAATAAGACAGACATGTTCTGTCCAACCCCCTCCTCCAAGGAAAGAAAAAAAAAAAAAAAAAAAGCAGCCTTGTGTGTGTGCTATAGAGCAGAAAATGAGATTTGATTAGATAGTCAGTGATCTTTGTTCTGATGAAAACAAACATTTTTAGCAATTGCAAAAGGAAACCATGTTCCATATATAATCTGTTTTTGGGTTGTTTGTTAATTTCCCCATCTGAGGAAATTAAATAATCCTGAGCAGAAATGTAAAGTTTCAGATCATTTGTTCATTCACTTGGGGCCTGATCCAGGGCCCATTTAAAGTCAATGAGCTCTCATTGATTTCAGTGGACTTTGGATTGGGTCCTGAAAGCTCACAGACAAAGTGTGTCTCATGGTGATGGGGACAGCTGATGATTGTATCAAAGCTTTTTGTTTTACAAAGTGAGACCTAATGGCCTGGTCCTGCAAATGGATCAATCATAGAATATCAGGGTTGGAAGGAACCTCAGGAGGTCAGCTAGTCCAACCCGCTGCTCAAAGCAGGACCAATCCCCAGACAGATTTTTGCCCTAGAGGTCTAATGACCCTCTCAAGGATTGAGCTCACAACTCTTTGTTTAGCAGGCCAATGCTCAAACCACTGAGCTATCCCTCCCCCTATCCTCCACACTAGAGTATCCTGCACAGAGTTCCACTGAAGTAAATGGTCTTGTCTACTTTCTATCATAGATCCAGGTCTTCTTAGGGCTGTTTGCACAGGGAAATAGACCAGAATAGCTATTGGAGAATAGGTTTCAGGATGATAGCTTGTTAGTCTGTATCAGCAAAAATGAGGAGTACTTGTGGCACTTTATAGACTAACAAATGTATTTGGGCATAAGCTTTCGTGGACTAAAACCCACCTCATCAGCCCACGAAAGCTTATGCCCAAATAAATTTGTCTCTAACATTGCTCAGAGCAATTCATTTCATTAAAACACAGTGCTTAAAATGTCATTGGCAGCCTTTTCCATTCAGTATAGCTAATGCTATCACTGTTTTAACTGAACAGGTATTAGCAATGATGGGGAATTTTTGCAAAAATTCCCTAGTGTGGGCAGAGCTAATAGGACGCTGCATGGGAGTCAAGGTTCTTGTTTGTGGATCTGATTGCAGGATGAGCTTATGGTTTATAGGCTGCAAGATTAGTGCCATATGGCCTGGACTATGGTTTTTATGTGTTTTATTTGATCTCTATCCTTCCACTCTCTTTTTTCTTTCTAGGTTGTATTTATTTTGAGTAAGATTTTGTTTTAAGAGAAAGAATTTAAAGGCCTAGTCTGCACACAAAGGTTATGTCTGTACAGCCTCTGGGAGGTGTAATTCCCAACAGGGGAGATACACACGCACTAACTCTGCTTGAGCTGATGCCTAAAATAGCAATGTGACTGCGACAGCACAGGTGGCAGTTTGGCCTAGCTGCCCATGTACAATCCCACCCAGTTCCCTGGGTACACACTCAGGCAGCTACCCAAATTGCCACCTGGGCAACTGCAGCCACATGATTGTGAGGCACTAGCTTGAGCAGAGCTAGTGCGCATACGTCTATCCCAGCTGAGAATTATACCTCTCAGCCGCTTTGTAGATGGATGCGAAGTTGTACCAGTTTAAAACCAGGTGTGATCTTAAACTGATTTAGTTAAATTGGTGCAGCATTGGCATGGACACATAGAAGTATAAAGTGCAACTTCTATAGGTAGATGAGCCCTAAAATTTGTACAGTCTCCATTCCCTTTCTAGTAACTGATTACTTTTTTCATGAGATGGTATCATATAGTCAGCAGAGTTAAGAAATCCACTTCCAGTTAAAAAAAAAGAAGCTATATTTAATTGTTTCTTTCTAAAGGCTGTTTTTTATAAGTAGAGGGAAATCTCTTTGGATATTTTAGGCTTTGTTTTGGAGTGGGATAGGGGAAGTATGGTTGAAGGGAGGGGAAAGAGTTAGGAGACATTCCTGTACCTTCTCCCATCTGTTGCCAGTTTTGCCCAGGGAGAGCTGCATGCTGTGGGGCAAGGAGCTTTTCAGTAAAAGGGTCAGCCGTTTGGTCACTGGGGCATTCCTCCAGTGCCTATGCCTGCATGACAGATTAGTGCATATGTAGAAGGGACGAGGGAGGGAATGTGGAAAATTATATATATTGCAAATTTAAAAAAAAAAAGGAAATTTCTCATGCAAACTTTCCTTTATTTTATTCAATACTAACATGAGCAAAAAGTTTTAAACATTTTAGTTCATTTAAAAAAAAGATAATGAACATGCAGTAACAACAATCACAAGGCACTTATGGTTTTTTAGTTTTCACTATCCTACAGTATTTGATTTACTTTACTGTCAGTAAGAAATAGGCTATAGTTGCTGCAGTGTCATTGCCACATGGCTACAAATCAGGTTTACTTTGTTTAGTGTACAGAATGGGACAAAGGAGATAGAATCCTCTTTAGAAATGCCTTTTGTTTGTGGTAAGGGGTCCCCTAAAGTATTTTAGTTCTGATAGGGAGAGTTCTCATCAGGAGAACATTGCTAACGTTCCATTGGTGCAAGAGAGTGCAACATCAGGGGCTCCCAAGAGATTGATGGGACCACAACATAGGAGACATTAACTACAAAAGAGCTTTTACAATGAAAAGTCTTTGGTCCAATCCCCCTTCCTTTGGGGCCAATGGCAAAACTCCCACAGACTTTAATTCTAGCAGGATCAGCCCCTGGTTAGTTAGCTGGACCTCTGGTCATTTAAAAAAAATGTTCTACAGATTTGTCACTTTAATCAGAAACAGGGCCCAATCTTGCAAGTACTTATTACTGTGCATAATCATAGGCACAGTCACCTGGGATAGGGGGAATAGGGGCACAATCATTTTAAGCACTACCTTTTGTCCCCGGCAAGATTTGCCACAATCCATTTCTCACATGGGTTTTGCCTACGTTCATTTTTTAATTTGTCATTCAATCACTTTAAGTTAAAAATCCATAGAATGCCAAATCTCAGATGCACTTGGATGAACAAAATCCCGGAGGTCCAGATGGCTGCCCTCTAGTCTAACCAGTAAAGGTTTTGTTTGTTTGTTTTAAATTTAAGATAGTCTGTGTTGGGAGAAAGCTATGAAATAGTCCGTGTATGGAAGGGAGAAACAACTGAGTGTTACCAGAAAGCACCCCCTTTTATCATTTGTGCACTATTTAGTACACTGTGAAAACCTGTAGATTAGGTGTAAACAGATGCTTCAGGTGTAATTCATGATGCTGGTGGAGTGGCGAATGATGTGGGCACATTTTGTGATCTGTCAACTTAACTATTCATTTTCTCATCTGAACGTTAAAAACATGCCTCCACAGGTACAGGTCTCTGAAATAAGAGTGCCTGAATCACTGACTGTTTTAAATGTACATATGAAAGATTTGATCTTATCGATAATCTTTCAATAGTAAGGTAGTTTGTAAAAAAAGTTATTCACAGCATCTACTTTTGGAAATGTCTACTTAGAATTTCTCCAGATTACTGTAATAATATTAATTGAACTTTTTGTACACTTTTTATATTGCATTCATAAGGTATTAATACAATTGGCTAAAATAGGGAAAGAACAAGTTAAAAATTACTTGGACAAATTAGATTTCTTCAAATCACCAAGGCCTGATGAAATTCATCCTAGAATACTCAAGGAGCTGACTGAGGAGATACTGAGTCACTAGCGATTATCTCTGAGAAGTCATGGAAGATAGAAGAGATTCCAGAAGACTGGAAAAGGGCAAATATAGTGCTCATCTATAAAAAGGGAAATAAGGGCAACCCAGGGAATTACAACAGACCAGTCAGCTTACCTTCTGTACCCGGAAAGATAATGGAGCAAATAATTAAGCAATCAATTTGCAAATATCTAGAAGATAATAAGGTGATAAGTGGCAGTCAGCATGGATTTGTCAAAACAAATCATGTCAAACCAATCTGATAGCTTTCTTTGACAGGGTAACAAGCCTTGTGGATGGCGGGAAGCAGTAGACATGGTATATCTTGACTTTAAGCACTAGTAAAGCTTTTGATACTGTCTCGCATGACCTTCTCTTAAATAAACTAGTTAAATGCAACCTAGACGGAGCTACTAGAAGGTGGGTGCAAAACCGGTTGGAAAACCATTCCCAGACAGTAGTTATCAGTGATTCACAGTTATGCTGGAAGGACATAATGAGTGGGGTCCCATTGGGATCAGTTCTGGATCCGGTTCTGTTCAATATCTTCATCAATGATTTAGATAATGGCATACAGAATACATTTATAAAGTTTGTGGCCGATACAAGCTGGAGGGGAGGTGCAGAGGAGGGGAGTTTGCAAGTGCTTTGGAGTATAGGATTAAAATTCAAAATGATTTGGACAAATCGGAGAAATGGTCTGAAGTAAATAGGATGAAATTCAATAAGGACAAATGCAAAGTACTGCACTTAGGAAGGAACAATCAGTTGCACACATACAAAATGGGAAATAACTACCTAGAAAGGAGTACTGCGGAAAGGGAAGTGGGGATCATAGTGGACCACAAGCTAAATATGAGTCAACAGTGTAACACTATTGCAAAAAAACCCAACATAATTCTGGGATGCATTAGCAGGAATGTTGTAAGCAAGACCTGAGAAGTAATTCTTCCGCTCTACTCCACACTGATTAGGCCTCAACTGGAGTATTGTGTCCAGTTCTGGGCACCACATTTCAGGAAAGATGTGGACAAACTGGAGAAAGTCCAGAGAAGAGCAACAAAAATGATTAAAGGTCTAGAAAACATGACCTGTGAGAGAAGATTGAAAAAATTGGGTTTGTTTAGGCTGGAAAAGAGAAGACTGAGAGGGGACAGGATAACAATTTTCAAGTATGTAAAATGTTGTTACAAGGAGGAGGAAGAAAAATTGTTTTTCTTAACCTCTGAGGATACGACAAGAAGCAATGGGCTTAAGTTGCAGCAAGGGAGGTTTAGGTTGGACATTAGGAAAAAATGCCTAACTGTGTGGGTGGTTAAGCAAGGAATAAATTGCCCAGGGAGGTTGTGGAATCTCCATCATTGGAGATTTTTAAGAGCAGGTTAGACAAACACCTGTCAGGAATGGTCTAGATACTTAGTCCTGCCATGAGTGCTGGGGACTGGACTAGATACCTCTCAAGGTCCCTTCCAGTTCTATGATTCTGTGAATTTATTGAAATACCAGCTTGAATACTAGCTATGCAGAATTAGATACTGTGTAATCTATATTTGTTTTACAAGCAATCAGCTCTGCAAACACTATTCATACAGGCCTGTGCAGTTGTTTCACTGCTGTAACCAGGAATAGGATCTGCATAGAGTTTCCTTGTAGACCTGCATAATGCAAGGTAGGACTCATCTATCCAACTCAACATACCCTCTAGAGTGCTGGATTTGGGCTTGCATATATTTGGGATTTTGTAATTTAGTGTCTCCACTGGTCATTGACTTTGTGAAATTTGAGATAATATCGTTAAATTCCAAGAACTCCAAGAGAGAGATGGTGGGTGTGCTAATATCTTTTATTGGACCAACTTCTGTTAGTGAAAGAGACAAGCTTTTGAGCTCCACAGAGCTCTCCTTCACTTGTCTCTTTCACCAACAGCAGTTGGTCCAATAAAATATATCACTAGCCCATCTTGTCACTCTCAGATCCTGGGACCAACAGCCTCAGATGGGTACAACAATAGTGCAGAGAACTCCAAGGACATGTAGTCTAGTGGGAGGCATATTAAAAGAACAGTGCAGTATTTAGAATGTAGAATTGTTTTATTTAATCTTATGCAGTGTTAGGCTGTTCCCCTAAAATTTAATTTGTAGTTTAGCATGTGAGTATAGTGCTTATTCCCAGAAGGTATATATCAAAACAGACAGAGACACTATTTTTTAAAAGGTTGATGAAAAGAATAATAGCTGGAAATAATTTTGTGATTATGTAAATAAAATAGCCATCACTTGGGTGGGTTTTTTTTTTTCAGGAGATTCAACAAAATTGTAGAAGAAAAGGTAAATGGCACATGAAATGAAATGAAACTGTTCTTTATTCATACAATTTGCTCTACCATTAAATACAATCCTTTGCTTTATGTTGCTTAAAAAACAGTAGTAATTGAAATTAGACCTTTGTAGATAGCAATCAATTTATTAAATGCCATGTCTTAAAATAGCAACATTACCTATGGACACGATATATGTGAAAAGTCCAACCTTGCCCAGCATGTTGTGTCTTCTTTTTTTCAGCAGATGTCCTATAGCTCAGAAACATTTTTAATCCCAGTGGATATGGGAAAGTTGCTAAGATAACCAAGGTTTGGAATTAAGAAGTAGGAAAACCAATCAATAATTTATCTGCAAAATAATCGTTACAACTTTTGGAGTCAAGTAAATACAATGTAATCATGACGTGACTTTGACTTCTAGGAATCAAGATGTCTAATCATAATTAGCAATATTTTTTGGTCAGTAGGAATAAATTCTTGTAGCTCATGGATTAAATTAGCTAGGAAACTGTGACTAAGGTATTGCTTTAAAGATTTAAACTAGGGAGAGTGGATTAAAAGAGAGAGATTTTTAACAGGAGGAATGAAAATATAATCAAGTCAATGATAAACTGAAATAACTATACTTAAAGCTTCGGTTGAAAGTGCTGAACACAACCGAAGGCTAGTTCAAAGAAAGATCTTTTTATAGTGTATTTAGCTTTTTGTTTTTGCCTATTAACATTTTAGGCTATGATTCTATAAACACTAGGACTACTTATGTGCCAAAAGTTAAGTACAGACATAAGTGCCTGCAGGATTGGGGGCCCTATTTTAACAAAGGCAAACTTAAGGCATATCTTTCTACAACATAAACATTAATAAATATTTGCTTCTTGTCTTCAGAGTTAGATTTAATTCATCTAGTCACAAAGATGAGCAGGCAAGCCATTAACATTTCTCCCTATATATCAAAATGTGTCTTTCATGTACCTTGGCAGTGATGATGAAATGATTTTTTTCACTTGTTAAAACAGTTTTCAATGCAGATGAATGAAAGGGAGATGAAATGTTTAAAAATAAGTCTGTTATATACCTTGGTTCAGGTATATTTTCCTCATGGTTGAAGATTATGGCCTGCGTCATCACATGCCAAATGCAAAGTGACCTTAAAGCTGGTACAGTTGTTCATGGGAATATAACCCGAGTGTGGGATATACATTAATGGTATACAGATGGTGTGAGAGTGCCTTCATCATACCTATGGCCGATACAGAGGTTGTGATTGGGAAATAGAGATATGGCCAAGATTTCCTTGCATCTTGCTGATCCCCAGTTGCTATATTGGCACACTGGGGGGATTTACAGTCAGTATAAATTACATTGGCCTTCACACTACTTTTAATTTATATTGAAGGAGTTGTCTGGCACACAGCTGGCCCAGCACTGGGAATTGCAGAAGTGGTTTAAAGGTGAGGCTCTGAATTTATATGTTATTTTAACTTTTAACTAGGGGATATCTGGTGTATGAGTCTGTGTTGTTATTAAAAGTGAACTGCAAAGCAAATTTTTTTTGTCCTTTCATACTATGATGCATAAAGACTGGTCAAGCTTAGTTTCTGCTTTTCCTTTTTAAATAGTAGAAATGTTAGTTTCTCACTTCTTACTCTCTGCTGGAGGATCTCAGGAAGATTTTTGGAGGCAGTGATGAACAGTGATGTCTCAAGAAGCTGCAATCTGAGTTGTAGTTGTCCCTCTCCAATGTATATAAAAGTGCAAAGGTGCTATTTCATAGATAGCATAACACTCAGCGTCTCCTATCCTCTCAGGCTTTGTCTATGTTGGAAAACTCTCACTGGTATGATTAAGATCAATTGAAGAAATCGAGCATCTTCTTTTTTAGTTGTCTTTGGATCTGGCATATGAGGACCCAATATTTTCTATATTAAAAACAAGCAGAGAAACTTAAAATAAATAAACACAAATAAAAAGAAATACAAAAATTAATGCAATCTTTCTACATCAAAAAGGAGCAGCCGAGAACACAGAGCCAAACTTTTACTTTTCAGTTCACCTTTAAAATAAGAATATGCATTCTTAATTATTCTCAGTATCCTATATATGACTGAAATATATATAATTAAACTTGTTGACTTTACATAAAGAGTACTATACAAGTCAGAATCATACTAGAAGACAATAGTGATGATTATTGCTTAACTTTCTACATGGTGTTCTGAATGAGGAGGAAGGAAGTGGTTATATTTGTTGTGTTTCCCAGTTCTGGGAAAACATGACAGTGAGGATGCAGTATAAGACGCTAACTAGAAATAGGACTTTTTTTTTTTAAACTGTGTGAGTCAGAGAAGATTATCTGCAATTTTGTGTAGTTAGAGCATCTTTGCTGTATTACATGTTTTTCTTGATCTTGGCCTTGTTTCATATTATTTGGTATATAATTTCATTGTTTTAAATTTGTTATTTGCATAAATACTTAAAAATTGTGACTATAAAGGTTATTTAAAAAAATAATGTATTCCACTTCACTCTTGCATGATTACTAGCATGTCAACCTTGATATACTTTCTCAGTAGTAGAGTTTATTTGTTAAACCGGTTCCTTGTTAAAGTACAATCAGATTTTTTGCATTCTCATTATAATTTTCCCATAAATAGAATTTCAGTCTTTTTTGCAGTACATGTTTTATAAACCTATGTTATACTGGAGAATCATTTAACCAATTAGAGGAATATATTGTTCCTCACTATAATTTCTTTGAGTCTCCAGCCTATAATTTACATGTAATTTAACATGTAGCAGACATTTGGGTTTCTTCTCTTTTCCTGAACCATGCTTATTGTCCCACAGATTTAGATACCGTTCCTTAAATAGGAACAAGCCCCAGTGTGTTTTCTTTACAAAATAGCCCTGTTTGCTGTTATAGTAAAAGTGTTTGTTTATCCCATTTGCTATAAATAATTGAGGTCACCACTCACTCCTAAGGCTCTGTCAGAATATCACCACTGTTGTTATAACTTCTGACTATTAGAACTGTGCATCCCACTCTGCAATAAAGTAATTGCCAGCTTATAAAAGGCCCTTCCTTGTTCTCCCCATGCATTTTTAAAGATATCTGATTTTGCTGCCCCATATTATATAATAAAATGTCTCTCTTTTCTTCAGTTTTATAAGCTTTTTATTTTGTTGAAGGGACGTTTAAATTTAGATTTAGGCTGGAACTGGTGAAAACAGCTTATTTACGTTCATTTGGTTTTGGTTTACATTTGCTCTATGAAGCTCATTCATTCATCCACAACAGTCTAGTATGACTAGGAATGTGCCACATTAGTTTCCAGGCTTCAGATCTGTGCTATACATTTGAAACGAAGACTTGTGAGTTTTGGTGGAAAAATCAGGTACCTAATGAGAGCCATTGTATTAGACAGATAAATATATTTTACTGTGTAATTAAAAAATAACCCAACAACTATCAACCAAAGAAAAGGAAAAGAAAACAAATAAAAAACCACCCATTCCTTGATAAAGAAAATTATGTCTTATGAGGAATAGTAATATCATAATGTACTAAGGGTGAAATTCTGACTCCATTGAAATTAATGGGATTTTGTCATTGACTTTAACGGGGCCAGGATTTTACCCTAGAATAATGCAGAAAACATTGGGATCAGGGATGAGGTTACTGTATGGTGGTGAATGAGGGAGGGGGTATAGAAATGTAGACTATGGAATCAGAGTTTGCACAGTGCCTAGCACAATGGATTTGTGGCCCATGACTAGGGCTCCTAGTCTCTACAGTAATAATAAATAAATTAATAATGTGATTGAGTAGAGAGACCTGTATCTTATTTATGTTTCTGCCACTGACCATGGGCAAGAGACATAACTTCTTTGCACTTCATTTTTGCATCTACAAATGGAAATGAGGCTTACTTAACCACCTTTGTAAGGTGCTTTGAGATCCTGTAATGAAAGGAGCTGTATAAGTACAAACATATTATTTATTATGGAATTCACTTATCTGTGAAAAATGTTCATGTAAAGAGCTATAGTACAGAGACAATCTTGAAGAGACCAACAGTCTGGAACTTATGTTATACTATATTACAATAGTGAATTTCACACTGATCCTGCAAACCTTTTCTTACATGAGTATTACTTATTTATGGGAGTAGTCTCATTGCTAGAAATCCAGTGAACTTAGAAATCTACTCTGGGGTTTATTAGATGTAAAAACTCCTCTCCTTTAACTTTTCCCACCTGGGAGAGTGAGCATGAGGGACTATGCGGCCTTTGGAGAGTGAGCTTATGGCAACATGGGTCATGAGTGAGCTTTACTACACAGGGAGAGGATGGATCTTCAGGAATGGACCTAGATTTTCATGTGACACTTCAGGCTTCACACAGCTTAAAGTGGCTATTGCCTTGTTATGGTTGAAATTAGGGTATGGAAAAGTGGTTCTGAGCCTTAGAGGCACGGCCCTCTAGAGTCTCTCAGCAAGAGCTGATCTACTTAATTATATCACTAGTTCTTTGTAAATTTAGCCACATTTAAGAAATTATGTTAAATGTTTCCTTTATTCCTAAAAAATTCCAAGAAAGAAAAGTATATGTTGGTTTTCATTAAGAAAAAGCAGCTAATCGGTGGACAGTTCCTTTATACGACTCTAGGCCTTATAGTACTGGTCATGGTCACTGCAACAACCAAACGAGAGGGCATCAAAAGTAGCTAATTGGTGGGCAGCCCAGGTGACTAGCTAAGAATGTTAATACAATCAAACAAGGGGTTCTGTCTGTTAGCTCCTCCTTTTTCAGCACCCTGCTACAAATCCTCTGTGGGCCCATTAGATTCCAATGTATCCCTTAGGGATGTGCGGGACCATAATACAGAAAAGGTCTTGTACAGAAATGTCAAGATTGTAGATTCTCAGTTGGGAGCCACCATTTAGGAATTTTACATCTCCAGAGCATCCATGGAATGAATCTCACATCTATAGTCAGATAAAGTAGTTCCCTGTGGAATCTCACTAGCTTCTTTCTAAGTCAATTATTGCCATCTAAACCCCTTAATGACTTTGCTCAGGATTTCATTAAGTTGGAAGCAAATCTAATTAGCTCCTTGATGTTACCAGGAGGGCCCCTAGCTCTGCCTGGACCAAAGATTTCAGTGACAAGATAAAATTGATATCTCCACCTTTCAAGGACACGTGACATTTAGGGGACATAAATGCTGTTAGACTCTTTTCTAAAGGAATCCTTGCAAACAAAGCCATACTCTTAGTGGATTCCTCCTCTAGCTTGCTGTAGCTCCTTTGGGCACTTGTGGCCTAATTTGTCAATGTAAAGTGCCCTGTGAGGGACAGACCATCAAAACTCAGGTTCCCCCCCACTCCCATTCTTTTAATAAATTAGGACAAGCTGCTCAACCATCCAGTCAGTTCAAACAGACAGGTAACACATCCCGCTTCTTCCTCCAGCTCATTCTTAAGAGGAGGTAGGATGTTCAGAGTCAACACAGAATGGCTGTTTTTTACATAAGGAAAGGTCTTTCTTTCTGGAAGCATTCCTCTCTCTCCCCTATTGCTCCCAGCCCCAGAATAATCTCCTCAGCAATAAAGGTTTCCTTCCTAGACATCATTTAACAGCTCCTAAAAATAGTGCTTTAGAGAGAACCTTGAGAGAGCAAGAATTTAATGGTGTTTATTTCAGTTCTATTAGATCTGAAATGGCTGAATTAGTGAGTACACAATCAGAATGTAAATATGGTAAAGGGACCCAGCTCTGTATGGGTATATATGATGAAGGGTGTGTTCAGGGTGAATGCACTGTAATTTTTCAGTGGAGAGGAGGTAGCCTCTCCCTGTGAGAAAGTGAGAGGAGGTGGCCCCTCCCCTCAGAGAAGGGTAAGTGACAGAGGAGAAGATGGAGGTGGAAGTTTCTGAAGCTGCCTGAGTGTGAGCCCTGACAAAGGCCCTGCCTATCACACTCCTACTTTTTACCTCACAATTTAGGGCGAGCCCTACTTCCAAATGAGCAGAGTAGCAAAGATAACGTATAACACAGTTTTATTAGTAACTTTTGTAACATGGAAACCTGAGAAAGAGCTCTGAGTAAGCTTGCAAGCTTGTCCCTCTTTCACCAACAGAGATTGGTCAATAAAAGATATTACTTCAAACACCTTGTCTCTCTAGTATTCTGGGACCAGCACAGCTATAACTACACTGCAAATCATAGACATTCTGTGGTGGGAGATGTGGGATAGATGCAACAATCCACAATAGGTTTGTGACAGGACAGCCATGTGTAAATATCCAATTTATAATTTTGTATTCAACTTTTGAGGCTTTATGTCATTCCTATATGATTATCTTGCACTGGTGTTTTTTGAACAACTCAGAAAAGTTTGCTTAGTTCATGCATTCAGATTTGGATTTCCAAAGTTTTTTTGAAGTGGCTGAGGAGGACAAGGCCATTTCAAAAATGTCATTATTGGATCATTAGGACTGATGGCGGGACAGGAGTGGGATGGTCAATGAGGATGTTGTTTACAGTCCATACTTGTGTGGAGGTGAGATGAAGGATGAGGCAGACCCAGACTGGTTTTGATGAAGATAGCAGATGGACTTGTAGAGTTAGTGCTAGGAGGGCTAAGGGCATTGTTGCAGCTGCAATGACAGTGTTTTCGGTCTATAGCAAAGCCGCACTGCAATGGTTCAATGACCTAATGCAGCATGCAGTGGTGATGAGAGTAGCTCCAAGCAAGTGCATTTGCTAGACATAGTAAATGTATGAATATATGTTTTGAAATTACATATGCAGAAACTCCCCAACCACTCCTGAGCCTATTCATTATAGTTGGTTCATTTCTGGTAGACATTGTGGCAGAAGTCAATACTGAAGGAAGAGAAGATAGTCATAGCAGATGGAACACTGGTATGATGTCCCATGTACCATTGCAGAAACTTTTGCATGTGGACATGAAGGCTCAAATCTAACAGTGTATTAGGGCCTGTTAGGGCCAGGACTAAGAAACAACCAGTATGTGCCCATAGGCCATACCAGCAAGACTTTGAAGCTATGGTCTTGTTCCCTAGAGTCTCAGATTTCATTTTATAGAAGAAATAAATGTCTAGCTCTTATGGTTGCAAAAAAAACTTCAACAATGTGAATCACGTGTAACTGCAGAGACATCTGTGTGAGGACTGATCTACACTGGGAACTTACACAGGCATAGCTATGTCTCTTGGACTTTGTCTATGCTTAGGATATGTCTATACTAGAGAGCTTACAGGGGGCACAGCTGTACTAAAGCAGCTCCCTGCTGTAAAATCTCTCAGGTAGTCACTTTATGCTGGTTGGAGAGAGCTCTCCCAACATAATTAAACCACTTCCAACAAGCGGCCCCAGGCACCCCCAATGTGAAGCTCTCCTGCCGACATAGCATAACTTATGTTGTTTGAGGAGTGTTTTTTCACATCCCTGAGTGACATAAGTTTTGCTGACGTAAGTGGTAGTGTAGACATGGCTGTAGAATGCTGCAGCAGTGTCACAGTAGTGCTTCAGTGAAGACACTACCAACACTGATGGAAGGGCTTTTCCCATTGGCATAGGTAATCCACCTCCTGAGACGTGGTAGCTAGGAATTTTCCCATCGACATAGAGCTGTCTACACTGGGGGTTATGTCAGTTTAATTGCGTAGTGCATTTTTCACACCCCTGAGTGACACAGTTATACTGACCTAATTTCCTAGTGTATACCAGGCCTCAGGGGTATGAAAAATCCAGATCTCTGAGAGACATACTATGCCATACTTACCCCCAGTGTAGACAGCGCTAGTCTGATGGAAGAATTCTTCCATTGACTTAGCTACCTCCTTTCGGGGAGATGGATTACATACACCAGTGGAAGAATGCCTCATATCAGTGTAGGCAGTGTCTACACTGAAGTGCTACAGTGGTGCAGCTGTGGGGCTGCAGCTGTGCCACTCTATCGGTTTAAGTGTAGACATACCCAGAGTCTGCAGTGAGCCTGAAACCATAATCCAGAGAACTGTGCACTGTCCCATTCAACTCAATAAGCTGTTAATGCAGCTGCCAAGTGATGATCATTTTAATGTCAACATCGTTAACTATTTTAGGATAACAGATCTGCACAATTTAGTGTGGTTTTGTCTTCAGTGCAAAAAAAGGTTTGTTTTTGCTACAAGAATAGCTAATGTGCATTAGCTAGCCAGCTGTAAAAATCATTTGTAAGCATCTAAAGAGAAATAAGGTCATAAATAATAGCCAACATGGATTTGTCAAGAACAAATCATGCCAAACAAAACTGATTTCCTTGTGTGATAGCATTACTGACTTTGTGGAGGTGGGCTGTGGGGGAAGCAGTAGACATGATATATTTTGATTTTATTAAGGTTTTTGACAGTCCCACATGACTTTCTCATAAGCAAACTAGGGAAATGCGTTCTAGATGAAAGTACTGTAGGGTGGGTCCATAACTGGTCAAAAAACATACAGTTGAGTAATTATCTAAGATTCACTGTCAAACTGGCTGGATTTATCTAAAGGGAGTCCCACTGGGGTTTGACCTGGGTTCGGTACTATAATATTTTCTTTAGTGACTTCGATGATAGAGTAGAGAATATACTTACAAAAGTTGCAGATGACACCAACCTGGGAGGGGTTGCAATCACTTTAGAGGAGAGGATTAGAGTTCAAAATGATCTTGATATACCAGCAAATTAGTCTGAAATGAATAAGATAAAATTCAGTAAGGCAAGTGCTAAGTACTATATTTAGAAAGGAAAAAATCAAATATACTCATATAAAATGGGGAATAACTGGCTAGACAGCAGTACTGCAGAAAAAGATCTGGATGTTATATGGGATCATAAATTGAATATGAGTCAACAATGTGATGCAGTTGTGAAAAAGGCAAATGGCATTCCGGGGTTTATCAATTGGAGTGTGGTATGAAGGCACTAGAAGGATTTTTCCTCTATTCGCAATGGTGGGACCTCAGCTGGAGTACTGTGTCCAGTTTTGGGTATCATGCTTTAAGAAAGATGTGGACAAATTGGAGAGCATTCAGAGGAGAGCAACAACAATGTTAAAATTTTAGAAAATCTGACCAATGAGAAAACGTTAAGAAAATTGGGTATGTTTAGTCTTGAGAAAAGAAGGCTGGGAGGTGGTGAGGGGAATGGACCTGATAATCATCTTCAATTATGTTAAGGACTTTTATAAAAAGGAGGATAATCAATTGTCCTCCATGTTCACTGAAAGTAGGACAGGAAGTATTGAGCTTAATTTGCAGAAAGGGAGAGTTAGGTTGGATATTAGGAAAATCTTTCTAACTATAAGGATAATTAAGTCCTGGAATAGGTTACACCAAGGAAGTTACAGAATCCTCATCATTTAAGATTTTTAAGAACAAGTTAGACAAACATCTGTGAGGGATAGTCTAGGTATATTTGATCCTGCCTCAGAGTGGTTGGGGAGTGGGGTTTACTGAGAGATAACTAGGCAAGGTCAACCACAGTCAGGGATATAGTGTTGATCTTGCCTAGCCACTTTATGGTAACAACTATAATGTCTTGTCTGCATTAGGATTTTACAGCACGGTAGCTAAGGCACATTCATAGATTCATAGATTCTAGGGCTGGAAGGGACTTCGAGAGGTCATTGAATCCAGTCCCCTGCCCTTATGGCAGGACCAAATACTGTCTAGACCAGCCCTGATACACATTTATCTAACCTACTCTTAAATATCTCCAGAGATGGAGATTCCACAACCTCCCTAGGCAGTTTATTCCAGTGTTTAACCACCTTGACAGTTAGGAACTTTTTCCTAATGTCCAACCTAAACCTCCCTTGTTGCAGTTTAAGCCCATTGCTTTTTGTTCTATCCTTAGAGGCTAAGGTGAACAAGTTTTCTCCCTCCTCCTGATGACACCCTTTTAGATATCTGAAAACCGCTATCATGTCCCTTCTCAGCCTTCTCTTTTCCAAACTAAACAAACCCAATTCTTTCAGCCATCCTTCATAGGTCATGTTCTCTAGACCTTTAATCACTCTTGTTGCTCTTCTCTGGACCCTCTCCGATTTCTCCACATCCTTCTTGAAATGCGGTGCCCAGAACTGGACACAATACTGCAGTTGAGGCCTAACCAGTGCAGAGTAGAGCAGAAGAATGACTTCTCGTGTCTTGTTTACAACACACCTGTTAATGCATCCCAGAATCACGTTTGCTTTTTTTGCAACAGTATCACACTGTTGACTCATATTTAGCTTGTGGTCCACTATGATCCCTAGATCTCTTTCTGCCATACTCCTTTCTAGACAGTCTCTTCCCATTCTGTATGTGTGAAACTGATTGTTCCTTCCTAAGTGGAGCACTTTGCATTTGTCTTTATTAAACTTCATCTTGTTTACTTCAGACCATTTTTCCAATTTGTCCAGATCATTTTGAATTATGACCCTATCCTCCAAAGCAGTTGCAATCCCTCCCAGTCAGGTATCATCTGCAAACTTAATAAACATACTTTCTATGTCAATATCTAAGTCGTTGACGAAGATATTGAACAGAGCCGGTCTCAAAACAGACCCCCACGGAACCCCACTTGTTATACCTTTCCAACAGGATTGGAAACCATTAATAACTACTCTCTGAGTATGGTTATCCAGCCAGTTATGCACCCACCATACAGTAGCCCATCTAAGTTGTATTTGCCTAGTTTATTGATAAGAATATCATGTGAGACCATATCAAATGCCTTACTAAAGTCTAGGTATACCACATCCACTGCTTCTCTCTTATCCACAAGACTCGTTATCCTATCAAAGAAAGCTATCAGATTGGTTTGACATGATTTGTTCTTTACAAATCCGTGCAGGCTATTCCCTATCACCTTACCACCTTCCAAGTGTTTGAGGATGATTTCCTTAATTACTTGCTCCATTATCTTCCCTGGCACAGAAGTTAAACTAACTGATCTGTAGTTTCCTGGGTTGTTTTTATTTCCCTTTTTATAGATGGGCACTATATTTGTCCTTTTCCAGACTTCTGGAATCTCTCCTGTCTCCCATGATTTTCCAGAGATAATAGCTGGAGGCTCAGATACCTCCTCTATTAGCTCCTTGAGTATTCTAGGATGCATTTCATCAGGCCCTGGTGACTTGCAGGCATCTAACTTTTCTAAGTTATGTTTAACTTGCTCTTTTTTTATTTTATCTTCCAAATCTACCCGCTTCCCATTAGCATTCACTATGCTAGGCATTCCTTCAGACTTCTCGGTGAAGAACATAACAAAGAAGTCATTCAGCATCTCTGCCATTTCCAAGTTTCCTGTTACTGTTTCTCCTCCCTCACTGAGCAGTGGGCCTACCCTGTCCTTGGTCTTCCTCTTGCTTCTAATGTATTGATAAAAAGTCTTCTTGTTTCCCTTTATTCCTGTGCTAGTTTGAGCTCATTTTGAGCCTTTGCCTTTCTAATCTTGCCCCTGCATTCCTGTGTTGTTTGCCTATATTTATCCTTTGTAATTTGTCCTAGTTTCCATTTTTTATATGAGTCCTTTTTATTTTTTAGATCATGCAAGATCTCATGGTTAAGCCAAGCTGGTCTTTTGCCACATTTTCTATCTTTCCTACCCAGCGGAATAGCTTGCTTTTGGACCCTTAATTGTGTCCTTTTGAAATACTGCCAACTCTCCTCAGTTGTTTTTCCCCTCAGTCTTGATTCCAATGGGACCTTACCTATCAGCTCTCTGAGCTTACCAAAATCCACCTTCCTGAAGTCCATTGTCTCTATTTTGCTGTACTCCCTTCTACCCTTCCTTAGAATTGTGAACTCTATGATTTCATGATCACTTTCACCCATGCTGCTTTCCACTTTCAAATTCTCAATGAGTTCCTCCCTATTTGTTAAAATCAGATTTAGAACAGCTTCCCCTCTACTAGCTTTTTCAACCTTCTGAAATAAAAAGTTGTCTGCAATGCAGTCCACGAACTTATTGGATAGTCTGTGCCCTGCTGTGTTATTTTCCCAGCATATATCTGGATAGTTGAAGTCCCCCATCACCACCAGATCTTGGGCTTTGGATGATTTTGTTAGTTGTTTAAAAAAAGCCTCATCCACCTCTTCCACCTGGTAAGGTGGCTTGTAGTAGACTCCTCGCACAACATCACCCTTGTTTTTTACCCCTTTTAGTCTAACGCAGAGACTCTCACCACTTCTGTCTCCTATGTTCATCTCCCCCCAATCCAAGTGTGTACATTATTAATTTATAAGGCAACACCTCCTCCCTTTTCCCCGTCTATCCTTCCTGAGCAAGCTGTACCCATCCACACCAACATTCCAGTCATGTGTGTTACCCCACCAAGTTTTGGTGATGCCAACAATGTCATCGTTGTATTTATTTATTAGCACATCCAGTTCTTCCTGCCTGCTTATTACCCATACTTCTCACATTTATATATAGGCATCTAAGATACTGATTTGATCTTGCCTCCTAGTTTTGCCCTGACCCTCCTTTCTCTCTCCCATTATAGCCCACGCTCCCTCCTATTTCTGACCCATCTTTAAACCTAGTTTAAAGCCCTTCTCACTAGGTTAGCTAGTCTGTGTCCAAATAGGGTCTTTCCCCTCCTTGAAAGGTGAACGTCATCTCTGCCTAGCAGTCCTTCCTGGAATAAGAACAGGAGTACTTGTGGCACCTTAGAGACTAACAAATTTATTTGAGCATAAGCTTTCATGGGCTACAGCTCACTTCATCGCAGCCCACTAAAGTTTATGCTCAAATAAATGTGTTAGTCTCTAAGGTGCCACAAATACTCCTCTTCTTTTTGCGGATACAGACTAACATGGCTGCTACTCTTCCTGGAATAGCATTCCGTGGTTGAGGAAGCCAAAGCCCTCCTAGTGACACCATCTTCGCAGCCCAGCATTCACCTCCACAATGTATCTGTCTCTGCCCTGGCCCCTACCTTTGACAGGAAGGACTGAAGAGAATACCACCTGCACTCCAAATTCCTTCACCCATACTCCCAGAGCCCTGCAGTCACTCTTGATCTGCTCAGTGTCACACCTCACAGTATCATTTGTGCCCATATGGATGAGTAGCATGGGGTAGTAGTCAGAGAGTTGAATAATCCTCGACAATGCCTCCGTAACATCTTGGATTCGGGCCCCCGGCAGGCAGCATACCTCCTGAGATGAAATGTCAGGGCGACAGATGGACACCTCCTTTCCCCTCATCAGAGAGTCTCTGACCACCACTATCCTAAGTTTCCTATTCACAGTGGTGGCAGCAGACGTCCCACCCTTAGGGGTATGAGATTTCTTTTCCTCTGCTGTAGGGGGTGATTCCTTCTCTCCTGTATCAAGAAGAGCATAACGGTTACCTATTACCATGGCGGGAGGGTTCAGGGCAGGGGTGGTGCACTGCCTGCTGCCAGAAGTAAGCAACTGCCAGCGTCCACCCTGAGCCATCTCCTCCTCCACCAGTGGTGTGTCAGCAGTCCTGTGTACTGGGACAGCTACCTCAGCTGTCTCCACATGGACACTGTCCAGAAATTGCTCGTGGATTCGGATGCTCCTCAACCTAGCCACCTCCTCCTGTAGATCTCCCACCTGCTGCCTGAGAGATTCCACCAGCAGGTACCTTTCACATTGGATGGTCCCCTCAGCCTGGATATCAGTAAGTGGGAATTGCAAGTTACAGTCCCTGCAAAACGACACCAGGATCTGGGTAGAAGCATCCATGCTCAGGTGCTGTCTGGCTACTGGCGCAGGTGGAGGAGACAGAAGCAGTGCTGGCACAGGTGTTGCGGGTCTTCCTAACCATCGTAGGCCTCCCTCTGTCAAACTCCCTCAAACTCCCCTGTCTGCAACCTCTAGTCCGCTTAGTTATCCCACTTTTTGGTTTTGCAGTAAAGACAAGGTCCATGAACACTGTCTGTTTGTATTAGCATATTATATATTGACAAAGTGCTCCTAATGTGTATGCGTCTTATAGCTGCAAAAGCGTGCTTTCACCAGTATAGCTAATTCCACCCGCTCCAAGCAAAGCAAGCAATATTGGTAAAAGTCCAGTTTTGCCTGTTTAACTAAGTCTACACTATGGGCTTTTGCCAGTACTGCTATATTGGTCACAAATCACACCTTTTCATACCTCAGACTGATGTAGCTATGATGACAGAAGTCCGTAGTATAGTCACCTTTGTACCAGGATAGCTGTAACTACATTAGGGCTTGTACCATTACAGCTATAGTTAAACACCTGTAATTTACAAGTGACTTTGTAGGCCATCAGTCTGTAAAATGTGGACTAGTCCCATCTGAACTACAAACCCAGTCTTGACAATCCTTAATCGTGTGAAAAATTCTGAAAGAATAGTTTTCCACTGAATTTATAGTAAGAGTTTGCATCACTGGGTCCTGTATTAGTAAATGTCTTTCTAAAAAGCCCATTATTGTATTTAGGAAAGTGTATGGAGAAAATGCATAATAAGGATTTTTAAGATTAAAAGTGATTTAGGGGGAATTTTTAGTGGGTTATACAAAAGTTAGTTGTACAGCATCAGAGTGATTTTTCAGGGCTAACTCCAGCATAGCAGAGTGAACTTACTCTTTAGCAAGGTTTGTTGATGAGGGCTCTTCAAAATTAAAGAAAAAATTAAAAGAAAAAGTATATAAACTAAGCGTGTTAAAATAATATTACTGGATTAATTTCAATCAGCAAAAGCCAGGAAATTAGAAGTTAAGATTAGGCAAAATAAAATGAGTCAGAGATTGCAGTGGTCTCTAAGCAATGGGTAATTTTACACATCACATGCTGCAGTAACTATACGCAAGGCTAAAGGTGGAATTTCAGATTCAGGTTTGAATTTTCTGACTTCTGGGCTTCACAGCACTTAATGTAAGACTTTTGTAAATATTTCCATTGTGCTAGTCACTTGGAAGATTTTGAATAATTTATTTCTCATGATAAGTGTGATTTAATTTCCTTAGACAGATATATAAAATAGTAATTTGCACAGCTTCCTTGCTATGCCAATGTTTTTATTGGCTTTTTTAAAGGCTAGTATTGCTTTCGGCCGCTTTTGCATATCATACTCTTGAAGCATACTGTGATTTATTCCAGCTGTTTATGATGTATTGGATCACAGTATATGTAGCTGTTTCTACAACTAAATGAACACTTCAAAAGTACTCTTTCACTTTGCCTCAGAATATACACAAGGGATAAATAGCAGCTGTATTGTAGGCTGATGAATGATTAGACCATAGCGCATTTTATTGCAACTAATCATCTCTGAATATAACCTGAAGTAAATTATTTCTATTTTTATATCTTTAAAAATAGTATTTGGCAAGTCTGAGGGAAATTTTTATCTCCGTGAATTTTTTTATTTTTGTGGCAGGGACCTTTAAATATATAAACGCCAACTTTGGATTAGACTGTGCATGGCCTTTTTGTGAGTGCATGGGGGAGCTTTCCTCACCTACACCCTTTGCACAATGCCTGTGGTCAGGTGGCACTAACACTGGGGAAATCACCTGTATCTCTTCTACTATGGGGAAGTCCCCCAGCAATTGGTATAGCCACCTCTTGTATCATTCTCTGCAGAGGGTGCTGAAGGCAGAAATGGGGTGTGACTAAAGTGCTTGGCCCTCTAGCTATCTCCAGCTGGTGAATGGTCCCTTGGAACTACTGCCAACTTGCTTAAGTTAGAGTAGGCCCTATATTAGTGCAGCCAAGGTGGGGCAGAGCAGTGCAAAGAACTAGGCAGTTGTAAGTGGCTCCGTTATGACCATTCCTCCCTGCTGTACTGAGCAGATGTCAGCTACAGCAGAGAAACTTGATCTTAGTTGTTTCCTTATTCCAGTCTCAAGATGCTTTTGGTATTTAGGAACTTCTGTTTTGTTTGGGAGCAACATATCCTGCCCTATCCCTACAAACACTTGTTTGACAGAATAGAGGAACAGCTCAGGTGAGACAGTTACAGAATGAAAACTGCATTACAATTATGTATGCTCAAGAACATAAACAACCAAGCATTCTAATTTTTTGTGTGTGCAGTGATTCAGAGTCTATGGAGATGGAACCACCTAGTGCTTGCTTTCACTTCATGCCCACTTTGTATCATTTCCTCACATTACTTCAACTGCAGAGAGTTGCTAGATGAGTTCACAACTGCTTTCTGATCTGAAAATAGACTATTCAATGCAAGTCTTCATTTTTTTGGACATGTTGCACTGTTATGCTTGCTGTACAGTGTAACAGCACACCATACCTAAATGACCAGAAAACAGGCTCCCTGCTGATAGAATAAAGTGATTTAACTTGTTTTGAGTTAGGTGTCCGGTATTAGTTCACACTGCTGCTTTCCCAGCTGAAATAACACAACATACTGGTGCTACTTGGCCACTCTTTATTACTAGGCCAAGAATTTGCAACAAAGAGGACCAATAGTTTGGTATCCAACTAAGATCTATCTATCTATTACAGTATCTATGGTATTTAGAGTGCCTATTGCTGAAATATCTAGGTGCTAAATTCTCTCTCTCAGAAATGTGAGTGGATTAAAATACCTTTATATCATATGAAAGATTACATGCACAATTGTACGGTGTTTTCTGTAATTCTAAAATTAATTTGGAAAAATAATGTGAGAATATTACAGGGTTTAGGCTCTGGCTCGGCACCTACTCATTTGGCTACTGCAAAGATCATTGTAAGAGCTGAGTCAGTAGACAAATATAATTCACGTAGGTATTATTCCATCATCATATGGTAATTTAACATATGAGTTGGACTGATTCAAAAGTGAACGTCCCAGTTTATATGGACTTGTCATAAACAGATAGCTAAGGGTTAATGACTCTTTCACCTGAAGCACCTGACCAAAGGACCAATCAGAAAACCGGATTTTTTCAACTCTGGGTGGAGGGAAGTTTGTGTCTGAGTCTTTTGTCTGTCTGCCTGCTTTCTCTGAGCTTTGGAGAAGTAGTTTCTACTTTCTAGTCTTCTGTTTCTAAGTGTAAGGACAAAGAGATCAGATAGTAAGTTATATGGTTTCTTTTCTTTGGTATTTGCATGAATATAAGTGCTGGAGTGCTTTGATTTGTATTCTTTTTGAATAAGGCTGTTTATTCAATATTCTTTTAAGCAATCGACCCTGTATTTTATCACCTTAATACAGAGAGACCATTTGTATGCATTTTTCCTTTCTTTTTTATATAAAGCTTTCTTTTAAGACCTGTTGAAGTTTTCTTTACTGGGAAATTTCAGGGAAATTGAGTCTGTACTCACCAGGGAATTGGTGGGAGGAAGAAATCGGGGAGATCTGTGTGTTGGATTTGCTAGCCTGATTTTGCATTCCCTCTGGGCGAATAGGAAAGTGCTTTTGGTTTCCAGGACTGGGAACGGAGAGGGGGAGTCACTCTGTTTGGATTCACAGAGCTTGTGTCTGTGTATCTCTCCAGGAGCACCTGGAGGGGGGAAGGGAAAAAGGATTATTTCCCTTGGTTGTGAGACTCAAGGGATTTGGGTCTTGGGGTCCCAGGGAAGGTTTTTCAGGGGGACCAGAGTGCCCCAAAACACTCTAATTTTTTGGGTGGTGGCAGCAGGTACCAGGTCCAAGCTGGTAACTAAGCTTGGAGGTTTTCATGCTAACCCCCATATTTTGGATGCTAAGGTCCAAATCTGGGACTAAGGTTATGACATGGTGGCAGTCTGGGACTAAGGTTATGACAGGACTATTGTGCAGTGTTATTCCTATTTTCACAACTATGTAGATTCACACAATAAACCTACAAAAGGCATAAAGTAGTTCTCTATACTTATTCCATATATTACATTTATCCTCTCCAAGCATTTTTCTCCAAGAGTCTTATTACTGAAATTCTGGCAAAGGATAATCTGTACTATAGTTAAAGAAAAAAAAGTAGGACTAGGCAGCCCAGTTTGGTGAACTAATCCAAACCACCTTTATATACAACAATATTATTAACTCTTGACAATTTTTCCTTTAAAATAAAAGTTCATTCACCTGACCCTAACATAACATTTGATGGATTTAGTGAAAGATTAACATATATTTTTATGTATGTGACTGGGGCCAGATAAAGACAAAGGCCAGGGATCTCAAACTCAAATCACCACGAGGGCCACATGAGAACTAGTACATTGGCCAGAGGGCCGCATCACTGAAATCTTTTCATACAACGATACCAAAGTATAGTCAAAAATGAAGAGTAATATAGCATGCTATTAAAAGTCAATGTATTAACTTTTTAAAAACTGTAATGCAAACAGTGGTTTTAATAAACATTAAACTATTGCTTATGTGGTCAGTAACACTGATAATGATCTACACTAACAGTTTATCCACATAGCTGTAATGGCAGGAACTTTTTGAAGTACCTATTTATACAAAATACGTTGCCACTTTTAACAAACATTCTTCCCAACTACTCAGAGCAAGGAATCATACATGCTGAACTTCATACCTCAGACTGCTCATCTAGCCCATGAGACCCCGCCCCTGCCCTGCCCCCTCCCTGCCCAATTCCAATTCCTTCCTCAAATCCTCGCCCTAGCCCCGCCTCTTCTTTGCCTCCTCCCCTGAGCGCACTGCATCCCTGCTCCTCCCCCCTCCCTCCTGGAAAGTCCTAAATGCCACCAAACAACGGGCCATGTGTTTGAGACCCGTGACATGGCACTATAGCCAGTGCCTATGGCCCCTGCTCCTAGAATCAAATATGAGATCATAGTCTTCGCTTTCATGATAAAAAAACCTAAATCAATTCAAATAAAAACAAGCAAACAAGAACTTCTAGACATCATGGTTGTGAAGGAAAGTTTGAAAATCAGAACAGAGTGTAAGGCCTTGTCAACATGGGAATGCTTTTTCAGTGTAGCCTAAGCTGTCAGTTTAAGTGCTACGGTTATACTGGGATAATTCTCCATGCAGACATTGGTATTCTGATGTAAAATTACCTTCTTTCAGTTTAGTTTATGTTACCTGGGGAGGAGTTTAATCTAAACAAGATCAAAGCCCTCATAATGGAATAAGTGTTCCCACAGGGCGGGGGTATGTATGTGTGAGAGAGAGAGCTAGAGAGATGCTGGTATAATTTTACTATTATAACTAGTAAAACTTTCCCATATAGCTAAGGGCTAACTGATGTCTGCTTGAGTGTGCAGTTGGCCTGAAATAATAGCTCCAACTAAATGAACACTTCAAAAATGGGGAGGAAGGTGCTCCGGTAAGACCTTTATGTCACGTTACCAATAGCTACTTTAATTGACAGACTTGAAGGAGATATTACTTTAAAATAGTCTGTTATATGTAGTTCTAAGAGAGTGCTGTTCCTGGGGGAAGACAGAAGAGTAGTTTCCAGACAAGAATCCTAACTCTCAACTATACTAACGACCTTTTGTATTATGTAGCCAGTGTAGCAGTGGGCAGAAATAGTACCCTGGGAATACTCCATATGCGGAGAGCCCCCAGCATAGGGGAGAGATTGGAGACATGTTGGGGATGTGGCTGGAAAGATTTGCCTCAGAGAGTCCTTAGAGAGCCATGGACGTAGGTTGTAAATTAGAGATTCCTCTAACTGACATTGGACCATCAAGGGTACACAGCCTCAGAATACAGGCGAGTACAAATGTGGCTTGAAGCCACCTTTGCCCCCATCCCTGCTCCAGGAACAAGAAAAAAGTAACCAAGAATCAGATCCTAAGTTTCTGCATTCCAAGATTCCCTTAGAGCAGTGGTTCCCAAACTTGTTCTGCCCCTTGTGCAGGGAAAGCCCCTGGTGGGCCGGGCTGGTTTGTTTACCTGCTGCGTCTGCAGGTTTGGCCGATCTTGGCTCCCAGTGGCTGTGGTTCGCTGCTCCAGGCCATTGGGAGCTGCTGGAAGCAGCACGGGCCGAGGGCTGTACTGGCTCCTGCTTCCAGCAGCTCCCATTGGCCTGGAGCAGCGAACCGCGGCCACTGGGAGCCGCCATCAGCCGAACCTGCGGACGTGGCAGGTAAACAAACCAGCCCGGCCCACCAGGGGCTTTCACTGTACAAGCGGCAGAACGAGTTTGGGAACCACGGCCTTAGAGGATTGTATGCTTTGATGGAAACAGTTTAGTGCAGCTGTCAGAAAGCTTTTAGGTTATTTGGACACTGTAGTTCCATTTCTTCCATTATAGCAGAACACATGAAAGAAGTGATCAACTGATTCTAAGAATTTCTATAGCATTTCAAGGCCTGGATTGCCCGGTGTGGTGTGGTGCTTTTCTAGTCACTTTTTTTAAGGCCTGAAGTTCCATTTTGTTATTTAGGGAAGAGGGAGTATTTTCCTCACTTTCCTCTTCTACAAGGACTAACCTGTTACTGCTGTATATGCTGGAGGCTGCCGCTGGCTTTATTGTTAGCTTGTTTATTTAACTAGTTGTCAAGGGTACTTAGAGCCTACACTAGAATAAGCACCTTTTCTTGGTTTTGAGTTATAAATCTAAATAAATGAATAAATGATAACGATAGCAGATTGGAGGGGATGCCACTGACTGGTCTGTGATTGCACTTCAGATTCAGGGGTGATCAAAACACTGCATTTCCTCTGGCTTTACTTTTAAGATGTCAGGCAATAGCCACACCAGCGCCCCAATCCAGCTAAGTATTTAAACACATACATCATTTAAAGCAGGTGAGCAGCATCTCGTTGACTTCAGCGACTATGTCATTGACTACACGTACGTGCTTGAACGTTTTGCTGGATCAGGGTTCAAGACACCATTGACTTGGAGTGCTGTTATGAGGACAACATTCTAATACTTTGAAGACAGGAGGGAGGGCTCCAATTAGCACGGAGCTTAAAGCTTTAGGGTATGTCTACAAGCAGCTGGGAAGTGTAATTCCCAGTATGGGTGGACATACATGCACTAGCTCTGCTTGAGCTAGTGACTAAAAATAGCAATGTGGCTAGCTGCCAGCATAGTGTCCCCCAATGCGCTGCATAGTACTCACGCAGGCAGCTCAAGCCACCACCCGTATTGCCATAGGTGCACTGGTATTTAGTGCAGCCCAGGACATTTTAGAGGCAAAATGTTTGCCGTCACTGTGCAAGTAGGCTGTGCTAAGTCTGAGGGATAGTTACAGTGAATAGCGGAGTTATTCAGAAAGACCTGTGATGGAATTAATGGGATTTTAAATCTTTTTAACTGGACTTGCAGTAGTTAAAAGAAATTATTGTCCACGTAGGTGTTTTTGTGTGCTTTGATTATACAGCTAGCATTGAGCAAGCAATTAGGATAAGCTTTCAGTTCATTTATCATCACATTATGGTTCATTTATGGGTATTTGAATGCTATTGTGGGTAAAATTATATACTATACAGAAATTGGGAAGATTAGGCATTTAATTATCATTTACGATATTAGTTGCTTCTTACTATTCTACAGCCAGGATTGATTTAAAACAATACTTCAGTAAGTGCTCAGCTGAGACAGGTTTACTGGAACAAGTGCATTCTAGTAATCCTACTGGAATTAAAATCAAGCTTTCATGTACGGTTTAATTGCTTACTGTAAAGGTGCAGGCAGCCCTTCCATATCTCCTTTGCAGTCTGGTGTAGTATTGCAGGTGTACTCCACATTCATTTCCTTAAGTGGAGCAGCACTAGATTAACTTTAACAACCCAAGACAAGAAGAAGTCAACACATATTTAACCAGATATTAAAAAGAGGACATGCTAAGGGTTCAGGACAGCTCATCATTATAACAAAACAGCCCAGTCGTCAGGCTGCACATTCAGGGCTCCCAAATTACTGTTCACACCCAAATGTCTGGGTCAGGTTGGCCTTGGTTCCTGGTGCCTAAAAAAGCAACTGTCACACCCACTACAGTCTCTGTTCCCTCTCTCTCTGCTAGCCTGCTATCTCTTCATATGACTCAGCTCCCAGGATGCTACAGGGTCTCCTTAATTATTCCCAGGTCTAGGCGCAGTCTGTTCCTTAAAGGTATACTACACTTTTTCCATACACTCTTTCATATATACACTGTCATGTGTTGCATAGTGGTTATTCTGTAATAAAACTAGACTCTTACCACCCTTTTCTCTGTTGTTTTTTTTTTACTTTTCATTCCAGGCCTAATTTGGTTGTCATCAATAGGCAACTGGTAAACTGGTTTGGTTAAGAAAAAAAAAGACTCCTCATGAATCTTTGCCCATTTTTAGAACTTGAACTGAACCAATCTACAGTTTCTGAAACTGGAAGTGCTTAGCACCAGTCCCTTCTCATGTCTGCTCCCCAATCTCCCTTCCAGTAGGTGTAGATGGGGTGGCTCCAGGCTCGAGCATGCCAAGCGCGTGCTTGGGGCAGCATGTCGCGGGGGGGCACTCTGCTGGTCGCCGGGAGGGCAGCAGGCAGGCCGCCTTTGGCGGCATGCCTGTGGAGGGTCTGCCGAAGCCGCCGGACCAGCGACCAGCAGAGCGTCCCCCATGGCATGCCGCCGTGCTTGGGGTGGCGAAATGTCTAGAGCCGCTTCTTTACAAGTGCCGCATTATAAAAATCAAAAAAACTCATCTGCAACCGCTTTTTGGGGGTTTTTTTGGGGGGGAGAATGCTAGCAAGTGGCTTGAACATATACCTTGCCGTTATTTGAAATGGAGCTAAATGGCAAAGGGAGAAAACATTAAAATAAAAATAGTGAAAGCATGCTGAGACCCCTACTGTCTAGTACTTTTGGGGGAAATCCTGCACCAAGCACTATTTCTTCTTCTATGACATTTAAAAAAACAAACAACCACGGTAATTCATTAACTAACTACTAATGTGGGGTCAGCATCCTTCTCTACTTGCTCCTCACAACCTTCAGAAGTTTCACAGTGACCCTCCCATTGGCTGAGGAAGGCTACAGATTGATCCGTCAAGGACTCTTGGTGCTGCTCTAATCACCATCTGAAGGGTATGTTCCAAAGTGATGCAACATGTCCCCTTTACCTTAGGCTTTAGTAGGGATCTGCATCCAGAACTAAATATCTTGGGACAAATTGTGCCTTCAGATTAGGGCTGGTCAAAATTTTCAGTCAAAACTGTTTTTTTCATGGAAAATTTGATTTTTAATCAAAAACCTGAATGCCTGAAAACTGAAATATTTCAATTCAGATATACTGCTGCTGCACCTCATGCTAGTTTTGTTTGCTGCTTCCCCTCATCAACGTGGGAGACCATAGTATCACAGTTCAGAGCAACTGCACATGTATTCTCCCACTGTGGTCCACCAAGGGCACCCACTCTAGGCTCCTGGCTTTTCAGCCATCAGCTCTCTTGAGTGGACATGCATCTCTCTCCCCCTCATGAGTGGGGTTTTTCCAGCCTGCTTACAGTGTGATCCCCAGCAAGCCAGACTGCCTAAACCGGCCAGCATCTGTGCTTTGCTTTCTCTTTGAAGACTATGAGCAAAATAATTGCCCATAGATATAAAGTACCACATAAGTACTTTCTAAGCAAGCACATTGATTCTTAAGGTGAAAGCATTACAGAAAAAAAATATTAAAACCATAAAAGAACCTACACACACTAATAAGTTACCAGAGATCACCCCCACCTTCAAAAAGGGTTCTAATAGGAGTCAGTCCTTCCAATCACACAAAAGAGTGTTTCTATGCTTACAAGTTCATAATAGCTTTACCTGAGAACTCACACTCCTATGAATGGGGTAGTCTTTTCTTTATACAGCTTGATCATGTGATCTTGGGACTCCAGGAACAGGTAATAAACAGACAAAGACCCACTCCTCCGGTGTAGCTTCAAAAGGTTGGGTTTTTGCATAACTGGGAGTAGGGAATTTGCATTCATCTCCCAGGAAATCTTCACATGTATGGTCACAAAAGACATTCTTATCTGCCAAATTGTTCAGTATAGTCCCTTGATCATCCAGACTCACAACCTTTGCATTTAATGCAGTGGAATCCAAATATATTTAAACTTAGTTCAATAAGAGTTTTCAAGGATACTGCAGGAAATTGCCAGGTATTCTTCCTGTCCCTGAACCATGATGGGGGGATGTTTGTGTATTATCCACATATTTCTTTAACAAGGAAACACGGAATACTGGATGTATCTTCATGGTATGGGGTAACTGGAGCTTGAAGGCAACCAGATTGATCTGTTGGCTGATCCAGAATGGAACAAGCTAATGGTGATCTAGTTTCCTTAAGGGCTGAAAGGAATCTAAGGGCTCAATTGAGAGCCATATCTTGTCTCTGACTGACATGGAAGAAGACTTCTGTTGATGGAGTTCAGCATATTGTTTGTAGTCCTCCTTGGCCAAGTTTAAGTGTGATTTTAATTCCTGTTGGATGTGATAAATGTGTTGAAACAAATTAAAGACCGTGGGGACGTGGGAGATTGGTGATATGGATGGCTGGAATTGGGGGTGGAAGCTATAACTGGGATAGAAGGTACTTCCAGGAGTTTGAATAATTCTGTCCAAAAATGGGATACAAGTACTGGAGGCATTACAGATACCATAAAACATGAGATGTCCATACTGAGTACAAAAGGCTGTTTGTTTCATTGACTGCCCTGTTGGATGCAGACCAGGATATGAGTGCCACATTGATCTAGAAGGATGGATACAATTCTGTGCTAGATTTTCATAAAGGTATTCCTGTAGGGCCACAAGTTCACGTTCTGACAAAGGGTATGCTTGGCTGAATGGATTTTAGTCCCTGACTGGAGATCTATGAGGCTGTCATAAGTCCTGTGTGGGGGCAGGGCATTGGTATTTCTTATACTGAATACATCTGCAAAGTCCTTGTATTTCACGGTAATTGGTGAATTATGCTCACACAGAAGCTGCCCTGTGCAGAAATTGGTGGTCGTGCCCAGATTCCATCTAGTGTCCTTGATACCAGGTTGGACTAGACCAGAGATGGGCAAACTACAGCCTGCGGGCCCCATCCAGCCTGCGAGACCCTCCTGCCTGGCTGCTGAGCTCCTGTCCTGGGAGGCTAGCCCCCGGCCCCTCTCTTGCTGTTCCTCCTCCCCCACAGCCTCAGCTCACTGCGCCGCCAGCGCAATGCTCTGGGCGACTGGGCTGTGAGCTTTTACCGAACAACACAGCTGCAGAGAGCAGCTCTGTGCTGTACGGGCAGCAAGGATGCCCGTCCTGGTGCTTTGGGCAGTGCAGCTGAAGTGCCGCCAGCCACCAGTACTCCAGGCAGCTCAGTAAGGGGGCAGGGAGCGGGAGGGTGTTGGATAGAGGGTAGGGGAGTTCAGGGCGGTGGTCAGGGGGCGGGGGTGTGGATGGGGTCGGGGTGGTCAGAGGGTAGGAAACGGAGGGGGGGATTGAATGGGGGCCAGGGTCTCGGGGGGGGCAGTCAGAAAGGAGAGGAGAGGTTGGATGGGGAGGCAGGGGGCAGTCAGGGAACAGGGAGGGGTGGATGGGGTAGGAGTCCCAGGAAAGCCATCAGGGGACAGGGGCGCTGGATGGGGCGAGAATCAGGGGGTGTCAGATAGAGGGTGGAGGGATGGGCCACACCTGGCTGTTTGGGGAAGCACAACCTCCCTTAACTGGCCCTCCATACAATTTCAGAAACCCAATATAGCACTCAGGCCAAATTGTTTGCCCGCACCTGGAATAGACACTGGTGCTGACAATAATTAGACTTGAACTGCACTTCTCATGCTCTCCAGGAACTGCCTGGATCCTAGAAGGAGAGCCAGGGTTACCAAGCATGGAGGTGGGGTGAGTCAATCAGGTTAAATTGCAGGGTTTCCTGGTGGTCTTGAATTATAACATGGCAGGGTGCAGTCACAGACAACTGGGCCCGAGGACAGCAATCTCCCATCAATTGCCTCCACCAGCTTAGGGGTGAGCTTCCTTTGCCCTGGCAAGTTGTTGCTTTAGCAAATCCGGTGTTCATGAAATAACTAGAGGCTCTGGAGTCTATCACTGCAGGCTGGGTGCAGCTTGCTTTGGGTGTAGGTAGGGCCCAATGCGAGAGATTGATATGAAGGTGCAATTGGCCTTTGCCCACTGTGGTTAGGATACACATAGGTAGCAGAGAGGGTCTGCCTGGAGAACCTGATTATGCTATCCAGTCACATCCCCTAATGTGGATAAACCTGCCTGTCTTCCCAGACTAGCCATAAAACAGGACTTGAGAGGGCACCTGGTGGCAAAGCCATCTTGTTTCCCACAGTACAGGCAAAAGCTATTCAGATGATGATATTCCTTCTCTCAATTTGAGGTGCCCATGTGTTATGTCTACCTGCATGGGTTCAGCTCCAGCAATTGCTGGGGACGGAGAGCGGGAATAGGGCAGGGTTAGGCTTTCCTGACAATGTTCAAATGGTCAGCTGTCAATCTGAATACACAACTCTATGCAAGGGTGAAATTCAGTGTGTGGGGGATTAACCTAGGCCAGTTCATTTTTATTCCCTGTGGCCTAGGTAGAAATGGTAAATCTGCACCACATCATTTCAACAGTGTCAGCAACCAGGTGTTGGAAATGGGTGGGGTAGGCCGCCTGGGTCCAGGGCCTTGAATGAGTAACTGCAGGGCAACTTCGGCAGAACAAGCATAGTTTGGGTCATCATATATGAACAAAGAGCTAAATGAATTAATCAGAGCTGTGGAGAATTGGGTCTGCCCACACCATGACTGGCAGAGCCCAATTCAATACTTCACCCATCAATAAGCTGTTAATAACCTCTACCTTGGTTTGTTCATTCAGGTACATTGCCCAGTGCAACAGAAACAGCAGGCACCATTGACTGAGAAACTTCCAAGACTTCTGATGGTTCCCATCTAATCTTTCTGGTAGTGGGATCTTCAGGCCTAGATCTTGTGCCATCATAGCTAATGGTGTGGGAGCCCCTGTACTGGTGGGACCTGCAAGTGCAGGAAGGCATTTTCCCATTGTAATGAGGCCACTTGGTTCTGAAGACCTTGAACTAGGTCTTCCATTTCAGTTGGGGGAGTGCTTATAGATTTCATTTCAACTGTAGAGGGGCACCTGCGGGCATAGGCAATCCATCTTGGCCACTGAGTCTGACAAGTGACTGTGGCCAAACTGTTGAATAGTGAGACAGGAATCAGGAGTTAAGAGCTGGAGTGGAACAAGACAAGCATAGGGCAAGAAGCTAGGTTGGCGTGAGGGCAGGGTTGGCGGCAGGGCTGGAGGCAGGGCCAGCTAGAGCTGGAGAACTGGAGCAGGCTAAGACAACTTGGTGTCACCACTATCAGGCAGGGCAGAGTTCCAAGCCATGAACTGATGATGGGCAGACTGAGCTGCTGTTTCTCCTATGAGGCTGTATACCTGCTCTGAATGTCACCAATCAATCCACAATCCAGGAGCTGGTCCTAGCACAGGAACGACTCATCACTGCATGTGGCTTAATCAGGCTCTAGTTCTGGGATGACTCATCACTTCACAGAAGGTCTGAAAGTATTTGTTAGTTTTAGCACTTTCCTTGCTTGATTTCTTATATCAGAAATCCAGCTCTTATCTGCCTTGTTTTTCGTGGAAGACTATGTAGACGACTAGGGAATTGATAGTATACATTATACATACCAAGGAATGGAACCTGACTTTGAGATGGGAAGTGATTGTTATTGACCCTTTGTCCAACTTTTCAAGAATGAGGAAGCTTCTCTTTTGCATTTGCAAAATTTGTAACCACATTGTAACACCTTTAATTCAGTTTTGGGTACAAATATGGATACTTGTACTTCTAAATACCTGGCTGTAGATACAAATGAGGGTGCAGTTTTTGATGATGCAAACTGCAGCTGCATAAGGGGAGGCCAGCCCTCAGCTCTGAAAAAATTCTCTTTAAAAATGTTTTTTTAATGCAGATACCTGAGAAACAGTTGGAATAACAGGAATTGGGTTGTCTTCGCTGGTTTACTCCAAAGTCTTACTGTACTAGAGGACCCATGGAATGAGAGATTTCTCTGCTTTTATCTGAAGCGGCAGCTGTGATCATTTTTTTAATCAAAAGAACCAATATTTCTAAGGTAAATCTAGAAAAAAAACAGCCAACTTTTATTGTGAAAAGATCCCCTTTATAAGCAAGGAAGGGCACAAATTCAATTTTCCTGCCTTTCAGGTCACCGATAAACAGCTAACGTTCCAGAATGGGCTTGTCTACTGGCCCTCAACAACATTAAAGAAAGCCAACAACAACATACTTTGTGGTTCAGCTGTTCATGCAAAATATCTCATTCCTATTGTTAGAGAAATCCTTATTATGTGAAACAGCTAAAACGATTACATGAGCACACGTCAATGTCCCCAGAGAGCAGAGAGGGTGTTCAGCCAAAGCAAATAAAATCATCTTCCACGTACTGCTCTTGCTACGTATACTAATTTTCCTATTGGTGTCTCAGAAGCTGTGCAAGACATCCTGACATGGTTGCTTGATGCCAATAATGCTGTGTGTCAATCTAAGGAGGAAATTAGCTCATGCAATTTTAAGATGCCTTCCTAATTTGATAGACTCATAGAAAGTACTGGTGTTCTGTTGTGCCATTTAAGTTTAATTTCCTGTAACTGTGTGGTTTGAGCTTGCAAAAATATTGTGAAGCAAATAAAATCATAACATAGTGGTTCAGTTTTAAGGTCCAGATTCTGATCTCAGTTACACTGGTGAAACATGGAATAAATAGTGGCCCTGGTTCACTGAAATTAAACTAAACAGAATAATGACTCTGTGGTAACGAAGAAACCGGTGAATTTATGTTTAACATATACATGTAATATCTTAATGTGCGAGACAACATCATTCATAATACTGCAAAATTTTGCCCTGTGCAGTTGAAAAGTCTGGGGTGTTCTTGAGAAATGAATGCAAAGAGACTGATATGTTTGACAAATACTCTATTGCTTAAAACAGTGATAAGAAATTACCAGATTGTCAGGAAATTAAGGCAATAATTCAGGAAACACGGATAAAAACTTTTCAACTCTTCAGTTAGGCTAGCATTTTCAAAGGAGTTTAAGAGACTTCTTGGCCTTGTCTTCACTAGAAAATTGTACATCCTTCACTATAGCAGTGAATTAAAAAAGTAAACCTGCCTACTGAGGATGCAGTTATACCAGTACAAATATGATTATAGTATGAGAAGGAGAATAAGCTGTATATGTTTAAGGTCCCTTTAAACCAGTACTACTGTGTCCATACTAGGCGTTGTAACCATATAACTGTCACAGATCAGGGCAACTGCACTTGTATTGCCCCTGTGTGGTCCACCAAAGGCATCCACTCTAGGCTACTAGCTCCTCAGCTGTTATCTCTCTCTTTTTTACTGGTTTTTTTTCCAGGCTGCACAGTTCCCAGCTTACACTGTGATATCCCTAGCAAGCCAAACTGCCTACACACGAAAGCACTTGTGCTTTGATTTCTTTTCAAAGGCTACGGACAGCTGTAATTGCCAGCAGCTAAAAGTTACCACACTTGCTTTTTATAAGCAAGCACATTTATCTTAAGGTGAAAGCAATACAGAGGAAACATTAAAACCCATAGAAGTTCCTATATGTGTGCTAACATTACCAGAGGTCACCCATCAGTCTTATGGGGTCCTATTAGGCCAAGTCCTTCCAACTCTTCTGCAAGGATTGACCACAAGGTCTGGTCTGTCTGCTGGACCAGAAAGGCAGTCCTGAGTCAGTTGAAACTCAGGCTATTCACCTAAAAGTACTTTCTTGTTCTGTTGGTCTCTGGAGAATCTAGTTTGAACTAGTATATGTGAGCATCCCCAGGAGATGGTTACTTCTTTGGTTGGGTTACAACCTGGTTGATTTTCCTTCACCACTACCCACCATTTCTAGTTCTTGGAGGAACTGTGGTAGCCTTCCTACATGGGGTAGAATATAATGATATATAAACTATGCATTTAAAAAAAGACACTGTATGGGATTGGAGAATTTTTCACATCTCCCCTGTAAAGAAGTTACATACAATCCTGGCTCACAGTAATACATAAATATAATACTATAAAGTCTTTCAAGGATCTTGCAGAAGCTTCCCACATCTGTCACAATAATTATTTTGGAGGGCGGGGGGAGGGGGGAGGGAATCACACTACTAATTAACAGTTATTTCAGTACAAAAACAGTGTGTAAATCAGGCCTTAGACATCCAAATAGGATGGCTTTTTTTAAAGTCTTGGCTTTAAATGAGACTGTCCTTTCCCTAATTTGCATCTCTGGCTACAGTGCTGAAGGCATTCTGTGAGAATAACATACCTGATGAGAGAATATTCTCAGTAGTGAATGAAGGGAAATGAAAAGCACACTCCTAGCTAAGATTATTCCTAAGGGCTAATCTTTGTAATTAACTGCTTTGACCACCTAGCATTATTTTTACAAAAGTTGTTTCCAAAGTCAAATGCTCACTGTCTTGACCCTTTTTTGTGTATCAAATCAAATATATGAGCATAGAATTCTGTGGATTACTAATCATCTACAGATCACAGTTTGAGAATCACTGCTCCGAGCCATCCAGTCTCATTCCTCCCCGACCTTTCCTATCAAAGCTGAGCTGTGGCAAAAACCAAAATACTAACAACTCAAAAACTCCCACCATTTTTATGCTTTGCTCTGAAGCTATGCTGTTATTTGGCTTTCCTGCTCTGTTGCTGCTTAAATAGTGGTCATTTGGATTGCAAGTAGTTGCCACCCATCCTCTCTCAAATTGGGACTATCCTGATTCTAATTGATTAGTCTTGAGTGCTCCAGCAGAAGCCGGCAGAATACCAGAAGCCCTCACCCCTCCACACACTTTTTTTTTTTAATGGAGCCTTCACAACGTCAAGGGATGGTACATTGTGGCACTTTGATGCAAAATGGCAGGATGCAATGATGATGTAAATTGGATGACATTTTGATGCAATGAGTTTGTCTGGGAGGACAAATTGAAAACGTGGCAGTGCTGATAATTCATAGTCTGACTTGCCAGATCAAAGTGTGAAACTGTAACAGTGGAAATGTTCAGACGATATATCACATGAGCACAAAGATTTATAAGAACAGGGAAGTAGCTTGTGCAAAAGCTAGTTAGCAAAGCGTTTGTATACTTTGTGAAAGTAAAAGATAATTAAAAAAACATGTTAAATAAAACAAACATGTTTTTAACACCATTTAGCCCCTAATATAAATTAAGATTATGTTTAAAAATGTGTTAGCTGGTCATGACTGACCTTCAAGTCCCCTTGTAAGGTTTACCTAGATTAAGAAAAGAGGTTGAGGTTAAGTCAAGGTCAGCAAACCCTTATTTCTTCCCAAGTGTAGATGCAGGTTAACACAAAGTAGTTGGTCGAGGGGATGGACAAACACATTTTTTTTTTAAAAAAGCAGTCAGTAGCTCTAGTTCATTGTTTCTTACCTTAGCATGCTCTGAGTATTAACACCACACAGTAGCAGTGCTAACATTTCAATAATAAGAGTCCCTGAAGCCTTGATTTTGGAGGCTTTTTCTTCAGCGCAGTCTAACTTAAGTTAGGGAATCACGAGTTAAGCATTTCCCATTAGCCTAACTTGATAGAGCATGACCACACTGCAGAACAGCAGTGGTGTTCTGTGCATGTGCTGTCACACCCCATCTTCTCCTCTAGTTCTTCCATGAGGGACTTTTCCACTTCACTGTGCTCACTGGGGCTCAGGTCACTGGAGAGATCCTGCAATCTGGGGCTGATGTTTTCTCCGGGCTGACTGCTCACAGCTGAGATGGCAAGTTCTGTGTCCTTGCAGACATCCGAACTCCAAATCTGCACCCATCCCAGATCCACAGTTGAGTCCAGGTTGAAATGGGGATGTGTGCTAGGGGCTCTGCTTAGCACATGATTCATCTCATCTCACTGGGGCAGCATCAGACTTGGAACTTTGTCCTTGGTCCTCTGGTAGCTTGCCTTGAATCTCTTCATTTTCCCCCCTCACTGTTGTCCAGTCCAACTAATCTCATGATTGGGCTGGCTGCAATTTCCAAGTTATGCCGTCACACTGCTGGACATTCCTCTTCTGGGTCCCCGAGCTGTGGGTTAGCCTCACTTCAGTCCAAAGTTTGACCAAGTCTTTGGTATCAGCCTCCAGCAAGGTGGATACATATTGATATCTGGTCTTTCTGATGGGCATTCACTGCCCTTCTGTAGCTACTGGAAGCAGTGTGGGACTGAACAGAACCATACTGAAGGCAGGTGGTATCTGGTTAGGGGACAGATCACAGGCAAATGGCAAGATACGCACAGGTTTGCATGCCATGAGTGCTTGTGGGTAAGACTCGGCAGACCATCATCTATTGATTGTTGTGAGTAGCTGCATGTTTTCACTGCAAATGTCTCAAGAGAGCAAATCGTGAAGCAAGCTAACTTGTGGTTTGCCCTGTACTTCACAATGTGGTGGCTGCCTTGTGGTGTGGCACTACTATGGCATACTTATGGAGACTTGATGTCTGAATGTGAAGCGTGTTAACAAAAAACTCATGGATCACACTAAGTTAACTTTCTAGTAAAGAGAAAACTGCAATCAACTCTTGGGGTTGGATTATCTCTGTCTTTGCTGGTAACTATAAAAATAGATTACAGGCCTTTATTGGATCAACAAGTAATGAATTCTCTTCTGCAGGGTTTACCCAAGGCCAGCTGAAATTATGTTGAAAATTACTTGCAAAGTCATGGTCAATGGTGTATTAATTGACATGACTCCACAGTCCTGTAATTTTGTAAGTGAAGATGACTCCTATGGGAAAAATTTAGCCCACTACAGTATATTGACATATGTCAAAACAAATTCTGGCTGTTCTTTTTCCATGTAGTGTTGTTTGGATCTATTAAAATGTTCTTGATAAATGTAGTCACCATAAAAGACTGCAGAAAGAACCATTCTTTGACCCAACAAGCTAAGAAGTTTAACAATCTATTCCCAAGGTAATCATGACATAATTTCAGGGAATTCCATCCCCCATCAATTTTTGAACTGAATCTGTGGAGACCTGGGACATGATGGTCTTATTTGGGATCATCAGCTATGCTAAAAAAAGGCTCTCTTTTAATGACAGCTTTTTATCTCTGCCATGTAGTAGTAGCCACATGAGTCCCAGGATATCAGAGACACAAGGTGGGTGAGGTAATATCTTCACTGGACCAACTTCTGTCAGTGAGAGAGAGCTTTTTGTCTAAGATTCTACCATTGGGAAGCTTCCATTTAAAAAATTATCTCTGGATGCCTAATTGCTGCTAAACAGGCTAGGGCAGGGGTCAGTGTTACACATGGATCCTCTTGTCTCTAGTTGGGAAGGAATGTAAACAATTCCCATGAACACAACTTGCTCTGAGCGCCGTATTGTTGCCCTGTGGGATTAGCAGTTCCGGATGAACAGAAGTTAAACTATATAAGTTTTAAATAGGCTAAAAGGAGGAGGTGTTTGCTCAAGTCAAATTGAAATAAGGGCTCTGGACTTTGACACAGAAAGAGAAAGCAGGCTTGGTATTCCTGTCTAACCACTGCTGTATCCAAATATTATTTTCTGGTTTATGTCTGCCTTAAATGTCAGAGGTAAAATTAACTTTTCAGTACCCTATTCAGTCTGTGCTCAATTTGCTATGAAAACATGGTGTACTGAGACTATATTGGAATGGATCCACACACATTTTCCCTTCTCTACATACATCCTTCATCCTTGGACATCTGGGAAGCATTCACATGACTTCCAGCTACTGCCTGTCCTCCACCTTCCCGCAGGTCACATTGGGATCAAATGGTATGAGGCACCATGATGGGCCCATAGTGAATCTCACATCCTTCCTCCGTTTTAGGGCTTGTCTGTATGAGAGTTATTCCAGACACTTTTATTCTGTAATAAGGGTGCCTGTTCCCCAATTAGCTTAATCCACTTTGGCACTGTAAGAAGGTATTCTTATTCTGGAATAATTTTCTCCTCATGTGGATTTATTCTTGAATAGCTACTTTGCTTTAGATTCACATCCTCTGTTACTTTGGAATAAAACTTTCATGTGCAAACACACTATAGACCCCCAGATCCCAAGAGTTCTTGCCTTATTCTTTCCTTATTCAAAAATAATTAGTTACGGCCTGATGCTCTACTGCATAGCACCTCTGACATCATTTACACTATGCAAAAGGGAGAGCAAATGCTACTAAGTCAGAATGGGGGTGTTTTAAACTCACTCTGCAGAGGTGTAAATGACCACAGAAGGTACAAAGCTGCAGAGAATTAGATCCTTTGCATTTATGCAGGAATTAGGGAGCCAAGAATGTACTCAGATATGATACCAACAAGTGGCATACAGACAGATTGGAAACACGATGTTGTTAACCATTAAAAGAATAAACCTACAGTGTGTGTTTCCCCATTACATCTAAACCATGCAGTTTAAAAAGGAGGTGTTTCCCCCCAAAAAGGTGCATATCCGAAGTGAAGAAAGATGAGGCTATTATGAAATGCTAAGAGCTCTTTACGGTTATTTGTTTCCAATCAATAAACAAACGGCCTTGGGAAACAAGAAAGTGATCATTCTTTGTTCAAGAACAGCAACAAGAAACAGGATATACAAAAACATCCTTCTATGTGAGCAAAAAAACCCCAAAACCATGAAAAAAGTATTTAAATCCACCAGTCATTACTGCAGTAGCACCCAGAAATCCTAATCAGGAATGGTTGCGCTAAATTCTGTGCAAAAATAAAGAAAGATTTTTTTCCCTTTGAAGAGCTTAAAATCTATAGCCTTAATCCTGCAACTCGTTGTACCTGGACAGACCTCCACAAAGAGCCAATTGCAGGATTGTGGCCTAATTGAAGACAAGGCACAACAAGAAGCTAAAACAGTATGTGTATATCTAGATGGTTTTGAGTCTTTTTTTATAATAAGATAAACAATAAATATCAGTAACTCCTACTGGCCATCTCCCAGACCAGGGGTCAGCAACCTTTTAGAAGTGCTGTGCTGAGTCTTCATTTATTCACTCTAATTTAAGGTTTTGCGTGCCAGAAATACATTTTAACGTTTTTAGAAGGTCTTTTTCTTTAAGTCTATAATATATAACTAAACTATTGTTGTATGTAAACAAGGTTTTCAAAATGTTTAAGAAGCTTCATTTAAAATTAAATTAAAATGCTGATCTTACGCCACCAGCCTGCTCAGCTCGCTGCCAGCCTGGGGTTCTGTTCATCTAGGCTGGCAGCGGGCTGAGTGGGGCCTGCGGCCGGGACACCGGCTGCAAGGGGCCGGCAGCCGAGACCCAAGACCTGGAGGGGGGTGGATTTCAGGGGTCAGGGCAGAGGGCTGGAGGTGTGTGGGGGTGTTTCAGGGCAGAAGGCTGGGTGTGTGTGGGGGTTCAGGGGTCAGGGCAGAAGACTGGGACTGTGGGGGGTGCAGCGCAGAAGGCTGGGTATGGGTGGAGTTCAAGGGTCAGGGCAGAGGGCTGGAGGTGTGTAGGGGTGCAGGGGAGAAGGCTGGGTGTGTGTGGGGGGGTTCATGGGTCAGGGCAGAGGGCTGGGGGTATGTGAGGGGGTGCAGGGCAGAAGGCTGGGTGTGTGTGGGGGTTCAGGGGTCAGGGCAGAAGACTGGGACCGTGGGGGGTGCAGGGCAGAAGGCTGGGTGTGTGGGGGGGTTCAAGGGTCAGGACAGAGGGCTGGGGGTGTGTAGGGGTGCAGGGGAGAAGGCTGGGTGTGTGGGGGGGTTCACGGGTCAGGGCAGAAGGCTGGGTGTGTGTGAGGGGGTGCAGGGGTCAGGGCAGGGAGCTGGAAGGGATATG
Source organism: Gopherus flavomarginatus (assembly GCF_025201925.1). Lineage (NCBI taxonomy): Eukaryota > Metazoa > Chordata > Testudines > Testudinidae > Gopherus > Gopherus flavomarginatus. The sequence continues at coordinate 62,289,440 of NC_066619.1, forward strand.
CCCTGTTCCACCCCCTTCCGCAAGGTCCCATCCCTACCTCCTCTGTGCCTCCTCTATGGAGCAGCGAGCACGCTGCCACTCTTCCCCTTCCCCTTCACAAGGGCTATCAGCTGATCGGCGCAGGGAAGGAGAGGAGGAGGGGCAGGAAAGCAGCACGTTGGGGGAAGAAGTGGGGGAGGGGGGAAGCTTGGTTGCCACAGGACCAAGCTTCTGCCTCCTGCCCCCACAGAGGAGAGTGGAGGGCGGGGAGAGCTGAGTGGAGTTGGGGGCTGGGACCGCGGCAGGCAGTAGCATGCACTCAAAATTGGCTTGCGTGCCGTGTTTGGCAGGGGTGCTGTAGGTTGCCGACCCCTGTCCCAGACCATTACAGCAACTGCAAGAATTGTCAGTTTTTAGACTCCTGGCTTCAAAAGTCTCATATGCAAGTTTCTAATCCAGTTTCAACACTCAAGTCCCAGACTTGCTCTGTGCAGATGTAACCGACAGGCAAACGTTTATGACAGGTTCTCTCTGTGCCTCATCTGCAGAATATATGAGTCCATTAGAGGCCCAGCTCAAGAGTTTTGGCTCAAGCCGTAGCAGTTCTTGCTCTGGGCCCTAGTGTGCTGGCCAATTTGGCAGCTGTCACACAGAGTGTGTCAATGTAAGCCCTTGCCTCTCAACTGGCATCAAGTTTCAGGACATTGCCCCACAAAGAAACTGCTGTTCCCCAGTTGGACATTTGGAAAAAATAATGTTCAGAGTAAGTTTTTTCTTTTATATTGAATATCCGTTAGAAAGCAAATTCCATTCACCAACACAATACATCTCTACCAGTTACTATTCCGTAGTGCCACAGAAGTTATTGTTACCTATTCCTCTATTGGAGCCTGTGATAAAGAAAGAAGGGGGTAGCTCCCTTTTATGGACACCGAGCCAGCTACAAAATCCCTCTTGGTAGCTGTTCTCTCCTTGCTTTACCTGTAAAGCATTAAAAAGTCTGACTGCATGCATAGGTAAAAGAAAGTGAGTGGGCATCTGGCCAAAAGAACCAATGGGAGGGCTAGAACTTTTTAAAATTGAAACAAGACTCCCCTTTTGTCCGTGTGTGGTTGTTCTCCTGGAGAGGAGACACAGAGCAGCAATGCTGTAAGCAGCTTTAAGCCAGGTATGAAAAATCATCAGACATATCTAGAAACTACTGGTTTAAAATCCTAGATATGTAAATAAGATCAGGAAATGTCTAGGAAGATGTGATTGGGTTTCTCTCTTGTATTTCTTTATGGCTTGTGGACTTCTTTGTACTAAGCCCCAAATGCTTTTGTTTTGCTTTTACTTGTAACCATTATGCTGGACCTCAAGAAAACCATTCTTGATGCTTAATTATATTGGCTCTTTTTAAATCTAGCAATAGCCTAAGTTTTCAGATGTATTCTTTCTTTTTGTTTTTAATAAAATTTACCTTTCTTAAAAAACAGGATTGGGTTTGTGTGTCCTACGAGGTTTGTGCACATGTTGTTTAATTAGCTTTGTTTTCTTTCTCAGCTCTTCCCTGGAGTGGGGGTGAAGGAGCTTGAGGGTACCCCACAGGAAGGAATTCCCAAGTGCTCCTTCCTAGGTTCTCAAAGGGTTTTTTTTTTTTTTTTTTTTTTTGCATTTGGGTGGTGGCAGCATCTACTCATCCAAGGTCAGAGAGAAGCTGTGACGGGAGTTTAATGCCAGCCTGGAGTGGCCAGTATTAATTTTTAAAATCCTTGCAGGCCCCCACCTTCTACCCTCAAAGTGCCAGAGGGGGGAATCAGCCTTGACAGAGCCCAGCTGGCTAGAGCATGCCTGGTAAGACTGTGATGCCAGTTAGCATTTAGTGTTAGCATTACAGTCCTGTCACAATTATTTTCTTTAAAAAAAAAAGTGTTTAAACTGTCCATTGCATTCACTGAATAGCATTTCAAAACAGAACTTCTTACTTGGCCAGACCTGCATATTAGTATATTACAGCAGGGCACCAGCTCCGCTATAGTTAAGGTTAAGAATGCCTTTCTGTTTAAAGGATGACTATTTTAAGTGCTATAAAATCTGTATAGTTATTCAGATTGCCTTGAAATTTGGCATGCCTCATAGAGGCAAAGGGTATGGTTAGTGATCCAAACCTGAGGTCATTTGAGCAAGAAGTTCTCAGGATAAAGCCTCTCCCCATCTTTTCTTAAAGTTCACAAATTTTACCAACATTTTCTTGTGCAGACCTGGCTTCTAAAGTGCTACTGGCGTAGTGGCACTGGAAAAGAAAGGTGAGCTGGAAGTGGTGATGATAGGGCGATAGGTTGCAGGGGAGTGAAGTAGGAGAGATACACATGACTCTTCTCTCAAGTGCTTGAAGTTATTGTAACCAGCATCTCATAAAATTGAGAAGTTTTTGGGACATAGACCATAGTCTGAGATCTCTCACCGAGCCTCTCATCACACACTGCAAACATTTCAAAGTACAACGCTTATCTCTATTCAATGAGAACAAAATATGGAGGGGCACTTGGTTACTATGTGATTTGTATGCAGAGAAAACAGTGGACTGGGATTCAAATCTTGGGCTCTGTTCCCAGATTTCCACTGGCCTACTGGATGGCCCTGGCAAAGTTGCTTCACTTCTGTGTGATTCAGTTTCTCCATCTGTACATTGGAGATAATGATGTTTTCCTCCTTACTAAAGAGCTTTGAGATCTATGGAGAAAAATCACTGTTTAAGAAATAGGTACTGTTATAATTACTAGCCATAGTAATGTTTCAATTGCAGACTTACATGATAATCACAACTGCTTAAACAACTATTAACTCCTACCAACAACATTTCTCCTTCTTTCTTTTTTAGAAAACATCAAGGAAATTCACTGAAATTTTTTTAAAGGGAGATTTTTAAGGTATCTTGTGCCCTTCCAGAACAAGAAGTTCAGCAGAACTCAAATTTCTGAAAGTGAGGAAATGAAGAGTTAAGGTACTGCTCATTTCTGAAAACACAGGAAATACAGAGTAAAACTATATGCCTATGAAATTTTAACTCTGCCCTCTGTGAGTGATGCCTCAGTATGCCCATAAAACATAATCACACTCTGCCTTTGTACTGTAATGAACAGGATCTATCTGCACCTGATGTACACTCGGACACTCAGCCCACTCCATAGCAAGGCCATATCTGCTAAATGTTACAACCCCATTCACCTCATTTTTACAATCCCTTCACCCTCTCTCACAGGATACCATTTAACACTATACTTTCACATATCCATCAAGCCCACAGACTGCTCTCCTAACCCACCTCACAGCTGACAAAACCATGGGAAGAAGACCCCTATGCCCTGCTACTGACAACCTACATAACTCAGTACTGAAATGGGGCATACTGGATCCCTCAGGGTACACATGCACCTCTCCTTTGATCACACATGGGGAGCAAGGCGAGGGGATCCTCATATCACAGTCACAGCTCTGCCTAGTTGCTCCAACTAACCCTTCCACCATTCAATATGGTGATACCTAATACAGTGGAAGGCAGCTAGAGTGCATGTGGATAAATCCCAGGTGGCTATTGCCACGTCTGGGGGGTGGGGGGGGGCAGAGTTAAGGTTGTGTAGGTGTACATCTTAACTCTGTATTATCTGGTTTTCAGGAGTTTGATTTCTGCTGAAGTTAATGTTCTGGCAAGGCATCAGATATCACCAGGCAATCTTAACAGTGACTGAAAGTATCAGAGGGGTAGCCGTGTTAGTCTGGATCTGTAAAAGCAGCAAAGAGTCCTGTGGCATGCATCTGACGAAGTGGGTATTCACCCACGAAAGCTCATGCTCCAAAACGTCTGTTAGTCTATAAGGTGCCACAGGACTCTTTGCTGCAGTGACTGAAAGGTTTTTGTCAGTGAATTTCCAAATTTATTTATTTTGGAATACCAAACTGGGTGAGACGTGACTTAAATGCATCGAACTTTTGCTATTAAAAAAAGTCTGCAACTCATTAGCATTACACATGCCTAGCAGAGATTTACAAATGGGATTTTGTCTGACTGTTAGCTGGCATGCAAATGTAGCAAGACATAAGGATCCAAAAGAAAATACATAGCTGTAATAAATTAAATCTTATTCAAGTGATTCCAGAACCAACTCCAGGGACTGCCATTCACTGTTCAAAGAGAAATAAAATATTCATACTTCATACTCGGGGTTGCGAAATGTTCTTTTCCTGTTACAATGAGTCTCCCCACAGAATTATTTAATGTTTCTGTTACAGCAGCATTCAGAGACCCCAATCAAGATTGGAGCTCTGTTGTAGTAGATACTGTACAAACGCGTATGAAAATATGGTCCAAAGAGCTTACAATAAATATCTTTTATAAATAACACTTAGTGACAGTTTTATAATGAAATATACAAGAACATTAGTGTAATACACTAACAAAAGAACAATATGTTGACCTGGGAATTTAGAGTATTGGAAAATCCAGATTAACCCTTCATACTGGCTAATTCCACTTTCGGAACTGACTATGTTGCTAGGATTTGAGAAGAGGTTCTGGGGGATCCTATGCTAGAGAGGAGGAAGGGGCTCTGAATGCCTGGTAGTGGGGAAAATTGGGACTATGGGAAAGAGTCTTACCCAATCTCCATCCTCATGGTTTCCTCATCTCCACTCTTAGTCCAGGACTAGCAGGGAAAGGTAGATCAGGTTGAGATGTCAGGAGGAATAAGCAAGGAGAACTGGAGATGGCAGAATGGGAGGCTTGGCTAAGGTGAGGCAAGAAGCAAGATGCTATCAATGAAGGGTGTGTTTGGGTGCTCATTTAAGGAACAGCTTCATTTGCCTGGGGGAACAGAGCAAGAATAAAGAAGAAGAATGAACTCCTTTCTTGGGGCATGTTAAAGAAGTGGGTAACTTTATCCATTTCCTGAGCCTCATTAAAGAGCATCCAACATGAGCATAAGCGACTTTGTGCTCTAAGAAATTAAAACACACTGCTGAAGAAAAGCAAGGTGAGTAGGGAGGAAAGTAATGCAGTCCCATAGGTATAATCTAGTCCATTCTGTTTTGGTCTGCGGAATCTTATCTCCTGCACACATTGAAAAAAAAATTGGCCATGCAATTATTTTGTTAGCTGTCAAACCAGTTGAGATCAATCCTGCTGCTGTTTAATTCATTTTATTTTTATTGCTTCAGTCTCTCCCGGAGTTCAGCTCACGAGGATGAAGGAAGTATGATTTACTTGGGGATAACATGCTTCTCTTGGCTCAAGCCATTTTTTTTTTTACATCCCCAATATCTTTCTTTGTAAAGTTGAATATTCCACAGTGAGATTTTCAGTTATGTTCTCAAGTCATCTAAAACCTCTCCCCACCCAAATAAAATAGCATGGGCCTGATTCACCACTGTTTATACTCCTGGAGCAGCAGTCTATTGACACTGATGGGGTTACTCTGTCTTAAAACTGGAAGAATGCAGCGACGAATTTGGCCCAATATGCCAAGTACCCTCTTCCATTCCTACTATTAGCATCTGCTTCTTGGTCTAGTTCTAGTAGGGCTACCACCTTTGAGTCTGTCAAAAACAGGATGGAGCCCATGTCCTAGCTATGCCCATCTAATCACATCTTACAGTGAGCCACACCTCTTCTTTCTTGGCTGCTGGAGAGGCGTTAGCTCTCTCCCTCTTCTCCCTGTCAGCTGTTGTGATGAAAGTTAGTCAAGAGTCATCTCCATTCCTTTGGCAGCTGTGGCGGGAGGAGAGTGCTATGTTGACAAAGGCTACTTCCATTGTAAGACAGCACTGCTGCTGCATGGTCACAGGGGACAATAACTGTGCACTCATGTAAACTTTACTTTTGTTCTTTGTCTCATTGTTTCCTTATCTTCATCAGTCTTACTGGAGGTTTGCAACCAGGGTAGCCCATTCAGTACAATCCTCTGGTAATCTCTTTGTGAATGAACAGTTCTTTTGAACAACCAGGATACCACATCATCCATCTAAGATCTTGTTTTTCTGCCTCATGTTCTTCTGCCATCAATTTTCCCTTCCAGTGCCTGTAAACCTGCGTCTCCCGCCAAATCTTTTAAAATGTGCCCTGCAAATCAAATCTCTCTTTTAATAAGATTTCTGCCTAGTGTTTGCTGAGTTCTAATAATGTCCAGTACTTTTTTGTTAGTTATGCCACCTATCCATGATATTTTCAGAATTCTTCGATAATGCCACAATTTGAAGGATTGCAGTTTATCATCTATATTTCCTTTCATTTAAATCTAAAGTTAATTGAAAATGAAAATTAATATAAAAGTAATGTAGTGGCTTGTTTCTTTCTCTTCCCCCCACCCCCTGAAATGCAACTATCAGTTTAGATTTTGTTCACGAAGCGTAATGAATCATCCTTAATTTCAATGTAATTTTAATGACATACTATACATTTCCTTTATGAGAGTCCCAAAGTCACATGTTTGTTCTAGATCATGGTTAGCCATTTTCCATCCAAAGACTGTAAAAAAAAGAATAAATAATTCCCCCAATAAAGATGTAATTCAAACAGAAAGTCTGTGTGTATGGAAAATGTAACAAAGGACTTCTTGAGGCCAACTGTCAGAGAGCATAGGAGTACAGGGATCCTCTGGGTTCACCAAAAGGGGCCATGTATGTTCTCTTCTGAAAGCCTGTGCCACACTGGTCATCATAATCACTAAGAGATGTATGTATGGAAATATGGAAGGAGTTATGCATATATGCTGAAAATTATGTTCTCTAGCCTTTGTAGTTAAAGTTAGATCACTCAAAGACAGCGTATCTCGAGACAAACTTCTCCAGACAGGAGGTGGAAGATATACAATGATCCACCAGGGAGAGAAGTATCTTACACTAGAAGTCTATTAGCGTATTGAGTTAAATGCTAATGAACTTGCAGAGACTTCAGAAGGAAATTAACAGGAATCTGACAAAGTGGGTATTCACCCACGAAAGCTCATGCTCCAAAACGTCTGTTAGTCTATAAGGTACCACAGGATTCTTTGCTGCTTTTACAGATCCAGACTAACACGGCTACTCCTCTGATACTTAACAGGAAGAGGTAAACAGTGGGGGTGAAGGTAGGGAAACACTATTTTCAGGTGAACATCAAAGGTGTGGTTGGGCATATATTTGGGGTGCAGATGAACCCTGAGGTTCAAACCCCTTCAAACTGAGAGGACAAGTTGCCAGTGGGTTTGATTTTACAGAAGCGGGGAGGCAGATGGTCTCAGCCAACATGGCTGAAAATGCTGGGAAAAGGACTTGGGTAAGATACCCTGCAGGAGTGTCCTGTGAGTTAAGTTTAGGCTCTAGCAAGCATGTTCTGATTTTGTTTTACATGTAACCATTTATTTCCAATATTCTTACTATCATTTGAATCTCTGCTCTTTGATAATAAACACAGTCCTGTTTTCACTATATCTAAATGCTGTGTGTTAAGTGGAGTGGTAACCTTATGTAAAACTGGTAAGCTGGTGTGTATTATTCCTTGAGGAGTAGAGAATCAGATTTCTGTGAAAGTGTTCAGTGGAATGGGGCCTGGGCATTCCAGAGGTACACTTGGAAGGTGGTATGAGCTTATCACTTGCCCTCAGGGTCTGTGAGGCAGCGGCGGCTCCAGGCACCAGCACTCCAAGCGTGTGCCTGAGACAGCAAGCCATGGGGGGCACCCTGCTGGTCCCTGCAAGGGCAGCAGTCAGGCAGCCTTCAGCAGCTTGCCTGCAGGAGGTCCTGCGGATTCAGCGGCAATTACACTGAAGCCACGGGACCAGTGGACCTCTTGCAGGCAAGCCGCCGAAGGCACCCTGTCTGCTGTGCTTGGGGCAGCAAAAAAGCTAGAGCCACCCCTGCTGTGAGGGGAGTACTTGTGCTGCCTGTGGCCAGGGTTATCAGGGAGCTGACCCCTAGCAGATACAGACCAGGATCCATCCCGCTAAAGGCAAGTAGTAGTGAGTTGCCTCACAACCCTGGCTACCCCTGAGAAGTGTCACAAATGCATTTTCAGATAATTTTGCAACTGCCCACAGACGTTTGCCAAGGCTGAAACTGGCAGTTTGATTTAACTCCTCTCCAGCAAGATAAAACTACACTTGACTTGGGGCTGTTTTCTACTGAGTGAAATAAACATGAGACACAAGGTGGGTGAGGTAATATCTTTTATTGAACCAACTTCTGTTGGTGAAGATGACAAGCTTTTGAGCTCACACAGAGCTCTTCTTCTCCGAGCACCTTTACCAGACCTGAAGAAGAGCTCTGTGCAGCTCGAAAGCTTGTCTCTCACCAACAGAAGTTGGTACAATACAAGTTAATACCTCACTCACCTTGTCTCTCTAATATCTTGGGATCCACCTGGCTACACCACAGAAATAAATATGGACATTTAGAAGTTATTAGCACTCCCCAAGGTTCACCTCTTCTTAATGATCACAGATAATCAACTACCTTCCAAACAACTATATGGAAGTAATGCTTCTAGTCAGAGCTAGATTTCAATAGTAATGCTCACTCAAGTTAATCCCTGGCTGTATCACAAGAAAATGTTCCTCCAGAGCAAACTACTTACACTGGTGGAACAGCATTCCATTCATCTATACAGTAACCATAATAACAGGTACCAGCATTCTCTTTTTCCCCCATGCCAGTTAATTTGAGCTCTTGAAAATGGTAGCTGTGATGGGGTGTTCACCCTGTATAAGGCACATCAGGTTTTTAGGCTGCACCTGGGGGAGAGCCAGGGCCTGAAAGGCTAATTGATGATAAAGTTCAGCTGGGCAGGGGCAGGCTAAGTATGTATAAAGCCAGGAAACTGAGAACAGAAAAAGGGCTGACAAATATAGTGAAAATAAATCACAAATTCTTATGTGCTATTTGATAACAAGCTCACTTGGAGGAACTATATTGAAAATATTAAAGATAAGTATGTTAATTCCATCTTTGTACTTAAAAGTATCCCTTGAACATCCTAGGGAACGGATAAGAAAGTGATGGCAATGCTAGACAGAGTGTTAATTCAACCAGTTATTGAATATGGATGCCAGGCCTTTGGATGAGCAGTGAACACAAATCTGAGAAAATTAGACTATATCCAAGCACAGACATTGTGTATCCCACGTGGTGCCTTCATTCGTATGTCTCTGTGTGTACTACAGATAGCAGTCAGTGAAAGGCCAATCATTTTTAGAATACAGCTCCTAGACTTACCCTTACATGGGGCACCTGACATCTGTCTTCCAACGGTGGCCAGTTACTGCGCTAGATGGACCTTTGGTCGGACCTAGTATGGATCTTCTTATGTTCTTTTGGGACGAAGTACTAGGAAATAGCAAAGAAGACAACACAAAGCTAATATATAATGATTGTTGGGAATTATGAGGAAGCCAGGTAGGACAAGAAAAAAAAATCAGAATTCCACCTGTAAGTAGGGTATAGAAGTAAAGGATCTTAATGAAAAGATAGGATTGAAAGAGACCAAAGTCTATAGCTATAGGAAAATACTCTATCACTGGAGACCATCCTCCTGAGACAGACATGAAGTTACAAAAAAAAGGAGAAGACTGATAATCTACAAGAAATCATAAATCATTATATTTGTGAGAAGGGGGGAGACAATTGCCACATCTTGCTCAGACTCAGGAAAGCCATAAGGCTAACTAACTTTGTATCCATTGTGACAAAAGTTCCTCCTCTACCTTGGTGGGTCCTGCACTTATTGGCAGATTTGCTCACCTCAGTGATCTCCCCCACAGTCTGGATCAACTCCTCCTGTGTCTGATCAGGAGTTGGGAGGTTTGGGGGGAACCCAGGCCCAGCCTCTACTCTGGGTTCCAGCCCAGGGCACTATGGATTTGCAGCTGTCCATAGTGCCTCTTGTAACAGCTGTGTGACAGCTACACCTCCCTGGGCTACTTCCCCAAGGCCTCCCCCAAACACCTTCTTTATCCTCACCACAGGACCTTCCTCGTGGTGTCTGATAATGCTTGTACTCCTTAGTCCTCCAGCAGCACACCCTCTCAGTCTCAGCTCCTTGTGTCTCTTGCTCCCAGCTCCTCACACACACTTCCTCTCCTCTGGCTCCTCCCCCATCTGACTGGAGTGAGCTCCTTTTAAAACCCAGGTGCCTTGATTAGCCTGCCTTGATTGGCTGCAGGTGTTCTAATCAGCCTGTCTGCCTTAATTGGTTCTAGCAAGTTCCTGACTACTCTAGTGCAGCCCCTGCTCTGGTCCCTCAGGGAGCAGAAGCCTGCTTCTCCTGGGGCTAGTAGTAGCTTTCCCTTTGACCGCTCCGCTGTAGAGGAAGGAGGGAGAGGGCTGCTGCTGCTGCTGCTGTTCCTGCTGGGCCCCTTGTTGCTGCTGTTTCTGCTGCTGTTCCTGCTCCTGCTGCTTCCCTGGCTGGGCTAGACACCACCACCTACCCCTCTCTCTGCTGTCTGTTTGCTGGCTGGTGGTTCCCCGCCCACCTCAGTTACTGCTGTTATTCCACCTACAGCCCCTTGGTGGGGGGCTGCTGGCCTGCTTCCCAGAGAGGAGGGGAGTGAGGGACCCCAGCTCTTGTTGCTGAGGACACCACCCTCTGAGCGGGGTCCCTCCTGCCTGGACGCCAGACCACCACCACCTGGAGCTGCTGGGCCTACTGTGGCTGTTGCTGGGGAGCTGTTGGTGCCCGGAGGAGGAGAGGAAGGAGAAGTGGACCACCCGCTGCTGGAGACAGTATGAAGACCACTGTGGAGGGGGCTTTTCTGGACTGAGTCTTTTTCAAACTGTGCTCTTGTGGTGGGGGTTTGGACTGTGTCTGCTGGGGCACCCGGGGTGTGGCGTGGAGCCTGCCCCCAGTCCATCCGTGTCCCCCTTCGCCCCCACCACCATCGTTGCCCCCTCCACCACCCCTGCTGGCTGTCTTCCTTCTGCTTTGGACTCCTGCCTCTGGGTCTGAGCTGCTCGCCTGGCTCACCATGCCCACTTGCACCATTTGGGCCTGCAGCAGCAGCAGCCAACCATTGACTTTTTGGCACAAGTGCCTGTGGGTGCACCACCTCCCCCCTCATACTGGACTGACCCCCTCCCCTTTGCCACATTTGTCCACCCCACCTATTTCCCTCTGCTGCCTGATAGTTCTGCCCCAGCCCTGTAGCTGTCCCCGTGGTCCCTCTACCCCAATCTCAGCTCGCCCTTTCCCCCCACCCTGTGCTCCCCCAGCCCTGATCGGTTCCCCCTCATGCGCCCACACCCCCTCTCAGGCGCTTGTGCCCTTCCCCATTTGGTTTCCCCTTGTTCACTGCACTCCCCCCTCTGCCGTTGCCCCCCCGCTCCCCTAGTGCAACTGGAGGAGCCGGAACCCCCCTCTGCGTTGGTGCCCTGCACCAATCCCACCTGTAGTCCTTGGTTGCTCCCTACGCCCCTTTAGCCTTCCCCTTCTGGCGCCTCCTCCCCTGCCTGCAGCCTAGCGGGGAAGGGTGGCCGCCTCCTCTCCTTCCCCTCCCCTCGCTGTTTGTCCCCCTCCCCGCTCTCGTTATGGCGGGGGATGCGGCGGGGGAGACCCCTCGCGATGCTCCCACTACCTCTCCTCCACCTGCCCCCGTGTCCACTGCCCAAGCCTCTACCTCGACCACCGCTGCTGATCCACCTACCACCACCCCTGCTGGGGCACTGGCAGCAGCGAGTACTGGGGAGACCTCCGTTGCTGCCACGTCTCTCGCCCCTTCTGATTCGGGGGGAGCCCCCCCAGCCGGTGGGAAGGGTCGGGGTGGGAAGAAGGGTAAGGGCTCCGCTAGAAAGGCCAGGCCCTCCATGGCGGAGACTGCCCCCGCTGCCGCAGCCCCGCTACCGGCTGCAGCGTCCCTCCCCGCTGTTCCCTCCACCAGCTCTGCAGGTGTCCCTCCCCCGGCCCCCAGGGCGTACGCCCAGGTGGCGGCGGCCCCCCCCGCCTGCCGCTGCTCCTCCGCCCGCCGCTTCCGCCAACATCTACAGCGGCCGGGGCCCCTTTCCCACTTTGACCAGGAAGCACGGCGTCCGTTGCCTCCTGGTGCCCGCCTCGCCCCACGTGGAGACCTACGTGCGGGCGTTGGCCAGGGTAGTGGGGCCCACGGCCATCGTGGCGGCCTCCAAAATGTACGGGAAGGTGGTCTTCTTCCTGGCATCGGAGGCTGCCGCCCAGGAGGCGGTAGAGACGGGCCTGGCGGTGGGGGGCGTTTGTCCCCCTGGAGCCATTAGAAGACCTGGGGGTCCGCTTGATCTTGACCTCCGTCCCTCCCTTCCTGCCCAATGCCGCCCTGCTGCCCGCCCTTTCTGCCCTGGGACGCCCCATCTCTGTCATCAGCCCTCTCCCCTTGGGCTGCAAGGACCCCGCCCTCCGTCATGTTCTCTCGTTCCGCCGGAAAGTGCAGCTTCAACTGCCGCCGGCGGCGCGTGGCGGAGAGGCGCTCGAGGGGTCCTTTCTGGTCCCTTACCAGGGAGCCCACTACCGGGTGCATTACTCAACGGGGGAGGCCCGGTGCTACCTCTGCCGGGCGATGGGGCACGTCCGGAGGGACTGTCCCTTAGCCCAGCACGGAGGAGCGTCCGGGACCCCCGAGCCCCGGCAAGGCGCCGGCCCTGTCATCGCCGGTCCCCCTAGCTGCCCGGCACCAGAAGCTGCCCCTCCTCCTCCTTCTCGGTCCACCTCTGTGGAGGAGGGTGTGGCGGGGCTACCGCCGGCCGTGGGAGAGGGCTCGTCTCAGGGGTACTCCTCCCCGGTTTCTGCTGTCCCACCACTGCCTCCTTGAGTCCCTGAGCCATTGCCCTTGCCCCCCGAGCCGACCCCTGTTAGCCAGCCCCCGGATGATGCCATGGAGGGCTGGTCCTTAGTGCAGGGGAAGCGGGGCAAGCGGAAGGCTCGAGTTTCTTTACATCCTTCGGATTCGGAGGCCCCCCGGAAGAGCAGGAAGGGGGGCGCCGATGTCGAGTCTTCCGCCTTGTCCCCTGATGACTCCCAGTTTGTGGTGCCGGCTGGGGATGCCGTGGCAGCACCGGAAGGTGACACCGCCCCTCCTCCGGGGTCCCTTCCCGTGGATGCCCCCGAGGGAGCCTCTCTCGCCCCCTTCCCACTTGGCGCCTCTGAGAGCGCCGCGGTGGGTATCGCCTCGGGTGCTGGCGGGGAGGGCCCTGGGGTGGTGGACTGTGATCTCCCTCCCATCTACGCAGAAATCGAGGCCCTGGGTTTGACCCCGGTCACGCAGGGGGAGGATGACCCTCTGCCAGCGGGCCTCGATCTGGGCGCCCTCACTACATCCCCCCTGTCCCTGGGTTCCCTTCCCCTACCCGCTGTTTCTGCTCCCACCTCTGAGGGTCCCCTGGAATCTTCCCTCGACTCGGCTGCGGGTGGCACTCTGTTGGCAGCTGCCGAGCCCCTTGGGGCGACGGCCAGTGCCCCACTGCCAAGACCCGCTTCCCAGGGGGTGTCCCTCTTGGGTGTAGAGGACCCGCCCTCCTTCCTCAGCGGGGACCCCATTGACCACCATCTCTCTCTGGATGCCGAGGCTGCCGCACGTGCCACAGTGGCTGAGCCCGGCATCGTTAGGGGTCCCCTGCCCACTTCCCAGATCCTTGAGCCTGGCCAGGAGGAGCCACCTTCTGGCGTCTCACCTATGGAGGCTCCGGATCCTGCCTCTACCTCCTTCCCGGATTCTCTCCCTGATCCCCGCCCTACTCCTGTTGGCTCTGTCCTTGTCCCCCCCACTTCCTGTGATGCCAGTGCCGCCCCTGGCAATACCTCCCAGGGAGCGGGTTCACTAGTTCTTTCCTGTCCCGACCCCCCAGGGGCTGCTGTTCTCCTTCCACCGCCCCTTCTTGAATCTGGGAGCAGGGCGGGTCGTGTGGCGTCGGTCCATCTGCTGCCACGTTGGGGATCTGCCCCCTGCCTACCCGCCTTGGTGGGCCACGGGGCTGTGACGGGGGCCCCACTGGGGGCCAGTCATAGATCAGTGACCCCACCCCCCCATGCGCTGAGGGAGGAGCTGCGGGAGTTCCTCGAGGACGTCCGTGGCTCCCGGAACAAAGTCCATCTTGCGCTCCAGCGGTGGGGGGATTTCCATCAGGTCCTCCGGGCCGTGAGGGCCCTCATGGGGGAGGGTAAGAGGACCAGGAAGCAGGCCGCCGCGGCCTACCGGCGGGTCCGTGTCTTCCGTGACTCTTTACTCACCTTCGGGGTTGGTCACGAATTGCTGCGCGGCCTGCCGGAGGCCGTGGGCATGTCTGCCAGCGAGGATCCCCCCCAGCCCTCCTCATGGCGCCGATCTTCCTTGCCACCTTAAACACCCGAGGCTGTAGGATGGGTCTCCGCAGGAGCCAGGTGCTCTCCTTCCTCCGGGAGGAGGGGTACTCTGTGGTTTTCCTGCAGGAGACCCATACGGATCCAGCCGCTGAAGCTAGCTGGCGGCTGGAGTGGGGGGACGGGGCCTACTTTAGCCACTTCTCGGTCTGCGCGGCTGGAGTGGCGACCCTGTTCTCCCCCGACCTACGGCTCGAGGTGCTGGGGGTCGCCGAGGCTGTGCCGAGTCGCCTGCTGCACCTCCGGGTCCGCATGGAGGGGCTTGTGGTTAATCTCGTCAACGTTTACGCCCCGACATCGGCCCCGGAGAGGCTATGTTTTTATCAGCAGGCATCAGCCTTCCTCGGCTCCCTGGATCCTCGTGAGTACCTGGTCTTGGGAGGGGATTTTAACACCACCCTCGAGGGACGGGACCGCTCGGGGACCGAGCAGTGCCCGGCAGCTGCGGACGTCCTCCGGAAGATTGTCGACCGCCACTCCCTGGTGGACGTCTGGCGCGACCACCACCCAGACGACGTCTCGACGTTCACCTTCGTCCGGATGGAGGCCCATCGGTCGTGCCACTCCCGGCTGGACCGTATTTACCTGTCATGTTTCCACCTTTCACGGGCCCACTCCTCTAGCGTTCGGCCAGCCCCCTTTTCGGATCACCACCTTGCCACCGTGACAGCCTCTCTCTGCGCGGAGAGGCCGGGGCCGGCCTATTGGCACTTTAATAATAGTTTGCTGGAGGATGCAGGCTTCATGGCGTCCTTCCGGGAGTTCTGGCTGGCCTGGCGAGGGCAGAGGCGCGCCTTTTCCTCGGCGCGGCGGTGGTGGGATCTGGGGAAGGTGCGCGCCCGGCTCTTCTGCCGTGACTACACTCGGGGTGCCAGCCGACGGCGGGATGCGGCGATAGGGCAGTTGGAGCGGGAGGTCTTGGAGCTGGAGAGGCGTCTGGCCGTCGACCCCGAGGATCCATCCCTCTGCGGAGCATGCCGGGAGAAGCGGGAGGAGCTCCGGGCCCTCGAAGACCATCGGGCCCGGGGTGCTTTTGTTCGGTCCCGCATCCACCTCCTTCGGGAGATGGATCGCGGCTCCCGCTTCTTCTACGCCCTGGAGAAAAGGAGGGGGGGCCAAGAAGCACGTCACCTGCCTCCTGGCGGAGGACGGCACCCCCCTCACGGATCCGGCGGAGATGTGCCAGAGGGCCAGGGCCTTCTACGCCACTCTTTTCTCCCCGGATCCGACCGATCCTACCGCTTGCAGAGTGCTCTGGGACGGGCTCCCGACGGTCAGCACGGGCGACCGGGACCGGCTAGAGCTGCCTCTCACTCTGGCCGAGTTCTCGGAGGCCCTCCGTCACATGCCCACCAATAAATCTCCGGGCTTGGACGGGCTGACCGTGGAGTTCTACCGCGTGTTCTGGGACGTCCTCGGCCCAGACCTGGTCACCGTCTGGGCCGAGGCTTTGCAGAGCGGGGTCCTCCCTCTCTCGTGCAGGCGAGCCGTGCTGGCCTTATTGCCGAAGAGGGGGGACCTCCGCGACTTACGGAATTGGCGTCCCGTCTCGCTCCTCAGCACGGACTACAAAATTGTTGCGAAGGCCATCTCGATGCGGCTAGGGTCCGTGCTGGCGGACGTGGTCCATCCAGACCAGACCTACACCGTCCCGGGCCGCACCATTTTTGATAACTTGTATCTGGTCCGGGACCTTCTGGAATTGGGGTGTAGGGATGGTCTGTCGTTCGCCCTCCTGTCCCTGGATCAGGAGAAGGCGTTCGACCGGATGGATCACGGGTATCTCCTGGGCACTCTGCGAGCGTTCGGCTTCGGACCCCTGTTTGTGGGTTTTCTGCAGGTGCTGTACGCTTCTGCGGAGTGTCTGGTCAGGCTCAACTGGACCCTGACTGAGCCGGTCAGCTTCGGGCGGGGAGTGCAGCAGGGGTGCCCCCTCTCGGGCCAGCTGTACGCTCTGGCGATCGAGCCCTTCCTCTGTCTCCTCCGCAAGAGGTTGACGGGGTTGGTGCTTCAGGAGCTGGGGCTGCGGCTGGTCCTGTCGGCATATGCTGACGATGTGCTCCTCGTGGTCCAGGACCCGGGCGACTTGGCGCGGGTGGAGGCTTGCCAGGCTGTGTACTCGGCGGCCTCCTCCGCCCGGGTCAACTGAGTCAAGAGCTCTGGCCTGGTGGTCGGGGACGGGTGGCAGGCGAGCTCCCTCCCACCTGCGCTTCAGGCCATCCGGTGGAGCGCGGGTCCGCTGCTCTATCTCGGCGTTTACCTTTCTGCCACACATCCGTCTCCGCCGGAGAACTGGCAGGATTTGCAGGGCAGGGTGACGGAGCGGCTCCGGAAATGGACAGGACTACTCTGGTGCCTCTCCCTTCGGGGGAGGACACTGGTGCTTAATCAACTGGTCCTGTCCATGCTCTGGTACCGACTCAACACCCTGGTCCTGGCCCCGGGTTTCCTGGCCAACCTCCGGACGGTGATTCTGGAGTTCTTTTGGCCAGGGACGCACTGGGTCTCTGCAGGGGTCCTCCACCTGCCCCTGGAGGAGGGGGGGCAGGGCCTGAAGTGCTTACGCGCTCAGGTCCATGTCTTCCGCCTCCAGGCCCTGCAGAGGCTCCTGTTTGGTGCGGGTAGTCCGGCGTGGAGCGTATTGGCGCACGCCTTCCTCTGCCGCTTCCGAGGGCTCCGATACGACCGGCAGCTCTTTTACCTCCATCCGAGAGGTCTTCTACCAAGACCTCCTCCGGACCTGGAAGCTCTTTTCAACGACCAGGTCCGTGGCGGCCACCGTGGGGGTTGACCTCCTCGCGGAGCCCCTGCTACACAATCCCCAGCTTCGTGTGCAGGTGGCGGAGTCCCCCACGGTGTGCCAGAGGTTGGTCTCGGCAGGAGTCACCAGGGTCGGAGACCTCCTGGACTACGACCGGGGAGACTGGCTGGATCCCCTGACGCTCGCTCAGCGCATGGGGCTCTCCAGACCTCGTACTCCCCAGCGCGTACTTCAGGAGGTAAAGGCCGCTTTACTGCCTGCTGCTTGGGCTTACCTCGACCGGGTCCTGCAAGAGGGCACGCCCCGCTCTCCCTCCACCCCAGGCCCCGTGGACATTTTTATCGGGCCCCTGCCCAGTGGACCCGATCGGCCCCCTCACCCTTTCACTGCCAGCCGGCTGCATGATCTGCAGCCGGTTTTGTTCCAGACCGCGCCACGGAAACATCTGTACTCGCTCGTGCTCCATACCCTTCACTACCTCACCCTCGCGTCCCGCCCCGATACCAAATGGCGGGACCTCCTGCCGCCTCTCAAGGGTGAGGAGCCCCGGTGGGCCAGCTTGTACTCTGCCCTGGTCCCAAGGCCCGCCGGGGATATCAGTTGGCGGCTCCTTCACGGAGCCGTGAGCCCGGGCGTGTACTTGGCGCGGTTCACATCTGTCCCTAGCACCTGCCCTTTCTGTGGTGAGAAGGAGACCTTGGCGCACGTTTATTTGGAGTGCGCCAGGTTGCAGCCCCTGTTCCGGTTCCTCCTGAATATTTTCCTGAGTTTTTGGTTGCACTTTTCCCCTCACCTTTTTATCTACACGCTCCCCATCCGTGGCCCCACGAAGTCGCGGGATCTCCTTCTCAACCTCCTCTTGGCCCTGGCCAAACTGACCATCTACAACACCAGGGAGAGGAGGTTGGCCGACGGGATTTCCTGCGACTGTGGGGCCTATTTCCGTTCCTCCGTCTGCTCTCGCATCCGGGCAGAGTTCCTCTGGGCGGCGTCCACTGGCTCCCTTGACGCCTTCGAGGAGCAGTGGGCGTTGTCCGGGGTTCTCTGCTCGGTGTCCCCATCGGGTTCCCTTCGTTTAGCCCTATGACCTCACTCCTGATCCTGTTTTTTTCATTAGTTGTCCCCCGTAATTATTTGGTGTCCCAGACCTGTGGGTCCTCCCCTTAGGCTGGGGGGAGGCCCTTTAGAAGTGGGCGGGCTTCGCCCGCCCACCCCCACTGGATGCCAATAGGACCAGTATATTTCCCCTCTGCCAGACTCCTGCACCCCACTGGCCTGGGTCTGTCATACCATATTTATGGCTGGGCTAACAAGGATTATGCTAGTGCTAAATTGGGCTTTAGATATGCGGCCAGTTGCCGTGGCCACTCTGTTTGACTCCTTATTAGGGCTGCAAGGAATTTACAGTGGTAAGTCTGAGAGCTGAAACAATATTCCTAATGAAATATTACTGCTAGCAACTGAATTGATACAATTGGATATAACCATAGGAATAGCATGGATCCTGGCACACGTAGGGGTAGCAGGCAACAAATTGGCAAACAGGCAAAAAGTGCTATTAATCATGCAGAGGCTAACATAGGACTCTCCTTAAGTAAACTGGAATTTTAACACCTAATCAAAAATGAGCTAAGAAAGGAATGGCAAGAACTGTGGGCAAACAAAACAAAGGAGAAACAATTCCAAGAAGTATTACCAACAGTTGATGTTGTAAACGTAATCCAAGACCCTGCAAGAAAGAGTGAAGTGGTGCTAGTTAGAATTCTAATAGGGCATTCTGATTTAAATAATAATTTATTTCTAATTAACATGCACAAAGATGGCTTATGCATAACATGTAAGGTCCAGGAAACAACAGATCATATCCTTTGGAATTGTAAAGACCATATACAAGTGAAAGAAGGTGTTTATATAGAAAAATTGGAGGCCTTAATGTAACAAAGTTTTCCTTGCAACATCTCTACCAAAAAATGCAAAGAAAATGGGTCCCAGTGAAAAAAAGCTTTTCTGCAGAAGCTTTTCTTCGGCAAAGATACAAGACTCTAAGTCATGACAAATATATATACACACACAAAAAAAAGTGTAGTAGAAAGAGAGAGCCTGAAACATGGAACTTGGTGTAAGGCCTAAGGCCCAAACTAAAGTCAGACCCTGCTGATATAAAGCAAAGTTAGCAAGAGTCAGGCCCTGTTACAAAACATGCCTACTTACAAGTTCACTGAACTTGGCAAGAACAAGGGTGGCATTGCAAAAACACAAACACTCCTTGGCACTAGATATTCATGAAAATATATTCCAGAAGTGTGGTACCAGAACACCTTGATACCAAGTTTTGGCATAAACACACTCCCCAAATATGATACAGGGATACACTGACCCTTCCTAAAGATAAGATCAGAATAATAGAGTGATGGATAGAGATGTTTTGATTGAACGAATGGGTACAAAGTAAAGGGAGGTAACTAACCATGTCAGTGGGGCAATATGTAACTTGTTTGTATCAGTGTATAGAAAGAGGGGTCACAGAGGAGGTGTCTTTGTCTGGGCGATGGGGGAGTGAAGAGTCACACTCCTGACCTGAGTCCATCGTAATGGATATGCCTGTAATGGATATGCCAGTAGCACATATAGGACACTAGGACTGTGCTTCGTAACATTAAACCTGGCCGAGCGCCTTCGCTACTGAACCAAATCTGTGGTCTTCTTGAGCAGTTCAACTGAGCCCTTCTGTACAGGCTATCACAGAGAGAACACATACACAGACAACAATGGACAACACAAAGTACAGTGCATGGTGTCAGACACTCAGGAAGTCAGTTTGGTTCACCACGAAACCAAGGAGGGCTGCAGGAAAGCAGTCTACAGTCACTCCCTGGGAAAAGGGATGTGTGTTTGGGGGCTACAGAGTCTGGCAAGAAGCTAAAAAAAGGAGTAATCTACAGTTACTCCCTGTGAGAAAGGAGTTTGGCCAGGTAAACCCAGAGGAAGGGACCAGAAGATAGAGAAAAAAGGAGGAAGGAGTACGGGGAAATAGCAACAGGGTCTGGGAGCAAATGGCATAAGGAGGGACACAGTGTGAGCAATCCATTGGAAAGAGGGAGCACCAGACCTGAATGGAGCTAATCCTTAGAGGTGGCCACCAGGAGGCACCCAACAGTGAATGAACCCCATGACAGTAACCCAATTCTGTATAACCTGAGTTCTGTATTTGGCTGTAGTCTCTGTGAAAAAACATTAGCGCATGGTCCAAAGATTTTGGTATTCTGCCATTCTTCATTTGAAGAAGGCTCCATAGAATGTACTATTTCATAATATCTGATGTTTCCCCTCTTCTTTTTAAATTGTCCAGTGGCAGGAGGCAGAGCTGTAACTAGGCATTTTAGCGCCTGGACAAGCAAGCATATTTTCACCCCCTACTGCTTCTTTCTCATCATGTTTTCCACCTCTGAGGCTTTGCACAGAAGCTGTCCCACTTGTCACACCCTGGTTATGGCCCTGTTAGGAGGAAGCTTTGTACGTATAATCATTGTTTATTAATAGAATTCCTTTGAGAAAAGTGTTTACATCATACTAGTCTTTTCCATGAAATAGGTGACTCATCTGAATTCGTATGATTTTATTAGCTAATGTATCATTTAGAAAGTTGTGGCAGAAATAACGGAACAGGATCTTTGTGCTTTAGAAGATAAACTAATCAACATCTTGAGTCAGGCAGAAGCTTCTCACATGGTACATTGACACACATTCATATGAATGAGTAGGAAGCTTCAGTTCTTGCTCCGGAGCATTAAGCTTTGGCCACAGTCAAAGACACAATATTGAGTGGGTGATGCATTTGTCTGTTCTGGTATAGTAATTCCCCTCATGGCGCAAAGATCTTCAGATATCCCACTGTCTCAGAGTGAACTGGGCTTCTAAAGGAGCTAGGGTCCCAGTTGTGCTCCATGCCTGGTTCATATGACAGCAGCATGGGGTTAATGCTTCCTATTAAAGGAACTGTTGCTCAGTCAAAGGAGACCAAAGTTTGGTAGCGGGACCAGCAAAGCTCCTTGTCCAGATGGAGCTGAAGCAGGAGCCCAAGAAGGAACTGGAGTGAGGTCCATGAGAAGAGCTTGACATTCCAAGCAGAAAGTATACTGGCCTGAGAGAATTGGTGATTGAGCCTGCAAGTGGAACTGAGAAAGAGACAGTGTCTAATGCCCTGCTATTAGGGGTAGCCGTGGAGCCCTGTGTAAGGGCCAAAAGGATTGTGACACCCTGACATAAAGCAATTGGTAAGGACTGAGGACTACTGGGGAGCCTGGTGTAGAACTGAATACCTTTAAGTTATGTTCCAAACATCATAAAAAAAGGGGAAACGTTAATTACAACTTATGCAGTATGTTTACTTTATGCTACAAAAAGGGAAAACTGAGGTGCAAACATTAAGATGCAGGGTCAGTGTAAACTGACCTGCTCACATCCACCTATGCTACAGCTTTAGGACACAATGGCTTTTCCTGGGCTTCAGCAGACTAACTCTTAGCTCTTGCCTTGTCGTTGCTAGTTGCTGTGGCCCTCCCACAGCTCTGGCTGGCTTGGCTGTTGTCCCAATTTTTCCTTATCACTTAGTTGTTTCTGAATATACATGCTCTTCTGAGATACAAGTGCTTTTTAATTTGTTCTTTTTCTTTTAAGAGCTGGATTGGACTCAAATCTCCTGATATGACCACCACTGAACTTTGCAAGGCGATAGCTGTAACTATAATTTCATAGACTGGGCCCTTGCTGTTATATGAGTCAAACCAGAGCTCATATCTAAACCTCCCCAAATTCTGGAGTGTTCAGGGTCTGGAACTGGATCTGGATCTAAAATTCACACTTGGGCCCATCTCTGCCTTGAAGTTTTGTGCTGTCCCCATTTCCTAACTAGAAGAATAACAAGGGCTATCAACTGAGACCTCTAGCAATTCCCTTTAGAGAGGGATATCACCACTGTCACCTATTCCTTCTGCATGGTAGCTGTAGCCTAAATAAGTAGCCTCTTTATTGTATTAGCTAATATGTATTGCTATTACTAAACACTGCTGTACTGGCTAAAGATCAACCATATTTGAGTGAGGCAGGAAATTCCAGTGCTTTCTGATTCAAAACTATGAAGACTGAGTTTTGCATTATGACCAGAGAGCTCCAAAACACCAATAATACAGAAAGAACAGGAAACAAGGAAGATTTAGTTTAAGTGCACAGAACCAACCATAACTAACTGAAAATATTTCCAGTGTCGTCATGAATGGGTTCTTTGCTGAAAACACATTGGATCAAAAATTAATATAGCCTTTGACACAAGGGTTACTTTTCTTTGGTGATTATTATTAGAGACATGTTAATAACCTCTAAAGCAGTGGTGGGCAACCTGTGGCCCACAGGCCGCATGCAGCCAGTCAAGATAATCCACTGGAGGACCGTCAGAGAGTTTATTTACATTTGCACGGCTGCCTGCAGCTCCCAGTGGCCGCGGTTTGCCATTCCTGAGAGAGGTCATCTAGTCCAGTCCCTGCATTCATGGCAGGACTAAGTATTATCTAGACCATCCCTGACAGGTGTTTGTCTAACCTGATCTTAAAAAAATCCAATAATGGAGATTTCACAGCCTTCCTGGACAATTTATTCCAGTGCTTAACCACCCTGACAGTTAGAAAGTTTTTCCTAACGTCTAACCTAAATCATCCCTGCTGCATTTTAAGCCCACGGCTTCTTGTCCTGTCCTCAGAGGTTGAGAAGAATTTTTCTCCTCCTCCTTTTATGTATATAACCTTTTATGTACTTGAAAACTGTCATCATGCCCTCTCTCACTCTTCTCTTCTCCAAGCTAAACAAACTCAATTTTTTCAATCTTCCCTCACAGGTCATGTTTTCTAGACCTTTAATCATTTGTGTTGCTCTTCTCCAGCGGCAGCTCGAGGCACCAGCGCTCCAAGCGCATGCCTGGAGTGGCAAGCCGTGGGAGGGAGGGGGCCCTGCCAGTCCCTGTGAGGGCAGCAGTCAGGCAGCCTTCGGCGGCGCGCCGGTCCCATGGATTTGGCAACTATTTGGTGGTGGGTACGCCGAAGCCGCAAGACTGGCGGACCTCCCGCAGGCAAGTTGCCGAATCCACGGGACCAGGGACCCCCACAGGCAAGCCACCGAAGGCTGTCTGACTGCCGTGCTTGGGGCAGCAAAAAAGCTAGAGCTGCCCCTGCTCTTCTCTGGACTTTCTCCAATTTGTCCACATCTGGCCTGAAATGTGGCACCCAGAACTGGATACAATACTCCAGTTGAGCCTAATCAGTGTGAAGTAGAGTGGAAGAATTAGGCCATGGCTACACTGGCGCTTTACAGCGCCTCAAGTTTCACGCTCAGGGGTGTGAAAAAAACACCCCCCTGAGCACTGCAAGATACAGCGCTGTAAAGCCTCGGTGTAAACAGTGCCGCAGTGCTGGGAGTGCGGCTCCAAGCGCTGCAAGCTACACCTGTAGAGGATGTGGAGTACGTGCAGCGCTGGGAGAGCTCTCTCCCAGCGCTGGAGCTGCGACCACACTCACACTTCAAAGCGCTGCCGTGGCAGCGCTTTGAAGTGCAAGTGTAGCCATACCCTTACTTCTTGTGTCTTACTTACAACACTCCTGCTAATACATCCCAGAATGATGTTTGCTTTTTTTTGCAATAGTGTTAAATTGTTGACTCTGTTAGCTTGTGATCCACCATGAGCCGCAGATTTCTTTCTGCAGTAATGACCTGTATCAAGCCTGGCAGTCATATTGACCTAACATAATAGTTTAGGCCCTCATCCAGCAATTCATTCTGTGTCAGCTTATTGACTTCTGAGGGGTTCCATGTAGGTGCAGTGGTATGCATGGGCACAATGAATTGCAAGTTTGAGGTCTTAAATAGCACCATTCAAACCAAAAGTGAATTTCTCCCTTTGCAGAGTGCTTAAAACAGGACTTATGTTATGCGTGGACTTGTACTGGGCTCTACTCAGCTGAGAATTTTCCCCAGAGTGCTTTACCAACTACATCTGACATCACTGAAATTCAGCTACAGCTGGGGTGGAGTGTGACACTGATATATTTAACACTGTTGGGGCCAGAGAAGAGAATCTGGGCAAGGACTGTAGATCAAACTCCTATTCCTATGAAAAGTGCCATGGGACCTTTAATAACTATGCAAACTTAATTTTTAAGTCTATTTCAAATGACCTCAATAGAAAAAAACTGCATGATACCTGGTATCTACCAATGAAAGATGAAGGGTGGCGTCAGTTCTGGCAGGACTAGATGTAGAGCTGAGCAAACAATCTATGGTTAACATACTTGATAAATTCTGCCTCTTTCTATCTGTGGAATTCCACAAACAGATTGCAATTTTCTTGGATTTATGTAGTACTCAAAACACCACACTTTTTAAAAAAGCCATTCATGCTATAGTTTGCTACTTAAAATTCCAGCTGTATCACTTATTACTTACAGTATTTGTTTACAGCCTGATTGGCTGGACATAACTCTTATAATCAGGTTTACTACGCAAGCTTGCTTTGTGCAAGTAATCAAATGTGTGAGCTTAAAATTTACTTTCCACAAATAGACATACTAGTAAAAAAAACTATGTACGTTCTTAGAAAGTATACACAAACTGGATGTGAAAACAAGGAAAGCAAATTTATTCAAACGTGCAAATCTTTATGGAAATTTTTCCCATTATATATCTAGTTGTAATTTGAAGCTATAGCTCAAAGGAGATAGCAGATTCCAAACCTGATGCTTTGACTTCTGAGGCATCAACTCAGGTGTCGTTTACATATGATATGCAGCTATATGCCGATCTAAGAAAGCAACCCATAACTTGTAGGACATTAAGGACAAGTACACTCATCTAAGGTAAACTGTATATTAATAATACTTACACCAGCATTCTAGATACCTTGAGGCTGCTCACTCCCGTATCCAAGGCCTGCCTTCCATTGCTGCTTTCACTTTTTCCCTCCTCTCTTTTAAATGAATTGTCTCTCACCTCTCTAGCCAAGCACCTCATGCCCAGACTCCAGTAGTTTGAAGAGGTCCCCCCATACCCAAACTAGTTCCTCCTCCCAATAGCCACACCCTCCCTCCTTCTTGCCACAGTACCTCCCTGTGACTAGGGAAACCTTGGAAATTTAGCTGATCCCCATTGGATCAAGTCAGTTTTTTAAAGGTTAAAGAATATTCCATTGTCCTATCATTCCCCTTTTCTTCTACACAAATCTGCTAATTAAAAGAACAAGAACTGTAGCCGAGTTAACCTGACAAAAATTTGGAGGGAGTAGCATAGGTGCTGGAACTAGGGGTGTTGCCACTTGGTTTGAAGTGGATTCCATTATAAACAGAGATTACAGTTTGGTTCAATGATTCTCAGCACCCTTACTATACAAACTGGTTCCAGCAGCCCTGGGGAATAGTATCTTGCAGATGACACTAAACTGGGAGAAGTGGTGGATATGCTGAGGGGAGGGATAGGATACAGAAGGTCCTAGACAAATTAGAGGATTGAGCCAAAAGAAATCTGACAAGATTCAACAAGGACAAGTGCACAGTCCTGCACATAGGACGGAAGAATCCAATGCACTGCTACAGACTAGGGACTGAGTGGCTAGGCAGCAGTTTTGCAGAAAAGGACCTAGGGATTACAGTGGACAAGAAGCTGGATATGAGTCAACAGTGCGCCCTTGTTGCTAAGAAGGCTAACGGCATTTTGGGCTGTATAAGTAGGGAGCATTGCCAGCAGATCGAAGGACATGATCATTTCCCTCTATTTGGCACTGGTGAGGCCCCATCTGGAGTACTGTGTCCAGTTTTAGGCCCCACACTACAAGAAGGATGTGGAAAAACTGGAAAGAGTCCAGCTCAGGGGAACAAAAATGATCAGGGGGCTGGAGCACGTGATTTATGAGGAGAGGCTGAGGGAACTGGGATTATTTAGTCTGCAGAACAGATGAATGAGGGGAGATTTGATACTTGCTTTCAACTATCTGAAAGGGAGTTTCAGAGAGAAGAGATCTAGACTGTTCTCAGTGGTAACAGATGCCAGAACAAGAAGTAATGGTCTCAAGTAGCAGTGAGGGTGGTTTAGGTTGGATATTAGGAAAAACTTTTTCATGAGGAGGGTGGTGAATTTCTTTCCTTAGAGGTTTTTAAGGCCTGACTTGACAAAGCCCAGCTGCGGTGATTTAATTGGGGATTGGTCCTGCTTTGAGCAGGGGGTT
Source organism: Gopherus flavomarginatus (assembly GCF_025201925.1). Classification (NCBI taxonomy): domain Eukaryota; kingdom Metazoa; phylum Chordata; order Testudines; family Testudinidae; genus Gopherus; species Gopherus flavomarginatus. The sequence goes on from NC_066619.1 coordinate 62,315,765, forward strand.
GGAATAGATGATGTCCTGAGGTCCCTTCCAACCTGATATTCTATGATTCTATGTATATGGTATGACATCTCACCCATATGCCATGTTTACCTCTGACAGTGTGCTGAAGCTGAGACTAATTTAAAGCATAGGTTCTCAACCTTTTTCCCTGCATGACTCTATTTTCAGATGTATTGCTTTTTGCAACACCAGACAGCATGGAGGATTACATTTTAAAACTGCATGCTCCACACAGCGTGACCTTGCATATATGATGCATGCAAGTTTATGCTGCGTGGAGGATGCCATTTTGCTCTACAAACTGACATCCTACACCCAGGGAGATTTTCTAAAATGGCTTCCTCTTCTCCAACACTTGGGATTGCCATGTCCCCATATGCTGATGGAGCGCGCTACCCATAGTTTGGGAACTGCTGGTTAGAGGTAGGGATTGGCGATATAGACTGGTGGTTCTAACTTAACACTGCACTTCTACTTAATGCATGAGTCCAGTGGATGTCCAGAAACTGGTTATCATAACGAGGAGCAACTGGCCATGTCATTCTCCTCCTCCTTCTTCCCCAGCTCAGTTAAGCCTGCCTGGATCAGCCTCAGAGACAGGGGGAGGTGGACTGGGTGTGCATGCCTGATCACCATTGGGTGGAGGGGGTGAGGGACAGGGCTGGGCATGTGTACGTGCATCCCAACAAGCGAGAGAGAGAGAGACACACACACATTCCATCCCTCTTGCTTGCTATTGCAGCTCGCTGGCATGGAAGGCTAGGGCTTTTTATTATGCACGAGGCAGGCATGTAGCAGTCTGCCTGTTAGTTAACTGATCTCATTCTCTGAGGCAGAAATGTAGCAGCCTGCCTACACAGTAACATTGTTAATGTTCCTATCGTTAGTTAACTGTTCCCATTCTCAGTTAATTCTCCCAGGAGCATAAGACCTGTGAACGTTTTAAGGCCCCTACATTGTCAGAGTCATGTAAAGGAGCCTTATAAATGACAGCAAGGGAATCCTCAGCTAGGAAGATCTATGTGCTTTCTCACATCGTGCCAAGAAGGCACAATGGGGTAGATTACAGCTCACAATTTATTTTACTCACCCATTAAAAAAAGACTTTGGGGCAAATAAAACATTTACCAAGCAGTTAATAAAATGTCGGAACAAGCACTTTCCAAAGTACCCAGCCAGGTCCAGGACAATGATAAGCAAAACTATATGACTTTCATGTCTGAAAGTCTGAGCAATTTAAAATGACATTCTATTTTTTGTGTGTGTGCTGTTTGGTGTTCCATAACGTAATTTAAATGAAAATCCTGGGTTATAACTGAAATGCAGGGTATTAGTTACCAAGTGTTTGTAACTTAACTTTCCTGTGTTTAGGAAATGCTGAATAGTTAGTGACTTTTTTCCTGTACTGTAGTTTAAATAAATTACCAAAACAATTGAAACTGGTGTGATTATATTGCATTATTTTGACAAATAAAATATGCAGAATTTTAATTTTTTTGGCACAGAATCCCCCCAAAGAGTAATGTGTTCTTTTCAGCCCATTCTTCCTCTTATCTCCTCTGCACATGTCTGTTTTCCATAATAAGTTGTGAATGTGGGGCTGATGCTGAATGCTAAGGAGAAGTCCAATTCTAGGCACCTGTTTTACAGATAACAGCCAATTTGCAGTTTATCAGCTACCATGCCGGGGGGCGGGGGGGCACATAACCTAAATACCCACAGCACTGGTAAGAGTTATGTCTCAGTTACAGGGGAACTGTTTTAATCAAGACACTGAGATTTGATAATTAAGTATATAAATTGAATTTTGCTGAGTACGTCTGCTCAGCATTTACAAAGGCATGTAATAGTTGACATACTAGGTCAGAACAATAGTCTGTCAAGTCCAGTAGCAATTGCTTCAGAGAAAAGCAACAAGAAATCCTGTAACAGACAATCATAGGATAACCTGCCCTCCCACCACTTCAACTGAACTGGTGCTAGGACCATTTTAACCCAGTTGAACCAGATTGTGCATAGGGCTTGAGGGCAGGGACAGAGAGAACTTTGAGATGGATGTCTCAAGTGTACTTGAATAAAAGTTGAGAACTTTCATTAACTGATTCTTTCTCTGTTAGACTGCACAGTTCTGTTCTATTTCAAAGATGATATAGATGAACCAAGAAACACTTTAGTCTTATTTTGTCTTCCTTTTTAAGCTGTTTGAATACAAGATGTTCCTTTTTTGTCTCCCTTTGAGCTCTATCCAACTTCAACTGAAATCACTGGAAAGACAGCCATTGATTTAAAGTGAAGGTTGGATTGAGCTCATAGACCACTTCTGAAACTGAATACTTATTTCAAATACAAGGAAGACTGCCTGCAGAGAAGGTGTATTTTGTGTGTGTGTGTGTGTTGCTTTTCCCCATTTAAATTATATGATGTTTACTAAAAACAAATATTTAGAGTTAACAGTACTTCTAAAGGCCATGACCCTGCTGTGGGATCAGCTAGCCTGAACTTGACTGAGGTGCATGGGCCCACCCTATGGGACATCTCCAGCTCCAATTTTAATCAACCGAAAGACTCCTTCCATTGACTGCAGAGGGAGCCACACCAGCCCATAAGAGATTCTGTTGCAGGCCAAGGGAGGAAAGCTGCTCTTACAGTTAAGGCACTGTTCTGGGATGTAGGCGATCCGTATGCAGGTTCTAGCTCTTCCACAGACTTCCTGTGTGATCTTTGGCAAGTAGTTTAATCTCTCTGTGCCTCCATTGCCTATCTGCAAAATAAGGATAATATTCCCTTTCAGTGTCCTCTTTGAGGTAAGGACTGTCTCCTACTACATGTGTGTACAACACAATGCAGTCTGGAGCTCAGCTGGGGACTGTAAGGCTCTAATACAAATATTGGCCATTATGAGGAAGGCTCATGACAGTGTGGGGACTGTGCCTGCAAATGCTATCCACTTAGTTTTCCAAAACATTTGTTTTTAAAAGTTTAACTCCAGACTTTTGATTGGCTGCAGGGAAACTCCAATCATTTCAGCTATTTCTTAGTTTTAAGCCTTCTTTTCCCATGTATGTCAAAAGAACTGCTCTCTCTCACAGTGAAATGAAAGAGACCATAATGAAAGATGATAGTATCAGATTTCAGAAAGACGGGTGGATGGAATGACATCCATGGATAACTAAAAATAACTGTTCATGTTAAGTTGCCAATTTATTATATTTACATTTCTTTTTAGTATCCAAATGTTTTTATTTAGGTTTAAAATATCAAACAGTGCTGCAAAATAAAAAAAGTATGATTAGGATTCTCCATTATGGTAAAGCATCCTAAAAGGTTTGTATATTTCTGTGTGTTTGATGCACCTGTTTCTCACCTCTCACCCCCACTTCCCCAGGTTCTATGGCTTTCACTGCATCAGAACAGCTTCAAGCCATACATGTTGACCCAGACATGAATCAGCTAAACCACAAAAACTGAGTACCCACAACAGCTGTTTAACTGATCTAGCCAATTCAGTGGTGGCCTGTTTTGCTTCCTGCAAGCTCTGTCACTTCCCTGTCACTGTGAGAACTTGTCTTGAAAGGTTGTGTGCTGGAATCTTTAGCTGCCTGCGATCCTGCTACTACCTGCTTTTTACGACTAGCTCTCAGTCACAGTGGTTGTCTACGGACTGGGTGCAAAGGCTCTCTCTCAGCTGTATCTGAACTGGTATGTCTATGTAGTGGGGCAGCTGCCCTACTCTGGCATGGAAGGAGTTAGAGCAATCCAGAGAGGCAGCACAGAGCCCCAGCCAATCATAGAAGGGCTTACTGGAAACCAGTCAAATAGAGCTTTGATAGCAGCCTATTAGGACCAGGATGATCCCTATAAGAAGGCTGCAGGGCAGAGAGGAGCAGTGTCTCTCCCTGGAAGGAATGTTTTATAAACTCTCTGTGTTGTGTTTCCATAAATCTCGCTTTAAAATCCTATGCTCAGACCTGCAGTGCACACATTACTCTTATAAACTAAGGCCTTTCATTTTATGTAGTGGTGAGTGTAATAAATAGCTCTTAGTGGAGTGCATGGTAATAGTAATGTCAGGTGGTAGAATACAATCAATAGTAACTAACAAACCTTCTTAGTTCCAATATCCTCTTGAAGTCCAGTTTGAGTGAGACCCTGGGTACTAACTGCATTAAGATATTGGAATCCTGATCTTCAGCCTCCACAACTTATGCAGATGTAGATAATAGGGAAATCATTTAAAGAGACAGTCAGATGAGGGTGGATGAGTTGCCTCTGTTTTACAGAATCACCACTCTCAGCAGAAACATTGGTTAGGCATTGCACCAGAAGTGACCGGAACAAATATTACTGCTAGGACAGGTGCAAGCTTTGATAGCAAGTTTATGTGAAATAAAAATGGAACATAGCCAGTTTCCTGTTTGATGTTAAATTTCCTCTCAGACAAAAAAAAATGCACACACTTGTTTTTAAATTCAGCTGAACTGATCTCTCAGAGTGAATTATTCAGCTAATACTTGCTTATGCACCTCCTTTCCTTTGGCCCTTCCTTTAAAGAAAAAGCATTAGAAGTAGAGTTGTCTGACTTGAAACTTACTTTTTTGATACATACCAATACTGATACTGCAATGTAGCTATCTGGCTAAATACACAAAATAAACACCCTTAGGACAAAGTTAATAAAAATATTGAGTGCCACCATTCGTTTCAAATACCATGGAGTTTTAATTCTTATCCCTAAAACAAGGCCTGTGAGGCTGGCATGGATCCAGATCACATTAATCACCATTTATAAGCCTGGCACCCCCTCAAGGTATTAAAATCAAACAAACATTCTTTCAGAATCTCTTCCCTCTCCACAATGAACAACTGCCATTAAAGGGCTGAGCAGCCTGCAAGGTTGATCCCAAAGATAACTTGCATGCTGGAATGACAGATTACTGGAAATAAGGGGAGCAGTGGGCTGATGTGAAGGAGGGATTGTCTGAGGGGATGTCTTTTTGTTCCATGTTTGTACAGCACCTAGCAAAATGGGGCTCCTAGGTGCTATAATAATACAGATAAATACGAATATAGAGCCTAGAGAGGGGCTGCTTGCCAAGGGTACCTGTTCAAGAGAGACATTCTCTTTAAGAAATAAAAATTGTTTGACAATTTTGCCCCAAAATGCTCTCTTAGTCCAATATATTTCAATGGAGTTAAACAGGTGCATCCCTGGTTTCCCCCCAACAATTTCCCCAATTTATACCTTCCAAATATGAGAGTGGAGCTCAGAAAGCATGCAACTTCATGAAGGTTGGATAAGAGCCAAATCTCAATCTTTATATTGAGCTTTGCCTATTACTAGCCTGCATTTAACTGGGCTTTAAAGTCTGTAGTTTCTGACACTAACCTTCTACAAACTCTCCCTATCTAGAGGTTGTACTAAGCAAAGGATAAAGTATTTTTCTGTGTGCTTATGTTCACCAGCTAGCTTTTTATGCTCTTCAAACAAGTCTTTCCAGTATGTGAAAAGGTCACATTCCATGGATTTGGCATTTCCTATTTTCATTTGTCATTGAGTGCATTATTTTCCCCTTGCAGCTCCCTAAAAATTCCATGGGCCTCAGCCAGTGGACTGCCATAACCGCAGACACCATAGGCTTCTGCCAGCTTATGCTTAATAATTAAAGAAAACCGCATATCAGCAATTCAGCTGGCTTAACAAACAAGGTGTGTGTGAAAACTGGCCACTCTGCACTGGTCTTAGCACAGGTAATCAAGAGAAAGACCACTGAAATACTTTACTGAACCAAGCTCCCAGATTTGGACATTCTCAAATTGGGGAAGTTTGGTTATGGATCTGAGTCTGTATCACAACTTTGCAGTTCAGTCCTGGCTCTAGCCTAAGTCATACAATACTCAGTTCTTGCAGCTTTGACAAGCTGGCTACTGTGTGACTTCTGTCAAGCTCAGAGATGCAAATTGCAGCTGTTTTCAAAAGTCACTTCCAGTAGTTCAGCCAGCTGGTTTTGGAATGAAACCTGTGAGCTTTAACACTTGGTTGGTGTAATGTTTGCCCACATAGCCATTGTGAGAATATGTTCTCTCTCTCTCTCTCTCTCAGATGTAGCACTGTAGGTATTCTAATAGACCTGCTACTATTTGAACTAAGTGTTCTGTAGTAAGCATTCTTCCAGGAGGTTGTATGAATAATTTTCAGAATATGGGTAGTTCACAAACTATGTCTGTTGACTATTCACTACTAAGAGTTAGAGATGAAGGCGGGTCAAGTAGTTAAGGCACCAGTCTAGCACTTAGAAAACTAGATTCAATTTCCTGCTCTGACACAGACTTTCAACATAACTTTGGGAAAGTCACTTAGCCCCTCTGTAGCTCAGTTCCCTACCTGTGAAATGGGGATAATAGCCTGTCCCTACCTGTCAGGGGCAGAGTGCGAATAAATACATTAAAGATTGGCAGGTGATCAGATACTGTGGTGATAGGGGTTGTAAAAGTACTTTAAAGAAAAATATTGTGGTGTGTAATTGGTCATATGGTATTGTTTCTGCCCCCTGATTGGATGACTGAAACTCTTTAGAGGTGAATAATCCACTTCCAATATAAAATTATGAAACTTTTGGGATTGTAATCATTTCCATGGATGCCAAGTACCCATCTGTGATGATGCGGTTCTAGTGGGACCCAACTGAGAGTGCCAATTCAGGACCAATTGCTTAACCAGGGCAGTTACAGCCCAAGGCTGGGGTTTTTCCACCTCTAAGGCAAACCAAACCAGCCAGACAAAGAGGACTTCGGTCTCACCCCACTGGCTAACCACAAGTCACACAAGCAATTTCCTTAGACACTCCAGTTTCCCAGTATCACCACCAGTCCCACTCATCCTGGGAATGAATGGTTATGAAAACCAACACCCCAGTAAAAGGAAAAAGGTTCTCTCGATCCCAAAGAATCAAGCCCCAGACCCAGGTCAATATACACATCAGATCTTACCCACAAATCACGCTGTTATCAATCCTTTAGAATCTAAAATCTAAAGGTTTATTCATAAAAGGAAAAAGATAGAGATGAGAGCTAGAATTGATTAAATGGAATCAATTACATACAGTTATGGCAAAGTTCTTAGTTCAGGCTTGTAGCAGTAATGGAGTAAACTGCAGGTTCAAATCAAGTCTCTGGAGTACATCCACAGCTGGGATGGGTCAATCAGTCCTTTGTTCAGAGCTTCAGTTCATAGCAAAGTTTCTCCAGAGGTAAGAAGCAGGATTCAAGACAAGATGGAGATGAGGCATCAGCCTTTTATAGGCTTTTCCAGGTGTAAGAACACTTCTTTGTTCTTACTGTGGAAAATTACAGCAAAATGGAGTCTGGAGTCACATGGGCAAGTCCCTGAATACTTTGCTGACTTACAAGTTGTATCTGCCTTCTCTCAATGGGTCAATTGTATAGCTGATGGTCCTTAATGGGCCATCAAGCAGGCTAGGCAGAGCTAACTACAGCTTGTCTGGGATGTTTCCCAGAAGCACAGCACAAATTTGAAATACAGACAGTATAGAGCCAATACTCATAACTTCAACTACAAAATGATACATACATATAGACAGCATAATCATAACCAGCAACCCATAACCTGGTCTTAAACACCTTATATGACCCCCTTTACATAAGATTTGGTGCCTCTACAGGACCTTGGTTGTAACCATGTTCTATATGGTCCCAGATTATATCAATAACATCACACCATCCAAATGCGTATAGATAATAAAAATAGTATAAATCCAAAAATATCAGCAAATCAGAGGTATTACTCTCCCCCTCCCCCCACATTATTCTACTAGTTCTATCCTCATATTGTTTCATACAAGTGCCATAGTATGAATTGTTTTTAAGCTATTGAGCCAGAGTTTCTGCTTCACCCAGATTATACTTAGCGGACCATTATCTTAAACATTTTCATAGCAATTTTCTGCTCAGTTTCCACCTCTTGACCCTGTCCTAAATTAGAGAAACGTAGGGGCCGTTCTACTCATAATTTTACCTCTGTTGATATTCACCCCTTCTTGTCCACTGTTGACAATAGGCCACTTCCACCTTGATTGAATTCGCTTCAGTAGCACTGACCCCCCACTTAGTATGGTAACTCCCAGGAACCAGGAAAATACAACACACACTTTTTTTTAGGCAAACAAAAAATACACAATGACCCACACATCTGCAGGCAGGCAGGCCTCTTAGTCCAGCATTTGGACTTGCAGTTTGGCTTTGCAAGTGCCAAGTTGCTCCTAAAAGATTGGGTCCCAATATATCTAAGGCTAGCCCTGTAGAGAAGATGAGAGAGAGGTTTTTGAAGTACAACATATGGTTCAAGCAATAAAAATGTGTATTCACTTTCATTAATGCTTTCCTGCTGACAATATCAAGCTTTTTGAAGCTGCTAATGAGATTATATTTCAAATGTCCTTCCACTAAACAGAAACCCACCCCTTTCAAATTCAATATGACCACTGTTTGTTATCAAGACCTATTAGCTTGTCTGTGAGTATTTGGTTACATTAGCCATGAGGCTTTGCCTCTTTTCTTAGCTGATTTAGCAAGGAAGTAATATTTCATTAACTAGTGGGGTGTTTGCTCAGAGAACTATTGCTCCATCCAAACAGTAGGATTTGGGCATTTTCAGTACTAGTTCAAGCACAGGTAAGCTTGTAAGAAACTTCAAGCAAAATGTTGCTGTTAATTACACAGTTGACTTCGATGGGAGCTGCATTCATGGCACTGGCCTTGTCTGCATAAGAAAGTTTAACCTAAAATGTTAATTTAAACCCATTTATTTAAACTGGTGCAAAACTGCTGTGCCTTAGCACTCTTATTTCTGTGTAAGAGTGGCTTTTCCATTTTAGTTTAGGCTTGGTCTACCCTTGAAAGTTATATCAGTGTAGCTGAGTCAATTAGGGGTGTGGTTTTTTCACACTCCTGGCCAACATAGCTGTGTCTACACCGGGGGTTATGTCAGTGGAAGAGTTCTTCCATCAATGTAGCTAATGTCACTGCGGGAGGGAGGTGGTATTTCACCAAGGACAGAATAACCCCTTCTGTTGACATGGCCTGCATAGCACACACATAGCTATGTCTGTAGGGTCTCTGTAGTGTAAATATACCCTCAGGTTGACTGGGAAGAGGTTTAAGCTGTTCTCTATACCCAGCACCTCTGACCACTGATCTTCAGGGAAGAAAACCAGGGTATATAACAGCTTCTTGAAAACAGCTGACTTTTATTTAACAATAGAAAATATATATTTTAAATCCTCATATTTCCCTCCGCCAAGATGAAACAGAAAAGTAACTCAGTAAACACCATTCATGCATACATCTATGAAATGACTTAAGAGTTGGATAACATTAAACCTGTACCTGAATGAGGGCTGGGATTGGCGTTGAGGCAGATGTCTCTGCTCCATATCCCTGAGTGGATTCTTAAGACCTAAAGAAAGAGAGATCAGACAAAGAGACATTAGTGAGGTGGATATCTGCACATATAGCCCTCACACCATTTTCAGCTCTCAATAGCAAGAAATAAATCTCAGCTCTCTGCTTAGCTCCTCCTTGGACCACTCATGGCCTCACTAAGCACTGTAAATTCACTGGAGAAACCACTGCATGAGGAGAGGGATTGACTAGGCTTCATAGAGTCATCCAGAGAGAGGTCATCCCTCTCAATATGGGCCTAGATCACTCCTGTGCCTGGACCTCAGAAGGAAACATAGCAGAAGGAATCTGTTAATTCAGCAATAAAACATAAACCAATCCCCACTCCACAAAATTGAAAAAAAAAATTGAACGCAAGTAAGTGCCTTGCCTCCTAAAGTACCCCTGCTCAGAGATGGTGGGACTCTGTAAAACACACCACACACAGAATGTATTGGGCAGTGGGTGCAATAGCAGCTGGTGGCCTTCTGCCCTGGCATCCACAGGCAGCTGTGTGAGAATGCATTTGTGCATACTGGGGCAGGACAGAACCTTTGGAAAGAACCACTGGAACAAGCCACTGAAGAAAACAATTATAGTATAATGTAAACAGATGCAAATATATATCTATATACCTTGGCTACAAATACACTGCATACATACATTAGAGAGGCAAGGTAGGTGAGGTAATATCTTTTATTGGACCAACTTCTGTTGGTGAAAGAGACAAGTTTTTGAGCTTACACAGAGCTCTTCTTCAGTTCTGTATAAGCTCGAAAGTTTGTCTCTCTCACCAACAGAAGTTGGTCCAATAAAAAATGACTTCACCTGCCTTGTCTCTCTGATATCCTGGACCAACACAGATACAACAACATTGCAAACTTATATTAGAGGTACATACATGTATATATATAAAAAATAAAACACCCCCCTAAACTTTAATTCCATCTTCATGTAGCTTTTGTCTGGGGGGCATGTAACTGCTGTACATTTGTCAGTCTGTAACCATTTTAGGCACCTATTATGGGGAGCACAATACACAGGTTTACACAAAATGGGCTGGGGATGCACTGAACAGTTGCAAGAGCTGACAGTACTAGAAACACAAACCTTTGACTGGTAAAGCTCTCTCACCTACATGAGAGTTGGAGGTCTAGACATTCAAGGATGACTATCCTAAGCTTGCAGGTTCTTATCAGGACTTACATATAGTATTTGTTCATAAAGTAACCTCCCTCCCCATATCATGCTTCCCACTTCCAAAGAAGCCCTCTTCTAACTTCACTTTTAGAAGTGATACCAGTCATAAAAAATAGCTGGGAAACAAAGTATTTGGTGCATTTCCAGTGGATTAATTTTATATCTCTACTATTTCTTCATTAGTACTTATCTTTCCTCATCCTTCCTGGACTGTGGGATTCCTTGTTTGAGGGGCCACGATGACATATATTATCATGGGAGGATAGTAATGTTACTAGAGGGCTATTTGCAATCAAGGGAGTAGTCACACCACCTGATGTTGCTGAGGGACCTGTTAATCTCTTACTCAGTTCTAGCAATAAATTCTCACCTTTATGGTTAACCTATCATTAAGTCTATCAAGATCCTAAGCTACGCTCCACACCTGCCTCTGATTTTTTAAATGTAACTAGTTTTGAGGTCGTTTGCTTTTGAGGTAAATGAAAGGTAGCGGGCTTCCCTTTGCATGAGGAGATATTATGGTAGAATGTTTTCAGCAGAAACATGCATAATTGCATGCTTTTATATCATTCCCCAAATAATCAGAAAACATTAATTTCATGTTCAGTTAGTTACTTTACCCTGTGGGAGGAGGGGGCACTGATAGGAAGCAATCCAGGGAGGCAGCTACATAGCACTCCAGGTGCTGGTCTTAGCTGCCTGCCACTGGGCCCTGGATTGGAGCTTGATAGAGACTGCAGGCCTGGGCTCACTACCAGCCCTAAAGAGGGGACAATGACAGAAGTCTATCCCTCAGTGGGGAATGTATTTGGGGAAGATCCTGAAAGTGCAGGGGTCAAGACCCCAAAAGCCTGAGCGCAGCAGGAAGCCCTGAAACCCTTGCTGACCTCTAAAGAATTCCACATTATTGGATCCTGAAAGAGGGTGGACTTGAATGTGCAACCTGGCTGGAGGGCTGAATTGCAAAAAGGACGGACCACCGTATGGTGGAACTATAGTGAGAAAGCGGAATGCCCGGGAAGAAGACAACCTGACATACCCTGACCTGACCACTAGACAGCACTGCTGTTGAGTGTTCCTCTTCACAGCCTCATAATGATAAACCCAGAAACCTAATTATGAAATTTCACGATTATCAGCAGAAAAATGTAATTGTGGAAAAAGCCAGAGAGCACTCAGAGCTCAGACTCAAAGGCCACAAGTTAATTTTTCCACATGAACTCTCAGCCCTAACTTTAAAAAAAGATATGAGAGCTGGAGGAAATTACAGGAGCACTCTGAAGGGCAGATATCTCCTATATATGGGGATTCCAGATTCATTCAGCTTCCAAAAATCAGTATTATGCAGTTAGAGACTTTAAACAAGGAAACAATACCCTCCTGTCACTTGGGATAGAAATCAAAACCTCAGATGTACAAGACGACTCTCCAGAAGTAAACTAAGCAAGCTGCTGAAAAACTCTTGGTAAACTGTGAAATCCAGGAAAAAGATGGGAAAAGCTGTGTTCTGTATTTTCAAACATAGAGGAAATAAAGGACAGTAAGTAGGGAGTGCCTGTAGAGGGGAAAATCCCAAGTTTTGAGGAGATAGGAGAAAATACAGAGGACGGGGAGGAGCTTTTAGAGGTTCTGTGTAAAATCTTCCCATTAATTCAAATGATCAGATGGTAATCTGTCCCTGAGGGCCAGGGTCAAGGTCCCATAGGGGTAGGGTGACAGACAGTAAATGTGAAAAATTGGGATGGGGTGGGGTGGTATGTAAGAAAAAGACCCAAAAATCAGAACTGTCCCTATAAAATCAGGACATCTGGTCACCCTACATAGGGCTTGGCTACACTGGAGAGTTGCAGCGCTGCTGAGGGGGTTACAGCACTGCAACTCAGGATGTGGCCACACTTGCAAAGCACAGCCAGCGCTGCAACTCTCTGGCTGCAGCGCTGGCTGTACACCTGGTCTGCCTCGGGTGTAGCGATTCCAGCGCTGGTGATGCAGCGCTGGTCAGCAAGTGTGGACACCACCAGCGCTTTTATTGGCCTCTGGGGTATAAGGAGGTATCCCAGAATTCCTGTCCACAACAAACCAGAAGAATGGCTGAACTCCGATCTCCCCGTAGCTACTTGCTAAAAAACAAACACAGCTGCTCTGTGCTCCAGCGAGCGAGCCAGCGAAGGCAGGAGAATTGCTTTGGAATGTTCAAAGCTGTTTGCTTGAGGAGAGAGGGGGGAGGGGTAATGTTGAGCAACTGTTTATGTGGTCTGACGGCTATTTAGGAGTGCATAATTAGCATTTAGTGAATAAGAGACAGGTGGGGGAAATGTCAAAACTTTTAAAATGATTGAAGGTAGGCACTGTGTATCTTCCAGTCCTTACAACTTGCAAGGCAGGGAGCTGAGAACAGTGTCAGCTCCAAAAATCCACTCTGTCTGTCTCCCCCACGCTCCCTGTCACATTCCACCCCACCCCCCTCTTTTGAAAAGCACGTTGCAGCCACTTGAGTGCTGGGATAGCTGCCCACAATGCACCATTCCCAACAGCGCTGCAAATGTGGCCACACTGCAGCGCTGGTAGCTGTCAGTGTGGCCACACTGCAGCGCTGGCCCTACACAGCTGTACGAACACAGCTGTAACTACAAGCGCTGCAGAACTGTAAGTGTAGCCATGGCCATAGGTGGAGATTGTACCTCCTTTGGATTGCAGGAGAAGCAGCCCAAGTGTTCACGGGGAAGGTACAGAGGTTTAGGAGTCAGCAAAGTACAGTCATTTGGGGATTGTTTTGAATGTTGTGTTGGTATTTTATTTGCGAATTTATGGTAAGGGGAATGCTGGGGAGAGGGGAATTAATATAAGAAATCAACATGAAAGTTTACTGAGCCCTCGTCCAGACTAACCCGCGGCATCGGCGGGTTAAAATCGATTGCTCGGGGATCGATATATCGCGTCTAGTCTGGACGCGGTGTATCGATCCCCGAGCGCGCTTACATCGATTCCGGAACTCCATCAATCCGAACGGAGTTCCGGAATCGACACGGAGAGCCGCGGACATCGATGCAGCGCCGTCCAGACTGGTGAGTACCTCGATTTTAGAAATTCGACTTCAGCTACGTTATTCACGTAGCTGAAGTTGCGTATCTAAAATCGATTTTAATTTCTAGTCTGGACGTGGCCAAAGAGAAACAAACCACTTTCAGGCACACAGTTGCGACTGCAACATAATTTGAAGCAGGACAGACTGACAACATCTGCCATCAAACAGCTAAAGAAACTAAATTTCAAGTTTTTCAATAAGCTACATAGCTGCTGTCAATGGTTCTTCCTTTTCAAGTGACATCTTTGATTGTCACAGGGCTAAACGGTATAATTAAAAGGGGGAAAAACTCTGATAGAACTTACCACCCCCTCCACCTCACTCCCACTCTTAAAGAAACTTCTTTTCAGGAGGGGCAAATTATGAGCATGAAAGGTAACTGCTTTCAGCAGACAGTTTTTTGCTTCAGCTAAAGAAAAAAAGAGGGGCAGCATAATAGTTGCTAAACACATATCTTTTCAAATTAAAGACCAATTTAAGGATGAGGAGGGATGGTTTATATTGTTGAAGGGCACAATTGCTGGGTTATTAATAACTGTGGGCTCAGAGTATGTTCCCAATCAAAAGCAAGCCAAAAAAATTAAAATAAATAAGGACTTCTTTAAAACACCGAAACACTTTGGAGAAGGGAAAATTATAGTTGGAGGGGACTTCAGTTGCACACTGATTCCATACTGGGACCAATCCGATGAAGACAAGGTGGATAAGAAAGCAGATGCAGCACTGATTTCTCTGTGCTAATAATTCAACCTCTGGGATTGCTGGAGGGAATTGCACACACAGAAACTGATTACACATTTTATTCACATCCTCATCAATTATCTACTAGAATAGATATAATGCTAATTTCCAAGTCCTTAGTGAATCAGGCAAGATCTCCAGAAATTGGCATGGTCAGATCATGTTCCCAGTGGAAGTAATATTTAATAGCTAGGATGGGTCCCAAAAATCACATTTTTGCCTTGGAAAAGCAACAATCAGATTGCAGTAACTAAAGAGGACATTATTCAATACTACCAGAGCTTAAGAGAAAAAAACAAAAGTAGAACAGGAGACAAAAAGTTACAAGACATTCATAAAAACACAGTTCAGAAAAACATAGCAACTAATATTACGGGAAAATTGAATATATTGGTGACAGATGCCACTAAACAAGCCCTTAAATGTACAAAGCAGATGTTTTATGAAAAAGAAAATAAAAGTGATAGCTATTGCCACGAAAGCTTAAAGGGATTCAAGAGCAATCCATTGTTCCACCAGTTAAGGAAAAGATAGTCACACACCCTAATGAAATATATGCTACTTTGGCTGCTTGTTATAAAAACCTTTATACCTCAGATACTCCAAGCACTGAAGTTATTCAAAAAATATCAGAGTACCAGGCTTGTCAAAGATAAGCAAAATTGATAAACTCTAGATAGAGAAATAACAGAAGAAGAAATCTTACAGGCAATAGCAAGTATGAAAAGTGATAAAATTCCAGGACCTGATGCTTTCCAGCTACATTTTATAAGGTATTTAAGGAGGAATTAGTGAGTCCCTTGAGAGGTACCTTCAATGATATTCTGTTAGGGGAGGAACTTCCACAACTTATGAAAGAAGCTACTGTGGTTGTTCTCCCTTAAGATGAAAAAGACCTAAACTTATGGGGCTCCAATAGACCCATATCATTGTTGACTCATAACAAAGATTTTAGCAAAAATACTAGCTAGCAGTTTGCTGTCTATGCTCTCAGTTTATATAAATTCATTTCAAACTGGATTAATTAAGGATAGACATGTCAGAAAATATTCAAAGAGTACTTGGAATCATCCAGAATGCCAGATCAAAAAGAGCTCAATTTCTTTTGTCATCACTGGATGCAGAGAAAGCCTTTGATAAAGTGGAACTTTGTTTCAAGTCCTGTTGCATGTGGCCTTTGGCCCCCAGTTGCTTAAAGGGACAATTGTTCTATACACCAGCTTAAGGCCAGCTGTATGAGTTAATGGGGTTAAATTTCCCTTACTTGAACTACTCAGAAGGACTAGGTAGGCATGTCCAATCTCCTCTGTTTTTTGAACTGGCCATGATGCCTTTTGTGCAGAGGCAATGGAACAATGAATCCATCACAGGAATAAAAAAATCCAGGAACACATCAGAAAATTACATTTATGTGCAGATAATGTAATATTTTTATCTAAACCAAATATTTCCCTAAAAATACTTGTTGTAGAAACCCAGGACTTTGAGAAAGCATCTAGATTTAAAATAAATTATGCCAAATCTGAAGTGTTAGGTATAAATTTGCCAGAAACTGAGAAGTCAGTCCTCCAGAAGACACTTGGGTACAAATGGGCAACAAATTCTATAAAATACCTGAGCATTCAAATCTCAAAAAACCTAGAAGAACTTTATGATTTAAATGTCAAACCACTACCTCAGCAAATGAGAAGAAAGAATAGCCATAGTCAAAATGAACATTGTGCCAATATCTTCCTTGTTTCAAAATGTTGTTGTGATTATCCCAGATAAAACCCTAGCAGGAATACAGAAGATGTTTTTAGAATTTAAGCAGTATAAGAAAAGACCCCGAGCGAGTGCAGATTCTTTGTACAGACCCACTAAGCAGGATGGACGAGCAGTTCCAAATGTGCTGGGGCACTATCAAGCCAGCCAGCTCAAAGCAATATTAGCATGGGGTTGCTCTAATCCAGCTAAATACTGGGTCTTTATGGAACAAGAAAATTGCAGCAGTATATATATATTGCTAAACTACCATGGATTAATAAAAAAAATCACACCCACCAGAAATTTACAAACATCCTTTAGCAAAGGCTACTCTGTGGGTATGAGATAGAAGTAGTGAGGAGATATTTTCTCTCAGCAAAGACATCTATTGCAAATAATCCAGATCTTAACCCAATTTGTGAACCAGAGAGCTCCAAAGATTAGGAAAGCCAGGGCATTTACATGCTTGGCCAGCTCTTCAGTAAAGAAACTTCTCTAATTTGTTTAGAGATCAAAACCTTTAATTTAACTGACCCTTTTGTACCAGTACTTCCAAGTCAAGCATTATGTTTCTCAACTTTCTAGAAAGCTTTCTGTATAAAACAGGCTATCCTGAATAGAATGCGATGACATCTGGTCAATTAGGAACCAACGCCCCGCCCAGCTCCCACTAATTTATATCAGTCTTTGCAGACAGCTTGCCTACCAAAGTGTCCATATATGACACACTGGTAAAAATATGTGGATAGATATATCACCTCAGAGGAATGGAGGGCTCATCTGGAAAGAGGACCAGCAATTTCAGTCTATAGCACAATAAAGAAAAATTCTTGAAGATACTGTTTCTGTGGGACCTCACACCAGTGAGGTTAAAAAATGTTGGAGAAATTGTGGTGAAAGAGGAGATTTTATGCCTATATGGTGATCATATCCAGTCTTTTGAGAGCACCGAGATACAATCCATAACCAAATAACAGAAATTGTTGGATATATATCACCAAATGATCCCTTGGTAATCCTCCTGGGGCTTCCTAGCAAAAATGGTTACACAAGAGGAAATGTTGTTGCTTGACTATTGGTAGCCTCTCACTGGAAAAAGAAAAATAGTTCAGCCATAGAGGAATGGTTAAAAAAACATGGGAGGTTGTGGTTATGGAAAAATTAACACACCGATTACGGTTTGTACCCAGCAAAATAGACTGAGGAGAGATAGCTAGCTAGATATTTGGTTACCTTTATTCAATATTCAAAGTACATTCATCTGGAAAAAAAACCCAGCATATCTGTCCAATTTTTTGAATATTAACATACTGATAGACATGCCTGGTCTGTTGTGTGTATATTGAGATTTCACTCAACTTAATGAAATCTCTAGAAATGGCATTTTGTAATGATGCTCACTCTGTAATATGGTAACACCCTATTAAATAGAAAGATCTGATAACTATGTTCCTGTAAAAGCAGCAAAGAATCCTGTGGCACCTTATAGACTAACAGACGTTTTGGAGCATGAGCTTTCGTGAGTGAATACAGATCCAGACTAACACGGCTACCCCTCTGATACTATGTTCCTGTATAATATCTTTTTAAACAACAGACAATGGTTATAATGATTGTTCTGTTTTGGCTATTTACATTGCAAAAATTTGTAAGCTTGTTGAAACTTCCTAAATAAAAAGTTTTTAAAAATAGCCACGTAGACATTTGGTTTTGGGCTTTGGAGCCACCCTCCCCCAGGCTTCAGAAAGGGAACCTGAATGTCTACAAGGCTATTTTTAGCACCGTAGCATGAGGCTGAATCTGTAGACCTGGGCTCTGAGACTCTATTGTAGGTTTTTGTTTTGCCTATGTAGACATAACCAGGGAGGTCAAGTGACTTCCCCAAGGTCACAGCAAGTGAGAGGCAGAGTAGGAAAAAAAAAAACAGGTCTCTTGACTCCAGTCCCATGCTTTAACTATCAGTCAACACACCTGCTCTTCTTCCAAAGAACCTTACAATAGCCTTTGCTGGAAATACTATGCTCTCTCCTAGCCAAACTATTAAAGCAATCAAGCACCTATTTTATTTGCCATCACTGGCTTCAGATCTCAACCTTCTTAAAACTAGCCTGCTGCTTCTTATAGCTGTATCTCACTCTATTTGCCTGAAGCATCTTTTCATAGGATTGGATTGAGATCCTTCGCATCTAGAGCATTAAATCTAAAAAGTGCCTGCCACCCACATTGGTCCTTATTAAGCTATCAGCATACACCTTTCTCAGAATTACTGGGGATTTCTCAGCAGTATTCCTAATCTGCAGGATTTAAGAAGCCAGCAGCAGCTCACATCTTCCTCACTGGTAGGGCAGTTTCAAATGACCAATTCTTGTCTGAGTTTCCACAAGCCAGAAGTGATATTCAGTACTGCCAATTTAATCCAGGGGGAACTGCACCAATTCAGCCACTTCAAAAGCATTTTTTCCTTTTATTGTAATCTAGTAAATCAAGACACTACAAACAAAACACATAACAAAAGATGAGTAGTACATGCCTTACAAATTACTTTTGCTATTTTTTAAAGATTAAATACAAAACAAATGATAAGTACACAGGAAAATAAGACTGACAAGAAATAACAAGAGTACAACTTAGTGCAAAATACAGTTCAATAAGACTAACAGTGCCTTGGGAACTGTCCAGGTGTCCCCACCACCAGTCTTGGAAAGATTTATGACTCTCAGAAACAACAAACAAGTCAATCATTGACATTAACTGATTGGTAAGCATATGGACCAAAGGGATCCCACAGAAAGTTGTACTCCAATGCCTTTTAGCGTTCTCACTAAAGAATTTGTATCAGCTGGTGGAAGACCATTATTGCTTGAACTGAGGAGGAGCCCTGCTTCCTCAGATTTTAATCACTGTCATTCTGCTAGGCACATGAAAAGCACTACGCACATTTTACTTTATCAAAAAGAGACAGCTTTGCTTAGTGACTTGGAGAACAGGGGTGGAAGTTAGGACTCCTGTCAAGGTCTGATTCCCCACTCTGAACCTTAGCGTCCAAAAGATGGAGTACCTCCATGAACCCCCCTAAGCTTAATTATTAGCTTAGAAATGATAGAGCTGCCACCACCCAAAAATATAGTGTTTTGGGGCACTTTCTGGCCCCCAAACCCTTCCCTGGGGACCCCAAGACCCAAACCCCTTGGATCTCAAAACAAAGGGAAATAAACTATTCCCCTCCTTTCTTCCTCCCAGATTCTCCCTGAGAGAGAGACAGTAATCCTAACACAGAGAGAAATCAGGCTTTTCCTCCCCCCTTCTCCCACCAATTCCCTGGTGAGTGCAGACTCCCTCCCCTTGGGTCTCACACAAGAATAAAAAAACAATCAGGTTCTTAAAAAGAAAAAAAACTTTTAATAAAAGAAAGAAAAAAGTAAACATTGTCTCTCTAAAATCAAGATGGAAAATGTTACAGGGTTTTTCAGCTTATAGACACTAGAGAGAATCCTCCCCCGAGCACAAGTACACGTTTCAGCAAACAGAGGTATAATCCTTCCAGCAACAATACACATTTGCAAATAAAGAAAACAATCAAACGACTAAATCATCTTTCTAACTGGTACTTACTAAATTGAACAGGAGAGGCTGTATACATGTCTGATCCCTCTTAGAACCCAAGAGAACAAAGAAAAACCCAAGAAGCACAAACAAAGACTTCCCTCCACCAAGATTTGAAAGTATCTTTTCTCCTGATTGGTCCTCTGGTCAGGTGTTCCAGGTTTACTGAGCTAGTTAACCCTTTATAGGTAAAAGAGACATTAATCCTTAACCATCTGTTTATGACAACTCCTTGGTCCTGGTCACAGCTCTGCCACTGACTTACTGTGCAAGCTTGGGCATGTCATGTCCCTCTGTGCCTAAATTTGCCAGTCTGTCAACAATATCTACCTCACAGGAGTGTTCTGAGGCTTAATTCATTGACGTTCATAAGGGAGTTTGAGCGCCTCAGGTGAAGGGCCAAATGTTCAGTTGCTATAAACTGACATAGCTCTATTGCTTTCAATGGAGCTATGCTGATTTTACACCAGCTGAGGCTCTGGTCTGAAAAATGCTATATAAATACAAAATATTGCTATTATTTACTGTAAATCCTCTCACCGCATAGGAATCCCACTAATACATAGAATACAGGATTAGGTCAGGTCAATAAATCAGATATTTTTCCTATGGGTGAGAAAATAAATAAGCACCCCAAAATAGAACATCTGTTTCTAATACATGTACCAAGATGATCTCATCCCATTTAGATATACTATTTTCCAGCAGGTCTGCAGACCAGCCAGCTTGTCTTTAAATCATCTGCTGGAGGAGAGATCATTGTTTGGTAGTTCAAGTGAAAGAAATGGGTTCAAATGCTTAGTTATTTCTGACCAGTTTTTGTTTGGGAGCCTTTTGTAGTATGAGTTGTGCAGAGAAAGATGAAGACAGGCAGAAAAACAGCGAATCTTCCATCTTGTATGCAGTTTTAGAAGGTGTCGGTAAACTCTTCTAAAGTAAACATCTAGTGAAATAAAACCTGCACTGTGCATACTATGTCCCCAACTATGCTACGCCCTGGTAGGACAAAAAAAATCACTGTTGTGTTATGTAAAGGTAAATGGTGGAAGAAGCTGGGACACTGAGTTAAACTAAACTATTCTTAGAAACATAGAAAATGACACTTGCACATTTAAAAATATGGGTGAAATATGGACTCTGCTGAAATCAATGTCAAAATTCCCATTTGACTTCAGTGGAGCCAGGATTTCACCCTATGAATTTTAACCTCACCATATCCCTATAACTGTCCCTGCACTATGATATAAAACATGTAGGCTGGGATTTTCAGAGCTGCCTAAAGGATTTGGACACAATTCCCTGGGCATCCAAATACCCTAGACAGTTTGAAAAATTTTAGTCATAACATGTTTTCATTTAAACATTGGGAGGAGTTGGGATTGTTGGCTGAGTTCTCAGAAGGAGGAACTCCTGTGGGTCTACAAACACTATGCAGCTCAGCAGTAAGGTGCTACACACTGTGCGTAAAGATATTGCAGCTTGGCTGTTAGCTAGTAATCAAATATTGTGTCATGTGGGTCAGTTAATGTTATCATGAGAGCCACCCCTTTAATTTGTTCACTTTTTTGCTTCTAAATTTGCAACCTGAACACAGCATTAAAATAGGGGTTCTGTTGCATTTATTATATTATAAAAGTGTCATGCTCAGCTAAAAGTTACAAGTATCCAGCAAAAACATCAACAAAACCAAACAAGTCCAACAAGCTGCTACATCAACATTTACAGCAGCCCTGGTTTCCCAGCTTCATCTTTGTTTTTGCTGAAGCTGTTCCATGCTGTTGGAATCTTTTCATTAAATAATTCTGAGGTGCTGTTAAATTATGTGTCATCTGTTCCGATGGTAAATATTTTTTTCCCCTCATGCAGATCCCAGCTTTATTTTTAAGTGGAGAGTCCAATGTCTATAATTAAGTCCATGTATTTCCTAGCTGGCAGTATTAGAAATGAAAGGCGACTTATTGTACAGCATGTATTTTAAAGAATAAGCTGTAAATAAGATTTTCAAAAGTAATGGAAGCTGCTGGGTGCTTTTGAAAATTAGGCCTTTTATTCATAACTATATATAGACTTAGAAGGCTAATTTAAGGCATCAGTTTCTGATGATCCTGGCCAACAGGTCATCCCTCAGACCTTTTTGTACAAATGAGAATGTCTACAATGCCGTAAGCAATGTGTATAGCATTTCATACACAAGTAGGTTTTTATCCCTTGTAAGCTGCTCTGTTTTTTGGAGATGGAGTATTCCTATTTTCAAATTTTCCAGGAGCATGAATGATCAAATCAGAGAAGGATACATATGCATCATGATTCAGTCTTTACTTACATCATCATACACTATTTGTTCTACAAAATCCCTAACTCAGACTCAGGGAATGAATCAGGGTTGTGTAACGAAGGTGCCTCAAGTTGGGCACTGAGAAAATGAACAGCACACACATTGGTAGCCACTTGTGGAAAAAATTGGTTTAAGTGACTTGTCCAGCATCACATGGGAATGTTGTGGCAGAGGCAGGAACAGAATCTAGTTCTCCAGGGCTGCTTCAGCTGCCTTAACTGTAAGACCTTCCTTTCTCTTCCTGCAGTCACCTGCTTCATTCTCGATCACACCTTCTAATTTGTGCAACAGAAGAGACAAGAGTCAGATAGACCACAGCCTCTTTCACTACACAACCCTAAGTCACCCCCAGAGTAGGTCAATTCTGTGCATTGATTGAAGCAGGGTTCTGAGGGTTGGGGGGGGAGGAGTGTGATTATACTATTGTCCTTTAATTACATGATGTATACTTATAAGGGGACTGAATTAAGCTTGCACAAGCAGCCTTAATTCTGGCATTTCCTAACTTTTGAGTGCTTCACTTTGCAACCTTAACAATGTTCTTTTAACTTTTGGATGTACATATTATATACAAGGGCCAAATCTGATTCATTGCATTCCATGATCTATTATTCATATTTTGTGATCATTGAGACAACTAAGTCTTTGTGAAAGATTTGCAAATTTCAAAAGTTTCACACGTTATAGCATAAATTAATATTCAACCCAAAATTAATACTGGAAATGCATTATTTTTTATTTCTTGTTTAAATCCTATCTGTTATTTAATAGGGGACCAGAACAATCCTGTGTGAGTTAAGTGTCCAATCACATGCCACAAATAAGTGAATAGCAAATAGTTAAAACTAACAGCTTGCAAGTAACCCAAAGGCTGGTAATTATCCAACTTATTTGGCATATACTTCTGACCGACTAATGCATTAGATAAATGATAACAGATTTCTGAATATTTTGCAAAATAGAAAAAAAAAGGCTAAATTTGCAATGAATAATTTGCCCAACTACAGGTACAATATAACTTCCTTTTCTGGTGAGATTTGCTGTCTGTCTCTGTAAAAGAAACTAAAAATAAGGCAGTGTGTCCTTTCAGTTACATCTTGTAGACACAACAATCACAGAAATCCACATACACATTATGGCCTGGTTTCCTAATTGCACTGTGTGCTCATGTTAATGCCCTTGTGAACCAAATCCACAAGCAAGCTGGCCCTAAAGTTGACTAATACCTGGTCTACACAACAAAGTTAGGCTGCTATAAGTCACTTTGCGCTGACCATTTATGCATGTGTCTACACTCAGATTTGCCTCTGGTCAACATAGGCATCCTGTTACGGCAACACAGTAAAACCACCTCCTTGAATGGTGTAGCACCATGGTCAACACACATCTTAGTGCAAGTGTAGACACCGCATGACCTGTGTGGACCACAACAGTCCTCCAGCAGCTGTCCCACAATCCTCCATTCCCCATGGCAATGACCACTCTAGTCACAATTTTAAACTTCACTGCCCATGGGTCACAGAGACCAGAAGCCACACATCCACCCCTTAAGTATCAGAGGGTAGCCGTGTTAGTCTGGATCTGTAAAAGCAGCAAAGAATCCTGTGGCACCTTATAGACTAACAGAGGTTTTGGAGCATGAGCTTTCGTGGGTGAATACCCACTTCCTCAGATGCATGCATCTGAGGAAGTGGGTATTCACCCACGAAAGCTCATGCTCCAAAACCTCTGTTAGTCTATAAGGTGCCACAGGATTCTTTGCTGCATCCACCCCTTAAAAGCCCATGTATTTTTAAATGCCTTTTCCCGGTTGCCCATCTTGGTGAGCAAACCTAGCAGCTTACCTTTGTTGTATGCAACTGCCCAACCAACAATGCCAGCTCCACACAGATAGTAGATTTGCTCCTGTCTGGAGTAGACAGGAGATATTGGATCTCCTGGGCATGTGGAAGGAGGAGACCATGCAGGCACAGCAACAGACTAGCCATAGAAATGTGAACATCTGCAAGCAGACTGCCTGGGAGATGCAGTGCCACATGAAAGTTCAGGGATACAACTAGGTCAGGAAAGGCAACAATAGATCTGGTTGTGCCCCGTGGACTTGCCTCTTCTACAACTACTGCCATACTTGGCTGTGACACCACCAGTACCCGCAGAC
The DNA here is from genome assembly GCF_025201925.1 of Gopherus flavomarginatus. Lineage (NCBI taxonomy): Eukaryota > Metazoa > Chordata > Testudines > Testudinidae > Gopherus > Gopherus flavomarginatus. The sequence continues at coordinate 62,340,089 of NC_066619.1, forward strand.
CACTGTGGATACCTAAAAAGAACCCAAGACAGAGACCCCTGCCATGAACAGCGAGGAGGAGGAGGGAGACACAGCAGGGGACTCCAGCCATGCCATGAGCCAGGAAACCCAGCAGGAGTCGAGCCAGTCGCACCACGCAAGTGCAGATGAGCCCACGGATGAAGGGGAAAGGAGTTTGGGTAAGTATGCACATGCATTTTTCCTTACAATGTTCACATTTGAAAATGGCTCCTGGCCAATGTCCAAAGTTAACAAGACAAAGGTATCGACTTATCATTCCTTCACTCATATGCAAAGAGGTAGATGTACAAACAGAGGTAAAGTCAGCATTTGCTTTTAATTTCCTCTGTTGGGCTAGGTGGGGAGAGGACTATGCAGAGTGAATGTTTATGTGGATAGAGATGGCCCTTTTACCCTCCTGAGAGATCTTGATGAACTTTCACGGAGATATTCTGTGATCCTCTCCCAAAGTTTCTAGGGATGGGTGTCTTATTTCTTCCTCCACAGTAGGACACTTTACCATGCCATTCTGTGATGACTTCAACAGGCACCATGCCAGTCAACAGGCTGGTGGCATACAGATCTGGGCAGCTTTGGAGTGCCTGGATCATCTGTCTTCTCTTTGTCTTTGTGATCCTCAGAAGTGAGATATCAGCTAAAACCACATTGCCCGTGAAAAATAGTGCCAATATTCAGTGCATTGCAGTACAGTTGTACCCTTAGAACAGGGACCAAAATGTAATAGATTCATGTAACAGAACCCCCCTCCCTCCATACACAGCAGGGCATATTTGCCATGGGTGGAACTGGACAGCAGGGAAAATATGTTATTTTAACATATATTTGTGTAAGCAAGCTCTAGTACAGGGGTCGGCAAACTTTTTGGCCCGAGGGCCACATCTGGGAATAGAAATTGTATGGCAGGCCATGAATACTCACAAAATTGGGGTTGGAGTGTGGGAGGGGGTGAGAGCTCTGGCTCAGGGTGCAGGCTCTGGGGTGGGGCCAGAAATGAGGAGTTCAAGGTGCAGGAGAGGTCTCTGGGCTAGGGCAGTGGGGTGGAGTGCAGGGGTGGGGGTGAGGGCTACGACTGGGGCTCGGGCTCTGGGCTGAGGATGAGGAGTTTGGGGTGCAAAAGGATGCTCCAGGGGTGCAGGCTCCAGGCAGTGTTTACCTCAAATGACTCCCAGAAGCAGCGTCCATGTCCCCCCTCCGGCTCCTACGTGGAGCCGTGGCCAGTCAGTTCTGCTCGCTGCCCCGTCTGCAGTTCCTGGCAATGGGAACTGTGGGGGCAGCATTTGGGGTGGGGGAAGCATGCAGATTGGAGCCCCCTGGCTGCCCCTAGGCGTAGGAGCTAGAGTGGGGCTATGCTGCTGCTTCCAGGAGCCACGTGGAGCAGCCCCTGACCCTGCTTTCTGGCTGGAGTGCCGGAATGGGGCAAGCCCCAGACCCTGCTCCCCAGGAGGAACTCAAGGGCTGGATTAAAATGGCTGGTGAGACAGATCTGGCCCACGAGCCGTAGTTTGCCCACCCTGTCTCTAGTATATACGCGTCTCTCTACGCTGAGTTTGATTTTAGGTATTTTAGAAACACTGCTTAAAATTATACCCCTTAGCTTTCTTTTTTCATACACAAACTAATCATTATGTAACCCAATAATGATCGCTGAGAGAAAACCACATAGGAGTAGGAAGAGGGCCTGAAACGATAGACTGCTTTCATTTACATCTGACAATTATCTGAAGGATTAGAGCATGGTACTTTTATGACTCAAATACTTTTCAGAACTTACTGCTACAGGGCACCATTAGCACAATCATGCATATTGTAATACCCACGCCATACTTTAACATACTGTGTGAGGGTTCCAGGTCTCTGCTTTGCAAAAGTTTTCATGGCATCCAGGCTTGAGTATTAAAAGTATTGGTTTTGCTAAAAATCAAAAGAAAGTAAGGACATTGTTTGTCAGGTCAGCCTCAGGAGGCAAACAGGTACAGCTTAGCTTTTGGAGTTACTTCCCTGCCTCAACTCCTCATTCCCAGAACAAGATTTTATAGCCTCTTTCTCCACAGCCATTGCTTGATTCACAGAGAAAAATCCCCCCTGCCCAACAATATACTGGAGGAAGTATTATTTTGTAAAAGCTTCCTTAGCAGTCAGTTGTTTTCAGTGGCTTCCTTTCAAATTTTGAAAAAAAAAGTTAATATTTTTGAGAAACTCAACCAAACTTTCAATTCATTTTATCCAACTCTGCATCTAGGTGTTATTAGCCATGTAGTAAGACTGATAAGTGTAACAACCTTAGTGATAACAGTTACCTAGCCCCACACAAAAAGCAAGAAAACAAAACCTCAAAAGTTATTTGTAGTCCAGCCTCTTACTCTTCAATGTCTCCCCTTATGGCCAAGTGTTTGAGAGCAGTGGCCTGGCCTCTGTTTCCCTTATTGTACCAGTTCGGAAGTGTGATCTATAGCACTTGGCCTCTCTTTACAGGCCATTGGAATCTCTTCCCCTTTGGTATAGGAAGGGGCTCTCCCCAAGGGCCTGTGACGAGCTTCCACCCTGTAGTCCTGGGTTCCATCATCCCTCTCTCCCTTCTTCACCAGGGAAGGAACAAAGAGAAGTCAAAACAGGAATGAAAATAAAGTCCAGTAGTTTTACATTCAGATCACACACAGACCCCCACCGCAGATCTGGGGCTTCAGCAGTCTCTGTCCTCCTTCAGCATCATGGTGGTATGGGGACACCAAGGCCCACTCTTTTCTCTGGGTCCCAGTGCAGGGGCCCTATGTTAGGCTGACTGCACACGTAAGTCTCCTACTACCCCATTAGGCTGCTTCCTACTATGGCCTTTGCAAGCATCTAGTGTGTAGCAACCATCCTTGAACTTTCTACCAGAAAATTAGCCTCTCTAGGCAGCTTCCTCCCCATGTCTGATGCTGTAGAGTTCCTCCCCAAAGGCTCTCCAACAGCTACCCTACTCTGCTGTGTCTAGGGGCAGCTTTTTTGCCCAGCTGTCGCTAACCAGACATTTAGCCACGGCCAGGGAAGTGATAGCTCTCTTCGTTAGCTCTTTAGCATCTGCTGCCATGTGTGGGGTCTAGACACTGCATCACAGCATTCCATTGGGTTGCAAATTTAAGGGATGGTCTCAGGGAAGCCACATCCTTGACCATATTCATAGACCCCTTATTTTCCTAAGGGATGTAAACCCCTATTGCCAGAAAAAAGGAGGAGGAAAAAGGAAGGAGGAGCTGCCACCCACACCAAGACCTCTGCTTCCAGGGACCCCTTAAAAAACAGAAAGAAAGTTGGCCTTTGTTTGTCTATGCTACAGATATCTGCCACCATCTAGCTATCTCAGGTACTGGAACAGTGAAGCTGTGGCAATAGACTTCAGTGTGGACTGTACAAGCCCACCCAGAACCCGGGGTAATTGCCTGCATGGCTAGCCCACATGAAAGTGGGCACTGCTGTAGCTTCACTGCTCCGGAACCTGAGCTAGCTAGATTGAGCCTAGTTTAGGTATGTCTGTTTGAGCTGCAATCACACCCCAGGACTGCACTATAAACATACATTTGTTTTCCTTATTGGGGGATGGTTTTACTATACTGCTAAAACATGAAGATTTGCTGGAATAAGCGCTATGCCTACACTGTAGCGCTTTGTTGGTATAGCAGCCCAGTAGTTTTGTAGCAGTAATGTGCTCCTAGTGTAGTCACAGCCTCTTTCACCAAGCAAACCTCTTCTTGTCTAACACTGTGCTTTCTTTGCAGCCAAACTTCCGCAACATGTGAATGTCTTCAGAGCCAGAATTTTGGTGAGGGCCAATCTCTAGAAACCACATTACAAACATAAATGAGAACACAGTCATGGGAGATTCCAAACTAATGAGGATTAAAAACAGTACCTTTAAAACATTTAGAAAATGATGAAAAACTGCGGATATTAGATCACTCTAACCGCAAAGACAAAGCTGTTTGTGGGCTAAACCCTCATCTCAGCTCCAAAAGATAAGATACTGCAGTAGATGAGTGAAATGAACTTACACCACAGAACATTCTCCCCCACCCCCGCCCTGACTTCCAGGTATACAATATGAGATAAAGGTCTGTGTGTAATGTGGAAAGTTAAGAATAGAGAAGAACCTTATTTCTGATAGTTCATGTACACAGCGTTCCTTCTAGATTTTCATTCTGCACATAATTGATTTAAAGTTCTTTAATTTGGAACAAAAAGTAAAATATTAAACCTATCCGAAAGCTACATCTGATCACTCCACTTATTTTGTGATATATAGGGAATTATTTATTAGTTTTTATTGTGCTTGTAAGTTCTTTGGGGGCAGGAACCATCTTTTATTTATATGTATATACAGCACTTTGCAAAATAGAGCCCTAGTACATGACTGGGTCAGGCACAATACTGACCATCACAATATAAATAACATATAATAATAATAATAATAATATTAAATGATATTGCTGAGCTAAACATTATATCAAGTGTTTTGAATATTAAAAACACTGCATAAGAATTATTATTATATGCATAGATCCAATCTACACATCAGCCTCTGTATTACGTTGCAAAGTGCAAGAAAATTATGTAGACATCTAGCAGACAGTATGTCACAGTCTGATGCTAGTATTCATTTTAAGAATTACTATTGAGTTCAATGGGCTTTGAATCAGACCTTAACTCTTTAGGTTTTTAACTTTGTTAGGCTGACCTTAGCAGTTAATAGAATAGCTTTGGATGTATATAAATGTATCGAATGTAAGAAAGTAAAATAGTTTCTTTTAAATATGTTGAAGGACTGTTTCTCTCCCAGTTACAATCTGCAGCTGCAGTATATTTATGTGGAGGTTTCTCTGTAATCACGTCTAGAATTTGCCTGTAATCATGTCTAGAATTCTTTTGCATGACGACACTAGAAAAAATTGCTTGAGAAAAAAGGGGAGATTCAGTGTTCTTACATATTTAAATTGTAGTTATATTTTGATATCCCAGAGTTTTCTTTTTCTTTGTCATCAAAATCCAGGGCACTGTTGTAGTTAAAGCAATTCCTGGGAACCTGTTTTGAAAGACATAAATATGTCTACTATCAGGTATTTACAATATCTTAGAAACCCTAAATACTAGAATATAAAAACCCGTCAAGGTTTTTGAAAAGCCTCTGATCCAACAATAACTGTGTTATTGGCTAATTCAATGTGGCAGGGGATTAATGGGATTGAACTGACTCTGGAAGGCTTTGTAGCAGGAACGACAGCACAGAGACTGATAGCAGACTTCTTAGCATAGCCCAATGGACAAAACAGAGCCAACATTTTTTATTAGGAACATAGGAATTGCCATAGTGGATCAGTCCTTTACTCCAGCATCCAGTCTCTGAGACTTGACACTATCAGATGCATCAGAGAAGATGTAAGAATTCTTGCGAAGACAATTATGGAATAGCTTGTCCTTACAGAAAGTTTCTTCCTACCTGAGGCATTTAGTGTTTGACTTATGACCTGAAGCATGAAGCTTTATATTATGTCTTTTAAATCATATCTAAGTTCACTATGGACTTAATTTATCACCTTCCATACAAACTACCCAAAGCACTTACACAGAGTTAAATATAAGACAGTATACACTCCAACAGCATAAATTACCAACTAACAATGCTGTAAAGACATTGGACCTGCTTGTGTTTAGCTCTGTGCACTTCCTTCTTTCTCCTCTGTCCCAATCCCTTTGGGCTTGGTGCAAGTTAATTCGATATAAGACTGGTTTGAACCAATATAAGAGCTTTCTTGTGAGTGGAAGATGGGGATTGTCCTCTGAGCCCTAAGAATCTCTGTCATTCCCTCTTTCCCTTTGAGGCCCCAAATCACAATGAACCTGTCTCCCACCAGAGGAGGGCTGGATGAGGCTCCCTATGGAGGTTGCAAATGCCTTTCCTGCAACAGCCAGAGGGGATTACTAGAGAGTGACAGGAGATGCTGCTTCTAAATGTATTCCTCACACCCTGCTAGACTGAGAGCCAGCACCAAAGCAGAGGACCTGATCTTAGGATAGCTCAAGATATCTGAACTGTATTCCTTTCCTAACTTTCATAGTTAGTATGAAAGGTACTAACAGTGTACTCATCACGACCCCAAATTCCTCCTCTCAGTCAGCATTGTTATGATCACATCCTCTTATACATGTAATTCTGTAACACCACATTCATCACACAAGTTTGTTTTAATGTGAGGGCAGTGTTGCCAAGGGCCTCTTCGTGATCTCATTTCCATGCCTGCAGCTTTGTGCACACAAAGTACCAGTTTGTGCATTTTTTATGCATGATTATTCATGCACAAAAATGATAGAATGCAGAAGGGAAGAAGCATTTGTGCACCATTTGCCTATGCAAATAGGACTTCTGTATGTAAATTCTGTCAGCCATATGCGCAAATTAAGCATACAAAATTTGCAGACATAAGTTATTAGATGTGGAAAATTGTGCATGCAAAAATTAAGGCTCTATTTCAAAACTATCTGCTCCTAAATGTCTTTCAAGTGTAAATTTACACTCTTTCACCTCATTTTATTTTTTTAATTGAATGCAAAAACAATTGTGTAATCAGTGCAAATTATTTTTCATACCACCATGATTCTGACCAGGTCTCTCTATTTCATGTGTACAACAGGAAATAGAAAGTTCACGTTCCTGGTTTCTGAAGTAATCACATCTGTGCTGCATAGCATTTTAAATAGTAAGCAAACTTTGCACTGTGTGATAACAGAAAGCTGTTAGACTTTTTCTCTTCTCCTTTGGTCTGTGAATTTGGCATGTATCTAGATTGCTGGCTGATAGAAAGGGAATATGGTACATTTTTATAGCACATTGCAGATGTGAAGAGAAGTCTAACAACAATGGAATTGCAGATAGCCATAAAGAATAAAAGAATCAATGCAAACCTTTTTAAAAATGAGAAATTAGGTTTTGCCTCTGTTTGAATGATGGCATTTCATCTGCTGTTAAATAGAACATAAAAAACCAAAAAACTAATTTCCTTGCACGTTTTTACTAATCAATGTTTTGCTTTCTAAAGTATTAACAGAACAGAAAGTTCTTTTTAAAAAATCATTGGTGAATATTAATTGCCTGCTTAAAAATGTGCCAAGTAGCATGTGACCAATAGAAATCTACCGCTGGTAAGTCACTTGCCTACAAATTCTTTGTTAGCTAGGATGCACAGAGGTTACCAGACCAGCAATTCTAAATTTAAACTACTGCTTTACTAAACAAGCTAATCCATGTTCTGCAAGAATTTGATACCTAACTTGATTAAACTCATTCATAACTACTCCCAATGGAGATAGAAAACACTGTAAATGCTGGCACTGAACGTCTACTTTGTTTAGTAACTACGAAGGCTTTTTTGTTGTTGTTTTCAACAAATTGAGCTAGAAAGGGGGGAAAAAGTCAATTACCCAGAATACTCCACTGATTAACAGCTTGCAGGAAAAACAGATATGTTGAGGGGTAAGATTTGTAATACAGTGAGTATCAGTGAAGCTAAGATTATGAATTGACTGAGTTATGACTACAGACCCTGGGCCAGATTCCTCCCTCTGTTATACCAGCAGCAATCTGGAGCAGCTTTGTTGACTTCAGTGAAACTACTTCTGATTGATCCTGGAATACCTGATGGCTGAATTGGCCTAGTGTGCAAGTCTGTACAAGCCCAAGTCCATTACGACCCACAGCAACCTCCCTTATCAGCATATTATTATTTATTATCATATGCTCTGAGGTAAGAATAACTTAACCTGAGTGACTGTATAACAGGAATTTTTCTGCTACAGGCAAATAGAGAGGGTCAGGTTGCACAGCAAGATTTTTTTCTAACTGAGGGCAAGAATCTCCAAGTTGCTCCATAACTACCATACCTGCCCAGAATTTAGTGTGGGTGCCTTCTTTCACTTTACAAGATAAAGGAATACCCTGCTTCCTGCTCTTCCCTACAAGCCCTAATAGTAAGGAGTGCCAAAAGGTGCAGTAGTATACTATATGGTTGGTTTCGCTGTGGATTAGCACTCCTGTCTTTGGGCTGAAGGGTCCTGAGGTTGGGTTGCACTCATAATGAAGGTTCATAAACAGTGTTCACATTGCAGAACATCACTCAGGGAAGGAGGGTGCTCTGCTAGTACATTTTTTATTCTCTTAGCCTCCAATACTGAAAACACTTACATGTATGCTTTACCTGTGTGAGTAGTCACACTGAATTCAATAGTACTCATATGTGCCAAATTTTGCATGTGACTTTTTGCAGGGTCAGGGTGTTTAAAAGGCCTTGATATATGTTGAATAGGAAAGACCTTAGATAAATATGGTCTTGTTCACTTGAGAAACATAAGCAGCAGCCAGGGCTGAGAGAAAGAGAGTGGGAGAAGAGGTGCAGGTAGCCTGTGCTTACTGTTTATGTATCTGTTTGTGCCACCAGTATACAGGTTACTGGAATAGCTCTTTTACCAAGATTTCGTTGGTCATTTTCACTTCATTGGCTGAGAAACACATGAAAAGGACAATCAACCAGATTGTTGCTGGGGGTCAGCTTCAGTGTAAATATTCTCATGAACCCCTGGAGTGGACTTTGTTAGCTGCTTAATACCAAGATCAGCAATGAAGATATTGGAAGCTGAACCCAGCAATCGCCTCCATCAGTACTAGTTTGGTTTCAGAAGCTTTGGGAGACCTATTATTAGACTGGAAGACCCACAAATTCTGAAGCCAGAGTACCAAGGGATGCTGCTACCCAGCCAGTGATCCTGTGGGCACCAAAAACGTCAGTGGTGCAACAAGATCACCAGTCATAGTGTACACAGAAAATAAAACCAGATCACTTTGAGCACCTTGCCAGAGATCAGTCTAGATGGTGCTCAATTTGCAAAAAGGCCACGAGCTTTGGGACTTGCGATGATGACGACTGAAAATAATTTATTGTTCTATCTTTGGCAGCCTTAGTTGGAAACGTGTTATCAAACATCACTGATGCTCAAAATGATTTGGTCCATGTGACAATTTTGGAAGACAAAATGACAATGGTGACAAATAAACATCCAAATATTCCCACATAGCGTGTTCTTAGCATAAGAGGTTTTGTTCTAAGAAGTCATGAATGAATTCTGAATTAGCTGTATTTTGGTTTAAGGCTGTGGCTAGCAATTAGACTGATTACACCGTTGTTTACTATCACTCTGTAATTGTATCTGACATACACAGCTTGTTAAATTCTGTCTTACAAGCTCCATTGGTATATTATTTTCCTTTGTATTTCAGTACAAGTATATTTATATGTAAGAAAACAACTACGAGTAACAAATAGACACAATTGGATGTTAATTGAAATGAAGGTGCCACAAATACTCCTCGTTGTTTTTGCTGATACAGACTAACACAGCTACCACTCTGAAATGAAGTAGTTGCTCACAGCTTCATAGTATTTTGTATGGTAAATCAGAAAAATCTGTTAAAATTAAAGTTAACTGAATCCCATATAAACAACCAAATGAATTTCAGGAATGGATTTGATTAAAATAAGCTTTTTACAGTTTTTTTGCAATTCTAGTTTTATTATATTTTGTACATATGAAATATTCCTAGTGGTCCTAGTCCTGAAATCCTAAAAGGCATATTGTGTCATACATTTTTTATGCAAAATTGTCCATTGCTTCTAAAGACATGTTTACACTGGAAATGTTGCTGCAGCACTGTGGTATAGACACTATAATAGGGTAGGCAACCTATGGCACACGTGCCGAAGGCGGCACGCAAGCTGATTTTCAGTAGCACTCACACTGCCTTGGTCCTGGCCACCGGTCTGGGGGGGCCCTGCATTTTAATTTAGTTTTAAAGAAGCTTCTTAAACATTTTAAAAAAACTTATTTACTTTACATACAACGATAGTTTAGTTATATTATTATGGACTTCTAAAAAGAGACCTTCTAAAAACGTTAAAATTTATTACTGGCACGTGAAATCTTAAATTAGAGTGAACAAATGAAGACTCGGCGCACCACTTCTGAAAGGTTGCCGAGCCCTGCACTATAGCAATGGAAGAGGTTCTTCTGTCACTGTAGTAAATCCATCTCTGAGAAGCGGTAACTACGATAACAAATTAATTGCAGTCTAAACTGGAGTTCAGGTGGGCTTATTAAGTCTCTCAGGAGTCTGAGCAATGTAGCTAGGTTGACCTAGGTTTTAGGCCTTAGCACCTCAGTTGCTTTTGAAAATGAGTCTTAGGCCTTGCTATGGTGAACTAAGCAATGCCTAAATATCTTTAAAAATCTGGGCCTCAGCATCTCTGAAGGTTAAGATCACAGGGGGCTTTGTCTGAGTGAAGACTGAGTAAACACTTACAATGTAGTCTATATAGATTCTTATACCACTTCAGGATTTGGCTCAATGTGTTGTTGTGAGTGTGTGTGTATATAGAAATAAAACTTCTCTATATACCTAATATACTCTAATAATTGCACAAATGGTAATTATTGTTACTTATTAATTAATAAAGATGGTAATTTTTCATCTCTTGCTATTGAGTTATGGAATTGCAGCCGAAGTTCTCTATATACTTCCCTGATACTTATGAGCAGAAGAGTAAAATATTAGATCAAAGACATGCCAAAAATAATGCTTTTTTAAGTCTTGGCCAATCTTTTGCAGCTATTGGGCATGTAAATATAACACAAGGGCCCAAGTTTAGAGAAAAATAAATAGTAGTGTGTAGACAAGGTTGTCAGGAAACTTGTACAACTGTGTCTGTATACCAAGCTTGAGTTACACGCATGCACACCAACTCAATGACATTTAAGTTGATGTAATTGAGGGGCCTGTTTTATATCTGAACCAAAAAGGTAAGTTTCCACCAGGAAAGGTCATTGTAATGGGCAGGGCCGGCTCCAGGCTACAGCGCACCAAGCGCGTGCTTGGGGCGGCACGCTGCGGGGGGTGCTCTGCCAGTTGCTGGGAGGGCGGCAGGCGGCTCCGGTGGATCTGCTGCAGGCGTGCCTGCCGAGGGTCCGCTGGTCCCGCTGCTTCGGTAGACCTGTCTCAGGCGTTCCTGCGGACAGTCCACTACTCCTGCAGCTCAGGTGGACCTCCCACAGACACGCCTGCGGCAGCTCCACCGGAGCTGCGGGACCATCGGACCCTCCACAGGAATGCCTGCGGGAGGTCCACCGGAGCCGCGGGACAGGCGAGCAGCAGAGCGCCCCCCGCAGCGTGCCGCTGTGCTTGGGGCGGTGAAATTGCTAGAGCCGGCCCTGGTAATGGGGTACCTTCACCTCCTGCGAGCACCCCCTTCTCGTCAGGTGTGTGTCTGCACTTCTCTCAACTTGTGGTGACCCATTAGTGGTTTCTCAGGTGGGTTTCAGTGACTCAGCCATCCAGCCGAGCCACAAGCACAGGCTGTGGGCTTTCAACAAAACAAAACCCCTTCCAGGATAAGCAATTCAATGGCAAAGTCTCAGTCTGCAGTCTTTAAACAATCCCAGCCCTGGTGAGGGGCTGTGTTCCCAGGACTCCCTCTCTAAAGTCGATGCCTTTGCCCTCTCTGGTCCCAGCTTGCCAGCTGAGTCACTAAACAGTTCAGGTCCCCTTGCAGGGTGTATTACAGTTCAATGTTCCTGTCCTCTTTGGAGTCTTCAACCCCCTCTCTGGGTCTGGTTCAACTCCCTCCTCAGGGAGTAAACTGCTCCACCTGTGGCCAGCAGGGTGTGTGACTCAGGCCCACCCACTACTCCAGGTCCCAGCACAGGAACCCTCCAAAGAGCAGCTGCCTGCTGCATCCCTTTTAACTGCTCTCAATGCTGCTATGATTCCCAGGGCCACTTCCCACAGGCTCCAGCACCTTCCCCTTCACCCTTATTGTAAGGCTCTTCTATCCTCTGTCCCAGAGCCAGCCAGGAGTGCCTTCTCACTCCCCCAGTCCAGGCCAGCAACTGCTCTCCAGTGGTACTGCTGTCCCTTCAGTCAGCCAGGAACATCATCCTCACTTCTCTGGCTCCAAGCAGCAATTGACTCTGCTCAGGTACTGCAACTCCTTTTATATGGGCCTGGATTGTCTGTTTCCCTGAAGCCTTTCCCAGACTGGCAATCACTGTCTAGGCCACTTGCAGGGTTCACCTTCTTTGCTCCTTTATAGGACAGGATGTGGTAGGACCATGAGGCCGTCAGCAGGGGGTCTTAGGGCCTGGTACACCCCATCACAGGGTCTCACTAACATTTTACATTTCACTTATGAGAGATAAGCTCAAGGCTTGACTATTATCAGAAGGAAAATGTGAGCGTCAAGAGAATTGGAACATAGAGAGAACCTCAAAAGAGCTTTTTATTTCCTAAAAGCGTAAGAGGAAGAAATGAAGAAAAGAGCAGCCAGGAAGTTGCATGGAGGGAGGTCACACCGTACAGAGGGAGAGGACTAGGCATTAACAATGAAGAGCAAATGGATATGGTATTTGCATTTTGGCTTTGTGCATTTACAGTTCACTCCTTATACCCGTGTTGGCTCTTAAGCAATGTTAACTATATTAATAAGGGTCATTTAATTATTATTTCACAAAGTGACAATTCTTCAAGTGCATTTAGGTAGATGCATCCTTTAAAATTATTGTTAGTGTCTAAAATGGATTCAAATCCTTCTGCAACTATCCACCTTGAGTAGCTGGCTGGACAGAAGCAAGCAAGGAGAGAAAGGATCTTTCTTATGGACTGCTACGATAGTGGAGGAGGTCAGGTTCCGTACAATGGCAGATCCTTTGTCTCTGTCTCTCCCTCAGCCTGTCCCCATCAACCACAGTGGACAGCTGTGCCAGGAGCCCCACAGACCAGGGTCCTGTGTGAGATGTGTACACCCCTTGCACGGTTCCCCAAACTCTGACTTGCTTTGTTCAGTAAAACTGCACAGGTTCCACTGCCCGGGATCCTCTGCAGACAGCCAGGCAGGGATTTCTTCTAAGCTCCAAGGGGGCAGTAGAGGTATAAATCAAGAATACTCATGCTGAAGTCAGAGTTGCTCTTGATTTCCACTGGTGGTACTGAGAGCAGAATTTGGTGCTAGAAATTGGTACGGACCCACCCAAATCAGGCTGGGAGCATAGTCCATTGTAATATTTATTTGTCGCGCTACTAATTGTATTATTTCCCGCCATCCTATCTGCCTCAATCTTCCTCAGCTCTGCTCTGGAGCAAGCACCATTAGATGTGAGGGGATTGTTGAGGCTGCATTCCCATTCAGACCCTGACTTGGCTGCTAAGATTGCCAATGGGATGCCAGTTGTAATGGAGGTGCCTATCTAGTGGAAACAACTCATGATTCTTTGTCCTTTATTGACAGCTGGGACTTGGCAATGTCTCTCTCCCAGATTTACTCAAGTGTTGCTGTAGTCTCACTTTCAGTGAGACAGAGCCACTTGGAATTTTGGCATCACTGCAACTCTTTGTGTGACAGTATCCAAATAGCAGAGAGAGGTCAATAAAGGCAGATAATGCTATCTGATCATTTATTTTGGATAAATAAAAGGCTGAAGGAGCATATGAGTGAGAAGTCACTGTAACATTTTGTTCATCCAAAAAAAAAATTAGCACATTAATGAGTACACTGAATATATATGATTGGCCAGATCCTGGATCATATGAGAGCTGCACACTTTTACACCTCTTGCTCCCCTCCCATCCCAAAGCAACTTTGAGCCACCTCAGGTTAAGTATGCATGTACACTGACAGAGAGAGTGGCATCTCTAGAGTTGGCAATGGCAGCTTTGCCCAGCGTCAATGCCTGGCTGCCCAATTAGCAGGAGCAGACCAAAACACTCAGGATGCACGTGCAAGCATGGTAGTTGCATAAAAAGACACGGCAGGTATTTTTACATACACATTTGTGCTCCTAGCTTTTTGAAAATCTGACCCTTGTCTATTTGAGAATTTTAAACTGCTTATTTCAAATTGTTTTACATGATTCCAGTAAAAATGTCTCAAATATAAAAACCCCAGCCTGACTACTCTTCCAGAACACAGGCCCCTCTACTACTCATATGTCTTTATCAAATATGTAGCAGCTGGTATGAGATAAGAGCGAGTCCTTCGCTTTCAATCTATAGCTGCCCTGTTGTTGTTTGCAGAGTAGCTCTAATAATCTACAAATTCATTTTTTTTAAACTTCCCATCTTATCAATAGCTTCCTTCTGGCTAATATGTCATATTTTCCTCATCTGTCTGAGACAATGAGGATTATCAAACATTACTGCGCCAGTGTGCATCATATCATACATCTATATTTGAACAATTAACTTATTACAATATGTGTCTTACAGGTGATAAAAAACACAAAAGCCAGCACCATAATGTCATACGTGAGTAATGTTCAAAGCAAGCCAATCCTGAGAATGGAATTACTTAAATGCAATGATTTCTAAGAAGATCTCCCGGAAATAAATAAATACTTACAGTGGTAGGGCAGAATTGTTTTCCAGACATGTCTATGGAAGTAAAATAAATTGTCTCCTCAGTTGGGGTAGTCATGCAAATATTTCTTTTGGGGATGGGGTGGCTGATCCTGACAAACTGCTGAGCACCTGGGACACCCATTGAGAATCATGTGTATTGCTCCTTTCAGGATCAGGCCTTAAGTTCAGGACAGCAGCAGAGTTATATTTAAACTGTAAAATTCAGCATATTATTCAAGTGCATTCTGGGGCTTTTTTATCATAAAAAGCCAGCAAAACTCTTCTTATACTCAACCAGTATTGCAGCATTTTCCTATACCCAATCGGTATTGCAATTCCGTACCATTCCCCTCTGTCCCATTTGCCTAAGACGAATAAAGCTGCTGTTATTGAGGCTTTATGTACGTTGATCTCACTGTTAATAACTATTATCTTTTGTCCTTTAATATTGACAATGAATCACTGTTACATTAAAATAATTGCTTAATTACAAAAATAAATATTCTTTAAAATTAGAACTGCCAGAGATTAAACATTATCCTTTATTTGCGAAAGATCCTTCTGTCTGAATATATTCTCCCCCCCAGAAACAAAATATGTTTGCCTCATCTTGTTTCATCATTAGTTTTGATTCATTGCTCTCTGGTTTTGTAAGCCAGACATGGCAGGTAGACTCTGATTGATTGA
The DNA here is from genome assembly GCF_025201925.1 of Gopherus flavomarginatus. Lineage (NCBI taxonomy): Eukaryota > Metazoa > Chordata > Testudines > Testudinidae > Gopherus > Gopherus flavomarginatus. The sequence goes on from NC_066619.1 coordinate 62,355,261, forward strand.
TTAATGTTACTGAGAATTTGAACTTGAAAACTTTCCAAGCCATATAACATACGTTACAGTTTCGAGATAACCATCTGCAGCTAACTGCTGAGAAGCAATATCTTGTCTGTCAAGTGCCTCCAACATGGGGACTGCAAAATTTTTGCAGTATGTTAGACCTGAGATCAAATCATCCTACAATCTAAGCCTGCAAAGCAGCTAGGTCACTCTAGGTCCAATCCTGCAGTCTATAAGCATGCACAACTCCCACCAATGCCAATCTTATACCAGGTGTATCCTCATTGCAGTCAATAGGGTTACATCACTCATGAATTTTGCTCACTGCTTACACATTCATGTAGGGTTCAGTCTGTATAATAAAATGACCACCCTTTAGGCAGAGTAAAGCTGCTAAACCCTCTGACTCTGAGACATACGTTAGGAGGTTGAGGTTATCTCTTGTACAATATTTCAGCTATTGCAGTGCCCAGTACTTAGGCTTATGCTTTTCCCATTACAAGCATAGCAAACATTGCTGTCTCTGAACACACTGCAATTTCTCCCCCCTGCACCGAGAAAATGTTTCTGTCAAAGGAACAACTTTTTGAAAACTAAGCTGTACTCCTTTGTAAAGCTGAGCCACTGCATGGTTCATGCAAAATATATGGGAGGAAGGGCAGCTTTCAAACACTGGACTAGATTCACAGGAATGTGACATCTATACTGGTTTATATAGGGTAAAGGTAAAACAATGACAGAGCAATGTCTGAGACCTTGAAACAGTCAGTATTTTAAAAATTACACAGCTGACACAGGGTCTAAACTAGAGCTAGGTTGTGGCCAACACCTCACTAGCTATGCAAAGAGATTTCCCCCTTCCAATGCAGTGCATGGGCCAGGCACAAGGTAGCTAGAAAGTGCAGGCTTTGCTCTAGCTACAGCTGCCTGAAAGGGGCCAGCGCAAGGCTGGTGCCATGCCCCACCCCACTTCACAATGGCCAGCACTGTGCACACTGCACTCTTTCGAAAGGTAGAGAAGCTAATGCTCTGGAATGTCCTCCTCAGGAGGAGGACTGTCTGCAGCCTGGCTCCTTTGCATCCTGCCTCAGACAAGAGGCTGATATTTGTCCCTAGTTTTGACTGAAACTTGCATTTCAAGTTCAATGTTCCATTAACTCAACATCATGCACTTTTGGGTTATTATAAATTAAATTTTGAAATGCAAAAACAAATAAGATTGCTTTGCTTCTTAAATATATAAAAATGATCTCCCGTTAGAGAAATTCTAAGCAACTCCGGCCACCTTCACTTCTTCCTCTCTCTGGACCAAATTTTGGGCTGTGCTATGTACCAGCATACCTGCCTGGGAGAGAAAAGCGTATGCCCCAAAGGTGAAGAGCATCAGACAGACATAAGTGAGACATTCTGGCATCTAGCTCAGTGATTTGAAAATGTGCAAACAGAGATGTGCCAGGGATATGACAAAGGGATCATGACTAATGATGGGCAAAAGAAAAGGACCTGTGGTATCCCCAGAAAATGCATACAAAATCTTTGGAATTCACTATACAAAATGTCTGCACAAGTTATTTGTTTGCCCAGCAGTAACTATCATGCCAGAATGAGAGGTCTGTGCAAATCTGATGGTAGAGAGGGATCAGGGGAAAATAACTATATTGGCACCTTTCTCTTGGAACATGAGATAAATCAGGCTGAATTTGAGGAAATACACCATCCCGTACCCCCAGCTATTTTAGGCACATTTCAGAAGATGTTGCCTGCCACATACTTGCCCGATGGTGCTAAAGCATTAATCTGTGCTGGCTGGTATGTGCAGTTGGGTATGTGCATCATGGGTTATGATACAAGAGGTGTACTGATAGGCATACATGCATTATTGAACCTGTCCTTTTCTCTTGCAAATAATCCTACTGTAGGAAGACAATGTTTTGACTATTTTGGAACAGCTATGTAAATGGCCATCTGTTTCCCCCATTCATTCCAATGCATCCCATGAAGAATGGGATGAGACTTTAGAGTAGCTTGTGCACAGCCTGCAAATATGCCTGGGGGATATTCTCTCCTCCCATGTTATCTCCTTTTTTGTGCACTGTGAGTCAAATTCTGAAGACCTTAGTCAGGTTTTAGGCCATGTCTACACTTACAGTTTTGCAGCGCTGGTAGTTACAGCTGTGTTCGTACAGCTGTGTAGGGCCAGCGCTGCAGTGTGGCCACACTGACAGCTACCAGCGCTGCAGTGTGGCCACATTTGCAGCACTTTCAGCGCTGTTGGGAGTGGTGCATTGTGGGCAGCTATCCCAGCATTCAAGTGGCTGCAACGTGCTTTTCAAAAGAGGGGGGTGGGGTGGAATGTGATAGGGAGCGTGGAGGAGACAGACAGAATGGATTTTTGGAGTTGACACTGTTCTCAGCTCCCTACCTTGCAAGTTCTAAGGACTGGAAGACACACAGTGCCTACCTTCAATCATTTTAAAAGTTCTAACTCCCTTCCCCCACTGCTCTCTCATTCACTAAATGCAAATTATGTACTTTTAAATACCCGTCAGACCAGATAAGCAACTGCTGAACACGGACTTCCCCCTCCCCCTCTGCCGTGTGAGAGTGCTGTTTCTCTCTTCAAGCAAACAGCTGTGAACATTCCAAAGTAATTGCCCTGCCTGCCTCCGCTCGCTCAGCAAACAGGAGCTGTGTTTGTTTTTTAAATAAGCAGTTTGGCTGAACTCCGAGCTCTCCCTTTCTTCCGGTTTGTTGTGGACAGGAATTCTGGGATACCTCCTTATACCCTGGAGGTCAATAAAAGCGCTGGTGAGCGTCCACACTTGCTGACCAGTGCTGGATCACCAGCGCTGGAATCCCTACACCCGAGGCTCGACCGGGTGTACAGCCAGCGCTGCAACCAGGGAGTTGCAGCGCTGGCCGTGCTTTGCAAGTGTGGCCACATCCTAAGTTGCAGCGCTGTAACCCCCTCACCAGTGCTGCAACTCTCTAGTGTAGCCATGGCCTTAATCATTCTTGAATGAAGCACAGAATTTTGACTGAATGAAAACTGAGTAAGAGCCCAATTCTGAAGTCCTAATTCCTACATTAGGCCACAGTTTTGGCTATATATGTATTACAAGCACTCTAGCACCGTTATGCACTGCTTTACCTCTCATTTGTGCTCTTGTAGAGCCTAGGATGTCAGCCTCTATTTCCATCCAGCTCTTGCAAAAAAACTCAGCAAGCCCATGTTTGTCCATCCTCCCTTGTATACCCCTATATGATATTCATGCCTATGTTTGCTATGATTTACCTGATGCCTAAGTATATACTCAGTTTTTATCAAATATACATTCCATACCTGACAAACCAGTTCGAAAGCTGGCTCTTTAGCCTGACAAACTGTGTGGCCAAAACTGAAACTGTTTATCCACTTCATTCCTTGCAAGTTTTGGCATTCAGCGGAAGTGGAAGCCAGATTTGAATCAGCTCTAACTCAGCAAAACAAAAACCTGATGGATCAAGGTTTTGCAATACCAAAGTCTTTCCTGGGTTTACTTGTGCTCAGCCAAGATGAGGGAGAAGAGTATTCAAGGGAGATGCACAAGGGAGAAGAGTATTCAAGTTGCTTTCCCCAACTCATGCTTCTGAGCAGGGGATGGATATAATCTTATTGGGGAACTCAGGCATGATTCACTGCTAGTGTCTTCATGGAAATTAGTTACACAAATGCACTTGGCAGCCCTAGAGACTAGAAGATTCCTCTGGATATGAGAACCCTCTAACCAGGCAGGGCTGATGCTTTCCACCTCTGTGTCAGAGGCATGGTAAGTGGTGAGCAGGCCTGATGAGAGTATTCTTATACACCAGAACATCCCTTAGGAGGCATCAGAATTCAGCAGCCAGCATAAAGTACAGCAAACCTGAGGCTGCTCTACTGTATGTTAGAAATCCTAAGGGGGTTGTACTCCTTTATCTGTACTGATGTTAAAACAGCACAACTTTTCATGTGTAAATGAAGCCTTAGATGGTTAAGAGACCTAAGCTGCAGCCAGGGCCTTGTTAAGATCAGGATGAAAATAATGCCACAAGTAGAGAGAATTGAGAATTTTTCATTATTTTTCTCCCTATTCCCCGCCCAGCTCTAGTCCTAAATGACTTGGCCAAGATCCCACAGGAGTCCTTTGACTTCAGAGAAGTTATTGTGGTTTAGCACCACAGCGTAGCAGGGCCATGTGCCCCTTTAAGGGCCAGCAGAACCAGGGAGCAGCAAGCCCTGGTCTAAGGAGAAGCACAACAGGTAGGTGTTGGGAACCAGCTGGTCCAGCTAAGCAGCAGCTAATGATTGACTCTGATTCCCAGCTGGAAGGTGTAATTAAGGACCCAGCTTTGTAAGGGGAAAAGGGGAAGCAGGGTGTACTAGAAAAGAGAAACACTTTCCTGAGCAGCAGTGGAAGACTGCACCAGCGTAGGTGTGACTGTGGTCCCCGTGAGGCTAAAGAAGAGCTGTGACCTTGGAGTTTTTTTGGGGCGGGGAAAGGGGGAGGAAGAGGACCCTGCAGGGTCTGTCCAGGACTATCATTTTTGTTACTTTTCAATATTTTTTTCTTTGTGTGGCAGTAGAATAAAAGAGCCTGCATTGAAGGCTGAAACAGCGTTCAGCATGGCTGACTGTTTTGTTCCCCAAGCTGGTGAACAGGTCCATCAGATTACAACCGGTAACTCAGAACAGAATTTGGCCCAAGGTCTCCACCCCTACCCTCTTTATGGTCAGTCTAAGATAGATAAAATTGACAGATGTGGAAAGGGTGTTCTCTCAGCTGTTCCAGCTGTAACATTCTTTCATTTAACCATCGGTGCTCATTACATTCCAAACACTGATGCAGAAATTGTTCTCTGCTGCTGACTGGTTATTTGTTATAAACCACCACTGAAGAATTTCCAGATGTTGTAGATTATTCAATTAGTTGATTTTTGTTTAAATAAAAAGAGGTCCACATAAATATCATCTTATAAAAGAGAGGGGGGAGGTTACCACAGAGGATAACATGCAGCACAGAAACCTAGACAGATAATACAGGACTACTTAAGAGATTGAGAATGGGATTTAACTGTGAAGTTGGCAACACTGTTTACAGTTGCAACTGGAGGCCCGAACTGAGAGCAGACCTGCTGCTAACATACTAACAGACAGTTCCTTCCCCAAAGAGTTTCCAGTCTAACAGACAAACAGTGGGATGGGACAGAGAGGTGAAGTGACTTGGCTAAGTTTGCATGGATCAGCGTTCATGTTCCACTCCCCATCTGTATCCAAGCCAAGCCAGGGAAGCTAATGATCCTACCAGTGGGCCAAATTGAGTGATGAATCCTAGTCACATGCTACCTAAGACCTGTTGCACCCACACTAAGAAGACCACACATCAGGTCAGAAATAGAGATATGAATAGGTCTCCAGACTTCTAGTCTGCTGATCTCACTAGCCCACAGACAGATCTGCACATTATCATTCAGAAAGATTTTTGTTTTAAGTTAGAAGAGAGAGGAGGTGAGCCGTCTCACAGAGGTTCGGTTTGTTTTTTTCCAAGATCCACAGTATAATAAGTTAGTCGTATCTCTTGCTCTCCATTCATAGAATTCTGATTCCAGGAACAGGTGTTGAAAGATCCCCTTTTACATGGTCTCCCCTTCTTATGCAAAATATCTCTGTTTGGCCAAGATTGACAAAAACACCAAACACAAACTCTAAAATTGTCACCAGCCATACTTTCAGAATACTTGTCTCCATTCTTTCTCCATCAAATGAAGGTGGCAAAACACTTTGCCAGAAAACAATCTGCTTTGTTGTATATGACATCAGTATGAAAAAAATCTTTAAACAAACCTGAAACTGGGGAAATGGGAAAATAACCCTGCTGTCTTAGCAGACAATTATTTTAGCTATTAATGCCAGTGACCACAAGTGGGACTCAGGGCAGCTGCTAAAACTGTGGTTTTGAAACTGAAAATAACATAATTATCTGTTGAACAAACCAAGCAGTGGGTCTGTTCTGAATTTTGCATGGGTGTGGATTGCTGAGTCATTTATCCAGTTCAAGACCATTTGCCGAGTCATGGTTTGCGCAGTACTGTTTCAGCTGTAGCATAGCAACTTCTGCAAGTTAAATCAACTTATCAGTGTTCCTCTTTCTTCTCCTCTTCCACATCTGTCCCCAGGTCAAGCAGCATTCTATAGGAGAAAAACTATATTGCGCCATTATCATACTGTTGGTCTTTTCCTGTCAGTTGTTTACTAACTCAAGGGCTGTAGAAATCTGCCAACAGAAAAGATTAGGTATCATGTCATGTTGAGTTTGCTGTGTACAACATATGCTGCACACTCCACAATGAAAATGCACTGAACAAATGCTGGGGCTGTTACGTCATCTACTGAGAGTGATTTTAAAAAGCAAAGATCCATTTTATTTAAAAAATAAGTTCTAGTCAGAACATTATGAAAACATGTGGGTCATCAGTATGTTAAACATAGTAATCAAAACTCATGATTCAGAGCATCAGATGATCACCTACAGGAAGGAATTCCCCCTGCCATCTCCCAAGGCTGACATTAAACAACTGGGGGAAGACAGGGGAAACCATCTTGCTCTGCTGCCCCATAAAGTGTCAAGTACGTATTGGCCACTTCTGGAAGCACGATGCAAAACTCAATGATAGATCAATGGCATGATTCACTTTGGTAAATCAAGTGTTGCAGCAAAGCTCACAACACATATGGAACAGTGAATTTTAATTCCCATTGGAAATTGTCTTGGTAAAGGGTATGTAAGCAGCTGTGGCTGAATCTATCTTTCCATTTCAATAGATGAGGCAAATTGATGTGAAATATTGTGGCTGTTCTCTTTTACAAAGTAAATCAGTTAGGAACACAACAAGTAAGACAATGCTGCATCTTCTCAGCCTTGCTATAACTGTTTTGTGTGGCTAAGATCAAACTCATTTCATATTTGACATCAAATAGCCATCAACTGGTAACAGTTTTATGGCCCAGCATTTGTGTTGAGATGGTGACCAACACGATAACTGGTGTTTTTCTTAAAGCTCTAGCTCCTGCAAATAAGTGATTAAGCGAGAAACTCAGTTTTTGTTACAAAATACAAGTAAGTTAGTGGCCCTCCTCGTTGCAGAGAAATGTGACCCCAGTGTACTCTAAAGACTTAACAACCACAGGGGAAGTTTTATTTTTTTTTAAATCATCACCCAATTTTCAAGGCAATCTCATGATTTTTGGTAACCTGACTCATTATTTTTAAATGCCTGCAGATGGCAAAATTATTTCTGTACAGGCCCTAGCATAACGGGGTCCCTGACTCAATTATGGCCTTCAGGCAGTATCGCAGAACAAATGACTAACAACCGCCACTAGTTAAACCTTTTGGGACTGTAAATTGAGTCAGAAAACTCACAAGAACAGGCTTGTGAGATTGCTGGTATTATCCAACAACTGACTAGGCCTCAAATATCAAGAAAACAACTTTTCATGTAGTATTTCAGCCTTTAGTTTTTTTGTCTTGGCTGGAACCAAGACGCACAAACACACCCCAATATAAACACAAAGGAAAGATTTAACCAAACTTTTCCTAAACATTCCAAAAGCTTTGGTTCTTGTTTGAGCTTGCAGCAAAAGTTTGTGTGTGGGGTGCGGGGGTGGGGGTGAGTCTTATTTATCTGACCTGATTTGCCTATCCCAGTTGTAACTGACTGCATCAAGTGGCCTCAACTCAGCAGTCATGCTGTACCACACCCAGCTGCAATAATTGGATAAACTTCTCCAAAAGGGCAAAGTAAAAGAAGGATCTCCCAGCACAAGGAGAGCGTGGTGTTTTTTCCCAGTTTTTAAACTAAAACAAGAGACAAAACATATGTAGCGAGTGGCAGGAAAAGAACACATTTTTAAAAATACATCAGAAAGTGGTTAATCAGCCTGTTGGATTCACTGTTGCAGGTAATCAGCAAGTCAAAGGCTACAGCTATCAGAAATTAATGACTTTTGAGCACTGAGATTGTCAGTAATTGTGAAAACTAAAATCAAGTGTGGTGCTCTGAGGGCACTTACCGTCATGAAATGCCCCATTCAGAGTGTCACTATTAAAGCAATGCTGAGCCTGGCAGCAGCACTAGATAGTTCCAGGATGCAGTGTGGCCCTGATGACTAGGTCCCTGCAGTAGGACTCAGGAGGCTGCCTTCTAGTCCTGGCTATGCCACTGCCCTGATGGGTGACCATAGGCAGTCACTTCACCTCCACCTGCTTGGGTTTCCCTAGCTGTAAAATGACAGTGAAAGCAGTACAGAATGGTCCCAAGGAGCAGCAGATAATTTCTTTAGGTCTAGTGTTTGTGCTCCCAGTTTAGACAAGCATATACAAATCAGTCAAACACGAACGTTTGTGGCTTTCCTTGGGCTGTGGTTTGTGCTACAACCTTGCTTTTCAAATTTCATCATAAAACCCCACCTACTTAATGATAATTTCAGCAAAACTATTCCTGTTTGGGTTAGATGAGGACAACTGACTACAGTCTGATCTCAGAAAAAGTGCTCTCACAGTCCCTAGGTTATACAAGAGAAAAGTGCCAACAACTAAAAAGATCCAAAATTTCACCCAATTGCTAAATGGAACTAGCATCTACACAGACATAAAAAAACAAAAAATCCAAACCTTACTTTCAAGGAGAAGCAACAACGATCTGTTCTTCCAATCCTGGGAGATGCTGCAAGACATTTTGCATCTATCATAAAATTGATCCAAACTCCTCAAATATGGAGCCAATCTCCATTCACAGAGGTGATGTCAGGGATATGCATGCAGTTGCAGCAATGAGAAATTCAAGCTTGAAATTTCAATGTCAATGTCAAGCTGAGAAATTCAAGGACAGGGACCTGTTTGATGTTTGGTACAACACTGCATATATTTAGAGTATTCTGTAAGGCCCTGCCTCAGGAAAGTACTAAAGCACATGCTTAAGTCTAGCCCTAGTCAGGACATTTTAAGTGCTGTCCTCAACAGAGATGCTCAATCATGGCCTAAATGTTTATAATTTACAATATATTCCATAAGCGCTGATTGTTTGACTGTAGGGAAACTCGGGTGAGGTTAGAACCCCAAAGTACTGTATACTTCTTTAATCCAAGATTTGGACTGCATTAGAAAGTGTCAATTTTTAAAATTCTGTCTTGCTTATTGTTCTTGCTGTATTCTTCCTTTGATTTTCTGTGTCTTCTCTTGTTTTTGTGATTTCTTTCTTTGCAATGTTTTCTGTACCATTTTTCCTTTGCCCAATATTTACCCGTTGTGTTGTTTTATTTTTTTAAATCTCTTAGGTACACTATAAATTCCAATACCAATAGTATGTAGGTGCTGTTTGGAGGGATGCTGTAAGGACTGACAATTTCAAAGTGATAGAACATAAAAAAATCCTTATACACAAGAATTCCTGCCATCCCCCAAGGCAAGAAGATCTGGAACTGTCTTAATAAGCCATGGGATAAGTTAGGAACACACACATCCCCCCTCCCCCCCCCAAATTAAACCAGGATGCTGAGCTGGCTCTGATTACAGTTGCAAGTGGCAGAAGTCTGTGTGCAAGCGTATGCATGTGAACACAAACAATATTTTATCCCCTCACTATCCTGCATGCTCTGTTCTGGCAAGCCAGGAAGAGATTAAAATGGATGGCTGAGTACAGGATTCTCATCCATGTCAATCTCTTGCTGGGATCAGCTCAAAGTGACACCATAAACACCTTAAAGATAACCTGCAAAGGAAAAATAATTGGGCCAAGGCCCTCTTTAATTTTTGCTTCTTATATAAAAAAAAGTTTCTGCTTGGGTTTTTTGTTTGTTTGTTTTTACATTAGAAATTCAGGCCTGTCTAGGCTGGAAGACTACAGAAATGGAAGAAGTGGTGTAACGGTGACATCAGAAGAGTGAGGAGAATGAAAGCTGAACAGTCTAGAAGGCAAGGGATTTTTAGATACTAATTTTTTGTTTTGTTTTTAAATTATTAAGACAAATTTAATATATTACATTGTACATTACTTATTACTCATTAGAACTCAGGTTAATATTCAAAGAACCTGGCTAAAGATTCTGGCTTGCTGGCTGGGGAGACTTCCTCCTCTGACTGCACTAAAATAAGATGAGCAAATTTCTAAATACCTATTCTCTTTTTGGTGCACCTTGTGTGTATATACTTGGTGTGAAAGCTTTTCCAGCTGCTTCAGCAACAAGCCATTCCGTAAGAGAAGTCAATTTTTCCATCTATGTGCAATATGAAGCCTTGCAACTAACAATAAAAAAGAAATTAATTTCTCACTCTGTTTAAAATGTAGATCTTTTACTGGAGCATTAAGTAAGCAGGTCAAGGGATCTCTGGGAAGCTCACAGTTTGTTATAAGATGAATTTCTTCAATAATTTCCTCTTAAAACCATCCAATTCCTGGACACAACCATCACATATGCGAGTACGTTCTGCTTTCCCAGAAACCCCTTCTACAGATTGCCTCCTTAGTAGCAAAAATTTGATGGATCTTGACTGGAGTCAAATGCCATCTATACACAAATTTATAAACATTTTCTTTATCGGTTCTCAAACTTTTTAACTGGTGACCCCTTTCACATAGCAAGTCTCTGAGTGCGACCCCTCATAAATTAAAAACACTTTAAAGTATATTTAACATTGTTATAAGTGCTGGAGGCAAAGCAGGGTTTGGGGTAGAGGTTCAAAGCTCGCAACCCCCCATGTAATTACCTTGTGATCCCCTGAGGGGGTCCCGACCCCCAGTTTGAGAACCCCTGATACACAAATTGAAGATGTATAGTCCCTTTCCCATACAGAGATGCATTCATCCAGATCAATTTCTTTGTACAAATCCATCTCCATATTTTCATTGGGCTGTTTTCAAATCAATGTCTTTTTCACACAACGTTGTATATATCTTAGAAATTAAACCTTTTGTTCCAGCTTCCTCCTGGGTCAACTCCTCAAATACGATTAAAGGTCTAGGTAGAGCTGTCTTGTATCCAGATTTCACAATAAAATGTTTGACCCACAAATATTGGAAATACAGAATCTTAATATTATTTACATTATTACTATTTTAAACTTTGTATTTTGTTTGCTTTTCTTAATATAAATTTACCTTCAGTGACTTATTTACATTTTCAGTAAAGAAAGTCTTTGTTAAAGGGCCAACATCCCTTAACCAGGGAAGGTTAGATTTTCCATTCCTGGTATTCCTAAAGATTTTTTTAAAAAACAGCAGTAAAAACAACAAAATAACACCCCCAGCCTACCTCCCGGGACTTTCTTAGCCATCAGAAAAAGAAGCAAAGAAAGGACACAAGTCCAGTAGGTAAAAAATCCTTTACAACTTGCTATTAAGAGGGAAAAAAAATCAAAGATAGCATAATAAGTCCTGATCCTAAAATTGCATTGGAACAGCCTGTGCAAAATTAGTAGGGCTCTGCAAAGGTACAGGAGTCTGCTCATACACATCACTGTTGATTTAGACCTCTGCATAGACCAGGGGTAGGCAACCTATGGCACGTGTGCCCAACGCAGCACGTGAGCTGATTTTCAGTGGCACTCACACTGCCCGGGTCCTGGCCACTGGTCCAGGGGGCTCTGCATTTTAATTTATTTTTAAATGAAGCTTCTTAAACATTTAAAAAACCTTATTTACTTTATATACAACAATAGTTTAGTTATATATTACAGACTTATAGAAAGAGACCTTCTGAAAACGTTAAAATGTATTACTGGCATGCGAAACCTTAAATCAGAGTGAATAAATGAAGACTCAGCACACCACTTCTGAAAGGTTGCCGACCCCTGGCATAGACGAATGGGGCTGCTTGTACGGATGCAGCTGCAGGATAAGGACTTAAGTCATCATGGATGCGTTTTCAGAGAATAAAAATGGTTTTGGTATCCTAAAAAATTATACTTTTTCTATGGGATTTTCTCCAAATCATTTAACCTTCCAGTAGTGGCTTTGCAAGTCATCCACCTAGCCACAGGTCTTGAAACAGTTCTATGTTCCAATGAGCCTGATGTATTTGGAATGGTTCAGTGCATATTCCTCATTAGAGAATTGTTTGTTTACACAGAATAATAATGAAAGCCAAATGTGATCTGAGCAGAGGTGATTTCAATTTTCCACCATGGACAAGTTTTCTGGTATTTTTTATTCTATAGTTCAAAGATAGGTTTTGCTTTTCTATCATTTTCATTTTCTATCATTTTCATTTTCTATCATTTCCTCCTAGTTTAACTGGGTTATTACCTTTAAATCCTTTGGCAGCAACAATGATGCACAATATGCTGAGATGAGGCATACTGAAGTCAGTGAACAAATGGCTCATTGCTGGAGCAGATGTTGTTGCTGCCTGGAACATGTTCTGATCTTGGATTTTTAAAGAACCAGATCACTGAAGTTGCAGAAAAAATTGCGAAAGATAATTCAGAAGATGATGGAGATAATTGATGGCTGAACTGTGACTATTAACCCCCTTTCATTTATTACACTATAGGCAAGATTTTAACTCATCTTCAGATGTATAAAGCCTATTCATTGACACACTGAGTCACTAATTGCCTTTAAAGTTTCATTAAAAACAGATGCAACATTAAAGCACAAGTATTAGTCACACTCTAATCAAGGTGCAGCTCAACATTCTGAGCATGAACTGATAACATAGCTAATGATGTAGAAAACAGCTGCTAATGCAGCAGTTGTATTCTTCACTGTACAGTTACAATTAACATTGATAAGCTTAAAGTGCCTGCTGCAAATGCATTATGTTGGTTGGGTAAGTAGAATACTAAGGGTGAGAAAAAGAAGTATTATGATACGGCAAAGGCTATGTCTGAACATGAATCCTTTCTATAAAGCGTGTTTTCTTTCTTCCCCTCTGAACATGTCAAGGCAGAACTGGCCTCTTGAACGAAGAACGTTTCGGTGCATTGACTAATTAAAATTTGCCAGATATTTTTAAGTCAATAGATATTCTACAGATAACATGGTTACCGGATGGAGAAATCTGGAATAATTAAGTAATTAAGTTGTGATGCCTTTTGCTTTAGCTAGCTCATTCTGTGTAACTAATGATTTCAAGCAACATGCTCCTGGCAGTTCAATACCTTCCCTCTAACACAGGTTTCCAAGGACGGTTTTGAACAATAAAAAACAAGGGCTTAATATCCCTATCACTTGTACTAGTTTTCTATTAATATTTTCTAGTATAATGAGTTATTTTGATTGTTACTCCTGGGGATGAGAGGAGAATCAGGTCCCAAGGCCTTGTCTATGCTAAGATTTCTCTTTATACTACTGCAAGACAAACCCAAGAAAGAAACCAACAGGACTCCACTGGCCATCACATACAGCCCCCAGCTAAAACCCCTCCAACGCATCATCAGGGATCTACAACCCATCCTGGACAATGATCCCACACTTTCACAGGCCTTGGGTGGCAGGCTAGTCCTTGCCCACAGACAACCTGCCAACCTGAAACATATTCTCACCAGTCACTGCACACCGCACCATAATAACTCTAGCTCAGGAACCAATCCATGCAACAAACCTTGATGCCAACTCTGCCCACATATCTACACCAGCGACACCATCACAGAACCTAACCAGATCAGCCATACCATCACCGGTTCATTCACCTGCACGTCCACCAATGTAATATATGCCATCATATGCCAGCAATGCCCCTCTGCTATGTACATCGGCCAAACTGGACAGTCTCTACGGAAAAGGATAAATGGACACAAATCAGACATTAGGAATAGCAATATACAAAAACCTGTAGGAGAGCACTTCAACCTCCCTGGCCACACTATAGCAGACCTTAAGGTGGCCATCCTGCAGCAAAAAAACTTCAGGACCAGACTTCAAAGAGAAACTGCTGAGCTTCAGTTCATCTGCAAATTTGACACCATCAGCTCAGGATTGAAAAAAGACTGTGAATGGCTTGCCAACTACAGAACCAGTTTCTCCTCTTTTGGTTTTCACACCTCAGCTGCTAGAACGGGGCCTCATCCTCCCTGATTGAACTGATCTCGTTATCTCTAGCTTGCTTGCTAGCATATATGTACCTGCCCCTGGAAATTTCCACTACATGCATCTGAGGAAGTGCGTATTCACCCATGAAAGCTCATGCTCCAAAATGTCTGTTAGTCTATAAGGTGCCACAGGATTCTTTGCTGCTTTTACAGATCCAGACTAACACGGCTACCCCTCTAATACTTTATAAAGTTGTTGCTATCACTGATCCAGCTCACTAGTGGCAGCAATGGTAGTAGTCTAGTGTAGACAGGGCTCTAGTCAGTCATGAGATTTAAAGCACTGTATTGTCCAGTCCTGCTCAGAGAACGTGCTTAAAGTGCCAGCAACTGTCTAGAGTTCTGTCTGCTTTTGTGCTACCACTAGTGGAGCTGAACTGGTCATGGCACCAAGTGGGAAATATTAAAGAATAACTTCTTGGAGGAGGGATGGTCCAGAGGTTACGGCGCTACCTTGGGGCTTGGGGAAGACTTCAGTTCAATTTCTTATTCTGCCTCTGTGCCTTTAGGCAAATTACTTAGTCTCTGTGCCTCAGTTCCCCATCTTTAAAATGGGGATAATAGCACTTCTGCTGAAGTAATTGGACTGCAGGATCTGGGGCTTAAGATAAACATCAATTATCACAGGACTAATGAAATCACAAAAGTTGACAACGTTGTGGTTTTGAGTTCTCTGAGGGACAAAGCAGCATTCTGGGTACAGTTAGTTAGTTGGGTTCCTATGGACCTGCAACTCAGAATAGTCAGAGAAGACTATGCTCCTATGTTGGGACTTACTGAGGGAAACCTAAAGAATAGGGAAAGATACACTGTAAGGGCACATATACCAGCCCTATGCTGTCCCCTACACTTGGGAAATTCTCCCCTAAGGACCATTGTGGCATACCAGTGTGGCATAAAAGGGCCACCACAGGGGCTTGAATCCAATCTTCAGCATAGACACAGCCCTAGCAAGAGAGAGAGAGTGTATGTGGAAAGTTCTTTCCAACTTATTCATCTTAATTTCTCTTCTAAGATAACATAGTAAATAAGCAGTTCATTCTCCGGGAGGCCTGATGGAAGTCATTGGCAGCATGTGTGGAGCCAGGTTGGCCTACAGCATCATTAATGACTGCTGAGGAGAATGACAATCTTATTGTCTTTGGTCTGCCCAGAAAAAATATATTAAAAAAGTATGTGGCATGTTGCAAAACAGCATGGCCTTTCAATGTTCCGTGGGAGAGTTATAAAGTAGTTTTAGACAGAAAACATGCTTTGCTGTGAATTCCAGGCCCAACACTAGTAGAACAAGAGCACTTCCTGAATACTGTTTCTTGTACAGGGCTGACATTTTTAGAGGAAGGATAACATAATATTAGATTTTCTCTAGGAGACAATCCCCTGGCAGGGATATTGACTGGTTGGCTCCATGGATTCTGTAAGACTTATCAATGGGTCAGTTTCTTTACCCCTTCTCCACCCACTTTCCCAGCAGTGAAGGGCCAGGCACCCCATCAGACCCCCACTGGTCACCTATTTAGCCCAAAAGTGCCCACCCTTCTCACGCCTATCTTCACATATAAAAAATAAAATATTTACTTTCTTGGTCTAGCCTCAGTGCTATGACTGCACAAATAGCTCCACTTCATAGTTTGCACATCCCTAGAACTGACTCTGATTATTCTTCTCAAAGTTTTTCCCTGTTGTCCCCATGGCGGTGAGACGCTTGCTTCTATTCAGAGCAAAGACGCCAGGGAAAATGTTAAAGCTAACCTTTTTTTAAAAAACTTATCCTAGTTTTAGGATTATGAACACATTATGTATTATTATTATTTATCTGATAGAGCATTTTTATCACAAGAATTTGTTAGCATCAGTATTACTGAATACTGAAGATATTTTGCAACACTTGACAAAAATCTTGGTTTTAGCAACAGTTTAAGTATAAAAAAAAGCTTAATCTTAGCAAAACACCAGTGAATGACTTAGTTTGTTGTATAAATGTTTAAGGAAGCATTATTTGGTTCCTTCTTAGAGTCCAGGATAAAAACAAACAAACAAAAACAATTACTTCATCTTGAAAAACATTCATGCTTTAGTTTCTCCCCAAGACTAAAATTATGGGAAGTAAAAGCTAATCATTTCATTTAGATGGGCAGCTGTGAAAATGCTCTCTTTTTGCCTTATTGCCTTGCTTATACCATATCCATGCTGTGTTTCCGTAACTTTGTGTACAGAGAAACTGATCTTGTTGAATCAGTGGACAAGGAAGTGCTGAACACAATGCCGATGTGGAGAGTGGAGTTCTCACACAAGCACTTTATCCACCAGTCTCCTGCTGTTCAGAGCCTCCTCTTTTTAATCACTTTGTAGATTGCCAGAAAAAGAAAATATCATCCCATCATATTCTGCTTTGAAATGGGGCTCTAAGCCTCATTAAAGAAAAAGTCACTTCCATTGCAACTTCAAAAGGAGGAACATCTTTTTCTATTTCTTTTGCAAAGAGAAAATTTTATCAAGTGACCTATGGATGTCTATTTGTGATGGTGCAAAGTCCAGGAAAATAAATCTAATTATGAAACAATTGTTAGCAAAAGTTGGCAGGTTTATACTGACTTATTTTAAACAATCCTTTCATTCTGGAGACTGATACACTAAGTAAAGGTGGCTATTACTCCAATGGATGGCAGTGGGAGGCTTTGCCTGAGTAAATATATAGAGCCAACTCTACCTTGATCAGTTGTTTCATTTGCCTTGAAATGGAAAGTGTTGCAAACAGTTTGATACACTCATTCACGGCTGTTGAGTTGCACTGTAGTTTACGTACAAAGTCCTTTCTCTTCTGCTGGAAGTATTATATTATCAATATAATGAACGGGTACGTTGACAAAGGTTTGAATAGACAAAGTGGGTGAGGTCCCAAGTTTATGCAGAGCTCTTCTTCAGATTCTGAAGAGCTCTGTGTAAACTCCAGAGCTTATCTCTTTCAACAACAAAAGTTGGTCCAATAAAAGATATTACCTCACTCACCTTGGCTCTCTAATATCCTGGGACCCACTCAGCTACAACAACACTACAAAAAGGGTTTGAATAAGATCTCAGAATTGAGATTCCTATATCCAGCTTCATCTGAATCCCAAGCTGGGCTGGGAATCTTAAGAACAGACTTTATCATAAAGTTTCTGGTATTTTAAGGCCTTGTCCAAAGTCAGCTGGAGTCACTGGAAAGAGCTCATTGACTTAATGGGCTTTGGTCAGGCCCTAATAATGGGCTTTTCACCTCTCCTTTGCTCTCATCCCACACTTGGCCTTAGCCTATGCTGTTCCCTACATCCAGAACTTCTCCCTATATCTCAGCATACCAGGCAGCAATCTTCCCTTCATTTAATCCCTACTCGAAACCTACAGCTTCTACAAAGGTAACTCACACAGTAAAATGCTGTCACTACCACTAAACAGGGAAGATAATCAAAAGCATGAAAGGGCAATTCCCTTCTCAGTGATGCAAAAATGCACATCATCTCCAGGAGTATATGCAGACCATGGCCACTATGCTACCCTGACAGAATCAAAGTTGGAAGGGACCTAAGGAGGTGATCTAGTCCAACCCCCTACTCAAAGCAGGACCAATCCCCAGACAGATTTTTTTACCCCAGTTCCCTAAATGGCCCCCTCAAGGATTGAACTCACAACTCTAGGTTTAGCAGACCAATGCTCAAACCACTGAGCTATCCCTCCCCTAAAAGGAGGATGGAGTGTGCCTTCATTCTCTGCAACCCCAATTCAGGGAAAGCTTTACTGACTGGTGTGGAGCAGGGGGATTAGGACTATGGCATGGGCAAGAATTGCAACCATTTTACAGATGGGTAAATGTAGGGACTTAGGGATTAATTGACATCCCCAAGGTCAAGTAGTGGTTGGTGGCCGAACTGGGGTTGCAAGTCACAATAAAGGGAGGCTAATGGCAGTGGAACCATGGTGGAGCTAGCTGGGCATGCCAGGGATGTAAAGGAGGGGAATCACTGAGGGTCCCTCTGTAGCAAGAAGGCTGTGTGTCTTTCAGATCATACCGGGGGGTGGTATGACTCATGAAGTTATTTCAGTGCTTGTCACTCATTTTTCATGGGATTTCTTCTTGGTCTCTGCTCTGCATCTTGCTGACATCTCATAGTCATAACTGATAAACAATGAGAAAGGAGAAATCACAAGAGAAAAAGTTGGCCATAGCTCCCGCTTCTGCCTGTTGGACTTCAGAGTACAGAATACTTTTTTGTATATTTTTGGTTTAAAAAACATCAGCAGCCAATGTATATATTGTTTTCATTAGGAATGGCTTATTTCAGCTGAGCTGACCCTTCCTGTTGCTCCCAGGAAACCGCTTGAGCAAATAGCCATTATTTATCATTCTGTACAGAAGAAAGTGTATTGCTATTCTGAAGAGGTCAGTCTTCACTGTAATTTGTCACAGAGTAATAATCTAACACACATTCTGCTGCTATTACATTGCACATTTCTGAACTATGTTACACTGTTACGTATGTAGGTGGTTTACCTGAAAATGTGCACAGAAGGTGTATTGCAACTCCATTTAGAAATCAATGCAATACACTCATATGGACTGGTGACTACAGTCTTGTTTGTGCTTTAACTACAACAGAAGTTGGGGGCAGGCAGGTTTGGGACTAAAGAAGATGACATTTCTTCATTATGAGGGCTCCCGTTGAAGTTAATGTCAAAACTAGAGTTGGCGGGGAGTTTTCCATCACCATGATTTTTTGGCAGAAAATGTGCTTTCTGCAAAACTGAAGTTTTCTGGGAGAAGATTTAGATTTTGCCCAATTTTTTGTTTTCCATTGGGAAAATCTAAATGAAGTATTTTGTTTTGGATAGGATTGATCCAAATCAAACATTTCAGTTGATTGAACAGAACCAGACATTTAGTTTCTAGTCTGTTCAACATTAAACTGCATGTGACGGTGGTGCCACAATGCCTCTTGGGAGATGAATTTGAGTGATTCCTGTCCCCATTCTTTCCTATTTGCTGGGCTCCAGGGCAGGACTATATCTCTCCTAATGCACCATGGTCTCTCTTCTGACTGGGTTGCATGGTACATCATGGGGGATGTTCTCAGGCTCTCTGGCCAGATAACAAACTACAATTCCCATGAAGCATCCCAGTGCCACTGACAGATGAAGTTCAGTGTTGAACTGACTCAAAACAAATCATTGCTATTCACTTTAACATACCCAGCCAGTACATTTCTGAACTGAAAGTTTTCAGAACTTTTTCTCCTTAAAACATTTTGACATTTCAACTTTTCAGCCAGATTCAAGGTGAAAACAAATATTGAAATATAGGAATTTGCCATGAGGTGATAGTTCTGATTTTCTCACAGCATTTGTCATAAACTCCCTTTGGCTGCAGCTGGATGAGGCTCAGGCTCCAATTTGGAAGAATGATCATGTGCTGCTTAAGAGAGACCCACAAATATGTTTAAAGAAACGGTTTTGCTTGTATATAGTGGCAACAGTATGTCTGAAAGAAATGTTATTTTTAAAAAAATCTGCAAGTCTTTTAATATTAGAAATATTGAGAAAGTTTTGCTGGAGGATCTCTTGGAGGCCTCATTTTGAACTCTCAGACCTTATCTGAAAACTTTATAAATATGTCCTTTCCCTACAATGTTCATTGGTCATTAGAGTTAAATGTGTTAACAACACACACATCCTAGTTTGACTTTAAAAATCCCTTCCCCTTCTGAAATACTCAGCTTTCAGCCTCTTGACCATTCTGATAAATTCACTAATTTTCCAGTCACTTGAGAACATTCCAAGATAGATCAGAAATGAATTTTTAATATGCAAAACAAGCAGAATCTCTGTTACTTTCTCCAAATCTGCCCCCCCTCCCCCGCATACACACATACTCACTTACACTTGTTTTTTTTTAAAACACCAGAAAGCAGACAAAAGCACAAGACCACACACTACACTTTTTTCCCCAGGTCACTTTTAAAGAGAGTTGGCCTAGCACCCTTTTAGCATAAGAAAGTAGGCTTTCTTCCTCAAAATTTCCCTAATAAGTTTTTCATATTTTTAGATAGATGACAAGAAAAGGGGGAGCAGGAGTATATTGGTTTAGTTGTTTTGATTTTCAAACATCTATGTAAAAATATTTCAAGATTGCTAAAAAGCAAAATTTCATCCAATTCAATCAAAAACGGTTTCCAAATCTTGATGTAGACTTGTTGAATTACCACTAAAAATAAAATACTTGTGTTACTACAGAGATTAGTTAAGCAAATGGATGTGCACTATAGATAGCAATCCTCAATACATGACTCAGTCTGCTAATGAATCTAACAGATAAAAGGAAAAAATGATTTGTCATTATCTTGACTAGCCATACTTTACATATTCGAGCTGCAGCGATGCTGTTTTTCTGACCATCCCTTTGAACTGTACACATTCCCACAGAGTTATTGTAAACAAACTCTTTTCAGAAGAGGAGTGTAGCTGAATTTAGTTTTTCTGTTATTATACAAGTGGCTATAGAACCACATTATAATTTTTTTGATGCAAGGAACCAGCCTGGGACTCTACAATTCAGGCATGACCCACTTATTTCATGAATAGATTTCAGTAGCTGCTGCACTGAGAAATGGTGAAGGAAACAATATCGTGGGGAAGCATCTGTGCTTGGGAATGCAAATGTTTAGAAATTTTCAGCAAAGGCTTCCATTTTCCAAGCTGGAATAAGAAATTAATGTATCAGTGAGAGAGTGTGTTCAAATTTAGACAAATTTAGTGTGCAGACTTAGTAAACACAGGCAGAGAACTAGTAGAAGGAAACAGAACCTCTTTCCATAATCCTCTGAAAAAGATCTGCAATCCATAATGAGGTCACAGGTTTCTTCCTCAAGGGACCAAGGCTTGAGGGAAAGAATAGTTTTGTGGTTAACGCATGAGCAATCACAGTTCTCAGTGCAAGATTTGCATGGAGTTCATATGACATTAGGCAAAACACTTAACCTCTCATTGACTGTTTCCCCATCTATTAAATGATAATAATATTAATTACACCAGTTTGCTGTGGGGTTCAGGTCATTGGTATTTATGAAGTAATCAGATACTCTAGTGCTGAGTGCCATAAGAAAAGCCTAGAGAAATAGATGTGCTGCATTGATCAAGCCCATTTACTTTTTGTTTAGCATTTGCTTGCTTTAGTTTAGTTTTTATTTCATGTTCTTTTATGAGCTGGGAATTGTTTTTAATTGTTAGGACCAGATGGATGTGGTTGTCCTTGCATAGGAGACTGGGGAGAGAAAGCACTTATCATTCCAGTGGGAGAGACAGTGACATTTGCAGCCTCTGGTGGGATGAAGGTGGAGCCATGACCCTTCTGTTCCTCTGCACCAGGCAGTGAAGTTGAGCCAGCTCTGTATGCTTTAAGGAGGTGGTGGAGCTATTAGTTTGGGTTGTTTGTTTAACATGCCATCCAATAAGACAGGGAAAGTTATCACAGCATATAGGGATAGCCAACGTGGTGGTAGCCTGAGTGTCATCATCTGAAGATGGCTTGTCTAATTTAAGTGTGTTTGTATTCAGTGCATCTAGCAATCCTGACAACAGGCACTATATCAGTTAAATTGTTGAGAACCAGGCCCACAGCTGAGAAACTGGCCACCATTTTTAAAGGAAGGTATTGTGCATTGAAAGGTCTACGAACGCTTTCAGAAAGCTGTGCCAACAATGTACAAAGCTATTTTGTTAAACCTGAAACAATTCAAAGCAGTTGGAGTTGAATTTATAGAACGTACATTGTTTTCTTCCATTGACTCTATAAGGAGGCCATCTGGCCACCAAGAGCAGAATTGTGTTTGTGCCTCTCTGTCTTCAGAGTTCTTTGGTGGTGGAGTTACTGCACAGCAGTGGCCCTGCTGAAAGGTGCTTGGGAGAGCATCAGTTAATGCCTTGCAATTATTGATTGCCCTCCCAATTCCACATTTTTTCCTGTGTAAGCAGAGCAGCCCCCTTTTCCTCTCTTTCTTGAACTAGCCACTTTACTCAGGCCTTGGCTACACTCACACTTTACAGCGCTGCAACTGGGGTGTGAAAAAACACCCCCCTGAGCGCTGCAAGATACAGCGCTGTAAAGCGTCAGTGTAATCAGGGCAGCAGCGCTGGGAGCGCGGCTCCCAGCGCTGCACGCTACACTCGTAAGGGATGTGGTTTACATGCAGCGCTGGGAGAGCTCTCTCCCAGCGCTGCCGCTCTGACTACACTCACACTTCAAAGCGCTGCCGCGGCAGCGCTCCCGCAGCGCTGCCGAGGCAGCGCTTTGAAATTCCAAATGTAGCCATACCCTCAGTCTTACTTTACTACCTGCCTGGTCCAAATGGAGAGAACCACAGCCAACTTTTCACTTTGCTTAACAGAAACACTCTTAAAACCTTTCAGAAGTGGTGCGCCGAGTCTTCATTTATTCACTCTGATTTAAGGTTTCGCATACCAGTAATACATTTTAACATTTTTAGAAGGTCTCTTTCTATAAGTCTATAATATATAACTAAAATATTGTTGTGTGTAAAGTAAATAAGGTTTTAAAAATGTTTAAGAAGCTTCATTTAAAATTAAATTAAAATGCAGAGCCCCCCGGACCAGTGGCTAAGACCCAGGCAGTGTGAGTGCCACTGAAAATCAGCTTGCACGCCGCCTTTGGCATGCGTGCCATAGGTTGCCTACCCCTGCTCTAGAGGATCATATTTCACCCTGGCCCATCTCCTTTTATTTAACTCTATGGACTTGTACCCATTTAGACTTGGGCTGAATTTGGCCCATAGAACAGCTAACTTTTACCAGTGTCAGGGGATAGAATTTTTCACGGGTGGAAGTTGGCCAGGTTTGGAATAATTCCCTCACAGAGAATCCCCAGCCCTAAAGGAATGTTGGCATTGTTTACTTCAGAAATAACCTTGGAAAGAGAATGACAAAATCAAATTGCCAGCCAGATGGTACAGGGATGAATGACTTAGGCACATAAATAATAATGCCATTTGACTATGTGATACACAATAAAATAGCCCTTGATACCTTGTAATAGCTATCGTATAATGCAGACTGCTGTCTCTTCCTTACTGATTTCTTTAACAACTACACCAGATCCAATAAGGCAGATTAGATCAAGGGCTCTCAGACTTTCTCCATGTGGGACCTTTGTGCCAGCCACAGTTTATTACCCAAACCCACAATAAATTGTGTTCATATCCCACAGGCATCTGTTATCATGAAAAGAAACTGTGGTTGGGTTGGGGTCTGGTGCTAGAACATACTGGTAGAGTTAGTGAAAGGACTGGATGGGGATGGATGCTGGTGCAGGTTATAGAGAGAGTGCTGTTGGATAGGGGTATTTCCTTCTCTTAATCCCACTGCTTATTTACAGTGCTCTGCTTTAGGGGGAAAAGTTACTTAAACATGGTGAGGAGATGATGGAGTGTTGGGAGCATGACAGCTGTGAGATCCAGCTATCTTGTGCCTCTCACCAGTTTTAATCAGAGCTTCCCTGGGCAGACTACCAAAATGGGTTTTGGGGTTTCATTGCAAACTGGAATGTTTCAATCAAACCATATTTTCTGAGTTCTCTTTTGAAAAGAGGGTAAATTTTCATCAAAAAGATTAGATGTTAAGTTTTCAACCAGCTCTAATTGTGACAATTTTGCCAAGAACCCATGGATTAGCCTTATGCGCTCTTCATGACAAATAATGGAAAAACCTGTCATTCTAAAGGGAACAGTGGTGATTTGCGAGAGTTGTACTGAAATATTCAGAAAAAAACCTCACGGTTACAAAGAAAGATACAAATTGTGGGCCAGATTTAACACCACTCAATGTGCAGCGGCAGTCAAAAAAGCTACAGAATATTGGGAATAATTAGGAAATGGATAATAAGACAGAAAATATCATATTGCCTCAATAAATCCATTGTGTGCCCACATCTTGAATACTGCATGCAGATGTGGTTGCCCCATCTCAAAAAAAGATATACTGGAATTGGAAAAGGTTCAGAAAAGGGCAACAAAAATGATTAGGGGTATGGAACAGCTTCCATATGAGGAGAGGTTAATAAGACTGGGACTTTTCAGCTTGGAAAAAGAGATGACTAAGGGGGGATATGATAGAGGTCTATAAAATCATGACTGGTGTGGAGAAAGTAAATAAGGAAGTGTTATTTACTCCTTCTCACAACACAAGAACTAGGGGTCACCAAATGATATTTTAATAGGCAGCAGGTTTAAAACAAACAAAAGGAAGTATTTCTTCACACAACGTACAGTCAACCTGTGTAACACTTTGCTAGAGAATGTTGTGAAGGCCAAGACTATAACAGGGTTCAAAAAAGAACTAGATAAGTTCATGGAGGATAGATCCATCAATGGCTATTAGCCAGGATGGGCAGGGATGGTGTCGCTAGCCTCTGTTTGCTAGAAGCTGGGAATGGGTGACAGAGGATGGATCACTTGGCGATAACCTGTTCTGTTCATTCTCTCTGAAGCACCTGGCACTAGCCACTGTTGGAAGACAGGCATCTGGGCTAGATGGACCTTTGGTCTGACCCAGTAGAGCCATACTTAGGGAACACTTAGGTTCTACGAATGTTAGCAAAACTCTGGCTGCAGGCCTAATGGAAGTAAGTCAGCCGGGACTCAATGGCACAAGCCACCCACAACCTATGAGGGACTGTGAGTTAATAGTGAAAGGGCCAGACTAACTGGAAAATGTGACAGTACAGACACTGGGGGCCTATGGAGCTCTGGACAGATATGAAAACTGCCTTCCTCCTGCAGAATCCTGAATGTAGGTTGGTGGTAGGAGTGTAGCTGACCTCCCACAAGGTGAATCCATCCTAGGGCACAACAGTCCCCCAGGTGTAAGCAGAGGCAAATTGCAACTCTCTGAACCTAGAATGGTGAATCTGACCCATTAGTTGTTCGGGAAGGTGATTCTCCCATGGAAAACATATGGAAAATTTACCCAATAAAAGCCTTCTCTTGTCTGAGGTAAAATCCTAGTGTTCTTAACACAAGATAAAATCCCAGTGAACACAATGCAGTTTGTAGTTTTAAAATGAGTTAGCAGGTCAAGGTAAACACTAGTTTCACCTGGAGCTGCCAACTTGTGTGAAAACTACAAAACTGCCTTGTCTTGACTAGGATTCTACCCTGTTAGTTACCACAACTTAGCAAATGCAAATTAAAAACATACCTTTTTTCCTAGTGAAAATATACCCTGGTGAAATTACAGACTCTGGAGGGTTAAACCTGAACTTCAAAGACTCTTGGCTTTAGTCAGTGTTACCCCTTTCCCGCCTCCCCCCACCCCAATGTGTGAGTCAAGTAGCTAACTTGGACAGTATCCAGACAGTGGCTTTGATGAGGAGGGAATCATGGTGGAAGAAATACTTGAACAAACACTACTGGAGGCAGAATTATAATCTTTCAAGTTTTTTAATAAGTTCGAACATATGTTTGTGTGTTTGGAAAATCAAAGCAAAATCCTTTGGATATTCTGGCATCTTGGAGGTCAGTAAAGTTGCCCTGAGTTGTAGTATGACACACATATCATGAGTCAATAGAAGAACTACATATTTCCTTTGTTCTTCAATACAGTGTTTCATCCATGTGTATTATAAACATTAATTATGGTAATCAAGCTTTGCAACACCTATGTGAGGGAGGTAATTATTTTATCCAGTAGGGAAATTGAGACACCAAGCCCCAAATTCATCCATTTAACTGACTAGAGTTACACAAGGAATGAGTTTAGCTGAGTCATAATTAGCCCAAAGTCACTGGAAGAGCAGGAAATAGAACCCAGGAATCCTGTTTGCCTCTGTTTTGTTCTAACCACAAGCCCACACTCTGAAGCAAGGGCTGGCTAATATTCTCAAAAGAACACATCTTTTCCAGGGCCTTTTAGGAACAGCCATAGAAGGCTTAGAACTGGATGTTTCCTACCTGTTACATTTTGTGTTGCAATAAGTCAGAGCCATTAAGATGACAAGAATGGGAGTTGGTGAACATGCCATGTTTAGAGACACTAAATTACTAATGACACCACTTGTAGGAATAGCCTTCCTAGCTATGAAGTTTTTGTAAAGTATTTTAAATCTGGGCATAAATAAACTACAGTAGTGTGGATAAAATTCCCCACCCTAAACTTAATCTAAAGCTTGATGTAAACCCAAAGCTTTGAGGTTCAAAAGTTTAACCAAAACCTTAAGTTTTATTTTTATGCACTTTCCCCCTTACTTATTTTGTCAAAGATGAAAGCAGAACCAAAATGATCACAAAACCCCACTCTTTCTGTAGTTCAAGCACAGCAGAAAGTAGGAAGCACCGGAAATCTTATATCCCAAGAGATCAGATTTCTAGACCACAGAGATCTGGATAAGCAGTAGTATTCATTATCACTGTTTGCTATTTTTTTCCTATGACAATCCTGGGCCAATACTGAGTCTGTAAAATTGTTCATGGGAAAGAGGAACAATGCCTGCATCCCTTTATAGACACAGTGATTTAAACTAGTCAGTTAACTGTCACCTGCAGCAGACGCAGGAAGCCGTTCACCATTACTCTGGGCAGCACTAACACTTTATGGATTATAGTGTTGCAATATTTATTGTTTCTTAGACGTGGATAGCTCCCTGTTTCTCTCCTTTGAGTTCAACACAGAGAGATGATCAGGTTATTGTATGATCAGCACAGGGCCTATTTCAGTTTGTATAGTATTACTGCTACATTTTTTTATATGGCATTTGAAAACGGAGTACTTGGCGTTATGCGCATGATACTTTATAGATAGTAAAGGCAGGGTTCCTGTCCTGATCAGTGTAGTCATTGATAAGATTATATATAAAGTATAATCATCTCTACTGACAAGGACTTTCCTTAGTTTCTTTCTTCTGCAATCCCATGTAGCATTTTGGACCACCCTATCAGTGAAGTAGCAGCTAAACAACAAAATGTAGTGAATTGGGAGTGACTACTGTATGAATCAAGTGAGGGTTGAAGAGAGGTGGGTAAAAAAGGAGTCAATTGTACCAGGGACCCAAGTTTAGCACCCCCCCACAAACATCTGTGTAAATAAAATGAAATGGAAGGGGGTGGGGCTATGATGTATTGGGGCCAACATTTCTCTCAACAGGCCTGAATGACACCATGAGGCATATGTCAAAAAGAAAGTGATTATAAGCAACTAGAAAGTGCTTTAATCTCCTGGGATTAAGGCCTGAAGAGCCTGATTGCTATAATGAGAAATGGAGTTAAAGAAAAAACAAGACAAAAAGATCGAAGCCAGACCCGAGAATCCATTAATTGATGGCAGTGCATATCAGCTAATCCGAAAGCTCCATTATGTCCAACATTTTGAACATGTGTTATAATTGTATTTGGTAATGTCATTTTATAGCACTGAGATGCAGAGAGCTCAAGGCAATTTACTAACATGAATGGATGTATCCCTGCAGCAGCCCTGTGAGATGAGCACTGGTAGAACTATTTTTTCTATTGTACAGGTGGGTAAACTGAGGTGCAAGGAAGTTGTGATTTGCTCAGGGTACCCATCAAGTCTGTGGCAAAGATGGGAATGGAACCCAGTCATGTACTTTCCCCACCAGACAATAATTAATTAGGGCTCTGCTGTGCTTTATGGACCTAGCCCTGTGTCTGGAGTATTACATACTCAGACTATTCCAGCTGGAGGCACTGTGCATTAGGGGAGACAGAAAATTTCCTGGAGCTACTTGGACACAGTGCAAAGATACTTGTACCTGTTACTATATGTGAGTGCAGTACAATATCCATTCCTCAACATGACCAGCTCTGTGGGTCAGCATGGATGGGTGCAGGGCAATGACCCCTCCCTCATTAGGGTGGCTTTCATTTGGAGTGTCATGAAGGTGTTACACTCAAGTGAGGTCAAATGTTGCAGTTGTGGCTAGTCCTTGTCCAAGCAGAGGACCCTTGCACTGTCTGACCCACTTTGCATGCTCAAGCAGAGATCAGCCACCATTTGGCTTGCAGGAGTATATAACAAGTATGTTTATGTATAGCACTGTAATTGTGTTAGCAACATGCACTGAATCCCACTAACCACTGCACAGGAAGGTTCTATAGACCATATAGATGGAAAATGGGATGTAATTGTGATTGAGTGACTTTGTAACTTTCAGGTGATTAGGGATTGCTTTCAAAGGTACTAATTAAAAAGGTTGAGTTTTCAATCCTCTGCCTAGGGACACAAGATCATCCCACTGCTTTTTCTAATGACTTTAATGAATTTTGTCTTTAAGTTGTCCATCAGCTATGCTTCATGCTGAGACTAGTGCTCTTCCTTTTTTGAAAAGGAGACTAAATTGCCTTCCCTAGCCCCTACTTGTGCCTCAATGGGGGGTGTTGTTGATGCTTCATGCAAGTCACCAACAATAGAGACATGGATGTTAATTTTGTCACTTCTGAAGAAAAAAGTTAAGGTAGGATAGTAGTGAGTTTAATGCTGTTCAAAGTAGGATAGTAGTAAGTTTAATGTTGTTACTCAAAGGAACGAATGATTTAATTATGTTTGCTAATATAAGCTTACGGGATATTTTAGCTGTATCTTATCATTCTACTTGTCCAAATGCCTTTGCTGCAGCCTCAGTGCCAGATGTCTCTTAAAAGGCTTCATATGTCACTGTAAAATAATTGTTTCAGGGTCACTTCTTTGTTTTGTTTCCTCTAAGATCTATTGATTCCTACTCCCCCTGGGAGGAGGGTTTTATTGACCTCTTGAAAACGGGAACACTGCTTCTCCTGTTCAGAATAGGCTTCTGAAGCTTTAAATCCCTCAAAGGCAAGCAACAAGCTCAGCTAAAGTAGACATGCCACAGGTAGGAGGGGGAAAATAGTAATATTCTGATCTAATTTAACTTTGAATTGTTTTAGCGTCAGTGAAACTCAATGGAGACCAAAGAGCGTGATGCTAATGTATAATGAAGGCCTTTTCACCCTGCCAAAGTGGTGCAGAGGGTACTTGTCTAGACCCATAAGCTCTACTGGTTTAACTAAATGGCTTTGCCTGGGCTGAGTTAGATCCACATCTGTCTCCATTTGCATATCCATAAGTTTTGCACATACAGGGCAGGTTGCCCAGGTAGCCTAATTTACTAACCATTAGGGTAATTTTATGTCAAGAGTTCAGTATCTAGAAAGTGTCTAGAGTAGTAAGATTTACAAATAACTATACTGGGGGAATTTACAGGGTATCAGGGCTGATGAATTAAAAAAATCACTTGTGTGTATACTGTAGCAGCTGGAGTCTGTGGGTCAGTCAGAATTAGAACTCGGACTTCCTAGATCCCAATTCTGTGAGCAGGCCACACTTGCCTTTTGATGGCATTTTCTATAAGAAAGACATTCTATTCTATTCTATATACTTTCAATATCATCCTCATCATCATAGTATTGGAGCACATTCCAGTAGTGCATTAAGCAATACCACTAGCATCTCATCTCATCCTTTCCCCAGGGGGAGGTTTGGTGGTGAAGTGTCTAGGGCAGGGGTCAGCAACCTTTCAGGAAGTGGTGTGCTGAGTCTTCATTTATTCACTCTAATCAGGGGCAGGCAACCTATGGCATGGGTGCCGAAAGCGGCACGTGAGCCGATTTTCAGTGGCACTCACTGCCCAGGTCCTGGCCACCAGGCTGGGGGCTCTGCATTTTAATTTATTTTTAAATGAAGCTTCTTAAACATCTAAAAAGCCTGATTTACTTTGCATACAACAATAGTTTAGTTATATATTATAGACTTATAGAAAGAGACCTTCTAAAAATGTTAAAATGTATTACTGGCATGTGAAACCTTAAATTAGAGTGAATAAATGAAGACTCGGCACACCACTTCTGAAAGGTTGCCGACCCCTGCTCTAATTTAAGGCTTCGCGTGCCGGTAATACATTTTAACATTTTTTGGAAGGTCTCTCTATAAGTCTATAATATATAACTAAACTACTGTTATGTATAAAGTAAACAAGGTTTTCAAAATGTTTCAGAAGCTTTATTTAAAATTAAATTAAAATGCAGATCTTATCAGTTTAGTGTGATCCTTGCCCTTGCTTTTCCTTGCAGAGTTTTCCAATGTCTGGCATGTATTTGGATACTTTAAGCTGCACACAAGCTTCTGAGTGATCCTTTGTTAACCGGATCCAAGAAGGACAGATTTCATGTTTGAAAATACCTGTTCACATAGATATGTGGATCCAAATGCTGAAAGCATTGCAAATGCAATTTTCATCAAACAGTTAAATTTCACTGGCAGGGACATCCAGCAGGTCAGAATAGAGGCCTCATAATCTCTCTCAGTAGCTTCAAGTGCGCTCTGCAGATCCACAAACTTTGATGTCCACAATTCTGAGCTTTTTAACTGAATGAGTTGCATTTCAAAATCTTCAACACCCATCCACTGAAATATAGACAAATCCAAGTTGCTTTTGTTGAACTTTTCAGGTTTAATTAGAAAAGAAACCATTGGGCCAAATCACTGGAAATCCTGAAATCTGTCAGAAAATTCTGATTCCAGTTCTTGCATGTACTTTCCAATCTCATCGACATTGACAGTGCAACGTGTTGATAGCTCTTTTATGAGTTTGAAGTAGTGGAAAGTAGAAGATTGAATATCCCTGGAAAAAAAACTGCTAGTTTCACAACAAAATGCTTTCCAGGCTTCATAAAGATTCAGAAATGTTTGCCCTGTACCCTGGAGATGGAGGTTGAGTTCGTTTAGGTGAGCGGTGATATCAGTTAGAAACATGAGCTTACAGCCATTTGTCATCATCCAGTTCGGGGTAGTTTTGTTCTTTTTCCGACAAAATGGCCTTGATTGTCTCAAAACAGTTTACAAAGTGCACCAAAACCTTGCCACGACTTAGCCACTGAATGTTGCTGTGAAGTGGGATGTCATTATAAGCGCTGTCCATCTCTTCTAGCAGTGCTTGAAACTGTCTGTGAGTCAAAATAGATCGAGCAACAAGGAAATTCACAATTCACACCACTGTATTCATCACATTATTAAGCTCTGAATTAGAAAGTTTAGCACACAGGTTTTCTTGATAGATGATACAGTGAAATTTGACTGTCGGACTGCCAATCTGATCTTCAAGTAACTTTACAAATCCCTTCATTTTTCCGACCATGGCAGGAGCACCATCTGTTGTCACACAAAATATTTTTCTGATGTCAACTCCTTGTTCTTCAAAATGGTTTACAAAACTTTCCAGTATATCTTCCCCCTTTGTTGTGCCATGCAGGGGTTTCAGGCTACAAAGTTCCTCTTGGATTTCATCGGAAGCACAGTATCTTGCAACAATTGCCAAACATGGAACGTCGTTTATATCCATGCTCTCATCAGCTGCAACACTAAACACTGATGTGTCTTTCAATTCAGTCGTCTGCTTTTCTTTAATGTTTTCTGCCATTTCACTTATGTCTCTCTCAACTGTTCTGGCAGAGATGGGCAGTTCTTTTATTTAGATATGATTGTATCTTTATTTGGCAAATCATTGAACAAAATTTCTGAACTGCGGAGAAAAACTTCTTTTATACATTCCCTATCTGTAAACAACTTTCCATTTTTTGCAATGCACTGTGAGATCTTGTAACTTCCTTCTGTAGATTGTAAGTAAAAATCACTTACGCTTTTAAAAACACTGCTTTGCTTCTCATAGGCTGCTACTGCCTTTTTGATTGATTCAGTCTTGTCTGCTTCGTCAAGAAAGGTTTTCTCATGCTTCGTTTCAAAATATCATCGAACACTTGATGTGCAACAAACATCACTTTCATAATAGAAAGCACAAATAGTATGGTCCTTCTTTTCAATAAATCCAAATGCGTCTGTCCAAGCAGGCTGAAATGATCGGACATCTAGCTTTGCTTTCTTAGGAGCTGCCATTTTGTCAAATGTTCCCTTCAACTCTCAGTGGGAAAAAAAAATGGTGATAGAAGGCAGGCACAAGGTCAAATGCAGTGTGGTCTGAGATAAGCAATTTTAAGATTGGAGTGCTGAGCTGCACGCCCTCTTGCCTGGTGGGGACAGTGGGCCACAGCGAAGAGGCTGCAGAGCACTGGGCCAAGGCCAGGAGCAGAGCCCAGGGTGGCCTGCTGGGACTCCAGGCCAGAAAGCAGGCTGAACAAGGCTCGAGATCCAGACCCCGGTTGCAAGAGGTCAGTGGCTGGAACCCAAGATTGGCAACTGAGGTGAGTGGAGCTGGCGGCTGGTAGGCCTGAATAGGGCTAGAGGCTTGGACCCTCCAACCGGAAGCAAGGTGAGTGGAGCTGCACGGTGGGGACCCCTGCTGGTGAGGGGCCAGCAGCTGGAACCCCAGAGCAGTGACTGAGCAGCTCAGTCCGCTGCCACTCTGGGGTTTCTGCCCCTGGCTCCTGCCAGCTGGGGTCTCAGCCCACTGCCAGCCTGGGGTTCCTTCCCCCAGGCCAGCAGCGGGTGCTGAGTGGGACCAGCGACAGGACCCCAGCTGGCAACGGGCCAGCAGCCAGAACCCCAGAGCGGTGGCAGACTGAGCAGCTCAGCCTGCCGCTGCTCTGGGGTCTCAGCTGCTGGCTTCTGCCAGCAGGTGTCTCAGCCCGCTGCCAGTCTGAGGGAAGGAACCCTAGGCCAGCAGCGGGTGCTGAGTGGGACCACGGCTGGCAAGGGGCCAGCAGCGGGAACCCCAGAACAGTGACCGAGCGGCTCAGCCCACCACCGCTCTGGGGTTTACACCGCCGGCTCCTGCCACCTGGGGTCTCAGCCCGCTGCCAGTCTGGAGTTCCTTCCTCCAGGCCAGCAGCAGGTGCTGAGTGGGACCGGTAGCAGGACCCCGGCTAGCAAGGGGCCAGCAGCTGGAACCCCAGAGCAGCGGCGGGCCGAGAGGCTCAGCCCGCTGCCCCGCGTGCCATCAAAATTCAGCTCGCATGCCACCTTTGGTACGTATGCCAGAGGATGCCGACCCCTGGTCTCGGGGTTTGGTTTTGTTCTGTTTTTTTAAATGAACATAGTAGCATGTATTTATCTTGGAGAGGGCAAGTCAAAGAAGCACACCTGGCACTGGGAAGAAAAGGGGGCAATGCCTGTGGTGATTTTTAGTTATGGGAGTTTGTCCAACAAGGACTGATCCCCCAAGAAAGCTCTGCCTCCTGTGCAGATGACCTTTACCTTGGTGGTAGAATGTTACATTGTGTTACAGAAGAGGAGTTGTTAAAGCACAAGAATGAAGGCTGTGGGTAAGCAAACTTTTCGATAGCTTGGATCCAAGGTCTGGGACCTTAAATTTGACTTGATATTCTATGGGAAGCTAGTGTAGACAGCAGAGGACAATACTAAGGTAGCATGGGTTGCTGAGAAGATGGTGCAGCTGTATTCTGGACTTCTTTAACTAAATTGATTTTAAATTGATCAGAGTTTAGAGTTGTGTAAGTGCATCTACACTAGGGGGTTAACTAGACCAATTTTACTTTCCGTTTAAAATTGGAATTTGTATTTTAAAACAGATCTAACTATACCACTGAAGCCCCCAAGGCTTCAGCAAGATTTAATCAACATAATGTTTCCAGTGACTGAGTAGACAGGGTAGTGGATGCCACTATGTCTTCCCACGGTTAACATTAGTAGAGCTGAGCTGGTTTTAGTGACAGTAGCCAGAGTAAAGTCATTTCTCCCATGCCCAGAGAGACTTAGCTGTAACCAGAACTGCAGTTGGCACATGGGAAGTCTTAGCTTGTTTAATTCTCCTTCATATAAAAATGAAGATTCACACTAAGCAGGTTCCCCTATACATATGAAGATTTATTTGTGTAAGAGTTGCATAATTTATTCTTCATGCACATTTACAGCATGCAATAGAATGTCTCCTCTCGAGCCAGTAAACTGCTGTGAAAGCAGATTAACAATCAAGCAGACTGTACTATAAATCCATAAGGCTGATTGCAAAGCAAAAATCCTCAGGAAAATAGCCTTTGAGCATGCAGGTACTCTAATAAATCTCACCTCTTTAGAACAGAAGTTTCTGAGTGGGAGGGGCGGCTGCAGTAGAAATGAAGTCAGTTTTATGTTTTTATTAAAGCTGTTTCTTAGTCATAGGAGTGCAAACAGCATCTATAGCCTTTACATTTCTCTTTATTTTTCCTCCTATAGCTTCCTTGCTGATTCAGTTTCTCTTCCATGGTTTGTTTAGTTGATGACGATGTGATCAGTTGCTGGGCCCCAACTAACTCACTATATATTTGAAATTCTGTATATAGATAGGAACTCGTGTCCTACTTCCACCACAACTCCTAAAAAGGACGCTGCCTGGATTAAAACCAAATGGAACATGGCATGATCTCAGTGGGGTGTTTGAAGCTTGTTAAGAACCATTTTCTTTTAATTTTTCATAGCTAGTTCCAGAAATGCTACTGGTACATAGCTTGAGTACTTTGCTTCCCGATAATTCTAAATTCAGTTAGGGAGTATAAAACTTGAAACAAAGATATAGCAAAAAGTGCTGAGATTACATCTGAACAGTTTCATTTTGTTAGTATTCAGTCACCCCTGCATCAATTGCCAAATTCTTCAGAGTGCATGTATGAATCAAGCATCTGAAATTAGAATTAAACACCAACGACGCTTACATAATTCACTGTGCAAAGTATAAAACAGGACGTGCTGAGAGCAGCTGTAGCATGGAATGTTGATAATGACAAGGATATAGATGCACGTGCCACTTTTGCTGACATCATCAGGAGTTATGTGTATATATTAGGGAAGAACGTGGAGAAATTCAAGAATTGGTTTCAGTTCTTAACACTAGATGTTCTCTCCTCAGTAGTGGATATAGAATAATTATCTTCTTCTCTGACCCCCTTTCCTGTCTCTCTGTCCAGCCCATTGCTTGAGGAGAAGTGGTTGGGACAGGATACAGAAAGCTTATGCTGATCTCTGCCAAGCAGCTGGTCAGGCAGCACTTCTCACTTCCTGCTGGGGTGAAGAGGCTTTTCCAGAGTGGGGTAGTGGAGCCTGGGATCTACTACTGAAGCGCTGAGCCTGGGCAGCAGGACCCCATCCCTCCCCTGGAATGTCAGTGCCCTTATTCCTCCTCTCTCTGCATCCCAGCTCCCTCCACCACAAGGAGAAGTAAGGGGTTCAAAAAATTCTCCCCTCCCCCAGCACCTTTGAACAGGTCAGAAGCAGGATAACCCTTAAAAGCAGTAAGAGGGCCCAGTCCCCCAGTACTCTCCTGTACATAAGAACAGCCATACTGGATCAGACCAATGGTCCATCTAGCCCAGTGTCCTGTCTTCCAACAGTGGCCAGTGCCAGCTGTTGAGAGGGAGTGAACAGAACAGGGCGATTTCTAGGATCCACACCCTCTTGTTCAGTCCAAGCTTCTGAAAGTCAGAAGGAGATGCATTCCTGACCATCTTAGCTAATAGCCATGATGATCTATTTCCTTTTTGAACCCTGTTATACTTTGGCCTTCACAACATCCTCCGGCAGTGAGTTCCACAGGTTGACTGTATGTTGTGTGATGAAGTACTTCCTTATGTTTGTTTAAACCTGCTCCCCTCAGGTGATCCCTAGTTCTTGTGTTTAGTGAAGGGGTAAATAAACTTCCGTGGTCTGGCTGGGAGTGTGAGCTCTGAGGTGGGGCCAGGGATGCGGTGTTTGGGGTGCAAACTGCCCCAGAGTTGCTGTGGCCAGGCAAGATGCACCTCTCCCCACCGCAGCCCCAGGACAGTCTGCACCTCAAAACCCTCATCCCTGGTCCCACCCCAGAGCCCACAACAACAGCAAGAGCCCTCATCCCAAACCTCTGCCCTAGTCCTGGCCTCCTCCCACATTCCAAACACCTTGGCCACCCCCACCACACATCACTTCCAGATTTGTGCACATAACAAAATTCATTGCACACATGGATGTAAAAAATTTGAGGGAACATTGCTCCCAACTTGCTCACCTTTTGAGAGTGGTCCAGTGTGGTAGGCTTGCTCAGAGCACATCTACCAGATCTGGGCCTGCAGGTGAGGTAGGTGGGGGAAATGCCTAGTTTGAGAATCTTACTGCATCTTAGGTAGAAGCTAGGATCCAAGCAGCTTTACATGGCAGGACTTAGGCAGTTTTGCACATGCCCTCTGGTGGAAACAGATGCCTGGGGAATTTAGGTGGCCACAACGTTAAGTGGCAGCTGAGCAGGCATTCTGTTGATCCTAGGGTGTCTAAATCCAACATTTAGGAACCACTAAGTCCTTTGCTGAACTATTAGAACTAGATCCACAACTGTACAACTGTATATTCCACACATAAGGCCCTACCAAGTTCATGGTCCATTTTGGTCAATTTCATGGTCATAGGATTTTTAAAATCAAATTTCATGATTTCAGTTATTTAAATCTGAAATTATACGGTGTTGTAGAGGTCCTGACCCAAGAAGGAGTTGCAGGGGGTGGGTTGCAAAGTTATTGTAGGACAGGTTGTGATACTGCTTCTGCTCTGCTATTGATGGTGCCCAGCTCTGAAGGCAGCACCGCCACCAGTAGCAGTGCACAACTAAGGATGGCATGGTATGGTATTGCTACTCTTACTTCTGCACTGCTGCCTGCAGAGCTGGGCACTTAGGCAGCAGCTGCTGCTCTCCAGCTGCCCAGCTCTGAAAGCAGTACAAAAGTAAAGGTGGCAATACTGTGACACCCCTAAAATAACCTTGTAAGCCCCCTGCAACGCCCTTTTGGGTCAGGACCCCCAATTTGATAAATGTTGGTCTCCCCAATGAGATCTGTATAGTATGGGGTAAAAGCACACAAAAGAACAGATTTCACTGTCCATGTCGTTTTTCTTGAATTTGGTAGGGCCCTAACCATGGGAATATTTGGTTCAATTTAAAGGAAAAATGTATTTATTTCAGTTTGACATGGATACAAAAAACATAGTTTAG
This sequence comes from Gopherus flavomarginatus, assembly GCF_025201925.1. NCBI lineage: Eukaryota > Metazoa > Chordata > Testudines > Testudinidae > Gopherus > Gopherus flavomarginatus. The sequence goes on from NC_066619.1 coordinate 62,392,338, forward strand.
CTGTTGTAACACTCTGGTGTTAGTCTTTTCTGTTTTCCTGTGACATACATATTCACCGCCTAATACATAGCTTCAAAGAGGATATTCATATAACTACAAATTATCTAGTTTACAAAGAGATTTTCCTGTTTAACAGCTTTTAGTACTTTTGAGACTTGTTTGTCAGAACTATATGAATTGAAACCAAACTTCAAGGTAACTTCTTAATCTCTGCCTTCTGGACTGGGTTAAGTTTTCCATTCCCAGTGTTCCTGAGTTTTCTGTACAAATATGTATTCATAGAGTTTAAGTCCAGAAGACACCACCATATCATCTAATCAGACTTCCACTATATCACAGGCCATTACATTTCACCCAGTTACCCCTGTACTGAGTCCACTAACTTGTGCCCGATTAAAGTATATCTTCCAAAAGGTATCCAGTCTTGAGCTGAAAAATCAAGAGATGGAGAATCGACAGGTTCCTCCTGTTAGTTTATTCCAGTGGTTAATCACTGGATTACTCACTAAAACATTAGTATCTTATTTCTCATTTGAATTTCTTGGGCTTCAGCTTCCAACCACTTGTTCTTGTTAGGTCTTTCTCTGATTAGAGTAGAGAGACTTTTACTACCCAGGAAGGTATCTTTACCCTGTAACCAAATCACCTCTCACACTTCTTTTTTGATAAGATGAACTGCACCGTCTCCAATTTTTCAACGTCCTTTTTAAAATGTTGACATCAAAACTGGGCACAGATATCCAGTATTCTCACCTGTGCCAAACAACAGAAGTAAAAATCACCTCTTTACACCCTACTCTCCCATTTATGGATCCATGGATCACTTTAGCTCTTTTTGCCACAGCATTGTAAATGTTGGGAGGCCATGTTGAGTTGCTTATCCACTCTGACCCCTAAATGCATTCTGGAGTTGTTGCTTGTATGCAGGGGTTAGCATTGCCTCCATCACCTACTATGTAGCTGTGGCTAGCCTTGTGGCTTTTCACCTATTGGAGTATGGCTGATTCTATAAGCACCCTTATTTTTAATTTTGTAGGAGTCAAAGAAAGTCAATAGAGAGTTTGTAGTTACCAGGCAATTCCTTGCTTCTATTTCATGCCACTGCACCCCCTCAGCCACCCACCCAATCAATATTTTTAAAGCTACCCATAAGCCTACATCTTGTCCAATTGATTAATTGATTCATTCTGGCAAATTGGTTTCAGACACATTAGGGTTATAAACTATTGCTGCATTATGTTTATAGAAGCAGTTAACTTTTAACCAATAGGCTTTAAAAGGAAACCCATATTTGGTGGATAAATGTTCAAGTTTATATTGGCATCGCTTACTCATGTCACTGGGCTTCGCTTCTAAGCAATCATCTTTTCTATCTTATCAGTAAGTTCCAGGAAATGTCCTCCCCATTGGTCATTATTGCTTAATTCCAAGTAATAAAACTGTCTCATACAAATTGCACCTGATAATACAAAGACTAGATTCAACAACAAAACAAAATGTGCTGGACTGCCAGCTATGAAACCCACTGAGGGTCTCCCAGATTAGTTGCCTTTGCCTTATAAACACTGTCACAGGACAGCAGCCAAACATAGCCTTTGCTGAATGGACAATTAGTAAACATTTTACAGAGAGGAATCATAGTCTTGTGATTAAGGCATAGTACAGGGAGTCAGGAGGCCTGAGTTCTGTTCTTGGCTCTGTGGCAGGTTTCCTTGAGCTTGGAAAGTCATTTACTTCTGTGCCTTAGTATCCCAACTGGAAAATTATGATAATGCCGCTTCCTTGGAGTGTAGTGAGCCTTAATTTATTAACTTTAGTTACATTACTATATTCTGCTAAAAGCCACAGGAACACCAACATGCACTAGGATCAGGACTGGCACTAGGGTTTCTCGCACCCTAGGCGCACGGCCATTTCGCTGACCCCCGCACTGATCCCGCGGCTCCGGTGGAGCTGCCGCAGTCATTCCTGCGGAGGGTCCTTTGGTCTGTGGCTCTAGTGGAGCTGCTGCAGGCATGCCTGAGGGAGGTCCATCGGAGCCACGTGAGCAGCCAACCGTCCGCAGGCATAACTGCGGCAGCTCCACCAGAACCGCAGACCAGCGGGCGGCAGGTCAACCGGAGCCACCTGCCGCCCCCCTCACCCCCTGGCAAAATGCCGCCCCCCTGAATAATCCTGCAGCCCTAGGCGATTGCCTAGGCTGCCTAAATGATAGCGCCGGCCCTGACTAGGATAACTCATCCATAATTCTTAAATCAGGAACTATTTGCGTGTTAGTTTCTCCATTTCAAGGAAACGTTATCAGCTCTCTAGGCTTTTCTCTACTCTGTATCATAGTGATTGTAAGAATTGCTAGTGCCATCTTGTGGAAGATGTAGCATCTTTGTTTTAACCACTCATTCATCCCTTCTGATCTAGAGCCGGATTGTATACACACATCAGGGATGCTCCTGGCACCAGCTATTCACTGTATGAACCAGGATTGAGTGAGTTTTTACAGGATATTTTACAGTAAAAAAATAGAAGCATATTTTCTAAGCATTTTCCTTGTGTGATGCTTGTTCTGCTGCCCGTCCTATACTTCCTTTAGAAGAAACCAGACCACACCACAAAATCGGCACAATCACATTAGTCTTTGCTTTGCACATCTGGCACAATGAGATATCCCTACATTTACCCAATACACCTTTCTCCTCACCACTTTCCTTTCATGCACAGTGAGCCCCCCACCACTAGGGTGACCAGATAACAAGTGTGAAGAATCAGGATACTTTTTCAGGGGGAGCATAGTTGTCTATAACAAAGCCTCTAATATTGGGATGTTTGGTCACTCTACCCACCACCAGCCCTCCAGTAGTATCCTAGGTCAGCTCTTGATGTCCATTGGGCAACCATGGGAAACAGACAAAGATTATTTTCCAACTTGTACATTTTGGCTACAAAACTTGAAGGATTTGCCTGTGTTTTCCTAAGAGTCAATGTCCGCCTGCTGCTACAGTCCTCCTTTTATACCAAGCCAATCTCTTTCTCCTTGGTTTACCTGGGGAAGCCCACTGCTTGTAAGTCCCAACTGAGTTTGTCTGTCATTTGAGTTAGGGAGATTTGCTACCGTGCTATCAGGATAAGCCTCCTCCTAAGACTGCTTTAAACAGTTACCAGATGAAGAGAAAGGCCTTTTAAAAGAAGATTCAATGATAGCAAAAAAGGAAAATCTACATAATAGATGATTACCCTAACACTGTAAATTACACAGGTTCTAAACCAGACAGAATCTTTAGCCATGTCTAAGCATTGCCATCACTAACAAAACATTATTCACTTCTTACTAATATTTGGCAAATTATGTAGATATAGTATTTTTGCCAATCTTTGTTTGGAAGGGATTTTCCATATTGTTACTGTCCTCTCAGGCTGGCTCATTGACTAATTCTAATCTCAGGCAAGCTTTAAATGCACCCAACTGATTTAAAACACTTGTCCAAATAGATTTGGACAGATACGTCAGAAGCAGGGGATATAGCTCACAAACAGCAACAAAAAAGGCATGCAGGTTACACCTACAGTGTATATTTATAGCCACAGCCGTGGTCCAGGGGCCCTGACCTCAGCAGTCTGTCAGCAAACACCAGCCACGCTCTAACTTCCAGCAGCCTTGGTTATTACTTGCAGGGTGACCCAACATGCTCCCAGATTCCCCTCCCGCTGTGCCCTCCCCCCCGCCAAAAAAACTCCAGCCTAACAAAAAACAACATGTTCTGCACTGTCCAGCCCTCTCCTGGACAGTTGAGCTCTATTAGGTATGTTGCCTCTTTAAGGGAATCAATATACTGCAATCTGCTACCTTAAATGGAGTTATCCAAACAATTCATAACACTAGCTTAATTTTGATTAAAATAAAACAAGTTTATTTAACTACAAAGAGAGAGGTTTTAAGGGGGTTTTAAGGTATTAAAGTTAGAAATAGTTACACGCAAAGATAAAATGCTTCCTAGTATTAAAACTTAAATTAGACTTGGTTTAAGGTGAAATCTCTTACCACATTTCCAGTAACATTGCTGACCAAATTCTCAGGATCTGCTCCCAAAATCAACCACTGTTTCTTTGGACTTCTTAGGTGAGAGAGAGAGAGAACTGTCAAACAGATAGCTAAGGGTTAATGTCTCTTTCACCTGGAAAGGGGTAACAAACAACACCTGACCAGAGGACCAATCAGGAAACAAGACTTTTTCAAATCTGGGTGGAGGGAAGTTTTGGGTACGAGTCCTTTGTTCTTGGTCTGTTCTCTTTCTTGGCTCTGAGAGTGACCACAGGAATCTCCAGGCTTTCTAATCTTCTGTTTCCAAGTTGTAAGTACAAGGATAGTAAGACAATAGGTTTATATTGTTTTTTTTTGTATTTACATGTGTGTAGTTGCTGGAATGTGTTAAATTGTATTTTTTGGATAAGACTGTTTATTCATTTTTGTCCTTTAAGCAATTGACCCTGTATATTGTCACCTTAATACAGAGACCATTTTATGTCCTTTTTCTTTCTTTTTATATAAAGCTTTCTTTTTAAGACCTGTTTGAGTGTTTTTCACTGGTTAAAGCTAAGAAACGAAGGGAGGGGGAAATTTCTTTGTGTTAGATTTACTAAGTCTGACTTTGCATACCCTCTGGGTGAGGGGGGAGAGGTTAGCTCTCTCGGTACTTGTGTTTCAAGGACTTGAAGCAGGGAGGGTGGAATCCCTTTGTTTAGATTCACGGAGCTTGAATCTGTATATCTCTCCAGGAACCCAGGGAGGGAACACCTGGAGGGGAAGAAGAAGAAGGGAAGTGGGTTATTTCCCTTTGTGGTGAGACTCAAGGAATCTGGGTCTTGGGGTCCCCTGGGAAGGTTTTGGGGAGACCACAGTGAGCTAGGCACTGTATAATTCCTGGCTGGTGGCAGCGATACCAGGTCCAAGCTGGTAACTAAGCTTGGAGGTTTTCATGCTAACACCCATATTCTGGATGCTAAGGTCCAGATCTGGGAAGAAATGTTATGACAAGAACACACGAGAACTTGGAGTGTTTTGTCTCTCACTTCTATAATTCAGGGTATGGCTACATTTGGAATTTCAAAGCGCTGCCCCGGCAGCGCTGCGGGAACGCTGCCCCGGCAGCGCTTTGATGTGTGAGTGTAGTCGGAGCAGCAGCGCTGGGAGAGAGCTCTCCCAGCGCTGCATGTAAACCACATCCCTTACGGGTGTAGCGTGCAGCGCTGAGAGCCACGCTCCCAGCACTGCCGCCCTGATTACACTGAGGCTTTACAGCACTGTATCTTGCAGCGCTCGGGGGGGGGGGGTTTCACACCCCGAGTGCGAAAGTTGCAGCGCTGTAAAGTGTGAGTGTAGCCATGGCCTTAGCCACCCATTGAAATGTATTGTCCTGAGAGTTGCCCCTAGATAAAGTTCATTCCCATTGTGTGGACAGCAGCAAGGAGTCTGGTGGTGAAAGAGATTCCATGCGGTTTGCTAAGATGCAGATCTGTTTCCTGCTTCCTTCCTTGCCCAAGAATGGCCACTTGATAGGTGATGGCCCATCAGCTTTGATGGCACCTGGCTAGAGGCATCTGTTTGTCCTTTGTCTTTGAGAAACAGGTTTCCCCACTCCCCAGACTTATGTTCATAACTTTACATATACTGTTGCTACATACATTTTACCATGCTATTATTGACCAGCAAGTTATTAGTTTTCAAATGATACCTCACAAGGCATATTTTGTACAGATTACTACAATGGTGTGTAGGGTGTGAATTCAGGGGTGCACTCCATCACACCCCTTCTCTCCCCTCCCCAGAATTTTGGTACTACTTCACCATCTTTTGTTAACTCAAGATGGCCAAGTTGTTTTTGATAAAAACAACTGATTCAGACTAACTAGACAAAGACATTTTTGGAAGTCTGAAAATGTTAACTGTATTTCCCTTCCTCTCCCTCCCACAACCCCTATAGAGACAGATTAGAAATGGGAATAGCGGTGCCAAAATACAGTGAGAGCTCATTCTTGTGTTTCTAGCCAGCTGGAAAGAGGAAGCAAGTGAAAAGTACCAGATGCAGAGCTGGTCAAAGTGTTTTTAAGCAAAGAACTAGCCACCGTTTCTCTGTTTTCCACTGAGCTTTTTGATGAACTCTAGTCATGAGAGTGTTCTAGCAAGAAAAGGCACTGATCCTGCAAACTTTTCCATGTGGGAAGACTCCTGTGCACACAGAGCCCGAGTGACTGCACAAAGGAGTCCACCTTTGCAGAGTAACTTTCAGAAGTGGGTTTTTAAGCTAGACATTTTGTAGCCTCAAGAAGCTTATATAGATCAGAAAAACATCCAGATTACTGGGTGCTTGTCTGAAACGAATCTTTTCAGGCTCACTCATCATTTTATATTTGCTTCTATCCGTCTAACCAGTACCTGTCTCCACCCTGACCTTCCTCTCCCTCCCTGCGTCATCCCTGATGTCTTAGTACAAGGTCAGCAACTCTTTCTCTCTCAAGCAGCCACTGGACCAGTTAGGCAGGATACAGTCTATTGGAACTGGCAGCAAAATATATGGGCCTGAACTTACAAGACATCTAGGTCAGACAAGGGTATCAAACTTATTCTGCAAATGCGGGCAAATTCCATTCCTTCTCTATATGCAAGAGTTGCACTTCTTTAAAAGAGTATTAAAACTGTGTTAGTTAAGCTAGTGGAATATCCTGTATGGACAGATATTCAGATTGAAGCCTGACATATATTGATTTAGAAGAATTTTGCAGATGTTTTTTAAACCAAATTTACAGTTAAGCCTATGCAACTTCCACAACTCCTTCGCACTTGCACACAGGAGACCACCTAAATCTATACTTTCCCCTACCCATCATTACATCAGCAGATTGCTCTCATATCCTACCTCACTACTGACAATACCCATGGCAAGATCCCAGTGCCCTGCTACTGACACAATTCTGTACTGAAATGATGTAGACTGAAACCTCGAGGCACACATGCAGCACCTCTTTACTTTGATAACACACTGGGCTGGGGGGCGGGGAGGCAGGGAGGGGCACCGCAGACCCAGATCGCCTCACATCACAATCACAGCTCTCCCAACTCATTTCTTCACCACCATTCAGTATAGCTACACTTAGCACAGTTAATGCAGCTGGAGAGCATGTGGATAATTTCCAATGGCTATTGCCAGCTCCATGGGGACAGAATTATGGGTGCATAGGTGTTTATCTGAAGCCTGTATTTCTTGGATGTCAGAAGTCTGAATTCTGCTGAATTCAGTATTCTGAAGGACATGAACTGTTACAGGACAATCTTAACTCAGTGTTAAAGGTTTTTGCCATTTCATTATACTAAAATCCCAGTACATTTTTGCTATTACAATGTTTTACTGCTCCCAACCTTCAAGACAATCAGTTGTGTGGCAAAGTACCTGTCTCTCCTCTCCTAGCTCAGTCCTCCTCAGCCTTGGAGACACAGGCTTGGGCAAAGCAAAAGCCCTTCACAGTCACGCAGGGTCTGGCTGATCCCTTCTCAGTCAGGCCCTTGTTCTGTTTTCCTCTCCTTCTGGGGAGAGTGCAACCTGCCTTGCAAGAAAAGTTTTTAGAATTCAGCTGCCTCTACTTCTCTCCTCCCCCCCCTTGCTTCCCTGCCAGGGAGGGTTTAAAAAGGTCTCCAGCCATTGGGGCCAGCTGAAACTAATTACCTCCCTGGTAACCCCTGTTCCAGCTGAACCTATTCCTCCATGGTTAAGCCTTCTGGGACTAATTACTACCCCACTCTTGGTAGCTAAGTGCCCTGAGTTTGCCACAGTTATAATACACCTTCCCCTCCCATCCCATTTTCCATTATGAAGAAGGTTTTTTTCAGAGCTAAACTCCAGGCATTTCAAATATTTGAACTGGGCCTCTGATGCATTAGAAGGGATTAATCCTCACTAGCCAGCCTCTTTTTGCTAACCATGGCTTGCCCTAGACCAAATGGCAATCCAGGCAAGGAGCATCTTTGCCCCCAAACACTTTCACAATTACACAATAAAACAAGGTTCACAATACTGCAACTAGGCTCTCACTTCACTTCATTCTTATATCACACTGACTGACTGGCAATGCCCCACCCCTTATATACCGCAAGGGCATGTCTGACAACATTCTAGGAGGATCGATGAAAATTTAGTTCTCAGAAAGTCTGGAAGGTTTCATGAGATTCTATCACTGTCCAGAACATTCTAGGTTAGTGAAAAATGAATCCACATACAGGATACCTGAAACATTTTACTTCAAACATTTTATTTTCCCTTTTGTTGCCAACAAAAACAGCACCCAAGCCTGGCACTCCCCCAAGCTGGCACCCCAGGTGCTTGCCTGGGGCACCTACAATTTAGAAAACTATATTTAGGTATTGATCTAAGTGCATCTCAAAATATCTGAACGGCAGTGTATTTAGTTGTTATGCTTGTGTTTTGTGTAACAAGTACTCTGCTGGTTTTTGGAAAAGGCAGCCATTTTATGTTTCATGCATGTTACTAGAGATACACACTAAACTCACTCATGGAGACAACTCTTCTTCTCATTTTAGATTGAAAAAAAATCACTTATTGAAAGCATCTGTTTTCTTTGTGTGTATAAAAGACTCTTCCCTTACACTCTGGCAGTAGATTGCATGTATGTGAACAGGAGAAGAAAGCAAAGCTAAAGTAATTCTGAGAGCCTCAGCCTCCACTCCAGCATTACTACTACTTTGATTAAAGGATTCAAAGTATCAAATTGACATGAGCCCCCTTTCCCTCACTCTCATTTGGTTTCCTTATAGTTTCATTTCCAGGGCGTAAATGCATTTGTCTAAGCTTTGTTGCACAGGTCCATTTTGGCTTCAGTCACACACTGACTTTTGGATTAGTCACAAACTTGCATTTTGACTTCTATTGTATATGCATCTCCTAGCTTGCCCGTTTCCTAGGGAAGCCCTGCTCCTTCAAGTCTCTCCTGTTACTATGTCACATATCCATTATTACCACATTCACAGGAGTGCAAATTGCTTAAAAAAAACAAAGTAAGCTGGGGACATTAATTCAGAGATCAGAAGAGCAACACCTGCCTGACCAAATCTCTCTCCCTGCCATCAGCATCTCCTGTGGTCAGTGTACGCAGTGGTGCTTGCTGCAGCTGGCTCAGACCTCAGGCTCTGTTCTATATAGTAATAGTCATACAGAGAGGAACACTTGCATTCAAGTTGAGCAGGATGGTTGTGAGAGCTGAGACAGTTCATGTGAGGAGAGGGGCAGGGAGCCCATCATCAGAGACTTGTTTTTGTCTAATCTCAAGGAGAAGGTAGTTCAGACTCTTTCTTACTCACCTTATAATTATCGCCTGAGTTCCAGTGACCCAACAAGCCCAAGAACTAGGGTAAAACACTCTGTCACACAATAGCAAGGATTCAGACATATTACTTGTTACACAACCCATAACATGCATGATGAGTCACAAGGAGAAAGTGATTGAAGCAGAGACTAGAGAGACAAGGTGGGTGAGGTAATATCTTTAATTGGACCAATTTCTGTTGGTGAGACACACAAGCTTTTGGACTTACAGAGCTCTTCTTCAGGTCTGACAGTTCAAGTGAGACCTAGACACATTTTTGGTAGAAAACTATGAAGAAGTAAAATGGCAGAGTGAAGAGAATGACAGGTGTATTAGACCTATTAGCCTGGTCTCAGATTTTCTGGCAAATGGTATGATACAAGTGCTGTGACCTGCTCAGGTCACACAAGGCTATTTCATGGCAGTACAATGCTGGGATGCTTCAGAAGCCACTGAGATTTTAGACTGATTCTGAAGTGTTAAAAGTTCAGAATATCTGCTATTTACTAGAAGATTCAGTGCCAGATTTTCCCTTCACTTAAATTAGTAGAAAGTCCATTAATTTCCATGAAATTAGTCCTGAATTTATGCCAGTGTAAGTTAGAATCAGGCCCACAGGGACTGGCTACATGAAATTTTCCAGCAGGAAGAACTGATTCAGTGTAAGAAGAGGACAACAATGGCCTACTATATTAGAGCTGCCCTGGGAACAAGTGCTGTTAGCATTGTAAATTGCAGAGAGACTAAAAGGCACATTTACATATGCAGAGTAGAGGCGGGTGTGGAAATACTCCAAGGGCACTGTCCCCTTTAGAGTTGATCTAGGTTAGAGATAGGAAGCTGTACACTTTGTTCTACCGGCAGCTACTTCCAAGTTGTTCAGAGTAGACAAAGACTGGCGATGGGTAGCAGTATAAAAGTTTGCATTCCACATCATCTGAGTGCCTTATACACAAAATCAATAGCAGTCATGAAGTCCCCTAGTCTCTGGCTCGCCTCTCTTTCCAGAGCAAGTTGTTATTTGTGTCATCACCCAGCAGGCAGAGCATTCTACTGCCACACAGCATAAATGCTCTTTCCTCTGAACTCTGCAATACCTCTACACTCTTCACCTCTACCCCAACTTTCAAATGACACACATTTTTGAATATAATGAACCAATGTTACTCCTGGGGGCTGTTTATAGCCAAATCTAATAGCCTTTGCACACAAGTAATCCCTATTATTGGAGAAGAACCTTTGGTGTTTTCTTGGAGTGGGGAGGGATGGCGGAGGTTAAGAACCTCTCTTACTAGGAATTTTAGCCTATTTTGTAGCGCCATGGTGTGGATGCTTTCTACATCAACAGAAAGGGTTTTTCTGTCACTGTAGTTAATCCACCTCTTCAAGAGGCAGTAGTTAAGTCAAAGGAAGAATTCTTCCACTTACATAGCTGTGTCTACATTGTGGGCTAGGTCGATTAAATTTCTAGGCGTAGAAAGAAAAGGCATATGAGATAGTATTTATTGGACTAACTTCTGGTGAGAGACAAGCTTCTCAGTCTCTAACTCCTATAATAACCCATTAAATTGATACATAAACAAGGAAGCCATGTTCACCAAACTATTAGAATTCTTTGAGGGTATCAACACAGATGTGGACAAGGGTGATCCAGTAGATAGAGCATTTGGACTTTCAGAAAGCCTTTGACAAGATCCTGTACCAAAAGCTCGTAAGCAAAGTAAACAATCATGGGATAAAAGGGAAGATCCTCTCACGAATCAGTAACTGGTTAAAAAATAGGAAACAAAGGTAGGAATAATTGGTCAGTTTTCACAATGGAAAGCAATAAATAGTGGGATCCCTCAAGGATCAGTGCCAGCACCAGTGCAGTTCAATGTATTCATAAATGATCTGGGAAAGGGGGTAAATGGTGAGGTGGCAAAGTTTGCAGACTATACAAAATTACTCAGAATAGTTAAGTCCAAAGCTGATTGCAAAGAGTTATAAAGGGATCTTAGTAAACTGTTTGACTGCATAACAAAATTCCAGATGAAAGTCAATGTTGATAAGTGCAAAGTAATGCATGTTGGAAAACAATCCCAACTATACATACAAAATCATGGGATTTAAGTTAGCTGTTAAAGAGATCTTGGAGTCATTGCAGATGGTTCTCTGAAAACCACTCAATTTGCAGCAGCAGCCCAAAAAAAAAAAAAAGCCGACAGAATGTTAGGAACCTTTAGGAAAGGGGTAGAAGATAAGACAAGAAAATATCACAATGCCACTATATAAATCCATGGTACTCCACCACCTTGAATACTGCATGCAGTGCTGGTCACCCATCTCAAAAGAGATATTAAAATTGGAAAAGGTACAGAAAAGGACAACAAGACTGATTAGAGGGATGGAACAGTGTCCATCTGAGGCGAGATTAAAAAGACTGGGACTTTTCAGTATAGAAAAGAGATGACTATGTGGGGATTTGACAGCGGTCCAGAAAATCATGAATGGTATGGAGAAAGTGTTATTTCCCCCTCATGTAACACATGAGCCAGGGGACACCCAATGAAATTAAATAGCTCGCAGGTTTAAAACAAAAATAAGGAAGTACTGGCAATGAGTTGACTGTGTGTGTTGTGAAGGTAAAAAAATATAACTGGCTTCAAAAAATAATTGGGTAAATTTATAGAGCATAGGTCCATCAATGGCTATTAGTCAAGGTGATCAGGGACACAACCCCATGCTCTAGGTGTCCCTAAACCTTCCTTTCTTAGAGAAAATGAATGAGTAGTGTCCCCAAGCCTGATTAATTCGTTAGTAGATTCTGATCCTTCTACTTCCCAAGATGGGACAAAAATATTTGACTGGGAAGACACTGTTCTAGGTGTCCCTAAACCTCTGACTGCTAGACACCGAGGTTTAATCACTTGATAATTGCCTTGTTCTGTTAATTTCCTCTAAAGCATTTGGCACTGACCATTGTCAGAAGACAGGATACTGGGCTAGATGGACAATTGGTCTGACCCAGAATGGCCATTCTTATGTTAATATCAATTTCAAATTAAGAAATACATGCACACTTAGGGGAGAGTCTTGTCTAGCTTCTAGGGCAATAAAAATAAAGTAAAAACTAAGTATAAACTAGTATTAGACATTCTCCAGCGCTACTGGAAAAATACCTACATGTTGTATATATTTCCAAGCATGGGGTCTCCCCACCCAGTAACAAAGTATAGATGAATAGAGTGCTGAGACTGCAAATACCACAAGATGGCACCATGTCATGCAGCTTAGTTTGGGACCTTGAAACATAGCAGGAAAAATGACAAACAAGACATTTCTCATGTGGAAAATCAAGTATTAATGCAATCTCTCTGGTTACATTGTTTTGAGCATTAACATGAGATTTTAAAGGGCATTTTCTAGGAAATAAAAGTCCACAAGCATATGCCACAGCTACAGTGTATGTGTAATTACTGAATGGATTCTGTGTGCAGCCACGGTATTTGCAATATGCAAGTACCACAGCAGGCCATTCTCCTCCATAGTGCATGATCTTGGAGGTCCACACTGTAAGCAAGTGCCCCATCTCCACCTTCTCTCCATTAGAAGTGGCTTTATTCTTATCCCTGGCCTGTTGGTAACTCTGGTGGTTCTTTGAATCATCCATCACACAAGGCCTTTGCTTTGTAATTGCACTGATTTCTTTTTCCTCTGTTGTTCCTTTCATGATCATTTGAGGTAAAAAGTTTGTATTCACCTGGGCATTAGCCCATGTATTGTGCTGCTATTTGTGCCTTCAGCTGGGATATGGCACCAGCTGACTGGAACTTCTCAAATCTTTACTGCCTCCATTTCCTTTATCAGTTCTTTAGCTATTTGACTGCAGTTGGCTCAGACTCCCAGTTCAACGACTGCCATAGGACATCTGGTTATGTGTTTTAACTCCCACTCTTTAACAAACTGAGCAAAACACATTGCTTGCTAATTGTGGACCATCATTTGCCACTATCCCAGCGAAGTCATAGCAACTTTAATGCCTCTTGTGTCACTCCACAAATGGAGCAGTGGGTGTATAGGAGGCTAAATTTAGTAACCTAGACCTTTGGCTGTAAGCAAGACCATACTAACATTTGATGTCTCTGTATTTAAAGTCTCAGGTATTTTGAATTTGACCTTTGAGAAAGGCTTCCTGTCTAGAGCTGCACAAATATATGTTCGATACCTTTTAGTAAAACACATTCAGATTATTTTTCTGTAACTGCAGCAGCATATACGGTAATGTTTAGGGATAGACTGAGGGTTTCACAGACTTGTTCTCTTCATGCTTATTCCTGAATTAATATGGACTATTTCCGGGGTGCAGACTGATCCACTCCTTTTCAGTTTATGTATATTACATGTATGTATGTGCGAGAGAGAGACACAGACAGATAGACACACCACACACACACACACACACACACTACAAACTGCCCCTCTTGGAACAGCTTTAGGCCTCGTCCACTTCCCTGATCACCTTTTTTCAGTGTAATATCTTATGGGGGGAAGTGGAGGGAGGGGAGAAAGAGTGTGACACCAAACATTTAGTATCTATTCAATGCCTTTGTTACTCCAACGTTAGCACTTGTAATCTGTCATTGCTGGTTAGGCACGGAGGAAGCTCTCATCTGCAATAGTGGGATAGGAATGCTGAGGGATAATTCAAACCTCAGAGAAGCCATGCTGATTGCGAGTTGTCTAATTTGAGCATATCCACACCAGCTTGAACTTCCCCCTGAATCTGCGGTATGAGCAGGTGCCTAGTATAAGAAAGGCCAGTCAATCTAGTTTTTTGTTCAGCTTGAAGTTATTTTGTGTTGTTCCTCTAGCTGCCTGTAGTCTTGGTCATCTGCAATTTTTTCAGTGCATCTCTACAGCCAGTCACCAATGTCATCTACAGTAAACTCCATGCCACAAGCTAGCCACAGCTTCATGCAGTCACCTCAGCTACTCAAAATTACAGCAAGTTCAGGAAACTGGCATTCCAAGCCAATGTTAGCTTAAGTTTTTTCTGGACCCTATTATATGCACTGTTCCCAAAGCCATCTTTGGATTCAGGATGGAAGAGACTTGCTTGGCTAAGCAAAATCTTCCTTCCTACCCCCATCCAAAAATAGTTTTCAGGGAATGTGTACAGTTCAGTGGTCAGCTGAGGTCACCAGGATGGATACTTAGTTAGAAATTAACTGGATTTCTATAACCATACAGATCCAGTCAGCTGGCTCTGATGTTTTTCAAACACCTGATTCCATGAGGTTGTCCTGAGCTCTGTTTTAGGAGTCTTGGTACTTTACATGGGTTACAGTGTACTGACTTAGCTTTAGCACTCAACTCCCAACGCTACTCACTTAGTAGGCACTTGAGTCCAAGAAACAGATTAGTGAGCCACGCCTTATCACATCAGATGCCTTTTCCCCCAGGTCACTATAAAGTGTTTCTTCTACATTTGCTAGGACACTCATTTCCTCATGCATGGTTTGGGGATTCTGCATCATTTTTACTACTTATAGGTCAAAGATGCATAGTCTAGGGAGGCCCATTGTGCCAGCAAGAGTGACCAGGGTTGATGGTGTCATGTAAAGATGTGAAGCAGTCTGGCCCAATTCTTTGAATTCACAAATATCTGGGGCAGCCCTGTGAACGGTGCTAGGTAGTGTCAGGGTGTGCACCCCCTTGTGAGTCCATGAAGAGTTTGGACGGGTGGGTGGGTATGGAGGGGAGGATGTTTTTGTCCATCTTGGAGACATGGCTGAAGAGCATTCAACACCACTTTCGAATGTAGTGAGTGAGTGAAGGGCAGGCCAATTTTTGTAAGATTTTGACATTTTGTACAAAGTCAAACCACTTTACACTCGGATTTGGCGAGAGCACGGCCAATGGAACGCCACCAGCTACTTCAAGTCTGCCTGGAAGAGGGTCCAGGTTTCTGAAATGTATAGCAATACAAGTAGTATTCAGGATCTATCAAACCTGTGCTTTGTCTCAGTGCAGAGATGTGTCTGTCCATAAGCGAGATGCAGACTTTGTGCAGGAGGCAGCAAGACCTATTTGTCAAAGAACATCTAGTTTGCTGCAACTTGGACTCTGCAGAATAGGAATATCATCTGTTTTATCTTATGTACAGTTCACTGTGCACAGGATACAAGAGCTTCATATAAAACCTATAATGAATTCTCATCTTAAGATATTTACTGTGTGATTGAAGAGGTTACACAGTCCATCTAGCACAGGATTTCCTCAGAAGGGTGCTTGTCAGTGCCCTTGTTCAGAATGATCTACCACTACTTTCCTGTGATTTATTCTGTTCTGCTGTGTACAATATGCAACATTTATTCAGCCATTTGCATCCTATTTTGTCAAGCACTCTGAACAGCAACACTGATTTTTCTTATTGTATACGGCCTTCCAATGTGGGACAGTTTGCCATTCCTACCGTGCTTGGTGCCATAACAGTGGCACATTAGAGTTTGCTTTTGTACTTAGTGCTTGCTTTCTTCTTCTTCTCCTCTCCCTGCTGTTACAAGCCTTGGCGACATGAGTAATTTAGCATTAGCAGCAGTGCAGCTCTGCTGGTGGCGCTGCTAATGCAGACCAGTCACTAGCACTCACACCAGCTAAAGTTTAGATGACACCAAGAAGCTGACACTCTGCATTAGTATTGCTACTGTTACTAATGGATCTTGCACTAGCATTTTTATTAATCTTCCAGCTGTTGGTACATACATCTCCAGAAGTCAGCCCTAGAGAACAGAGTGTCAGTTTATCATTTGAATTTTCAGTAGCACAATTCTTGCTTTTTGACATCCAATATATGGGCTCTGAACATCCTCGGGTTATTGTAGTAGAGATATTAGGTAGCTGGACATGTTTCTCAAGTGGTCTGTATGACAGCCCCATTTCAGCAGTGAAATACAGAAGCACTATTTCCTCATCTAACAAAGCAATCCTTATCTCAGGGCCTCTTTCACTTTGGTTGGATCTTCATTATTTCATGGAAAAGATTAGCAGACAGATCTCACTTAGAGAGAGATTGGAGATTGAAGTGGGACTGCAGTGTCCCCACTGCAATAGAACACCTAGGGCTGGCCTGTGTCAGCTGACCTGGGCTTGTGGGTCTTGGGCTGCAGGGCTAAGAAACTGCCATGTAAACATCTGGGCTGGCGCTGGGATCCCATGAGAGGGGAGGGTCCCAGAGTCCAGGAGCCAGTCTGAGCCCAAATCTCTGCATGGCAATTGTATAGCCCTGCAGCCTGGGCCCTGTGAGTTTGAATCCACTGACAAACACCTGTGGCTGGCCTAAGGGTAGGTCTACACTTCAGTGAGAGTCCAGGCTCCTTCTCTTCTCTAAGTCTTCAACAGCATCTTAAACACACAGATGTACTCAGTTCCTCTGGCACCTTGTTTCAGTATAAGAGTTAACAACTTGAAGCACACAGAGCTTTGTGGCAGCTGTATTATCTCATGGGGTTGGGGTGGGGTTGTGGAGGGGGCACACCCCACACTGAGCTTAGTTCACTTTTCATCTTACTAGCTACAATCACAAGCTCCTTTCATATGTAGTATTGTAGAGCGGTGGCCTTAGCATCATGGAGGTCCAGGCTCAGAGACGGGAGCAAATAGAAGAAACCAAGGATAAGACTATCTAACCAATAGACTTTTTAGATATGTCATTAAATCCCACATTACAACTGTACTCCCATTTCTTAGCAAAAAGGCTTACCTACAGTTTCTCCACTGGTATTTTCTCTTTATACTGGTATTTCTAAGTCTTCAATAGGATCAGGCCTATTATTAAAGTCATGTATTCTAAATAATGAAAGCTATTCATAGCTGAGACACAGAAATGAAACTGAATTCAATAAATTTAGGTCTTCATTGACAGAAGGTTGTTCATTTGTTTCAATAGATTCACCAAATCAATTAGGTCTTTGCTACATGATTAGCACAAGCGACTACCACGCAGCCATGAATTAGAAAGGAAAGAAAAATCCATCCATAAAAATTTTAAAACCGTTCTTCAGGGCTTTTTCTATCAGGATCCAGAGATTCAGTTCTACTAACCCATCAGAAAAGGAATCCCCCCCCCGCCCCAAGAATGAACCCTGATGAGAAAGAAATCTGCTAACCCCTTCAGGTCCTCCCTTGCTGTGAAGAAGATGAATAACCTGTTCCACCAGCACACACTGCCTGATATTTATATTTCTTAGTGAGAGAGAAAGCTCACCTTGTCTTGTTAAGAAGGAGAGAAACAAGTCACATCTGAAGGTCCTTTCCCTATTAGCTTCCAGGCCTGGCAGAAAGGACCTCCAGATTCTTCTGCTACCTTCAGATTTAGAGTGTTGGTTCAGGCCCCTGTCAAGACTAAATCTGAACACATTTGAAGGTTGTGTCTGAATCAGGCTTTCCCCAATCTTTGTGGTTCATCCTCTCTCTAACTGACCCAGAGCATAGACCTAAACTTGACCTAAACTTTGTGATTTGAACCACTGCAAAGGTATTTTTGTAGCATGAATAAACTTTTCCATTAGGATAGCATTGGACCAAGACTCTGAATTCATTTCACTCCCATTAGCAATTGGAAGTAAAGAAAGTCAAACAAAATAAGAGTTCTTACTGACCAAAGATTTTGAAGTCCAAGATGTAGCAGCAAATGATCACTAAGATTCCTAGCCTTCTCTTGTCAGATATTTTTCAGTGAATCTATGCTAAAAAAGGTGTTCTAAACAAATGCTTTGTTGATTCTGAAGTCCTGATCCTGCAGGGAGCGCCACATGGGCGGACACCTCTATCAACATGCAGTCTGACTGGAATCAACAGGGCTTCGCCCATACAGTGTGCTGCAGGATCAGAACCTATGGAATGAACAAACTTAGCAGCATACTAGATATTAATTAATTGATCTTGCTAAAGCTTTTCCTTACTATTTAGGAAATACATCAGTTTTGGATTAAGGTTATGTAGAGTTTCTTATGGTGATGTGATATTCTTCCAGCTAATTTGCTTAATTGTAGAACTTTTAGTATTCCATCTTCTTGCTTTGACCTCCCATTATGAGCACTATGACTAAAGGCAAACTGTATTTTAATATTTAGAATTCTAATTCAAGGGGGGAGTACATCATGCATATCAAGCAGATAATATTCTATTCCCTGACCACATCAGAAATCAGTGAAAAAGTTATTAGTTTCCATTCCTAGTAGTCTCAAGGAATACTAGAAGTTTGGAAAGGTCTACAGTCTTCTCTGAAAGAACAGTTTTGCAAGGAAAAAACAAGATCTTGGGCTACTTAGAGCTTGTCTACATTACCTGCAGGATCGACGGGCAGCAATTGATCCAGCAGGGGTTGACTTATCATATCTAGTCTAGACACGATAAATCAACTGCCAAGCGCTCTCCTGTCGACTCTGGTACTCTACCAGAGTGAAAGGTGCAGGTGGAGTCGACAGGGGAGCGTCAGCTGTCGACTCACCGCAGTGAAGACACCTCTGTGAGTAGATCTAAGTACATCAACTTCAGCTATGTTATTCACATAGCTGAAGTTGCGTAACTTAGATCAATTCCCCCCCACAGTGTAGACCAGACCTTAGCATTGTTAACACCTTGAGACAGCATCATCAGTGCTGTTGGCTCAGTGAAAGTTAATGATGCTTGGAAGCAAAACAGCAGCTGCAAGATGTCTGCAGAAGCTTGTGAAGTTGCAGAACATTTCTAATAGCAAGATAGCTCCCTTGAACAGGATGATGCAGAAGCTGGTAGACATTCTTTGGGCAGTGTAAGAGAGTCACGTGTCCATGCCTCAGTTTATCCTCTTTCTGCTGGCCCTTTGCCTCCAGTAGATGGGGGATTAGGGTCCAGCCCCTCCAAAAAACCTCAGTAATAATCCTTCTCCTTTCAGGGCTGGAGTTTCCCCAAAAGACATCTGGTTAAAAGACCTACACCTAGAGACTGAAGTGGCATTTGTTACTCAACCGGCCTCACTAGGTGGAGTTGCTTACCCTTACATCCCTTGGCCTGCGTCGCTTCCCACAGCCCCTATTGGCCTGGAGCAGTGAACCATGGCCAGTGGGAGCCATGATCGGCTGAACCTGAGGACGCAGCAGGTAAACAAACTGGCCCGGCCCGCCTGAGTGAGGTTGCTGATCCCTGTGCTAGTGCATACAAAGCAGAACTCTTCACCTCTCAGCAGATGCCCCTAACCACAGGCTCCAGCCTGTCAGAATTGGCCCTGTTGCTCTCTTCATCTTCTTTCCCCATTCATGCCTCCTTTTCAGAGGACTAATCTGCTTCTTTAAAAGATTCCCTTGTTGACTCCAAGGCTCAGTCCCTTTGCCATGATGTCCATGGAGGCAGACTCTGCACCTGCCCTACTGAAGGGTAGAAATTTGAGCAATCTTTCACTTTTCCCATTTAGCACTGTTTCTACCTCTAAACCTTTCTTCAAACCCTTCCCCCGCACCCAAATCCTTCTCCTACACTTATCTGCTTATTAGTGATCACTCTATACCTTTCCTTACCAAACTGTTTCATCTTTGTCTTCCCTCCTTACCTGGCATCGTAAGGCACACTAAGTGTTCTGCACAAAAACAACGTGAAAATTGATCAAAGGAATATTGTCCTATACTCATATGCTGTATTTTTTCTGTGGAAATATTGGATCTGTTCTCACAGCCACTTCTGGCAGTGGAATTGCATACTAGATTTTATTAGTCAGTGAAAGGAATAGCAGATTATCAATACAGAAATGAAACTGAGGTACCAAATAATTCATTAAGAGAAGAATCACTAAAGATCTAAAAGGTAACAGAACCATGAGTAACAAGCAACCAATGAAACCAAATTTGATTCTTTTAAAACCCCAAAAAGCAATCACAATGAGTGTGAGTAGGGGAAATGCATTAGATGAGCAGATATATATTTGGATTGTAGGAAAGCATTTGATGCACTAATGAAATCTTCACTAATAAATTAATGAAAGTTGGCTTCTGTAGGAATATTCATATGGCAAAAATAAATGAAATGGCAATATACTAGACTGGAGAGAATTATCTCATAAGTAGTGCAGGGACAGGTGTTAGGACTCATTTTATTCAATATCTTCATTAATGATCTGGCAAAGGAAGTAAACAGGGTAATGAAATTTGATATTTGGGAAGAGTTGCAAACACCACTAAACTGAAAAATACAAAGGACTCTAGAAAAATTAGAAATATGGGCAGCAAATAGAGACTGACCTTAGAACAACTAATAAATATACACAATGAGAGAAAGGAAGAGGTAGCACTGAGAGAAACCCATGGGTGATGACGTACAGCAAATTACACAATGGTTGCAACAAAGCCCAAAGCAATTTGCGGCTGTATCTTCCGGCAAAGAGGTAAGTCTCTCCCTACATGAGTTTTATGCTATTCATCCTGGGATAGTGTGTTCAGTTCTGGGCAATTCACTGCCAGAAATATAATACCAGATTGGAAAGAGCTCAGAATGCAGTAATAAAAGTGATTATGAGTGGTCAGGATGGACTGATCTATGAAAAAGGATTAAAAGCACTAAATAGCTTGACAATTGCAGCTCGCTTTGGAGAAGCAACAACTAAAGGGAAAGGGAAAAGAGAAGCATGGCAGTTTGCATCTAAGGAGTCATGAAAACAATGGTGCCAACTCCTGCAATCATAGGGCAGGTAATATTTTGTTTTTCATAAAGCCTCAACTCCTGGAGTCATGTTAGTACCTCAGAATCTCAGCTTTCATTTTAACAGTAGCTTTCTAGCCCTCGTGGTTTCAGAGAACAGTTTGCAAGACATGAAACCCAAAGGCTCAAAATCCAGAAGACAGATTAAAAATATCAAATTGATTTTTAAAATCTCAATTTTTAATCAATATCTTTTTCGGGGGAGGGGGGTGTCATAAACAGATAGTTAAGGGTTAATGTCTCTTTTACCTGTAAAGGGTTAACAAACAGGGACCCAAACACCTGACCAGAGGACCAATCAGGAAACAAGATACTTTCAAATCTAGGTGGAGGGAAGCCTTTGTTTGTGGATTTTGGGTTTGTGGGTTGTTCTCTCTGGGTCCTGGACGGGACTAGAGGTGCAACCAGGTTTCTGCCAATCTCCCTGCTACAGTCTCTTATCTATTCAGAATAGTAAGTAAGTAAAAAGGCGGTTATAGTCTTTTAACTTGTTTTTCTTATTTGCAGATGTGTACTTGCTGGAAGTAGCTTAAATTGTGTTTCTGCTGGAGAAAGCTTCTTTCTATTGTCTATAAGCTATAAAAACCCTGTATATTTACCATCTTGATTACAGAGACAATTTTTATGTTTTTCCTTCTTTATTAAAGTTTTCCTCTTTTTTTTTTTTTAAGAGTCCAATTGATTTTTTGGTTATCTTTTGTAAAACTCCAGGGAAGGGAGTCTACACTCACCAGGGAATTGGTGGGAGAAAGGAAAGGGAGGAGGGAAGAAATAAATGCAGAGAGCAGGTTTCTCTCTCTCTCTCTCTCTCTCTGGGAGAGAGGGAAGAAGGGTGGAATCCCTTTGTTTAGATTCACGAAGCTGGAATCTGTCTCTCTCTCCTAGTGTACCCAGGGCGGGGAGAATTTGGGAGGAGGAAAGGAGGGGGAAGGGAAATGGTTTATTCCCCTTTGTTGTGAGACTCAGGGAATCTGGGTCTTGGGGTCCCCAGGGAAGGTTTTGGGGGAGACCAGAGTCTATCAGGTGCTCTACCTAAGTCCTGATTGGTGGCAGCATATCAGATCTAAGCTGGTAATTAAGCTTAGGGGAATTCATGCTAGTACCCATATTTTGGATGCTAAGGTCCAGATTTGGGAATTATACTATGACAGGGGGTCAGACTCATGATTTTTGAAAGGTTTGGCATTGGCAACATTGCCGCAATGAAATAAAGCAAAGGAGAATATAGGTTGAACACCAGGAAAAACAGGTAGTAAAATCTATTGTGCTGAAGAAAGTTTTCCAGGGGGACTAGTAGAAGCTCAGTTACCTGAGACTTTTGAAATTAAACTGGACAGTTGGGCAGAAGGCTGCCTTTAATGAAAGGAAATAGAATGAATCATCTAATAGGTCTTTACTATTTCTGACAAATAATGGAGCTCAAAATGCATAAGCCATAATCTACACTGCTAAGCAAGGAAAATGCAATATAGTTTTCTCTGAATTACTCTAATTGAAATATCAATGGGACTTGATAAATCATGAGCCTTAAACAGTAGATCGAGACAGGAGGACAGTAACAATGCAATAAGATACTATAGTTCGTGTCTAAGTAATTTTGGATTGCATGATAAAGGCCAATGATCAAGTAACTTTAAACATCTGAGAAGTGCAATAACTGCCCTCAGATGCCCTGCCAGGGATGTCTTAACTTCTATTATGAAATGTGATTTATTAATAAAAATAAGGCAAAAATTCAGGCCAGTAACTGACTGAGCATCATTGACACTGCTTCAGCATAGCTGCCAGACAGTGTTGAGACACTATTTGTGGTCAGAGCCCATCTGTGAGTTCCTAATTCTAGCTAGTATTGACAAGACTCCTTTTCTGGCACACTCTCCACATACTAAAGAAGCTGGCCTATTGTTGTGTGATGTCCATTTCTGGGAAGTCTTTAGTGAGCAGATTTTCAAATCATACTGCGCAATACTCGCTAGCCAGACCAGCAACACCAGAGGGTTGCCTGGAAAAGATGACATGGAATCTTAAGAGACTACAAATCTATTGCATTATATAAAGTTGGTATTCGCTATAACATGGACATGGTTCCCAGGCTTCCCCTCCCCTGCATATTATAGTAAAGACAAGACTGCTGTAGTAATAGAATATTCTTCAAAGCAGCGTGACATGTCAGTTTTCACAGGTACAGTGATAATGTAGACAAGCAACGGGGTTACTTGCATAGTAATTCGCAATATGCAGCATAAGGAAGGGGACTAGAACTGGGGCCCAAGGCTTTGTAGCTGACAGGCCAAATCCTGGTTTCATTTAAGTAAACGGCAAGACTCCCATGGACTTCAAAAGGAGCAGGATTTGGCTCTATCAGCTTTACAAAATCTCCTCCCCTGCTGCAAAACGTTAGATTTTTCTGGGTGAGTTCAGTGGTTTCCTCCTGATAACATAACTCTCCTGTCTGGAGCTCTGATATGTATGTTAGTACACCTCATGGACCGGATTCTGCTTTTACTTTCCCTCATGCTGGCATAGCTGACATAGCAGTATCAAGCTCAGTACTCTACAGATCTGTACTGCCAAATTAGCGCTCCTGAACTCTAACAAGGCTCCATGAGTTGTAGAATCCTGCAACGCTTTCTTTTAAGACACATATGGAGGGAAAATGTCTGATAATCTCTGTCAAGGCTGATTCCCCACTCTGGCACTTTGGGTGCAGAAGGTGGGGGCCTGCAAAGATTCTAAAAATTAATACTGGCCACTCCAAGCTTGTATTAAACTCAAGATTACAGTTTCTCTCTGACCTTGGATGGGTAGGTGCTGCCACCACATAAATACACAAAAAAAAACCCTTTGAAACCAGAAAGGGGCACTTGGGAATTCCTTCCTGTGGGGTACCCTCAAGCCCTTTCACACCCTTCCCTCCCCACCTTCCCTTCCAGGAAAGAGCTAAGAAAGAAAAACAAAGGAAATCAGCTGTTGCCACCAGCTAATTTAACAACATATGCACAAACCTCTTAGGACACCAAAAATCCAATCCTGTTCTTAAAAAAAGGTAAATTTTATTAAACATGGTAAATTTTATTAAAAACAAAAAGAAAATACATCTGGAATTTAGGCTTTTGCTAGATTTAAAAAACTCACATACAAAATTTAAGTATCAAGAATAACCTTCTTGAGGTCCAGCTTAAAGGTTACAAGCAAAACAAAATAACACTTGGGGTTAGCACAGAGGAATCCACAAGCCTATAAGAAACAAGCAGAAATAAACCTAATCATGTCTTTCTAGACATTCTCTACTTCACTTACATATCTGGGGTTTCAGATAAGCAACCTCAAGGTATGATATGATGTTTTTTTCAAATCTGGCTTAAGCTTCTCACAGCATAACTGCTCCCTGTTCCCCTCTTTCCCGGAGAACCACAACACAGACAAAGGGAAGTTTTTCCCCAATTTTAAGAAGTTCTAGCCCTCCCATTGGCTCTTTTGGTCAGGTGCCTACTCCTTTCCTTTTACCTGTGGGCTTGTTAACCCTTTACAGGTAAAGCAAGTAGAGAGCCACTACCAAGGGGGATTCCACAGCCAACTGGCTGTCTGTCTGTCTACAAAAAGGAGCTATCCCCCCCTCTCATTTATCACAATCTTCTTTCATCATGTGCTCAGTCATTCAACGCATAGAGAGAATTTCTCCGCTGGATGTAGGCAGGGAAGAATAATTATTGCAGTCAATTATTTGTAATAAATGAATACAAGTGTCCTGCTTTGCCCTTCTATATGCCAAGTGGGCTCAGCTATTCATAGAGAGAATTAGGAGTTCTAATGAAGTGAACACGTTGGTGTTTTCATCATTAGCAGTGTGGGATGGTCTATTCACTCCTGGGAGGTGTTTCCCAAACCAAAGTAAACAATGTCTGTAGACAAGTATACAAAATGGCTGTACTGGTTTCATGGACTCTTGGTGACTATTCTCAACTCATACTTTCAGATTATCCCTGGCTTGAAAGAAAAAGGTTCCCCTTTCCTCTCCTCCTATCTGCTTTAGAATGACTGATTGGAAAAGAATACAATAAAATGCCAGATTTCAGAGGCCAAGTTGAACTTCTTCTGTTTACATTTTTAAAACATTCTGAATTGTTTTGACTCCTTTCTAAGGAACAGCACATGCTGTTGGTCCTCAGTCTTCAATTTGTTATGGCTCTTGATTAGGATTCCCCTGTGAGAAAGTTGAAGGTGATGAGCATACTGTATTGCAAGTTGTTTATGTATCACAGTAACACCTACAACCCCAGCTGCGGTTGGGGCTTTTTTCTGCAAAGTGTTTTATAAACACGGTCAGATTCTGATAATTAACTTCAATGGATCTACATGTGAAGAAAGGGACTACTCCTAGTAAGAGATGGTTCCTTCCCCATACTGCTTACAATCTAAATAGAGATATACAAAGGGTGTGAGAAAGGTACAACATATCAGCAGAGAGCTTCAAACAACTGACTTGAATACCCTCCGGAAATCCATTTTCTCCTCTTTGCAAGCAAGGGGCTTAATAGACAGGAATGGAGGTTGTTCACAATTCTGAACAAAATGTTATGGTTGTTCTTTCAAAAGTTTACAACTGAATTTGACTTAATACAGCTTTGAAACTTTACTATGCAGAAGAAAAATGATGCTCTTTATTTTTGTAGTCTGGTCAGTTTGTAACTCTGGTGTTCATAACTCTGAGGTTCTACAGTATGTGATTTTCCCACATCCCATTGTGGTTATAGAGAACTGTTTATGCAGTAAATGAACAGCTATGAAGTGAGAATCTCTCTGAATCTCGGCTAAACTTGGCCCTTTGTGTCTGAGCCTGAAAATGCTGTGCTGAGTACTCCCTGGAAAAATGCTGAACAGCAGTCAGAAAGAGTGACTACAGAGCTCCCTGGAAACTGGTAACAGGGGCTTCTTGTAAAAATTTCCTGTTTTCCTATCTGTACTAAACAAAGGGAAACCATTTTATTAAGAAAATTCAAGGCAATAATTTTGATTCTTCAGCAAAGTAGCAGCATTTCCCCTGCATGTGAAGGATTTGCTACCGGGGGATCATGACAACAGTACCAAATGGGATGCTGTAATCACCAGCATGGACTTCACTCAAACAAAGCACTGCTGCTGGGAAATGGGATAGATATGATGAGCTGTGATTATGGTGATTACTGCCGCAAATTGGGTATGAACAGTGCACACAGCTAGTCTATACTAAGGCATCCTATTATTGTGCCACCTCTGTCCTTCTCCTTGCCTCCCTGTCCATTTATTTCTCTTTATTAGGTCTTGTGTTTTACACTGTGTCATAGCATTCTCTCTCAGATCTGAACCTTAGAGTTCAGAAAATGAGATACTAGCACCTGAATCCTCTAAGCTTAATTACCAGCTTAGATCTGATAGCACTGCCACCACCCAAAAATATAGTGTTTTGGGTCACTCTGACCTCCCCAATCTTCCCTGGGGACCCCAAGAACCCAGATCCCTTGGGTTCTTAAAACAAGGAGAAATAAACCATTTCCCCCACCTTTCCCCCTCTCAGAATTTCCCTCCCTGGGCTATCCTGAGAGATACTGATCCAACCTCTAAATCACCATACAGAGAAGAATCTCCCTTCCCTTCCACAAAGAGGCACACAGATTCAAGGAACACAGAGAGAGATTCTCTCTCTCCCCCTCCCGTCTCCCCCACCCGTCCTGGTGAGTTATCCCAATCCCCTGGAATAAAAAAAGGGAGACAAGAAAAAAAAATCAATCAAGTTCTCTAAAAAGAAATCTTTTAATAAAAGAAAGGAAAAAGTAAAGAATTCTTTCTGTAACTTCAAGATGTAAATATTACAGGGTCCTATAGCTTACAGACACCAGAAAGAGACTTTCACCCCAGTACCAATACAAATCAAAATATTCCCAGCAACTACACATATAAAAGTTAACCAGCCAGATCCACAATTGCAAATAGAGTAAAACAATCAAAAAAACCTAAACCGCCTGTTTTTACTTACTATTAGAAAAGAAACTTAGAGAGCCTGTAGTAATGTCTGGTCTCTCTCAGACCCTCCGAGAGAAGAACACACAACGGACAAAACACACACGACAGCTTCCCTCCGCCCAAATTTAAAAGTATCTTGTCTTCTGATTGGTCTTCTGGTCAGGTGTCCCGTTCCCTGCTTGTAACCCTTTACAGGTACAAGAGACATTAACCCTTAACAATCTGTTTATGACACACTGGAAGCTATTTGGGACAGGGACTGTAATACTCTGTGTTTATACAATACCTAGCACAATGTGGCCATGATCTTGCTGAAACCCCTAGTTGTTAGAGTAAATCGTTAAATGCCACTGCAGATTCACATACCGACCAGCCTAAGTGCACATCTTCTAAACCTAAATTACATATACAACAACACTGAGGGGAGGGGGGGTGGAATAAATACATTCAATCTACTTCATGATAGACATATTCCATGTCTATTAAGAAGAATCCAAGCTTGGATGGGAGAAAGTACTTATACAGCAGATGGTGCACAAAGCAACAAAACATGACTCAGCTCCAACAGTTAAAGTCTGGAAAATTATTTTTATATAACTGCTGTTGTACTTGAAGCAATGTTAGGTATATACAGAAGCAGTTTCTTTCTTTTATTTGGGTCACCATCAGCTGCTAAGGAGTAGAAACCCTTACAGAAGAAACGCTTTGCACAGGAGGTCAGCTGGTGAATGATCGCAGTCCATTTATTTCTACAGCTGGCTGCCTGTGTACAAGACTACTGGGCTTCAGTGGGACACAGAACGTGGGTTCAGCTCCATTCCTACACCAAGTGCAATACAGGAAATTGGGAAATCTGACCTAGAGATTCCAGACAGGTGGCAACATTTGACAGTGCTGGAGTCCCACAGTTTTCCAGATTTGCTTATGCAGGAATATATTTTCCTGATTAAAAATGAAGTTAATTTAGTTAGTTTGGGTTCTCTCCAGTCTCCCACTCCCAAATGGCAGAGAGAAACTAAGGCCAAGACTACACTAGAAACTTTTTCTGGTATAATAATGTTGGTTAGGGGTGTGACTTTTGTAAGTGACATTTAAATACCAGCAAAAGCCATATTATAGACAGTTATACTAGCAAGAGAAAGCTTTATTTTGTTCAGAGAAATGTTATAAGCTATACGAGCAGCATCTACATTAGTTATACTGGCAAATCCATTACAGTGTAGGCAAGCCCTATGCTGGTGTGTCTTTAGGGGGAAGCATGGGAAAATCAACTGACAGGATATGAGTTTTCAGTTCCTCTTTTTGCAGGTACATGCAGGTGAATGGGGGGTACTCTGCAACTGGGGGCCTATTTTCAGTTCCTCATATGATCATGCCTCTGGGCAGAGTTCCTCTGAGCAGCACTCACTTACTCCTTAGATATCTTTGAGGACTGGTGGTGCTGTCCAGGTTGCTCTGTTCAGTGCCCCCCTCATTTTTAACATTTGACCTCACTCCTGTTCCTGTTCTCCCCTTAGTTGTCCTATATACTAGTGGTCTGGGCTTAGTAGTTCCCCCCCACATTAGTGAGGGGATGGGCCTTTACTTTTGGGCAGGCCTAGACCTGCCTCTCTCAGTCCTGCAAATAGTACATGCAAGCAGAGAATGGTATTCTAGCTGGCAGATAGTATAATTTGTGAATGCTGTGATTCTGTCTACGCCATGTCTTCAAACTGCTAGATGGGTCAAGCTTTCACTTTATTTGGAAACTGAACATTGTTGCTCAATTCCCTCATGTGGTTCTTATAATGCAGATGAACTCTTTTTAAAAAAAAAAAAAAAAAAAAGACACACCATACCTTCCTTTAATCATTTTCTGTGGATTTCAGAAGATTTCTTACTGAAGCAAAAAGGTCGCTCTTAAAATGTAAGTAGCTAACTATGCTGCTAACTTTTTCTTGATTCAGTTCTTTTGAATGGGTTGAAAGACAATAGTGTGAATATATAAAAAAGTAATTATGGCTGGTGGATCAACTCCATTAGTGATACAGAAGAGAGTTCTGACCACCATCAAGTGACAATAGAATCCAGCTAGCAACCTCTTTTGCGTGCAAGGTACAATGCAGTAAATTAAATATTTTCTTCTACAACTGATTGTGTGGATGGGAGTGACAAAGAACCTCATTGAATGACTTGACAATGAAGCAGATGCAGGCAAACAGCATACATTGACCACTTGAGTTTCAGCTCTTTTTTAATTAATTAGAATGCTTGTACCCATGTTAGCTTTTAAAGAAAAGGTGAATAATCCCCTTGTCATGCATTGCAACCTGTAGGAGGCATATTTGGTTCCAGAAGCCTGTGTTACGGGCTGGCATTTTTAAAAGAGCCTGAGAGTTAGATGGCATATGCTATTGAAAGCCAAATGGGAGTTGCACACCAAGCATCTTCAGGCTTCTTGAAAATCCCAGTCTTTGCTGGTCAGAGAGTCTATGATAAATACTGTTTTGTAATTATACTGCAGAGAGACTTAAGATGAGTTTTGAACTCTGTCTCTGATGCCCCACTCTTGAGTCCACACAACTGCGATTGACTTCACTGGGAGTCCAGAGTGCTCAACTTCTCTGAAAAATCAAGACACTAATTCATATGCCTAAACATGGACAGAGGTGCCAGATCCTCACTTGGTGTAAATTGGCATCATTGAAGTCAATAGAAGTGATTTGTTCTGGTCACAATTTCAAGACCTTGGCCATGTGTAGCAAAACCCAAAACAGGTTTATTTAGCTATTGCCCCGTCAGACAAAGCATCACCTGACAGTCTTACCTCACAGTAAGAAGCAAAAGCAGCAAAGAGTCCTGTGCCACCTTATAGATTAACAGACGTATGGGAGCATGACCTTTCGTGGGTGAATACTCACTTCATCGGATGCAAGGCACTGGTAGCAAATAGTGGTCTCACATCAGGGCTACCTTCCCTCAGGGAGGCTTTGGCAGGCAGCAGCCTCTGATACAAGTTTCTGGTAGCCAGTCACAGCACTAGTCTCACAGCAGGCCTACCTTTCCTCAGGGAGACTTGGGCAGGTAGCAGCCGCTCAAGGACATCAAGTGGAGTCCCACATTCCCTCAGGGAGGATCTAGCAGGCAGCAGAAGCTAATGCACTTCCTGGCTCCAATCAGCCATCTCCTTGCCATCTCAGAGCTCCCACCTGAGCACTGCTGTCCCCTTTTAACCTCCCCCTCCAAGCCTGACACCTACTGCAGGTGCAGCAGGGTGGGCAGACTGAGACCACAGCACCTCATTAACCCATTCCTGGCCAGTGTGAGATTTGTATACTCCATCACAGGATGTATGCTAATTTGCACCAACTGTGGATATGGCCTAAAGCGCCAAACCTTGGACACCCTAGTTGGAAAATGCTGGCCTTTGTCTCTGATGTTTTAGGAGTACGGATGTTGGTAGGAATGGAAGACACCAGAGAACAAGCAAGCACATGATTTTAAAACATAAATTACAATTGATCAGCAATGAGCTGCGGAAAGTTTTTGTGATGTTACTGTTCTGAATATCCCTGAGATTATATGGGAAACTTGGAAACAAGACAATGTAACAAATAGCAATTTATTGGTAAAGGAAGAAAAAGAAAGGCAGAAAACACTCTCCTGGGTCTAGACCTTCCTCTCCCCAGTTCACCATCTCACTCTTTCACCATTCCCTCTATCTGCAATAGGATGTCTGACTTATATCTGAGTGCTAGATTCACCTCTCAGTTACACATGTGGAATAAGTTCAAAGACAGTGGAATTACTCTGTGCTTACTTACCCCAGTGTAAATTCTGAATTTGTCCCCTAGATTGTATGCTCTTTAGGGCACGGGTCTTATGTATTTGTAAAGCACTGTGCAGTATGAGATTACACCAATAATTATAATAATGCCTCAAGATCATCTGTTGAAGGCTATGTTCTATGGTCAACTTAAGAACCACCTGAGATGCAGAGGAAGGCCAAACCTCTGATACAGCAACGTGGTCAAGCAAGACCTCAAGAAATTCAGCATTCCCACTGACAGCTGGGAAAATCCTGCCCACAATCGCTCAGTTTGGAAAAGCCAGGTTAAGGCTGGTGCAGTCACTGCGGAGAGCCATCAGAGAGCTCAGGCTGAGGCCCACAAGTGAGCCAGGAAGCAGAGTGTGCTTCAACCTCCATCTGGCAAGTGGACCTGTAGCACTGTGGGAAGGTTTGCCACTCACTCATCGGGCTCTTTTTCCATGCCATGGCTAAGCACCACTGGTGGATCAACTTTGTTGCATCTCCTTTCATCTGTCAAGAAGCTGGACAGGCAATATTAATATTGTAGATGATATTGTTTATCATCTTATGCAAAAAAGGATAAAATTCTCTGACCTTCAGGTTTGTCACAGATATTCTGAGAGAATCTAAGATAGTCAGATGGCTGATAAAATAAAAATTAAGTTGTGTAGACAGTAGGATGTCTGGAATTGCTGTTAGAGAACAGTTGTGAAACTAACTGCTAAAGACAAAGGATCTTATGCACTGAAAATTCCTTTTCTCCTAAAGGAGAAGGAATGAGATTCACTAATATGAAATCCAATACACTGAAATGTAAGCATTCAATGAAATTCAATTAGCCAGTGCATGAAATCTAAGCATGACTCTTGATATAGAATTGGATAGACAAAGAATAACTAGAACAAATCTTCAAATTCACTTGCCCTTATTCTGTGCAGAAGGGCCCTGATTCAACAGTCCATTCCTACTCAGCAAAGCACATTCCTAACCTCAGGCACATATGTAAGTGGGACTTAAGCCAGAGTTTAGACACATGCTGAGGTGTTTTGCTTCAGAAAGTTGGACTGAAGCATGTACTTAAATGGTTGGCTGAGTGGGGCTCGTAGGCAAAGGGAATTTCGCCTAAAGATAGCATATAGGCCTCTGTTAGGGAATGCTCCACTCACCATTAGGATGGCACCTCCTCCTGGTCATTCTGCAGACTAGCTCACACAGTCAACACCTCTTCCTATGATTCCACACCATCTCTTCGCCTCTGTCAGTCTCCAGCTGCCCTCTTGCTCCACAAGCTACTGTGGACTCTTCATACTCAGCCCTCCAGCCCCGTCACTGTACATATTTTCCCCTTCCAGGATACTAAAGTCTTCCTTTAGCAATCTTAGACAATCTTCCCATTCACTGACACATAGTGCTTCTCCCTCAGTGGCTGGCAGGGGAACCCAGCCCCAACCCTCTACTCTGGGTTCTGGCTCAGAGACCCTCTAAACCAGCAACAAAGGTCGGTTCTCCCTGAACCTTACTGCCTTTTCCTTGACATCTAGCACTCCCCCCCCCAGGTTTGCCAGGTTCATGACTCTCTCCATCTGGGAAGCAACTGCAAGCTACTGGTTTCTGCAGCCTCTAAAATCTCCTCCCTTTCCCTAGGAAGTGACTGCAGTCTATTTCCCAGCTACCTCCTCTGCTACCAGTTTCTTGTCTGTATAGTCCCAGCCCAGTTCGTTACTCCTCAGCTGGGCTTCCTCAGTCAGTCAAGGAATTACTTAGCCACCTAATTCCCCTCAGCTGTGGCTTGTTGGGTTTATTAGACTCCTTCTGGGCAACTGGAGTGTAAACACCCTATCGCACCCTCTGAGAGTGCAGCCTTTGACCCAATTACTATACTGAGGCCAAATTTTTTAAGAATTAGCCACTGATTTGGAGTGTCTCCATTTTGTGGTGGGTGCTCAACCAGATACAGCTTGAGCTTGATTTTCAGAGATACTAAACACCAGTAGCTCTCATTGAAATCAGTTGGAGTTATGGATGCTCAGCCTCACTGCAAATCAGACCCCAGGTGTCTGAAATTGGGCTCCCAAAACCCGAACAATCCAAAATCAATAGATACTTTGGAAAAATTTTCACTGTAGTGTCTTCATGAAAGATCCAAGATCAAGCACTTACTGTACCTAATGCAATACATAGTCTTGTTATTCAAATATTTCTTTTAAAAACAATTTAACCCTCTCCACCCTAAAGGCTCCCAGTTTACTGCTAATTTAGAAATATCAATAGTTCATTATGGATGAGGGTCAGTTTTCTACCAGGGCAGATATATAGCAGTATGTAAATCAGCTATTTATCACATTAACAGTTCAAAAAAAAGAAGTGTCCATATATTGCTAATATTAAGGCCTGACACAAAATCAAGAAAAGCAAGGAAACAAAAAGCAGCTTAGAACTTGGCCTTTATCACACTGTTGCTCCTTCTGTATGACCCTCTGCCATTCCTGTTCTTTTCAAATAACGCCATGCTCTGCCATCAATGTAAATGGCTTTATCATATAAATATGTATTTAAGCTTTCTTCTAATGGCATCTTCTTTATGGCTGATCAACTGCAATGGCCTGAGAGGAGCTGATGGAAGTTAATGGCTAAATATTGTCACAGGGTGACTGGCCTCTTTAATAGGAGTCAGGGTCCACTCTGCCCATGACAAACACATTTTTAATGGAAAGTCTGTTTCTTACATCTTCAGGTATTTTTGAAAAACATCTTTCAGGCATGCTGTATCAGTCTAAAAGCCAAATCACTGAAATACTATTAAATAATAGAGATAAATTAATAGCTACAGCTTTTAAAAATCTGTTTTTAATATTTTTGTTTATAACTATAAGCCATAGTATATTTGACTGAGCTATTGATTGGCTATGCCCTTTGCTTCCTGGATGTTTGCAGTGCCATGCACCATAGCCTACTTGGTCTTAAAATGTAGGACTATTGCACTAATTCACTACATTTAATGGAGCTGACATATGGCTTGATTTTTAGTCTAACCTTTATTGTTTTATTTCACAGGGGCACTTTGCAAATCACCATAAGCAAAACTGCAGGCCTTGAGTTCTAAGTGCATCTCCTTATCAGAACAAATGGCATGGCATTATATTGCATACTAATGATTTGGAGCACTGACTGATAACATACATGCATAGTTAAATAAAATGTTACAACATAAAATAACAGCAAATCCATTTATTCTTGGTGAAGAATGTCACAACAGGAAAAAGATTTACTCTCAGCTACATGCGGTCATAGAGATCTAAATAGCTGAAATAGTATAACCATTAAGAGCTATTTTCCTGATAACTATTTATTCCTTTATACACTGTCTTTCTATTTTTCTCTGTTATATTAATGGAACTTGACAGTACTTGGCTTAAATTTTTACATTAGGTATTCCTTGTGTTTGAAGCAAAACTTCCATCCTTTATTTCTTACATTGTCTCATAAAGTGTGACAGTCCAACAAAATGGTAATTTTAATGAGTGCCTGTCATTAGGCTCGCAAAGTGTTTGCTTAAATAATTTGTATTTATGCCTAATGGGATGGAAGCTTGAGTCTTTTCAATCTGTGAACTGAACTGTTAATGGCTGAGGAGTTGATTCAAGGGAAAATATACATTTTCCATGGTTGGAGCTCTCCAGAATGCCATTTATTTGAATGAGTAGCTGGGGAGTTCTCATTTTGTGAGGCTGGGTATATCCACAGGTCTTGGGATAAAATGGGCATTATAAAAGGACACATCTGATTGTATAGCAAGGTTTTAACTATGCAAGTATATTGTAGGTAAGGTAAGGTAAGGACATAGTTTATTTAGACTCCCCCAATCATAATAACACTTCTGAAATGATTGGAAAAGGTTTTCCTACAATTTTTTCATTTCAATTTATTTTCAAAGCTGAACACTGCAGACTTTAGGAGCCTACTGGTTAGGAGCCTATTGCTTCCTAAAGTCTGTAATGTTTGAAAAATGGCACTGGGAGATTTTATTTTGCTGTTCCAACAGAAATCTATAAGTTGTAATGATTCACAAGCTGCCTCCTCCTATTTCTAGTCACACAGAAATGAGCACTCAAATATCATTTCTATAAGCCTACCATCTATATATAAGGTGACAAATAGTAGAACTTTAACCCTTTCCACTTAGTTTAATTTTAGAAAGCTAAGATTTAAAGGCTCAATTTTCCCCTGTGTACAGAACTACTGATGCAGTAGTGACTGGATGAGGGGAACATTATGGAGTCAGTTATATCTTCCTGACCCTGAGCTGGTTTGGTGCTAACATCAAACAGCATGGGGTGTACTCTAAATTGAATAACTAGTATATGGTTCCTAATGAGCTGTATATCAATGGAAAATTGATATACCAGAATTGCCCTCCACCAGGTCCCTGTCCAGCCCCTGGCTCCCCTGCCCTGCCCTTCTTTGCCATGCCCCTACATCTCCATCAGACTTACACCAGCCAAGAGTTCCCCTTTTCAAAGAAAATTCTCCATGGACAATTTACGGTGAGACTGTATAAGGGCCTGATGCTCCCTTGCCTGGTACCTTGGGTTGTTATTTACCAGCTTTGCAAAACAGATGTTAAATGTTGCTATTCTGATGCAAGGCAGTGGAAAAAATCAAGATCTCTACGCTCATGTGTCACTTCATTATAAAGCTGGTACATGTGAGACACGTGCTTCTGTTAATGATCACAGACAAATAGAGTGCTTTTATATTTCAGACCCACATGGACTGATCCTGCTGTCATTGAAGACAATGGCAAAACTCCCATTGACTTGAATGGTGGAAGATCAGCCTCACAATATCATCTTCTGCATTGCCAGAGAAATCCTTTGTAAATTCTCTGTATACGACAAAATATATATTATCTTCTCTCCCCCTCAGCCCCTGTCTCAGGGGTGAGGCCACTCATCCTTTGTAAATCTAATTACATTTCATATTTCCCAGCTAAGTGAATCCATAACCTGACTTTGTCTTTTCTTTAAAAATGTTAAGACCACACACTCTGGGCTCTGCTAACATATTGTATTATGCTATTTTTAGACAAATGTAATTTTAACATCACATCACATACATGTTGCAGCTGTAGTTGAACATGCCTTTTAAAAATACTTTATTGGATGAAATTGTTTCTTTCTCAAGAAAAATCTGGTGCTTTAATATATTTTATTATGCCTTTTAAAATTCTGTGTTTGATAAAAGCTTTGATATATTATAAATACCTGTAAAGAAAATAGAATTTGAAATTCTGAGAGAAAACATTTTAGTCTTTTCTTTTTCCTTTTACATTTTCACAAAACCCACACAGGCACCAAGAAAAGACTAACAATAAAAATAATTTACATCTGTACAATATACTCTGGGTTGGAAAGATTCAAGAGACAGATTTTCAGCAGGTTAGTTTTAAAGCTGGTCTCTGATGAAACTTTGGCTACAGCATGGGGACTGGGCTTAAAGCAAAGGAAGGGTCATGTATATTCCACATGGTTAACATGAGCACTGCATTCACGGACTGGACATTGTTGCTACTGCTGCTGCTACCAAAGGTGAGCAGTAATAATTTTCATCTATAGCAAGGACTAGCTGTTACTGCTGTTCATTGAAGAAAGCAGCCTCTAAGAATCTTGACACAACAATAGAGCTGGACTGATACAACAAGAGCTAGGTGAAATTTTGCAGCTGAAATTTTGTCTGGCAAAAAATGCAGATTTGGTGACACCAAAACATTTAGCAAATTTGTGTGTGTTTTATCTTAACTGTTCATATATAAAAACCAAAATTTCTGAAAATGTCAAAATATTTTCTTTGGACATTTTTTAAATGAAACATTTTGATTTTCAATTTGAAGCACCTTTTTAGTTATTTACTTATTCCTATAATATAAGAACTAGGGGCCACCAAATGAAATTAATGTGTAGCAGGTTTAAAACAAGTAAAAGGAAGTTCTTCTTCACACAACGCACAGTCAACCTGTGGAACTCCTTGCCTTAAGAGGTTGTGAAGACTAGGACTATAACAGGATTTAAAAGAGAACTAGATAAATTCATGGAGGTTAAGTCCATTAATGGCTATTAGCCAGGATGTGTAAGGAATGGTGTCCCTAGCCTCCATTTGTCAGAAGGTGGAGATGGATGGCAGGAGAGAGATCACTTGATCATCATCTATTAGGTTCACTCCCTCTGGGGCACCTGGCATTGGCCACTGTCAGTAGACAGGAGACTGGGCTAGATGGACCTTTGGTCTGACCCAGTATGGCCATTCCTATGTTATGTTCTTTTTATTTTCAAATTTCATTCACTTTTATTTTAAAAAACAACAAAAAATTCTTGAAATTGAAATGAAACATTTCCTTTTCAGTCAGACAAAATATCTGACCCAAAACAATTTTTTCTACTTTTGGATTTAATGAGAATTCTTAAAGATTTTGGTTTGAGGCCAACTGGAAAATAAAATTAAAACATTTTTGGAATTGCCAATGCACCAGAAAATCAGTTATTCATCCAGCTGTACACACATCCTAGCAGTGTTGTGTTCTTGACAGGGTAGCTCCCTGTTCTAAAAACTAAAACGCGGGTGGAAAGTATCCTGCACTTCCCCCTGCCCAGTGCTACCTTTCAAATTAGTCAAGGTAAGTTGTCTCTGAACTGCCTGTCTCTCTAAATGCTAGTTGAATTAAGGAACATCATGAGACTGCTTTTTGATTTGGACCATTTCAACATTTTGACAGTTTTCCATGCTAAAGAAAATGTTGCAAATTAGCACAGAGAGAAGAGGAGATTTAGTAACAAGAGACAGATCAAACAGGAAGTCACAACTTTGAAAAGTGGGTAGAATATGATTCTCCTTTCACTCATACTGGTGTAAAATCAGGAGAAATTCCTTATGTCAGTTGAGTTGCATTACTGTAAAGCTGGCTTCATGCAGAATTAGGCCCTACAAATGTATGCTACTGTTGGAATGAATGAGAAATCAGAGATTTTCAAAGTTGTTATAAAAGAAATCTTGCTATTTTTTATTGGTTAATTTAGCAGTCGTTACTATGAGAGTAACCAGGTTTTGTTTAAAACAACATAATTTCACAACAGCTTTGAAAGTCTGTGTCCAATCTGATGAAGTATTAGCAAAATGTTAAGCTCCTAGTTTGAGAGATACCAGCATCATTTATGAAATGGAGATACTGAAACACTGACAAGTATTTCTAAAAGCTGTTTGGAAAAAGATAGATAGATAGATAGATAGAGATGTAAATTCTAGTCAATATCAATATCAGGTATCTTTGGCATTGTAGAGAAACATTGCATTTTCCATTTCACTTACAGTCTTTGTATTACCCTGCCCAGGGTTCCCTCACTTTTTTAACTGGGTATTCAGCTGTGCGCTATTTTTTGACTCTATGAGCAACAAAACCTATACCCATCCAGGGCAATGAAACAATTTGTATAGTGGGGGTGCTGCAAGCCATTGAACAAAACTGTAAACTCTGTTTATGATGGAAGCCACTTCAAGCTAGGGGTGCTGCCACACCCCTAGCACTCCTAGTTCCAGCACCCTGGACCCATCTTGATTTCAATTCAAATAAATATATGAAACATTTCTACTCTGACATCCACTATCCCTCAGCCATTTTGTCCCAGAATTTGTCTTCCTACGTTAGATAAGGTGATCTGACTTCTCCACTCAGCCAGTCCCCTCAGTTTGAATCAGATCTTCTGGATGCAGCACTTTACTTGACAAGAGTTGCAGGGACCATTCTGAGGGACTTCTCTCCATCTCCCTCTCCCTCCTCTTTTCTTTTCTGACTCTGACCTTTCATTTTTCTCTTGTCTTTGACTGCTGCCTCCTCTTTACTCACATTCCATTTCATCCTTTTTTCCCCCTCTTATCTATTCTTTCCCTCTTTTTTCAGGCCTATACAATTTCTTCCTATCTTGGTTTTTTCTCTCTCTCTCCATTTACCCCTCATCCCTCCAAAAGATTTAAGAAATGCTGCAATCAGCCATTGGAATGCCCACATCCAGTCTTGCCGTGTTCTCTGATGATAGAAGTCCTCTCCTTAGGCCACAGTTAGATTAGGGAGAAGACAAGCCGGTCACAGACTTTTGTGCAATATTTTCAACACTGTAGTTACTGATTCTGAGCTCCTTTACACCAGTGTGACTCTGGATTAGTGTAAATCAGGAGTAACTCCCTGGTGTGTGATCAGAATCAGGTCCAATACTTTCTTCCAGCCATGGATCATAATGAATAGTTACTCTCCTGAATTCTCTTGATTTATAACTGTCTGCAAAGCTCAAACCCATTGCAAGCTTCCTCTCTGCTCTAGAACCTGCACGAGACAGAATTTGCAGCCAGCATTAAGTCTTCCCCATTAAGTATTTCCCCATTCCTTGGCAGTTCACAAAGCACTGGCAGTTCTGTTCAAAAACACTGCCTGCTAAAGGAATCAAGTGGAAAACAATAGCGAAAGGAAACAGAGTTTGAAGTGGAGCTGTAGTATTTTCAGAGGAATATAGTTGCATTTCATGCCAGAGGAAAGAAACTACCCCTTTTGGTGATAATGAAGACAAGATTTGAATAGAGCAGAGGTTCTGAAACTGTGGGTCGGGACCCCATTTTCATGGGGTCAGCACGGCTGGTGTTAGATTTGCTGGAACTTGGGGCTGAAGTTGAAGCCTGAGGGCTTCAGCCCTAGGTGTGGGGCTTAGGTTATAGGCTTCCTGCCTGGGGATGAAGTCCTTGGGCTTTGCCCCTGCCCCCGACTGGGGCAGTGGGGATCGGGCTTTGGGTTTCCCCGCCCCTCACCCACCTGGGGCAGCGGGGCTTGGATGGGCTCAGGCTTTGGTCCCCCTTCCTGGGGTCGTGTAGTAATTTTTGTTGTCAAAAGCGGGGTGTGGTGCAATGAAGTTTAAGAAGCCCTGGAATAGAGCGGTTACTGATACCCTTCAACTTAGTGCCTTGCCACTAACAAATTACACTTTCTATTTGTTTCCCACCGCTTGACATCCTGGTTAAGTATGAAGCAATCAAAGTAGTAATCACATGAGTAAAGTGTAGAATATACTTCAGAAAAGAGCAGTGGGGGTGGGGAGCATGAATATTTCCAACTCAGTGCCATACCCTATATTTTAGTTGTCTTCATTCAGAATATCAACCAAGGCTTGCAGCAGTCTATCATCTCTATGTTTGTATGGTTTGACATTGTAAAAAAGGTCAACATAGTCACTGTACAGAGTGTCCTCAGAGTCTTTTAACTGGGAGGGTTTGTTTAATTTTTCAAGGGCTTGATAGAAATGTTCATATGGAATATTTAACTTTTCATTTGGAGTCTTCTTTGGTGCTTGATTCTGGGCCATGTGCCGGCTAAAAGCACTTTGCAATAGACGAAGCATTGCCTCTGACGGGATTTTGTCTCCCATTTTATCAGTGCTACTGCTGGTACCTTCGGTGACCTTGGGTTTTGCACTCAGGTTCTCTTGCGTGGTATGATCCTAAAATACAGAACAGCATCAAAAGTGTTAGATATCAGTGAAATGCTGATTGAAGTAGGCCTTGTTATTAATAGGGATTTGTGTGTATGAATAAATGCTACTTTGATCATTTAGAAACCACTGGCACCAGGAAAGGGATTGCAAATATCTTGTGCAAAATGTTTAATATCCCGAATAAGTAACAGATCATAAAAGTGTTAATTTGGACTCTACTAGCTGGTTACCTATTCTGTGTACCTAGCTACCATCCTACATTATATAGTTATCCCTGCAGATCTTAAAAGGTGAATACAGTTGGATTGGGTGCAAACTTGGAAAGAACACCTCTCAAGAGCTAGTGCAAGAAGTGGTGACTCAGTAGGTGGCATTTTCCCCTCTCAAACAGGACTAAATCAACACTCCAAAATAGTGAATAAATTTCTGCTGGGGGTGCTGTTTCAGATGAGACATGAAAATAATGTCCAGATACATTCTGCTCAGCAACTTCCCTCTGCAGTGTCATCTGACTACAGTTTTACTTCTCTTCCCATTATACACAATGATAGAACAAGAAGCAATGGGCTTAAACTGCAGCAAGGGAGATTTAGGTGGACATTAGGAAAAAGTTCCTAACTGTCAGGGTAGTTAAACACTGGCATAGATTGCCTAGGGAAGTTGCGGATCAATAGTCAAATGCAGCTTGATTGTTTGAAGGGGTCCTTCCCAAACACATTATTCAGCTTCTTTACAGACTGAGTGGATAGTTCGTTTTGAGAACTGATAACATAAAATGATCACTAGGTCCCTCATGTCATGTATCAAAGCACCAGATAAATGAAATAGTCCATTGTTGGTACAGATCACATCACAATACTCACATAGCTCACAAATGAACAGGGCTGGGTGAAATGAATAGAGAGACAGGTACATTCAAAAAAGCAAAACCACCATTTTTTCTAAATTGTTTTAAGAATTAAAAGTAAAATGTGTAGGAAACACCACAAAGTGACTGATACCTCTACAAAGTCTGCCATCTTCTCCACTCCTCTTCTGTCATTTTGCACAGCATTGTAGGATGTGTATACACGAGGCTGCTTCATGTGCTCAGGTTGAGTAGAAGTGCCATGCAAAATCAATTTCCAGTTCACAATTCTTCCTTCATTCTGCATTCTCCTAGACTAAAGGACAAGCATGAGTATTGTATTAGCATAGACTCAGGGGATGAGAGAGAAGAGAGAGGACGGCTGATGTCAACATAGACAGGAGTCACACGAATTGTTTATAGTACTTTTTAAATGTAAATTTAGATGCTGATTTACAAGCACTGAAATATACCGCTGATATGATACATAATGTCTGATGCATAGCAGAAGGTGAGAATGAGTCCAGTGATTCTAAACTTTCCCAAACATGCCAAAAGTACATGTATGTTTTTAATAAGTATCATTATCATTAGTTCAGTCATTACAGTGGAAATATAGTACAGAATGCCAAAAATTACTAAAGCAGATATTTCATATTGTTAGTACTTGTTCTCTGAGCCACTGCACAGCGATTTCTGCACTGTGAGCAATAGATTTTTAATAGTGTTGTACAGTAGTAACACTGCTCACTACTGTAAGCAATAGGATTTAGGACCATGACTGTGTAATACAGTAATTTTAAAATCTGATAAGGGAAAAGTCAAATATGGAATTTTCTGGAACATATTTTCAACAAACATCATCTTCAGAGTTCTTGCTCAATTGTCTACCTGAACTAAGACAGCTGTTGAAGATCCACCTATTCTAATAAAACCCTACATTACTAGCCTTGAGATTTAAAGGCTGTGAAGACTATTTAAAATTAGCAGTAAATCTAAGTGAGGATTTCATTAGGTAGTTATATAGTGTGGTCAGTAGTGTGAGTAACTGTTTCTGGAATAACAAAAAGTGCCAGAAGCTGAAGAAATGGTGCATTGTTTTTCAGGGAGAAGGCGGGATTTGTTTGAGAGTTCAGGTATCTCGTATTTGAAGATGGAACATGACTATCCATCTAACTAAAACCAAAATGCTCTTCTTATATACATTCCAAGAAATATTATGCCTTGTTACAATGAGCTATTGATTAGGGCACCTCTAACCACGGGATTATCTGACAATCCTACAAATCCTACAGGTAGTATTAACACTACTCCAGAGCTCCCTGTGGAGAATAATGTTTGTTTCTGCTGCCTTCTCCACCTGCCATGTGCTTGGCATTACTCTGCTGCTTACAAGTTCCTCTCATTCCACAATGTACCGTTTATTTCTCTACATGGTGATCCTCCAGTTAAAGATGTGCCCCAGAGAAATACAGAATCAGTGTTCCTTTTCCAGGACTAAGGTCTAAAGGATAGATCCTGAAAGGTGCTGAGCACCTTCAACTCCCACTGATTTCTATAGAGACCAAAGGGGTTGGATACCCTCATATGTCTCATAGGAGGCACTCAGCACCTGATAGGATCTGCCCTTAGTGACAAGCTTATTACCAAACTACTTCAGTGAAATTCTTGAGAGGTGAGTGAGCTTGGATTGATTGCTTTCCCTTTGAAGAGAACGATTTCTCAGTCATCTACCCAGCAGGTTTCTTCTCCAGCCTCTCACTGTTGTAATGGAATCCATATTCCCATATGGTTTAGTAAACATTTATTATATATCTCTAGATTTCTTGGCTATAATCCTTGTAGACCATTCATTACTTTGAGAGAGAATATAGGGGAAGATATACATCAGAATTGCTCTCTCAGGTCACCAGGAATTAATAGACTCACAAGCTTTTGAGTCAATGAAAATTATGTGCATATACCAAGAAGAGACTAGACCTCTTCTTGTGCTTTACTCCCCAGGAAATCAATTTGCAAGTAAGCCATTACATATTCCATTTCAAAACCACACAAAAATTGCATTAAATGGTTATTCTTCAGCCATGTGAGGAGTATGTACAGCATGGTAAATTATTAAAAGCTAAATTTGGCTGATAGTTGCACTTCCATGAAGTTACCCTGGTTTTACACAGCTGAATTTGGCCCTATCTGTTGAATTTCTATCTCTTTAGCCTGTCCTTTTCCACTTTTTATCCAGGTGCATGTTTTGTTTTGTTTTTAAATAAATCAGTTTTTCACTGAACAAACTCCAGCTGTTCTCCATCCTGGAGGATGTTAGTGATCCATGGGTCTATGTCACCAACTCATCTACTTGGTTAATTAGCACGCACACATACTTACCACATCAGTAATTCTCAAAGTCCAAGTGCCTTTTGGATTCTCTCCCCATGTGTGAACAGACATGAAGTCCCAGTTTTTAAAGCCATTGGGAGACTTATCTCTCTCTCTTTCAGCCAGTAAGACAGTGTTGGTGCCTATATTAGTGCAACAAACAAACATTAATGGAATTAGCAAGCATCCATTGATTTTGTTGAATTACAGCTCCTGTAAATCCTCCCCTTGTATCTGCTCTCCATTCATCACCTTTTAGAGATTTTTGCCTATCGTCAAGAACTGCCCACCTTGTTAAACAATACCCATGCTTGCTTTAAGACTGAATAGACCATTTGACTGTTGATCCAAGGCTCTCTTATCTTTCATACTATCAAACCACCAATTGCACTCTACTATCACCTGGAGCAGTTACACTTGTTTTTAGTTTGATTATGGGATGAGACAATGTTACTTCTGGATATTAGCTGTTAAACTAATTTCAAAGCAGGATTTACTATGGAGGATTGCAGTAAATCCAGGAGATGTAATGGAGTATCAGAATCACACCAGCAAGGATCTCACACCCTAACAGACAGTAACATACACCCACAAGGGAAGAGCTTGCAGGAATTAGGAAGGCAATGTCATGCTTTCCTACCTTATGAAGTCATTCAGTAATAAAAAACAGAACTGAGGAAAGCTTTCCCCACTTTAACCTCTGCAGATTAAATTCTGCTCACAAAGTTTGCATAGGGGTAAATGAGAGCAAAATTTACCACTGTGTATTCAATGAGCATGGGGTGTATCTTAGCCCATGTCTACACTAAGGGCACTACAGCAGCACGACCACGGTACTACAGCCATACTGCTGTAGTGCTGAAGTGTAGGCACCTCCTACAATGACAGAAGGGGGGTTTTCAATGTAGCTAATCCACCTTTCCAAATGGCGGTAGCTAGGTCAACAGAAGAATTCTTCTGTTGCCCTAGCCATGTCTAGCACACGAGTTAGGTTGACAGAATGCATTTTTCACATCCCTGAGTGCTGTAGCTCTGT
The DNA here is from genome assembly GCF_025201925.1 of Gopherus flavomarginatus. Classification (NCBI taxonomy): domain Eukaryota; kingdom Metazoa; phylum Chordata; order Testudines; family Testudinidae; genus Gopherus; species Gopherus flavomarginatus. The sequence continues at coordinate 62,436,986 of NC_066619.1, forward strand.
TGACCTGACTTTTAAGTGTATACTAGCCTCATACTCAGGCCAAGTCTACACTACGGGGACGTTAGTGGCACAGCTATGGTGCCGTAGCTATGCTGGCGTAACCCATAGTGCAGGCACAGCCTACAGTGATGGAAGGCGGTTTTCTATTGCTGTAGGAACACCACTTCCCTGATCAATGGTGGCTAGGTTGAACAGAAGCATCTTCCATCAACCTAGCTGAATCTGAACCAGGGATTAAGTTGGTGTAAGCTGTAGCTATGCCATGTAGGGGGTGGTTTTTTCATACCCTTGAGCAAAGTAGCTATGTGAACCTAAATTTTATGTATAGGCCAGGACCGGCTTACATTGTAACACCATGGTGACGAGCTCTAACAAGGAAAAGGCATTTTCACTATAGTACTGGCCTGAGTAAAAGCCACTACTTGCATCTTGCTTGCAACACTCCTGCTAATACATCCCAGAATGATGTTCGCTTTTATTGCAACAGTGTTACACTGCTGACTCATATTTAGCTTGCTATCCAGTATGACCCACAGATCTCTTTCTGCAGTACTCCATCCTAGGCAATCATTTCCCAATTTGTATCTGTGCAACTGATTGTTCCTTCCTAAGTGGAGTATTTTGCATTTGTCCTTATTGAATTTCATCCTATTTACTTCAGACCATTTCTCCAGTTTGTCCAGATCATTTTGGATTTTAATCCTATCCTCCAAAGTTCTTGCAACCCCTCCCTGTTTGGTATCTTCTAAAAACTTTATAAGTGTACTCTGTATACCATTTATCTAAATCATTGATGAAGAATAGAACAAAACCAGATCCAGAACAGATCCCCACGGGACCCCACTTGATATGCCCTTCCAGGTTGACTATGAAGATAACTATTCTCTGGGAACGTTTTTCCTACCTGTTATGCATCCACCTTATAGTAGCTCCATCTAGGTTGTATCTTCTTAGTTTCTACCTATCTATTCCCAGACAAAATCTAACTAAGATGGAGTCAATGTTGAGAGTATGGCTCAGTAATTTAGAGTAAAATATGTTTCAAGGATGTTGCAATTATCCTCAAAACAGACATTGTAAACCCAGGAAATTCAGAGTTAAGGTTATACTTGAAAGAAATCCAAACAAGTTAAGGGTACAAATGCACAACCCAAAGAACCCTAACTCTGCCTTCTAGTGACACCATGCCATGAGTATATGTTTAGGATTAATGCAGTTTAGTGTTTGTGTTCCCAGATCAGATAACACTGATCTCAAAGACCATATTAAATTGCTACCCCTCAACCCTGTGTCAATACAGGATGATGTTAAGATTACTTGTTTTATAGTTTAAGGCAACCATTACTACAATATCTAGGTGCCTGATACAAACATAATGCCTCCATTCAGGCGATGCATTTGCTCACCCCCATCCCAGAGCTCCGTTGACTCACTGAGTCATTGTCTGGCCCCTATAAAGCATAAACTACAAGCTGGTGTCCTACAGAAACCCCCAATATGGGCTACACACCCTCAGCACTGGAACACTATACCCAGAAGTCTTGTCTCTGGAATATGGGACATCAGAAAATGATGCCTCAAAACTAACCAATCACTGTTTCCAACCCTGCAGTATCATTTTCATTTACGGTTGCTACCTCTGAGATACAAAAAATGGGACATCTGGAGTGATTCTGAGCCTGTAAAGGTGAAGAGCTGACAGTGTCTACTGAGCATCCTTACAGAATTCGCAGGACAGCGAATACCTCACAAAAGGAACAATCCTCAGAAAACCTGGATGTGTGCAAACCTACTTTTAGTATCATTTCAGTTATCATTTTGAGGCCTTTGCTTTCAAGAATAACTTAAAAGACACGGAGGTAGATAGTGAGGCATAGGCAGCCAAATCCCTGCCTTCACCACGTTTCCTCCACGAGTAGCATTGAGGATCTGGACCTTTAAGGGCTGAGCTTCCCGGACAGAGTCTGGGCAACGTGCTTTGAAGCTCCTGCTGTTGTGCGCATCCAGTTGGAACTGGACATAGAATAAAGCAGAGATTTTGCAAGCACGTGAAGCACTGAGAGATCACTGAGCACCACACCAAGCATGTACCTTTTGGAAGTAATTACTTTTCCTATTCACCCATTTCTAACACAGGGCGATTAAGTGATTCTTACATAAAGATTAATAAGATCAATGTCTTACACTGCAACAGCAGAAACTAATCATTTCTTTGAACACATTTGTTTGCCTCTTGTACCTGATGGGGAAGTGAGGGTGACGTGAAGATCACCTCTGCGGGAATATTCAATTGTTGCTTCAAACTGCACATGCTCCAGAGATGTAATAGAATTTTCTTGCCCTTCACAAGCCTTTGTTGGAATTTCAATAGTTACTTCTCCGTTTGCTCTTAATAACCTAGCAAAGATACAGGGATTATTTGGTTACATACTAGCTTATTACACAAAGTCCAATGGATGCATTTTACATTTGTATCATGAACGATCAGACTGGGGGAAGATGTACTGCACTCCTTGCTCATCCCAAACGGCCAGTGGAACCTCCAGGAGCTCTGAGTGCACACGAAATACAGAAATCAGCCAAACTGTTTAAACCGACCGGGCCTGATTTCTTCCACACACTACAGAAGCAAGCAAGTTGGATAATCAATATATTCTTTCAAGGCTTAATGTCTACATTGCTCTCCAAGAGACTCCTAAAAGACATTCTCTTTAAAATTACAGCATCACACGAGTGTATCAGATGTACATGTTGTTTACCTCAGTAAAATCACCAGCAGGAATATTATTACATAGTTAAAATGGCTGGAAAAAGCTGCAGCAGCTGTAGCCCTCTGAATCATTCCTAGAATAGAGCCTACACCTTCCCAACATTTTCAAAGCATTGTGCATGGTTTTCTCTGTACAATTCTCATTAACTTTAATGAGACTCTGGTGCTTGAATCCCTCCCTACACAATGCATTAAAAATGTAGGAGCTTGTGAGCTTTGTTTTTGTAATGTAACATAAAAGGATTGCAGTAATAATACCTAACTAATAAGGTTCATGTACATCAGCGCTCTGTATTAAAATCAAAACACAAAGGAAAAAAGATCAGACTGGGAAAAAAAAAGGCAAGAGAGTTTTAAAAAAGCACTATAATAAAAATAACATAAATAAACAGGTTACCAAGAAGTGAAACACCACATAGCTGTATATATTTCTACTTGGTGCACTTAGATGATGTCATTTAAACATTTATTATAACTATCTTTATTCCAGACAACAAAGCCATAAATTAACATGTGAAAACCAAAAAGAAGAGAGTCTCAAGGTCCTTATTGATTAAACAAGTTAATTATCGAGAGAGTCGTTGTGGCTTGCCTGTATTAATACTGAGTCTATGTGCAATGTATAGGAAATATTTGCAGGTATGATATATGAGGTTTTATCAGAGTGCATTTGGGATGGTTTTGTACATAGGAACGGCAGGATAAGTGTGAGTTATGCAGATCACCCCACAAGTGCTGCTGATACAACCTTTACTGTCAGGTATGAGCTATATGTCACGTGTTACAGAAAAAAATATTTTAGGAACAATTTAGAAAAAACAAATTAAACTATATCAGGGCTATTTCTTGTATTTCTTCATCTTAACTGGTTGGATTTAGCATAACAATGCTAATAGTCCTGCAGTGTCATCCATCCAGATGCCGGTTACACATGCAGGCAGAATATTCATTCTGTACTGGATCATGGATCTTAGTATTTTGCAGCAGTCTTACAATGGACTCCATGAAACAAAGAGATGGGGAATTACTCACTCAACTCCCTGGATTTGTGAGAAATAGAGCTAGGCAAAACCAAAGAAACTGAAATTAAATATCTCAATCTCATTTATACCTATTGGACAAATTTGTGCAAGATACTACCTTCCTGCCTTATATGAGAGAGAGATAAATTGATATGAGGTATTAATTTCAATGCAAATTCTTACCTAGGTTCAAAGCTGTTGTCCTTGACTATACACTCTTTCTTTTCAGGTACTCCTTTCCAGGTTTTAGGATCAGTTAAATCCACCAGTGCCTTGGCATTAAGTAATCCAAATCCAAATCTGCTATTCACCATTAACCCTGCTCCATTCTTCTTCCATCCAGGATTGTTGGCCAATGGGTCATATTCTGAAGTCCAGACTACCAAATGCTGCATATCCCTCCAGGTTAGATTAGGGCTGTTTAAAAAAGTCTGGTTAATTCCTACAAAACTGTCAGTCAGCTTTCTCTAATGGTATAATTTTACTCTACACGCACAAAGATGTTGAAAAAGCAATCTTTTTCTGTTAGGTGCTTATATGCACCCTTGCCCCATTACTGTAGTATCTGACAGCCCCACATACAATGTATTTACCCCAAGAAAATATGGAAGTACTGTTATGGCCATTATACAGATGGGGAACTGAGGCAAAGAGAGACTAAGGGACAGATTTTAAAACATATTTAGGGACCTGAGTACTTTTAAAAATCTGGCCCTACATGACGTGCCTAAAGTAAGCCTCTCGTGAAGCAGGGAATTGAACACAGATCTTCCAAGTGCCCTAAACATTGGACCATCCCTTCCCCACTCACAGTGCATTTCTTCTCTGAAAAAGGATTTTGTGAAAATGCTGTTGTGAGGTTACATGATTTTTCGAAGACATTTTTTCTAACTATCAGACCTGTAAACTCAGCATTGTTCTCTGAGCCCCGATCTACACTACAACATTACTTTGGTATAACTACATCATTCAAGGGTGTGAATAACTCACACCCCCTGTACAACAGTTATACCACCCTAAGCACTGGTGTAGACAGCGCTATGTCAGTGGGAGAGCTTTTCCCACCAACATAGATACTGCCTCTTGTGGAAGTGGACTTCCCACTTCTCATTAAGATGGGAGTGCTTTCTCCCATCAACGTAGAGTCTTCACTGGAAGCACTGCAGCTGCATCGGTGCAGACACACCACTGTAAATTTGTTTTGTAGACCTGCCTAAAGACTCAGTCTTGGACACTTTCCAGTTCATGTATCATCACTAACACTACGGGTTCTGCAGACTGAATTAGCACCTCATTTAAACCTGGGCAACCCTATTGTCTTCAGATTAGGTGCTCACTGACACGTGTGAAATCCCATTGCCTTCACAGGTAACTGACTGGAATTTAAGCTATGTCTACACTGCCTTGAGTTTGGACTAAGGGAGTGTGAATGCAGTGCGTACCAAAGTGCTGCACTGTAACGCCTTGTGATGGGGCGGCTGCCCCTCACCGGCAGAAAAGGGGTTAAAAGCAGCCATAGGGAGGCTGTGCCAGAGGCAGTCAATCAGAGAAGGGCTAAAAGGAGAGCCAATCAGGGCCGAGCAGGCCCATATAAAAAGGGAGCTGCAGGGTAAAGGAGGGCAGTCTCTGCTGGGAGCCCAGGGAAGAAGGACTGTGTCCCTGGAGGGCTGAGAGAACTGCCAGCACTCTGGACAGAGCAGTGCTGCTAGCAGGAACCAGAAGAGTGAGAGGCACTCCTTGATGGCTGCTGGGATTTGCTGGCAGAGGCCCTGAGGCAAGGGCAAAGAGGATGGTGAGGCCATGAGGAAATGACCAGACAATTCATTGCAGTAGCCACTAGGGGAAGTGGCTGAACAGAGGACTGCAGGTCCCCCAGAAGGGGGGAGCACAGTGTGTGGCATGGCTGGAGGGCTGTGTCACTGAAGAGGGTGTGTGGTCCTTGGAGAGATGTGGGCCCTAGAGCAGGAATGATGATGGCAAGGCACCACCTGAAGAGGGCACACTAACACCCATAGCTAATTCCCAAGACAGCCAGCAGAAGATGCCAGAGTGGTAAGCGCACCCTGTTACTCTCCCCATGTGATGCCACGGTCATGAACTAAATGATTCTTAGTTCTCATTAATGTACTCCTGTTTGAAGAAGGTGATGGCATTGAGAAGTAGGAACCTTTTAGTTTGTGCCTGCAGCTTCCATATGGGGGAGTTATCACTCTGCACTTTAGTGTGCAAGGCTATTCATACCTCCACAGTCCAAACTGCAGGGCAGTGTAGATAAGCTCTCAGTAAACAGACTGTTGCTGATGCCCAGAATGAAACAGAATACCCAGGATGACCCTATCTTCTCTATGTTGATTTGCCTGGCTAGCAGGGCTTAAAAGGACTACTAACTTATCTTTATCACTAAAGTTAGTAGGCCTAACTCTGACAGGAAGCGTACCAGTTGAGTGAGATTGTGCCATTTTTGTACAGTCACAGTATGAGTGGACTACATAAGTAGAGAGTTTAGGAAGTCTTACTTTGCTTCAAGAGCTAGAGCAAAAATCCCTGCTGCCAATGGAGCAGATGCAGAGGTCCCAGTGTGAGTCTCAGTACATTCGTTGTGAAGATCAGCACTTGTCTGAAAGAAAACACGACTAAAATGAACATGAGAAGCTGAATAAGCATTATTGTTTATATGTTTGGATATATAGTTATGCATCCTTTACCCAGTGTACCTTAATTCACCGTAGAAAAACTTCCCCCCAGTGAACAAAATAATGGACGCTTAAATCTGATGATAATTCAATCTACCCTTCCAACCATAAAAGCAGCAAAGAATCCTGTGGCACCTTATAGACTAACAGACGTTTTGGAGCATGAGCTTTCGTGGGTGAATACCCACTTCCTCAGATGCATGTAATGGAAATATCCAGGGGCAGGTATATATATGTGTGCTAGCAAGCAAGCTAGAGATAACGAGGTCAGTTCAATCAGGGAGGATGAGGCCCTGTTCTAGCAGTTGAGGTGTGAAAACCAAGAGAGGAGAAACTGGTTCTGTAATTGGCAAGCCATTCACAGTCTTTGTTCAATCCTGAGCTGATGGTGTCAAATTTGCAGATGAACTGAAGCTCAGCAGTTTCTCTTTGAAGTCTGGTCCTGAAGTCTTTTTTGCTGCAGGATGGCCACCTTAAGGTCTGCTATAGTGTGGCCAGGGAGGTTGAAGTGCTCTCCTACAGGTTTTGATTGAACTGACCTCGTTATCTCTAGCTTGCTTGCTAGCACACATATATATACCTGCCCCTGGATATTTCCATTACATGCATCTGAGGAAGTGGGTATTCACCCACGAAAGCTCATGCTCCAAAACGTCTGTTAGTCTATAAGGTGCCACAGGATTCTTTGCTGCTTTTACAGATCCAGACTAACACGGCTACCCTCTGATACCTTCCAACTATATCTATTTCAACTATAATTTTTGTATCAAAATGCCTTGTATTGGAACAAAGTACTCCCACATTGAATATCTTGCCTGATTCTGAGATCTGAGAGATATAAAAATAAGTGATTCAGACTCATCTGTGAATCATAAAACCCCATCATTGTGTTTGGTCTAGAACATTTAAAATTACTGCTTGCTTAAAAATTACTCACAGGCTTAGTAGTAGCGCTCTGCTTTCTCTTCAGCAGAAGCACTGTAATTTGTAAATGAAACATACATTTTATTTGAAAATGAAGTACCTAATTTCTCTGCCCATGTGCCTGCAATATATGAAAGTGGGTATGCTGAGAGCTTTACATCTCAGCTACAGAGAAGCCACTTTGGAAGGGCATTCTTTTGACCTACTGAAATGAAAAGTTATTTTAACCTCCACCTATGCAGTACACTGTAAGATTATCATCCACCAGATCAGAGCTGTTATAGTTACTTAAATGCTACTTTATCACATGTAATCTCTTTATGTCAGGGACTATATACATATATACACGCACACTGTTAGGTGCTGAACATATATAGCACCTAACACAATCGGATCCTGAGCCCTGACTGAGGCTTCTATCTGTTACCACAATAAAAAAAAAAATGAAGGCAACATAGAGCCCAATTCTGCCTCCTGCTGAGCATCATTTGCAAGGTGCTGAGCAGTTCTGCTCCTACTATAGTCAGTGAGAGTGGAAAGTGCTCAGAGCCACACCAAAGGGGCTGAACATCTAGCACAGGGGTAGGCAACCTATGGCACGTGTGCCGAAGGTGGCACATGAGCTGATTTTCAGTGGCACTCCACTGCCTGGGTCCTGGCCACTGGTTGGGGGGGCTCTGCATTTTAATGTAATGTTAAACAAAACTTCTTAAACATTGTAAAAAACTTATTTACTTTACATACAACAATAGTTTAGTTATATATTATAGACTTGTAGAAAGAGACATTCTAACATTTTTAGAAGGTATTACTAGCACACGAAACCTTAAATTAGAGTGAATAAATGAAGACTGGGCACACCACTTCTGAAAGGTTGCCAACCCCTGATCTAGCACAATCAATCTCAGAGTTTGGAAAATTAGAGTTAGTTGGAAAACCACATTTTTATTCCCATAAGAAATTTTGAACAAAATCTTTTTTCTTTTACTGTACAAAGTTTCAAACTGCTTCAAAGTGATCATTTTTGTTCCAAATTGACATCCTGACTTTAAAACAAAAACCTGAACTAATTTACTTACATTTCAATATTAAAAAAAGAGACCCAATGCCCGAGGTACTCGAACTCATCATTAAATATCAACAGCATTACAATAATAATTTCAACTTAACCAGCCAGGCACCTATAAAACTCCTTTCCATCCCTTTCATTGTTCTAGGAAACAAACCCTCAGGCCTCTTAGAAAACTCTCACCAACAGATGTCTTTTTCAATGTCCCCTGAAGGGCATTAAATTCTGGCTATTTCAGACAAAGGATGAGACAGGAAGCAAGTTCCAGAGTCCTAGAGTCCTCACAGAGAATGCCCTGCCAGCTGCCTCCTATCTTGGATTATGAGGGGGATACAGCTGAGGCACCCCTGCTGACTCAACTGTGCCATGAAATGACATTTTAAGTTGGACCAAAATGAACATTTTCCTTCCATTTTGAAGTGTCAATTAGAAGTAAAAATTTTCACTTTGAAATTGCTCCCGGGAAAACCAAAATTTCCCATCAGATTTGACATTTTCCCACTAGAAATTTAGATTTTGACTAAGCTACATTTTGGGGTAGAAAATTTTTCAACTCAAAAAATGTCAATCATTCTAATGCTGATGATAGGCACTTAGGCCAAATGATTGTTAATCACAGGCAGTGGAAATTCTTAGAGATTTCCTAACACTTGGAGATTAAAAAAGAACAAAACAAAACACTGAATCTAGGGTTAGATTTAAATTCCTGTTCTGGTCTCAAAGGACACATACCTGAAAATACAATGATCCTCTTACTAGCAGGGAATGTAACATTCTGAAGCACATTTATATTTGTGTTAAAAGGTCAAGGTCCCAACTAGAAATGGACTTGAATTATGATAAGCAGATCTGAACCTGAACTTCCCCAGATTTTCAGGCCTTTGGGTCTTGTGTTGGGGTTTGGATCTGTCTATATTCCTAACATGTAATCACCCCTGATGTCATATGTTTTAATTCTGAAGAGCATATATTCTTCCAGCTGAAGTCAGCATGAATTTACACTTGGGAATTTTCCTTCCTTTTTCTGATGGTATGAACCCTCCATAGTTTTGTATTTTATGATTCACCAGCTTTGCGTCAGACCCCACCAACTTTTTTTAGACTCTCCCAACACAAGGATAGATGAGGTGTGGTTCTGAATATCTTCCCTTTTGCTGGATATCATCTCAAACCTCTATCACATTTAAATAGCATAACATTTCAGAGATCAACTGTAATGAAATGATGGTACTATGTAATTATTGCTTTAAAATTAAGGGACGTTAAAGGGTTGCAACCATTTTTTTCAAAGTGCTAATTCTCCAGGGTTCCAGCATGATAGTATTAGGCATACAAAACATAAGTAAATGAAGCACTTAAAAGTCAGGCCTTTAAAAGTGGTTTCTGCTTTGTCGTTTTCATATATAAAACAATTCTACATGTGTTCCTCAAGCATGTTTATTAAATCTGGTAAAAACAACCTACAATTCTCTGGTCAGTATAATCCCCACTGCTGTATGCTGTGGCCAGTGTTGAGGAACACTTCTCTGCATACCAGGGAGAAAGACCTTGTTGAGAAGCACTGCTGATGGATATAGTGTAGATACTATCTGTGTAACCATCACAGTCACAATTATCACCCTGACGACCACCATTCCCAGAAGCCCATACAAAAATGGAACCTTTTCCATTTCGGCCCTAAGGAAAAGAAAGGGATGATTATCATAAGGAAGAAAGTCTACAGTCTCTTTAGTACATTCACACCAAAAATCCACATAATTAAATGATCTGCAGACAATAAAGAATAATTGTTCATATAAATCATAGAAAGTTAGAGGTAGAAAAGACCTATTATATGTTCCAGTCTATCTCCCTGCCAGTGAAGGATTGCTCTCTATAGTACATCATCTTGTGATTGGTCCAGTCTACTTTTAAATGTCACAATTAATGGGGCATCTACCACGTCCACTGGAAATACGTTTTGGATGCAAATCAGCAGACTGTGATCAATAGATGTGGTTTTTCCTATGAACACATTTGGTACTGAGTGTGTTTACGAAAAGCAGAAATATTTTTTTCAGTAAATGGAACTTCATTATGAGTTAATTTCATGTGCATTTGTTGTGATCACAGTAATATTGATAAGCGGTATGTCTGATGTGTGAGATGACATTTCCATCCAACTCCCTTTGTAATTATGCCCTTTACAGTTTGGCATTTACTTGACGAAAAACTGCAAACCCATAAGCTCATTTTATTGGCGAGTCTACTCATAACTCCCAAATCTGTGGGCTTCCAGTCTTCAGTCTCAGGTCACAATTGCCCCCACTTCCTATTCCAGTTTCCAATGTATAATTAATTAGTTGCAGCTATAAAGTTGCTGACAGAGATGTGGAGAGCTGAGGCAGCATGAAAAATGCCATGCTTTTCCTAGTTTAAACAAGTATTTGCCATTACATCTTAAACTCTTGTAGAATTTAAGTGGAAAGTATCTGCTAATGTGCAGAGCAGAAGCTTAGATTTTAATTCAGTATTAATTTATGTACATTCATTATAGAGAGCAACTAGAAAAGCAGATAATCAATTAATCCCCTCTAATCAACATTGACGTAACTGATTCAGGGGCCAAGTGGCAATTGCAGCAATCTCAAAATAAAAAATTAAAATAGAAAAACAAGCTACACTCTTCCTATTAGAGTTGTCAGGGTGACTCCATTGGAAATCACAATAAACAAAATAACTTGTTTTAGTAACTGTGGCCCCAATCCACCAACACACTTAAACACATGAGACATGCCATTGACTTCAGCAGGAATACTCATGGGGCTACTCATGTATTTACTGTTAAACGTGTGCTTAAGTGCTTTGCTGGATCCGGATCTAGGGGGCCAGTCCTGAAGCTAGCTTAACACTGTCATCTCTGACTGACTTCAGTGGGAGTTGAGGGCACTCAGTACCTTACAGGATGGGTTAGTTTGGTACAAAATCAACCTTGAAAAAATGCTGTCCTCTTCACCAAGCAAATTTCCTGATTTCCCAGGTCCAGGCCCATGATTTCAGGGGCATTAGTTCCCTACTCTTTCCACTGCCCTTTCTGCCCATCTTCCCTTCCCACCCCCTAGGACTTAATTTTCCTCTCTCCCTTTTCCTGCATTCCTCTCCCTTCCCATCTCTATCTCTCCCTTACCAACACTTTTCTCATTGGTTAGAATTTCCCACAGTTGGCAGGCTCCCACTTCTTCTGTCACTCTTTCTGCTGTTCCTGGCCTTTCCCTTGTCTCCAGACTCCTCTCCTCTTCTACAACTCCAACTTCAGGCTCTCTTTTTTTTTTTTTCCATTTATCTCTCTGCTGCATCCCCCTGTCAACACTACCACCTCTAGGTGTCTCGATGTCTCCTCCTGGCTAACAGGTGGAGACAGTGTTTATATGTCTGTTTCTGTGTGTGTACCCAGCACTCTCATTGAACACACCACTTGTCTTCTAACCAGATCTCTAGGGATAACATAAAAGAGAATTTAAAAGCCGCTGCTTTCAGTATTCTCCAGCATGCATTCCTACCATCTTCATTTTAATTGGATTAGGTTATGCATAAAGCAATTAACATAGTGCATGTAACAGAATAACACAACCCATCCACACAGTGCTAAAACGCATCACCATTTTACAAAATGAAATATTCGTGAAGCGAACACTTCGTATTAAATTTTTATAGGAGCCTCTGCGCAGAAATCCAATTACTATTCAGAGCAAAACATGCAGACAGAGAGGAGGAGGGGGAAGGGAGGCAAAAAAGCAGCAAAAGGAAGGATGAAGAAGGAAAGCTAGTCTGCAGAGAATAACCCCTTGAAAGCAGAACACTGTAAGAATGCTTTCATAAGTCAGGTCCCAGCTGGGAAATTTTGCTGAACCTTTACATTAACATCCTTCTAAAGAATGATTCAGTTTCTCAAATCTGTTTGAATGAGCAGAATGCTTTAGCAAGAAATAGACAAAGAACGGACCATTTTCTCACCCCTAAGAAGCATTTTAAACTACAGTCTTTACCTGCAAGCTGGGCTGTATTTCAACTTAACTACCTGTTAGCATACCTGTTTGATCCCATATTCAAAAGCCTTCTGTGCTAGCCTGCCAGGTCCCTCTACAGTTTTACCATCATCATTAGGGCCCCAGCTTGCACTGTAAATATCCACATGATCTGGATTGAAACCAATTGAACTGGCTTCAATGGCATCAGTGACTATTCCATCCAGCATTCTTATACCTTAAAATAAAACAAAAAACAGGTAGAATGAATCTATTTCATGTTTCCTTTACATTATCATTGTTAAGTGCTTATACAGCACCTAACACAATGTGGTCCTGGTCCAAGATTATAATATCATTGTAAAACACTTCACGTATGTATCATCCTTCCTTTGAGGAATTCAGGGCATTTTACAAATATTAAAAGTGACCTTATAAAAATTGGACTGTGCCCTGCTATTTCTCTCCTGTTCTTTTCTTTTTATAGTGTGGAGAGAAGGACGGTGAGCGTTCCCCCTCCCCCAGTTTATTTTTTACCCTTGAAATATAAAAAAGGACAAATCTGGTCTACAGTGTTTTTTTCTTGAGAGTCTCCTGAATGTCTCATAGAAGATGTATTGTATGCTCTTATTTTAAGTTCTCTCTGTCTGTCTGTCTCTCTCTCACCTTTTAACAAAGATTTCTTTTCTCCAAAAGTTAGATAGGTGTTATCAAAAACAGAGTTTTAAAAGTCTTTTGTCTTTAAAAACTTTGAGTTTAAAAGTTTTGTTTAAAATGAAGAATTTTAAACACTCTGACTAAAAAATCCCTTCCTCTCTCAATTACTAAACTATCCAATCCTGAATACACAAAGAAATATTGCAGAAATTTCCCAGCATTGCTAATACTAGTTAATTTCTACCATTGTGAGCAATGTGGGAAGCCCCAGTGATAGCCAGCCATTAACATTCTTATTAGAACCATGTCATCTAATCTTGCACAGAGCAGGGCTAATCTCCAGGATGCCCTAAATTCCAATGGCAGCCAGTGGCTCATCTGCACTAGAGCTCCCAACATTGCTAACACTGTCCATTATGTTAGGAGTGGTGGGGAACTTTTGCAAAATTCCAGCAATGATGCAGTAATGGTAGCAACAGTACAACTGCTAATGTCATGAGAATTTGGAACAGGTTTTCATGGCACAATAATAAAAATGCTTGGGCTCTGTCTATGCTAGAAATTTAGTACCAGAGAAGCTGTATCATTGCTGGCAGTTGCTGAACTATGAATTATAATTCTTCTAGTGTAGAAATTCTCATACATTTTTCCAAAGAAGGACAGACAAGATCTGAATTTCTAATGGGGAGGGGGACCACCAAACCTCAGGCTTTGATTCCTTCTTTTGCATTATTAAGAAACAAAAAAGGTGAACTGACTGCAGGATTAGGGCCCGAGATTGTAATATGCAATGAAATACTTAGAACACAGAAGCTAGTATAGACACTGTGAGAGCACCAATAGAGGTAAAGACAGCTGTACAGATTTGTAATATAGTACAAGAACAAACAATTATATCCTCAGCACACTAGTGAAAAACAATTTAAGCAAAACTGCTGTTTCAGTTCAATTGTCTGTGAAAATTCTGTTTGTTTTCTAAATAAATTCAGGGATATGATTATTGCAAAGGTTTTTCATTAAATTAGTTTTCACCAGTAAGCAGAGTCATATTATTTGTCCATACATTTGTCTTTCCTTTTTCTTCTACATGCTTGTTTCCCATCATCAGCCTCATGAATTCAAAAACAGGCAAAAGCAAAAGGAATTTCAGACAGATACATGTATCTGCCTGACAGATGGCTATTTTTAGCATCACATTCACTGTGTTGGAACTCTCAGCCCAGTCCTTCGTAAAATATAACTTCTTAATCATTTGATTTCCATGCAGCATCAGAGAAACAGTGCTGTGGTGATGTATGTGTAAATAAATAAATTCCATTTACTATATGGCGTATGGGATAAACCACATTTCTTTCTTCTACAGAAAATAAAGGAGGGGAAGTGCATGTATACACTAAATGAATTTGAAATGTAACCTTTAAAACTAATACAAGGAAATATTTTTCAAACAATGCACAATAAGCCTGTGGAACTCAATGCCACATGATTTCAATGAGAGCAAGAATTTAATAAGATTCAAAACAGGATTGGACATTTATATGGATAATGAGAACATCCAGAGTTATGATGTTAAATATTTTAAAAATAAACAAGAGCATTCCTTCCTGGAGATGTGTACCAGGAAAAACCTGTATCTCCATTTGCAAATCACATAATAACGCATGCAAACAGGTATGAAATAACCTTCTTTGTATATGCAAGTGCTTGGAAATGTGGGTACAGCGGATGTTCAACATTTTTGCAGTTTCATCCCTTCACCCTGCTTTAAATATTTGATCCTTGGTGTCTTCATCTTCTGAATGAGATCTTTTATTTAAACAGTGTGTGAGAGCATAAAGGTGGACAGGAAAATGACATCTGTGACAGCTCTAAACCTCTTTGAGAAAACAGGGCTCAAACTGTGAGACCAGTAATCTCAGTTGTCAATCCCAGCTCAGCTGTCCCATTTGAGTCAAGCAAAAAATTGTGAAATTGAAAAACTACAAATGTACAAGTCTATTTTCTTTTGTGCTAAATAACCACTAGCAACTGACATTTTGATCACGTCTATTTCACAGATCTGTAATAAACTAGACTTTCAGACACCATTCTATTGACTAACAGATAAACAAGTCTTTACCTGTTTTCAAAATTAACATGTAAACTGAAATGGAGAAACAAGCAATTGAAATGGAAATCACAGCAATATTAATACCTTGACTGACATGACCTTTCTACAACTGTGTAGACAGGAACAAAACACTCTAAAAAAGAGTAGATAGGAAATTGGATTTTCTTTCTTTCACTCTGCAGGTTCTATTTATTTTTGTTGAAAATGAAATACCAACCCACCATTCCCTTATTTAAAAATATAGCCCTCTATTTATTGCAACCAATAATCATATTATGGATCAAATCCTGAGAAACTGATGGCTGCTCTGCAATTGGGACAATATATATGTAGCAATTTACACTATTTCTGTATGAAACTAAATACCACAAGGTGCTGAATGCCTCTTTAGAGACGCTGAGCACACTCAGCTCAAGGTGATGGTAGCTCAGGGTGCTCAGCACCTCCAACTAAGTGCTCAGCAACTTTCAGGGCCAGTCCCTTACTTCACTTTGTTTCCATTCACATCAGAAAAAGTAAAGTTTAAATTAAATTATTGTTTGGTTTCTTACCTCCAACTCTGGAATTGTATGCCACGCCAACACCACATTTCTTGTTATTGGCCTGCATGGCAATTTCCCCTGCACATCGTGTTCCATGTCTGGATAAAGTAAATGATCGTTTAAATCATACTATAAGTCAGTGCATTTATTTAACCTACAGAGACTAGTCACTGTTCTGCTTGAATTGGTGCATTCTTTCATCACCGAGATGTGAACTCTTTGAATATTAAATAGGTATGGAAATATATCTATTTGGAAAAGAATGCATTTTTTGTACTTAGGCTTTGGTAATCATAATTTCAAACCATCCCATGATCAACAGATCATCAGGATGAGGCACTAAGGACCTGATCCAAACCCCACTGAAGTCAACAGAAAGATCATGTTGTTACAATGTCTACCATGAGCTGTACCATGTCTACTATAACAGAGTGCAATAGTGAGGCAAATTTGGAATGCCAAGAAGATGCTAAATCCCTTAAAAATATCATGAAAAAAGCCACTTTTAAGCAAAAATTTAGATATTTAATTTATTTTGGAATGCAGCTGGGTAGTATTTAAACTAAACAAACCTCTTCATCTTCATGAAATGATTCCTCTAACAAGATATTTTGAATGAAAAATCTTTTGCCATGAAGGATTCCTACCCTTCATAGCATAACAAGACAGCATAACTATAGAGTTACTTTATCTGGTACTACAGCTTGGTATGCAACAAAATGCTTCAATGCTTCTGGATGGAATTTCATTTACATATTAATAAAGATTAGAGGTAATGCAGGTAGATTTAAAAGATAATGTCATTGGAATAAGAGGATAATGGCCTCCTACTGCTATATAAATGCTGTAGCAAAGCAGAGACATTCATTTTCAAAATCATAGAACATTTCTTCTCTGATAACTTTCCATTCTGGTGACTTTATTTCTATTATGCCAATGGATTCATGATGTGGATGCTACCATTGTGCCTGATAGACGGTGGGGAACCAGAGTGTGAGTTCCTCATTGTATCATTATTAAATAGTGACATCCTATCTGGCTTACATAATTGACTTGTTCTGTGCTACAGCTTGTAAAGAGGTCTGTTCTCTTCTCTGTGGACTCGCTCTCTCCCTAAACTATCATGGAAGGATCTAGGTGCAGCAGAACTACCATTGTGTTTCACTGTGCAGAGGAGATGTGGGTTGTAGGGAGGTCATGCGGGAAGATTCTTCATTCATTCCCTCCCACAAAATGCTATGAAATTCCACTAAAATAAGTGGCCAGATGTAAAGGAGGGAGCCTGCTGCACCTTCACAAGGGATGGTGTGGTAGGTATGTTCCCCTGGTGCAGGGGCAAGCAAACTTTTGGCCTGAGGGCCGCATTGGGTTTTGTAAATCGTACAGAGGGCCAGTTAGGGGAGGGGGTCATGGCCCCTTCCCCCTGGAACTCTTGCCCAATCCAACTCCCACGTTCCCTGAAGGCCTCCCCAGGGCCCCTGCCCCATCCAAGCATCTCTTCTCCCTGTCGCCTGACTGCCCCCAGAACCCCTGCCCCTGACTGCCCCCTGATGGGACCCCTCCCCATCCATCCCCCCCTCCTTCCTGACTGCCCCCCTGAAACCCCAGTCCCCATTCAATCCTCTGTTCCCCTCTCAACCACCCTGACCCCATCCACACCCCAGCCCCCGATCACCACTCCAAACCCCCTGTCCTCTATCCAACCCCCCATGCTCCATGCCCCCCTTACCGCGCTGCCTGGAGCACTGGTGGCTGGCAGCACTACTGCCATGCCACACGGCTGGAGCCAGGCCACGCTGCTGTCGCCACCACACAACTCGGAGCACCGGGTCAGGCTGGGCACTGCAGCTGTGCTGCCCGAGGAGTTCACAGTCCCACCACCCAGAGCACTGCGCCGGCAGTGGAGCGAACTGAGGCTGCAGGGGAGGGGGAAGAGCAGGGGAGGGGCCGGGGCTAGCATCCTGGATGAGGAGCTCGGGGGCCGGGCAGGACGGTCCCGCAGGCCAGATGTGGCCCACAGGCCGTAGTTTGCCCACCTCTGCCCTAGTGCCTAAGACACAGTCCCTCCTAGAGGCCATCTGATGGGCAGATGTAGTTCCTCTTCATCCCCCATGCAAGGCTATGCACTACAGGCATAGCTGACTAGAAAGTCTGCTTAGTCGGATCGGTGTGCCGTATAATTCATTAGCACTAACAACAAAAGATTGTTCCCTTGAGATTACAAATACATTATCAGTGCTTTATACATAGAACCATATGAAGAAGAGAGCTTCAAAACATAATGGGGAAATTAAACTGAATAAATTCATCTTGATCTGGAAACTTATTCAACGTGCATACATAATGTGAGCAAAAATACCATAATGTTTTTTCCTTTTTACATGTAATAGTCCTTCGGAGTACAAATATTTCTCAGGTTAATAGTGAAGAGCTGTGCATTTATTTGCCTGTTTTAAGGCACAGCATAATACTTCATTAGTTTGTTTCTTTTCACAAAATGAGAGGCTACTCACTTGTTTTCATTTGTTGGATCATATCTGGGAAAGGGATCGTGATCATTGTCATTGAAATCATAACTTGCCTCTGGATCCTAAATTAAAAAATAGACTTTACAGTTACAATGAGAGAATATCCTCTAAAACAAGTTTTCAAGTTTCTGAAGTCTATACTAGGCGATGACATAATATCAGCTAGATAGATGTGACATCAACTTTAATGTATACTTTGCCCTCAGCGTTAGTCATCATTCTTGATGTTTAGGTGAACAGTTAGCTTCCATAAAATAAAAGTACATAACATTTAAATTAATCTTCTAAAGCAGGTATTGATTAGCATGCACGTGGGAAAGGTTTTTTGCTATTAAAGCTTTGGATGTTGGAAGGCTAGTGTAGGGAGGCCTGCAAAGAAAGGTTTTGGGATATTTGGAAGAAGGGCACTGGATGGTTTATTTATCATCAAATCACTTTACAAACATTTAATTCAGGAATCCTCACAGTCAGAGTTGTTTTGAACAAGTTTTTGTTAAATGAAAAGTGGCTTTTTTCAAAACCAATTTTTTTCATGAAAAATTGGTGAAAGTTTTTTGTTTACAATCTGTTTTCAGTAAAAAAGATTATAACCATTTCAATAACGTTTTCAAAAATATTGTTTTAATTCTCCATTTTTTTTAGCAAAATTACACATGGATCTTTTAAGAAATCTTTGAAATGACAACAATTTTGAACATTCTAATTTTTGTGTAGTTAAATTCTGGAACTGGCTTCCAAAGGAGGTTGTGGAATCCCCATCAGGTTTTAGGAACAGGTTGGACAAACACCAGTAAGGGATGGTCTAGGTTTACTTGGTCCTGCTTCAGCACAGGGGGCTGGACTTGGTAAGCACTCAAGATTCCTTCCAGCCTTACATTTCTATGATGCTGTGAATAAAAAATCCACAAAGGGCTAAAAGAGTTGTAATAGTTCAGCATTAAACTATTGTGTTTAAACATGCCCAGGGGCTAAACCGCCCTGAAGAACCCACTATCCTGGTAAACTTATTAATCAATTCCTAGTGATTCAGGCCAGGGTCTAAATTATGCGTGGGGTGAGTATTTCAGTTTCTCTGTCATGTGGGAGCTGTCTTACTAAACAGAGAGAAAGCCAAAGAAGAATGTTTGTATATAAACACCTGCAATTGATTTATTTTTTCTACAGCATTCTTAAATCACAAACTTACATAGTTAGTATATATGTCAGTGTGATTCCACTCCAAGCCATCATCGAGCACTGTTATAACAACACCTTTGCCTGTAATCCCTTTTTGCCATACAGGAATAACATGGAGATCCAGTTTTGGCAGAGATGGAGTCACCCTTGTATCTTGCTGGAGGAAAAAATGATGGTAAGCATTTAAGCATTTATACATTCATATTACACCTGTTCAAAGCTGTGTTTGAGCCATATTACAAATGTGCTTTAAATGAACCTTGGTTTGAGTGTGACCGGAATTTGTAAGCCCTACCCAAGTTTTACAAAAAATCAACAAAGACTGGCCTGTTCAAATAGCCAGGATACTGACAAACCTCCCTGTCTCTACCCAACTTCCCTCATTCTGTTCACCATATGATGTATGATCCTCCCAAAAGATATCTTAGGTAAGAAAGCGGCATCCTGCATCTGATAACAGGAGTAAGGGAGACTGAGGAGCAGGATGTGCTGGATGATCCTTGGATATTTGAGTTAATAGTCAGATCTACAAAGGTTGGTTCTCCTTCACCCACTGAGAACCAAAACTGCAGGCACCCAGGATATGAGGAGCTGTGTTTTCTCTTAATGGTCTCTCCTTTGATGCCCAGGTTAGCTAGTGGAAAACAATTAGGAAATGGAAGGAATTAAAATGATGGGTTGATTATGAAGGACTGTGCTGAATCACAATTTGCTATTTACAGTCTTCAGTGGACAATCTCTTGGAAACATGACTTACCTATGCCCTCTTTCCTTTCACGGAAAGGTCTTCAAAGATTAAGTCTTAAACAGATTATTTTTCTTTTGTAATGTTAACCATAACCATATATATATTTTAATATATGACAGCGTTACCTAATACCTCTATAAAAACACAGGCATAGATTCAATCACTAATGTTTCCTTTGTGTTTCTCAGCACATAAATATATTATTAAATAGGACTTTTAAAAATTTTTTTGTACATCTTTGTTTCGAGAAAAATGCTGAATGACGCGTGAGAGCCAGATAATGAAATGTACTGTGGGAACAAGATTTCTTGTATTACAATGCGCTGTTTTCTAGCAACTGCAGTTCAAGGAAATATTCTAGGTCACAGGGTTGTTCTGTAGGATCTATCAAATAATTGCTTTTCTGATGACTGTGTGAGGATAACCTGGGGCAGTGGGTTCTATTTTGTCATCAGAGCAGCCAATGAGCAATATATTTATTACATGAACAGGGAAGTACCTTGGAAAAAATACTTGACCATTAAATAGCACTTTTTATTTGAGGATTTCAAAACACTTTGTAAAGGAGGTAAGTATTATGATCCCTGTATGAGCAAACTGAGATGCAAAGAGTTGAAATGACCTGTCAGAGCCACACAGTCAATTGTGGCAGTACCAGGAAGAAACTAGGTCTCCTAGATTCAGTCTATTGCCTTTTCCACAAGACCACACTGCCTTTCTGTGTATTTGCATTCTCCCCATTGGAAATGAGCTGGAAAGAGAACACAGGGAAAAGGTCTCCCAGAAAAGTAAGATTCTGAAAATTTCCCATTGCAAAAAACCAAAAACAAGAACAAAACAAAAAACCCCACAGCTGACCAACCAGCACTGGGGTTGGAGAAAAGCAGGCCAATTAAAGAACAGCAAACAAAAAATGCCCAGTGGCATAGCAAACAGTGCCCCCTTGAAGCTGATGCTCGAGGCAAATGCCCACCCCTAGAACCAGCTCCATACCCTCATTCCCTCTTTTGGAGCTAATGAAGTCTGAAGGTACAGGCATAAGTAGATGCACAGTGTGATCATATGTGGTGAACAGGCTTAAGTCTAGTTATGATAGGGAATGTCCAGCAGATTCTCAGAAAAGCAATGTAAAACTCAGCTGTTCAGCTGTATTTAGCTGGGTTGTTGCAGGAGGTCAAAAAACATGTACAGGGCAGAAAACCTCATCCTCTGCCACCTTTTCATTAATGATTTGATCCTATGAGACACAGAGCACCTTCAACTCCAGTCGAAGTCAATAGAAGTTGGGGTGCTCAGCACCTTGCAGGTTTGAAGCTTTATTCCCTGTTGACATATGCAGCGTGCATTATTAGCTACAACACAGAAATATGCTACCAACTAAAGAGGTTGAACTAGAGACTGGTGTTATTTGGTAAAACTAAAATTTATATTATTGTAAACATGGTTCTTAACTGTTTAACAGCTTTCTAAGGTATCACATAATTCCAAGGATCAGAAACTTGAACTGGATGACATGGCCTTTGCATGAACTGTGGTTTAAAGAGAAAGAATGTTGCTTGGTGATATCAAATGCTAAGACCTATCATTTCCACGGGCCACAACAAGGAAAGTGGCTACAGTCTGCTCCCTTCTGTGCACCCTCTTTGACATCAACAAAATAGCACAAGTGATCAGTATAAATATAGTTCATTGCCTGCTAATACCATATAAAAATAAACTCTTACCAGGTACCATTGCTGATTCCACATAGGATCGTTGAAAAGGTTTTCTGCTGAGTCTCTCAAGGCTGAACGCTTAGTTCGCTTTTTTTCATACTGTTGCTCTGCCCATGACACCTACAAGTATTTTTATCAACAATAACAATGTATAAACCCACAGAGATTAACTGGTTTTGAGAGTGTTTCATTGTAAAACAGAAGCTTGATATCTAGAGGGAAAAGTGGAGGGTTCATTGCTGCAAAGTGCATTTCTGCATTCAAGTGTATCTTAAACAGAAGGAAGATTCACTGTTTAAAGTACAGCTAGAGTGAAAATCTATTATCCACAAATGCCCCATAATGCACCCTTTTTTGTCGAAAGTATATAGCCATTAGAAGATTGCCTAATCTGTGGTAGTGACTCAAACGAGCAAAAATACCATTTGTTTCATTCTTCAACCTACAATTTAATCTCTCTCTGTGTGAACAAGGAACCGTGAATTTTTAGAGAAGGAAAAAGAGCCATTCTTGCTACAGTCACAGCAATGTTGCTTCTCATAGTCAATCTGTCACTCAAAGCATCTTTCTAAATGGCACTTATGATCACAATCCACTTCAAAGTGTAAATAATTAGAAAGCAGTGAATAGTACGTCAAATTCAACACTGGTGTGACTCTATTAAAGTCAGTGGGGTTACACCAAAATGAATACATTCACGTGTGTTTGTGAATGTGTCTATGCATGTAATTGCATGCCAGTTATAGATATACTGACTAGTCTAATTTACTTGAAGGTATTTTCAAAAGGTTTCTCGTTTTGTCTCTTGGAATGAATTACTCCTTTGTCTATTTACCCAGAAAAATTCAGTTCAATTTTAACAGAGACAGATTCTGATACCCTTACTTATGCTGAGTGGAACCTTATTCTGCAAATAGTGCCATTTATTTCAGTTGGGGAACTATTCATGGAAGTAAGATGCTACTCAACATGAGTACGGGTATCAGAATCTGGCCCATAGCTGGTGTCTAACACAGACTTGCTTTTTGCTCCAGCTTGGCAAAGTGAAAACAAGTTAGTTGACTTGCCAAGATCCTACAACAAGTCCTCAGCTCAAGATGTTCCCGGCTCCCTAACCCTTTGCTCTAAATATCAGATTAGGTTTTTTTATTAGGACTCGTCTCTCTATGCTGTGCTGTCATACCTTTTTGATTTACACGTCTGTCACAGGATATGTCAGTCACAACTGTGATTATGAAAAACCTAATTTAATGAACAGTTATATTGATATGATTTAAATGTATTTTAAATAAGGGAAAGTTAATGAAAAGCTCCACATAAGAGAATATAGCCAAAAAAAAACTGAGGCCGCTACACGTACATAATTTGAGAGTTTACCGCATAATATAGATTTTCCTACTTCGTGTACATTTAGTGCTAAAAATGTGTGCTGAGTGACAGCCCTGAAGACTGTAGTTCCCTCCTTATCCAATGAATATGGACAGTATTAGTGCAAGAAATATTCTACTACTGCCCCATCAATATGCAGGAGGACCACTGCTACACAAGTAAGGATGGTAATTTTTAACTCTCTTCCATGTCCATTCAGTGCTTGGCCTCTTTGTCAGTTAATGCTTGTTAACAATTAATGTCAACTGTGCTCATCATTTTTGTGATAAGGACAACTGCCTTCTGGAAAATAAGCCGAGATCACCAAACTCATATATCAGTGAAAAACATAGTCTAACAAGCCAAATTTTTGTCACTATGTAGTTGGGCTTGATTCAAACGGTCAATCTAATAGAGAGAAACAAGGTTCTGTACTAACCCATTTGGAGCCAACCAGCCATTGATATATAGAATAGTTAAAATTATCCCTTGAATTTGATGTAATGTTGTTGATATAAAATGGATTTTTAAACTAGTCTGAATATTAGAAGAAGTTAGGGAACCAGATAATTACACATTTTTAAAACAGTTAAAAGCATTACACATTTTACTTTAAACACTGGACAGATTATAAAGAGGCATAGCTCCAGGACCTTACTTATTGCATTTTGATAAAAAAAATTAATATTCTCAATACTATAGGCCAAAAGTTTCCCTAATTTACACCCACACAGCCCTACTAAGGTAAATGGAATGCTACAAACATAGCTAAAGGCAGGATTCTGTCCATTGTCTTTTGAAAATGTATTTAATTCTTTTAAGACAGGCTGCTCTTGAAAATGTATAGATCTTTAGTGAAGATGTCTATGTATAACTGTATAGCATTTCAGCATTGCTTTGGGTTTACTGTATATACTTACATAATTACGTCTCACACTTTCAAATAGCTTATCTGAATACTAGATGGTAAATAAAAAGCAAATTGGAAATGATTTTGCAAATGTCACCTGCAGCATTTCAAAGCACTCTATTCTTTACTTCAATAGATAAATATGCATTAATGATTGTCATCACAGTCAGTCAAACAATTGCCTCCACTTTCTGTGTTACAGCAGAGAAATATACTAGAAACAAAAATGGTAGTACTTCCCCCAGTAATGAATAAATTAAATGTAACTCTGGATCTGATCTGATCTTGGTATTATGGTTGAAAATCTGAAGCCAGATCTGGATGTGCATTTGGAAAGGCAACCCTTATTTGCAATGAGCCAAACCCAAATCTTGGATATAAACATCTCCAAATGTAGAATGTTCGCATTTTTCAGCTTGAACCTATCTCTATTATCAAAGGAAACGCTAGCAGTAAGACACAAGAGGAAGTGTGACTTTGAAACTGAGCAAGCAGAACAAAGTATATCCTAACCCATTTTTTCTCATCTCTGACTAGCTTCTCATATAGAATGTTGCCTCCTAACAAAAGCCCACAGTCTAATTTTTTTCTCTGAGTAACCGATCACTTAAACATTTTTCTTCTTAAATGATTAAATGTTTTTTCACAACTGGATTTCTAAATATTATGGTAAGTTTAGATTTAGATTTTTGCTGTTCCACTAGATAGTAGTTTTTATTTTTATGAGAATTCCTAACTTTTAAGCTAGGCTTTCTGTTAGTGAAAAACTAACCAGTTACCTGCATGTTTAAAAAGCAGCCACCACCTTTACCATCCATAAAATTAGATAAATGGAGTGTCTGTTTCACCAGTATAACTAGGACCCTACAAGGTCAAAACTCCTCTTGATGATTTCTGCTGTCGGATTTCCATTAAAGTTTTGAGTGCCCGAATACTGAAAGACTGGGTCCTGTAACAGGCCCTTTTAAAATGTTAACTGGACAGTTAGTTATTGAAACTGGGTATTGCAGCAGAATCTCAGCATTTTTTTCTAATTTTTTCTAATATATAAACATTATTAACTAGACCTAGATTTCCTAGAAATAGCACAGAATGAGCTTTCAGTCAGGCCCTCTGAAGTCAATGGAAAGACTACCATTTACTTCAACAGATTTTCGATCAAGCCCTTAAGTTCTTTGTACATATTTTCACCAACCACACATGAGCATTTCAATCCAGAACCATTGCAGGTCTATAATTATAAAACAGCAATTTGCAGAAAAATACATGGCAGCTTAGGGCCAGATTTTGCCAGTCTTACCGACGTTGACTAGTGCCTTACTCCTTGCAGTCAATGGGCCTGTTCATGGAATAATGTACTACTCCACATGAGAATGGATGGAAGAATATAGTAGACTTGCAAAATGTGTCTGTGACCACATTACAAGTCAAGCAATAAGCTGAAAACATGGATGCTGGATATCAGAAAGGGTAAATGCTACACTTACACGATGATCATCGGAGAGTCGCTTGGTGATATGAATAGCACTCCTTCGAGATCTTCTTGGATGGCTTCTATGTCTGAAGAGATAGTGATTTTCGAGTGACCCAATCTATAAAACAAAGGAATATTTTACATACTGCCAGATACTTCTTCCATTGCAAACAAATACCAACATTCATAACCTGTCAGAATTAGATTCCATCTTCAAATGAGTGAAAACTAGAATAAATGTATAGCTTATAATATTTTTATTCTAAAATAAAATTCTCTCCAAGATAAGGTGTTGATCACTAACAAAAGCTGTGTTATTTGGCATAATGTTGGGAAAACAAGGGGCACAGTCCAAGCTAAAGCTGAAGCTAAAGTAGTTACTTTTGATTTACACTGGTATAAATTAAAGTAAAACTTGGCCCCTATTTTGACAATCTTAATTATATTACATTTTGAGGATTTTTTTTATTTCTGACCATGGTACATGCTACTGCCTACAGCATCTCTTTGGGATGCTAATGGGATTGAATAAGGGAATGTATATTTTCTTGGCGTATCCAAATGTGTAGCCAGTGTGTATGCAAATATGAGCTCCTTGTGCATGCAGAATAGGCTGATGGGGTTCTCTACTCCAGTTTATTGTTTACAGCTATGAAATCTATATTTACATATGATAAATCTATATTTTCATATGGCAGATTGGGAGTAATATACATATCCATCCATAGTCTACTAAAGTCAGTGGCAGTTATGTCATTGCCTTCAAAGGGACCAGGTCCAGGCCATAATCATGGACCTAGTATTATACACAGTACAGTTTGTTTTAAGAAAGGATAAATCTCTTTGATGAAGAAGGCCTGTCTTTCACTAGACAATAAAGGGCCAAGACACTGTTTGGGAAAACTGTGGTGTTAGCAAATGAGGGACTAGAAGAGGAGAGATGGATTTTAGACTTGGGTCCCCAAGCTCTCTATCTTCAGCATCCTCTCTTCTACTTGGGTTACTTAGATACAGGCTTTTTTTGCCCTTGCACAGTGGTTTGGTTCCTAACGCCGCCAATCTCATTGGCTGGAGCAGCACGACCCAGGGGGCTGGAGCTCCAGAAGAAGAGGAGCAGCAAGGATGCTGCTACGTCAAGGCAGTTACTCATCCCTGACAACGCTGACATCACGGCATCCCGAGCGCACGAGGAGCTCGCTGCCGGGAAGAGGGTGAGCTCTGCAACTCCGAGCGAGCGCCGCCCGACCACCCGCGCCCCGCCTGCAGAGCCCCAAGTTTGCCTAATCTCGGAGCCCTGGCTTTGCACGAGGCAGGGGAGGACTCGCTGTCCGCCGGCTAGACACACACTACGGCCTCTTTCTCTTTAACGCGCACAGGCGGGGGAGGCGAGAACCAACCCCCGGGTAAAGCAAAGTTAACCAGGCTCCGTTCCCTGCCGGAGAAGCAGCTGCCATCGCAAGCGGCCGCTCGCAGTCCCGCGCCTAGCGCGGAGATCGCCGCGGGGTGGCCGCCGCTGGCCACTCGCTGAATGCGGCGCTGCCATGTTGGACCCACCTCCCGGCGCGGGCGGGGCGGGGCGGGAGCGCACTGGGGGCTGCCAGCTGCCCTTGGGGCGCGAGTTTCAAGGCAGCCCCGGCCGGGGCGGCACCACGCTTCCCGCGCCGGTCACTGCTCGCCTCTCCCTGGGCTCCGGCCCTGCCGCCGGGCGCAAACCTGTGCACACCGCAGCTAACTGGCTCGCCGCCCGCCCATCGCCTTCCAGCCCCAGCGTGGCAAGCCCGCCCAGCGCTGGGACGTCCCTGGTTACACGGGGCCGGTCGGTGCTCGGGGCCGGGGAGAGGCGCCCGAAAGTTACCTGCCGGCTGCCCCTTACCTGGCCCAGCAGCTCGTAGTCCAGCTCCTCCGCTATGGCCTGGGCCGCCGCCGGACCGCCCGGGATCTCCGCCGCCCATTCATTGACGAACTGCTTGTCCGCGCCGGCCAGGCTGGCGGCCGCGCACCAGGCGCAGAAGAGAGCCAGAGCCACCCGGCGCCCAGCGCGGCGTCTCCTGTCCATGGCCAGGCGAGGGACGCGGGAAACCAAACAACAAACACACGCGGGGCGGGGGGAGACCAGGCAGCGGCTCGATGGCTGCGGAGCCGGAGCCCTTTCGCTCCCGGTTGCTATGTGGACACCGGGCAGGCTGCAGGGCGCAGTGTCTCCCAGCCAAGCGCGCCACGGCTCTGGCTCGGGGCTGAACGGAGCCCAAACCCTCTCCCGCGCCGGGCTGGAACCGAGTGTTTACACGTCAAAACTACGAACGCCAGCCTGACGTCAAATGTAGCTGGCCCCCGAGCGAGCGGGCTATTCCCAAGCGGGGAGGGGGAGGGGGGTTGCTAAAATAAGCCGGAGGGGCGGACGCACATTCAAATAAGAGGAGGAAAAAAATCCAGCCAACCCTCTTCTAGGAGCTGAACCCCTCCACCCTGCCCACACAGCCTCCTCCCTGAGCGCTGCTGGAGATAAGCTCTCTGTCAAGTGCATGGCACTAGCGAACATTATTGTGCCTTTTCTTGTCAGGGAGCTTTAGGCTCCTTCCAGGCTCTAACCCGCAGAAGGCACGAATTAATGCCGGACACAGCTCTCAGGCTGGCTCTAACCGCCCTGGGGAAATGCTTGCACTGCCCCAGCAGCTGACTTGTACATAGATTCCGTCCAAGACATAAACAGCTCGCACTAACCTCGTCTAAAGCAGCTACAGCTCCCATTGCAGCAAAGGGATGTGCAGTTTTCTAATGTGCCAACTTTAGTTTACCTCCTTACTCCCGGGGATTTTAAAAATCACGGCACTGGGAACAGGCGTGACAGTATGAATCACCGTGTGTGCTGCGTGCAAAATAACATAGCTCGCAGGTTGAGATAAAGAATATACGTCGGAAACCTGTTCCATTTCTTGCTCTGTTTAAACGAGAAGAGCTCTTTGCAGGGAAAAGGGTCGATGGGACAATGAGTTAGAGGCACAGTCTAAATATCTGATGTTATCCCTTGGAAAAAATATTTCAAAGTCAAATTTTAATTACAAAAATAAATGGGAAGTAGTGGCTATGTAATTAAACGTCTTCCCAATAACGATATTTAGCCGAGTACAAAGCGTTCAGAATCGTAAAAGATTTATTTTCCCTCTCTATTAGTACAATCTTTTTCATTACGTCAGGATGAAGAAAGATCATCCTAAGTGCTGAGAAGTAAACATGCAGTTAAAGCAGCTTGAGAAAGGAAAGGCGCAAAGTACTATTGATTCCTTGTGTCCAAGTGCAGGTTTGCTCAAACGCAGTCCAAAGTATGTCACATTTCAGCATGGCTAGGATGGACAGCGACTAGCGGCTGCATCTGGGTGAGCTGTGCATCTGGATAGTCTCATGCCCTCTCGGCCGTGAATCTCCGCTCCGCTTGACTCTGGCTTTAGATGCAACTTCTTTTTTTAATAAGGCAGTAATTGAACGGTGTGGCAAGTGCGTTGGCAGACTCCTAGCGGTATCTTAAGATGAACATATGGTTGCTGTTTTTTCCTACAAACTCTTAAGATTCATCCTGTACTAAAAACTGGAAATAAATAAAGATTTTGCCATTTAATTAAAAACAAAACCTTTACAGTGTGGGGTGGTTTTTTTTAGCTGCTAGCCATCCTTGGGAAGAGCTGTGCTCAAGACAGAGAACAAATAAAAGAGAAGAGCTGGGACAACAAAACATTTTTCAATTAAGCTAATAAGACAGAACTTAATATGCAGTAATACTTGATTAATGCACATTGTCTACTTTCATTGCATCACAGTTATGCATTAATCTGCACCACTCCCCAGTCTGATTGTCTTTAAAATAAAGTACAATTGTTAATTTTGAAAGAATTAAAATATTATAATGCCATATCATGGCATGGCTCTGTTCCTCAGTAATGCTGGCATTTGTTATGAACAGAAAATTATATATATAAAATATCATTTTATTGTCTGTTCATTATTTCCCACTCTCATGCTTTATTTAGCTCTTCTGCTGCCATTTCATTCTCTTCCCTCTCCCCACAGCTCAGATACCCTCCTGAAGACTAGTCACTACCCTTGTTTTGCCTGACATTACCTGTCCTAAACAGTTGGTCAGTTTGGTTTTGTAGTTGAACAACTACATGTGGGGTTGCTTAATGCCCCTAGTTTATTTTTACAAAGAATAGACAATTCACCTGAATACTCCTTCCAGGGATGTAGCTGAACGTGACATTTGTACCTATATTTGCCAAACCGTTGCCCACCACGCAACCTCAACTGCACTATTCCCATGATGTTCCAAATTTGGCCTGTCATTACATATAGTTCATACAGATATAAAGTTAAGAAAAAGGTCTGAGAAAAGAAAAAAAAGTGCAATCATGCTATAAGAAAAGTTAACATTGTATGCCGTAGTTTGCATAGTCTACTTAACCCTCTCAGAGACATTATAGTGTAAAGATCAAATTTGGCCCTCATATTCAATTGCACGACTCCCACTGATGTCAAGTCAGTCACTGATATGCAGCACACAGAAATCAAAAAGTTGTTTTTAATGTCAAAATCATGGCACAGATGCAGTTTTCCTGGCACTATTCCGCAGCCTGACCAGCACGTCTGTTCTATTTCATAGAGGCCACCTAAAATGTGAGAGCAGTAAACAGCTTCTCCCTTTGGAAAAAATCCTCCTCTCAGATACAAAGTAGTCTCTGGTCTGATATACTGTCCTTCCAACATGAAATGAAAACAGATACCAAGGTGCTCATATTCTATAGAGATGAGTTCAGAATAAATATCTAGATAAAAATTGATTAGACAGACACTCTAGAATCAAGTGGAGATCTGCCATGCAGAAGAGTGGAATTGTATTCTTAGTTTCCTAATACAAAATAAATCTGACAAAGGTAGTTGAAGCACCAGTGGGGGTAAGGTTGGGTAGAAGAGAAAGTAATGCTGGATGAACCTGCGATCACCAGAACACTTTACAAAGAAAAAGCAAGCTGCTTTAAACTTCAGAGAAGTGCCATGGGAGAGTAGTTTTGTGTTCTGCTTTATGCAGGTTCTTAAACCATTCATATTACCACTGTGTCTGAATGCCTTATGATATCTGTAGTCAATCATCTGGCAGAGCTGGGCTCCTCAGCTGAAGTGCGAAACAAATGAGGCAGGAAGTCGAAAGACACAGAAAATGGTAGAGGTTGCCAGAGGACAAAAGATTCTGGCAAGGGGGAAGGACCACATTTACAGGAGACAGAAGTAGCAAGATTATAGAAGCAAGAGGTTTAGAGAGGCCAAGGGAAGAAGAAGGGTGATGTAAGTAATAGATTAGACCAGTGGTTCTCAACCACAGATACGTGAACCCCTGGAGATACACAGTGGTCTTCCAGGGGTACATCAACTCATCTAGATATTTGCCTAGTTTTATAACAGGTTACATAAAAAACACTAGTGCAGTTAGTGCAAACTAAAATTTCATACAGACAATGACATGTTTATACTGCTCTATACACTATACACTAAAATGCAAGTACAATATTTATATTCCAATTGATTTATAATTCTATAGTAAATATGAGAAAGTAAGCAAATTTCCAATATTAGTGTACTGTGACGCTTTTTATTTTTATGTCTCATTTTGTAAGCAAGTAGTTTTTAACTGAAGTGTAATTTGGGGGTACGCAAGACAAATCAGACTCTTGAAAGGCATAGAGTAGTTTGGAAAGGTTGAGAGCCACTGGACTAGACAGGCTAAAATAGAACAGCAATTAAAATAATGGTACTAACATTGAAATTTAGTGCTGCTAATTTTGAATACTCTTATGTACTGAAGTATGGTAACCTAGGTTGAGATTTTCAAAGCCAACAATGGGATTAGTATACATCTTCCATTAATTTTATTTCATTTTAATCGTTCCTTGATTTTATCAGTGTTCAGTGCCAAGAATACGATTTCTTCAGTTTCCTGGACAATTACATTATAGGTCTCTTCCTTCAATTTTCTAGGCCTTCTTAATTGTGGAATCAATCACTCAATGCATTTTCTTGGGCTTCCTAGATATTTATTTCATTTTTTTTCAGTATTATAACATTGCAAGCTCATATTGTCTTGTGTGATAAACTTTCACTCAATATTTGAACAATTCGATAAAAGCAGTATCTATGTGTAAGAAATTATGTCAAAGCTGCAAAAAGGTGATTCTAATTCATATTACAGAATCTCAGTTAAAAAGAATGGGATTTCATGTCTAAATCTCTTAGATTGTTTTGAAAATCCGGACCCTGTCTTTTATAGAGGATAGGTCCATCAATGGCTATTAGCCAGATGAACAGTGATGGTGTCCCTAGCCTCTGTTTGCCAGAAGCTGGGAATGGGCGACAGGGGATGGATCGCTTGGTGATTACCTGTTCTGTTCATTCCTTCTGGGGCACCTGGCATTGGCCACTGTCAGAAGACAATATACTCAGCTAGATGGACCTTTGGTGTGAGCCAATATGGCCTTTATTATGTAATAAAAATGAAGGTTGTAGCCCATTATATTCCTATCTAATAATAATGCAATGTAAAAGCAATAGCCTGTACAGCAGAATCAGGTGAAGCCAAAAATAATTGTTTCATGCTCCATAAACATCATGACTTCGCACTGTTTATGAGTGACAGATGTGATTATTCCATGATGTACCCAGTGGTACTGTAGCTAAATACATGCTAATATACAATCAATCAGACCAATTTAAAAAAAATAAATTTCTAAATGCACAACTTCAATTTAATGTAAAGACAAACTGATTTTCTAAACCCATATTACTTTTCATTTTTCAGCAGACTTTTTTTCTTGAAAGGCATAGGAGGTGGGCAGAGATAAGATCAACCTTTGGACAGAGAAAGATTAATGAAAAGGCTCATTTTTCAGTCCATAAGTTAAGAAAAATCATTAAAATTCTTGAGGCAAAGGATGACCTTAGGGTTAAAGTACAGAATTAGGAATTTGTTTATCTGTACATTTTTACTATGCTCATCACTGTAGTATCTAAATATTTTGGGCAAAATCCTGACCCCACTGAAGTCCATGGGAATTTTGCCATTGACTTCAGTGGGGCCAGGATTTCAATCCTCAGGCCCTGATTTTATTTTCAAGTTGGCATAAATCAGGAGTAACGCTACTGAAGTCAAAAGAAGTATAGCAGTGTAACACCAGTGTAAAAAGACAAAATCAGGCCCCCGGGCAGGAGACCTTAGGCTCCTGTCTCAGTTCTGATTCTAACTGGCCTAATAAATCACTTCATTTCTTTGTGCTTTAGGTTTCCTATATGTAAATGCCTATCTCACAGGGATGTTTTGAGAAATATTTCATTTATGTTTGGTAAATTGCTCCAAGACCTTCAGGTAAATATAATACTAAAATAGTCATTTCATCCAGTGAGTGAAATCATTTCCCTGTTAAATTCAGCGGCAAAACTATCACTGACTTCAGTGGGACCAGAATTTCACTTTTTTCCCCTATGTACCTGCAAATAAGCCTTTAAAGATTCTAGACCAGATTTTCAGCATTGACCACATATTTGAATGTACATTTCTGCATCTACAGAAAACATGTACACAAGAACAGAGACCACCTGGGAAAATCTAGGTGTCTGCACATACTATCATACCTTTATGAGATTAGTTAAAACCTTGTTCACACTGATGTGTGAATGCAGCATTCATTTAAAATAGCTATACGAGACAGTTAAGGGACTACACCTAAAACAAGCCCTAAAGAGTCTGTCCAGAAATTAGCACCATGTGGGCAGGGGTTGCTACTGGGTACTGTGACCAGGTGCATGTGAGTGGATGTGTAAGAGAACACACAAAAACTGAGAACAGACAAGAACAGAGAGGACAAAG
Source organism: Gopherus flavomarginatus (assembly GCF_025201925.1). Taxonomy (NCBI): domain Eukaryota; kingdom Metazoa; phylum Chordata; order Testudines; family Testudinidae; genus Gopherus; species Gopherus flavomarginatus. Next base: position 62,470,599 of record NC_066619.1, read on the forward strand.
GCAAAAAGCAGGAAAGCTAAGCTGTAGTCTGTGAGCACAGTGTGATCCTGCAAAAAGCTAGAGAGACCTTTTGGGTATGTTGGTTAAGAGGCCTGGGGCTTTAAGCTAAGAATCTGCTCCTTTTGTTCTTGGTTCCTCCTGCATTTGGAGAAGCAGGACATTGTTCATTCCTGATAAATAAAAAAGATTGCATCAAAGAGAATACCAGGCTTACTGAGTTTCTACTGCTTCCTGGAACACGCCAGGACCCCAACACTTGACTAGCTGCTCAGGTCAAAATGGGCAACAAAACTTCCGCATATATTATACATGCTAAAGATACAACAGAATTAAGTAAACAACACAAAACTGCAGATTTATCTTCCAATCTCCACTCATACATCTATGTTTTGGAACCAGCCTGCAACAGAGATGCTCTAGTGTCAATCAAAAGCACCCTTATGCTCTTTGACTTAACCACTATCACACTGAAACTGCCTCTGTTGAACTGTTTAAATGTTCAGTGACAAACACATCCTAAATTGCATTCAAGAGGAAGGAGAGTAGGAGCCAAAAAGCAATTTGTGTGAGAGGTTGTAGTATTGATACAAAGGAAAGAACATTATATATATCTCTCTATATCTATATATATCTATATATCCATCTATCTATCTCCAAGTAGTCCAAGGAACTGCTTTGGGTGATTACGAAAGGTCTGCACAGTGCAAAGCTAACAATGCAACAAAAAACTCCTTAAGGTAGCAGTCCAGGAAAATGAAGACATTATATTCCAACAGAAGCAGTGAGTGCTGATAATACCAAGGGCTGAATATACTGAACTGGCTAGTGTCAGTAACTATACAGTAGGTCTGATTATGACAGGCACTAAAAACCTACAGCCTCCATTGACTTTGCTGAGATATATAGGTGCTTAGCACCACTCAGAATCAAGCCCTGTTTATTTGTTAATTCTGAATGGTCTCACGTAGAAGTGATTTATGTTTTGCACTTGAAGAATGTTATAATGGAGAGCATGTCATCACCATGACTACTTGAGAAAACAGAAATATTTGAAGCTACCAAGGTGAAATACTAATTCCAGATCGTATGAACACAGAGCAGCCAACTATCTTTTTTCTATATTGAATTTTTCTTACAAAATCTTAATAGTTACAATCAGAAAATACATCTTCCATATGTCTTATAGATGATAATAGTACTCCCTTTCCAACTCTGAAAGAGCTACATTCTCTCTCCCCCCATCCCCTCTGCCCCCTAGGAAACTCAGTTTCTAGTCATTCAAATGGCCAGATTTTCAAATTGTGCCCACATCACTGGAGCATACATCTGTGGTTTGATGTCACATATACATATTCCTGTTTTATTTTCTGAAGAGGCAGAAAATAAATAATCAGTGAATGAGAAATAGTGTCATCGATTGTAGGTTTCTAATTGAAAGGAAGAAATGAAGGTTGCCAAATTACAAGAAGCCATAGTTTAACCAGATGATCCATAAAAGTATGGAAAATAAAATAAACTCATTAATAGACATTATTGGCTTGAGTTTAACTCCAAGTACAAAAATCTCAAAAAAGTATGTGCATCTTTGTATATTATGTCTGAGATTCAACCCTTTATGGAAGAAGTCTGAACAAGGCCCCCTATGAACCATTTCAATCATCTTAAAATATGGCTTATATGCTCCATAGGGTCTTCTATGGGATCGCAACACTGGAACAAATTTCATCTGAGAATGGTAATGTATTCTATATATTGATGCACTTTATGCTCTCTTTCTTGATGTGCTCACTACAATTGGTGACGCACACTATAGACGGTGGGCCAAATTCATTGCTAGTGTCATGGAGCTCAACTCCATTGACATCAGTGAAGTTGCACCTGTTTACACTAGCAGCAAATTTGATCCATATGCTTTCCCATTCAAGATATCACTCAAAAACACCAGTCAAAACCTGCCACAAATGTTAGGTCTGGCAGATCCAGCAGCCTGCAAACCCCTATCAATGGCAGCCTGTCATCTATCAAACATGCTGATTACAAGATAATAAACACATTTAAGACACAGCAGCAAAGCAGTGAGACTTGTCAGAATGAGAAACCAGTCATTAATAATCAAAACACCTTGGAGGAAAGTCCAAAGAGATCAGTGAAATTCCCTCATCTTTGTATAATTTGGAGAACACTACCACAATATGGGCTAATCATACTTATGTAACTTTCATAATGAAAACCGACGCCAAGTAGAACGCCTGCATTTTATGTTTTGGGGTGGGAGAAATACTGTTTGTAAGGAACAATCATGCGCATATCAACATTTCTTTGTGAAACAGTCATAAAGTGGAATACATAGGGCAAATTCGGTCCTGGTGTAACTTCATACATTTGAGTCAATTGCATATGTAGAATGGAACTCTGCATTTTTATTTGCTCACATGGGCCTTATTTCATTAATTAGAATCCACTAAGCTAAAATATTCTTTCCTCCTAGATAAACTGTTAGCAACCTTGTTGGTAAGCAAGAGAAGATTTATTCATACAGAGACAATGGACCACATCCTTGGGGGCATTACTGATCCTTTGCACTGTACCACATGTAATTTGACAGCAAAAGTTGGCTGCACGGATCAGTGCAAGGGTGCTTCTGCAGACACATACAGCCAACATAGAGGCTTGGACACCACACGCCTTCCTTGCTTTTAATGCAGTAGAGAGGGGGTTAATAATTTTTTTTTTTGTCAGATGACAAATGTTACTGGTTTAGTTGTTTGGACAGTTGTAACCATTACAAGCTCTCATAACTCAGCACCTAGTGGCATGCACTGAGCTACACCAGGATAGTGCAAGTTGGAGCTTTATGCCAGTATTGTTCAATACCTCTGATTTGCATGCTGAGCATTTAGGTAGTTTCCTAATGAGCTAGATCTCTAGGTTAGAGCCTGAAGCTTTTCTGGTCTTTTCAACATTGTCCTGTCTGAATATCTTAAACCAGATGACAGATTCACTGTAAAAAAGTACAGTGTTATAAAAAGATAAACTCTGTAGTTCTTGTCACTGATTCTACAAAGCAAATATGATATCTTGGAAGAGCTAAGAAGAGCTAAATGGTTCAAAAGAAAAACAAGACTTTCTACTGGAAAGTTTTAAAATGGCCATTGGTATCTATAGTATTTTTATTGATTTCAGAGTGCAAATATAGAATGTTAATACCAATTAACAGATAAGCAGGATTTTTCCTACCAGATGTTACACTTAGTCTTAATTTGCTAAGTCAAATCAAGAAATTAAACGACTACAGTGGCAAAAAACATAATTTGGTGGCTCAAAATTTGTGTGCTCATTTAGTTTAATTATTTCAATATTAAAAGGGCCATTCTGCTTAGATTTAATTTGGCTCTATACCAAAGCACACTCTTAAACCCCACTCTTTATAATCAGTACTATTTCTTTTTGTGCTGGAGCTAACACTACAAAGTAATTGAAGGCTAATATAAAAGAAGCCATATGTGTAGGCAATCACACAGAATATAGGAAACACCTGTTTTTACTTCAATTACTGCCTGCAGACTAATAGTGCATGTTTATTTTGGGGCATTAAATTTGCTTGTGTAATAGTGCATGACACATTTTCAGTTCTCCTGCAGATGAACACTGAGGATGTCTAACAGTATCTGAATAAATGAAACACAAACATGCCCTCCCAGCCACACATGCAATTGAATATGGGCCTAATGACACCACACATTACCCACTGCATACAAGCAGGAAGCAGTTGGTGAACAACCTTAATCTTTCCATTCTTAGCAACCTGTAGACTTTTGTTTATTTAAAGTCTCAAGTTAATTCAACCAGAAGGTATGGAAAATGCACTGGCAGGACTGTGTAAAACACAAAGGGAACTGATGAGCAGCAGTGACTTTATTGTGAGGAAGGAACAAAGCCAAAAGAAGGTATGGTTTGATTTCTAGACACTAGACCATTGCTGGTCTCATGATTAATAACAGAGCTCATTAAAAAAAATGGGAAAATGTGAAAAATATGGTAATTTTCATGTTCTTTCCATTGCATAGGATTTGAAATGATCTCATTTTTTTTATTTTTTTTGTAATAGCTATTAATATTTTAATTTAAATGTCATATTGTATGTATCAACATCATTTATGAACATTTTAAAATTTCAATACCTTTAATTATGGTTTTAAAAATTATTTTGATAAATAACTGATTAAATACTGATTAAAAATCTAGCAGAAAACTTCATGTTGGATTCAAAATAATGATCTCAACCATTTTTAATGAAAAATTTCGTATTTTAAAAAAGGCAATTTTGATGCAAAATATTTTAAGAAGCCAAATAAATAAATAATACTTCTTATATAGTGCTTTCCACTCATATATTTAGTAGTAAGATCTTCTTAACCCCCACATAAAGGATAAGCAATATGTAAAGGAAGAGGGAAGAGGTAGGGAGAAAAAACAAATGGAAAACAACTACACTTTGAGAGAAAAGTGAAAGGAAATGAAAAAAAAAAGTTACCAAAAAGTAAACAAAATGTTATTAACCATTTCAAGGATGTCTTCAATTTAAATAAATAAAAATATCAATGAAAAATGAAAAATTTCATTTTAATTTTATTGCAAAGATTTTCAGTGGATAAAGGGCATTTTTCAATGAAAAAAAATCATTTCAAAATATTTCCGCCAGGTCTAATACAAATCTGTCAGATCTGTACAGATACAGGGGAACATGAATGAGTTATCTTATGCAGATTGTTTTTACTACAGTACTGCAATCATCACATGGTAGTTCTGCTGTACTCCAATCATTACATGGTAGCACCCAGTCACCTATAACAACCCTTTACTTGTCATCATGCTAAGGGTGGCTGGACATGTTAGTTTTCTCATTCAGTGGATGGAGTGAAGCTTGAATGTATTTCACTTCTATTTCCTATGATGTTGCTGTGTTTTCCATCTAGCTAAGCTCTTATATCATGCCTATGACTATTATATCTGACCACCATTTTGGTAGCTCCGTTTCAATAAGTCTGAGGACTTGTTCATAGTAGAGTTGCACCAGTTTAACTATATGTGGATGATTTAAAGGTGTGAATTTAAACCAATTTATTTGAACTGAAGCAAACTCCTGTGTGGACATTCTAATTTTGGTTTAAACTGAGCTTATTTTGGCATAGTTTATGTTGATTAGAAACAGGTTTATACTAAACCAAAACAGGGCCAGCTCCTGGTTTTTTGCTGCCACAAGCAAAAAAACAAACAAACAAAACCTCTGATAGCGCAACTGCCACACCTGGAATTGTGCACATGCTTGGTTTGCTGGTGCCTAGAGCTGGCCCTGAACCAAAACAAGCCACAGAAAACTGAAATAAGGGTATGTCTACACTACCCGCCAGATCGGCAGGCAGCAATCTAGTCTAGACGCGATAAATCAATCCCTGAACACTCTCCCGTCTACTCCTGTACTACACTGCCGCAAGAGGCACAGATGGAGTCAATGGGGGAGCGGCAGCAGTTGACTCACTGCGGGGAAGACACCATGGTAGGTCAATCTAAGAACATAGACTTCAGCTATGTTATTCATGTAAATGAAGTTGCGTAACGTAGATCGATCCACCTCCCCCTCCGACCCCAGTGTAGACCAGGCCTTAGAGTGTCCACACAGGAGTTTGCACTGGTATAGCTAAACCTGTATATAGGCAAGGCCTGCATGTGAACTTCACTCCTCCGCAGGATGGTATTTTCATCTCCGTATATTATCCAAATTGTACTGTTAAGTAACACTTAGCAACATATAGCCTTCAACGAGTATATGTGCACTTTAATATAAAAAGTCAAATGCTGACTTATATCAAATGATTAAAATCCATCTTGAAAATTACAGCAGTTTGAACTACTGAAGCGTAACTGACTATTGGAGCACAGATTTTAAACACTTCTTGAGATAAGGTTTCAGCATTGGTAACCAATTATAGTTCTAAGAAAGCTATTCATGACAACTAGATTTGCTGATTAGATATGCCAGATTATGCACAATAGATTACACTTCAGTGAGCACTACTGGTGATGCATGTAAATAGGAAGTATTTTTACTGTGGCTTTTTTGTTGTGTAATAAGCAAGGTAATATTTTTGCAAACTAGGCTTTTTTTTTTTGTTCTCAACATTCAGTACTAACACTACAGAACTTTTCTATAGCAGTCCTTATAGGCTGGCATCCAGCCCCCAGCCTGGTTTATAACTGATACTTCAGGGGAAAAAGAAAAAAACCCATAATGTACTCGGTCAATTGTGCAATAGTGTAAAATGAGGGAAGGGAGAAATTTCTTCCTGATTCCTGTGGTAAGCAGTTTGTATCTTCACTATTGAATTATTACTTAATATTTGTATTGAAGCAGTGTCCAGAGGCTCCAGTCTGGACCAGGGCCCCACTACACAAGGCAGTGTTGTTGTGCAGAGACCTATACTCTAAATTGTCCAATGTGACAAAAGTCCAACTCAACCTGTTACATAAAATAATTTATAAAAGTCAGCAACAGTTAAAGACAAAAAGACTGAATTAGTCCAAACAAGAATGCCTGCTGATACCATCCAAAGACTGTTATAAGATCATGACTTGTAAACAAAGGAGAATGGAATCAGAAATTAATGGACCAAAATTGGTATGTTCAAAGTTCAGCCTATCTGAACAAAATAATGAGGGAATGGGCTATTTCACCTCTTACCCACTTTTGGAGTCTTTAAAAAAGAGACTTTGGTGAGAGGATCAAATGGTGGAGGGTAGGTGGACTGAAAGGAGAAAGCTTTACAATCCACAATGTGGATGTCAGCATTTATCTCCATGACCATCTTTGGTACTAAATCCCACACCATGATTGCAGGATGTTTGAAAAAGTATATCCTTTTATTACTTTAAAATGTACCTGCATTAAATGTCACTGCCTGACTCATTCTGATACTGCATTATGAGGTAGCATAAAAGAGAGGGAATGATCAGTTACCTTTTCAGATTAAATACAGTATCTCAGTTAACACCCTTATAATTCATCTTTTTCATGCTAAATAATCCTAGATTTTATTCTCTCCCATCATATGAATTGCTGCAGTACCTCTAGCTATCTTCATGGAAAAGATCCAGAGAAGAACAATCTTAGCTATATAGCATCTTTCTTGAGGTAAACCATCAAAAGCACAGCACAGTTCTCTGAGGGTCTGATCCTAAAAGGCAAACAAAATGGAACACAGTTCCCTACAGGATCAAACTCTCTATTCCAATGGAAGTTGAAGGCACTCGACCCCTTCCTGGATGCTGGTGCTCAGCTCTTGGCAAAATCATACCTGCCAGGGAACTCATTCAACTGCAACATGCACGGAAAACAAACACAAAGGCTAAACAACGTCAAAGCACATTGATTTCAAACTTCAAACAAATGTTTGTGAACAATCTTTTCAGTATTCTTCTAGCAATAGCCACCACCACATTAACTAACTATCCCTAGAACCTCTTCCAGAAGATGTGCTTCTGATAATGTTGCTGCCATATCTGGAAATATACCAATGAAAATATTCCCCTTTCCTTGAAAATATATACAGCTGTTTAATAAACTCTCTCCTGTCTGAAATAGGCTATGATGGACCGTGTGTTTCTCTAGGCTGATTTCCACCCACTATCTCTTTTGCATTTTGTTCAACAAAAAGAGAATGTTTGCTGTCTGTGATATGTTTGAACAGGACTCCATATACAGGTTTAGTGAGTTAAATTAAAGGACGACGCCTAATTCAGATACAAGAAGGCTCTTATATTTAACGTCTCACTGATAAAATAGTCTAGTTTTGCATTTTAAGGTCTGAATCTCCAAAAATCAATTTAATCACATTTCCATGAATAATTTTTGCTGTTTTTTGACAAGAAGAGCAACACGGCAGCTTTCAGTTTCCTTTGTATTTTTATATAATCACTATGAAGTCATGTTGCTAGGCAGAAACAAAAATCAATATAGAAGTCAAGCCATATCAGTTCATCTCTGAATCACTGTGGACATTTTGCTTTCTCCTCTCCTCTTTTTTTTTAATGACTCTTCTCTACTAAAATGTGAGTATAGCAAATCTAGCTCAATGCCATTTACATTACTTACAATATATTGCATTCCACATTCATTTCTCTATTACCATATGTTTATTTCCTGCATATATTACATGAATAAGAGTATGCAGTGTTGTTGTAGCCATGTTGGTCCTGGGATATTAAAGAGACAATGCAGGTGAGTTAATATCTTTCATTGGACCAACTTTTGTTGGTGAGAGAGAGAGAGAAACTTTCGAGCTTACATAGAGATGAAGAAGAGCTCTGTGTAAGCTTGAAAGCTTGTCTCTCTCCTGAATAGTAGTTAGGGTGATCAGATAGAAAGTATGAAAAATCGGGACAGGGGGTGAAGAGTAATAGGTTCCTATACAAGAAAAAGCTCCAAATATCGGGACTGTCCCTATAAAATCAGGACATCTGGTCACCCTAATAGTAGTGTTATTTGGGAGAAAATTATACAGGCAACCTCCAGTCTTAACTGAGCAATTCAAAGGATCTCCAGTCATACTGCATACAATTCTGCTTCACCTTTAGTCGAAAGCTCCTTCCACTAAGCAATCAACTTTTGTAGACTCTTTAGTGGTAACCTAAAGGGAAACCATTAACCATCTAAAACTGTGTACCAGTTACTGTTGTAAGAACTGCATAAAATATAAGCAAAAGAGATTATAGCAAATATTTTTTTCTGGTTTTCATTTTGTTTACCAAGTGCATTTGACAGCATTTTGTGAATAGGAAATTTTCCTGTTGATGGGAAGTCACATTTCCTGTCTCATGCACTAAAGCAGGAAGACATCATTCTCTTGTACAGATCTTGGGAAGCTCTTGTGCACTTTCTTCTCTAGGCCCCGCATGAAAGCATTCAGCAGTAACAGTAGCAGCAAAACTGAACCTGAAGAGGCAGCAGGAAGATGTGCACAGAGAGAAAAGGGGGATCATGTCTGGCACTCATCCAAAAAAACACTTGATTTTTAAAATCTCAGATTTTGGCATTTGGATAGTTTCAGAACATTCAAGTTGTCAGTGCCCCTTTAGAACAGATTCCATTGTTTTATATTGCCGTCCATATGTAAAGCAACTCCATAGAATCTCACTGTAAAGTATGGGCAATAGAAAAGATCAAATTAGATATGTAGATACTGAAATAGCTACACTTATATCTACACTCAAAATCCTTGCCAACTTGTGGTATAATTTCTAGAACCACCTCTGGTGCCTGAGACAGCTTTACTTTTGAGAATAACATCGCAAAGCCAATAAATTACTGCTTTTTGCACTGTAATGTTGTTCTGGTGGTACTCTCTTCCAGAATTGGCATTTCATAGATTGGCTTCAGAAAGCAGGCTATGTAAGGGGCAGGAGTATGCAAATGCTAGTCCTTCCTACAGGTTGAAGGGCATCTTTCCCTTTAGAGACCCCAAACTCACCTCTGAATACTAACAAGGTCTCCAGATAAAATTTAGCATCATATAATTTCACAGGTTCTCCTTTGCTTGCAGCAAAGGCTGTTATCGTGGTTACAGAAAAAATCAGGAATCAGGAAGATCCTTCGTGGGATTTTGAGCTGAGCACATTTTGACTTCTGAGTAGTAATTTAATCTCCCCACTTCTCAGTCAAACTGGAAACTTTGGTATAAAAGTGGGATCTGGCTGAGGCCCAATGGTTTAGATTTAAATCGAGGCTTGGAGTTCTAATCCTCTCTTGGTGTCCAGCTTCCTCTTCCCTCCCGTAGTTATCAATGCCCTTCCTTCCACTGACCCTCCAATATTTCCTTGGGTCACTTCCAATTCCCCAACCACCTCCGCTCTGCCACACCACATACACACCTTTAAAGATCCACTCACAGGGCTCAGATAATACAGGAAAAATCTGTGGTACAGGTGAGTGTTGAACCTGGGTCTCTGGCTAGCATTCTAATCACTGGACCATTCTTCCTCTTCATCAGATGAAGAAGAAAAGGGACATTAGGAATGCTTTTGAATATCTGACATGTAGCTACAGAATCTGAATTGCATAATGTTCGTCCTCTTTGTAATGGGATATTTGGTTTTCATGTACACCTCTGTAAGAACATCACACACGCACACACACACACAGAGAAAAGAACCCACATCTACCCGATACATTTGCTACTACCATACCAGCCACTCCTTGCAAAAGGCAGGTTTATTTTTTAAAACTGAATTCCTTCCCAGTACTTGTGGAAAAACAATATAACCTTGTTATATACAGCAGTCTCAATACCCAAGACAGAAATAGGTAGCAAGTGACGCAGCAGATCTAGCACAGTTCAGTTTCATTGGATTAAAACAATGATTAATTCATGAGCTTTATGCCTAAAAGTTATTTTAGAGGCAGCATGAGCACTGATTGGAAATTCCCAAATAGATACCAGTGCATAGCAGAGTGAGTAAGTGCACACCCACAGGAGCACATATTTGTTTGCACTATCACACTACATATGACATGTACTTAACCAAGGCTTTGGAGACTGGAGTGGGTGGTTAAAAATAAGCAGCTGAGCCCAGAACAACAAGTCATTATTTTGACTTGTGAACGTTTCACATCAAAGGAGAGATCTAAGAACAGAGAAATAGGAAGTCCATGAAAACAGCTCTGTGAGTAGAGAAATAGCATTCAGAGACAGCAAATTTGTATGAGCTTTTTCCTCTTTGAAACAGAAGGGAGTCGGAGGCCCTTAATTGCACCAGGAACAGGGCAAAGTGTCAGAGATATTCAAATGAACATGCAAGGATTCAGCTCCATGGTCTCTATTGTTTGCCCTACCCTACCCTTATATATATGCACACATGCATGCACAAAGAGAGAGAGAGAGCGCTGTGTGCAATTTTCTGTGCAGCTGATTGAGTACCTTGGTTATAGTCTCACAATATGATTGTTGTAACCCCCCAGCCTTACTGTTGCTGTCCAATCAAACAGTGGCCTTCCTTCCTCTACTTTCTAGTAGGCCCAGTTCCACCTCCTTGGAGATTTCTGGGGGCACTGGGTGGCTCCTTCTCCAGCTTCCTTTTTCTGCAGGCCAAGAGGTCTGGACACTGCTCCTCAAAATCCACATAGTTGGACCAGTGGAAAATGGAGCCTTTCTTGCATGTTTAGGTTCCATAACACCAATGAACAGATCCTACAGAGTTCAATACCTGTAATCTCATGAACTGGAACCTACAATGGTGATGAAGCTCTAGATATAAATCTTATTACTACAGCTAGCAGGGATTCTCCTTTAGCTCAAGAGTTTGGAACAGAAGGAGGCTATCATAAAATCTATGGAGCTATGGTATGCAGTATAGCTGGTCACCATGATATCTATTCAGCCAAAAATCCTTACACTGCACATTTTGGAGATGTGCAACTTTCTTTGGAGTACAGGCTGTTGTCTTGTCATAATGGTAGCCTTTTCGTTCATCTCCTCCTTAAATGAAGAGATTTAGTAAGAGGCAGTGAGTCAGATTAAAGATATTGGTATCACATCAGGCTCTTGCCTTCCAAGGGAAAGCCATGCTTAATATGTAGGGTTTTTTAGTTGTGCAGCGGAGCTCTTCTATATCTGTGATATGCTCATAACAGCATATTTTGAATGCAATAGAATATTTGTTCATTGGTTGGAATGATCATATGTCGTTCTCTGTATTCCTTCCATTGGCTTCCAAGTGCCTGACAGAGGGTTAGTGCTGTTGTTTTTTAATGTAGGCTTATGCTCTATTTGAGACCTCTACCCTACACTTTGCCCTGCTAAGTACCTCGGCTCAGAGACCACCTCATTTTAGGAATCTGACTGTTACATCTTAGGTCAACAGGCGATTACTCCTTTTCTGTGATAAGGGCTTAAAGAGTGAATTACATTTCTCTTTGATAGTCACCACAGTCAATTCCTCTCCAGTTACAAAGAACACCTTCAGACTTTTTATTTCCAAGGTATTTTTCACTATCAGCCATGTATTTATTACCCTCCTTTCTTCTACATTCATTCATTTGAAATTTTAATGAGGATGGTGGGAGGGGGGATCTTAATCATGTTTTCACTGAATTTTAATTTTGTTGTGATGCTCTGTGGCTTCCAGAGCACTTTTGTGAAGAGAAAACCTTTATCATTAAAATGATTATTTTCCAGGCTGACTTAGAGATTAGTGTTAGACTGGCTTTGCATACAGCAGTTTGTCAATGTCCAGCCCTGGCATTAGGCTTCCTCTATCTTTTGACTTGTGCAAATAAACAACACCTCTGATATTACCAAAAAAATGGAAATCCCCAAACCTGCCAGCAGTAAAAGAATGATTAGAAGAAATCTCACAGTGTTGCATAAGTGAAAGCAAAAGATTTCCATCACACATTTGAAGCCACTTGGGCACGCTTCAGGGTTTGCATTAGAAAAACCAAGCTATGAACCATGAACCTGTTATTCGCAAATATGGCAGAACACTGTGAAAGCTGTGAAGAACATAGATGGGTACAAATAGTCCTAATTCATTTTTTTCAGTGGGAATTTTGCTAAACTTTTTGCAGTTAGATAGAGACTCTGTTCTTATTAAATGGAACATTTCTCGTCTTGTCTGAGCAACTTACACTTTCAGATCTCTAGAGCAATGCGTCTAAAAACTATATTGATAACTGTATTTATAGTTCTGTAAAACATAATACCTAGGCCTAGTCTTGCAGCCTTTACTAAAGTGAAATTCCCACAAAAGTCACTGGGAGCTTTGCCTGAGTAAGAAATGTAGAATTGGGCCTCTCACTTATTATACTCTCAGAAGACCAGAGAGCAAAAAGAATTAAAGGAGGCAAAGCTGATCTAAAAGTTCTAAGAGTAACAATCTATAACTATTCCGACTGCAGGTCCTTCTCTGCATTCCTTCACTTTTGAATGAGAGTTTTGGGTATCTGAAGAATGCAGAAGCTGGTTCTATGTCTTCATTTTCCTTAGAAATAATATCCACTTACCTGAATATTCCACAATGAGGCAATGGTGGCACTTAGACCTCCATTCAGTGAAGCACTTAAGGGCATGTTCTTAAGTGTTTTGTGAAAATAGGGCCTAACTTCTGGATAAAGAAAGGAAGGAAAATTATTTTGATTTACTGGAGTAAATAAAATAATGAAATGAAAAATATAATATTTTGAAGTACATTCTAATACTTAAATATGTTTTCCTGAGATAGTAATAAGTAATAATTATAATACCTTTTTCTTTTATAGCACTTTACAAAGGAGGTTATTATCATTATCCCCATTTTACAACATGGGGCAACTGAGATACATGAATGGGTGCCCCCAGGTTACCCAATGGCAGAGCTGGGAATACAAGCCAGGACGTGTGAGTTCCAGCCTCATACTCTCTTCAGATGTTGGTGTAAATTGTTTTTGAAGAGTGCTTTGTATCCCTGGGACTTAGTTTTAAATCAATTCCTGAGCACTGAGATAACTTATTTAAAATGTTGTTCATCCTTCTTTTTTTTAACGCATTATAAGGCAATGCAAATTGGGAAGGTTGACGTGGATGAGATGATTTAACAGTAATCATTGATATTTAGCATTCTGCTAGCTCCCTTTTGCTCCAGAGCACTTTGCAAATATTAATATTAATTTTGTTGAATGCAAGTTCCATGTTTCTTTTGATTTAGGTAGACTTTTCCATCACTAACTTCTGTGATTCCCTGAAAACTTCTTTAGGGTTGCCAAAAAAATCCAAAAGCTGTTGTCTAATGCATGTGAGAGAGGAGGGGTACCCAGTGCCAGCATCCACTTTGAGGAAAGCACATGCACATCATTCCAGTGGGAAAATGAAAACGGATTAAATTACCACTTAAAACGTATCCATTTGTGTAATAATTATGAGGGAAAATGTGATCCTGAAACGCAGGGACAAATTCTAAGAATTGCACTTGATTGAGATGGGAATTTGGCCCATTATATTTAAATATGTAGCATGCTAATTTAATTAGATAAGACGTGTGTGCGAATACCAAGGCTTGTACATTTCTAGATAAGGCAAGCCACCTTAATGACAGTTTTCTTTACTGTGTTATTCTCAGGGCCAAATTCTGATGCTCATGCACAGCCCAAATAATTGAGTCTGTGCACTGGAGAACTATGCAGAAGATAGCAGAGATACCATACTCTTCCCTCATACCCATCAGGCAGGCTGCTAAAGCACTCACTCCCCATGGCAACTACCACAGCTTCAGGGCTACAGTACCATGTGTGACCTATTACATGGTCTACAAGTTTGGGCAAATGGATCCATATAATAGTGGCTCACCGATTATTTTACAATGGCTAGTGCTACAGAATGAGTCACACACACTGTGCTTTCTCATGGAGACTTTTTATTTGTTCCTTCTTTGTTTCCTTTGATCGAAATGAAAATCAAGATTAAATTCTTACGCTTTATTAAAGAACACAACACTGATGTAGCTGGGTGGGTTGCACTTAAGTTAATTTGTTAGGGAGAAAGAGGATAAGATGAGCCCATGAAAAAACATGAAATTAAGAAACAAAAAAACCCATAGACCAGTTTCTTATGTCAAAACATTTATGTTTTTTTATTTTCAGACCTTCCACTTAAACAAGTTGTTAGGTGTAGTGGTCTAAGTTCTACTGAAAACATTACTAATGTTTAGCCTGCCGTTTTTGGAAAAGCAAGGGGAATGCTGTATTTGCTGCTGCAGTATGCCAGTCAGGACTTTCTGATGACACTTTGCTATTGGAGTTTCCTTTTAGAGAAGGAAAATTCTGTCATTTTCTCCCTCATTTTTACTCTGACACCAGATTGTCATGAAAAATTCAACACACATTCTCCTTTCTCCTGTGACCTTAAGAGAGAACATACAGAGCTCTGAGCTCTCCCTGGCATTTTCAACTAAGTCTTCTGCTCCAGACTGTCCACTGGCTTTTGTAACTAGCAATGATGTGTTTAAAGTTTAAAAAAAAATATGACAGTTAGTGCTATGTGCTAATAGCTTTTAGAGAAATGCTCAGTGTTCAGCATATCTTATCCAATATTTGTTAAATACGTAACATTTCACCCCAGATCACCCAGATGTTGAGAGGTGTCACATTTTCATGGTAACAGTATCCGTATATCCCCTTCATCGTCCACCAAAGGCACCCACTTAAAGGTTTCTGGCTCCAAGCTGTCAACTCTCTTTGTCGCAGACCTGCAACTTACTCACTGCTGACCAGAGTTTATCCAGGCTGGATGGTTCCTGGTGTACATTGCGATATCCTCAGCAAGGCAGAGTGCATAAAGCTCAGCATCTGTGCTTTGCTTTCGCATTGAAGGCTGCAAACAGTGCATTTGCCAACAGTTACAAGTCACCACACACCTCTTCATAAGCAAACTTATTCTTAAGGTAAAAGTATTACACAGAAAATATTAAAAACAATACTAGTTTCTATACACATGCTAGGAGCTTGTCAGAGGTCACACATCAGTCTTAAGGGGACCTAATATGTCAATTCTTTCCAACCCTTCTGAAAGGATTGGGGTTCCCACTTAGGCAGAAGGTCCTGCCTGTTTGCTGGATCAGAAAGAAGGCCCCGAGTCAGTTTAAAATCCTTTATCCAAAAGTCCTTTCTTTGTCTCTTGGTCTCTAGAGAATCTAGTTTGAACTAGTACAGGCAAACCTCTCCAGGAGGTGGTACCTCTCTGGGTGGGTTAGAACTGGCTGATTTGCCTTAACCACCACCCACCATTTTTAGTTTTTGGAGGAACTGTGGTAGCCCTCCCCCATGTGGTAGAACAAAATCATACATAAGCCATTCCTTTAAAACAATGGGCCCCAAAGATACTGCGTGAGATAAACTTATTTGTCACCAGAGGAACTGGCCATATCCCTGTGGCCTTATGGGCTAACCCACAGATGTCAGCTCCATGGCAGACTGTCCTAGACATAAGAAAGTACAATTGCCACTGAAAGCCATAATGGGGGAAAAGTGTGTTCTGACAGGCCATAACTCCAGCTTCTATCAAGATAGCTTTTTGTATTGTACCTGTCACCACAATATAACTAAGCCAATCCCCTCTCTCTCTCTGTCTCTCTCACACACACATATACCCCTTTCACCACAGTATCTGGGCCGAACCCTCCCCACCACATACACCCACCTCACCTTCTTTGGTATAACACAGCTACTAAAGCCTTTCTCAAACCTTTGTATTGGTGATTCCTTTCACACAGAAAGCCTCTGAGTGCAACCCCCCTTATAAATTAAAAACACTTATTTTTATATTTAGCACTATTATAAATGCTGGAGGCGAAGCAGGGTTTGGGTGGAGGCTGACAGCTCATGATCCCCCATGTAATATCCTCGTGACCCCTGAGGGGTCCCGACTCCCCAGTTTGAGAACCACTGTGCTAGAGTGACTCTCCTGTGAAGCCCCAAGAGGGAAAATAGATGGATTCTTCCAAGTTTGTAGGTCTACAAACTCTTTTCTTTTTCTACCTTAAAGAAGACATGCATGTTAGTGGAAGGCATCCCTTAGCACTGGTCATGCGGCAATGGATGTGGAGGCCCTCATCCTGTGCAAACCATGAGAGAGTTATTAGAGAGGCTGCCTTATCCTCATTAGCAAACTCCTTGGCAAAGGAGTTCTTGCCCTTCACAGGGGTGGCTCCAGGCACCAGGGCAGCAAGCGCGTAACTGGGACAGCAAGCCACAAGGGGCGGCCTGCTGGTCACTGTGAGGGCAGCCAGCAGGCTGCCTTTGGCAGCGTGCCTGCGGGAGGTCCACGGGTCCCGCAGCTTCAGTGGCCAGGACCGGAGGTCCTCCTGTAGGCATTCCACCGAATCCACGTTAGCGGACCGTCCACAGGTGCGCCACCGAAAGCCGCCTGCCTGCCATGCTTGAGGTGGCAAAAAATGTAGAGCCGCTCCTGACCCTTCATCACCACTTTTCAGGAGTGAGTCTTCATCTCACTGCTTACTCCTGTCTTCTATCTGTCAGGAACACAGCTAGATGTATGTCAGAGAGATATCAATATATTTGGGTCAAACTCATTACCCTTTAAAAACTCTGCACTGACTCACTGACATGCAGAACAAGAACACAGTTTCCTGACGTGAGCACCTGTAGTCTGTTCGTTTTCACTATGCTGTTTTGTATCAGATCACAGCCAGGTCCCTCCAAAGAGTAGCTATAGTCGGAGTCGGTCAATCTATTGGAAACAGGTCGGCTAGAAGAATTTTAATCTCTCCAGATTTACATTTTGTGTCTCAGTGTCTCCATGGCATTTCATGTCATGTATCAGCCATAGAAAAGGATGTATTGAGTATTCTCAGTTTAATATGATTTTGCCCTTTCATACTCTGCAGTAGCCCTCAGTTCCATACTTGTATCTCCTATGTACAAAAATAGTCTCATATTTTCTTCTAATAAAGCTCCCTCCCAAGCTGAAACCCAGTTTAAGAGACCAGTAGCTATTTTATCTTTGCTATCTTAAAAGGGAGAGGGATAGCTCAGTAGTTTGAGCATTACCCTGCTTAAACTCAGGGTTGTGAGTTCAATCTTTCACGAGGCCACTTAGGGAGCTGGGGCAAAATCAGTACTTGGTCCTGTTAATGAAGGCAGGGGGCTGGACTCAATGACCCTTCCTTCCAACCCTATGAGATAGATATATCTCCATATTATTAAAGAAAAAAAAACTTTTACCCTCTGGGTGAAATCCTGGCCCCACTGAAAACAATGGAAAAACAGCAACTGACTTCAAGGAGACTAGGATTTCTCCCTAAATATTTAATTTTCTATATAATTTATCTCTCTCTGCTATTTCATGTTTTTTCCTACATGGTTCCTGGGAGAGAGGTACCAACTCCTTTTGATTCAGAAATATTTCTTTTAATCTTTATAACCTCTCTCCTACTAATTGAAACTGGCTCATTGTCCTCTCTATTAAAAATCAGCCCTGGGGTTGATTCCCTGGCTGCTCCCTCCCTGCAAGAGCTGGGAACCTTGCAATCAAAGTTTGTTATTTGTATCCCTTCTTTTAATCCGGCAGGCTGACTTGGATAGTCTGTTTAATTCTGTGCACAGAGGATGCTCATTTTGCAAGATTCCTATCAGTGAACTAAAGACAGCTCACAGAATCCTTTATGCTAACACGACAGCCGACCATTCCTAACATAACAGATTCTGACTGCTGCAGTTACCTCTGGGTTTCTGATAAAAAAAAAAGAGAGAGAGAGAGAGAGCCTGCATATTAAATACTTACAATTTGTTAGCATCAGTGTCAACATATTTCTGAATCTTCATCAAGAATGGGGGAGAGGAGTTGTGGCCAGATCCAGGGTGAAATCCTAGCCCTGCTGAAGTCAATGGGAGTTTGGTCTTCAGTGGTCCAGGTTTCACCCACTGTCTTCACTCAGGTAGAACTCCCAATGAAATCAGTAGGCCGCCTTGTCTGAGTAAGGATGACAGGACCAGATGCTTGGAGAAAGGCTGAATGGATGTGTGGGATCTAGAATATTAGATCAAGCTGAAGTGAATGATCCTAGGATTACATTAGGAGTGGAATAAAATAAAATAAAGGTCAAGGCAATAGAGACCAAGGTACTTACTAAAAATTATTGGCCTGATTCCTATGGTTTTTACACCTCGTATTTTTCTGCAACTCTGCTGATTCACTTTTGACTTAAGCCAGTATACACGAGAGGAGAATCAGGCAATGTTTGTTTTAGACTTTACTCTTAGACTTTAGGGTCAGAAGGGACCAATGTGATCATCTAGTCTGACCTTTTAATGGTAGTTCTATTGGTGATGGCTGAAAGATTTTGATCTAGTATGTGGAGATTTGCAGTTGACTTTCACTTGGAGAAAATATCTTAACTGTTCTTACTCAAATGAATATTGAAGAGTTGAGGGTTAGCTGGAGGGGTAGGGAGTATGCAGCACATCCCCATGCATTTGGGCAAGAAATTAAATATTCACTTGAGAACAGAGGTGCATTTTTCTCCCTCATTGTCTGTCTTTGGAGTAGCACTAGTCAGGCCAGATGGCTCATGGCTTAATGTCTCATATAGGGTTATTAAAAAACAGAACCGTTTACTTGAAATGTACATGAAAGTGCAAGATTTACATATAACCCTAATAGTTCAGCAACATATTCAAAATAAATCACTTTCACTGAAGAGAGAGTGACACTTAGTATTCAGAATATAATGTCTGAATACATTGAATAAATTGTATGTGCCAAAGGATTTGCATATTGCCTGACTATAAGGGTCACTCAGACAAACCACCAAAACATCTTCAGGATATTTCCAGAATACAAATCTCCTATCTCTATTGGACTTTGGAAGCTGTTTGAAGACAGAGTTTGTTCCCAGAAAGGAAGGATGATCTTGGGGTTCACCACACTGGATTCAGGAACTTTGTTTGATTCCCGGTTCTGCCACATACTTCCTATGTGATCTTTAGCAACACACTTCATCTTTCTGTGCCTCAGTCCCCCATCTATCAACTGGAGATAGTCATATTTCCTTTCTCCTACCCTTTGTCTGTCTTGTCTATTTTGATTTTAAGCTCATCAGCACAGAGGCTGTCTCTTACCATGTGTCGGTACAGTGCCAAATTCAATGGGGCCCCAGATATATTTGGGGCTTCTAGATTCAATATTACAAATAATCAAGTGCAATTTAAACACAGTTCCAGCTAAATGTAGATAGGCTGGAGAGTGATTTTAAACTAGTTTTCATAAACAATTTGATCCCATCCTCAATAGCCAGCTAGATCAGCTTTGAAATTGGTTTAGTTAGAATCATATTTAAATTCCTGTTTGCAGTCGATTTTTAACTCAGATTGCACTTTTTATTGGGATGTGATTTTGGTAAAGCTGCATTTTAGAATTTTCCACCCTGCAGAGAGGGCACAGACTAAAATGCAGTTAAATTAACCCTTACCAGTTAAGTATCAGAGGGGTAGCCGTGTTAAGTCTGGATCTCTAAAAGCAGCAAAGAGTCCTGTGGCACCTTATCTGTTAGTCTATAAGGTGCCACAGGACTCTTTGCTGCTCTTACCAGTTAAGTGGTTGAAATACACAGCAACAAGCTGCACATTTAATTATTGCCACTGTGCTCAATCACAGAAATGGTTTGCACAAATTGTATACCCCTCTAGTTTGAAACTCTGAGTCACAATTTTTAGAACTCTTTAATAACATTAAGGTGGTAAGACTGATTACCCCTATTTTGCAGAGGGAAAATCAGGCAGAGTGATTTAGGACAAAGACCTCACATTTGCCATGTCAGTGTCATGACTCACAGGCCTCAAATCCAGGTCCATAGGAGCAGCCAAGCTTCACCCGCCACTTGGCAACCTGCTGACAACTTCTGACCCAGGACCTAGCCCCAATTTGAGGCTTCTCTCCAGATGTCCCATTAGTGGAGTCCAAGAGAAGTTGATTGGCCCACTGGCACGACTTAAGTCAGCAATAGGAACAGGAAGCTATCTGAACAACTAGGATCCACCCTGTGTTGGCATGTATGCCTCCTGCTCCCCTGGCTTGACTTCCTGGCATCCTGACCTGGCTTAGCTTTTGACTTCTGATTTGTGGTTCTAATCTCCAGTTTGTCTCTTACCTCTGACCTGCTGGTACCCTGACCCAGCTTACTTGTGACTGAACTCTGGCTATAACCACTTGGTCTGACTGCCCATGACCAGGCCTTGACAGTCAGTGACTTCTTCTGTGTCTCTGAAAATTAGACAGCTTAATTAGGTGACAAAATATGAAATTAGGGGTAAAATTTTCAAAGAAGTGTTTACATGACTTGGGACCCTAATTAATACAGACTTTCCCACCCTAAATCCCAATGTTACCTTAGGTACCTAATTGATGGCACCCAAATGTGAAAATTTTGGCCCAGTTACCTTTTTCTACTGAATCATCTGACCTTGGATTCATCACATTCAATTTTGGAATTCTGGTTAAAGATGTCACCTAAAAGTATTTCATCTTTTTAATTGTTACGGTATCTTTAAAGTAATTTAAATTAAGAGTTGGTATGTAGATTTATGAATATATTTATTATAGCTTTGATCTTGTGAGTTGTTGAGGGTCTCATTCAAGAGGCTGAGACGCTGAGGAATTGAAAGAAAGTCAAAGAAAATAATAATCATGGTTGTTTGAATGATTCATGGACAAAATAATAGCATATTTCTTTGTCTTTCTTGCCAGCCATTTTTATGCCTGCATTTTAAAAACAGCCACCTACTGGAGATTTGTATATGCTATTTCAGTTATTTTCTTGATCACCATCATGATATAATCTCCTTCCATAGCAATTTAATTAGCAGAGTGAAAGGACTGACCTTTCTCAAGATTTTATTTTCTATCATGCTAAAAATATCCATCTGGATATGTCAATACGATCTTTGATGCACACAGAATGCTGATACACTGTGGAGAGGAGAGAAGCATTTGAGAAAAAACTATTTTAAACAGATAGCAAACTGTATCACTAACTTTCACTTGAAATGGGCAATATTAGTGCAAACGTCTGTGGTAAGAAAAAGGCTCTTCAACAATAATAAATAATACCTAGCTCTTGTATATCATTTTCCACCAGTAAATCTGAAGTATTTATCCTCCATTTTACAGATAGGGAAACTGAGGCACAGAGCAATTACATGATTTGCCAAAAGTCATCCAAGAAGCCAATGCTAGACTTGGGAATAGAACCTCAGAATCCTGAGTCTCAGGCCAGTGCTTGATCTCCTCGTCCCTTGTGCAATACAGACCCCTTCGTTTAGCCTTAATTTTCATTCTTGGCTGCTCACAAAAGCTTCATCTTAAATAAATAGATTGGACAGTTAGCTGCAAATTTTGAAAGCCATCCATGCCTAAATGCATGTACCCAGTTTAAGCACACAACTCTCACCTGAGCAAATGCAAATCAGAGCTGCTTGTGTGCATGTATCAAGGAATTGCACACTTAAGGCTCACACATCTTTGATAATGCCAGGCTAGAAATTCTTGTTCTTCTACCTGACACAGAGTTCCAGGAAAGACCTTTTTGCCTCACACAATTTCACAACAACGTAAGAATTATAGTTGTATTTGAATGGTTAGGTTGGATTTGATTTAAGGCCATAAAAACAAGATTTCAGGTTTCACTGAAACCTAAGGACTTTTTTTTTCAATATTATTCGGGGGTGGGAATGAGTGGGGTGTCAGTATCTCTCCTCTTTTATTAAACTCTCTAACTGAAGCTCATTTACCAGGATTTCTGTCTCACCCAGTAATCTGAAAAACTGCTCTGCTTCTGTCTCTGATACAGGCTCTTTTCTAAGTCTCCTCTAACCTTCTCTAACCTCTGACATTGTTCCATGCTCTTTCCTTCACATCTAGGCCTCCTTGCACCTGCTGAAACTGTAAACCCTGCAACTCTACCATTTTCACAGGGATGGTAACTATGATAATCATCAGATTTGGTAATTTGAGAAAGAGTGTAGTTGAAACAGAATATCACAGCTCAGGCCAATCTCTAGTGCAAGTATGTTCTTATCACATTGTTGGAGCATCACATACAGAGCATTTTCAACTCAAACTGGGATGTGAATCTATGCTGCGTCTTTGTAAACGTAAGCGCATATTATACCATATGCTCAAATTCTTTTTAGAGTGGGCACAGCAGGCTAACTATTCCGAGCAAAACACTCTCGAGGCTGACTGGCAAGCTTCCTGGAGAAGTCTTCCCTATTAACCTAGCCCTCATGGGGAAAAAATTTAAAAAG
This sequence comes from Gopherus flavomarginatus, assembly GCF_025201925.1. Classification (NCBI taxonomy): domain Eukaryota; kingdom Metazoa; phylum Chordata; order Testudines; family Testudinidae; genus Gopherus; species Gopherus flavomarginatus. The sequence goes on from NC_066619.1 coordinate 62,493,442, forward strand.
CACTTCCGAAGGCTGTTGTTGCTAACTGCCACTAGGGATCAAAGATCAACCAACATGCATAATCCTGGAGAAGAGTCTGGCCAATTTGTGTCCATCTTTTCAGTACATTTCTAATATTAGAAAGAACACAGCTTGAAATAGTGCTTGGAAATAATGAAGCTTTGTTAGAAGATACACAGGACATGCATCTCTTAGTTATAACACTGCCTGCCCTTTCTCAAGTCATTTTAACATTTTAGGTGAAAGCCAAATAGTTGTGTTAAAGCTATTTACAGTCTGGGCAAATGCTAAATATAGATGGCTTTCTGATGGTCAGTTGCTATCTCAAAAAGCTGTTGTATTTTCATGTTAGGTTGCTTAGTGCTTAATGACGACCAGTGAAATATACTTTGCCATGAATAAGGAAAAAAATCTACACTTGTTCATGGCATTTTAAATTATTTTTGAATGACAGTAGCTCTTAGAAGCCACACTCAGTCACAGCCCCGTTGTACTAGGCACTGTACAGACATAACAGAAATGACAGTCCCTGCCCCAAAGAGCTTGCAGTCTTAAGGCTGGTCTTATTCTCTCTTATACTAAGGCCCCTTTACATAACTCTGGCAATGTAAAAGCACATAAAAGTGGGTAAAAATGTACGTTAAGGCCTCATTACAACTCCTTAGCAGTGTAAAGTTGCCCCAGTATAAATGATAATCTCGCCCATGGTCCCAAACCTACAATTGTATCTGCACAAGCATATCCTGACACTAACCCCCATTGAAATCAACGAGACCTAGGCCAGCTTATTTAGAGTGTAATAACACTCAGAGTGGCTCGGTACTTTACAAACACAAAGAAGGACAGCGTATCTGTCCCAAAGAACTTACAGTATTGAAAATGTAAGCGAAACAGATATTGATTGGCTTATTGGGAGGAAGCATGACATAGTAGTTAGGTCACCAAACCTGGAACTTGGGAGACTTGGCTCAGTTCTTGGCTCTAACATACATTCTCTGTGTGGGCTTGGGCTAGTCACTTAAGGGACCCTGTTCCTTATGTGTAAAAAGTGGAGAACATTTCTTTACCTGACATGCTTTTGCCAGGATAAAATCTACCAATGATTGTGAGGTGCTCAAACACTGTGGTGATGAAAGCCATAGAAATATGTAGATAGGTAATTGGATTATGCACATTGGAAATATGGCAAAATGCCAAATGTAACAAGACTAAATGATAGGGAAAGAAAATGTATTAAAGTTTCCAAGTCGTTATCACAGAATTTGGGGAGTGTACAAGAAAAATATTAAATGCCAAAAGTCCTTGACATGCCCATTTAAATTATAGGATTGACACACCAATTTTGCATCAGCATTATAAAATATCTTTGCACACTGCCAAGAGTTTTCACTTCTGACTGCAGTAATTTTAATGCAAATAACGGTTTCCATTTACCATGGCTTGGCACCCCCAAAATGATATTTTGCATTCCTATAGCACCTTCAACCCAAGGATTTTAGGGTGTTTGGAAAACTTTAATGAACTCAACCTCACAACATGTCTGTGAAAAAACTAAGTATTATTATCCCCATTCTACAGACAAAGAAGCTATGGGACATAGCATCCTCACTGGAGACAACTCAAGTTTGATTTTCAAAGGTGCTGAACCTCTGACTTCATTTGGAGTTAGAAACACCTCAGCATATCAGATCAGGCCTTACCCCTACCAAGTGTGGATGATGATACCTAAAAACCTGAGCCATCTGAACTAGAGGCTACTTTTGAAATTTGGCCTGAAGTGACTTGCCCAACTTGTCACAGAAGAAGTCACTGTCAGAGCCAGGAATAGAGCCCAGATCTATGTCTCCTGGTGCTGCATTATATAAAACCATGCTCTCATTCTAAAACTTAGTAGGACTTTTAGTCCATTGGTGTGACTGTTGGTGCTTAATTAGTCTGAATACATTTAAATAAATGTAATTCAGGAACTTAAATAATTAATAATCCATTGCCATGTAAGGAGCTTGTTGGCTATGATGATCAGACTAGTCCCCATCACCTTACAAACATCACCAATAGCAAAATATTTTAGACCAGACAGATGCTTCTCTCACATAAGAATTGTGTCATAATCTGTCAGCCTGATTCAGGGCGTCTGGTCACTACCGCAATATAAACATTAGTAACAACATCATTAGAAGGCTGGATTCAACTTTCCACTGTCCCAAAGAGTTGCCATCATTCTGGTCAATGAAACAATTCCTGCATCTGCTCTTGTCTGGCCCACAGTCTCCTTTTCACCCTGTAAAGGTCATGAAAAGAAAATGATTCCATATTTTTAATGGATCAAAAATGGGAAATATTTCCTATATTTTAATGGGTATTTCAAAAATATTACATAATAGCATAGCACAGATGTGGGTAACTTTAAAGTGTCAAACTGTCAGGATCCCAACAAGGGCAGCTACTGAGGAGCCACTCTGTTGCCTAGACACTTCCTGGAATGCCCCTTGGGTTTATATAGGGCAAAGAGCCAATCAGGAGCCATCAGGCTGCTGCCTGTCAAACCCTTAAGACAAAACCTTCAAATGGTCGGTGTCTGCAGCAGGTTGCAGGCAGCAGAGTGCAGGTTGGTTATAGCTTCTGCTGGGGGGCAGCCTGGAGATGTCAGCTGCCTGGAAGCTCTGCAGACTCCAGTATCTGTAAAACAAGTGAAACATTAATCTATATTGAGGATTGTTCACTGCTCTTTACTGGTTGCTTGGACTATGGTGGTAACATGAGGATGCATGAAACAAGCACTAGCCTATGCTTCCCTTCCCATAAGAGTGCTGGATTGACAGCACTGGTGATTTTTTTTTAATCAAGATTGTCAATCAAGGAAACTTCTGGAACTTGCAGACACTATTCTGAGGTTTACTCTGGACCCGTTCTTGCATATATTGCATTTGTATTAATAGAAGCTACACAGACACCCTGAGATGGGAAGACCTCTCTGCTTCTATATAAATATAGAAATACCTTTCTAACCTCCTTGAGGAGCCCAAGTAAAATAGAGGTAAAGGAGCACTGCTACTGCTCTCATAAAAATTTAAAGGACAATAAGATTTTTATTTTCCTAAGAGCTTATTGTTTTCTTAGTTTATCCATATTGCCTTATGTGGAACACTCATTTCCTTGTCAATTACTGGAGAGAGTTGATCAATAAAATATGATGGGCTGCATGAATTTGAAACAGTTAAACGTAAGTTACAGAATATGCGTAATTCTAACATCTTGGGAAGTAGACTGCTGTAAAACTGCACACCAATCTGCAGACTTTGGGGGAGGGGAGGGGAAGCCAAACTATTTCATTTGGTTAAGGTAGGGAAATGCTATTATCCTAATTATTTTTTTTAAGCAATCATCAGTTGTGGACATGGGTTAAGATTTATGACTGTTACTATATTACCTTTTTGCTTGCTGACGTAAGTTAGCTTTCTGAGAAACCTAAGGTTATTTCTCAATATGCTCTTAATGGTCTGAGTCAGAACTGCTGATGATCTCTTTTTTTACAAAGGATTTGGAGTAAAAACAAATGAGAAATTGTGGGAGCTTCCGTTGTAAGGGCTATAGAAACAGGGACAAATGTTTCATGAGTGTGAGCTCATCCTCTAGTATGTTGCAGGTGCTGTTCAGTAAATATGACTAACCACGAAAGCAGAGTTTACTTTTCCAGTTGGGTCAGAGTGATGATCATTCTAATCATTGACATTTGGCTCGTTAAACAAGGAAATTTATTATACCACAAATTGACAATACCATGTCCCTTAACCTGATGGAAAGCTTCTTGTGTCTAATGTATTACATGCACTTCACTAGTACAAGGGTTAAAGTGACAAATGCACTTTTACATCCTGTATGGAGACTTTAATATGATGAATCTTGTGAAATAAGTTTCTTACTCCTGTTCAGTTCCTATTAAAGAGTTGTCCACATCACATAAGCCACCATTGATAGCACAATGGTGGTAATTTTAACAGATAGGGCAAAGAGTGAACGGACTGAAAGCTGAACAATCCTCATCAGCAGAGATTGTTCCTCCAAGTTAAGGCTGAGGCACAATGGCAGAATCGGGAGCTGTAGCTTCACTTGTGCTGGTCTGTGGGGTATCTATTCTATGATTAAGCATGGTGAGGTGTTCCCATATTCCAGCTCTGAGAAGCTGGAATCTTTTACCAAGCACTAAAGTAACTGAATTAAGGGGGAAAAGCCTACCATATACAAACTTAATGTTCTTTTCTTCCCCAGTGGACACCTGTCCACCACATAAAAGTCACCCCACAGTTAGTACAATGGATAGTCTCTAATCAAGAGGTCAGGAAAGAAATAGCAGAGGAGCTGCAAGTAAGATGGAGAGGTGAACTGACAGAACTCCCTGGGACAGTTTGCAGAAAACTTGTCTGATTTATGCTTGGCGCTAGTCAATGCTGTTAGTCCCTTGGCTTAGGGCAAATTCATAAAAAAAACAACTCATCACCACCAAAAAATAATACCTAGGTTCTTCTTGCAATGGCTCCATGCAGTCACCATGAGCTAGAGAGAAAGGAATAATTAACCTAACAAACATTTTTCACAACTTGGCTTAACATTGGGCTACTAGAAAGCCTACTCCCTCAACGTGTGTCCCACTGTGACAGTTCAGGTGAGCTGAGATGCTCTTGCTTTTGATTCATCAGTGCTTATGAAGCGAGCATCCTCTTTGGAATATGCCACCTGGCAGCCACACCTTTCTCCTATACCAGACAGAACACCTTGTTGGCTTTACACCACATGGGGAGACCCTCATGCTAAAATTATGAAAGAGGGCCTGCATTGCAGCTGGGAATCTGGCACTGTGGTTCTTGCACAGCTTGTTAACACTTTCATAAGAACGGCCATACTGGGTCAGACCAAAGGTCCATCTAGCCCAGTATCCTGTCTACCGACAGTGGCCAATGCCAGGCACCCCAGAGGGAGTGAACCTAACAGGTAATGATCAAGTGATCTCTCTCCTGTCATCCATCTCCACCCTCTGACAAACAGAGGCTAGGGACACCATTCCTTACCTATCCTGGCTAATAGCCATTAATGGGCTTAACCTCCATGAATTTGTCCAGTTCTCTCTTAAACATTGTTATAGTCCTACCCTTCACAACCTCCTCAGGCAAGGAGTTCCACAGGTTGACTGTGCTATGTGTGAAGAAGAACTTCCTTTTATTTGTTTTAAACCTGCTGCCCATTAATTTCATGTGGTGGCCCCTAGTTCTTGCATTATGGGAATAAGTAAATAACTTTTCCTTATCTACTTTCTCCATATCATTCATGATTTTATATACCTCTATCATATCTCCCCTTCGTCTCCTCTTTTCCAAGCTGATAAGTCCTAGCCTCTTAATCTCTCCTCATATGGGACTTTCTCCAAATCCCTAATTATTTTAGTTGCCCTTTTCTGAACCTTTTCTAAGGTCAGTATATCTTTTTAGAGATGAGGAGACCACATCTGTACCCAGTATTCAAGATGTGGGCATATCATCGATTTATATAAGGGCAATAATATATTCTCCGTCTTATTCTGTATTCCCTTTTTAATGATTCCTAACATCCTGTTTGCTTTTTTGACCGCCTCTGCACACTGTGTGGACATCTTCAAAGAACTATCTACAATGATGCCAAGATCTTTTTCCTGATTTGTTGTAGCTAAATTAGCCCCCCATCATATTGTTTGTATAGTTGGGTATTTTTTCCAATGTGCATTACTTTACATTTATCCACATTAAATTTCATTTCCCATTTTGTTGCCCAATCACTTAGTTTTGTGAGATCTTTTTGAAGTTCTTCACAGTCTGCTTTGGTCTTAACTATCTTGAGGAGTATAGTATCATCTGCAAACTTTGCCACCTCACTTTTTACTCCTTTCTCCAGATCATTTATGAATAAGTTGAATAGGATTGCTCCTAGGACTGACTCTTGGGGGACGCCACTTGTTACCCTTCTCCATTCTGAGAATTTACCATTTATTCCTACCCTTTGTTCCCTGTCTTTTAACCAGTTCTCAGTCCATGAAAGGACCTTCCCTCTTATTCCATGACAACTTAATTTATGTAAGAGCCTTTGGTGAGGGACCTTGTCATAGGCTTTCTGGAAATCTAAGTACACTGGATCACCCTTGTCCACATGTTTGTTGACTCCTTCAAAGAACTCTAACGGATTAGTAAGACACGATTTCCCTTTACAGAAACCATGTTGACTTTTGCCCAATAATTTATGTTCTTCTAGGTGTCTGACAATTTTATTCTTTACTATTGTTTCAACTCATTTTCCCAGTACTGACATTAGACTTATTGGTGTGTAATTGCTGGGATCACCTCTTGAGCCCTTTTAAAATATTGGTGTTACATTAGCCAATCGTTCCAGTTATTGGATACAGAAGCCAATTTAAAGGATGGGTTACAAATCATAGTTAATAGTTTAGCAATTTCACATTTGAGTTCTTTCAGAACTCTTGGGTGAATGCCATCTGGTCCCGATGACTTGTTAATGTTGAGTTTATCAATTAATTCCAAAAACCTCCTCTAGTGACACTTCAATCTATGACAGTTCCTCAGATTTGTCACCTACAAAAGCTGGCTCAGGTTTGGGAATCTCCCTAACATCCTCATCCGTGAAGAATGAAGCAAAAAATCCATTTAGTTTCTCCATAATGACTTTATCGTCTTTAAGCACTCCTTTGGTATCTCGATTGTCCAGAGGCCCCACTGGTTGTTTAGGAGGCTTCCTGCTTCTGATGTACTTAAAAAATATTTAGTTATTACCTTTGGAGTTTTTGGCTAGCTATTCTTTAAACTCCTCTTTGGCTTTTCTTATTACGTTTTTACACTTAATTTGGCAGTGTTTATGTTCCTTTCTATTTATCTCACTAGGATTGGCCTTCCACTTTTTACAAGATGCCTTTTTATCTCTCACTGCTTCTTTTACATGGTTAAGCCATGTTGACTCTTTTTTAGTTCTTTTACTGTGTTTCTCAATTTGGGGTATGCATTTAAGTTGGGCCTCTATGATGGTGTCTTTAAAAAGCGTCCCAGCTTGCAAGGATTTCACTTTAGTCACTGTACCTTTTAATTTCTGTTTAACTAACCCCCTCATTTTTGCATAGTTCCCCTTTTTGAAATTAAATGCCACAGCATTGGCTGTTGAGATGTTCTTCCCACCACCGAGATGTTAAATGTTATTATATTATGGTCACTATTTCCAAGTCGGTTATAGTTATCTCTTGGACCAGCTCCTGCGCTCCACTCAGGACTAAATCGAGAGTTGCCTGTCCCCTTGTGAGTTCCCATACCAGCTGCTCCAAGAAGCAGTCATTTAAAGTATAGAGAAATTTTGTCTCTGCATTTCATCCTGAGGTGACATGTTCCCAGCTAATATGGGGATAATTGAAATCCCCCACTATTACTGAGTTCTTAATTTTGATAGCTTTTCTAATTTCCCTTAGCATTTCATCATCACTATCACTATCCTGATCAGGTGGTCAATAATAGATCCCTAATGTTATATTCTAATTAGAGCATGCAATTACTATCCATAGAGATTCTATGGAACATGTGGATTCACTTAAGATTTTTACTTCATTTGATTCTACATTTTCTTTCACATATAGTGTCACTCCCCATCCCTCTGCATGACCTGTTCTGTCCTTCCGATATATTTTGTACCCCGGAATGATTGTGTCCCATTGATTGTCCTCAGTCCACCAGGTTTCTGTGATGCCTATCAGAAGGCACTCTAGTTCACCCATCTTATTATTTAGACTTCCAGCATTTGTGTACAAGCAATTTAAAAACTTGTCACTGTTTATTTGTCTGCCCTTTTCTGATGTGTCTGATTCTTTATGTGAATGTTTCTTGTCTGATCTGGCCTTTACATTATCCTCTTCCATCCTCTGCTCCTGACTATAACCTAGAGAATCTCTATCAATAGAATCTCCTCTAAGAGAAGTCTCTGTCCGATCCATGTGCTCCTCTCCAGCAGTTGGGTTTCTCCCGTCTCCTAGTTCAAAAACTGCTCTGCAACCTTTTTAATGTTAAGTGCCAGCAGTCGGGTTCCACTTTGGTTTAGGTGGAGCCCATCTCTCCTGTATAGGCTCCCCCCATCCCAAAAGTTTAGATTCATTAGAAACTGGGGAAACCCCCCCTCTCTACACCATCGTCTCATCCATGCATTGAGACTCTGAAGCTCTGCCTGCCAACCTGATCCTGTGCATGGAATAGAGAGCATTTCTGAGAATGCCACCATCGAAATCCAGGACCTCTGTCTCTTTCCTAGCAGCCTAAATTTGGCCTCCAGGACATCTCTCCTACCCCTCTCTGTGTCAGTGGTACCTACATGTACCACGACCACCAGCTCCTCCCCAGCACTACACACAAGTCTATCCGGATGCCTCAAGAGATCCACAATCTTCGCACCAGGCAGGCAAGTCACCATACGCTTCTCCTGGGCATCACAAACCCAGCTATCTAGGTTTCTAATGATCAAATCTCTCATTACTAGCACCTGTCTTTTCTTAGTGACTGGCGTTCCCTCCTCCAGAGAGGTAACCTCAGTGTGAGAGGATATCCTAACACCATCTGGAAGGAGGTTCCCAACTATGGGAAGGTTTCCCTCTCCTCCCATTGACTGCTCTGCTTCCCTGAGCCTTTCATCTTCCTCAACAGCACAGGGGCTGTCTGACCAGAGGTGGGATAATTCTAGTGTCCCGGAAAGCCTCATCAACATACCTTTCTGCCTCCCTTAGCTCATCCAGTTCTGCCGCCACCCTGGCCTCAAAAGCCTGTACACTGTCTCTGAGGGCCAGGAGCTCCTTGCACCAAATGCACACACATGTCACCTGCCCCCAGGGCAGGTAATCATACATGCTGCACTCAACACAATAAACTGGATAGCCCCCACTCTGCTGCTGGGCTTCAACCTGCATTGTCTCCTGCGGCTACCTAGTTAATGAAAGGGTTTTGTTTAAAATCAAGAAGTTTTGAATGTAGTTTAGTTTACAGGTTTTAAAGAACAGCAAATGAACCTTGCCCCCTTCTCACTCCCCTTTTAAATTCCCTTGCGAAACTCCCTGTTAGCAGCCCCTGGTAGCAAAGCTCCCTGGTCGGTTGTGCACTGCTTTATAAAGCTCTGGCCTTCTTGATAGCCCTGCCCACTGACTAAAGCTCAGCTAATTAACAGAGGCTTCATTTGGGAAATGATTTTCACTAGCCCTGCAAATATCCACTGTTTTATGCAGAATCATGCCCATTTATTGTGATAATTAGATCAGATCAGTTAAACCACATCTAATTCCAGCTCTGATTTGTACACTGTTAGCTGCTCAGATTCATATGACATAGTATCACAAGGCATGTCTTGTAACAACTGTTAATTCTCACCTAGCAGCTAGTTTCTTGTAAAGAAAATGCGCTTCTCTCAAGTGAGATGTTTAGACAGGCTTTTGAAATACTGTACTTGCATGAATTTAGCTAGCAGTTTGGCTCCCACCTCAAGCTCCCAATGGAATTTACTGTAGGAGTATGTCTACACTACACTGTAAAGCCAAGTCTAGCAGACCCACAACTTCAGACCCATTCCTGCTAAGCTTGCACTTGAGCATCCACAATGCATTACTACGCAAGCCTCATACCCATGTCCATGTCAACATGTCCATGCTGTACTGTCCAGACTCAAGTCAAGACCTTATTGGTTCTGGGAGCGTATCCCCAGGCTCTTAGCACCCTTGCTAGCTAGAGCTGCTCTAGGCTTTTAGTTCAAAAATGTATTATTGTGGGACAACTTATCCATCCAGCCCACAAAATTTGACTGGAAGTGATCTTGGCCTGCCAACACATTTAGCCAAGCCATTTCAGAGTCTGCATGCTCCCAGCAACATGAATCCATCACCTGTGGAAGAACCTCTCCTGCTTATGCTTTTGCTTCCTTTTCAGCAATCAGGCATAGCATCTCTCAGATGCTGATGGACATGTTGGCAGCAGTGTTTATCCTCTTGACGATCCTCTTGGAAGGGAATATAGAGACAGCAGCCGTGACCCAGCTGATGCTGCTTGTGTCTCTTGCCCTAACTGCAGATTCCCCATATGTAGACCAGCATTTCTGGAGCAGGACCACAAGCAGAGATTGGTGGGGTCACAGTCATGCGACCTGGGATGACCAGCAATGGGTCCAGAACTTTTGCAAAGAAGCAGATATTCCTGGAGCTGTGTAATCAGCCTGCCCTGACTCTCCAGTGTCAGGACACATGCATGAGAGAGGCTGTGCAAGTCTAGAAGTGGGTTATTATAGCCATCTGGAGGAAGTTAGCTACCCCAGACTGCTACTGGTCTATGGCCAACTAGTTGTGTGTTAGCAAGTGTCATAACCTAGTCCCAGATTTGGACCTTAGCGTCCAAAATATGGGGGTTAGCATGAAAACCTTCAAGCTTAGTTACCAGCTTGGACCTGGTAAAGCTGCCACCACCCAAAAAATTAGAGTGTTTTGGGGCACTCTGGTCCCCCCAAACCTTCCCTGGGGACCCCAAGACCCAAATCCCTTGAGTCTCACAACAAAGGGAAATAAACCTTTTCCCTTCCCCCCTCCAGGTGTTCCTGGAGAGACACACAGAAGCAAGCTCCGTGAATCTAAACAGAGGGATTCCACCCTCCCCATTTCCAGCCTTGGAAAACAGAAGTACCGAGAGCTAATCTCTCTTCCTCCCCTCACCCAGAGGGAATGCAAAGTCAGGCTAGTAAATCTAACACACACAGATTTCCCCCTGACTTCTTCCTCCCACCAATTCCCTGGTGAGCACAGACTCAATTCCCTGGAGTTCCCCACTAAAGAAAACTCCAACAGGTCTTAAAAAGAAAGCTTTATGTAAAAAGAAAGAAAAACACATAAAAATGGTCTCTTAAGGTGACAAATACAGGGTCAATTGCTTAAAAGAAATATGAATAAACAGCCTTATTCAAAAAGAATACAATTCAAAGCACTCCAGCAACTACACACATGTAAAATACAAAAAAACATATAAATCACTATCTGATCTTTTGTACTTACAACTGGGAAACAGAAGATTAGAAAGCAAGAGACAGAAATCCTCCCATAGCTGAGAGAGAGACAGGCACAAGACAAAGAACAAAGACACAAACTTCCCTCCACCCAGACCTGAAAAAGTCTGGTTTCCTGATTGGTCCTCTGGTCAGGTGCTTCAGGTTACCTCTTTCCAGGTGTAAGAGACATTAACCCTTAGCTATCTGTTTATGACAACAAGTCAACTGTGGGACTTGTGGTGAAGGTTTGTGAGGTGATCAGGACTGTGCTTATGCCCACCATCTTTGGATAAATCAGTGTTCCTGAAACAATTGCCAGCTTTGAGAGAATAGGCCTTCCAAAGTGCACTGGGGAATCAATGGGACTCATGTGCACATGCGTTTGCCCTCTGCAAAGAGCGCATGACTACATAGCTGCAAAGGGTACTACTCCATTACTATGCAGGACCTAACTGACCATGGAGGCAGGTTCATGGACGAAAACATGGGATATAGTGGCAGGGTGCAGAATACCATGCTTTTTTGATTTTCCTACTGAATGACATTTTTATAAATAGAGTCACTCTCCTCCCCTTATTCAAAGGGACTCTGCATATCCCATTTTGCCATTGTTTATGAAACCTTACCCTGGCCACAGAGGCCCTGGCAAAAGGTTTGACTAGATGCTCAGTAGCTGTAGAATGGTGAAGAATGAGCAGTTGGCAGATTGAGATTTCAATAGGGCTGCCATCAAAACTATTTGCATGCCAATGGTTTTTATGCTGTCTGCATTATTGCACCACAAATGTCTGCAAGGACAGAGGAAAGCCATTGCACCAGGACTGGACTCAAGATACAGCTTGATTGCTACACGCAACCAGAAAGTGCTTCCTTTACTGGGGGAAGATCTGCACATGCAACAGCAGTCCGAGATGCTTTGTGCACCCACAAAATGGATTTCCACAGTGCAATGGAAGAGGGAGACATGAAATAGTATTTGTAATTGGGCCACACTCATCCCTCTATTTCTAGGGCAGCTTTGGAAGTTTTGTGTTTATGAAATTTTACTATGCATTTTACATACACTTGATGTACTTCAGGAGACACAGCTTATGAATTACTGTGATGTTCTATTTGAATAAAGTTAATGAAGCCAGCTTGTGCAAATTTAACACTTTGTTTTTAAATATGCAATCAAGTGCCAAGTAACCATGTACATACCTAATGGCAGATCAGCTGCCATCTACACATAAAACAGTGCATATTAAAAAGAGATTGACTAGTCTGCACTGTTATCTATGCATATATACTGTCACCATAGTAGTGACATGGCTCCTGGGTGTCACCTGTCCTCCTTGGCCTCATTTATTCTCTGGCTGTTCCTTCTTGTGCATTGGCACCTGGTTTCTTTTCTCTGGCCAGCAGAGATGGAAGAGCACATTGTCTGACCAGGAGAAAAAAAAATTATCGTTTTCCCGTGAGCTGCATCACTTGGTTTCATTTTATTCATACAAAAATCACTGTCCATCTCAAGAGGTCCTGTTTAGATGTACATATCAAAAAGTTACGCTCATTTATAAAATCTCCATAAGTTGTCCTGGGTTTGGGGCTTCCTGCGAGTAACCACATTACTAGCTGTGGTTGTACAATCCCTTCAGGCAGGGCAAGCTCTCAAGGACATTGATATTGAAGCATGAACTTTTTCCCCTTTCTTGTGTTTTTTTGTTTGTTTGTATCTATCTTGAGTAAGTGTGGCCTTATTTTATTATCACTAAAGTCAACAGCAAAATGCTTATTGACTTCAATAGTCTCAATCCTGATCCTATCTTAAATTTAAGAGTATTTAATATTTTTTTAAAATGAATCAAGACATCTTTTGTAACACTTTAAAGCTGTATAGCACTGTTAAGTGCTGCTGAGATAATCTTTTAAATGGTACTCTTCCCATGGAGTTCCCAGAGTGCACAATTGACACTTTCTATAAGTCTAGAAAGAAGCCCTGAGACCAGACTCTGAGGTCACTTCTACTCCCAATGGCCTTTCAATATGGTAGATCATTGCGCCACCTTATGGCCACTAGTATTCGATTTACAATGCATTTTTCAGACTTTTAATGAGTAACTAAGGTCTTGTTAGCTTATGGAGTTCAGATTGGCAAATGACTCATGAAAAGCATGGAAATTAGTCATATTCACAATTCAGGTACCTCTAAGAGATTTCAGCCAAATCTTTCCAAGCAAAAAGATATAGCATAAATTCATCCTACATAAAGACACTTTTAAAAATCATTTTTCATTAAGTTATTTTCATAACTAGGATGTATTGCAATACAAATCCATTCTTACTAGTAGTTGAAAGCCCACGCTGTCACAAGGGTGCAATTCAGATTCATGTGGGGGTGGCGGAACCAAAAATGGCTGAGAATTTAAAAATTAGATGATGACAGACCACAAATCCCAAGCAATGATTGAACCTGCTGATATTCTAAACAGAAAAAACTCACCCATGCTCATAGTTGTCTCCATTACTTTATGCTAATTCAGACTCTGTGATTCAGAGTGACACAGATGACAATCCTGGAATCTTATCTAAATTATATAGTCATACATATGCCCAATAAATTAAATGCAACACCTGCCCCCAGAAAGCAATTATTGCAGGAGATCAGCCAAATGTCAGAACAATCTGAAAGACAGGCAGATAAAAGCCTGCTTTGGAAGTTTCAGCCCAAAATAAGTTCGTCTGTCAAACTTACAAGCAACTGGAAAGGGGAAGCAATGGGAGTTTCATCTTCCATAACACACTCATTCAACAGGACCACAATGCACCGTAGGCACTTCAGCTGTGCCTAAGAGTTCCTCCATTGGTAAAGTGGGGATACTGCTCATACTTGCTTCACTGTGGGATTGTGATTAGTAAATTGCTATCTGTACAATGCTTGGAAAACAGAGCAGTGCAGAAGTATTTATCATGAGGTGCTTGCAGAAAGTAACACTGCACATCTAGAGAGACAACCTCTTTCTGATCCTAGCTCTGTTGCTTTCTGGACAGCCCAGGAAGAGTATGATAGAGTCAAAGAGAACATGGGCATGGGAGGGAGGAGGATTATTTGGCAGAAGCATTTTCTGCCAAGAGAGAAGCAAATCTCAAAAAAGAAACAAAAAGGTACACAGAGCAGCAGTGGAAACTGTAGCCAGTTATGTTATAGGGAAATTGCCTAGGTCTTGCTAATGTACTACCAGCAACATATATAATATCTGCATATTTGCTGGTCAAAGAAACAGGCTGTTATGGTTCAACTTTCCTTGCTGGAGGGTGTCGTCACTGAGCCTAGGGATTTAGGGCAGTTGGGCCATGACCACTTCACAGAAACAGGAACTAACAGACAGAGAGCTGTAAAAGCAGCAAAGAATCCTGTGGCACCTTATAGACTAACAGACGTTTTGGAGCATGAGCTTTCGTGGGTGAATACCCACTTCCTCAGATGCATGTAATGGATATTTCCATTACATGCATCTGAGGAAGTGGGTATTCACCCACGAAAGCTCATGCTCCAAAACGTCTGTTAGTCTATAAGGTGCCACAGGATTCTTTGCTGCTTTTACAGATCCAGACTAACACGGCTACCCTCTGATACTAGACAGAGAGCTGGTGACCAGGAAGTGTGCCAGAAAGGCCAATGAAAGAGACACTGCTGCAGCCTACTCAGACCAAGGGAAGCTTAAGGGCACACAGTCCCATTATATGAGGCCCAAACTCAGCAACCTGGAGAGAGCATCCAACAGGAGAAGCTTTACCAGGGCTCTGACATTACCCCTGCTGTAAGCAGAGCCCTGCTGAAGTTCAATGAAAGTGTGCCTGCTTTGGCCTTAGGAGTTTCAAGCAAGCCTGTGGCTATATTAAGCTACCAGAGCTGACCCAAGAAATGCTTTTTATCTGTTTGGGGTTTTTTCCCCTCCTCCAGACATTTGGCTGGAGATAATGAGAGAGAAGCAAACAAACACAGCTGCCCTTTAAAAAAAACCAAACACACACACACAGAAAAGTTGTTTGCTCATCATCATGTCTGAATTCAGGGATGTCACAATGATTTTCAAATAATTATGTTCTTTGACTTACTTAAAATAGAGGAATCAATTACATAACATTCGGGCCTGTCATAACTCTCCTACTCAGATCTGAACCTTAGAGTTCAGAACATGAGAAGCTAGCATGAAACCTCCAAACTTAATTATCAGTTTGGATCTGATATCGCTGCAACCAGCCAGAAAAATTCCAGTGTCTGGCTCACTCTGGTCTCCCCAAAACCTTCCCTGGGGAACCCCCAAGACTCAGATGCTCTGAGTCTCACCACAAAGGGAAATAACCCACTTCGCTTCCCCCTCTTTACCTCCTCCCAGATTTCCCCTCCCTGGGGACCCTAGGATACTCCCTGCTTCAAGTCCTTGAAACACAATTACCGAGAGATCAAATCTCTCTCTCCCCTCACCCAGAGGGTATGCAAAGTCAGGCTTAGTAAATCTAACACTAAGAGATTTTCCCTTTCCCCCTGTCTTCTTCCTCCCACCAATTCCCTGGTGAGCTGCAGACACAATCCCCTTGAGCCCCCACTAAAAAAAAAAAAATCCACAGGTCTTAAAAAGAAAGCTTTATATAAAAAGAAAGAAAAAGACATAAAATGGTCTCTGTATCAAGGTGACAATATACAGGGTCAATTGCTTAAAGGAAAAATGAATAAACAGTCTTATCCAAAAAGAATACAATTTAACACATTCCAGCAACTACACACATGTAAATACAAAAAAACAACATAAACTTATTGTCTTACTATCCTTGTACTTACAACTTGGAAACAGAAGATTAGAAAGCCTGGAGATAGAAAGATCACTCTCAGAGCCGAGAGGGTCACCGAACCAAGACAAAGAACAAAGAACTCACACTCAAAACTTCCCTCCACCCAGATTTGAAAAAGTCTTGTTTCCTGATTGGTCCTCTGGTCAGGTGTTTGGTTCCCTTTGTTAACCCTTTACAGGTAAAAGAACATTAACCCTTAGCTATCTGTTTATGACAGGGCCAATCTGATAAAAAAAACAAAAACTCAGAGTGGTTTGTGGGACAAAGTTAGGAAAGAAGCCACTAGGGTGACCCGTCAGCTTCCAGAATGGCAACTTGAGCTGTGCTCACATTGATGCCTGAAATATACCCACTGACTGGGGAAAAAATTGGTTGGGAGAGAATAAGAATAAATTGACTCTTGCTCTCAATTAGTTTAAAGAGAGATGATCTTTCCCGAGGCTCGTTTTAGTTTTGAGATAACATGTTGTTGAGGCTGAATACAAATAAGAACTACATATATTTCCCCCTGCTATCCAAAGAGTTCAGGATGCTACACAGCAGGATGAAAATAAGTACATAATACAAACTTGTACAACAGTCCCCTCTTAAAATGCTATTACACAAAAGGAGGTCCAGTGTAAAAGGGTTGGGAAGGAAGAGTAATAAATACAGGGTAAACTGACCATTCCACAGGGAGAAATGAAAAAAGGAATCCAGGTGGAGTAAGTCCTACACTATAAAAAGCGACAGAGTCCTGTGGCACCTTATAGACTAACAGACATATTGGAGCATGAGCTTTCATGGGTGAATACCCACTTCGTCAGATGCCAAGTGGGTATTCACCCATGAAAGCTTATGCTCCAATACGTCTGTTAGTCTATAAGGTGCCACAGGACTCTGTTGCTTTTTACAGATCCAGACTAACATGGCTACCCCTCTGATACTTCTACACTATAGTCTCCACTGTGGCAAAACTGATCTGCTGACTTCATACTTGATCATGGGTCTGTGCTGCTTCCATAAGCAACAAGTGATGGAACATCTCTAACAAGATCCCTGTGAAGTGGCAACTGCAGTAATTAAGCTTAATGATCAACACTGAATGTTTTGTTACATTCAGGCCACCATAGCATAAGGACCCAGCCAACACAAGCTGTCAAAGGCAGTGCTAGCCCATTGGGGGCCCTAAGCAGTAATATTTTGGGGGGCCCTCACACATTCACAGTTAAAAGCTAATAGGGGGCACCTCTTGAGCTACTTGGGGCCCTAAGCAATTGCTTAATCTGCTTGTGCCTAATGCCGGCCCAGCTCTAAACATATGAACACCACATATACCATGTCTGATATCTGGTTCCCATGGAAAGGGCACAATGAGAAGGAACACCAAAATTCTTAACCTGATTTTGAACAAATCCCTTCAACCAGCAGAGGCACAAAGGAGGAGTGAGTTTCCTCTTATTTATGTTCACTACCCAACAGCAAGACTTCTGCTTTGAGGTTTGAGGATGTACTCCTAGTCAGCAGACAATATCAGTCAAGTATTGCTGCAGAACAGAGATCAAACTTGTACGGTCCACCATTCAAGAGATACACAGTTGCATATGATACATCAATAATTTCTTGTTTAGAAGTGATCTCACAGTTAGGCTCCATATACACCTTGTGCAACATGGGAAATACAATAGAATCTTTGTGTGATGACTTTTTAATTACTTACTGACACCATTCTCCAGGTGTGATGATAGCCATTGGTGTGATGTTCTAGACAGAATAGCAATATCTTTCATTCACTGAAGCAATAATCCATATTAAACAATCACATTAACAGCTACTAAGAGCTCCGCATGACCACAATGCTCACTTAGTCTCACTCTAAAACCTGCCAAAGATTTTCATTACCCTAACAAGTGCCATTTCAGTTCTAAACGAAGGCCAGAGACCGGGCAGAATCTTACCCAAGTTGACAACGGTGCCCATGAGCAATTCTTTGGCTATTATTCTCCTAATGCAGCTACTAGTAAAATAATTCTAGCCCATATATTTTTGTACTTTGTGTTAGCAATTCCATCAACTTAAAATTGGAGATCTACTAACTTGAAGTCTAGTTCATTTTAAAAAATTAGTTAGAATTGCTGGTACTGCCCCGCCCCTGAATCCCCCTGCCAATTTTGGGGCATTACAAACACATTTTCCTATATTTTAAAAATGTGTTTCTCCCCTGCTGCATGAACGGCCCACACTAACATGGGAAACTGGCTAACTGACCAGCTGGAGAAACAAAACTGATTAGACAATTCTGTAAAATGCCTGGAGAGAGAAAAAAAGTTTGTCTAAACTGGTCAATTAAAATAACGTTGGGTGTAATATACCACACTACCTCAAAAGAAATTCTGATCAAAGTTTGTTTTTAAACTAACAGTCCTTTTAAGAATGTAATTTCATTATGCTCAATACAGCTTGATGAATGTGTTTCCTCATCAAGCTCACACAGTGATGTTACATGAAACATTCCGGCTTAAGGGACTGTGTGGTCATTGTGCTGTTCTACTTGCTATATTTTTCAACTCAGAGCCACCCCGCAAAACTCCCTCACTATGCAGGTTATTCAACCAGTGCTAAACAAAACTTCACCACTTTTAACAGCCTGCCAAACAAAGAGGGGAAGAAATCAAATGGACAGGAAACTGTACTTATCCCATCTCACCACAGAGTGTCACCCTTATTCTATGTGTTGCTTTGGTAGGCAATATTTCTAAGGAGCTGGGAAAACAGAATTATTAATGGGAGCCAGGGTCAGTGTTGAGTAGTCAGGCTGGAGTTCGATCATCCTTTATGTAAACTGGTTTTATTTCATTATTCTTCTTTGTGTATTTGCTTTTTAAGTCTCTTCCTTCCTTTTCTTCACCAAGAAGCTGGCTGGAGAGTAGATACAAACTCTGGGAAAGAGCTTACACAACATGCACAACCCTACCAGCCATCCAACAGAATTTTAAATGAAGTTCTGTAATGTGTGTTGCTTAAATACTTTGGGCCACTGCACTTTTGGGAGAAGATTTCTTAAACTTGAAAATGCTGGCATGTAACTGTGCACCAAGATGGCTGCCCAACATCTGCCACATACCTGTAGCTTGGTTATTGTGACATAAGATTTACCTGTCTGTGCTACAAATGCAACCAAAGTATTACTAGAAGAGGGGATAATCCCATCTTTACATAGTATTACCCTATTCTAATGTGATTAGAGGATTTAGCTGCTGATTTATGGTGGAGAGCTCACAATAACCCCTCTGAATGCATTGCCAATGTCATGGTGGTTCTCGGGGACATCAGAGGTGGTCGAAGTATGTTGTTTCCAATTTGGAGTATCTGGCTTTCCATTACAGAAGCCATTCTTCTCTTTGTACATCATACAAGATGGACATATGAAAAATGATACCATGGGAATTAGCTTTGGATACTTGGGCAGAACCATCTTGTAGGGATTTTGCGGGGGTGGAGGGATGTATTAGAGAGTGGTGATGATGATACAGTGAAGCTCTCTCACTACCCTACATTCTGATGTTGGAATAGTATTGAAGTTATACTTGTAGTGATCATATGAGAAGCTCAAAACTCTTTCATGGAAAACACTTTTCCATTTGATTTTTGGATGTTGGCCTTTGAGATTAGGAAAAAATATTGCCATTGCATAACCTTGTTACTATGTTTCCTTTGAATTTATCTTTTCAGTCTTGCACATTTGTTTTTTTGTTGGTGAATTTTGAATGTCACCTAGGTTTGTAGTTGTTTGGGGTTGTTAGAGACTTTTTCAGATTGCTGGGTGCACACTTGATTATTATATAGGTCAATATGTATTCCCGTCAAGTGGCTTTACTTTATGCATAACAATGAGGGACACATCTTGTAATAAATTATACAGAGGAATGTCATTTGAAACTTGACATTATAAAGGTAAATGAGTACTGCCCTGACAAAAACAAACCCTTGGTGGTGGTTGTAATAAAGTTATGACACACCAGAATTTTAGTAAGAGATTAGACTTCATTTCATGACCCCCTCATACAATTACAAAAGGTTGATCCCTGTCATGTGATGGAAATCAATATCCTCTAATACCAGTGGCTGCAGTTACAGTCATGATCAGACTCTAGTTCATTTATTCACCTTCATGAAAGTTTAACAGCGAGATGATAGAAGACGTGGACCTCTTATGCTGTTATAGGGTAACAGACACCCACAGAATCTTCCTAAAGACCTTTCTGTTTACAAACTAGAAGGCTCAGTATAACAGAATCCAATGAATTTTTGTGGGTTTGCTTTGCAAATACCATCTGCTTTCAGTCACATTCCCCAACTTACATAGATGACATGTGGATCTGGATATTTGTCCTTTTTCAAGGACAGCATTTCCAAAGAAAAATGTTTTGGTGCAGAACCAGCTCTCAGTGCCTTAAACAGAAATATCAAATTTTCATAGAGCATGCATAGTGCAGGTCTAAGATTACCTGATAGAATTAAAAAAAAATTAAAAAAGCTTTTTAAGCCTTCTTCTATACAGACACTAGGTTGACTCCTTCCACAAAACTAAACCACCAGTGTCACTGGGCAGGTGAGTCACATGACAGTGAAAATATCTAAACAATGCAGCAGCATGAACATTTAAGTCTCTTGTTTGTTACAGTCCTTGGGCCACTTCAGAGGGCTAGTCCATATTATTTAAGTCCAAGAAACAATGGAGATGGTGCATGGGTAGCTACACAGCCAAAAGCAGTTTTGGTCATTATTAATTATCAGAGCCATATTGGAGCCCTAAGTACAGCTTTATCACTGTGTTATAAAAAGGCTACCATCCTAGTGAGAAAGTACATTAGAGGCCAACCAGAATGGGAGGGAAAATAATGACTGATGTAGTTAAAGGTTAAAAAAAGTAGGCTCTTAATCCTGCATCTGTTGAAGTTTTTTTAATTGGAACAGGATTAGTCCCCTTTCTCTTTCCAAAAAGGACCTGTTAATGGGAGACTTATTGAGGTATAGAGAATACATGCTATAGAACAAGGTATATTAGGAATGGCAATATACAAAAACCTGTAGGGGAGCACTTCAACCTCCCTGGCCACACTATTGCAGACTTTAAGGTGGCCATCCTGCAGCAAAAAAACTTCAGGACCAGACTTCAAAGAGAAACTGCCGAGCTTCAGTTCATCTGCAAATTTGCCACCATCAGCTCAGGATTGAACAAAGACTGTGAATGGCTTGCCAACTACAGAACCAGTTTCTCCTCTCTTGGTTTTCACACCTCAACTGCTAGAACAGGGCCTCATCCTCCCTGACTGAACTGATCTCGTTATCTCTAGCTTGCTTGCTAGCATGTATATACTGCCCCTGGAAATTTCCACCACATGCATCTGAAGAAGTGGGTATTCACCCACGAAAGCTCATGCTCCAAAACGTCTGTTAGTCTATAAGGTGCCACAGGATTCTTTGCTGCTTTTACAGAACAAGGTTGTTTATGATAGTATCCAAATCAAGATTTCTATAATTACTTCTCTCTTTTCAAGAGCATAGCCCTCTGCAGTGATTAAATTTCCACAGACATTTTGTTTAACTTAATAGTATGTGACCCAGATATAAATATCACTGCAGTAGCTTATGAGGTGGTATTGTAATCTATACTAGGTGGAAGGGAGAAACAGCTAACATGATATTCCTGATACTAGTAAGAAGTTGCCATAGCTACAAGATGAGTCACTTATGAAAAATTAAAAGCTGAACTCTGACTAGGCTGACATTGTGACATGCCTGTATTTTAGTTTAAGCCACAATGATCTCTTCTGGTGGACTGACAAAAAGAAAAAACTCCCAGACTTGACAGCTTAAACTCCTGCTTAGCAAGTTTGAATTTCCATATACAAAATTAAGTTTAGGGAGAAATAGCTCCAGGAACCTCTACTTCGCATCAGATTTTTTTTTAATTCTATTGTCCCTTTATGTGCATTCAGTACCCTTTGAGATGGAGAGAACTATTTAGAAAAGTGAACTGAGAAAACAGAGGGTAACCATGTGAAGAGAGAACAGATTTTCCTCTCCCCTCACACAGGGCAAACTATACAACTTATAGCAGAAGTAGCTAAGAATAACTCCTGAATTTTCCCCAACAAGCTAATAGAGAGGCTGATCTTTACTTCCACTTCAGATCTGCGTGGTAGTGATTCATCAGCAGTGTACAGTGTGAGGGTTGCTTGTTTAGTTTTCAAAGCATTTAAATGCAATGAAAACAACTATCTCCTGTAAATAATTCTTTAAATGCAGAACTTGCAAGTTCTGTATACTCTTCAACACTCTACCATCAGCAATTCTCAGATGGTGGGTCGGGACCCTATTTTAATGGGGTTGCCAAGGTCAGCATTAGACTTGCTGGGGTGGAAACTGAAACATGAGCCCCACCACCCCAGACTGAAGCCAAAGCGCACAGGCTTCAGCCCCAGGGTGACTCTCCCCTGCCAGGGATCATGTAGTAATTTTTGTTGTCAGAAGAGGGTCACGGTGCAATGGTGTTTATACGTAGAGCAGCAGTTCTCAAAATACTGCAGAGGCAAAGAGGATAACTTTGCTGATAGAGTCCCCACCCCATTCCCAATAAAATGACACTTTTTTTTAAGCCACTCTACAAGTCACCCCTCATGGGGGGGGTTATTAACAAAAAGACAACTCCAAAGTAATATTTTAGCCTAAACCTTGTCCCCAGGGTTGGTTCCTCCTAGAGTTCCTTCCCTCGGGACCTGTCTGTCCCAAATTCTAGCTGTCTGCTAGAGGGTAGAATCTAATAAGACCCAGTGAGTCAGCACCAATTAGCCCACAGCTCCAGGAAAGGTTCCAACACCTGCTGTCAGAGTGGTGTAACAGGAGAATCCTGTCACTCTCAGCAGCATATCTGTAACTGTTGTAACCTTAGTATTTTTGGTTTCTTAGAACTGGTCTATACTGGGGGGGAGAAATTGATCTAAGATACGCAACTTCAGCTATGTGAATAGCGTAGCTGAAGTCGAAGTATCTTAGATTGAGTTACCTACCGTCCTCACGGTGTGGGATCAACGTCCGCGGCTTCCCCTGTCGACTCCGCTACCGCCGTTTGCGTTGGTGAAGTTCCAGAGTTGACAGGAGCTAGTTTGGGGATCGATATATCGATCCCGAGAAATCGATTGCTACCCGCCGATACGGCCAGTAGTGAAGACGTACCCTTAATCATTTAAATACCATGTCACCTACAGTAGTTGGGATTCCAAAGAACGTGGAGAAAAGATTTCAAAACCATGTCTGCGAGAAGCAAAAATAGGCAACACTTTAGGAAGTAAGTCTTTTCAGAGGAACACAGGAATTACCAGACTGGGTCCATGTAGACCAGCATCCTGCCTTCAGTTGTGGCCAGCACCAGATGCTCCAATGGAAGCATTTAGCAGCAAGCAGTCTGCTCCTACCTCCCCTCTTTGGGGGGTGAGGGGGAGAGCCTCCAAAGGCATTTGTACTCTTGTCCTGCTTTTGAATGCCAAAATGGGCCCTAATGTGTTAGCAAGGACACCTGCTAATTGCATGTCCCCCTCCCTCTACTCAATTCCTATCACAAGAATGGTCATTCATAATGAAAGAACCAACGTACCATAATCTTCTAGTACCTGGGCAGTCATTACATAATCTAAATTCTTCCTTTACAATGTGGAAGTTGACCTCTGAAAGTCTTAATAGTCCTGCTCCATTGACTCAGCACCTCCCAGCTTTGCCCTCATCTTCTAGTGAACGCTACAGGAGTTGAGGTGGTTCAATCAGTGCCACATAGGATCAAACCCTGAATTTTGTCAGTTCTTCATTCATATTTGCTGTCATGAACAATGATCTGTCATCCTGTTAACAGGCTTGCTTTTCCATATTAATCACAAGCTGCTCTACTGGTCTTGCTTGAAAAGCTTTATGTGTCAAATTAAGAGCCACACAAATTTGTTTCATGTTCAAGGTCTTTTAGAGAATTATGTATTTAATTTTAGCTACATTGGAAAACAGTTCTCACTAAGTACAGAATGGACAAGAGACAAATCAATTAGCACATTCAGAGGATGACAGGGAACACAAAGAAACATGCTACCCAAGAGAACTATAGCAAACAAATTCTTCAATTGGATATCAATAATATACTTGAATCATAATGGTTTATAATACATTAATATTGCATTAACAGTGTTTGCATTTAAGGTAGTACAGTTGAAATCACAAAGACTCAAGGAATACAGAAGTTATGATTCAAATAGCAATAATAAACTGTGCTTAAAATACAAGATTTAAAATCAGCAAAGAATCCTGTGGCACCTTATAGACTAACAGACGTTTTGGAGCATGAGTTTCGTGGGTGAATACCCACTTCCTCAGATGCATGTCTGCTTTTACAGATCCAGACTAACACGGCTACCCCTCTGAAGATTTAAAATATTAAGATACACAATCAGAATAAAGGAAATATAATAGACTATGTGCAAAGGAACATGGATAACAAAATCTAGAATGCAGTAAAAACCTGCAGAGATCCTGAAGTGATAGGACCTGTATTGTTACTCACCCCCAACCCCCAAATGTTATAGGCATTTTTCTGGATTTTTGTGTGTGGTTTTTCACTGAGAGCTTACAATTTCCCTTACACAAATGGTCCCAGCAGCAACTCCTACACCTGCTGGCAGGGGCACACACAGAAATAAAACTTTGGCTGTTTTTGGAGGGGCACTTTCTGAGCCCTCTGCAGCAGGAGGAGCTGGCTCGTACCCCAGCCCTGGCAGCCAGAGGAGCTCTCTCTCTCCCTGCCACCCCAGGGCTGCAGAAGCTGTCATCTCCTGCTGCTCAGCCCCAGAGGAGTTCTGTGTCCTGGCTGATTGGGGAGTGTGTGTGCATCTGCTTTCCCCTACCTGTGCATGTGTCTGCCTTATGGGTTGGTCAAGGTTTGGCAATCTGCAACACTTACCCAGAATCTCATTAAATTTCTTGTCAACTCTACATTGTGTTTTGGATTAATCTTGTGTGTCTAATTAAATGATATATTTTAAAAAGCAAAAAAGTTGAATACGATTGCTAGACTAACCATTCTCTCTTGCATAAAAGAGCCTCTAATACAAAGAATCTTAAGAAAGTGAATTTAACTCCCTTTTTCAGTCTCAGATTTGGCTTTTAATACAAAAATATAAGCCTCTATAAAAAGGTTACAATCTCAAAGGAGGCTCAGTGTGACACAAGCTTCACATAATAATCAGATGTATTTTAGAAGTGCTTCTCTTCCTTGATTGCAGGGGGAAGATTGGTAGATCTTTTCACTTTGGACAAGCATTGCTTGCGAGAAGAACTGGCAGCTATGATCACTTATCTAAAAGAGACCGAGAGTGCTACCAGGAAAACAATGCCATGTTTCTAACACATTGAGTGGGAAATGCCAATCCAATCCAACTTTGTCAGCAAAGAATATTTCCAATGGTGGCATTTTACTTTACAGGGTGATCTCTCAAAAGAGGATTAATACTTATTTTAAATAAAAGGAATAGATTGGGGGCAGGGGGGAAAGAGCTATGCTGTATAATTCAGGTCACATTTTTAAATTTAAAACCAACACCTTTTGAACCCCTGTAATGCATATGTCAAGTATGAAACAAAACACAGTATCATGTTGTCAAGTCATATCTGCTCACCAACATCTGAAAAAAGTGTGCTGTATCACAGGACTGATAAAAGAATGCTGACTTTGTCACCTTGGCTGTTAGGATTTGAAAACAGCAAGAGACACCTTGGAAAGCCACCTTCCCTCATATATTGGCAAGTATTACAACAGCTGGGCTGGAAAGATGGGTAATTGTGAGTGGTGGCCAATGGGAAAAAAGTAATAAAACGTTATTTCCTACAACTCTTACCCATGCCTCAGTGATTTAACAAAGAAGTGAATTACTATGTTTTCATACATTTGGCTGTTACTATGTAAACTTTAGGAAACTCTCACTTAAGTCCTAGTTAATATTTGTCCCCACAAAAAGATCACCGCACAACATGTCAAAAGTGTCAGTATCTCATGAGGGCCAAGGCTGAAACAGCAACCAGGTTGCAAATCAAACTCTGCCAACATACCTTAAACCAATCTTTAACCAGTGCTACTACTTTAGTCAGTACTAAATTCATCATGAAGTTTACCCCCTCTCCCCTCCAAAAAAAAATAGGTTATAAAATTCAGTGTCTCTGAATTTTAACAGTATCTCAATATCCACATAATGTTGTAGAGACAGCTTAGTGACTAAAGCCATTAAATCACACAGACAAGACCTTTTAGAACAGAGGGTACGTCTACACTACGGGATTATTCCGATTTTACATAAACCAGTTTTATAAAACAGATTGTATAAAGTCGAGTGCACGCGGCCACACTAAGCACATTAATTCGGCGGTGTGCGCCCATGGTGCGAGGCTAGCGTCGATTTCCGGAGCGTTGCACTGTGGGTAGCTATTCCGTAGCTATCCCATAGTTCCCGCACTCTCCCCTGCCCCTTAGAATTCTGGGCTGACAGCCAGCGGCTGATGGGGCAAAAATCATTGTCGCAGGTGGTTCTGGGTAAATGTCATCACTCAGTCCTTCCTCTGGGAAAGCAACGGCAGACAATCATTTCATGCCCTTTTTCCCTGGATTACCCTGGCAGACGCCATAGCACGGCAATCATGGAGCCCGTTCAGCTTTTTTTTTTTCACAGTCACCGTATGTGTACTGGTTGCCGCGGACAGAGGCGATACTCCAGCACTACACAGCAGCATTCATTTGCTTTTGCATGATAGCAGAGACGGTTACCAGTACCGTCTGCTGCCGGTGTAAATTGGCAATGAGATGACGGTTATCTGTCCTTCTGTACTGACTGCTGCTATCATGGGTGCTCCTGGCTGAGATCGGCCGGGGGCGCAAAGGCAAAACTGGGAATGACTCCCCGAGTCAATCCCTCCTTTATGGTTTCTAAAAATAGAGTCAGTCCTGCCTAGAATATGGGGTAAGGGTACTAGAGAAGCAGTGTAACAGAGAGCACAGCTGCTCCATGTCAGATCCCGCAGAAATGATGAGCTACATGCCATTCACGAGGGGTGCCCCTGCAACAACCCCACCCGTTGCTTCCCTCCTCCCCCAACCTTCCTGGGCTACCGTGGCAGTGTCCCCCCCATTTGTGTCATGAAGTTATAAAGAATGCAGGAATAAGAAACAGTGACTTGTTAGTGAGATAAAATGAGGAGGAGGCAGCCTCCCGGTGCTATAACAGTCCAGGCAGGACATTAAACGGTGTGGAGGAGAGGAGCCCAGCATCCCGCTGCTATGATAGTCCAGGCAGTACAGAATCTTTTCTTTACACGTGAAAGGGAGGGGACTGATGGAGATCAGCCCCCAGTTGCTATGATGAGGACGGTTACCAGCCGTTCTGTCCCATCTACTGGGAATGAGCAGGAATCATTCCTATTTTAACCCAGGCGCCTCCGGTCGACCTCACCTGAGGCAAGCCAGGAGCACTCACCGGCTGATGGGGACGACGGATATCAGTCATATTGTACCGTCTGCCACCAGGGAGGGGAGAGGAGCGGATACTGCTCTTCACTGCTGCAGCATCGCATCTACCAGCAGCATTCAGTAGACATAGGGTGACACTGAAAGAAGTCAAGAAATGATTTCTTTCCCTTTTCTTTCACGCGCAGGGGGAGGGAGTAAATTGATGAGCTATTCCCTGAACCACGCCTGACAATGTGTTTGAACCTACAGGCATTGGGAGCTCAGCCAAGAATGCAAATACTTTTCGGAGACTGCTGGGGACTGTGGGATAGCTGGAGTCCTCAGTACCCCCTCCCTCCCTCCATGAGCATCTATTTGAGTCTCTGGTTTCCCATTACGCTTGTCACACAGCACTGTGTAGCCTGTAGATTTTTTTTTTCAAACGCTTTGGCATTTCGTCTTCTGTAATGGAGCTCTGATAGAACAGATTTGTTTCCCCATACAATGATCAGATCCAGTATCTCCCGTACGGTCCATGCTGGAGCTCTTTTTGGATTTGGGACTGCATTGCCACCCGTGCTGATCAGAGCTCCACGCTGGGCAAACAGGAAATGAAAATCAAAATTTCGCGGGGCTTTTCCTGTTTACCTGGCCACTGCATCCAAGTTCAGATTGCTGTCCAGAGCGGTCACAGTGGTGCACTGTGCGATACCGCCCGGAGGCCAATACTGTCGATTTGCGGCCACACTAACCCTAATCCGATATGGTAATACCAATTTTAGCGCTACTCCTCTCGTTGGGGAGGATTACAGAAACCGATTTAAAGAGCCCTTTATATCGATATAAAGGGCCTCGTAGTGTGGACGGGTACAGCATTAAATCGGTTTAACGCTGCTAAAATCGGTTTAAACGCGTAGTGTAGACCAAGCCAGAGATATGTAAACAAATATGATGTTAATGATGATGAGACTACATTCTCTTAATCTGTTTAACTGTAAAACCAGAGCTGCTTTGACAATTCAAAGAGGAGAAAAGAATCACAGTGGGAAACAGAGAGATTCTATCAACACTAAACAGTTTGGTTTAGTTAAACTTCAAGGGCAGCTCTGCACATAGAGGGGTTGCAGGAGCAGACCACAGGACAAGCTTACACAGACTCTGTCCAAGCCTGGTTTAAAAAGACACTGTCTTATAGTTTAGGACCAAAATGCATTTTGTTTTTAAAAGTTTTACAAACTCAAACTTGAAATAGTATCACTCTGAAAAATATTTTATTTGTTCACTGGAAATAAAAGTCCATTTTAAAGACACTTAAAATTCCCCTGCAGTGGTGGAAATGCACTGTTGTTTTGCTGGATGTGACCTCCCACAGGCCAGCCAAGGTGTTTAAGTGCAGTATAAAGATACCCCCAGTGTCCTAGCTGCAGGAGGAAAGGGGGTAGCATAAGTTAATATTAGTCTACCTACCCGACTTGAGTCCATCAGTCTCCTTTGTCCAGATTCTCACCAGTAAGGCCCTCTCAACCCAATACCCCCTTCCGGAGTCAGGCTTCCTGCCATCACCTGAAGAAGGGCTCCTTTTTGGGAGTCAGGGATCCTGCAGACATCAAACCACTGCAGTTCTTCTCTACAGCACTGATTAATTCTCCAACAACCTGGACCTCTTGCTCTGTCTGGTAAAGTCCTTTTGCCACTCCAAGCCATTTTGGAGCCAGTTCCCCTAAGAAAACCCTTTCCTCGAGAGCTTCCTCTTTATGTTCCCTCAGGCTTTCTAACTGAGTTCTCATAAGTCTTTATTAGTTCCCTGTGCTCCTTCAGTAATTAACTGCCACCCAGCCACCAATTAACTGTTCACAGGTATATCTGGATTGGCTGTCAGAGGTAGGCTGGATACCTGACACCCTCAAGAATGGCCAGTTACTTTTGAAATAACTTTATCATAGAACTTCCACTGAAATCTGCAGCAGTTTTACATACATGTCTGAAGTGCCCTTGTCTACACTGCTTTTTGCACCAGTGTAGTGATTTAATGTAGCCATGTGCACTCATGTAAACACCTAATGTAGCTGAGCTGCACCTATGGAAATTGAGACTTATACCAGTATAGCTTACTCTGCAAGCTGTAGTTTACTTCAGTGCATCCCTACTAGAGGTTCACACCAATGGAGCTACATCAAATATCTACATTTGCAGCAAACCCCTCTCTCCTTCCAAAAACACACCAACAAAATCCCCACCCTAGTGTAGGTAAGGCCTGGATCCATTGCTCCCCAAGGCAAAGGTGGTCAAGGTGGTGTGCTGAACTGCTGGATGGGAAAAAGGGGCAGTGCCCCATTACCATATATTACTCAATAGCAACTCTTCCGTTCAGTTCAGGAGCAGTGTTAACAGACTGAAGAGGTTCTTTCTAATCCTATCTTTCTAAAAGATGACCAGCAGAATTCAGGGCTCAAAGATGGAGATGAAAAAAGCAGGTTGGGGAATTCAGATCTTTTTAGGACCTTCTCCCTTCTCTACTTGCTAGGAAGAAAAAATCCCAGCAAAAGATATTTTAGTTAGAATTGTAGCTACACACAATACATACTACAAAAGGTTCATAAAAATCTTTATAGTGACACTATTGTATTCTAGGCAAAATGTATTCATTCCCCAATGTCATGCAACTACACTTAAAAAAACAAACAAAACAAAATAAAATAGCAAAAAAAGCACATTCAAAGAACAATTAGGTTATCAAAGACACTCACGATACGATCACTGGCCACAACTCAGCTTTTCACTGCTGGTTCTGAACCACACCTGCTGGACTGCTGTGATTCATCTATTAACACTCCGTTGAATACAATGGAAAACTAGGACGCACATGGTACATTCAACAGCACAACAAGTGTGTTATTTCTGGAGGTACAAGGACAACAGAAATCAGCTGGTTAACCACTTCTGTAATGCACCTTCTTGAATGTAAGCTGAGGTTAGTCTGAACTCTGATTGTTTATTGCTTTTGTTAGTTTCTATTAGGACCATAGGCCCAAACTGTCAGTAAGCCTCTAAATTTCCAACCACAACATTTATGGGTTCATTTATTTGTATGTGCCAGATCTGACATTTGTGCACACAAATCACAAATACTCATTTGCAGATCACATGTAGGGTATTACAGATGGACACAGCAATGCATTTTATATAAAGAAAACTTAAATATACTCTCTCCTGCAGTGTTGGCATGCCAAAGCAAGAGGTTTCAAAAATATTATTTATGCTAAATAAATTAACTCTCTGTCATTTCAAGCTTCTTGAACTCTTCATGTTTTATTACCTCTTAACCCATTCCCCATATTTAGGCCTTTACAAATTGAGAGTAGCATGCAAAAAGTAATTTTAAAAACAGGATGAAGTAAATTAGACCATTAAAGATTTGTTTTAACTATATAAGAGATAAATATTATGGGCAAAGAAAGCCATATTTGTGAAATATATAGGATCACCTTCTGCTCTACCAATCATGTACAAGTAAATGGAGTTACACAAATGGGAAAGCAGAATTCGAGCCTTGATTTTAATGTTGATCATGTGCCTTTGACAAGTTCCAGCAGGTGGCACCAATGGCCAGTGTTTCACTTTAACCTTTACTATCAAGCACTGGGTAGATTTTACTTTGTATTAATTGTAGATGAATGACATTTTAGATTCCATAGAATCATAGAATCATAGATTCTTAGGGTTGGAAGGGACCTCAGGAGATCATCTAGTCCAACCCCCTGTAGGTATTATTGATGCTACCTTTCAGTATATTTGCACATCAGTAGTATTAAATTGTACAGTATTATGGGGACATTATTTTAACCTTTGGGCCCCTATTTCAACCTCTATATAGCATCCTTCATACAGAATATAACAAAAATGCTTTATTGAAAAAGCCATTTGCAAGCCAAGGGAAAAGGCAAGCTTTAAGCTGAAGTGATTTTTTAAGATGTCTTAGTGAATTTAATACAAATAACAGCAAAGGCTCACACCCAAGGAATACAGGCAGTCCCGAGTTTACAATGGCGTCAGTGGTGCCATGGAGCCAAGCCCATGCTCACAAGGGGCCCTGGCCTGCTCCACTTGCACTGTGCCCCAAGACCCCACCAGCCGCTGGCTCCCCCCTGCCCACCACTTGCTCCTCTTGGCCTGCTTGCTGGCCGGCTGAGAGCTCCTCTATGCCCCCTGGCTGGACCCCAGTGCATCTCCAGCTCTGGGCGGTCTCTGCTTCCCACCACCAATGGGGCCCTGCCTGTCTGCCCGGAGCTGAGCCGCCTGGGACTGGTGCAGAAGCCTGGTCAGTCTTGGTGGGCCCCTCCAGACAAGTGGGTCCTGAGGGACCCCGGCCAGGGCAGGTCCTGGCCTGGCTGATCGTGCCACTCCAGAGGGGCTGGAGCAATTCCCCACCCCGGGACCAGCCCTGGCTGTGCTGCCAGCTCAGCCTGGTAGGTACAGTCACCTCCCAGCAGGGCCGGAGAGTGCGACCAGAAGGCAGGGCATGGGGGAGTGGGTCTCTAGGCTGTCTGGGTGCAGGAGGCTCTGGGCTGTGAGGGGGCAGGAAAGATGTGTGTGTTGGGGCACTAGGGAGTGATAGTTCTGTGTGGAGTGGTGGGCAGTTTTGGTGGGGCTGTGGGAAGGGGAGTGCTGTGCATTTGTGGAAGGGGTCTGGGGGAGGCACTGGGCATAGCGGGTCTGGGGGTCTCTGGCCATAGGGAGTTGGGGGAGGGTGTTCGTGTTGGGGGGCGGGGCTGTGTGGCATGGCATGGGCCTGCCCCGGGTGAAAGGGACATGCTGGCAGCACAGGGCCAGGCAGGCCACTGTGCGTCTGGCAACTGCCGATTTGTAAATAGTCCCCTTGTACTGGGCTGTATGGAGCCCCTGACATGCCATGCCCCATTGTCCCTGGCTGGCCCCTCACTCTGGGGACTGACCTCCCCACGCTATGCTCCGTTGCCTCCATGGGAACCCACAAATATGTTTGGAGCCGGGCCCACAAAAGATTAATATGGCCCTTATGCAGGATGAGATGAGGTTGAAAGAGGAAATGACTCACTGGCTTGAGGGGAGAGGGAGTTCCAGAGAGATGAAGTAGTAAATGTAGGGGAAGGAGAATCAGGAGTAGAATGGGCAGGTAGAGATATAGATGCTTGTAAGGTCAAATTAATGTGGAAAAGCAGGAGGGTAATTTGAGACCAAAGCCAGTTAAAGTGATGGAAAGAGGGGTCAGGGGCCTGGAAACTTACTTAGGTTGAAAGCTTCTTGGGGCAGGGACTGTTTTTTTTGTTGCATGTTTGTACAACAGCTAGCACAGTGGGACCATTGTTTGTGATTGGGACTTCCAAGTGTTATTGCAATACAGATAATAAATAAGTTCAGGATTCCCTGAAGCTTACCAACTAGAAATATCAGACAATTGTAAGAGGGAATTTCAGGGGTGAAAGGAAGAAGTGATCAAAGGCCCGATCCTGCAAATAAAGCCGCACATGGAGATTCTTGCTTCTTTATAGAGTCAGACCCTAAAGCATGATAAAGATCTTGGCAGAGGCAGGGCCAGGGCCAGGTAAGGATGAATTCTTGCATTGTTTCAAAGATGGTGAGGGACTGATATACAGACAAAGGAGATGTAAAAATGAGATAAGACAGCTTGGAATCAAAGCTAACTCAAAGATTTCTGGCATTGGAAGGAGAGCGAAAGCAGAGAAGGACAAAGGATTCTGTCTGAAAGAATGAGTCAGATTTAGGCCTACATTAAGTGAAAAGTGGAGTACCAAGCCTCTCATTTAAATTTAGCAGTATTCACCTTCCTAAAATTTGGTGCACAGCTTGGGAACTTCATCAGCAACAGAATGGTGAGTAAGCAAACCGAAGCCTAGATCAAGGGGGAGGGTGGAGAAGCGGGGAAGTATTAACTGTTAGGAACGTTGCCAGGAGAAAGGTTACATACAGCAAACCCAAGCCTCTCAGACTCCAGAAGCGACTGTCCTGGGCACAAAGGCTTGTCCCCAGCATCCTACATAAGCTGTTCCTCTCCACCCATATTTTCTTTAACATTTACTCTGGAGATGGCAAAGGGGAGACTGTACTCAGCAAGTCAGGCCAGAGTGTTTGTATACAGTACACTGTCAGATAGACCAGTGGTTTTAAAACTCTTTTTTTTTCTGGTGACCCAGTTGAAAATTGTTGATGCCCACGACCCAACGGAGCTGGCGATGAGGGATTTGGTGTGTGGGAGGAGCTCAGGCAGAGGGTTGGGGTGAGGGCGCAAGGACTGTGGGGTGGGGCCGGGAATGAGGGGTTCAGGGTGTGGGAGGAGGCTCTCGCTGGAGCAGGGGGTTGAGGTGCAGGAGGGAGTCAAGGCTCTGGGCTGGAGGTGCAGGCTCTGGGGTGGGGCTGGGAATGAGGGGTTTGGAGTGCAGGCTTGGGTTTGGGGGGGCTCAGGGCTTGGACAGGGGGTTGGAATGCAGGAGGGAGTCAGGACTCTGGGCTGGGGGTGCAGGCTCTGGAGTGGGGCCAGGGATGAGGGATTTGGGGTACAGGAGGGAGTTCCAGGTTTCAGGGGGGCTCAGGACTGGGGCAGGGGATTGGGGCATGGGGTTGGGGCATGGGCTTACCTCTGGCGACTCCCAGTCAGCAATGCAGCCGGGATGCAGAGGCAGGCTTCCCGCCTGTCCTGACACCGTGGACCGTACTGCTCCCTGGAAGCAGCCATCAGCAGGTCCGGTTCTTAGGAGGAGGCATGCAAGCTCTCTGCGTGGCTCTCACCCACAGGTTCCCAGTCAATGGGAGTGTGGAGCCAGTGCTCGAGGTGGCCCCCACGCCTAGGAGCCAGACCTGCTGCTGGCCACTTCTGGGGTGCAGTGCAGTGTTGGAACAGGTAGGGCCTAGCCTCCCTTAGCTGGGCAGCATCACCAACAGGACTTTTAACATCCTGGTTGGTGATGCTGACCAGAGCCACCACGACCCATTGCCTTACATTCCACAACCCATACTGGGTCACGACCCTCAGTTTGAAAACCACTGAGGTAGACATTTGTTGCAATGCAGGATCTTGTTCCTCATTCCTTCACATTCATTGTGAATACCTCTGAGAACTCCAGACTCATATAGCAACTGGTAATATTTAGTCTCTTCCACCAGCCATTCAATGATTCACAAATGTTGATCTGGGGATACAGGCACTTAACCATTCCCTCCCATGAATATCAGGTACAAGCTGAAGATAGATTTTTTTGGAAGATGATGGTTTATAAGGTATATTGAGGGGAATCATGCAAGTCTGTAACATCAATGGGAGTTATGTCTGAGAAGAGAATATACCCAAGTGTTTTGGTTTGAGCTATTTCTTCATATCAGGAATCTACAACCTGTGAGCCACACTGGGGAAATGTGCTGGGATGCTGAGGGAGCCCCCCCTTCCGCCCTCCATGTAATTTATATAAAATGGAGCAGGCTGCAGCTGCCCAATAGAGATGTAACTCAGAGTGACTGCAAGTGCCAGCAAACAGTATTCCCTCCAGAGCTGCTTGGATCACCATGGAACACTGCCTGCTGGCATCTGTACTCAGTGCAGCACAAGCTGCTAGTCATTGGAAAAGACGACAGCAGGCTTGGGCCATATTGCAGGATTCCCTGGACCATGCTCTACCCACCCCTGCTTAATATTTTCTGACAAAGGACCCCTTAGACCCACAGTGGAAAGCTGCATTATATAAACAAAGGGCTAAGATTGGCTCATGTAACAAAGGTCTGTTGTTGCTGCATCATATGGATAATCTTCTAGTGCCTGATCCAAAGCTCACTGAAACCAGTGAAAAGTCCCTGGCTTTGGATCAGGCCCTTGCCAAGCACCAAATAGCCCAAGTAACCATGTTGTTACACCAAAAAATCACAGTGATAAAGAGGGTTATCTTGTGTGTGCTGAAATCAAAATAAGACCCTTTGATATGGAATAACTGCACATAAAACCATGAGCTAAGCATAATTATTTTATTTATATATAATTGTAAAATGATGTTTAAATTTTTTAGAATGAAAAGATGTCTTGCTTCCTCAGCCAGTGTTTATTTTTCTCACATGGGGCCATGAGACTTTACCATGTCAAATAATTATCCACTTATTCTTTAGATTATTTCCCATCCCCCTAAACTGTTTTGCAATTGGCCAAAGGCCTCTCAAGAGGAGTGCAAAATGAGCAGAGCAGATTTCTTATCCAACATTTGT
Source organism: Gopherus flavomarginatus (assembly GCF_025201925.1). Lineage (NCBI taxonomy): Eukaryota > Metazoa > Chordata > Testudines > Testudinidae > Gopherus > Gopherus flavomarginatus. Next base: position 62,529,107 of record NC_066619.1, read on the forward strand.
TGATGATTCAGAGTAGAGGCATGAAGTAATTAATATGCTTCTAAAGTCTCAGCCCATTGTGGTAAGGGTGGGGGAGCAACTGCCTTCTTAATACAAATTAAAAACAAATCCAACTGCCCTGTGAGATAGCTCCTATGTTATTTGCTGAGGGTCAAATCCTGGAAATCAGTACAAATTCCAAGTAACCAGGTTGTCTATTTAGGAAAATACACGGCGTAGAATCCTCAGCCCTAAAATACTGCCGGTGTACTGTAATACCAGGCCACTGCTTCTATGGGAAAAGGAGTAGGTTTTGATTTTGTGGAGCAACACTGTGTATTGATCCATTGGTAGCACCAGCACGACACACTCATGAAATCTATACGACCACACCCCCGACCTTCCTGCACAGGTGCAGAGTTCTCCTGCACAGACTCTCCATTACCTTCTCCCTACCCCCAATACACTGTATTTTTGCTGCATTTGGGGCCTTAAATAGCTGCACAGGGCTGGCCCTGAGAGCACAATGTAGCACAATGTTTAGGTTGCAGGCTCTTTGGGGACAGGAACTGTTTATTTGAGGTTTGTATAGCACTAAACATATCGTTGGTGCATCACAAGTAATAAATAGTAATATTTTGCACTCTTGCTGAAAGTAAATAGTCTGAGTAATTGTTCTGTTAAGAGATTTCAAAGCAAACCAAATTCCCTCAACTTGGCAAACATTACTGTGTTGATGCCAAGTACTTAACCAATTCCTGCACTGATGTGGAAACACTTTTCCCCGCAATGCAGTGCTGTCACATAATACAGTATTTAGGAGGCATGTGAAACCAATACATAGCTTGCAGGCTTAAAATAGAAATGACACTTACTTCCAAGAGAAAGCACTAGAAATTAATGGAACATAATCCATTATTAAAATCCATTTTTGCTGCATCAGTTTACACATAAGTCTATCCAAAGAGGAGAGACTCTAAAGTCTCAGACACAGCGGAGAACCATGTAGCAGAAGCTCTAACCCTTCACCAGCGCTACTGGCTTAAACAGTGTAGGCTGAGAAAAACAAGAACCCACAGGCTTTCAGCAGAAGACAGAGTTAGTATGTCAGAGGCATTGCTACATGCTGAATCATCCTTTGTTGGAGCTAGCAGAAACGGATGCAGCAGGGCTGTGCTCAACTTAATGGAGAGAAGAGTTGTTAGTGTTACTGTGGTATTTTGCAGTTACAGAATAGTAATGTGCAATCATGTATTTCAGTAGAAGCAAGTAATATAGAGCACAGTGAAACCTGTCATAAGATCCTAGCAATAAACTGGTTGCTTAGATACTTTTAACTAAAGGTCAAATAAAACTATACTGGAAACCTTTGGAGCCACTGTAAAGTGATCACTTAAGACCAAGGAATGATTATTGGAGGTAATGCTTAGTGCTGGTTTCACTATTTTAGAGTTCTGTGCAGCTGTTTACAGAAAGGAAAGGAATATATTTTGCTTTAAAATGTGTTGCATGTGTATTGGTAAATGTATGTTTACTTTTGCTTCATTGATTTATATTGGTTGGCCTGTTTTATTGTAAACAAATATCCTAGGATACTCTGATAGATGTGAGTTATCTAAATAAAATGTATTATTAACTCTAACAATAATAAGGACAATCTTAGCCCACTACAATATGAAGTTAGATATACCTTCAGTTTATAATTTAAAGAGAAATGTTCATGGATTTTCTCTCTCATACAATCAATTTCTGTTGAATATTAATTTAATTAATTTTTCTCCCATTTTTTGATGATTCAACAAAAAAAATCCCATTTCAAAAGCTATGCATGACTGTGAAATAATCACATTTTCCATTTTCCCTTCCAAACAGGCCTAGCTATTTTTTTCTCTATTTCTGAAACAGAGGCAAGAATGCAATTGAAAAGCAGATTTACCATGGTCCATAAAGCCTTTGACAATTTTTTTCTTCATCGAATTTGACATTTTTGTTAATTATTTTACACTGAATTTGTTCTTTAAAAATGTATTAAATGAGGTAATAAAAAAGAAAAAGATATTTGCGGATGAGATTAAATTTTGTACTCAGCACATTTTCCTTTAGAAGAAGAGCCTCAGATGCACAACTGGGAATACTAGAGCATGAGACTAGGGGCACAGAGGCAGAAGGGTTTTGGTGGTTTCAGGAATGTTAGGATACCAGTAGAACAATGACGACTGTTTGGAGTCATAGTTATTAACATTCATATGGGTTTTAGCACCTGGTATTTCTGATGTTCCATCAGCTATGGCTCCAATTAACCAAGTCGGGCATGATGTGAGCAGGGCAACTAATACCAAGGCTGCTCAATGCATGACAATGTCTACTGGCTTCCGCTGAAGTAATTGCCCTATATTTGGGGGAGCTCTGTGCGATGCTCTCTTATGAGCAAAAAATATCTTTTGACTTTATTCCAATTAACAAGAGATGTCACTGCTAACAAGAACAAGTTTAACAAAGTGATTTGGTTTGGTTTGTTTGGCTCGAAAATGCATTGATTATTCATTTATGCATGGTTGTGATCTTGGTTGAAAACAGTGCTGAAAGTGGATTCAGCCCTGGATTGAGGAAAGGACCCTGACTGAAATTAATACATTTTGTTTTCAGTATTGATAGTTGACTATGTTTTAAGCTTTAGGAACACTGTAGAAATAAGTAGTGGTGGACAGGACCTAGTTCCAGTTCCTTGCTTCTTCACAGACTTCCTGTGTGAACTTGGGAAAGTTACTTAGGCCTCAATCCACAAAGGTACTTAGGTGCCTAAACCCCAGATTTAGGCACCTAAATCTCCAGTTAGGCATCTAAATCCAAGTTTTAGGCTCCACTGTGATCCACAAAACTCTTGCCTGATCCCATAGGTGCCTAAACTTACTCTGTGCCTAAGTTTTCAGGGTCAAAGTTCCCTCAGCACCTAAGTTTCTGCCTCTGGGCATGTGCTCTGCTGCCTCAGTCTAGGCATCCAGACACCTATCTCCCATGTAAGCCCCAGAGCAATTCACAAACGAGGGAAGTTTGTCTGCTTAAATTGCATGCAGGGCCTGATACGACAGGCATGGTCAGAGGCAGCCGACTGGATCGGGCCCCATTCAAATTCTTGCCAAGCATCACCCCCAGAGAGGGTGTGAAGGTAGAGTGGACATTAGTAGGAGGACCATTGTACTCTTTCCATTCTCTTGAACACCACTGTAGGGCTACCCACAACCTAACCCTAATGGTTTTCAGATGAGATTGTATCCTAAAACTCATTATTTTTGTAGTGTACATTTCATGTATAGAGTTTATGCCTTTGTTTCTCATTTTATTTACCTCATATTCTTTAATCTGTAGAATGGATTTTTATTATCTTTGGGAACAGTTTTAATATTGATATAGCATACTACAGGGATAGGCAACCTATGGCACGCATGATTTTCAGTGGCACTCACACTAACCGGGTCCTGGCCACTGGTCCGGGGGGTTCTGCATTTTAATTTAATTTTAAATGAAGCTTCTTAAACATTTAAAAAACCTTATTTACTTTACATACAACAATAGTTTAGTTATATATTATAGATTTATAGAAAGAGACCGTCTAAAAACGTTAAAATGTATTACTGGCATGCAAAACCTTAAATTAGAGTGAATAAATGAAGATTTGGCACACCACTTCTGAAAGGTTGCCGAGCCCTGGTATACTATATTCTGGATGATCACATTACTCACAAATGGCAAACCTGTGGGTCAGTTATAAGGTCATTACAAACAAGTGTAAATAAATCCTTTATACCACATCCCATCATCATATACTGTGTATATGATATATTTTACAGAAACCATTTTAGAAAACTATTATTTTAAATATTTGGCTAATTTTCCTATCCCTCCCCTGTAAAGTCAGACTCCTTTAGTACCAAGAATCCAAATGTACAGACCTTTGAGGAAAAGCTAAATTATTTACTAATGAAGTTTTAAAACCTCTAAAAATTACCTAAAATATCACAGCTATAAAATCTTAACTCTCAGAACCATCCAGGTCTAAAAGCAAGTGTTGTGTATTAGAAAGTTGGGAACATTGCATTTCCAATGGAATAAACCTCTGGTTCTAGCTTTGAGGGGCCAAGAGGTATCAGACTACAAGCTTGTCAATGGTCCTGGACAGATATTTCCTACCATGCACCTCAGGCGGGTGTAATATGGAAGTGGAGGGAATTTTATATTTATCAGGGAAAAGCAGGCATATTTATGTGATAGATTGATTAAGAAGTGGGTGAGGGAAATGCTCAGGGATTTGGACTGTTATGAGTCCAAGTAGAAATTGATTAAATGGGCTGACTGCAGGTAGAATGGTGAAAAGTGCATGAAAAATACAATGTATTACATGGATTTCACTTTAACATATATGCCATTAGCACAAAGTTTAGTATATGTTTAAAATGTAAATGGTATTTTATAAGATATATATTTATTCTATTATCAGCGCCTTTTTGTTGATGTTGAGAATTCCAAGTATATAAGTATATAAAAGGTAATTTATGATCATGCAATGTTTTCTGGTTTACCTCACACCCTGCCCTTACAGAGTTTCATTTCTGAAGTATCCATTTGTGAACTGATTTAAAAGCACACTTAGGGAAAGAGAGACACATTTTGCTTTCATTTACACCTATGTAAATTTTGAGTTCAGTAGAGTCCCTCTGGATTTACAGAGGGATCATAACCTGGCCTGATTTCCTTGCCATTTAATAATATTTACTTAAAACTCTTGAGAATATATTTCTCTCAGGAAAGTTATTTAAAAAAAACAAAAAATTAACAGCAGGTCGGACACTCCCTCGTGGTTACAATGTTTGGAATTCATCTGGGTGACGCCTAGATTGTCAAATGAAATTTCCTTTAAGACTTTGGTTTTCAGTCTGAACTCATTGTTATTTATATCTATATCACATCCATGGAAATGCAGCATTTTTGCCAATAGGTGCATTCATATTGATACAGAAAAACAACAAGAAACTTGGGCACCAAAACTGGCTCCTAGTCCATAGCTGCAGCTTCTTTTGGCATAGTCCTCTTGGTTCCTCTTGGTTTCTTTCTACCCTGCTGCGATGTTGCACCCTATATGATTTTATGAAAATATGCTAATGAGTGTGAATGTAACTGGAATATGCTTCATGAAAAAGATCTCTTGTAAGGTATCATTATAAATCTTATAATCTACTGAGTGTGTCCATCCTATTTGTATGAATGTATCATTCTTGTATCTAAAACTAGAAATATGAAATATAACTCTGAGGGCCTATTGTAATTATGCAAAGTGTGGGCCATAAATGGTGGTTTGGAATCTTGATGGCTCCCATTAACCAGGAGGATTGTCTGTAGATGGCTCTGTTTTACTTGTAAGTCTTCCTATATATGTAAGTGCTGGCAAGTGGGTAATGAAGTCTTACAATGACATGTGATCATATCACCTGAACTGGAATCCATCTTTAACCTGGTGCTTTTCCATTTAGAAAGAGGGGTGGAAACCCAGAGAGGGACAAAGGATTCCAACTTTATGCAAAAGATTTATAAGTGGGTGGAACAGAACAAAAGGGGCTGCAGTCATGAGAAATCCCCTAGCTACCACCTGAGCTGGAACAAGGGCTGTTCCAGGGGAAAGGATTGGGCCCAGACTGGAAGGTATCCAGTCTGTGATAGAAGCAGGAGCCGTGCTAGGGTTTCTGACGCCCTAGGCAGACAAGCATTTCGCCACCCCCCGCGGGTCTGGTGCACCTACCGCAGTCATGCTGGCGGACGGTCCTCTGCTGGAAAGTCTCCAGTGGAGCTGCCGCAGTGATGCCGGTGGGCGGTCCGCTGGTCTAAAGGCTCCGGTGGACCTGCCGCAGGCATGACTGCGGTAGGTCCACCAGAGCCTTTAGACCAGCGCACCATCCACCGAAATGACTGCGGCAGCTCCACCGGAGCCTTTCCAGCAGCGGACCGTCCACCGAAATGACTGCAGTAGGTCCACCGGACCCGCATGCCGCCTCACCCAGCAAAATAGCGCCCCCCAAAAATTCTGGCACCCTAGGCCATTGCCTAGGTCACCTAAATGGTAGCGCTAGCCCTGGATAGAAGCTTATTGAAACATCTGAGGGTGAGGTTTTATCTGTATTCAGTTTTCTTACTGCACTAGGCTTAGACTTGCGTGTTTTAATTTATTTTGCTTGGTAATTCACTTTGTTCTGACTGTTATTACTTGGAACCATTTAAATCCTACTTTTTGTATTTAATAAAATCACTTTTTATTTATGAATTAACCCAGAGTATGTATTAATACCTGGGGGGGGGAAACAGCTGTGCATATCTCTCTATCAGTGTTATAGAGTGCGAACAATTTATGAGTTTATCCTGTATACGCTTTATACAGGATAAAACGGATTTATTGAGGATTTGGACCCCATTGGGAGCTGGGCATCTGAGTGTTAGAGACAGAAACACTTCTTAAAACTGTTTTCAGTTAAGCCTGCAGCTTTTAGAGGACGTGGTTCAGACCTGGATCAGGGTTTGCAGCAGACTAGCGTGACTGGCTCAAACCAGGCAGGGCATCGAAGTCCCAAGCTGCCAGGGGAAACAGGCTCAGGAGTTGTCTCAGCACATCAGTTGGCAGCCCCAAGGGGGTTTCTGTGATCCAACCCACCACACCTGACTTCTCAAACCTGATACCCTACTCTTCTCTCTGCGCTAGCTGGCTTCTACGGTATGAGCTGGTTGAAGAGAAGGGGGCAGGATGAGGGAGAGAAGTCCTTGTGCAGTGAATATTTTAGCACATAACAACTTCATCACTGTAACATTCTGGGATGCGATCCAGACCACTGAGGGGTTGTGTCTCTACCTGCCCTGCAACCCTGGGTGCCTTACAATGCTTTGTTGCTGTAGCTCCCAGCCTGGGCTGCTCACATCATGCAGGTCACACCCTGAATGTCTGTGTATAGCTACAGCCTCGGTGCAGCAGATCTGACCCCAGCAGGTTGCCAGCTACACACCAGTCATACTCTGGCTTCCAGGAGTCTTGGTTATTACTTGCAGGGTGACCTCAACACACTCCCAGTCCTGAATATTCCCAGAAATTGGAGTTCTGCACTGTCTAGCCCTCTCCTGAATAGTTCAGATATTAAGGTTCATTGCCCCTGTAAGGAAGCAATATTCGAGTTTGTGACTTTGACTGGAGTTACCAAGCAGTTCAGTTTAAACACGGCACTGGATTGGTTTAGATTAAAAATCAAGCAAATTTATTAACAAAAGAAGATATTATTTTAAGTGTATAGGAGATAAAGTTAGAAATGGTTAAAAGCAAAAAAAAACACATCTAAAAGTCTAAAACTTAACTAGCAGGTTTTGGTTCAAGGTGCTTGTTGAAGATGGCCTGTCTCACCTACTGTCTTCCCGCAAGAGGGTGACTGACCCTTTCCTCAGTCAGGACCTCTCTCAGAGGCAGGAATGTGCTGGTGCTTTTGTCTTCTTAGGTGCAAGAGTAACTTGGGGTTTTCTGCCCCTTTCTTTTCTAGTCCAGTGAACCTCTGAAGTGGATTCTTCTGAAGGTTACCCTCCAAAGGAAAGTTAATCCATGCACTAAGGAAAGTGACATGGAGTCTGGTGGTGAGGGAGGCTCTGTGCTCTTTCTTCCCCCACTTGTGTTTGCTAAAATTCAAATTGTTTTGTTTCCTGCCATCTTGTCTCCCTGATGCCTCGAGGATCCTGTTTACTACTTATAGGTAAATTGAGGTAAACAGACATTCCTTTGTTTAGGATAGGCCTGTTTAACAACTTTTGTCTAGGCAGAGCTGTTTGGTTTCAAACATGTGCTAATAACATCATACTGGGGGAATTCATGACTTCACATATACACTAGGAGCTGGGCATCTGAGTGTTAGAGACAGGAACCCTTCTTAAACTGTTATCAGTTAAACCTGCAGCTTTTAGGGGACGTGGTTTAGACCTGGATCTGGGTTTGCAGCAGGCTAGCATGTCTGGCTCAAACCAGACTGGTGCTACCAGGGCCGGCTCCAGGCCACAGCGCGCCAAGTGCGTGCTTGGGGCGGCACGCCGCGGGGGGCGCTCTGCTGCTTGCTGGGAGGGCGGCAGGCGGCTCCGGTGGACCTCCCGCAGACACGCCTGCGGCAGCTCCACCAGAGCCGCGGGACCATCAGACCCTCCGCAGAAATGCCTGCGGCAGCTCCACCAGAGCCGCGGGACCAGCTGACCGTCCGCAGAAATGCCTGCGGGAGGTCCACCAGAGCCGCGGGACCAGCGAGCGGCAGAGCGCCCCCCGCGGCGTGCCGCCGTGCTTGAGGCGGCGAAATTGCGAGAGCTGGCCCTGGGTGCTACATACATTCCACCATGAAAGTATTAACTAGTGAGTCATTAGTTTTCATATGATACCTCACAACACGTATTTTGTACAGATTATTACAAGAGCGTAGGGCATGAACACAGGTGCTTTTGGTTACAATCACTTAAGTCTTTATGTGATGAATACTGCAGAGGCTTAAAGACTTTATGTGCTGAAGCCTTAGTTCAGGGCAAAGTCAATGTGCTGAAGTCAAAACTTCACATGCATAGAGACTTGTCAAATTCTGATTCAGTATCTGGCACTGTCATAAACAGATAGTTAAGGGTTAATAGAACAGAAGTACTTCATGTCTCTTTTGCCTGTAAAGGGTTAACAAGCTCAGTGAGCGAGGCTGTCACCTGACCAGAGGACCAATCAGGGGACAGGATACTTTCAAATCTTGAGGAAGGGAAGTTTTTGTGTGTGCTGTTAGTGTTTGGTTGTTGTTCACTCTGGGGCTCAGAGGGACCAGACGTGCAACCAGGTTTCTCTCCAATCTCTCCAATACAGGCTCTTATAAGTTCAGAATAGTGAGTACTAGGTAGATAAAGCGAGTTAGGCTTATGTTTGTTTTCTTTATTTGCAAATGTGTATTTGGCTGGAAGGAGTTCAAATTGGTATTTTGCTGAAAGGATTTTAATTTGTACTTGTATACTTAGGTTGGGAGGGTATTCCCAGTGTTTATAGCTGAAAGACCCTGTACATATTCCATCTTAAATTTACAAAGCTAATTCTTACTGTTTTCTTTCTTTAATTAAAAGCTTTTCTTGTTTAAGAACCTGATTGTTTTTTATTCTGGTGAGACCCCAGGGGACTGGGTCTGGATCCACCAGGGAACTGGTAGGGAGAAAGGAGGGAAGGGGGAGAGAAAGTAACACAGAGAGAAAATTAACCTTTCTCTCTCAGGGAGAGTCTGGGAAGGGGAGAGAGGAGGAAGGGAGAGGGTGAATTTTCCTCTCTGTTTTAAGATTCAAGGAGTTTGAATCACAGTGATCTTCCAGGGTAACCCAGGGAGGGGAAGTCTGGGAGAGGCAACGGTGAGGGAAAGGGTTTACTTTCCTTGTGTTAAGATCCAGAGGGACTGGGTCTTGGGGGTTCCCGGGCATGGTTTTAGGGGGACCAGAGTGTACTAGGCACTGGAATTCCTGGTTGGTGGCAGCGCTACAAGTACTAAGCTGGTAATTGAGCTTAGAGGAATTCATGCTGGTACCCCATCTTTTGGACGCTAAGGTTCAGAGTGGGGAATTATACCATGACAGGCACACTTTTGCATTCATTTTTATAATTAATGCTCAGTACAGTATCTGATGATTTAAAAAATAGTAGAATCTTCCTATCCCTAATTTTCTCCTGGCTATGGTCAAAAATTGGAATGCCTAACTATGGAAGGGAAGTTTCCAGTAGGCACTGGGATTGAGTCAGGCATGGATGTGGTAAATTTAAAAGACATACACTGAATATAATCAAACAGAAAATATATATACTAGAACTACAGGGTTGAAATGTTTCACAGACAATATAAAATTCTTTGTCCTTACCGACAAAACCAGAATGTTCCTACTTACTGGAGGATTTGTGTACAGTAGCATGTAGACGAACAGATTAAATAGTTTGTCTGTCTTAGTTACGGTTGTTGAAGGGTGGGGTCAGATACCATAAATCATGTGAGAAAGGCAACTCCTGGTTTTTGACTTATGAGAAGGAAACAATGGTTAAGACATGATCAAAGAATACCTTCTGCTGTCAGCCATGAGATGAGTTCTGCAAATATTTTACAACAAAGTCATGGATCCTGCAAATAAAGCAGTGTGAGGGTTGAGACAAAGTGAGTTGAACACTGTAATATCTCTTCCCCAGCCTCAAACATTGTAGATACTCAAAATTATTTTGCAGGTTGTTGATCTACCCATCTGTAAACATAGCACCCTTAATGCCTCCTTAATATAGAAATATAAATATTAATGCATTTTTAAGGAAATGTTAGATATAGGTGCTCAAAAAATCAAACACATTGGTTATAAACAGTGTTCTTCACATCCTGTAAGGTTTAGTGGTCATCCAGCCATGTGGTTGCACAGTCCTTGTAGTGCCCAGGCAAAATACTGTGGTTGGGAACAGTCATAAGAAAGAAAGATTTTTTTTTTTAATAAGAAAAAAATGGAAGGAAGGGGTAAGAGCAGCAAGCACTACTTTGTGAAAGAAGGGAAGGAGAAAGAAAGGGATTGAAGAAACTAGCGTTTAGTGAGTCTCACAATTCCTTTCAAAATATGCAAGACTGGCCCTATCAGAAACTCAATCATTAACATGTTTTGTATTGATTCCCAAAGGTTTAATTTTAATATTTCTCTGAGTTTAGAAAGCACCTTGTACATTTTAAGTGCTACCACGGTATAAATATTAATACAAATGTCTGAAATGTTGAAAATATTTCAGTGGATCTTGTTAGGAATTTAAGATCAAATAAATATTAGTATCTTTTTATCCATCCTCTACTGAAGCTTTCAAGGTCTGAATACAGTAGCCTATGGTGAGAGGGGAAAGATGGTTTTGTGGTTCTGAGTTCAAATGCTGGCCATGACACAAATTTACTGTGTGTCCTTGGGCAAGTCACTCCACATCTCTGTGCCAGACATCTCAGCTGCAAAATAAGGTGAGTTCACAGCAATGTTGCAAGGATAAATTCATTGCTGTTTGTGAAGTGCACAAATACTACAGTAACAGGAGCGATATCAGTAAATATAGAGATGTGATGTCCTTCTGCAAGTGACAAAGTGTAAGCCATTCAGATGTGAAAGGGAACTACACTTAAACTTGAAAGCATACATGGAAGTTAGTAGCTGGGGATGAATATTAAACATGTAAAGATTTCTTTTTGGATACTTTTATCCACAATACAAGGTTATAAAGTTAAGGGGAAAGTAGAAAAAATGCTATAGCAAACCAATATGTCTTTGGAGGTACACAATGAAGGTGAATATATCAAAAGTTACATAAGCTGCAACTGAAGGAAAAATGCACTCTTCTGGTAACTAAGGGTTACAAGCATTTGATTGATTTATCTGTTTACTAGCAACTGCACCACCAAAACAACTAACTCTTCTGAATGACTTCAGCATAAGAATGACCCTAAACGTAACGTGTTTGCGTTGATGTGTTAGAAGACAGACTCCGCTAAAACTTCAGAAGCAATGTTGTTCAAAATGCACACACAATACCTACTATATGAAAAGAATAGAACAAAGGAAATGTAAAGGCTTGGAGAAAATCCAAAGTGACCAATGCAGGCTGTCTGTATAATATTAGATACTATTGCAAATCTTATTACCCTGTGCTCAAGGTCCAGATAAGAGTGGTTACCATTCAATTTTCTCTTTTTCAAAAAGAAATTCTTTAGTATCAGTTTAATACTATTTGGATTTTTTACTACAACAAAGAAGTAGGTTTATGGATGAAAATGTATTGGCACATAAACGTTATTATGTACCTACAGTTCAGTGGATGAACTACTTACAATAGAAAAAAAGACTAGTAGACACAAAGCTATATGGTACTTTCTTCCATTACTTAACATGAATGAACATTTTATTGCTTTACCTGCTTACTGATGGTTGTACTAATACATAGACTACCTTGTGGAACACATCCACAAATAGAGACAGAACTGTGCTGATACATTACAGAAAATAATCTATATCACAATTCAGTGTGACTATCTATGCACAGTATTTACTCATGCAAGAATAAGAACACAGGGCATGTGAAGGTCTGCCAAAGAGCATATTGACTATTGGTAACTGAATGCCTGCCTTTTAGGTAGCTTTATTACTAGAAATTTTAGCAGCTGCATATATTGATTTTTGAAGCTTTCAGGCTCAAATTTTCAGAAATTTCTTCCAAATTTGTGCTTAAAATTATACTCATTTTTCAGTTGTTCAAGTTTTTGCACACTTAAACATGGGTGTGGATGTTTGTTATCCACAAAACACTTGTTTATGCTAGACATGTAAGAACTATTAGCACACACACACACAATTTAGGAGCACAACTTTAGAAATAATAATCTGGAACTAACTTGAGACCTCTTAGAGTAACTGGCCCTCAGTATTTATCTGATAAACTTTACAGATATGTGGGAGCTCTGAGAGATATTTCAAACTGTATTTACATGCCTAACTAACCTAGGATTTCTCACATACTTAAAGCTAAGTAATTGATAAACTAAACTGTAATAAGTCACCAGGACCAGGTTCTATCCACCCAAGAGTTCTGAAAGAACTCAAATATGAAATTGAAGAACTATGAAGTGTGGTATGTAACCTATCACTTAAATCAACTTCTGAGACCAGATGACTGAAAGATAGCTAATGTGACACCAATTTTTTAAAAAGACTCCAGAGGTGATCCTGGCAATTACAGGCAGGCAAGCCTAACTTCAGTACCAGGTAAACTGGTTGAAACTATAGGAAAGAACAGAATTATCAGACACATAGATGAACATGAGTTGTTTGGGAAGAGTCAACATGGCTTTTTTAAAGGGAAATAATGCATCACCACTCTATTAGAATTCTTTGAGGGAGTCAAGAAACATGTGGATAAGGGTGATCCAGTGGATATAGTGTAACTGGACTTTCAGAAAGCATTTGATAAGGTCCTTCATCAAAAGCTCTTAAGCAAAGTAAGCAGTCATGGGATAAGAGGGAAAGTCCTCTCATGGATCAGTGTAGCGAGGGGGCCGCACTCCCCTGCGCTCCTGAGGGACATAGGCCAGAGAAGGTGTGGCCATGGGCGGAGGCCCCTGCCGCCTGTCCCTGTCCCCCAGAAGTCAAGGGGCGGGACAGGAAGTCCAAGGCCCGTCCCGCCTGTCCCCGCCCCCCAGAAGTCAGGGGGCAGGACTGGAAGTACAAAAGCCCGGCCCCAGCGCTCAGTTAGGAGGAGGCTGCCAGAGAAGGCAGATGCTAGGGCCTGAGCTCCTGCTGGGCCCGGCCTACCCCGTGCCCAGAGGGGTACTGGCCTGACCTCCTCTGGGGCCAGTACTCAGAGGAGCCGACTGAGCGGTCCGACGCTCAGCCTGTGGAGGAGCTGTCTGGACCTTCCGACGCCCGGTACCCCGAGAAGTGGACTGGACCTCCCGACGCCTGGTACCCCGAGGAGTGGACTGGACCTCCCGACGCCCAGTACCCCGAGGACTGGACCGGACCTCCCGACAGCCGATACCCCGATGAGTGGACTGGACCTCCCGACGCCGGACACCCTGAGAAACCCATGATCTGGGACCCCCCCAGACTACGCTGGCAGAAAGCAGGTACCCAGTGACGGGGAGGTTGGAAGTGGCCCGGGAGCAGCTGACCCCAGTCAGGCTGCAGGCTCACCTGAGCCGATGGCAGTGTGTTTAGGTCAGGATCCCCCACTGACCACTAGCGGTGTTGGCCACTACTAGGGCCCCGGGCTGGAACGCAATGGAGTGGGAGGACCTGCGTTCCCCCTGCCACCCTTCCAAGGGTGGCAGACTCCCCCCTCCCTGGCCTGAGGAGGCCTCTTGTGTAGACTTATGGGTTATTGTGTTTGCTCAGCCTGCTGACAGGCCTGAGCCTGAACTGCTACTGCCCCGCCCTGCCCAAGGGCCTGGGCTTATATATATATACTGTTACCTTGTCACTCAGCCCCGCTGAAAGGCCTGAGCGTAGACTGTGTCTGTTGCCCCGCCCTGCCTAAGGGCCTGGGCTTATATATACTGTTACCTTGTCACTCAGCCCCCCTGAAAGGCCTGAGCGTAGACTGTGTCTGTTGCCCCGCCCTGCCTAAGGACCTGGGCCACTTGCTAACTGTTGTGGGTTCACTCCGCCCCGAGTCGATGGAGCGCAGTGGGCCGGTGTGGCTCCCCTCCGCCCGCAAGGAGGGGTGAGCCCTGGCGCCGCTCTACTACAATCAGTAATTGGTTAAAAGAGAGGAAACAAAGGGTAGGAATAAATGGTCAGTTTTTTCAGAATGGAAAGAGGTAAACAGTGGTGTTCCTCTGGGATCTCCACTGGGCCAGCGCTGTTCAACATATTCATAAATGATCTGGAAAAAGAGGAAAACAGTGAGGTGGCAAAATTTGCAGATGATACAAAACTACTCAGGATAGTTAAGTCCAAAGCAAATCTCAAAGAGTTACAAAGGGATCTCACAAAACTGAAAGACTGGACAACAAAATGGCAGATGAAATTCAGTGTTGATGAGTGCAAAGTAATGGACATAGGAAAACATAATCCCAGCTCTACATACATAATGACGGGATTTAAATAAGCTGTTACCACTCAAGATGGAGATCTTGGAGTCATTGTGGACAGTTCCCATCTGCGACGTCAGTCAAAAAAGCTAACAGAATGTTAGGAACCATTAGGAAAAAGATAGATAATAAGACAGCAATCATCATCATCATCATGTTCCCATTACGCCGCTGGCGTTTACGGCAGTGACAAAGCTCCTCCACTGCTGTCTGTTTCTGGCAAGCCTTTCAATGGTTCCCTAGCTGTGCCCCAGGTTTTTCAGCTCGGCTTCCACAGTTCTTTGCCATGTTGTTTTCGGGTGGCTTCATTTTTGCTTGCCTTCAGCTGTCCATCTTATTGCTACTCTGGTAATGGAATCAGTGTCCACCCGAATTACATGGTCAATCCATCTTCAACGCCTCCTGGCAATGATGGTGCTCATATCCTCTTGGCTGCACTGTGTGAATAGATCTTGGTTTGAGATTGTTCTGGGCCAAAAGATATGGAGGATATCATAATGCCACTATATAAATCTATGGTATGCCCACATCTTGAATACTGCTTGCAGTTTTGGTCACCTCAAATCAAAAAAAAAAAAGATATATTAGAATTGGAAAAGGTTCAGAAAAGGGCAAAAAAATTATTAGGGATATGGAACAGCATCCATGTGAGGAGAGATTAAAAAGACTGGAACTATGCTGCTTGGAAAAGAGATGACTAAGGAGGGATATGATAAAGGGCTATAAAATCATGAATGGTGTGGAGAAAGTGAATGAGGAAGTGTTATTTACTCCTTCACATAACCCAAGAACCAGGGTTACCTAATGAAAATAATAGGTAGCAGGTTTAAAACAAACAAGAAGAAGTACTTCTTCGCAGAACACACAGCCAACCGGTGGAACTCATTGCCAGGGGATGTTGTGAAGGCCGAAATTATAACTAGGTTAAAAAAATAATTAGATGAGATCATGGAGGATAGGTTCACCAATGGGTTTTAGCCAAGATGGTCAGGGACACAACCTCATGCTCTAGGTGTCCCATAACCTCTGACTGCCAGAAACTGGAACTGGACAATAGGGGATGGATCACGCGATAATTGCCTTGCTCTGTTCATTTCCTCTGAAGCACCTGGTATTGGCCACTGTCAGAAGACAGGCGACTGGGCTAGATGGACTATTGGTCTGACCCAGTATGACTGTTCTTATTTAAGCATGTGCTGTACTTAGGTGATTTGCTCGATCAGGGCAAAGCCAGCCCTAGGCGTAAGCATAATAAGCAATTGCTTAGGGCCATCAAGCAGCTTTTTATTTTTATTTATTATTGGGGGGAGCCAAAAATATTCCTGCTTATTCCCCCCAACAGGCTAGCACTGCCTCTGGATCAGGACCAGAGAGATGAGCACCAGGCAGAATTGAGACCTAAATTATTGTGTTTTTCTCACATATTCTTGTCTAATCATGAATGCTACTGTTTGCTCCCTAATTTCTGTCACTGAGCTAAAATGACTGTCATCAGGAACAGAGCAATTAAAGGAGTGGTGCTCAAACAGGCTTCCTCCTTTTCCTGTAGAAGTGCCAGCAGGGAGTATCCTATGCACTGCAACCTCAGGAATGCAGTACGATCTGTTGGACCTGTTGGTGAGACCCAAGGGGTTATTTTTTTAAATTAAAACACAAAAGATACTTGTTAAACTCATATATTAAACCAGTCCTTCAACCTTCCATCTGCCTCTGCATCTCACCCATACACTCATCCTTCAATTGCATTTAGCCTGGTACAATTATTTTAGACACACAAGGTTTGACTCGCCTCTTACTAGTTTCACACTGGGGTAAGTGAGATCAGAACCAGACTCTCAAACTGTTACTCATAGTACTTTTATCTCTGTATTCGTCTTTCTGAAAGTATGGCTGGATTACAGTCAAAATTCTCTTGTAAATGTAAAAAGTTTTAAAGATAAATTTATGAAGTTTTACATTAAATCAATCACAATCATTTCAGCATATAAATTATGTACTTATATTTCTCTTAAGTATTCAATACACTTAAAATATATTCAATATTTAGAACTGAATTATAAAATAATTTCTACAAAGCTAACACTTAGAATAATCTTAGTTGTAAACTTACTATATTTAATATTACATATGTGTTAATGAGAACTTAATACACAATCTCATGTTAATGTAAATATTTTTCTTCCTATTTGAAAACTGAATAGCAGTATTATGGAACAAAGCTTATTTAAACAATTGGAATAGGGTTCTCCTACTTCCTTCCAAATTATTAATTACATCTGACTTGCTACAACCTTTGAGAAATAATGTAATATATATCAGTTATTCTGATTGCTTCTTCAGAACAGAAAGGGTTGGGCTCCTGGTGGACTGGTCCCCCACACTCAGTTAGAGCCAAGATGTTTCTGATAAGAATGCCTAGCATTTCTGAGTTTCCCAAGATGGGCCACTTGCAGGTCTGACCCTTTCCCATTTTGGCTGTTTAAAGCTTAAAGTAGGACAGTGTTGCTGTTATTGCCAGACTCAGTGAAATGCCTTGGTTTGCCCCAAATCCTCAAGTCCATGTAAAAGCTGTGGAAGGTTCTGAATGTGGTGAAACGGATGCTATTCTTATGTGGTAGGATGGGTACAGGATGTAAGGAGTGCACTCAGGCCTGGTCTACAGTACAAAATTTAATCTCAGGGGGAGTAGAGAGGCTCTGGTACTGCTCCATGGCCTAGAGCTCCCCAAGCACACATCTATTTTACTCAAGCTGTGTACAAATTGCTTACATATATGCTTGCCAATTAATCTTGTGTCTTTAATCTCCCTTTATTTTGGAAGGGAATAATTAAAGTGATGGATTTTCAGTTCCAGGTACACCTCAGTATCTCTGCCAGATCCAGACTAACTTAAATTCTTATTCTGGGGCCGTGTTCATGCATTCAGAGTCACAAATAATAATGTTCTGACTTTGGATCAGGGCCAGATGGTCATGCTGGATTTTTGATTGACCACAAAATTGTTCCTCCAGTGTCTAAGAGAAGTTGTTGGTGTCTCATAGACTGCCAAGCCTTCTGCATAAGTGTTTGCAGGAGTTGGGCATTTAGAATTTACCTTTTTTAAACTAAACTTTGAAAATTCTTTCAAATCTAATCATCTAAGTTGCGGCAGCAAAGGTTAAAAACTTATTTAATACATAAATTTGAAACCTAATAGTTACTCTTAATCAAAAAGGAAAGTTTTGTTGTTTTTGCAGACCCATTAAAACTGATACTCACCAGAAAACATTTAGTTAGTTAGAACCTTTTTGCATTCACTGGTGTGGAAATTTAAAGATTAAATGACTGATGATTTTGAGCTATAGGAACATAAAATCTGGAACAAGTACTGGGGTAAATTCAACAAGTCATGGAGTTTTTGAACAACAATTTTAGGGCATGATCCCAAGAAGGAAGTTGTGAATGGTTTAAGCACCTCTTCAGAAGCAGGCCTCAAGTGGGATGCTTAGTGAAACTGATATGATGAAAAATTTCAGCTAGAAATCTCATGAGAAGTTTGCTTTTGATATTTCCACTTGCAGCTTAATGCAGGAAGAGCACAAGAGACATATACCTTCCCCCCCCCCCCCGGTGTTTTTCTCTAAACCTCAAAAAAGTTCCAGTTTGGTTTGAGTTTTGGGCAAAGATACAGGTTTGCTCAGATTGCACGTTATTCTGCTACCTAAAACTGACAGGAGAAATAAATGTTGGATGGCTAATTTTTTCAGGCAACTGGTTTTTGTTACAAGGAGCCAAACAGCAATTACAGGAGACAGGCCTAAACCAAAACTATGGATCTGATCCAAACCCCACTGAGTCTTGCAAAGTTTTTTGCTCTGGCTTTGAATTTTATGCCTTCCTCCACTGTAGTTTCTAGCACAGGAAGAAGAATAAATCCCAGCTCAGCTGTGAAGCCTAAAAGAAACAAGAGGACCACGCCCAGGCCCCATTCTGCAAGTAAGCCTGCAAGGTATGGCCTGGCAAGCATCTTCAGGCAGCTGTCCCCTCCTGCTCAGTAAACACTGAGCCCAGCGGGGATGCGCCAGGGCAGAGGAGTGGTGCAGTTAGAGCAGCTAGTCCGTCCCCTCCTGCTCAGCAAACACTGAGCCTAGCGAGGATGAGCCGGGGCAGAGGAGTGGTGCAGCTAGAGCAGCTGGTCCAGCAGTCGAGGCTCCAGGAAGAGGAGGGACTTGCTGGGTTGCAGCCTAGAGAGTTGGCTCTGGCTGCATCGGAAAAGCTGCTTCGCAGTTACATGTAACCTGCCCCCCTCTCCCTGCCCGTTACATCGCCCCGTAAACAGTGCGAGAGAGGCGCCGAGCGAGGACCCGCCGCGGCCATGTCTCAGCCACATAAAGGGAAGAAGTCCTCCTCCTCCAAGCCTGCGGGCAAGGGGAGCAGAGCGGTAAGTGTCGGAACCACGGCGCGGGGCAAGGGCGGCGCCCAAAGCTCCGCCGTGCCAGGGCTCTGGGTGCCAGCTGGGCTTCCTGCCTGCTGCATGTCAGGGCAGGGAATGTGCCAGCGGCGCCCGCAAGAGAGAGCGCCCCTAGGCTGGTGCGGGCTAGCGGAGGGGCTGTTCGGCTCAGCCCCGCTGCGGGTCCTGGGGTGGGGGGAACAGCCCAGCCCAGCGCAGCCTAGATCCGGGCCCTCGGGGGCGGGGGGGACGGGACAGCCCAGCGCAGCCCCGCTCCGGGCCCGGGGGAGGGTTGGGGGACGGGACAGCCCGGCGCAGCCCCGCTCCGGGCCCTGGGTTGGGGGACGGGACAGCCCGGCGCAGCCCCGCTCCGGGCCCTGGGGGGGAGGGGGGGGGTTGGGGGACGGGACAGCCCGGCGCAGCCCCGCTCCGGGCCGGGGGGCGGGGGGGTTGGGGGACGGGACAGCCCGGCGCAGCCCAGCTCCGGGCCCTGGGTTGGGGGACGGGACAGCCCGGCGCAGCCCCGCTCCGGGCCCTGGGGGGGGGGGACGGGACAGCCCGGCGCAGCCCCGCTCCGGGCCCTGGGTTGGGGGACGGGACAGCCCGGCGCAGCCCCGCTCCGGGCCCTGGGGGGGGGGTTGGGGGACGGGACAGCCCGGCGCAGCCCCGCTCCGGGCCCTGGGTGGGGGGGTTGGGTGACGGGACAGCCCGGCGCAGCCCAGCTCCGGGCCCTGGGGGCGGGGGAGGAGGGGAAACGACAGCCCAGCGCAGCCCCGCTCCGGGCCCTGGGTGGGAGGTGGGGGGGACGACAGCCCAGCGCAGCCCCGCTCCGGGCCCTGAGAGGGGAGGTGCAGGGGACGACAGCCCAGCGCAGCCCCGCTCCGGGCCCTGAGAGGGGTGGGGGGGACGACAGCCCAGCGCAGCCCCGCTCCGCGCCATAGGAGGGGCGGGGTGGAGGGAACAGCCCAGCGCAGCCCTTTCCCCGGGCACCGGGCTGCTACAGGACAGACTCGCTGCAATGAGGGGCGCGTTGCGATCTGCCCCGCAGTCCCTAAAGCCCTGGGGACCGGGAGGGGCGCAGCAGAGGCCGCGGCAACAGCCCTTCCCGCCTCTGCCTGCTCCTGCCCTGCAGCGGCGGCCCGCCCAACCTGGAGCGCAAACCCCGCCCCGCTGCCAGAGCGCCGCCCGCCCCAGTGACGGGGTCAGCCCCCGCTTGGCTCTAGAGTGCTGAGCCTGTGCCCTTTGAAACGCTGCGCTGTGCTAGGAGGGAAGGGATTATTTTAAAAGAGGAACACGTTCCGGTCATGGCTTTTGCAAGCTGGTGGTATGCGAAGGTAAATCTAGCCAGCTCTGCTATTGACAGAGTGGGTTTGAATCTCTCGGGTTGGGGGTGTGGCTCTTGCCAGCGACTGTATCAAGAATACACGGCTGTAGAGAGTGGGGGAGCATTAGTGCTGAAGGTTAGAGACAGCCCAATGCATTCCTTGTGTAACTCTGCTGCATTCAGTAACATTACAGGGGGGTGAATTTGCCCCACCCTCTATTTGGGGAATCTCACCCTGCTCTGGTATGTGTGACGTACAGTCTCACTCCCTTTTGTAGCTTGGCTATGTTGTATTCCACGTTTTAAAAGGTAGCTACAGTATGTGGGGCTGCAGGAGAAGGAATGAGGAAGCAACTGTCAGTTATAGCAAGAAAGAACTATGGAGTCACTGACTTCATATTAAGTTAGACACTGATGCACTGGTTATGTTGTTCAGCAGAATATCTAGTTACTTGATGCATTGATTGTTGTATGTTCATCTTAAATTAGTAAGGAATAATACTTTTGTGTAGAAGGTGTGATTTGAAACTTAGAAATTTTAAGTTGATGATATTTTACTATGAAATATTGTCCAGTTATATTTTCTGTATATAGTCTGTTAAAATACATGCCTTGCAGTTTCAGAGGGACTTCCATAAACTCTTTAGTGAAGCTATTGCAGTCAAAAATAGCTTTGTGGATGTTGCTTATTTTCACAACCTTCTGAAAAAATGCAGGCCCTTTTACATCTGATAATTCATTTATCCTTTAACCAAATCAGGGTTGTGGTCTGAAAGGTAATCTTATAAGTGGTGGATTGATTATTTTTTTTAAAGGCTAAGTTAATTTTGGACTCTTTCTTCCCCACTCTGAATAGAGTCCTAGTTGGTACAAGTTTTCATAAATTTTTTCTTGGCTGCAGGTATTCTTTTTAGCTAACTTGTTTGAACCTACCTAAGTAAACCATGGTTCTTTGATGGAACTTTGCAGTTTAGCTATACTTGAGCTACCAAAGATTACTTTTGGGGGAGGGATAGCTCTGTGGTTTGAGCATTGGCCTGCTAAACCCAGGGTTGTGAGTTAAGTCTTTGAGGGGTCCATTTAGGGATCTGGGGCAAAAATCTATCAGGAAGAGTACTTGGTCCTGCTGTGAAGGCAGAAAATTAGACTTCATAACCTTTCAAGGTCCCTTCCAGCTCTATGGGATAGGTGTATCTGCTTTTCGCTAACCTTTATTTGTATGTTTTTAGCAAGTCTGGTCTTTCTGCGTAATGTGTTAGACATATAGGGAAGCATTCTGACTTTACAGGTTATAGTGAAATCATAAAATAACGTACATAGGTTGTGATTATAGTATTTGCATTCCACTAGTTTATACCCCCCAAATATACTTTATATAAGGTGACTTTGTCTCACCAAAAATTCATTCTCTGAATCAATTAAATTGCTAAATTTATATATGGATATAAGAAATCCATGACATTGCTAATCATTATTTACATCAGATCTGCTCTGTAGAAAGTTTGCTGGAACATAAATAATTTAATTATACAACTTCAGTCACTGTTTTAAGTCAGTATTTGAGTTCGTTATCCAGTATTGATGAATGGTCTTTCTATACATAATTAGAAATGTGAGTTCCATGGAATTGTACTGTCAGACACCTGAGGGTTGAACACTACAGCTGTAAGTATTGCACCAAGTTTGTGCCAGTAGTACTAGCTTGATGCAGTGAAAGTCTTTCCTTAAAGTATAAAGAATGACAGGTTCTGGAAACAATGTAATACAAACTGAGCATGTCTTTTGAGACAGAAAAAACACTCATACATCTACTCAATTGGAAACTAGTCATTATCCAGAACCCGCTGGAGATCCCAACCAAGATCAGAGTCTTAGGCCTAGTCTGAACTTAAAGTTTGTGTCAAATGGTTATATTGCTCCAGGGTGTGAAAAATCCATCCCCTTGAGCAATGCAGGTATGCCACTCTAACCTCCAGTGCAGACGCAGCTAGATCAGTGGCAGAATGCTTCCATTGACCTAGGTAGCATTGTTTGGGGAGGATGTGTTCCTACAGTGACGAGAACAAAAATTCTGTTGGCATAGGTTATGTCTAAACTGTGAGGTTATGTTGGTATAGCACTGGCACCATAACTATGAAGATATAGTCCCCTCAGTGTAGACAGGGCCGTATTGTACGAACACATAGTAAGTGGTAGCCCCTGTCCTGAAGACCTCACAACCTATATAGGCCAGACAGATAACACATGGGAGGGGACACAGAAGCAAAAGCAGTGAAGTGATTGACCTTCTGAGTGTTTTTTTTTTTTATTTTAAATAAGAAGTTTATTTAAACAACAAGACAGTTTACTTGAAGGGAAAACTATCTAGGATCAATATTTTTTTTGTTAGGCAGTTTTCTTTTGAATCAGTTGCTCAAGTGAGATCATAGACTATTCTCTCATCCCTAACTTTGGGACTTACTTTCCCCTGGATTCTCCTCCCCCCCCCCATTTTTTTTTTTAATCTTCATTCCCTCTGGATGAAGAAAAACGTGGATCTTTATCTGTTTCTAAGAAAAACATGGAACTTTATCTTTCTTCACAGTTGGAGGTTATGGCTTTCTTAATAATGTAGGGCAAAATTCTCATGTAGTGTGAAATAGCATAGTTCCTTGGAAATCAATGTTAAAATCAATAGAGCTATGCTGATTTACAGCGGCTGAGAATCTGACCCATGGACTTCACCTCTTGCCCAGTTACTGGAAGCGTCACTGCTCCAGCGCTCCAAGTCCCTGTTTAATTAGGACCATGGGTTAGAGCTGAAGTTAATGACATTCTCTCCAAGCCTCAAGAATGCCAAGTTTGCCTTGAAGCTGGGTGTTCAGCTTGGTCTGCCGTGCTGTCTGCAGCCTGAGAGTAGGCCAGATTTAACGATTAGCATGTTGTCCTTCTTCTTTTTATTTATGCTTGTCCTTGTTCTTCAGTTGTTTTCTAATTTATGAGATGCACACCTTGCTGATCAAGACGTTAATGTTAATAAGTTTCAGAGTGGTAGCCATGTTAGTCTGCATCAGCAAAAAGAACGAGGAGTACTAGTGGCACCTTAGAGACTAACAAATTTATTTAAACATAAGTTTTTGTGGGCTAAAACCCGCTTCATCAGATGCATGCAGTGGAAAATACAGTAGGAATATATATATAAACGCAGAGAACATGAAAAAATGGGTGTTGCCATACCAACTATAACGAGTGTAATCAGTTAAGGTAGGCTATTGTCAGCAGGAGGAAAAAACACTTTTGTAGTGATAATCACGATGGCCCATTTCCAACAATAGACAAGAAGATGTGAGTAACAGTAGGGGGAATAGTTCTACTTTGTGTAATGACCCATCCACTCCCAGTCTTTATTCAAGCCTAATTTAATGGTGTCTAGTTTGCAAATTAATTCCAATTCATCAGTTTCTCACTGGAGTCTGTTTTTGAAGTTTTTTTGTTGTAGTATTGCCACTTTTAGGTCTGTAATTGAGTGACCAGGGAGATTGAAGTGATCTCCGACTGGTTTTTGAATGTTATCATTCTTGACATCTGATTTGTGTCCATTTATTCTTTTGCGTAGAGACTGTCTGTTTTGGTCAATGTACATGGCAAAGGGGCACTGCTGACAATAGCTCACCTTAACTAATTACACTTGTTATAGAAATAATAAAAAAAATGTTCTAATAAAACTAATACTGTTTATTGACCTGGTTATGGGGATGTTTACTGTATGAATAGGTTGATTTAGTTTAATAGAAAGCTATGGGGGGAGCGGGGAAAGGAAGATGGGAAAGAGTGGATCAACATAAGCCACCATTCACCGTCAAAGGTTGTTTGCTCCTGGAGGAATTCTGTGCCACTGCATGTGCACAGAATTCATGTCTAGAATTCTTTGCTTCCCCGCAGAAAAATGACTTTCTCACGGGGAAGCAAAGGGAAGCAGCAAGAGCAGTCATGTGTCCCTCCCCAACAGGTGGGCACATCATTTTGGGTGCCTGGAGCTGCTGGTGGAGAGAGAAATCACTGCTGGAGGGAGGGGACTGGGGATGCCCTGGCTGGAGCTGGGTCACACTCACCCTCATCTGCCCAATCCCCCTGCATCCAGATCCCCCCCACATACCCATATCCTTGGGCCAAACCTCATCCCTCACTTAGAGCCCCCCCACACCAACCCTCACCCCTGGGATCAGGAGCCCTCCTGCACCCAGACACCCCAGTCGAGCCCCAACCCTCCTGTAACCGGGCCTCCCCAGCTCCATCCAGGTGGTGGCTCCTACCCTGTGCTGGGCTCAGCTGCTAGGCTGGGCTAGGGGTAGGGGAGGAGCGTACTTCCCCTGCAAGGTGTGGCAGGTCTAGGTCAGACTCACCCTCAGAAACTTCCCATGGCTCCCCCCACCCCTTGCTCTTGCCTCTGTTGCTCCTCAGCTGCATGGGGAGCGGTCACTGTACATCCAGACCCTCCCATACCCAGACTCCCCTGCTGAGCTCCACCCCTGGCCCTGCCTGTTGAGCCCCAATCACCTACATCCGGACCCGTATCTGGGCACCTCCCCCACCTGCATCTAGAGCAGCTCCTGCCCCCCCACCAGATCCCCTTGCATCTGAACTGCACTGTCAAGTCCCCCTCGCCCCCCGCCCCATGCATCTGGATAACTACTCCCCGCTGAGCCCCGGTTCTCTGCAACCAGATCACCATGGTACCCGGAACCCCCTGCTGAGCCACTCACCGCTGCAGCCAGACCACCCCTTGCTGATCCTCCTGCTCTGGAGCTGACACCTGGGCCTCATCTCACCCCCTGCACCTGGACCACCCCCACTCCACTGAGCCCCAACCAGCTGCACCTGGACCTCTACCTCACCAGGCCCCACTCCCCCAGCACCCAGACCCTTCCTGCATGGGTGGAGCCCTCCCTTTGGGTAGGCTAGCCCCAGGTTATGCCCGTGCCCTCGGAGACCCCCTGTACCCCCCTCCCCCCTGTGGCCGGAGCCTCAAGCCTCCCCCTCTGGAGAAGCCCAGAGCACTTGCCACACCCCAGCTGCAGGAGCCCTGGGCTGGCCAAAGCCCCGAGTCTGCCCTCTGTCCAGAGGAGCCCTGGGCTGACTGAAGCCCCAAGCTTCCTTCCCCCGGCCCAGAGGAGCCCTGGGGCAGCCTCTGCCATGCCTCCCCTCCCCAGACCCAACATGCCCAGGGGAAAAGCATCTGTTAGAAGATGCTTTTGATATGCCCCATGTAGGTTCTGGGGCAGCAGGAGGCAGTATTATCGTCCCACACCCAGACACTCTTCCCCCCCGCCTCCCAGCTGAGCCCTAACCGCCTTCACCCCGCTGCAGAGTCCCATTGCCGCTGTACCTGGAGCTCACCCAATGAACTCCTGTGCATCCATATCCCCACCCCCCCTTGGACCCCCCCTCCGAGTTGCCAACACCTAGATTGCCCCACACAGAACCCTCTTACCCCACAGCTGGATCCCCTCACATCAAGGCATTCCACACTTGGATCCTGCTGGGCTGAGCCTGCCTGCCCACACTTGGTGTGCCTGGCATGGAGGGCAGCTCCCTGGAGTATTTCTGGGGCAGGCCCAGCCCTTGCACTGTGTCTAGGGCGAGTGCAGCCTCATGTCCCAGGGAGTGGGAGGGAGGCTACAGCATGATCTCCCACCTCCATGCAGCCAGTTGCCTGTGCTCCCCACTGCCATGCTGGAGCCTCCACATTTATTTATTGACATTTGCAGAATTTTAAAATATTGTGTGCAGAATTCCCTCAGAAGTAGTGTTAAGGGACAAAGTGAGAGCCATTGACTCTGAGGAGTGTGACTTGATCTGCTGCTTAGCCTACTGGACTGATTTTGTCCAGAGGACCAAAGCCTAGCAACACAGAAGACCAAAAGAACTATGGCAGTTTAAAAAAGGTCTCTGTCAAAAAAGAGGGAGTTATTTGGGGAAGCAGACTGATACTCAGGCACCTACCAGGGGCATCTGAAGAAGTTATGCCTGCCTAGCTTATTTTCAGATGATGGTAAGATTTTAGGTAAGATAGACGTGCCTACATAAGTGTTGTTTTAAAATCCTTTGTTTTCTAAGAGCTTTGTTCCTATTCTTAAAATATACAATACTTGGGTTTTAAGAAGGTTGACTGGCCACTGTATACCCCACTGGTCATGGATACCTGAAGGGAAAAGCCGTGGGTGTCTGAACTCAGTCGTACCTGCTAGCTAAGCACGGTTAATACACACAGTACTGTAGCTCAGGGTCTGGTCTAAGAGTGGGAGAATTGTGAAGTCCTGCCCCACAACAGGTAAAGGGACAAAGAGAGGGGACTCGAGGGGCGTGCTCAGAGAAACCAGAAAGAGGGCAGAGATGCAACTAAACAAATCCATTGTCATAAATTAAATTGGACTATAAATCTATGATACTGTTTTTAAAGCTATTCCCCCACCCTAAAGAAACAGACAAAAGCAACAACACAGGTTGTTTGGAGGTACAGTAAAGCAGTGCAAGAACTGTTAGCCCTAGTATAAACAGATATCTTATCTGAAAAGCTGGGCATTGTTCTGGTATTGCATGCACTTCATTCTTACAGTCATATACTGCACTCAGTCTGAGTATAGAAATGCCATTGATATCAATGGGACCTGCACTTCTGGATTCAGGGTAGTATATACCTTTTAGTGTGTCATGCAGCTCAGATTAGAGGTTCAGATCAGTTAAAGACTAGGTGGTTTGTTGTGTCTTGTGGGTTAACTCCACCAGGAGCTAACTGTATTTATGTGGGAAAGCAGACAAATTCTTCAGATAGCATCATATACTGGTACTTAAAGGGACAGTGTAGATGCCATTTGTGTGAAGTTTCATCTCTATTCTTGTTGAGTTCCATTGGCTGGCTTGTAACCAGCAGGAGTGGGGCTCCGGGACAGGGGTGGGGGAAATGAATCAAAGAACTTTGGAATTGATTAATAGGCAGTCCCTGAAGAAAAGGACAGAGCAAGGCAGAGAGAGTTGGAGAGCAGACAAGTTCAGTCCCTAGGGTTTGGGATAAGATAGGCCTGCCCAAGCTTTACGTAATGGAAATATGTGTGTGGACCTCTTTCTTGTGTTAAAACCCCTTTCTTCGTGTTATGTTTTATTCCTATTGTTATGATTTAACACTCCTTTTTTTTTTTTTTTTGCAAAGGCTGTTTGTGTTGATATTCATCACTGGTCAGAGCTTCCAAAGGGAAGCCTTGCAGGACCTGAACCCACTGAGGCCTGCTGAGTAATCATGGCTGGTACATAAGGGGGTGCATGGAGTCATCTAAGTGTGGGAGAATCATGGGATTCCACCCCAGGACTGCTGAAGGCAAGAGGCTTAACTCCTGAGGAGGATAGAGAGAGACTGAGAGAGGTCAAATGTGCAGCTAGCTCTAAACTGTGACAGGGATTGTTGGTCATATACCAACAGTATAACTGCTGGTCCTGGTGAAAACTTGGATGGAATGCCTTCAAGGAAAACTTAGGTGTTGGAAATAGTGTTCATGATTCAGTAAGTAATGCTACTCTCTCTAAGCACTTATCCGACATTGACTGAAGTCAGTGGGAGTTAGATCAGGATCTAAAGCAATACTGAATCAAAGACCAAAATAGAGTTAAGGAGCACTGAATTGCTGGAGGAGGAGCTATAAAACAGATACAGGTATTTGAATGTCTTGTAGCAGTTTTCAGAAGAGCCGTAGTGTTAAGTTTACTGTCAGATTCTACCAGTGAAAATAATTATTCTGTCTGCCTAAATTCTGCTTCTGATTTCATTTGAAGTTATGCTTCATGTCTCCTAAAAACGTTATCTGTTGTGTATTGGTGATGAAGAATAAGTCCTGATTCACTCTGTGGAGATCTTGATTACAGTGAATAATGTGGTCCCAACATGTACTGTCTGTAAGGCATTTGAGATTCTCTTTATATAGAAGATGCAGTATAAGATTTAGTTATTAATCTTATTAATGACTTTTTTTTGTTCTTACAGCATGGTGACAAGAAAAGTGGAGCATCTTCTAAACCTGGAGATAAAAAAGGATCAGAAGTCACAGAGGTAAATAAATGCAGAACACTGTGTTATATTAAAATGAACTCCAGCATGTACGATTATATAGCAGAGAACATCTACTCATTCTGTGATAATGTTTATGGTTGGTTGTTTTTAAACAGCAAAGTAATAACTTGAAGACATCTGACTAGTGGTGTTCGCTAATAGCTCTTATTTCCAAAAAAAGTTATAAATCTATCTTGTGCTGTTCAGTTTTGTGTGAAAAGAGCTTTCCCTGATTCCCCTGTCACTTCAAATCTGCATGTTGGCATGAGTGGAGAATCAGGGTCCATGTATTTATTTTAGAAGAGCACCTTATCTCTGCAAATGCTACTTTATCTGGAATTGGTATTTGTAATTCAGCAGTCTAGACAGGTCTCTAAGATTGAACTCAGGGCCAGGAGTCAAGAACTCCTGGCTGTGCCACTGTGTGGCACATTTTGTTCCGTTTAACTTATAAAAAATCCATGGAAGCCAATGCTCCTGGCAGCAGCATTAACTGTCACTAGGCACTTTGTGTCTGCTGTTGCTAGTGTCAGGCAGCTGTGGAGAAGCTAAGGGCAGCACAGCAACCAAGCCAGGCTTGTGCATGGAGGACACTACACATGGTGGGCAGACTATCTGTGGATTTGAATAAGTGTTTTTTTAACAGTCTTCTGAATGCTGGTAAATTGGGAAATGCTCATAGGGTGCTTTTTAAAAGACAGTTTTCTAACTAGCCTTCTGGGTCACACCAGATACTTCTAATGAAATTCATGTAATACCAAACATATTGTAATAAACATAGTCTGTCTCTCTCTCTCTCTCTCTCTCTCTCTCTATTAATTCAAAAGATCTGAAAACTGAAATTTCAATCAGCCTAGTGATTGTGTTGGTTAAATCTCAGTGGTGTCTTTGACACTTCCCAGATGAATGGTAATTTGCCTGTAACTTGAGGTCTTCTCTCTTACTTAAGCTGATTTTAGCCAGATGATTAAATGTGATGCTGCCTGAAGGAACAATTGTTACTATAATACACCCTCTCTGATTCTGTCTGCACACTCCTTTTTGTGCCCAAGTTTTTCCAGCCTACTTGAATAAAGGTAAAGGTTGTTATGCCCAAGTCCCTCAACTAGTAAGGTATGAATCATTGTTTATAGCTAGTGCTTTGTGTTGCCAAACCTAAACAGTTTGGTTTGATGTGAGTTATTTCAAATTACCTTTTTTATTTTTTAACTTGTAAGAGTGATTTGATTTACAACTCAAAACAGTTTATGACCATGAACATTTGTCTATGCAAGGAAATGATCAAAAGTGACATCTGAGTGCTCCAAAACAAGAGTTACCCTAAAAGAGGAAAAATACTGAGATTAAAACAGTCTGATTTGTAAGAAGAGGGTGCTCTGTTTTAGTGTCATTGCTCCTGCTACAGAAGGGAGGTGGCATATACATTCCATAATAACTTATATAAGAAATAAATGCAGCATAATGAAATTAACTGTATAAAGGACTTGCTAATTTTGAATAAGTGCCATATTGTTAGAGAGATCCTTTGTACCAGAGCCTGAAGTGTACATGGGCATTGTCTCCACCAGAATCTCTAGCTAAGCTCTTGCACGAACTCATCTTCTTTAAGAATGTACAACAACTCACTGTCATCAAGTATATATGCCTGACCTTAAATTTGTAACTGCCACTTTCCAGGCTATAGTATAGCTACTTCCGCATTTCCATTTGTAAATTCTAGCTTGAGCAGCAGCAGGGTGCTTATTTTACCTAGAGTAATGAACCTCAGGTCTGGGGGAAAGAGGACGTGCTTATCGCATCCAAGGCAAGACAAGTCAGAATCAGTTTACAGGGTTTTCTTTGGAGGCTAATTTAAACTATCTTACTCTGTTATGAAACGCCTACTTTGTATATATTACCTAGGGCAAAGTGTTGTCTCCCTGATCCTCTGCATTACGTGTACCAGACTAGCACGTTGTCAAATGCTAATTAGTGTCAGGATTTGTCCTCTTTCTGGTTCTTGATTTCTTTATAGCTGATAAGTAACAATCTCAAGAATAGAGAGATTCAGAGATACGTTTATTACAGTGTTTGACACTTAAAGCTACTGTTAAATAAAAAAAAAATCAAGAGATATGAGAAACAACAGAAGGAACAGATACATCTGATACTTTTTATACAGAAAAAGCTACTGAAAAATAAATCATTGTAAAACATATGTTAACCCTTGTTTACAACTGAAATATATACAGTATAATTTGGATAGACTCTTCTCTACTGTGCCTACATGGATGACTTAAGCAAGTGCTTCTTCCTTTCTTGCTTGGTTTCAGGAAGGAATTGTGCACCCTGGGAACCCAGTTGTCTCTTTTCTCTAGGCTTTACAGGGTAGTTTTAGGTTTTTCCTATACAGTATCCTTCCACCTCCTCAGTGAGCTGAGCACATCTTTTCAGCTTGATGCCAAATTCCCTAGCTGAGCTCTTACTCTTAATTGAGAAAAAAATGACCTCTTGGTAGTAATGATGAGAGTTGAGAGCCTGCAGTTTGAAGTTTGGCATTCCTGTTTCTCGGTTCCTGCTGAAAAGATCTATTTCTAGCTAGCTAAGACTCTGTAGAAGGCTATTATTAAACTACTTATTCTGAGAAAACGTTGTGCAGGTTTTGGACCTTAACCCTGGTGGGTATGTACCTTCACCTGAGACATCAGGGTGGAATTACAGTGTGTGTTGCAACAGTGAACGACACAGCACCTAACTCTGAGGCACCTAGAAATTACATGAACAGCACCGGAATCCACAAAGCTAAGTTAGGCACCCTATGCAATGAATGGGGACAGATAGGCATTTCAGAATACGATCCATAAAAGCCAGGACACTCAGGGGGAGCAGCCTGAGGTAGCCGATAAGAGATACTGACCAGAGGGGTGTGGATGGTAAGCCCCGCCTCTGTCTCAAAGATGGGTACCCACATCTGGCTGCAGGGAGGTCCCTAGAGATCCACAGACAGGAACTAGCTGCCTGGAATCAGACAGTGTAGGCACCTAAACTGCTTTTTGAAGGAGTAAGTTGGCTGCCTGTCTCACTCTGTCCTGGTGATGGTAGTGCCACTACTGTTGCCCACCTTATAGCTCTTATCCCAATGGTTAGAGCATTCACCTGAGATGTGGGAGACGGCTCAATTCCCTCCTTTCTGCCTGGTGTGTGTGTGTGGGGGGCCGGGATTTGAACGAGAGTCTTCCATCTCTAAAGAGAGTACTCTAACCACTGAGCTATGGGATATTGTGGTGTGAGACTCCTTCAGTCTCTCCAACTGAAGCTGTAAAATCTCAGGAGTCCACTTACCTGAGAGAGGTCTTCTGTCTCTAAGTAGGTTTTCTCTATCTGCTCCTTCTGAAAAACCAACATTTCTTTGCATTCATTGCTCAAGGTTGATTTTTCTAACCACTTCTGATTTAGCACAATTTCATTCCAGTTGTATACCAATGTAACTCCATTGGTATCACTGAAGTTACACTGACATGAAACTGGAGTCATGCAGAAATTAATTACTTGCTGTGTTTTTGTTCCCTCTGCACAACACAGTTGTTTAATTTGAAAGCCTTCAGTTCTACCTGTCAGTATTTGTATGTTTGTGCACCTCTTTGCCTCATTTCTCCCTCTCTGCATGTTGCACCACATTGTTCACATGTCATCAAGAAGGGAAACTATTGCTGCATCCACAGTACTTTTTCACAGATGCCTTTGTAAGCTTTTCTCCAGTATAATTTCTGTGCAGTAATCTAAATGTGATGTGAAGGAACCAGGGCATGTTGCTGATGCAGGTTTAAATATAGTGCAAGCTTGGAAAAAAAATGTGTGTGTTTTGGTTTTAATTTAAAAAATCAAGCTATCTGACTTCAGTTTACAGCGGTTACTTTTCTTGAAGTGTCTGAGATACAGATTACATTTGGCTTCTCTGTTAATCAAAATGAGCACCTCAATTTTAGGAAATAGTATAGATTAATATAAGATTTATGGAACTATGCAAAATAATTCAGTCTGTAATAACTGTTCTGCTCACAAGAAAACCATCTCAAATGATCTCTGGTGATCTAAATTCCTGAATTATAACTCTGAAAACTGCTTCAGATGACTTGTAAAGCAGACACTGAATATAAATGAACTTGTTAGTATTTTGATTAAAATAGTCCAAGAAACAGAACCCTCAGAATCTTTTTTTAATGCAGTATTTTGCTCCTTTTTACCAATAATTTATTTCTGACATATTGTCCCCCCCCCTTCTTTTGTATTTTTGCGTTTATTTCACGGAAGAAGCCTGCAAGCACTAGTGCCAGTCAGCCTCCCAAAACACATACAAGTGGAGCTGCTTCCACCAGTAAGGTAACTTGCATTTTGATAAACTTGCTATAGGGATTAACAATAATTGCATCAATGAGAGTTATAATAAATCTCAGTGTAGACTGGAGATTTAACTATATGCTTCTTTAAAAATACATTTTTGGTTTAGTTTTAAAAATTTTGGAATCTGTAGAATTAAGCTGTTTATCCTAATGTTTTCTGGGTTTTTAAAAATGTAGTCTTTGTGGATTAGGCCCAAATCCTCAAAGGCATTTAGATGTCTAACTCCCAATGATTTCAGTTTGAAATAGGTGCCTAAATACCTTTTTGACGTTTTGAGAATCTGGATCTTAGCATAATGCAGATATAATATATGTTATCCAAAGCAGAATAGTCATATTTTCAGAAACAAATTCGGACATAACTGATCTGTTTGTTTTGTCGACTAAAATATAATGATTTGCTTGAATTGATAAATCTACTTTGGAAATTATCTTCAGGTACAATTTTCTTAACTTCATTAACCAAAAAAACCCTCAAACATTTGAGGTCTTTGATCCAAAGCCCACTGATGCTATGAAGTGATAAATGTTGAAGTATCTCAGAAAAAACACTATATGAGTTAATTATACATTGTATTTAAGTGAAATAAAAGTTCAACTTCCAGAGCAAGTGGATGTGGTAGTTAACTTATACTTGTTATTTCACTACAACAACACTTTGTTCTTTTTGTTTCTGAGGACCTCATAGCATTGTGCAAGCACTGAATTAGACCTCACTGCACTACTGTTAGGTAGACAGAGTGTGTCTGGGGTGGACAAGAAGTGAAGAATACTCTTACCGAGCTGGAATTGCAGGTGCATTGAGGCAGAATGCCAGCACCTACTAATAGTATGCCAGGACCTTAGTCCAGTATTGAGTCGAGAAATTCCACCAATACCATTTTGTGCAGCACTTGTGCTCCTTGGAGGTCTCCCATCTATGGGTTAAATCCTGGCCCCACTGAAATCAATGGCAACACTTACATTCACTTCAGTGGGGCCCAGGATTGCGCACCAAGTATGTGGTCTGATCCTGTGAGATCTGACAAGATCATAGCACCGATAATTGTAGTGATCTGATCACTAAGTGCCAAAATAGAGGCCGATGCTAACAAATGATTTACAAAGTGGAGTGTAGACTTTAAAGATGTGTAGTACTAAGAAAAGCAATAGTGATAAAAGTAAAGCAATACATGGAAAATTGCCTTTTAAACTCACCTTTCATTTCTGTTCATGGCACTTTCATAAACGGAATTAGGGACTACTGATTTCAGGAAGCTTGGCAGGTCCAGGATATTTTCTGTAGCCTAATAATTGGTTGGAAAAAGTCTGCACACTAACATACAACTGAAAGCCATTAATTCCCAAGAATTCCCTGAATTGAGTTCATTATTTGTGTTTTGAATTGAAAACGAAAACATATGAGGTATGCATTTTTAATTTTTATGGATCACTATTTTTATAGAATCTCTAAGATCTTTTCACTTCTGACTTCTGTTGTGTCACTGAGACCTTCTCTCTGCTCAAGAAGTGTTATTTCCTGTTGCACATGTACTAGTTCTTTGTTTAGTTTCAACTGTCTCAAATGCTGGGCTTCTACTCCACTTTCCCAGTGGGATTTCTGTGCCTGATTGAGCTGACTAACAGGAAGTGTTTCTGCTATCAGATTATATTTTCACATTCTTAACTTCATTCCGCTGCAAAATAGTAATCAATAATAAAAGAATATAGCTAGGAATATTATCCTAAATTGTTTTTCTTCCCGGGTGTTTTACATCCATTCAGTATTTATAAACTCTTGCCTTGTCCCGCTCCTAATTGTAGCAAACTTAAATATACATATTTAGCTCCTTCTGTTTTTCTCATCAGTATATTCGCTCATGAATTCCTAATCATTTTTTTGTTCTTCCTCTAACTTCCTTCCAGTTTGTCTACATCTTTCTGATGTGGCCTAAAACTGAATGCAGTATTCCATGTGTGGTTACACATATAATATCATGCTTCTGCATATGGATCCTCAGATTGCACTGATCTCATACTGTGTATCTTATTGCAGACTCATTTCTAAGGGCGTGTTGCTACTGCTCTGCAGTTTGGATGAGGTGCAAATGTCAGTGA
Source organism: Gopherus flavomarginatus (assembly GCF_025201925.1). Lineage (NCBI taxonomy): Eukaryota > Metazoa > Chordata > Testudines > Testudinidae > Gopherus > Gopherus flavomarginatus. The sequence continues at coordinate 62,564,046 of NC_066619.1, forward strand.
GCACCAAAGTGCTGTGCTGTAACTCCCCCATGTGGATGCTGTGGGCATGAGCTGAAAGGTCCCTCGTTCAATTAATTTATTCTTTAAACAGCATATAATGTGACTCTAACGTGATAGCTGTGTTACCAGACAAAACATTTCTCTCCTCCTCACAAATTAGCCATATTGCTTATCTGTGGCCAGGTTTACACTACCCCTTACTTCGGTATAACTTCCGTCACTCAGGGGTGTGAATAAGCCACCTACCTGAGTGACATAAGTTACACTGACCTAAGCACCAGTTTGGACATCACTATGTTGGCAGGAGAGCTTGTCTCACTGCATTTCTACCGCATCTCACGAAGGTGGATGTATTATGCTGACAGGAGAGCTCTCTCCTGTCATCGTAGAGCATCTTCTTCAGAAACATTACACGGCGCAGCTGCATTGATGTAGTGCTTCTAGTGTAGTTTAGCCCTATGAACTTTATTAGCCAATGTTCAATTCATAGGATAGTGCTCAAATTGCTTGGAGAGAAAATAATTTTATAGTAGAATTTCATGGGTTACTATATCACATGCTTTACTGATATCCAAATATACCTATCACTTTTGGTACTTTCTCTAATTTTGTATTTTTATCCATAAAGCCAGTTTTTGGTCTTTATAAATCCTTGCTGCTAATTACTTTTGTTTCTCTTAAACTCTTAGTGATTTTTGGCAGGGTGGGAGAGGGATCACAGTATTTTTCAATTCTTTTATTAAGGATAGAAATCAAGTGTACAGGATGATAATTGCCATGTGAATGTCTGACCAGTGCAATTTCAGCCTAGTCAGAGGAGTCACTGTTCATTGCCTCCTGCTTCCTCTAGAGTTGGCTTTAATCACGTTTACAATTATTTTCATCATGATTTTTCCCTGATAATAAGCGTATACCTCTATAATTATTCTGATCCACAGAATCTCCTTTCTTCAGGATTGGTACAATCATTGCCTTTAGTGAGTTGTTCAGTACGTCCTTTTGCACCCACAACTTTCAATGTATTTTTTCGAATGCTTTGATAGCACTTGTCCCACTGGCTTTTAGCAGTGCAGCTGTTATAATGTCTATTCCTGCAACTGTGCCATTTTTTAACTACTTCCCTGCTCTTTCCATTTCCTCTGCTGGAAGCTCAGTGCTGATATCCATTGTTCCTTGCAAGCTTCCCTGTTTATGTAGCACGTCTAAAATGCTTGCGTCTGGATGAACTACAGGGTTCAGCGCTTTGTCAAAATGCTTCTTCCATACTCCCAGCACATCTTCGGCATTTGTTGCATGTTCACGGATAACCTTTCTTACCGCTTGCATCTGGTTGCTAGCTTGATTGTGTTTCCATGCAACTTAACCTGACTGAATTGTATCTATTCACATTTTTCAGTAGTCTCTTACCTGCTTTTCCTCAATAACTATTTTTTAAAATAACTTTCATTACTTCCTAATAGGTCAGATTTCCCTTCTGTATTTATTGTTCCAGTTCATTAAGTCAGCAAACTTTGAGCCATTAACTTCAGTGCCTTCCTCTGTTAAAGCTAGATTACTTGGACATTATTAATGGGCCTGCTTTTTTTCTCTCATATATTGTAGTACAGATATCAACACCCTTCTCTCCCCCCGTCCCCTTTTTGATTCCTTTGGCTAACAGTAACTCATTCTATTTTCTTGCCTTTTCCTCTCCCTGGAGTCCATAAATAACTTTGTCTTTTGTCCGGTGTCCTTTCATCTTTTCCATTTACAATTTAGGTTTTATTAACTTAATCTAATATCTTTTACCACTTGTTTTTAATTCAACCATATGACACCTCTGTTCCTTCCATTCAGAGCAATTGTGTTGTGCCTTAGTTATGGAATCTCTTTGGATTCCCAGGGCTTACTTTACAATAGTGAACGTTAATAATTCCTTTCAATGCACCTTACCCAATGGATTTCTGAATGCCCCCCAATGTGTGTTTTCTAAAATTTTCTGCCCTAGTTTTGCTACCTTTGTGAACTCACTCCTTAGCAAAGTGAAATAAAGTAATTTAATGCTTTAATTCCAGTGTTCACAGTCAATTCACTTTTGTTGATAAATAAGGCTAAGTTTTTGTCACATATTTTTAGTAAAAGTCACGGACAGGTCACAGGCAATAAACAAAAATTAATGGAAGTCCCTGACCCGTCCCTGACTTAAACTAAAAATAGCTCTGACAAAAGGGGTAGGTGAGTTCCGCACTCTTCTGCTGGGGCTCTTGGGTCCCACACTCTGCAGTGCATTGGGAGTTCTGAAGTCTTCCGGCCCAAGGGACTTGGCTGCTGCGGGGCCCTCTCATCCCAGGGCAGCTGGACAGCTGTGGGGAGTCCCTTTCCCCCATCGTGGCTGGGCAGCTGCAGAGTCTGCCAGACTCCCTGCAGCTGTTTAGCCATAACGGGCGGCGGGGTGACCCCCTGCAGCTGCCTAGCCAGCAGGGACTCCCTGCAGCTGCCCAGTCGAGGCAGAAAATGTCTCAAAGGTCAAAGAAAGTCATGGATTCCATAACTTCCATAACATAATCGTAGCCTTATTGATAAACAATAGATTCAGATGTCTCTTCTTCTGGTTGGATGTCTGTTTGCCTGTGCTTAATGTCAAACTGATATCTGGGTAGTTAAAAATCCCCAAAGATCATGTATCCTATGAGGTAGAGTATCCCAAGCATTGGTTCAGGAATATTTTACTCTCCAGTCTTAGTCTGCAGCTAGTATATGTTCTTGCTTCCTCTTTTGTTTTTCGACCTTTGTATTGTAACTCACAGAAATTCATCACTATAATTTTCATTGCCATACTGTAGCTTAGTGGGATAGCAAATGTTGTTGTTTATCCATCTCTTCTGCTTTTTTCTGTCTTACAAAAGTTGCATTTGGCTATATTGTGTGATATTGAGGGAGGAAAAAAGTGCTGCTGCTTTGGCCAATTTTATTTTGTTCCTAGGTTCTTGTGTTTTCTAAAGCTATGTCAAAGGTGCCCAGAGTTTTGGCTAAATTCACTTTGTTGTGCAATTTGCATAAGGCTGCACTATAAAAGATTTTAATATTTCCATTACAAATAGATTTTCTTTGTTTCACATGTTGCTTGCCTTTTTATTTTAGTATAAATGCTTTTTATTGTTTCTGGGACAAGGTTGTGGGGTATTGATGTTTCATAAACAGAGAATTAATGCTCTGCAGTACCTATTCTGATAATTTAAATCTCTCAACATTCCATTCAATTTGCAGTTACCATTGTGGAGAGCATTTCCTGGCAACTAATGAGTGGCTGAACAAGTTTGCTTTGGGCCCATAACTCAACCATGCATTAGGAGGTCATTATCACCCTTAGAAACTATACAAAGTGTAAGGAAAAACTAAAATAATTTCTTCTTTTTGTTAAGTAAAAAGTTGGACTGCACAGTACCATGAATGTTGTGTTCTCTTTAGTGGTGTAAATGTGCCAGTTCACTAGCCAATTTGAAACCAGAATTTCAAACTCAACGCTCATTCATATTAAAATTTAACAGTTACATTGAGGCATGGAGTTGGATCCAGTGAACTTTCTGGGGTTGTTAAATATTATCATGTGCAGTAGTTATGTTTATACAGAACCGAGTTTCACCAGTTTTGTGTGTGGTTAATTAGGCACTGGTACTCTTCATTTGCACAGGACAAGAGTCAACTTCCTTGATCATTAATGGCTACTGCACATTGTTGAAATAATGTCTGTCCATGCTGCTTTCATGGAACAAGCTCATTAATAGTTAGTTATTAATATCTGAAACTATACCTGGAGAATCAAACAATCCTCAGCCTTTATTTATGTAGAGCAAGATCTTCAATTCCGCTAGATGTAGTAAAACTGTAACTATTACAATTATATTCTTCTTGTTTTTAAAATGGCAGAAACTCTCATAATTTATTAGCATGTCAATCATGTGAAACCCTAGCCACTCCAGCACACTATCTAGCATACTGTTCTTAATGGCCATTTGAGTCCTAATGGACAAGAAGGCTGTTGACTGACTGACCTCTCCACAGAAGGCCAACCTTTTGTTTAAAGTCCCAACCTTTATCTCTAAGACTCTACCAAATTCATGGTCCACTGTGTAAATTTCATAATTTTTAAACTATGACTGTGAAATTGATCAATTTCAGCTATTTAAATCTGAAGTTTCACAATGTTGTAATTGTAGAGATCCTGACCTCAAAAGGAGTTTGGGGGAGATGGGGCGGGGAGAGAAGAGAGAGAGAAAATCACAAGATTATTGTAGGGGGGATTGTGGTACTGCTACCGTTACTTCTGCGCTGCTGGTGGCAGCAGTGCTGCCTTCAGAGCTGGGCAGCTGGAGAGCGGTGGCTGCTAGCCAGGAGCCCAGCTCTAAAGGCAGAGCCACCACCTGCAGCAGCACAGAAGTAAGGATAGCAAGGTGTGGTATTGCCACCTTTATTACTGTGGTGCTGCCTGTGAGCTGGGCCATTGGTCAGCAGCCACCACTCTTCGGCCGCACAGTTCTGAAGGCTGCAGCACAGAAGTGGCATGGTGTGGTATCGCCACCTGGCGGCAGCAGCAGCAGTGCAGAAGTAATAGCTGCTGCTCTCCAGCAGCCCCGCTCTGAAGGCGGCAGAGAGCAAATCCCTTTTGGGTCAGGACGCCTTCTTTGAGAAACGGTGATCTCCTCCATGAAATCTGTACAGTATAAGGTTAAAAAAAAAAAAACAAAAAAACAACCACGACAGACCAGATTTCATGGTCTGTGATGTGTTTTTCCCAGCTGTGAATCAGGTAGGGCCCTAGTTAGCTCCTAAAAGCTGTGTGACAGCAAGTGGAGGAAGAACTCAGGAGAAGGAAAGCTCATGCAAATTAACTAACTTTCTCTAACTATGCTTCAGTACTTCATGTTCTTAAGACCATTTTCTCTATCCCACTTCAAGCAGCCTGTGGAAGTCACTCCAGCCCTCTGAGTAGGTATTGGAGTAGTTACATCAGGGACAATGGAAGACTTCTAGCCTGGATTAAAAGAAAATATATCAGAGGGATCCTTTTACACCTACCCTATGCACCAAGGAGGGACTTCACTGTCACTGTTGGGGATCTGTGTGTGTGCATCTCTCTCTCTCTCCTTTGATCCCTCCTCCCATTGTCATTTTATGTATGGAACAGTTAATCTTTGCACCTTTTGTTGCTTTTTGGACTGATGTCTTGAGTGGCGCTTTTGCCCCAGAAGAGCCACTTATGGTCTGAGGAATACTCAAGATTTTTTTTTCAGGTGACTTCCTCCACTCCCAACCTCCCAGCAGTCATGACATTCTTGATATGTCGGGGATGGGAGAAGGATGATGCTTAGTGAATCCCCCAAAGTAAAACTGATGATGTAGGAAAGTAAAATGATTGATTAGGGCTAAGCTATTTAAACAGAGGAGCCTAAAAACAGATTTAAAAAATCCTGATTTGCAAAGTCAGGCAGATACCCAGAAGTGCTGAGTACTCATTTGCTCCTTTTGAGGTCAGTTGGAACTATAGGATACTTGGGATTTTGAAGAAAAAAAAATATCAAGCAGCTGCTTAAATATATGTTTTAAGATCTAACTTTAGGATCCTGCTTTCGAAGCCAAATTATTAAAATTTGAACCCAAATTTATGCCTGGTTCTTAAAAGCTGCTTCCGGTAGTAAAATGAGAAATCTAAACTCTTTTCCCTTCACTTTTTTCTAATTTAATTCAAGTTTAAAGGATGTTACAAATGCAATTTACAAAACCACAATTTTGGCAGAGTAACACTTTGCAATGAAGAAAAACTTATTCAGGAGACAAATGCTGCCCTGAGATGCTACTTATCCCTCTATAATTCTTTCAGTAAGTAGAACTTTGCTTGATTTTTGTACAAGGGTAGCAGAATAGGAAACAGTTCTTTGAAAGTAATTAGTTTCTGGCAAAATAAAACAAATGTGGATTATTTTTATCCAGAGTAAACAAAATGTTCATAATAATCAGATGAAAGAGCAGGTTCCCTACCAAAATTCCTGCATAAGTAGTCTTATTTTCTAACACCAAATAACAAGTTCCAATGTACACAAATCTTACTACTGTTTTAGGACTCTACTTTAGTGGTACCTCGGATAACAGTAAGAAAATTTTAAACATCAGCCTTTGGCTCTTCCCCTAGATTGTTTCTAGAACTCTCCTGAAGAACCTCCTTTGTCCCAGGCCCTAGTTTTCTCTCTACCCCAGAGGGACACTCCAACCCCTTTTATATACTGGCTGGAGCTAAAAGGACCCATCTGCCAGCAAGAATCAGTATCTTCATGTAAAATTCTAGTACATAAACTCATTGTGGCTCAGCACAGAAGCTTTGCATTTTTATGCAGGGCCCTAGAAACGGCCACCCTGTTACAATCACAGATTACCTTTCATCCTGTGGCACTTCCCAATATATATATATATTTGTACACCACTAAAATGCAGTCACCTACAGTTTATAAGGTGGTACCCAGCTATACAAAAGTGGCAGGAAAGAGTGTGGATCACAGACCCTTCTTCTTAATATTCATGAAGAGCAGACTAATAATAATAATTAAAATTTTACTATGTATATGTGTTTTTATGAAAACCTTAAAGTACCTAAACTATATACAGGAAAAGATGATGGTCTTGTGCTGAAATTTCAACCTGTGAGTTCCTAGTTCAGACTGGGGCTTATACCAGTAAACAATTACCTTTTGCTAAAAAGCTAGCAACATATGATTATCAATATTTGATTAATACTAAAGAAAATATCAAGTACAAATTCATTCTCACTTGCATACACAGTTAATCAATAAAAGTAGATGAGGATTTGAAATAATGGATGGGGATGATTTTTTTACATTACCCTTCTGAATTTGTGTGTCTGTGTAGGTTGTAGCTAAATTTCAAGAACTTTTGCCTCAAACCTTTAATATTTGAGTAATCTTAATAAAACACATTCTATTCAAATAATTTTTCCGTATTTTAGAGCTTTTCCTCTTAATCCATATAATTGAGATTATTTTGTATTACAATAATTAGACTGTTGACCACAGTAAATCAGCCACAAGTGGTTGCTAGGATATGTAATAATATAACCTTTAAGTGTGGGTTTTGCAAGGAAGAAAAGAACACCGTAGTCTTCCAAATATACATACCTTTAAAAATTGGACAGGGTAAATCAAATAAACAATAGCAGGAGAGGGGGGCATATTTTATATTACTACAACACACTAAAGAGGTCAGATATATTCCTGTGCTATGTAAACTGTTCTGTTTTATAGGAGTGCCTTTAAACCCCCTTAAGCAAGCTTTGAAAAATGTATTAGCTGATGGTAGGTAAGAAATACTCTTTGGTGAATGATGTAAGCCCTAAACCACGAGTTTCTGCATGAGTTGAACTTTTTAACCAAAATTAAGTCTTTATCACTACGTATAAACACAGAGACGCTTGTTTGTGAAGAAAACCTCATTGCTGCCAACTTCCTTGTCTTTAGCATATTCCTTGATTTTAGCAAAGCTTTTGATACGGTCTCCCACGGTATTCTTGCCAGCAAGTTTAAATTATGGGCTGGATAAATGGGCTATAAGGTGGATAGAAAGCTGGCTAGATTGTTGGGCTTAACAGATAGTGATCAATGGCTCCTTGTCTAGTTGGCAGCCGGTATCAAGTGGAGTGCCCCAAGTGTCGGTCCTGGGGCCAGTTTTGTTCAGTATCTTCATTAATGATCTGGAGGATGGTGTGGAGCACCCTCAGCAAGTTTGCAGAGGATACTAAACTGGGAGGAGTGATAGATACACTGGAGGGTAGGGATGGGATACAGAGGGAGCTAAACAAATTAGAGGATTAGGCCAAAAGAAACCTGATGAGGTTCAACAAGGACAAGTGCAGAGTCCTGCACTTAGGACGGAAGAATCCAATGGACTGCTACAGACTAGGGACCGAGTGGCTAGGCAGCAGTTTTGCAGAAAAAGACCTAGGGGTTCCAGTGGACGAGAAGCTGGATATGAGTCAGTGGCGTGCCCTTGCTGCCAAGAAGGCTAACGGCATTTTTGGCTATATAAGTAGGGGCATTGCCAGCAGATCAAGGGATGTGATCATTCCCTTCTATTTGACATTGGTGATACCTCAGCTGGAGTACTATGTCCAGATTTGGGCCCAACATGACGAGAAGGATGTGGAAAAATTGGGAAGAGTCCAGCGGAGGGCAACAAAAATGATTAGGGGGCTGGAGCACATGATTTATGAGGAGAGGCTGAGGGAACTGGGATTGTTTAGTCTGCAGAAGAGAAGAATGAGGGGGGATTTGATAGCTGCTTTCAGCTACCTGAAAGGGGATTCCAAAGAGGATGAATCTAGACCAGGGCTCGGCAGTCTTTCAGAACTGGTGTGCCAAGTCTTCATTTATTCACTCTAATTTAAGGTTTTGCATGCCGGTAATACATTTTAACATTTTTAGAAGATCTTTCTATAAGTTTATAATATATAACTAAGCTATTGTTGTATGTAAAGTAAATAAGATGTTTAAAATGTTTAAGAAGCTTCATTTAAAATTAAATTAAAATGCAGAGCCCCCCGGACCAGTGGCCAGGACCCAGGCAGCGTGAGTGCCATTGAAAATCAGTTCACGTGACGCCTTCTGCACATGTGCCATAGGTTGCCTTCCCCTAATCTAGACTGTTCTCGGTGGTAGCAGATGATTGAACAAGGAGTAATTGTCTCAAGTTGAAGTGGGAGAGATTTAGGTTGGATATTAGGAAAAACTTTTTCACTCTGAGAGTGGTGAAGCACTGGAATGGGTTACCTGGGAAGGTGGTGAAATCTCCTTACTTAGTGGTTTTTAAGGTTGACAAAGCCCTGGGATAATTTAATTGGGGATTGGTCCTGCTTTGAGCACGATGTTGGACTGGATGACCTCCTGAGGTCCCTTCCAACCCTGATATTCTATGAACTTCTGCAGTTATTATTAGCATAATATTGTTTTATTGTTAGCATATTAGCATGATTTTTTTCCTAAAGCCCCAGCTCCTGAATTCATGTGAATAGATGAGAATCTTCTACCCCTCATGGTTGAGGAGAAAAGGCTGAAAATAAAATCAAAGTGTTTGCCAAACACTAGGAAAAACAGAAGGCAAATAACCCTTCCTTCCCCTCCCCCCCATTACTACTTTTTTTTTTTTTTTTTAAACAAACTAAGTCATGGGGGCCTAACTAATGATTTTTGAACAGTTAGGGTTGGTAGTACTGTAACCTTCCTAATGAGTAAGCCCAATGAAATGCTGTTTTCTTGAGTCAAAGTGCAAGCTTTGATATTGCTGCTGCTAACTTTCTGAGCATCTGCCCGTGAAATGGAGAAGATTCTGGACAGTGTTTTTTAGAATTTTGTTAGCAGTTGCTGTGGTCAGCTGAACCAAAATAATTTGGCAGGCTCCTTAGTTTTTGTGTAGCAGACTGGAAATCTGTGCCAGGTTCAAAAATTTAAAAAAAAAGAAAAAAGGGGGAGAGTTCCCTGAAAATAATTAATACAATCAGCACAGTGTTCCTTGGTTTGTATTTTTTTAATATTAAATTCACCATTACACTTGGCTATTACATTTTGAGGTTATAATTTTCAATATGTTTTTGTACAGGCAAAAGCTGTCAGGAGGGAAGAAGTAACTGGGCAGAAAATAACTTGGGCTCTTGGCCTCTGAATAATTGTGCGAAGTGGATTGGAATTGTCCTGTAAATACATTACTTAGCTGTTATTGCTAATTTTATCAGCAATAAAATAGTTAGCAATGCTAACTTTTAAATTTCAGAGTGGTGGCTGTGTTAGTCTGTATCAGCAAAAAGTACGAACAGTACTTGTGGCATCTTAGAGCTAACAAATTTATTTGAGCATAAGCTTTCGTGGGCTAAAACCCACTTCATCGGTTATTATCTTTAGATGTCAGACTTAATGTACCAAATGATGTGAATGGGGGCAATTAGCACTTCTCAGAACTGTTGATTCAAGCGGTCTGTAGACTGAAGAGAATATCACTGCCTCAGTTCTCATTTTGAAGGCTCTCTTTGCAACCATAAGGGCTAGAAACATTTAAAATAAATACAAATAAAGAGTGCTTATATGGTGCAGCACTGTTCTGTAGCAAGGGATAAATTATTTAGCAAATAGTGGGGCTGTGGCATACACGGACCTCTCAATTTCATGCTGCCTCCTGGAGCATTGTTTCCTAGATTCCAAAGCCAGAAGGGACCACTATGATCATCTAGTTTTACCTCCTGTATAACCCAGGGCACAGAACTTCTCCAAAATAATTCCCTGTTTGAATTAGACCATATCTTTAAAAAATAATTATTAATTCTTCAACCTTGATTTAAAGATTGCCAGTGATGGAGAACCCACCATGATCCTTGGTAAAATGTTCCAGTGGTTAATGACCCGCAGTTAAAAATTTATGCCTTATTTCCATTCTGAATTTGTCTAGTTTCAGTTTTCAACCACTGGATCTTGATATACTTTTTTCTGATAGATAGAACAGCCCATTATCGAATGTTAGTTCCCCAGGTAGATACTTTGATCAAGTAACCCCCTTTGCCTTCTCTTTGGTAATCTAAATAGATTGTGTGTCCTCAGTGTATCACTGTAAGGCGTGTTTTCCAGTCCTTTACTCATTCTTGTGGCTCTTCTTTGAATCTTCTCCAATGTACCAACATCCCTTGTTGAACTGTGGATACCAGAACTGGACACAGCTTTCCAGCAGCTGAGTAGAGCTGTTCAGGGGGCACAACGCTAACATATCAAAGCTGTGGGAATAATAGAATAGTGGAAGCCTCTTTCCTGCATGGAGCATCTGTCCCTGTTGCATAAAAACGTAAGATGTGGCTGCAAAAACCAGAGATGGCCATCTTCCATTGTGGAAGAAGGGGCTGTGGACTGCAGGGAGAAAAACAATAGGTTCTCAATGCATTTTTATGCAATGTTTAAATAGAAATAATATAATTGTTTAAGACATGAACTCTGTACCTTACTGCAAAAAACAGCACGGTCTTTGGCTTATCTTTGTAAGTTTTGCCATGTGAATGGGCTGGACATTTTCCAGCACCCTCTTATGTCCAAAAGCACACTGCCTCAGCTTCTCCATTAATTAAATTACCAAAATAAACTTTTCTAATTTCAGCAATTCTCTTCCCTGGAGTTGGATTTATTAACATAATATTCAAAATGAAAGTACTTAAATCCCCATCCAGTCAATGCTTACAGGCCTTCCCTATCTGGAGCCTTTTTCCTGACAACTCACAGTTTCCAGCTGGAGCTTCCTTGCTCCTAGCAGTCTCTGTGGGTTGACTCTCTCTAGATTCCTGCTGTTCCTTGTAGGGGAATGAATTCCTCTGTGCTCAACTGGTTCTACTAATTAAACCGCATCCATGTCTCATGTGTGCCATGTATTCCTAATTGTATGGAACTGGCCAGGCTCCAGGCCTCTGGCCTTTGAGGGTATGTCTACACTGCAAATAAAAAATCGCAACTGGCCCATGCCAGTCAGCTTGGGCTTGTGGAGCTCAGGCTAAGGGGCAGTTTAACTGCGTTGTGGATGGCCGGTCTCCAGCTGGAACGCAGGCTCTAGGACAGGGGTGGGCAAACTATGGGCCACGGGCCAGATCCGGCCCATGGGATTGCCCCCCGTGGTGCTGCGGGCCCCACGCTGCTCTCAGCAGCAGCCAGCCCAACGTCCCTGCGGCCCCCGGATCCTTGCCTCCAGGCACTGCCCCCACAGCTCCCTTTGGCTGGAAACTGGAAACCATGGCCAATGGGAGCTTTGGGGGAGATACCTGGAGGCTCGGGAATGGCAGCGCATGCGGAGCCCTCCGTCCGTTCCTCCGCTAGGGGCCTCAGTGCTTCCTGAAGCGGCATGGGGCCAGGGACAAGGCAGGCATGCAGAGTGACTACCCTGGCCCCAGTGCGCGCCACTGCCACCCCAGATCCTGAACCCCTCCTGCACCCCAGCTCCCTGCCTTAAGCCCCTTGCCTGCACCATGCATCTCTGTGCACCCAGCCCCCTGCCCTGAGACCCTCCCATAGTCCGCACCCCTCCTGCACCCCTGCCTTGAGCCCCTTCCTGCACTTTGCACCCCTCCTGCACCGCTGCCCTCAGCCCCCTCATACACCCTGCACCCCTCTGCCCCAGTCCCTTGCCCTCAGACCCTTCCTGCACCCCACTCCCCAACCCCCACCCCAGCCCTGCATACAATTTCCCCACCCAGATGTGGCTCTTGGTCTAAAAATTTTGCTTATCCCTGCTCTAGGACCCTGTGAAGTGGGAGGGTCCCAGAGGGTGGGCTTCAGCTGGATCCAGAACATCTGCACTAGCTTGAGCCCCAGAGCCCAAGTCTGCTGGCATGGACCAGCTTTGAGTTTCTAACTACAGTTTAGATATGTCTAAAGAAAGAGGAAAGCCATCCAGTTACCGCCCCCTTGTTCTCCCTCTCTGGTTGATCTCCACCTTGGGGGTGGAGTGGATGTGGGGGTTTCCATATTTATCAGACATATGATGAGCCAGAAACTGATAGGAAAGGAGCATTGAAGCTCTTTACTTTCAAATAAATAATAAACACAACTTTCAAGAATTTGATTTTATAAACTTATATGAAATTAAAAAGTAAGTTGCTGTTGTTATCCTTGTATCTTGATATTTTTCTGTGATAATACCTTTTAAAACTACCAAATTTGGTGTACAGCAGATGAATTTATTGTACTTACATTTATGGTCACAACCAATCAAAGCACAGGGATATTATACAGTGACAATGTGTGGTTATTAATGAAATAGTATTCAGATAACTGCTGTGTGGCTGAGGAACAGGAGTAGCCAGTCAGATTAGGAATTTTGCATAACTGATGCATGGCTTGTTTCAGAATTGTTGTACAGTCATTTTGTCTCTGATTTGCTGCTGACTGCTAGTCCATATGCCCAAAATACACATGGTCCCATCATCTTCTCACCCTTTCCTCTCCCTTACTGCCCCCAGTTCTCTCTCTTTTCCCACTTTAACTTCTACCCGATTAAGAGAGCTCAGTCCAGTTCTGTTCTGTCCTCCTCTCCCTCGGATATAACTATCTCCTGTCTCTCAGCTAGAATTATTTGAAAGTCTTGCCTGCTGAGTCCTTCGCTCCTCACCTCAGCAGTCCACAATAACAGTAGTTGCTATTTATTAATTAAGGTGAATTGGACTGTATTGGATTCCTCCAGTCAGCACTGTTGCTGTAGAAACCATAGTAGTAGATGAGACTAAGAACTGTGCAGAAATGCAGACATTGATTTAAGAAGGAAAAAAGGAGTACTTAGTATTGGTATAAAATACAAAGGGCTCAAAACATTCCTGATGCAATTTGACTGACTTCAGTAGAGTTACATAGAAATCAGGGATGAGTTTTACCTACTGTCATTGTTTATGATAAACCAATGATATACACACATTCATATTTCCACAGGCAGTATTTTCTTTTTTCACTTTGGATCAGTTATTCTAGCTGTGGGAAATCTTTACAGAGAGAGCTGCCTGTTTACAAACTAAAAAACACCACACCCAACAACAAACTAATAGAGAGGTGGAGCAACTGAATCTACTGGGTGGAGGATCCTGCCATGGTGTTAGAAATGGCTGTGTCATCCTCAAGTGTAAAAGGGGGTTGGCCAGGATTTCATTACAGCTGAAACCAAGGATAGCACTATATGCTGAAACAAAAACAGTTCTGTCATAAGGATCTTGTGCTACAATTAACTAGAGGTTAGAATATAAACCAACTGGACAAAGTGAGTACTGTTTTCTGACTTGCTTTTCTACTTATTTCTGCTTCAGGCTAATTACATGATATAGTTTCTCCTTTCTTCTCTCCTAGCAGTGCTCTGATCGAGCTGCTGACATTATGAGGTGTTTCTTTTATCTGGGCTAGAGCATTCCCAAACAGGCTGAGTGTACAGTGACCCAGTTCTAAAACTGTCTACTGTGTCCACATGCTCAGAGCTAACAGGGGGACAGTCTTTCTGTATAGTACGGCTGTTTGTACTCTATATGTGTTTCTGAATATTTGTTTTGGGGACCGAGTTTCAAAATATACTGTTTGAGACATGTGCTAAATTCTAAAGGAGGCAGGGAAGGGCAGGGGATTTAATCAGCCTAGTTTCTTTAGGTTCAGTTTCTATGTTCCTAGTAACTGTAGACATAGTTTCACTTCTTTATTTGGGGGAGGCAACTCCAATCAGGCCAATGGGCTGTGTGGGGGAGGGGGCAAATTCTGTGCCTGCCTGAGGCTTTCAGTTTGGGGTGCCGCACCTCCCTACCCTTTCCAAAGTATGCCCATGCTAGTAACTTAAACTGCCTTTGCATCAGAAGCCCATATTTTTTTGTCACATGAATGCAAATTTTAATGTAGTTGTTAAATGTACCAAATGTTGCATAGTCAGGGCATGGTCATCTGTACAAAAGAATGTTTTTGTTTAAAGGATGTTTAGGTGTTGATATACCTAACAACACACAAGTGTGCAGAATAAGTCCATTCAGAAGAAACAGAAGCACAGTCGTTAAATTGTTCGTTTGTCATTGTTTCTATAGTAATGCAGATGAGATTTATTGTGTAGACTTAGTATAGGTTATACTTAATATTTCTTAGGAATTTTTCATTATATTCATTGTAAATAAAACCTTTTGATTCATTACCATAAATTCCTTTGCTTGGTTTAAAACTCAAAATAAAAAGGATTAGTTGGGAAAAAGGCTCCTGCCCCATATGAGGTTTTTCAGTTGCTGTGTTATATCCACTTCTCCTTTATTTACTTTGAAAGAGTGAAAATAAGTTTACCTAGCAAAGAGGTGCTTGAGGGTGAATTTAATCAGCTTTGTTCTATGGTGTTATTGCTTAAGAACTCTACTTTTTCATCACATTTTGTGTGTAGGGAAGGAAATGTCTTTGTTATAAAATTACTGGCTTCTCAGCCTTTCTGCTAGATAAAATGAGGATTTGCTTTCTAAACTGAAGTGTTTCATGCCATCTATCCATAACATAAATATTTGATATTTTGAAGAACTAATTGAATGTGCATTCAAGGTGAAGTTAATCTCTGTCCAGAGGACCAGCTGAAGGCCCATTGCACTGCTCTGCAATTTAAGTGCATGTGCTGGCCATCTGTATCAAGTTGAATTTTCCCATTAGACCATATTGGCTTGTGCTGTAGCTCTGCATGTGAAAGGATACTGTCAACTTGAAATCTAGCCAAAGTTGCAAAAAGTTGTAAAAATAGCTTCAGGTGCCACATCTGCCCTGTCCTCCCCATGCCATTTATGGTCTTGCAGTCACATTTTCCTCTTTGTGTAAATGGGTTTTCTCTTTCCTCTTGCTGTGTTAAAGATCTACACAAACAACACAGGAAGCTGGGTAACATGCCGCACTCCTTCCTCGGCAACCCCCCCCCCCAATCCTTTGGGGCGCTGCATGGGCTCACTGGCCTACCCGCACAAAGTTAATTTCAAGGACTGGGGCTTAACTGACTATGTGGGGAATAGTGAAATGACTTTACACAAAGGTGCTGTCTAATGCACAAATAAATTGAAAAATATAAAGACATATATTTTTCTCTTGCAGTATTAGGTGTTACTGATAAATATCCCAGCTTTTTCAGGCAGAAGAGTGTTTTCTTTATTCCTAAAGTAGATGGTTTCTCTTCTCTTCAGTAATATGCAAACTAGGGTGTAGCTAAAGTGGTATCAGTTGTCTTGTAGTCAATTGATTCAAACATCATCATTTAGTCACATATACTTAGCTGTGAAGAAGCATCATTCTCCATGTTAGATGTGACCTAGGGTTAGAAATCCTTTATCTCTAGCCCCAGTGCAAATGGCCTTAAGGATGAACCATTTTGCCATGAGATTTCTCCATAACTAGATCTTCATTGTGGAGAAGTGCAGAACTCTAAAAGTCAGATTAAATGAACGCCAAGTATTTGACCAATTTTTCTTTGAAAATTCTCTTCCTAAACAAATTCGCTATTTTTGAAACAGTGACATCAAGGACAAAGTCCCAGAGTGGGGAGAGGGACACAGAAAGCAAGAGTGCTAATTCCATGTCATCATCTTAATATATACCACCTTTTCCAGGCAGGCTTTGTTGCTGGGAAGATAGAAAAAGGAATGGCGTTTGGGGGAATAAATTATCCACAGTGATGTTACTTCAGCTTTCTCAAAAAACATGGGATTTTGTTAGGTAAATTAGTGTTGAATCTGACCCTGTCCATGATACCCTGTGCTCAGAAACTATTCCTGAGCTGGAGGAAAGTAGCCACAAGGGGGGCCCCTGACAGTGGTATTTTTGCAGGACATGTATTGCTAGGAGGAACAAAGAGTAAATGTGATGTAAATGTACAGATAATTCTGTGCCTCTGCAAGTCCCTGAAGATCTGAGTTTGAGGCAACTATCTGCTTCTTCTGCAGGGGATATTGCATGTTTCTCCCTCCTTCCCTTGGTGGATGAATGCCTTAAAAATTCGGCAAGTGGAAACCCTTCAATTTCAAATCTCCAGTAGGAAGGAGGCTGAATCGGGCATGATAGGGCCCTAAGAATATACAGATCTTAAATGTCAGTGTTGTATTGAATTCCAAAGGTGGTGTAGACTGGTAGATAGTGTGCTCTGGAAGAATGAACATGGGTTTGGCAGTCAGGAGATCCTGAGCTCTGCTACTGACTTGCTGTGACTTTATTTGGGGATAATAACAGACTTCGCAGTGTGTTGTGAGGATTAATGTAATGCATGTTTATAAGTGTGTTGAGTATGTGGAGTACTATATAAATTGGCCGTGTATCATTAGAACTAAGATGATTATTTTTTAATTATTTTCTGTTGGAAACGCTTTGAACTGATATTCTCGACTCCATCTTATAAAAACATACATATAAACATATGAGCTATTCTGTGATTTTAAAATGTCTCTTGCTAACAGTAATTCATAGTCAGTTTTTTGGAAGTGCTATGCTAGTTGTCATTTCTTCTTCTTTAGGCACTTTTGCAATATAAAAATTAAAGACCACAACCAGGTTCAATCTCATTGTGTTAGTTGATGTACAAGCATAAAAAAATACAGTTTCTCTGCCCCAAAGATCTTACAGTCTACAATACAAGACGTAATAGATGGATGAGAGAAACAAGCAGCCTGGAATGGTGGGTTGATGCAAGCAGAATAACAATATAATGTGCATAATTCTTAGTCGGTCAGTAGTAGTGACCACATTTGACTTCTGTGTTTACATTAGACAAATAATGTACTTGTGTACAGATGTACAGTATTAGTGTAAATGTTAAATACTTTATAGCATAATTTAAATAAAACATTAAATGTAAGACTTAATTTTGAAATACTGTTAAGGGTCTTTTTTTAAACTGACAAAGTAAACAAAAAACAGAACTCTTTGTCTATGGCTGGGTTTTGTACCCATTCCTCAGAAGCTTCTAGTGCTGGTCACTGCTGAGACAAGTTACTGAATTAGATAAACAGTTGGTCTGATCAGGTATGGCAATTCCTCTGTTCCAGGGCATCATTTGTAAGGTTTTGAAGCATAACTCCAAAGAAGCACTTATAATAATGAATGATGTTAGGACTGTGCTAATGATACCATGTCTAATCACAGTTGTTGCTAATACAATTACTGTAAAAGTGGCAAAAGTAGCTTCCTGTTCTGGCTTTATTTTATTGGCTATTTTTCTTTTTAAATTCTGTGGAGATAACCATGGCTTCTGAGCCTTTGTTGATTTTTCATCTTTGGTAATAGATGTCTTTGTCACCTAGCACATGTGCAGTTCCTGTTACCTCAGTGGTAACATCCTCCTACCCCACTCTGCAAAAAATCCAGTGTTTGAGTCAGAGTATCTCTGCTGATTCTTGTGAACACCAACTGACAGTTCTGAATTTTGCCAAATTTGCTAGGTTTACGTTGGAAATTACTTCTCTCAGAACCTATATCTTAAGGTGTCTAGTTATGTGTGCAGTTTTATTCTGTTGGGCTTTCCTGTGGCTTCTATAGACAAACAAATATACTGTATTACAGAAAGATTTGGGTAAATTTCTCCTTGAGAAATGTTACAGGCTTCTTGTACTGATCCTTAGCAGTGTTCCAGATTAAGTGACATAAACCCACCTGAATGTGGCACTTAAGCTGATGCATGATGGCCACCCACACTTATTTCCTGAAAGTAAATTCTTTTTCCCATTTGCAATTCATTGATGCAGAAAGCACTTTGAAATATTTGATGTTGTTAACTGTCATTTCTGTAATATTTTTTGTAAATAAAGTATTTAGCTACTACTTATCAGGGTGGATTTGATTTAAATCAAATTGATTTAAATCACTAGTCAGGAAGACTCGATTTAATCATGGTTTTCGACATAAAAGTACATTCTTGTTAGTAGTTATAACCTTAATACATATTCTTCACAACTCAGAGATAGATATAGGTTTCATTTTTAGAAGGTACACATATTTTTAAACAGTAATTTATTTTGAAAACTTTTCAGATTAGTTTTACAGCTATATCAGAAAATGAATGATTGTTTGGTTATTTCATTTACCAAAGATAATTGAAGCAGATACTTATGAAGTCATTGGGAGGTGAACTATCTTCAGTTCAACAGGTTAATCATTAATATTTGGAGGATTTTCTTTCCATACTCTATTATGAGGAGAACATCACCAGACGGATATTTTAAATTTTGTTATTTAACTAAACCAACGTTAAGTATTCTGGATTTTTTTTCTTCAACAGGAAACGCATAATATTTTAACAAAACAAGCATATGTCCCTTGTTTCTCACATTTATCTCCAGACTTCTCCTTGTCCAGATCTAGTCCGCTCCCAGAAATCTTCTATTCACTGAACTTTTTGAAACTTTGCACTTTTAGAGAGAGGTAAGGGATTGACTCTATGTACACAAATTTGCAGAAGGACAATAGAGTTGAGGGCCATTATTTCTCACCTCTGTGTATTTATTTTAAAACATTTTTGCTGTTAACAAGCATGTTACCTCTGGAGACACAAATCCACAGTTTGAGAACTAATCATCTCTGATAGTGCTCAGTCTAGAAGATATTGAGTCCCATTGGGGAGATAGAAAGATTAACCTGAATAGTCTATACAGAAGCCTATGGAACCCCAAAAGATTGAGTCCCTAATCCATGAACTATTGGAACTCATTTACAAAATTTTTCTCAAACATTACATGAATATATTGTCTCATACTATAGAATTAGAATTTATAATCCCTCTTAAACAATAAGATATCTTTGAGCTATAATGTATCTTAATTAGAACTATCTTTAGATAGGTTTTTTCCCTCAAAAATGAATTAGAATTGCTTTACTGTAGATAAACCAGGTATTTCCAATACTTGCAGGTATAAGGTGTTAATTGAAGCTGGACTTCATTTGAAAAAAATGGAAAATAGTGCTGTGTCTGTTTAGAGTTCCTTTGATATTGAGGATTATTTGTGGGTATTCCATAACTACCGTTATTATTACAGATTTCTACAGCTGTTTTTGCTGTGGCAGCTAGAGTAGCTATTATAAAGAATAAAACACAAAGCAAGACACAACAGAACTGTTACCCAGTAGCTTTGCAAAATAAATGTCTTGCATTATATCCTGAAGATGTTCAGACGCAGGCTCTTAAGGGGAGAGCATAAAAAGAAATGATCTCTGTCATAATTCCCTTGACTTAAATGGAGTTATAGAGGGATGAGTTTGATTCAACAATTTTAAAATTTGCTTAGACTCTGAATGCTTCATGTGGATTGGGCCTAAGAAATAACACATTGATCAGCATGGTTTGTGGCCACATGCAATTTTTCGAGGCGTTTTTTACATCACTGTTCATGAAAATGACGAGAAAAAAGGAAATCTAAGTAATAATTTGAGTGAAATGCACAAAGAATTAAATTTGAAAATGAAATGCGTTGTAAACTTTCAACAGGACAAAAGAAACCTTTTGCAATTGAACAACACAAACAGAATTTGATACTGAAAAACTCTGTCTTGGAGAATTGGGGCTGTGATGCAATTTTATTTTTAACTCTACTCCAAGCACTTAGTGAAAATGAAGTAGTTTGTAAGCATGTGAACTTCATTCTCTACTCTCAGTTTATGAATACATCAGACATATGCTGGCTTGCTTTCCAGGCCGCTTCCAGAGTACTTTCAGTAATCAAAATGCAGTTTTAAGCAGGTGCCGTCCTCATACAGAAGAGGTATAGGGCTGAGCAGTACTAAATCTTTATATACAACTGACGTTTTGGTTTAGGTCTGAGTTGAACAACACTTCAAATAAACAAACAAAACCCTTTCATTTGTTTTTAATTTAAACCAGGACTGGATAGTATGCCAACTTTCTAATTGAATAAAACTGAACACCCTTGTTTTACCCCTTTCCTGAGGCCTCTCCCTGCCCCTCCACTCACTCCATCCCCCCTCCCTCTGTCTCTCCCTCTCCCCCACCCTCACTGACTTTCACTGGGCTGGGTCAGGGGGTTAGAGTGTGGGAGAGGTTGAGGGCTCTGGCTGGGGGTATGGGCTCCAGGGTGAGGCCAGAAATGAGGGGTTCAGAGTACTGGTGGAGGTGTTGGGTGCAGGCTCAGGCTGGGGGTGTGGGCTCTGTGATGGGGTGGAGATGAGGGGCTTGTGGTGTGGGAGGGCCGCAGGACTGAGGCAGGGGATTGGGGTGTGGACTTGGGGTGGGAGTGTGGGCTCAGGGAGGGAGTTAGGGTGAGAGAGGGTGTTCGGGGTCCAGGCTCCAGCCGAGCAGTGTTTTCCTCAGGTGGCTCCCAGTCGGTGGTGCAGCGGGGCTAAGGCAGCTTCCCTGCCCACCCTAAGTCCATGCAGCTCTTGGAAGCAACCGGCATGTCCAGCTCCTAGGTGCAAGGGTGGCCAGGTAGCTGTGTGGTGCTCGTTGCCTGCACCCACAGGCACCACCCCTGCAGCTCTCATTGGCTGCAGTTTCTGGCCAATGGGAGCTGCAGAGCCAGCGCTTGGGGTGGGAGAAGCACACAGAGCTTCCCTGATAGCCCCTGCGCCTTGGGGCCGCAGGACATGCTGGCTGCTTCTGGGAGCTGCGCAGAGCCAGGGCAGACAAGGAGTGTGTCTTAGCCCTGCTGCGCTGCCGACTGAAAGTTTAGCGGCCTGGTCAGTGGTGCTGACCAGAGCCTCGAGGGTCCCTCTTCGACTGGGCGTTCCAGTCAAAAACTGGACGTGTGGCAACCCTAGGTGTGGAAGTGTGATTGCTCTAAGGAAGATCACACTAATAGAGATCAGTAAGGCTCTTCATATTTATGTACCTTGTACCTCCTGTGATTGTTTAGCAAAAAGATTAGAAAGTCATTTAAGTGCAATAAATTCAAATAAAGCAGCCTTAACATAGTTAAATCATTTCAAATCAAATAATGCTAAGTAAGGTACTCAAGTTACTCAAGAAATTCCTAATACACTCTATCAACAGATAACGACATATCTATTTTACACCCTTAAATATCTTTATCAATCCCTTGTTCATGTAGAACTATTTACTTGCCTTGTTTACTTCTTTTATAATTTTTAATATCGTGGAATGTAGGTGGATCTCAGTTAGTTGTCACATTCACTCTGCTCATAGACATCACTTAGTATTTCACTGTCTCTTTTGTCCTCCTCTAAAGCTGCCTGACTTGAATGACTGTTGCTTTTATAGGTCCATGTCGTATGAGTGAAAAATAGGGACCTTCTTGTATAGCCAGTTTATTTTTAGCTTCCTGTGGCTCTTTTGAAGTGTATTTCATGATCTGATATTCCGTAATATAGCTCTTACTCATGATGCGCTCTGTCTGCTCAGTTACTGCACAAAGAGCATTCCTCTTTCTCTGTAATTCTAGATTCATCCTTGTATTTTGAAATCCATTTAGAAAGTATTATGCAGATGTATACTCTTTTTTTACTTTTGCTACTGGCATCCATTTGAGATTTCTGACAAAGCTTATATATATTCACAGACACACAAACTTATTTAAAATACTTGATGAAATATACTTTGATTTCAGTTTTTCTTAGAATTGAATATTTTTAGAAGTAGGTTTTTCCATCTCTTATTTCTAAGGTATTTTTTAAATAAAATGTCTTTCAGGGAAAAAGCAATATGTCTCTCAGAAAAGCTTTTATAAAAGAAGGAATATATATTGGTTATTATAACTTACTGCATAAATATACGACTCATCCGAAGTACTTTACATGCTAAAAAATAACAACAACATACAAAAAGAAGAGTTCAAATTATTGGTAAAGATGTAATATCCTAAAAAAAGCTAATTCTTTACAGAAGTTATCTGTTTTAAGGTTCATATTTATTCAAACTCAGTTCCTGATGCAAAAGACTCTGCAATTCAGAGTTCCCATTTGTGGAAAAGAGACCAAATAGTTTAATGTTGTTATTTCAGAGTAAAAGCTTTCATAACGCAGCTGTTCTTATAGATCTCACCTTACTAGATGTCTAAATTATTATTTGTTTATTTAGCAGTATTTACATGTGAAGTACTGTAACTCAGATCATTTTAAATTCTTGTTTAACCATTTTTCTAAAAGAATAATCCAGATTTGCATTGGCAGGAAATAGTAACATTTATTAACAAGTACAGCCTTAGACTCCAGTGCTGGAAAGATTACTGTTTGTGCTTAACTCTATGCACTGTAGTTCCATTAAACTTCAGTGGGGTTTCTCATAGTGTGTAAAGATGAACACAAGTGTAAATCTTTGCAGAATGAGCCTTAAAGTTTGTTCTTGGACTCAGAGCAAAATCTGTCCACCCACAAAATCAGACATAATTTACTGTGTTGGCCAAAAACTCATTGAATTACATGAGATCTAGACTCAATGGAAGTTCTCTGTGTGTGTGTGTATGTGTATGTATATAAAAACTTCTCTGTTTTTATTCAGCAGTAAAAAGGCTAGAATAAGAAAAAGAATATGCCAGATCTCACTTAGTGAAACATTACCGTGTTGAAAGGATACCTATTGCAAAAAACATTCTTTGTTATGTGAAAATTGCAGGAAGGGGAAGCTTTTAATCTTGGCCTTGTCATGGCAATGCCCCCAGATTCCTCTTCAAGCTCAGTCCTGCACAGATTCTTGATCATGCAGGACTAGTAACCATAGTGGTCTTTATCTGCTTGGCATAATTCACTACAGATAACTCTCAATATTTGAATTTTTGATGCAGAGAACAGAGTATAAGAGCATGAACCTAATATGTGCACAACACCGTATTTGCATCTGTTTATAATATCATGCATATAATACATGTAGTGTACATAAGAATGGCCGTACTGGGTAAGACCAAAAGTTCATCTAGCCCACTATCATGTCTACCAACAGTGGCCAATGCCAGGTGCCTCAGAGGGAGTGAACCAACAGGCAATGATCAAGTGATCTCTCTCCTGCCATCTCCACCATCTGACAAACTGAGGCTAGGGACACCCTTCCTTACCCATTCTGGCTAATATCCGTTAAAGGACTTAATCTCCATGAATTTATCCAGTTCTCTTTTAAATGCTGTTACAGTCCTAGCCTTCACAACCTCCTCAGACAAGGAGTTCCACAAGTTGACTGTGCGCTGTGTGAAGAAGAACTTTCTTTTGTTCGTTTTAAACCTGCTGCCCATTAATTTCATGTGGTGGCCCCTAGTTCTTGTATTATGGGAACAAGTAAATAACTTTCTCTACATCACTCATGATTTTATATACCTCTATTGTATCCCCCCTTAGTCTCCTCTTTTCCAAGTGGAAAAGTCCTAGCCTCTTTAATTTCTCCTCATATGGGACCCGCTCCAAACCCATAATCATTTTAGTTGTCCTTCTCTGAACCTTTTATAATGCCAGTATATCTTTTTTGAGAAGAGGAGACCACATCTGTATGCAGTATTTGAAACGTGGGCGCACCATAGATTTATATAAGGGCAATAAGATACTCTCCGTCTTATTTTCTATCTCCTTTTTAATGATTCCTAACGTCCTGTTTACTTCTTTGACTGCCACTGCACACTGCATGGATGTCTTCAGAGAACTATCCACGATGACTCCAAGATCTTTTTCCTGATTCGTTGTAGCTAAATTAGCCCCAATCATATTGTATGTATAGTTGGGTATTTTTTCGAATGTGCATTACTTTACATTTATCCACATTAAATTTCATTTGCCATTTTGTTGCCTAATCACTTAGTTATGTGAGATCTTTTTGAAGTTCTTCACAGTCTGCTTTGGTCTTAACTATCTTGAGCAGTATAGTATCATCTGCAAACTTTGCCACCTCACTTTTTACCCCTTTCTCCAGATCATTTATGAATAAGTTGAATAGGATTGGTCCTAGGACTGACCCTTGGGGGACACCACTTGTTATCCCTCTCCATTCTGAGAATTTACCATTTATTCCTACCTTTTGTTCCTTGTCTTTTAACCAGTTCTCAGTCCATGAAAGGACCTTCCCTCTTTGGTGAGGGACCTTGTCATAGGCTTTCTGGAAATCTAAGTACATTATGTCCACTGGATCCCCCTTGTCCACATGTTTGTTGACCCCTTCAAAGAACTCTAATAGATTAGTAAAACACGATTTTCCTTTACGGAACCATATTGACTTTTGCCCAACAATTTATGTTCTTCTAGGTGTCTGACAATTTTAATCTTTACTATTGTTTCAACTCATTTCCCCGGTACCAACGTTAGATTTACTGGTCTGTAATTGCTGGGATCACCTCTAGAGCCCTGTTTCAATATTGGCGTTGCATTAGCTATCTTCCAGTCATTAGGTACCGAAGCTGTTTTAAAGGACAGGTTACAAACCATAGTTAATAGTTCTGCAAAAAATTTCACATTTGAGTTCTTTCAGAACTCTTGGGTGAATGTCTCTGTCTCTGGTCCCGGTGACTTGTTACTGTTAAGTTTATTTATTAATTCCAAAATCTCCTCTAGAGACATCTCAATCTGTGACAATTTCTCCAATTTGTCACCTACAAAAGCCGGTTCAGGTTTGGGAATCTCCCTAACATCCTCAGCTGTGAAGACTGAAGCAAAGAATCCATTTAGTTTCTCTGCAATGACTTTATCGTCTTTAAGTGCTCCCTTTGTATCTCGATCAGCCAGGGGCCCCATTGGTTGTTTAGCAGGCTTCTTGCTTCTGATATACTTAAAAAACATTTAGTTATTACCTTTTGAGTTTTTGGCTAGCCTTCCTTCAAACTTCTCTTTTGGCTTTTCATATTACATTTTTACACTTAATTTGGCAGTGTTTATGTTCCTTTCTATTCACCTCACTAGGATTGGCCTTCCACTTTTTAAAAGATGCCTTTTTATCTCTCACTGTTTCTTTTACATGATTGTTAAGCCATGGTGGCTCCTTTTTAGTTTGTTTACTGTGTTTTTTAATTTGGGGCATCCATTTAAGGTGGGACTCTATTATGGTGTCTTTGAAAAGCGTCCATGCAGCGTGCAGGGATTTCACTTTAATCACTGTATCTTTTGATTTCTGTTTAACTAACCCCCTCATTTTTGCAGAGTTCCCCTTTCTGAAATTAAATGCCACAGCTTTGGGCTGTTGAGGTGTTCTTCCCACCACCGGGATGTTAAATGTTGTTATATTATGGTCACTGTTTCCAAGTGGGTTATAGTTACCTCTTCGACCAGCTCCTGTGCTCCATTCAGGACTAAATTGAGAGTTGCCTGTCCCCTTGTGGGTTCCCATACCAGCTGCTCCAAGAAGCAATCATTTAAAGTATTGAGAAATTTTGTCTCTGCATTTCATCCTGAGGTGACGTGTTCCCAGTCAATATGGGGATAATTGAAATCCTCCCACTATTATTGAGTTCTTAATTTTGATAGCCTCTCTAATTTCCCTTAGCATTTCATTGTCACTATCACTGTCTTGGTCAAGTGGTTGATAATAGATCCTTAATGTTGTTATATTCTTATTGGAGCATGAAATTACTATCCATAGAGATTCTATGGAACATGTGGATTCACTTAAGATTTTTACTTCATTTGACTACATTTTCTTTCACATATGGTGCCACTCCCCCCCCACCCCCCCGCATACACACACACACACGCACCCACCCACACGACCTGTTCTGTCCTTCCAATATATTTTGTACCCCGGAATGATTGGGTCCCATTGATTGTTCTCAGTCCACCAGGTTTCTGTGGTGCCTATTATATCAATATCCTCTATCGCAAGGCACTTTTGTTCACCCATCTTATTATTTAGACTTCTAGCATTTGTGTACAAGCATTTTAAAAACTTGTCCCTGTTATTTGTCTGCCCTTTTCTGATGTGTCCAGTTCTTTTTTATGTGAATGTTTCTCATCTGATCTGGCCCCTAGATTTTCCTCTTCCATCCTCTCCTCCTGACTATACCCTAGAGAATCTCTATCAATAGACTCTTGTCTAAGAGAAGTCTCTGTCTGATCCACGTGCTCCTCTGCAGCTGTTGGCTTTCCCCCATCTCCTAGTTTAAAAACTGCTCTGCAATCTTTTTAATGTTAGGTGCCAGCAGTCTGGTTCCACTTTGGTTTAGGTGGAGCCCATCTCTCCTGTATAGGCTCTCCTTATCCCAAAAGTTTCCCCAGTTCCTAATGAATCTAACCTCCCTGTCTCCCCCCGCCCCCCAGCACCATCATCTCATCCACACATTGAGACTCTGAAGCTCTGCCTGCCTACGTGGCCCTGCACGTGGAAATGGGAGCATTTCTGAGACTGCCATATATCATGCATATAATACATGTAGTGTAATACAGGTTAGTTAGCCAGATGGAGTTAGCTCTGGTAGTGCTCACAACCAAGAATGGAATTTGCTGATTAGACATTTTTGTCAGTTCAGTTTTATCCTCACGTTGGGCTCCACCTAGTGTTCTTGGTGCATACTACTCCTTTGGATTTTTCACCCTCTTCTTGTTACAAGAAAATACCATAGTCTCAATACAACTTCAATTCTGCGCTTAGTTAAATTACATATTGGAGTTGTTTACTTTAATAAACCACAGTCCACTGCAGATTGAACTGTAACTACCATATTTAGTTCATTCTTCATGTTCTTGACTGTGAGCTTTGGTCTCAAAAAAACCCAAACAAGTTTCTGATTTTCTTATTGCCTACGGGGAAGCCAGTTTATTTTAAAAATATTTTTCTTGTGAACTCTTTAAAGTTGTGGAAGGTTTATGGAATTCTGTGTGAATAATTATATGGGTACATTGATGATTTTCTAGCAAGGAGGTCTTCTGTTTATTAGTTGAGCTAATAATGAATGTTGAATTACACTGGTCTACAATTTTTGAGAAGTCGTCTGCTTCAGAGATAAAATGTGATATTTATTATGTATTTTGATGTGCTGAATTCAAATGTGACAATTAAAACAACTGGCTACTGTTTCTAAGATATTTAAGTTTTTACATTTTATGTCTATATATATATATATATATATATATATATATATATATATATATATATATATATATATATATATATATATATATATATATATATATATATATATATATTGTGTAGATAGTAGAGTTTGAATCATAAATTGTAAACCTAGGTCTTTTCATGTGTTTATGGTTGCTTTACATGATAATATTTCACCTGTCCTGTTTATGGAACACTTTAAAAATCAGCAAAAGGTTTATTATGAAACAAAAGGCAAAAAACTATTATGTACGTAGTTCAGTCCTATTCAGTGTCTACTCGGTGCTTCTTGGCTTGTCTCTTGTATTTATTAAATGGAGCATCTCTTGTCACTGTCCAGCAATAGTCTGCAAGCATTGATGGGCTCCGTTTGCCCTGATAGCCTGCCAGGAGATTCCACTGCTGTAGTCTGGAGCCCAACAGGTCTGCCTTACTCTTGGGTAGTTCCAAATCCCTGACAAGGTCATTCAGTTCACCTTGTGTTCTGAGGTGTGATGAGGAGGAGGATGGGAGAAAATGTGGGTCCTGTGACATAGATGGTTCAGGACCAGAAGTTTCATCCTCTTCCTCTTCCTAGTCTGACTCAAGTGAGAGTGATTCTGGTGCATCAGGAACTGGCAGTCCTTCTCCGTGGGGTACTGGGCGTATAGCTGATGGAATGTTTGGATAATGCACAGTCCACTTTTTCTTCTTTGACACACCTTTCCCGACTGGAGGCACCATGCAGAAGTAACAATTGCTGGTATGATCTGTTGGCTCTCTCCAAATCATTGGCACTGCAAAAGGCATAGATTTCCTTTTTCTGTTCAACCACTGGCAAAGATTTGTTGCACAAGTGTTGCAGCATATGTGTGGGGCCCACCTCTTGTCCTGATCTCCAATTTTGCAGCCAAAATAAAGGTGATAGGCTTTCTTAACCATAGTGGTTATACTGCGCTTTTGTGATGCAAAAGTCACTTCACCACAAACAGCAGAAGTTATCTGCACTGTTCACACAAGTACGAGGCATCTCCGCTCACTGGCTAAACAGAAATGTGTCCCTTTGCAAAATCAAACACTGACAAATAAGAGAGCACGACATTGTATGATTTCTAGAGCTGATCTAGGGCAATTTGTTCAGCAGAGTGATGTAAGCTTTGTTATGATTGCATCATCCATGACTTCTAGGAATACCACGATGCAATTCATATCATGTATGAAGGAACACCAGCTTCAGATTGCATCATTCATTGTTTTGCCTAAAAAGCAAGTACTGTCCAAACCCAGTCATAGATTTATTCATAGATCCAGTCAAAGATGTATTTTAATCATTTCTGGTTTAAATTGAGAACCCTTCCCTTTATAACTCACTCATCCTCCGCCATTCCCAAGTCAAGGGTCGTACGTATATACTGACCCAATAGCATATCTTGAAAACTAGAGCCAATCAACAATTTTAAGCATCATTTTCTTTCTCAGTGACCCAGAATTAGTAAAGTTGGACTACATTTATTTCAGAAGCATTTTGGCTGTAGAGCAGTGTTAAACACAGGAAATATGTCTAGGATACATTATTATATGAAGATTCAAAATCTAATGTCTATTAAGGAATTTTCCCAGTAAGGTCATTGATTCAGCAAACTTTGCCTGTTCCACAAAGCAATTTAAGTACCTGCTTAACTTTAAACACATGCTTAAGTCCCATTGATTTTAATGGGATATAAGCACATACTTAAGTGCTTTGCTAAATTGGGGCCAGAATTTAGTTTCATGGTATGATTTTTTTAGCAGAAGTCCACTAAAGATTTCTGCAGAAAACCAGAAGTTAGTAATAAAGAGACTAACTTTTGCCTCCAATGATTTTTACAGTTTTCTAGGATTATCTTCCCGGTAATCAACCTGAAAAATAAGAAGATTTGTTTATAACATTCAAGGTTGTAAAGTCAAACAGAGATAATAGGTGCTGGCCTTTATGCTCTGGCAGGTTTGCTTGGGTGGTTGGTTGGATAGTTCTTTTAGTGATACTTGCCTGAATGTAACTTTTAATTCAAATGGAAGTGTTAGAAAAAAAAATCATGTTGATTATTCCTGCATAGTACCTGACTTTAAAAAAACACAAAAGTAAGCAATCTTTAAGCCAGAAGTATATTCTAGATACTTTTTTTTCCCATTTACATAATCTTCAGGTACTTAATGTGAAATGTCTGAATCTGATATGCTATCACTTTCTGTTTTGAGTATTAAACCATGTACAGACTTCTCCATAGTCCAGTAGTTTCATTGTGAAATAAATGGGCATGTATTTCAGAAAATAGTTTAAGGCCCAAAGGGACTATGAGATCATCTGGTATGACCTCTTGTATATCACAGGCTATTACATTTCACCCAGATACCCCTGTCTTAAGCCAAATTATTTTAGTTAGACTAAAGTATTTCAGTCCTTAGGAGTCTAAACTGTGTGCCACAGGGGTGGAAGATATTTTCACATGATTCCAGCCTATAAACCACACCCAATGCTTCAAAGAGAGGTTTTAAAAAAAACAAAACAAAACAAAAAGCCCTCCCTCACAGGTTCCCTGTCAGTCTGACCTGGAGGAAAATTCCTTCCAGATCCCTAGTTTGGTGAGCAGGACCCTGGGCATGTAAGGGCTAGTCTATGCTGGTAACGTTAAAGCGCTGCTGCGGCAGCACTTTAACATGACTTGTGCAGTTGCGGCAGAGCTCCTTCCCTTCTTAAAAAAAAACACCTCCACAAGGGGCATAGCTTCCAGTGTTGGGAGAACGGCTCCCAGCGCTGGTGCACTGTCTACACTGGAGCTTTACAGTGCTGAAACTTGCTGCACCCAGAAGGGTATTTTTTCTTAAGTTGCAGCACTGTAAAGTGCCAGTGTCGACAAGCTCAAAGCAAGACACACCAGCCATGTATCTAGACAGAGGATTCTCTGAACCAACTCAGAACACTGGTCCACCCTGTCCAGTGACGTGTCTTCAGCTGTGACCAATGTCTGGTGCTTCAGAGAAAGGTGAATAAGAAAACAGCCACTCACTCACACAGAATACATCCAGCCCATTGTGCATTGTGGGGGGGAAATCCTTCCTGACCCTGTGGTGATTGGCTGAAGGCCTGAAGCATGAAATAAGATTAATCACTGTTTTAATGCAGAGCTTCAGATTTTAGAAGTGTGTTGAGGACAATGCAGTCATCCTGGTCTCCTCATGGCTCATGAAGGAAAGGAATGAACGGAAGATTCAGATTCACGGATTCCAAAGCCAGAAGGAACCACCACAACTACCCAGCCCAACCCCCAGCACACACAAGCCGTAGAATTTCTCCCTGAAGATGGATTAAAGCATGTATTTTAGAAAGAGATCTAATCTCATTTTTAAAGACTCCAAGCAATGGTTAGTCCACCACCTCCCCACTTAAGCTGTTCCAATATTTAATTATCCTCACTACTAGGAAATTGCGTCTTATTCCAGGGTTGAATTTATCTAAGTTCAACTTTTAGCCATTGGATCTTGTTATACCTTTGTCAGCCAGGCTGGACACCATCCCACCCTTCCTCTCCCCAGCCATCCCTGCCAAAACACACATCCAGATATCTTTCTATCTGTAAGTACCTATACACAGTGGTCAAAACACCTCTCCAACTTCTCAACATTTAACTGAATAAGTTGAGCTCCTAAAAACCTCACATCATAAAACGTATTTTCCAGCCCCTAGATTATTATTGTTTTTCTCTTTTTAATTCTCTCTGCTGTTTCCACATCATTCTTGAAGTGGGTCTATCAGAGCTAGACACTGTATTCTGGTAGTGGTCTTACCAATGCTGTGTACATAGAGGCAAGCTCACTTCCCTAGTGTTCTCTCAACTTGTATATATTCACTCGTTAACTCATTTGTTTTAAGAGAGGCATAATTTTCCTACACTTGTTTTTTAAATGTATTGGAATAACACGTTAGTTGTTAATGCACAAGAACTGCAGTCACAGTGTGAGATTGGATGAATCTTGAATTGTTTCCGAGACTATAAGATCAACATTTGTTATATTTGTAATCCATATTGCTGCATCTGCTTTGTGGCTGATTAGGAATTAAGAGAACCAGATGAGAGAGTGCTCCAGGTTAATGGCACTTCATTCAGATTTCAACTCCTGCATATCTACATTGCCAGTGTGCCACTTTTTTACAGCTTTTGAAAAAATTTGAGGCCAAATTTATGTCTTGATTACATACGTGCAACTCCCATCAACATAATTGAAGTCAGTGGGAATTGTGTGTGTATAAAATAGCATAGTGTTAAGTAAGCGTTAACTTTTTTGGGGAATCCCCATAGGTTTATGAAGGGAATAATGCTGTGTGGGGCAGCTGTCTCTGGGTCTAATTCTTGGGCCCTTCTCACCCACTGAAAGGTTTCCATGAGTGCAAGGAAGGCGAGATGGAGGTGGCTGGGGTGGTAGCCCAGGTTTTCATCTCCTTCATCCATTCAGGTGGAATGAAAAATTTAGCTCATAGCATTTTGTACCTTCAAAATATAATTCAAATATTAACTAGCTGATCAGCCAATTAACCTTTACAGTAGCCTTGGAAGTGGGTTTTGTTGTCCCTGTTTTACAGACAGTCATACAAGGTTAAATAACATGCCTGAGGCCATTCAGTGAGCCTATGACAGAGCCTCAGGTAGGAAGAAGCAGTAACAACTTTACCAGAAGTACTACCAGCCCAAATTTTGCCCTCAGATACACAACAATAACTGAAATCCCTAAAATCAGTGGGATTGCCTGGATGTAAGTGAAGGCAGAATTACACTCTATAATAAGCACTTGGAGCACACTTTGTTTTGCCTGCTTCTGAACACTTATCTTTTAGTTTTGTTTTAATACTAAAATAACAATAGTGTTCTGAAGCAAATACAGTCTGTTTTGTGTTGACCATATATGTTTCACTATGTAATCTTTTTTTAATGTGTCCTGTTTGCCAACAAGAGCTCGTTATTCTCATACTATAACAGGGTGTGCCTCCAAACATGTTAAAGCCTCTCCAAGTTCTATTTAAGCCATGAATCAGTCAGCTATTGTGCTAGTTACTAGGTAACATTTTAATATTTATCTCCAAGCCTGATATACATTCCTGTGTTGCATCAGAGGACAAAACTTGATCTGTTCTGTACGTTTAGATGGTGGTGTTAAATGGAGAATACAGGTTTTTTTTTTATAGCAGCATGTTGTTGGCTAGTACACATGACATACACACCACCATAAAGAACAGTAAAATGAAACCATCCAAAATTGTCTCACGTTAAACAGCCAATGTTATGTAAGTGGTTTAGCAGATATCAAACAATCAAGACACTTCTACATATGTATGTATTAACACGCATATTTTGCTCACAGATAAGGGGACCAGATTATTCCAGGTCCTTGTGTGATACAAGGATTGGGAGGACAAAAAAATCTCACTCCACTGCCTTGTAATACCCATTCAGGGGAAGTGCCTGAGGCAGTTGAAGTCCTTGATCTCTGAGGACCACAGGTGGGACGGGCCTTCAGTGCATCCTAGGGTGCACTATGGCCCAGAAGGAGCAGGAAGACCCTGATAGCACTGTCCTACCCCCTCCATGCTATCCTGTAGAGCAAGTCAACTGCAGCAGGGGGACAGCCTGTGCTTCAGGCCACTGAGGTTGTGGTCTGGTTTCTACACCACCCACACTAAGGCCTTTTCAAGGGAGGAATAGCTAGTGGATCCACATAATGGTTGACCCATCAAGACCAAAGCCAAGCCTTTCTCAGACTTTTCTCCTTGAAGAATTAACCCCTTCATCTGTCTTCATTAAATAAACAGACATTCACAACACTAAGTGAAACTGTTCTGTGAGGTGTTTTGACAAGAGATGAAGACAGTAGCTGTTGTTTGGCATAGTCACATTAATCAGACTGCCCTTGGTAAAAGCACTTGATGAATACGTTGTCCATTATTAGCACAAATTACGATGTTGTGTGCACACATAGTGCTTTAAAAGAGAAAAAGATGTGAATGATTATTGCATGTATTTCAACTACTCTGTTAGTGTATTGTAAGTGAGAAAAAGGTCACTCAGAAGAAGTGTGGTGATGATGTGTATGTAGCATTACGTGTTTGGAGGTAGTGTGCTCATCTGGGTTAATGTGCGTCTTTACTGCATCACAGTGAGGGTGACTGTTAAGAGAAGGGATGGCACAGATACTTGTTAGTCATGTAGCAAGAACTCAAGTGACTTTATATGTGTAATCTGCTTCTGCCTAAGGGTATTGTGTTGTAGAACAAGATACAGAGACCTCATCCCCTGGAGTTTATCTGTTACCTGAGATAGATAGAAAAAGTTGTCAAAAGGAATATTTGTTTCAACCCTTCATGTAGACATCTTTATGGATTATGATGAATTTTGTTTTCAGAATGTGCCTTTACATTTCCATTTTTGTATTGCATCCAGTCTGGAGAGAAAAATGGACTTGTTTACATACAGTACGCAGAACACTTCTATAGTTAGAAGGTCAATTGTATGTTGTATCCCAAGTACATTTGGAGAAAGTAAACCTGGGACAAATATGTCTAGGATATAAGAAAAGGAGTGGAGTACAAGCCTGCTTGTCAGAATTAATTGTGCAGCATAGCGCCATTATTGCCTTAATTAAAGTGACACTATTCATTTGTTTTATTTCAGCTGAAAATATATTTACCCACAAATTTTACACGTAATATCTAAGAATCCTATACTTACTCAGTTTGTTTACTTTGTGCATTGTGATGACACTTTGTGTTATAAACAGTTTCACTGTTTATCTTGTACACTTTTTTCCTTTTCAGTGTGGGTATTCTTATATAGCAGACCAGGGAAATAAAAATGCGACTAAATCCACAGTGTGATAGGGCATGACTGCCGCATAGTGCACTCTGCTTGTTGAATGTGGCACTACCAGCCGCCTTCAGTTTCCTTCCCCGTCTCCTCGTCTCTTCATACACTGGTCTGAGCTGGAGATGTGACTTAGCCCTCCAGCTGACCCACAAACAAACATAACTCCTTTCAGGATAGCAAAAGTCAAAGTAAAAATCCCAACAGAAAAGGAAGGTTCTTCAGCCTTTCAGGGATTTCTCTTTAGGCCGTCCTTTGGGCTATATTTGATTAGTCTTTCTAGCTCTGGGATAGAGTACTTGGCCTCCCAGGCCGGTTCCCCTGGAGTACCATTCTCTACCACTGCTGAGGTTCTGTTCCATGTATCCTTCCCTGCTCTAGTATAGAGCACTGAGCTCCCAGGCTATTTCACCTGGAGTACCCGGCCTCCTGCCTGTGGTTCCACTCACAGACTGATATCTCTCAGACATTTTATATAAAGCCCAGGTGTCCATTAAACTATCACCTGACCCTTCTTAGTCCTGCCCGCTCAGGCTGGGAAGCAGGGAATTAATTACAGCTTGGGTGTGGCTTAAAGAGGTCAATCACCCAATGACACTCCCAAATTGGCAGGAGGGACAGATTTCGATTTTTTTTTTTAAGCAATTTTTTAAATTGTGTATATCCCTTTAAACTTCCTTTAATTTTGTCCTATCTTTTTCTGTGATGGAAAATTCTGGAAGATTTTGGAAGTGCTTAATGCGACGCATTCACCATAGACTAATCTTAAATTTTTTCTTCCTTTTTTTGAAAGTCTTCTAGGAGAAAAGAGGTAAATGAGGAAAGTGACATTGCCACTGTGTTCATGTGAACTATATTGTGAAGTGCAAGGTCCTACATTTAGGAAAAAAGAGTTTAAATAACATTCCCCGGGTTGGGGACTGTTTTCTGGAAAGCAGTTCATGATAAAGTTTAGAGTGTTGGTGGATAACGAACTGAACATGAGCTCCTAGGACAATGCTGTGGCTAAAATGGCTAATATAATTCTTGTTTGTATAAACAAGAATATTTAATAGGAATTGAGAGGTGGTATTACCCCCATATGTAACATTTTTGAGACAATTACTAGAATACTAATTCCATTTCTGGAAGCTGAAGGTAGATAAATTCAAGCTAAAAATAAGGCACAGTTTTTAAATAATGAGGTTGATTTAAACATTGGAACAACTTACAAAGGGATTGATGACTTCTAGATGACTTGAAGTCTTCGAATCAAGACTGAATATCTTTCTGAACAAAATATGCAAAATTTGCTGTGGGTCAGCTACAAGATATGGGCTTGATTTAGGAACCAGTTCATGAAATTCTGTGGCATGTGTTACATCAGAGGTTAGCCTAGAAAATCATCATAATCCCTTCTGGCCTTAAAAATCTATGAAGCTAAGAGTGTATATTAAATGTTATTTTTGGCAACCTAATAAATCGAAGAGGATATATGTCTTTGAGCAAGCACAGTAAAATATGAAAGAATTCTTCATATATACATTTAAATATCCATAGATGTTTCAGCATTGGAGAGCAGGATTCTTATATATTCCAATATTCAGTTAGAAATCTGCTTTTAGCATACTTAAGAGAAGAGGCTGTTTCTACATTATACCTTGGGAACCCTACCTACTAACAGAGAAGCGGAGTAGGAGTATGTTTTCTAGTTTGGCAGAGAATCAGAATAAAAGTGATAGGCCTAATCTCCAATCCTCAACCTGAATTTTAGCATTAATTTTAACAAGCCTGTATACTTGCATAATACAAACTTTTGTATTAATACACATCTTAACATTTTATGTAAAGGTGAAATTGTTTTGAAGTAATGTTTTGATTTTTTTTTTTCTCCAGACACAGCCCCCTTCTACAACAAAAGCATCAGATATGAAGCCCACTGAAACAAAGGTATGAAGTCCTAAGGAATGAATCTTCGATTTATGAGTCAGAAGATGTGGATTTTACTTCAGACTGTCACTAACTCATTATATGACCTTGACGAACTCACTTATCTGTACCTGAGTTTCCACATCTGCAAAATAGGGATAAAGCCACTTGTCCTCTTATGCAAAACACTTTGAGGACTGTGGATTAAATTAATGAATACTTCAGAACCTCTGAATTATGCACATAGGCCCTGATCCTGCAAACTCTTAATTACAGGTATAACTTTATTTATGTGAATAGTCCCAGTGAAGAATTTGGGCCTTAGTTAGTCAATGTGAAATCACATGTTCTCGTTAATGATACCCGCATTCCTCCCTACTATCTTCCTTCCTATTGTCTTTTACACTTGTTGTGCTGTGTCTTCAATAAGGTTTGCGAGCTCCTCAGGGCAAGAGGCTGTTTCATCTATGTCTTTGTAGAAAGGGGCCTTAATCCTGATTCGGGCTTTTTGGTCACTGTCGTAATATAAAAAATATAATAATGATGTTTTCCCTTCTCTTTGCCTAGCTGTACATTCTTGCTCAGGATCAAAATATTGAAACTGACAAAAATCATGCCGTCCAGAATAGGGCTTTTGCACATTTCAATATTTTGTCAGCTTTCTGAACCAGATCAGGTTGGGAACCATGTAGCGTGGTACAAGATACGGATTTTTCTAATGTTATACATATGTGACATTAATGCCAGACTGGTAGGTCTAAGTTCAATCATGTCACTTTGAGGTTGAAGTCCACTGTCAGCCTGTTTATGTTTAGCCTGTGTCCAGTTTTGGGTCCCACACTACAAGAAGGATGTGGAAAAATTGGAAAGAGTCCAGCGGAGGGCAACAAAAATATTAGGGGGCTGGAACACATGACTTATGAGGAGAGGCTGAGGAAACTGGGATTGTTTAGTCTGCAGAAGAGAAGAAAGCAGCTATCAAATCCCCCTCATTGAACTACCTGAAAGGGGGTTCCAAAGAGGATGGATCTAGACTCTTCTTAGTGGTAGCAGATGACAGAACAAGGAGTAATGGTCCCAAGTTGCAGTGGGGGAGGTTTAGGTTAGATATTAGGAAAAACTTTTTCACTCAGAGAGTGGTGAAGCACTGGAATGGATTACCTAGGGAGGTGGTGGAATCTCCTTCCTTAGAGGTTTTTAAGGTCAGGCTTGACAAAGCCCTGGCTGGGATGATTTAGTTGAGAATTGGTCCTGTTTGAGCAGGGGGTTGGGCTGGATGACCTCCTGAGGTCCCTTCCAACGCTGATATTCTATAATTCTATGAGTCTGTGATTAACATTACAGGAGAATCCACTTCAACATTCTAATTTAGTCTGAAGTCTGATTTAGCAAGTGAAGCTCATTTGCCAAACTTCTACAAAAAACAGCAAAAGTTAAAATTTTCAAAGCTGTAGCACCTTTAAAATCACCAACTACTTGAATGTCAGAATATTTCTTGGTAAAAAGCAACTTTCTCCTTCTTTTCCTTTGTATCGCCTCTGCCAATTCAAATAGTGCTATGCTGTAATTCCTCAAGGATGTTTTTCACTCAGCTCTTTTAATAGTCGTAGCTACAATGGATACCAAAATATCTAATTTATAAATCTTAATCTCCACACACAGTCCACAAGACCTAGCTACTATACTCCTGACAATAAACTGGACAATTATTAAGCCTTTGTCTAATCCCGCATGATCATCACGAATCATAAATTTAGAGATTCGTTGTTTGTCAGTCACTAATTTAAGATGTTTCCTGATGATGATAGATTAATTATGAACCTACATCAAAGAGCAAACTCACTCCTAACATGCTCTTTCCGTGTGGTATTATCTACATGATGGCAACTGGCTGGCCATCTATTAATAGAGGTGACTACTTTTTCTCTATTAATAGACTCAAAATAAGCATGCCTGCAGGAAAAAAGCTACAGTAGCAGGGCGTAAATCCCTGCCCTGCAACATTTGGGGACTCTAGAGCATAGAGTCCTGCAGGAATTTACTGGCCTGTCTTTATGAAGGGAGAAGTGGAGCCACCTTACGTTGCCCTTTAATAGCTCATGTATAATTCACATTTCCTCCTTGAAGGGGAATTGGGGCACCCAGAGGGACTTCCTTGAAGGAAACAGAGTTGCTAGGGAGTAGGGCACCTTGAATGTCAAATGTCATTTCCTCTTCCTGGAGGGCTACCTTCTTGTGCGGACCCCATTCCCAGTGACCCGCTTCTCATTCGGTCCCTGTGCCCTTGCCTCTGCTCCTCAGAGAACTATTTCCCATTTCTGTTCCGTTCTACCTCTTCCCTTGCCCCCAACCAGTGAAGACCCATTCTTACTCCCTCTTTGCCTTCAAGACTGAATGTCAATCCCCCTTCCCAAAAAAGTGTAATCAGCTTTGTCCTGTGCAAATGGAAGCCATTGCAGCTGTGGCAGGGATAAGGATTTGTGCTTCATGGAGTTACCATAACATGTGAACCTCAACACCTTGTGCGAAGGTGTCTGGTTGGTTTATTGAAATGGAGAGGGGAAAAAGAGCAGTATGGGTATTGGGGAGGGATGAGGTGAACAAGGTGGATAGTGCATGTGCTGCCACGGGGATGGGCAGAGCTTAGGAAGGGGGACAATTTTATTCTAGGGGTCCTACTTGGAATTCATATTTGGGGACCTAACGTGAATCATTATACCTTTTGATCAGAGGAACCTAACTGCCAATAAAATAAGCCTGAAGAGGGGACACCATGAAGGTGTATAAACTGTTAGATAAACACAAACAGATAAACAGAGTTGTCCTCCAGATCCTGAAAAGCCTTTCTGCATCTTCAAGTGTAGCTGTTTTGAAATGTAACTTCTGTGTTGAATGATGAACAAAGCTAATCTCCAATTATAATTCCTCTCCCCCTTCATCCCAGATTGTGTACATCTCACTGTTCTTTCATTTTGCCTGTCCACCTCTATGGTGAACTCTGAAAGCAAGATCCTGATATGTTTCTTTATTATTTGCTTACAAGGTCTAAACAGGCCAGAAGAGCTGAAGTTGCATCTGCAAACAAAAACACATCTGGCTATAAATTTTATTTCCTAAATCAAACTATTACACATCTGATGCCATTTTTACTGTGAACAATTCTGTTTAATGTTAATTTAAAAAAATATATCCCCCCCCGCCCCGAATTTAAAACATAAACAATCCAGTAAATGTACACTCAAATTCCGAGAAAGGACTACTTGCTCTATAAGAAAATTGTCACATATAGTTACTAACAACAGTATTGGTAAAGTGAGCAGCACAGAGGTTTGAATTTAACTCTCAGTAACCGATATCTCTAGCAGTTTCAGTACAGCTGTTTTCATGTACAAACATAAATGGTAGTAAAATATTTTCTCATTTTTCCTGTAAATCTCTCTACGTTTCTTGGGAAATGCA
This sequence comes from Gopherus flavomarginatus, assembly GCF_025201925.1. Taxonomy (NCBI): domain Eukaryota; kingdom Metazoa; phylum Chordata; order Testudines; family Testudinidae; genus Gopherus; species Gopherus flavomarginatus. Next base: position 62,603,780 of record NC_066619.1, read on the forward strand.
TTTTTAAAAAACCTAAATTTGTACTTTAATACTAGGCTACTTCAAGCCATAGCCAGACCAGTGGACAGCAGTCTCACAGCAGGAAGAGACACAAAGTTCAGGTGATGCACAATTGACTATGTCTCTGTCTGCAGTCACAGCAGCAGCATGTTTTCATCACTTCCACCATGAGTTTTTCATGTATCATGCTTATTAATATTGCAATCTTCCTTATGGGCCCAAAACACCTTGGCAATCAATCATCAAAAACAAAATTCTAGTTCCTCACGCCTTCACGTCGGTTGCATTTCCTTATTGCTGCAACCATCAGCTAAAGGCAGCACACGGTAAAAATCCGTTTGATTGATAGTGTAATAATGTTAGAATAAAATTTCTAGCTTCATCTCTGCACAAGCACACACAATCTTCTTGGACCAGAAGACCTGGAAGATTAGGATACTTGCTTTGAGAACTGATTTACGTGATTGATGGTGTTAAGTGTGTGTGTGTGTGTGTGTGTGTGTGTGTGTGTGTGTATAATATATATATCAGAGTATGTACATGTATTTGTATGCATGCATGCATACATATGGTAGGTATACAAGTGTACCCTCTCTATAATAGTGAACCTTTGGTTATAATGAACCTGGTCCCTGGATCCCACCTCTGGCCTCAGGGCCATGACGGGGGCTGATAGCTCTTCCAGCCACGGCAGCTTTAGGGTTCAAGGTGTCAGCCCTGCCCCAGTGGCAGGGCTCTTGAACTTCAGGCTATAACAAGCAAATGGCTTGGATCCCCAGGGGGTTTGTTATAGTGAGGCTATACTGTAGTGTGTAAATGCATACATGCAGACTGTGAATGTATCTGAGAAACAAAACTTCTTCTTGATCAGTTTTAAAATACATGAAAAGTCTAGAAAGTAACAATATGTTTAAAATATATGATCTATGAGGTGAAGTGATTTATTTTCAGCGTGGAGTACAGGAAATTTCTCCTACCTCCAAAGCATTCGCTGTTTCTGTGGTTTGTATGATTATTTACTGCATACATTACAATGTGGTGTTATATACCTTAATCTGCGTTTTCAAAATCTTTGTGTCGCTTGCACCCATGCATGCATGTGCACATGCACACTCAAACTCAGAATTTCACATGTAAATTTACTGTGGATCTGTGCATGGATTTAATAAAATTTCATGGTGGGGTCAACCAATCCATGTAAACGCCAAATACATCTAAATAATACTTTATAATGCCTCTCAAGTGAAAGAAAAAAGCTTGCAAAATTACAGTAGATCAATTGCATACTTAAATAATAAAGTGGTTATATCCATTGTTTTGTTTTAAAGGTGATTCTGTTGTAAGTGACTATAAAAATGTGGGTCATTATTAGTTTGTTTCTGACTCTAAATGTGCTAACCGTCCAAGTAAAAAATGTGTTTTCTAACTGATGGCTTGAAGTTCAACTTCCCGTATGGTTACTGGAGCCAGGCTTTCACTCAGTGATTATGCAGCTAAAACTTAGAAAAAATACTGTTGATAATACTTGATCCATTGAAAACTTCAGCTGACTCTCCAATAGCTATGTTGACTTTGAAGGAGTACAGTAAAAAACCTAAAAATAATAATAATATTAATAATAAAGTCAGGCCATGTCTACACTGCAGTGATTTGCCACATAGCTGTATTGTTCAGGGGTGTGGTATGTGACAGATATCACATACCACACCCCTGAGCAATACAGCTATGTGGCAAATCACTGCAGTGTAGACATGACCTGACTTTATTGTTAATTTTAGGTTTTTTACTGTACTCCTTCAAAGTTAACATAACTATTGGAGAGTTAGCTGGCAGAAGCCCCAAGGGTAAATGCTGTTATACTGGCAAAACTGCACTTTTGCTGATATAGCTCAGGCTGGTCTATGCAAGAAAATTAGATCGACCCAGCTTCGTTGCTCAGGGTATGAAAAATACACACCACTTCGCAACGTAGTATCTCCACAGGGACTTAGGCTATCATGATAGTAGATTAATGGAAGAATTTATCCGTTGACCTAGCTACTGCCTCTTGGGGAGCTTGATTTACTGTAGCGATGGGAGAGCCTCTCCCATCACTGTAGTAAGTTTCTACGTTTTAGTAGTTTAAGTGTAGGCATAGCCTTATTTTGCGTGGGGAGAAGAATAAGCTATGCCAGCAAAAGCACAGCTATGCTAATATAGCTGTGTCTGCACTGGGAGTACTTTTGCCAGGATAGTATACCAATATAACTATACTGACATGGTCTCAGTAAAGTAAGCAGCTATGACTTATAACAGGGGTGGGCAAACTTTTTGTCCTGAGGGCCATATCTGCATATAGATATTGTATGGTGTGCCATGAATATTCATGAAATTGGCGGTTGGAGTGTGGGAGGGGGTGAGGGGTGCAGCTCTGGGGCAGGGCCAGGAATGAGGAGTTGTGAGTGTGGGAGGGGGCTCTGGGATAGGGCAGGGAGTTGGGGTGTGGGAGGAAGGGCTCTGGGGTGTGGATTAGGGGTTTGGGGTGCAGGAGGGTGCCTCAGGCTGGGATCAAGGGGTTTGGAGGGCAGGAGGAGGTTCAGGGCTGGAGCAGGAGGATGGGGTATGAGAGGAGGTCAGGGGTGCAGGCTCCACACTGTGCTTATCTCAAGCAGCTTCTGGAAACAGTGGCATGTCCCCCTCTCCAGCTCCTATGCAGAGGCGCGGTCTGGTGGCTCTGCGCACTGCCCCGTTCACAGTCGCCTCCCCTGCAGCTCCCATTGACCGCAGTTCCTGGCTGCAGTTCCTGGCCAATGGGAGATGCAGAGCTGGCACTTGGGGTGGAGGCAGCATGCAGAGTCCCCTGGCTGCCCCTGTGCGTAGGAGCCAGGTGAGGGGGGGGACATGCCGGTGCTTCTGGGAGCCACAGCACGTGCGGAGCGGGGCAAGTCCCCAACCCCACTCCCTAGCGGGAGCTCAAGTGCCAGATTAAAAGGTCTGATGGGCTGGATGTGGCCCCTGGGCTGTAATTTGCCCGGCCCTGACTTAGAAGCTGCGATATTCAGTAACCTTTTTGGCAGTAACTACACTATTTTATTCGTTGTGGGAATTCATAACCTTGTATATACAAGATATTGATTATACTTTTTGTACTTTGAGTTGAGATGAATCATAATAATATTATTCTGAATGTTGCTGAAACAGCTTTTTTCAGTTTGGGAAACTGGAATTATTGGTTACCTTTACTCAGTTCTCTTATTTCATGGCCCAAGTGAAATGAGTATATAAATTGTGTGTGTTTTATCTGCTGTGTTTTGGCCCTGCTCCAGTAGCTTACAATGCATGAACAGGGTCCTGTGCCCATGTGTTGTAAATTGGAGGGTGAAGTCATTATTTATTTATAATCCAGATACATTTGAGTGTTCGTGTATGTATAAAATATGCAGCATGTTTTAAAACCATAAGAACAACTAAGCTTAAATATGTTTTAAAACATAAAAAGCACTAAGCTGCTTTTTTGATCTTTTGTTCTGAATATAATTTTTTATATATTTTAGAGCTCACAAACTGCAAAAACAGAACCTGGAAAAGTAGCACAGTCACTAAAGGTAAGCTACTACTTTTATTTAATCATTGTGCATTGTTCTTCTTCAGAGAAGTTTGTAATGATAAGCTTAATTCTGCCACTAATGGACCAGATGCTCCCATCTTCTCATGTGGGTGAAAGGAAACAAACCTACCTGCAGATGAGGTAGGAACAGGAGCTCCGCTGTTAGGAGTTGACATAGCACATTTCTGGGGAGCAGCCACTCTGTTGGTCTTCCCCTCTACCAGCAGATTTCTAAGCAGAAACCAGCATTAAATCCACCCTGCTCCATTTACCCTTTTAGGGCATGTGTGGGTGGGAAAGAACAGAGAAAGCTGACTTCATTGATTGTCAGGGAAAGGAGGTGCTCATAGAGCTTGATACAGAGTCTGCGTTGCTGCATGGATGCCTCAGAATTCACAAGGATATAGTCTAGGGCTAGGCTTCTCCTGCGTACTGCTTTCTCTCCTGCAGAGTTTTTTCCTAGAGAGAGGACTAGGTAACCCTATCTGCCTAGTAAATGTCAGGTTTTTTTAAGTTATTTCTATTTTTTTTTCTTTCTCCTTCAATAGGCAGGGGAAGGAACCTGAAAACTAGAGTTTAAAAAAAAATAACAACCCTAAAGTAAAAACAAGGCAGAATGATTCCAGTACATTGGGGTGGTTTTTTTTTTTTATTTTTTATTTTTTGGCAAGGACATATACAAAGTTTCAGCCCATTACTATTTTTGCCCAAGATGAAAATACACATTTACAAAGAAAGATAACCCATACTTATAGGTTCTTCCAAGATCTTTTCTCTCAAACTTTAAACAGTGAATGAATGAATGGAGAAAAATTCATTTCCACAAACCTGGACTATGCTTTTTCTCATATGGCACATGGGCAAGAGTGAACTCGCCAGCTGAACTAGCTGAATATAAACTGTGCCTTCCCTTGAGATTGCTTGAGAAGCTACAGGAAAAACTGTCACTATGAAGTAAACAAATGGGAATGTATAGCTAACAAAAAGGATATAAATAACTTGAGAGAAGTATTTTTACAACCCTTTGAAAGACCTCTTTATGTTTAAAGCCTGGCTACAACTACTCCCAGACGTGACTTTCCACTTTCTAGTATATTAAATCCTATACAGATAAGCGTTCACATGATTGTGCCTGTAGGATGTGTATAATCTGGTTGGAGCAGGAATTGTATCTTCCTTTGTTTGTGCAGCCCTGATATTCAGAAAATAATAATTTCCTGTCTCTCTAAATTGTCTATCAGAACAGATGAAAGTTACATGTATGTTAAGTAAACTAGACTAAAACTCCATTGAGTTGAATACCTCCTAACAGTTAAATATTTTCTAATATATCTGTATTATTTTTGACAGCCAGCTGATTCTCAAACTAAACATCAATCTGAAGAGAAGCAAAAGGAACCTGGCGGGGTGAGTTATTTACATGTTCTCCTTTTGTTTGTTTCATTGGTTTGTTAATTTTCTCAAAACAAAAACGCAAGAATACTAAAATCTATCCTATATATTAATAGCATATTTATGGTTGTATAGGCAAAAAGCCCATCCAAACCTTCTGTAGCGAAAAGTTCTAAAAAAGCTAGTCCAGGAAAAGCGGCCACCGGTCAGACTGAAAAGTCAACGCAAGTATCTTCAATAGAAGAACCAAAGGTAAAGCAGAAGTGGCAAGCCCTTTATTACTTTGTTTGTTTATTTGTGTTGAGGGAGCGCCTACTAGCCCTAGTCACGGACCCCATTATGCTAGGCATCTGCAAACACTGAACAAAAAGACAGTTCTGGTCCCAAAGACAGACTGCCTTTTTGAAGGTATGTGTGCATTAAACTACAGTCTAAGCTACATTAAGCATGTATAAAACTTCACTGTTTGGGATTTAATGGGACCTTTGCATTTTGCTTATTTAACTTTAATAATGCCTTGAATGTACTGATTCAAAGGCAGTGAGAATAGAGTTGCAAGCATTGTCTATAGAATATGCATGACTGAACATCTGATTGGAAACAGCCTCTTTTAATATGTATTCTGCAATAATGCCAAGCTTCATATCCTCTCTTAAGCCATTCTTAGCTTTGTAAGGTGTCGTGGATGTTTTTGAAGGTGACCCATGTACAATTGCTGGCAGTTGCAGGTCTGTCTAAGACAGAAGTACTGCACATTTGAGACTCTTGTCACGTTCCCCTGCAAACTCCGCACTGCTCAGGCTCAGGCCACTCTTCGTGTATATCTGCATTGCAGTGTAAACTCAGGGTTAGTAGAACTCTAGTTAGCAGACCCTGGGTTTGTTAACCTAGGGCTTGAGCATGTACACTCAGTTATAACTCAGGTTAGGAACTGTTGAACCCTGGGTCACAAACCCAGGGTCTCTAGTGCATTATGTGGGCCCAAGTCCAATCACCCTTATCCCAGACTTCCTAGCATCCTCCCAAAATGTGGTTGCTCTAGCCCTTTGTTCATGATCCTGTGTGGGAAAACTTGACCTATCACCAAACTTGACTGTTCAGAGGACAAAGCAAGTTCCTGTCTGATTGTGGAATACCTTTGGGAGACTCTGAGCACAAGTCCAGTAAGGCTGCATTTACACTGTAAAGCAGTAGGGCTTGAACCCTGCATCCTGGCTTGACTCAGGCTCTGACCGTCCACCTCCATGGGGTATTGGGACCCTGAGTCTGCTCTCTGCCTTAGCATGATTTGTGTGTGGACAGAAGAGGGTTTAGGCTTGAGCCTGAGTCTTTACACTGCAATGTAAGCCAAGGGTTCACATACTCTTTGTCAATTTGTTCCTCTTTGCATCCTTAATAGAACATGTGAGCAGATTGGGAAGCCTAGGGTCAATCAAGGGTGTGTGCCTTGCTCTGTTTAATACATGAGCGCTGCCCTACTTGATGTTTGGCTTTCTTCTCTGTTGAGTGTTTCAGGCAGATTTTTGAGTGCCAATGACTGGCCCAAATGTGGAAGAGGAGCAGGCTGGCAGCATGCAGATGTGCAACACTCCCCACAGCCTGCAGGACTGGTGGGAGCTTAAGGAGAGGGGAAAGAAGAACAGAAAGGGTAAATTCAGAGGAGTCAAGGGGAAAAAGAGGGCAGAAAGCAAAGTGAGAGAATAAACATTCGGATTACTCTGTCATTGGGTAAATCTCTCTCAGATGTCTGCCTAGGATTTAGAGGATGTCTACAGTGCAGTGGGAGGTGTAATTGCAGCACCAGCTGGCATACCCCACCCTAGCTTTAATGTAGCTCCCATGGCTAAAAATAAGGGTAGACACAGTGGCATGGATCCCAGCCTGAACTGTACAAACACGTCTGGAACTTGAGGTACATACTTGTGTTGCTGCATCTACACCGCTATATGGAATCATGCTAGCTAGACTAAACTAGTGTTGGCATTCCTACCTGAGCTGCAGTCGCACCTTTGATTACAGTATAGAGGTATCCTGCGACTTGGTGACTCAGGCTAGATAACATGGAGTGTGATGTCAAAATCATTCCCGGTACACCTGAACCATGAAGACTTCCTGGACTGTAAAGCCTCACATCTTTCACGTTTTGCTTATAGGGGAATAAGTTAGAAAACTGTGGGTAAAAAATCTCTCATGATTTGTGGCAGATTTTGACATCTGAGATTTTACAAATTTGTTTTACCTCCTGTATTTTTGTTTTACTTCCTTAATATCCTAGCCTCTCATGCTGCCTTCATGGCTTCACTTTCTCGACAGATCTTACTTTAGGGAAATGGATCTGCCTCTGTAGTGGGCTGTGCCAGATTGTGCTGCTCCTTGAAGCTCCCAGGCAGTGGAAGGTTTTGAGGGGAAGATTCCCTAAACTCCTCCCTCTTGCCACCTCCAAAGAATCAAAAATCAACGCTGGGGAATATACCATGTTTGTCTCAGTTACTAGGTGCTTCTTTACACCCAGGGTGTCTTCAACTTTGGACTGTATCTGGAAAGGGGGTAGCGGGTGTTTGTAGAGTCATGAAATCTGTACAAACTTGCAGCTGCCAGACTTACTGCTTATTTAAAAAATAGCATGACCAATTTTGGTTTATTCAATTTAATATGAGTGCCAAATATTTTAGTAAATAATAAACTGTTTGATTAGAGAGAGAAGGTGTTTGGGATAATACCAACATCTGTTGGTGAGAGAGACAAGCTTTCAAGCTTGCACAGAGCTCTTCTTCAGGTTCTGTGTAAACTTGAAAGTTTGTCTCTCTCACCAACAGAAGTTGGTCCAATGGAAGATACTACCTCAAATACCTTTTTTCTGTAGTATCCTGGGACCAGCACGTCTACAACAACACTGCGTACAAACTGTTTTAGTGTATGTTATAGACTTGAGACTGCATAATGTAAAATACAATCTTTTTTTCTCCATCACCAGCTGCTGTTGTTGGATTTCAGTCATCTATTGAGTCTCAAGTTAGTTCAGTGAATTAGCGTTTTTTCAGAGGAAGCTGCAGTAAATGAGAATTTCAGAGACTCAAAACTCAGCTTCCCATCTTGGTGTTTTATAGTAGTAGTGAACCCTGCATATGAAGAAATTTCCTATTTTAGTGCATTTTGGGTAGAGTTTTATAATCTTTTTATAAAATACTTACTAAACTTTAGTACCATTTGCTTTTTAATTAACTTTCTCCTTCTGCACCAGAAATCAATGTGTCGTTTGTCGTAAGCTATACTATCTCAGTGTTATCAGAGGAACAAAAGAGAGAATCCCACTAAAACTGCACTTTTCCTTCAGCACAGAATGTTGCTTAGCAGCATTAATAATCTTTTTCCTGTTCTGTCCTTGAAATTTGCACAAACATATTGACAATTGGAGTAATGTAGGATATATACTAGGGTAGAAAATTTCCATTATAGTTCTCTTCTTAAAATTGTTAACACAAAGTCATATACACAAAGTCTTCTATTTTATTCCCTAGCCTAAAACTGAAAATAAATCACTAGCTAGTGGTGCAGCTGCAGCTACAGTTGGTGCGGTCACTGCTGCTGGTTTGGTTGCGAGAGCTGATAAGCCAAGTACTGAGGTAGGTAACTATAGTCTAACACAAATCAGCTGCTTTGTATACACCTAACTCCCTTACACTGGCTTTCAGCACTATTTTCACCTTTTTTTCAGGCTAAAGAAAATAAATCAGCAGCTCCATCTTCAGCTGTTGAAGCTGCACCTACTAAGCCACCTGAAAAAGTAGGTAACAACCTTTCCCAAATCTGACATTGTTATCAATAATACTTCAGTATGTTTCATCTTTAAAAATAAATCTTTACAACATATTAACTAATAAATCAGCTGACTACAAATAATCTTGTTACTGAAATTGAGAGGTAACTGGTTAACAATTATCCTTGAAAATGTTTGTCTGTTGAACTTGTATTGATTCAAAGCAAGTTTCTAGTTTGGGTTTCCAGGAGTTCTCTGCAAAGGATCCTGTTTCCTTCCCCCTGCTCTCCCCTTAGGCTTAAGGAGAGAGAGGGGGTTTTTTTGTGTCTTTTTCTGTTTCTTTGCAGTCTTACATTAGTGCTACGCATTGTGATACATCTTACATACTGTGTAGTGCCTTTAACTTGTATAACTGTCTGCTTATTTTTCTAGTCTGATCTAGATAAGGCCTTAGATGACCTGATAGATACGCTGGGAGGACCTGAAGAACATGTCCCTCCCAGTCCAGTCTACACTGGCCCAGAAATTACGGTATTGAATTTTTTACGTCACTTGTTATCATACGGGCTGAGTAATTATCCCTGTGATCCCATAACATTTGAAATAGATTCACAGTTTCTCTGTAAAACGTAAGGAATGCCTCCCACACGATACTAGTGTTGTTTTTAGCTGTTAAGAAATGTTGCAACTGTAGATCTACAGTAGAACACAATGGTGAAATGTTAGCAAATTGGAAAAAAGTTGCTATTTGAATTGGTCACCAAATATGGGCTTGTCTGACAGATTTACAGAAGAACATGTTTTTATCAAAGTCGCTGAAAGGGGAGAGAAAAAAGCTTGGATAAGTGAAGGGAATTCTCTCTACTTACTCTTTTATTTGTCACGTGGTGGAGCATTAGGAATCTGAGACGATGTTCATTTCTAAATGTGGATGTGCGTGGAGAAGAGGGGTTGCAATCGCAGTTGATGGGGAGGGTAATGGAGAAGTAAGGGAGTGGAGTACACAGAGGTGTTTCCAAAAATATGTAAAATTCACATTTTATCTGTATCTACGTTAAAGGATTGAGATTGACCATTTATTGTACTTGACTCTCTCTTTTCTCAGAATTATCATTAGTGAGTAATCACAAGGTGGCTGGCCCCTTGACGAGGGAGCAGGACAGTACACCTGTGACTGGTCAGCTGACCTCGATGAGATTTAAAAGAGGGTACCTGGGCAAGGGGGCCACACTTGATGAGTCAGAGCCAGAAAGCTGCAAGAATTAGAAGCAGCAGGCAGTCCCGCAAGGAGAGGAGGAAGTGGGAACCTGCTGGGGGGAAAAGCTCTGGGTGATGTGTTGCTCAGCGACCAGAGCATTTAAGATTCCTGAAGGAAGGACAAAGAGGCAAAGGGGACAGTGCACTGGGAGCTGTAGCCCGGGGTGGGCTGAGGAACTGGTTTTATTAATTTTGCCTGTGTTGGAAGAATAAAACTGCCTGGAAAGAGACTCTGGGTGTGGCAGTGGGTTCTTTGTGAACTGGGGAGAAGGCCAGTTTATTGTAGGGTAGAATGTCACTTTATATAGTTATCTTTGTAAATTAGTAACTTACATTTGGTTTCAACAAACATGAATACAATATTAACTTAATGTTTTTTGTTGCAGGATTCGTATTCTTTTGCATATATTGAAGAACTGGGTAAACGGGAGGGTTCTATACCTCCAGGGTACAGAAAATTATTGGAGGTAATTAAAGTGAGCAAAATAAGACGTAATAGAGTTCTGCTTGTATACTGGGATTATCTTCCATTTACTACAGAAATAACTCTTCTTTCAGGGTAAAGGAGATGACCAAGCTGTACACCCAGAAAAAACAGAACCACCTCCCCAGGTAAGGTTGGATTTACATCTCAAAAGTTAAAAATAGGTCATCATCCGGTTCTTGGGAAAGTTCTAATTGACTTCTGCTGATGTCAGAAAATGCCAAATTCCAAGAGGTGCTGACCGCATGCAGTTCTGTTGAAGTCAATGGAAAGCATCTGGAGTTTTCACACAGAATTTTTAATTAACATAGACAGTCTTAGAAAACTGAAAGAAGTTGAAACAACTAAACCAAATATTTTTTGAGAAATTGAACCTGATAATATTAGACTAGCTATTGACAGTTATGGATGCAGGAATCCTTGAGTACTTTGTGTGGCAAAGAATGCTTAAATCTGTGTGCTTAGCATGGTCATAAGAACAGCCATACTAGGTCAGACCATCTAGCTCAGTATCCTGTCTTTCGACAGTGGGCAATGCCAGGTGGTTCAGAAGCAATGAACAGACCAGGTAATCATCAAGTGATCCATCCAAGTTGCCCATTCCCAGCTTCTGGAAAATAGAGGGTAGGGACACCATCCCAGCTAATAGCCATTGATGGACCAATCCTCCATGAATGTATCTAGTTCTTTTTTAAACCCTGTTATAGTCTTGGCCTTTGCAACATCTGCTGACAAAAAGTTCCACAGGTGGACTGTCATTCCTTTAGACTAGAGCAGGGATCAGCAACTTTTGGCACGCAACCCATCAGGGAAATCTGCTGGCAGGCTGGGATGGTTTGTTTACCTGCAGCGTCCACAGGTTCGGCCAATAGCAGCTCCCACTGGCTGTGGTTTGCTGTTTTGGGCCAATGGGACCTGCAGGAAGTGGTGTGGTCCGAGGAGTGTGCTGTCTGCCTCTTCCCACAGCCCCCATTGGCCTGGAACGGCGAACCGCGGCCAGTGGGAGCTGCGACCTGCTGAACCTGCGGATGCTGCAGGTAAACAAACTGTCCTGGCCTGCCAGCAGATTTCCCTGATGGGCCACATGCCAAAGGTTGCCGATCGCTGGACTAGAGTTTGATTTCACTGTAAGTTTACACCTAAAAGAAAACAAAAGGCTGCATTTGTGACGTGTAGGGGTGTTTTCTTTCTGAGACAAAAGTGTAACAGTGGCCCCTTAAATACATATTGCTACTTCAGTAAGCACACAGCGCACATGAATTATAAACTAGGTTTTGACAGCCCTTGACCTTTGTATGTTAACCATAATCTACTATGCAATTTCTGTTTAGAAACCAATGACAGATGATGATATTGCAGATGCTTTGTCATCTGATTTTACCTGCAGTACTTCTACTCCTAGAGAGGAGAAGACAACTCTTAAAGAGGTATTGATTTTGCCAGCTGAAAATTTTTTAACTTTACCTTCTTTACACTTTTTGCAAATTTTCCCAGTAACCAAATGTTTCATTTTCTCCTTGCATAACAGAAGCCAACAGCAGAAGGAGAAATTGTACAAGCACAGTCAACAAGTTCAGTCAGGAGTTCAGCTCCTCCTAAGGAGAAGAAACCAAAACTGGAAGAGGTATAGATACTCTCTTTTTTGACTAATTTAATTATTATGATATATCTGTATTTAACATACTTCATGCCAAAATTTGGGCTTGATCTTGCAAGACGTTGAACATCCTCGGCTTCAGTTGAAATTCTGTTGAACATATTAAGTACAACGGGAATTGCAGGTGCAGAGAGCCTCTGCATGTTATAGGATTGGGCCTGCGAGGGTCAAATAATTGTGCTTATGGAGTCTACTGCAGGGCACCCATAGGCCCAGTAAACATAGTATGAGAGCTTGGTGTTTTTTAGTTGTGTGGGATGCTTTTAATATCAGGATAATTTCATGTCCTTGTATTCATAAACTGACCTTTCCTTCTCATATCTGGAGAGATAATGTAATATAGTGTTGGGGTCTCTGCTTTACTCTCCTTGAAGAAGTTTTTGTTTTATTAGAAGCTGCTGGTATGATCAGAGTTTGCCATCTGCTGCCCTCTCATGTTAAAGAAATGTGGTGAAGCAGAGCAGAAATTAAAAATGCCATTTTATCACTTTTTGAGCTCAGACGTGCTAGCATGCTGCTTAGCTCCCTGCAGAATATAGAGGAAGACGCATGTAAAGAAACCCTGTGCCTTTTTATGAATAATCACAATATGATTTGCACATTTTTTTAATCTAGGCAGCAATAAGTGATGATGCACTAGATGCCCTTGCTGATACTCTTGGTGCACCAGAACCTGAACCCAAAGAAGACGTATCTTCCCTTGTAGAAGTCTCAGAGGTATAATTAAATGTATATTATATCAGCTCCCCAAACTCCATTTTTCTAGATGTTGTACAAATGCATAAGAGGAGAACAATGCATACCCCACAGAACTTACTTATGTAGACTGTCGACCCTTCATCAGTTAAGACTGAGCCAATCACAACATGTCTTCCAGTCTTCTCTCGCTCTGGCCATCCTTCACCTTGCTTGTCCATATCTCCTTGTTAGGAAATCATCCCACCTCTTTGGAGGCTGACTGCGTGGCCGTTTCAGTTCTCGCCGATACCACTCAGATATAGCTGCAGTCTATCTGTTGTCACTGAATCAGGCCACATGTCCCTCCCACCACATTTTGCTGAGCCTGCTTTCAACAACATCTCACACTCCAGACTGCTGCCAGATTATTTCAGTAGGGATGTGATCGCAGAGCGAAATGCCCTAAAATGTTCATTCCATCGCCCTCTGTGTGACACACAATTGATGTTCTTCAATCTTCGTCAGTGACCATGTTTAGCTGCCATATAGCATTGCTGGAAGCATGGTTGAGTTAAAAAGATTTGCACGAGTTGTTTTGCTGATGTTTCCTTGGAGGATGTCCCTGATGTCGTTGAATGTGCACCATCCCGCTTTTTTTCTGAACGACAGTTCACCTTTCTGATCATGGTGTGTGTTGGCTTCCTGGCCCAAATAAACGTATTTGTCGACCTCTTGGATCTGCTCTCCTCCAAGAGTTATTTGGGTTCTTGGCAGAACATCTGTTCTCATATTTTGTTTTCGACTGGTTCATTTTTAATCCGACTTGACTACTTTTCACGTTCAGTTCTTTAAGCATGCTCTCAAGCTAGACTGTATTATCAGCTATCAGCTCTATAGCACTATAAGATATAGATCACTATAAGAACTTACTTAAGTGACAAAAAACAGACAAAGGGAGTAGAAATGGGATACAACATACCAGAGAAGGATAAAAGCAGCAAAGAATCCTGTGGCACCTTATAGACTAACAGACGTTTTGGAGCATGAGCTTTCGTGGGTGAATACCCACTTCCTCAGATGCAAGTGCATCTGAGGAAGTGGGTATTCACCCACGAAAGCTCATGCTCCAAAACGTCTGTTAGTCTATAAGGTGCCACAGGATTCTTTGCTGCTTTTACAGATCCAGACTAACACGGCTACCCTCTGATACCAGAGAAGGATAGTAATGACTGTTGTGCTTCTTGTCGGTTACACTTAAATATATTTCTAACCATTCTTTTCTCTGACTATTTTTCCCTTTAACTCTAGTTGTTGTGTTTAGGGTGGGAGGGGGGAGTTACAATTAATAGCATTTTCTCTTGTAAATAGTTCTTGTCTGACTTTTCCTTTTATTTTTGTATTTAGCCTGGATCTCTTCAATGTCTCTTAACTTTAGTGCTCATTTGGTATTTATTCCTTGCATGTTTTGAGTTTTATCTTTACATGTAACACCACTCGCCTATTAGCTTTACATTATTTTATCCCTTCTCCATATTTAGTAAGTGCATAAAGCAGGGGAGTGACAGAAAGGCAATGGAAAATTAGTTGCTGTTGAAGGTGTCTGGAGTGCTTGTGCTAGTTCTGAACTTGATAGAAGGCATGATGTGACGTCAGAAGAGCTGACTGGCAGGAGAGTCTAGAGTCATTGTGGGAGGGCCTCTAGAAGAGCTGAGTGTTTTTGAGCTCGTGGAAGGACTCTGGAGTCATTAAGGGGTGCACTGCTGGGACTCCATGTCCCCAGATGATTGCTCAGTGGAGAAGGGGATACAATCCTACTCACCCTTTATCTCTTTCTGCTGCTGATGTGGCCAGGGTGGTGAAGGCTGCCAGGAGAATCGGGAGCTTTGTACTGTGCCCTTTGAAGGCCTGTTGAGGCAGTGGCCAGGGACATTTATGTCTCTGCTCTGTGTCTTTGGGTTGTGTTTTGAAGTGTAACACTACACTAGTGTTAATTTCAAAACAATGGGTTTTTTTAACCTAAATTTGGCATGAATAGAACATAAAAGGCCATCAAAGCATAGAATGGCTTAATCTGACTTTAGTACCTTTTAGAAAATTGGAATGATCCTCTTTATTGAAGAGGGACTGTAGGTGTTTTTTCCTGGAATTTCTGTTCATCTGTATTTGTATCCTTTTCTTCAGGCAAAAGCTAAAGAGAAAAAAATAAACAAGGCTGGTGAACGTGATGATACAATCCCTCCAGAATACAGATTGAAACCGGCAATGGTAATTTTTCATCTCTACTTTCCTCATATAAATTATAGGTGCCTGACTAGCTCGGTGGTTGTGTCACAGGCAGGCAATGAAGTTGGGGGAAAGTAAAAAGTAGTGGAACTCTATTAATGACTAACTCTGAATGCACCTTTCCTGGATGGCTCCTGTATCCCTCCCCAGCCCTTTCCCCTTCCTTGAGGGTTCACTTAGAACTCTCTGCTGTCCCTCAGAGTAACATGATGGATGTTGAGGAAAGGAACATGTAGACTTGCAAACAATATTGGCATTTATTTGGAATAGTTTCTCATGGAAAGTGCCAGAAGCATCATTTTATAACCGGACGTGTCACTTAAATATGTCTGTGGGGCTCATTTGTGTAGTATGAGGTCCTGACAAACTCAATAGAGAGATATTATCCACATTTTACTGATGGACGCACACAGAGAAGGAGAGGTGTTCAAAATTGTCAATATTGATGCAGTTAACAATGTGTACATTTCAACTCTCATCATTAGGTTTCAGTAGTAGCGCATTCCTTTTTGAATGGAGCAGTTTTTACCTCTCAGAGACTTTCAGTGTGTCTAATTGCAGACCTGGGAAGCTGACCTAAATAAGTTGACATTCAGAAGATTTTCTTCAGAGCCATAAAGACTATAAAGTTAGGACCTATCTTACTATTGAGTTATCGCTTGTTTTAAATCGATACTAAGTTAATCCAACATAAAACTGAAGTAGTGCAGTGGTGACTGGCCTCAGGGCTAGATTCTCGGCAGTGTTCTGGCTCCTTTTTGCCACTCAGGTCTTGCAGCAGTATCTGACCAGCTGAGAATTCCCCTGTTCTTCTTCGAGTGATTGCTCATATCCATTCCAGTTAGGTGTGCGCTCCATGCGTGCACGTTTGTCGGAAGATTTTTACCCTAGCAACTCCGGTGGGTCGGCAGGTCGCCCCCTGGAGTGGCGCCGCTATGGCGCCTGATATATACCCCTGCCAGCCCGTCCGCTCCTCAGTTCCTTCTTACCACCGTGTCGCTCTTTAGAACTGTGGAGCACGGCATAGCTGTCCTCCACGTACCTAGCTTCTCCTTGTTCACTCATTGTATATAGTTATTGTTAGCATATAGAGTAATTAGTTCATAGTTGTCAATCAGTTATTGTGTATAGTTTAGCGGGTTCGGGCTCTAGCCCTTCCCCGCACCCGGTGCCCGGGCTCATGCCCGGTTCGCCGGGATTCAAGCCATGCTTGGCCTGTAAGAAGCTGATGCCCACAAGCGATCCCCACGACGCCTGCCTAAAGTGCCTGGGGGAATCGCACATATCTGAGAAGTGCCGCATTTGTAAGGCTTCAAGCCACGGACCAAGGAGGAGAGAGACCATCGTTTAAAGACTCTCCTTATGGAGGCACCTCTTAACCCTCCTTCCTCAGCACTGAGTGCTGACACCACCCCGGCACCGGACCGCACCGGCACCGCGAAAATGCCTCGGCACCGGCCTTCCCCGGCGCAGGCTCCTTAGGGATGCATACACCCGTAACCCAGCGCAGACCCTTCCGGCCACAGCAGCAACACCGGCCTTACCCCCAACCCTGGCAGAGGCAAGACTTCACCAGACGGCGAGGCAGGAATGGTCGCCGCAGACAAGCCAGCAACCAAGGAGGCCAGAACCAGAACCCCTCCAAACCTTCTTCCAGGCCGAAACCTTCCTTTTGAAGGTGCACCTGAGGGCGTTGTACCAGTTTTGTTGATTGATCCGCCCCCTCCTTTTTCCAACTATCTTTCCCTTTTTCTCCCTGCGTGGTCCTAGCTAACATCGGACCGCTGAGTCTTACGCATGCTGGAACTGGGATACCACCTGCAATTTGTTTCAAACCCTCCCTTGTCCCTCTTCAGGGACCCCTCTCATGAGCAACTCCTCCTACAGGAGGTGCGAGTGCTCCTCGCCAAAAGAGCCATAGAGGAGGTTCCCGAGCTCGAGCGGGGCAAAGGGTTTTATTCCTGCTACTTTCTAATCCCCAAGGCGAAGGGAGGTCTCAGACCTATTCTCGATCTGAGGGAACTCAACAGATACCTAGTAAAGTTGAAGTTCCGTATGGTATCCCTGGGGACCATTATCCCATCCCTGGATCCTGGAGGCTGGTATGCCGCCCTCTACATGCAAGATGCCTACTTCCATATAGCCATCTTCCCACCCTACAGGAGGTTCCTCCGGTTTGTGGTCAACCGGCAACATTTCCAATTCGCGGTCCTCTCGTTCGGCCTATCTACAGCCCCAAGAGTGTTCACCGAGTGTATGGCTGTAATTGTCGCCCATCTTTGCCGCAGTCGTATACACGTATTCCCATACCTAGACGACTGGCTTCTCTGGGGGACTTCCGAGGCGCACGTCCTCAGTCATGTCTGCATTGTCAAGAACCTTTTCTTAAGCCTAAGTCTAATGATCAATGTGGAGAAATCGACGCTAATCCCCACACAGAGGATAGAGTTTATCGGCACTACCCTGGACTCCACTCTTGCCAAAGCCTCTCTGCCTCTGTCGAGGTTCGAAACTATGGCAGCCATCATACAGAGACTGCAAGCAGCGCCCCTGACCTCGGTGCGCACCTACCTTACCCTCCTGGGCCACATGGCGGCCTGCACGTTCGTAACAAACTATGCAAGACTCCGCCTAAGACCCCTCCAGTCCTGGCTCAACGCACAATACCATCCGGCCAGAGATTCTATCGACATAGTTGTCACCATTCCCCAGGACATCTTAGACTCCCTCCAGTGGTGGCTGGACCCTTCCGTGGTTTGTGCGGGGCTTCCGTTCCATCCGCCCCAACCCTCGGTGTCCCTGACAACAGATGCCTCATCCCTGAGTTGGGGGGCTCACCTCGGGCTCCTGCAAACCCAAGGCCTGTGGTCACCTCGCGAGCTAGCCCTCCACATCAACGTCCGGGAGTTGAGAGCGGTCCGCCTTGCTTGTCAGGCGTTCCGTCAGCATCTGCAGGGCCGTTGTGTCTTGGTATTCACCGACAACACGATGACCATGTGTTATATAAACAAGCAGGGCGGCACGAGATCCTCTCCCATGTGTCAAGAGACCTTATGGCTTTGGGACTTCTGTATAGCCCATTCTATTCACCTCATCGCGTCCTTTCTCCTGGGGGTTCAGAACGTGCTGGCGGATCATCTCAGCAGGTCCTTCCTTTCCCACGAATGGTCCCTTCACCCGGACGTTGCTCTTTTGCTCTTCTGGAGGTGGAGGTTTCCCCAAATGGAACTCTTCGCATCCCGCAGGAACAGGAAATGCCAGATGTTCTGCTCCTTTCAAGGCCTCTCACTGGGTTCGGTGGCGGACGCCTTCCTTGTTCCATGGACGACGCACCTGCTGTATGCCTTTCCACCGTTTCCACTCATCCACAAGGTCCTATTGAAGGTGCGCAGGGACGAGGCCCGCTTGATCCTGATAGCTCCAGTGTGGCCCCGGCAGCACTGGTACTCCATGCTGCTGGACCTTTCCATAGCCGACCCTGTCCCTCTGCCCCTTCATGTGGACCTGATCACTCGGGACCACGACAAGCTCTGTCACCTGGACCTTCAATCGCTCCACCTCACAGCGTGGCTCCTGAGTGGCTGACCCGGTGTGAGCTCCGTTGCTCTACCCCAGTGTGGCAGGTACTCCTGGGCAGCAGGAAGCCTTCCACTAGAGCGACGTATTCGGCCAAATGGAAACGTTTCACCTGCTGGTGCGCAGAACGGAACTTCCTTCCCACCTAGGTCTCCATTGCTAATATCCTAGACTACATCTGGTCCCTCAAGCAACAGGGCCTAGCGATATCGTCTCTCCGGGTTCACCTGGCGGCCATCTCCATCTTTCACCCGGGGGGGATGGCCGCTCGGTGTTCTCTCACCCTATGATGACTAGATTCCTTAAGGGCTTGGAGCGTCTCTACCCCCAGGTTCGCCGCCCTGCCCCTACCTGGGACCTTAACCTGGTTCTGACCCGGCTCATGTCCCCTCCATTTGAACCATTAGCGACTTGCTCCCTTCTCTACCTCTCATGGAAAACCGCTTTCCTGGTGGCCATCACATCAGCGAGACGGGTCTCGGAGCTTCAGGCCCTCACGGTAGATCCCTCGTATACTGTGTTCCACAGGGACAAGGTGCAGCTGAGACCGCACCCAGCCTTTGTCCCCAAGGTGGTATCGGTTTTCCATGTTAACCAGGAGATCTTCCTACCTGTCTTCTTCCCAAAACCCCATTCGACTTGCAGGGAGCAGCAGCTACACTCACTGGACGTCCGTAGGGCGCTTGCTTTTTACATAGAGCGAACTAAACTATTCTGCAAAACCCCCCAACTCTTTGTTGCGGTGGCTGAACGTGTCAAGGGGTTACCAGTCTCCTCGCAAAGAATTTCCTCGTGGGTAACGTCCTGCATCCGCGCCTGTTATGACTTGGCACACGCCCCCCCCCCGGCCACGTGACTGCGCACTCCACCACGGCTCAAGCCTCATCGGCTGCTTTTCTTGCTCACGTGCCCATTCAGGAAATCTGCCGGGCAGCAACCTGGTCTTCTGTCCATACCTTCGCTTCCCACTACGCCCTGGGTCAGCAATCTAGGGATGACAGAGGCTTCGGCTCCGCTGTGTTGCACTCTGCGATATCTCTCTCCGACCCCACCGCCTAGGTAAGGCTTGGGATTCACCTAACTGGAATGGATATGAGCAATCACTCTAAGAAAAGACGGTTACTCACCTTTGTAACTGTTGTTCTTCGAGATGTGTTGCTCATATCCATTCCACACCCGCCCTCCTTCCCCACTGTCGGAATAGCCAGCAAGAAGGAACTGAGGAGCGGACGGGCCGGCAGGGGTATATATCAGGCGCCATAGCGGCGCCACTCCAGGGGGCGACCTGCTGACCCACCGGAGTTGCTAGGGTAAAAATCTTCCGACGAACGTGCACGCGGCGCACACACCTAACTGGAATGGATATGAGCAACACATCTCGAAGAACAACAGTTACAAAGTGAGTAACCGTCTTATATGGGGGTTCTTTCAGATGATGCAGAGCCAGTATACCCGGGTTCCTATGTCACCCCTTCCCTGGCCTAGGGGTCTGTGTTTGAATGAGGCGTAATATGTCAGTGGTGTGGCCAAAATGAGATGTGTTCCTGCTTTCCCCACTTGGCATACAGTTCCTTGAAGACCATTGCCACCTGTTGTTTGGTTAGGTCTGCTCTAACCTACAGTGGTCCTGTAGCCAGCACATATGGGCCCTGAGACTCAGGAAGCCATTACAGGCTCCCAGATGTTCTCCTTTCTGCTGCACTGAGTGAAAAGTTGGTGCAGCAGAGAATCTGGGACTAAATGTTTTCTGTAAAAGAAAGCTTAAATGCTGTAGCAGGAATGGCCTGCCAGAATAGTATTGAAATATATTCTGGATCACTTTGTGCCTAGTCACAGTTTCTGTGGCCTCCCTCTGTTGGCAGGTCCCATGGATGGGGGTGAGGAGACCTGCTGCTCCTACCCTGTACCATAAAATGCTGTGTCCGTGGAATTCTGTATTGTTAGTGCATGTCATCAAATGTGATATGGCACAGATTTTGCTTAATGTGTATTTTCATTTGTTTTCTTTAATTCCTTGGGGTGTACTTGTTTAGATACCTTTCCCATTGCAAATAACTTAAACTTGCAATTGTTTGCTGGCATGGAAGCCATGTTTTGTAATAATAGAAAAAAACTGACAACAATATTTATGTTTTTCCCTGCAGGATAAAGATGGAAAACCATTATTGCCAAAACCTGAAGAAAAGCCTAAGGTTAGAAATGTAACAGTATTATATGATTGTCACTAGATATCCTGGTGGTTTCCTGTTGGTTGGTTTTGTTTCTCCTTTTTGTCCTCTATTCTCCTATGTTCTTAGTATAACTACACAGTCTTGGTCCCTATTTGTAGATACACTTATACAGTGTGTAAACAAGTGCAACTGATTTTTACTTTCTAGCCATCTGTCTCTGATATTGAAGTTGAATATTATTGTTCTGTAGGTGGATCATGTGAATGTTTGAGTAATACTGAAATGCTTCGCAGTTCTGGGCAACTACATCTGTATTCCCCCTTTACTGTGGTCTGCCAACGGCACCCACCCTAGGCTCCACAGAGGTGCCCTCAGGTGTCATGTCTCTCTTGGGTGGAGACATACGTCTCTCTCCCTCCTGACCAGGCTAGGATATTTCCAGGTTGCAGAGTCCCCTGACTATACTGTGATATCCCCAGTTTAAGCAGGCTTCTTTTGCCTTCTCTTCAAAGATGATACACAATGTAATAGCCAGAGGTATAAGTTACCACACAGCTCTTTCTGAGTAAGCACATTTATTCTTAAGATAAAAGAAATGCAGACAAAACATAAAAAAAAATGACAGAACCTACATTACCAATACATGATCTGTACTTGAAACATTGTAACACACCGCTACCCTGATATAAAGCGACCTGATATAACACAGGTTCACATACAAGGCGGTAAAGCTCTGGCACGCTGCTCTGAGCAGCGTGTTAAGGTTGCTGGGCCAGGCCAGGGCCGAGGGGTTCGATAAGGGGCAGAGGGTCTTGGGGGCGGTCAGGGGCTCGCCCCCAGGGTCTAGGGGGCAGGAGCTGTGGGAGGGCACTTCTGGGGGCCCCGCAGACCCAGAGTGGCCTGGGGGATTAGTAGGGGGCCAGGAGCTTCCCTTACCCCGACCCCAGCTGTGTCACTCGAGGCTTGAGGGAAGGGATTCCCCACCCCCTGCACTCACCAGCAGTGGTGGAAGCGGAGTAGGCCACCCCCAGCCCTCTCCACTCCGCCAGCTCCCAGCTGCAGCGCTCCGCTTCCCGCCTCAGGTGAGTGTGGAGGGCATCCTTTCCCCAACCTCCCCACACTCACCTGCGGCAGGAAGCGAACTGCCGCAGCTGGGAGGTGGCAGAGTGGAACAGGCTGGGGCTGCGTCGCTCCGCTTCCCGCCGCTGGTGAGTACATGGGGAGTCATTTCCCCAACCTCCCCGCACTCACCGGCGGCGGGAAGAGGAGCAGCCCAGCCCTAGCCAGCTCCACTCCGCCAGCTCCCAGCCGTGGTGCTCCGCTTCCCGCCGCAGGTGAGTGCAGGACCTTTCCCCAGCCGCCCCCCAGCGACACGCACTCACCGGGGGCAGAAAGTGGAGCGCTGCAGCTGGGAGGTGGCGGCATGGAGCTGGCTGGGGCCGGTCTGCTCCACTTCCTCCAGTGCCGGTGAGTGCCTGTGGGGTGTGGATGGGGGTTGGAGCAGTTGGTACAGGGAGCAGAGGGGCTGGGTGGGATCCTGGGGGTGATTAGGGATGGAGGTCTCTGGAGAGGGCGGTCAGGGAACAAGGAATGGGGGGAGGGGAGGCAAAGCAAGATTGATATAACGCGGTGAGATTTGTTGTCTCCCGAGGACTGCGTTCTATCGGGGTAGAGGTATAGTATACTGTCATACTAAATGTTAGGCCTAATCTACACTCAATGTAGGTACGGCATCAGGTGTGTGAAAAAGTCACCCTCCTGAGCACCAAAGCTATGCTGATCTAACTCCCAGTGTAGATGCAGCTAGGGTGACGGAAGAATGATTCCATCGACCCTGCTACTATCACTTAGGGAAATACTGTTTCTACAGCAATGGAAAAATGCCTTCCCTCACCATAAGCTGCACCTAAGCTACCGGGTTATGCTGGCAAAGCTACATTACTGTAGCTATGTCAGTATAGACTGCACAAAGTAGACATAGCCTAAGTAATTTATGCTATTGTTTTTAAAAGCTTAGAATCCTCTCATGAAATAAGTTATACTTTGCTTTTTAGTAACACTGTAAACTATTTTTAAAATGGAATGCTATTCCAGTAAAAATCATTTTTAATTACAAAACTGGACAAATTCTAGAAAGGATTTTCTCAATAAATATTTATTAACTATGCATACATAGTATATTTTAAAATGTAAAAGGTGCTGACCAAGCAAGTTAATTTAGAATTTTTGTAAAATAAAAACAATTGTATCAGTCACTCTGTACCACATTTGTGTCCATTTTGTATTGCAGCCTGTAAGTGAATCTGATCTTATTGATGAATTTTCAAAAGACTTTGTCTGTCCTGCGCCACCTGCAGCCGAGTCTAAACAATCTAAACCCACCGACACATCTAAAGTAAGTAAGTCTTCTTTGATCTTAAGTAAAAAAAAAAATCTTTTTAATATTCAGTGTTCAATTTCACTGTCACTGGACAATTTTAGGATAGAGGAACACTTAAAAAAAGTCCATGGTTCTCTGGTTTCTGTATCCCATAATATTCTCTTCCCAGAAATATCTCCTCATTTTTCTCAGTTGCATTCTGTTGAAAGGTTTATATCTCCATGTTCTTTCTGATTTTCGTTGCTTTGTGCTTCAGTGCATTAATAAAGTTCACTGCATTTGTTTCTTTCAGAAACCTGCAGTTACTGCACCTGCAAAGGCTTCTGTGGAGGAAGTTGTCTCCTCTGCTGCAGTTTCTACTGTGCAGTCATCAGCTCCATCAACTACTACTTCAGTGAGTAACCTGTAGAGAATCGGAATTGGTGCTAAAGTAAAAACTCAGAGCTGTTCTGTGAAAAGTTAGAGAAGTATGGCTTTGTGGAATACTATTGCAAACTTCACAGTCAAGCACTTCAGAATAATCTCGTCATGGCTTATCTGTATGATATAGATTGAATTTCTGAAGGAGTACCTGTGATTTGAACTCTCGTGATGCCCCCTGGCATTTTTTCTTGAAACAGTTGTTTCACTATGCTTGAGAGTATATGCTTCAAATGCTTTCCTAAAATCTTTTTAAGATGATACTGTTTATGAACTTTTTATTGCCAGTAAAGATAAACATCATAAAACATTTTATGAAAAAAACTGCCGTCCTATGTATTTGGGAAGACTATATTACTGGCAGACCTCCCTAACTCTGTGGTCATGGAGTATATAAATCAAAACTTGTGGAAGTGTCTAGTTGTTAATCATGTCTACCTAGAGAACACTCTGCCAAAGTCCTAGAGGATCTGTGCTGCAGTGACACACTTTAGCGGGAGAGGCAATTTATAATTAGAGCCATACCAAATTCTCAGTCCATTTTGGTAAATTCCACGTTCATAGAATTTTAAAAATGTTAAATTTCATGGTTTCAGATATTTAAATTTTTGAAATTTCACGGTATTGTAACTGCAGGGGTTCCAACCCAAATTGAGGATGGGGGTTGCAAGACTACAATAGGGGGTTGCGGTATTGACATCCTTACTTCTGCGCTGCTGCTGGCAGCGATGATGCCTTCAGAGCTGGGCTCCAAGCCAGTGGCCGTGGAGGTTCCTGCAACTGGGGGAGGTTCCCAGAGGTGGGTCTGACCTGGCCCTGGGAGTGGCCCATGCAGAGGAAGAGGAAGTTCCAGCTAGGTTGGGACTAGCAACTAGAGCCCAGCATATGGTAGCAGTCCCCAGCTGGGGTGCCTCAACCCATCCCCAGCTCTGGAACCAGCGCTTGGGGGCTAAAGGGGACTTGGACTGTCTGTGTGTGGAGAGATTTGGGAGCACAGTGCCCCCCAACCATGGCACCCTGGGCGATCACCCACCTGTAAGGCCAGCCCAAAAGTGACGACCTCCCCCCCATACCATGCCATCCTTGCTTTTCTGCTGCTGGTGGTCGTGCTGCCATCAGAACTGGGCACCTGGCCAGAAGCTGCCGCTCTCCGGCTGCTCAGCTCTGAAGGCAACACAGAAGTAAGTGGCAATCCCGTGACCCTCCTATAATAGCCAGATATCACAGGGAGACCAGATATCATGGTCCATGATGCATTTTTCATGGCCAAGAATTTGGTAAGGCCCTATTTATAATTTTTGAATTTATTAATATGGATAGTTGTATCTTCTTGAGTTTTGCATATATGTTGGTTGCAAAGTAAAATTGTGTTTATAATCTATGGTTAGAAATTCTGAATATATTTCTTCAAAAACAGCTTAACGTCAGTAAAACTGCAGTTGTGTCTAATAACATCTAATGCTTTTGTAGGCTGGACATGTGTCAGATGAGGCAGTGGAAGCCTTGTGTGGTAGTCTAGGAAAGAGAGAGCCTGACCCAGAAGAAAACAAATCTGCTGTGGATAAAGTGAAGGTATTAAAATAGCCAGGCCTTCAAAAAAAATTTTGTAAAAGTAGTTATCCAGAGTTACGTTGTAAACTATTTTACAGTGGGCCATATTTTGCCATCTATTTTTAAGCAGAACTTCCTGTTTAAACCAGTAGAGGGAATTCAGTTTAGAAACTTGTGAAGGGATCCTTAGGATGCAACCTGGACTGTGGAACTGCTGAGCCTTCCAAACCCATCAGCCTAGGCTGTCTGTCACACTGTGATACTGGTGTCTAACTACAAGTCTCTGTTAGGCACTGCACTTACACAGCCATCCACAGGCAGAGACATGCCCAATTATGTTACATGAGTGATCTCCGAGCCACTAATGAACCATCAATAGAGAGGCTTCAGCCAATTCCCCCCAGTTCCCCAGCCTTGCACCCTAGAAATACCCTGTCTTGCATTGCTCAAGGATCTCTTAGACAGTGCAAACTCATTAATAAGTTCAACACATGTTCATAGGAAAGTGGACAAGCACCAGCTTTTGCAACCTGAGCTGAGATTCCTCAAGCACTTCAACTAAAACCACACTGTTTTAGGAAAAATATAAAATGGATTTATTAACTACAGAAAGATAGATATTAAGTGGTTATAGGTAGCAGGCATAGAGATCAAAGTTGGTTACCTAAGAAATAAAACTAAATTTGCAGTCTTAATTCTAATTTAAACAGAGCAGCAAGATTTGAATCCGTCTCTCACCCTAGATGGCACAGGCAGCTTACTGTTCCTCAGTACACAGACTGGTGCCAGGCTGAAAGAGGGTCCAATCTCCCTAGTTCAAAGTCAGTGTCTTCCAGATGATCTTTCAGGTGTTGAGATGTGGGGGGAAGAGGCTAAGCAATGATGTCTTTACCATAGACCTTAGTCCAGGGATCGGCAACCTTTCAGAAGTGGTGTGCCGAGTCTTCATTTATTCACTCTACTTTAAGGTTTCACTTGCCAGTAATGCATTTTAACTTTTTAGACAGTCTCTTTCTGTAAGTCTATAATATTATAACTAAACTATTGTATGTAAAGTAAATAAGGTTTTTAAAATGTTTAAGAAGCGTCATTTAAAATTAAATTAAAATGCAGAGCCCCATGGACTGGTGTCCAGGACCCGGGCAGTGTGAGTGCCACTGAAAATCAGCTCTCGTGCCACCTTTGGCACACGTGCCACAGGTTGCCTACCTCTGCCTTAGTCCATTCCATGCTTTGCTGCACATTGGGCCATCCACATTTGCCATCCTTGCCTGTCAACTGCCCTTCTCTCCAAATGTTCTCATTTCATGTTGAGGTGCTGCTTGTTGTTCAGAACTGTTTGTTTCCATGTTATTCGCGGTCTTCTCTCTTTCTTCTTGCATTTTCTGGTTTCCATTCAAGGGCGGTACTTGGTAAGCATTCTTTTTCCATTCTCAGCACATGTCCCAGCCACTGATGTCTTCTTTTGTAGGTTATTTGTGAGAGGGTGCCTTGTCCGGTCATTTTTCTGACTTCTTCATTCATCTTCCTCTCTCTCTATGTTATTCCCAACATTCTTCTCAGACATTTGTGATGAAATTCATCCAGCTTTTGCGTCTCTTTTCTTGATAAGTTGCCATGTCCCACTGCTATATGTTGTGATGGCAATAACTATTGCTTTGTACACATTTGGTTTTGTCTTGAGGGAGATGCTTTTTAGTTGCCAGATGATTTTGAGTCTTCCAAATGCAGCATTTGCCCTCTCAGTTCTTCTTCTTATGTCCTCAGAACTAGTGCCACCTTGGTTGATGGTACTTCCAAGATACGTAAAATTGTCTGCTTTCTCCAGTTTCTCTTCTTCAATTTTGATTTCTGTTCCTATATTCCCCATTAACATGACTTTACATTTCTTTGCATTGTGTATCAAACCCATCTTCTCCATTACAGAAATGCTTAAATCAAGTAAAAGTAGTAGTCTGTTGGCATCTTCATTGATAAAAGCGATGTCATCAGCAAAGTCTAGATCAAATAGCCTTGAATTGTTCCATTTTAGGCCATATTTATCACTATCGCATTGTTTTAATCCATAGTCAATGACTAGCATGAACAAAAAGGGAGACAGGATGCACCCCGGCCTTACACCTGTCTTGATGCTGGATGGCTTGCTCAATCCATTTTCCATTTTAATGCAGCATTCTAAGTTGGCATAGAATGCCTTCATAATGTTAGTTAAATTTTGTTGGATTTCCATATTGTTCCACAATTTCCCCCATTTTTTTTTTCTGTTTACACTAATGAATACCTTTTGAAAGTCCACAAAATTGGCAAGACTGCCTTGGAATTCAGTTGTGTTCTCAATAATCTATCTCAGGGTGAAAATAGCATCTGTGCATAATCTCACTTGTCTAAATCCAGATTGTTGTTCAGGTAGGATGGTATCAATCCTTCCTTTCATTCTGTTCAGGACTGCTGCTAATACTTTACCTTTGACAGATAGGGGTGTTACTCCCCTCCAATTTGAACAATTGTTTAGATCACCTTTCTTTGGTAACTTGATTATGATACCGAGGGTCTGTTCTTCCAGCACTTTCTCCTCTGTCCATATTTTGTTGCACAGCGAACAGATGACTGATTCCATGTCTTCGCCTCCATTTTTAAGCATCTCAGGATGAATGCCATCCAAACCCAGATGCATTGTTGTTTTTCAGCTTCTGAAATGCTTTTTTTACTACTTAGATTTTTACCTCAGATACATCTATATATAGGTCTAGTGGTTTGTCATTGTTAAATTCCAGTCTTGTAATTTGGTTCTGGTTGGTTTAGCACTTCTTTGAAGTGTTCCACGCATCTATTTTCTTGTTCCACCTGTGTTTTCAAACTTTCTCCTTGTTTCCCTTTCTCTGGGATACTTCTGAATTTTGATCTGTATTGTGCTAACTGTTTCCGGATCGTGTAGACTGTTCTTGTATCGAGGAGAAGGGATAACTCAGTGGTTTGAGCATTGGCCTGCTAAATCCAGGGTTGTGAGTTCAATCCTTGAAGGGGCCACTTAGGGATCTGGGGCAAAAATCAGTGCTTGGTCTTGCTAGTGAAGGCAGGGGACTGGACTCAATGACCTTTCAAGGTCCCTTCCAGTTCTAGGAGATAGGTATATCTCCAATTATTATTTATTATTTCCCCTGCTTCTTCAGTTTCACTAGCCTTACTTTCCAGTTTTGCTTATCTCGTTTGCATTGTTTCTTTACTGCTTTGTCAAGGTTCTTGTACAGTAACTCCCCACTTAACATCCTCTCGCTTAACATTGTTTCGATGTTACATCCCTGCTCAATTACAGAACATGCTCCATTTAAAATTGTGCAATGCTTCGCTATAATGTCATTTGACTGCCTGCGTTGTCCACACCTGGCAGCCCCCTATCAGTTCTCCTGTGCCCCCCAACAGCGCCTCCAACCCGCCGGCAGACCCTGCGGATCAGCGCCTTCCCCCTCCTCCTCCTGCCCACAGCAATCAGCTGGCTTGCGGCATTGAGGAGGGAGGGGGGAGGAGTGAGGACTTGACGCGCAGGCTCCCCCTCCCTCCTCTGCCTCCCAAACGCTGTAACCCAGCTGATTGCCGTGGGCAGGAGGCAGGAGAGGAGGGGGAAGCCTGCGCACTGAGTCCTCGCTCCTCCCCCGTCCCTCCTGCCCCCCTGAACATTGCAAGCCAGCTGATTGCGCCAAGTAAAGGGGGAGAAGGGGGGAAGAAGAGGTTTGGGGGAAGTGGTGGCATGGATGGGCTGAAGGTTGAGCCCCCCACCCCTGGTGCTTGCAGAGTAAGGAAAGCTGCTGCTGCTGCCCAACGTGCTTCTAGCCTACAGAACCTTCAGCCTTCTTGCCTGCCTCATTGTCTCCAGTGCCAGTGGGCTGTGCCTGTGTGGAGTAAGGTGGGAGCACCTCTCAACTATAGTCCTGTACTGTATGGCAAAAAGAAATTTCCCTGGAACCTACCCCCCCTTTACCTTCATTCTTATGGGGAAATTGGATTCACTTAACATCGTTTCACTTAAAATTGCATTTTTCAGGAGCATAACTACAACGTTAAGTGAGGAGTTACTGTAGGTTTGTTTTGTTTCTTCAGTCCCATGTTGTAGTACTAGAGCCTTTTGTTTTCTTCTTTTGTCTATAATTTTCTGTGTTTCTTCTGAGATCCATTGTTCTTTATTGCTTCCTCTCTTTCTACCAATTATCTTTTCAGCTGCTTCTAGCGTAGCTGTTTTGAAAAGATCCCAGTATTTTTCCACTCCATTTTCTTCAAGATCTTTAAGGGCCTTTTTACCTCTATCTGGAACTTCTTTCGTATCCTGCAATCTTATAGTTTCTGTGTATTGTATAATCTGAGTCTGTGTTCTTTCTTTTAAGTGCTTTAAACGTCAGTTTGATGTTTGTTTTCAGCAAATAGTGATCACTCCCTTTATCTGCTCCTCTGAATACGCTTGTGTCTAACACTGATGTTCTCCACCTTTGAGTAACACAGATATAGTTGATCTCATTTTGTGTATGGCCATTTGGTGAAAATCCGTGTCTTTTTGTGTATGTTTTTATGTTGGAAGAAAGAATTGCAGATGCTAAACTTGAATTTTGTGCTGAAAACAATAAGTCTTGTGCCATTGTCTGTCATTCCAGTTGCATGTGAGCTGATGATTGTTTCCCAGCCTCTTCTTTCATTTCTGATCTGGGAATTAAAATCTCCCATAACCAGGACAAGATCGTGGTTTGGTATTTCTTTCATTATGATTAGGTCACTGCCCCTCTTTTATACTTTCTTCCCGCTGCTAGAAAGATCCTTGCTGTGATGTAGGTTAGTCTGTCCCCATGGCATACTTGCCTTCTCTGAGGAGTCCCCGGGAGAGTGGATCCTTTTTATTGGCCATCAGCACCTATCTGTTTTGTTGCAACTGAAAGGCCTGTTATGGGCATTTTCTAACCTCAAAACATATTTCAGTAGCACATATAGCAGTCCTTCATAACTTCACATACAAAGATAGTACATATAATTCAACATGATATTTTTGTTCAACAGATCAAGACTTTTAAAATAATACCTTACAAGGCATACTTGTACAAAACATATCATAGTCGTATCACAATGGTGAATATGCAGGTTCCAGGGTGCTACTTGGAGGTAGAGTTTCACAAAATTATTAGTATAAATTAGTGCAGAATGATTTATAAGTGATTTTGTTGTAAATTCACTTTAGGCATGCATACATACCTTAAGAATGAAATATTTGGTAACACAGTATCCTTTTTACATTCACACAGCAACAAAAAAATCAATTAGTCCCTTAAAAGAAACCCATTTAGATTTGTGCTGGTTTATTTTTTAAGTAAATTTCTCCCTTCTTTCGAACATAAAGACAAAGGAAGGAATGAAATGTATAGCTACATTTGTTTGTAAAGATGTTCTATGATTGAAACAACAGGGTTCAATATATTACTAGAAGGATCTTTCACTCCGTTGGACATAGTCACAATTTTTATGTCAGCCTTAAAAACCCTGTAAAACCTTATGACCTCTGGGTCAGGTATTACTTAAAGCAGCCAAAGATAGCTGGTGGAGAATTACCCTGGCTCATACTCTCAGCCAGCAGAAAGCTGCTGCCTTTTGCCCCAGCTACCTTCCCAGCTTCCCTAGGCCTAATCCCGCCCCCTGTGCAACCTAATCTTGCAGCCCTGAATAAGGGAGCTGTTAGTGTGTTTCATACAGAGAACAGAATCAAGGCCCATGGGTGTTTTTATTGTTGTTGGTTTATACTTACTCTCATATTTACTTTTATCAGTTTTATACCAAATATAATGCTATTAAAATGGATGGAATTACTCCTCATTTTACATTGAAATAAGTGGGTGGAGAATCAGACTTAAGACTCATCAGAAGAGAGCATGAGATTTTGCCTGATAATTAAACTGCATTTGCAAGGGAACATCTGGCTACAATGATGTTGTACTGGAAGAGCGTTAAAAACTTGCTCACATGCAGTATGTAAGAAATGCTGAGAAATGTTCCACTTTTGTTTTCCCCCTTAGGAGAAAGCCAAACAAGAAGAACGAGAGAAACTGGGTGAAGATGAAGAAACTATCCCTCCTGAATACAGATTAATAGAAGCTAAGGTAATTCCTTTTAATATGTTTCTGTATTCTTTGCACCTGTTTCTTTGTTCTTGGATGTTGCTGCAGGCACCACGGTAATACATAATGAATGACTTCATTGTAATTTGTGGTTCATCAGCATATCTGAATACTAGGAAGCTTTTATTTAGATATCTAAA
Source organism: Gopherus flavomarginatus (assembly GCF_025201925.1). Lineage (NCBI taxonomy): Eukaryota > Metazoa > Chordata > Testudines > Testudinidae > Gopherus > Gopherus flavomarginatus. The sequence continues at coordinate 62,635,258 of NC_066619.1, forward strand.
TACGGGTAAAGGTGGTTTAGCTTTATGCACCCAAATGTGAATAATTCTGCCTGAGAGGGGTGAATTGGATTATTTACTCTTTGTGCTTCAAAAGAATAATTATTAAGTTCCAATCAATTACCTCGCTGTAACCCAGTGAAGCTGATGGGATTTTTGCAAATGTCACCAAGGGCATAATCTGATGATGATAGGGTTGCACAGGCATAAATGAGGCCTGCAAAACCCTTTGTTGCTGATGTTTCAGGAAATTACCCTCTTTGACCCTAAGTTCTGGAGTGATTATGCAGGGCTACAGGTTAGGCTTTCATTTGCAAACTGAGCATATTTGATATGGCAATGGAGAGACAGTTAAGCATGGAAGCTCACGATGACATTTTTGGAGTCTCTCTTTCAGAGTAGAACTATATTTTAAGTTCCTGAAACCGCATTTATGTCGAAAGCCTGACCAATGGCTGTTGTTGTTTTTTTTTAAAAAAAAAAAAAAAAGAGGGGGGAGGAGAGGCAGTGTAATAACATTCTGTATGTTTTAAACCCCCATTACCAAAAGACTTCTGTTTTGTGATCATAGAGAACTACTTTGTTAAACAATGTTTTCTCTGTAGAATAAAGATGGAAAACCACTCTTGCCAAAATCTAAAGAAGAAACCCAGGTCAGTGAGTAAATATTCAGAAAATCTTTCACTTTTCCATTTGTCATTCCTTAAACAGAGAAGGAAAAGATTTCCTATTCTTTAAACTTTTAGCTGTATTATGACTCTCTAAATTATGCAGGTGTAATCAGAGCAATCAACAGATTTCAAATAGAAAGGATAAAAAAGTTGGTGTTATTTCTTTTTAATTGTAGTCCATGAGTGAAAGTGATCTCTTGGATGCTTTGTCAAAGGAATTTTCCAGTTCCCCAGCAACCTTACCTTCTGCACCACTAGCTACACCTAACGTAAGATCTTTGAATTTACTTGATTTGTATTATTCAGTTTTATATTCAAGTTGTTTTAATAACTTGTATTTTCCATGATTTTTATAGTAAATGTAGAAGGAAAAAAACAGGCCCAGGCTTTCTTAAATTATGAGAAAAATTGGGGTGTGTTTTATTGTTGTGTCTAATTTAACAGATGTTTGCATTGGTAACACAATCATTGAGACTTTTCAAAGCAATCTAGAGGATTTAGACATGTGGGGTGAAGTCCTAAACCCATTGTAATCATTATGATTATTTCCATTGACTTCAGTGAAGTCAGGATTTCACCCACTAATTTTAATGGAGAGTTGAGCAAGTTACTTCTGAGGTATGAAATGTAGAAAACGTAAGTTTAAATGACTTCTTGAGAAGGGTTATGCCCTCGAATGGGGATGGGGAAGGGAGTGAATTAGGCTGAAATAGATACAGTATGTTAGAAGAATCAAGTCCCAGATGAGCATTGTACAGGATGAAAATAACATAGTTGTGTGTCCCAGAAACTTGGGATTTCCTATGTATGTTTATAGTATTATATACACTGGTAACAACATTTTTTTTATTTTAGAAATCCACAGCTGTTAAATCTTCCCCAGCTGCCTCTGAAGAAATTGTCTCCTCCACCACAGCTTCTGCAGTGCAGTCAGGAGCTCCTCCAGCTGCTACCCCAGTAAGCAGCATTCATTGTTGTTGATGGTGATGTTCATAACAAAAAGCTGTTAGAGGAAGGAAATAGGAGATCTTCTTTTTAGAGTAGTTCTTAATGGTGGACCCTGTTGTAAAATTGAATCATTTTACTTTTGAAACTGGCTATTAAGAAGATAGATTTTTCTCTGGAAAAGAATTCTAGGCTTCTGCATTTTGTGTACAGTTTTGCACTATGGCCCAAATTTTGGCTTATGTTACATATATATATGCACATTCCAGAAACCACCTGGCCAGCACCAGGAATGGATGCTGTAAGTTGTCCATCCCTTTTCTGGTTCCTTGAGAAATATGGAAGGCATAACTAGATGTGACCTAGAAGACATGGGCTGTGATTGTGTATGTAAACATGTTAATGCAAGACTCGGCAACAGTCTGTATGAATAGCCCCCATTCAGCTCTGAGTTGGAATAGATTTTATAATTGATCTGTGAGAGGGACTGGTCTTGGCCAGAATAGGAACATACATCCACGTAATTTTTTTGCAGTGTGTATGTGCACAATTTTGAGACTTGTTATGCTTTTTTTCCCTCTTATATCTGCCAGAATTTAACCCTATGTTTGGTCAGCTAAATACAAATACAAGCTAGATCCCCATGGTGTACCCTCGCAGGACCATGTGGTTCTGTGATTTTTGTGAGGCCTCTGCAAGTGGGGTTGAGGCAAAAAATGCAAGTAAAAGTAGAATACTATACTTGTCATTGTGACAAATCACTTCTACAGGAACAGCAGGAAAATTAAGGGTTAATGGGGAAGAGTGCTGCTTCCCCTCCTGCTATAAGCAGAGGAGGGCTCTCCTTGGCTAGGGTAAGCAGTGTTCTTACATATCCCCAACTCCTTCCTTGGCTGGTGCAGTGAAAGCTCCCACTTCTGTTTCAGTCTGTTTTAACCGCTATATTGGAGAAACTCCTGTGGCTCACATTTTGTTAAGAAAATAAACTTAACTGAGGCCTGGTCCACACTACGCTGTTAAACCGATTTTAACAGCGTTAAATCGATTTAACGCTGCACCCGTCCACACTACACTGCTCTTTATATTGATTTAAAGGGCTCTTTAAATCGATTTCTGTACTCCTACAAAACGAGAGGAGTAACGCTAAAATCGATATTACTATATCGATTTAGGGTTAGTGTGGACGCAAATCGATGTTATTGGCCTCATTATTTTACAGTAGCTACCCACAGTGCACCACTCCAGAAATCGACGCTAGCCTCGGACCACGGACGCACACCACCGAATTAATGTGCCTAGTGTGGACGCGCACAATCGACTTTATAATATCTGTTTTATAAAATCAGTTTAAGCTAATTCGAATTTATCCTGTAGTGTAGACGTACCCATAGAAGCTAAAGTTTTCAGTAGGTAAAACCTACGTGTATAAGCAAAGGACAGCACGTTCTGGAAGGAAAAAACCTTTCAAATGTTAATGGAAACATTAAACAACCAGAGAATTTTAACTTACGCAACTGGCACTTGCTTAGCAGCTCCCTATACACTGCAGTAAAAAAACCTGCTGCACCGAGTCTCAGGCTCAGGCTGTGGGGCTAAAGTTGTAGTGCAGTGTAGATATTCAGGTCGCAAGGAGAGGGGAGAGAGGGTCTCAGAGCTCAGGCTGGAGCCCAACCCCAAACGTTTACTCTGCATTTTTCAGCCCAAGCCCCACTAGTCCAAGTCAGCCAACCCAGGCCAGATACATTTGTGCTGCAGGTCTTTTGTTGCTGTGTAGTCATACCATTGGCAGAATGAGGTAGCACGTTTGTTATGATGATCCATTTTAAAACTGTTTTTAGTGTAGATGTTGTCCTAAATTAGAATTGGTTTGCTTGTAGCAGACGAATGCCAAATAAATTTCTACTCCACTTGCCTACTCTGTTATCTTTTCCCTTTACTCTGAACATCCAATAATTTTCCAACTGTTGTCACTACATTGCAATTAATTTTATTTATGGTATTTCAAAGGTAGAGTAGACTTTGTGTTGGATGAAGTTAGTGTTTATTATATCTTGTTTAAATGGAGATTTTTTGTGACACATGTTTTCTTGAATATATTTATATTTACATTTTGTTAGGGTGGGAAAGAGCAAGACAATGCCCTAGACCTCCTGGCTGGTTCACTGGGACAAAGAGAACCTGATCCTGATGAAAACAAACCAGTTGTGGATAAAGTAAAGGTAGTGAAATATTCTCAACTTGTACCATCAAAAATAAATGGAACATCTGCCCTGTCTATTCTTAATCTATTTATTTTACACAGAAGAGAACATGGTACATCATTTTCAAGCACAAGAATAATTTTAGTGCAGATAAAGCATGCATGTATGCTATGCTTAATTTATGCATGTTTTATTCAAGAAGTTACATGTTTAATTGACCTGTTCATTTCATATTGTAAATCTAAAAGGTTTAAACACCAGGGTAGTCATATTCAGATTTTCATTAAGTTTTGTGTTGAATCCATAAGTGCTTGATGCCATCTGAGACAATTGAAAACAATTAGGAGCTGAAGTTTGTTGTAGAAGAAAATCAAAAGTATTTAATCTAGTACCTGTGCAATTATTTCTGTGATTACATTTCAGATTCTTTTCTAATCTTCATTTCTAAAGTGACTTTGATCGTCTGTTGTTAAATTGAGTTTTATCACATTACACATAGCAGAGTAAACTAATAGACTGTTAATGATATTCTTGAAATGAAAAAATCATGTTGTACTGGGGTTTCTTTTCAGATGTGTGCGCTCAAGCCTACCCCCACGTACACTTGTCGAGACTTCACATTGTACCACCTCTTTAGGTATAGAGTGTTGTATTCTTCAATGCTCTTCCTGCCATTTCTTTGGTTGGCTAAAGGTTATTAGTAGAAAATAATGCAAAACTCTTCTCCTAACTGCAGGGATTAAAGGCCCAATCCTGAACCACTGAAATCAATGAGAGATTTGCCATTGACTTCACTGGGGAAGGAGTAGGCCCATGGTACAGTTTTTTATTTTTTATCTACAAAGTTTATAATGTTTAGCAGCCTAAGAAGTTGCCAAACTGGCTTTGTCCATGTTTGCACACTCTACAGCAGAGGTTTTCAAACTGTGGGGCATGCCTACCTAGGGGGGCGCAGAGGAACACTCGGGTGAGTGGTGACACCAGATGGCTCAGGCTTCAGCTCAGCGGGGCTCGGGGAGGGACTGCCACTTCCACCCCCTAACTCACCTATTTTTGTCTGGGTTGAGGTGGCGCAACTCAAAGTGGGGGCACAACTTAAAAAGTGAAAACTGTTGCTCTGCAGCTATCAGCCCACATAGCCAGATTTTTCAAGATGTTGCAGTTCCTGATATTTCTGGCCAAATAGGTTGTATGATAGCCAGTTCCTCTCTGGTATCTTCAGTTCTGTTCTCTACCTCCTTAGCCTTTAATTCCCAATGTTAACATTTTGAAGGAGCCCTGGTTTAAAGGCTTAGATTTTCCTCTTAGCAGCTCAAAACAATTAGCGTTTTTGACCCATTAAATAACCACAAATTATACACTCACTGGAATGCCATTGACACCAGTAAGATTGGACAGGTTAAAAATAAGTTCAGAATTTGGTCCCTAATTTTTAAAGAAAGTACTGTATGGAGTGATATTAAATATCCTGCAATAAATTGCCCCGAAGGGTGTCCAACAAACTAAGAATTGATGTAATAGATCAATTATATTTTTAATGTTGGTAAGTGACAGCATGAGCCCTGGGCTAGAGAGAGTTTGCATGTGTTAATCATCAAGCCCAAAACTTGGTATCTCTGCATCACAGTATAGTATGCGTATGTTAACTTGTATACCTTTTTTTTAAACACAGAAAATGTTTATAACAAATTAGGATGCTTTGTTTTCTAGTAAAAAAGAGAATTCTCTAAATTCTTTGAGTGCTTGCTCATGTCCATTCAACTTAGGTGTGTGTGTTCGCCACGTGCACTGGTGCTGGAAGCTTTTTCCCTCAGCAGTATCCGTAGGGGATCAGCTCTGGCACCCCCTGGAGTGGCACGCACATGTTGCAGTATATAGGGCACTATCAGTTCCCCCCCACCCTCAGTTCCTTCTTGCTGCCAGTGACAGTGCTGGAATTGTTGCAGCTTCAGTTAGTGCTGTTGCTGCTCGTTTGTACAAACTAGTTATCTCACGTATTATATAGTGTATATAATTTTCTGTTAATGTTTATAAATCCCTTAGCTATAGTTAGAGACTTCATAGGTAGGGATAGCTCAGTGATTTGAGCATGTTCAGTCCTTGAGGGGGCCACTTAGGGATCTGGGGCAAAAATTGATCCTGCTAGTGAAGGCAGGGGGCTGGACTCGATGACCTTTCAAGGTCCCTTCCAGTTCTAGGAGATTGGTATATCTCCAGTTATTGTTTTTTTTCTTATTTAGGTCCTGAACGGGACTTTGCTTCAGAATGGGGTATGCCCCGATCCCCAGTCTTTAAGCTCTGTGGTTGCTGCAAGAGGCCTATGCCCATTAGTGATCCACACAGCAGTTGTCTGCTATGCATGGGCGAAGGGCACTTCTCTTAGTGAAAAGTGAAAAATTTGCAAGTCCTTCAAGCCAAGAACTAAGGAGTGAGATATTCATTTAAGAGCACTCCTTATGGAGTCGGCCCTCACCCCAGTCCTGGAGCAGCACTCTAACTCGGCGCTGAGTACTGTGACCTCGGTACACAGCGCCCCACTGGGACCTTCCACTGGCTGGCACCGGTCCCCATCCATGGCTGCTACCAAGAAGGCGGGGAAAAGCGGTCTCCAACTTCCCACAAGGGGAGGGATAAGACTGGGTGTGCGAAGGTCCCTCTTCACCCATGTCCCCCTTCACCAAGTCAAGATCTCAGGCCCATGCTGCAGTGGAGCGATGTAGCCTGACCTGCTCCCCGCCACGATGGTGCCTCCATCAGCTCTGGAGGCCCTGCAGGCAGCGCAGGTGATCATATCCCTCCTGCCGCCACTTGCACCGGCTCCTGCAGTTCCCCGGTCACAGAATAAACCTGTGTTCGGACTGCTTCAGTTCCCACCTCAGCGGCACCATTCCCCGTTGCAGGGGACATCCCACCAGCACTCGCCCTCCCATAGCCTCCATGCATCTGACGTGATAGGCAGATGCAGTGCAGCCCCATTTGGTCCCCAGACCTTGGGCATGGGCAGAGAGGCTCAAGGCCACTGGCCACCGAGCACAGACCTTTGGAGGCATGCACCCCCCAGCAGGAGTACCAGTCCTAGTATCTCCAAGACCGTGGTACCATTCCAAGGACCCATCGAGGGATCGATGTTACCATTCCTTGGATCGTTGCCAATCCCCTAGGAGGGCATCACCCCGTGCAGGCACTTCCCGGCACCAGGCCCATTCTGACTCCCGGTCCCAGTCCTCATCCTGGTACAGCTCATCAAGCGCGAGACGTAGATCGCCAGCTCTAAGCTGTCGTGGATCCGTTGAGCGCCACGGGTCCCTAAGATCCCGTTCCAGATTGGATTCCAGGTGACCAGCACTGGTAGGGACAGAGCCACCATTTCACTCTGTCCCGGTCACCTAGGAGCAAACGCTCAGGATCCAGCTCTGGTTTGGAGCGAGGCTCCTTGACAGCGAGACAAGCTCCAGTACCGTCTATACTATCGGCACCGAAACTGGCCCATGGCTTCAGGCACAGTGGCCGGTGCTGTGGTATCCATGGATCCCATGGGGTTTCACCCAGCCCTCCCAGGCTGCCTGGAGAGTCAGAGACACCAGCTGTCTTTCTCTCTCACCCTCCTCCAGCGCACAAAGCCTCGAGTGTGAGGACCCCACAGGTCAAAGACGGAACAGGAGGAGAACAAGCTACTGGACCACCAATGGTTGTGGAGGACCCTCCAGCAGCAGCATCTTCATCATCATCGCCAGATGAGTTATTAATGGGGCCCCTTCCCCCGGTTCCTCCGGAGGACGCTAAAGCGCACCAGGAACTACTGAAGAGGGTCACTGCCAACCTTGGTCTTTAGGCAAAGGAGCTAGAGGAGCCTTCAGACTCTTTTCAATGTCCTCTGCTCCATAGCACTGGCCAGGGTGGCACTTACCCTTCATGATGGGGTCTCTAAGATCACTAATGCCCTGTGGCAAACTCCCTCCTCCCTGCCACCCATCTCCAAGGGGGCTGAGCGCAAGTACTTTGTGCCATCCAAAGGCCATGAGTACCTGTACACCCACCCTGCTCCCAACTCCCTAGTGGTAAAAGCGGTTAACCACAGGGAGCGACAAAGTCATCCCGGGGCTATCCCTAAGAACAGTTACTCCAAGAGACTAGACTTGTTTGGGCGTAAGGTTTATTTGTCCTCTAGTCTCCAGTTGAGGGTGGCCAACCATCAGGCCCTCTGGGACGCTATGATTTTAACATGTGGCAAGCCATGGCCAAGTTCGAGGGCTCTCTTCCTGAGGCTTCTAAGAAGGCATTCTGGGCTATTATGGAGGAGAGCACCTCTGTGGCTAGGGCGATGCTCCAGGTGGCGTCGGATGTGGTGGATACTGCCTCCCAAACCATAGCCTCAACCATCACCACGCACCAGACATCCTGGTTGCTCCTCTTTGGCCTGTCCACGGAGGCTCAGCAGTCAATGGTAGACCTTCCCTTTGATGTGCAAGCCCTATTTGAGGAACAGACGGACAATAAGCTTTATGGCCTAAAGGACTCCTGCACGACCCTTAAAACACTGGGCCTTTATGTTCCTGGCCCTGCCCGCAAGTGATTTAAGCCGCAGCAGGCTCAGGGTCAGGGGAGCCACCCTTGCCAGGAGCCTCCCCATAAGAAATCCAGAGGCTACTAGCCAACAGCTTTCAGAAGACTCTCAGTCGAGCTCGACCCACAGTAAGCAGACAGGCAAGTGTTCATTTTGAAGGTAAGCCCTAGGGTGACCTACCAGACTGTTCCCAGGATCCTCCCTCCCCTGTTTTTGCCAACTACCCTTTTCCTTTCCTCCCTGCATGGGCATCTAGAACATCAGACCTATGGGTCCTCAATATGGTGGCGTAGGGTTACACCCTTCAGTTACTTTCTACCCCACCTCCCCATCCCTCTTCAGGGTCTCCTCGCGTAGGAGGTAGAGCGGTTACTGCAGCTAGGTGCGGTGGAGATTGTACCTCCAGAGCACAGGAACATGGGGTTCTATTTCTGCTACTTTTTAATCCCAAAGGCCAAGAGCGGTCTGTGACCTATCCTGGATCTGCAAGACTTGAACCACTTTCTAGCAAAGCTGAAGTTCTGCATAGTCTGCCTGGCCTCCATCATCCCCTCCCTGGATCCAGGAGACTTGTATGCCACCCTCTATCTGAAAGATGTGTACTTTCACATTGCCATCTTCTAGGGACACAGACACTTACTCCGGTTTATGTTAAGTCCCAACCACTATCAGTTCGTGGTCCTCCCGTTTGGCCTAGCGACAGCGCTTCAGGTGTTTACCAAGTGCATGTCAGTGGTGGTGGCTTACCTCAGACATCGGGGTATCCAGATCTACCAGTTCCTCAATGACTGACTGGCTAGTCAAGGGCAGCTCCAGGTCCAAAGACATGTCACGATGCTGTTAGTCATCTGCCGTCACTTTGGCCTGTTGGTGAACGACAAAAAAAAATCCACGTTCGTTCCGGTACAGAGGATAGAGTTTATTGGAGCGGTGCTCGACTCAGCCTGCACCAGGGCGTTCCTGCTGCTGGAGAGATCCAGGGCACTGACGGACCTCATCGCAGAAGTCTCCACATTTCCCCTGACCCATGGCCAGGGTTTCCCTGTGCCTGCTAGGTCACGTGGCCACATGTACATATGTGGTGCGCCATGCCAGGCTCCGGATGCGACCCCTGCAGCTATGGCTGGTGACGGTCTACTCCCACTCCAGGGACCACCTGGAAAAGATCATTACCATCCCTGCGCAAAAACAGTACTTACCTCGCTGCAATGGTGGAGCGACCCCGGGAAAGTCCTGGAAGAAGTTCCCTTCATCAGCACTCCTCACTCAGTCGAGTTGGTTTCAGATGCCTCGGACCTTGGCTGGGGGTGCGCACCGTGGCACTCTCCAGATCCAAGATATGTGGTCCCCAGAGGAGTTGACGCTAAAGATAAACGTCAAAGAACTCAGGGCGGTGCACAGAGCATGCGCAGTCTTCCTCCCTCACCTGTTGGGCAGAGTCAGAGTCCTGACGGACAACACAGCCTCAATGTTCTACATCAGCAGACAAGTGGGAGCACAATCCTCAGCCCTTTGCCAGGAGGCACTCTGTCTCTGGGACTTCTGCCTCGACCACGGAATCCATCTAGAAGCGTCACCTTCTGGGTGCCAAGAAGACGCTAGCAGATCACCTAAGCAGGGACTTCTCTCATCACGAGTGGGTGTTCCACCTGGAGGTAGCCAGCACGATCTTCCAGAGGTGGGGAACTCCCCCAGTGAATCTGTCTACGACCAGGCAGAACAGAAGGTGCCACAGGTTTTGCTCCAGATGGGGTCTGGGCAAGGGCTCCCTCTTAGACGCCTTCCTCCTGCCGTGGGCAGGAAACCTGATGAATGTGTTCCCTCCAATTCCGCTAATCAGCAAGGTCCTAGCAAAAGTCAACATTGCCCCAGCGTGGCCTCACCAGCACTGGTTCGAGACACTATCAAGCTTTTCAGTGATCCTTCCCTGGCCCCTGCTGAATCAACCAGATCTGCTGTCACAAGTTCACAGTCGACTGGCCCCCCAGCCTCGCGTCCCTCCAGCAGTGGGAGGGAGCCAGTGGCTGAACACTGAGGAATGAGCCAGTTCGGAAGGGGTCCAGAAGGTCCTCTTCGAGAGTAGAAAGCCCTAAACTAGGTAGACCTTCCTGGCAAAGTGGATGAGGTTCTCCCGCTGGGTGGCCAAACAGGGCAGCTCCCCTATGCATTCTTCAGTGCAGTCTATCTTAGACTACCGTCTTCATTTTAAGGAGCCAGGGCCTAGCGCACGCCTCTATCAGGGTGCAGCTGATGGCCATTTCTGCCTTTCATCAGCCAATCCAGGGGCAGACCATGTTCTCCCATGATAGGACGGTCAGGTTCCTCAGAGGCCTCAAGAGGCTTTTTCCTCAAGTTCGGTCCCCATCCCTCTGTGGGATCGCAACTTGGTTCTGTCAGGCTTACGGGCCCGCCCTTTGAGCCTTTGGCTTTGGGATCCCTGTCTTATCTATTGAGGAAGGTAGCTTTCCTGGTGGCAGTGATGTCGGCGAGGTAAGTCTCCAAGCTGTGAGTCCTGACCTCAGAACTGCTGTACAAGGTCTTCTGTAAGGACAAGATCCAGCTCTGGCCCCACCCGGCTTTCCTTCCAAGGTGGTGTCTACTTTCCACATGAGCCAGGACATCTTCCTTATGGTCTTTTGCCCTAAGCCCGAGGAGACTAGTGAAGAAAGGTGCCGTCACACTTTCGACGTAAGAAGGGCTCTGGCTTTCTACCTAGATCAGACAAAACCTTTCCGTAAGATGACTCAGCTTTTCATCTCTGCAGCGGATAGGATCAAGGGCCTCCCAGTGTCCTGGCAGAGGATTTCTAACTGGATCCTCTTGCATTCAGACCTGCTACGAGTTAGTGGGAGTCCCTCCACCTCTGATTGTCGGAGCCCACTTGACCAGTGCACAGGCATCTTTGGCAGCCTTCCTGGCACACTTCCCGATCCAGGACATCTGTCGAGCTGTGACGTGGTCCTCGGTGCACATGTTCACAGCCCACTACACAATCATACAGCAGGCCAGGGACAATGCTGGGTTCGGCAGAGCTGTGTTGCAATCTACACATCTGTGAACTCCTACCCACCTCTGAGGGGTACTAGGGAGACATGAGCGAGCACTCGAAGAAGAAAATACAGGTACCTTTTCCATAACTGCTGTTCTTCGAGATGTGTTGCCCATGTCCATTCCACAACCTGCCCTCCTTCCCCACTGTCAGAGTTTCCGGCAAGAAGGAACTGAAGGTGTGGGGAACCGGCAGCATCCCTTATATCGCAGCATGTGCACACCATTCCAGAGGACCCCTACGGATACTGCTGAGGGAATAACTTCTGGCACTGGTGCATGCGGCGAGCACACACACTCCTAAGTTGAATGGACATGAGCAACATATCTCAAAGAACACCAATTACCGAAAACGATAACTCTTTTTTTTTTTGACCGTAAATGGCTAGTTATTTTTTTAATATGTACTGAAGGATATACATATATCTAATCAAATACCACATAAAGTAGCCTAAACAAAACATACAGATTTGATTGTAGAATGACTGCTTCCCTCTTTCATATTGTATTCAGGAAATTGTGATCTTAATCATCTTAATCTTAATCATATTTTATGTTTAAAACCATCGCTGGCTGCAGCTAATTCTGACTGTTTTCTTAGTAATAGGAGACACAGACCATTGACCTTTAATTGTGATATTTGGCTGGCAAGAACCTTGCATTTTTATACAATCTGAGCGTGGCCGAGGAGCGGCAACACAAAGCAATGCCGTTATAAGAATGTTTGAGCTAGTGCAGTAGGTGAATGAGTTCTAATGTGGTGGCATAATGTGCTGAACACTTAGTAAGCAGTTGAGTTGTTATCTAGCTGAGAGGCAGAACTGAAAACTTATTTGAAGAAAATAGTATCTGTTGTCATTTTGGGATTTTTAACATATTACAATTGTATATCTGTTGAGAGGCAACAGTTTTTCAAGCTTTATACCCACAATGCAAGGTTCATGGTTAAATAAATGTATACACATTTCCACTGATCCTGAACTCTAATGTATAAAAATGTTGTTGTTCTCCTAGAACATTTATCTAAAAAGGTTCTTTTATAAGGTCTGCCACTCAAAACATTCTCTTTTAATAAAATCATCCTAGCATATCTATTAGTTTGGGTCACGTGTTATATGATAGGCAATTACACAAGCAGTAAATTACAGATTACTCTTAACTAGACACCATCATTCTAATGGAGGAGATCAGTAATAGTGTTGTTTGTTTCATATTCTTAGGAAGGTGCTAAATCTGAACACAAAGACAAACTTGGGGACAGAGATGATACAATCCCTCCTGATTACAGGCATATTCTGGATTCAGATGAGCAGGTAAACAGAACCAAATACCTCAGTTGCTGCATTCTGAATTTAGATTGTCATCTTAACACTGCAACAAGTCAGTTTTTCCATCAGTAGAGTTGTGTGAGCAACCATTGGAGTTACATGAGTGACTCTTCTCTATTGGAAAAGCAGCAAAGAGTCCTGTGGCACCTTATAGACTAACAGACGTTTTGGAGCATGAGCTTTCGTGGGTGAATACCCACTTTGTCAGATGCATGTCATGTTAAAATGCATCTCTATTGGTGTTACCTATATAAATCCCCACACTGAAGATGAGAGACTAAATCTCCAAACCATTATGTGTTTGATGCAAAGAAAATGGACTGTTCATTTTACATTGATCAAAGTCAGAATGGTTAAGACACTTCAAACAGTCATCAGCGATCAATGTAGGCAGGAAGTACTGGGATCTACGTGGCTGAAAATCAGGCCCAAGGTGTCTTAAGTTGAGCACCCAAAAACAAGGTGTACAATACTAGTTGCCGCTCTTGAAAACTTAGGCCATAAAATCACCGTGACTATTATTCCCTTCTCATCTTAGTAAAGCATTGTAAGATCTGTGGATGAAAAACATTACGTAAGTACTATTGTTTTTGTGGAACCTGGCAGAATAAAGTCTTGTGAAGCTGTCACTCATTTTAGTGAAATCACTGCGATGCCAAGGGAGTGAATGATCTTGCTCAACAAATGGGAACCAGACAAAGTGTGTCCCAACCAATTCTCCTCTACTGGAAGGATACAGGGTGAGATGCAGAGTGTTCAGGGGGACGTTAAAACAGGGAAAAAACGTGAGATAACAAAAATGTGATGAAGGAGGCCATGTAGGTATAATAAATGGATTGTAAAGTGGATAGGACAGTAAAGCATCATAAATAAAGTTACTGTGAATAATAAATAGTAGTGTCAAGTGAAGAATGTAAGAGCGTATTTTACTTTCAGTTTGATTCATCAGCTCAAACTAAGGGTTATGTAATAAATGTAACCATTTCATCCTATCTGTTTTTTAAGGGTAAACCAGTAAAGCCAATAGCAAAGGAGGATGTGAAACCCAAAGAACCAAAGGTAAAAGTCCATTACAGTTTTATTCTGCACTGATCCCTTCCTGACTGTGCTCTGAATCGAATGCTGATCTAAGCAGTGTTATTTTTGATTCAGTAGCACTGTATATTGCAAATTCTCAGAAATGCTGTTGAATAGATGTAGAAATATTGTCCTTATTTAAGTGAGAGTAAAGACTTTCAAATGGACAGCACTTATAATGTAGATATTACACATACAAAACTACATTCAAAGAATGTTAAAGTTATAAAGTCAAGTACTGAAAAGTTCAGACATGCCAGAATTAAGGCTGCATGTGCAGTCTGACAATCAAAATTAGACTGAACTACCAGCTTCACCTGTAATAAGAACATGGGAACCAAGATTTTTCAAAAATGAATTCTTAAAAGCATATTTAGGAACCTAAATAAGTAGCCTGAGTTTAAAAAAAAATGCTGAGCATTAATTGCTCTTACTGATTTCAAAATAGTTGCACTTCTTGAAAATCAGGAAACTGGGTAGGTCCTTAAATATGGATTTGGGGATCAATTTAAAATAATTTCAGCCATGTGATTTCAGGGAGCTGCAGCTACACTGGGAAAAGAACTATGCTGTCTGGTCAGCTTTGTGGATTGGGTATAAGTGCTAATGATTTATTTATATATTTATTTTGTCAGTTGGTTTTTTGCTTTCGTTGATCATTTTAGAGTACAATCTGTGACTCCTTTTGCATTCTGTAGTTTATGACTGATGATAGTTTCTTTTGCAGAAGCCTACAGATGATTCTGCAGCTATAGATGCTCTATCAGGGGACTTTGATAATTGTGTAAAAACTCCTCCCACACCACAACACTCAAAGGTAGGATATTTTCTCCTGAAGGATATGCAAAATAGTATATTTGCATGACCCTCACAGACGTAGGTTTGCATTACATTTCTTTGCTTTGGCTCTATTTGTGTTTAGATTTGCACTCTCCCGTATAAGAGCATTTGAGAGGGTAACTTAAAGGGACACTGTTAAGGCTTCATTGTTGGCCTGACATACTTTTAGAAGAAGTGTGAGAATTAACTGGGTTCAAAAAAGAACTGGATAAATTCATGGACAATAGGTCCATCATTGGCTATTAGCCAAGATTGTCAGGGATGCAACCCCATGCTTTTTGTATCCCTAAACCTCTGACTGCCAGAAGCTGGAACTGGATGACAGGGAATGAATCACTTGATAATTGCCCTATGCTGTTCATTCCCTCTAAAGCATCTGGCACTGGCGTTGTCATGTGACAGGATACTGGGCTAGATCATGGATATGGCCATTGTTATGTTCTTATCCAGGGGATCCCAATTTTTTCAGTTGTCTTCCTTGGATGAAGATCAGGAGGAAATAAGAGTAGATATATAAGTAGGGCTGGAGTTGTGAGTGGCCTTGATGGTGAAGACAAAAATCCTGTTGAAATATCTTCAGAGCAATGAGAGGGGAAGGTGGATTTCAGTAGCAGCATTTGTATAGACTAGGGTGGGACCAGAGGAAATGGGGAAGCAAAGAGGAGAAATCTTGACTTTATTACTGCAAGAGTGACCAAAGTTTAAGGAAAGATTGGAACAAATAGGAAAGTGAAGGTGCTGTAGAAGTAGTAATAGAAGGGCAGACTTGACAGTGTCTGAAGAGAGCTTGGATGTTTGAGGGAGCAGAGGAGAGCGAATTCAGATACATCAACATTGTCAGCCCATTTGTTGGGGAGGATAAGAGAGTTGACAGCAGGGATGAAGTAAGAAGAGGATTTGGGATGAAAAAAGAACAGTTCAATTTGTATCATATTGAGTTTGAGATTGTGGTATGACATTTACTTGGAATGGTCAGAGATGCAGGTGGAGATGTGAGATTGCAAAATGGGAAAGGTGGGTGGTAGGGAGGAACATTTGGGAGTCAGGCACATAGAGATGGTGCCATAGTTAAATCTATAGGAATGGATGATGATGATGCTCTAGAGAATATAGAGGGAGACAAGGGAGCTGATATGTGATTAAATCTGGAATTGGAGAAAAGCACTGTGGAGTTCAAACTTCCTTCATGCTTGCTGTCCCCATCAATCTACTTGGGCTGTGCCAGCAAAACAGCACTCTTGTTGTCTTTTGTATCACTGGAGAAACGGATCCATCCTAAATGGCTCCTTTGACGTGACCAGAACACGCTGGGGTGATTGGGGGATATTAAGTGCTAAGATTCACAAACTGTGTTATTAGATTTTCTAGAAGTGCTCACTCTGGCTAAATTAGGCTTCATTTAGTCAACCCCTATAACAATTTTATTTGCTCCTGTTTGCTACCTCTCCCTCCCCTGGATAAATAACCCCCCTTGTTCCCTCACCCACAGCCAGAAGAAATCACATTACCTGAGGGGTGAAGAGCCTTTGTTCTCCACTGGCTTCCCACAGTCACAGCACAGTCTCCATGCCAGTTCTTCCCTACCTCACTCCTGGCCACCTGATGTGATCCACCTCCCCTGCTTGTTTCCAGCCTCAGGGTCAAATTGGGAACTGGCAGCAGTGGAGGGTGTCACTTTAGGAGCACAGTGTGGGAGAGGTGTGGGGACTTTCAGCTGGGAAGAGGCAAAAATGGTGGGGATTTTGACCACCTGAGAGTCCAGACTCAGCCTTGCCTCCCACCAGTCAAAAATTAATTTTCTTGCGCAGCACAGCAACTTCTACTGGCCTCCTTGGAAATTGAGCCAGTTCATAAGTGACCCCCATGAGTTAGCTGGTTTTCTCAAAATTAAAACATAAAACACCCAATTACTGAGAGACAGGTACCAGTAATCTCCCATTTAAAACATTTACTGTGATTCTGTCGCATGATTTCTCTTTTGTTCCATACTGCCAGTAAGAAATGCCCTATTAAACTGAGGGGGTACAAAGCAGGATACAGTTCCCAAAAAGGAAGGTGATTCTGTTTCCAGAGAGGTCTGCTGGCTAAAGCAGAACAATAGGAAGCTGCCTGGTCACCTCCTGGCCTTGCAGTGGAGACAGCGACAAAGCTTAAATACATCTTTCTTTCCAGTATTGGACTTTTCTCAGGACACCCCAGCACTGATAGGAGAATAAACAACAAAATTCCCTTTGTTACATGAATTCAACCATTGCTAAGTACAATAAAATAAAATATATTCCTGAATTATAAATACTGATTTTTTAGTTCTCATTCACTGCTTGAGAATGCATCTTGTTCCTCTCTTCCAAATAAACTTATTTTTTTCTACTAGGACAAGAAGAGTGGTTGTTTGGGGCCATTCCTTGGACTTGTCCCAGATCTCTTAACAGTTGTTGGCACTGATTTTATGACTCCGTACCCTTACCCATTTAAGCACCCTTTCTCACATTGTAACTGATTTAAGCATTAGCCTAATCCTAAAAAGGAACTCTCTGCCTTGAGTAATCAACAAAGCTAAATGAGAGTAATTACTTTCTTTATCTTTCCAAAACCCCTTCTTCCTCAGCATGCACACACAACATATACCATACATCTTCAGTAAGCCATCTAAAGATATGATGTCTAAATAAATGGTACATATCCCACACAATATAGTTTGTCTGTCTGTGGAGTGAGGGGTAGATTCTCAGTGCACCTGCTTTGTACTGAAGGTGGAATCTGGCCACATAGCCAGTACAGCAGGCCAGCAGACAATCAGCTTCATCACCTCTGCCCTTTCTGCTGCCAGACAAGGGGGCTCCTCAGTGCTAGACAGGGATCTATCCCAAATATTCTCGACTCCATTTGATTCTGGAAGATGGTAACTCTTCTTTCTCTTTCTTTGAAAGTGAATTTGTTTCTGATGACAGGTGTCAGGATTAGAGGACAAAAGTGGAAAGGAAGCTGCCACCATGAAACCAGCCACAAAGGATGATGGAAAACCTGAAGATCCTAAAACGGTAGAACCAAGTCCTGCTATGGATAGGGCTGGAATGTTGAACAATACGAGTATGGAGATGGGCAGCTTGGATCTGGAACCATTTTATTTGGACATGAGAATTTGGGGAAAGTGTTCAAGTAATAGGTTCTGTTTGACCCACTTTTGTATGTATGCAAGGGAGTGGCACTTAACTATTTCAGGAGATGCTGTGGACCTGCTTTGGCTTAAAAAAGCGTCTACTTCAAAAGAGGGTAAATCCCATGCAGCATACGAGGTAGATGTGGGCTCTGTGTATTCCTATGTTCCTCAAGACACACAAACTCCACATTCTCACCTTCAGAGCTTCTTGTCCACAGCCCTGTGCTTGTCTATCACTGCCCTCCTCACCTCATTCTCTTTGTCTACTTCTCTGACTTCTGATTCCGCCCCTTCTTTCATCTCCTCTATCTGGAGCAACCTTTCTCCTCTCCTGCCTTCAGTAACCTTATTCTCTCATGTCACGTCCCTCGGTTTCTCCTCTTTTGTCATACGTTTTACGTAATCTTTAAATAAAATAATCTGTGCCCGTATATAAATACGTAGGCAGAATGAATTTGGTGGAGCGGGAAGGTGTGTTAATTTTTTATGTAGTGCATGTCTATAGATGGATATATACTTAATATGAGCAAAACAGCAGAAAGGACCCAAATGTTGCTTGGATTTTTAGGAACCCATAAAGGATCATAGAAACTGGAATTAGACATGGAAAAGACCTAGCCCATTTAATAATCTGATCCATCCATTTATTCCTTTGAGCCAGACTTAAACATCATGTATATCATATTTTTTCAGTGATTGTGATGAATGGAATTTTTCTTTACCAGGAAATTTGATTTCCAAGTCTTTTGTTTGACAACAGTTGAGCTGACTTGCAAATTTTAATTTAAAAGCATTGCAGCAGGAAATTTTATAACGTTAAAAGTTGTCCGGCTGCCGATAGCTATAGCCTATAGCTATGGCCCAGTAGATGTGAAGATACTAGGGCGGGAGGAGATCAGCCACACATGCCAAAATAAAATATGGGATAGGAAAAAATAAGGAGAAATGGACCCACATGAAGTTACAAATACATTTTGCTGAATGATGGCCTTTTTTCCCCTCTCTGTTACTGCTGATGAGCATGGCTCACAGAGGCAGATCATTTAGATGCTGTCATTATCGCTTTTAATCTATAATTGTTATGTTGTTTTGATTTCTAATCTGAAACAGTAAATTATAGCTCATCAATGCTTTGTTTTACTTTTACTTTTTAGGCAAAGGAGCAGTCCTCCAGTTCAAAACCCAAGAACCAAAAAACAAGTTAAAGTTTAATATTACTGTATTGGGTAAGATTTCTCTTTAACCCATCCTCTTAGTTTCCATAAAGACAATCTACATTAATGAACCATAATTACATTAATGAGATGAGACAATTTCACAAGGCCGACTGGAACCAAGGTGTAGTTCACTTTTAGACCAAATACGCAGGACTTCACTGTAGAGAATCCTAGTCAGAAAGGCCCTGCTATCTCCTCTAGCACAGGCTCCTCTCACCTCCCACCAAACCAGAACAGAATTGCTTCCTGCAATTAATTTTCAAGAGCTTTTGGATAATTTTAATTTTAAATATCTCAAGTGATTCCACTGCTTCCTTTGTGAGACCATTTCACAGACTAATAACCCTCAGTGTCAAAAAGTTATTCCTAATATTCTATACAAACAGTCTGTCTTCTTTGAGTGCTGGTCCCTCAGTGTATTCCACCATGGGCATGCACGCGCTCCATGCCGCCAGAGAAGTTTGAAAGCAGTGTCCGTTGGTCTACACATGCACACTTGCTCACTTCATGCCTCTGACTGAGGAGATAAAAGGTAGGGGGAGGGGTCAGACTCACCACCTCTCTAGTTCCTTCTCAGCACCACATGGGTCCAGGTTGGAACCTCCAGTGTCCAAAGCTTCAGCTTTCTCCTTTTTCTGTGAACATATCTATGTCTATTTATTGGTAAATAGTTTAAGTGTTTATAGTTTTATCTGATAACCATAAGACACTAAAGCTAGTTAGCCACTCTGTTGTGAGAAGCCCCACTCCTAGTTCTTCATTTGAAGTACTGGACTATGCCCAGGACACAGGGCTTCAAAATTTGTGCTTCCTGCTCGTGATCCTTCTCGGTCAGCGACAACCACCAACATTGCTTGCACCCCCTCGGGGAAGCCCACAACGTGCCGCCAAGGTCTGCTATCTGGTATTAGTTCCCCAGTCATACGCAGAAATGGCAGGAACTTCACTTTAGGAAGCACCTAATAAAAAGGCCATGAGGCTGCAATCGGACCCAGGCCAGGGAACCCTCTCACCCCACCCTGTACATCTATCTGCCTGACTCAGCAAGGGGTGTGCCTTGTGCCGCAAGATCCAACTCAGGAGCGAGGGAGTCAACCCCCACGTATGCCTCCTTGGAGTCTTGTCGAGAGAGCAGGAAGCGTTCTCACAGGCATGAATCTAAATCCTCCAAATGCACTTTGAAGAAATCAGATTCAACCCTATCTAAACTGAACAAGTCTCCGAGCTCAGCCCAAGAGAACTTAGTATGTCCTAACTCATAAGGGTATGACAAGACCGACCAAAAGTCTAGGGCTCTTTCAGCACTGAATCGTGACTGGGCAGCAGTGGTGCCTCCTGTACCACTCAAGCACAAACCCTAGGCTCTGTTGGCACCAATGAAGAGCAGTCACCAAGAGCATCAGTTATCTGTGGTACTGACTTTGTCTACCATGGCTATGGCACAGACTGTCTCTGCTGTGACTCCTCTTATTTAGGCAGACAGGACCCCTCACGCTCTGGAAAGAGCTGAGACCTACGCTCCTCCTGAGGACATCTTTGCTTTCCCAGGTCCAGTGTCTCCTGCTCCATTGGGTCACTCCCTCTCATCCTTCCACACGTGCTTTTGACTCCTCCTCTGATGCATCCTTTGGAATGGCAGTCCTTCATTCGGCTCTGTCATCTGCATCTTTGCACTCTTCTCCTACTTGAGTACAGCTTGTCAATCACCCACAGCGGAATACACTGAGGGACTGGCACTTGCAGAAGAAGAGAGGGACACTTACCTTATAGTAACTGGAGGTGTATTGCCCATCTGTATTCCACTACCTGCCCTTCTTGCCATCTGCTTCAGATCACCTATTTGTTCACAGTGGAAAAGGAACTGGAGAGGCAATCTGTCTGCTCCCCTTTATCTCCATGGGCAAAGGCATAAGGTGAGCAAGGGTGTGTGTGCGGGCCAACAGAGAATGCTTTCAAAATTCTCTGGCTGTGGAGTGCGTACTTACCTACAATGGAATACAGATAGTGATCACATCTTGAAGAACTTCCGGTTACTATAAGATAAGTAACGTCCTCTTATCTCTTTATTCCTAGATATACCGTCTTGTACAATGATACTTTATCTTGTTATTTATACCCTTAAAATATGCACAGGCAATTATATTAACTCTTAGGCCTAACATATAACTAATTAATGACTATCAAATTCACGATCCATTTTGGTCAGTTTCATGGCCAGAGGGTTTTTTAATTAGTTGATTTCATGTTTTCAGATGTTTACATCTGAAATTTCATGGTGGTGTAACCATGGGAACCTGACCCAAAAGGAGGTCATGGGTGAGGAGTTGCAAAGCTGTTGCAGGGGGTTATGGGATTACCACCCTCACTGATAGCTTCCTGCAACTGGTGGAGGTACCTGGAGATGGGTCTGATCTCCCACTGAGAGCGGCCATGCAGGGGAAGAGGAAGTCCTATCCCTCCCCAGACCATCCAGAATTAGCAGCTGGAGCCTGGTAGAAGTCCCCCGGCTGGAGTGCCCTCAGCGCTGCCCCTGCCATTCCCTTCCAATAGCTAGATATCATAAGGGAGATCTGCTTTCATGGTCCTTGGCATCTTTTTCAAGGCTGTGAATTTGCTAGGCACTAGTTATAGGGTGTATATTTAGACCTTTTAATCTTTCCTCATAATACTGTCCTCAGAGCCTTTAATCATGTTTGTTGCTCTCTGAGTCCCCTCTAATGTGTTGATCTATGTGTCATTCGTGTCCCCAGAAGTAAACACAATTTTCTATATATAGACACAGGGTGAAATCCAATGTGAGAGAGATTATTATCTTCAATGGAGCCAGGTTTTCACTGATAGACAAGATTTATAACTTCTCTGTATGTGCGGCCCAGTGGCACCTTTGTTTCTTTTTGCATTAGTACACTACAAATGATAATGCCTAAATCACTTTTGATATTACTTCTTCCTGGGATTCTCTCTCTGTGTTATGTATTATTCTCCTCAGGTAAAGTAGCTTATGTTTTTCAAGTTGAATTTCCTTTTACATGACAGACGTTTCACTGAATTTTTTCTTTGGAACCTTTTTTTTTTTCTTCCAGGTGATCGGCACATAGTGTAAAAAGTCTTCATTCTGCTGGTGGACAGTTATTCCCAAAGAACAAAAGCTAATGCAAGAGCATGAGGTTATTCTGGGTGGTTTTTGTACAGTGTTGTTTGCTGGAGGTTTTTCATATCATTTTTCCAGGAATGAATTGGGGTGGTTTTTTTCCTAACCATTCATGTTATTGTATTGATATATTTTGAAACTTTTTTTTTGGTAATTTCTTCAGTTCTGAGAGGGAAAGGATGCTTTATATTTGTAAGAAGTCTATTTCATAAGAACTTAATAGCAATTCCAAAAACAGCCTGCAATCTTTTGCACATAATCTTCACATAGTGCCTGTAAATGTCAAGTAGAGTTCTCTAGGTATGAGCTAGCATTTTTAACATTGCAAAGAATGCATTAAGTGTTCTAGGAATGTAATGAGTTTTGGTTAACCTTGGCCTTTCTAGGCTGGCTGTATAAGGTATTTCTTTGGGTGAATTATTGGTGAGAAAGCATAGGTCAATCACAGATATTTACAGGATAGCAAATTAATAGATGTATCATCTCATCATGGTCTCCTAATAATAAAATGTCAAAAGTCTGGACAGTGCCTTTGTTACAGTGTAAAAAAGGAGTCTCCCCTCTCTCAAATTATGTCACCACAACTGTACTCTTACCCTCTTTGTGCGAGGAGTTCCCTGACTACAGATGCTAATACGAGTCACCTGCATTCCTGGCCATATACTGCAAGAGAGGGAAAGGGAGCCCCTGAAACTTGGCAAGAGTCAAATGAATGGGAGCTCCAAGTAAACAGAAAGGGTGGCACTTTGCAATAATACCAACTCTCTCCTTCTCCACCCTCTGTTGAGACTGCCAAAATGGGTGCAGGAGCAGAGCAGAAGTTAATGCTATAAGGAATGGCATTAACTTCCATGAACTATATTCACATGGTCCCCAGGGAAACAGCTGGCAAAGAGCAGCCATTCCCTAGCAAACATGTTGCAATGCTGAAGATGAGGATATTCTGTGAGCTGTTATAGATGTGCTACTTTCCCCAGTTTGTGGGTTTTTCTCTTCTTTATGCCTCACAGGAGAGGGAGGAATAGTGCTATAAGTGCAAGATTCTGGTGTCCTTACTCACAATGAGTAACACTATAAATACTCTCATTGACTTCAGGGAACTACTCAGTGTGAGGTAATGGTAGATGAAATGTTTGCCAGGGTCTCAAAATCTGGTCCTATCTATCTCATGTTCCAGACAACCATTTTCCAGAGAGCTAATATGGAGGATAATAAGAATTATGACAACCTGACAGTCTGTATTGAGAGCCTGTATCACACTAATAAAGTTTTTAGAATGCATTACTATGTGTGTCCTATTGTTTTTATCATCCTGTTTCCAATTGTGTATTATTGAACGACTCACTAAAGACAACAGAAGTGTGTCCACTAGAAATCATTAAAAAGTAGGCTTTGGGATATTAAAATTGAATGCAGTGCTTTGTGCAAAATCAGTAAAATGTCTGACATCAGATCTTCATGAAAATCAAATATATTAACACCATAAACATAAAATCAATTCAGAGATCTAGCTAAAATTTTTTTTCTCATTTTGCTTTTAAATAACTCCAGAAGAGAGTCAGGGCCAGCTTTTAAGTTGCAGAACTCCATTTTTGTGGGCACAACTCAGGTCATGTAAATGTTTAAATTTATGAGCACAAATACTTTCACACACACAACTGCACCCACGAAAATGAGGACACAATTGAGATTGTGCTGAAAATCTGCTAACTTTTCCCATTGCTTAACATAAACACCCTGATGTTCTTAGGAGACTGCAGATTCATTCTCTTTTTAGTTTCTTGTATACTACCCATCATCATGATATCTGGGTATAAAAATATTTCTTTGAGAGGAAGTTTACAATAGTTTTGTTTTGAGCGTTATCTCCTGACGGTAAGTAGCTGATTGATTTTTACCTTATTAATAAATCAGAGAGAGACAGAGACACCAGGCTACTTCTGTCAGGTAAATAGCATAGCATAGCATCAGAGTGAATAAAAATTAGTGATTTTTAAAAAATATATCTTTTTATTAAATCAGATTTTTTTGATAAAATGCTTTTTCCTCAAAACGCATTATCTAAAGATATCTCATCATGGAATAGGGATTATAAATTCTAGTTCTATAGTATGAGACAATATATTCATGTGATGGTTAAGAAAAGTGTTGTAAATGAGTTCCAATAGTTCATGGATTAGGGACCCAATCTTATGAGGTTCCAGGGGCTTCTGTATAGATTATTTAGGTTAATCTTTCTATCTACCCAATGGGACTCAGTGCTCAGTCTAGAAGATACCATCAGAGATGCTTAGTTTTGCAGTTCTCAAACTGAGGAGTTGTGTCTCCAGAGATAACATGCTTGTTAACAGCAAAAATGTTTTTAAATAAATATTTAAAAATAATATATAGAGGTGAGAAATAACAGACCTCAACCCTATTGTCCCTCTGCAAATTTGTGTACAGAGTCAATCCATTACCTGTCTCTAAAAGTGCAAAGTTTCAAAAAGTTCAATGAGCAGAAGATTGCTGGGGGTGGAATAGATCTGGACAAGGAGAAGAAGTCTGGAGATACATGTGAGAAGGGAGGGACAGGCAGTAGAAACAAAAGTGAAACTGTTTGAGAAGCATATTCCAGAAGTCTTGAGGTCTTTCTGAGTGTAGTCTTCATTGATTTGAGATCTACCATACTATTCTCACTAGAAGGGAAAACCTATAATGGCAGCAGGCTATAAAAGAGACTCAATTTGGGAATATTTTAATGAAGTTTCTTTACCTGTGGGTAAAACAGGCATGCGTGCAAAATGCAAACAGTGCAACAAAGAAATGCAAGGCCTGGTTGCCCGAATGAAACAACATCATGAGAAGTGTTCCTTCTCAGGAGGAAGCTGCATTGAAGATGATGAAAGGAACATGTCTGTACATGCACAATCTTCAGATTGGTAAACGTTTTTATTTCATACTTAAAGGATTGCCTGTCTTCCTTCTGGACTATTCTTCAATTCTCATATTTGAGCAAAAAATACACTAACTTCTCACTTAAAGTCATCCCTGTTAACAATGTTTCGTTGTTACATTGCTGAAAATAGACCGTTTTGCCAAAAATAAAACCTTTTGCTGACTTGTTTTGAACAGCTGGTTTGGCACAGGAACTAGAAATGCTGCAGTCAGGGATGTATGTACCTTTCACTGTCCATGTGAAAATTTATCCCAATTTGCCTCATTTATAAGCCATGGAGAATCACAATTTACATATGTACAGATTTTGACACATACTCCCTAATTTTCTTTCCAATTAGCACTGCATATGTCCTCAGCTCTCTTTCCTTCAGAGGTTTCTGCAAAGTATGTTTGACACGCACGCACGCGCGCTTCTCCTGTTCCTGGCACTGTCCCTGCTTAAAAGAAAACAAAAACCCTTTGGCTTCAGGGAAGGCCCTTTAGTCTGGGAATCAAGGGGCTGAGTTTTGGTTTCCTTCCACCAATTAGTATTAGTCATTAAATGCATTTCAAAACCTTTATTATTGAACAAGACCTATCCTTACCTTAGGAGGCAGGAAAGTCTCTCTGTCTCTACCAAGAGTTGGGCCTACAGCTGGATGTGAAGAAATCCATGCTGGTACGCATACAAAGGATACCGTTTATAGGGCCATACTTGAACTCACTGACAGCCAGAGTGTACTTCCTTTTAGACAGATGTGCAGCTTTGTGAGGTCTAGTAGGGACTATTCAGAGAAGCCCTCAGACCTCTATAAGGAACTGTCTTCAACTCTTGGGCCCTATGGCAGCTTGCATGTCTGTGGCTACACTTCTGCTGCTTCCAGGGTTGGATCAGAACTACCTAGTCTCCAACCAGGGACAGGCAGGTGATGGTCCACTTGCACATAAAGAACTCCCTAAACTGGTGGAGGAAGTAGGGTGACCAGACAACAGCAGGTGTTAAAGAGTAGAAAAGCATCAACCCACGCTACTTATCTGCAGCAATGGAAGAAATTTGTCCACTGCTGTGGTCATCACTACCTCAGACCTGAATTGGGTCTCCTTTCCCTCATCCTAGATGGATGGATGATCTCTGGGTTATCTGTCAGTTTGGGCAAGGTGCAGCTGCCCACCGTTTCAGCCTTTCATCCCCCAATTGAGGTTTTCTCCATTTTTGCTCGCACAGTATTGTCCAGATTTATTAAGGATCTGGGTAATCTCTTCCTCATCAGACACCCCACCCAGCCTTGGGACCTCAACCTGGTTTTCAGCTACCTCACAAAAACTCCATTGGAACTGTAGACAAGTGGACTCACCCCTGCAGCACCTCTTGCTGGTTTCTCAGGGAATTAGCTCGTTCCAGCTCTGGAGCACCCTCTGCAGGCCAGTGATCTGCCTGTCCTTTGGCCCCCTTGTCCCTCCTTGGACCCGGTGCCCTTTTACATGGGGTGCTGCCCCTGGCAGTAACCCCCTCAGTCTTAGGGTCTCCCCTCCCCAGAGAAACCCCCACCCTCTATACCCACCTTGCCTCAGTATACGGCTACTGCCAGTTATTGTCTAGCCTTCATGCCCTGGGGCAGACTGCAGTATCAGCTGCTCATCTCTGGCAAGGTTGGGTTTGGACCTGCTGCCTTGGCCTACCCCTGGGCTGCCCCCTGCAACCTCCAGTACCTTTTAGCCCAAAGCTAGGCTGCAGCCTAGGGCTTTCCAGGCTAGAGCTCCTCTGCCTTTCCCCAGCCCTGCTTCACTTAGGTACCCTGTGTCTAGCTCCCTGCAGCCAGGCCCATCTCACTCTACAGCTAGAGAGAGACTATTTGCTCCTGGCTTCCCTGGCCTTCTTATAAGGCCCTGTTGCTCAGTTTTGGGGCATGACCCCAGCTGCAGCCACTTTCCCCAATCAGCCAGGGTTTTACCTTGCCCTCTGCAGGGCTTTTCCAACCCCTTCCAGGCTGGAGTGGGTGGTCACCCCGCTACAGAACCAATGGTGACCTGCTTCCTACTTTAAATTATCTATGAAGTTGGCCTTGTTCGTTGCCGTCTCATCTGACTTAGGGTCAGGGAAATAGGAGCCTTAATGGCAGATCCTGCCCCTTTGTGATGATCTTCAACTGTTAGGTTTTCTTTACATCCACATCCTAGGTTCCTACCAAAGATTACATTGACTAAGATGAAAATCCAATCTACCAGTATTTTTTCCAAAACCTCATAGTTCAACAGGAAGTTAGAGGAGCCTTGGGCTTCTACCAGGATAGGACCAAGCAATTAAGAGATCGCCTAGACTCTTCATATCCTTTGCAGATACATCTAAGGGGCTCCTATCTCTGCTCAAAGGCTTTCAAAATGGGTATCAGGTTTTATAATACTGGTTTACAATTTTTGAGAAGTCGTCTGCTTCAGAGATAAAATGTGATATTTATTATGTATTTTGATGTGCTGAATTCAAATATGACAATTAAAACAACTGATTGGCTACTGTTTCTAAGATATTTAAGTTTTTACATTTTATGTCTATGTATATTGTGTAGATAGTTGTAGAGTTTGAATCATAAATTGTAAACCTAGGTCTTTTCATGTGTTTATGGTTGCTTTACATGATTATATTTCACCTGTCCTGTTTATGTAACACTTTAAACATCAGCAAAAGGGCAATATAAATAAAATTTATTATGAAACAAAAGGCAACAAGCTATTATGTACATAGTTTAGTCCTATTCAGTGTCTACTCGGCGCTTCTTGGCTTGTCTCTTGTATTCATTAAATGGAGCATCTCTTGTCACTTTCCAGTAATAGTCTGCAAGCATTGATGGGCTCCATTTGCCTTGATAGCCTGCCAGGAGATTCCACTGCTGTAGTCTGGAGCCCAACAGGTCTGCCTTACTCTTGGGTAGTTCCAAATCCCTGACAAGGTCATTCAGTTCACCTTGTGTTAGGAGGTGTGGTTCAGAGGAGGAGGATGGGAGAAAATGTGGGTCCTGTGACATAGATGGTTCAGGACCAGAAGTTTCATTCTCTTCCTCTTCTGACTCAAGTGAGAATGATTCTGGTGCATCAGGAACCGGCAGTCCTTCTCTGTGGGGTACTGGGCGTATAGCTGATGGAATGTTTGGATAATGCACAGTCCACTTTTTCTTCTTTGACACACCTTTCCCAACTGGAGGCACCATGCAGAAGTAACAATTGCTGGTATGATCTATTGGCTCTCTCCAAATCATTGGCACTGCAAAAGGCATAGATTTCCTTTTCCTGTTCAACCACTGGCCAAGATTTGTTGCACAGGTGTTGCAGCATGTGTGGGGCCCACCTCTTGTCCTGATCTCCAATTTTGCAGCCAAAATAAAGGTGATAGGCTTTCTTAACCATAGTGGTTATACTGCGATTTTGTGATGCAAAAGTCACTTCACCACAAACATAGCAGAAATTATCTGCACTGTTCACACAAGTACGAGGCATCTCTGCTCACTGGCTAAACAGAAATGTGTCCCTTTGCAAAATCAAACACTGACAAATAAGAGAGCACGACATTGTATGATTTCTAGAGCTGATCTAGGGCAATTTGTTCAGCAGAGTGATGTAAGCTTTGTTATGATTGCATCATCCATGACTTCTAGGAATAACATGATGCAATTCATATCATGTATGATGCAATACCAGCTTCAGATTACATCATTGTTTTGCCTAAAAAGCAAGTACTGTCCAAACCCAGTCATAGATTTATTCATAGATCCAGTCAAAGATGTATTTTAGTCATTTCTGGTTTAAATTGAGATCCCTTCCCTTTTATAACTCACTTATCCTCTGCCATTCCCAAGTCAAGGGTCATACGTATATACCGACCCAATAGCATATCTTGAAAACTAGAGCCAATCAACAATTTTAAGCATCATTTTCGTTCTCAGTGACCCAGAATTAGTAAAGTTGGACTACATTTATTTCAGAAGCATTTTGGCTGTAGAGCAGTGTAATCTATCTATGAATGAGTCTGCAGGTGCTCAGCCCTCCCGCAGGGCATATTCAACCAGATGCCAGGCAACAACTAAAGCATTTCTGAAGAATGTTGCAGCATCTGAGATATGTAGAGCAGCTACTTGGATTTCTGTCCATTTGTTTTCAAAGAATTATGCCCTGCTCCATGCCATCAGGTCCAATGTGGCTCTTGGCTCTGCAGTACAGTCTTTAGTGCTGGACCCCATCTCCTTAGAGGAATATTGCTAAGGGATATTGCTCCTTAGAAGGATACTGCTGATGCAGAGCATCCCTAGAGACACTACTCAAAGATGGAAATGTCACCCGTGCAGGAAGTGTGGATCTTTGAGATGTGCACCCACCCCTCTTTTGATGCTCCACTATCTTAGTGGGGAGGAGTAACAGCATATGGATTCTAAATGCATGGGAGTTCCAAAACAGCAGAAGTCTATCATTTCTGCAACAATGCCCTCCACTTCCTCTGGCAGACAGAAGTGGGTACAGAAGCAGAGTAGACTTAAGTGCTATATTTCCATGAATTAGATCTGCTTGGTTTCCTAGGAAACAGGTGACCTAGAGCAGCTGCTCCCTGGGTACTAACAAACACTCCAGAGTTAAACACAAGGTTGTTCTTGGGTGCTGTTGTCGGTGCTGCATCCTCCAGCTTGCATGGGCTTGTTTATTAATTGCTTCTCACAGGATAGCAGCAGAGGGCTCCAAGTAGCTAGTTTTTCAGATGGTCCATTATCAAGATGTAATATGAAGGCCAATCAGAATTTTTGCTGACAATGTGTAAAATGTATACTACATTGTAGTGGGTGGCAGTGCCACACCAAATAAACTCTTTAGTATGTCTTACTATGTTCCTATTATTGGGTCTGAATCTTTGTTTCCAGTCATACGTTACCTGTAGCATCGTCAGAAGACAATGTGTATTTTATAAAAAAAAAATAATAAATGAACTTCAGAAAATGAATTCAATAAATGCAGTCATCAGGTAGTCAAAAAAACAACAAATTTATTAATACTCTGAGTATAAAACCAATCCAAAGATCTAGCTAAGTTTTTTTCTGTTTTTCTTTAAGCTGACTACAAAACATGGCCATACTGGAACAAATTAAGTCACTGAGCACTATTTTTGGGACTACAGTTTAAATCACTTAAAAATTAAGGACTAGATGGAAATGGATCCACTTGGACTCATCCCAGGGCCCACCCTCCGCCCCACTTAAGTCAAGGGGTTTCAGGCAAGTGCTGAGGTGCAGCTGTTGAAATCAACTTGCAGGATCCAGCCGAGAAGGACCTAGATTGTGAGTACAAATAACTGCAGATGCAAAACTGCACTGACAAAAACTGGGATTCAGTTAAGGCTTTGAAAATTTGGTGCTTAACTTTTTTTCAAACGATTAACAATCATTCTGACAAATTTAGAAAACTGAAGATTCACTCAATTTTTCTGAATACTAAGAACCTGAGTATTTAGTAAAATACTGTTTTGAGATGGATTTTTCACAACTGCTTTTGTTTGTTTCCCAGAAGCTGCATGCGATCCTAAAGCGCTGTTTAATTAGCCTGTAAAGTAAAATTCAGAATCTGTTACATAGGTCATGCTAGTTCTAGAGAATAAATAGTACACAGCAGCTAATCTACACAGACTTTTAGCCATGTGTACCATTTCTCAGAGTGTTGGAGGATCTTGACTGCATTGTACATTCTAATGTTCAAAGATAAAATTGATTAAATTTATGTTGGTCACATGCAACAGTCAGAACTAACACTTCTTAAATGAGTGATGGTTAATATGCCCTAAGGTGTCAGAGTCTTTGCATCCCTGTTAATTTTCTTTTTGGGGTCAATTACTCTGAGAATAACAAAAACAATCTTTTTCTATTTATTTTTAGTTCAGAATTTCAAACTACATCTCTCCATGTCATGGAGAGAGAGAGAACATCAGTTTAAAATGTTTACAAATGCAAAACTGCAAGAGATGCAAAATTCAGTTGACATATGCAGATTTGTGTTTCAAACAGCTTGTCAAACACATTTCTTGGCATGGTTATAAAATCAATTTTATAAATATTTACCGCAATAATTTTGTGGGTGTCTGTTCTACTCTGGTGCACATTCAGAATTCCCTTTAGTATGAATTTAGTAACAGTGACCAGTGGTGAGGGCATTTCCTGACAGTTACTGAAGGACATCATAATCAACAAGAAAGCAGCCATTCCTTTAGTGTTCCACTAACAGTTTCACTTCCATCTGAAGAGCACAAAGCCCTTTACAAACATTAATTAAATAAGCATTACCACTTTAGTGAGGTAGGGAAGTTTTACAGATAGGATTCGAAAGCCCTGACCAAGGATTGCTAGCAACCTAGAAATCACACTTCTGTCTGAAGTTTCTGATATTTCCCATTCTACCTTATTACAACTGACAGATCTGAGGAAAAACCAATCTGTTTTCACTTTAAGATTATGCATTTGACAATATTTTGTGTACACTCAGTTTCTCCATTTCCCATTTTACTGTAAGATGACCATCTTTCTTCTTTGTCTTAGGTTTGTAATAGGAGAAAAGGCCCAATTATAATAAAAATGAGTAATATTTAGTAATCACTTTTAAATAGGTTAATCTTCTGAAAAGGACATTTATTTTTTAAAAGTGCACTTTCATTAGTTGGAAGAGCTAATTAACAGCAAATACTGAAATCACTCTGACCCTATCAAAAAGTTACTAATTATACTGATCTAAAATATTAAATATCTTGATCCTGTTGAACTTTCAGATTCAGATCACATTCTAGTATTACTCTAATATAATTCTATATTAAAAAGGAGTATAACACTTAATATAAAGGTAAGCGAGTAATTCACTTTCCACAGCCAAATAGGGCATAATAAAAAATGCTCTCATGAAGCAATAGCCATATAATTATAAAAAGAGGAGGTATAGGAAAAATAAGTTAGTTATTCAACTGCACTTCTTATCACTTCTACTTTTGAAATGTATTTATCCTAACTTTAATTGCAACCTAATTATAATTGCAAACTTATTTTTCCCATACCTCCTCTTTTTATAATTATATGGCTATTGCTTCATGAGAGCATTTTTTATTATGCCCTATTTGGCTGTACATCTTGATACAGGAAAGGATTAAATTCCTCATGGAATTATTATTATTACATAAATTATTTTGAAGGACTGACTGCAGATTCACAAAATACAGATAAAAAGCAAGTGCTAAGAAATCATCTCACCTTCATAATTTCAATACATCTCCATGTTAAACTAGCATACCTATAAACATTCCATTGCTGGGCTACCCTGAGCAGAAATTGCTAGCTGTACCTAGTGTTTGGCAAGGGGATATAAACTTCTATGTCATCTCATATGTGGAGTGTTCCATTTATAGTTCAG
Organism: Gopherus flavomarginatus; assembly: GCF_025201925.1. Classification (NCBI taxonomy): domain Eukaryota; kingdom Metazoa; phylum Chordata; order Testudines; family Testudinidae; genus Gopherus; species Gopherus flavomarginatus. The sequence continues at coordinate 62,667,795 of NC_066619.1, forward strand.
TTGTGTACTCATCCATTTTCTGTAATTTCACAAATTAGCTTTTCCTCAAAATAGAGTAGTAAATCCATTTTTTAGAATTCAAGTATTCCAATTTTAGAATTCAAAATCCCCAGTTTACACAGGCCACGATGAGCAATTTTTATTGCTCAACAATTGTGGATGATGGTTTATTATTGGATAGAAGGTGTGCATATAGAGCCATATCTTGCTCCTATTGAAATCAACAGTCAATCTCATACAAAGGAACAGAATGGGGCCCATATCAGCAACTCTAAGTAAATCTCCTCACCCCAAAACAACAAAAAAGCTTTAGATTTTTTAAAATGTTCACTGTTTTGTAATTTAAATTCAAATATTCAAAGCCAGATGCAATAAATCCTTCACATGTTATTTTTTAACCATATTTTGATTTTTTCAAAGTTTATGTCCATCCATCGTATATTTTCTTCAATGATTTCTACAGCTTGTTGGACACAGCGGAGCTGTGAACTTTTTTCATCCAGAGAATTGAAGAATTCTTTCACCTATCAGAAAAAATTAGAATAAACAGTTGATGCATGATTAAGAGGCAGTGAAGTCTAGTAACTAGTGCACAAGTATAATGGCAAAAAACTCCAGGTTTCCAGTATGACCTATGGTAAGTCTCTTAACTGTCTACATGACAGCAGTTTTCTAAAAAACTTCACAGCATTGGTAAAACCAGAGCTCTGCCACACTGAGGCACCTAGTGTTGAGAAGGCAGCTAAAACAACAGCAACCATTTTTTAATATCATCTCAATTAAACCGGCTCAGAGCAGCGGCAACAGTGGATCATTTTTAGAAACTTTTTTTAACCCCAACCTACAGCAAAGTCAACAGGAGGCTGAGGGCTCAGCATGGAAACCCCCATGGTAGCTCTCAGCCCTGGTATTCCCCATATCACACCCCCATTGCAGTGACAGAGCCCTGTTGTCAGACCTTCCTCAGCCAACAATTACTTCCCAGCTAGTGTTTTTAAGAGAGAGTCCCAACCATCGAAGGGAAAGATAGTCTGTGGTACAAGTTAGTGTTAATGACCGACAAATGCTACCAGAGGTCACTACAAAACTTTCCCTATTATTGAGATGTGAGAAGTCATGCTTTGCAGAGTTACTGGGGGAAAACAAGTCATTTTGTCATTTATTGAATATATTCATGTTTGTTTGAAAACATGACCTCTGCTTGATCCTACAGTAAAATCAGATTGAAGGCCATGTGGCTGCTGCTGCAAGCAAGACCTAAATTCTGCAGCAAGTTCCTTGGATTCTGTAGCAGCTTAGCGGTGAAGCTCCATTTAGATTTAAAGCAGAGGCTTTCAATGAAGATTACAACTAACAATATAATCAATATAGTAACAGTGCACGCATTTTGCACTGGGCCTCAGGTTTTCATCTGAAAAGTGGCAATAGAACTTCCCAACCTCACAGGAATGTTGTGAAGATACTGTACATATTAATGCTTGTGAGGTACTGGGATACTATGATGAGCACCATAGCAGAGTGTATAAATAAAATTGGCCAGGCTAAACTTGACAGAAGCGTACGGAAATGACAAGCCTTCCTATTGCAACTTTTCAAATGAAAATCTGAGGCTGAGGCATTAAGGAGACACAAGAACTCCATGTCAGAGCAGGCAACAGTCACCTGACGCTCACCCAGTATTAACCACAAGGCCCTTCTTTCCCTTGCTCTTGGCACATACTGCTATGCTCAGGGTCCTCAAACCCACAGTTTGTATAGCATTTGTATAGCTTCAGGGGAGCTACAGTACTACTTCAATGTTTACTAACTTCCAATATTTACATGATCCTTAGGCTTAATCCCAGTTATGCCTATCATCTTCATAAAACCATTTCTGCACATAAAACACACTCTGATGTTTCCAAAGGAGTCTAAGGAAGTTAGTCATCCAGCTCCCTTAGGCAGCTCTGAAAACCTCAGCCAGAATGCAAGATCTAACAGTAAGACACTTCACCTCTGCAAGCTGTTCCCTCGTAGAATATTGATTTGTCACTCCGATTACCATGTGGGCTATAGAAGCTGAGCCAAGTTCAAACCTAGCAAAAAAGCCAAAAACCAATTACCAAAGATTTATGAAATGGATGATTTAATTTAAAACAGACACATAGGTGTCAAATATAGCTCGCATAAAGGTCTGAGGAAAACAATCTGCACAACTTACTTTTGTACAAGTTTATTCCAGTTTTCCTTCAAAAATTTCCATGCTAGATGATAGCCAGATGGGTTTTTAGCAACAAACACGATGATATATGGAAGATCCTGGGTTTTTACTACATCACCAAGCAAACTTTGATCCATCATCCTAAAAAACCCCAGTGAGGATGGAAATGGAAAAGGTAACTAGACTGTTAGGCAGAGATGACGGATGGGTTACACTGTTAAAACTGCACTTCTCAACACCTTGGCTAATCACTATAACTGTCTTACTTTTTTTAAGATAAAATTTGCTTTAGCAAAAGACTTCTGAGCCATTTGCATCACCCTAGTCCCATGATGTTCATGAAAGTTATTAAGATTATCTCCATTTCAGGAAACCTAGAATAAAATCAACATAAAGCTTTGAACTTTAACAGCACCTTTCATCCCAGGATCTCAACATTAATGTGAACCTTAGTTGTCCTGAGAGAGAGAAAAGTATCATCCCCTTTTTCCAGATAGGGAAACTGAGGCATTCATAAAAAAAATTGAGTGCCTCTTGGTAGCATCAACGCACAATTAAATGACTTGCTCAGCTTCACAATGCAAATCAGTGACAGAAATGGTATCAGTAACATTTCTAAATGTTCCTTTCCTCCCATGATGCTAAAAGGAGAGAGGCCGTGGAGCTGTGGCTGGAGCTTTCTAAAAACACTGAGGGACAATGTTTTTAAGAGTCAAGCCCCCTTGCATGCGTAAGATATATATATAGGCACACTGCAATTACAGTAACTTTACATGCAAAAGGTAATCAAGTGCCTAAATAGTCACTTGTTTCTGCCTTTCTCCAATTGACAGCTGAAAATGCAAACGTGTATGCACCAGCCTCTGGTGTCAACTTTTAAATTGCAACTTCCCCTTCTTTTATAAGGCATTTTATAATACTGTACATTGAAGATGCTAGAAAAGTGCTCATTGCTGTAGTTCACATTTCAACCAAGTTTGGTTCCTCCCTCTCCACTGCCATACAAACACTGCCTTCATAAAATAGTAAATTACTCACCACTGAAGTTTGTCCTTATTTCTGCTAATACTGAGAGCAACTTCAATCTGATTTCTCTCAGTGTTGAACCAAGGCAGCCTGTATTTACTAAAAAGGAAGTCCCAACCTTCGATTGTCTGGGCTCCAACAGCATATACTGCAGTTTTAACATCATTGGGCAAACTGCAATAAATTGGACACCAAGTTACACTCTGCTTCATATTTCCATTATGATGGATATGTCCATTCTGATTCACTACCCCATTACCCCAGTTTTACACCAGGAATCATTCTGGTGTAACAAAAGGGTGAATTAGGCCTTTAATTTTGATCTGTCTGTCCTATTAAGGATTCCTAAGTGTTGCCAGAGGACGAGTTTGCCTTCAGTCTAAAAGTATCCTGGTATTTACTGTTAGTGAGACTGAGGGCTTGTCTACATCAGAAAGTTGCAGCGCTGGTGAGGGAGTTACAGCGCTGCAACTTAGGAGGTGTACACATCTGCAGGGCACCACCAGCGCTGCAACTCCCTGTTTGCAGCGCTGGCCGTACTCCCGTTTTGTCTCGGGTGTAGAGGATCCAGCGCTGGTGATCCAGCGCTGGTAATCAAGTATAGACACTTACCAGCGCTTTTCTTGACCTCCGTGGAATAAGCAGGTATCCCAGCATACCTGAGGAAGCCTCTGGTAATCAAGCTGGTCTCCTTCCCCGTCTTGCTCTCGCGTTCCCCGAACCCCGAGCAAGCAGGTCTCCTTCCCTGAGGTTTGCTGGGTGGTTCCGGGAACGCGAGAGCAAACCGCGGCGAAGCTGGTCTCCTTCCCCGGTTTGCTCTCTCGTTCCCCGAACCCCGAGCAAGCAGGTCTTCCCTGCGGTTTGCAGGGTGGTTCGGGGAACGCGAGAGCAAACCGCGGCGAAGCTGGTCTCCTTTCCCGGTTTGCTCTCTCGTTCCCCGAACCCCCGAGCAAGCAGGTCTCCTTCCCTGCGGTTTGCAGGGTGGTTCGGGGAACGCGAGAGCAAACCGGGAAAGGAGACCAGCTTCGCCGCGGTTTGCTCTTGCGTTCCCCGAACAAGCAGGTCTCCTTCCCTGCGGTTTGCAGGGTGGTTCGGGGAACGCGAGAGCAAACCGCGGCGAAGCTGGTCTCCTTTCCCGGTTTGCTCTCGCGTTCCCCGAACCCCCCTTGAAGCCGCCCAACAGCGCTGCAGTGTGGCCACATCTAACACCACTTGCAGCGCTGGTTGCTGTAAGTGTGGCCACTCTGCAGCGCTGGCCCTATACAGCTGTACTAATACAGCTGTAACAACCAGCGCTGCAAAATTTTAGATGTAGACATGGCCTCAGTAGGCAGCACATGCTATCTTGAACTTAGAAGATCTGGATTCAAGCCTCATTCCAGAGCAGATCCTGTTTTGCCAAGGAAGAGTTTTATTAAGAGATATTAGTCATTCAGAGATGTTTAAATACTAGTTTTGTTACCTATGTAAGAGTTACAGATCCTATGTCACTTTTTTAAAGAGGTGTCCTGGTCAACAAGGTCTTTCCCAAAGATGACTGGCAAAAGTTTTTTTAAAAAATTGGGCTTGTTTCATTATTTGGGTGTTTTTCACATTGGAAATATCAGGAATTCTGGTTTTGCTAGATGGTACCTCAGGATGGTGATATCTCAGGATGTTTACTGTGAACTCAGACTCGTTAAATTAGGGGGTGGAGAAACTGAATCTTTAACAAAGATGGCCTGTATCCAAAATGTTAGTGAGTAGCAGGTGATCTGAAAGTATATAGTATAAAATAAAACCCTTCAGACCTTCTTTCTCCATCATAAAAAAGCAAAACAAAGGGGCACAACTCTAATTTCCATTTTTCCTTTCACCTTTAGTAAATCAAGTTCCAAAGTACAAGGTTGTGTATGAGCTATCAATGAGTATACAATAGCTGTCAAGTCCAGAGGGAATTGGGAGACTGTGAGATGAGAAAATTCCTGAAAGGGCTGGAGTATGGGCAGCTGCTTTATTACTAGATCAGTTCACCAATACTAAATCAAAAGGGAAAACATTAATTCATCCTCCACCTCTACTGATTTTACTATGAAAACAGACCGTAAAGTTCCATTGGATTCCTTCCATTTCATAAAATATTCTTCTGCTTTGTCCACACACGGTTGGTATTTGCGCGCACACGCAAACAGGAGTAGGGAACTGCGAAGCATTCTCTCGGACACTGAGCCCTCATCATTCCAGGACTGTTTGTCAATTAGGTCTTTAAACAGATTGACTATGTACCCCTAAAACAATTTAATAATAAAAAATTATATTTAACACACTTAAGTATAAATACTGCCTCTTCAAATGCATTACTTCTGCTGTTGTTGGCACTGGTAATTTAAATCAACATCTAAACCACTCATCTTTGGTTAAATCCTCCAATAAATCTTCAAACCCATGTCATTTTTTAAATATTTTCATTTAACAAATTTTACCAACATTTAGCAAAAATTAACTTATTAGCTGCTCACCTCTTTTTCTGAAAATCAGGTTTTTGTGCCATACCAACCATCAGTTACTTTAATGCATCAGTTTTAAATATAATGGGATGACCAGTAGTTTCAGTGTTCAACTACTTCACCAACTATTACCATGATCCTACAAACAGACCGATGTGGACAGACCCCTGTGCAGCCACCATTTAATTGTCCCCTCTCTGTACATGCAGGCTGACAGCCCCCCAATACAAAAGCAGCCCAAATATAGTGGGCATCTCCATGGATGTAAAGATTCACCCATGTGAATCTGATTACAGGATTGGGGCCTACACTCCATGGGACCTAGTGCATTCAACTCCGTGCTCTGTGTAAAATTAGTGGGCCAAATCCAGTGCAGCCAGTGCTATTCCAGGGGTGAATTTGGTTCAGTAAAGTTAACTCAGCAAATTCTGGAACAAGTGAATTAGAAAGAAATCACATCTTTCCTAAATAATATAAATCATCATTACTACAGCATCACCTTCTAAGTATAATTATAATACCAAACAATAGTTCAAGCTATTGCATCTCAACATTCTCCAAGGAATTGCTCTGAACGCTCTACCGATCTCATTTTCTCCAGAACTATACTTAGAGAAAAGAATAAGATTTGAAACACCCCCATTTCTTGTAAACACACATTTCTTGATTATTTTACCATCTTCTTGTTTCACAGCCTTGCCTTCCTGGCTGTTGAGAGCAGGGTCTGGAAGTACTAATCTGACAATAAACAGAGCAGAGTAGCCCGACAGACAGAACAGTCTTGTAGTTAAGGATAGGACTCTACAGATCTAGACTCTGCCTGTGTCTCAGTTCCCCATCTGTAAAATGGGGATAACACTTTCCTACTGGGGTGCTGTGAGGATAGAGGCATTAAAGTTTGTGAAGGGCTCAGATACTGCTGTGTTGGGGCTATAATAGTCTTTAGATACATAGCAGAGGCAGCAGTCTTGGTAGGATACTTGTGGTCACGAGGAGGACCACTGCACTTGGACTGATTGTGTATTTGCCTGGCAGCTACATACCACATACAGAGAAAAGCGGATTGAACAGTGGCTGCTCCAAAAGAGATAAAACTACCAGGACCTTGCTACATCTCTGGCAGCTGCAGGCTTTTCTGAACTGCCTGGATACTGGAACAATAGAAAAACATTTAGCCACCAGGGAAAGGAATTCACTCCTGGTAGCAGTCCCACCCCAGGGTTTCTCAGGCTGGCAGTCAAAGGCTCATCTTCTCTTTCCCACCTTTTTGTCTGTTTATCTGCAGTTGACATTTCATCTTGTCAAGTGCCTGCTCCCTCTGTTCTCCCTTATTGCCCCTGGAAAAAAAGTCCTTTCTCCTCCTGTGAGAGGGAGAAAGCAGTAAGGACTGATGGGGCTCCCAGCATAACCTCTGGTAGAACACTGCTGCCGGGTCACAGTTCTACACATCACCATGATGGCAACTTCCCCACCTACTCCCTGCCTTCGGCCAGGAAATGAATACAGAACCAGAGGCTATAAAGGAAAAAATATGACTGAAAAATAAAGAGTTTAAATTTGGGTTTAAAATAAAATAAAAACACTCCACTCTACTGGCTTGCTATTAATAACTGTATTTTTAAAGGTGTGCTTACAAGGTATGCCACTATTTTAGTGGTAGCCAGTTTTATGTGCTTTCCATCTTACCTTTAACTGATTTTCTACATCATCCATGTCCCTTTTCTCCATGAGCTTGTACATAGGAATCAGCTCATTCATACCTTGGAATACAGGCATAATTTGGGATTCATGTTTCAAATACAAAGATAAATCAAGAGCTTTAGAAATTGATAGTTTTCCAATACTGAGAGAGAAAAAGAGAGAGAGGGAGAGAGAGAACATTATAAATAAAATTAAATGAGCTAATTTCTACTTAATTCCTTTAGAATCCTGAAGTTATCATCACACAAATGGAAAAGCCTAGAAACAAACTCCTGAGAGACAAATGTGACTGACAAACTACACAAGACATGAAACCTTCTGGTATCTGATACAGCAGGAGGTGAAGATTAACGTGAATTCATGGGTTATAATGGAAGGGACTAAAATCAGTCCCTGATCTAGCTGGAAACCTGGGAGAGTTGGCAGGTGTTTGTGGTTTTTGTTTGTTTGTCTGTTTTGCAGTGGTGATGGTGGTAGTATGATTGCAGTCCCCTGGATGACAGTACTGCATGAACTAGATGGGAGGAGTATTTTCCACCACACACCGACTTTCCTCCCAGTACATCAGCAGTAATGAGAAAAGAGCATATGGCTTATCCAGTTCCACCTTCTCCCTCCCCATATTCAAGCATGGGGTGTGTGTGTCGGGGGGAAGCTGTTTAGCTGTGCTACAGAACAGGATGTGAGCCTGGAAGTGCTACTGATCTTTAGTGTTGCAGGCGTGCATTCCCAGTGAAAACTCCCCTTTCATAAGCTTCTGTGAGAGACAAATTTAGTAGGCCCAACTCTGGGTGTTGCCTACGTGTATCCGAAACAAGGGAAGGACTATAAAAGCATCCTCATGCACTCAAAAGTGGGACTATGGTGAGCTCATAGGTACGGGCTGGAGACATATTCTCTGCCTGGAAAGGCTTGCAACCTCTTTAGAAAATGGTGTAACTGTGAAAAGGGTTAAAAGATACATGTTCATGTATCTATGTACTGTCGTATATTAGTGCATGGTAAACATCAGTAGAAAGCCTTGCATGGGTACAATTCTGTACAATTCTGCTGCTGCCTGGAACAGCTCTTTCAGGTCACTAAGTGTGTGGGGTGTTTGTGTTCTTAGACTTTTTACAGTTTGTTGAGGTTACTGTCAAGTGTGAATTGAGGTAAAGTAGCATGTCATTAAAGGCAGCTTAGTTATCACATTTTGGAGAAATATTTGGAGCTTGCAAAAGAGGGTAAAGACTCAGCCTACAAAAGCTCTTGAAATCCTTGCACGGTTATGCCAAACACTTGACCTGCAACAGGAAATGGTTCAGTATCTAAGGTAGTGGTCGCACACAGGCCCCTCCAGACTGCAAAGTGAGCTTAAGTGATGGGGTCGTGAAAAGTGAACCACTGCCCATAAGGGACTGATTTAAGACACCAAATCTTAGGTTTAATTGAAAACCTTATTCTAATCCTAATTTTCAAAAGGCAGCAGATCAGCGCTGCTGGAATCCACTGATTTACACAGTATCACAGACAGTTTTTTGATTATAATAGTTATGTTCTCAGGGTCAGTGTATGTTCTCAGTTACATGACTCCCCTGAAGTCAATGGAGACATTCCAGATTTGCATTGCTGTAAACAAGATCAGAATCTGACCCCATCTCTGTTTAAAGGATTTAATAACAAATTATACAAGAGTAAATGTTTTCTGCTTTAGTGATACACAATATGAATTGTCTCATTTGTCTTTTTAAGACTCATACAGTGTGCCTTACCTCACAAGCTGAAATACATTGTTAATGAGACTTGCTCTATCATTGCTGCTAATTGCTGTATGGTTTTCTTTTAAAAGGCTAATCAGAGCATCCCATCCATCATCTTCATAGTGCACAATGTAATAACCATTCATTCCCAGATTGAATTTTATCCATTCTACCTCTTCTGGGAGGATGAGGACATCTGCAAACAAAATAAATTATAACTCCATTCTCTCTTTATTGATTCAAACACTTTGACAAGAAGACCATGTAATGGATAAAGAGCTCAGCACTTGCCATTTCATACATTACATTTGGACAAAATATAATCCTCATAAAATAGCTAATGCTGGTCTTGGTCTCTTTTTCAGAAAAGGAAGAGATGCTATAGTTTCTGAATACGTTAAGAGATACAGCTCAGTAAGATTGTCATAAGAGTCTGTCAACATTTTCACTACAAAACCCAATTTTTCCAGCAGGTTATATCTAATTCAGCTGTTTTATATCTCATCTGCCAAAAGCTGGCATTCTCTTGTCCTCGTGAACCATTCTTTTTTAAAAGCAATATTGAAATTAGATCTGTGATAACAAAAATAAAATGCAGACTGCCAGTTTCATCCCCCCACCCCGTCAAATAGCTGTAGAGCTAAAATGGCTAAACTTTGCAAGCACTGTAATTAATCCTTCAAATAGATTGATCACTTTAAAGGAAGTTACCTGTTTTAGTTGTCAGCAAAAATCTTTGCACTGTGTCAGATTTACTAGTAATGTACGTTAATGGAACATGCCACAAGTACCTATTGCAAAAGTAAAAATGGTTATTTTAGTGACAGAATATTTAATTGCAATAGCTACTCTAGAGAAGGTTGGACCTATGTTTGAGTAGTGAGCTACACTGTTATGTTGAGGACAGATTCGGACGTGACTGACTCTGAAACACTTCTTGGGAGTATGTGGAGGTGAGATTCATGGTGTAGGGAGACTTACGCAGACTTCATTACTTTCTTAGCTGAGACAAAATGTGGTCATCCTTTTGCTACAATATCCTACCTCAATCTCAACTTACAAGAAGATTACCCTAGAAAGCCCAGATATAAGACACTTTTATTTCTATGGACTTATTATAATGGACCTCAGTTATAGCTTCTTAACACTATACCAGATTTCAAATAAGCAATGCCAAATTGTAATTTTTGTTCCTTTAAGAACAGCAATAGCAGTTACTACTATGCAGAATAAATTGTCACTAGTGGATTTTCCAGTCTGCCTAGACTATGACGGAGAGCATCATTTGCTCATTTTCTGTTATTACCCGGTTGATGGAGAAGAATCTGATCCCTTCATATAGTGCTCTTGATGCAGATGGACAGTCTTTCCTTTTACTGTGACAGTTACTAGTGGAAAACCCTTTTGTAATGTCCAAGTGTTCATCATTGTTGTCACATCAAGAATCTCTCTCCTGGTCCAGTGCTGATTTATATGGGGAAAAACAAAATACATAAGAACAGAGTGAGGATGAAATATACTGGAAAGAAAGCAGAGATGAGTGAGTGGCAACCTCATAAGAAGTACCAACCGTTGATAATCGAAAAAACAAGTTTACAGGACTTATACAGTGAAATTTGGATTGGGGCCTGGGATATCATTGAGACTTTTTCACCTTATGGTGGACAGAATAACCTTTAAATGCTTATATGGCTGTTACTGCTATTAATCATAAGTGCACAATCAGTATTGGGCTCTTTGGGGGAAAGATTTTTGTTCCATCTCAGGATTTGTTCAAGCAAGCATGTATTCAACAGGTAAAACCCAAGGAAAATTTTTAACAGTAATATAAAGTCCAGGCTTCCAGCAGTATTCAATAAACTTATATTCTCACAAGTAGGGTTCTGAGCACAATAGGCTCACACTCTCAGGAAGGGAGTATACTAATTTAAAATGATGAAAACTGAAGAATTAAATGTTAGTGTACAGTAACACAGCAGATTTATAACTAGCAATAAGTAGAAAATAGAAGCTTACTGCACTTGAAGATGTCTGTTGGTTTCTGGTGCAAAAGCCATCACCTTGCAGTTGGCTTTCCTGGGTGTCACCCGCAGGACAAGTCTGAAAAAATTAAATATTATTTCCCTTTAATTTTACAATTATGAATAATTAATGCAGCTTAAAGTGATTAATCTGTCCAGTAATATATTAGGTTGAATGGTGGTTATTCACAGGGAGATACTTGGGTACAACCCCCTATGACTTTGCACTCCATATCTTTTATAAAAAGAACAGGAGTACTTGTGGCACCTTAGAAACTAACAAATTTATTTGAGCATAAGCTTTCGTGGGCTACAGCCCACTGCTTCGGATGCATAGCTTATGCTCAAATAAATTTGTTAGTCTTTAAGGTGCCACAAGTACTCCTGTTCTTTTTGCGGATACAGACTAACACGGCTGCTACTCTGAAACCTGTCATATCTTTTATGGAAATATGCTTATGAGTGTAAATATAATGTAACTGGAATACAGTTTATGCAAAAGGTCTCTTGTAAGGTATCATTGCAAAGCGTATAATCTACTGAGTGTGTTCATCCTATTTGTATGAATGTATCATTCTTGTATCTGAAGCTAAAAATATGAAGTATTACTCTGAAGTCCTATTTTAACTATGCAAAGTGTGGGCCATTAATGGTGGCTTGGAATCTTGATGGTTCCCATTAACCAGGACAATTGGTTGTAAATGGCTCTGTTTACTTGTAAGCCTTCCTGTATAGTGGGTGCCAGCCAGTAGGTAATGAAGTCTCACAGGACATGTGATCATGTCACCTGGTACTGGAATCCATCTTAAACCTGGTGCTTTGCCATGTAGAAGGAGAGGTTGGGATCCAGAGATGCAAAAGATTCCCGCCTTGTGCCAAAGCTATAAAAGGGGGTGAAACAGAACATACGGGGCTGCCAGTCATGAGAAATCCCTGAGTTACCACCTGAGCTGGAACTAACAAGGTCTGTACCAGGGGAAAGGATTGGGCCCAGCCTAAGAAGGAGTCTAGTCTGTGAAAGAAGCTTATTGATACATCTCTGAGGGTGAGATTTACCTATATTCAGTTTCTTAAAAGTATTAGGCTTAGACTTGCATGTTGTATTTTATTTTGCTTGGTAACTTACTTTGTTCTGTCTGTTATTACTTGAAACCACTTAAATCCTACTTTTTATACTTAATAAAATCACTTTTGTTTATTATTAAACCCAGAGTAAGTGATTAATACCTGGGGGAGCAAACAGCTGTGCATCTCTCTCTATCAGTGTTATAGAGGGCGGACAATTTATGAGTTTACCCTGTTTAAGCTTTATACAAAACAAAACGGATTTATTTGGGGTTTGGATTCCATTGGAGTCTGGGTGCTGGAGATAGGAAATCTGCTGAGCAATTTTGGTTAAAGTCTGCAGCTTTGAGGGCGTGGTTCAGACCCTGGGTCTGTGATGCAGCAAAGTAGCATGTCTGGTTCAACAAGATAGGGTTCTGGAATGGCAGGGAAAATGGGCTCAGAGGTAGTTTCAGCATGTCAAGTGACAGTCCCAAGGGGGTCTCTGTGACCAAACCCGTCACCCTAGCCCCCCAAGAAATACTTGCATGTGCCAGACTGTTCCATAGATCTTCGTTTTTTGTATTCTGATAGCTGTACTTCCGCAGATATTGTACAAGACCAGCTTTAAACACATCTGCATTCAAGTAATCCCTTAACATATTTAGAATACAAGCTCCCTGCAAAGGAAGTGATAAACATTTTACAAACTAATCTTTAGATCGGGGCAGGGAAACTTTTTGGCATGAGGACCGCATCGGGTTTTGTAAATTGTATGTATGGCCCTGCCCCCACCACCTATCTGCACCCCCACTCCCGGGACCCCTGCCCCATCCAACCCCCATTCCCTGACGGCCCCCCCAGGACCCCTGCCCCATCCACACACACCCGCTTCCTGTTCCCTGACCATCCCTGGACTCCTGCCAACCCATCCAACCCCTCCTCTCATTTCTGACAGCCCCCCAGGACCCCTGCCCCATCCAACCCCCCCTTCTCCCTGTCCCCTGACTGCCCCCAGAACCCCTGCCCGATTGCCCCCCTGTCAGCCCATCCAACTCCCCCTCCTTAACTGCCCCCCCCCCAGGACTCCTACCCCCATTCTAAGCATGCTTCGTGAACAATATTCACGGAAACAAAAGTGTAAGGAAAAATAGTTACATATACCTCTACCCCGATATAACGCTGTCCTCTTGAGCCAAAAAATCTTATAGGTGAAACTGCGTTATATCTGGGCAGAGGTGTAATTTACCTTTTCATAGGAAACATCATCGAACATTTCTTGAATTTGAGCTGGATCTTCCACAGGAGTAGACACAGGATGTGAGGAATTTAATGCATCCACCTCCATGGCATCAAAACACTTGCCTAAAAAATAATCTTCCTAATAGGGGAAAAAATGTTTTTTTTATTCAAGGACTACTGAATACAGATGTAACAGCAAACCAAACTGAAGATGAAAATATTTGCACTTGAAATGTTTTAGATTTCTTCCATGTGATTTTCAGACTGTATAAAGAAAACAAAGCATCTTCTTTTTAGAATATTTAGAAAAAATATTCTAAATATTTTAAATATTCTTTTTATTCCAGCACTTGCAGTAAATGCATTATTTTAAAACAAAATACATCTCATTTAGAGATTGCAATCACCCATTATAAAGCTATTGCAATGCGCAAAATGCTGCACAGACTTATTAACATAAATTGATGTCAGTGAAACTACTTATATGAGTAAAACTGAACAAATGGGGTTTATCCTAAAGCCCAGAAAAGTCAATGGAAAGATTCCCACTGATTTTACTGGGTTTTGGATCAGGCCCAAATGTCTTTGTAGGAACGCGCCCAAAGTAGCGATCTCTGGTGAAATGAGAATGTGAAATCATCTACATTCAGACATTCCAAAAGGGTGATAAGTCTTTCTAAGATACAACACACCGGCTTGGTCCACACTATAGACTTATGCCAATACAACTATGTCGCTCAAGGGAAAATCCACACCCCTGAGTGACGCAGTTATATCAACCAAACATCCAGGGTAGACAACATGATGTCGACGAGAAGACTTCTCCCGTTGACATAGCTAACGCCTCTCGGGGAAGTGAATTAACTACACCAACAGGAGAAGGTCTCCCGATGGCATAAGTCGTGTCTTCACTAAGTGCTACAGTGGTGCAGCTGTGCTGCTGCAATGCTGTATGTGTTGCCCAGCTTCACTGCAATCAGAATAATCTGTAATCAGCTTTGATCATCTGTATTTAGACAATGTTATAATTTCTTTGTAATCCTTAAAAGATGATTAACCTAATTACTCTAAATTAATTATTAAAAAATATATAAAAACAACAACATTAGCTCACGGAAAATCTGTGTGCTGCCCAATAAGCTTACCATTCCAAATCATCAATAAATTACTCTCAGCCATTTTAAAATATGGTTTAAAATAAAAAAGGGGAAGTAATTAACACTTACAACTTTCAGATCTGGATGAGTAATACTGACTGACACATACTCCATAAACTTTGCAAATCCTTCATTTAGCCAAAGATCATTCCACCATTCCATGGTAACTAGGTTTCCAAACCACTGAAAAAAAATATTGCTCATAATTTGTCAGCCTTGTCTTAAATTGACTAGTTAATTCACTCACTAATTTATGCAGACCCAGGAGAGAAAGGTTTGGGAGTTCATGGGGCAGTGTGAAAGATCCCTAGCATGAGTTTACCACTCACTCCACCCATCAATTCTGTAATGTGTTCCTGTGGCGTGGGTCCTCATGCCCACCTATGGGCTCAAGAAGCGTCCAAATCAGTCATCCCAGTAGACACTTTGTTTTCACTCTTCTTATTGCTGTGTAAATTTTAAATACTTTTCTTATTCTTTGTCATAATATTTTGTCATTCTCTAACGGAGGACAAAGACGAGTTAAACACAGTATAAAGGTCTATGATAAATGGACTTTAACCTGATTAAGGGCTTCCTTATCAAACGTGGCTCTAATATAAAACAGTATTAAAATGTATCCAAGAAATTACACTTTTACACCCACAAGTTTCTTATGAGTAACACAGTTAAAATACTCTGGAGAAAATAAAAATGATGCAATCATGTTAGCCCAGTAAATAATATAAAATCAAGTTACAGATGATTCAGAACCTTTTAGTCTCAAAAGCCAATCTATTTCAAAAGTTTCTAATAAGTTTAACAATTTGTTTTCAATGTATACATTTTTCTCAAATATCTAGGATGACTTGATATTGTACCACACTGCCAATAAAACCAAACCAACAAACATTTAGATCCCATCGTACTCCCGTAACCATTACCTGATGAGCCAGCTCATGGGCTATTATCATAGTAATCCAAAGTTTAGCTGATGCCGAGGATTTTTCAGGGTCATATAGCAGAGAAGATTCCCTGTATGTGGTCAGTCCCCAGTTTTCCATAGCTCCAGACTGAAAATCAGGAATAGCAGCAAGATCTAAAAATAAATAATAATATCTCACTTATCTGTGTGATCTCTCTCTCACCCTCACCCATTTAAGACAGTATCAAACACATTTTTATTAAAATAAAGAGAAATAGTTTTCATTAGTTTCAGTAGTTCAAGTGCAGATTTTATATATTTTGAAGTGATATGAAGTATAACTTGACAGACTGTTCTGGGTAGCACAACACAAGATGCATGTCACAAAATCTGTGGCAAGTAATGACAGCACAGGGCAGAAAGTGGTTAATTTTATTCTGGACCTTCTATTGTGCAAGACAGAGAAGGAGCTACTCTACGTAGTGTGACAGACCCAGACCAGTGTGGTACAGGAGTCTGGTCGAGGGCAAATATACTGATCACTGGCTGAGTAGTTTTCTGTTCTCTGAGTGACTAGAGCAGGGGCTGCACTGGAGTAATCAGGAACCTGCTAGAACCAATTAAGGCAGACAGGCTGATTAGAACACCTGCAGCCAATCAAGGCAGGCTAATCAGGGCACCTGGGCTTAAAAAGGAGCTCACTCCAGTCAGGGAGGGAGGAACTAGAGGAGAAGAAGTGTGTGTGAGGAGCTGGGAGCAAGAGGCACAAGGAGCTGAGAGTGAGAGGCTGTGCTGCTGGAGGACTATGGAGTACAAGTGTTATCAGACACTAGGAGGAAGGTCCTGTGGTGAGGATAAAGAAGGTGTTTGGAGGAGGCCCCGGGGAAGTAGCCCCGGGAGTTGTAACTGTCATGCAGCTGTTACAAGAGGCACTATAGACAGCTGCGATCCACAGGGCCCTGGGCTGGAACCCAGAGTAGAGGGTGGACCCGGGTTCCCCCCAAACCTCCCAACTCCTGATCAGACACAGGAAGAGTTGATCCAGACTGTGGGGAAGATCACTGAGGTGAGCAAATCTGCCAATAAGTGCAGGACCCACCAAGGTAGAGGAGGATCTTTGTCACAGTAGGAAACTAGTTTTTTGTTAACAGTTTCCTTTACCTGATACTGGGTGGGAAAAGCTCCCATCAACTTAAATGAAAAAGATAAGCCAATGCTGAGGGTTTTTTTGAAAATCTTACTGAGTGTATGGAATCATTACTGCTTACATTTTAGGGAATAAGTATTCATCCATTTTTCTACAATTTTAATTTTTTTAAACATAAAACCATTTTTTCAACAAAGCAAGGCACTCCAAGATGTGTGGTGTGTGGCCACGTAGGTATTTCTGAGGTGGTTGGAGTGCTTGGCCTTGGCTCTCATACCTAACAATGAGCCTGAAGTGTGACAGACACTATGAGAGCATGGCTGCCACCCACTCATGTTTCACTGGTTAGCTGAAATTCAGCCAGGTGTGGAGAGATTATGCTAGGTTCCCCATATAACATTAAATCCACTGTAAAGATGTGTAGAGGTGCCTTAAGCAGAGCAGTGGCAAAGTGGGAAAAGGACTCTGCAATCCTTAATTGTCACAGAGGGGATCTCAGCAGCCACATCCATATAGGCCAGTTTGGAGAGTGATAGTAGGGACATGTCTGGAGGAGGGCCATAGGATCTAAGGTCACATGGATGCAGTGGCTCTATTCTCGAGCAAGTATCACAGACAAGGTAGTAGCATCTCACTGACTGGAATAATGGTTGCAGGGATAGGGGCTGCTGTTACCTGTTAGCTCTGTGTTCTTGGGGAACCAGAACACAGTATTTAACTTGTCTGACTCACGAAGGACTCCCCTCCCCCAGCCTCTCTTTGAACCAGAAGAAAGACTTACAAAAAGCAATGAAAAGTCAGTGGAAGACACACATAACCCCCTCCGGACAAGGGTGACAGAATTAAGGCAACTCCCTGAGCCCCATTTGCATTGAAGATGGGACAGGGAGGCATCTCCATTAGCATACAGAATGGAGAACAGAGATTCCAAGGCAAGAACTGCACTGACCTCTGGGACCAGAAAAGCAGGGAAGCACTGATAATGGGGGATCTCTGCTCCAGATGTTAATGCACCCACCCCAGCACACACCAGCTCAGCAGTTATCAGACCAATTCTAGTAATAAATCCTTTATTGGCATCCAAAATACTGACGCCGCCTAATTGCATTGTGAGCTTCCTCGAAGGAACACTGCCCATAGCCAGGAATGATCAGTTCCTATCGTCTAGCCTGAATGAAACAATATTGGTATATTCCCTTGAGCCATCAGTTTACCCATAAACAAATCTAGTGTTCTCCCTTGAACCATTGTTTTTTCCCTACAAAAAACCCCTACCCATGCTCAAGTAAGTGTCTGATGCCTGGATCCAAAATCTGCATCAGTTCCCTTGGGACTTCATCTTCTCCTAACCGATTGTGCTGGGGGCTCTGCCTGTCTCCTGCACTCTGGACCTTCAACTATCACCTCTACCTGGGAACCCTGACTGGTTCAAGCTTCACAGAGTGGTGAGAACCCAACTTTGTCTCGCCTTTTTTTTTTTTTTTTTTTCCTACTCTAGGTATAGTTTCTAACCCAGACTTACATGATCAGGCATAGTTTTCTAAACCTGACTTTTGTAATCTTAAACTAGATTTAATATTGTAACTGGTTTGTTTGTTTGGCTTTCCTTGTATGGTTATTACCTGGCAATAAGTAACTTTTATGGTTAAGCTGGTTGCTTCCTTCCCTCCCGCTCTCTCTCTCGTGTTTTTGGCTTCCGCATTTGCTCTGCAGCAACGCTCCTCTTACCTAAGCTAAAGATCCCTGCAGTGCCCAAAAATCCTGTGGAGTTTTCTCATCAAGTGGGTTACTACCCGAATAATCGCAATGTGCAAGTGGCGACAGGGACGTGCTGAACCTGTGGCATATGAGGCTGGCAGCTTGGAAGTGCTGCTCGACCCAGCCTGCTGAGTTCAGGGACAAATAAGGGGAGTGCTGATTGACCTGGTCCACTCAGATGAGCTCTGTTAATGTGTGTGTGTTCATCTGATTCTGAGGCTCGAGGAACCCAGCCCTGGGGAACCTAGGTCCTGCAGGATAGCTCCATTGGGAGGGAACTTGCAGAAGGGAGAAGTAGAGCTCCATATGAAAACACAAGTGGTACACTGATAGAATTACAGAACACCACCATCACCACCAAGAGTAACCCTAATAAATGAGCATACCCCAAAGTAATGGGCAAATCTGGTAACACTGCATTTTGACCCCATACCATGGCCCAGATTAGAGACTGGTTCAACCCTTATAAAGTCAGAGATTAATAAAAAAACCAAGTGGCGGAAACGTTTTCAAGCAGTACTTTTCACAGACTAATTTTCTCTACCTGAAATATCAACCAACAGTGCTGGCAAGGAGGCAGCATACAATATGTTACATTATAAATATGTTAATATTTTCACAGGCTATGTGATATCATGGAAAAACAAAGGGCCAAGTGTTCCCTCCCCTACTCAAAATGAATGCCCAAGTCTATGCAAGACAATTCTGGAAAAGTCAGGAGGCACTGAGGAACATGGTCACCGTCTGTTGCAAACTTGATCCTATCCTACAAACTATATTACATGATTTGTGTTCTATTAAACTCAACCTAATAAGGAATTTAAATAGAATGAATGATAAAACACTTGCCTTGTTTGGGTAAGGGATATGGAATGCTGAAGTAATTCTCATAGAAGTCTAAAAGTTTCACTGCTGCATCCAAGGCATAATCAGCTTGGTTGATCTTATCTGGTACAGTATATACAGATATCTAAAATACACAAGCACGGAAGGTTTGTGAATACAAATATAAGTAGTTTTAGAATAGAAACTGATTTGTTCTCTGCCTTATTTCAATTATCGCCAAAAAATATGAGCACAATTAGCTGCTTGATGCTGCTTCCTTGCCTCAGAGGTATCCTACAATTTGTAAGAAAAGCATCAAAGCCAGGAATGAGTTTTTTAAAACTGAATTTAGATTCAGTCCCTTTTATTTATTCACCAAACAGGTACAATTGCAGCGCAGGTTTTCCCACTTTACCCAACCAAACTCAACCCTTTTTTGATGGGACCAGAGATGAGAGCACACAAACAGATTTTAAAAGTAAAACTACTAAAAATCATAATTCAAATAGTCCATCTAATTAAAAACACATTACTTTCTTCTCGCTCAATTCCATAGCAGCTACAGACATGTAAATATAGTTAACCAAGACCTTTAGAATTAAACCATTTGCAATTTTTATTGTTCCTATCACACAGCAAGATTGTAGAAAACGAGACAAATTTACCTTAACTCCACTGGTGGTCATCTTGCTGACTGATTTAAAATCCGAAACAATAAAGGCCACTAGATAAGTGCTCATCTTTACACTAACATCAAAATGGTCTTCAACTAGCCAATTAGCAACACTCACAGATTTCACCTAAAATTAGAGCACAACTTTTGTCACACAACAATTCTATGAGCTGGAACACCAGAAGGTTTGTAAAGTTTTTTTTTTTTTAAATTCATCACTATTATTTAAAGAGTCACCGAATAAAATAAAACAAAACTAAAGGAAAACCCACCCTTTTGTATGAACTTTTTCTTATCTAGCCTGTTATACTTAAAACTGAATGAAATTAGAGAAATAATTTCTTAATTCTTTTTCCATTTGCTTTGTACATTTGATAGTACCTTGCTGTCTGCTGTACCAGTCAATTGGTTTGTCCTGTGGCTGCATAAAAGAGCCACACAGGGAAGAGGAAAACAGTTTAAAAAGACCCAGTGAACTCAAAATCTTCTTAAGATGACATTCAAAATTTCTAATTTCTGAAAGAGAACCCTCTATATAATATGTTCTTTTAATTTTTTTTAATTGGCTTTTTTTTTTTTTTTTTTTTTTTTTTTTTTTTACTGTTCCCCTGTTTGTGTTTATAAGGGTCTCTTCAGCAAATAAGAAATTGACAATACAGAGGAAACAGTGAAACCTACTAGACACAAAGTGCTATCCAATGCACAGGCCAACAAACCAAAAACAATTTTTTCTTTCTAACTGTTTTCAGTTGTAGATGCTACTTGCAGGTATAACACACACAAAATTTTCAAACAAATGTGATTTTTCAAGTTGACTCTGTCTCTTAAAAAAAGCAAAAGCAACCTTTAGTAGATGCTCAGGAGTACATTTCAGTACTAAGGCTACGTCTAGACTACCCGCTGTATCGGCGGGTTAAAATCGATTGCTTGGGGATCAATATATCGTGTCTCATCTAGACGCGATATATCGATCCCCGAGTGCGCTTATATCGATTCCGGAACTCCACCAACCCCAACAGAGTTGCGGAATCGACAGGGGGAGCCGCGGACATCGATCCCGCATGGTGAGGACGGGTGAGTAATCCTATCTTAGATATTCGACTTCAGCTACGTTATTCACATAGCTAAAGTTGCGTATCTAAGATCGATTTCCCCCCGTAGTGTAGACCAGCCCAAAGATGTAGTTGCATAACTCCCTGCATAGTTAATACATGTCACACTGCATCATGCTATTTATCCCTTCCTCCAAACTCCCTTGAAGGTTAATTTTTAAAGTCTGGATGGTCCAAGTTTCATGTACAAAATATGGAATTATGGGCTAGATCCTACAGGTCCTGAATGCTCCCAACTTCCATTGCCTCCCATGGGAGCGAGGATGCTCATCATCTCACAGGACTATCCCCTAAATATGAACTTTAAAACAGCCAACAATGAGGAGATAATGCATTTTTCCTTTTTAATTCAATGTTAGAACTACTAGAAACAACAGTACACATATGAGCATCAAAGTAAAACAGTTTAATATCAAAGTGAATTGCTCTTGCTTGGATATTCTGCTCTACTTTAACTTTTTCTTAAACTAAACAATTCTAAAATGTAACATTAGAAATATCCACATACTATTGGCATATTAGATAGTGCGAGGTGCTTTGGTTCTCTCCTAATCTTAATAGAAAATCTGGCTTTGAAGGATGGTTCATCAAAACATGGGAAAGCCATGCGAGCAGCTGTTGGCTCAAACTGTGTTGATGCAAGTACCCTGTAATTAAACAATGGGGAATAAAAAAAATCTACATCTGAAACATGCCCATACATTGCAGTATCAATACAGAACATCCATCTCTCTGGTGCAAGACAGAAAGGTAAATTTGATGTTCACTTCGTAACTAGGTACTTTTATAGCCCCCATTTCAGCAGTATCTGAACAACTCACAATACCCCTTTATCAGGCCAAGAAGTACTACCCCCATTTTATAGATGGGAAACTGAGGTAGGAGACTAAGTAACTTGCCGAAGATCACACAGGAAAATGTGGCAAAGCTGAGAATAGAACCTGGCCTCCTGAGTCCCACAGCACTCTAACCAGAGGACCATTCTTCCTTGCATCAAAACTTCCAGTAGTATAAATAGGAGTTCTTGTGCATTAAGGACCACTGAATTTGGTCCATAATGAAAAAATTCAATTCCTTTCTAAAAGGACTGAAAGTCCCAACAAGTTAAACACTGGAATATGATTTGGTACAAATTCAATTCTCTATAACAAAGCATAAGTCTCAGTGAAGAAAGCAGAGGCTCTAAAAGAGAAATTAGAAACTAAATGAGAATAAAATCTAAAAGCAGCAATTTAGCACGGTTTATACCTAAAAAGTCAAGTATAGTTCACTCTTCAGAAACAAATGTTAATTGAAAAGATGATTACCTCACTTCTCCTTCCTGGGTTCTATAGGTGCTTTTATAAAAGCCGTGGAAACTCTCTGACAGATTTGCAGAATATTCAATGCTAACAGTGTAGTTTTGTCCAACATGCAATGGAAAAGCTGCCAGGAGGGCAATCTGCTCAAATGGTGGGTATTCCAAAACCATCACTTCTTCTTCAGTGTGACTATTTCCCATTCTCCTTTGGATGGCAGCCCTGGTAATTTGCAGGTGTTTGCTGTGCAGGATGACTGAACTAGTTTGTTGGTTTACTGTAATCTCTATTCTGGCAAATCCAGTAAAAGTTAGAGTTGTAAGATTAGGATGGAGAAGAAGATCATAATGCACTGGGATGACATGCTTGGGAAGCCTCATTTTATCCCAAGGAAACGGTTTGCTTCCATTGCCAGACACTACATCAGCTGTCTCCCTGTTCTTGCTACTGTGGTCATTATTCACAGAAACTGCAACATTTAAAATACTTATGGTCATCATCATCATCATGAGAGAGGATTTATCTGCAAATGGCAGAGTAGAGAATAAGGCTGCCATTCTTGCCTTACTTATGTTGATTTCCACATATGATAATCTAAAAAAGAAATATGTGTAAAACACAGTTAGTATTAAAGATTTTTCTTTATGGTAAATGTCATGGACATCACCAATGAGTACTGCCTATGATCTAAAAAAATACAGTAAGACCCTCATACTGCAATCAAATCCACATGGGCAGACCCTTAACCTGTGTGGAGCCCAAACGACTTCTGGCACAGAATCACAGAAGCTTTGGGTTGGAAGAGACATGGGTCCAACAGCAGGATCAGGCCTAAATTATCTTCACATTCTGTAACCATCTGTGTCTATTTCCATTAGCAAAGAGATTTATACACTTTTTCTTGCCATGATCCTTCCAATCCTCTTAATTTAAAATGTCTCTGAAGGCAAACCTTTCAGGCTGTCAGTAAGCTTTGATATTTTTAAAGCCACAGTGTACTCACTGGTTATAAATAAATAGGAACAAGTTTTAATTGCAATGTTATTTACTGGGAGAGAATATAAACACATAAAAGCACAAAACATTATACAAAAAACAAAAGTAACAGAAGAAAATGCAATTCTTATCCCTGACATACAGACCCTGGAAGGAGCAAATCAAGGGGAATGAAGATACTTCCAAGGTTTTTGCTAGAAAAGAGATCAGTAGTTTGATAATTTAGCAGGCTCATGCCAATCAGTTTCTTCTGGAAACAGCTGATCTCTCTCCTGCAGAGAGAGCAAAACATCTTGAAAAAAAACAAGGCTATTCAAGAAGTCCATAATGGTGTTGCACAAGAATGCCAATGTCAAGTAGAGGAGGATAAAGTGAACTTCCATTTTATTCTGTTTGTCAGTTGTATATGAAAAATATTCATGTCCTGCCTGACTATCTGTGAGAAGGCCATTCCTGGCATGAGTCTGACATTTGCACAGCTTATTTTCAGGGCACGGTGCCAAAACAATGTGTTTGCGGGTTTTAAAATCTGTAGTGGTGCAGAGTTGTGAAGCAGGTGATGTTGGGGGGCTCAGGTGAGTGTATTGGGACACTGTTTGGCAGTGGAGATGTAATGTTGGGGGGCTCAGGTGAGTGTGCTGGGGCACTGTCTGGCAGTGGGGATGTAATGTTGGGGGGCTCAGGTGAGTGTGCTGGGGCACTGTTTGGCAGTGGGGGTGTAATGTTGGGGGGCTCAGGTGAGTGTATTGGGACGCTGTTTGGCAGTGGGGATGTAATGTTGGGGGGCTCAGGTGAGTGTGCTGGGGCACTGTTTGGCAGTGGGGATGTAATGTTGGGGGGCTCAGGTGAGTGTGCTGGGGCACTGTTTGGCAGTGGGGATGTAATGTTGGGGGGCTCAGGTGAGTGTGCTGGGGCACTGTTTGGCAGTGGGGGTGTAATGTTGGGGGGCTCAGGTGAGTGTATTGGGACGCTGTTTGGCAGTGGGGATGTAATGTTGGGGGGCTCAGGTGAGTGTGCTGGGGCACTGTTTGGCAGTGGGGATGTAATGTTGGGGGGCTCAGGTGAGTGTGCTGGGGCACTGTTTGGCAGTGGGGGTGTAATGTTGGGGGGCTCAGGTGAGTGTATTGGGACACTGTTTGGCAGTGGGGATGTAATGTTGGGGGGCTCAGGTGAGTGTGCTGGGGCACTGTTTGGCCATGGGGGTGCTCAGGTGGCAGTGGTGGGGCGCTCGGGGGCGTTGAGGGGGGAAGATTTCGCGGGGCTCGGGGCGCTCTCTGGGTGCGGACGCTGCAGCCCCCTCAGGGCCACGCTGCCCTGCCCGCCTTTGGCGGTGAAATGCAGCTCGGCCCCCGCCCCCGCCCCACCGCCGGGGGGACCGGGACGCCTCCCCCCGCACTCTGGGCCCGGGCCTCGTGTTCCCCCGCCCCGGGAGGCGAGGCGGGTCTGCTAGAACCATGCTGCCCTGGGAGCGCTGGCCCTGAACCACCCGGTTCGCTACCTGCTCCGCGGAGGCCCGGGCTGGGTGAGCGGCGCCGGTACCTGCTGCCGGGCCCAGCCAGATGGAGGAACCGCGCCGCCGCTGCCTGCATTAGCTGCGCCTTGGAGAGTGAAAGTGAAAGCAGAAATGCCTCTGGGGCCCTTCCAGCTCCTCCGCCCCGCAGGCTCTGTTCTGGGGCTCCCCCACATCCCCCGCTCTCCTGGACTGGCCCCAGCAGGAAGGCGGTTTGGGCGACCCTACAATAACATAGTCCCCTGCCACCGAAAGACAGCCACAGGGAGAAGCCCGATCCAGCGGGATGCTGAGCTCTGAGTGCCTGGAGCACCCACAGGCGGCCATGTGGCTCGGGGGGTGCCAACAAAGGAGCAAGTCCAATGTTGGCTCTTAGCGTCTGTGGACGAGTGAGAGCAGGGGCGGCTCTAGCCATTTCGCCGCCCCAAAAGCAGGCAGCACGCAGCGGGGGGGGCGCTCTGCCGGTTGCCGGAGCCGCAGGACCAGCGGACCCTCCGCAGGCATGCCGCCGAAGGCACCCTGCTGCCGCCCCCCCGCCAGATGCCGCCCCAAGCACGCGCTTGGCGTGATGGGGCCTGGAGCCCCCCGAAGTGACAGTCAACTACTGGCCAGCACCGATCAGACCACAGCAGGCTGTGGCTGTGGCTTTACTGGGAGTACCAGGTCTGTCTAATACACATTAGCTGATTGTGATTGACCCCTAGGGTGGGAGCCTATTGTTTAGGTTAGTTGTAACTTTCTCTTTAAAACTATGTTCACCATTATATTTTAATGCATGGCCTATTTTCCTAGAGCAGCCCTGAGTTCTTTGGGGGTGTTGCCAACACACAAAGTGCCAGAGGCAAGCAACAGCGGTTCCTTGCCCAGCGTGCTTAGCGCCAATGAACACACCAGGGTGGAGAAGCAAACAACCAAGTTTATTTGAGCTCAAATAAGGTGCAAGGGAGAAACACTCTCAAATCCTGCACATCACACACAGATGGGGTACTAGTATTTATAACCCCCCTCTTGTATCCTTTTTTCTATGATGTGTGGGCTACTTTCTCATGCACACGGCCTTGGCCATCACATCTGCTTTTCATTTATCTTATCTAGTATAAGCAATATCTAGTAGTAACCAGCCCTGCTAACTACAGCCCTATTGTTTTAGCAGTTAGCTTATAACACAGGTGGTTACAGTCAGCACTCATTAGTACAGAAAGTTACAGTCAGCATTTTAGTACAAAAGGTTACACAGGTTTAGTGAGGCTGACACAAAAGCTTCTAACATGGAAGTACTTTGGTTCACGTAGGCCTTAACATCGGCCTTAAGCAAGGAGATTTCTACCTAGTGACACCAACAGGGGTAAGGGCCACTCTGTTCAGTAACACTAAGAAATAATTTTGGTCTTGTAATACTAAAAGAAAGAGTGTTTGGAGGCTGTACAACTCAGATATAATTATAACAGCCTGCATCATTTACACCTGTGGTTCCACCTTATTTCCACCACTTTTTTTTTCAGTGACTTAAGGATTCCAAAAGTGCAACCCATACAGAGCTGTGATATAGTGTATGATCTTCTGCAGCCATTCTGTTCATTGTGGAATAGACTGTTCCTCACCCCTACACCTGGCTGTCTAGATTCCATCTCTCAGAGCAGAGGCAAGATCATAGGGGCCTAATTCTCCCTCTTCTCTCCATGAGCAAATGGCCAGAGGGGACAGAGCTGGTCAAGCATGAGGAGCTTCCTTTCCCTTCAAGACCTGAACACCTCAGCAAGTTAGACACTGAGGAATTGTAACTGAAAAATGACTAGGAACAAAAAATTTGTTCTTTGACTCATGGTAGTTAATGCATGTTGAAACTTGATAAGCAATTGTAATGTAGATAAGTCCCCTGATTCAAAATTTCTTCCTGGTGCTCCTCCTGGGACACTGCAGGTAGGCACTTGTCTCTTCCACAGCTCTGAGCAGAAAGGCCCAATCTAGCCCTCTGCCTCAGACAGACCAATGCTAATGATTCTAACAATGCCAAACCCCAAAGTCTGCTCTCTCTCTACATCTTGTGGAGCCTTCATCCTTGTCTATATGAGAAAGTTATACCAGTGTAACCAAATTAGTTTAGAAACAGGTTTATTTATCCATGTATGTGGATACTTTAAGTTTTCAGTCTTAACTTTAGAATGCCTTATATCAAATTAGCATAAAAAAGGCACAGAACCAATTTAAGCTAAATTAAGGCATTCCAAAACTGAAATAAGTATCCACACAAGGGATTTGCATTGATTTAACTAAATCTGTTTCTAAACCAATTTAGTTAAATCAGTACAACTTCCTTGGGTAGACAGCCTTTAGTTTTCTGTTTTCCTCTGTGATGAAGTCAAACAGTAAACAATATTATGCTGACTTAGTTAATTATCACTTATTGGATGCTTTAAGAAAAATCCAAATTGGCTTTATTGTTTATGATTAAAGTTTCTGTAGCAAACTAGCCAAACTTTTTACTAGTAATGTTAGTATATCACATATTAAAACTACAACTGTGCAGTCTAATCGTATCTCTTAGCAGGGGAGTCAGTGGCAAGTAAACCCCCAAATTAGTGTAGTATGAACTTAATCATGTTGATTACTCTCAAGACTACAGCTACAACTCAGAAACAACCCCTCATTTGTCTGGAGTGTTCAGAATTGTAGCAGGGTGGCTTGCCCATGGGTTGGAGAGCCTGGGCCTAAACCAGCCCTGATTACAGGATGAGCCACATCTTGGTTGAATCAGGTGATCCTGGGTAAAAGACAACAGGAAGCTGCAATCCCTAGTGGGTTTCTTGAAGAGAAGGAACTGAGTAGAGCTATGTGGAAAGAGGGTCTTTGGCAGTGATCCTGAGGAAGGGAGAAGTCTGCAGGAAGGCAGGGTTATGCCTTGCTTAATCCTGAGTGGATGATTGTTTTTGTGTTTGAGAATATTGTTAATTTTATAAAAATGCAGAAGCTTCTCAGAAGGACTGTAACTAAAAGAGGGAGTGTGGAGTTTGTTTGTTGGGGTGGGGAAATAGGAAGGGTGCAGAAAAGGACCATGAGGGGGCATTTGGGTAGCAGCTGGCCTTATTATGAGTGTATTCTATGACAAGGTTAGCAGGGAATTGTATCAAGTATCAGAGGGGTAGCCGCGTTAGTCTGGATCTGTAAAAGCACCAAAGAATCCTGTGGCACCTTATAGACTAACAGACGTTTTGGAGCATGAGCTTTTGTGGGTGAATACCCACTTCGTCGGATGCATGTAGTGGAAATTTCCAGGGGCAGGTATATATATGCAGGCAAGCTAGAGATAATGAGGTTAGTTCAATCAGGGAGGATGAGGCCCTGTTCTAGTAGTTGAGGCGTGAAAACCAAGGGAGGAGAAACTGGTTTTGTAGTTGGCAAGCCATTCACAGTCTTTGTTTAATCCTGAGCTGATGGTGTCAAATTTGCAGATGAACTGAAGCTCAGCAGTTTCTCTTTGAAGTCTAGTCCTGAAGATTTTTGGCTGCAGGATGGCCACCTTAAGGTCTGCTATAGTGTGGCCAGGGAGGTTGAAGTGTTCTCCTGCAGGTTCTTGTATATTGCCATTCCTAATATCTGATTTGTGTCCATTTTCCTTTTCCGTAGCGACTGTCCAGTTTGGCCGATGTACATAGCAGAGGGGCATTGCTGGCATATGATGGCATATATTACATTGGTGGACGTGCAGGTGAATGAACCGGTGATGGTATGGCTGATCTGGTTAGGTCCTGTGATGGTGTCGCTGGTGTAGATATGTGGGCAGAGTTGGCATCGAGGTTTGTTGCATGGATTTGTTCCTGAGCTAGAATTACTATAGTGCAGTGTGCAGTTACTGGTGAGAATATGTTTCAGGTTGCCTGTGGGCGAGGACTGGCCTGCCACCCAAGGCCTGTGAAAGTGCCTTTGCTACGGAAAAGGATAAATGGACACAAATCAGATATTAGGAATGGCAATATACAAAAGCCTGTAGGAGAACACTTCAACCTCCCTGGCCACACTATAGCAGACCTTAAGGTGGCCATCCTGCAGCCAAAAATCTTCAGGACTTAGACTTCAAAGAGAAACTGCTGAGCTTCAGTTCATCTGCAAATTTGACACCATCAGCTCAGGATTAAACAAAGACTGTGAATGGCTTACCAACTACAAAACCAGTTTCTCCTCCCTTGGTTTTCACGCCTCAACTACTAGAACAGGACCTCATCCTCCCTGATTGAACTAACCTCATTATCTCTAGCTTGCCTGCATATATATACCTGCCCCTGGAAATTTCCACTACATGCATCTGTTGAAGTGGGTATTCACCCACAAAAGCTCATGCTCCAAAACATCTGTCAGTCTATAAGGTGCCACAGGATTCTTTGCTGCTTTTAGGGAATTGTATGAATTTACCTGTCTGGATAACTGTGCTTCCCTCTCACTGTGTAGTGCCATCCCAGGGAAAACCTAGGAGAACACTAATTGAACCTTTCTGTGCCAATCCCAGAATCTGAATACAGGAGGCATATATGAACTAGCTGGGGACTGGGAGTTCATAAAATGAAACATCTCAAAATTACAGTAAATACAGTGCATGAACTGTAGTATGGTGCATGGCATTGCTTTCTTGGTCTTCAAACCACTGTAAAAGTGTTTCTAATGCAATGGAGGCATCAGACTGTGAAGGGATGTTGACTTGTTGTTCTTCAATATAACTCTGATCTGTTTTTTGTTTTGTTTTCACCTGTTGGAAAAAATGGTTCATATAACTAGTCATTTTGTATAATTGGTATTTATAAAATGAATGGTCTACTGTAACTCTGAATGTGGAGGGCTCCACCGGTGCCTCTCACCATTTGAAAGATAAATAGGTTTTGTCAGTTCAAAAACTGCAAAAGCAGAAGCTTAAAGTCCTATTGTAACTATTTAAAATGTCCAGCAAGAGGATCAGAAGTTCTCTGGGAGCATTCAAGCATGCTAATCTAAACCACCTTGTGAAAGTTACAAGTAGTAGCTAGAAAGCAAGTAGGCCAATAGCCATGTTGTCTATTTTTATTTTTTTGGTCTGGTACAGACCAGATATCCCTTACATGGATCCAAAACTCTTAGAAATGGCAGTAAGTTATACCACATTTCATCAGACTTTGATCAGTGCTATAGCTGGGTACTAGGGCTCTCAAATCACTTTAATCTCAGAGAACAGTGATGACTAGAGTTAATGTAGCTTTAAAAGATATAGAGCTGTATACTCTCATATGCCCCCCACATCTCTGTCCCTCTTTAATGTGGGTCTTCTCCAACAGGTGTTTGTAGCCTTTGAGGCCTTTATGGAGAATCAGAAGAAACAGGTGTTTATCATGGTTCCAAGTTGCTGATGTATAAAAACCTCTTTTGAGCAGCTGTGGCAACAAAACTAGTTGCTTACAAGTTATATGCAGCATTTATACAGATGCTCAGTAACATCGTGATGAGCTAGTTATAAAATCTAGATACCTATAGATACACAAACTCTTCCCAAAAAGTTCTGGTAATAGCTTGTTTTCTCTTCAGTTGCTGCCTTCAGGTGCATTCTTTTTCAGAACTTTCCTCGTGTCATTGCCTCATTTTACACAGCTGAAAACATACTATTGATTTATACTATCCAGTGCCTATACCAATATGGGAATCACGGCTGACTCAATTTTTTGTTAATCCTGAAGTACTGATATTGTGTGGAGGAGGAGTTGAAATAATTTGGGTTATTGAATTTTCTATTAAAATGCTTCTTTCCAAGAGTCAGTTATGTGGGCCATACTATCAAGTAGAATTAGCTGCAATATGTGATCATGAACAGTTCGACTTCGTTACTGAAACTTGATGGCCAAGCCTAGTTTTTGCTGTGATCATTGGGCATAATAGCATTTTATGTAGTTCCTCTGATACTTACACAGTATGATTAGTATCACAGTCCTGGTCTTGAGACCTTTATCTAGGAATGATGTCTAGGATTCCTAGTGAATTTCTTTCCTTCATGTTAACAAAAGAGGTTAATACAATTCTAAAATATAGGGATCATATGTAGAATTGCTCTGAGTGTCATTAATTATTGTGTGGATTAGTGACATGGAGGAGAAAGAGAGTCTGGAAAGGTGGGGTGGAAAGTGGATAGTATTCAGTTTATTTTTTTTGGTGATTCTGGTGTTTGTCAATTATGGAGAAGTGTTTTCATAGTGATTTTATTTTTCTAACAAGTGCACTGTTTTTCAGAACAGCTTTATGAAAAATACTGCACTGAACAATAACATCAATATTTCTCTTCTGCACAATTAATGACCAAATGTTATAGTCTCAGAAAGTGCTGTTTATTTGACAACAGTTATGACAATAGAACAAAAATCCTGTACAGAAATAGGGAAGACAGCCCATGATTATGACAGTCTTTTTGGAGAAAAATCCAGTGGAGCAGCTCATCAGATCTTTGACTTCAATGGACTTGTGATAATTTACACCAGTTTAAAATCTGTACTGTTGATTTTTATTTTAAGGTTTTTTAGTCAGGGGTTTTCAAATGCGCCTGGGAAGTGCCTATGTTTATTCCTTTTCTATTTTTAAAGCTTTCTAAAATGTCAGCCTCCAGTACACATCTTTACTTGTAATGCCTTAAAAGTAGTTTTACTACAATTTCAGTTTTAGGGATAGCTGCAGAAGAAAAAGCATATAAATGTTATTTGTGAAACAAATACACGAAGTATGGGACAGCAGATTGCAATATTTTATCAGAATGCAAAGTTGTTTCTGAAAAGATAAAAAATCTTTCAACTCGCAGCCACAAGAGGTTGCTATTTTCCTACTTTTGTCTCAACAAGAGTGGGTGATGACAAACTGAAAAGAAACTGAAAATAAAAGGACCATTCTGCCTTCTGTACGGTTAAAGAAAGAGACGAGACGGTAACGTATTATAGCACTTGTTTGCTTGTTTTATTTATGTTCTGTATTTTATTTTTACTAGATTTTAAAAAAATTACATACATGCACTGTTAGGTATGTATATATTTATTTATAAATAAAAATAACTGAATAAGAGAACCCTTTATGTTATCCTAGGCCTCTCTTACTGGGTTAAGAAAGATTAAAACAATCAGACACTGAAGGTGAAATTCACTCTGTGCAGAGGGCCAGCAGAGGTCCTGTGCAACACTTAAATCATATTTCAAAGACTAGGCCCTGATTCAGCAAGGCACAAAACCTTACAATTAACTTTAAACATGAGCATTCTCTAGAATGTGTGAGGGCCTGAGCTTGAGCCGTAAGTGAGATTTTAGGGTAAACCTTCTTAGTAAACCTTCTGCTGTCCCTCTGCACGGGGGATGAGGAGCGGGAGGTGAGAAATCCAGACTGAGTTTACAGCCAGCAAACAGTGTTTTGCACATATAGCAAATACTTAAGGGGAGGCAATAGACCATCACATTTACCATAGTTCTTTATTCACTGATAAAGACAATTTAGAGATTTTCCATTCACCATTAAATCTCGGGAATGACGGTAGCTTTGTTTTTTCCTGATGCTAAGTTGTAACTATTTGCAAAATGTCTTTCATAAATGAATGACTTTAAAATGTGAGTTGGAACTGTGAAAAATAGTAATACATATGTAAAACTGGAGATATCTTTATTCACTCAGCTTCACAGTAAAATAACTCTCTTGCAAGCAAAAGTACAAAATATAATTTCAGTAGTTTTACTTTTATCATTTGGGACAACAAATTAAAAACAGCCAGGTACTGAGGCTTAGAAGTGGGGCCCTGATGATTTGTAACCAACAGACAATGTTTAACTGAATTGGTTGCACATTTTTAGTGTGGGTCATTGGTGCACAGTTTGATTGGTATTCTGTCCTCTGGGCATTTTAAGTACAATTTGTGCTTCTAAGAGTGATTTTTCCAGTTTTGAGCCTTCAATTTTATCTAACCTATATATCTTGTATTTATATATTTTGTCATGGATATTTTTAGTAAAAGACACGGACAGGTCATGAGCAATAAAAAAAAAAAAATTAACAGAGGCCTGTGACCTATCCCTGACAAAATGGGGCACTCAGCTGTGGGGTCCCCACACTACCTGCAGAGGTTGGGCAGCTACGGGGGCTGCTCCCAGCTCTGGGGGCCCCCACTTCCTGTGGGGATTCAGAGCTTCAGAGTCCCCCAGCTCGGAGCTCCAAGGTACCCACAGTGCCCATGGCGGCTCAGAGCTCTGGGGTACCCCACCCTCTGTGGCAGCTGGGAGCTCCAGGGAGCCCCCACCACCCACATTGGCCGGTAGCTGTGGCGGGGGGGGCCCTGCTACCCGCTGCAGCCTTGCCGCTGGCAGCTCCATAGGGCTACCAGCTCCTATGTCCATGGGGAACTGCGGGGTCCCCCTGCTGCCGTGGGCGGCTGGGAGATCCTGCAGATCCTGGCTGACAGGGCTGAATTCACAGAGGTCGCAGGAAGTCATGGATTCTGTGACTTCCACGACCTCCATGAAAAAATTGTAGCCTTTATTATAAAGTATCTTAAATCAAATCACAGGTTTCTTTGACTCTTCTCTTTAGTTGAGCTCCATACCAGAGCTGTTAGCCAGACGTGTCTGAGTTGCACAGCTCTTAAAATTTCTTCAGTGGTTGACTGACATTCAGGCAGAAAAATATCTGCACCTAAGCTATGGCATCACAGCATCATTTGTAGGGGCCCTGATCTCTGACATTTGGCTCTCTGCTGCTGCTGAAATGCACAGCTTGGTTTGTAGCACTGGGTCCTCTGGTACTACATTTGGGTTGTTTTGAAGGGCCCTACTTGGTTTCTCAGGGCTGCTTGCTGCATCGTCATTTTCATGGCTGCTGAGACGATGCTAAATCTTTTCTTCATCCAAGCTCGCAATTGGAGGAACCTAACATTTCTTATTGTAATCTTGCATTTGTTTTAAAGACAGGCAAGGTAGTGCTAAATACAGAAGCAAAAACAAAGCAGGAAGAGCCAAAGAGACTTTTAAAGAATTATTGGGGGCGGGGGGGTTCCCCTTCCGTTGCACAAAAAAATTCATTCACAATAAAGGCTTGTTTTTCAAAAATGAAGGTATACTGCTAGCATGATTGCAATCAGGTTTTTAAGCTTGCAAATACATTTCAGTCCACTACTAGCCCAAATACCTTGCACTCTCACATAGCTGTGATAAATATGCATACAGTTGCACACACTTCTGAGTTTCAGTTTTTGAAAATCAATCCTTAATGATGCCTTCACCTGAACATTGAACAAAATACTTAAAAACATGGGTCTGGATCCTGCAATCAGATCCATGCAGGCAGATCCCTATACCAGCATGGAGTAGGCTGAATGATTGGGTCCGTGATGGGCAAAATCCCTACTAATTGGCAGCGCAATGTTAACTCATTTTTTAAATAAGTCAGGTTTTGCCCCAAATAACTTGATTGTACATATATAGAGTGCTCATATTGGTCCTTTTCTGCCTTTCAGGATAAGCAATTAAGAAATTCTCCGCTAGACAGAAGATATGCGTTTTTGTTTTTGCTTTTTGATTGTTAGAATAAAATGCTGAAGTAGCTAAAATACAAAATCTGATAAACAAATACAACATTTCAGTGGCCAGTGGCAATGCTATTGCTTTTACTCATTTTGAACTTTGTTGGAATTAATTATGCCCTCAGTGGAGAAAGAATCATTGAAAACACATCTTTTCCTATAGCAACAAATGGACAACCATTTCCGTGGAATAAATTAAGGCTCCCTGGTTGGATCCTCCCAGTCCATTATGACCTTGTAATTCACCCGAATCTGACTTCATTAATATTCACGGGATCTGTGAAGATTGAAGTCACTGTGGTACATGAAACTAGCACCATAGTCTTACATAGCAAACATCTGGAAATCATCAGTGCAGCTATTGAGGAGGAAAATGGAAAGACCCAAGCAGATTTAAAACAAATGAAAGTTTTGGAATACCCGCCCCATGAGCAAATTGCCTTTCTATATGCTGAACCATTGCAAGTCGATAAGAAGTATTTCCTTTCTATAAACTATATTGCCAATCTTTCAGACGGTTTCTATGGCTTTTATAAAAGTACTTACAAAACTAAGGATGGTCAAACAAGGTAAGTAAAGGCTACAAAAGACTTCATACCATATTGTTATATTGATCTTTTCAATATAAAGCTCTTGTACTTTAAACTGGAGAAAATAATGCTGACTTTTTATCTCTAAGGGTTTTATTTTGTTTGCTGTACATTAATACTGCTATTGTTGTATTCTACTCTCTTCATGTAATAACGTCTCCCATACTATAATTGTTGGTTTGTATTGTTGCTGTAGTTTTTCTTTTCTGACTTTATGAAAAAGATTAACAATGTAATATAATATATATATATATATATATATATATATATATTCTATTTATATATATATATATATATATATATATATATATATATATATATATATATATATATATATATATATATATATATAATATTGTTAATCTTTTTCATGAAGTCAGAAAAGAAAAACTACAGCAACAATACAAACCAATAATTATTCTAAAGCTCTATTTAAATAGAAACTATAAGAACTGATTACTATATCAACCTCAATGAATACACTTTTAGGATAAAATACTACTGCATTCTGTACAGTGAATACGTTGTCTAGAGTGTAGATTTCAATTTCATAATCTGATCTTGATTCCAGTGTGAGACTTGCAGTGGCATCAATGGAAATTTCAGTCAGCTGTCAAGAATCACTGAGAGGCAGTTTAATTAAAGTCAATGGTGCTTAAGTTCTTAAATCACTTAGGTGCTTTTGAAAATTTTATTCTCTGTAGGTAAGGGTGCAAACATCTTCATAAACTTTTCAGGGGTGAGACAGTCTTCCACTATGCGCTTGTATAAGCATCTCGGAGTTACCAATGTCTGTGAGAGTTTATAAGTAATTCCTAATTAATTGTTCCAAAAGAGTAAGCAGAATAAGAGAATCTTCACTTTTTTCTTATACTTCTTCTGTATTTATATGTTTTATGCTGTAGTTTGTCACCATTTTGGTCCCAGGATATGAGAGACTAGGTGGGTGAGGTAATATCTTTTATTGGATCAATACAGTCATTGGATCAATTTCTGTTCGGGCCCTACCAAATTCACAGTCCATTTTGGTCAATCTCACGGTCATGGGATTTAAAAAATCATAAATTTCATGATTTCAGCTATTTAAATCTGAAATTTCACGGTGTTGTAATTGTCGGAGTCCTGACCCAAAAAGAAGCTGTGGGTGTATGTCACAAGGTTATTGGTTGGGGGTGATGCTACCGCTAGCCTTACTTCTGCACCACTGTTGGCAGCAGTGCTGCCTTCAGAGCTGGGCAGCTGGAGACCAGCGGCTTATGGCCAGGAGCCCAGCTCTGAAGGCAGAGCCACCGCCAGCAGCAGAGCAGAAGTAAGGCTGGCTTGATATGGTATTGCCACCTTTACTTCTGCACTGCTGCTGGGAGGACACTGCCTTCAGAGTTGGGTGTCTGGCTTAACAGCTGCTGCCCAGATCTGAAGGCAGCGCAGAAGTAAGGGTGGCAATGCAATAACCCCCCTAAAATAACCTTGCAACACCCCTGCAACTCCCTTTTGGCTCAGGACTCCCAATTTGAGAAACACTGGTCTCCCTCATTAAATCTGTATAGTATAGGGTAAAAGCACACACACAAAAAAAACAGATTTCACAGAGGGAGACCAGATTTCACAGTCTGTGATGAGGTTTTCCTTGGCCATGAATTTGGTAGGGCCCTACTTACTGAACCAACTTCCGTCAGTGAGATAAAGACATTACCTCACCCACCTAGTCTCTTTAATCAGATTACATGTTGTTCTGAAGAATCAAAAATCGCTTCAGTGGCAGCATGGTTACATAGTTAAGATCTGTCTCTGTTATGACTTAACCATTTTGTAACTTTGCCAGAGGACAATTGTATTGTGACCTGGTATCTGGATTTTGTCATGGTCAGAGAACCTAGTTACAACAAATGACAGGATTCTCAAAGGTATATGAGTGCCTAACTCCCACTGAAATCAATGGGAAAATATTTGAAACCAATGGGAGTTAGATGCCTAAATACTATTGAGGATCTGGACCATTGTGCTTCAAGGACAGCACCCACTAAGTGCCTAGAAAAGTCTCTATGGCTACCTTACTGTTTTTATTTTTGTTATCCAAGCAATTTTCCTTATAGGCTATCAGTGAATGTCAAATGAGTTTTGGTTTAGTAATTCACCTTGGTAAAGAAAAACACTTTTCTTGCAAATTCTGCTGCTTGCTTTGTCCTTTCAGATTGTTGGCTTCTACTCATTTTGAACCTACTTCAGCCCGGATGGCATTCCCATGTTTTGACGAACCATCCTTTAAGGCAAATTATACAATAAAGATTCAGAGGGATGGGCAACATAGTGCACTATCTAATATGCCAAAGGTGAATTTTTTCATATCCTCAACTGCTTTGCACCCATGTATGTGTTTTCTTCCTTTCTTTATTGGGTGGTTGCTATTCATGTGTTTATATGAGACCAAATAAGGTAGGCCTGTGCTTTCCTTATATCATGCAAAGAGTTGTTTTGTCCCTTGTTTTTACGTTGTCCATAACAGGAGAATAAGGGGGTACATAGAACTAATTCAAAGAAATAATTCTTCTTGCAGCATCAGTCTGAGGAATTCATGGCTGTAGAATGTCAGAGGCAGATACCATGGAAGAGTAATTTTGTGACCTCTTTAGCAGCATCTATAATTATACATGCTAAAATAGCAGTAATCAAATCTCATGGCATCTGTTATTCAAGATGTCAGAATAGATGGCCTTAAAATCTGAATGTATGAATCACACTTCAAGGCATAAACTGATTACTAACAGGGACAGGAAGGAATTTAGCAAAGCAGGAAGGAATATTGCAAAAAACATTCATTTACCTTTCTCTGAAATATCAGGTATGGACTATTGTCACAGGCAGAATACTTTGACTTGATCAACCAATAGTCTGATCATCTGGTATGGCAAATCCTATATTATTATTCTGTTCTATATTAAAAATAAAAAATATCTAAGCTGATAATCGGTCCTTTAGTCACCAATTCTAATTATTCTATCCTTCAGCTGCAGGAAGGTTAGGCAGGTAATCTACTCCGTCTCCCAGTGCTTGCCTAAGTTCCTTCTTAACTTTCACATTGGATAATGTTGAACAATTTTAAAAAGAACAATGGCAGTTTTATTGAAAAATGAACTGTAGCTACATACTAGAAGTAGAACTGAGTATATGTGGTCTGTCCCAATTCATGTTTTCTAGGTAAAGACTCTAAAGCTAGACAACAACCTGTTTGAAGATCACTTTGCAGAGAGCGTAAAAATGAGCACCTACTTGGTAGCATTTATAGTTAGTGATTTCCAGTCAGTCAGTGGTACAACTTCATCTGGAATTAAGGTAGGTTTTAAAGATGATTATATATTCAATTGAGAAACCATCCATTTCCCTTCCTTCCATGGTCAGCATAGATCACCCAGACTTAACAATTGGACTTGCTTTCAGAACCTGTCAACAGTGCTCTTTACTTGGCTAAAAGGGTCAGCAATGTGCAATGCAAATCAAGTAACTTTTACCTTCCAACAGTTTGAGCATGCTGCCTACACAATGGTCCTAGCCTTTGTTGAACTTTTAGGAATCAAATCTAGGGTTTTCCCAACTAAAATAACCAACAGATCACATCAAGCACTTGCCAGCTATACTGAAGATATAGAAAGTGGATAAGAAGGTATGGAGTGTTGGTTGTTTATTGGTATGTTCTCAGTGCAGCATATTTTGCTCATGGGATCTGGACAGGTAGACATTCTTCTTTTTGCTTTAGCAAGATGGCATAGGTGCAGATCCACAAAGGTAGTTAGGCACCTAAATCCTAGTTTTAGGCACAACTGCAATCCATAAAACCAGTGCTCACTGCCTCCTAACCCTATAGGTGCCTAAACTTACTCAGTTGCCTATATTTTCACTGTAAAAATTCCCTAGATGCAGGAGTTTCTGCCCCTGGGCATGTACACTGCTATCTCGCTTTAAGCATCTGTATGTCTGTCTCCCGCCTAAGCCTTTGTGCGATGCATGAACCATTAAGATAAGCAGAGGAGCACCCACCTCATCTGTGGGGCCCAATCTAGTAGGCATGCTGCCAGATCAGGTCCCATTCAAAATCTGGTACAAGGAGGAGATGGTGCTGCTACTGCCCACATTATAACTTTTAGTATAGTGGTTAGAGCATTCACCTGGGATGTGGGAGACCTGGGTTCATTTCCCTTCCACTCCCTAAGTGAGAGAGATGATTTGAACAGGGGTCTCCCACATCTCTCAGGAGAATACTTCACCCACTGTGTTATGGGCTATTCTGATGTCAGTCTCCCTCAATCTCTCACTCTGGATAAATACTTAGTTACTGAAGCAGGGGGACAGGACCTCAGGTCTCCCACCCAGGGGTGGCTCCAGGCACTAGCGCTCCAAGCGCGTGCCTGGGGCGGCAAGCCATGGGGGGCGCTCTGCCGGTTGCCAGGAGGGTAGCAGGCAGGTTGCCTTCGGTGGCATGCCTGCAGAGGGTCCACTGGTCCCGTGGCTTCGGCAGCCCTCCCACAGGCGCGCTGCTGAAACCACGGGACCGGGGACCTCCCGCAGGCAAGCCGCCGAAGGCAGCCTGCCTGCCGTGCTTGGGGCGGCAAAATACCTAGAGCCACCCCTGCTCCCACCTCCCAGGTGGGTTCCCTAATCATCAGGCTACAGAGTAATTATATCTCTCATCTAATGACTCTTTAACAACAAGGAGTCCAGTAGCACCTTAAAGACTAACAGATTTATTTGGGCTTAAGCTTTCGTGGGTAAAAAAACCTCACTTCTTCAGATGCATGGAGTGAAAGTTACAGATACAGGCCTCCCTGCAACCTGAACTTGGGTGTCTCGCTTTGTGAGAAGGGTGGGCTTAGAATACACCCCTTTCCTAGGCTCCCTGCCTAGTATATTGGCTTTTGTAAATAGCATTCTTTGGCACCTATTTCTTCCCAGTTATTATACAGGGAACCTAAGCACCTAACTCAGGCTTTGTGTATTGCATTGTTGTTCCAGTGATTTTTCTAGGTGGCTAAAATCACATTGACAGTCACAATGTCTAAGTCCTTTTGTGGATCCAGTCCATAGTTCTTACTCTGCATTTTGCATCCTTAAACTAAATTCAAAGGAAGTGAAAAGCAACCAAACCACTGCTTCATTGAACTTTAAGCCATATTTCATGTAGTTGTATATATTGTATTTATTCAACAGGTGTCAGTATATGTCACTCCAGAGAAACTGAATCAAGCTCGTTATGCACTGGAAGCTGCCATAAAGATATTGGAATTCTATGAGCAATATTTTGGTATCTATTACCCTCTCCCAAAACAAGGTAATTTGCCTAATGTTCAATAAAACAGGAGGTTGTAAGATGGTAAGTAAATATGAGCCCATTATTATTTATTTATTGTTGCTTTTTATTTATAAAGTGTGGTGTAACAGGGTACAATCCAGACCAGGGGTAGGCAACCTATGGCACGGGCGCCGAAGGCGGCACACGAGCTGATTTTCAGTGGCACTCACGCTGTCTGGGTCCTGGCCACCGGTCCGGGGAGCTCTGCATTTTAATTTAATTTTAAATGAAGCTTCTGAAACCTTATTTACTTTACATACAACAGTAGTTTAGTTATATATTATAGACTTACAGAAAGACCTTCTAAAAAGGTTAAAATGTATTACTGGCACATGAAACCTTAAATTAGAGTGAATAAATGAAGACTCGGCACAACACTTCTGAAAGGTTGCCAACCCATCATCCAGACTAATGAGTAGCTGTGTCACTCCTGCTCTGTAACCTAGGGTGTCCTTCACAATGCCTTGCTGCTCACAAACAGACTCCAGCATGTAAGTCACTCCCAGTATGTCTGTGTTTGCTACAGCCAGCCAGACACACCTTGGCTATTACCAACCTTAGTTTACCACAGGGTGAACCCAATACATGCCCAATCTTGGTTTTCCCCCCCCCAGGGACATATATCCCATACTTCCCAGCCCTCTCCTGGACAGTGCAAATATACTGAGTCCATTATTCCTTTAAGGAAATAATATGTGCACAACTTGTTGTCCCAAATGGAGCTACTCAGACATGTCAGCTTGAACACCCTGGATCAGATAAAACAATAAAGCAAGTGTATTAGCTACAAAGAGAGAGATTTTAAGTGTATACAAGTAATGAGACATAAAAGTCAGACATGGTTACGAGAAAAATAAAGACAGAACGCTTATTAATGCCTAACTTAACAAATTATATTCAAAGCAAAATTTTCTCACCACCTACTCTTAGCAGCCTTGCTGACCAACTTCTGTAGGTCACGACCCCTCCCCCAGAATCCAACACCTGCTTCTTTTGTCTCTTCAAGTACAGTGAATACATTAGGCAGTGAAAGAGAGAGAGGTGCCTTCGAGTATTTGTTCCTCCTTTTTATAGTTTCAGTTCCTCACTTAAAAAAGTTTCCAGCTGAGAACCAGGAGCCAAAAAGTATATGTGGAAAAATATTCCCTGCTGTTTTTTTCACTTGTATGAACTTTGTCTTCCCTTCCTATTTGATGATTCTAACTTGCATTTAAGCAGTATACAAACAGAGCACACATACCTTTGTTTAGAACAAACATGTTTGCCAACTTAAGTTTGGGCAGGGCTGTCAGGTTTGGAACATGTTAATATCATCATATAGGAGAATCTCATAACTTCACAAACAATGTCGCCACACATTTTATCAGGACCATACTGACCACCAAATTATCAGTTTCCAAATGGTACCTTACAAGGCATGTGTACAGAGATTATTACAATAGTGAGTAGGGTGTGAATACATAAGTGTGTTATGTCACATATAGCATGTATAAGTGCTTTGCTTAAAAACCATGAAAATGAGATCCCTGCCGTGAAGATCTTGCAATCGAAATAAACATACAGAAAAATGAAGGAAGGCATACAGCAAAAGTAAAATATTTGCGCAGTGACATAACCTGCATCCTGTTAGTTCCAAAATTTCCTAGCTTTTGTATATGTATTTATTTTATTTATTTATATATCTGAACCAGAGAGACATAAATGTGGGAAGTGATTGCTAATGGTATTCTTAGGGCTAAACAATTATGAGGATCCTTGAGGGGATGGTTGAGGATGCTTTGCCTAATTATTAATCTAGATATTTGGTTTGGTAAATTAGGGAATCCATTTTTTAAAGAAGTGATAAATAGAAGTAGTTACTTTACAGTGGCCAAATTCTCTTTCTCATGCTCTTGGAAAGATTAACAATTACAGAATAGTCTCTTTGAGCAAGTCTTGCTTCTCTTGGCAGCGTTTATTCTTGGATAACATTAAAGAAATTATACAATACCAGGAAGATACTTCACTTTTGATCATTTTTTGGTGGCAGGAGGCACTGTAAAGAGGTACTTCCTCTGTATGTGAAAGTTAGTTCCTGTAGCTATTGAAAGCTATAGACCATCAAAGCATTTCTGGTAGCTGGAAGAGATTTAAGTATGTGGTTATTATGTTACCTATTCACATATAGCCTGATCAACTCCCATTGACGTCAACGGGACCTGAATCAAACCAATAGTGGAGACATTTTCATTTAGTATTTCCTCTACTAGACTTGAGCACTGATTCAAATGTCCCACATATAAATGTATATTAAGTTCCGTTGCTTTTCAGATCTTGTTGCTGTCCCTGACTTTCAGTCAGGAGCCATGGAGAACTGGGGCCTGACCACATACAGAGAGACTTCTCTGCTTTATGATCCTGAGACTTCTTCAGCTTCTGACAAACTTTGGGTTACCATGGTGATAGGACATGAACTTGCTCATCAGGTAGTCTAGTTTGGATAGTCTGTTGTGCATGTCCATCAGAACATGGAAGGATATGTATTATAAATATTAATCAAAACAGCATTTTTATTTTTAAGTATTTCTGCTCTGAAAATTGACTCTGTAAAAACGGCATTATGGATTCCATGTACATTGTATCTAGTGTGTCAGTCATTAAAGTGCTCATTTTAGATGGGAAAACATGTCTTTCTAATTACCAGCTCTGCAAACTCACCCTAAGATCTGAGTGTTAAACTGGTTTCTTTCTTTTTGTTCATCATCACCACTAATAAAGGTACCTTAGGCCAGATTATGCCCTTAGTTAAACAGTGAAATTCTGCTGCTTTCAGAAGGTTTGCTAAGTGTAAATGGCCTTAGTTAAAAGTTCTGTCTAATTAAAATGGCCCCCATCATTAAAGCATCTAGGCATTTTATAAACATTAATAAACTATTCACACACAACCCTTATAAGATAGGGGAAGTTTTATAGCTTCTTTTTTCTCTTAATAAGTGGGGAACAGAGGTACACAGAAGCTAAGTGCCTGACTTCCAGAAGCACTCAGCACTCACACTCTGTTTGAAGTTATTGTGAAATTTGGATGCTCGGTGCTTAAAGTTGCTTGGCCAAGATCACATAAACAGTCAGTCTCAGAGCTGGGAATTGAAACTAGATCTCTTGAATCATCAGGTTGTTATATAAACACACAGACATTTTCCCTTTCTGAAATGATAATG
The DNA here is from genome assembly GCF_025201925.1 of Gopherus flavomarginatus. Classification (NCBI taxonomy): domain Eukaryota; kingdom Metazoa; phylum Chordata; order Testudines; family Testudinidae; genus Gopherus; species Gopherus flavomarginatus. The sequence goes on from NC_066619.1 coordinate 62,711,312, forward strand.
TACATCAGTGAAGAGAATCCAGTTCTTAGCTATATTGGCTCTGCAATATAGTGTCAAAAGTTGTTGTAAACCCTTATATTTGCCACTTTACTAAACAACTATGATTCTGAACACAAGGAATAATGTATTTTGAGTAAGAAGTTCCCATTTTTTAATACTTTGCAGAGTAGAACTGCATTTTAAGGAATTAATACCATGATTTATCAAGAGGCTTCAGATTAACTGATGACAGTATGGTAAAGCATTGACATTAAAAACTGATTTTCTATTGATTCATAAATTAGTCTGGTTTTGATTTATTAAGGACTAATGTAGATTTCCAATTAATTTCTGTAGCAGATATAGAAATTAACTATTTGTTTGAGCTAGCATATTGAAAATATCTATATATCTCATAAGCTACTTTACTAAATATCTTATTTACTGTATTTCTAAAGTCTGGGTCAAATCTTACTCACTTGAGTCCTGAGAATGGTCCCACTGGCTTTAAACAAACTACTCCATGCTAGTAAGGCAAGCAGGGTTTAGCCTTAATGAACACTTTTTTATAAAAACCAGTGAAACATTCTAAAGATGAATGCTGGCGACATTCATTTATGTTCAAAAAAAGATTCAAGTAATCATCCTGTAATGGCTTTCCTAATAGTATACCATCTTCAATATACCCTCCTTATTTATTTAAATAAAAATAAATTGATGATTAAGAATTTGGTGTGATAAATGAACAACACACAGTAATGGTGAACACTGCACTCATCATCCATTTTATTGCCATATGTTAGAGAATGACCTTTGCTGCTAATTGATGGCATAGCTTTCTGAATGCCAAGTGATTTCCTGAGTGGTAGGATCATTGTTTTAGGTAATAAGAAATGGCTCAATTCCAGATCCTGTCCCAGAGGAAGACTAGGGTTGGGATACTGGACATGATGGCACAGCACTTGCCAGAATTTGGCCTTGTCAATAGATTTATTATTAATGTACTTATCAACTTTTTGTGACTGAGAAGAGATGCTTCACTATTAATTGGAAATCAGGCATACCTCTATCTTTTAAAACACTCACTGTCCAAAGTAATATTATTGATTTAGTTGGAAAAAGTTCTTTATCCTTCTTCTCTGTCTGGTAGCCATTAATGAACATTTTATTTCTTGATGAACCATTTGTCTTAATTCCTTTATATCTTCTTTATCTGTTTCTGAAAATATATTTTAATCTATTTTTAGTGGTTTGGTAATCTTGTTACCATGGAATGGTGGAATGACATCTGGCTGAATGAAGGGTTTGCTCGATACATGGAATTTATATCTGTTGATGCCACATACCCAGAGTTGCAAGTGGTATGTAGGGTAAATTGTTGCCTGCTTCATTTATAATTCAAGATGGTTTTCCTGAAGTGACTACACAATTACCATCTTTTTACTCTTCCAGAATGATTATTTGTTAGGTACCTGCTTTGCCGCAATGGGAAGAGACTCTATGAACTCATCTCGCCCCATATCTTCAAAAGCAGAAAACCCAACACAGATCAAGGAAATGTTTGATACTGTGTCGTATGACAAGGTAAATCTGCTTCATATTCATATGTAATGGCAATTGTTTTGAGTTGTATGACTGGTTTATAACATTACAGGCAGCATAGACAGGAAACTTGACATTGAAATAATATTAACAACTTGCCTTTATAAAAGAACAAAACGTGTGGGGGAGGGGCAGGATTTAGTATTAAACTAAATCGTGTAGAGCCCTCCAGAATGATGCTAAGCACTCTCACCGTCCACTGACACCAGAAGAATGGCAGCACCTTGCAAGATCATACCCTTATTAATTTTTTGACTTAAGCACTTTAATAGTCTGGTATTATTCCATTGTAACAAATATCAAAATGTCTGTTCACTTTGGTGAGTAAAGGACTGAGCCATAAAGACTCAATCTTGCCTTTAGCTCCCATTGACTCCACTGGTAACTGGGGTATGGAGCGCTTTGTAATTCAAAGAGAGTTGCACATTGCAGGATTGTGCCCTAAAGTTTATAGAGAGAGAGAATTCAGCATGTCTCTCCATTTCTCTTTGTGAATATGGAATTTCCATCTGTAGTTTCTCATCTGTTCTATAAATTCTTAATTAAATCTTCTTATAATAGTCAAAATAACTAAAGTACTTTGTTTAATCTCATTGTCTATGTTTAAATTACAGCTTGGAGAGAAAAGGTGCTGATGCTAATGGGAAAAAATGAGTGGTGACATTTTGGTTCCAAATGCTCTAAAATCTATCATTTTCTCACACCAGAGTGTTATAGTTGGTCTGCATTTAGTTGTCATAATACAGTTATATGCTTGGCCAAATTATTCTAAATGGTTATAATTTATGAACCATCTACTGTGAAAGAAACTGAAATAATTAGCTAGTAAAATAGTAACCTTAGATGGGATAGCTGTTTGGACAATTTACAAGATTATATAGTTAATGTCTTCCTGTCAAGGGGTGGTCCCCTTGTGAGTCCTTTCAGGCCTTGACCACACCACAGCAGGCCACCACCTGTAGTGCTATTTACATATATTTACACTCCTCCAGCCAGCTCCCCAACTTGCTCCTGGGGAAGGAAACAGAGCTAGCAGCAGTCAGTCAGTCCTGCTCACTTCTGTCTTCCTTTGGACTCTCAGCTTTCCCTTCTGGGCTTCCTTCCTCTCAATTTATATGTTCCCCACAGCTGGAGCTGCTTCCCCCTCAAATTAGCCCTAGAGTTCTACTCAGTTAATAGATCTTGTGGTTAGTTCCCAATTAACCTATACTGACAAGGATTTCAGTGACAGTGCTGAGTCAGCTCCTGGCTCAGCGTACCCTGTTACGCTTCCCAACAGCATCTTAATGAAGGACATTTCCTACTGTCTGTCTGTAAAGATCACCATAAAATATTTTAAACTTTGGGGGCCAGAAGGGAATACATTTGGGTAAAGTGAAGGCAAAATAGGAAGCTTGAAGATCAAATTTCAGCTTGAATTCTGTAACGTCCTGTTACATTGTTAGATTTCTTTTACATTAAAGAACAAAATCTCTCTATCACTTTGTCTGAGGTAGCTCACAGCTATGAGTGTAAGGTTCAGGTCAGACTGTCAGAAGACAGGGCAGACACCCAAACTGGCAGCATAGTCTGTAATTAGATTTCACCAAGCCAGTAACAAATGTGCACTCCTGGATTACTGTATTAAACTCACCAAGGAGTCACAAACAGTCTCTTTAGGCTCTCCAGTGCATCTTGCCACCCAGACAAACTAGACTTTGTGATGAAGGGTTATTAAAACCAAAAATCACCTCACATTAGGTTACTCCCAAACCCAAAGGATCAGTCATCTACCCCAGGTCAATGGATACTCTCGATTTTACCCCAAAAACAACACTGGCAGCTATTTTCTCTAGTAAACTAACTAAAGGTTTATTAGCTAAGAAAAAGAAATTAGCATTATTGAGAGGTTAAAGTAGGTAAAATACATTAACAGGTGAGTCAAAGTTTGTAAATCCAAAATGATAATAGTTGTAGTAATCTGCCAGGTTTCCAAAAGTTCCTCAGGGTTACCCAGAGTAATTCTGGAGATCTCTGCCCACTTGTTCAGTATTTCACCTTGTTAGAATCCAAAACAGTTCAGAGCTACAGAATCGATCCCTGGATCCATTCTTATAGTGTCTTTCCATGGAAGGCAGTCTGGCAGGCGTATTCATTCACTGTGTGGGCTCTTCCTTTGTTGATTAAATGCAAACAGAATCTGTGAATTTCCACTGTCTAACACAACAACCCATGCTTTGAAGTTACCAATCTTTTACAATTTACAAGGCTCCAATTTTGTGTGATGGGTAGATATAATATAAATAGAATGTGATAGCCCGAAACAACCCTTCATTAGTTTCCATTAAGTAAATTCTCTTCTTAATATTAACACACACTTTTGATCTAGGGTTAATTAAGTACAGGAATATATATAATGCAGTAGCATTCAACAGGTTACAGATAAGTGAAGACAATATCATTCACATTTCCTTTTAACATTTGAGTGAATTGGTGCACGTAGCATTTCTTTGATATTCACACACAAGTGAATTGGCCTGTGGCTCTGACTTGCTGGCTTGTCAGCGTTGTGCTCTTTCAGAATTTTGTTAAGTATAATTTTGTATTGGCAAGTGTATTTATTTTTATGCTGACTGACATCTCTGCTTAGATTGTTGCTCAGCCTTTCATCAGGTTTGCCTTTCTGCTTTTTTTTCTGAGTCTAGTTAAACTCCTTTTGACTGATCACCAAAAGCATTTTATTTCAGGCAGGATGCATAATTTCATCTGAGGTCACAACTCGTGCCACTTTATTGACCAGAGAGACTAAGTCCAGTGAGATATTACTTCGGGAGTCACATTCTGTGCTGATTTACACTCCATCCAATCCCAGTGAAGTCCATGAAGTTGAATGGGGCATAAATCAGCACTAAATTTAACCCTGAGGGGAAATTATTTTCAGCAGGGAGCTATATGGGAGCTGAGGAAGGACAAAATCCACCTTTCAAGCCCATGGGTGAGGCAAGGGCAGATCTGTAGCTACTTACTTTAGCATCTGGGTTAGAATAATGGTCACAGTCCCTTATGCACCTGCTGCATATGGGTTTGTGGTCACTAGATCCACCTAAATACAGATCCACTGATCAAGTTTGCACCTCTTTTCTCACCTGCCTCAAAACCTCCCCTAAACACTGGGTTCGGAGGATCTAGTGCCAAGTCCATTTCTTCCATACAAAGGTGATGGAGCATCCTCCTTGCATACCTTCTCTTTAGCTGTCTTTCCACACATCAGAACCACAGTGCTTCTGTCGTGTTTGGGGCTTTCTACAGCTCCTATTCTCATTGCACCCTCTGTGCTTTAGTTACAGTTGGCAGCCATCATCTTGAAATAACTTGTGGCCTTTCATCTTGGTGCACATTTGTGACTTTTCACCTCTTATGTTCTCAAAATTCTCCATGTGTTAACAATTTTGCATTGTTGTATAACATAGTTATAGGTATTTCAAGACAGCTGGAATTTATATGCTGGTTCAATTGTGTCAAATAATCTGCAGGGGGCTTGCATTCTGCACATGCTGCGGAACTTTCTGACTGAAGAGGTGTTCCAGAATGGAATAATTCATTACTTAAAAAAACACAGTTATAGTAATGCAAAGAATAATGATCTCTGGACCAGCTTGGCTAATGTAAGTTCCCTTCTTTTATTTTAGCTAACATTAAGCACACTCCTATACATATGCATCTTGGGTGAAACTTACCCCCATACAGACAGCTAGCACAAGGTCTACGTGCAGTTTAAATACCATTTAAGCCTTGTTTCGAGGACACAGATGATGTGTAGCTCTTGTGCTGTCTTTGTGCATTGGAGTGAATTTCACAGCCCAGTGACTTTCTTGCACTCTGTCTCAATGTGAAGCTGTTCAGAAAATCAGCCATTATAACTGGGCTTTTTAAATCTTTAAGAGACTTAGAGAAAATGTTTACAAAATACAAATAGATTTAAAATTTGAGAGGCACGTTGGCAGAAACGCAGGAAGAAGAGAGCTGTGGAATGGAACGGCATATTGATTGTGACTAATTCCTATCAAAGTCAGTGCCTTGAGGGATTAGGCTATAAGTGTGGAGTTGGGAGAACAAATAGACACACTTCACTGTATATGTACCGATGTGAACTATAACATTAGGAGCAAAAAAATTCATTAAATAGATTCAGCTGAGTTGAGGTGATGCCCTAAAGACCAGTAGAGCAATAATAAACTCAATACATTATTTGATACAGTAGTTAACTACTATTGTGCACGGAATGATTTCAAATGTGGAGGAATTAGCAATGGGTACAAACGATTACTTCAGGGCAGTTCATCAGCTGAGTTTATGATGCGACTTTGTTGGAATAATCATAAGACAAAGCATTGCATTAGTCCAGTCTTTAGGTCTCAAAGATAATAACAACCTTAGCATAATAATCCATTTGATAGAATGAAGGTAATACCTTGTACACTTTTTCCAATGACAAAAAGATAATGGACCTGTTCTTCAACTGCTGTAAATGAACATCAAAGCTTCATCAAATCCAGTGGGGCTATGCCCATATTCACTAGATAAGGATCTAGTCCAGTGGCCAGATCAATCCCTGGTATAATTCTGTTGACTTTAATGAAGTTTTTTATTCCTAATGCTTCTGTTTGCGTGGTTACATGTACAATGTTGTGGATCTATTCTCTCAACTTCACAGTGAAAACCCAGCTTTCTTACTGTCTACTCATTAATGGGAAGTGCATCGAACAAAGTATTTGGCTGGAGTCAAACCCATAGACAAGGTTACCCAACAATGAAGCATCATCTATTGGATATACACAGTTCAAGGAGAAAAAAATTACCTAATATTCCATTCTGCAACCTAACAACATTCCTACAAACCAGGAAAAGTCAGCATCTCAGATATAATAGAGTTGAGTATTATTAGCCAAGCAGTGAGTCACTTAATGGAAAGTAGAAAACAAGTGAGGGCATGTGCAGTACAAACAGAAGAACACTGTGTCCAGTGAGAACCCTGAGGGGCTGTACAACATACCAGGTCATATTTAAAAAAAGAAAAAAGAAGCAGCAAACTGGTTATGGTCTACTATAAAATATGTGAAGTCTGTAAATATTACAACCAAAAACCAAGTCAGTATCTTCTAAACATTTTTTTAAAAGACATGATTAAGAGCAATGTCAAGTTTATTCACATCAAGGAGCTTTAGTCATAAAAATCTATTGGAGTCAGCCTGCTACTTAACATCAGGACTAGGCATCTGGAAATTGGCAGTCTGAACACTGAGTTATAGTGTCTAAAGTTCTAGGCAAGAGATCAAAGAAATCAATATTGCACAGGTGGGACTGTTGCTGGTGGTTGGGTGAATACTTGAATGGGACCAAGTTTAAAGAGTGATTTACCGATGTAAACAGCAGTTGTACAAAGGGCAAATTCTGGATGTGACAGATTGTACCAGAAAATGACTTGAGAGACATATTTCATGTTTTTCAGGGGCAATTTCACCAGAAGGTTTTGATAATTTGACTCAAAGTATTACTAAAGGCTTTAGAATGTTTCTTCTGGGATAAATGACTTTTAAGTGTTGGTAACTGGCTGAGATTTTTCTCTTGCTGGATAACAATTGCTAACATTGAAATAAGAAAATCGGGACTATAGTAAATGGTATTTTCAGTATGACTTGCTAATCCTGTTTTGAAAATGTGTATTTTTACAGACATGTTCAGAAGAGGACTTTACTTCTGGCAAATTTTGTTACAGCAAAAGTCAGGTGGCTAAGAATGCAGTGAGTACATATTGCTATCTGCTTTCTCTTTAGTTCTTTCTGCACTAGTCTAATAATCAGTTGCATCCTTGTAATTTAACCCTTAATGTAGATATCTATTGAGCAGATACTTCCGCGTCTGCTTCACTGACATTGTGGTTGTGCTGAAGTTGGATGGAGTAAGATTGTATATCTGCTTTTCACCTGTGTTCCTTATAAAAATGGGATATGTGTTTCATCAGGCAATCTCTGTGGGGGAAAAAAATTGATTAAATAAACAACTGTAGATACTTAAATTTGTCAGGGAAAAAAAGAAAACAGCAGTGGCAAAGAAATAAAGACAAGGATGAGACTGCAGAAGGGAAACAAGGCTTTCTAATCAATTTAAAAGGACCCACTGAGCTCCACTGTCAAATATCGTCACATCAAATGACTTTAGCCAGGGCTTTGGAATGTGAGTGTAATAGAACATCATTACACAGCCTGACATGGCTGTGGTCACTTGTGAAAGCAGGCTAGAAAATATCAACCACTTAAAAAGAAACTATCAGATCAGAGTGCATGTGCGTGTGTGCGCGCACATGTGAAAAAAGTGCCCTTACTTGTGTTACTGATAGAATTTCAGATGATTACAAGTGCAAATAAATGAATAAATTCTAATATACTTTTCACCATTTTTATTTAGAGTATTTTTTTAAGATTTATCTTGACTTAGTCAGTTACCTTTGGGTATGAGTACAGGGGAGTTGCTGTTTGTACCTTTCACTCCAGTTTTTCTTGTGAGTGGGTGAAGCACATCTTTGCTCAAATCAAGAGTCAACGTTGCATTCTTGGTGTGTCCCCAACATCATCCCTGATGGAGCAAATCTGCCTTTGAGCAGGGGATGTCATTGGGCAGCCACATAAGTGCAGTGCACCTGCTATAGAAGTCGGGATGTCCCTCTTCAAGATTCACGTGAAACTTAGTGACACCTGCAGCGGGCTCTGGGCCACCAGCGCTGAAGGGAGGACGATGTGGCTCTCAGTTTTTAACATGTATTAGATCAGATTCACTGATACACTATGGCTACTCTGCTCCTTTGGCCAATTAATTCAGGTTTACAGCTGTTTTGCATCACCTTTGCGGTACAATGCAAATGAAGTGTACTGATGAACCTGGTCCAACAGCTGTTCCACTGTTAGGCATAAAGCTTGGGTATAATTAGAAGAACAGAGTGTTCAACCTGACCTAGCACTGTTCTGTTGTGCCTACAGAACCAGTTGTCATCTTGGCAGCATTGGAGACCCAGTCTATCCCAGGTTGATCTCTAGTACAATTGCTTCTTGGGTAGAGACATTTGTTCTGCCTTTTCAATGGTCCACCAAAGAGCTTCGTGATAAGGATGCAATGAGCGAACCCCTTGCTTACACTGGTTTTAGATTAAAGGAGTCACTCCTGATGTACACCTGTGTAACAGAGAGGAGAATCAGTCTCACTGTATTTATCTTGAAATTAAATACATATTTTCCTGAAGACTGCTAAAATATTAGTCTTTTTTTCTTTAAGATATTTTGTGGATGTGCCTGTAATTTTAAAACAAATGACTAAGATCTTTTTTGACTTCAGATATTATCAGATACTACTCTGAAAAGTGACAGGTAATGTTGGGGTAAATAACTTTCTGTTTTGCACTTTTTTCAGCATAGCTATTATGTTGATGAACAGTTTGATATCGCGGAGATAATGAACACATGGACACTCCAGAAAGGAATTCCACTGATTACTGTCAAACAAAATCATAAGAGAATTAAAATAAGACAAGAACGCTTCTTGAAAGGCATTTTCCCACATGATCCTCAGTGGGCCTCAATGCAGATTGGGTAAGTGCAGGCACATGCTGATGCTTGTAGAATTTGATTTACATATTTGAACCCCTATTGACATTTTCGTGTCATTTTACTGTTCTCTTCTCCTTTTTAGCTTCCTCTGGCATGTTCCCTTGACATACATCACAAGCCACTCCAAAAGTATTGGAAGACATTTACTGAAGAACCACTCAGGTATAGATTGACTTGTCAATGTCCTGTTTTGTGTTGTAGACATACCTGCTTATACTGTAGTCCTTTAATTCTCTTTTTTAAAAAATATCCCTGATCCCAGCATAGTTACAAATACAGGACCTTCCTGGAGAGTGGATCCCTGTTAATAGCAGTTGCTTGCATTTTCACATTGCTAGAAGATCTTTAATATGAAGATTAAAAAGGTGATTGTGTGTGCATTTCTGTAAAGCCTCTTTTAGACATTTTAAAACTTATTTTTCCCTTCGGAAAAGGTCTTGTCATAATTATTTACTCTGTATCTATGAAACTGCCGAGTTCTCCATTCTTTAATGAAGCAGAACTTCCGTTGAAGGCAATGAGGCACAGAGCACAGAAAACCCACAGTGTAAGAATTAATACAGGGAATTGGAGAGCACTGTGATGGTTGCCTACAGTTTTGTTAATTGAAAATTGTGGTAGATCAGTTGGGAAAACTGCAGGGTTGCTTTGTGGCCACCATTTTAGAACAAGCATCATTTTAGAATTTTTTCTTTAAAGCAACAAATGAAGATCTTAAAATTTTCAAACCTTCTAGTCTACTAAACAGAATTCAAAACAAATGTGCTTACAGTTACTTTAAAACATCAAAAGTGCCCAAGGATACAAAATTACCACCACAATAGTACGGTTTGTGAGAATTTCTAGGTCCTGTTATACAAGTTCTTGATGATCTGGTAAATCTTTTCTGTAGTGCCATCTCCTCAATGGAAATTCCTCTTTAAGGACAGTGCCTGATTGAAAGTTGAAGTCCTTGATATTGTGGCTCCAATCAAGTGGTCAGGATTGGGTGCCAGAGTGGCTGCAGAGTGTAAGGGTTTCCATGAGTGTGAACTTGACTTCCAGCCAATCCACCTTAGGAGTAGATTCTGTGACCTATTCCACAAATCTCACCATCTCATGTAAGGATATGGGGAAATATGCATGAGGGGATTTCTTAGAGACTTACCTCCCATGAGCCACATCCCACAGGCTTTTGTGCAAGAGCTGGAGATCTGGACAAGCCACTTTGTATGATGGTTTGATTGCACCTTTACCAAAGGCACATCAATTAGTACATTTTAAATAGATGAGGGTTAAGTACTACGGATATATGCTCAGTTTAAATGTTGTAAATACTTCACTTTGGAGAAGTGCTGCAAGTTGGCACTGTCCTGAGGTGTGGCTCCTTTCCTGCCTTCTCCCTGCAGAAACTGCCTTCACCATGTCCTTTTATTTTAAGTTCCCTCCACCCTTTTCACAAGAATCCCTATACAACATTCTGTTTAAAATGCTGACCTAGCTTTTGGCCCTCCCACGAAGGCCTAATGGGAATAGAGGTCTCCTGACTGTGAATCTCTGTGTGGCTAAGCTCAGCTAATCCTGTTTCTCCCTCTCACCCTTGCACTTCTTTATTATGCCTCTTCTTATCAACCCTGGGCTCCTGGGGTAATTGACTCCACCAGCCAGACTGATTGACTAATTACCCCATCAGCTTTCTCTAGGGGAACTAATTAATATCAGAGTGCAGGCTCACCTGCTTGCACCCTACACTCTGTCACAGGCACTTAGAATAATCAAAGACATTGAAGAACCAGCCAAGTGTAATATTTCCCACCAGTCCCACTTACTAATCAACATAGAGCTACATTTTTATTTTCTGCTTTATTTCTTCATATGAATTACTATCAACGAAGCATTCCGGACCTGAAAACTTGTTAACTAGTGCAACTTCTCTAGCAGTACAGGAATCTGAATTCATGGTGAAATGCAAGACCCTACATCAGTTTTCCAAGAATAGAGACTTAATTGGCTAAAATTTGCTATTAAATTATAGAAAACATTTATGAAACAAGAAACATAACCTATGACCATACACTAAAAATGTCTGGCTTTAAGATTTAGTTGGCTCAACTATGTTTATGATCTGGACAGTTACTTATTCTGATTAATAAAAAGGCTTGAGGATTAATACCATGCAGTCTTTCCATGGATTTCAGATCACCTTTCTGAAGTTTAGATATCCTGGAAGTATTTTTGGTCACATCAGAGAATGTCACTAAGAATATTTAACTGTTCAGTAACTTTTTCTGCTCTCAGATACCATAGAACTAGAAGAAGACGTCAATTGGGTAAAATTCAATGTAGACATGAATGGCTATTACATTGTGCACTACGAAGGGAATGGATGGGACACAATCATTAAACTGTTGACTCAGAACCACACCCTCTTCAGCTACAAGGACCGAGCCAGCCTGATCCACAATGCATTTCAGCTAGTCAGGTAATAATTGTTCTTTTAAAAAAAAATTCTTATGGCACAATTTGCAGCTGTCAGGACTTTGCCTATGACCTGAAGGGCCAGATATTTTAAGAATCTCCCTCCCTGCAAGTTGAATATTCTGGGATGGATTTGTCTTTTCTAAGTTAAATTCCTTTATCACCCACCCTCTGATTGTTGTTAATGTAGCGGAACCCTTGCTTTTGATTGCACAAAATAGTAAGATATTTAACAAGGCACACATATACAGGTTGGGAATGTCTCCACACAGAGCAGCTCTGTTGTCTTCTTTTTCAAGTGAGATCTGTGCAAAATTTTTTTCTGTCTCCCACCTCCTTCTAAAAGACTTTCCCTTTGGCTGTCATGCATGGTGACGTTAATTTAGCTGATATAAAATGGAGAAAGGAGGCCTGAAAGGAACATTGGGAATGGGGATGTACAAGGAGATTCTGTCTCCTCCCTGAAGTGATTTGCATCCCAGTAGGTGTCCTGAAGGGGTAGTCCCACGCTCTTCTGCCCACAGGGATTGCAACAAAGAATGGCGGGATATGCAAGGTGAGGGAGGCTTCTGGCACATTCATTCTTTATGCCCTTGCATAAGCACTAATCATACCACACTGGAAGAAGAGCAAGGGGCAATGGATGTGGTTAAATGAGGCCGCAACTTTAATCACTTAAAGTGGGAGTACTTGGCAATACATTGTATGGTGCAGGTCATCTTTCTTTCTTTAATCACTCCTGCGTAATTTCCAACCTGGTCCCAGCTATCTTGCTGCTAGGACCCCGCCATGTTCCCCTTGTATGAGGATTAAGGGGGCTAGAAAAGAAGGGTGGTTTGCTCCTCACCATACCATACATAGGAGCTGCAAATTCCCCTTCCTTGGCTTCCTTAAGGGATGCTTTCTTTTAAATCCTTTTCCAGTACACTTTATCCAATGACTGTATCCTTCCATAACAAGTACCTGCACTGGACATCTGCCAGACCCACCGCAAGGAAAGAAAACCCCGCCCATTCCTTTCCTATTCTGGCAGTGAGGGAAAAATTCCTTCGCAGCCCCCAAGGAAATAGCGCAACTAGCATAATTCCCACAGTGGGTCATGAGGAAACCCTGTACTTTTCAGATCCCCTGGGTGGGAGGGTGAGTGCTGCCAGCCCGACCCATGTGAAAGACAGTTTCCACTGTTGCACGAGTGTAGATAATCCCCACTCTTCCAGTCAGCTGGAAAGGCAGTGCCCTCCTCTCCCGGGTTCAAACACTACTTACTCACTCTCTCCCCCAATGCCTGGCTCCATCCAGGTAAACAGCCTGTAGGCAAGGATCCAGCACATACAGTTACAATGAGCACAATGTAGCCCTTAGATCCTAAGGTTCTTGTGGCAGGAATACACCTGTGTGTGGTTTGTAAAGCACTCTGTACATCTGTGTTGCTCTTTAGGCAACAAATACTATTAATAACATTGCCACTCCTTTCCTTCCCTTAATATATCATTAGAAAGACATTAACTTATTCCAAACAACCTCTTTCTCAGTGCAGGAAGGCTGTCACTGGATAGAGCTCTTGATCTGACGCAGTATCTCCAACATGAATCCAGTAACATAGTACTTCTGCAAGGCCTGGGTTACCTGGCAGGGATCTATCGAATGATGGAGAGAAGAAATATTTCGGATGTCACAGAAAGCCTCAAGGTTCACTGTTAAAAATCTAACTATGTAGTTTTATGCATTTATTTGTTCATGAACTTTAATCTGTATTTGTTTTAATGACACTTCTTGGTGACACTGAAGAGTTGAAAGATGGATACCACCGTCTTTGTAATTAGAACAGCTGTTTCCTGTTAATATAACGATGTATATTTTGATATACTTATGAAATATGGAAACATTGCTCTTAATGCAGAGTTTACTGCTTTTATTAGAACTTTGGAATATACTCAGGATGGCAGATTTAATTGCTTGTAAATGAACTGTGCCGTGTTCTCTTTGCAGAGGTACATCCTGCAACATTTTAAGCTGGTGATTGACAGGCAGACCTGGAGTGATGAGGGTTCCATCTCTGATAGAATGCTACGTTCTGCCCTCCTCGAGCTTGCATGTGACCTGCAATATCCTCCCTGTGTCCAGAAGGCAAATGAGCTTTTCAGCAAGTGGATGGAATTGAGTGGAAATTTAACGTAAATAATTTGTATTCTTCCTAATGTTCTTTTTTTCCCGTACTTTTAGTTTGTTCGCCAACATAAGATTTGGAGAAAAAGCAATTTATTGTAAACTAAATAGGAAACTGTTGTTTCCTGAAATGAAAGTAACAGAAAATCTTATGTTCTAGAGTAAATGTGTTATATATACCATATTGTCATGTAACCCATGCTTAATCATTGTGCCTGTCTACTGGCTGGACCATACATGGGTCTAGGAGTCTGTACTGCCTTTGAGCTAACAGACCAAAGTTTCTTAGCTCAGGCAGTAGCTCACAGTTTTAGATCCAGAGGTTCTGGGCTCAGTTCCCCATTGTTGACATCTCATCCAGGGCGTTATGTTGCAGTAGCATAAAATCCCTTTCTAGCTAAGTACTCTTTAGCTGTTTGATATTTTCTTCCCACTTCATCATTATTATTAGTAGTAGTAGTATTATTTTATTTATTATCTGTTTCTAGTACCACTCACAATGTGCAAATTGCTGTACAAACATAAAGGAAAGTATAGTCTCTCTTTTGAAAAAATTTGACCCACTCTGACCCTGATCCTGCATTGAGATCTACAAGTGAAGACCCCTGCATCCATGCCAAATTCCACTGATTTCAAGTGTACTCCATAGAGGAGAAGGGTCTGTGTCAGTATAGTCCATTGTAAGATCAGGGCCTGCTTTTTCAGCCATTTAACTGACTTTCATTCAGCCGTTAAAAACCCTATATCACAAATCTCAATAGAACTCTATTTCTTATATTCTTGATTATTTAGTAACATTCCTTCTGATGTCCTGGAGACTGTGTATTCTGTTGGATCTAAAACAGCTAATGGCTGGAATTTTCTTTTGGAAAGATATAAAGTGTCCATGTCTGGTGCTGAACAGAAAAAGATCTGTTCAGCTTTGGCAAGCTGCAAAGATGATGCAAAACTAACAAGGTAGGAATTGTAACATGGGGTGACTGTTTACTCACATTCTCTTCTTTCAATGTATCATTAAATTGGTGCTCATGAAGCTCAAAATGAGCTAGACAAAGCCTACTCATCTGAAAGTTGTAGCTGCTTGACACACGTTTTTACTTGTTTTTTATGTGTACACCTCAATTTCTGAGCATGACAGAGACGAAAGGTGGGTGAGGTAATTTTTTATTGAATCAACTTCTGTCAGTGAAAGGGACAAAATTTTATTTTGTTTCCACCAACAGAAGCTGGTCCACTAAAAGATATTATCTTGCCCACCTTATCTCTCTAATATCCTGGGACCAACACAGCTACAACACCACTGTAAACAACAATAGAGGACTCATGATACGCTAAATCTCTTAGGAAGATAATAATAGCCATTCGTCCTTAAATGAATCCCTTATGAAAAGCCACAAACTGGATATGTCTTTTTTACCTCCCTATATACCTGATCTCCATCATGATAATATGACAGTTAAGAGAATGAACAGGAGGAATCAATCTTCATCTGGCCTATTATTCTGAGCCACTGGTCCAAGAGAATAAATGTTCAAAGGTGGTGTCAGGTTGTAGAGAGCCAGTAGCTATGAGCCCTTGAAGCATTTCATAATGCTTGAGATAAAACTGAAAAAGAGAAGTTACACAGAACAATTTCCTGTAAGTGCAAGTAACCAAGAAATACATCATTTTTTTTTATCCTGGCTGAAATCACATTAGAGGCCTGATCTTTCAAAACTTGCTAGCATGTATCCATATATAAATATATAACCTAGCCTTTTCTTGGTTTCCTGGGGATGTTTTTTGATGCTTTAGGTTGCTGGAGCTTGCAATGGAGGGACATATTATCAAGACTCAAGACCTGTCATCAGTTATCTATAGTGTCAGCACAAATCCAGCTGGACAACATCTTGCATGGAAATTTGTAAAGAAAAATTGGAGCAAACTGCTAGAAAAGTTAGTATTTGTAACTGACAGAAACTGATTTGTTTTTATTGGAAACAACCTGTTTAGGCCATAGGATCGAGAGTCAAGAGTTATAGATTCTAGTCTCAGCTCTGCTGCTGACTCAGTGTGTTACATTGGGCAAGGAACTTCACTGCCCTGTGACTCAGTTTCCCCTCTGAAAAAGGAGGATAATACTTAACCACCATTGCACAGAGCTTTAAGATCTCTGAATGGAAAGTGCTATATAAATGCTGACTATCTCTGTTATATTGAGCTTTAACTTTTGAATTTTTTTTTGATTTTGAAAAATTCTGCAATAAAGATGAGCAAGCATCTGTAATTCCTCTTCTTAATTGAGTTTTCAATCTCAGAATCACTGACACTAGGTAGAGAAGAACTATAGTAAACTCAGAGAACCATGAGGTGAAGAGTTGTGCTCTAATCCTGCATTGTAGAGAGACTATTCCAGAAAGTATGAGGGAACAATTAAAATAAGCTATTGAGGCAGTGAGTGCACACTGTAGCCACAGAGCAGGCATTTAGGGCAGTCCTGCCTGCCTCTTCTTCCCACTGGCTGGAGAGTCCTGAATAAAAGGAACCTCTTCAGAGGTGGTGTAGTTACAATATGCAAGTGAGTGCATTGGATTCAGCCTTGAGCGGGGAGAAATTTTTTTTGGACAAAACTTTTTTTTGGTGAAAAAAGGAGATTTGGCAACACCAAAACTTCGAATTCTTGTTGGTTTTGCAGAATTGTTTTGACATGGAAAAATACCAACCAACAAAAAATTTTAGAAAAAAATGAAACTTTTTGTTTTGACATCTGTGAAACAAAATGGATATTTTGGTTTGAAATAACTTTTTGTTCAGAAATGTCCTTTAATTTTTATTTTATTTTTTTTAAAATGTCACCAAAAGTCTCACAATTGAAATAAAGTATTTTGTTTTGAGTCCAATGCAACTCAAATAATTCTTTTCAACTTTTTGATTCACCAAAAGTTCAAAAAAACTTTTGGTTTGACCCAAAACAAATTTTAAAAAATGTATCTGAATGGTCAGCAAACCAAAATCTGTTATTCACACCTCTCTTGTCCAGATGTTCCATGCGTAGCTGTGTAGTGGTTTCCGTATTCCAATGTGCAGGTGGGGTTGGGTCTAGGTTGAGCATGGGGAGGGGGCTCTGGATGTGTGACTGTGAGAGTCCACTTGCCATCCCTCTCCACTGATGAATGGGAGGTGGGGACACAGCAGCTTTTTGACTAGCCCTGATGCTAAGGAGGTAGCTGCAGAGCAGTACTGCTACCCTCCAAGGCCTGGAGAGAAAACTGTGGAAAGCTCCTAACAGCAGAAACACAGAAACTTATAATGGGGATTTACAGGAAAGACCGGAAATAATAGGCACATCCTCCCACAGGGGCTAAGCACTCAGCACTTCCAGCTCCTGATAGACACAAGAGACCAAGAATAGAAATTGAACTTGTCTCTTATGTGGCAATGAAGAGTAATGTTTACAGGCCACTAGCCTGAACTGATATTCATATATATTGCTATAGATCACATTTATTGCTACTAACATTTTACATGGAGATACATTTATAGGGTCTGTAATTTTCTCTTCTTTTCCTCAGATTTCCTCTGGGGTCCTTCTCAATCAGAACGATTATAATTGGATCAACAGCACAGTTTTCTTCAAAACAAGAGCTGGAAGAGGTTAGTCTGAGGCCAAAAGTAAAACAGGTGTCATTTGCATTCTCGTTGCTACTTAAATCATTGTCCTTCTTGCTGCATTTTGAGTTTTTGAATTCTTACTACGTACCAGCACGCTCTACTTAGTGTAAAGCCTCATGAGACTGCATCTCTGACAGAGGCCGGGGACTTTTGGTCCCAAGCACAATGAGGGGCTAGCTCCAGCTTCCCTGTGGATGCTGGGGGAAGAGCTATAAGAAGGGCGCATGGGAAGAGAAGACTGTGTGCCCAAGTATTGAGTGAACCCCAGGTTGAGTAAACTTATTAGGCTTGTTTTGCTTATTGAAATCATTTTTTAAATTATGGCATTGTAACCGAGTCCTTCGCTTGCCCCTCTTCCTGAGGCCCTCTGCTGCCCCAATAAAGCAGAGAGAGACTTCTCTTGATGCAGCACCTGTGGCTTTATTTACACAAGTTCCCACCACCAGTGATACTATTTACAGAGCTTACAGGCCTTGCGGTCTCCTCTCCTACAGGGAGTCTGCCCTCAGCCTGGAGACTGACCTTCCCCTGGCCATTCCCCCTTCTTCTGGCTGCCAGCCAGCCTTTATAGCCTGTGAACCTTCAGGCCCACAAGTACAGCCAGTTCTAGAGGCCAGGCACCAGACTTCTCCCCAGCCCCAATCTGTTCCCCTCATTGGAGCTGGCGCAGCAGGGGCTAATTAGGTGCCTTTGCAGCAGCACCCTGCTACAGGCATTTACACCTGCTGATAAAAACTGCTTTATTTCTGCTCAGCCACCCCACCAGTCTGCCCATGAAATATACTGTAATGTGTAAATGTTAGTGTTCAACTATATAAAATTTTATTACAATCCAAGGCCTGCCCCATACCATGTCCTATAAAACGATCTCTGAGTGTTAGGTTTTGTTTTGTGAGTCAGTGGGAATTGCGGGTGCTTGGCACTTCGCAAGATTAGGCCCTGAAGGAATAATCTCGAACACCACTGCAAATAGTTTTAGAATTTGTCTAGAACTATACATCCCACTTTCATTTTGGCCTGATCCTGCACCTTTGAAATCAATGGGAACAGTGCTAGGTCCTGAATGTGGATTTCTGTCATGTGAAATGTTCAAGCAGTGTAATGTGGCTCTTTATGTTCTGTACTGAGGCTTGGCTTTTGGCATGATCTTCAGCACCACACTCGGCACTAGGCCCCAGGTGGTGCCTCTTTCCCCACCCCCCATCCCTCCAAATATAGACTTTGGCAAACACTGCAGAGAGGAACCAGCCAGAGACTCTAGCCAGTAGGACCAGCTACAGAAGTAGCCAGAACAGGAACCTTGGGACATTCAGAGACCTATCTACAGCTTTTATTACATTTCCTCTGCTCCTGTACTGATTGGCTGTTTGTTCCAATCGTCTCCCTCCTTCTTCACTTCAGCGTCACTCTATACCTGCCCTTCTTACCCTCTTGTCTCCTACCCTGTCCTCACTTCCCTTCCCTTTTCTTTCCATTTAGCTTACACCCTCCTATGTAAATCCACCACCCCAAAAAATCATGTCACTAACATGAAGTTTGCTGCCATCACATTGTTCGCTCTGCTTGTGTGTTCTAACCCTCGCTCTGCCCTGTGCCTGTCTCGTCTATTTAGATTTTAAGCTTTTCGGGGCATGGGCTGTCTGCTACTCTCTTTGTGCAGTGCCTAGCACAATGGGGACCCAATATCCATTGGTCCTTAACAATGTTTATTATGGTAGTGCTTGTTAATAGTAAATTCTGTGTGTCTCAAGAGAAAACACAATGTAAATTGAGGTTATGGTCCAGGGTAGTAACACTATACACTGAATCATGTTAGAGCTCTTTTTTAGGCTGTACACTCCTGGGACTGGGATTTATCACTTAGTTTTCTGTAAGTAGCGTGCCTATGTAACCCATTGGTTAGTGTATGTTACTGGTCTTCCCGTGTGCCAGATCCACAGAAGATATGTATTTGTTACAGCCCTAGCTAGGAAGTGTTGATTCTTTAGTCCAAGGTGTTGCAGCTCAGGCTTGTAGCCTTGGAGGTCGCCCCTTCAGTCCCTAAGATGGCCAAGATGGGGGCTGTCACACTTAAGGATGTCACAATGGTAATAGTGAGCTTTTTCATAAGTAAAAACTGTCACTAATGTCATTATTTTCTTCAAATCTGATCGCAACCTTTTTAATTGATATCTTTTATAGGTGAAGTTGTTTTTTGAATCTGTAAAGGAGGAAGTGTCACAGCTGAGAGCACCCCAGATCGCCGTGGAGAATATTGAGAAGAATATAAAATGGCTGGAGAGAAATTTAGTTACATTAACAAAATGGATATTAGAGAATCTTAAGTAAAGCTGCTTGAGATCAAATGAAGGAGTGTGGTATTACTCCATGCTTTAAAATAACACATTTAAAATCAAACTAGATTTTTTTCTTCTGAACAAGTGCATAATTGCTACAGTACTTTGCTGAACATCAGTCTTGTTGAATTATGCAGTTCATTTAATGAAACCTTCCTGACATCTGATGATTTATTTTTATGAAATTTGGACTGCCATGTTTACATTGGTTTTGCGTTTTGTCTTTATGGATATTTAAGTGTTTAAGCCAATTGAAGGACTGTAGCTATAGACTTGGAAGAGTGTGTGTATGTGCATGTGTGTGCGTTTTTGATTTCACAAGAACCTTGTAAAATTAACTTTGAAGTTCCAGGGTGGGATACATATGTAACTTAGGCCTTCTACTAAATTTCGTAACAGCTGCATAGAACCCAGCCCTGCCACTGTGTGCCTTACTTATTGGTCTTGTCAGTGATTTCCTCTGTTCCCTAAAAAAAGCAGCTTTCCCCAGGTTTTGCCTTTGGCAGCTTAAGAAACATAAAACAACTTCTATCAAAGACAAAATGCTGTGTAAGTGTCATGATAGATGGAAAACAACTTAGTTTAATTTAAAAAAGCCTCACAATAAGCATATTTCTACCTTTTTAGATTCCTCTAGCATAGAACTTGTATGTGTCTCAGGCAAATCCAAAATCAAGTATTTTTTTTAAGAGATCAAAATATTTCATAGGTGTGGGATAAATTTTTAGCTAAGAAACTGAAACAAATTACTACTGTATGTTTGGATAATATTGGAGACTGTGACATGAAACAAATTGTAACAAAAAATCCAACATTAAGCTTGACATCCTCAGGGAAACAAATCTAGGACCCTTTTTGAAGACTTTTGGTTGGCCATCTTTCCTTCAAGCCGGGGCATTGTGAAAGTAGAATGGAGTAAAGAAATGCTGTATGTTCCTTTAAGCAGGAATGAGGAATGCTGAAATAAAGTTGTCAGGAAGAGAAACATTAAGATGTGGAACAATGGGTCCACTTAAGCTAATGGTGGGACCTTAGCAGGAGATCCGTAAGAGTTAATAAGGAAATAAGATATGAGTGTCTAGCCTCAGGTAAATTTACCAGTTCTGTTCCCTTTGTTATCTTGTTAAGTTCATGCCCTTTTTGTCTGTATGAATAAAGTAGCTTAAGCCTTGCATGGCACTCACACATTATCTAGGTGTATTAGCAGAGCGCTTTGCTAATAAAACAGAGTGGTCTGGCAAATTGTGAGTCTTGAATCTGACTTTGACAGGCAGCTCTAGCTTTTTTGCTGCTCCAAGCATGGCAGTCAGGCAGCCTTCGGCAGCTTGCCTGCGGGAGGTCCCCAGTCCCGCGGATTCAGCAGCTTGCCTGTGGGAGGTCTGCCAGTTCTGCACCTTCGGTGTACCCGCTGCCGAATTGCCACCGAATCCGCGGGACCGGCGGACCTCCTGCAGGCGCGCCACCGAAGGCTGCCCGACTGCCGCCCTTGCAGGGACCGGCAAGGCACCCCCTGCTGCTTGCCGCCCCAGCATATGCTTCGAGTGCTGGTGCCTGGAGCCGCCGCTGCTTCAAGGCCCAAGATTTAATGAGTAACTCCAAACCATGTCATATTGCTGTGCCATGTACACTTGGTAACAGAGAGGGTGGCCCAGATCCTCAAAGGTATTTGGGTGTCTATCTCTCATTGAAATCCATGGGAGTTAGGCACCTATTTACTTTGGAGGATTTGGGCTTATGTCCTGAACTGGGATGTGTGTTCATGGAGGAAATTAGGAGAAGTAGTAGATTGTGAGGATGGGGAATCTGCAAGTGTCTATGATAAAGGGAATCATGACTTGATTCTCCATGGGGCTTAAGTTAACACTCCAGAACACTCTGTCAGCACATATCTTATACTTCACACTGCGTAGCACTGGAGCATGAGCAGTACATAGCGCTATAGCAGCACAACTTCCAACCTGCCCTGGGCGAGCTCGAGAACTCCCATGAGCTGGGGACTCCTGGGACTCTCATATAGCAGCATCGTCTGAATGGGTCCGGCTTTCAGGTCTACTATTTTACTGTTCTTTATCTTATGTTAAAACTAATGGGACTTGTGAGCAGACCCTGAGAAAATATCTCTGTTTAATCCTGCCTTATTTCAGTGGAAGTTGTGAGCATTTAGAACTGTGTAGGATTGGGCCCTCGGGAATTTTAATTTGAAGTTGGGCTTTTTTTCCCTCAAACACACATTGTGGGATGAGTTAAGGACAGAGGATTAGCCTTAACTTTGAATTTCTAGGCTTTCTAGGGCTTGACACTTAAGCAAAATTCCCATTGACGACAGCTGCCGTGCTGATCATTTCTGTTCTAAATATGGGACTGCCACGCTGATCAGTGCATCGAAAACTGTGTCTCTTATATATCAATCAATTATAACTGATCTCCTGTACCTGAGAGAGAAGCTTTAGAAGCATTTCTGTGGCAGTGACTGGTTCCAGGGCTGCCACTACTAGCCACTATTGCTGTCTGGCAGTAGGAGTGCCTGGAAAACTCTTTAAAATACCCACTATTCACATCATTTGCATTCCCTAGATTGCACCCTTCCATCCTGGCCATGTATTACCTCACATTACACTCAGCTCAGCCATAAGAGTGGCTCACAGTGTGGAGTGGTGTGCATTTGTCTCTGAGCTATGCAGAAGGCTTTGGGAATAACGACTGAGTCAACACCCTTTGTTAATCAATAGCACTTTTGCTTTTCTTTTTTGTTTGTTTTTGTAGAACTCAGAAACCTTTAGGACTGTGCCTGTGGACTGAAAATCCCTGAGGCAAGGGAGGTGTTGTTCTTTTTGTACAAATTTGAATTTGTTGTTCAATAAATAAATAAATTCAGTCTGTTTTGGTTTTTTTGTTTGTTTTTTTTTTGCTTTGCAGCTGCTAGACTTTGAAATACTGGGGAGTTAATTTTGATTGCAGAATAGTTGTTTTATTTTCAAGTCAGTCATTATGGGCTACTGAATTCTTGAAATAAAAGCTCTGCCATACAATAAAAAAAAAGAAAATAACATACTTGCCTGTTTGTGACATGTGAAAACCAGCTTCCCAGATCAAATGGTTCCAATTATCTGGATTAGTTTTCCACCGACTGGAAAACCCCTTGGAAATAAATGAGAACCGTAAATCAGTTATAACTGAAGGTTGTTTTTGATTGTTCTGTCATAAGCTTATGATCGGTGGCTGCTATCAGTCTAGGCTTTATTATAGATTCACTCTGGTATTATAATTTTCTGTCCCACTCAAAAGAGTTTTGACACCATTGGTTATTGTGAAGGATTCTGTGCTATTAAACCACACAAGATAGTAAGATGGGCGCACACAGCTTGCTTTGACTTAGTGTGATAAATGATTGTCATGAGCTGTATTTGGTGAACAAACTTCGGAAACCCCCTGGTTGCTGCCTCCGAGTGAAAACAAAAGTGAAAATAAAAGCAGCGCAATTCAAGGCTGCAGAAGCAAATGGGAGATCGTGATATACAGAGGTCTCCGTGTGTTTGCTTAAAAAAAAAATCTAAAGCTGTTTTTGCAGAAAAGATGTGATCAGACAGGAACATGCCCTGGATCACGTAAGAGAGCAGCACTGAAAGGGGAGGCTGTGCGTGGGGAGGAGGATTCATTCTGTGCTTGCGGCAGAAGCTTTGTTAGTAGAAACTACCTGTCATGGCTTTCTGCTCCTAATTATTTTCAATACAGTCGTCAGCCATCTTTTAAACAACATGGTGTATATATACCACAGATAAATATTCCACTTTCAATGCTTTAATATTTCTTTTTGACCTGTTTTTTACTTAAACTAATATAAATGAATTATTTAAAAAAATTAACGTGCAGTTTTTATTCCAATCTTGTTTTAGGAGATTCATTTGCACAGCTCTCTTATTCTCTTTTGAGCTTTCTTAACTTTTATGGGGGTGCTCCACTGTCCAGATAGTTCATGTGGTTTAGTAGGCAAGTAAGTGAGCAGAGAACCTTGCTTGAGCCCTCTGCCCCTGAGCAAATTGGCCCCATTCACACCTCTGCTATAACCTTCATACAGTGGACAAGGGAACGATTTGGTAAGAAGAGTGAGGTAGTCTCATAGACAGGCACCAATGACCATTTTAGCAGCTGCATAGCGGTCCAGAATGCAGCTGCTACAATTACACCACTAAATAAAGACTTGCTGTGAGAAATGACACATTGCTGTGAGTACCTTATTCCACAAGTCCTGACTCCAGGTTAAGAGGAAATAGATGTGGGAGTTGAAGTCTTCCTCTTGTCCTCTGCAAATATCATAATCTCAGACAAATGCAGAATTTTTCTTCCAGGTCTGCTGACCTTCAGGGCCTGCTGTGAGGTATAGATTTTTAGGAAAGCTGACAATGAAGCAAGTATCAAGGGTGTTTAGGGAAAGTGGAGAATAATTATTTTTTCTTACTACATCTTTTTTTTTTATATAAACATTAACCCTACAGTATATTTATTTTGATATGTTGATCTAGGCTGCAATTCAGCAAGGTACTTAAGCACATGTTTAATTTCAAGCACATGAATAGTCTCTGCGGGGATAGGGCTTTATTGTATTTTCAAACAATTGTCTGAGGCACATAGGGTACATCCACAGTGTGATGAAAGGCCCGGGTCACAGCTGTGGCTGGCCTGGCTCAGCTGGCTTGAGCCCACAGGGTTTGGGCTGCAGGGCTATACAATTACAGGGTAGACTTTCAGGTTTGGGCTGGAAGCCAAGCTCTGTCCTCCAGCCTAAGCCCAAACGTCTACACTGCAATTTTATAGCCCTGTAGATGAGCCCCTTGAGCTTGAGGCAGCTGACCCAGATGACTGGTGGGTTTTTTATTAAAATGTAGATACACCCATAGAGTTTCAAGTACCTCTTGCCATTTTAAACATTTAAATATGTGTAAACTGAGCCTTCATTGTCTGTTTTTTATGCAGGAAGCTTGATTATTACAACTAAAGATTTAACAAGTGAGGCTCTGACTTTTCTTACAGTTAAGACACCTGTTTTATTTTTCTCTAGATGATACTTCATTAATGGAAAACTACATTACTGCCAGTGTGTAATGCATCCTAAGCAAACAATATTTTCAAGACCTGGAAATTTTAGCCAGAAGAAGCTACAGTTTTTTCTTTTGTTCTAGAGAGGATCTTTCGATACATGCATTTGCAATGGCTAGTCTCTGTAGATTATGTTCTTTGGTATTAGTGCTGCAGCTATTACACATTTATTCTCTGGGAGTTTATGGATTTAAACATCAAACAGGTAAAGACAATGTAACTTCCCCTACCAATGGCAAGCTATTTCCTTGGAATAAGATGAGGCTTCCTGATACGGTAGTCCCAATCCAATATGACCTGTGTGTTCACCCTAATCTTACTACTGTACATTTTACTGGACTGGAGAGGATAGAGATCTTTGTGAGAGAGAATACTAGATTTATCGTCTTGCACAGCAAAGGCCTTGAAATCACCAGTGCAGTTCTTCTGCCCAAAGATGACTTGGGGTCCAGTAAACCAGGAAAACAGCTTCAAGTTTTAGAACATCCTGCACATGACCAAATTGCCCTGCAGGCTCCTGAAATATTAACAGCTGGCCAGAGGTTCCTGGTTGTCATAGAGTTTCATGGAAGACTGGCAGATGGCTTTGATGGATTTTACAAAAGTACTTACAAAACTCGTGATGGGGAAACAAGGTAAGGAGTCTCTTCGAAGTTTTCTGGAGTGACAAGGTGGGTGAGGTAATATCTTTTATTGGACCAACTTCTGGTGGTGAGAGAGACACTTTCAAGCCACATAGAGCTCTTCTTCAGGTCTCATATCTTGGGACTGACACAGCTACAGCTACACTGAATAAGGTTTTATAGGTACTTATGCCCTGACCTCAAGGTTTTATTTTTGCCTTATATCACTGTTAATGGTAATTATATGTTTTCCTGGGATGTGACCTATATGAAAGCAAAGTGATTAGCCCCAACTTTCTGTGTATGAAACTTTCAGTGAAAATGCTAACTAAAAAGCAGAAGGTTCAGTGGGATCTGTGCAAAATCAGTCTGGGGGGAATTAGCTCCCTGAACAAAGAGCAGTATGGGGTTCTTCTCTTCCGTTGGGCTTGGGGCATGGTGCGCCTTGCTCTGTTCAGCAGGAACCCTGCTGGCCCAATTAGGAGTGCTGCTGCTGTGCTCTGAAGGGAGTCTGGTTCTGTTCTTTTGGGTCAGAGGAAGGACGGTAGCTGTTATGTGGTGCCTCAAAGGACTATACGCTGGGGAGCAATAGGTGCTCATCTGAGAGTGATGAGGAAAGCCCGAAAATTCAATGGAAATGCGATGGATAAAAATGATAGCTGAGAAGTCTTGTAGTACCTTGTATAGCTTTTGATTCCATGTTGAGGGCTTCACTTATATTTGATGGCTTAGATCAGCATTTCCCAAATGGGGGGTTGTGATACATATGTTCTGCGCGGTGAGAGGCGTCTGCATGCCTCGCCTCAGCCAGTTGCTTCCACCTCACTGTGCCAAGCAGTGAGAGGCACTATAACTCCTGGAGGCACTCACTCTGCACCCTACTCTGCGCACCAAGGTGGCAGCAGCCAGCAGAGCGGGGTTTGCAGCTGCTTTTGTGCCAAGCCCCGGGGCAGGAGGAGGGGGGCTGACTTGTACCCGAAGGTACCAGCACCATTCAGGTGCATTGTTTTTAGTAGCCTTTTTGCTTACAAGCAGCACTGCAAGATATACAATCTAGGCTGGCTAAACCAGACTCTTACTAGATGAAGGCAAAAGTGGGGAAGGAAAAGGACTTGTGGGGAGGAGTCTTATATCCCAGGTGGTGGTCAAAATTTAGCCACAAAAGTAGAAGTGGCTATCATGGATATCATGACATTTTATGAACTTTCACTCACTTCTCACAATTGTGATAAATTTGTAGACCCCATTATTACAACAGGCCTCCTTGGTTCAGAAACTCTGCCTGTGGGGCTCCCTTGTTGAGACCTCTTATTGAGCAAAACAGGTAAGCACACGCTCAGGTCCATCCTTTTTCAACAAAACACAATTCATGTGCTTTTTAAACAAGTGCTTTGATTTAGTTTGTATGAGTGCCAGAATTATTATCTTTATCTGTGAGTCACAAAGCACATTCATTCAGTGTCAAAGGTCTCCTCAGTTGAATGTGTTAATTTATAAAACAAGTCACAAATCTGATGATGAACATTCCCAACTGAATGTAATCATGTGACTGTTGTCAGCACAGGGGCCGACTTTCATTTTTCCAGGTAGGTGCTCCACTCCTGCTCTGCCCCAAGGCTCCACCCTCACTCTACCTCACTCTGCCCATGCTCTGCCTCCTCCTCCCCAGCACCTCCTGCCCATCGCCAAACAGCTGATCGGCAGGTGGCTGGTGGGTACTGAGCACCCACTATTTTTTTCTGTGGGTGCTCCAGCGCAGGACAACCAAAGAGTCAGCACTTATGATTTTCAGATCAAGAAGTTTAGTTCTAAATTATTTAAAGTTACGTCTATCAGCTGGTCAATTCTGTAAAATAGTCATGGTGCCTGCAGTATACATTTTCCCCCCATGACACGAGCATCTATTATTTTTCCTTTTGAGTAACAAATGGATTTCAAGTGATAATGTGCAATTGGGTACTGACACTGGAACAAAGTGGGCAGAGATCCCAAAACATTCAAGAAAATCTATAATTTTTACTGGTATTTGAGCCATATTTGAACAAATAAAAAAGCATAAAAGCACTGTTTAGAAACTCTATTCTTATAACACTTGCTATAGCACGGTCTAAACCTGTTGCAGGCTAAGATACAAAATTAGTGTCATTCTTGATTTCATGTTTAACTTGGATGAATTTGTTTCTGTGTGTCATGTCTCACAGGATAATAGCTACTACAGATTTTGAGCCTACCTCAGCAAGAATGGCTTTTCCATGCTTCGATGAACCATCTTTCAAAGCCAACTTTGCCATCACGATAAGGAGAGAAAGAAAACATATTGCATTATCCAACATGCCAAAGGTATGATTTTGTTAAAGGATTGATGATGTAGTCAGATAACAGCTCTTAATGTTCAGTTTCTAATTCTTATTTTTGATTGACTGAAGTTCTATTCAGGAAATGTTTTTTCCTGCTGAAAATTTAGATAAAAATGAAAAAAAAAGTTTTTGTTGCTATTTTCAGGAGAAAATATCAAATGTTTATCCAAAAAACAAAACTCCCTGATTGAAACTGTTAATAGTTTTCAGTTTTCCAATTTTCTGATGAGAAATATCAAAACTTTTTTTGAGGAAAGCAGACCCTTTCCATGAAAATATTTGTCAAAAATTCAATTTTTCTTAGGAAAAAAGATTGTGAAAGAAAATTTTAGGCCAGCCCTGTGTAAAACAGAATGCACTGTAGACCAAAGACAACCTGGTGCTGCAAATCCTTATGGATTTGGTCAACTACATGAACGTGCATAGTTCTGTTGAAGTCAATGGGACTATTCATATGTGTATAGCTAAGCACTTAGTAAGTGTAGCAGCAGTGTACCCAGTTTGGCATTGGGCTTGTCGACTGTCTTAGTTTACCTTCTTCCTTAGTCAATCAGATGCCCACAACTGGAGCCTTTTTATCAACTCATCTTTTTGGGTATCTGGTTTCTTAATATAAAATAACAGCTGAGCTTTACATTGTTCAGCCCTCGTTCCCCAGGGTCAATAGTTCCTTCCAGCCCTTTACCAGGGCATCACCATCCTTATAGCCCATTCTCCTTATATTCTTCCCTCCTAGGCTTCACAGTCCCTTACAGTGCTTTCCTCCTCGGGCTTTCCCACAGTGGGCTCCCTCTCTTTGCAGGTCTCTCAGCTTTCTAAGCTAAGCCAAGCCATATATTTCCCTAATATCCAGCAGTGGGTCTCCTGGCTGTCACATGACCTTGCAGGACTACAGTTCCTCAGATCACTCAGGAGGTGTGCCAACAGTCTTGCTTTTAAAAGGGCCAAGCCTTGGAACAGAGTTGACTGGCTCTAGGCCATCACTACCCTTTAAGAGGAAAGACTATCCTGTTCAGGATCGGGCCCACAATTTTAAGCTCCTCAGCGCAGGGACTTTATCATCATATTTGTATGGGCAGGCTCTAGCACACTGTTGCTGCTGCCAGCATGCAAATAATGAATAATTTTTCCTGGTATAACTTTATTAAACCCTGGGTTGATTTTGGTCTGCCATCTGTTAAATAGGTTACTCACAGCATCAATCTATTGGTTTGTGGGACGTTTTAATGGAAGAACATTGCTTTTTTTTCCAATTTGCAGATTAAAACAATTGAACTCGAAGGAGGCCTGTTGGAAGATCATTTTGATGTGACTGTGAAAATGAGCACTTACCTTGTAGCCTACATAGTTTGTGATTTTAAGTCTGTGCAGGCCACAACATCATCAGGAATCAAGGTGAGTTCAGGTTTCAGTATGGCCGATAACTGAGGTTATTTGAGGGCTTGACATTTTTGTATTAGAGCAGTGAGGTTTGCAGGCAATGAGGAGAGAGACTTAAAATGTGAAATCATATACCCAGGAAGAGGAAATAGACAACACAGTTACAAATGAGTCGATGTAACCAAACAGCTACACTTATTGCATTAAAGCAAGTTAATTTCCACTTTTTCTGCCTAATAGCATTTATAATAAAACTTTTGCGTGGTACCAAGTCCTGGAGTTGCTGCAGAGAAAGTATGTGATTGAGGATGGGAGGGGAATTGATCCAAACATGATCCTTATCTTAACAATTGATCTATAAAATGAAGAAGTTTAGGAATCACTGTTGTAATCAATTTTCACAGGTATCCATCTACGCATCACCTGACAAATGGAGCCAGACACATTATGCCTTAGAAGCAGCAGTGAAACTACTGGAATTTTATGAGAAGTACTTTGATATTAGCTTTC
Organism: Gopherus flavomarginatus; assembly: GCF_025201925.1. NCBI lineage: Eukaryota > Metazoa > Chordata > Testudines > Testudinidae > Gopherus > Gopherus flavomarginatus. Next base: position 62,741,104 of record NC_066619.1, read on the forward strand.
CCTTACCAAAACTGCGTAAGTCAAACGTCAATATTGGTACAGTTCATATATAACTCTTTCAGTCACAGAATTTCTGTTTAATTTCTCCTTTCTCACACAAAACTAAGTGATAAATTTGAAATTTTATTCTAGCTAAGAAAAGCCAACATGTTATATGAAAGCTTACATTTTGCAATAGAGTGGTTATAGGCTTCTCCATAGTTTAGCTGAAATCAAAATGTTTTCTCCTTATAAGGGCAAAATTCTGTCCTCTGATCTATACCTTGGATAAACCCGAAAGTCTTTAATTAACTATGTGAGAACGATCAAATACGAGACTCATGCAGGATATTGGAGTGGGAAGTTATCCTCTTGAAATAATGGGGCAACTGAAAGGGCTTGGAGCACCTGAGATTCCACTACAGCGTAATCTCGTTTATCTGAATGCCCTGGAAGGCAAATGAATAGATTTAGATAATCGAGGGAATTTTCAGTGTAATTAATAAACTATAGTGCATTGGCTCCTGCTTCAGTTAACTAGGAGTTTCTAGTAATTGAAGTTTGGCTAATCGAATTTGTACTGTATTTAAAAAATCCTCCTGTTATGTCCTCAGTTATGGCAACTCCTTAAATCAAGGTACAGAGCCTTGCTAAGTACACAAGTATGTGCCCAATGCTGCAAATGCAAATGCAAATGCTTACTCTTGAGAATAGAGCAGTGGTGCCCAAACTTTTCCTCTCACCCTCTCCCTTCCCCGTAATGGAATGTGCCTGTGCCCCTCCAGGCCAGTAGCAGAGTCGTGGCCAGGCTGGGGCCAGCAGCCAAGAGTGGGAGCCAGGGGCTTACAGCCAAGCTGCAGCCAGGAGCAGGGGCCAGGGCAGCAGTTGCAGACGGAGGCTGGGGGTGGAGTCAGAGCGGTGCTGGGTGGCGCTCACTCCCCTACCCCGTGGGGACTGGCCCAGGCCCCACTGTGCCTCCCTGGATGTTCCTCTGTGCCCCCCAGGGAGGTGCGCCCCACAATTTGGGGACCATTGGAAAAGAGGTTTCTAGAATTATACTGAGCTCCCTGTAAAACCTGAGAGAGATTTTCTGGGGTCATTCTCTTCTTTCATTGATCCACAGCCCTGGTCAGGAGTCCTTTGTGACCACAAAACCTACTGTTGATAGTTAGGTTTTTCTCAGCATTTCAGATCTGTTGTGCTCCTTCATAATTAAAAATAGGGGGTTTTTTTTTTTTTTTTGTTTTAAAAAAGACTATTGGACTTCAGTCAAACGCGCCTTTGAATCAAAATTAGATTTTCCAAGGGGAAAACTATACTGAAATCGAGTAAATAATGAACTCTCACAGAACTAAATTTCTGTCAAAACGGTTATTGAAAAATTACAGAAGAACAAGACTCATGAGGGTTCTCATCCTCTCCTCATCTGCTGGAGATATGGAGACAGAAAACAACTCTGCAGAGCAATGAGAGCAAAGCAGCAGGGAGAGAGGCAGACCAAAGAGATTCAGCAGCAACAACAGCAGAAGTGCTCAGAAAAAGGGCAGCCTTTATTTAGCTTTTTACTAGGAGTAGTGTTAGCTGAAAAGCTTCATTGTAATGGACCTTTTTAATGCCCAGATCAAATATGGAACTAGCTTGCAAATGAGATAATAAATATTAAAAGCTCATGGTTCATGGTACCGGCTTGGCAAGAAGCAGATCATTCAACCTTGGCAAATAATCTTCCTTCTGCAGATAATACTCTTCCATTAAATTTTTGGTTTTCTTTTCCTTCCTGGAAATCTCATAACTTTTAGAAGAGGGGTTTGTTTGTTTTTTGAGCAAGTCACTCCCTCTCATACAAGATGTGCAGTATTTCATGTAAGACAAGCCAATCTAAATAGAAAAATTAACTTGTAACATTACATTTTACAAAATTGTTTACTATGGGAGCTATAGGATGACATAGTACATTTGCCAACTTGATTGCTTAGCTAGAAAGGATCACCTGAATGTGCAAATGTAACCAGGATTCATAGGGTTGATGGTAAGACACTTGCATTTCATATAGGTAACACACTCAGAATCAAAGGCTATGTCTACACTACTGTGGGATTGGCGCTGCTGCGATCGATACACCAGGGTCGATTTAGCGGGTCTAGTGAAGACCTGCTAAGTTGAAGAGTGACTTTGGTACTCCACTAGAATGAGAGGAGTAAGGTAAATTGATGGGAGAGTGTCTCCCATAGAGACCGCAGTAAGTCAGCCTAAGCTATGTTGACTCTAGCTACGTGAATAACGTAGCTGGAGTAACATAACTTAGGTTGACTTACCACGATAGTGTAGACATAGCCTTGGAGGATGCATAGTCTGTAGTAGCTTGTTATCTGATCAGCAGTAAATTTCAGGACTTTCATGTAGTTGGTAAGTATTTCTGTAGGAGTGTGCAATGGTGGCAGCTTCCAACAGGGGGAAAAAATTATGAGGGAGGAAAATGGAAGATCTCTGAGTTTCTGCAACTGCCCAGCCCAGCCCAGCAGTTCAGGACCAAGTGCAATACTCAAATGTAGATACTTTGCAGGCTGTATGTTGTCAGCTTGCCCCTACACTGGTTGTGTATATGAATATTTGATTTATTTCTGGATTTTTCTATGGTGCTTATCACCACAATAAATGAGCACTTCACGAATATGGATGAATTTATTCTCATAACATATGTATGGGATAGGGAAGTATAGTTAATATCCCCATTTTACATGTGAGGAACTGAGGCACAAAGAAATTAAGTGATTTGCTCAAGGTCACTCATGGCAGAGCTGGAAGAACCCTCAGGTTTTCTAAATCCCACTCCAAGGGCTTTATTCACAAGACCGTCTTTCCTCCCTGTAAGGTTACACAGGAAGCAGAGCTGGAGACAGTTCTCTGAGGTGGTAGGCCTGTATCTTACTACTAGAGCATGATGTCTCTCTGATATCCTTCTAAAATAAGGAAGAAAAGCTAAGCAAAATAAGTTCTCTCTCTGTCATACACTAGTCTAGGCTTTGTTAGCAAACACTTCTTGCCTGTAACGCTTATTTACCCAGTGTACAGTTCCTTGTCCAATAAAAAGGAACTCTTGTTACTCCACTGCTAGCTGTGCTCACAAGGGAGGAATCTGAAGTTGATTTGCTCCTGGCTTTCCACCTTTTTTCTCCTTTTCTCCTATGGAGGTCTGACTGGAGTCAATGGGAGTGATCGCACTGAGTTTGGGAACGAACACATGGACCACTGAACCAGTCAACAACAAAGGGCTAGAAAAGTTAATACTCAGTAATAACACAGGTTTTATGTTAAATCTTAGATCTTGTTGCTATCCCTGATTTCCAGTCAGGAGCCATGGAAAACTGGGGTCTCATCACATATAGAGAGACTTCACTGCTCTATGATCCCAAGACCTCCTCAGCATTCGACAAACTGTGGGTCACAAAGGTGATAGGCCATGAATTAGCACATCAGGTAACTTTTATCTGTATTTAACGTAGACGTCTTTCTTTGCAAGCCTGAAAAAAAAAAGTCACTTATATAGAGATGGCAGTTAACAGCTAAGGCTGAAGTACAGACAATCTAAAGAGCTTTAGCAGAGTTAGTTATGTATGGAGCCAAGAGAACAAATGACTTACAAGGGAGAAGGATTGTGAATAATAGTAATCAGTGGTATTTATTTAGGCACCTTTCTGCAGTAGTATTTAGAGTGCTAGATGGAACTATTTAGGACAAATTGTGCTCTCCGTTACATCAGTGTCAAGCAGAAGTAACTCCACTGACTTCAGAGGAGTCATTCCAGATTGACATTTGTAAATGCAAGCAGAATTTGGTCCATTAACTTTAGAAAAAAGAATCCCATCAATTCTTGCTACTTTGTCAACTTACAAATATCTAAATTCAGAAACACTCCCTGGCCTCTTCTATTGTGGCAGCTGCATGTATTAGCGAATGTTGACTTTCCTTATTGTGAAGGCTTCAAAAAATAGTGAAAAAGGAGAATAACTATGAATGTAATTGTGAGCCAAACAGCATTGAAAATGAAGCCTTCAATTAATTCACAGAACAGATTCAGCAAGCAAGCAATGGGAGCTTAAGCTTCTCCCACACTCTCTAACAAAATGCTACAATGCTAGTTCGAGGGTCCACTCCCAGGAGTAAGAAGATATTTCATCCCTCATCTCAACTCGGTCTTTTGCTTCCTTTGATTTAAAGTGTGACAGAATACAGAATAGATTTTTTTTAAAATTGCATATAGATTCAGACATAAAAATCCAGCTTTCTTAGATTTCCATTACATTTCATTAAATTCTGGTTTTGTCATTTTTGTCCTCCCTTTGTTCAATTTTCTTTGACATATAAATCAAATTTGATCTTAATAAAGCACACAGACGTGCCTGACTTGAGATAAAAGCTTCCTCGTTAAATATAGTAATTGCCAGGTTGTCTTTTCCTTTTGTTTACTTGAGATTTTGTGTTTTAGTGGTTTGGTAATCTGGTTACTATGGAATGGTGGAATGACATTTGGCTAAATGAAGGTTTTGCCAGATTCATGGAATTGGTTTCTGTTAGTGCTACGTACTCAGAGCTGCAAATTGTAAGTAATACAGCTATCTTGCTAAATCCTTTTTCTCTGTTGGATGCTAATGAAAAATCATTTACAGGTCACTACCAGGAAAATACAACAAAATTTATTGTCTGAAAAGGGTTAGCAAAGAGAGCATCTGAAGCTTAGAATAGCTGTATATTTTCAGAATTGATTCCTGGTCTGTAAGCACATTTTTGCAGTAAAATTTAGTCTCATTTTCCTTTTAAGTCCTATTTCCTGCATCTCTCTTCCCTAAATCTAAGCAATTTTGTTGTTATACAAAGAATTCCAGTAAAAGATGAGAGGCTGTCTGGTACGTTGCATTCTGGCACTTGCACCAATATAGTTATGGTTGAGAAGGCATTTTTTTATAGAGCCTTATTTTCTGGCACTTAAACACTTTTTTGAAAAAATTATGCTTTAGGCAGGAACTTCTCGTATTTGTTCTCCACTCAAAAGTGAATTTATCTTGAAATTCTGAACTTAATTTGCCTGGCTATTTTTGGATTATTTCTACATAATTTCCAGTCACCAGCCTTTATTCAACTGTGGATTATGCTGGCACACACTGCTCATTTGCTGTTTCAGCTAAAATAGCATTTAGCTGAATATTCCAAATGTATGCATATATATGTATGTAGCATAAATAATCTATTATAAACTATATTCATAAAGTAGTTTAGCATATAACAACCTTTTGCTCCCCTTAGAAATGAGGATAGGCCCAATCTTAAAAATTCTGATGTGAATTATGAACACTCAAAAACTGGATTCAGCCCTTTATGAAGATTTACCTTTAACTACAAAAGAGCCGATGTTCCACTATAATAGGGGCCAGTTTTGGATCTGAACTTGCATTATGATGATCCTTATCTTCACTGAATTGGGGAGTTTGGGTCTGGGAATTTGTGTCAGGTCTGTTTTTGTTAGGAATTAAAATTTTGGAGATTGTTTGCAAGAGGGGTTGTTTTTTGGCTTTTTTCTTTTTTTTTTTGCAAAATTTGCAAATTTTTAGGTCTTTCAGATGTGATACAAATATATCAGTATAGTTGGAATCTTTTCTGTACAGGAGTTGCACTTGATCATTATGCCAGGGAAGAAGTTTTTGCCTGAACATTTCTGTCTTTGTACTGTGTATTATTTCTGTCCTCATAGTGTGTATCTATTTGAATCCATATCATGTCTTGAAGGTGATAACTGTCTGTACATCCCACAGGAGGATTACTTTCTGAATGTATGTTTTGGTGCAATTGCAAGGGATTCATTAAATTCATCTCATCCCATCTCCAACCCAGCAGAAACTCCTACTCAAATAAAGGAAATGTTTGATACTGTGTCCTATGACAAGGTACTGTATATCAATTCATAAATGCAAAAAGATTTTTCGCAGTCACAACTCTTGAAATTCTAAGCAACCTGAAAGCCAGTTGTTTGGAGGGAAAACTCTGTGAATCTTGCAGTATGATGACAGATTTGACATTAGTTCTCTGCGTTTGTCTAACCTCCCATGAATGGATTAATTATTATGGTTCCACTTTGCTAACCCCTTGGCTCCAGCCACCCAGGCTTCCCCACTGCTAGATTATAACTACGGTGAAATCCTGGCCCATGTATGGTCTGAATACATGGGCTGTGTGCAGGAGAGTTCCACAAGAGCTGTGTGTGTGTTAAAATTCTTCCCTTTATGCCATTCCATGACCCCACTGCATCTCATGAGATGTGTTAGCCTTCCAATCCAGCGGCATTTCTTCCCCCATCTGTAGAAGTGTTGGCCAGTGCATCAGTGTAGTCACATCCTGCTTCAACTCATCACACAGCTCTGCTTTGCCATGGACAGAACCTCACTTCATGTTGCATATAGGGTACGGACAGGCTGTTGCATAGGCTTCTTGATCCTGCCACCAACCCACATATAGCAAAACCACACAAGTTCCTCAGCCTACTGAAATACTCCCCCTGTGGGCAGTATTTGCCTCACTAAAGAGTTAAGTGTAACATGCAACTTATCCTTCCAGTTTTACTAGTGAAGGCACATTCTGATTTTAGTTTAAGAGAAATCATGAATATAGAAGGCAAACACGAACCAGAATGGGGTGATTTTGGCACTAGATTACTTTCTTATACCAATCGTAAGTATGAATTTATATTGTGCTGTTTCCTGTCCTCCTTAGATCCCCTGAGATGATTCATCAGCATTGAAATATCTGATGTATTTAATTTGATATATATAATATTTTACTAGTTTGACCTTCCAGTGTTTATATGTTAATTGGCTGGCAGAGCCATCCCATCTGAACAGCTTAAACTAGAGTGCACGCAATAAGAGCAGTAAAATGGCCAATCCAATCATATAATCTATGGTCTATAGTCATGCTAGCACATACGGTTGACCTTTATAACATATCCTTGAAGGAAAACAGGCTGCCAGTGCAGCTATTAGGATGCACTTCATCCATTTTATTTATTTATTATTCTGCAACAGCAGCCAAAGCTGAAGCCTACCCTGGCTTCTCAGTTGCACCAGTTTAACTAAAACCAGTTATTGAACAAAACAGAGTTTATATCAATGCAAAAGATGGTGTGGATTTTGGTTTGAGTGGCTTTCTTCAGTTTCACTTAAACTGATTTTCAGTAGATTTAAGATCATTGGAAGTAAGTGGGTCCTTTACTAAAATAGGAGTGTCCACAGAGGAGTTAGCACTTTTAAAACTATATTGGTTTAAATTCACATTAAGTTGTACTGGTGTAATTGTCCCATGTAAATAAGGCCCTTTTTGAGATGTATAAAACACAGATGAAGTAAAGAAGGCTTTACAGTCAATGTAGTGGTCCTTCTCTTAGCTAACTTCAAGCTGCCTTCGCTTTGAAGAGCAGAAAAACTGGCAGCTCCAGTGCCGAGCTTCTTTTGGGGATTCCAAGAGAATAAGGGCAATACTCAATATAATTTTGGGTATTTATCAACTGTTTGGGATTAAAGTTCAATACACCCAGAGACCAAAGCAGGGCACACCAAATTCTATCAGCTTTAAATACATATGACAGTAGTAATAAACATTCAACATTACTTGATTTGTGGTGTACTTCTATGATCTTTATATTAACAATATTAAATTACAGCATCATTGATTGTAATTACCCAAAACAACAGAAGAAATTAATTTATGCGTTTACTTCATGTGAAACTGAATTGGCATTTACTCTAGAGACTAAATTCTTTCATCATGCCAGATCAGTATCTGATCCCCACTAGAAGCTGACAGAGTACTCATGTGAATTTGTGTGGAATTCTTGACTTAAGTTTATTAATCGTCCTCTCTAATAGCTGTTAAAATTAGTTAATTGCCCAAATATGCATGCATGCACACTCTTTAGTACTAACATTAATTAATTACATTTTATAAAGAGTTCTGAGGTCTTTCAAATGAAAAGCATAATGAAGCGCCAAGCTTTATTAGTTATATCATTGTAGAACAACCTTAACTATAAGATTAACCAGAGTCAATATGGCTGTGTACAGATGCAGGAGGATGAATTTTAGTGCCCATTATTGTAATATAACTGTTCTTTTGTCTAAAATCTGGAGTCAATGACTATGTCTGCAAATAACAAGAATCCATTTGCTCGTACTGAAATTTTGTCATTAATGACCTCCTAGCTGTTTGCAGTTTTCTGTCTGTAGAATCCACTATCGGATACAAAATTACAGAACTTGGTTATTATCCATAGAGAAAATTCCACTTTCTTTGGGATGCGTGGGATATCCTTTCACATTATATGACAGCACTGAAATCAGACGCTGGCAACAGTTATAATCAGGGCCGGCTTTAGACCTACTCCACCAATTCCCCCAAATCGGGCCCCACGCCTAAGAGGGCCCCACACCTGGTGAGAATCCCCTCCCTGGCTAGAGGTGCCTTTTTAATTTTTACTCACCTGGGGGCGCTTCGGGTCTTCAGCAGCACTTCAGTGGCAGGTCCTTCAGTGCCGCTGAAGACCTAGAGTGAGTGAAGGACCCGCTGCTGAAGTGCCGCCGAAGACTCAGAGCACCGCCCGGTAAGTACAAGCCCCACGTGTTTTGTTACGTGTTTTTTTAAAGTCATCCCTGCCGTTCAAATTGCTGTTCAAAACTGTTCAAATTGGGTCCCGCACTGCCTAACGCCAGCCCTGGTTATAATATAATAATATTACAAATAAATTTCAAAACCTTTGTGCTATGCTAAAGAATACCAGTGACCTGACCTCCAGAGTCCAACAGGTCTCCATGGTAGCTGTGACAGTTCAGAATGGTTCAGGGAGCCAGCCAATGTGTCTTTGGGCATCATGTCTTGAATACCCATTTTCACCTGGCTAATGAAAACATTCAGTACATATTGCTGAAGCAATTGTTTTATTTATACTGCATTACCAATACACTTTAAGCTCTCAGTTTAACCATCACTGGCTAAACAACATGTGAGCATAAAAATGTAATGTAAAACCATTCGTTTGAATACTTGCTACTTTTCTGTTTTAGGGAGCTTGTATTTTGAAGATGCTCCAAGATTTCCTATCTGAGGCGGTGTTCCAGAAAGGAATAATTCACTACTTGAAGAAGTACAGCTATAGGAATGCAAAGAATAATGATTTGTGGAACAGCATGGCCAATGCAAGTTCTGTCCTTTGTTGAAATATGTTGTATTATATCCTTGTATACAGTAGTTGCAAATAGGGAATTTAGATTTTATATACAATTAATAGAGGAATGTATTAGTGATTATACTGCATACTATTTTTTTTTTCAGTTGCCTTCACCAAAACTAGATTAAAATAACCAGGATGATCCTATCTGAGCTGAAACCACCCCCAGCATATTCCAAATAAATAGCCCAGTACATGGCCAATAAATGACCCATGCAGGCTCAGGAGTTCTCCATGTGGAACTCATTGCAAGAATGGGGTCTATGCCTACAACTCTCTTGGTATCTTTCACCACCGTAGCCTCAATCCAGCAAAGCTCATGCTTAGCTTTAAGCCCACAAGAAGTCTCACTGATTTTACCATGCTTAAAGTTAGGCATATACTTATGGATCATGTGGAACTGGGGTCAATATTTCCTTGACTAGTGGGTGCTGGACATGAATAGTATGAAACTAATACAGCAACACAGACATGCATGGAAATGGAAAAGTGATAGTCTCAATTATCACAGGCTCACAGGAATTGCTCATGCTGGGCAACATACAAAGCATTGAACTATGGACCAAATTTTCACCAGTCTGATGCAAATGCATCTGCAAAATTTGCTCACAAACTCTACAATTGCATGTACCAATCAGAATGGCAGATGCCTGCTGTGATGGGGCAGTGTCCCACACCAGCAGAGAAGGGGTTAAGGAGAGACTTTAGGCCTAGCTAGCCCCATCCCGCTATACCTGCAGCCAATGTCACACCTGGAGAAGGAATAAAAGGAGAGAGCCTGGTGCAGTCCGGGGCTGACTGCCAGAAAGGCAGCTTCACTTGTGACTACTCTGTAATGTTACTGGGGAGGAACAGCAAGACCTCAAGGAGCGAGCATGCTCAGAGCAGACACTGTTTGGGAACCAAGCCTGAAGGAAAGGGCAGAATGCCTCTTGCACAACTGCAACACTGAGGGAAGGCCCCGTAGTCAGTTATGTTTGCGTTTGTGTTGTAGAACATTTTGGGGTGGGGCTGCCTCTGTGGACTCTAGAGGTAGACTTCCTCCTGGTGCCAGGAGACACGCAGCTGCATCAGAGCACTCAGAACATCCACAAGGGGTCACTACTGCAGTCGCACCATATACCTACTTAAACAATTTTCATGCATGTAGAGGGTTTGTATGAAAATTAGTGCACCTGCAAAACTTGCAGTCTTTTTTTTGAGATCTGTAGAAAATGTGTCCCTATCATATAAGTACATTCTTCTGCCATCTGGGGCCTGATTCACTGCATTACTCCAGTTTTTCAGTGGTGTGTAACTCAACAATCTATTTAGTTGTATATGGTACTTTTAAAGGGTGCTGGTTTAAAACTGCAAAAATACAGTGGTGAATCAAACATCTTCATATTTAATTTCTTCCCTTTTTTCTCAGAGCTGTGTTCATAAGTATTGTTACTTTACTTTCTATTTCTCTTGTGCTCTCTTATTTACAGTTTCTTTATTGCTGAACAGAATAATTTGAAAAAATTATTGATAAATAATAATTTGAAAAAATTAAACTCCCTATTAATACAATGCTGATTTGTTTAGCTGCCATAATTCAGTGGGAAGGCGCTTACTATGATCCAAAGTCTGCACAGCATACATTTATGCTCGTAAACACCAGTTCATAGCAGTAAACAGCTGCAAACAGTCTTTCAGACAGAACAAAATGTAACAGACAAATGGACCTTTCACAATGATGGGCCTAATTCTCTCCACAGTTTTAGCCCAAGGTGTGTCATTAATCCATTAATTAGCCACTGAACATCATCACACTGAATTTGTTCACTGGCAATCCTCCAAATTAAGCAGACATGCCATTTATTTGGGTGCCAACTAGAGGGATTCTACTGTATATTTAACACTGGAAAAATGTAATGTATAGATATGTTGTCTGTCACTGTTAAATTTATCTATGCACAAACATACCTACTGAATATGCTCAAATGAGAGGTTAAGAAGCATTTGTGAGGGTCATTAGTAGCCCTTTGTTTAGTGAGTGGCACTTTGAAACTTCAAGTTACTTGTTTGGTCTCTTTTTGCTGTATTATTGGGTTTTTTAAAAAAACAAACATTTCTAAAAATATGTTGTGTGTGTCAGGATTCACCTTTCTGTTATGTTTTACAGACTTGCTTTGAAAGTGACTTCTCTTCTGGCAACTTTTGCTATACAGCTTTCAGGCCTCTTAGCAGCACAGTAAGTAAATTATTAGAAGATAAAACACTAGACTGACAAGGTGATGATATGACAAGATGTCCTGCTGCTGACTCTAGGGCTTAGAAAACAAATCTTGCATCTCAATTCTTCAGACTGGCAACTGCTGAGCTTGCCCTGGACTTGATGCACTCAGGCTCTGGAGAAAGTAGTTCTAGATATGCTGCATTTAGTAAATGAACTTCCTGGATTTAAACTACCGACCAGTGAAGCTTGTCAGTTGCTCTCCTCACTAGAGATAAGTTTGCAGTGAGGATGAGTGAATTAAAAAACCAAAAACAAGACAAAATTTAGGAGAAAAAAATGGCTTTGAACTAAAGAAATCCCACCTTAAGTCACATGCTGGACAATATATTATTGGTCAATAAATTGAATCACAGACTTTTTCTGAATAACGTTATTGCATGATACATTTTTATTTTGGAATACCACAGAAATACACAGGTGTATCAGCACAGACTGGCCACAAAGCATCCAAGACTCTGGTCCAGATTTTGATTAGTGGCCTTGCTCAGCACCTTTGAAAATTAAACCATTCGCGACTTGCTGCTAGGTATATTGTGACTTGCCTACAGTCACACAGAAAGTGTATGGCACAGCCAGGAGCAGGACACAGTTCTACTGTCTCCCGGTTCTGTGCCTTAGGCTTGAGATTATTCTTTGAGACACATACAGGAGATTTCTCAAAAACAAACAAAACACTGTCTTTTGGGGTCAGAGAAGATGTACTGGGAAACCTATGCTTCTTAAGGATCTCTTTACAATTTTTAAGTGTATGTAAATTCTCATACTGGCTTTCTTACTGTAACAGCTTCCCAGTGTAAAAGCTATACCGTAGTTGCCATTATGTGTTAAATGAATGTCTTGTACATAATCATCGCTCTCGCAGGGAGGAACCATTGTGATTTCTTGAATGGTATTTAAACTTTCTGCTCATTCAGTCCTGGCTAGCTCCCAGAACCAAAAGTCAAACCAGAGTCTATCAGATTGCCAGCATTGGCTGTCTGGCCTGCAAACCCAAATGTGTACAGATTTATTTTGGGGGGATACTTTTAAGTGTGTCATTGAATATAGTTTGTCTGTGGTCATTTCAGTTCAGTCATATGTGGAAACTTACGGAGATTGAAGAGATGATGAACACTTGGACACTTCAGAAAGGGATCCCGCTGGTTCTTGTTAAATGTGAAGGGAACACCTTAGGATTGCGACAGGTGCGCTTCCTTAAGGGTGTTTATGAAGAAGACCCTGAATGGGCTAACTTGCAGTCAAGGTATCCACACTTACCTTACTTTGGTGATAATATTTATATGGTGTTTGATCTGATGCTGCAATTTCCAGTGTAAGAAAAAGTGCCTGATATTCTGGCAGCTTGATGTTACATTACTATCTAATATACTTAGGTCAGCCTAGGCTGGAGGTAAGTTTATGAATAGATGACATGAAGTATATGAACGAGGCATAGTACAAGTGTTCCTGCTGACTTGGCAAGGATGGACAGCGGATGTCCACTTTCCTGGCTACTGGCATGGAGCAAATCAGCAGCTGGCTGTAAGGGTAGGACTACATAAGAGGCAAAATGTAACAGGAATTTATATAATGGGAAACTCTGTTGAGGACTTTGTCATAACCTTAGTCCCAGATTTGGACCTTAGCGTCCAAAATATGGGGGTTAGCATGAAAACCTCCAAGCTTAGTTACCAGCTTGGACCTGGTACCTGCTGCCACCACCCAAAAAATTAGAGTGTTTTGGGGCACTCTGGTCCCTCTGAAAAACCTTCCCTGGGGACCCCAAGACCCAAATCCCTTGAGTCTCACAACAAAGGGAAATAATCCTTTTTCCCTTCCCCCCTCCAGGTGCTCCTGGAGAGATACACAGACACAAGCTCTGTGAAACTACACAGAGTGACTCCCCCTCTCTGTTCCCAATCCTGGAAACAAAAAGTTCTTTCCTATTCCCCCAGAGGGAATGCAAAATCAGGCTAGCAAATCCAACACACAGATCTCCCCTGATTTCTTCCTCCCACCAATTCCCTGGTGAGTACAGACTCAATTTCCCTGAAGTAAAGAAAAACTCCAACAGGTCTTAAAAGAAAGCTTTATATAAAAAGAAAGAAAAATACATACAAATGGTCTCTCTGTATTAAGATGATACAATACAGGGTCAATTGCTTAAAAGAATATTGAATAAACAGCCTTATTCAAAAAGAAGACAAATCAAAGCACTCCAGCACTTATATTCATGCAAATACCAAAGAAAAGAAACCATAGAACTTACTATCTGATCTCTTTGTCCTTACACTTAGAAACAGAAGACTAGAAAGTAGAAACTACTTCTCCAAAGCTCAGAGAAAGCAGGCAGACAGACAAAAGACTCAGACACTAACTTCCCTCCACCCAAAGTTGAAAAAATCCGGTTTCCTGATTGGTCCTCTGGTCAGGTGCTTCAGGTGAAAGAGACATTAACCCTTAGCTATCTGTTTATGACACGCCCCCCAAATTGCAGACAGTGGGGAAGCTCACTGGCGGCGATTTCCTTCTAGAACTTTAAAATAAACAGATTAATACAACACTTGCACCTTTACATATACTACTAAGTATATAACTAACAGACTTTTACATTTTAAGAACACTTTTTAACTACTGAATTCTGGGAAACTCTCACGGGAGAGTGCATCAGCTACTTTGTTAGAAGCTCCTGTGATGTGCTGAATTTCAAAATCAAAATCTTGGAGAGCTAAACTCCAACGAAGAAGTTTCTTGTTGTTCCCCTTGGCCGTATGAAGCCACTTTAGTGCAGCATGGTCAGTTTGTAGTTGGAACTGCCGTCCCCAAACATATGGGCGTAGCTTTTCCAGGGCGTACACAATGGCATAGCATTCCTTTTCACTGACTGACCAGTGACTTTCCCTCTCAGACAGTTTCTTGCTGAGAAACACGACAGGATGGAAGTTGTGATCTGTTGCTTCCTGCATGAGCACTGCTCCTATACCACGCTCAGATGCATCCGTGGTTACTAGGAATGGCTTGTCAAAGTCCGGGGCCCTGAGCACAGGGTCAGACATGAGCGTTGCCTTAAGTTGGGTAAAGGCCTTTTGACACTCAGTAGTCCACTTAACTGCATTTGGCTGGGTCTTTTTGGTCAGGTCGGTCAGTGGGGCAGCGATTTGGCTGTAGTGTGGTACAAATCGCCTGTAGTATCCGGCCAAGCCTAAGAAGGATTGGACCTGCTTCTTGGACCGTGGGACAGGCCACTTTTGGATAGCATCCACCTTGGCCTTTAGGGGGTTTATGGTTCCTCGACCCACCTGGTGCCCCAGGTAAGTCACTCTGTTTTGGCCTATTTGACACTTTTTGGCCTTAACAGTTAGTCCTGCCTGCCTGATGCGCTCAAAGACCTTTTCCAGGTGTAGTAGGTGTTCGGGCCAGGAGTCTGAAAAAATGGCCACATCATCGAGGTAGGCAACTGCAAATTCTCCCAGTCCAGCTAGTAGACCATCTACCAGCCTCTGGAAGGTGGCGGGTGCATTTCGAAGGCCGAAAGGAAGGACATTGAATTCATACACCCCCGCATGGGTGACGAATGCTGACCTCTCCTTGGCAGGTTCATCTAGCGGTACTTGCCAGTACCCCTTGGTTAAGTCTATTGTAGAGATGAACTGGGCACGTCCCAACTTTTCCAATAGCTCATCGGTGCGTGGCATTGGATAGTTGTCCGGACGAGTTACCGCATTTAGCTTACGGTAGTCCACGCAAAAGCGTATTTCCCCATCTGGTTTGGGTACCAGAACCACTGGAGATGCCCATGCACTGGTAGATGAGCGGATTATACCCATCTGTAGCATGTTCTGGATCTCCCGTTCTATAGCAGCTTGGGCATGAGGAGACACTCGGTAGGGTGGGGTTCTGATTGGGTGAGCATTACCTGTATCAATGGAGTGGTATGCCCGTTCAGTCCGTCCTGGGGTGGCTGAGAACAATGGGGCGAAGCTAGTGCACAGCTCCTTGATTTGTTGCCGCTGCAGACGTTCCAGGGTGGTTGAGAGGTTCACCTCTTCCACGCCACCGTCTTTTTTCCCGTCGTAGTAGACACCGTCAGGCCACTCCGCATCATCTCCCTGGACTGTAAACTGACAAACCTGTAAGTCTCTGGAATAGAAAGGCTTGAGAGAATTAACATGGTACACTTTAGGCTTTAGTGAGGAATTGGGAAATGCTATGAGGTAGTTTACAGCTCCCAGGCGCTCTTGGACCGTGAATGGCCCTTCCCATGATGCTTCCATCTTATGGGCCTGTTGCGCCTTCAAGACCATAACCTGGTCTCCTACCTTGAAGGAACGTTCTCTGGCATGTCTGTCATACCAGGCCTTTTGCTCTTCTTGAGCATCCTTTAGGTTCTCTCTAGCAAGGGCTAAAGAGTGTCGGAGGGTGCTTTGTAGGCTGCTTACAAAGTCCAGAATGTTAGTTCCTGGAGAAGGCGTAAACCCCTCCCATTGCTGCTTCACCAACTGTAATGGCCCCTTAACCTCGTGACCATACACAAGTTCAAACGGTGAAAACCCTAAACTGGGATGTGGTACAGCCCTGTAGGCAAACAGCAACTGCTGCAACACTAGGTCCCAATTGTTGGAGAATTCGTTGATGAATTTTCGTATCATGGCCCCCAAAGTTCCATTGAACCTTTCCACCAGGCCATTGGTTTGATGGTGGTACGGGGTGGCAACCAAGTGATTCACCCCATGAGTTTCCCACAGTTTTTCCATGGTCCCTGCCAGGAAATTAGACCCTGAATCTGTAAGGATGTCAGAGGGCCAACCTACCCTGGCAAAGATGTCTGTTAGGGCCAGGCACACAGTGTTAGCCCTGGTGTTGCCTAGAGCTACTGCTTCTGGCCATCGGGTAGCAAAGTCCACTAAAGTCAGTACGTACTGCTTTCCTCTGGGCGTCTTTTTTGGGAAAGGGCCCAGAATATCCACAGCTACTCGCTGAAATGGGACCTCAATTATGGGGAGGGGCTGGAGAGGGGCCTTGACCTGGTCTTGAGGCTTTCCCACTCTTTGGCATACCTCACAAGACCGGACATACTTGGCAACGTCCTTGCCCATCCCCTCCCAGTGGAAGGACTTCCCCAACCGGTCCTTGGTTCTGTTCACCCCAGCATGGCCACTGGGATGATCATGGGCTAAGCTTAAGAGCTTCCCCCGGTACTTAGTTGGAACCACCAACTGTTTTAACGACTGCCATTCTTCCCGGTGTCCACCAGAAAGAATTTCCTTGTATAAAAGTCCTTGGTCTATAACAAACCGGGATCGATTAGAAGAGCTGAGAGGCGGTGGGGTGCTCCGTGCCGCCGCCCAAGCTTTCTGAAGACTGTCATCTGCTTCCTGCTCAGTCTGGAACTGTTCCCTTGAGGCTGGGGTCACCAGTTCTTCCTCAGACTGTGGACTTGGGCTTGGTCCCTCTGGAAGCGATGTAGGTGATGGGGTTGTTTCCGTTGCTGGTGAACCGCTCTCCGCTGGTGCACCTGAGGGTATTTCAGGCTCTGGCTGAGCCTTTTGGGTATGACTGTCTTTGGCTTCTGCCAGTTCTGGCTCGCTGGCGCCCTCTGGCGTTGAGTTTGAAAATGTGGTTGCACTTGCTGGTGCTGGTTGCTGTTCCAGTTCTGGGCCTGGGACTGGAGATGCTGTGGCTGTTTCAGTGGTAGGCATGGAATCCGGGTCCACTACCTCTGCCTGGGTCTCTGGTAACACAGACGGGGCCTCTGTGGACGGCTCAGGAACAGGAATGGGTCTGGAAGCTTGCCTGGTTTGGCTACGTGTAACCATTCCCACTCTCTTGGCCCGCCTCACCTGGTTGGTCAAGTCTTCCCCCAGTAGCATGGGGATAGGATAATTGTCATAGACTGCAAAAGTCCACATTCCTGACCAGCCTTTGTACTGGACAGGCAGTTGAGCTGTAGGCAAGTCTACAGCTTGTGACATGAAGGGGTAAATTGTAACTTTGGCCTTTGGGTTGATGAATTTGGGGTCAACGAAGGATTGGTGGATAGCTGACACTTGTGCCCCCGTGTCTCTCCACGCAGTAACCTTCTTTCCGCCCACTCTCAAATTTTCCCTTCGCTCCAAGGGTATTTGAGAGGCATCTGGGCCTGGGGATCTTTGGTGTGATGGTGGTGTAATGAATTGCACTCGCATGGTGTTCTTTGGACAGTTGGCCTTGATATGTCCCAGTTCATTACACTTAAAGCATCTTCCATCTGATGGGTCACTGGGCCGAGGTGAGTTACTGGAGACTGGTGAGGTGGAAGGGTAGGGTGTCTGTGGCTTTACTTGGGTGGTATGTGGGGTCTTTGGCTGTCCTCGGTTGTAGGGTTTATGGTCTATGTGCCCCCTGGGGTAATCGTTCCCCTTGACAGTAGCTTTCTTGCTTTCTGCCAGTTCCATCCATTTGGCTCCAATCTCCCCCGCCTCAGCGATATCTTTGGGATTTCCATCTTGTATGTACCGTGTGATGTCTTCAGGAACACCATCCAAGAACTGCTCCATTTGTATGAGGAGGTGCAGTTCTTCCAAGGTTTGAACGTTGTTTCCTGTTATCCAGGCCTCATAGTTTTTTGCAATGTAGTAGGCGTGTTTGGGAAATGACACCTCTGGTTTCCACTTTTGGGTTCTGAAGCGCCGACGGGCATGATCTGGGGTTATCCCCATTCTGTATCTGGCCTTGGTTTGAAAAAGTTTATAGTCATTCATTTGCTGCTTAGGCATTTCAGCTGCCACCTCTGCTAAAGGTCCGCTGAGCTGTGACCTCAATTCTACCATGTACTGGTCTTCGGGGATGTTGTACCCAAGACAGGCTCTTTCAAAATTTTCCAAGAAGGCCTCGGTGTCATCACCTGCCTTGTAGGTGGGAAATTTCCTGTGCTGTGGAGCAATAATTGGCGCCGGGTTGTTAGGGTTGGCTGGCACATGCAGCCCAGCTTTTGCCAACTCCAGTTCATGTTTTCTCTGTTTTTCCTTCTCTTCATTCTCTTTTTGTTGTTTTTCCATTTCTTTTTGGTGCTTTTCCATTTCTCGGCGGTGGGCCAACTCTTCTTCTGCTTGTTTCCTTCGGTAGGCCACCTCTTCTTCTTCTAGTTTTCTTTTGTGTGCTGCCTCTTGGGCTGCCTGTTCTCTTTGGAAGGCTGCCAGTTTGATGCTTTCTTCCTTTTCTTTCATCTCCATCTGTCGCCTGTGTTCAGCTTCTTTGAATTGCACTTCGGCCTCAATTTTTGCCTTAGAAGTCATGATTCCTGTTTTCTTGTGTTGGGGTGCCCTCCGGTGTTTATCTTCTGAACTGCAGGCTCTCTGTTGCCTCCTGAAGTCTGCCTAGCAACAATGCTTTTTTCCCTTTCTCTCTCTAGCTAATGTTCAATGAAAGGAAACCAGAAAAACCACTTTATTTGCATGCCTATAGTGCTGGTACTTGCCTCCTAATGGGAGGGCTATTGTGTGACAAAAGACCCTTAACAGTCTCTTAATGGCTTCTCGCTTAACATGCAAGCCACAAACTGCCAGAGAGAGCAGAAAAAAAAAATTCTCTTTGGTTCCCTTTTAAAACCAAACTGTTTCTCTCTGCTAAAAAGCCCTTAGCAGAGAAAAGAAAAATATAATATTCCTACTGGCTTCTGGATTCTGTCTATATCCCACCACTGCTACACCATGTCATAACCTTAGTCCCAGATTTGGACCTTAGCGTCCAAAATATGGGGGTTAGCATGAAAACCTCCAAGCTTAGTTACCAGCTTGGACCTGGTACCTGCTGCCACCACCCAAAAAATTAGAGTGTTTTGGAGCACTCTGGTCCCTCTGAAAAACCTTCCCTGGGGACCCCAAGACCCAAATCCCTTGAGTCTCACAACAAAGGGAACTATCTAATATACTTAGGTCAGCCTAGGCTGGAGGTAAGTTTATGAATAGATGACATGAAGTATATGAACGAGGCATAGTACAAGTGTTCCTGCTGACTTGGCAAGGATGGACAGCGGATGTCCACTTTCCTGGCTACTGGCATGGAGCAAATCAGCAGCTGGCTGTAAGGGTAGGACTACATAAGAGGCAAAATGTAACAGGAATTTATATAATGGGAAACTCTGTTGAGGACTTAACCACGGGAACAGGATGAAGCTGAATAGTGACATGTGTTCTTGGTTGGTACCATAGTGGAGTTAGGATGAGGCTACCCTTCTATAAGAGAGGAGCATGCACTTAATATCCAGTGGGAGCGAGAACTGATATGCTAGTGTTTTATAATATGCAGATTTCCTTTATATGCATGTAGAATGCCATTTCAAACCTGGATAGAGAAGTGATCCTTCACTGAGAGCGGTATCTCTGTTAGTGTTGGTGTGGACTTCTGCATGGTTATACCAAGCTTAACATTTCTAGCACTCAGTCTCATTCTCTATTGCTCGCCAGTTTATGATTAGTCAGACACAGGTAAGCAAATCAGTCTTCTTCTGTGAAAGCAAATTTTCCTTTATTGTATTTTTTCTTTATCTCCCAGGTATTTTTGGCATATCCCACTCACATACGTCACCAGCAGCTCCAACACTGTTCACAGACACATATTAAAAACTAAAACAGGTAATGAAGTCTGATCATTTGTTTTGTAATCAATAAATTGATTGCCTTAACTGTATAACAGGTTGACCTTTACTAATCAATTAAAAGAAATTTATTTCCTAAACAAAATTAATTTTAAGGATACGTGTTGGGGGTTGACCCTCTTGGGATCCCTGTTTGTTCCTTTCGTTATATTACTTCCCCTTCCTGCTTTGCCATGCCCTTGCTGCTAGCTGAGGAACACAAGCTGCAGCTCCTGATAGTGAATCTCTAGTCCTCTCCTAGAAACTATAGTGGGCAGACCTGTATGTTACTCTAAAGATTAATATATACGGTTGAAGGGGGAGAGGGAACATGCTGGAGTTTCTGCTAACATTCTCAATAAAACATACAGATGACTTTAAGAACTGAATTTAATTAGAATAATAGATTATTAGGGTTGGAAGGGACCTCAAGAGATCATCTAGTCCAACCCCCTGCTCAAAGCATGACCAATCCCCAAATGGCCCCCTCAAGGATTGAACTCACAACCCTGGGTTTAGTTTCTTCTAAATAACACACACAATATTAATTTATATTATCACGGCCAAAATTGGGAAATGATTCCAGGTAGGGACAAATAAAAAAAGATTGAGAGAGCATTTAGTGCTTGGGAAAAGTCCTGTACTGGCCTCTGGCCAGCTACTGTGCAAGGTACCCTGACTTGGAGGGATTATGTTACTTTAGTTTGTTCCCAAGTCTATTCGGTCACTGGTCTCTTTGCTGAGAAATGGACAGAGAACACCAGCCAATTTCACATAAGCCATTAGAGAGCTACAAGATGGCAACAGCTGTTGATCTAACAGGATTTGATCCAGCAATGTAGAAGAGAGGAAAAAGGACCTATCTCCCATTACCAATCCCATAAATCCCACTGGGTTCTCAACCTGTTGAAATATTCTCAATCTAAACTATTTGTCTACATGGCGTGCTAGTCCACACTGACGGGGTATACATTCTAGTGTGCACTAGAGAGGTTGTCATAAACAGATAGTCAAGGGTTAATGTCTCTTTTACCTCTAAAGGGTTAAGAAGCTCAGTAAACCTGGCTGACACCTGACCAGAGGACCAATAGGGGGACAAGATACTTTCAAATCTTGGTGGAGGGAAGTCTTTGTTTGAGCTCTTTGTTTTGGGTGTTGTTCACTCTTGGGACTAAGAGGGACCAGATGTACATCCAGGCTCTTCAAATCTTTCTGAATCAGTCTTTCATGTGTCAAAATTGTAAGTAATAGCCAAGCAAGGCGGATTAGTCTTATGTTTGTTTTCTCCAACTTGTGAATATTTCTTTTTGCTGGAAGGATTTTTACCTCTGTTTGCTGTAACTTTGAATCTAAGACTAGAGGGGGTTTCCTCTGGGCTATATGAATCTGAGTACCCTGTAAAGTATTTTCCATCCTGATTTTACAGAGATGATTTTTCCTTTTCTTTCTTTAATTAAAAGTTTTCTTTCTAAGAATCTGATTGATTTTTCTTGTTTTAAGATCCAAGGGGATTGGGTCTGGACTCCCCAGGGATTGGGAAAGGAGGGTGGATGGTTAATTCCTCCTTGTTTTAAGATCCAAGGAGTTTAAATCTGTGTTCACCAGGGAATTGGTGAAGCCTCCCAAGGCAACCCAGGGAGGGGAAAGTCTGCGGGGCGGACAGGGAGTGTGCCTGACACTGAATTTCTGGCTGGTGGCAGCGTTACCAGATCTAAGCTAGAAATTAAGCTTAGAAGTATTCATGCAGGTCCCCACATTTGTACTCTAAAGTTCAAAGTGGGGAAAGAAACCTTGACAGAAATGCACTAAAAGTTCCCTAATGTTTGAAAATGGACTACACTAATGTGCACTAGTGAACTGTTAGTGCAAGCCAACAGGTCCACTCAGGCCAGCTGATGCACGACAAGCCAGTGCATACAAGAGTTTACACCCCTCTGGTATGGACTAATGCACTGTGTAGAGAAGCACCCAAAATAAAACTCTCTGGTATAAGGACTTCAGGTTAGCAAATAACTTTCTAATTCCATTTTCAGGTGTCTTCTCGGTAAATCTCATAGTTCCCCAGGTGACACCACTGACAGGTGTAATATTTGCCTATGTTTTGATTTTAATTTTTCATATGCAGTAAAAAAAAAATTTCCATGTAAATCTCTCCCATTCAGACACACTAGAACTGGAGGGAGAGGTCGCCTGGGTGAAATTCAATGTGGACATGAATGGCTATTACATTGTGCACTATGAAGAGAATGGGTGGGACAACATCATTGAAGTGTTGGATCAGAACCACACCCTTTTCAGCCACAAGGACCGAGTGAACTTGATCCACAATGCATTTCAACTGGTCAGGTAACAAACCTTTCCTATTTTAATCTGATGAAAAAAATACCAATTTTTAATGGGGAAGAAGCAAAAATCTGTGTGCCAAAACAAAAAAATAAACTGTACCCACTATGGTGCATGCATTTACTGCTGTATCGTGAAAATTGGATGAATGCATATTCAGACATTCACACAGGTATCTAATTAACCACTATGAAAATGCCCTTGACAGTATTTTCAGGCCCAGTCAGAGTCACTTTTTTGTTAGCATGAGGGTAACCTCCTGTTGAAAACTGGACCATCAGAGTGAGAGCCAGGCACATTCAAACGTAATTTTTAGTACCGCTCCGTGTGATGTGGGTCCAGAAGCTAAAGACACAGAACTCATTTCCTGAACATAGCGCTGACTCTCCTACAGGAGGATTGCGTTCAGCAGCAAAATATTTAGTTAATAGTGAGAGAGACTGTGCAAGGGCAGTAAACATTTCCCTGCTTCCCTAGGTCAAGCATAACCCTGAAGCTGATGCTCCTTGAACAAAACAGACCCCCTCATAGGTCCGTAGAGTCCAGCTATAGAGAGGCTGAGGAAAAACTGTTTGGCTTTCACTTCATCACCTTTCTCTTAATTTCATTGAAGGCAATTACCAGCATGTGGGGATGGTTTGGGCTCATTGCTCTTTCCCATAAAGATAGGCCACCTCTTTCTTTTTAATTTTCTTAGAAGACTTTACTTGGGAAAGATCAAATAATGCATTCCTCCTGAAAACTATATTATGGACAGCCGTTTTCTGTCTTTGAAAAAGAATTTA
The DNA here is from genome assembly GCF_025201925.1 of Gopherus flavomarginatus. Taxonomy (NCBI): domain Eukaryota; kingdom Metazoa; phylum Chordata; order Testudines; family Testudinidae; genus Gopherus; species Gopherus flavomarginatus. The sequence continues at coordinate 62,764,335 of NC_066619.1, forward strand.
AGAGAAAGGTTAGCTGTCAGTTTCATGCACTATTTTAATTGCACATGCCTGCTTGAATCATTTCCAAGGAGGACGTCCAATAAAGAGGTTTGAGAGAGCTGGGTAAGGCACCCCTCATTTCCCTAAGTTTGGACACGGCTCACAGAACTCACGGATTATTGTGGTGTTGAGCCACTGGGGCAGCAGGGTTAGAGTGATGGATAAATGGTGCAAGTGTCTCCAGCCAGCCTGTGAGGTGGCACTTGTTACGTCCACGGAGGAGGGTCACTTCCACTTCAAGTTAGCAGAGACCATAAATCTTTTACTTTTGAGTTGGAATGCTGCCTTGTACAAAGAGACCTACATAATCGAGAAATTCAGATGAGCACATATGCAGAACTCAAATATTTTCTAATTGTTTTCTTATGTCCTTCCCCCCCCATCAATCTTGCTGTAGCCACCTGTTGTCTCTTGTCTAATACCAGATTCTAAGCTTTTCTAGGGGCAGGGACCATCTTTTTGTTCTATGTTTGTGCAGCACCTAACACAATGGGGTTCTGATCCATGTCTGGGGCTCCTAGTTGCTACAGTGTTACAAATAATAAGTAATGATCCTAGGCAAAGGGAAACTACCAATATCATCTTTATATTATGCTGTTTTGCCCCAATGAGATTTCATCCAGGCCTTCTCTGTCCTTTTTGTACTGAGTGAGATGCTAACTCCTACACAAGAGATTCATGTCCCCAGCTTTCTTTTTAGTAGTGGCCACTGTTGTCTGCCTCTTCCCCCACAGTGTGTAGGGAAGAGTGGCCACCTTTTCAAAAAATGCACTCTAAGGTCCTGGTCCTGTAATGAGAGTGGTGCAGGAGCAGGGGTCCATCCCTGCAGAGCTCATTGCAAGATCAGGGCTTAAGTTTGTGCTCTCAAATACCTGCCTTTTAGTGAGCTCCTGTGGGAGTTCCACACAGAAACTGGAGAGTTACCTCTGCAACTATCTGCTTTGTGGGCCCAATTCTGGGCTTTTGCACCTCAGATAGTGGGTGAAGATTGAGAGGCTCCTTTGGCAAGTCACTCCTACAGTAGCATCTAACTAATAGCACAATAGAGACATTGTGATTGGGGGTATAATCTGGTGGATAAGGCTCTGGACAGGGATGTAGGAGAGCCAGGTTCAATTCCTGGCCCTGCCACAGATTTCCTGTGTGCCTTTGGGCAGGTCACTTACGCTACCCTGTTCCTCATCTGCATAATGGTGATTGGCACGGTGTTTTATGAGGATGAAATCTGTTTGTGACCGGGAGGTGCTCAGATACTAGAGTGATGAGGCCCATATATGTACCTAGAGACAAGATAATGGTCAAATACAATACTATACATGCTCTTGTTGCTTCTTGCTCCAATAGCTTCTTTCAAAAGTGCAGGACTCTATCGCCTTTTAGACAAGAAAAGAAAATAGAATTAATAAAACGTCTAAAGTAAAGATACGATCTAATATGTGTAGAACTAAGAACACTGTTCTAAAATAAGCATTAAATCTTGAAACACATAGCTAGAGATAGGATATGCATCACCTGAAGTCATAGCAGAGAAGTGGTCCTTTTTGTTCTGCCATTTAAATGGGCAAAGCAGAGTTTGCAAAAGTTTATGCACATGACATCTTTTCCAAAGTGCATGAAGACTGTGCAGAATTATACTTGGAGCAGAGTCACAAGAGCTCACATAATGGTCCTTTTCTCAGGCTTAATTATTTGGAAAGTTCTTTCTAAGGTCGTACCAACTAACCCAGTCTGCTTTGGTACATTGTGGAAGAAAGCCTGACACACTTGGTCACAGAGTTTTTTTAGCCATTAATTCTGATATTTTGGCAGAAGCCATGAACATTAGTGAATCTAACAGTCAGTGAGTACTTCACACACTACAGGTACAGTCTTCAGAAGTCATGCTCAAACCCTACTATAGTGTCTACTCCAAAATGCTGCCTTGACTGAGTTCTTTGTAACTGTTCGCTCTCTCCTGTTCTTTGAGCACCTCCGGGCAGGTAGTTTAAAGATGATCAGAGAAGACTATTTGCCCTCTAGAATGCTAGGTAGAGTAGTGGGGCCACAGCATGTGAAGAGAGAGTGCAAGGCTTTGACAGAGGAAAGTGGCGAACCATGACGATGGATGGGTTGTTGTTCTTGACTCCACGGAGGATCCCCAGGATAACTTTGGTTGTTATGTGGAGAATTTTAAGGAATTGTGGATAACGTATAAAAGAGTATCTGCTTAACATATGTAGGGCTCACCAATGATCTGATCTCCTGTTGTGGTTTATCTGAACCAAATAACTGAAGATGACATTTCACACACTCTCTTGAGTAGCCCACATGGATTCTATATCAAAAGACAGGATGTATGGCACATAGCAAACGACAGAGAACTGAAAACTAGTTCAGGCAGTTGTGCCTGCTATCCATGAGACCAGTTTAATCAAAATGTCTATTTCTGTATTGTCTTTTACTCCGAGCACTTCAGTCAGTCATCCATTCATCCTCTGAACACCCTGTGAGAGAGGCAAGTTTTATTGTTATGTTTGTAGAGCTCCAAAAATAAGAGAAAAATGACTCTGGTCCCAAAAGTCTTACAGTAATTATCCTCATATATACAAAACTCACACACAAACTTGGATTAAGTGATTTGCCTAAGGTAACATAGTTAGTGCATCATTCAATGTCCATTGAAGTTAAGGACTTCCACTGACCTAAGTGAGCAGTGGATTGGGTCCTTAGTCAGCAGCAGAATTGAGTATATGGCCCAGCACACCTGGTTTACAATCCTTAGTTATTTTGACAGGGCAAAGTGAGGCAGAGACAAAGTGCTGAGAAGTACAAAACTATAAAAAGTGCACGTTTTGAGCTTGTGTATATTTTTTTTCTTCAGTGCAGGAAGGTTATCGCTGGACACAGCCCTTGATCTGACACGATATCTCCGACGTGAATCCAATAATGTAGTACTTCTGCAAGGCCTGGGCTACCTGGAAATGTTCTACCACATGATGGAGAGAAGAAATATTTCTGATGTCACAGAAAACCTAAAGGTCCATTTTTAATTTGAAATAAAAATTGTAATTAAATTTTATTTGTAAGGAATTGGGGGACACGGAACGAATGCTCAGTTAATATTCAGAAAAGTGTCCTCTTGAGAGAAAAAGAGAAGGAAAAAATCCTCAAATTCCCAAAGGATTCTATTTATAAGCTAGCCAAGCTCTAAACACCACATTCCACTCTTGTCTTTCTGCACATTATCAACTCATGCACTAACGGCCCGTGGCTGTGGTTTCTGCTGCTCCACTGTGAACTGGCCTTACTCATGTTGTTGGAGTTACCCCATGAGTCTGCTGCTGCAGAGTGAGTAGCATGGTGTCAGGGCTTGCATTTCAGTGGCACTGGGGCCGCCTGGCTAATAAGCGCAGGAAAGCTCTTGTTGCTTTCCTCTCCCTCCTTTAGCCCTCGCCTATGTTAAGTCAATATAGACTGTAAGATCCTTGGGGCCAATACATAAATAATCTCTGTCCTTTGTGTGGGAGGGAGACTCTGCATAAAGACCCATTTAAAAACCTGATTTTTGCCACCTATGTCGTGTTAAGCAGAACTGCACTTATCAGATGTTTTTGAATGTGATCACAGCTAGCTCAGCTGCGGATGCCTTGTGGACGTGCTTTGTTACAAAGAACTCGGCACAAAACAGTGTTTGGGAGTAGATACCATAGCAGATTTGCGTATGACTTCTGAACACTGGAGCTGCAATGAGTGGAGTACAGCTGGGTAACTGTTGAAAAGCAGATTTATATACAGGTACACAGCACTACATAGATTGTGGCACTTGGACCTAACTGTGATCTGTTCTCTCTGCAGAGGTACATCCTGCAGCATTTTAAGCTGGTGATTGACAGGCAAACATGGAGCGATGAGGGCTCAGTCTCTGACAGAATACTTCGTTCTGATCTCCTCAGGCTTGCGTGTGAGCTACAATATCCTCCTTGTATCCAGAAGGCAAATGAGCTTTTCAGCAAGTGGATGGGATCTGGTGGGATGTTAAAGTAAATGGCTTTCCTGCTTTCTAACATTCCTTTTCACTTAGGCATCCTGTACTGGGGTTGAGTTTGCTTTTCTAGCAAAAGTTTTACAGGAAAGTTGAAATAGGAAACTTTTTGTAATCTAGAATGAGGAAAAAAATGTACTGAATAATCTTTTTTCCTCTAGTAGAGGGGTCTCAAACATGTGGCACATGGGCTGCATGCATCCCACGGAGTTATTTCCTGCAGCCCGCCATAGGCGCTGACTCCACTGGCAGCCAAGTTTCCCCTCACCTCCCGCCTTCCTCCCCCGATTGCTCTGCATCCCTGCTCCTCTGCCCACCTCCCAGCACTTCCCACCGCCAAATAGTTGTTTGGCGGCTCTTAGGACTTTCCAGGAGGAAGGGGGGAGGAGTGGGGATGCTGCATGCTCAGGGGAGGAGGTGGAGAAGAGACTGGGCCGAGGTGGGGATTTGGGGAAGGGGTTGGAATAGGGGCAGGAAGGGGGGCAGAGTTGGGGCAGGGACTTTGGGGAAGGGCTTGAAATGGGGGTGGGGAAGGGGTGGAAGAGGCAGGCCTCATGGAAGGAGTGGAGTGGGGGCAAGGCCGGGAGCAGGGAGGGGGCTTTTGTATGAAAAGGTTTCAGTGATGTGGCCCTTGGGCCAATGTACTAGTCGTCATGTGGCCCTCGTGGTGATTTGAGTTTGAGACCCCTGCTCTAGTATGAGTGTGTGAGACTTACCAATATAGTACCAACAAATAAGTTAGTTAGTATTAATTACTTTTCAGCTGCTTGCTCCTTTCTACTGACTTAGCTCACTGTGTTTTCTCTCCTGCTTTTTCAGTGCAATCTGGGCCTCGGGATTATTTGTTTGTCCTGATTTGAAAGAGCCACATATCCATATAGCTAAAAGAAAATCTAAGTTTAGGGCTTGGCTGTAACTCTTCAGGTCAGTCCTGCACTGGTGGAAGGGCAGAGGTGCACCACATTAGTAACTGTAGGAGGCACTGTGTCTGAGGCACAGTGCTTGCTGGAGCTCCAGAGAAGGGGTCCACTGCAGTACCCTTAATAAGAGTGCACTGTACAAAGTTTAGCCTTCCTAGTTCCCTTGGACACAGCAGAGGGCCATGACCCCAACCCCTTCTTACTCACTTTGGAAAACAAAGTTCTGGCAGTGGCACTAGTCTCATGCATTCAGAAGTTTGAATGAGTGCAAGGTCTACCATTGTTCCCAACTCCTGCATCGAGTTGCAGGAGAAAGGCTCATCATGCATTCTTCCTATCCCCTCTTGCACCTGGGGCTGAGTACGATCTTTTTCTTACCATGCTTGACTTTACTGCACTAGATGGGACAAAAAAATTCCACAGGCATTGTACCATGGTAAATATAACTACCAAATCTAACTCACCAGGTACTATACAGCCCCCCAACACCACAGTAGGTGAGCACCATACACTATAAGAAGTTGTAAATGTGAATTTTTCGATTCATAAGGATATCCACTGTCACTTGCTTTATTGCTGGATATTAAAAATGGGTAAGCCATAGGGGACATATTAGACTGGAGTAACCTAAAGAGGTTATACAAAATATACACATCTACCACCAGTAGTCTTCTGTTCCCATCTTAATCCAGTTAAAGGTATCATTTAGTGCTTGTCTTTCCTTTCCTATCCTATTCAGCTAAACACAGAAATAACACACTTTTTACAGTTGTGGTTTATTCTGCTGGTGGATATGCTAGAAATACCACACAAAATTGTCATGAAATTTTCCAGCCCAGGCAGAAAATTACTTCCACAGCCCTGGTCTCCACAACGATGACTGGTGATCTTGAAAAAAGTCATTTGACCCTCCTTCTCTTTCCCTTTCTTTGTTTGATGCCACAGCCTTCCAGCAGATGTTCTGAAGACAGTCTACTCAGTTGGAGCACAGAAAATAGCAGGGTGGAATTATCTACTGAAGCAGTATAGCCTCTCGATGTCAGGTGCAGAAAAGAACAAAATTCTCTATGCTTTGACAACCAGCAAGGACTGTGAAAAACTGACAAAGTAAGAATTGTCTTTGCTCAATTATTAAATACAAAACAATACCAAGGTCCTTCACCAACATGCTATGGAATCGTGAGAATCTCAGCAGCAGTGGGAAACACATTGAAAATGTGGAACTGTATTTTTTTTTTATTTACTTCATCACTTTCCTAAATAATTATTGATGAGATGCTACCCTAAGGGATCTTGGCCTGATGTTGATGAAAGGCCATTAGGAAGAAGCTCTTGAGATACTATGCATACAGTGTACACAACAAAGAAATTCAAATCCTTTGAAGTGTATTTCTGTTCTGAAAAGTGACCATGTAAGAATTGTTCTCAGTATTTCCTGTTTATATTCAGTCAGGTCTGAGTACATAGTGACTAAAACAAGTGTTTGTTAGCATTCCAGAGCCCATACTGCTCCAGCAGAGTGAGCTGGATTCTATTCTGGCTTGCATATCATCAACAAAATTACAGAATGCAGATTGTTTAGTGTGGATGAATAGCCAGAAAGACTCCACCAGGATTTTCAGATACCACTCTGGGTTTGCAGGGTTGGCAATTCAAATATATCATTTTATTTTGTTAATTGAGAAGATTTGAGCTGGACGTTATTGAGCAACCAACAGTCCTCTTACTAAATAGAAGAACCTCATTTTATGTGATGATTAGGGCCCCTACCATGTTAGGTTTTATACCGAAGCCCCTATTGAAATCAATTACCTGCAAGTCAATGGTACAGTTATTCCTATAATGTGAAAAAGTTGTAGTAGCACCACTGAGTTAACTTGAAAATTGATATTTAAAACACTGAACTATCATCCTGAACATTATTTTCCATACTATTTTATATTTAGTCCCTATGTTTGAATATCAAAAGGAAATGTGCATTAAGTAGTGGTCTAGCAGTACCTCCTAGAAGCTGAGTAGAAACAAGCTGAAGCTAACTGATCTGTTTTAATTTGTACAGGTTAATTGAGCTGGGCATGGAAGGTGAGGTTATCAAAACTCAGGATCTAGCAGCTCTTCTCCATGCTGTTGCCAGAAATCCAGAGGGACAGGGGCTTGCTTGGAATTTTGTCAGAAAAAACTGGAACAAACTTCTGAAAAAGTTGGTATTTGGTTATCTACTTTAGCCACATTGGTGGCAAATCCTGACAAGTAAGAGTGTAAAGAGGGATAAGTTATTCCACTAGAGAAGACACTTACCTTATTTTTTTATATAACGTACCTTTATGGAAGGGAGCCCCAAAAGCATTAGCTTCTACCACTAGATCTAAAGAAGAAACCCTGAAGGTCCCGGGGACAATTTAATGAGCACAGGAGTGGTTGTCTTTCTTCATTAGAGAGGAAGCAGGTGCCCTGCGCTTCAAGATGGGGTACAGGATCCATGCTTGCACGGTGCTGCTAGAAACTGACAAGAAACAAGCTGAAACTGACTAGTCTATTTTTATTGTCCCTCTGGGAGAAATGGAGAGAAGTTCAAACAACAGAAAGACTGAAAAGCAAATTAGACAGTAGAAAATGCTTTCAGTTTGATAGCCTAAAGTGGCTATAAATCCATATCGCTAAGGATATATGTTTATAAAATATTTTTTAATTTGATAGTGTAACTTCATAAGAACAAAGATGCTGCCATACTGGGTCAGATCAGGTCCATCTTGCCTAGTGTCCTGTCTCTGATAGCGGCCCATACCAGAGCTTCATTAAGAACATAGAGAACAGGGCTGTTATAGAGTCAGCCACCCCTGTCTTCCACTCCTGATTTCTGTTAGTCAGAGGTTTCAGGTTGCCTCTGAGCAACGGGTTAACGTCTCTGATAATTTTGGCTAATAGCTATCGATGGACCTATCCTCCATGAACCTATCCGGTTCTTTAACTAAAAAATATTCACATACTAGAAAGAGACTAGTTAAAAAATTCGGTACTGATACAAGGTGCAGTTCAGATATTGGTACAGTGTATTGTTTATATTACTGTATAGTTTTTCTTTCTTGTTTACAGATTTGAATTAGCCTCTTTTTCTATAAGAACTATTATTGTTGGCACTACATCTCACTTTTCCTCCAAAGACAAGCTAGAAGAGGTTTGTGACTTTCTATTAATACTTATTGGTAATTTATAGTCTCATATTTCTTAAGCTAACAAATAAAAATGCTTAGCTGCCCAGAACAGCCCTCATGAGAAAATGCTCTTTCACTGTCACAATGATGAAAAGGAAAGTTATGTTAAAGTTGAAAATCCATTTAATAGCTTGACAAAAATGCTAGCAGTCATTCCAAAGTAACTTATCGATGAGACTTGCATATATTATGTGTGTTACATTTTAGTGTCCAGAAAAAGTGTTCGATCTCTTGTTGTACTATACACATTTCTTTGCTGTGCATACTGGAAGAGATTTATTCTTTGGCTGTTCATGTAATTGCCAGTATTGTAGTCTATATATTTTGGTTCCACGTGGGGAAAAAACATGTTCAGCTCATTGCATAACCACATATATGATTAAGGAGCCAATGCTTGAGGTTGCTGTATAGGCATGAGGGAGGCATTGCATGCTCCTTGCTACAAAGACTATCTTAAAAAACAGCAGCAACAACAATAAATGGATGATGGTCGGGTGTTGGGGGAGAAAGGAGGAAGGATATAACATCCAATCCATGGCCTCAATTCTACAAGAAGGACCATCTGAGTTCCCCGTGCCCAAGCAAAGCCCTGCCGAAGTCATGGGGCCCTGTGTGATTGAAGGAAAGGTATCAAGTGGTGAATGGTCAACATATTTCAGTTCATTTTTAATAGACATATATATTGGTTTTATTTTTAGTATTAACAATTAATTTTTATTCTTTGGAGAGTCCTTGGCTGAAGGTGGGAGAGGATTTGTGGGAGAGCATAGTGCATGTCACCTGAGTTTTGAAGGAGCCACCATCAGGATGATTAATTCCAGCAGGTGTTCAAATGCAGCCAGAAATTAACCCGACATTTCTCAAAAAAAATAACCCCCAAGGCATTAATGATTATCCTGTCTTCTAGGTGAAACACTTCTTTAGGTCTCTGGAGGACCAAGGATCACAGCTAAAAATCACTGAAGTTGTGCTGGAAACCATAACAAAAAATATTAGATGGCTGAAGAGGAAACTCAATACTTTAAGGAACTGGCTGCTAAATAATCTTTAATGCACACTGCAAAGCAGAGAGGATTTCAGTTTGATTAACGGTTCCCTTTCACTCCCCACTGTGGTGATACATATTTGGGGAGTTTGCCATCCATCGCACAGTATAGATATGTTGACAACCTCAAATATGTACAGAACGTTTTTTACTGATCCAGTACTGGCTAAGGAAAGAGGATCTATTGTGAAGTCTGTGAACTGTTTCAGTAATCTGTCTCAATGTAATGCTGTACATACCCATCTAATGATAGGTACATGGGTACAAAGATGGAGTACAGAATTTTTCCATGCCTTTTTTTCTTACTGTTTGTTGGAATTATTATTTGGGTTTTTTATGATTTCTGGCCACAGGCGACATGAATAACCCACTTACTAATAGTTTCTCTCTTGTTAGGTTTAGGTTGAATTATTTAATCAGAAAGAGTGAGGAATTTAGAACAAACAAGACACTTCCTCCAGACAGAGAGGCAGCATAGTCTAGTGGCTAATATGCGAACAGGAGCTGCTAACAGGGAGTTTTGCAAGGGAGTTCTCCAGGTGAAGGAGGAGCACAGACAGCATCTGTGGGGTAAGTGACTGTCTGCAGTGTTTGGGTTTGTGTGTGTGTTTGGGGGTTACTTGCTGTGTGCTGAGCTTGTGTTTGTCAGTCTGTTTGGTTTGTTTGTTTGAAGGACCGTGTGCTGTAGCTGGCAGTTGGAGGTGGAGCTACTAGGAAGGTTTGAAAGCTAGAAGCCTCTGGTAATTGGCTGAGCCTTAACCAGTGGGCGGGGCATTCACTCAGGCCAGGGCTTTATAAAGCTGCGCACAAGCGACCAGGAGCTGCTAACAGGGAGTTTTGCAAGGGAGTTCTCCAGGTGAAGGAGGAGCACAGACAGCATCTGTGGGGTAAGTGACTGTCTGCAGTGTTTGGGTTTGTGTGTGTGTTTGGGGGTTACTTGCTGTGTGCTGAGCTTGTGTTTGTCAGTCTGTTTGGTTTGTTTGTTTGAAGGACCGTGTGCTGTAGCTGGCAGTTGGAGGTGGAGCTACTAGGAAGGTTTGAAAGCTAGAAGCCTCTGGTAATTGGCTGAGCCTTAACCAGTGGGCGGGGCATTCACTCAGGCCAGGGCTTTATAAAGCTGCGCACAAGCGACCAGGGAGCTTAGCGAACAGGAGCTGCTAACAGGGAGTTTTGCAAGGGAGTTAGGAAGGGAGGGGGCGTCCCTTGTCGGTCTCATCTGTGACCCATTGGTCCCTTGAACCCATAACCTGAGCCACATCGAAAACCTTTCTGTTCACAGCAAAGAGGAGCGGACAGAGAGCTGTAGACAGGAATTTGAGACTTTGACAGAGGGAGGCTTAAAATGGTGAGGAGGACCCGTAACACCTGTGCCAGCACTGCTTCTGTCTCCTCCACCTGCGCCTGTAGCCAGACAGAGCACCAAAGCATGGATGCTTTTACCCAGATTCTGGTGTGGGCTTGCAAAGACTGTAATTTGCAATTTCCACTTACTGATATCCAGGCTGGGGGTGGCATCCAATGTGAAAGGTGCCTACTGGTGGAATCTCTCAGGCAGCAGGTGGGAGAGCTACAGGAGGAGGTGGCCTGGCTGAGGAACATCTATGTCCATGAGCAATTCCTGGACAGTATCCATGTGGAGACAGCTGATGGTGCTGTCCCAGTTGACAGGACTACTGACACTGCAGTGGAAGAGGAGATGCCTCAGGGTGTACCTGACACGCCAGTGGAGGAGGAGGCTCAGGGTGGACACAGCCAGCTGGTTACTTCTAGCAGCGGGCAGTGCTCCACCACTGCTGCGAACCCTCCTGTTGTGGTAAAAGATACAGGAGAGAAGAAATCACCCCCAACAGTTAAGGGGGTGAAGCCTCGTACCCCTAAGGCTGGGAGGTCTGCTGCCACCACTGATAAGAAACGTAGGGTAGTGGTGGTTGGAGACTCTCTGCTGAGGGGGACGGAGACACCCATCTGTCGCCCTGACCGTTCATCCCGGGAGGTATGCTGCCTGCCAGGGGCCCGTATCCGAGACGTTACACAGGCTTTGTCGAGGATTATCCGGCCTTCTGACTACTATCCCATGCTACTCATCCATGTGGGCACAAATGATACTGCGAGGTGTGATGCTGAGCAGATCAAAAGTGACTACAGGGCTCTGGGAGTACGGGTTAAGGAGTTTGGAGCGCAGGTGGTATTCTCTTCGATTCTTCCTGTTGAAGGTAGGGGTCCGGGCAGAGACAGATGCATTGTGGAGGTGAATGCCTGGCTGCGAAGATGGTGTCGCCAGGAGGGCTTTGGCTTCCTCGACCACGGGATGCTACTTGAGGAAGGACTGCTAGGAACAGATGGCGTTCACCTTTCGAAGAGAGGAAAGGCCTTATTCGCGCACAGACTGGCTAACCTGGTAAGGAGGGCTTTAAACTAGGTTCGACGGGGACAGGTGAGCAAAGCCCACAGGAAAGTGGGGAACAAGACCTGGGAGATGGGTTGGAAGCAGGAGGGAGCATGGGCTATAATGGCAGAGAGGAAGGAGGGTCAGGGCAAAGCTGGGAGGCAAAATCAAACCAGTATCTTAGATGCCTTTATACAAATGCAAGAAGTATGGGTAATAAGCAGGAAGAACTGGAAGTGCTAATAAACAAATACAACTATGACATTATTGGCATTACTGAAACTTGGTGGGATAATACACACAACTGGAATGTTGGTGTGGATGGGTATAGTTTGCTCAGGAAGGATAGACAGGGGAAAAAGGGAGGAGGTGTTGCCTTATATATTAAAAATGTACACACTTGGACTGAGGTGGAGATGGACATAGGAGACGGAAGGGTGGAGAGTCTCTGGGTTAGGCTAAAAGGGGTAAAAAACACAGGTGATGTCGTGCTGGGAGTCTACTACAGGCCACCTAATCAGGCGGAAGAGGTGGATGAGGCTTTTTTCAAACAACTAACAAAATCATCCAAAGCCCAAGATTTGGTGGTGATGGGGGACTTCAACTATCCAGATATATGTTGGGACAATAACACCGCGGGGCACAGACTATCCAATAAGTTCCTGGACTGCATTGCAGACAACTTTTTATTTCAGAACGTTGAAAAAGCTACTGGGGGGAAGCTGTTCTAGACTTGATTTTAACAAATAGGGAGGAACTTGTTGAGAATTTGAAAGTAGAAGGAAGCTTGGGTGAAAGTGATCATGAAATCATAGAATTTGCAATTCTAAGTAAGGGTAGAAGGGAGTACAGCAGAATAGAGACAATGGATTTCAGGAAGGCGGATTTTGGTAAGCTCAGAGAGCTGATAGGCAAGGTCCCATGGGAATTAAGACTGAGGGGAAAAACAACTGAGGAAAGTTGGCAGTTTTTCAAAGGGACACTATTAAGGGCCCAAAAGCAAGTTATTCCAATGGTTAGGAAAGATAGAAAATGTGGCAAAAGACCACCTTGGCTTACCCTTGAGATCTTGCGTGACCTACAAAATAAAAAGGCGTTATATAAAAAATGGAAACTAGGGCAGATCACGAAGGATGAATATAGGCAAATAACACAGGAATGCAGAGGCAAGATTAGAAAAGCAAAGGCACAAAATGAACTCGAACTAGCTATGGGAATAAAGGGAAACAAGAAGACTTTTTATCAATACATTCGAAGCAAGAGGAAGACTAAGGACAGGGTAGGCCCACTGCTCAATGAGGAGGGGGTAACAGTAACGGGAGACTTGGAAATGGCAGAGATGCTTAATGACTTCTTTGTTTCGGTCTTCACTGAGAAGTCTGAAGGAATGTCTAGTATAGTGAATGCTTACGGGAAGAGGGTAGATTTAGAAGAGAAAATAAGCAAAGAGCAAGTAAAAAATCACTTAGAAAAGTTAGATGCCTGCAAGTCACCAGGGCCTGATGAAATGCATCCTAGAATACTGAAGGAGTTAATAGAAGAGGTATCTGAGCCTCTAGCTATTATCTTTGGGAAATCATGGGAGACGGGGGATATTCCAGAAGACTGGAAGGGGGCAAATATAGTGCCCATCTATAAAAAGGGAAATAAAAACAACCCAGGAAACTACAGACCAGTTAGTTTAACTTCTGTGCCAGGGAAGATAATGGAGCAGGTAATCAAAGAAATCATCTGCAAACACTTGGAAGGTGGTAAGGTGATAGGGAATAGCCAGCATGGATTTGTAAAGAACAAATCATGTCAAACTAATCTGATAACATTCTTTGATAGGATAACGAGCCTTGTGGATAAGGGAGAAGCGGTGGATGTGATATATCTAGACTTCAGTAAGGCATTTGATACAGTCTCGCATGATATTCTTATAGATAAGCTAGGAAAGTACAATTTAGATGGGGCTACTATAAGGTGGGTGCATAACTGGCTGAATAACCGTACTCAGAGAGTAGTTGTTAATGGCTCCCAATCCTGCTGGAAAGGTATAACAAGTGGGGTTCCGCAGGGTTCTGTTTTGGGACCGGTTCTGTTCAATATCTTCATCAACGATTTAGATGTTGGCATAGAAAGTACGCTTATTAAGTTTGCAGATGATACCAAACTGGGAGGGATTGCAACTGCTTTGGAGGACAGGGTCAAAATTCAAAATGATCTGGACAAGTTGGAGAAATGGTCTGAGGTAAACAGGATGAAGTTCAATAAAGATAAATGCAAAGTGCTCCACTTAGGAAGGAACAATCAGTTTCACACATACAGAATGGGAGGAGACTGTCTGTCTAGGAAGGAGTATGGCAGAAAGAGATCTAGGGGTCATAGTGGACCACAAGCTTAATATGAGTCAACAGTGTGATACTGTTGCAAAAAAAAGCAAACGTGATTCTGGGATGCATTAACAGGTGTGTTGTAAACAAGACACGAGAAGTCATTCTTCCGCTTTACTCTGCGCTGGTTAGGCCTCAACTGGAGTATTGTGTCCAGTTCTGGGCACCGCATTTCAAGAAAGATGTGGAGAAATTGGAGAGGGTCCAGAGAAGAGCAACAAGAATGATTAAAGGTCTTGAGAACATGACCTATGAAGGAAGGCTGAAGGAATTCGGTTTTAGTTTGGAAAAGAGAAGACTGAGAGGGGACATGATAGCAGTTTTCAGGTATCTAAAAGGGTGTCATCAGGAGGAGGGAGAAAACTTGTTCACCTTAGCCTCCAATGATAGAACAAGAAGCAATGGGCTTAAACTGCAGCAAGGGAGATTTAGGTTGGACATTAGGAAAAAGTTCCTAACTGTCAGGGTAGTTAAACACTGGAATAGATTGCCTAGGGAAGTTGTGGAATCTCCATCTCTGGAGATATTTAAGAGTAGGTTAGATAAATGTCTATCAGGGATGGTCTAGACAGTATTTGGTCCTGCCATGAGGGCAGGGGACTGGACTCGATGACCTCTCGAGGTCCCTTCCAGTCCTAGAGTCTATGAGTCTATGCTTGACCAGGAATTCAGAGACTGGGTTCTATTAGTGAGTCTACTACCTGCTGCAAGTCTTTGGACTAGTTGCATCACGTGTGTGCCCTCACCCTGCCCCAATCTCATGTCTTTCTTGTCTATTTAGATTGTAAACTCTTCCAGCCAAGACTGTCTTCCCTATATGTCTGTGCAGTGCTTAGCACAATGGGGCCCTCATCTCAGTTGGAGCCTATAGGTGCCACTGCTATAATTAATATTAATAGCTTATCTCCTGGGGAAAACAGTGTAGTTCTTCTACACATATTATCAGTTCAGCTCATCCCTAAGATGAGAGGGCAATTTTCTCCTTAGCTTCTTTGCTTGTATTCTCTTTTTCTGCACAACCTAAATAGCCAAGATGAACTGTGCTAAAGATGTTTTTTTTTCCTCCTTCCATTTTTCTTATAGCCTGTTATCAAACAATATACAAGCACCAAAAGCAAACCTTGGAGTTCAAGAATAAGTAGTGTGGTACTTCAGACAAGTAGTGTAGTACTATAGAGAGCTTCTGACTAATACATTGCTTTAAAAGTATTTTACTAACAAAAGGTCCTTTTCCTAAGAGGCTGGGGTTTATGGTGAAGTGTACTTGTGGCAATTTATTTATAAGATTGCAACAAATGAATGCATTGTTTAAAAGATTTTAATTGTGAATGAACTCAATTTTACTGTTGTAAAAGCATAATCTGTTGCCTCTGTTGTTAGATACCTTTCTGTCATACACAAAGAAATACCGTGGCCGTGCAGACAGATTTTCAGAAGTGGTCACTGATATTATGTACCTCCATTTGTGTGCCCAACTTGAGACATTATGTACCTGGTTTTCACAAGGTGCCTAAGCTCCAGAGCTCACAATGAAGTCAGTTTTGGGGGCAGGGAATGCCTGTATGTATATATAATACCCAGCATAATGGGACCCTGATCCTAATTGGGGTCTCTGGGCTGTTTTACAATTAATAAGTATTGTTAATCTGCCACAGCAGCATTTGAGTCTTGGGCTGTTACTTCTTTTCCTAAAACAGCTTGTGTTTGCCACATTCTATATACACTATTGATAATATTTGTTCTTCCATTTGGGAATCTGAAAAAGTTACAAATTCTAATGAATTAAACTTCACAACACCCCTGGGAAGTGGGGCAGGGAAGCATAGAATATCATCAACTCACTTCTCCCACACAGTGAAATGCACTCTTTGCTTGTGGGAAACTGTCCCCGCTCAGTCTCATTTTGGTCATTGTCAGTTTGTCTAGTGAAATAGTATATTATAGTAATAGTGACTGACAGTGGCCCATCACCACTGAATTAATGTTTGTCCATTGCTTTATTCATTTCACACCGCACAGCCTTTCTGTGTTATATCATCCTACAGGTCCAATTTGTAGAATAACATAAGTTGGAGAAGATATGGAGATCTCAGATTCAAAACAAGACAGAGTTCACTGACAGCATTACATTTGCCTATTCTTAGTCTTGTTGCATCATCGCCTTCGTGTCTGAGACTAGGCTGGATATATAGGCTTGATGTGGGAATGACATGCGTTTTTGTCATGTTTCATCAGTCGTCTAATTTATTTTGTTACTGGCCCTTCTAGACGTAGTAAATGGAGCCTACACATATTCTGTAGTTTAAATTTACTATCCTAAATGTTATATCCACAAAAAGATGAATTGGCTCTCAGAAGTTGCTAGGCACATCTTTTACACACAGAATGACCAATCAGCCAATGAGAGTTGGTTCTGATGATACTGTATTTCTGCCCTGTGTTTTGATATTGACTGTTGTCACCCTGTTTCCTGCAAAGGAGAGTGATGAGGGAGGAGACCTGGAATAAAGCCAAATTCCAATGCTTTCAGCTTGCCTGTGGTTTTTTCCTAATTTGCCTTAGACTCTCAAATTCTATTACTCCTGACACACCATTATTGGCTAAAAAAATCTTTCCTCCTGGCATACTTAACAAAATCTGGAAACTGTTGATGCTCATATGTGCAACAACTGGAAGGAGAGCAGATGGGTAGAACTGTGTGAAATAATCTCATTGATTCTCAAACCCACTTACACTTAGCCTCATTTATACATTTTGAGGTGCTTACAAACCTTAGCCTGTGTTCACAAAAGTTCACGAATATGATGTTCAACAGATGGGAAACCTACCCATCCCATTCCCTTGAGTGCCCCCTCATCTTTCTCCTAAACTGATGCTTTTCCACCTAGGAATCTTACAATGGGGCTTATGGAACCTCTTTCCTAGCATGGGGATGCTAAAGCTTATGAAGCTTCTCTCAGTAATTTGCAGCAGAACTAGCTGGTGGGAGTGGCGGCTCCTATTCTAGCCGAGTGGGTGGGCTGCTATATATTAATGCCACCCACAATCATGTGCTATCATTTAGTAGTAGTTTGAGTCTATTATTAAATTGTGAGCCTGTTGGAGCATATACTTTGTCTTTGCCTGTGAAGCATTATCTTCACCAAGAGCTTGATATAAAATAATGATAAATTTCATCATAAATCCATGTTTGCTGATATCAATAAATAGTGAATGTAAAGTAGAGATCATGTTTGTTAACTTTTTATATGAAAGATTACACACAAACTTTAATATGTTTTTCCATTTAGAGATAAATAAAATCGCAGTGCTTCCATTTTTAAAAATAAGTTATTAGCCACCATATCACTTGTCTTAATCCTCGTGCTACTGTGTGGAATAAAACAATTCAAGAGAGAGAAATCATGAGCTTTCCCCAGGTACTAATGATACTCTGAGTTCCCTATGGTATTTCAACCACTGCATGAGACAACTGTCTGATCACTTGCTGGATAATGTGGTGTGTCACCAGGGGGCTCAAGCATGCAAGCAGGGCCAAGCTGCTACCAAACACAGGACTCTCAGCATGTAATACTGGTCTGTATGCATGCTCTGTAAAAGATCTCTTTCCTGCAACTTTGCATATGTGCTGCATCACTTCTTACTAATGTCACATGCTGCACTAGTTAAGACTAAACAATTCCTTTTTGTTTATAGGCACCCAAAGCTATTTATTCTGTTTTGGGTATTTCTGTCCCCCCATTACTGTAGTGTCTGAGCACCTCACAACACCTCTGGGAGGTAAGGAAGTACTATTATTGTCCTGAGACATAAAGTGGCTAGGTAACTTGCCCAAGGTTATGCAGGAAGCCTGTGACAGAGCAGGGACTTGAACCTGAGTCTTCCATGGCCTAAGGTAGTGCAAAACCATTGGGCCATTTTTCCTGAGTAAACCAACTTCAACAATTTTAAGAACAATTAATATTTTTATGGCATCTCCCAGCCTCCCAAAGTACATCCTAATTAAAATGAATTCAGTATCCCAAACCAGGATAAAATAGCACTCTTCTTAAAGTACATGCACATATTTCATAAAAAATGACAGTACTGCTGAAATACAATGCAGTACCAATATAAGAGTGGAGGGGACACGCTGCTTGATTGGTTTGATTAGTTTAAAATTCTTCCTATTTGTGTTTCCCCCATAAACTGTAGCTGTGTTAGAGCAGCTGGGACATGCTTAAGCTAAGAAGCAATGGTAATGTAAGTCAGCTGATTTCAGCTTCCTTCAAGAAACTGACCCAAAGATCCTGTGCTGTTGGGTCCTCCCTACAAGATGGTTCTGAGCAGCAAACATTCCTGATGCTCCTGCTGCATCTTGGCACCTCTCACAGTGGTAGGTCCTAAGACTGAGGCACACAGTATAACAAGAACCTTTCATAAGAACGGCCGAACCGGGTCAGACCAAAGGTCCATCTAGCCCGGTATCTGTCTACCGACAGTGGGCAATGCCAGGTGCCCCAGAAGGAGTGAAGCTAACAGGCAATGATCAAGTGATCTCTCTCCTGCCATCCATCTCCATCCTCTGATGAACAGAGGCTAGGGACACCATTCTTTATCCTTCCTGGCTAATAGCCATTTATGGACTTAGCCACTATGAATTTATCCAGTTCCCTTTTAAACATTGTTATAGTCCCAGCCTTCACAACCTCCTCAGGTAAGGAGTTCCACAAGTTGACTGTGCGCTGTGTGAAGAAGAACTTCCTTTTATTTGTTTTAAACCTGCTACCTATTAATTTCATTTGGTGACCTCTAGTTCTTGTATTATGGGAATAAGTAAATAACTTTTCCTTATCCACTTTCTCTACATCACTCATGATTTTATATACCTCTGTCATATCCCCCCTTAGCCTCCTCTTTTCCAAGCTGAAGAGGCCTAGCCTCTTTAATCTTTCCTCGACTGGGACCCTCTCCAAACCCCTAATCATTTTAGTTGCCCTTTTATGAACCTTTTCTAGTGCTAGAATATCTTTTTTGAGGTGAGGAGACCACATCTGTACACAGTATTCGAGATGTGGGCGTACCATGTATCATAACCTAGTCCCAGATTTGGACCTTAGCGGCCAAAATATGGGGGTTAGCATGAAAACCTTCAAGCTTAGTTACCAGCTTGGACCTGGTAAAGCTGCCACCACCCAAAAAATTAGAGTGTTTTGGGGCACTCTGGTCCCCCCCAAACCTTCCCTGGGGACCCCAAGACCCAAATCCCTTGAGTCTCACAACAAAGGGAAATAAACCTTTTCCCTTCCCCGCTCCAGGTGTTCCTGGAGAGATAAACAGAAGCAAACTCCGTGAATCTAAACAGAGGGATTCCACCCTCCCCGTTTCCAGCCTTGGAAAACAGAAGTACCGAGAGCTAATCTCTCTTCCCCCCTCACCCAGAGGGAATGCAAAGTCAGGCTAGTAAATCTAACACACACAGATTTCCCCCTAACTTCTTCCTCCCACCAATTCCCTGGTGAGCACAGACTCAATTCCCTGGAGTTCCCTACTAAAGAAAAACTCCAACAGGTCTTAAAAAGAAAGCTTTATGTAAAAAGAAAGAAACATACATAAAAAATGGTCTCTCTGTATTAAGGTGACAAATACAGGGTCAATTGCTTAAAAGAAATATGAATAAACAGCCTTATTCAAAAATAATACAATTCAAAACACTCCAGCAACTATACACATGTAACTACAAAAAAACAAACCTATCTTTTTGTACTTACAACTGGGAAACAGAAGATTAGAAAGCAGGAAATAGAGAAATCCTTCCCATAGCCGAGAGGGAGATAGGCACAAGACCAAGAACAAAGGACTCACACACAAACTTCCCTCCACCCAGATTTGAAAAAGTCTTGTTTCCTGATTGGTCCTCTGGTCAGGTGTTTCAGATTACTTCTTTCCAGGTGAAAGAGACGTTAACCCTTAGCTATCTGTTTATGACACCATGGATTTATATAAGGGCAATAATATATTCTCAGTCTTATTCTCTATCCCCTTTTAATGATTCCTAACATCCTGTTTGCTTTTTTGACCGCCTCTGCGCACTGCATGGACATCTTCAGAGAACTATCCACGATGACGTCAAGATCTTTTTCCTGACTCTTCGTAGCTAAATTAGCCCCCATCATATAGTATGCATAGTTGGGGTTATTTTTTCGAATGTGCATTACTTTACATTTATCCACATTAAATTTCATTTGCCATTTTGTTGCCCAATCACTTAGTTTTGTGAGATCTTTTTGAAGTTCTTCACAATCAGCTTTGGTCTTAACTATCTTGAGCAGTTTAGTATCATCTGCAAACTTTGCCACCTCACTGTTTACTCCTTTCTCCAGATCATTTATGAATAAATTGAATAGGATTGGTCCTAGGACTGACCTTTGGGGAACACCACTAGTTACCCCTCTCCATTCTGAGAATTCACCATTAATTCCTACCCTTTGTTCCCTGTCTTTTAACCAGTTCTCAGTCCATGAAAGGACCTTCCCTTTTATCTCATGACAGCTTAATTTACATAAGAGCCTTTGGTAAGGGACCTTGTTAAAGGCTTTCTGGAAATCTAAGTACACTATGTCCACTGGTTCCCCCTTGTCCACATGTTTGTTGACCCCTTCAAAGAACTCTAATAGGTTAGTAATACATGATTTCCCTTTACAGAAACCATGTTGACTATTGCTCAACAGTTTGTTTTTCTATGTGTCTGACAATTTTATTCTTAACTATTGTTTTGACTAATTTGCCCGGTACTGACGTTAGACTTACCAGTCTGAAATTGCCGGGATTACTTCTAGAGCCCTTTTTAAATATTGGCATTACATTAGCTAACCTCCAGTCATTGGGTACCGAAGCCGATTTAAAGGACGGGTTACAAACCTTAGTTAATAGTTCTGCAACTTCACATTTGAGTTCTTTCAGAATTCTTGGGTGAATGCCATCTGGTCCCGGTGACTTGTTAATGTTGAGTTTATCAACTAATTCCAAAACCATCTCTAGTGACACTTCAATCTGTGACACAAATGTTGGGAGTGGTGAAATAGGTCTCAAGTGGGCAAAGAGAAGGAAAGAACAGATGTCTGAGAAAACAGAAGTCTAGAATGTCAACACAGAGTATCCAGAGTTGGTCAGTTTTATTAGTCTGTTTTTCTTTTCTTCTCTTGTTCAAAGATTACAAAGTCACAAAGGATCACTCTGTTTATCTAGTCTGACCTCCTGCACATCACAAGCCAAGGAATGTCCCCAAAATAAGTCCTGGAGCATATTTCTTAGAAAAAAATCCAGTCTTGATTTAAAAATTGTCAGTGATGGAGAATCCACCATGACCCTTGGTTAATTTTTCCCATGGTTAATTACTCTCATCAAAAATTCACAGCTTATTTCCAGGCTGAATTTGTTTAGCTTTAGCTTCCAGCCATTGGATCCTGTTATACCTTTCTCGGCTAGTTTGAAGAGCCCGTTATTAAATATTTGTTCCCCATGTAGATACCCATAGACCCTTTAACCTTATCTTTGTTAAGCTATTTGAGTTCATCACTATAAGAAATGTTTCCTAATCCTTTAATCATTTTTGTGGCTCTTCTCTGAACCTTCTCCAATTTATCAACATCCTTCTTGAGCTCTGGGCACCAGAACTGGACACAGTATTCCCATGGTCGTCACACCTGTGCCAAATATAGAGATAAAAATAACCTCTCTTCTCCTACTTGAGATTCCCCTGCTTGTGCCCAGCTTACCAAGCAATCCACATCACTCTGGATCAGGACCTGTCATCTTCATTATTTACTGCTCCTTCAATTTTTGTCATCAGCCAACTATCATTGTTTGTTTATGTTTTCTTCCAGCTCAGTGATAAATAAATGTTAAATAGTATAGAGTCACAAACTGATCCCTGCAGGACCCCATTGGAAACACATCACTTGATGTCAAGTCCCTGTTTACAATTACATCAGCCTAGTTTTTATTTCCTTATTGTGATACACTTGCCAAAGGAAAAAAAGTATACAATGCTTTTAAGATTCATTTTAGAATGTTAATCACCAATGTAATAAGCATTGTATTTAAGCCCTTGATTTTACATCACTAGGCCACATCCTCCAAATTGGCATAGCTCTTTTGACTTTCTCAAAAAATGTAAACTGTTGTAGCACCACTGATCTGTCCCCTTACTTGTCATGCTGAGTTTCATTTTCCTTTGGACTGTGTACAAAAATGTGGAGAAATCAAAACTTTATGCTCTACTCTGAGATTTAAACCACAGAGAGAGTGCACATGCCAGCACACCTTCGGCATGAATGTCCTCAGCCTCTATAGTAGTGATCGCTGCCAGAGAACCAAAGAATGGAAACAACTGTACTGCCAATTATCTGCAAGTGTGTGCTATCATTATTATAACTAAATATGATCTGTTCAGTACAGACAGAGTACTCAGCACTGTATAAACCGGTACAGTTACCTTCTGGGTATAAGTAGGGAGAAATAGAGCCCCTCACTTCACAGTGGCTTGATTGGTTACAGTAGTAGTGTGAATGAGGACACATTCACCACAATTAGATTGGCAAAAAACACATTTATACAAGGTTCTTGCTAGCAAAATGATAACACATTGTTCCCTTAATTAACGCAGGCACTACGTGATGAACAATTTTGTTCCGTTTTTTTAAATCAAAGCCAGGCTCTAATGTTTTATTACAGGGAGCATCCCAAAAATCTACTATTCCAGCAAACTCTGTTAGCACCCTAATAACAAGAACCATGCATAGCTGTGGGGTTTGCAAACGTGGTTGTGGAGCTAGTGTACAGAAAGGCTTTGTTAGATCCATGACCTAGGCTGTAATGATCCCCTAACACAATTCTATAAATGAGATGTCCTCTCCATGCTACAGAACAAAAAACTGTGCTAGCACACACCCCGAACTATGTCAGACAACCATGCACTGGCACAATTAGACTTGCAGTGTAAATGGGCTTTTTGTTGCAGCAGCTGTGTCTAACCTCACTGCTAACAAAGAGTAGCGGCAAAAGGATAACAAATGCTGGAGTTGTGTATAAAATAGTGGTGACAGTTAAATGGTAAAACTGTTTTTCACCTTGGTGATTTAAAAATCTAGCAGAGTAATTTTACTGTTTAGCTAGAGATAACTGCACTTTTCCTAAATGGCCTGACCTGGACATTGTACAAGTCTTTATTTGCTTTCTTATAGAATTAGTTTCTGAAGGAACGCTGCCAATGCATGGCAGATGGATCACTCAGAGAGATTAATAGGAAACCAGAAAATTCACAGCAGTGAAAAGACAAGACTGTTACTGTTAAACAGCACTTCTATAAGTAAAATGGGGCTGAAAAAGACTTGAGAGAGACTCTGTAAATTTATGCTTCCAGATGCATTCCAGAGGTAGTGTTTCCACAGGGAAGTGGGGGTCTTTTCTGCTTCCATGGTTCAGTTTGGCTTCATTGCTGCTCTGGGATGACACACAGGTCAGTTTAGCACATTTTAACGGACACTGCTATGATGTGTGGATTGGTTATATCATGATCCTGTGCTGCTGAATATATGATGTGCCTTGAAACTACATCATCACAGCAGCAAGAGCACCGTAGTCTGCTATACTATTACAAAGAACAGGTGTGGGCATTCCCAAGAGATAATGTAACGTCTCTATTAAAATGTACATAGCACAATAATACAATATATCTTTCTTTAAAAAATGCACTGGTTTTTAATAATGTTATGTACTTGTTCTTTTCTGCTCATCTGTCTAACAAACAGCAAAGATTTCTGGCTGAGACTTGTTTCAAAGTCTCATGCAGCTTGAATAAAATTTGAGCTTTCAATACTGAGGATTTCAGAGGCACGTAAGTACTATTACAACTCTACCCTGATATAACACTGTCCTCGGGAGCCAAAAAATCTTACCATGCTATAGGTGAAATCGCATTATATCCAACTTGCTTTGATCCGCTGGAGTGTGCAGCCCCCCAGAGTGCTGCTTTACCACATTATATCCAAATTTGTGTTATATAGGGGTAGAGGTGTATCATTGTACTCTATGACAGAAACCCTGTACATTTTACTTATGGTATATTAAACATCCATTCTGTGGTAGTGAATAGAGGGCAACCAGGTTGGGGCCCCATTGCACGAGGTGCAGTACAAACTTGCTCAAGATAAGGCATCTTCTTATCTGGTTTTAGGTATAATGCTAAAATACTTTTTTTTAATACAAGACCTAAATTACTAACATTACTAGATTCTGATATACTAGCACAAACAAGAATACTCAGCTGATGGAATGAGCTCTAGTACAAACATGGTCACTGACTCACTGGGAGATGCTGACCAAGTCACCACCCCTCTTTTTCTCAGTTTCCCCATTTCTAAAAAAGGGACAATAATACTAATTTGCCTACCTCACAGGAAACTGTGAAGATCAGTTATTCTCTAAAGAGCTTTAAAAATGAAAATCTCTGTGGACATGCTAAGTATTATGATGGCTATCAACCAGGGAAATGCTTGCCTTCTTCAAAAAATGTGCTCATCCAACACTATGCGTGGGATTTTCAAAAGTGGACATTGATGCTGCAACTGCTCCTGTGAAGTCAGTGACAGTTGACATCAGTGGGGGCAGAGTCAGGCCAACATTCAGTGCTTTTGCAAATCCCACTGTAGAATTACTCTTGCTAGAGTTTCCATTTGATAGAAGCTGCTACTTCAATAAACCAGTCCTCAGCTCCAGTGAGGTGAGGTGTTTTTTTTAAATTCTTCCGGACTCGAAAATAATTTTTCTCAAGATTTCTAAGTTTTACTGTGAGGGAAAAAGGAAGAAATCACCTCCAGATGGCTGAAAATGATTGGGAAAGAAAGGCTAAAAACTCTTTGGAAAGTTCCAGAGTTAATGCTGCTGTTCCCCAATCTAAGGAGCAGCCTCATTCAGAATATTTTCTTACTGCAGTTCTCTGCCCCCTAAAATGTTGGCAAGTCATTTACGTGTGCACTTAGGCAGATGTTGATAATGTAGGACAAGTCATTGCCAATACAGGGATTTTAATGCTTGTTGGAACACAAATGAGATGTAAATGACTCTTAATAGTTTAGAGATGAGTTACAAAAATCATGCTGAAAATATCCCAAGAGAGAGAGAAAATCTCTGGATTTAATTTCAAGACCTAGATGCTTTCATTATAGCTTATTTCTTTTTAGACATCAACAAAAATAGCAAGTAGCAGCATATACTGCCAAGTAGTCAACATTACAATAAAGTGTTTAATGTCCTAATTCTGTTGTGACTCATCTTCCTTAAAATACACCACAGCCACTTTCTTGACATATCATAGGTCATAAAAATTGAATGCCAGTTAATCCTTTTTATTTGCTGCCCAATTTTAAATGCTCTTTAAAATCACAAGCGATCTCCCTTTTCCTAAAGATTGTCACAATTTCTACTGTTTTACTTTTCAAACTGCAGTTAGATCTCACGGTTGAGATCGGGGTAAATTTTTCAAAAGTGCCTAAATGGTCTAGGAACCTGAGTCCTATTTCAAAATGGATTTAGGGTATGTCTACACTGCAGTTAAACAGCCACAGCTGGCCTGAGTCAGCTGACTTGGGCTTGTGGGGTTTAGCTTAAGCTAAAAACTGTAAAACTGTGGTGCAGACATTCAGGCTTGTGCTTGATCCAATGCTTTGGGACCTTCTCCCCATGCAGGGTCCCGGAGCTTGGACTCCAGCACAAATAGGTGTTTGATTGCAGTATTCCTATATCTTTATACACTAAGTCATAATGACAATTAGGCTTCTAAATCACTTAGGTGCTTTTGAAAATTTTACTCCATATTTTAATTGAGTTTTTACAGGATTTTAAGTAAAATACACAGTTATATGATTAATCAAAAAACAAAGGGATGCAGATCCCAAGAAAGGAAAGAACTGACAGTGGAATAAAAAGAGAAAATAGGAAGTGAAGCAGAGAAAGGGTAATTCCTGGGGTGTTCAGTATGGGAGAGCAGGTTGTAGGGAAGTGTGACAGAGGTAAAATTATAATGTATAACAATGGCTTAATTATATAAAGCAGCTATTACTGTTGTGTAAGGATGTGACTGCAGAGGTAAAAAAAAGGTCATTCTCCATGCTGGATGATGGGGCTCTGGGATGCAGGCCAGAACAGGCAGCAACTCTGGTTTCTATGCTGTTAAAGTTATGGAGTATATGAATAAAACAATTTAACTGTTAAATACAAGCTCTCTTTGGGTTAATGAGAGAAACATATATCACTGATCATTCATGTCACAGAATAAACAGAATGGTTTGAGTCATGCCCAGGATCAAGGAGGTGCAGGTGGGTAGTGGTATGCTGCTTGAGTCTGTCCAGTTTGGCCACCAACATAATTTAGAAGAGCCCCAGGTCTGGAGCTGAGCTCCCTGGTACACCTTAGGAAATCTGTGAAGAAAGTCCGTTCCCTGAAAAACTTTGGAGCTCTGAAGGCTGCCGAGCTAAAATGCTCTTAAACTGCATCACAGGGTAGCTTGCTTCAATGTGCTGTACAAAGGGCCTAATCCAGATGCAACAGAAGTTAGCGGGAATCTTCCCATTTGGCCACTTCACATCTTACAGAAAAAAAAAAAAGCAGCAGCATCTGAGTCATGCTTCCTTGAAAATGTTTGAAAGCTGGTATTTGAAGTTGAAACTTCTGAAGCTCTGTCAGAGGGAAGCCCCTGCTACACAACCCCCAGTTCCATGTGCAGGTGACGGAGTCCCCCTCGGTGCACCAGAAGTTGGTCCTGGCAGAAGTCACTAGAGTTGGAGACCTCCTGGATTACCACCGCAGAGACTGGCTGGATCCCCTGACGCTCGCTCAGCGCATGGGGCTCTCCAGGCCTTGTACTCCCCAGTGCGTACTTCAGGAGGTGAGAGCCGCTTTGTCGCCCGCTGCTAGGGCCTACCTTGACTAAGTCCTACGAGGCCCCATCCAGCCTCCACCCCAGGCCCTCCGGATCTTTTCATCAGGCCCCTGCCCTGTGGACCCAACCGCCCCCCCCCCCCGCCCCTTCATCGTGAGCCGGCTGCACAACTTGCAGCTGGTTCGTTTCCAGATCGCACCAAGGAAACAGCTATACACGCTTGTGCTCCACACCATTCACTTCCTCACCCTCGCGTCCTGCCCCGACACAAAGTGGTGGGACCTCCTGCCACCTTTCGAGGGTGAGGCACCCTGTGGGCCAGCCTATACTCTACCCTGGTACCGAGGCCCACCAGGGATATCAGTTGGTGGCTCCTTCACAGGGCTGTGAACGTGGGAGTGTATTTGGCACGGTTTACCTGTCCTGGACACCTGCCCCTTTTGCGGTGTGAGGGATACCCTGGCGCACATTTACCTGGAGTGCACCAGGTTGCAGCCCCTATTCCAGCTCCTCTTCGTTTTTTGGTTGCACTTTTCCCCTCACCTTCTTATTTATGCACTCTCTATCCGTGGCCCCACGAAGTCACAGGACCTCTTAGTCAACCTCCTCCTGGCCCTGGCTAAAATGGCTATCTATAAAACCAGGGAGAGGAGGTTGGCTGATGTTGTCTCCTGTGACTGTGGGGCCTATTTCCGATCCTCCGTCCATTCATGCATCCAGGCAGAGTTCCTCTGGGTGGCGTCCACTGGCTCCCTTGATGCCTTCGAGGAGCAGTGGGTACTGTCCGGGGTTCTCTGCTCGATGTCCCAGTCAGGTTCCCTTCGTTTAACCCTTTGACCACATTCCTGTTCCTGTTATTTCATTAGATGTCCCCCAGAATCACTTGGCTTCCAGGTCCTGTGGGTCCTCCCCTTAGGCTGGGGGGAGGTCTTTTAGCAGAGAGTGGGCTTCCGTCCTCCCACTTCCTGGATCCCAAAAGGAAGCTCTGTCAGGAGGATACAGGGTCTCAAGCATTATTAGGAAACAGCGTTCATTTTCTATTTGTGCTACTATGAAGAAGGCAGTTACCTATAAAGTTAGGACAGATCGAAGACTGCCAAATAAAGGTGAACATACCATACTGTTTCTCCTTGTCCCATGATAATCGCTACACTTTGTGTTAAAAATAATTGTTTTAAAAAAGTGGAATACTAAGCTTTATATGTTTTAAAATTTACTAATCATAGCAGAAAATTTTGAGTTTGGTGATCCAAACTTTCAGCATACTTTCAAAAGTCAAATATAACCATTCCTGGCTGCTTTTTAAAAATATATATTTTAAGACTTTGAGCAGATTCAAGACAAGTTCCTGGTTATGTTTCAAATTATAATACAAAACTATGGCAACTGGAGTAAAGATGTGATATTGGACAGAATTTAACATCCATCAATTTTATTAATCACCTGTATTACTAGAACTAAGTCCAAAGACTATAAATATTTTACAGTAAAGCAGAATGTCTATTTGTTAGATCCCTATAGGATTTGTCTTTTTAATATTCTAGAAATTGTAGTCTTATGAACAAAAAATTTAAGCACAATTAATTGATAGCTTTCTTGTTAGCTTTGTCCTAAACAAAACTGATATAGAAAGCATTACATTAAAAACTCTATCAGCCCAATTTGCCCAGCTATAAGTTAGTACCACCTGGAAGCAATCACATGTTGCACTTGAGCAGTCTTCTTGGGAAATTGACTTCAATCAGACAATCCAGGTGCATAAAGTTCAGCATGCCCATAAAGGTGGACTAGATGGGGATTTTTAGTTTGGATTTCCAGCAAGAGCTGTCTTAGAAGAATGCATTATTCTACTATCAGAACATAATAGGAGAAGGTGTTTCAAGTTTCAATGAGGAAGCTGGGATGGTGGAAGGACTGACAGAGCAACCAAGACAAAATTATTTGTAGTACAGGTCTGTGTGTAGTCTCCATTTGATATGGTGTAGCATCCCAACACTGTAGAGTTTGCTGCCCAGGAAATTAATTTTGATTTAGTTTATTTATGTTTGGGTCACCCAGGATAAGTACTTACACAGGAAATCTCCAGGGAGGTTACAGCTGTTAGAACAATTGGTGTTGCTGATTCAATAGTCAGCTCTTTTTATTTTAAGTCAGGACAGAAACACTGCCTGGTGTTACAGGGCCCCATGCTGGTAGAGGTATCCTCTTTTGCATGGGATGTAACTATATATTGATATTTTAAATTGCTTTTAGCACTTATTGAACTTTGTGCAAGATTAGGAGTTAGTGCTAATGTTAAATTC
The DNA here is from genome assembly GCF_025201925.1 of Gopherus flavomarginatus. Taxonomy (NCBI): domain Eukaryota; kingdom Metazoa; phylum Chordata; order Testudines; family Testudinidae; genus Gopherus; species Gopherus flavomarginatus. The sequence goes on from NC_066619.1 coordinate 62,793,556, forward strand.
TAATTCTGGTAACTGAGTCTCCCAAGTAGTTTCACTTCCATTATATTGGATTTCCTTGAGTTTCTCACTGTTGCTGACCCAAGTGCTTAAGAACATAAGTTAGCATTCAAAAATAATAAATTTAGCTTAAATTAAAAAAAAAGGGTGAGGCAAAAAGCCTTTTCTGGTTCATGGATCTTTAGGGTATCATGTCACATCTTCAAGCTTCCCCCCGACCCCCCCCCCCCCCAGGTGTGGGTGTTCCCTCCCCCCCCCACTTGAGACTCTTGGCTTTCATCACAGGCCTTGAGAGAGAGTGCTTTAAGAAAAACAAACATAGTGAGACTTGTGATTGAAATTGTGTGATGTGGAGATAACATTTGGGACAGAAGTTGTAAGTAGTTCCCATAGTGGTGTGTTGTACCCCAAAGCCTGCAGACATTTATGTCAATATCTTTGGAGCCAGTGGGACTGCTTTTGTGAGTAAAAGCTGTGCACGTGCATCAGTGTTTACAGGTCCCTAGGGTATGTTGAAAGCTGCTGTTCTCAGGAGTATTAAACACATTCTTGTAGGTGCTGGAAGTAGGAGTGCTTTTGCACCCCCTGGGTTTGAAGTGGCTTCCATCATATACAGGCGTTTGGTTCAATGGCTCTAGCCCCCCTGCTTGCGCTGCTCAAGGAAGAGGTGGTTGGCGCTCCTGGAGTGGCAGGCCACGCTTAGAGGGGTAGATCTGTTTCAGTGCCCCTGCACGCGGGCAGGAAAGAGAGAGCGGCTCCTTCAGGGCTGGCCGAGGTTAAAGGCGCGGAGCTGCGGGCGAGCACAGCCGAGGCAGCAGAAACCAGCCGCCTCCTGCCCCTGGCAGCTTAGCTAGGCAGCAGCGGGAGGAGGAGCCGTGCGAAGCGGAGGCCCAGCCCAGGCGGGGGAAGCGAGGGCTCGGCTCGGAGCAGCAGAGAGGCCGGAGCAGAAAATGGTCGTTTGGGGCTTGGTGCAAAGGAGAAGCTGCTAGGAAGAGCCGAGCCGGAGCCCCGTGCAAAGGGGCGGGGAGCTCCCCGGTCCAGCCAGCCGGGCTGCAGCACTTGAGCTGCCGGCCGCAGTGACTCGTGCATGACCCACAGCAGCAGGACTGAGCGGAGCGCCCGCCCCGGCAGCATGCAGCAGGACTGAGGAGGCGCAGCGCGGTAGCCGCTGCTGCTCTGTGCCACTTCGCTTCCTCCGTGCCTGGGCTCTGCTGGCTGAGGGATCCCGCAGGAAAATGGAGCCGTTCCCCCACGGTGAGTGGCGCCGCGGGCACTGGCCGCGCCCTGCTGCCAGCGGACTCCTCGCTGCAGCTTTGATGCTGGCGGCAGCTGCCCCGGCCCCGGGCGCGGCCCTGCCGGAGGGAGCCCCTGACTCCGTGCCTCTGCTCTGAGTGCGCAGGCCCCACAGGGCACGCTCAAGGTCAGGGGCCTCCGGGCGGGGGGAAGCAGCCACCCAACGCATGCCCACAGCTCCTGCACCCCAGCCTGCCCAGTGCCTTGGGGTGCAGCGGAGCAGGGAGCCAGCTCAACTGCAACACTGAAGACTCACTGAAGAAAGTTTGACAAGATGGGGGCGGTAATCGCTTTTCTTGGTCTGATGGAAGATCTTACCTCGCCCACCTCCTCTCTAATATCCTGGGCCCAGCATGGCTACAGCACGGCAGGGAGGAAAGTGTTTTAGCTGGCAGGAATTCGCCTTGCGGGCTGGTGGAAGGCAGCCTGGTCACTCATTCCCTGACCACCACCTGTCCTGAAACACAAGCTGGTGTGGCCCAGTGAGCCTGGGTTAAAGGTTTCTTTAAAATGCTCCTAACAGATCATCGAAAATTGTAAACCTGCCCATGTGGGAGCAGTTTTGCTGCAATTTTTTTCGTTTTAATTACAAGAGCACGTGAGAACCCGATTCTTTGTTTCTGCGGAGTGTATGTGCTCTTGTTTATTTCCCATGCACTGTCGTAATCCTCTGAGGGACCTAACATAACCTTATCTGAGCTTCGCTGAGGTACACACAACAGGCAAATAATGCTCTTGCTCAGAAACGTGGCCCTCATCTTTAGAGTTAGTACTTGCATAGACAGTGGAGAATAGGCAAAGGGCAACTAAGGAACAAGATCCTATGTTTATGTAAATATCTTTGGTGATTGGCTGTTGACACTAACTCAATCAGAAATGAGGAGAGATTGAAATAGGAAAACAAGGGCAGGTGCTCTCTTCCCTCCCCCCGCCCCCAACCACACAACAGAGTGGCTTTCAAAACTATTTCCATGTAGCTTCAGCAGTACTGTGCATTTCCCTTTGCCTTTCAGATGAGACTCTGAAAGCATATAGGTAAGATTTGTTTATTCTTACCTTACAAAGGTGAGATTCAGCTAGAGTTTCTGCATCCATTGTTAAAATTCAATCATGTCTGGGGTGGAATGCAGCAGCTGTGTAAAAGCAACACTTCCCAACAGCTAAAGGCGGAACATGAAGTTGCCCAAACCATTTGAAACTGCAGGGAATTTGAAAGTAGAGGTCTAAAATAGAATTTGGACAGGACAGTGAGTGTAATATACTACTACTTATTAAAAATACTGAGAGGTTCTGAAGGACATGTGGTCAGGGTCTTGGTCAGTTAAGTTATTCAAGTAAAAGAATTAAGAATGAAAGCTGAAACTCAGCCAGAATTCATTGCATTGTACTTGAGTTTCTCAGTGATCTGTCAAGCCATAATGTAGTAACTGCTACAAAATTCAGAGAAATGCCTTTGTAATGAAAACTGGACCTTTCTAGTCAACTTAATGAGATATTTTTGTCATGCCAGTATTACCCTAGGTTTTCTCCAAAGAACCTCATGTTTGCTTGTTCAGATAGGAGTGGTGATAGTCTTAACTTTGTAAATGTTTTGCCCTTTTGACTTTTGAGATGGCTCTTTAAAGTTGGTTTAAGAAGCACTATTGCATTTATCACTAAGTAAATTGAAGCTTGTTCAGTATAGGAGTCTTTCCAGGATTTAGCAAGAATATAAACAAAGTAGGCAGTCACTTAGAATATATTAAGAACTTATTACGGTCAAAAGAGTTTATATTCTGTGCTCTTTGTACATCTGGGAAAAGATTACATCTCTATGAGCAGAAACCTAGTTTGTGGGAGGTATTTTTAATAAAGGAAATTGCTTAAGATCTAGAAGTACATGCTCTTATATTGGAGAATATGTGCCGCCATGTTAATAACCTCACTCCAAAAGCCTTTGGGGTCTGGGTTAATAGTATTTCACTGTTATGCAGGAGAAGGGTGTTTGAATTCTGCTCTTTTCTCACCAAGGCTGCAGCAGAGAGGTGTGGTAGGCCTGGAAACACTGCTCAAAAGTGGTCTCTGCTGCTAATGGAGGAGTTGTGCTCAAAGGCCCATACTGTTGCATAAGGCCATGTCTACATCTAAAATTTTGCAGCGCTGGTTGTTACAGCTGTATTAGTACAGCTGTATAGGGCCAGCGCTGCAGAGTGGCCACACTTACAGCAACCAGCGCTGCAAGTGGTGTTAGATGTGGCCACACTGCAGCGCTGTTGGGCGGCTTCAAGGGAGGTTCGGGGAACGCGAGAGCAAACCGCGGCGAAGCTGGTCTCCTTTCCCGGTTTGCTCTCGCGTTCCCCGAACAAGCAGGTCTCCTTCCCTGAGGTTTGCTGGGTGGTTCCGGGAACGCGAGAGCAAACCGGGAAAGGAGACCAGCTTCGCCGCGGTTTGCTCTCTCGTTCCCCGAACCCCGAGCAAGCAGGTCTCCTTCCCTGCGGTTTGCTGGGTGGTTCGGGGAACGCGAGAGCAAACCCGGGAAAGGAGACCAGCTTCGCCGCGGTTTGCTCTCGCGTTCCCCGAACAAGCAGGTCTCCTTCCCTGCGGTTTGCAGGGTGGTTCCGGGAACGCGAGAGCAAACCGCGGCGAAGCTGGTCTCCTTTCCCGGTTTGCTCTCGCGTTCCCGGAACCACCCAGCAAACCTCAGGGAAGGAGACCTGCTTGCTCGGGGTTCGGGGAACGCGAGAGCAAACCGCGGCGAAGCTGGTCTCCTTTCCCGGTTTGCTCTCGCGTTCCCGGAACCACCCAGCAAACCGCAGGGAAGGAGACCTGCTTGCTCGGGGTTCGGGGAACGAGAGAGCAAACCGCGGCGAAGCTGGTCTCCTTTCCCGGTTTGCTCTCGCGTTCCCGGAACCACCCAGCAAACCTCAGGGAAGGAGACCTGCTTGCTCGGGGTTCGGGGAACGCGAGAGCAAACCGGGGAAGGAGACCAGCTTGATTACCAGAGGCTTCCTCAGGTATGCTGGGATACCTGCTTATTCCACGGAGGTCAAGAAAAGCGCTGGTAAGTGTCTATATTTGATTACCAGCGCTGGATCCTCTACACCCGAGACAAAACGGGAGTACGGCCAGCGCTGCAAACAGGGAGTTGCAGCGCTGGTGGTGCCCTGCAGATGTGTACACCTCCTAAGTTGCAGTGCTGTAACTCCCTCACCAGCGCTGCAACTTTCTGATGTAGACAAGCCCTAAGTCTCTGGTTTTTGTCTGACTGCAGTACTTCTGTAAATTTGGACTACAATTTAAGGGATAGTCCTAGATGACTGGAGAAGGGTAAATATTGTATTGACCTGGGAAATTATAGACCTGTCATCTTCATTTTAATATTAATTTGTTCCAGTATCTTTGTTCAATACTTGGAATCAGTTTGTAGTCACCTCCACAGTAATAGGATGATAAGCAATAGCCAGCATGGATTTATTGTTGGTTTGGTGTGATTTGTTCTTAACTTTCTCCTTTGGGGGGTGACTGGCCACAGAGAGAAGAAAGCCATAGATGTGGTGTTTTTCTTTTTTCTTTAAAATAAGGCTTCTAACACGGTCCCACATGACGTTCTCATAAAGTAGGGAAATGTGGCTTAGATTAAATAACTCTAAAATGGGTTTACAACTCATAACTACTTTTAAAATAGAGATATTTTCAATGGCTTGCTATCAAACTGGGAGGGCATATCTAGCGGGATCTTGCAGGGATCTGTCCCAAGTCCAATACTAGTCAATATTTTTGTTTAATGATTTGGATAAGGGAGTGAAGAGTAAGCTTATAAAATTGCCAGATGACACTAAGATGGGAGGGTTGCTAGCGCTTTGACTGATAGGATTAAAATTAATGATTACTGTGATGAATTTGTCTGAAATCAACCAAGATTAAATGCAATAAAGACAAGTGCAAAATACTGTTTAGAAAGGAAAAATCAAATGCACAAATACAAAATGAGGAGTAACTGGCTAAGCAGTATCACTGCTGAAAAGGATTGGGGTTTATAGTGGATCACAAATTGTATATGAACCATCAATTTCATGCGGTTTTGGAAAAGGCTAATATCATTCTGGGATCTATTAACATGAGTGTATGTAAGACACAGGAGATAATTGGCCTGTTCTACTCAGCACTGGTGAGGTCTCAGCTGGAGTCTTGTGGCACCTGCAACTGGACACACTTTAGGAAAGATGTGGACAAATTGGCAGGAGTTCAGAAGAGAGCAACCAAAATAAGGTATAGAAAAAAACCTGATAAGAGAAAAGGTTAAATAAACCGGGCATGTTCAGTCTTGAGAAAAGAAAACTGAGAGGGGACCTGATAAGTCTTCAGATATGTTAAGGCTTGTCATAAGCAAGACTCTGATCCATTGTTCTCCATGTCTGTCAAGGGTACGACAAGAAGTAATGGGCTTCATCTGCAGCAAGGGAGATGTGAGTGCGAAATCCTTATCGTTCAGGTGTTTTAAGAATATGGATGGCCTAGGTGTACTGAACCCTGCCATAGTGCAGGGGCTGGACTTGGTGACCTCTGGATGGTCCCACTAGAAATTGATAGGATTACTTGAGGAGGTAAGTACTAGTCAAAGTGAGTAAGGGTGGCAGAACTTGGCCATATGGCATATGTTCTATAGTTCTGTATGTTCCTTCATGATATTGCAAAATGTCTTGCAAGGTTTGTGTTTTTACTTTCAGTTTGAAGTGTCTGAAGAGGTTCTCTTTTCAACATTTCCTGTAAAATGTAGAAAGCATAAATAGATTAAGGGTTTCCTTTAGAAAAGGAGGGGGAAAAATAGAAGTGGAGATATTTGCAATGTTTCTACACATCACTTGTTTGAAACAGATGAGTTGAAACAAGTATCTAGAGAAAGAATAGCTTGTTGTTGAGATCTACCAAAAAGCAGAAAGGTTAAACCATTTGATTTATGGTGTGCATTTTTTTGACACAACAAACTCAGAAATTAAGATTTAAATCTGATTAGGATAATTGATGAGCAAAGTGAAATGAGTTGCAGACAGTGGAAATAAGCAAGTTTTGCTACTGAAATTTGTGTAGGAAAAATGTTGATTTGGTAATAGACTTATTTCAGCTGTTTTATGACTTCTAAAAATACTTCCGTTTGGGAACTGGTATTGTTAGATGTACAGAATGTATTCTCGGTTGCAGGAGCATGCCCTTCATACAAATCCAAATCCACTCTTGCAACACTCTTATTCTTCTCTGTCAGCATTATGCACTATCCTATTATGGATCAGAAGGGAGTCTACTTGTCAGCACCGTATCACTGAATCCTATAAAAGGTATGGGTAAGATCTGTTAAATCAATTAGCCCATCATCCTGATAGTGCAAGATTGTTCTCAGCAGTGTTGTGTTTGTGGTGGTTTGTGTTTTTTTGGTGGTGGGTGTCCCAGCAGTGAGTGGTTCCACCACTTCCCTTGGGGGAAACAATTCCAGAGTCTTAATAGATCTCACTGTCAGAATAGCTTGCCTAATATTTTTCTTCTTAATTTCATCCTATTGTTATTAGGTGTGCCACATTACTAAATAATCCCTTTCCACCAAAACACTTAAGGGGACATAGCTCTGCATAGTTTGTACTTTATCCTTTCTTTCCTCCAAAGTCCATATCCAACACCTTGTCCTTCCCCTATCTCTCTTTAGCAATGAGGTACCCAGATCTGAACACAGCACTCCAGGTACAGACTCACCAGAGCCAGATTATGGATGGATTATCCCCTCATTGCACCATTGGTATATGCAGATCTAAACTCTACCATCTTTTTCTAATGGGGCTTTACATTGCACACTCAGGCTATTGTTCGGTGCTTAAACAAGGCGCTAGAATGCCTACTGTAAAACTGGAAGCAATTTTGATAGTGGTGATGGTGAAAGTAACAAAGAAGTTCCTGTCACCAGATAAGTTAAGTCTCACTTTGGGAAGTGTCAGGAACAACAAGGAAGGGTGAAATACTCTTGTCCTAAAGTTAGTGCAACCATTGACCCTATCTCTGTCATTGGTGGGATGCTATCCCAGTTAGTTAACTCAAACCCTTAGATGTCTGGGAGATGCTCTGCAAGTCTAAGATGTTGAAAGCTTATTTTGACCTTAAAATGTCAGTCATCAGTAAAAGTATTTAACTTTTCTCTTCTTGTGCTCTCTTTGGCACGATGACTTACTGCTGTGTAATCCAGCAGCCCATACTCGTGATATCTCTGAGGCTACTCACATGTGTAAAGGCTGCTATCTGCAGGCCCTATAACAAACAGCTACCTGTAAGGAATCTTGGAAAACCATTACAAGCTAACATAAAACAACCTCCATTTAGCTAGCTAATAAAAAACAATATTGTTATCTCTTGGCTGGCTCTCCAGTAATAATTCACTAGTAAGGGGCCAAATTCATCCTTGGTATGACATCACTGACTCAGTGGAGTTTCATTAGAGTTGGATTTGGCTCGCCGTTCCCAGGAGTGGGTTGGCTTTCGCTGATTCTGGTGCAGACAGAGTGAAAGAAACTCTACTGAAAAGAGCCTTGTAAGAAATGGAAGGGAAAGGAGAAAAGAGGGCAAAATAGTAGGGGAAAAAAGAACAAGTTTCAAAAAGGGCTTTCCAAAGAAAAGAAACTACTCAAAGTAGACTACGTTTGACTGCATCCTTTGATGTTTGAACTCCTTCATGAGGGAAGACCATACACTGTCTTGGCCTCTTAGAGCTATTCTTACACAGGGCAGCTGCTACTTATGAAATTTCAGTCCAGTGGCATTTTAAAATGAAATCTAATTAAATTTTAAAAATAATTAGCATGGTTCAATACAGCTATATAACATGATTTTGTAAGATAGACTGTGTCTGCTGTTGGATATTTGAAAAGTACATACACGACATGCTTGTAGTAAGGTATAGTTAAGTATCTTGATATTGCCTACAGTGATGTAAGTACACTGTACTTAAATTATATGACTAGGAAACCTGATTAGAAACACTACATACCCTAAGGCAAACAAAGAGCAGAAGGAGAATCCTGAAGGAAACAGGAAAGGCAGAAATGCCAATGACCAATGCAATCCATGATTGAGATAAATTATATCTCCTCTAATCGGACCAGAATGAATACTCTTCTCTATTAAGGCCCTATTCTGTGCTGGAGCAAGTGAATTCACTCTCTCTTATTTCAGTGTGAGCTGTGTCTCCCTAGGGAGAGCTGAACAAGCTCTTGGTGCTCAAATCTGACATTTTAATTTATTTTGAATAGTACTTTGCTCAGCTACCGGTTTCTTTGGCTTCAATATGTAAAAACTAAGAGTAAAATCCTGGCTCCTCTGAAGTCAATGGAAATTTTGCTATGAACTTCAGTGGAGCTGTGATTTTATCCTCCTTTAGTAAATATTGCAGAGTACGCTTAGTGAGATGGCCTCTTCAGGATAGTATATATGAAACTGTTTCCACAGGTTAAGTTTTATCCCTGTTTAATTTAGGGATTGTCTCTTAGTTGTCCACATATTTGAGTAGTGCGCTATATTGGATCTCTTAAAGGATTCCCCCTACCCCCACCTCCGTTAGAATATTTTCAACAGGGAATTCATCCTTTGTTTTGTATTACAGGCGTTTCTTTGTCTTTCCAAAGTGTTTCTCTCCTGTCCCTTCCCCCCCCCACCCCAAATAAAATAAAATTGTGTAGCACCACTTTTCAGATTGTAGTGACCTCATAATTGTTGTGTATTTCCCAAGATTACAAGCTGATATGAAAGGAGTAACATGCATGTCAGTGCAAAATGTGTAGCTTATTTCAAAGACTTACTCCTGGGTATTATATTTCGCACCTCCCAAATCATGACTGTGTTCCTTGATCTTTGGAATGAGCATACTCATTTCAAGAGTTTAAACCTTTTAAGCCTCTTGTGCAGAGGTAATTTGGTCACTTATTTTTTTATATTATATAATATAATTTGCAGATAATTTCCACTTTGTTGGAATTATTGCTCCATTCTGTCCATTTTTTCAGTTACTTCTTTATTTTTGATGCTGCGGGTGGAAACATGTCTTTCATATGTAGTGCCAGCCACTGGAATCTACTATGATTTCTTCACTTTCTCAGGAATTACTTCAGACCTCTTCTACTCCTTTCCCTCTCCCCCCCTGGATCTGGAAGCTCTGAGTAGATAAAGTTGTGTTTGTTGCTGGTCAACTAACTAGGTTTGGAAGCAAACTCTGCTGTTCCTGTTGTTGTAAGAGTTTGGTTGTATAACAGAAATGATCAGTATGTCTCTGAGAAAAGAGAACAAACCCTGGGTTATTTAAAGCAGCCTTAGCTTCTAAGTACAATTCCACTGGCTGCAGAGAGACTTGAGTAGTCTTCCAGAGGGGTGGGGAGGTAGGGAGGAAGGTTGTGGAGCAAAGACCGATTTCCTTTTATTTAAGGTATTTATTATCATTGTTGAGATATTTGGCTCTCTATATAAACTACACCTCTACCCCGATATAATGCTACCCAGTATAACAGAATTCGGATATAACGCATTAAAGCAGTGCTCCTGGGGGGGCCTGTGCACTCCAGCAGATCAAAGCAATTTTGATATAACACGATTTCATCTATAAAGTGGTAAGATTTTCTTTGGCTCCCGAGGACGGTGTTATATCAGGGTAGAGGTTTACCTGTTGTGGTTGCATGGTGAAGTGATTCAAAATGTGTTTTAACTTATTTATTCTTTGTAAATCATGATTTACATCCCTTGGGTTTTTTAATAACTTAAATCAAGTTGGGGCCCTGTCAGACTAATTTGAGAGTTTGTACTATTGTGATTTTTAGATTAAAATCTATGATTAAGTTGTATAGCTTCGTTTTTTTGTTTTAAATACTGCTACTGGTAGAGTATCTTTGCATTTTACAGAACTGTTAAACCTATAAAACAAAATATTGGAAATGAAGGCTTTGATTCAGCAAAAGTTAAGCTGATATGTAATTTTGCTCACATTAATAATCATATTGACTTCAATGGGACTATTCGAGCTTAAAGTTATGAATGTGCTTTTTAACAAGATACTTTATCCCCTTATGGCATAACTGCTTATTGACGTTCTGGATGTCGAAGGTGTCACGCTCAATCCTGCTGGTTTTTATAATATCAAGGTGCTGCTCCAAAATGGTCTGCCTTGTGGTGGCGGGGGGAAACTCTTATTCTTTCACTGTGCTTACTGGTAAGAAATTGGGCCAGGATGCTCAGCTGCAGGGAGCACCTCCTGTTTCTTGCTGGCATTGAAGGAATATCACTGACAAGAGTTGGAGGAATTCTTTCTGGTCCTCTACTGGAAGCATGGTGGATGTAATGCAAGGTCTCATGGCAAGTATGAAGCATAATCCATTTTTATGTGAGGCAGTAGCATCTGCAAAGGTAGAATAAAAGGACATTTGAAACTGTAATATACTGCTTTCAAAGATAGCTTAACTTTGGAGCATGTTCTTGGAGGAGGCTACTCAGAGGTGCAAGGAGCTTGTAGAAAGGAGAGAGATGATGACGAAAAGTAGATTAATGATGTTGACCTTACACCTACAAGACGCATAATCATTGACCTGAAGATCAACAAACACAGAAGCTGATGCATGAGTCAGTTTTGAAATTTGTTCTTTTTCTGGGTCCCATAAAACAAAGTTGTAATATTCAGGTAGAACAATAACATACAGATGTCCAGTCAGGTTTTCTCTTCTCTTCTCAAACTATTCTGCCTGTGAATATTCTGATTAGTGTGATATATTAAAAAACAAAAAAACCCAAAACCTCATTACACACTGGTAATCTTTTCCCATTGACTGAATATGCAGCATGTGTTGAAACTAGTGGGTAAATATAATCCTAATAATGTCATTGTTACCATGTGTTCCCTATCTGCCTGTCGGTAGCCACCTGCTGTCTGTTGCTATATACCAGGGGTAGGCAACCTGTGGCACATGTGCCGAAGGCAGCATGCAAGCTGACTTTTTTTTTTTCCTTTTCAGTGTCACTCACACTGCCTGGGTCCTGGCCACCCGTCCCAGGGGCTCTGCATTTTAATTTTATTTTAAATGAAGCTTCTTAAACATTTAAAAAACCTTATTTCCTTTACATACAACAATAGTTTAGTTATATATTATAAACTTATAGAAAGAGACCTTCTAAAAAATGTTAAAATGTATTACTGGCACGTGAAATCTTAAATTAGAATGAATAAACGAAGATTCGGCACACCACTTCTGAAAGGTTGCCGACCCCTGCTATATACTGATACTGTAAGAACTTTGCAGTGGCCCCAGTCCCTGATTGAGACCTCTAGGTGCTACAACAATATAAATCATAAATCTGAGGAAGAGAGAACATTTACTATATTAACCTCTCGCAATTTAAAATAGGGTTTTCACTTTCAGTCCAAATCCCAGTTATGAAAACAAAGTTCTAATCGTGCAGTACCTGTTTGTAAGACTGGGTCACACAGTGTATTACTGAGAGAGTGGAGCTATCTGAGTCGATGAGGATGTGCTTTAAACTAGTGCTTCTAAAATTAAGAGGATTGGGTGTGGAGCTGGAGAATTGTAATTAAAGATTAAAGCGACCACCACTATGTGTATGATCTCTTAAACCAAATTGCGAGCAGGGTTAACTGCAAAGTCTTCCCCCAGAAACTTCTGGCTGAGATCACATGTAAGTACTATACTCCAAAAAGGAGTATTTTCCGGAAAGTTGTAGAGGGAGGTCTGCATTTGCCATATAACAAACTTTGTCATAACTTTAATTATGGGCCTGATCTTCACAGGTGCTGAGTACCCACAACTCCAGCTGAAGTCAGTAAGAGCTGTCAATGCTCAGCAGCTCTGAAAATCAGGCCCTCTGGTCCAATTTACTTGAACTGTGCCACTGAGCACTATTATCCAAAATGCAAAGTTCTTATCACAGCATGACTCTATATATTGCCTCACTGGGCTAATGTTTTTCAAAAACATTCAAAATGTATAATATATTAATTGCAAATCAGAAACTAAAATCTTAAAAAGATCCCCAAACTCCTCCTTCTCCTCACCCACCTACCCCCCCACCCCCGAGTGCTTGGATGGGATGGAGAATAAGGCTGAAATGCTGGCTCCACTGAGTCAAATGGGAGTTCTGCCACCAACTTCATTGGAGCCACAATTTCACTCCAGAAATGGAAGGGTGCAAGAGTCAGGGTGATCCTAGCTACTTCTCGAATGAGAGTAAGACGATAACTCACATCTAACAGTTAGATCACTAATGGATAGTTAAAGTTTTATAAGGCAGTAGGCTATTATGGAGATGGATGGCTGTGGTATAAATAACTTTTTGGTGAATATCCCCTTATTCCACTAGTGCCATATTGATTCTAAATTGCATATTCATGTGGTAAGGGGACAGTTTGGTCCTTAAGTATTGAAAGTATACGGTAGATGATCACTCTCCTCACCTGCCCAAAAATTGCTGATGACTTCTAAATTTGAAATGATCTATCAATAGTAATCTGATTATACACTTAAAGATATACTGGTAGATTTTTTTGATTATGTAATTGAGCCTTCAATCTGAAGTCCTGCCAAAGAAAACACATTTGCAGTTTTATTAGAAGTCCAGAAGAGATTTTAAGGAAATGTTTTTTGTTGAAGCCACTATTTATTTTTTCGTGGGTGCTTCTAAAAAGATCAATATTTATCTCCTGTTTTTCAGAGCAGCTTAAGATAAACATGGATCTGAAAATTTCATTGTGCCAGCAAAAAGGGTCCGTCTAAGACACTGAGAACAGAATATTGCTGTAAAAAGATGCCATGCATGTCTCAGAGCTGCCATTCCCTTGTTTTGGCTCTTTTTCCTTTTTGGAAAGAGATGTTTTCTCCTTTCTTTTAATATCTATAAAGAAAATAAATGCATTTCTGCATCAAGATAGTATAAAATACCAATGAATTGTATTTCTAAAATATTAAGGCTCAGATTTTGAAAAGCTTTCCAGAAACATTTCTAGTTTTCTCTCTTTGGTAGTCAAATCTGTCTTGCCACTTAGTTTGTTTTTGTGTTTTTGTTTATTTGTTTAGGTGAACTGTTTCTGGTACTGCTGAGCATCCTCTTCCTCTTTCCCTTATTCACCTCCTTGTTTTGTGTCTCCCTGCCATATTTGAAAAGCTGTATCATTGTGGTTACTTAGACCCCTGCTTGTCAAGAACACCGTACCAGTTTGACTATTTCTGCAGCCTGATCTGTCGTCCTGAAATTAGATGTCACCTTCCAAATATGAGCAATGAGTGTGGTGTTACTACAGCTAAATGGTCATGTGGTGCCGAGATAGCATGTGTCTGTTTGCACTAAAGTTATGAAGCATTATAAAAATAGCAACAGCATGTTTGTGCTCTATTGCTGGGACCATAAGGAGGCATTATCATCTGTGTGGATACAGAGCATGAAGTCCCCAATGACAAAACTCTCATTGGCTTCAGTAAGGTCAGATTTTCACCAAAAGCAGTTGTTTTTTGAACACCCTGAGTACATCTTCCACATTTCTCCATTTTCTCCTGTTTCAATGTTTATGGTAGAATTCTTAAGATGTTTCAGGTGACCAGACTTTCCCGTTCTCATCAACTAAAGCCACAGATGACACAGGCCTTTTCTTTTCTATGAAATACAGTACTGTCTCTGTTTCTGTTTAAAAAACAAAACTAATAATAATAAAGCTGGCTTGTCAGCATTGGAAACAGTTTTCAGAACTAGAATAATACAATCGGCATCACTGCAAACTTCCCTCTGCTACATCACCATTGTGTCTTACCCATGTCCTGGAAGACCTACAACTGAAGTCAATGGGGCTTCACATAGGCATTTGGTTCAAACCTGTGGAATCAATTGTAGCATCAGCGCTTTAGCTTGTCTGCTTACACAATTGCATAATGAAGAAAGTACATAATTACTTCTCTCTCAAGTACTTACGTGTTCCCTATTACTGTGGTATTTGAGCTGTCCTTGTAATGTTTTAATATCATTACTCACAACACCCCATGAGATAGGGAAGTGCCATATCTCCTTTTTACAGATGGGGAACCAAGACACAGACTAGGGCACTAAGGCCTGGTCCGCACTACAGCGTTAAATCGATTTAACGCTGTACCCGTCCACACTACAAGGCACTTTAAATCGATTTTAAGAGCCCTTAAAATCGATTTCTGTACTCCTCCCCAACGAGAGGAGTAACCCTAAAATCTATATTAGTATATCGATTTAGGGTTAGTGTGGACGGAAATCGAAGTTATCGGTCTCATTCTTTTACTGAGCTACCCAGAGTGCACCGCTCCAGAAATCGATGGTAGCCAAGGACCATGGACGCACACCACCGAATTAATGTGCCCTAGTGTGGACGTATAAAATCGATTTTTATAAAACCGGTTTTAATTTCGATTTTATTCTGTAGTGTAGACGTGGCCTAAGACTACACAGTTCTTGTACTGATGTAACCATGTTGGTTAGGGATATGTTTTAGTGCGGATGTAATTATACCAATGTAAAGGTGCCTATGAACACTTTTTTTTTTATATTGATATAAATGCCTCTATGCTGGGTGATCGCACACAACTTTTGTGTAGACAAGCCCTAAGGGACTTGCTGAAAGTCGCACAGGTAAGTCTGTGGTGGAACTGCAAATTGAACCAGCGGCACCAGAGTCCTAAGGTAGCACCCTAATTGCTGGACTGTTCTTTCTACCCTACGTTAGGTGGTGGTGGTGTGGATTAACTAGTGTTTGTGCAGCAGTTTGCCAAAAAGAAATTTCAGTTTTTGGTATCCTGGCTCTCTTGACTGATTTGGGTTAGTTAAGAGGACTTAAATATTGGCTTTCCAAAAGTTCTGTCCTTTTGGTGTTTAGTAAATGTTTTGAGACTATTAGGATTCCTCTCTCTGAAAACAAAGGCCATGCAGCTTTGTATGCAGTGTAGTTGTAGTGGAACACGAGAGTATCAGTTCAGGACAAATTGTTTAGAGCAGGGCAGTTACAGCCCAAGGATGGGCTTTCTTTACTATTAAGGCAGACCAAACCAGCCAAACAGCGAGCACTTTGGTCTCACCCCATTGGCTAACTGGCAGTCATACAAGCAATTCCTTGTATGTTCCAAGGTCCATTGTCAGTTAAGTGTTTCTTGATTGGGCACTTAATTTTAAGAGTCCCTTCTCAATAAGGTGGTCAGATGCTTCACTGGTGCTACTTAAAATCAAACACATTGAGATACAAGTACATAGCCAATATTTATAACTTGAAATACAAAAATGATACATGTATACAGATAGCATCATAACCAGCAAAATCATAACCAGCAAATCATAACCTTTTTATAGATACATTACTTGACAACCTTTGTACAATATTTGCTGCAACTTTATAACAGTGGTTGCAAGAATGATCTATAAGGTTAGAGTTCATGTCAATAACATCACACCTTTCTCTGGCAGCATTGGGTGTTTACTAAATGTTTTGAGACTATTAGGATTCCACTCTTTGCATGGCCTTTGTTTTCAGCTGTTGTAGCTGTGTCGGTCCCAGGATATTAGAGAGACCGTGTGGTTGAGGTAACATCTTTTATTGGACTAATGTCAGTTGGTGAGAGACAAGCTTTTGTGCTTATAAAAAGCTCTTCTTCAGGTCTGAGAAAGGTATGCCAAATGTCACTTTGAGGACCTTTCTCGAAAGTTTGTCATCTTCACCAGTAGAAGTTGGCCTAATAAAAGAGAATGCCTCACCCACCCATCTTGTCTTTATGTAAGCTGACATTTCCCCACTGGACTGAGCTTAACTTTCTATTTTTGTGTTGTGTAAGGAATCCAGTGATGGGGATGCTGTACCAGGTTTGCTAAATACTATCTGTAGAACTGTGTTCCTAAGGCTTTGGGGATTAAATTGTCTAAGTTTCTGTCTAACCTTGACAGCTACATGTGGACAATTCCCTTGTATATTTTCTTGCTCCTTTTTACTTAGAGTCCCAAGACTAGGATTAGAACAAATAGAAAAGCTCTGAGAAGCCTGAGAATAAACTCTGTTCTGCTAACTATCTTCAGAAACTTCAGTCTTGTTTTTAAACTCTCCCCAGTCTTATTTAAGGGCTTGCAACAAATCAGTACAGGCAGCTTTGGTTCACATCATTGACAAGGAATGGTATGCTGAACAACTTGTCTGTTTCCTGTTAAGTTAAAACAAACAAACCAACAAAAACCATTAACATCACTGTGCTTAGAACAAATTGGATAGGGGCTAAGACTACTCTTAATTATAAAGTGTTTTTCAAAAATATGAAAAAAATGACAATTTGTACACACCATTTTCTTTAATGTCTACTGTGACTTTTGTTTGTTTTTTTTAATTGCAGTACTTTCTTAAAGAACTTTCAAGTGTCCCTGGACCAAGGATGATCCTTCTGATGGCTTCTGTATTTGTTTTGGCCAAGAGTTTCATTAGTGACTTGTGGATTTTGTTGTTGTTGTTGTTTGCCTCCATTGTTGGATATCCAAATTAAAATGTGTTTCATAGAGGACTGATTCTTGCAGGGTGGGTGCTCAGCAGTTCCTGCAGCTCCGGTCCCATATATTGTGTCAAGTTGGGCTCTCAGAATCCCTAATCACTTGAAAATCCTGCCTTTTGAAATGATTACTGCTTATTTATATTGTGGCAGCATCTAGATTGTGCAGAACACAGTCCCTGCTCCAGGGAACTTGCAGTCTAAAAGACAAGACATAACAGGTGGATAAACCAAACAAGTAGTTGGGGCATTTGTTTGTATTTCCCCTCCTCCCCCTCCAATGTCCTGCTTTTTAAATTATAAAGAACATTTTGCAGCACTTTTGGATGATTTTTTTCCCCCTTTTCCCTTTTACTAATCAAACAGAATGAATGTTAGTGTTCTCCATGACTTTGTATCTTTTAAACTCCTGCTGTTGTTCATTTAATCACGAAATGTATAACAAAGCAATTGCATACAATCAACAAATCTAGAACTAGCAGTGCCCGCACCCTTGAAAAACAATAGTACCTTATACTCAAATACATCTTACAAAAGGGCATTTTTCGTCATGTACACCTGATCAAAAGGAGACTACCTCAGAGATGAACTTTCTTCTTAATTTCTCTTCTTAAAGACCAAGAACCACTTTAAAACAGAGCAGTATAGTAGATGCTGAACATTGGAAAAGCCAGTAGTAAAGTAGCGGATCATAATTTTCATAGCAAGCAGTAAATTGCCTTTTATGACGGGAATAAAGACCAGAGGCATTAGAGATCTGTATGTGCAGCTTATTGTCAATACAGTCCTTCACTAGTTCAGATCTCAGAAACTGTCTTACCAGCATCTGTGAGTTTCTGGTTGAGGTATCAGTAAGATGTGTTCTGGATACTGAGTAAATAGCCCTTGTATGGTCTTTGCCTGCTGTGCATATTTAAAGGAAAAATGAAATTACCCACATAATGCTGAATGCGTGTCTGCAGTGTTAGCTTGTCCCCGTTTATTACCAGTATACTTTGAGCTGAGCTGCATGCCTAAAACAAAGAATTAGTAATTGGCTTGGAAGCCACATTAACAGAATGTTAAGGTTAAGATTTAATTTCACAAAGGTCAGGAACTTCAGATTTTGAGATTACTTCAGCAACATTAAAGCAGGGACAGTGTTGGGTCACTTGCTGTATAATCAGAGTTCATATAGAAATAGCAAGTTGGGTAGACATGACACTTTAGTGATAGTGCTCTTACCTTTATGTATTCTGTTTGCCACATTGTATCATGTTGTGTGTTGATGTGATGAAAGACCCTGTTTGTCAGGCATATGTGCAAGGAAGAAGTTACCATTACTGTGAGAACCTCCTCAGTTTGCTGACTTTGTGCAGTTAAAGTAGCATTAGAATGTTAAAATTTTACCCTTTTCTTTTTGCATGTGCTCTGTTAATGGGTGAAAGTGGGGAGAGGAAAAATGCAACCAGGGTTACAGGAAAAGGCATCACGTGAGAGGAGTTGAGGCTCAAAGAGAGTGTATGCAATTCCTTTTCCTCTCATTTCCTCCGAGCCCTCTTTAATGTATGAAATCTGGTACAGTTTCAGTGTGTGGTGCTTCTGGTTCCAGGCTCTTAGCTTCAATAAAAACAATTAAAGGAAACCAACAGGATCATAATACAAATTCAGGTCTCCCGTAAACCACTACAGAAACCTGTTAAGGTCACCAGGCAAAATAGCAAGGGATGTGCTTTCAAAAGAGGTATATGGGGATTTAGCTGGACAGCTACTATTGGTGTTTATGGGTGATGACAAAAAACAGTTGCACGCTACTTGGAAAGCATATCCCAAAGAGTATGAAATCTTATACCGTACTAACAAAAAATACGGTAAGAGCTGCCATTGTCAATGGAAACACGAGCTGGGATTTTGAAAGAAGCCTAAGCATTTGGGTGCACAAATTCCATTAAAATTCAATAGGCGTCATTTGCTTAACTCCCTTAGGCCCCTTTTAAAAATCTCACCCAGCAGTTCTAGAACACTTGCAATGGTCATCCTTCCAAATACTAGCCTGCCCCAAACTGGTTTGGCTTCTTAAAAGACCAATTTAGGCATACTTTGAGTGCTTAGGGCCCTTGCTTCCAAGCAGCTATAAACTGCCCCTTTAATTTGCAAAGTACTGTGGTTCCATAATATATTCTCTCCAGGATCCACTTACACATCTGCTATACCATTATTAGAGCTGATATTACCATTTAACATCTATAAATTCTTGTGCAGGTAGCTTGAAATGTTTTAAGATGATTATTTTTGCAGAAGAAAAGGGCTTAAGCAAGTTTTCTATTTGCTTAAAAGGTCCCAAGCTTTTCAGAACTCTGTGAACCCACTCTCTGGTCTGAATGATAAGTAGGTCTCTCACATCTCTCCATAGCAATTGAAAACTTCATAATGTGTGAAGGTTCAGAACATGGCATAAATGGTTCCACTCAAAGCAAATATTTACAGCCAAGTTATGAACCTCTGTGTAATGTAAATGTTGACACACAATGGTAATAAACCCATGCTGTCAGATACAGCTGTAACTGTGATCACATGTTCCTGTATTAGAGAAAATCATAATTTGTAGAAGTCTCTGGCAACTAATTATTTCCATAATGTGTTCAGGGTTGGGAGAGAAATAATGTTGGAACTATGTTCATACCTTGCACACCACTGGTCTTTCACATCTGCCTTTTTCCTCTTGTTACAGGCCTCCACTGACCTTTCTCAGATTCGATCTTCCCCTACCTCCCCTAGGATGTAAAATCAAATCCTAACAGCAATACCTAGTAACAACTGAATACTTAATTTCCTAGGAGAGCAGTGGAAACTATATTCAGATGATTTATCAAATCCACTGTGGGCAGGGAAGCAATCACATACTGGCAAAGGGCATAATAGATGACTTAACAGATTATTTGCATCACCGTAGCATCTAGGCACCTCAGTCCTGGACCAGGACCCAATTGTGCTAGGAGCTGTACAAACACACAACTAAAAGACAAGCTTCTAGCGGCAGGAATTAAAATCTAAGTACGAAACAAGAGACAAAAGATCATTAAGGCAGATGGGGGAGTACAATCGGGCAATGAGAAACAATGAGGCAATATTGGTCAGCTTGATAGTCAGTGGTTTCAGCGCAGCAAAGGCCTTTCTCTCAAGTTTTGTGTAGGCCTCATGGCAGAGGAGTGTGGTTGGTTGGTTTTTAAGGAGGATAATGTATTCATTCATCCCATGTTCCTGGGAAGCTCCTTTTAAGCATTATGAGCAGCATGGGAGAAAGCATGAAGGCGCTCGTTTAATAATTTAACGAGCTGGCAATGGAGGCAGCAATCATAAGCCAAGTGGACACAGGAGTTCATCTTTCCATACTGAATGAGAGTTGATGGGTCATAAAGGATCTTGAAAATGAAGTCTAGCTTACATTTGATGATGGAGCTAGTGGAGGAATGCGAAGAGATGATGTGGTGATTTTCCTGGCCCTTTCACTTTGATCTTTATAGCAGTATTCTGAATAAACATGAGTGGGGCAAGATTAGATCTGCTCCATCTCTAACTCTCATGATGTATAATTGCACTTCATAAGCATGTTGCTGATCATAATAGCAGTAATGGAAAGCTACTGAATTGCTAGTGGAGTTGACTTTTAAACTGTCATATTTAAACTTCAGAGTTAATACAATATTTAGGAGCCAAACACACTGCAACTGTAAGAGAAAGGGGACTGACACACTGCACCATTTAATCATGCTGTATAGATGAGATGTCACCATGTCCAAAGTCATGCAAAACCTGTATTAATAGCATTACTGGGAAACCATTAGAACCCATTGATAAACATGGTTAAGAGTTTTAGTAATTGGCTCCTCCCCTGATACTGTTCTAGCCTAAAGGCCATGGGATGGTCCTTTTTGCAACTCTTGGAGCTAGCTATTGGTTTAGGCTATCTGTGGAGGAAAAGTCTCAGCTTTACAGAATCTGATGATGATCCAACTCAGAAAGACTGTTAGAATCCTGCTGGTGTGGCCTTCAAAATAAGAGCCACAAAAACTAGGAGGTCTGGCAGACTGTTTAAGACTTGTTTCTAGAGGGACTGTGGGCTCATCAGATTCTACTGAGCTCAAACTTCTGCTTAATAGGAGGGACTGTGTACAGAAGCAGAGTCTGCATTTAGTTGTGCCTTCAGAGATGGCAGAGCAGTTGGTGAGGTGGACCACCTTGCTCAGCCTAAACAAAAGGGGTGGATGTGTGGAATCGTGCTTTGTATCTTTTTGGTATATGTATCTAGAAGTGCCAAGTGCTTTCTCCCTATTCTCTTCACTCAATTGGCTGTCTGATGCTAGAGAAATGAATACTATTGCATCCGACGAAGTGGGTATTCATCCACGAAAGATCATGCTCCAATATGTCTGTTAGTCTATAAGGTGCCACAGGACTCTTTGCTGCTTTTACATCTAGTGGTACTTGCCAGTACCCCTTGGTTAAGTCTATTGTAGAGATGAACTGGGCACGTCCCAACTTCTCCAGTAACTCATCGGTGCGTGGCATTGGATAGTTGTCCAGACGAGTTACTGCATTTAGCTTACGGTAGTCCACGCAAAAGCGTATTTCCCCATCTGGTTTGGGTACCAGAACCACTGGAGATGCCCATGCACTGGTAGATGGGCGGATTATACCCATCTGTAGCATGTTCTGGATCTCCCGTTCTATAGCAGCTTGGGCATGAGGAGACACCCGGTAGGGTGGGGTTCTAATGGGGTGAGCATTACCTGTGTCAATGGAGTGGTATGCCCGTTCAGTCCGTCCTGGGGTGGCTGAGAACAATGGGCGAAGCTAGTGCACAGCTCCTTGATTTGTCGCCGCTGCAGACGTTCCAGGGTGGTTGAGAGGTTCACCTCTTCCACGCCACCGTCTTTTTTCCCGTCGTAGTAGACACCGTCAGGCCACTGAGCATCATCTCCCTGGACTGTAAACTGACAAACCTGTAAGTCTCTGGAGTGTTCGTTGACGAATTTACGTATCATGGCCCCCAAAGTTCCATTAAACCTTTCCACCAGGCCATTGGTTTGATGGTGGTACGGGGTGGCAACCAAGTGGTTCACCCCATGAGTTTCCCACAGTTTTTGCATGGTCCCTGCCAGGAAATTGGATCCTGAATCTGTAAGGATGTCGGAGGGCCAACCTACCCTGGCAAAAATGTCTGTTAGGGCCAGGCACACAGTGTTAGCCCTGGTGTTGCCTAGAGCTACAGCTTCCGGCCATCGGGAAACAAAGTCCATGAAAGTCAGTACGTACTGCTTTCCTCTGGGTGTCTTTTTTGGGAAAGGACCCAGAATATCCACAGCTACTCGCTGAAATGGGACCTCAATTATGGGGAGTGGCTGGAGAGGGGCCTTGACCTGGTCTTGGGGTTTTCCCACTCTTTGGCATACCTCACAAGACCGGACATACTTGGCAACATCCTTGCCCATCCCCTCCCAGTGGAAGGATTTCCCCAACCGGTCCTTGGTTCTGTTCACCCCAGCATGGCCACTGGGATGATCATGGGCTAAGCTTAAGAGCTTCCCCTGGTACTTAATTGGAACCACCAACTGTTTTTGCGGCTGCCATTCTTCCCGGTGTCCACCAGAAAGAATCTCCTTGTATAAAAGTCCTTGGTCTATAACAAACCGGGATCGATTAGAAGAGCTGAGAGGCGGTGGGGTGCTCCGTGCCGCCGCCCAAGCTTTCTGAAGGCTGTCATCTGCTTCCTGCTCAGTCTGGAACTGTTTCCTTGAGGCTGGGGTCACCAGTTCTTCCTCAGACTGTGGACTTGGGCTTGGTCCCTCTGGAAGCGATGTAGGTGATGGGGTTGTTTCCGTTGCTCTCCGCTGGTGCACCTGAGGGTATTTCAGGCTCTAGCTGAGCCTTTTGGGTATGACTGTCTGTTGCTTCTGCCAGTTTTGGCTCGCTGGCGCCCTCTGGCGTTGAGTTTGAAGATGTGGTTGCAATTGCTGGTGCTGGTTGCTGTTCCAGTTCCGGGCTGGGACTGGAGGTGCTGTGGCTGTTTCAGTGGTTGGCATGGAATCCGGGTCCACTACCTCTGTCTGGGTCTCTGGTAACACAGATGGGGAGTCTGTGGACGGCTCAGGAATGGGTCTGGAAGCGTGCCTGGTTTGGCTACGTGTAACCATTCCCACTCTCTTGGCCCGCTTCACCTGGTTGGCCAAGTCTTTCCTCAGTAGCATGGGGATGGGATAGTTGTCATAGACTGCAAAAGTCCACATTCGTGACCAGCCTTTGTACTGGACAGGCAGTTCAGGTGTAGGCAAGTCTACAGCTTGTGACATGAAGGGGTAAATTGTCACTCGGGCCTTTGGGTTGATGAATTTGGGGTCGACGAAGGATTGGTGGATAGCTGACACTTGTGCCCCCGTGTCTCTCCACGCAGTAACCTTCTTTCCGCCCACTCTCAAATTTTCCCTTCGCTCCAAGGGTATTTGAGAGGCATCTGGGCCTGGGGATCTTTTGGGTGATGGTGGTGTAATGAACTGCACTCGGATGGCGTTCTTTGGACAGTTGGCCTTGATATGTCCCAGTTCATTACACTTAAAGCATCTTCCATCTGATGGGTCACTGGGTCGAGGTGAGTTACTGGAGACTGGTGAGGTGGAAGAATAGTGTGTCTGTGGCTTTACTTGGGTTGTAGGTGGGGTTTTTGGCTGCCCTCAGTTGTAGGGTTTATGGTCGGTGTGCCCTCTGGGGTATTCGTTCCCCTTAACAGTAGCTTTCTTGCTTTCTGCCACTTCCATCCATCTGGCTCCAATCTCCCCCGCCTCGGTGAGATTTTTGGGTTTTCCATCTTGTATGTACCGTGTTATGTCCTCAGGAACACCATCCAAGAACTGCTCCATTTGTATGAGGAGGTGCAGTTCTTCCAAGGATTTAACATTGTGTCCTGATATCCAGCCCTCATAATTTTTCCCAATGTAGTAGGCGTGTTTGGGAAATGACACATCTGGTTTCCACTTTTGGGTTCTGAAACGCCGACGGGCATGATCCGGGGTTATCCCCATTCTGTATCTGGCCTTGGTTTGAAAAAGTTTATAGTCGTTCATGTTCTCCTTAGGCATTTCAGCTGCCACCTCTGCTAAAGGTCCACTGAGCTGTGGCCTCAATTCTACCATGTACTGGTCTTCAGAGATGCGGTATCCAAGACAGGCTCTTTCAAAATTTTCCAAGAAGGCCTCAGTGTCATCATCTGCCTTGTAGGTGGGAAGTTTCCTGTGATGTGGAACCATAATTGGCGAAGGGTTGTTAGGATTGGCTGGGTGTTGTTGCTTAGCCTTTTCTAATTCCAGTTCATGTTTTCTCTGTTTTTCCGTCTCTTCACTTTCTTTTTGTTGTTTTTCCATTTCTTTTTGTTGTTTTTCCATGTCTCGGCGGTGGGCCACCTCTTCTTCTGCTTGTTTCATTTTGTGGGCCACCTCTTCTTCTTGTAGTTTTCTGTGGTGGGCTGCATTTTTGGCTTCTTGATCTCTTTTATTGGCTGCCTGTTTGATCTGTTCTTCTCTTTCTTTCTTCTCCATTTCTTTTTGTTTTATTTCTAGTTCCTGTATTTTTTTTTCCATCTCTCGCCTGTGCTCGGCGTCTTTGATTTGTTCTTTGGCCTCCATTTTTGTCTTGGTAGGCATGGTTCCTGTTTTCTTGTGTTGGGGTGCCCTCCGGTGTTTATCTTCTGAACTGCAGGTTCTCTGTTGCCTCCTGGGGCCTGCCTAGCAACAGTGCCTTTTTCCCTTTCTTCCTCTAGCTAATCTTTTCAATGTAAAGTAAACCAGGAAAACCACTTTGTTTGCATGTGTATAGTGCTGGTATTTGACTCCTAATGGGAGTGCTATTGTGTCACAAAAGACCCTTTTGTCACAGCTTAATGGTTCCTTGCTTAATATGCAAGCCAGAAACTGCAAGAGAGAGCAGAGGAAAAAAAAATTCTCTCTGGTTCCTTTTAAAAACAAACTGTTTCTCTCTGCTTAAAAGCCCCTAGCAGAGAAAAGAAAAATATAATATTCCTACTGGCTTCTGGATTCTATCTATCTCACCACTGCCACTCATGTCATAACCTATTCCCAGATTTGGACCTTAGCGTCCAAAATATGGGCGTTAGCATGAAAACCTCCAAGCTTAGTTACCAGCTTGGACATGGTAAAGCTGCCACCACTCAAAAAATTAGTGTTTTGGGGCACTCTGGTCCCCCCAAAAACCTTCCCTGAGGACCCCAAGACCCAAATCCCTTGAGTCTCACAACAAAGGGAAATAAACCTTTTCCCTTCCCCCCTCCAGGTGTTCCTGGAGAGATACACAGAAGCAAGCTCCGTGAATCTAAACAGAGGGAATCCACCCTCTCTATTTCCAGTCCTGGAAACAGAAGTACTTCCCTCTTCACCCAGAGGGTATGCAAAGTCAGGCTAGTAAATCTAACACACACAGATTTCCCCCTAACTTCTTCCTCCCACCAATTCCCTGGTGAGCACAGACTCAATTCCCTGGAGTTCCCCACTAAAGAAAAACTCCAACAGGTCTTAAAAAGAAAGCTTTATGTAAAAAGAAAAATACATAAAAATGGTCTCTCTGTATTAAGGTGACAAATACAGGGTCAATTGCTTAAAAGAAATATGAATAAACAGCCTTATTCAAAAAGAATACAATTCAAAACACTCCAGCAACTACACACATGTAAATACAAAAAAAAAACATATAAATCCCTATCTCATCTTTTGTACTTACAACTGGGAAACAGGAGATTAGAAAGGCAGGAAACAGAAATCCTCCCATAGCCGAGAGAGAGACAGGCAGAAGACAAAGAACTCAGACACAAACTTCCCTCCACCCAGATTTTAAAAAGTCTTGTTTCCTGATTGGTCCTCTGGTCAGGTGTTTCAGGTTACTTCTTTCCAGGTGAAAGAGACATTAACCCTTAGCTATCTGTTTATGACACCCTCTGATATAATTAATACAATTTCTTAGCACATCTGGACAATACCTAAATTATCTCAACCAGGGCTATGTCTACACTTGCAGAGTTTTTGCACTGTCAATTTCTCATGGGAGATAGGGAAAGAAAAGCACTGGTTTGTGTACTCATTTACTTCCACAGGTGTCAGAGTGCTTACATTTGCAGTACTTCCATCACCATGAGAGGAGCATACTGAGAGCAACTATCCCACAGTGCAGCTCTCTCCATTTTGACACTAGAGGTTTGGCTACACTTGCAGGTGTGCAGCCCTGGGAGTTAAAGCTGTCTTCGTACAGCTGTGTAGGGAAAGCGCTGCAGTGTGGCCACACTGACAACTACCAGTGCTGCAGTGTGGCCCCATTTGCAGCGGTGTTGGGAGTGGTGTGTTATGGGCAGCTATCCCACAGAGCACTTCTTCCCATTTGGTGCCGTGGGTTGTGGGAAGGGGGCGGAGGTGCGGGTCATTCTGCTTCCTGTCCCAGCGCCCTGTGATGCATCGCTTCACATCCCAGCAGTCCCTGTTTTTCCGTCCACGTTTGGCGCCATCTTGCCTCTTTCAACAGTTTCTGTGCAGCGCGATTTCTGTGGGAAATGGAGCCCGAACTGCTGAGGAGTATGCTGTCGAGTCTCGCCAGCACATCATGTTTGGCAGTTGAGCTATTCCTTAAGATCCAAAGTGACAGTGAGGAGTCCGATGATGATAGCGAGTCGCGTAATGCGTACGACACGAAATTGCTTGTGGCATTCACAGACATGCTCAGCACCGTGGAACGCCGCTTTTGGGTTTGGGGAAAAAAAGCACTGAGTGATGGGATCACATTGTCATGGAAGTCTGGGATGACGAGCAGTGACTGCAGAACTTTCGGATGAGAAAAGCCACTTTCATGGGACTGTGTGCTGAGCTCGGCCCCACCCTGCAGTGTAAGGACACAAGATTGAGAGCTGCCCTGCTGGTGGAGAAGTGGGTGGCTATTGCAATCTGGAAGCTGGCAACTCAAGACAGCTACCGATTGGTCGGGAACCAGTTTGGAGTGGGAAAATCGACCGTTGGAATAGTATTGATGCAAGTTTGCGGAGCCATTAATCGCATCCTGCTAAGAAGAACTGTGACTCTGGGGAATGTGCAGGACATTGTGGATGGCTTTGCCCAAATGAGTTTCCCTAACTGTGGAGGGGCGATAGATGGGATGCATATTCCTATTCTGGCACCACCCCACCTAGTATCCGAGTACGTTAATCGGAAGGGATATTTCTCCATGGTTCTCCAGGCGCTTGTGGATCACCGTGGGTGTTTCATTGACATTAACACAGGCTGGCCTGGAAAGGTGTATGATGCATGCATCTTTCAGAACACTGGCCTGTTCAGGAAGCTGCAGGCCGGGACTTTATTCCCAGAGTGGAAGATCACAGTAGGGGACGTCGAAATGCCTATTGTGATGCTTGGAGATCCCGCTTACCCGTTAATGCCGTGGCTCATGAAACCGTACACAGGGAGCCTTGACAGCAGCAAAGACCGGTTTAACTACAGGCTGAGCCGGTGCCGAATGACTGTGGAGTGTGCTTTTGGCCATTTAAAGGGGCGCTGGCGATCTCTGTATGGGATGCTGGACTTGGGGGAAAGCAGCATCCCCATGGTTATATCCGCGTGCTGTACCGTCCATAATATTTGTGAAGGGAAGGGTGAAAGATTCAGTCAGGCATGGACCTCCAAGGTTCAACGCCTGGATGCTGAATTTGCACAGCCAGAGAGCAGGCCCAGCTACTAGAGAGGCCCAGCACAGGGCTGCAAGAATTAGGGATGCCTTGAGGGAGGAATTTGAGGCTGAAAACCAACAGTAATGTTTGGTGCCTTGCACAGGAGTGAAGTGCAGTGGTTACAATGTTAGTAGGAATCTGTGTTTGCTAAGCTGATTTGCAGTGCCTGTTTCTTTCCTGGGCTACGGTATCTTTGACTTTCTGCAATAATAAAGACTCTTTTCAAAGTCAAGAATTCATTTATTGCAAAGAAAATAACTTTGACAGACACAAGTTTTTGGGAACCTAAAAGGGCAGGGGGTGGGGTGGGGAACTGTACAGTCACAGGTTTGAATATGTCATGTCTGGAGTGCTGTGCAACGTCTGCTGCACTTCAGGATGCCTATACTGCATGGTGAGGGGGGTTGAGTGCAGAGGGTACGGGTCATAGTTCTCAGGGCTGCTTGGTGAACATACAGGTGTTGGAGGCAGCTGGTGGTGGTGGTAAGAACCTGGATGCTGGGGAAGGGGGTTTTGAGCTGACATGGGGACACAAGGGAAAGAGATTTGGGACAAGGGCAGCGGGGTGGGCCCGTGCGGTAATGCTCCGTCTGCATGGCTATGAGCGTCTAGATAGAGTCTGCTTGGCGCTCCAGGATGCTTATCAGCTGCTTTGTGCTTTTCTTCCTGGCCACTGCATTTCTCTGGCGGATCCTGCTTTCCCTTTCCCTCAAGTCCTGCACTTTTTGATTCTCTGTGACAGAGTGATGCATAACTGTTTGCAGCATGTCGTCTTTGCCTTTTCTTGGCTTCTTCCGGAGGTTTTGTAGTCTCTCAGCCATTGATAACACAGGCAGCCGAGATCTCAAGGTTGCCTCCTCTCCCTAAACACTGATCAGCTCCAGTAGCCCAGCATTTCTCCAAGCAGGGGATTGTTTGCTCAGTGGAGCAGGCATTGTCCCCTGGCCAGATAAATGTTGCCAAGAAAACATGAAGGGGAGTTTCAAAGTTCCCCCGGGGCTTTATGGGGGAGGGGAGAATGTCTAGTTACCTGGGCATCAGAGCTGCTGGCCAGAGTGGTCACTAAGCACTGTAGGATATTCTGCAGAGGCTAAAAGCTCTATAAACAGGAAGAATGTCGCTTCACTTGCACATCACCACAAAAGCATCACCAGTAAGAGCTGTATGCCTCTCGTGGAGGTGGCTTTCTTTTTGAGGTGAAACTTCTGAATTTCACCACAAAAAGTCATTGGCAAGTATAGATGCTCCCTTGGTTTTTGTGCAAAAAAGGGATTTTTTTCTGCTTTAAATGGCAAGTGTAGACAAGCCCTTAGTTGGGGTTGGCTCTGCTTTGAGCAGGGAGTTGGACTAGATGACCTCCTGAGTTCTCTTCCAACGCTCATCTTCTGTGATTTTGTTTTTACTCATTAGAAATAGAGAGGATACAAAATATGATTTAATCTCATTAGACAGTATTGGGCTGTGTTTCTCAGGTTTTTTTTCTAGGAAGAACTTAAAAGTGTATGTAACATTTAGGAAGACTGAACAGAAGGGAATCAACCATTACAGTAGTAAATGTTTTGAGCAAACAAAACACAGCAATTATCTGACTGGCATCATTGAAACAAGTTTGTGCAAGAAAAGAACATGTGATAGCCTTTTAAAAATACATAAGATGTTAGAGACAGCCCCAAAATGTAATAGGTATATTGCAAGAGATTAGCTCAACTAATACATTTACAATTATTGGTTCTAAAGCAAAGAGTAGCTGATTTTTTTTAGATGAAGAAAAATCTGAACCACAAGAGCCAAGTAACATAGTAGGAACCAGTCTCTACCACAAAGATCTTACAGTTTACATAGGCACAATTAAATGAAAGCATAGAAAGATTAAGTGACTAGTCCAAGGTCACCCTGCAGGGCAGAGCAGGAATAAACCAGTCTCAGTCCAGTGTGCTAGCTGCTGGACCCCACTGCTTCTCCACTGTTGACAGAACATGCTTGCATTCTTTACAGATGTTGGAAGGGAGTACTGCCGCTTGGAAAAAGTGGAGTTAGTAAATTCAAAATCACCTACCTTTTGGTTTCAGTACAGAAATGCTATGTGGTGGTTCAGTTTTGTTTTAAACTAAGGAAATTTTAGCAAATTGAAACTGCAAACGTTGAGTAAACTTTTACTAGTCACCAGCAGCTTGAATCTCACGTACTGGGAGAATTGCTGCAGAAAGTAATATTTGACTTTCTGGATATATAATATTTTGGGTTATTTTATCAGTTTTAATATGTGGGACCAATTTTTGTCCCACCATGAATCTCTCTTGTCACTGGAGTGGTGTGTGTTTTTTTTTTAGGGTAGAACTTGATCTGTGCAAGAGTCTCAGTTACCAGGCTAACTGCATGTCTGCCCTCCGGTCTCCTCATAATACCCTTCCCTTTCAGGCCTCAAACCATAGCTACTCTCTCCAGGTGGCATCACATGATTCTCCCTTTCTCAGACCAGGCCCTGGGCTGCACACCATAGTGATCAGCTGCGATTTCCCCAGCAGCTCTAATATATGTTCAGTGCCCCCCAGTTCTGCTTTCTCTGGGAGCTATGACAGTGGTATCCAGTAACCAAACGGTCGTCTTAAAGTGTTGTTGTTTTATGTAGAATCATGATGATAGAGAAAAAGATCTTTAATAATAAAACTATAGACAACACTAGTTTGCTAGATGGCTGTCCACCTTCCATGTGGCAATGCTGGTAGGTCTAAACTTCATGTAGATCAGGGGTTCTCAAATGGGGGGTTGGGACCCCTTAGGGAGTCACGAGGTCATTACATGGGGGGTTGCGAGCTGTCAACCTCTACCCCAAACCCTGCTTGCCTGTAGCATTTATAATGGTGTTTAATATATTAAACAGTGTCTTTCACTTATAACAGGGGTCGGCAACCTTTCAGAAGTAGTGTGCTGAGTCTTCATTTATTCACTCTAATGTAAGGATTCGCGTGCCAGTAATACATTTTAATGTTTTTAGAAGGTCTCTTGCTATAAGTCTATAATATATATCTAAACTATTGTTGTATGTAAAGTAAATAAGGTTTTTCAAAATGTTTAAGAAGCTTCATTTAAAATTAAATTTAAAATGCAGAGCTCCTGGACCAGTGGCCAGGACCTAGGCAGTGTGAGTGCCACTGAAAATCAGTTTGCATGCCGCATTCGCCACATGTGCCATAGGTTGCCTACCCCTGACTTATAAGGTGAGTCGCACTCAGAGGCTTGTGATGTGAAAGGGGTTGCCAGTAAAAGAGTTTGAGACCCACTGGTATAGATGCCCATGGACAGCTAAAGTGTCTCTGAGTCTTTTTTCCTTTAACTCACAAACCAATTATCTCCCCCCTGAGCTGAGGAGTGTTGCTTTAAATCTTGCCCAGTCTTCTGATCTCTTCCTTTGTAAGAGAACAAGGCACTCTGTCTATAGCCTTTTGATCAGTTAGTTCCCAGCACTGACAAAACAGTGGTGTCACTTCAGGTTGGAACCTGGAAGTAGGCCATTGTCCTCTAACTGCCCCCAACTGTGTTTTTGTTATAGTCAGTGTTGCTTCCCTGCTTGTATTTCCAAGAGATTCCTATTAAGCTAAATCTGTACACTCATACAGGAAAGTCTAATAACTCCATTTACAGAAACTTCATCTCACTGACCAGGTCCCAGACAGTGTTTGTAAAACTTGCATTTCAATATTCTTAGTTAATTACATACTTGCTGTTGTGGATGCAGAGCTGCAATCTGTTTGCTGTCTGCAGCTCTGGATTAAAATGGTCTATATTGAGCCATTCCTCCTTGGGGTGGGATGTAAGGGCTGGCTTCTAGTGGCATTTTTGTATCTGGGGCAAACTGGTTCAACAGTCTTCGCTATGTAGCATTTTTGAGAAGAAAAATCTAATTACTGTGTCTAATTGTAATTAGGAAAGTTGTTTTCAGTAGGTGTGCAGATTTTCACACTTCTTACATCCTCATTGTATAGCATTTTTAGACATTCATTTCCAAGAAAGATTAGTCCAATCTAAAGCTGGTGTAAATGGGTGCACTCTCCTGCACTAGCTTAAAAAGTGGACTGTCTCTAAATGGGTCAGACTTTCAGCAGAGCTTTGTGCATCTTCCTCTTAAGAAAAGCACGTGCAGGGCAAATGCAATCATAAGCACAAAAGGGGAAAAAAGAGAGCTACTTTCCTGGGACAGAGTACTCGTTCTATGAATTGAACATGGTACAGAGAAGGCTTTGCCACTTATAGGGAAACGACTGCAAATTATTCTAAAGACTAACAGTGTGAAAGTGAAGGAGTTGCAGGTCTGTCCTCAGTAATTTGTTTTTATCTGTTTGTAGTGCACTTGGAGAGAGATTAAAATAGAGAGAATTAAAGTAAAAACAGCCTTCCCCCCCTCTTATCTCCCTCCCCTGTGCCATCCTTGAAGAAGCAGGTGTAACTTTGTAGTTGGGCAGAAAGAAGTCTTCCGAATATTAAGTTTCTTTAGAGATGGTCATGTGTATGTAAAGATGCTGAATTTCATAATTACCACTTCACCTTTAAATGCCTATCTGGTCTCATTCTAATCCCTGCAAACATTAGACAACCATAGGATGTAATATTTTAGAAATCCAGTGCATAAATTCAATTGGATGTTGTCAGAGTAGCTGTTTTTTAAAAGCTAGTCTGTAAATACAGGTCCACTGGTGTGCTCCACATTCACGAATCACAGCTAGACTTTTCCTTCACTACCTGTGACACTAACCATTCCCAATAGGGAAGGTGCAATTTAAATCATGGTAACAATTATAGTCCAGCTGCCTTTTGCCTAATGACCTGAGTTTAGTCCTTTTTTTGTATTTTGTTTTAGCTAATTTGGCACAAACAATTGTCTGTGCAACTAGACAGTTGGAAGTGTGCAAATGCTTTCCATGTAAGACTTTTTAGATGGAACCACTGCCAAGTCACAGCAGATCAGTTTGCTCAATAACCAAGACTTGGGCTATTCCTTACCTATCTCTGCATGTTTCTAAAGTGCCCAATCCTGTCGTAGATAGATGCCCTTACACAGCTGAGAATTCAGTGAAACTACAGTACTTGCATGCATACATAATTTTGTGTGTATGTGTGTATATATATGTTTGAGGGATCGGGGCCTTAATTACTTACAAAACTGAGATGAAGACTCGTGACCCAGTTAGCAGGAATGGCAACTGAATATGGTGACCTGTGCAAACAACCAAACACTCTACCCAATTTGTCCATCTAGAATCATAATCAAAACAAGAATTTAGAAAGGAGAAGCTCTGTGCATTACTGATAGGCACTTGCAGTTTAAACTATTGTTTAATGGTACACATACAACTAAGTTTTCGATACAAAATTATTGAAGAGACCTGGCTCTTCAAAAAGTGGCTTTTTAGCAGTATTTTAAATACATGTCCTTTTTACTGCTGTTCAGTTTTAAATAATTGGTTTAACTTTTTTTGTACAGTTTGTGGGCAGTCTTTAATTTTTTTTCTTTCAGTATAACTTGATTAAGTGGTTGGGTGTTACAGCATTTGAGTCACTTCCTTCTCTGGATTTTCGAAACACATCTCTCTTTTCTCATTTGTACATTTAGTACAGAAATGTGTTTTTTATATTTAAATTCTTTATGGGGAATGTTAAAATATTGTTTAGAAAAATAAACTTTACAAATCTGGAAAAGAGAGAGCAATAATTTTTTTTTAGTTTTGGGATTCATTTTGAAATGCTAAATTTTTAAGACATGGGTTAACTCTTTGGTCTCTTCCATTTCCAGACAAAGTGCTACGAAGATGTCAAACATCAAATTACACTCAGCAGTACTGGGCTTCCTTGTTTTTAAAGTGTTAAAAGAAAATTTTTATCATACAGGGAATACCTAGACTCTACATATTGCTGATTGAGCAAAGTAGTTTAAACCAGTTGTGTAACTGAAGAAAACAAAAGAAATGTAACTATATTTTTATTATGGCCATTAGTAAAAGTCAGCCAACACTATTGTTCAGAAAGCAGGTGTACTTCAGTGGAGCAGAAATATGTTTTGGGTTTATGTAGAACCCATCACTGCACTAACTAGAGTCCTTCTGTCAGTGCTTAATTTCTAATGAAAGTGGCATTAGGGATATGAACTGCCAAGGCTCAGATTAAGCACTGCCTTCTGTATATCTGATTCTCTGTATGAAGACTGAAGGTTTTATCATGCAGATGCCTGAAGTTTAATCTATGCCTGTATCTGACAGATGTATAGCTTTACTGTAGTGAAAATGACTGACTACTCTAATTATATATTGTGTGTTGGTGGGTGAGGTCTCAGTTACTGCAACAGGCAGGTTTCACCTAGAGCTGTGTAAATAACTGTTTGCTGGCTATTCTGGGGGCTATGGATTCATGTCTGGTCAATGTGAAACAAATTTTTTTGCAACTGTTGACAAGCTGAAAAATTTAATAATTGTTGGGGTTGGACAAAATGTGTTTGAAAACTAAATGAAATGCTTTATTTCAAAGCTTTCTTAATTTTGAAGAAGAAAAAGTAATTTCAAATTGAAACATTTCATATTGCTACTTTAAATAAAATGTTTGGGTTTTGCAAAACAATTTGGCAAATTGCCAAAATGTTTTTGATTGACCTGAATCTGCCTCCCTCCCCTTCCCTGAGTTGGTGGGGTCTGTGTGTCTGGAAGAAGTCTTGTCTGAAACTTTTTTGTTTTGTTTGTATTTTCTAGCTCTAGTTTCAGGTATTTCAGGCAGCCAATCCATACGTGCTGTCTTGCTGTTCCCCTCTCCCTTTATCTTCTTTGCAATAATCTAAAATAAGGATGGCTTTTTAAAAATTGAATTGCTTTATTTTGTTGTAAAATATTAGTGAGGCCTATATTTTTATTTTGATTAAAAAATTGGTTAAAACTTAATTTAAAATTACATCTTCATGCAGAAAGAGGAAACTGCCACTTGGCTCAATCCTTACTGAAGTAAAATGAGACTTTTGTTTGAAAGGGACTGAGTAAAAACATCAGGATTTTGGTCCATAATGCGTGCTGAAAACTTTCACTGTCATTGTAAGGCAAATTGCTGTGTTAGAATTTTGGAGCCTGATCCTTCTTCCTATTAAATTGACATTAGTTTTGCTATTAGCTTCAATGGAAGCAAGATTAAGCCATTAACAAGTAATTTTTAATAAGTACAGTGCTTCTGTATTTCTAGTAAAATTTTCTTGTAAGCAGTGCAGCTTCTTAGACATTCGTCATCAAGTTAAGGAATGTGTTTTTTGGTGGAAAATTTTTCTCCTGAAATCTCTAACCCTCCTGGTCTTTCTAAAATTCCCACTGGCTCTAACCTACAGAGGCATACCCTGGAGACTTTTTGTATGAGTGAAATATGGTTTTGTTCCTGCCATAAATTCTAATCTTTCTTTCCTATCAAATTTTAAGAATAAAATGTTTTGTGAAGGAGAAACTCCTTGATTCATATATTTATGATTAAATGTATTGTTGATTTATCCCAACAAACTCCCAGAATTTCTGTAAATATTATGTTTTAGCAATATCCACTAACTTCACAGAAGCTGGTCTATTACTCTATTGATAGCAAGAAAAAAAGCTATGTTCAGACACAGTGTACTATTTGTTTAGTTCCTCCATTCTGTGTCTGCCCTCAAATTTTCTTATATCGTTTTCTCTTCTCTGCTTCTGGGAAGCACTGCATAGCAAGCTTCTAAGAGGTTTCATTTTACTTTACAAGGAATCTTAGTGCAGATTGATAGTTTAGTTGTGCATAACACCCTCCTTTCGTTTTCAAGAGAACCAGTTTTGCTGCAGGCATTTTAAAGCAAACTTATTTTTCATAACACAGCTATCCCATTACAGTGAGTACTGTTACTTGGATCTCATCATCTTTTAACACCAGAATGTTGTAATTGTTCTAAGGAACTTCATACATTTTCTTGTTTTGTAATGGATTCTCTGGTTTGTTATTTTAAAAAAAAAAAAAAAACCCTTCTCCCCCTAAAAATCACACAATATACTTCTGATGTTTTAGGGTGTTTTGTGGATATGAGGGTAAACAGTTGGGTTAGTGAGCATATTAAGACTAGCAAAATTATTAGGTGATCAGTCTCTTTTGCTTCTAATTTCTATCATCCGTTTTTGGTGGCTTTTGGGGGAGGAGGATGAGGCAGGGATTGCATTAAAAGTAGAAGATTTAAAATTGTTTTAACTATAAAACAATGCTTCTAACTGCGACACTTTATCTCTGAAGCTCAGGCTGTTCACTAGGCCATCTGTATGATGTGACCTAATAGTGACTGACAGCCATAGGCCAGTGACTTCACAAAGACCGCCAACATGTGCACGCTCTGTGGGTGGGTCTGTCTTGAAGTAATTCATGGCTGTGTGTGTTAGCAACATGCTGTATCTAGTTTCCATTCTGTTGTAACTTTTCTTTAGCTTTGGGACTGCTTGCAAAGTAAGGGAAGGCGAATAAGATGCACAATAAGTATTGTAACTGACGCCACTACAGGGTGGTATGCTTTCAGCACATCCGTCTCCTTGAGATGTCTGGTCGCAAGCCGTGTGTATTTCGGGAGCTGAAGATGCTCCAGGTCTTATGTGAGTTCATCTAAATTAAGGATTACATTACAAGGGCTACCAGAAACAGAAATGTGCAAAAAGCACAAATTCTTTCAATTAAAGGAACAGATTTTCCAACCGTTCCTAACCCAGCACGTAGGGGCAGTTTGGTACAGAGGTATAAAGTAACAGTCTTAAGGCTTTTTGTGAACCATCTTTCTGCTGTGCACAATCAGTTGTCCCCATGCCTTATGCTTCCAAGTATCAGAGGGGTAGCTGTGTTAGTTTGGATCTGTAAAAGCAGCAAAGAATCCTGTGGCACCTTATAGACTAACAGACTTTTTGGAGCATGAGCTTTCGTGGGTGAATACCCACTTCCTCAGATGCATCAGATGAAGTGAGTATTCACCCATGAAAGCTCATGCTCCAGAACGTCTGTTAGTCTATAAGGTGCCACAGGATTCTTTGCTGCTTATGCTTCCAAGACACTGCTGTATCCTCCTTCTGCAGCTATTACCGGCCCTCATTTCTTGTCCTGCTCTCCGCTTTCAGTTCTGTTTTGGAAGCTGTCTAACCTTCCCTTGGCAGCCATCTCTCAATCGTCGGCTACTGCTGCTTCTCACGCACAGCTTCTGGCTATCTCCCAAGAGCCTGGTCTCCCCTGAACCTGGGATATTAATTCCTTTTTGTCTAAGGAATTACGGAGCACTTTACTGGCCAGATGCTGAACTGGGTAGCACAGTGCCCTCTCCTGGTGAGATCTTCTTCCTCCAGCTCAGCCATAGTGGAGGTCCTGGAGGGAGGTTCATTAGAGATTCAGGTGCTCTAAATTTCCTGTTTTGAAATCTTGCGAGAGTTGCACACCTCACATTGTGAAAAAATACTGTTTAGACTGATAAATATGCAACTATCTGAGAGAATGATGAGAGAAAATGTATCTTCAAGCTGGTTTTTCTTCATTAATAAGACAAATACAATATCGATCTTACAAAATTGTCCCTGCTAAATGGATGCAGATTCAAAGCCCACACAACTTGTTTAACATACGTACTGTTTGTTAGCAACCAGCATGAAGGAAAGGCCAACATTTTGAGTCCTGGATATTAGTTTGGTATATACAGCCATGTTTAGGACCCTAAAGAAACCTGACTCTTTCAGAGTTATTGAGCACTTGCAGCTCCCATCGAAATTCCTCTCACTGACACAAAATCAGTCCATTGTCCTTAGTTCAGCACTCCCCCTTCCCTGGTGCCCAGCCTCTGTTTCATAATTTTGGGCAATGACTTCCTTTCAGCCTCTTAATATTAGAAGTGTGTTTTGTTTGCTCACCTCGAATTCCCCAGAATGTCTGGTTTCTTTGTGTTTTGTTTTCTTTAATTAATGACAGCTCAGTATGTCTTTTCAAGCCTCACAATTAGACCATCACTAATTCTGACACCTAAGTTTCCTAGTTATTAGATCAGCTGAAGTCCCATGTGCTATTTGCTCTGTCAAAGTATAGTAGAATGCAGCGTTGTTGTAGCCCTGGTGATCCAAGGATATTGGAGAGACAAGATGGATGAGGTAATATCTTCTGTTGGTGACGGAGACAAGCTTTTGAACTTACACAGGTCACTGCACTCGGTGTGAGAGCTAACTACGAGGTAGAACAGATTTAGCTGTCGCACTTTGAGTACATTGCGCAGACCTGAAGAAGAGCTCTGTGTATGCTCAAAAACCTGTCTCTCTCACCAACAGGAGTTGGTCCAGTAAAATATATTATCATAGAATATCTGGGTTGGAAGGGACCTCAGGAGGTCATCTAGTCCAACCCCCTGGTCAAAGCAGGACCAATCCACAACTAAATCATCCCATCCAGGGCTTTAAGTCTGACCTTAAAAACCTCTAAGGATGGAGATTCCACCACCTCCCTAGGTAACCCATTCCAGTGATTCACCACCCTCCTAGTGAAATAGGTTGGATATTAGGAAACACTAAACCTCCCCCACTGCAACTTGAGACCATTACTCCTGGTCGTCTGGTACCACTGAGAACAGTCTAGATCCATCCTCTTTGGAACCCCCTTTCAGGTAGTTGAAGGCTGCCCTCAAATCCCCCCTGATGCTTCTCTTCTGCAGACTAAATAATCCCTATTCCCTCAGCCTCTCCTCATAAGTCATGTGCTCCAGCCCCTTAATCATTTTTGTTGCCCTCTGCTGGGCTCTTTCCAATTTTTCCACATCCTCCTTGTAGTGTGAGGCCCAAAACTGGATGCAGTACTCCAGATGAGGCCTCACCAATGTCGAATAGAGGGGAGTGATCACGTCCCTCTATCTGCTGGCAAAGCTCCTACTTATACAGCCCAAAATGCTGTTTGCCTTTTTGGCAACAAGGGCACACTGACTCCTGTCTCGCTCCTGATCCACTGTAACCACTAGGTCCTTTTCTGCAGAACCGCTGCCTAGTCACTCGATCCCTAGTCTGTAGCAGTGCATGGGATTCTTCTGTCCTAAGTGCAGGACTCTGCATTTGTCCTTGTTGAACCTCATCAGATTTCTTTTGGCCCAATTCTCTAATTTGTCTAGGTCTCTCTGTATCCATATTACCTCACCCACCTTGTGTCCCTAAAATACAGTAAGAGGGGGAAAAAAGAAAAATAATTGGAGATATACCTATCTCCTAGAACTGAAAGGGACTTGAAAGGTCATCGAGTCCAGCCCCCTGCCTTCACTAGCAGGACCAAATACTGATTTTTGCCTCAGATCCCTAAGTGGCCCCCTCAAGGATTGAACTTGCAACCCAGGGTTTAGCAGGCCAATGCTCAAACCACTGAGCTATCCCTCCCCTCCAGTAGGGTAGGGGAAGGGAATTATGGCACTCAACTTTGCATTAAACTCTAGATTTTTAATTCTGTCCATTCTTTTTCACTAATACAGGTGTAAAACATTACCTTTAGAATTTACATCAGTTTCTTAATGCCTAATGTCTCTAAAATGAATCATGTGGAAAATGTGCTCTAGAATGGGTGCATAACTGGTTGAAAAACAGTATTCAGAGTACTTATCAATGGTTGGATGTCAGACTGGGAGACTGTATCTTATGGGGTCCTTCCAGGGCCTCTCCTGGGCGTGGTGGTAGTCAGTCTGGCTGGTGGAGTAAAGAATATGCTTATAACGTTTGTGCATGAATGCAAGCTGGGAGGGTTGCTAGCAGTTTGGAGGACTGACTTAGCTTTCACAAGGACCTTCACAAATTTGGTCTGAAATCAACTAAGATAAGTCAGTAAAGACAAGTGCAAAGTACTACATTTTGGATGGAAAAATTAAATGCATCAACACAAAATAGGGAATAACTGGTTGGATATTAGAGCTGCTGAAAGGGATTTTGGGGTTATAGTCGATTACAGATTGAATGAGCCAACAGTGTGGTGCAGTTGTGAAAAAGGCTAATATACCTCTACCCCGATATAACGCTGTCCTCGGGAGCCAAAAAATCTTACTGTGTTATATCAAACTTGCTTTGATCCACTAGAATGTGCAGCCCCGTCTCCCTGGAGCACTGCTTTACCGCATTCTATCCGAATTCTTGTTTGTTGGGTCGTGTTATATCGGGGTAGAGGTGTAACATTCTGGGATGTGCAATGTAACACACTGGGGGTAACTGTTCTTCTCTACTTGGCAGAGGTGGGGTCTCAGCTGGAGTCGTGTGTCCAGTTTTGGGCTGCATACTCTAGGAAAGATGTGGACAAATTGGAGAGTCCAGAGGAGAGTAACCATAAAAGGTTTAGAAAACCTGAGCTGGGAGGAAAGGTTAAAAAACAAACAACCCCCTGTGCATGCTTAGTCTTGAGAAAAGAAGACTGTGTGAAAGGGGGACCTGATAAGTTTTCAGATTTCTTAAGGGCTGCTCTAGTCTAGAGGACTGTGATCAATTATTCTCCATGTCTACTAACGGTAGAACTAGAAGTAATGGCCTTAATCTGCATCAAGGGAGATCTAGATTAGATGTTAAGAAAAGCTTTCTAACTATAAGGATAGTTAAGTAGTCATGGAATTGGTTTTACCAAAGGAGATTGTGGAATCCTTGTTTTTGGAGGTTTTAAGCAAAGATTAGTTGAACACCTGTGGTCGAAGTATGCTTGGTCCTGCCTTGGGGCTGGATTAATGACCTCTTGACATTTCGGTCAATTTTTATGTTTGGATGGCCCCTTTTAAACAAACTGGCCTTCATCATCATTAATATTATCACGAATAAGCAACTGCTCTTGTTACCTGTTTTGCTATCTCTAATTTATCAGCCAAACATATGAAATATTTTCAGTAGGTTGGAAAATGTATGTTTAGTCAACAGTAAGTCTCGTCTATTAGCATGAAATCCATCCCCTTCCTGGAGTGTCTTTGAATAGCCTGGGGTGATTTGTATTTGTGGGAGATAGGGTGTATTTAGACCACCCTTCTTTGGCTAATATTCTGGAATACCAGACCACTGTATGCATGTAAATGTGGATATAGACCATGTATTAAACTACAGCAATATAAAATTAACATGGCATACATTAAATGGGTTAAAAACTGGCAAACTGATATGTTTCAATGTAATTGCAAACTGGGAATCATCACTGATGTGGTGCGTTCCTAGTAGAGTTTTGGAGAGTAACTTTTTATTTATTTATTTTTTAAATCAGTGACCTGGAATTGTGCAGATGACCCAGACTGGGTGACTGATAAGTAATGAAGATGCCAGATTTCTGGTATATGCTCACGTGGATTGCTTGGTAAACAGGGTGCAAGCAAACAGTACACTTTTTAATATGGTCAAACACTAAGTCATAGATGTAGTACAAAGACCGTAGACCATATTTACAGGGAAATATCCTGGGAAGCAGTGAGTCTGAAAAAGATGTAGAGGTAAAGGTGGAAATCAGCTGAACGTGCGCACCTGTTGTGACACTGCCCAAAAAGGCTGATGCAATGCTTGGATGCATGAACAGGGGAATCTTGAGTGGAACTAGGGAGAATATTACCGCTGTATTTGGCAGTGGTGTGACTTCTGCTTGAATACTGTAGCCAGGAGTAGTGTCTACAATTCAAGAAAGATTTTGACAAATTGGAAAAGGTTCAGAGAAGAGCCATGAGAATGATTGAAGCATTAGTAAATGTGCCTTATAGCGATAGACTCAAAAAGCTCAATCCATTTAGCTTCGCAATGAGAACGTTAAGGGTGACCTGATTGTTCACCTTGTAGATACTTACAGACTGCAAATATTTGATCTAGCAAAGAAAGGTACAACAGAATCCAATAGCTGGAAGTTAAAGCTAGACAAATTCAGACTGGAAATAAGGCATAAATTTTTAACTGAGAGTAATTAACCATTGGAAAATTTACTAAGGGTTGTGGTGGATTCTCCATCACTGACAATGTTTTTTCTAACGTGTGCACTAGGAATTATCTTGGGGAAGTTCTGTGCCCTGTGTTATAAAAGAGGTCAGAGTAGATAATCAAAACAGTCCCGTCTGGCCTTAGAATCTTTGAATCTGCGTTTGTTTGCTCTTTGCCTCCGGAGGGCATTAATTTTTGTTTGAAGCTTTCCATTCCTGCTTAAGAGGAGCATACAGTTTCCCCTGTTGTGTGCATACCAGCAGACAACTTTACCTCTAGCAGAAGTCAAGGTATCTTCTTGTATTTATTAAAATAGTATAAGTTACAGCAAACTTGCTCTGTTGTATGTTTGCTTGATTTACTATATTTTTGAAAAGTTAAAGTGCAAAAGACTCTTGAAAAACAAAATATTCCCCCCCCCCAACCCCCTATCTTGCTATCATGTTAAACACAAGCCTACCCCTTGCAGAAACAATCTTTTGCATATTAGGATCTGTCTTTGTGTTTTTGTACCATACTTCAAATTTGAGAATTGAAACCTTGCAACTCAAAGTGCATTAGATGAACAGCATTTAAAGTATCAGTTCTTCAAATTTACTCCTTTTCATATTTCTATGTAAAGCTTTGCATATATACCCTGTATTTTCAGTTGTTAAAACTGATTATTTGATTCTAGTGTGAGGGAACAATTTGCATCAGCATAGTTCCTATCTTTGAAAATCTGCTATGGTGCATGCTGTTTCAGTGTTATACTGGCTAGAGAACAGGTGCCATGCATCATTTAAAAAAAAAAAAATCTTCAGTTAATTTTACACCCTCTGCCTATAAGTCCTACAGTGGGGCCAGGCAAAAAGAACACTAGCTCAGAGTAGTCTGACACCCAGGAGGGTACTGGATTAAGCCATTTGATCATAGACTACAAAGCCAGAAGGGACCACTGGGATCATCTAGTTTGACCTGTATAATACAGGTCATAGAACTTTATTTAAATTTAATTCCTGTTTGAACCAGAGCACATCGTTTTAGAAAGATATCCACTCTTGCTTTTTAAAATTGCCAGTGATGATGAATCCACCACTACACTGGTTAGATGTTCCACTGGTTAATTAACTTCACTGTTAAGGATATGTCACTCAAATTGAGGTCCCCTGTGATAGCCTGTGAGGAGGCAGTCATTCTGTTCTCTAGTGTGATTTGGTGGTCTGTAGCAGAAACCAGCTGGTACCTCATCTTTTTTGTTTTATCTGTTAGGACGTTTATCCTAAATGTGATTCTGGATCACTTACTTCCGAGTTATTGGTGATTCAGAAACAGGAAATGCCGTTTTTGATGTAAAATGCCACTCCTTCTCCCCATAAAAACAGTTTACTGTATCTAACTGCCTCAGTGTGATCAAAGACAAAGCTATGTCTTGCAGTGAACTTACGTGTTTGTTCAGTTTTGTGAAAAGAGCAGTTGATGGAAATGCTTATTAAATTACAAGACAGACTTGGAAAGCCTGGATGAACCTGAGGTCATATACTCTACAAGGGTAAGACCTGACTGGAAGGGTCCTCTACAGTGCCCGTAGCCCTGATTGTCTTAGCCATGTGTCCTTGATCCTTCATTTAAACCACACATTAAAAAGTCCACCAACTTGGAGAATTGGTCTGCTACATCTTCAGTGTAATAAAAGTGAATATATTAAAGAAGCTCTTCCTAGAACAAATTAATTATTTTGAGTTCTGGGAGGCAGAGCCGCAGTATACATGTAGAGTGTTGGATAGTTAGTTATTACTTCAAGGTCAATGTATAAAGGAAGAAAGGACCTTTTTATTTCCTAATTAATTCTTTTTCCAATGATACTCGGGTTGATTTATTAAAACAATACAGTTGTTACTGCTAAAATAGTCTTGTGCTGTTATCGTAGTTTTAGCAATGTAAACCTCTTTGATACTACAGAATATGTCAGCATAAAAGGGACCAAAATACCCATAATTTTAAAAAAACCTATATATATCTTGGTTAGTCATATGGTGGGCCTGTCCCATTTTCAGCAATGTTTGAAGTTCACATCCAAGGTTTTATCCTGTTTAGAAAACACAGTTACGGTTCCATGAATATTTCAAATTGGAGCTACACCTCTACCCCGATACAACACGAATTCTGATACAACATGATAAAACAGTGCTCTGGGGGAGGCGGGGCTGTGCACTCTGACAGATCAAAGCAAGCTAGATATAATGCTGTTTCACCTATAACGCGGTAAGATTTTTTTTTTGGCTTCCGAGGACAATGTTATATTGAGGTAGAAGTGTGTGTGTCATGACAAGGTTTCCAACAGCTGTGTTGTCATGGGTTGCCTAAATTGACTTATTTGTGGGTCATCGGTTACAAATTCAGTCTAGTAAGGCAGACATTTCCACAACAACAGTTGTAATTTAGAAAACCAACTCTCCTTCTCTTATCTTCGTGCTCTCCCAATCTTGGGCCAGCTGTGCACTCTGAGTGACCTCTGGTGTAAGCTAGAGGAGCCTAAAGGCTGACTTTTCCATGTACTGTTTGGTATGCCAATGGCCCCAGAGGGGCTGGCACGTAACTAGGACACCCTGTGCACTAGATAGGGGTGGCAGAGGAGTCAGTATGCTGTTTCTGCACCATCAGAATACACCCTATGTTAGCTATGGTGATTCTCAGGGCTGCTTAGCACTGGCAGTGATGTGCAAAGTAGTCCTAGAGCAAGGGTCGGCAACCTTTCAGAAGTGCTGTGCCGAGTCTTCATTTATTCACTCTAATTTAAGGTTTCGCGTGCCAGTAATACACTTTAACTTTTTTAGAAGGTCTCTTTCTATAAGTCTATATTATATAACTAAACTACTGTATGTAAAGTAAACAAGGTTTTCAAAATGTTTAAGAAGCATCATTTAAAATTAAATTAAAATGCTGATCTTACACCGCCAGCCTGCTCAGCTCGCTGCCAGCCTGGGGTTCTGTTCACCTAGGCCGGCAGCGGGCTGAGCAGGGCCTATGGCCGGGACCCCAGACCTGGGTGGGGGAGGTTCAGGGGTCAGGGCAGAGGGCTGGGGTGTGTGGGGGGTGTAGGGCAGAAGGCTGGGTGTGTGTGTGTGGGGTCAAGGGTCAGGGCAGAGGGCTG
This sequence comes from Gopherus flavomarginatus, assembly GCF_025201925.1. NCBI lineage: Eukaryota > Metazoa > Chordata > Testudines > Testudinidae > Gopherus > Gopherus flavomarginatus. The sequence continues at coordinate 62,838,193 of NC_066619.1, forward strand.
GGTGTGTGAGGGGGTGTAGGGCAGAAGTCTGGGTGTGTGGGGAGGTTCAAGGGTCAGGGCAAAGGGCTGGGTGTGGTGGGGTGCAGGGCAGAAGGCTGAATGTGTGTGGGGGGTGCAGGGCAGAGGGATGAGGCTGTGGGGGTGCTGGGCAGAGGGCTGGGTGTGTGTTGGGGTGGGGGGGAGTTCAGGGCAGATGGCTGGGTGTGTGAGGGGGTTCAAGGGTCAGGGCAGATGGCTGGGTGTGTGAGGGGGTTCAAGGGTCAGGGCAGAGGACTGGGAGGCATGGGGGCTGCAGGGCATAAAGCTGAGTGTGGGGGGGTCAGGGCTGGGGGGTTCAGGGCAGAAGGCTGGGTATGGGGGTTCAAAGGTCAGGGCAGAGGGCTGGGGAGTATGGGAGCTGCAAGGCAGAATGCTGAGTGTGTGGGGGGTCAGGGCAGGGGGGGTGTAGGACAAAGGGCTGAGTGTGTGTGTGGGGGGGTCAGGGCAGAGGGCTGGAGGGTGTGGGGGGGATGCAGGGCAGAAGGCTGAGTGTGGGGAAGATCAGGGCAAAGGGCTGCTGTGCTCGACTTGTGTGGGTGCTCCCAGCCCCCTGCCCTGAGCAGCTCATGGCAGGGGGCTGGAAGGGATGTGCCTGTTCCACCCCCTTCCCCAAGGCTCCGTCCCTACCTCTCTCTGCCTCCTCTAGGGAGCTGCCTGCATGCTGCCGCTCTTCCCCCTCCCCCTTGCTAGGGCCATCAACTGATTGGCGCAGGAGAGGGGGCGGGGCAGGAAAGCACCATGTTGGAGGAAAAAGCGGGGGAGGGGGAAGCTTGGCTGCCACAGAACCAAGCTTCTGCCTGCTGCCCCCGCAGGGGAGATGGGTGGGCGGGGGTGCTGAGTGAAGCTGGAGGCTGGAACCGCGGCAGGTGGCTGCGTGCCGCTCAAAATCGGCTCACGTGCCATATTTGGCACACGTGCTGCAGGTTGCCGACCCCTGTCCTAGAGCAACGCAGGCTCCATTTATTCAGAAACTATTGTCCTTGTGCTGGGTCCTGTTCCTCAGTCTCAGGTTTCTTGGCATGATGATGTAGAATTAAGTCTTGGGGTTTAAAGCACTTGTAACTTTGGGAACTGCTGTGATAGCTCAGTGGCCCTATACTGCTTTTATCTTGGCATATGAAACTTCTCCCACTTGTTGTACTCTACTTTTCTGCCCTTGTTAGTCTTCACTGGAATCTAACCTTATATGAATTTTAAATTAATCTTTTTTGTCAAGATTTGGCTATGCTTCTCCCTGCTACTGGTGTTTGTTTGGTGTGAAAGAGGACAGTGAAGTGTGAAAATACAAAGATGACAATCCTGTTGTTCAGGCCTGGAAAAAGTCCCTACATACAGCTTGCTTAGAATATTATATATTCTTTACCCCTTTATTCTTGCTAGCATGGGGAAAAACAATGCAGCTTATCTAGACATAAATCTATATTTAAAGCTGGTTCACCTCAGAGTTGTTCCTGTTAAGCTGTCTGATTCGTCTGCCTGTATAGGTATGTATCTCAGGCTTGGTGGCTTCAGTGACCCAAAAGTGCTCTGTTACTTATCTATGTGTTCCAGTGGAAATAGTGTGGGTGGTGCCCTTTATTGTCAGTAAAGATGTGACTTGTTTACCTAGCACTGAGTTTGAAAAATGGCTGTGTGGTTTTTAACAATAAAAACATGGCATTTTTCTCCTACTGGCTAGATCGCTGCCAATTTCTGCAAATAATTCTAAGTGCATGTGTGGGGTGGTTCATATAAAGAGAAAGAGAGAGGCTGGCATTTCTCTCTTTAGTTCAAGTGTGATTAGTTTGGTCTTCTATCTTAATTTCTTAGGGAAAAGTTCTTTCCAGTCACAGATATGCTCTGTGGCCCAAATAATTTTTTGTGTATACAATTTTGAGGTGAACTGGAAAATTATGTGAGGTAGTTGGCTCGGATGCAGCAAGGGAGAATTAGATGTAAACTGCTTTTTGAAAATACAGTGTAGTGGTTCCCAACCTTTTGAAATCCTCTTTGCAGAAGAGTTGTGGATGGACTTCCTACCATATACTAACTTAGCTTCTGCCATCTATTCTTTCTATTTTCTTTCCATTTTTCTCTCTATATTATCCTCCTTCCATCCACTAGTTTTCTTCTTATTGGTTCTTTCTCTTCTGGGTACTCTTTTTTTTTTTTTCCTTTCTTCACCCCTTCTCCACTCCTCCACCTCTAATGTAATTACATGCTGCTCAGGGTGGGTATTTGTGGGGCGTGGACATGTGCTTTCATGGCCGAGGCATGTACATGAGCACTGTGTTAGGGGCTGCCTTAAAGCAAGTGGAACAACAGATGACTCTGAAGAAGTTGCTTATTTGTCTGCAGACGTGACTGCATGTTCACATCTGAGACACTGTGGGAGCAGGACAGATCCAGGTTCATATATCCTTCCTGCTCCCACTACTCCTCTCATCTATCCTCAACCTCCTGGACTAGTCTGACAATGCTCAGTCCCCATCACTAGTCTACCTTCCCCCTGTTTGGAAAACACTGGTTCGGTGAGTTGTTGGTGTTGTCCTTTGTTGTTTTAAAGCTGTTTTAGCCAAGAAACTTCAGATTAGGTTTATTAATCTGACTTTGCTGAGGTGAAGTGCATGGGATTATATTTGAGGAGTGGTGAGCTTTATTTTAGAGGCTGTTAAGTTGGGATTTAGAAATATAACCTGAGGAGAGAGGGTCTGATTGAGTGGACTAACAGAGAGAGGGTTGGTAACCAGAAACCACTGAGTGCTATTCCAGCATTCTCTTGCAACGTTAGACAGGATTAAAAAAAATAATAAATAAAAAATCCATTGTTCACCTAGCTCTAGTTGAAAGGTTCTGTTCTATGCCACAGAAACTCACTTTTGTAGAACTGCTCAAGGAAACATAATTTTTTTCCCTTGTGAAATTTTGATCAACGCTTCCTTCCCCTCTGTTTTCATTTAAAAATTGACATTTTTTTGGCAAATCAGGGCCGCCCAGAGGGGAGGGCAAGTGGGGCAATTTGCCTTGGGCCCGGCAGGGGCCCCCACGAGAATGTCGGAGGCTCCCCCTCACCTCCGCCTCCCCCCCATACCCTGGTGCCTCAGCACGCTGCGTCCAGGAGCTGCCTTGGACAGTGCTGTAGCAGCGGCGTGGCTCGGACGGGGCCTGAGCTCCTCCCACTTAGAACTGCGTGGTCACGGGGCGGGGCTGTGAGCTTTGGTGGGCCGAGTGGGGGGAGCTCAGATCCTGCTGGAGTCACACCGCTGCTGCAGCGCTGTCCAGGGCCGCTCCCGGACATGGCGCACTGAGGCGCTGGGAGAGGGGGGAAGCGAGGCTAAGCGGCATGGTAAGGGGTTGGGCACCCCCTGACCCAGTTCCCCCCCAGCTCTGAGCCCAGTCCCCCTGACCCCATCCCTCCGCAGCCCAGCCCTCCTGCTCTGACCCAGGCACCCCCTGACCCAGAGTCCAACTCCCCACCCAGTCCTGGGCAACACCAGCCCAACCCCCAGGCAGCGCCAGCCCATTGGCACCAACCATCACCCAGCAACAGACCATTATGTAATTCCAAATGTATACATACCATTAAAGCATTTAATATTTTTAAATAATGTATTTTGTGTATTTTCAAATTATTAAAAATTAATTTTTGAATATTTCACTTTTTATACATTTCCAAATGTTGCTATAGTATTGAAACTCTTTTTTTGGAAGGGGCCCCCAAAATCACTTTGCCCCAGGCCCCCTGAATCCTCTGGGCGGCCCTGTGGCAAATACATTGTTTTTCTTGAGGGGAGAGACGGGAAGATAGAAAACTTTCAACCAGTTAAACATGTCGTCTTTCTGTTGTACCTGTCTGGCTAAGAAACTTCATCCCTTACAAGCTGTGTCCTCCTTAAATGATCAGCTAAAGCCCTAGTTCAGCTTCAGCCATGCACTTGAGTCTCTTCCTATTCAGTCAGCAGAATGCTTAAACGTGTGCCTAAATGTAAGCTTATGCTTAGGATCTTTATAGAATTGAGGCCTCTGGTAACTGGAGGGCTATCATATCCCACATCTTTTTTTTTTTCCTCTCTTTTTCTGTTTTTTTTTTTTCTGACCTGACCTGACCTGACTTGACTGTGGAGGCTTTGTCATCTCCCCGGATGGGAGTCAGCACTCATTCCCTGAGTTGATTCAAATTTTATTTAAATTCAAATAATGTTTAAGAGAAGAAATGGATCAAAACAGTGTCTAAATGTCTCTTGGAGACTAACTTCTGAAAGCAGCACTAACAGAAGTTAAACGTAAATTACAGAAGTCTCAACAAAATGCAAAGCTAGTATTGGGGGTTTCTGGCACAAAAGAGATTCAGTGTTGTACCTGTCCACAGCCGTGTGTGTCTCTTCCTCCCCCTCCCCCCAGTTAGCTTTTCTTAGTCTGGAAGTGTTGGAAGAGACCAAGTCCCTTAAAATCAGTGTCTTTCCACTGTCAGTAGTAGACTTTGCTTCAGGCCCATGGTGATAACAAATGCTTGTTCTCTCCAAAGCCATCTGCTTTCTGGTCCCTAGGCCTTGCATCAGCTCTGTCCATGCACAGGGATAGGATTCCTTATTCCCTCTGTCTCCTTGGTCAACCAACTACCAAAGTATAAATTACTTATACAGAACTTAGCATTGTAGCCATGTCGATCCCAGGATATTAGAGACATGAGGTAGATGACGTAATATCTTTTATTGGACAAAATTCTGTTGGTGAGAGAGACAAGCTTTCGAGCCACACAGACCAGCTCTTCGTATATGTTTCATGTCTAGTTATCTGTCACTCTTGTAAAAAGTTGTCATAAACAGATAGCTAAGGGTTAATGTCTCTTCCACCTGAAGCACCTGACCAGAGGACCAATCAGGAAACCGGATTTTTTCAACTCTGGGTGGAGGGAAGTTTGTGTCTGAGTCTTTGTTTTCTGCCTGCCTGCTTTCTCTGAGCTTTGGAGAAGTAGTTCTACTTTCTAATCTTCTGTTTCTAAGTGTAAGGACAAAGAGATCAGATAGTAAGTTATATGGTTTCTTTTCTTTGGTATTTGCATGAATATAAGTGCTGGAGTGCTTTGATTTGTATTCTTTTTGAATAAGGCTGTTTATTCAATATTCTTTTAAGCAATTGACCCTGTATTGTATCATCTTAATACAGAGAGACCATTTGTATGTATTTTTCTTTCTTTTTATATAAAGCTTTCTTTTAAGACCTGTTGGAGTTTTTCTTTACTTCAGGGAAATTGAGTCTGTACTCACCAGGGAATTGGTGGGAGGAAGAAATCGGGGAGATCTGTGTGTTGGATTTGCTAGCCTGATTTTGCATTCCCTCTGGGGGAATAGGAAAGTACTATTTGTTTCCAGGATTGGGAACAGAGAGGGGGAGTCACTCTGTGTAGTTTCACAGAGCTTGTGTCTGTGTATCTCTCCAGGAGCACCTGGAGGGGGGAAGGGAAAAAGGATTATTTCCCTTTGTTGTGAGACTCAAGGGATTTGGGTCTTGGGGTCCCAGGGAAGGTTTTTTCAGGGGGACCAGAGTGCCCCAAAACACTCTAATTTTTTGGGTGGTGGCAGCAGGTACCAGGTCCAAGCTGGTAACTAAGCTTGGAGGTTTTCATGCTAACCCCCATATTTTGGACGCTAAGGTCCAAATCTGGGACTAAGGTTATGACAAAAGTGACTCTTGAATTTGAACTTTTAATTGAATACATATAACAATTAATTAATAATTAAGATCCAGATTTATGGAGATGTTTTACTTTAGTAAGCACTTTAACTCCTTTTATGCACAAGCTTTTACCTAGGACATAAGGACTAAATCTTAAATGAAGAGCGCAGTTGCAAATGTAGTATATTATCCTTTTTATGTAAAAGGAATAGAAAATTTAACCAGATCCCTCTCCTGAAACAAAATAGTGACTTGATATTTGTCTTCCACTGGTTTAGCAATCAGCACTTTGCTAAATCCTTTCTACAGCACAACTTAACACTGAATGTGGGTAGGGCAGTTAGTGTTTTTAAAAATATACTAGTTGGCTGTGGTTAGCCATAGGATCCTCCATGTTCTTACATGTGTCCCTCCCCACAAGAAAGGCAAAATCATGTTGGTAACATTACGTTAAAATGTTAGTTATGCAGTTTCCCGGAGCAGATTAGGCCAAAGGGTTGCATGAATGTCTCCAGGAATGTTGTTAGTCAAAGCAAAAATCATCACTGTATGCAGAGAGATGTACAAATATTCTCCAAAATTGGAGCTTTCTCAGTAAGAGGTGCTGCACAAGTGCTTTCCATTCTCCACTACTCCCACTCAGTAAGTTATCTTTTGAGTTGTCGTAGCTGTACCTTTTTAGTTATAACCTATGCTCTTTTTTTCTTTCCTCCTCTTCTCCCCACCCAGATCGAATTCAGTTACCCAGGAATATGATTGAAAACAGCATGTTTGAGGAAGAACCTGATGTAGTTGACTTGGCAAAGGAGCCTTGCTTGCATCCTTTGGAGCCTGATGAAGTGGAGTATGAGCCAAGAAGTTCACGACTACTGGTGCGTGGCCTTGGAGAGAATGAAATGGATGAGGATGAGGAGGATTATGAATCATCAGCGAAATTGCTGGGCATGTCCTTCATGAACAGAAGCGCAGGTCTCCGTAATAATGCATCTGGCTATAGACAGAGCTCAGATGGATCATGCTCAGTGCCCTCTTTAAGGACCATGGTGGTTTGTGCAGTTGTTCTTCTGATTGCAGTTTCAGTAATAATGGTGATCTACCTTCTTCCCAAATGTACCTTTACCAAAGAAGGCTGCCATAAAAAGAACCATACAATGGAACTGATATATCCTCTAGCAACTAATGGAAAGAGATTTCCATGGGCAAAGAACAGGCTTCCCAGTAATGTTGTACCACTACACTATGATCTCATCTTGCAGCCGAACCTAACAACTACAAAGTTTGCAGGTTCTGTACAGATAACTGTTAATGTCATCCAGGTCACTTGGAATATCATACTTCATAGCTCAGGACTTAATATCACCAAGGCAACTCTGACTTCAGCAGGTTGGAATCAGGCAAAACCAGTTGAAATCCTGGAATATCCAGTGCGTGATCAGATTGCAGTTGTGGCCCCTGATGCTCTTCTTGTTGGGCATAACTACACCCTCAGCATAGACTATGCATCTAATTTATCAGATACCTATTATGGGTTTTACAAAGTCTCCTACAAGGATGAACATGCTAATAAAAGGTAGGCTTATGAATAACTTTTCTCATACCTGTATTTCTAGGTTGTTTTGTATGTACTCATTTGTACTTGATTCATTAATTTAAAAAATGATGGTGGGGGGTGGGGAGAGGGCGAGGAGCAATGGCTTGGCAGTGTGGTTTTTCTGACTCTGCACCTGAGCCCTGAAGTGTATAACAAAGGAGTAATTGAGGAGACCGTCGCTAGCAGAGTCTGTCTGAAAACGAGCAAGGATTTTGCTTTTTTATTTAAAAACTTCCTTTGGAAATACAATGTTCCCTCTATTTTGAATATTTAATTCTTCATGTTGATGGCAGCTTATACAAATCAGGTCCACTGTGGGAGAGTGAAGCAGAAGTTTCCATGATTAGAATAAACGCTGCTTCAAGAATCTCTTGCATGGGTTGGTTCGTTATAACACAGTCCTTCACTTCAGTTCTGTTTCCCAGCTCGCGGATAGTTATCTTGTTAGGTTATATTAATCTTGCGTCCTTTCATGGTTTTCTCACAGATTGGTTTTTGTTGTTGTCATGGTGGTAATGAGTCACTACGACAGAGGGATCGATACTCTTAGCCATGAATGTTAATGATTGGAATTTTTCCAAAAGACCGCTTGGTCTACCTCTTACTAAACTAATAAACAATTGCAAGAGTTGTACTGAGCATCTTCCTTCTGGTCTCTTAGAAGTAGGCAAGTAATAAAGGCTTTTTTATTTTTTTTATTTATTTATTTTTTCTTCTCCATATGTAGCCAGGTTGTGATAGCCTTAGGCCTGGGCTACACTAGCGGGGGGAGTTCAAACTAAGATACTTCGACTTCAGCTATGCTATTTTCGTAGCTGAAGTTGCATATCTTAGTTAGACTTACCTGGCCGTCCTCATGGCAGCGAGTTGACTGACGCGGCTCCCCCATCGACTCTGCTTACTCCTCCTGCCGAGGTGGAGTACGGGCATTGATTAGTGGATCGATTTATTGCGTCCAGACGAGATGCGATAAATCGATCCCCAATGCATCGAACACTACCTGCTAATCCGGCGGGTAGTAGAGACGTACCCTTACTCACATAAAATAGTACCTGACTCCTTGAGCAGTCTCATTGATTGAGCAGTCTCATTGATTTCAATGGGGCTACTTGAGTAAATTAGTATTAAAGTGTGGCACAAGCTGACCAAGAATATTTCGCTGCCTGTACCTCTTAATTAATGACACATAAGGGACCTGAATAATCCAGATTTAAAATGAAATCGAATCCATTTTAAAAAGAAAACCATCTAGTGTAAAGTTTATTTTATTTATTTTTGGTAAGCAAGGAAGAGAGCTGCATAGTATAGGAAAGTTGCTTTGCTGAGCTTTCACTAGTTTAAAAAAATAAAAATAAAATCTTGTTTACCTAACTAAATGATGCAGTTGTATCTCCCTGCCTCTTCCCATAAGATGCTAACAGTGATATAAATTTAAAAGGCAACACATTTAAAAATAAGTGCTTTTTTTGATATCACTTAAAATTAACCTGTAGAACTTGTCGCCATCAGGATATCAATAAGGCAAATAGCTTAATATATACAAGAAAAGGGTTGTATATGTGTTGTCATTTGAGAATAACTTCTGCTACAAAAACTGGGGTACACTTAGTCTATAAATTGTAACAGTGCATGCATTGATCACCCTCTAACAGGAAGAATCCTCATGTAACACAGGCACTTGTCCTCCAGTCCCCAAATGATATATTCTGTTGTGGAACTGGGCACATCACAGTGGGTTTGACACTTTTTTTTTTTCTTTTTTTTTCCTTAAGCACCTGGCTTTTCGAAGGCAGAAGTCTGGGCTAGATACCATTGGTTTATTCGAGATTGGCTATGTCTGGCTGGTCAATTTTCTAAACAGTCAAAACAAGTTCCATATTTTCCTACTCAGAACGAAACCTTATCCATAAACAAACATCAAGGAAAAGATATTCATAAGCATATGGTGACATTCACTTTCTGGAGGGTACCTGTTGACAGATTCTTTTCCCAGTGTTGTAGCCAGCTGTTGATCTTTTCCCCTTATTCTTTTGGCTTTGAATTAAAATACCAAAGATTCTCATGCTAGTGAGCCAAAGATCACTATAATCTGAGGTGTCGATCACATCAAAGTAGCATTACCTGAAAGTTTAAATAAAATACAGTGAGGAAGCTGAGAATGCAGGCATTACAATGAAATATGTGAAATGAAGTCAGACTGCAGAAACTGCAGTCAGAGCTTAGAAGGCAAAATTCATTTATGCCAATAATTGTGGGCAACTGGTTCCATTTTGCTTTCGTTTTCTATTAGCTTCCCTTCCAAAAAGCCTCCCTTCATTCTCCACATTTAATTTACTTTAACATTATAGTTTTTAAAAAATGCAGGCTGTTGAAGGGTGAAACTGACCTGTTAGTGTGTGAATGATAAATTAGCCTCAGGCATCAGTCTGGAGTGCAGATCCCCAGCCCCGGTTGTGCAGCAGGAGGTGCTGGCCCTGGGCTCTGGTGAGTGCTGGCCCTGGATGCTGACCTTCAGCCCTAGCTGTCTGGCAGCAGGCTTCTGCCCCTAGCCCCAGCCATGTGGCACCAGGCACCGGCCCCAGTCACTGACCCCTGGCCATGTGGCAGTGGGCACCGATCCCTCGCCCTGAACACCAATCCCCAGTCCTGGTCACAGAGCAGCTGGCGCTGAGCCTGGGCTCCAGTAGGTGCTGGCTCAGGGTGTTGACCCTCATCCCCGACTATGCAGCGGCGGGGTCCCCCATCCCGGCCCCCACTGATCCCCATCCCTCCATCCATGTCTTAATTAGCCAGGACTTCTTGTGAAAAATGATAGTAGGAAAGATACAAATGTTACTTTTCAAAACACACTTGGCAGCTAGCAGGGAAGCAGTGAAAAGTGATATTAACACAGAGACAAGTATCACTTTTCATAGTATTTTTATGATCTAGTCTGCAAAAAAACCCCTACATAAATAAATTGTAATGATTTGGGCATGTATACATGTCCATATATTAGGGCTGTCGATTAATCGCAGTTAACTCACGTAGCTAACTCACAAAAATTAACAGCAGTTAATCGCAGTCTTAATAACACTGTTAAACAATAGAATCCCAGTTGACATTTATTAAATATTTTTGGATGGTTTTTCTACATTTTCAAATATATTTACTTCAATTACAACACAGAATACTAAGTGTCAGTGCTCACTTAATATTATTTTTTATTACAAATATTTTCACTATACAAATGATATAAGAAATAGTATTTTTCAGTTCACCAGATACAAGTACTGAAGTGCAGTCTCCTTATTGTGAAAGTGCAATTTACAAATCTAGATTTTTTTTTTTTGTTTGGTTACATAACTGCACTCAAAAACAAGTACAGTGTAAAACTTTAGAGCCTACAAGTCCACTCAGTCCTACTTGTTCAGCCAGCCGCTAAGACAAACAAGTTTTGTTTACAGGAGATAATGCTGCCTGCTTCTTATTTACAATGTCACCTGAAAGTGAGAACAGGCATTCCCGTGGCACTTTTGTAGCCGGCATTGCAAGGTACTTATGTGCCAGATATGCAAAACATTTGTATGCCCCTTCATGCTTTGGCCACCATTCCAGAGGTCATGCTTCCATGCTGATGGTGCTCATTTAAAAAAATGTTTTGTTTAAATTTGTGACTGAACTTCCTGGGGGAGAATTGTATTCCTCCTGCTCTGTTTTACCTGCATTCTGCCTTATTTCATGTTATAGCAGTCTCGAATGATGACCCAGCACATGTGCTGTGAAAGTGTTCTTAATATGAACAACATTTGACAAAACGCAAAGAAGGTACCAATGTGAGATATCTAAGGATAGATACAGCACTCGACCCAAGGTTTAAGAATCTGAAGTGTCTTCCAAAATCTGAGAGGGTCGAGGTGTAGAGCATGCCTTCAGATGTCTTAAAAGAGCAACACTCTGATGCAGAAACTACAGAACCGGAACGACCAAAAAAGAAAATCAATCTTCTGCTGGTGGCATCTGACTCAGATCATGAAAATGAACACGCGTCAGTCCATACAGCATGGACGCATGTCCTCTGGAATGGTGGTTGAAGCATGAAGGGATATTTAAATCTTTAGCACATCTGGCATGTAAATATCTTGCAACACTGGCTACAACAGTGCCATGTGAACGTCTGGTCTCAATTTCAAGTGATGTTATAAACAAGAAGTGGGCAGCATTATCTTCTGCAAATGTAAACAAACTTGTTTGAGCGATTGTCTGAACAAGAAGTAGGACTGAATGGACTTGTAGACTCTAAAGTTTTACATTCTTTTGTTTTTGAGTGCAGGTTTCTTTTTGTACATAATTCTACATTTGTTAGTTCAGCTTTCATGATAAAGAGATTACACTAAAGTACTTGTAATTGGGGAATTGAAAAACCTTTTTACAGTGCAAATATTTGTAATAAAAATTACAAAGTGAGCACTGTGCATTTTGTATTCTGTGTTGCAATTAAAATCAATATATTTGAAAATGTAGAAAACATCAAAAATATTTAAATAAATGGCATTCTTTTGTTTAACTGTGTGATTAATTTTTTTAATCGCTAGACAGCTCTAATATTTTTTCTAAAGTTAATTAAGTATTTTAGGAAGTGTCGGGGCAGCCACCAGCTAGTTGATGGCCACACTGAGTCCACAAAAAATTTTGTTGAGAACCCCTGAGCTACCACCTCTTAGGCAGATGGATTTACTATTGCAGTGGATGAAGAGTGATGGAAGGTTTAGCGTCTGCGCTGAAGTGGTTCATCTGTGCTGCTGTAGCATTTTTAATGTAGACCTACCCGAAGATACTGACTGAGCCAGCAGTTGTCCACAAGTCAGTGGCACGATGGGGAACAGTTAGATGGGACTTGGGAGTGGCTCTTCCTGCCTCTTGAAAGTTATGGATGGACAGAAGCAGTCAATCATCCTGTCTGCCAGTGAGGCATGAAGTTTATTCCCATTATTAGACACTTCAAAATAAAAGTGCCTGGTACATGTGTCTTAGTCGTCTTTTGAGCTTCGTACTCTTAAGGATATATGAGCTTTTGAGTCCTTGGCTACTGGGACAATTGTTTACTGATAATGTGCCCTGTATTTCAATCTAATCGGTTTATAGTTTGATGAATTAGACAAACTGGATCTTCTGACTACATTATGCTGGAAAGAACATTGAATAAAAATTTGCATTGAAAAATCTTTTGAGACTTAAACTGATGACAGGCCTTTCTTAAAAGTGTGCTTATTCTATCCTGACAAATCATGGCTACCTCTCTGTTCCCAGTTCTCCCAATAAAACTTCCTTCCATTCCAATCCTTGAAGTAACTGTTCTTGATTTATTAAAGAATGGTAACGCCAACTCTTATATTTTTAACATGTGTTTTTCTCTCCATTAGATGGCTTGCAGCAACTCAGTTTGAGCCTCTGGCTGCAAGGTCCGCTTTTCCCTGTTTTGATGAACCAGCATTTAAAGCCACTTTTCTAATTAAGATCAAGAGAGATGAACAGCATTCCACTCTGTCAAACATGCCAAAGGTACAGTTATGCTCTTCTAATGCACAAATATTAGAGGATGGATGTGTGTCTTTTAGGTGCTCTGTATTAAAAGTACTCTGAATCACTTTGTTGATTTGTGTCACAAGAGTGCGTAGGTGGCCCAGGCAGGGGTCTATGCAAGACACCATATAAACATATATAATGAAAAGGCTGCCTTGCTCCAAAGATCTTACACTTTAAATCTAAATGTGTATCCCAGATCAAATAGCTGTTCCGTGTACTCCATGATACTGGATGTACTGTAGGAACAGTTGAATGGCTACAGTTCAGCCAATTGATCGTCCCTCTGTCTGGATGAGGTGGTGACATCCCCACCAATATCTCATTCCGATGACTTCAAGCCCTTTCAGGAATTGTTGGGAATGATAGCAGATACTCAGGACGCTGAATTATCTGTACAGGAGGAACCACATATGTTATGTGATGCTACCCATTCTGATTTCCCAGGCAGATTGGCCATGCCAATAAATGAAGGCATTCTAGAGCCTGTGAAATACCTATGACAGGTTCAAGCCTTTATACTTCCAACATCAAAATGAGCACAGAAAGATACCAAGTCGCTCCAAAAGGATTATAGTACAGGAGAGATCCAAGCAGACCACACTCCTAAGAACAAAAAGCCCAAGAGTTTGATCTCTTAGTAGAAAGGTCTACTTTCTGGCATCTCTTCAAGGGCAAACACCAACTATAAAACCCTGTTTGCTAAATATGACTACCTAGCCTGGGACAAGGTATCATTCATTGATGAGCTCCCCAGGAAGGAGGGCTGATCTCTATTAAGATAGTTAGGAACACTCATGCTCTGTGTGTCACTAAACCTCTGACTACCAGAAGCTGGGACTGGACAAAAGGGGATGGAGCCACTCAATAATAACCATGTTCTGTTCTGTTCGTTCTCTCTCTCTCAAGTATCTGGCACCACCAGTGTCTGAAGACAGGACTGGGCTAGATGGAGCATTGGTTTGATCCAGTGTGGCCATTCTTTTATGTTCTAAAGTGGAAGAATTTTTCTATCTGAGCTTCACAACAAGGTCTCAACCCATTACAAGCTTCTGTTCCCAAGAGTGCAGATCATATCCTCCAGTTCAAACTGTCAGGCTTACCGTCAGCTCTATCAGGGTCCATTTAGTAGTCATCTCAACTTGCCACTTTCCTGTTGAAACTTTTATATTGTAGTCTCTCATCCCACTGTTTCAAAATTTCTAAAAGGACTGGTTCATGCACCCTTCTCCTATCCTGGGACCTTAATGTAGTTCTTATGGGCCTCATGGAAATCTTATCCAAGTCCTCACTTCACCAACCTAGTCAAAACAGGCTATCACCTCAGCCTGGAGAGTTAACGAGACTTGAGCACTAACAGTAGGACAACTTCTCTTGCCTCCCTCTATTATATTGTCCACAGGGTTAAGGTGGTGCTGAGTCCCCAACTTAAATTCCTGCCAAGATGGTGTCTGATTTATCACTTAATCCAAACCAACAACCTCAATATCTTCTTCCCCAGATCACACTCAGACTTAGGGAAAAACCAAGTTCTATACGTTAGATGTTTCCAGTAACCTTTGTTTAGACCAAACAAAGCCATTCAGTTGACCCCTTTATCTGTGGTACTGGAAAAGGCTATGAGAAGTCAGGCCATCTCTTCCTAGATATTATCCAAGTGGATCCCTGATGCATTACAATGTTACCAAATAGAAGATATGCCCATTCCCACAGGCATCAGGGCCCACTCAGCTAGAGTGCAGGCAACCTCTTCAGTATATATTAATTTATTCCTGTGCCTGAGAACTGCGGGGCAGCCATTTGGTGCTCAGGCCCTTACTTTTACCAAACATTATGCCCTGGGTTTGGCAACTAGATGAGATGGCAAATTTGTATGCTGCTTCTCTTCTCCTGAGCTCCCTACCTACATTAGTCAGCACCTGCTACTCCTCTGTTCCCAGTTTAGTTCCTTCCATCTGCCCGGCTCCTGCCCTTGCACCACCACCCAAGCTTGTCTGTCTCCCACTGTGGTACTTCTGCCCAGCTGTAATTAGTCCTTTCTCTCCGTCTCCTCCCCCCTCCACAATTCCTAATTTTTTTTTGTTTCAATTTTTTTATTAATTAAGGGACAATGGAATTAAGCAGACACCACCTATTACTTCCCCCACCATCCCTTATTTAAAATCAGCTGTGTGCTAATTGCTCCCTGCACCTTGCCATCTGAAGTGTGCAGTTTGCTAACCTCTAAAAACAGGAACCTCCAGGTTCCTTTTCACTCAATATGAAAAAGGTGTTGATGAGAATTGAGTAGTAAAGTCCCTCACTTAGTACTGAAAATCCACTTTGTGTGCATGAACAAGAAATAAAAATAAGTAAAATTAATCAATTTACTAATGGAATTGCCATCCAAAATAAAATTTTCACTCATCATTCATGTTTAGATTGGCTCCTGGTAATTTGATATATAATACTTCTTGATTTCTGAACTGAATAATGGTTATGTTTCCAAACATGCAATTTGAGTTGATTCTGAATTTTGTGTTCTGTCAAGAAAACTTGCCATCTTGTGCATGTGCATATGCATTACGATGGTGTTTAGTTATACGATCCCATACAATTACACGTAGTACAACAGGTTCCGTGGCTTTTCACTCTGATTTTTTTTTTTTTAAGGACATCTGTGCAGGCTCCCTATAAGGAGCTCTAAGTCTTGTATACTAACTTACTGCCAAGGAAAGCGGAATCTATCTTTATAAATTTAGATTTGATAATTTAGGCCAAGGTCCTACCAACACTTGAGTACATGCTGAATTTGAAGTCCATGAGATTTCTCAGGATTTAGGGAGCGTGGTGGATAACCAACTGAACATGGAAGCTCCAGAGGGCGAAAGTGAATCTTGACTCTCTAAACAGGGGAATATCAAATAGGAACAGAGGATTGGCATTACCGCTAGTGAGACTGGAATACTGTGTCCAGTTCTAATGTCTACACTCTTATAATTTTTTGACATCTTTTTGTTAACTGTAAGGATGATTGGAAGCCTCTGGGAAAACCTGAGTTTATGATGAGAGACTTAAGAATCTGAAGTATTTATCCACAAGAAGGTTAAAAGGGGACTTGATCGAGGTCTATAAATAGCACCTACATGGGGAGAAGGCTTGAGAAGAGTGCTCTTTCAACTAGCTGATGAAGGCATAGAAAGACTTAATGGTTGCAAGTTGAAGCTAAACAAATTGAGGTTGGAAATAAGTGTAAACTTGTATGTGAGGGTATTTAGCCATTGAAACAACTTACCAAGGGGATGTGGTAGATTCTCCATCACTTGATGTCTTTAAAGTAAAACTGGATTGTCTCAGAAAGATACATTATAATTCAATCAGAAGTTGTGGGCTTGATACAGGAATTACTAGGTGAAAATATGTGGTCTCTGTAATGTAGGAGGTTATACTAGAGGATCATAATGGTACCTTCAGGCTTAAAATTTGAGACTCAGGCTGAAAATTGATGTATTTTCAGGATCAGGGCCAAGTTTTCTTGCCTGACAAACAGGGAATACATTATTTCAAGGTTTGTTTTTTTCCCCCAGCTGTATGAACTATACATTTTCATTCAATCAGCAGTGCAGGCACTATCCAGAGGAAAAGGCAGATATCTCAATTTTGTGGTTACAAAAGCCACCTAAAATAACAGATATGTCCCCAAATCATAGAATCTTCTGTTCTATGTTGTCAGTTAATCTATAGTATGTTGTGTACTTTTCATATAGGATTTTCATAAACTCTGGCATGCAAAGTAGGCCTAGGAAACGTGAGCTTCATCATAAGTAAAGTTTGTTACATTATGAACAACTTGCCTATCTATATATCTTGGGTCTTACATGGCCACTATCATTGTAGTATCTTAGCACCTTAAAACACAGTAGAACCTCAGAGTTATGAACATTTCAGGAATGGCCGTTATTGGTAACTCTGAACAAAATGTTATGGTTGTTGTTTTGGAAATTTAGAATTGAACATTGACTTAATACAGCTTTGAAACTTTACTATGCAGAAGAAAAATGCTGCTTTTAACCATCTTCTTTATATGAATCCAGCACAGACAGCTTCCTTACCTGGTCAAATTTTTTTTTAAACTTTTTTCCTTTACTTTTTAGTAGCTTGTTTAACACAGTACTGTAGTGTACTGTATTTATTGTTGTTTTTCCTGCTGCTACCTGATTGTATATTTTTGGTTCCAAATAAGGGGTGTGGTTGATTGATCAGCTCATAACTCTGAGGTTCTACTATAGTGAAAATGGTCCAACAAACTTACTTATAGTTGCCATTGTGCACTCTAGGTTTAACTTCTTTATACTGTCTCTAGCCCTTTATCTGATTGATTTGCTAGTTGTCCTCAGTAGTAACATTACCTTCTATTTTTTTTTTCTTTTAAATCTGCAGAATGTAACCATCCCTGTGGCAGCTGGAATAGTTCAAGATGAGTTCTCTGTGAGTTTGAAGATGAGTACTTACCTGGTAGCGTTCATTGTGGCAAATCTGAAGAATATCAGTAAGGAGACTAATAAGACTCTGGTATGTTTCCACTGTACTTTTAACCTCTACACATACATGAGTAGCTCACTGGGATGTTTTCCTGCTGACTCTGTGCCTATCACCTATTATTATAAGAGTGTCTAGCAAATGATCTTATGCTATGGACTGGATTGATTCCAGAGCTGCGGCCCGCTTGTGTTGCCAGAACTTGACAGCAGGCCCCTGGCTGCAGAAAGTCTGCCCAGAGCCAGGGTATAGTGATGCAAGCCACTTGCATAGCTCACAGTGCTGGGGAATCCAGAGCTGGTACCAAAAGGGCTTGTCTGTGAGGGAGCAGTGCCAAACCAGCCAGTGCCTGTCCTGCACAGGCTCAATTGGCAGAGTTCCGGTGACGCCCAGCTGGAATGTTAACTTCTCTACCCCCAGCAGAGTCATGATAGGTGACAATAGTGCTACTCCTCTCTCACATCACTGCACGAGAGCAGGAGCTGCAGAAGCACTCTCCTGTACCCAACAAAGGGAGTCTGGCTCTATATATCTGTTACCTGCAGCCAACCTTCCAAACTGGTCTATGCTTCAGTTAGGACAGACTCAGGCCAGAATTTTAAGGCCATATGTAGGTGCCTGAATATTTCTGGCCTGACTTTTCAAAAATGCTGAGCACCTAGCAACTGCTATAGACTTCATTTAATCTTTGGTGGCATTGCTTCAGGGATATGGCCTGCTAGGTTGGTAGGCAGCTGTATACTAGAGAATGACAAGAAGGAAGATACTTAAGGGGGATCTTGGAATATTTAGTCATTCAGGAGGTGTGGGAGCGTCACATGAGTAACAGTTTGGGGATCAGACCCTGTCACTGTAGCAGGAGTAGCCCCTTTGTGATGTACTAGTGTTTTCCATTCCTTGTCTAGAAGGAGCCAAAGAGTAGCTTTGTTAACTCTCTTGCTGTTTGTGATTCATCTCATGAAATATTTTCTTGCTTCTGATTATTATTTTATTTTGCCAGGTATCTATATATGCCATGCCACAGAAGCTAGGCCAAGTTGAGCATGCCCTAGACACAGCAGTGACACTTCTGGAGTTTTATCAGAAGTATTTTCATATAGAGTATCCTCTTCAAAAATTAGGTAAAGTATTTTCATCTATCATATATAATATTTTCTAATTAGTAGTTTTTTCCATACTTCAGAGGGTTCTTCAAAATAAAAATAACATAAGAATAAAAATCCCTCCAAAACCAGACTTAAAAAAAATTCAATACCTGTTTAGCTGGGCTTGTATGAGTGTGTGGGAAATGGGGTCTCAGGCTCAAGAAGTTTGCAAACCTTTGGCATAAAGGTAAGAGAGGCCAATTCAGTGTGCCCTCTGGAGAAGTTTTGCTGTACATTTAACACCATGTGCTCAGATAGGGACATAAGGAATTCTCAGGATGTGTGACATATTTACCTGACACAAACCTGCAACACTGTTTCTCCATACGTAATTGCTCTTTAAATCAATGGGACTAGTTTACCTGCAGCTAGTATGTAGTTTTTTCAGCATTGGTGGCTAAATAGTGAAGTTTGGTAGATTGCTCTCTTTAGATATAGATGTGGTAGAACAGATAGATCTGTAACTTATGATTGTCTGGTTCATTTATTTATTTCCCCTCCCTGCCTAGACTTGGTAGCTATTCCTGATTTCCAGGCAGGCGCTATGGAAAACTGGGGTTTAATCACCTTTAGAGAGACAACACTCCTTTATGATGATAAAACGTCTTCAGCAATGGATAAAAAGCTGGTAACTGCAGTGATCGCTCATGAGCTGGCTCATCAGGTACTGGATTGAAATGCTGTATTTTAACAGTGCAGTCTTCTCTCACTCTAACACTCCCCCTTCCCTGTTATACTTGTCTAGGATCTGCACTGCACCGGGTATAGAGCTTGTGGGTATTTTACTCTTGGTGTAACAGGAAACTGAAAGTTACTAGACCTCTGAGTCACAATCTTTTTTCTAGCTTGTTCGTGGGGAAGCACAACTAAGTGTTGCCCTACACGTGGGACTTGTGGCAAAACCACAATGTAGCCCTTCATAAAGTGTCTTTTCTTGTTTGGGTTATACATTTATTACGATCTTGAAACTTGACTGACCTTTCTCACACCTTGCACAATTTAAAACTGTTGAGTTTTTTTGTCTCCCCCACCCCACCCCACCCCACCCCACCCCACGCCCCCGCAGTGGTTTGGTAATCTAGTAACTATGGAATGGTGGAATGATCTTTGGCTGAATGAAGGATTTGCCACTTTTATGGAATACTTTGCCATGGAAACAACTTTCCCAGGGCTGCAGACTGTGAGTACTTCTTCTAAATCTGAATTTTTGTCCTATCAATTGGTTTTCTTTTCATTCTGACATAAAACATTTGTTTATCTCCATTTTCATGAGGTTTAGGTGATGAAAATCTAACTTAAATAGTGCTGTAAATAGTTCCAAGGACACTCACTGACAACATTACAAATAATGTGTAACCCTTAATCGCTGTTTAAATAAAATTGTGCGTGGGCCAAATTTTCAAAAGTGGCCTACAAGTTTGCACATGCACTCCTATACGTGCGACCTCTTTTGAAACAGATAAGTTGATGTTTTCTTCATGGTCACAAAATAATGGGCAAAACTTCTTTGCCTTGTTTAATCACTGATCTAGCGTTAATGCTGAATCACACTTTGTATGAGTGTGTATTTTAATGTACTGTGCAATTTACATGTTGCATGCTTCTACATCTCATTTAGAATCTTGTGGTTGTAACTTTTTAGTCAAACAAGCTGCTTTAAAAAAAAAAAAAAAAAAAAGAGCGAAGTTGCTGCTTTGAAGCCTAAAATTTCACCACTTGTGGTGCCAAAAATGTTTTATCAAACTCCCCCTGCAGGCACACTTAAAGAAAATAGTATCTAAATCTTCACATAAAATTATATGTTGGCTCCAGAGCAACTTGACTATCTTATTCTTTGATTTTTATTTTATTTTAATTTTTTCTGATCAAGCGTGCTCTAAGGACTCAATCCTGCACTAGTACCCACATTAGCAGACCTCTGCACCCAGACAGAGCCCCATTGAAACAAAAAAAGGCAAAATATCAGCTATCACACTGTTGGATAGTAGTAGGTCAGACTTAAGTGTAGGAGGTAACGGTACTCTGGTAATATTCAGTACGTTTATTTACAGTTGCTGCATGTGAATCTAGAATGTAATAAAGATTCAAGGTTCTGGTGTCAAGATCAGGTTTAATGTTCAGTGTGTGTATTCCTAACAAGTCATTCTATAATCCAGTGACTTCACTGCAATTTTTTAGACTTTAATTGTTGTGGAATTACTTCATTTATTTGGGGAAGGATTATATAAATCCTTGCCAGCCCAAATCAACCTGTGTTAGACAATGTATTAGCTAAAACACTTCAGTATTTCTGAAGATATTCATACCTACGGCAGGTGATTATGGTTAGATTATTATACATCATCATACTGTGGGTGTGCAGGCTGCTTTACAGATGCAAATAGTAGACACTGGTTCCTGTACCAGCAAATTTACAGTTTATGACCCTGACCCTGCAAAAGGATCTGCCTACATCAAACCTTTTGGCTCTGTAGAGTCCCATTGACTTTAATATGTATATGCCTTGATTCTGTGTCTAGCAGCATAATCAAGTTACAAATTATGCCAATTACAGAGTCTACAAAATCCTACTGTTTGAGAGAAATCCTACCTCCATTGGATTTTAACTATTGCTGAATCACTGCTATGAAGAGAGGCAGGTTGTTGTGGAGAGACTGGATCTTTGGGCTCTTTATTCTTGTAGGCTATGGAGTTGTGCATGGTAGCTCTCTTCATGGCAATGCAGATAAAGGTTTACAGAATGTGTCCATTAGTAAGCTTCTGCTGCTAGAATTTGGGAGGAAGAGAGCTGATGGTTCCACAGTGAGCTAACAATGATAATCTTAGAGGAGATTGACTGACTGGTTTCCTGTCTCCAGTGTGAGAAGAAAAGAGAGAGAGAGTTTGAGCCTTAAAACAGAGAGGGTCAGAAGACTCGGCTACTGTGCCAAGTAAATAGGACAGCAGGGAGAAGGAAAGCTTAACTTATCTAGTCCAGGCTCTGAGTTCCAGTTCTGAATTACGGAGAATTTGGCATGATCTTTTGTTGTTCTAACTTCTCATGTGGGCATAAACTCCTATTCCTCTTCTAGGATGAAGATTTCCTGAAACTACGATTCAAGACTATGATGAAAGACTCTTTAAATGCCTCACGTCCAATCTCCTCTGCTGTCCAGTCTTCAGAGCAGATTGAAGAAATGTTTGATGCGCTTTCCTATATCAAGGTGATCTCAGAAGAGGCCCGCAAATCACTCTGTCTTTTGTGTTTTGTATACCTCTTTTCCAAAATATTCTTATTTTGGGAAATAACACATTTAAGTCAGGAACTTTTTCTTTCATTATCCTTGTGGCTAAAATGCAAGTTAGGCTGCTCACAAAGTGCCAGTTTCTTTACTTGGGCTCCATTATTTTTATCTCCTGTACATTTCATGAGGGATTTTCTGTGGTTTTAATACTGATTAAATTATTTTCCTATGAGTAGGCATTTGATCCCAAACATACACGCCCAGCATCATGTTACACCAGGGTAATTGGTTTTGTGCCTTTCCTTTCCCACTCCAGCCTCCATGACTTTATCCGTCTATCCCCACCACATCCCCCTGCCCTCCAGGAACTTAGGTGGGGCAGTGGGGGCATGGAGCCCCCTTGCACTCTGGTGATCTCCAGATCCTGGAATTACTCCTTAAGGGCATTTGTAGCTGGATGAAAATTAGGGCAGCCCTGAGACTGTTACAAATTGTGTCAGGGACTGAACCTAGGATCAGGGTTGGACCAGCATTAGTAAGATATAAAAGTGTCAATCACCCTTTTCCCCTCACATTTCAATTGTGTGTTGAGCAGAACTCAGATGCACCCAAGAGTCTGTTTTTCCATAGGAAAAGATTTCATGAACATCTCTATTGCTTGTGTCCCTCACCTTCCTCCTCCATAGTTTCTGTAAACACTTCCAGTTTACTAAAACACAAAAATAAACCCAAATATTGACACCATCACATCTTAAACCCATATTTAGATTTGCTAAACCTGTTTTATTCTTTCAGCTTCTGTGGCATATTCCACATTAATTTGAAAGCAAGACTTTTTTTTCCTTAACTTTTGACTTTGACCTTTTCATCATCTTTGTGCTTTTTTGGGGGGCGGGGGGGTTGAAGGGGGAAACTAGTATCTAAAGAAAGATGTTTTTGTTTTTGTTTTTTTCTTTTTAAATAGATACAGAGCTTAAAATCTAACACTTATCATCTCAACACCCTGGGGACATCTTAGATGCCGATTGGAGCATTACAATTGAAGCAGCTTGCCATAAAGAAGCCTCTGCAATTCCATTGGTACCCCACTCTCACAAGTGGAAGCACAAGAGCATGGCACTTTCAAGCTGCCTTGCTTGTGAGGCTCTGATAGGTATCTGTCCCTAAGATGTGTGATGACAGGAGCTATGCACCGCCAAATAGCACCTGAATGTTGACTTGGGGCTCCAGATGTTTATTGTATGCACCTTAATAAAAAGATTACTTTTAAGGGGCTACTGGGAAATCAATAGGAAAGCTAAGAACAGAGGCTAATGTGGTTTTAAGAGTGGTTTACTTCACATTTAAATCCTATGGTTTAATGGCCTGATCTAAAATCTATTCATGGAGTTCATGGAGATATTCCTAGTGACTTTAGTGGACTCTGGATCAGGCGCTAAATATTGAATATGAAATAACTGAATAACTTTGATTTATTCTTGCCCTGGTAAGTGTAGTTCTTCAAGTAGATACAGATGTGTATTCTAAGTAGGTGAGTGCATGCCAGAGATCTAGCAATATCGATAGAGGCATAGCTCTTGTGCCTCATGACGGTAGCCCCCTCCCCTGGCTATATAAGGCTGTGTCACCCAAACCTCCTTCAGTTGCTTCTTACCATCTGTCAGCTGGAGTTGGAGCTCTGGCCAATGGTGTTTGTTTACAGACTTGTGACTTTTGGCTTGTGGTGTGGTGTTTTTGTTTGTTTGTTTTTTCTTTCCCTTAGCCTGGTTGTTGTACATAGCTGATAATTAGTAATAAGTAGCTAGTGTAGTGTTTTTTGTTTAGTGGTAATGCTCCCTGGTGATGCCCTCAGTGGGTTCAAGCATTGCCCTTTGTATGGAGGGACAATTCCCCGAAAGCGACCCCCACATGTGGTTCTTACTTTTTCTGGGCAAAGCCCATCTAAAGAAGTGCTGCTCCTCTTCTTAAAAGAGCAGCAGATGGACTCAGGTGGCATGGGACCTTTTATTTAAAGCAGCCATGAGGCTGAGCTGAGCCATGAGGGCTCACCCAGTACCGAGGCCTTCCTTGGGCCACAGATTGCCCTCTGGCTCGGAGGGAATGTCTGCTGCCTGTTCTGGGACTGAGTTGTCGCTGAAGAGGCGCAGGAGTCATTCTCCATCGTCAGCACCAATTAAGAGGTCCCATGAAGCTGATCAGGGACACTCCAGGTCCTGAGGTGACTTTTGCACCTCCCCTAAGAGGAGCACAGACTGGCTCAGTGCTGGCTCCAGCAACCCGATGGTGCAGGTGCTTCTGACCCTCCCTTGACACAGGATGGGAGGGCGGACATACCATACTGTCAACTCTGGTTCTGGCCTCTGGGTGTCCGTTGAGTTTGGTACCAACGGTTCAAGAGTTGTCTGCGCACCAGACTGCGGTGGATCTGCTCAGCATGTGGGTCCCATCCACGCTGCTCATCCAGGACTTTGTGAGGCCGGCGCCAGCATTGGGTCCACAGTTGGAATGTATGGTTGAAATCTCAGCCTGGCACCTGGAGACACCCCCTCTGGGGCTGCTGGGGACACTGTACTGGAGGCAGTGCAAGACCCTTCAGTACTGGGCCCTTCCTTGGTACCAGCATAGTTGACCCCACAGGTTGTCCCATGGAGGCTATCACCACGCTTGACATCAAGCTGCGCGAGCATTCCATTACCAGTTCCCACACCAGGACCGACAAGCAGTGGCACCGACCCTTGTGCAGCCAGTGGTGCAGTCTACTTAGCTGGGCTATGAACGAATCTGATCATTTCCTGGCTCCATCCAAAACTGGCACCGCCAGGGTTCCGGGACTCTGATGCCTCAGAGTATGGCTCTTGCTTTTCCTGTTTGACTTTGCCAAAGAGACTATGGAGGCCACTGGGGGAACCCCTATGGATACCAGTGTTGAAATGTATCTCAAGGGCAGGATGTAGGCCCCTGGCCAGGTGCCTACTGGTTATCAAAGCCCTACCTATACCAGTGGCTATACTAGCCCCAGAGGGAAGCTTTTCTGTCCTGCTCCCACTCTAAGGAGTACAAGGAGACCAGAATCAGAAACTAAGCCTTGGTCTCTTACAGGAAGTTGGGAGTACAAACTTTTAGGCAACCAGATTATCTGACTACTTCCTAAAAACAAGAAAATGCTAGTGGAACAAACTGTTTGCTGGAGACACATTACACTAATTAATGAGAAAATGAGCAAATAAAGTCAAATCTAAAGCACAAATGCATGCATGCATGCAAAGAAGTGAAGATTGCCAGTGTTTATAAAGCTTTGTAGTAAATGACTCCTGCAGTTCAGATAGCTAAAGCCTTTAAATTCTCTGAGGATGTCTTCCTTAAGTTTTGCATGAATATTTGAGAATTTGTTAAGAGCAGCACTTGTGATGTCTCACAAATGTTAAGTAGCTGGAGTGCCCCAGAGGTCTTTTTCTTTCTTCTTTCTTCAGTGTATGTTTTTTTTTTTTATACTAACAGTGTGATGTACATAATTTAAATTATTCAAGGTCAGTGTCACTTTAGCTACAATCTGTCTATCCTTGGGCCATTTATTGACTGGGTTTTGCTTTGATGTAGGAATGTTTCCATGAAGGATCCTAGTTTACAATTGAGAGTAGGTCTACACTGGCCCAGTTACAGCGTCGCTCGCTCAGAGAGGCTGAAGGTAAACCGCTGTTGTGTGTTCCCACTGTCAGCTGCCTGAGTAATAGCATATTCATATTTGCGGCACTGGCAGCGGTATTTGGAATGGTGCGCTCTGGGCAGCTATCCCATAGTGCATCTTCTTCTGCTGCTGCTAAGAGTAGTGGGAAGGCGGAGGGGGTTGTAGGACATCCTGGGTCCTGTCCCAATGCCCCGAGATTCATTGCTTTGCATCCCAGCAATCCCTGTGCTTCCATCTGCATTTGACACCACCTTTCAATGGTTTGTGTACTGCGCGCTCTGCTCTGCCTCTTTGGGCAGCAGGAATGGATCCAGCACTGTTGACCAATATGTCGCTTGCTCTGACTAACATGTCACGAGTGGCAGTGGAGTTCCTCCTTAAACTACAAAGGCAAGAGCGATTTGACATTGATCTCACCACGTGTAGTTGCTTCGACATGGGATTGCTTGTGGCATTCATGGAGGTGCTGACCACAGTGGAACGCCGCATTTGGGCTTGGGAAACAAGCACTGAGTGATGGGATCACATCATCATGCGCGTCTGGGATGACGAGCAGTGGCTGCAGAACTTTTCAAATGAGGAAAGCCACATTCCTGGGACTGTGTGTGATGAGCTCACCCCAGCCTTGCGGCACAAGGACTTGAGAATGAGAACTGCCCTGCTGTTGGAGAGGCATGTGGTGATTGCACTGTAGAAGCTGGCTACTCCAGACTGCTATCTATTGGTCGCTAACCAGTTCAGAGTGGGAAAGTCAACTGTTGGACTCATGTTGACGGAAGTGTGCCGGGTCATTTAATTGCATCCTGTTCCAAAAGACCATGACTGGGCAACATGTGACTTTGTGGATGGCTTTGCACAAATGGGCAAACTGCAGATGGGCGATAGCTGGCACGCACATTCCAATTCTGACACCAGACCACCTAGCTACTAAGTACATTAATTGCAAGGGGTATTTCTCAATGGTTCTCCAGGTGCTTGTGGATCACTGTGGGAGTTTCACTGACATTAACACAGGCTGGTCCAGAAAGGTGCATGATGCACACATCTTTTTGAACACTGGCCTGTTCAGGAAGCTGCAAGCAGGGACTTTCTTCCCAGACCAGGAGATGCCCATTGTGATCCCCTGAGACCTTGCGTACCCCTTAATGTCATGGCTTATGAAGCCATACATGGGACACTTTGATAGCAGCAAGGAGCATTTCAACAACAGGCTGAGCAAGTTCAGAATGACTGTGTGCTTTTTGCCATCTTAAAGGCCTGCTGGCGCTGCCTATATGGGAGGCTGGACCTGGCTGATGACAATTTTCCTATGCTTATAGCTGTGTGCTGTACACTCCATAATATTTGTGAAGAGAAGGGTGAAAGCTTCACTCAGGGCTGGACTGCTGAGGCTTAGCACCTGGAGACTGAATTTGAACAGCCAGAGACCAGGGCTATTAGAGGGGCGCAGCACAGGGCCATAAGGATTAGGGATGCTTTGGGGCAGCAATTTGAAGCTGAAAGCCACCAATATTTGTTGCTATGCTCAGGAGTGCAGTGCTTGTAGTGCTAGGAGGTGATTGTGATTGGTGCTGAAGATGCACTATGAAGGTTTAAGAAAATTGCCTGTTGCTTTTCAGGGCTCTGTTTGCTTTCAATTAATGGAATAAAGAGTGCTTTAAAACCAAAACAATTTTTTTTATTAATAAACAACTGGAAGAGAGAGAGAGCCAAGCAAAAAGAACACATCAGAGAGCGTTCTGGGACAGCGGCTGCAGGGGAGGGCAGGCGTGGAGCTGCTCGGTTTGCAGTGCTAGTAGCGCCTGGAGCACATCTGCTTGATGCTTCATAACGTTTGAGTTGCTCCATGGCTTCGTTCTGGCATGCCGCATTCTCCTTTGGGTCTCTCTCTTCCTGCTGTTTTTCGGCTGTGGCGTACATCATAACCTCGTGCAGAAAGTCCTCCTTAGTTCTTTGTGGCTGCTTTCTAATTCTGCGCAGCTGTTCAGCCGGCAATAACAAAGTGGGAGGCTGGGCTTCCAAGGTCTCATCTGTGAAGCCAAAATGCAACATTTTACAGAAGCAGTATTGTTTGCAACATGGAGACCGCTGATTCAGTGATTTAAAATACAGCCACCATCACTAACACAAGGCACTATCACTAATGGGCCGACCCCACGCAAGCACACATGAGCCACAAGGCTCCCAAAGTGGTGAGTAACCACAGAGGTAGGGGAAGCTAGTGTTTCAGGACCATGCTGTACACTGGGCGTGTGGCTCTTGGGGAGAGCCAGCAGTGTAGAGGGGCCCTTTTCATTCCTGTCCCCACATTTTCCACAGGCTGTGTTCATTATGGAAGATATCTCGCTGCTGAGGGTGAGCAGGGAGTCAAGGGAGGGTCTTCTCCAAGACTGCAGCTTCCACCCTGGCCCTTATGCGGCTTGCCTGTGGGCAGCAATGGTTTCTTCCCCCCCCCCCCCCCCCCCCCCCCCCCCCCCCCCACACACACACACAGTGATGGCAGAGTGGTATGAGAAAGTTACCATTAATGGAGCAAGAAACAAAGCAGCTCTGCCAAAGAACCTGCCGCAGCGGATTTCCCAGTATCTCCATTAGATTATCATGGAGATCTGAGGGAGATTCCTGTGAAGTGAGGAAGTCAATCAACACCCTGTTAAACTAGTCAGACTAGGCATGTGGTGGTACATGCATCACACAGAGACAAACCTGCTTTCTCCAACCCTCCTGCCCACAACAACTTGCTTCAGTGATTCCCAAAATCAAAGCCACTTACCAGAGGCCTCCTTTCCTGTTTGCGTGTCGCTAAGCTCCAACAGCTGTGACTGGCTAGCCTCCTCCAGGGTAGAGAAGAGCGCTTGGCTGCATGCATCTCTGACATCCGAGTCATCCTCTGCCTCTGGGTCCCCCTCCACATTCTCATCCAAGATTTCCGTCTCCTGGCTCTGTCTACTCTCGTCTGGCACGTGAGCCACCAAAGTATCCACAGGGGCCTCCGCAGTGGAGATGGAGTCATCACCAAGTATCATGTCCACCTCTTTGTAGAACCAGCAGCTTGTGGGCACAGCACCGGAGCTGCGTTTTACCTTCTGAACCTTGTGGTAGGCGTTGTGCAGCTCCTTCTCTTTGACCCTGCACTACAGTGTGTCCCGGTCATGGCCCCTTTCTGTCATGCATCATGAAATCTGTCTGTAGGCATCATAATTCCTATGGCTGGAGCGCAGCTGGGACTGGATGGCCTCCTCTCTCCAAATGCTGATGCGGTCCTGCAGCTCGGCATTGCTCCAAGCGGGGTATCACCTGGTGCATGGAGCAGGCATGGTAACCTGGAAAGATGCACTGAGACCACTGCACATGTCACCAAGCAAACAGGAAGGGGGCTTTCAAAATTCCCAAGGAATTTAAGGGGTGGGGCTCGCGGTTGGTCACCTGAGGGCAGGGCAATAGAGGTCAAACTGATGACTAGAGAGGTGAGAACAGGCATTGTGGGACACCTCCCAGAGGCCAACTGAAGCGCTGTAGTGGACCAGAGTGTCTACGCTGGCATTGCGGCGCTGTAGCCCTGGTGCAGAAAGCTGTACACCTCTCATTGGGGTGGCTTTTTTACAGCAGTGTAACTGCGCAGTTTCTGCACACTAAGTGGGTTGGCAGCATGAACACCTTGGGAATTACAATGCAGAAAGCTTCTTTGCTGCGCAGAAACTTGCCAGTGTAGACAAGGCACAAATGTTAAATAGCTTGAGTTTGCTGAAGATCTTTCAGTTTTCTTTATTCTTTCTCAAATGTATGTTTTGGTACCAACAGTGTGACATACATAAACTATTCAGGGTCAGTGTCGCTTTAGCTGCAGTCAGTCTATCCTTGGGCCATTTATTGACTGGGTTTTGCTGTGATGTAGGAATGTTTCCATGGAGGATCCTAGTGTTCAACTGAGTTAAACCCTAGGTCTGTCCACAGACTTAAATTGCTCCATGACTTCACTGATGGAAACAGATCTAAAAATAATATTCAGCTCTGTGCAGATGTAGCAGTTTGAAAGGCTTATTTTACAAAATATTTTCATGTGCTTTTCAAGCTTTTAAACAGGCAGCATCTGTAAATATACTTGTTGGCATTTCTTGTCCCTGTTTTAACTTACTGACGTATCTCGCTTTCTTTTGTGCTTGCTATTTGGCTGTGTCATTCTTGTGTAGTTGCTTACATATTAGTATTTAATACCAGCAAGGGCGGTGAGGTACAGCACTTAACAGTATTATTAATGAAATCTGACAACCATGGACAATGCATCCACTAGAACGCCATTTCTTTCACATGGTACTAATTAGAAAGTCTTTCTTTCAAACTAAGTTAGTGTCAGTGAAACTAGATTGGATTATTTTTTTTTATTTTTTGTTTTGTTTTTTTGTCTCTTTTTTTAAATCGGTAAACCTTTTTCCTAAGCAACTTACACTTTCAAAATAATTGCATTCAGACTAAACTCCCTGGGATGGAATTTCAATTATTCTCTCCTAAATTATCTCCTAAAGCCAATGGTGCTGACAGTCTTGTAATCTGTACATGCTTCTCCTGAATCAGGTTCTTAAAATTTTTTCCCCCTTACAGATTTTTTCTTTTTTTTTTTTTTAGGGAGCTTCCCTTTTGTTGATGCTGAAAAAGTATATCGGACATGATAGTTTTCAAGCTGGGATTGAGAATTACTTGCATAATCACAGCTACAGATCCACCCGGAGCGATGATTTATGGGATAGCATGAATGAGGTAACCATCTTGGATATTCTTAGTTTTGGTTTTCGCATGATGGATTATAATGAGATGTGAAAATCAAAGACATTTTCTATTTCCTTATATTAGTGCTGCTAAATAAGATCATATGTTGAAAAGACCTGATTTATCAATCACTCTGCTCATGGTCACTCATTCCAGAATTCTGTGTGGAGATGCACAGACATAAATGAGCAAAATTTACTTTCTTCTAGCCTCCTACTATAGCCTCAAGAATTGGGGTAAAGGAGAAGAGGAGGTTCTTTTTAAAGCATTTAAAAGAATAACTGAAAATAAACTTTTCAGTCACTTCCTGTGGGAGGAAAGAAATTATTTCCCTTGTTGGAGTCCTTCCTGCTTTTATTGGATTTAAGAGATGCGCTAGTGATAGAAGCCAGATAAGAACATAGATCAGTGTTAGTATGCTGAAAAATTCAGATCTTAATTTTTAAGAGCATTACTTACGCTTCAGTGATTTCCTGGAACTGGGTGGAGGGCTTCAATGGCACACAATTTACATCGGCTAGCATGGTGCCTAGACACTGTAAACCATCAAGATACTGTATAGACATGCAAGAAGACTTGATCCCTGCCCTATATGGCTTGCAATCTAAGCAAACAACACAGAAACAAAGGAGATGGGATGTAAGAAAGCAAGAAGATTGATAGTGGTAACGAGCATTGTTAGTTCCATGATGCTTTTTTTGTTTAATTAAACAAGCACTTCGCTGGTGGACTAGGATTAGTAGATCTCTTGGCTAAAGTGTATTTTGAGGAGAAGAAAGTGGAGAGTGGGCAGACTGGGCCAGAGAAGGTTTACAAGTGTAGGAAGGACACAGAAGAGCATGAGGGGGAGTTTTGTCAACTAGGTTGGGGGTGGGAGGAAGAGAGGGTGAATGAAATGAGAAGGAGCTGGGAAATGCCCTTTTGGAGTCAACCCCTAATCAATTAAAAAGTAAATAATTTAAGAACGAATGATGAGCTTTCTCTAGAAATTTTAACAGAAGCTTTTTACAGAGAATTATTTCCTTTGGGTTAAAAACTCAATAGAATTATTAATCCCTATTCAATTCTATAGGACTCTTCCATAAGTGTAGGATGTGCAGATCCTTGTAGGCCTAGACCAATAACTCGAATTTCAGATGGACAGTGAGGGCAGCTGAAGAAGAGAGAGCTGGACAGAATAGCAAGTAATATAGGTGATTTGAACAGTGATAAACTTTCTTTTTCCTTTAGAGCCTGGTCCTGCAAGTTGTTTCAGGTAGGCTGACCCTGGTGCATACACACAGCCTCCTCCCCACCCTTAAAATTAATCCATAAGTTACTTGCTCTGTTTTCCTCCGTCCACATCCTACTTTAGCCTGTTTGGCATTCCCATGTTTCCCTTTATTTGGCTGTCGCTTGGATCTCTTCCATTCAAGAAGATAAAACACTTGTTCACCTCAGTGACTGCTAACAAAATTGGCAAGCCAATACAGAATAATTCTGCACAGGGGCTTAACCTGCTACTTACATTGGCACTAGTTTCAAGATGACTTTTGTGTGGTAAGCTGGGGATAGAATTTGACAAAGAAATGAACAATACCCATTATCATCCTGTTGAAAGTGAATATCTTTGTGTTTTACAGATCACAAACGGAACACTAGATGTAAAAAAACTGATGAAAACCTGGATTCTGCAGAAAGGATTTCCCTTAGTAACTGTTAAAAGAAAAGGAAAGAGTCTCTATGTCCAGCAGGAGAGGTTCTTGCGCAGTGTGGAATCAGAAAATTGGACGTCAGATGCAAGGTTATTCTCCCTCAGCACTCAGAAAATATTTACCTTTTACTCCATGCAATTTAACTGTCTTCAAAGCGCATATTTGTTGCACTTTGGCACATTCAGAGCTCCAGTAGTTTTTCTCTAAAGAGCAGGTAGTTATAAATGAAGTGAGAGAGCAGTACACACAGAGGTATTTTATTATCTGCCTTGAAAAATAAGAGTCCCTGTCTGCTTCTAGCTCAGCAATTGAAATAGACCTTACATTGCTTTTTCTTGGAACAGAGTTCATCATAACTTAAATTTTATGGATTCATTTTTTTGATGTTTTTAATTGGCTTCTCCTATTGTGCACTGGAGTTAATCATACAACAGTCAGGATTATGTAAAGTGTAAAAAAAATTTTTTTTCAAGTAGTTGCAGTGTTTAATCTTCAAGCTCAAGTAGTTGGGGCACATAAAGGATGGGTATATGGGGATGAGATAGAAGGTAGATGAGAGGAGTTAGCAAATGAAGTAGCATTCTGCAGAGGAATGCTGGTGGTGTCTAAAGGACCAGGAAATTTTTTTTCTTGAACCTGCACATTTTCCTGCCAGGCCAAATCTGCAGGCTGAGTGTTGATAGAGGACAGTATAGACTGTGGATAAGGAAGCTCTCCCCCTAACAAAGGTTAAGACTGACCATAAATTAGCATTTGTGTATGTCAGTTAATAGCTAAAGATTCCTTGTTTAGGAATAATATTCATAGTAGTGGAGGAATAAATGGCAATAAACATCTTTTTTTATGGGTGGTTAGCTACTGGTGCAAATACGAAGCAACTGATAACTGCAAAAATCAATTTGTCAAATGTACTCCATTACCAGGCACTTTATCCTTGTTGTATAACAAGACAAGAACATTCTCAAACTGCAAACTGTGGTTTTCTCTACCACAGCTGAAATTTAATGGGGAGTTGGGGGCACTTCACATCACGCAAAATTAGGCCCTAAAAGACCACTCGTCTTTATGAGGATTGTAAGCTTGGTTTTGTACATCTGTCTTCCTGGATTTTCCATGGATATCCTTTTGGAATTACACTTATGTAAATAGCTCTTGAAGGATGACTTTTCAGGTGAATAATTTATAGTGATTTGTGTGGAAATTGGTGTACAACCCATTTTCCCTCCATGGGTTTGCCCTAGATAAAATTACACTCTTAATTGCGCTGTTAAACAATAATAGAATACCATTTATTTAAATATTTGTGGATGTTTTCTGCATTTTCAAATATATTGATTTCAGTTACAACACAGAATACAAAGAGTACAATGCTCACTTTATATTTTTATTACAAATATTTTCACTGTAAAAACAAAATAAATACTATTTTTCAATTCTCCCATTAGAAGTACTGTAGTGCAATCTCTTTTTATCATGAAAGTTGAACTTAAAAATGTAGAATTATGTACAAAAATAAACTGCATTCAAAAATAAAACAATGTAAAACTTCAGAGCCTACAAGTCCACACAGTCCTATTTCTTGTTCAGTCAATCGCTCAGACAAACAAGTTTGTTTACATTTGCAGGAGATAATGCTGCCCACTTCTTGTTCACAATATCACCTGAAAGTGCGAACAGGCATTCTCATGGCACTGTTGTAGCCAGCGTCGCAAGATATTTACATGTCAGATGTGTTAAAGATTTAAATATCCCTTCATGCTTGAATCACCATTCCAGAGGACACATGTCCATGCTGTTGATGGGTTCTTGTTGATAACGATCTAAAGCAGTGAGAACCGACACATGTTCATTTTCATCATCTAAGTCAGATGCCACCAGCAGAAGATTGATTGATTTTTCTTTTTTTGGTGGTTCGGGTTCTGTAGTTTCCGCATTGGAGTGTTGCTCTTTTAAGACTTCTGAAAGCATGCTCCACACCTCATCCCTCTCAGATTTTGGAAGGCACATCAGATTCTTAAACCTTGGGTTGAGTGCTGTAGCTATTTTTAGAAATCTCACATTGGTACCTACAGTGTTTTGTCAAATCTGCAGTGAAAGCGTTCTTAAAACGAAAACATGCTGGGTCATCATTTGAGACTTCTATAATATGAAATATATAGCACAATGCGGGTAAAACAGAGCTGTAGACATACAGTTCTCTCCCAAGGAGTTCAGTCACAAATTTAATTAATGCATTTTTTTTTTAACAAGCGATATCAGCATGGAAGCATGTCCTCTGAAATGGTGGCCAAAGCATGAAGGGGCAGATGAACGTTTAGCGTATCTGGCACGTAAACACCTGATAATGCCAGCTACAAAAGTCTCATGAGAACGTCTGTTCTCACTTTCTGGTGACATTGTAAATAAGAAATGGGCAGCATTATCTCCCATAAATGTAAACAAAATTGTTTATCTGAGCAATTGGCTGAACAAGAAGTAGGACTGAGAGGACTTGTAGACTCTAAAGTTTTACAGTGTTTTGTTTTTGAGTACAGTTATGTAATAAAACAAAAATCTAGATTTGTAAATTGCACTTTCATGATGAAGAGATTGCACTTGGTATTTGTATGAGGCGAATTGAAATACTTTTTTTATAGTGCAAATAAATATAAAGTGAGCAGTGTAAACTCTGTGTTTTTTATTGTAATTGAAATCAATTATATATGAAAATGTTAAAAACATCAAAAATTTAATAAATTTCACTTGGTATTCTATTTAACAATGTGATTAAAACTGTGATTAACTCAAAAAAATAATTATGAGTTAACTGTGATTTAATCAATAGCCCTAATTGGAAGATGATATTATTTACTCTTCTAGTATGGGATTATCTTGAATTCTTGGCTTGTGTAACTGCTTGTGCTCTTTGTTAGAGGGATTTGGGACATGACCAGTGTCCTTTTACTTTTTACATAAATCCCATACAAAACTATAAAACTTCAGAGAGGAAGGTTGTCTTGTGAGTAAAATGCTAGACTGGGACTGAAGTGCCTCAAGGTCAATCTGTGGCACTGCCACAGATTTACTTCAGTTTTTTTGGACAAATGGCTTAATATTTCTGTGCCTCAGTTCTCCATGTGTAAGGTGAGGAACAGAGGAGATGTGATTAAAAATGGTTTGAGAATTACTTGGATACTGTAATGATGGGGGGCATATCATAGATCTCTTAACATTTTTGTTGAAATGCCATAATATGTTAAAGCAGTTTTAAAAAAAAAAAGTGAGACAAATAGCACAACTGATTTGTATTGGATGTGACCTACTACATAAAGCTAGACTACTGTATAAGTCTGAAAAAATATAATTTTTCTCTTACAGTTATCTGTGGCATATTCCTCTCTCCTACATTACTAGCAATTGCAGCTCTTTCCACTGTCCTTATGCATATTTACTGGACCAGAAGTCAGGTAAGTGACTTGAAGCCTCTGTAGCTAGGATGTACAGTGAAAGCAGGTTATTTCGGTTTTGTGGATCAGCCTTTGTTTGCACGCACCTGAGTAGGGTTTGAGGCCAAGTGCGTGCATGGTATAAAGTAATTGCAGAGGAGAATATAACTCGGAATGATTCCATAGGGAACAGCGAACAGTGTAATTTTAATCACTTTTTTGTAGGCATGATTGCTTTAGGCTGGCTTTATCACATAAGGATACAGTTAGGAACCAATGGTGCTGAGCATGCCTGGTGTACTTAGCATTCACTGGCAGTGATGTCAGGAGTGTATTAACATCATGACAATACAGGTAGTAAACAGGACTTAGTCTTTTTGCAAGCTGCCAGGTTGGAGAGAGGGGCCTTGAGGAAGTAGAGTGGGTTCTGAGCACTGTGTACTTAAGGGAATCAGCCCTGGTAGATTGACAGAGCCAACATGACTCTGAGGTGTATTTCCCCCTCTGATATTATTATTTACTTTTTGTTTTGTGGCATAAAATAATTACTTCGTTAGAACACTTTTTTTTTAATGTTCCAGAGTATGGCAGTCTAGAACTTGGAACTTTCCCACGTTCTCCCCACCTTTTCTTTGCTGCAGTGGCCATTTTGAGTCCCTAGGTGCTAATCTGTACAGAGGGCTGGATTAACTTTCTTTTTAATGATGAAAGTGACTGTTACAGTATTGTACTAAAAATACTTGGCCAGCATTGATGTAAGACAGCGACATCAGTGGATCTTGCTGATTTACTGTACGCCAGCTGACAATTTTTGATCTTTTAAAATGCCTTTAATCCTACTATCATACTGATCCCTCCCCCTATCCATTACACTCATTATCTGACACATTTCTTGATGACATACTGTGTAAAAATGTCTCCTCCATTTCTATTGCTTCAAATAAACCATACAAAATTGAAGTTGAATGCTTAATGCCAATCTTGAAACCTTTATAGCTATTTTGGTATAATGTGGTCATTTTCCATAAAATGACTGTTAAAAGCACAGTAGTTTAATTAAGCAGATAATGATTTTTTTTTTAAATTTAATTTTCACAATTGATTTACAAAATCTCATTTAATTGTTTCTGGACCTCTGCTATTTGAGATGTTGGCGGAAAAGTAGTGTACAGCCCAATAATCTGTGAGAAAACCAAGGTGTTAACTTGTGTGCACGTTCTTCACATTGTCAGACCCATTAGTCAAGTAAATAGTCAGATAGCCTCAGTGTTCATTGATAAACAAAGAATAGTTATTGCTGTTGAATGCCTTTTTTCATCATATATGTCCCCAGGTCATTTTAGGAACTGGAGGGAGGGGAACCCCATATGTGAGATCTGTAGAATCTTTAAACAGTGACTCTCTTCTAGTTTTGCACCACTTGCCTGTCTGCCTGCATTCCATTCTCTCTGGTAACAGCATATTACCATTATCTTGCAGCTGTCTTATTCCCCCACTGCCTGGTCTCCACGGTTAGCCTGACTTTACACCATGGAACTTTTCAACTAAGACTGTCTCTGTCTCTGTCTCTGTCTCTCTCCAGTATTTTTCTCCAGGCAGCCCTCTGAAATACTGACTGCACTATCAGACACGTCTGGGTTGCTCATTTTAGCAAGATTTATTTTCGGTCTTTTTTCTGACTGCCTCCTCTTCTAGAAGGCTTATTTGTATAATTAGTCAGTGTAGGTGATGGCTTTCAATTCTGTGACATTTTCTTTTTCAGAAAGGTTAGGTAATCCTCTTAAATAATAAACTGTTCTGTAATTGGTCTCTAGGTTTGTCTGTAGTTTAGTAATGTGTTTATATCTTTTGTTCCAAGATGCTATTTGTCCATGGTTTGGAGTTTGGGGTTTCTGTTTTTAAGGTTACAATCTCTGTCTCCATATCTCACTCTGTGGTCACAAGTCTTGTTACAATTGGATCCAGTTGCAGAGTCCCATGTGTTTCCAGGCCATTTGGGTCTAAGTAGTCTAGCCACTGTTTCTAGTTCATAGAATCATAGAATATCAGGGTTGGAAGGGACCTCAAGAGGTCATCTAGTCCAACCTCCTGCTCAAAGCAGGACCAATTCTCAACTAAATCATACCAGCCAGGGCTTTGTCAAGCCTGACCTTAAAAAACCTCTAAGGAAGGAGATTCCACCACCTCCTTAGGTAACCCATTCCAGTGCTTCACCACTCTCCTAGTGAAAAAGTTTTTCTTAATATCCAACCTAAACCTCTCCCACTGCAACTTGAGACCATTCCTCCTTGTTCTGTCATCAGGTACCACTGAGAACAGTCTAGATCCATCCTCTTTGGAACCTCCTTTCAGGTAGTTGGAAGCAGCTATCAAATCCCCTCTCGTGCTTCTCTTCTGCAGACTAAACAATCCCAGTTCCCTCAGCCTCTCCTCATAAGTTATATGCTCCAGCCCCCTAATCATTTTTGTTGCCCTCCGCTGAACTTCTGCCAATTTTTCCACATCCTTCTTGTGGTGTGGGGCCCAAATCTGGACTCCAGATGAGGCCTCACCAATGCCGAATAGAGGGGAATGATTTTGCTGGCAATGCGCCTACTTATACAGCCCAAAATGCTGTTAGCCTCCTTGGCAGCAAGGGCACACTGACTCATATCCAGCTTCTCATCCTCTGTAAGCCCTAGGTCCTTTTCTGCAGAACTGCTTCCTAGCCACTCGGTCACTAGTCTGTAACAGTGAATGGGATTCTTCTGTCCTAAGTGCAGGACTCTGCACTTGTCCTTGTTGAACCTCATCAGATTTCTTTTGGCCCAGTCCTCTAATTTGTCTAGGTCCCTCTGTATCCTATCCCTACCCTCCAGCGTATCTACTACTCCTCCAAGTTTAGTGTCAAAAGTTTAGTGTTCTGGAATGATAGAGCATGTTGTAGATCCGGGAGAGAATAGAAATTATTCTTCACAAAGGATTTCAAGATTTTGAAATTTGGCTTTTTCAAGCCATAACAAAACTTGAAGACTTCAAAATCTCCAAAAGAAAATTCTGGGGGGAAAAAGTCCATTGAGTCCAAGCAAAACTTCTTAAAAAAAAAATACATTATGTAATACAAATTATAAACACTGTGAAATTTAAAGATCATTTAAAAAAAAAAAGTTTCATTCCAAATATGCCAAATAGGACAGTTTGACATTATTGGCATTTTTTATTTGAATGTCCAGCTAAACAAAATTTTTGGCAAAATTGATGTGATTTTGCAAAGCATTTAGATTGTTATGGAATTGCATTTGCAGGTGGAAAATTGGCCCATCAAAGCTTTTTCTGACCAGCTCTAGCAAGGTCCTGGATTTACACCCTTCTTTGAGATGTAGAGTGCCACCACTCAGCAGTCTTAAAGCCCTGAATGAGGGTTTGGGACTTCCTGGGACCGACAGCCCTTCCCAATCACATACCCATGCTCCCCAGAACCTCATCTAGAATGTATGTGCTTCTAGTTTAACCCCTTTGGGGACAATGTGGTAGGAAAACAAGTAACATCGTTTTAGCAAAGCAATTTCTCATCCACAGTGACTTTACTCTTAATGCGTTCAAGAGTTTTTTGTTGAAACTCTTGAAAACGAAGCAGAAGTCCTGAGTTGCCCTCTCCCCCATTATGATCTCAGCTCTTCTGACAGTCCAAGGTTTGTCAGCTTTCAGACCAGGTAGAGCCCATCCTGCAAGTTTTCTGGATGTGTAGATGGCAGTGCTCCCCCCCCCACCCACCCACCTGTTAACTAGAGTCTATCTCTTTGCTGGGTGCCCGACTGAGAGACTCCAGCCCCTATCCGCCTGGGCTCCTGTGCAGAAAAACCATTATTTCATGGGTGGTGGATCAGCAGTTGAGACCATCAAATTTGATGGACAGTGATTGCCATCTTGACAGCTTCTCAATGAGAGTTCTTCAAGAAGTTGTCAGCATCTTTCTGAGCAGGGTACTGTCTGGAAAGCAACACAGTAAGCTTCCCTTGGGTAGGTTTAGATTTGTGTTCAGCAAAATGGAATCAATAATTTGATAGACATATCTCACCATGTCACAGATATAATTCTGTGATCTTTACTGACTTGTGACTTGATTATGTCCTGTCTTTCACATAGTGTTGAGCACCGTGAGGCACAGAAATATCATGTTCACTCAAATGATGACTGAGCTCTAGAGAGAGGTTTATTATGTGGGTGGGTTTTTTGGGAGACCGAACCAAAGCGGTGGAGGTGTGGGGGGTGTATGTGAGAGCGAGCGCAAACCTCTGCTTTTGAATCTGCTTAATTTCTTATAAGATTTTCAAGACTTACTATCCTAAAAATTCCTATTTGTTTTTCCCTGCCACCACTACCTGCTTGATGTGGAAATACACCTGCAAAGGTTTTGTTCTTTTTATTTTGAGAAGATTCAGCTGGTGAACTCCTGGTCTGAATCACCTCATTTTTAGACAGAAAGATTACTAGGAAAGCTTCATATTAGTCAGTGATGTTCTGTTTCTATTGCGTTGTGGTATGTCATACACAGTTGCATTGCAGTGCATGCTGAGTTTGCCTTGTGTGTTCAAAATGGCAGCTGATATGGTCCTAGAGATGGGAGCCATCCTTTATGGTAATACAAGATTGATTGAACAAATGAAATACATTAAATAACATGGCTCTGAGATTGGCCTTTACTTCCTGGCAGTGTTAGGTTGTCTCTACTCGCTAGCTCGCTCCTTCTTCCTCCCACACAGGTAAATTATAATAATGAGAAGCTGGTTTCCTGCAAGTATGGAAACCAGTGTGTTTCAAACGTCATGACAACCTGAAATTTGGTGGTCTTACCATATTAACACACACCAGCAGGAACATCTCTTTTCTTTTCCCCTTGAACCTAAAACTTTAATGGTAAAATTATACCACTTATTTTAGCCTAGGATAACTGTTCTCAAAAAAGTTACAATTAATATTTAATTACGTAGGTCAGTCTGCTATCAAATATACCTGAGGGATGGGTCACAGCAAGTATTGCCAAATTGGAAAGCACAAGTCTAGTCTAAAACTATTGCATTTTATTCAGTCTTGTCACATTTGTGCTGTTCACAACTTTGAAATTGCCACCTTTTATCTCCAGTGGGA
Source organism: Gopherus flavomarginatus (assembly GCF_025201925.1). Taxonomy (NCBI): domain Eukaryota; kingdom Metazoa; phylum Chordata; order Testudines; family Testudinidae; genus Gopherus; species Gopherus flavomarginatus. The sequence goes on from NC_066619.1 coordinate 62,878,622, forward strand.
TAAACTCTGTCCTCAGTTCAACCCGTACTCCAAATAAATCTTTAAAAAGAGGGCTTCTCCCTTCTAATCTGCTTCTTGGTTGCAAGGGCTCATCTGTTGTAACTGGATTCCCTCTCCTCCTCCACATTACGACCTTGATGCTAAAATTCACCTTGTGTCTCCTGACTCATTTACATTCTTAGTTGTAATTCAGATCCATTGAACTTCTGTAGGAATGCACAGGTGTAACTAGTGGAAAATAGTGGCCCGGTTATTTTGATTAGCCCAAATAGAAGAGGCGAACAATCCAGAGTTAAGGGGCCTTCACACAGAACACCATGCTGACTGCTGCTCCTTTTTATGACCAGGGAGCTTCTAGCTCAGATACTATCTCTGCAATAGTATAGATGGGAAGAGAAATTATCTCCTGAGTAAGCTGGGCCCTGAGTAAGCTGGGCCCAAACCATTTAGTACTCTAAACTCTCAGCATTAGAAAATAGGTTTTTAAAATGATCAATATTAACAGCATAACTGTGTGGGTGTCTCTACCCTTCTCTCTCTCTCAACTAGCTACCATTGAACTTCTGGAGGAGGTGAAGTGGGTAAAGTTCAATGTGGACATGAATGGGTACTATATAGTGCACTATGCTGAAGATGACTGGAATACTCTCATTAACCTGCTGAGGACAGATCCCACCGCTCTGAGTACCAAAGACCGAGCTCACCTGATCAACAATATCTTCAGTCTTGTGGGGTAATTCTTGGTTTTGGGAGGAAGTATAGCTTTTTTTAATTTTAAGTTGGTGCAAGACAAAGGATTATACTTAAGAACATTGTGGGGAAGAATGCTTTAAAGATACTTTTATTCAGTATCTGCTATCATTGATGCTGAAGTTTCAATGATAAAACATCAGATGTTGATCTCCATTCATTTAGTGCCGTCATTCATCCCTTTGTATTGTAAAGAACACCTGCTAGTTCTGTTGGCATGGAGGACAACATGTTCTTTAAGTCTGAGAGAAATGCCATGTCATTTTGTCCTATCAAAGGAAAAGTACCTGTTGTGCTCGAGCACAAGTAAACTAGTTGCTTCTGACATAATGAGAGAGAGCCATTAAAACATTTATGTACCCCTCTGTTGGCTCTGCAGCTGGAATGAAGCTGAGAACTCTGGGTGGCCTTTCTGTGACAGCTGCTTCCTTAATCTGAGTAATTTCACTTACTTTCAGTTACCACCATGCTTCACCTTATTTTTAATTCCGCCCCTTAATCAAAGGCATGATTGTTGCCATCATTATTCTATTACAAGAACAGTAACACTTTATATATTTTTACTTCCATTTGCTTCCAGCTCATGATATAGCTCTCTTTTTTTAATTAGGAGTCTTCCAGATGCCATCCTTAAGATTTCATTTTAGCCGGAAAGTCTGTTTTGAATCCATTTTAATTCTTTTTGTGTTCTTTGACCTTTTTAGTATAGGAAGGGTGTCTCTGTTGAAGGCCTTTCATCTGCTTGATTACCTAGTGAAAGAGAACCACACTGCTCCAATCAGTCAAGCTCTGTTCCAACTGAGTCTCGTCTATGACCTCATAGAAAAAAGAGGAATGCTGAATCTTGCAGCAAGAGTAGTGGTACGTCTTCCTCTTCTCCATATCAGTGTTTGAAATATTTTCCCATAAGATCGATTCACAACTGTGTTCTCTGGTCAGACTGATGGACCAACATTCTGGAATCTCATTGGCTTGCCTTATGTTTGTAAGGCTATTCTGTCAGTCTGCCCTGAATACTAAAGGTTGTTAATTACTCTGAGGCAGGGACTGTGTTTTCTTGTTCTGTGTATGGTACCTAGCACAGTGGGGGTCCTGGGCCATGACTGGAGCTCTTAATGTGCTACTGCAATAGATATTCAATAATAAACTCTTTAAAATCCAGGTCCTCTTCTGCTATAGAAATGGGGAGAAAACACCCGAGTTTGCTATTTCAAAAATTTTTGAATCTGACTAGTATGTCTGGAACCTGACAGTTTCATCCAGATTGGGACTAGAGGCCTAACGTTCAGATGCAGAGAGTCTGCTTAAATTTATTTACACCCACTAGCTATGTGTATGGTAGTCTAATTGGGAGTCACTTAAATAGGGGGTGGTCTACACAATCTTACACCCTTAAATTAGTTCTTTATCTTGCTTGTGAATTCCTCTCTGAGCAATTAAATGTGTCTTGGTATTGCTTACTGTCTTTCACCATCTAGAACAAAGTTGAAAAACTACTTGGAAGCAAAATTGATCAACAGACTTGGACTGATAATGGGACCTTATCTGAACGGGAGTTCCGGTCTACTGTGCTAGCCTTTGCCTGCTCCCATCACTTGGGAAACTGTAGCACCACTGCCACCAAGCTGTTTAATGAATGGAAGGCTTCCAATGGCACAAAGAGGTAAAGCACAAACTAGTCTGAGCATATTCTGTTTATGTATTTGTCGCTTCTCCACATCTGTTTCGAAGAAAGATCTTAATTAGTCTTGGCCACCAAAGTACAGAGGCTATGCTTCATTCAGCAGTTTTTACAGCATTTCTTTTGAATATAGCATGGCATAAAACAAGAGGAACTATGTTTTAGAAATTAAAACTTTGTATCCACAGTGTTGTTGAATGTGACTGCTATGCCTACTAGATAATTCTCACTTGAGTTTACAGCTTAAAAATTCAGGTGGTAGCACATTGTAGCTGTTCTTGCATAGTTAACCTTTTCACCTTCCAGAACTTACTCTGCTGAGAGTCATTGTGGATTTTGTATCATAGCGTGTCTGAGCCTTTTGCATGATTAACTGTGATTCCGTGTATTCTGTAACTCAGCTGTCCCCAATTGCCTAGAATCTGAGTGATGTCTCCCTGGAAATGAATTAATCTGGTCCTACAAAACTACTATTACTACCAAATTAAGTGCTCTAGCAAAAGACATCACTTGTGCTATTTGCCTAAAGCATTTATGTGGTGATTTCTTCCCTACTGTTTCATACAGGCCTGTTCTTGTTTTGTAACCTTTTTATAGTCTGCCTACTGATGTTATGAAGACTGTATTCTCAGCAGGAGCGAAAACTGATAATGGCTGGGAGTTCCTTCTAAGCATGTACACATCTTCAGTTTCTGAAGCTGAGAAGCACAAAATGCTTGAAGCTCTAGCCAGCACAGAAGACGTTAGAAAACTGATCTGGTAAAAAATTCCAAAAGATTGTGGTGGTGTAGTTGTGGTGTTCCCAGAATATGTGAGAGACAGTGGGGGCAAGGGGCAAGGGGAAGTGAGGTACTTTTTATTGGACCAACTTCTGTTGAGGAAAGAGACTAGTCTTCAAGCCTCACAGAGCTCTTCTTCAGCTCAAAAGCTTGTATCTTTCACCAACAGAAACTGGTCCAATACAAGATTTTTTTTTTTTAACCTCACTGTCCTTGTCTCTCTCAAAATATTTATGTAATGTATAAACTTAAAAAAAAAACAAAAAACAAAAAAACCAACCCCAACTTCTTTGGAAATGTGGATTTTCCCCTCAACATTTAAAATAACTGACTGACTGGTTTTCTTACATTGGCTAAACATAGTGCTAGGAAGACTTTCTTTTAGTAGGCTTCTGCTTATTAAAGCAAATTGTAGCTGTAGCAAGGCAATGCCTCTCCAATGCGGCACCTCCTGCTGGTTGTCCAGGGAATTAGCTCTTTTTTCCAGCTCCAGAGTGCCCTCTGCCAGCTGATGTCTTGCCTGCAACTGGCCCCCGTGTTCCTCCTGCACCCAGGAGTTCTGCCCACCTCAGCAACCCACAATCTGGATCTCCCCACCCAGGGGAACCCCCAACCCTCTATCCCCACCTTGCCTCAGTGGCTACTGCCAGTCACCATCTAGCCCCCGCTCACTGGGGCAGACTGCAGTCTGTAAACCCAAGTACCCTTTCATAGGCCTTCACCAAGGCCTGCAGCTTGGGGTTTTATCAAGTTGGAGCTCCCCAGCTCCCTCTGCCCTTCCCCCGCACTGCTCCACCTCAGGTACCCCTCTTGGCTCCCAAACAGTCAGGTCCTTCTTTCTCAGAAGCTAGAGAGAGAATGTCTGAGCTCGTGGCTCACAGTCTTTTATAGGTCCAGCTGTGGTCTGATGGGGCGTGGCCCTAGCTATGGCTGCCTTCCCCATCAGCCTAGTCTTTGGCTCGCATCCCCAGCCCTCTCCCAGGGCTGGCTGTAACCCTTTTAGGGCCATAGCAGGTGACGACCCCTCTACACCCCAACACATCAGGAACAGGATTCCATATAATCAAATGCAGCGGTCCTGATACTCTGCTCACTTATGCTGGTGGAAATCATTAGAAACTCCCTAGAATTCAGTGTAGTTAACACTGCTTGGAACGTATAGTAAGAGGAGACTCAAGCTTGAAAGCTTTGCACTCTTGGAAGATCAGTGTGGAGTTGCTTTAGATTAGAAATCCTGTGAAGCCTTCAAAGTACAGGCCTATTTCATAACAAAGAACCAAGAGTTCAGATAACATTTGCTTGCTGTGTGGATGAAATCTTGAACTTGCTTTATGCAGGAACTAAGAGGCACCTTATCTCCAACACCTACAGCCATTATCTGTATGTTCACTGACCACTTCAGAGGTCTGTCTGGAGGGTGTAGCAGAGACTGTGGAAGGTTTCCATGACTGCTGTGCTGTGGGACTAGTGTAGTTTCTCATGATTATCAGTGAATTTTGTTTCCTCTTATGACCATGCAAAAGTCACTGAGCCCCTGGCACTTCGATGGGAATTAAATGACTCATGGGCTTTGAACCTATTCTGTATTTCATGGGATTGGGCCCCATGTGTGGCATTTGGAAACCAAAGGTAAATAATGAATTTTGCAGTATTGGCCCTGGTAGTTGACTACATCTAGTTTCTTGAGATATCTGTAAAAGATAAGAAAGTATATCTGTAAGTAGCCTCTGACCTTCCATATACTCTGGCTAAGTAATCTATGAGAGCCACTGCAGTCTAGCTGTGAAATGTTTGTACAGTAGTTTTGAGTTGACTGGATCTGTTTTGTCTCTTAGGTTAATGCAAACAAGCCTGGAGGGAGACCTCATCAGGGCACAGGAACTTTCACATATCATAACAACTGTCAGCCAAAGTCTGCCTGGGCACTTGTTGGCCTGGGACTTTGTCAAAGAGAACTGGGAAAAGCTTATACGGAAGTAAGATTTGTTTGTTTGGTCTTTTAATTATTAAATTAATTACTAGCATGAAGTGTTAGGTGCAGCATTTGAGTGCATGCATTTTTTCCACCGCAAAATAAGAGACTGAGCTAACTTGGAATAAAATTTTGAAAAGTTCCCAAGTCCCATTTCCCCCCTTCCCCCCCCCCCAAAAAAAAATGGTTTAGGTAGTTAATTTCCATTGTTGTTTGTCACCCCTAGAGACTTAGGCTCACATGTCAGTTGCCTGGTTCAGAAAATATTAGCCTGTCCTTATTAAAGGGACAGTGATATGAAACTTTAGAATGGTGCATGTACTGTTCTTCATTCTATGGTGAATAATATCTTGCATCCACAGTGGTCTCTCAGCATGCTTTGAAACAGACTGGAAAAAGGTGTGTTTCCTTTTGGAGACACTGAAAGTTCGTGTGTGTGGGGGGAACTCGTCTTCAGAAATATACTTGCTTTTCTTGGAACGTCACAGCTTGTTGCAAGGGTTACAACTTTAAGCTGTCCCCCCCCCCCCCCCCAAAATTGTGTTACTATATGATTAGAATAACTCAATGTGGTGATCAGGTTCCAAAAAATTCACTTTTTCAAAAAAACAAACCAAAACCAAAACAAAAAGCCATTAAGTAATTTTCAAATTTTACCCTTTGTTGCTTGATGTCTTCTTTTTAAAAAGTATGCAAAGTGCACTTGGTTCATCAACTGGTTACCACACGTTACTTTTCTTCCTTATTTTTTCTTCCATATTTCAGGTTCCACTTGGGGTCATTTGCTATCCAGAATATAGTTACTGTGTCAACCTTTCAGTTTTCAACAGAGGCCCATCTACTTGAGGTTGGTGGTGTAAAGTACTATTACCTAAATGTTGGCTTCTCCCAAAAAAATTGTGTGCACTTGCTATTGATACCATACCTGGCATGTACATAGTGCATTTCACCATAGATTTAAAGATCCTTTTTCAATAGTGTATGATTATTAGTATCCCTATTCTATACATGGGAAAATAGTCAGAGAAGTGACTTGCCCAAGGTTACGTAGAAAGTCTGTGGCTATCACCCATGTTAGAGATAATTTGGCTCAAATTGTATGAACCTAGCAGGCTATGACTTGAGCATGCCAGTAGGAGACTGAGCCAAAGGTGGCTTTGTCTTTCTGATTCCAGAACCGCTGACCCTATCCAGGTCTCTGGTGTATGATAGAGCAGCCTAAAGGCTGCTGCATTTTACTTTGGCTATCAGGAGCCCTAAGAGGTCATTCTGGCAGTTGAGAATCAGCCAGTTGCTGAGGTGCCACAGCTGTCTCCCCATTTTCCTTACTCACACCTTCTACTCTCGTAGCTTACTAGGGTAGAAGGTGGCATAGAAGCCACTATAGCTTCTTCTGTAGACGGTCAACTTCTAGGGAAAGGGTTAAAGATCAAAATCTTTTAAAGTTGCCCAAGTAAAAATGTACATGCATGCATAATGTGTGCAAATCTTACCTGTACACAGAATTTATTTTCATATGCTTTAGCATTTACATACTTTGTTGTGTCAAATGCCCCAGTGATAAGTGGATTTTCAGTATACCAAAGAGAGAATAATTTCAGGCAGTCTCGTTTGTCACAAGAACAGAATCCTTCTCCAGAAAGCTAGTTTATTTCTGAGTGCTGTATGATTACAACTTGATTGTGCTTTGAGCGAAAGGTAGGGGATTCCATCAAATATACAGAATTTCTTGTTGAATTTTATTGAAGCTACACAGATCATTGCTGCAGTTCCCATGAGCTGCAATCACTCCAGATTTTCAGCAGCCCTCTTGTGCAATTTGCCAACTAGCTGAATGTGGGTGATTGGTGCTTTGTGCTGGGGGTGGAGGGCGGGCAGGTGACACACTCTTAACTTGGAAACTGCCTACATTTCTCAGCCTGAAATGCACATTTTCCTTACTCTGCAGGTTAAAACTTTCTTTGAGTCCAAGTCAGAGAAGATTTCTCAACTTCACTGTGTCAAAGAGGCTATTGAGACAATTCAGCTGAATATTAAGTGGATGGAGAGGAACCTAGTGATGCTGCAGCAATATCTGTAGAGAACACAATGTGTGTGTGTGTGTTAGACGTTAAGAGAGCTTGTGAACTGTTGCTTTTGCAAAGGCCAAGGTGAAACCAGGCAGCGCTGCAACATTGTTTGCACTATTAGGGGTTCTAGTTAGCTCAGGGCACATCTCACCTAAGTTTGTTTTTCTTTTGGTCATTTGTGGGCCAGATGTAGATATTTATTTATTCTGGAACTGTGTTCATTTATAGACCAAACAGCTACATAAATAACTAATAAGTACAGTCATTTTATATTTGAAACATCCTGTCATTTGAAATCCTGTCCTATTGTTCTCAACACTGGGTAAGTATTGAAAAAGAGAGCAACAAAGGAAAAAGCTGCCATGAGAGATGCGTCTTTTTTTTTTTTTTTTGCAGAGCGCTGGCTAATCAGTGTTCTTTATGCAAAACTGTTGGTAGCTTTGGGTTTAGCTTTTGATGATCAAAACGTTTTTTCTAGATGTTCTAAAAACATAAGAATATACAGCTATCATTATTATATGTATCTTTGTCTATTAAGTGGCCAGGTGCTACTGATACTCTATGAAAAGAAAACACAGCCAAATAGCAAATATGGATGTTTTAGGAGGGGAGAGATTTTCAGAAGCGTCTCAGTGACTTGGGAGCACATGACCCACTGAAAATCAGTGAGGAGTGTGCTCCTAACTCATTAGGCACTTTTAAGGGTCAAACGTTCTATTGCCAGACTGTATTTATTAATATTGTTTTGTTGATGTCTGAGCAACACTGCCCCTCCACTCCACCCCAAAATGCCATAGGAAGTTGCTCCAGACTAGTTCTGATGGTGTACTGACCCCTGATTGACTACTAATCCTTTTCACCATTCCTCTTTGCGGAGGGCCTGCATTTGGTACATGTGTGCCAAGCATTTTCTTTGGGTCTTTATATTCTTCACTTAATTTTTCAGTATCACTGGTATGATTTGTGTACACTGCTTACTCTGTAATGCTTGCTTGGTGTAACACAGCAGTGGGGAACTTTTTGTCTGTATTTGGATGGTATCGTGCAACAATTATTGGGGACAAAGCCTAAAACTTTTTCTGAGAACCAGTGCCCTAAAATCCGGCATGATAAGCTAAAAGGCAGGATAGCCACAAAACAGTGTGCCTTTTTTCTAAAGCAATTCACATTTAAGGCCCTTTTAGAGGCCTGGTGTAAGCAGAGTTGTACCTCCTTAACTAAAGAGACTATTTTTATACCTGTTTAGTTAAAGTGGTGGAAAGAGAGAATGTGTGAATATTCTTATGCCTGTTTAAAGCTGGCTAACATCACATTAGTTTGCATCAGAAAACTTTCCTGTACAGCCAAACTGATATAACAAGTTTTAAACCAATGTAAGAGAATCCAAACAAACAAGTTGAATCAGTTAATTAAATGGATTTAAGTTAAACCAGTGCAAATTTTGTGCAGAGAGAAGCCCTGAGAAAAATTTTCTTCAAAAGGTGGGGAGACTACTTTCAGTCATAATCAGGTTTCACTTTGAATTTGTCACCATTTTAATACATTCTCTGGTTTTCAAAATTTATAATGACTTTCACCTGCAATTTGTGATAGTAATGTGCAAGAGAGGTAGGTAGGTGATTAGTGAAAACTACCTAGGGAAAATTATAGTATTTGTTGGCTTTTCATCAGTAGGTATGTACTAAATCATTAGAACTATGCAGTTTCATTTCCATATTTTGTGCTTCTCTGACAAAAGTTTGGGGAAAAATTTCCTCAATTTGCCAGTAGTTTACTTTAAAAATGAATTCTGCAGTTCTAACCTTGAAAAGGACTGTTACTCCTCATGGGTGCGCAAAAAACCCTGTCAGCAAGTGGAAATGAATGCATTTTGCATGCACTGAAAGTGGATTTGTACTCACCCTCAGTAATTGAATTAATGTAATTCTAATTCATTGTGTTCTTAAATCACTTGTATTAACTGCATTGTGCAGTGATGTTTTCCCCTGCTCCCAGTTAATGTGTTAGTTACATCTCTGTATATTCTTTGTGTGTTTGCACCGTGTGTTTTTTTTTCCTTTTTCCATTTCCCGGGTCTTTTAAATTTTTTCCCCATCGACAGCAGCAAAGATGATGGATGTCAAACTTTGTAGAGTGAGAACTAATATAATCACTTAAAATCCCAGAGCTGGAATTGAGGAATGTTCTCCCATTGAGCTTAAACATGTTACTGGTAATGTAGTCTGTATTAGAAAATACCACACACTTCCATTTTAGAGTGCAAAATATAGTAAAAACTGAAAAACAGAGTTTGGAAAATCACAGCTTTAAAAACCAAAAAAAAAAACCAAAACCAAGAAAAAACCCAAGGATTGTTTCATTTTGCCACTCAGTGAACTGAGTTTTTCACCTTTTTTGAACATGATTCATGTTTTAATATCACTTGTCCTTCTCTGGAGTGCATAGTATGTACTTGGGAGCCAACTCCTATTGACTTCAATGAGAAGCTTTTCCTTGACTTCAGTAAGAGTTGGATCAAGCCCTGATACTGAAAAGCACTAAGAACCCTCATCTCTTCCAGAGCTCAGTGGGAATTGAGGAGAATTGGCATGGCTAAGGATCAAGACACAAGGCATGTTTTACATTAAATGAGTGGATCCTACCAGTTCTTTTGTCTTCCAGTCAAAAGAAACACACACATTGTAGCAAAACACTTCTGTTACGATTCCATAATAGTTTACAGGCAAACCTTATAGAACAAGAGGCTGTGTAAGTTTTGGGCCATTGTCTTATTTTCTTTGACGTTTCACATGTAAAATTAGCCTAACAGGAGAAAAATGTGCTAAAGAATGTGTTTTTTTAGCTTTATCCCTGGAAAACAGAGCAGTCTGCATGCTGATGTATCTTTGATTTTATTAAAATTGCAAATTCATTTAATTAATGCTAAATCCTGCATTTACTTTGTCATTCATGAGTTTTTTGGCTTCTTAAATTTACTCCATAGTATGGAACGGATCAGGCTGTGAGGAGAGAAGGAGCCTGAAATGGATCATACGTGGCTGTTTAGATCTGATTGTAGCAATGGTCTCTGCCTTATGGATTATATTACAGTGACATGCAAGGTCATATTCTACCTGGAGATTGGAATAAAAGGAGGCCATACTTTTTTGCAGTGGGACAGTAAAACTCCTGTTCCATATCTGCTATGTTTTTTTTTACTCTTTAGGCTAGAGGTTTTAATGGTATTCATGTTCGTTTGGAGGTCAATGATACTTTGTTTCCTACTCCCCACACTGTTTGAGTAGGGGGGCAATTTGTAGTAGTCCAAAGGCTTTCATTTTTATATATTAAACCACACACCACAATATTCCAGTTGCATTCCCAATCTTGTCCCCCTTCACATTAACAAAGTGTAACTCAAATTCTTTGTCACCTATTTCAAACCTTAGTTTGCTCTCTTGGATGTATCTCTCCATCCCAGTCATTGAGCTAATTTCTGCAAGCACATACTCATCCTCCAAATGTTCACCTGCCTGCTCGTGGGAAAGCTGAAAACACCAGTCGCTAGAGCAGCCGTCCTCTGATGCAAACTGTAGGGGCACCTTGATAAGGTGGAAATTAGAGATATTACAATTTTCCGAATTTGGATATGCACTTTGGATTCCTTCATGAATTGAAATTATGTTGCATATAGAATTGTACTTCAGCATTTACACAATCTGACATCTTCCAGTAACTCAGTACAGAAGCATATGTTGCATATGCTTCCATAAGCAATGATACATGTCATAGTAGGTACTTCATCACTATTGAATTGAACCTACTCTAAATTTTAGTTTATAAAACCCTGCTTTCATAAAACACCTGCACCTTTTCCAAAACAGCATTGTCAATCTAAAGAGCTCACTTTTACTCTAGAAGTGATATTAATTTTGTACCTGGCCAAAGAGATGGTTTTTGCCATAGAAATATTTACATTTCTCCTGCTTACTGCATCTTGCAACATTTGAGGCATTTTATGTTGGACATGCATTGTAAAAGTAATGCTTTAAGGAACATGGTAATGGCCTTCGTTGTGTTGGGGTTTTTTAGTGACCATATGCTGCAGGAAGTCTGACCCTTGAAGTGAATTCTGCTTTATAATGGCATATCTTTTACCTGTTCTATATTAGATGGAACATTTCTTTTCCAACAGATTGGTCTTCCCCTCCGCTGGAAGATGTTATCTTTCATTGCACTCTGAAATTTAAAACAACGCTGCCTCATTAACCACACACTTTTGTATGCATTTTATGCATCTAGGTTTGTATTTTAGATTATATTGCTAAAGAATTTAAACATCTAGTTTTTCAGTTTAAACCTGCCGCTGAAGTAGAAATACAGACTTTTATTCGTGATAACTTAGTTTTGATCAGGCATCTTTTTTTGAGTTGACCATGATGGCATTTAGCAAATTGCAGTAAAATATTGAGAAAAGATAGGAGCTTGAATGGATTTAAATGCATTAAAATTTGGATTCTTATTAAAGTTCAGTAATATTTTCTATTCAACAAATTAGGTAATGGAGTATTTTGAGAGCAAATTGCATCAAACTACTGCTAAACTTGCATCAGACAAGAGTCCTATATTCCAGTATTTATAAAGTTAAATAGTCCTGAAGAATGATACCTTTCAAATTATTTTGGAAATGTTAAATACTATAAGGACTTGTAAAGGGAGAACACTTGTATATTTCTAAAATGCTTAAAATACAAGTACAATGTACAATCACATGTGAGCTTTGCATGGTGAAATTCCAGGTTGTACAATACTTGCCTTTAGGTGGTGGTGGGGGGAAAGCGGGTTTGAAATAGTGTATGTGTATATATGTATAATGCATACACATGTGCAGATCTGTTTCTGTTCCATTTTGTATGGGGTGGGGAGCTTATTTTCTTTATATTTCAGATAAACTTGTTTGCATATAACTGGCACTGATGAAAAGGCATGTATACTGCAAACACTGTTGCTTTTGTGAGATGAAAATAAACTATTTAAATACAAATTGCTCTTTTTTTTTTTTTTTTTTTTTGTAACTACTATATCACCTCATTAGTGCATGGTTTTGAATTGTTTTCCTAGATTTTTAAAGCTGGAAGGCAACACTTGATCATTTAGTCTTACCTCCTTACAGGCCATTAAATTTCATCCAGTTACCCTGGCCCAGTAACTTGTGATTGACCTTCCAGAATCCAGTTTTGATTCTGCATCTCGTGAAGTCTCCAATCACTTCCCTTGGTGATTTGTTCCATTGGTTAATCTGCTTCTCTGTGGAAAAAATTATGCCTGATTTTTTAATTTGAATTTATCTGGCTTCAGCTTCCAGCCTTTGGTTCTTATTATCCCTGTCTCAGCTAGATTAAAGAGCATTTTAGGATGCAATATTTTATCCCCATGAAGATACTTGTACCCTGTAATCAAGTCAACTCTCAATCTTTTTGATAAACTAAACTGCGCATTCTCCAATTTTGATATCCTTTTTAAAGGGTGGATACCAGAACTGATGCAGTATTCCAGTATCAATCTCAATGCCATATATGTTGGTAAAATCACTTTCCTATTCACTACTTGGTATTCCCCTGCTTATACATCTAAGGATCTCATTAGTCCATAATAGTGCAGCATCATATTCAGAGCTCATGCTAAGTTGCTTGTCTACTGTAACCCCTAAATCCTTTTCTCAGTTACTGTTTCCCACAATATAGCCCCTGCTATTCTATAGGTATGACTTGCAATCCTTGTTCCTAGATGTGTAACTTTGCATGTGCCTGTATTGCATTTTGTTTGAAGGACTCAGCTTACTAAGTGATGCAGATCTTTCTTATGACTGCTGTGTCCTCCTCCATTATTTACCACTTCCACCAATCGTTGTCCTCTACAAAGTCTATCAGCAATTGTTTGACTTACTTCCAGATCATTGATGAAATTGTTGAATAGTATCAAGCCTAGTGCTGATCCCTTTAGAGACAAAGGGCATACCACTCAATTAGCACCCAGGCTCAACTGGCATGTTGTTGTTTATCCCACACCCAGGCAGCAGCAGTGGCAGAGGAAGCTGCATAGTCCTGGCTCAGGCACCACCAGCATTTGCTCTCCCGCTCCACTCCCCAGGTAATAGTGTAAGGAGCACAACTTGAACACTCTTGCAGTTCCTCAGATTACCCCAGTATTCCAAGATTTATTAAAAATTAACAGCAGGCCAGAGATCTCTTCAGCCAACTCTTTTATGATTTCTTGGGTGCAGGTTATCTGAGTCTGCTGATTTAAAAATGGTTATCCCTAGCAGATGTTGTCTAATATCCTCAGTTACTAACAGTCTGGAAAGTAATATCATACTTGTGATGTAAGTACATCATCCTGCATCTTTCCAGCTACAGAACAGAAATATTTACTTTAAATGGTAACTAAACCAATTCTATTCACTAGATACTGACTTTCCTTGCCTAGTTTTCTAATGAAAAATTTGGGGAGAATTTGTCTAGGTTCATTTGGCTCAGTCAGCAGCACATTGCAATATCTCACAGGCTGCAAAAGTTAAGGAATGAAGTCCAGATTCTAGCAGGTAATGGTGTCCTCTACTTTTGTGTGTGTTATGTACAGTGCAAGTAACTCCTTAATGGTGCCATAGTGCACTGTGGCCATGACAGGGATAGTGTCCACCTTTCTGAATTAGCCTTTGCTGTGCTAAATCCCTTTTATAACCATGTTACAGATGGAGAAACCAAAGTACAGACCGATTAAATGATTTTGTTCAAGGTTACGCAGCAGAGCTGTTGCAGAGCCAGACATAGAACCCAAATCACCTGATTCCAAATCCAGTGCTCAACTTTTCCCTTATCTAATAAACTTTTTTTTTATTATGCTGTATCCTAAGCAAGGTGCTGAAGAACTTCCTGAGCCTAGATGATGGAAGGATTTGTCTAATACTAAGCATTTTAGCTCTGCTGCATGGTTGGATGATAAATGAAGGGATTGTCTCTAAGATAAAGTGTGTTGAGAGCACTAAAGATTAGTACCAGAACCTTAACTGTCCAGGTGTCACAGGGGTGGTGGTACATTATAAGAACCAGGATAAATAGACCTTGAATGTTGAGCTTTTATTTTACAGTGCATGTTTCTTTATTCATGACTCAGTTACAGAGAGATGCTTCTCAGAGATGATGCTGCTCTCAAGAACCAGAATGACATTTTTGAGAGCAGGATGCATGCAGGCAGCTCTCTTTAGATGGAAGGGAAAGTATGCATGTTAATTTAGTAACATATGTTCATTTATCTGTGACAGTGGATTGTGTGTTCTTTGTTTCATTGTCGTAGAGGCTTGGAAGCTGGGCAAACTATTTTTTGAAAGTGGGAGATTGTAACTTTACAAAGATACAAGTGAGTAGTGGAGACTTTGAAAGTGTAGAACGCTCCAGGTGAAATCCTGTCCCTATTGAAGTCCGTGGTAGGGGGCAGGATTTCATCCTCCATATTTCTATTGCCTGTGAATCTAGAACAAGGAATTCTTTCATCTAAACACAAGAACTGAGGTCTTGCAACCCAAATGGAACGTCTGAGGCATTTTCTCTCCTAAATCATTGTAAAGACATTAACCAATCAGGGTCCATTGTGGCAACGTATATGGAACTCTGTACTGAGAATGTATAATTGGGCATAAAGTTGTTTGTTCTTGCATTCAAAACAGTGCTGTCCTAGATAAAAGAAACAACATTTACAACAGGAAGTATTTCTGACAGAGATCAGTTTCCATGTTTCTTGGCAACTCATGAAATGTAAATTTTTCTCATCATAATAAAAGCAAGAGACTTGGTTATGCATCGATAAATACCTACAAGACAGGCCTCTGCAGCAGGATCCACCTTAAAGCAACTTTTTAGTAAATGTC
This sequence comes from Gopherus flavomarginatus, assembly GCF_025201925.1. Lineage (NCBI taxonomy): Eukaryota > Metazoa > Chordata > Testudines > Testudinidae > Gopherus > Gopherus flavomarginatus. The sequence goes on from NC_066619.1 coordinate 62,893,776, forward strand.
CCCTTGACATTCAGGACACTGGGAGTTACACGAGTTTGTTATAAATTACTTGAATTGCATTTTTAAGTACTGTATGTACAGTGATAAATGTCGTGCTCATTTAGGCCCAACCCATAGTAAGGGGAAGGTAGAAACCACATCAGCCTGGGGAGGTGGACACTGGAAGCATTCTGCCTGAGGCCTGCAGGCTAGTGTGTGTGGGGGAGGGGGTGTCACCATCTCCCCACTCTCCATACTTCCTTGTGATTTGGGACATAGTGTGACCCTGAAAAAATGGATTTTGCAGATTCTGTGCTCCTCAAACTGCAGAGGCTACAATTCTGCCTAGCTCTTTAATAGTCTACGCAAGCAGAAAAGGCTCCTTGTTACCCTTGTGCCCTACCCAGGAACACCATATAAGGACAAGTCACAACCTGGCCCAGAGCAGTGAAAGATGTTGTTCTTTGCTGCTTCATTAACCCAAATATGGTCACCTTTTGTCTTCAAATAGTCAAACCAAAAAGAGGAAATGTACCACAAGATACTCCCATTGGGATAAATCACTGTAGTAAGATATCTTAGCCAAATACATTTGCATTTGGTTTATCTTAGTATCTGTTCCTGATGTTATGTTTGGAGCTTGACGACTGATTGGAAAAGGAATAAACTTGAAACAAGAATATGCTAACTTTGCAGCCAGACCAGTAAAAGAGAGACAGATCTGTTTTGCATTTGGTGAAATTGCAAGTCCTCCTTTAGCTACTTTAGATATCCAAACTACTTATGTAAATACTGCTTCTTGATTCTTGTCTGATTAACATGCATTGCAATTAAACTTTTTTTTTCCTGAAAAATCTTTTAGGTCCTTGTTTTCAAAGCCTCTTAAAGCTATATGACCAAGAATCAGCATATGACATTAAAATGCCATGAGGCAAGAGACAAAATATGCTTCAGACTAACACTTTCTATCGATGGTGTCACTGGCATCTGAATTTAACATAGTAAGCTCATGAGGAAGTTATTCAGTAGTAGCATCATTTCTCAGAATTCATTGTTATAAATGTGTGGTTCTTGTGCCATGCTGTCTGAACATTTTGAACAATTTGCTGTAAATATGTATTCTATAACTCTGCCTTCCCCACTGTCTAGAATGTGTGAACGATGGTTCTCTTGATATGACCTCAACTGTCCTACGGAATTATTGGCACCACCAAGTTAAGCACTCTAATGATAGGCATCACTTCTCTCATTTTAGTTAAAACTTTAGCGTGGAGGCTTCCTTCATGGTGTCTTAGAGGTCGGTCTGTCTTGTCTAGGCTGCTTACTGATGTTATGAATATTGTATTTATGGTGGGGTTCCTTTTCAGCATGTTATAGCGTCTTCAGTTTCTGAAGCTGAGAAGCACAAAATGCTTGACGCTGTAGCAGGCACAGAAGATGTCAGAAAACAGATCTGGTATGAAATTGCCAAAAGATTACGTAATGCATAATGTAAAAAAACAGTTCTTTTTTTGCCAGCCTGGATTTTATTTTCTTCAGTTTCAAAACCATTATATTAATTGGTTGTGATTTTGCTTATTGGCACTATTTTGTAGCTGCCTCAAGACTCCAGCAGATGCAGAGAGAAATGTAATAAAAAAATAAGTTGCATAGTTCCATATATTTAAATACAAAGGGTCTGATGCATCACACAATTATTTTGGCATAAGTCATTTCTAACTCCCTAGCAGGGCTGGCTCCAGGCACCAGCCCAGCAAGCAGATGCTTGGGGCGGCCAAGGGGAAGCGGCAGCACGTTGGCCTCCTCAGTGGCAATTCAGCGGTGCATCCCTCGGTTCCTCTCGGAGGGAAGGACCTGTCGCTGAAGAAGAAAGTGGTGTGATGGAACTACCACTGATCATGGCTTTTTATTTTTTTTTCCCCCTGCTGCCCTGGAAACCCTGGAGCCGACCCTGCTCCCTAGAAGTCAATGGAGATATATTTTTTGTAATACTAGAAGAGGAAATTCAGGCCTCAGAGCTTTGGATTTTGGAGAGATTAGTGCATAGATGTCAAGTCAGTGTGTAAGTCAGCTAATGCACTTTGTTTTATATTGCCACTACACTTATATTCTGGAGGCTTACACTGAGATTCCAACAACAGTGTAATGCCAACTAGTGCAAAAATCTCTAATGTAGAACTGGGAAAGAGCAGTCAGTTATTTATGAATAAGTAACATGCTTACCCCTACAATTTGACTTAGTATTCAACCTGCATTATGATTAGTGTTCTGTGTTTTCAGATTTTGGTTTTTTTTGTTTTTTGTTTTAAAAAGGAGGGGAATTTTTTGGTGGTTATTTTCCAAACATTAAAACTGGGATGAAAGTAAGAAAAAAAAATCAGAAAAATTGGTGGAGAAAAATACATAAACTTTTCATAATATACACATTTTACTACAGTATAATTGGCATTTTTTTATGTACAAAGGTAATTTTTGTCTCTGAACTAGTAGTTTTTCCAGAAATTCTGGTTTGCATAGGCTCACATAATTTTCTTCAAATTATCTTCCCTCATGTTGAGCCTCTTGCTGTTGTGGAAAGCTTTGAAAATAAGCACTCTGCATCAGTAGATTTGGGGGTACACTCAAAGCTCGCCGTGCCACTTTGATGAAGTTGGGAAGTGTGTGTTGATGACTGTTCCAAAAAGCCAGCACATCTGGTTTCACATGGTCAGAGTTGGGCATGTTCAGGTAAGTAGTAAATTCCCCTTTCAGACTTGAAATTTGATCTTCAGTGGCAAATGGTTGAAACATTCTGGCATAACAGTCATAGTCTGCTGCAAAATTCACCTTGAGAAAGGGGTGCAACATCTAAATGACAATGCAAGAAGAACCTTCAGGACCAAATGCTTTGGGGTTCAGATTACAGGCTATGGTTGTTTCCTATTTCTCGCTTTAGGTTTTGAATGCTTTTTTTGGTTTTTCTCATGTTCCAGGGTCTGAAGAATTTCCAGAAGCAGCTGGCAGTTTTTTGCAGTATGTTTCTCCTGAAGCTTTTGTGCTCAATTCAGATGAGATTTTGGTTGTCAGGATCTGGTAAATGTCTGTATTAGCCAACATGTTGGTAGTATTCAGAGAAAACTCCAGTGTTTTCCATGTGTATCAGTGTTTTCAACAATGAACATTACCATGGTGTGCAGAATCTGTCAGTCATTTTGGTTATTTGCCAGTCTCCCTTCAGAGCTTCTGATTTAGAACCCAGAAATTTAGGATGATCTTGGAGCTAAATTAGCACAGTCCACACACTATTTACATGACAGGCAGCAAAGTACAAGCTCATCCACTGATGTGGCATAACAGGGGTAGGTAATTAACTGCACTTGTCTCGCACTGTGTAAAACAAAGCCTTCAACTTGTTTGCATGCTTGAAAATGGACCCAAAGCCAATGATGCAAGATTTCACATCTTTCATTTCTTCTGTAGAAGTAGCAGCTGACAATGCAAGGTTAATCAGATGAGCAAGATAAGTAATACATAGCAGCTATGATGTCTGATTGAGTTTAATCTCCTGTGCAAACTTAGCCATGTAGGAAGCACAATCTGTGTTAGTTGTGGCTACATTTTCCCAAGTTAGTTAGTACATCTCAAACATGTCAGTTATTGCTGCCTCGACAAAATGGATGTCAGCAAAGGGGATGACTCTCACATCCGCACAAAACCAATGTGGGTTTATTCTCTGAAATAAAAAACCTGAACACAAAATGCCAAGAATTGGACAGTCCAAAGAATCAGGAGACTTGTCAAAAATCAGACTAGACACATTTCCATCAATTTGTTCCATCAGTTTAGATCAGGGTGGGCAAACTACGGCCCGTGGGCCACATCTGGCCTGGGGGCTGTCCTGCCCGGCCCCTGAGCTCCTGGCCCTAGAGGCTTTCCCCCAGCCCCTCCCCCGCAGCCCCAGCTCACTCGCTCTGCCGCTGGTGCAATGTTCAGGGCGGTAGGGCTGTGAGCTCTTGGGGCAGCGCAGCTGCAGAGCCCAGCCTGACCCGGTCTCTGTGCTATGTGGTGGCGGCGGTGTGGCCTGGCTCCACCGGTGCTCCAGGTACCGTGGTAAGGAGGCATGGAGCAGAGGGGGTTGGATAGAGGGCAGGGGAGTTTGCAGTGGTGGTGAGGGTGTGGATAAGGGTCGGGGAGGTCATGAGTGGGGGAATAGGGGATTGAATGAGGGCAGTCAGTAAGGAGGGGTGATTGGATGGGGTGGCAGGGTGCAGGCAGGGGTTCTGGGGGCAGTCAGGGGACAGGGAGAAGGGGTGGTTGGATGGGGCAAGGGTCCAGGGAGGGCACAACCCCCTCCTCTAACCGGCCCTCCATACAATTTCTGAAACCCGATGTGGCCCTCAGGCCAAAAAGTTTGCCCACCCCTGGTTTAGATACTAAACCATTGTCATTTTTGTTTCAGATGCTTACGAGTGAGGTTGTCTGCATTAGGAAGGGGTTCTGCTGGACCGTATTGTCGCACAAAGTCGCCAGTGGGCCCCTGTGTAATTAACAGCAGCTGTCCAGTAAAACAGAGCATGCATGAATTCATTGATGCTATTGTGCTGTGTCCTCTTTCGTTAAAACTCTGGTGAAAGCTCTTGATATTGACTGTTTATCCCAAAGCTCACTTTCTTCTTTAAACTTCTTTCAGAGTAGCAGCCGTGTTAGTCTGTATCCGCAAAAAGAACAGGTGTACTTGTGGCACCTTAGAGACTAACAAATTTTATTTCAGCATAAGCTTTTGTGGGCTACAGCTCACTTCTTCGGATGCATAGAATGGAACACACAGACAGGAGATATTTATACATACAGAGAACATGAAAAGGTGGAAGTATGCATACCAACAGGAAGAGTCTAATCAATTGAGATGAGCTATCATCAACAGGAGAAAAAAAAACCTTTGAAGTGACAATTGTGATCACCTATAGAAGGTGTGAGGAGAACTTAACATAGGGAAATAGTGTTTATGTTGTATGGTGTGTGGTTGCTGGTGAGTATTTGCTTCAGGTTGGGGGGCTGTCTGTAAGCGAGGACTGGCCTGTCTCCCAAGGTCTGTGAGAGCGAGGGATCATCTTTCAGGATAGGTTGTAGATCTTTGATGATGCGCTGGAGAGGTTTTAATTGTCTGTGTGTTCTTTAAACTTCTTGCATCACTTGCTTTTGACATTATCCTTTATGCTGTCAGTGTGAGTGCTGCAGAGCTCGCAGCACAATGCAGCCTCTTCGCTCCCATCTTTAATTTTCTTGAAAACGTCTAAGTACTGATTTATTTATTTATTTGGCTGGTGTTCAGGCACAAATTTGCATTTTCACCCCATATTCACCTGTTTATCTGTAGAGTGTTTAAATTCAGCATCACACTAAATAGATGCAAAGAAATAGGCCTGCAGTGTCCCCTTATGAGCCAATCATAGCACACTATTAACATTGTTTGATTTTCCAACCTCCATTGGGTGTGCTGTGGAACTGCTTCAGTCTCAGAGCTACAGGATACAACAATTCTGTAAAGTGTTAGTGGTTAACAAAAATAAGTAACCCTCTCGCGCCCCCCCCCAATTGATTTTTTTTCTTTACTGGTTTACACCAATTTATCATTCTACTCAAACTCCTTTACCTAAAAAACTGGCAACTTACTGGTGAAAATAGATAAACTGACGATGCAGCACACTAATTATGATATAGGTGTAATGCCAGCCTCAATCTGTTTGAAATCTTATTGTGAGCAAAACAACACAATATTTGAATGTCATCTTTTTAATTACTTTGAAAAATAAATCCTACAGCTTCATTCCCATATGTTAAGACTAACAGTGCTTGGGGGCAAAGGCAACACATGTTGGAGGCACATGGGGTCACGTCCCCTGATTTCTGCCAGGGTTTATATGCTCTACCCGAACCCTGCTGCATATCATCAGAATATTTAATAGTACTTGTGATGGGTTGGATCACAGAAACCCCCTTGGGGACTGCCACCTGATGTGCTTAGACTACCTCTGAGCCTGTTTCCCCTGCCAGCTTGGGACTTCAGTGCCTTGCCTTGTTTGAGCCAGACACGCTTGCATGCTGCAAACACAGATACACGTCTCAACTACATCCTCCACAAGCTGCAGGCTTAACTGAAAACAACTAAAGAAGTGCTCCTGTCTCCAGCACTCAGATACCCAACTCCCACTGGGATTGACCAAACCCCAAGTAAATCCATTTTACCCCATATAAAGCTTATACAAGGTAAATTCAAATTGTTTGCCCTCTATAACACTGATAGAGAGGTATGCACAGCTGTCCCCTCCCCCTCCTCCCTGGTATTAATACATACTCTGGGTTAATAAGTAAAAAAGTGATTTTATTAAATACAAAAAGTAGGATTTAAGTGGTTCCAAGTAATAACAGACAGAACAAAGTGAATTACCAAGCAAAATAAAACACTCAAGTCTATGCCTAATACTGTAGGAAACTAAATGCAGGTAAATCTCACCCTCAGATGTTCCAATAAGCTTACTTGACAGACTAGCCTCCTCCTAGACTGGGTCCAGCAATCCAGTTTCTTTCAGGCATCTCTTTGGGGTGCAGAGGCTATCTCTTGCACCAGTTGAAGACAAAATGGAGTGGTTTTCCCAGGGCCATATATAGTCTCTCTTATGGGTGGAAACCCCTCTCTCCCCCTGTGTATAATCCAGCTACAAAATGGAGTTATGGAGTCACAAGTTCATGCATGACTCAGTTTTCTACAGGACATTCCCAGGAAAGGTCAGATGTGGATTGGTGTCTATCAAGGTCCATTGCTAACCAAGTACTCAATTACTTGAATAACCCCTTCACACTATATTGACCAAATTTGCCTTGTATGCTTTCTGCAGCAAACACTTTAAATGCAAGCATAGAGCCAACGCTCATAACTTCAGATATAAAAATGATACATGCATACAAATAGGATGAATACATGCAGAGGAACATAACCTTTGTGAAGATACATTACATGGTGCATCTAGCGTAAACCATATTCCAGTTATGTCATTTACACTCAGAAGCATATGTCTATAAAGCATTATGGGGTGCAACATCTCAGTGTCCCCCCTCCCCCACACTCACATACTATCAACAGTTACACACCATCTCTGCTTGGGGAAAATATTTCCTCAATTCTTTGGTAGTTCACTTTGAAAATTGCTTCTGTAGTTCTAACATTTTTGAAGCTCTCAGCCAATGGAAATGAATGCCTTTTGCATGAACTGAAAGTGCATTTGACACTGATAGTACTTCCTCATCTGTCATTGAGTCTGTTCATTTGTGTTCTTTTATCACATGTATAACTTCATTTTCTAGAAAACATGCATCCATAGTTTCATAATGAGATTTTGTAAAGTAATTTTTAGTCTGATTCTTATGTATTAGTTTTTATGTATATTCTCCCTACATGGGAGGGGGGATATGTAGAGGTCTATAAAATCTGTAAAAACAAAAGGAAATATTTTTTCACACAACGCACAGTCAACCTGTGGAACTGTTTGCCAGAGGATGTTGTGAAGGCCAAGACTATAACAGGGTTCAAAATAGAACTAGATAAATTCATGGAGGATAACAGGTACCAGCAGGGCCGGCTCCAGGCACCAGCCCAGCAAGCAGCTGCTTGGGGCAGCCAACAGTGAGGGGTGGCATGTCCGGGTCTTCGGTGGCAATTTGGCAGCGGGTCCCTCACTCCCTCTCAGAGCGAAGGACCAGCTGCCAAATTGCTGCCAAAGACTGAAGTGGCGGTGTCATAAACAGATAGCTAAGGGTTAATGTCTCTTTCACCTGAAGCACCTGACCAGAGGACCAATCAGGAAACCGGATTTTTTCAATTTTGGGTGGAGGGAATTGAGTGTCTAGGGTCTTTGTTTTCTGGCTGCCTGCCTTCTCTGAGCTTTGGAGAAGTAGTTCTACTTTCTAGTCTTCTGTTTCTAAGTGTAAGGACAAAGAGATCAGATAGTAAGTTCTATGGTTTCTTTTCTTTGGTATTTGCATGAATATAAGTGCTGGAGTGCTTTGATTTGTATTCTTTTGGAATAAGGCTGTTTATTCAATATTCTTTTAAGAAATTGCCCTGTATTGTGTCATCTTAATACAGAGAGACTATTTGTATTTTTTCTTTCTTTTTTATATAAAGCTTTCTTTTAAGACCTGTTGGAGTTTTTCTTTACTGCAGGGAAATTGAGTCTGTACTCACCAGGGAATTGGTGGGAGGAAGAAATCAGGGGAGATCTGTGTGTGTTGAAGTGGCTAGCCTGATTTTGCATTCCCTCTGGGTGAAGAGGAAAGTACTTTTTGTTTCCAGGATTGGGAACAGAGAGGGAGATTCACTCTGTTTGGATTCACAGAGCTTGTGTCTGTGTATCTCTCCAGGAGCACCTGGAGGGGGGAAGGGAAAAAGGATTATTTCCCTTTGTTGTGAGACTCAAGGGATTTGGGTCTTGGGGTCCCCAGGGAAGGTTTTTCAGGGGGACCAGAGTGCCCCAAAACACTCTAATTTTTTGGGTGGTGGCAGCAGGTACCAGGTCCAAGCAGGTAACTAAGCTTGGAGGTTTTCATGCTAACCCCCATATTTTGGACGCTAAGGTCCAAATCTGGGACTAAGGTTATTACAGGCGGCGATAGAGCTGCAGATCGCGATTGCAGCTTTTTTTCCTTTTTTTTCTTTTTGCTGCTTGGGGCAGCAAAAGCCCTGTAGCCGGCCCTGGGTACCAGTCAAAAGCATGGAGTTTGCTCAGGCATTAGAACTATGTAGACAGAGGATTTTGTGTGTGTCAGTCACAAGAGCATGGGTAACGTAGCACTGAGAGAGAGCTAAACCAGAGCTTTTTGGGCATAGTACTAGATAGAAAGGCAGGTTTGGAACAGGAAACCAAAAGAATGGTCTCTTGCTGTTTGATTCCTACTGTGTTCAGGGAAACAAGGTGTCATGTAAAATCTTTGTAAAGAAACATAACTTCATTGAAACCCAAACCAAACCCTGGTGCTACCATCAATTTCTCCTCATAGTGGAAGTAACCCAGAGGGCCTGGAACTTTGCCCTGGTCTGCACTACAGAATTACTTCAGTATAACTGTCATTCAGGGGTATGAATAATCCTTGCCCCTGAGTGACTTTGTTATACTAAGTGCCAATACAGAAAACATTACATTGGTGGGAGAGCTGCTCCTGCCGAGATAGTTACCGCCTCTGAGGCGGATTAACTGAGCCGACAGGAGAAGCTCTCTCCTGTCAGCTCAGAATGTCTTCACTAAAGTGCTACAGTGGCACAGCTGCGTTGATGCAGTGTTTTTCAGGGTAGAACTGCCCTTTGGCTGTCCACTTCTATCAGAAATATACAATTCTTGCTGCCAGGTGCCTGTAGCTGCCAGCAGCTGAGTCTTGGATCCAAAGATAATTGTGGTCCTTGTTAAAGCCAATGGGTGTGTCAAGCACTCTTTCAGGCTCATCAGACAGCGCTCAATTTCTTTTCTGTAGTAACAGCAGCTGAAGGTAATGGTGGGAACTGCCTTGGGTACTATGCCATATGGAGGATTAGAGCGAAAACATGTGGACTGAGGAGTTTCCCTCATTGTAAAAGGCAGGGGCTGGGATATCAGTTGCAGGCTGTGTGTGTTGGGAGGCAGAAAGCCAGAAAGGAGTTATGAGTAGAGTTGGTTGGGAATGTTGCAAGAAAACAGGGTTTTGTTGGGAAAAGCCAATTCATTGAAACCAAAATGTTTTGTGGAAATGTCAGGTTCTGTGATCTTTCCATGAAACATGGGCAGGTTTCCAACAGAACGCCAGGTAGGCTGCTGGGGAGCCTGGGCTTTCAGGTCTGGGACAGCCGACCCATGCTGACTGCCTTGGAGTTGGGGAGCCCAGGGCTTTAAAGGTCCCTGCAATGGAGCTGAGAGCTTGGGAGCCTCAGCTCTATCATATATATCCACCCACCAAGTTGCATTCCAAATGTTGCTCTGGTCTTTTCCCTTAACCTGGTAACTCAATATATTTCTCCCCCTTTCAAAGTAAAATACAATTCAAAATTGTCCTTAAAATTAATTTGCCACCCATTTCAAGCCCTAGTTTGTTCTTCTGGGCTTACCTCTCTGACCTGTGTCACATAGCACTGTCACAGGAGTGCTCTAAATCTCTCTGTATAGAGTTAATAGATAAGGGGCCATTGGATGGTGCTCAGATGCGTTCAGCGTGCTTCTATAGGTTTGTAGGACCAATACAAATTTGTTCCTGTGCACATCAAACAGCGTACTCTGACAGCTCACTTTCCTTCACTTTTAACAAGCACCAACTTCTGCCAGTGTGTTGCCATCCCCTAAATCTTCATATAATTCTGTCATTGAAAGCATTAAGAGTGCCTGTTAGAGCTGCTCTCCTGTGATGCAAACTCTGCAGATGCTTCTGCTCAGAGCCTGCTATTGGGTGTAAATATTGGAGACTTGACATTTAATTTTTTGAGCTGAATAGTCAAATTGGGATTCCCTCAAATTGGAAGTTTCTAGCAAAACTGGATCTAGAGTCTCCTTTTCATTACAGCCTAGACCAAAGAACTACTAAGCAGTACACTGAAACTATGCTTAACATGAAGGAGAAAGTCAGATTTTTAGCATTCTTTGTTGGTCTTCAGCAAAAATCTCTCACATTGCCTTAGTGACTTGCTGTGTTTGGCTTAAGTATCAAAGTGTACTGAACTGGGCATTAGTTACTGAACTGCTATGTTTACCATATTTTTGTGTATCCCATATTTATCATTGTAGCATTTAGGACAGTGGTGGGCAACCTGCGCCCTCCACCTGGCCTGTCAGGGTAATCCACTGGCAGGCCATGAGACAGTTTGTTTCCATTGACCGCCTGCAGGCACGGCTGCCTGCAGGTCCAGTGGCCGTGCTTCCAATGGGAGCATTGGCCGGGAACGGTGAACCGCGGCTGGGAGCTGCAGGTGGCCGTGCTTGTGGACAGTTACCCTGATGGGCGGCCCACAGGTTGCCCACCACTAATCTAGGAGTATTTGTCATGGGCCAGGCCCCCATTGTGCAAGGTGTTGCACAAACACAGAACTGAAGTTCCTGTCCTAAGGTGTTCATAATCCAAGTATAAGACTAGTGACAGCAGGTGAATGTGGATGTGGGGAGTGAAAGGAAACAATGCCACTGTTGGTTAGCATGATAGACAGTGGTCTCAGCACAACAGTGGCCTAAACATTGTTTTATATGGGTCTTGTGACGGAAGAGACTTTTTAAAAGGAGGGAGTTGAAGGAGGATAATTATTCATTCAACAGATGTTTATGGGGAGCTCCTCCCAAGTGTGGTGGGCAGCATGGGAGAAAGCACAATGGTGCTTGTTTGAAGATTTAACAAAGGGCAATGCAGGTTGGCATAATTGGCTGAGATTGCCATTTCAGTAGAGAATGAGAGATAAGTAGGGAGGAGATAAACCATAAATGGCCTTGAAATTGAAGACAAACAGCTTATGTTTGTCACAGAAAAAGGAGAGCCCGTATTTTAGATCGTATAGTTATTAATTATACCTGGTCTTCGACAGCATCTGACTTCATGGCTACCAATCTGGAAATTAACATTTACTGTTCTCTACCTTAACCAAACCTGCCACAGAGCAAGATTGTGAAGGATGTCATTTTGCGTCAAAGCAGCCAATGTTAATTTTAGTGAATGAGCTAGGAATATGCCTAGGAATGAGCTAGGAAGAGAGAACAGAAGAAATATAACCTTGATCATGCATGACAGTTCGGTTCTGGGTGATCCTATAAAAATCTTGTGAAGACATCTAGGTAAAGTGATGAGCCTGGCCCTGTTGAATATAAACGCATATATAATCCAACGTCTGCCAATAACTTACTGAAACAAGATTACATATTATTCTGTTAAGCAATGTTTGTCCTAACAAGCATCTCAGCTTGGGCCAAACTGATGCGCTGAATGTGAGAAAAAACCCCAAAACCTACTTTCCCCAAATACCTGCATCTGTATAGAATTATTGCGCATTTGTCTCTGTGCCTACAGAGCTCCCTTTAACTGCAACTGTGCTACATTTTTGCTATAGAAATTCAAACATTTGTTCTGCTTACAATATCTTGCAACATTTCAAGGCAGAGGAAATTGGGCGTGCATTGTAAAAGTAAGGCTGCATGAAATATAGTGGTGACCTTAATTATTTTCATTTGGTACATATGTGCTGCAGGAAGTTTGACCCTTAACGTGAGTTCTGCTTTATGACTCCATATCTTTCACCTGTTCTCCATTAGACGGAACATTCCTTTTTCTGACAGATTGATTGATTCTTTTCTCCCCCCCCGCCTTTTTTTTTTTTTTTTTTTTGCTGGAAGATGTTATCTTTCATTGCACTCTGAAATTTAAAACAAAGCTGCCTCATTAACCATGCATTTCATGCATCCGGACTTAATGTTAGCTTTCAGAGTACCCATATCATATTTCACATAGTTACTTCACTCTACCACATGGTAAATGTTACTGTTCCACATTTGGCTGTACAATGTAGAAAAATATGTATGGGGAAAGTTACTCTTGCATTATGCTATTTGTGCTTAGTTATTTTTATTAATATGGTGTTCAAAGTTGGAGGATTTAAAAAGCATGATTCCCAACACTTCAGTGAAGTTAAAATGATATTTACCGTGTTAAACGCACAGGTCATACTGCTGAAGAATTTAAACCTCCATTTTTACAGTGGTACTTAAATCTGCAGCTGTAGTACAGATTCAGACCTTTATAGGTGACAATTTAGCTTTGAGAGAATGAGGTACTTATCAACCTATGGTACAATTATTAATCTATTTAATTTCCCCCTTCCTCACACAATTTTTTTTGGATTATACACTCCTGAATTTGGATTGTTACCCCGTCTCTCTATCCATACTTTTCTATATTCAAAGAATCAGAAAATTGATAGTTCTGAGAGTAAATGGCACCAAAGCCTTAGTTCAGCAAAGTATATAAGCACATGCTTAATTTTAAGCACGTGTCTAAGTCACCAATATTCAAAAAAAGCATGTGAGCACATGCTGAACTACTTCTGGGAAAACAGCAGTATCTTATAGTACATAGTAAGTGTGATCAAATATGGTAGTGTGGTGAATCAAGCTTGGAAGCAAATTCCAGAGCCAAGTACTTTTCACTTCACCCCAAACGTTTGTCATATTAACATTAACATCTATTGACTGTTTTGATTTATCCCCCAACAATGTGTTTTCTTGGAAACTCAAATGTTGTGGAGGGGTTAATCAGAGCTGTTAACTGGTTACCAGGAGCCTTTCAATGCAAAGTCACTTGTTCAAGTTGTATGCCAAAATTGTTCTCCAGCAGCTGGCTGCTCAATGTGAAATGAGCTACTGCTCTCAGTCCAGTCCACATCACAGGGCCACCATCATCACAATTGGCACCATTGTTTGCGGTATCAGCAGACAAACCAAGGACTCACTAGTTAGGAAATCTGCCCTGTAAAGATGGTCCTTGGAGATCAGGTCTGAAGCACATTGGCAGGATTGTGTCAGTAAGTTTGCACAGTTACTGCCATTGTGTGTGCGTGACACTATGGTATAGTCAATAGGATATTGGACTGTGCTCCCTTGTTTCTATTCCCAGATCTGCCACTGGCCTTCTAGGTGACTGTGAGCAAGTCACTTCAGCTCTGTGCTTCAGTTTCACCCTCTGTAAAATGGCAATAATACTACTGATCTCCTTTTGCAAAGGCTTTGAGAGTTATGGATGAAAGGCACTATATAAAAGCCTGGTGGTGGTGGTATTATTATTAAAAGGGTAAATGGAGGATTTCAGTGCAGCATCTTTCATAAGTACCTATGTTGGGGTCCACTCACAGCAAGGCAGGGTGCCTCCTCCTGGCAGTTCTGGGGATTAGCTCTGACATGCTGACACCCTTCCTGTGGGTGCCCTCAGTCTCTCTCTGTCTTCAGCACCCTCTCACTCCTTGAGCTGCTGCTTCCTCTTTGTGACTCAGCCCTCTGGCCATGGTCCTCCCCTTCCAGGATATCAGTCTTTCAAGGTAAATTCTTCCAGGCAGTCCACTCTCCTCTGCTGCCTGTCTGTGCCACTTCCCCAGTAGCTGGCAGGAGAACCTATGTCCCCACCCTCGGGTCAGGGTTTCAGCTCAAGGGCCCTCTCTTCAGCAGCCAAGGTCTGCACTATCCTATGCCTTGCTGCTGTTCCCCTGAGCCTTTCCTACCTTTCTGGTTCTCCCCGCTCTCTGGGTTTGCCAGCCATACCTCTGTTCTCCCAGGGAGTGAGCACAGGCTACTTCCTGCAGCTACTAGCTACTTTCAGCTCCTGGACTTATACAGACACTTTCTTATCCTGTCCAGCTGAGCCTCATCCAATCTTCCTTGCTGTCTGGCTCCTCCTCCAGGTGCAGCCTGAGCAATTAATTGCCCCAGCTAGCCACTTTAAGGCTCTCCACAGCCTAAATCTCCCACCTTTGCTGCTTAATTGGCTGATTGGGCCCACCTGGCCTAATTCAGCTCTCTCAGGGCTGATGTGGAGAGAACACTTGTCATAAACAGATAGTTAAGGGTTAATGTCTCTTTTACCTGTAAAGGGTTAACAAACAGGGAACCAAACACCTGACCAGGGGACCAATCGGGAGACAAGATACTTTCAAATCTTGGTGGAGGGAAGCCTTTGTTTGTGTTTTTGGGGTTTTGTGGTGTTCTCTCTGGGCTCTGAGAGTGACCACAGGTACCTACAGGCTCTCTAATCTTCTATTCCAATTTTGTAAGTACAAAGGTAGAAAGGTGGTATAGTCTTTTTATTTGTTTTTCTTTATTTGCAAATGTGTATTTGGCTGGAAGTATTTTAAATTGTATTTCTGCTGGAGGAGGCTTTTTCTCCAGTTTCTATAAGCTGACAGACCCTGTAATATTCCATCTTGAATTTACAGTGATTTTCTTTATTCTTTTTTTCTTTTATTAAAAGTTTTGCTTTTAAGACCTGTCTGATTTTTCCCCTTGTTGAGGCTCAAGGGAATTGAGTCTGTACTTAACAGGGAAGGAGAAGGGAGGGGGAGGTAAAGGGGGGGAACCCACCTGATTTCTCTGTTTTGTGATTCAAGGAGTTTGAATCATGGTGATCTCCTAGTGTACCCAGGGCGGGAAAGATCTGGGAGGAAGAAAGGAGAAGGGGGAATCCCTTTGTTTAGATTCATGGACCTTGAATCTGTATATCTCTCCAGGAGCCCAGGGAGGGAACACCTGGAGGGGAGGAGGGGGAAGGGAAATGGCTTATTCCCCTTTGTTGTGAGACTCAAGGAATTTGGGTCTTGGGGGTCCCCAGGGAAGGTTTTGGGGTAGACCAAAGTTTATCAGGCACTCTACTCTAAGTCCTGATTGGTGGCAGCACTACAGGATCTAAGCTGGTAATTAAGCTTAGGGGAATTCATGCTAGTACCCATATTTTGGACGCTAAGGTTCAGAATTGGGAATTATACTATGACAACACCCCATCACAGCATCATATTCACTTATAACACCTGAACTGGTTAAATCTAAAATGGACTTAAAATTTAAGCCTGGCCAGAGAGTGAAGTGGAAAATGAGATATTGGGGCAAAAAAAGGCAAAGAGGTCAATAAGTAAACATTCCTCCCTTGGTATTGCAGCCCAAGTAACATGTTGAGTTACTCAGACAAGTCCAAGGGTGAGTCAGATATACAATTAAGGCTGCAGGAATTCCAGGATCAAATGACTGCAGAATCTGCTGCAGCATCAGTTCCCTGGTGCCAAATCATGATTTACTACCTAATCTTTCTTTTTAAAAGAGAAAACATCTTGCCGCTATTGTTGTAGTGGAAGCGTTCCAAATGCGAACTCAATATAAAATGGAGCAGTGTTAGCTTCCTGAGCTCGTATGTGGCCTGAATCAATAGCTCTGAAAAATGTGAGGTGCTCCAGTTCATCACACCAAGGTGTTTACATTGAAACCTAATGATAATAATTTGAAAGTCAAAACCTTCAGCTTCCCAATGAGGCCCCAACTAGTTCTACAGTGCAGTCATGTATGTTCAAAGCCAAAAATCTGCAACATATTAAAAATGAAGGACATCATAATATTGAATTTAATATCCACTTAAATAATACAAGCAATACTGTAATGACTGTACTATTCCTCTTTGATTCTAAAACACCCTCTTTTTAAAATGTAGACTCTGCAACTGACTTAGAATTTCTCGTCTTCTGCACAGGAGTGCTGCGCAGTACGGGGATTTAAATACAACCTCCAGTTGCTAGGGTTGACAGGCACAAGAAACCAGGCTCAACTTCTTCAGCAGAAGACAGGAAATGTGTGCATGGATGGAGATTTGAGGAACACATTTTATTATCCCTCCCCCATACACTTACACTTACATTTTGGGTGTCCCAAAGAATGTTCCCTTACCCATCCCAGCATCCTGACTCCCAAGTGGTGGTGGAATATTGGAGGACGAGATCTAACTATATTTGGGGGAAGGGCCGCCCGAAAGTGTTTTGCAGGCCCAACCAAAAATGTTAAGGAAGAATTTCTTGTTAACCCTTTCATCCTCCTTTATGCCTAGGACTGAGCCAATTGCTGCTCAGTTTGGAGCAGTGGTGTGCCTACCAGCTATTAAAGTGGAATGACTTTCCAGTGTCCCCACATCAACACAACTTAGAGTGGATGGGCATTGTACTATGTGTTCCCTGTAACCTCTCTGTGCCCAAATAGGAGAAGGTAGGGCCAAATAGGGCCAAGCTGATGTCACATTCATTGCTCAAGCCTTGCTCATTGCTGATGTCCACCTGCTCAGCCTCAGCCTCCAGCATGAAGAAAATAGCACTGGGAGGAAGCCACTAGTCCTTTCCCCTACTACTTTCTCTCTCCCCTACCCCTTACTCAAACCAGCTTGGGGAAACTTGCTCCACCACCCAATCCTCACACAAATTAAAGGACACAACCGTCAGCAGAGACTGATCCACTTCAAGAACCAGACAGGTCCCATGCTCTAATCTATAATCTACCACCTGTACTACCACCAAAAAGAGGAGGGGGGGATGCCTGCTCCTCACCCACCCAAGTAATCATCTCCACTACCAGAGGCCACCAGGATGCCTACCTGCCATTACTGGTGTCACAAAAGGCTACAGGACACCCTGCCTATCTTTGCTGTTGCTAAAATCATCTGCTAGGTAAGGGAGCCTCCTAGAGGACTTTCCATGGAGTACTGGGATGAGTGGCAAGCCTATGGGCCAAGGGAGAGGAGGGGAAGGGTGTATGCATTTGTATGGCAGAAGAATATGGAATTTTTGCAGTGGAGGTGAGAGAGAGAGATGGCGATGGGATTTATTTTTATCCACAAAATGTGCAGTCACTTTTCATTAAAGCAGGAAATTTTTCAGGGAACCCTTTGATATTTTGCTTGCATTTTGTTCATCAATGAGATGTTTCTACTTAATATTTAATAACTGTTTCTTTGCCAGAAACACATGGAGAACCATTCTGGAAACGGCATACTATCTGGCCTCTATTGGCCTGAGTAGCTGCTGTCTTTCTGTGCAGGCCAATTGCCAATTTTTGTTGTTGCCTTTTACCTCATTCAGTAAGGACCATGACAAGGTTTGAGGACTTAGCTAACAGGAATGAATTATTCTTGACAATTGTTCTATCTTACAGTAATGGTAATTGACTTAAGAATATGGACAAGGGAGATTCTGAAGGACATTGTGCCAGTCCTTGCAAGAACCCTTGGCTAGCTCGTTGTGTGGAAAGCTACTATGAGATCACTAGAAAAAGCCAGCCAGAGATGGACTGGGCTGAGGGCCATGGTATTACTGCTGACTGCTCTCCTTACTCTGTTGGAGCTCAGAAGAGGGTGCGAGAGAGGTGAGTATAGACTGTGTTCTGGCGTATTTAGGATACTCCAGATGAGAATTGTATTGGGAACCATGAGACCTACTGTTTGCCTGGTCACGAGCAGTCAGAAGCTAGTGAAGGAGAATATTTGTTAAAATGAGCCACCATGGATGGGAGAAGAGAGAGAGAACACACATTTATACCGCACTATGCTCATTGGAATGGGCTGTGCTCAGTATGTGGCACCCAGCAACCCCACAACACAGAGATCCCATTCTTTCTTTTCTGGAGTGAAAACCAAGCTACTGGAGGCTTCTTGGGTAGGCCAGCCAGCCAAACCAGCCTAGTGATGCCAGCAGCCACAGCAAGCCAAACACCAGCTATTTCTGGTTATCTGACACTTCACGTAGCTGGGAGAGAGGGGGCCTGTTTTATTTCCTTTCTGCTTTTTTTCCCCATATTATCTTGATCTGATTTTTGTAGCCATGGATGTGCACAGCCTATGACCCAGGACTGACAGTAGCTAGTAGAGATGGACTTCCCCATACTGGGTGTTACATTAATGAAGGCATCACACAGTGCTTTAATATAAACTCATACATACTGTAGTGACATGGATGTCAACAGAACAAGATGTACTGACAAGAAGATAGTTTACTTACTGACTGAATAATTATTTTGTTTACTCTTGCTGATGTGAGTAGGTAGAATACTACCCTCCCTTACTTATAATGTCAAAACAGCACTTGTCCCAAACCAGCAAGTAAGAGAAGGGCTCTTACTTTCTTAAAATAGAGTTTGTATAGTTCTTAGACTTTTGTCTCAAGTTCACTCTGGGGATATGCTCTGACCCCACTTGGCTTTTTAAAGTATGAATGTGACAAAAACAGCAAAGACAATTCTTTAAAAGAAGAAACCATATGTATAGTAAAATACCAGTGTATGGGAGATAACACACTAATGTCGGTCTGACTCTCCCTGTGAAATATACTGCAGGTAGTAGGACTTTGACACAAGTCATCCCGTCAAAACTACCAATACTTAATACATAATATATAACCTGTGGAACTCTGTGTTGCTGGGTATTATTGGACATTCAAACCAAATGTGTACAGAAGGAATGTTGGTGATAACACTGGTGTTCTCTGGTACACTTTCCACAAAATGCCAAAGAATCTATGTTCCAGAGACCAGGCAAAAGAGATCTTAGTTTAACATCTAACATAATGAATTAACTTTGACCAATGCAAGACTTATAATGCTCCACTGTCAGCATAGGCTGAGAGTCTAAGAACAAAAGCTGAGACCACAGCTTGTCAGTTTCTGGTTCAGCTTTGTTTCCAGTGACACCTTAACCTGCATAGAAAGCATGGGTACTCTATCATCAAATCATGCATGTCTCCTCATGCTTTTGAAAAACTCTTGCCATACACGGAATCATTAATAAGATGGTCTCATTCTGGTGACATGTAAACTACAAGTCCCACAATTCTCTGCATCTGGGGAGTGGTGCAGAAAGGCTTTCAGCCTGTTCACGTGGAGGTAACTGGGAAACGAAGAAATAAACACACTTGCCGTGAAGTGAAAGTACTTTTTTTTGCAAAAGTAAAAGGAATCTTCTTTGACAGTCACAGGGGTCTGTACCAGGAAAGTTCTTTCAATGTGATAAACTCCTTTTTGAATGGGTCTGCATGAAAAAGAAAAGTAATGGAAAGAAACCAGGTCTTCTGTACAGCTTATTCTTCAGAAAATGTTTAGGTAGGTAATTCAGGAGTGTTCTCCTCTTTTCCTTTGTACAATAGAAGCTACTATTAATATATCACTAACTTTAACAGCATTTGATTAGACTAAAGTTTGACTAAACAAGTTTTGAAACAATTTTGATCAATACTACAAATAGTGCAATATATTTTGAATCACAATCCTAACCACAGCTCTGTTCAGAGGTTTATACTGTTTTTCAAGTGTATAAAATCATTCAGTGCCCCTCTGGAGTGAAGCCTCTTACTTTTATTTCTTTTTATAAAGGATGGGGTCTCTCAAATCCTACAGCTGTGAGCAATGTGGGAATGATTATGTCAGCCGCACCACCTTGAGGTATCATTTCCGAGTAAAACATCTTGGAAAAGTTCACTGTGAAAAACGTGGTCCGGAAGTTGTGAGAGAAACACTTCAGGACCATGAAGCGGTGAGGCTGTTTGAGAGCTCTGACTCTATCTCTTACTCACAACACAGATTTTATTGATTCCCAGTCTCTCCTTTTCCTTTTGTATGTTCAGTTTGTATTAACTTTTCATTCAATAGAGACATTTACATTGGAACAGAAAGTACATCTTTTAATTGAAAAATGGCTTATACTATATATACATAGTGAATATACATATCTGAACATCTCACTGCAGTATAGGTGAAAATCCTGTCTTAGCATGTGGATAGATAATATAACCCAATAGATTATATCTCTAATTTCTGTGCTCAGTGCATTCCAGGTATGGTCTGTCTGTAGGTGTTTCACACCCAATCCAAAAGCAGCAGCCATTTAGTTTGTTACATTATAATACAGTGCCACCCCTGCCAAGGAAACCTTGATTCGTTTTTTATAAAACTATAAAGAAAATCAGCGGAACCTCCATGGATTGACTAAAGTCCTGTCTGGCTCAGACATAGCATGGGAGAGTACATGCTCGGTGCTTATGGAAGCTCCCACTGCAAACAGTAAAGTACAGATTTTATCAGAAGACATTTCTTAGAAAATCATTCCTTTAGGTGGTTTGCTCTTAATCTCATGCATACTTTTCTTATTTGGACCATCAAGTTCCTATATATGGAAGGAAATGTGGCACTGTGCTGTGGTCCAGTTGACTACTGCTTGCTGCCATGGTGGTGGCTTTATTTCACTGCTGCTATATTTACAGAAGTCACCAATGAAAAGTCCACATCCCCTGCAGATACCACATAGTTACCACTGTTCTTTCCTATTCTAAGTATAGTGTCTCAAATAATTCCTATATAAATTTTATTGTAAATCATGGAAAGCTTCAAGGTGGACTTCTAAAAAAATGGAATTATTGGAGCGGTTGTTATTTTTTATTATACCTGCTTTATGGATGTAGCCCATCTTCTTTCCCTGTGTAGTATGCTTTAAAAATGTTGAGGTTTGTCTTGAGATGAGCTCCTGGAAGTACTTCCAATTCACTGTATTAGCCAGCCTCCTTTTTCCATATCCAGCTTACTCCTATGTATGGTGTGCCCCATCTTCCTTTTAACAGGCCAACCATGAAAGGATGACTGCTGAAAGACAAGGGTGTTTCTGGGACATGCCTCCAAAGAGGGAAGCAAAATTTGTGTCTATGGAAATGTCTACCTCCTGCAGGATGTGCCCAAGGAAGTTTGGAACAATCCATAGCAGGGAACACCATGAGAAACAAGATCATCACTTCACAGCCAGCAAAAGAGGTATCACTGCTGTTCACAACAGACAGGAAGTTCTGCTAGAGTTCACTGGCCATTAGGGAGGGAGCATCAAGGGCTGTTAAATACCATAAGTATCAAATGCTTTCACTGGTGAGATCACTCCCAAGATGATTAAATTTCCTTGACCATTTATCACCCTTACCCAGCAAAACTCTTCCTGAAAGAGCACTGAGATGTGTGGGGGGCTGATTGTTTTCAACACCCACTGTAGTTGGTAGGAGCGGAGGATACGTAGGATGGGACACTCACACTGGTAATTGTAGTTACTGGTAACCAACTAGATACAACTTGTGTGTCTGGTGAGGACTTGTGGTGAAGGTTACAATGAATCTCCTCATTTTGCAGTTATGAAATATAATACCTCCTTGCTTTGAGACTGTCTAGGTTAATTGAACTGATTAACCCCTTACAGGTAAGGGGATTCTGTACCTCTGGCCAGGAGGAATTTTATTTTACTGCATACATATAAGGGTTGTTACCCTTCCCTTTATATTTGACAGCTGGGCATTAACATTTTTGGTATAAATAAAGAGATATGGCCCAATGTTCCACAAGTAAATGAATCTACATCAGAAGCTACAGAACAGAAAGTGTATCGAAAATTGACATCATCGTTAGTTTGTGTTCACTGACACGACCCTGTCTTACCCAACCCTCCCTCAGCCGTCAGGCTTGTTGTTTTAAATGTTGGAGAGGGGTATGGATAAAAAATAGCTTGTGCTATTGTCCTCATACACATTTTGTACTTCTCTGGCAATGAAGCTCACTTAGAATTCTCTTAGTGCTTGATCAGTTTGTAGAGATTATTCCTGCACATGTGGAAAGTGTGTGGGGGTTTTTTTATTCGAGGCCTTTAGGAAAGGCACCCTCAGGAAAACCACCCTACAACTAAATACATTTTTTTGGCATACAAGCTTCAGTTCTATTAAATAAATAACAACCACACAGTAACCAAACATAGAAGTGGAATGTGTAATTCTTACAGTAATGGGCCAGCTGCTACAGAAACAAGGTGCTGTTTGATTCAATCACTGTTTGCTGACTCAAAGTTTATAAAATCATCGCCTCAGGTCATCTGAAAACCATCTGGCCCACTAAGATGTGGGTGATAGGCATGACCATAAAACCAAAAGCCTGAGTCCCATAAAGAAGATTGGAGCAGCCCCTAGGCTGAGCTCCCAGCAGTCTTCACCAGTATATGACTATCTTTATGGCTGTCCCCTTGTTACAACAAATTAGTCCTGGAGATGACACTTTCCCACTCCAAACTCTCTCAGCCAAAGCTGGCCTGAATCTTCCTACCTGTAAAAACTACACTACCATCAGATGCCACTAGCAGCTGCTTGCTTGGCATCCCACCAAGCCAACCACTCACAAATACCTCTCTTGTCATAGCGGAATGCCCAGGATAAAAATGCCATAACAGATATCCAACAAATGCCCTTTGTCGTTGGAACAGTCCTGGGGAAGCACATGATACTTCAGTGCTCAAAACCATCACCCGTTTCTCATTTCTCAGTCTACATTTTTGTGAGTCTGTTTTCCACAACAGCTAAGGAGACTGCTCCATGTCTGGGCTATGTCATTGTGTCACCAGCACCATAAGGCTCAGGAAGGCACAACCGCTCTACACACACAACCTAACAATCCAGCAAATGTTTGTAAATAGTTTAGGGTGACTTTAACTGAACTATTAATCTTCCTAACCTGTTCCCTTCATTGATCAACCTTCACGGCTGGGAAGTGAGATGTTCTAGTCTCTATCAATTTTCTGTGCCCAGGTGTGTAATATATGTATTTGGTTCCTCTGTTTTTGTCCTATGCCAGTGGAATTCTGAGACACTCTGTGGTGGAACAAATTGTTTACAGCAAGGCTTTCTAATGCCTGGATCTGCTAAGGCTGAGAAACAAAACATTGTCCAGGACATGTGCCATGCACGATAGGTCACGTCCATGTCTTTCCATTCTAAGAAGATACTAAATAGTTCAAAGGCTAAACAGGAAAATGACAATCACATGGGCATGGCCTTATCAGTATGTTGAAAGCCCCATCAAATCAAAAGCATTAGAGTGAACCAGCAATAAATAAAAAGCTGCCTTCATACAGCAGGGAGGAGTCATGTGGTTAAAAGATGGCTACTTTACTGAGCAATTCTGCAAGTCAGTGAGTTTGTTGTTCAAACTCTCCCATGGATAGATCAAATGATGAATCAGTCCAGACTTTCTTGGCGCACACCCCTCCCCCCATTATGAAATCTTCAAATTGTTAAAGGGCCCCGTCAGAGGTCCTGTCTCACTAGACCAGATCTCACTTCACCAGCTTTCTTTTCCCATACAAATTCTGGAAGAGTAGACAATAACTTGAAATTATCTGACAGAGTCCTTTACCAATAATGAGGCATTCTAAGGCCCCTTTTTAAAACCCCACCACAGAATTCCACCTACCTTCTGATCTTGCAACCCTGCAATAACACCAGTAAGGAAAGCAAATTAACAGGAGTATGGGACCCTTTGTACTTGGAGAATCCTAATTTTGGACCTCCTGGTGGTTGGCCAACCTTCACATTTTTTCTTGCCCTCACCAGGAGCTGTATCTTTCCAAAAGGAACTTCTCCCACATTCCCTCACTGCACTTGGAGAATCTGTGCAAGAATCTCCATAGCTGTTTTCAGCAGGTGCCTCTTCAAGAGGGCCAGTAAAACTCTTCGCCTCTCTCAATGTGTTCCTAGTATCCTGGTACTGGGAGGCTACTGTCTGTAATCTGCAGCTAGGGATAGGCCTGAAGGAGATCATAAAAAGCTACAGCTTGATGTAGTGGGTGTGGAAGAAGGTTTTAACTGTGGTATTTGGGGTAAATTGGAGAAGGGGAAGCAGATAATCTGGGAATGAGGAATTTGTAGTAGTTGAGAGAGAGAAAAGATGTGTGCTACGGTTTTAGCAGTAAAGATAAAAAGGAAGGGGCAGAATTAGAGACAGCATAGTGGAAATAAAATGTCAGGTTTTGAGGTATTATACTAATGATTTTTTACTTCATACCACGTCACTTTTGGGTCCTTGGGCGCTGAGTACTAGCTGTCTGCCCCAGCTGATTAAAAGGAAGCAAGGAATTTATAGCATTGTTATTATGTTACAATCGTATTTGTTCTGGAGATGAATTTTACTCAGTTTGAAATTACCATGAAATGAGAGCTTCTTAACAAGCCCTTTTCAAGCAAATTAGTGATCAGACTTTAATTTTCTTTCTGTGCAGCTCAAATGGCCACTGGATTTTCACCCGATAATATCTTGGATTATAAAAATCCAACAGAACTAAAGACATTTGTAGAAGAAAAGCTTCGACCCATTCCAGGCCCAGCAAGCATTGCCTGTGCAACAGAAATTGAGGCAATTATTAATTTGATCAAGGAATGCTTCCCATTACCAATAGCTCGGCTAATCAAGGTAAACCTTATTTCCTGTTTTTATTGTGGTTCAACAAAATAGCATTTCCTTCACTTGTCAAGGTGTTGCAGCCTGTATGTATTTGTACCACAAGCTCCTCTTGTGTCCCAACAGTCCAGAGGGAGTGATCTCATAAACAGTGAATTTCCTTTTGGGTTAGATTCAGGTCTGACCTGTAGCATTATTTGGATCCACCATATTGTTTGAGGATTTAATCTTTTTAAAAAACTAACATTTAGTTTCTGGCATCTAAATATGAGTTGAGCCTATGATGATGATCTTTCCTCTAGCTGTAATTGCTCTTTTAGACCAATTATATTAATTGTGTAAATCTGGATTTACACAGTTTTAAAAAAAAGAACAGGAGTACTTGTGGCACCTTAGAGATGAACAAATTTATTTGAGCATAAGCTTGTGTGGGCTACAGCCCACTTCATTGGATGCATAGAATGGAACATATAGTAAGATGGTATAGATATAGATAATAAAATACAGAGAACATGAAAAGGTGGAAGTAGCTATACCAACTGTAAGAGGCTAATTAATTAAGATGAGGTATTATCAGCAAGAGGAGAAACCTTTTTTAGTGTTTGGTTTTTTTAAAACTTTTTTTAAGGCAAATTACTGGCTCATTTAGTTCTCCAGAGGTCCTAAAGTGACATCCCTAGAGACTGAACATCCTCACAGGACCGATGTAGTACAGATAACAGCCGTATCAACTTCCCCATAACTCCCTGTCGCTGTACATCAACTTCATTCTGAAGGAGCCATTTTTAGGGGTGAGAGGGCATTTCGACTTCCATGACCATTCCATATGAAGCCTGTTTACTAAGAAATTAGTGGTGGATTTCTGTTGCAGACAACTGTCTGCTAAGAACTGACCTGAACTTCCTAACTGATTATAAACACCCCTACCTGCAATGTGGCCATTGCATTATTGTAAGAAGGCTCTTAGTACCAAATACATGAGGATGTACTCATTAGCATGAGTAGGGGTTGCCTAGTTGGGCCCTATGCTCTTACTACAGTGATTGCATCAAGCAGAACTCTAGATGTGTATTGATAGATATGCTCTAGTTTAAAATGTATTTAATAAAAGCAAGAGGGTGATCAACAGGTTGAGAATTTGTTAGTTACTAATATGTACTTCTGCATTAGAAAATACTTCTATTAGAAATGTACTTCTATTCTAAAATGTACTTCTATTAGAAAATAGAAAAACTGTTTTGACACCAAATTTCAGAAAGGTTCTCACTGCCTTTCTCCTCCATCCTCCAGTTCCCCCCACTTGGTTGACTACAATTTGAATACTGATATAAACTGGATTAAACCATATTCAACACCCAGTAAAGAAAACTTGATTTGCCCTTGTGATTTGGATGTTGAACCCAATACCATTCCTATAGTAAATACCACCAATGGTACTGTGAATGCTGTTACTAATAAAGTGCCTGATCCAAAGTCCATTTGAAAGAGCCAGGGATCAGGCCCATCTTGCATCTGACCTTAGTAACATGTAAGCTATAAACTACTTGCAAGTAGGTAGACAAGACAGACTAAGAAAGTACAGAAGGCATCTAAAGCCTGCTTTACCACCATTGCAAAAATGTCCTGTTTACAGAAAAAAATCAAGTGCTAATCATATTTCTGGCATCTCTTGCATACCAGGGAGGCTCGTATATAAAAGGAACTGATACACAAGGCTGGTCTGATGTTGATATAGTGTTATTTAGTGAAGCCTTTGAAAATCTAGAAGACTGCAAAAAGAAACTGCCAGAAGTTATAGATGATCTTGGAAAAAGACTGAAGAAATCTTCATGGGCCAGCAGGTTTGGATCACAAGGGTTGTGTGTATTTTCTATGTTTAGTTAGTATTAGGGCTTTTACTTGCTCCAGATGTTACACAGGCATTTCAGATGTGATCCCCCCCAAGACTGCCTACTTCACAGAGCACAGCAAAATCAGAAAATAAAATGGATAAAATCAAACTAGAAAACTAGACACAGTGGTGTGCATCCCAGTACAGACATAGGTAAAATTCCCATTAGAGATTTATAAGGTAGATCACACCATCTTGTCAAGCCTTAATGATTCATCATTTTCTCTCACTTTGCACCTTCACCCTCTAGCTTCTCTAGCATGTATGAAAGCAACTGAATGGGACTCCATACAGACTGTTCATCTATAACGTGAAGTACAATGCTCCTCCCTCATCTCAGTGAACTTGTCTAGACTACACATGCTTTATCCACAATGCAAACAAATACTATGTATCTTTCTGCTTTGGCTAATCATGACAACTGGTGATCCGTGGTGTGTGTGGGCGATACATGGAGGCAGCAGACCTTGTTTTCAGGGGACTCTTGTGTCTGCTGAGCAGACACAAGGTGTATTGTATACTCCCAGGCTGTGGGATTTTGAGGTTGTGGAAAGAGATGTGGCGATATCGCCAGTAAAGAATTGTTTTAGCATGAAAGCCAAAGAGTGTTCCCTAAATATTTTTTTTCTCTGGTAGAAGTCCCATCCAACCCAAAATGCACATGGGTTTTGTTTCTCATAAGAAGCACAATAAAACACATTTGGGATCCTGTTTTAGATCAACCTATTTTTATATTTAATTTTAATCCAACCCAGTGTCACTCCAGAAACTGCATATAAATACTTCTTCTTGGGAGGAGGCACTGAGATTGTGTTGGGACAAGTTAGAGGGGAGAATTGAGGTCTATGAATTAGAGAGAACTGGGTGACAGGGGATGAGCAATAAAATATAGAGGTTTTTAGCTCTGGGTCAGTGGTTTGAATCCATCCCAAACAGAAGGGACCTGCAGTTGTTACCGTGGCTGTGGGCAACCTATGTGAAATATGTTTTGTGGTCCCTGTACAGATTCACATCCCAAGAATGACCATGACAATAGAGAGTAATTGACATCTTTGTTGGCAGTCTTGAATAAGAGGCCAAGGCTTGAATAGCCATGGAAACAGGCCATTTTGCTCATAGAGGCAGCCCCTCCAGTTCTGAGCTGGTGAGCAAAGTGTAGACGCTTGCACCTCTACTGCCTGTGTCGTATCTGTTCAGTGAATGAAGGGACGTCTGGCATCCCTGGGGTCTGTAATCTGGTATTTTTCATACTTCATGTTTTAGAGACCGTCGACTGTGTCAGTGTGGGCAGCCACAAAGCAATGACACACATTGTTGAGGACTCCAAAATGACTCAACTTCCCGGAGGTCTTCGTGCCTTGAACATTGTTGATAAGGAAGCTGCGGCTAGGCTTGACTGGATTGCATACACCAAATGATAGTTTTATACTTCATGAGCATTAATTTGTATACACTCATAATGCATTTATATAAATAAACGTCTGCCATATGCCTTTTAAGTGGAAATTCATTTTAAAAATAGAGAAGCTATTAAGAAACATCTTGTAGGGTCTTAAAAATATCTCCAGTTTGAATCGCTAGGTGTGGTGAATATGTATTTTTTTGTGTGTATATCTTACTGTGAATGGCAGTGTTTGTTCAGTATCATTTATTTTCATAGCCCTTCAGTTGTCTTTTCTAGCTGTGAATAAGTCTGCACTGGGAGTGCTTTGCTATACCAGTACATTGCACTTGGGAAATGTTCCTAGTGTGGATGCAGCTTATAGTGACAATACTGCACATTTGCCAAGATATCATATTCTGGCCTTCCCCAAATGAAGTAAGCTATCTGACCAAAAGCTTTTGCCGGGACAGCGATGTCGGTCAGGAATCACATCTCTTCACATCCCTGACTGGCATAGTTATGTGCACGCAAGTTTGTATCATAGACTTGGCCTAGGTTTCAGTAGACTCACAGACAAATTTCTGCCTGTTGGTCCCACTTGAAAAAAGTTGTCATTGGACAGAAGCATTTCAGCTTTATCAAAACAAAATGTTTTGGTTGACCAGGAATTAGATTTTTTTTTCATTTTATTTTGAATTTTGATTCAAAGAAATTTCAATGTTTGTTTTATTTAATTCATTAATTGATTGATGTTCCATTCTGTAGTGGCAAACATCTTGAAATCACAAAACTCCCCTGAAATGAAAAATCCAGTTCCTGGACAGCTCTACTTTATATGTTCAAACCACATTTCCCACTGACTTCAGCTGTATCTGGGAGTGCTCACTGCTTCTGGAAATCAAACATTGGGGTCTCAAGTCAAGCACTCAGAAAAGGAGGAATAGACAATTTGTGATCACCTGTGAAAAGCTGAATTTAAGTGACTTGCCTAGCAATACATAAGGACTCTGGGGCAGAAACAGGGATAGAATGCAGTTCTCCAGGGCAGAATTCAGCTTTACCCACAAGAGTCTCTTCTCACTTTCTGTAGTCCCCTGCCTCATTCACTAGATACCATCCAACTTCTGTAAGAAATGAGGCAGAGATCCTACAGACAGTCTCCTTCACTACACAACTCTGATCCATCCCCAGCACAGGTCCATTTTGTGCATGGATTGAGGCAGGGATCTTGTGGAAAATTAGTATATGATAATGTAATTAAAGACTGTATCAAACAGCATACTCTCGGGGGAGCACAGCCAACCTTAATTCTGGCATTTCCTAACTTTGCACTGCTTGACTTTTTGCAATTGAATAATGTTCTTTTACCATAGTTTTTGTGTATAATTACTTAGCAACTTTTTTTCAGTTTTCTTTTTAAAAAACTTTTTAATGTGACATATTATTGACATCAGCAGGTCCAACCACAGAGGCTTCTGCCACTTCAACTAACAGAGTAACTGGTAGCAGTAGTAGGTCAATAGCCTTTCTGTGTGGAATGGTACGAGAGGGGACTAGGGGACACACATTTTGCCAGTGAATTTCACAGATATTTGCTGACCGCAGAGGAGTGGTGAGACTCAGGAAATGTCACAGGAGAGGGGATTGTTCTCTAATAGTCAGACTGTCTGTTCTTCCCCAAAACTTAACCTCTTCTGGCTTGTCCCTTCCAACCTGTTCACATCCCAGTTCTGTCTCTTTCCTACTATTGTCTCCTCATCTATGGTGACCAGACAGCAAATGTGAAAAATCGGGATGGGGTGGTGGGGTAGTAGGAGCCTATATAAGCAAAAGATCCAAAAATCAGGATCCTATAAAATTGGGGCACGTGGTCACCTATCCTCATCTCAGTCCCGTTCCTACTTTTCTGACCTACCCCATCTCCTTTCCTCAGGCTTCTCATCCCAGTCTCTTTGCCCAGCCAGTAGTCTCCATTTCAGGCCCCTGATCTGAGTCCCAGTCTCTTTATCCAGCCAGTCCCGGTTCCCACCTCCAAGCTCCTCATCTGATCTGTCTCTCACCTCTCCACCAGCCTCCAGGGATTTCACACACACAGTCTGTCTGTCCTCAGGATCTTCATTCACTCTGTTTCCCTCTTTATCCCTCACTCCTTCCCTGGCTCCTTGTTCCAATCGCTCTCCTCCTCAGCTAATCCTGGTTCTGCCCCTTGGCTACTTGTCAGATCTGTCTTCCCTCCTCTTTACCTGACCAATTCCTGTCTCTCCCAACTCCCAGTAACAGTTTCCCTTTTCTTTCCCCACTCCAGTCCCATCCTCACCAGGCTCCTTTTCCCAGTCTAGTTGTATCCCAGTCCCCCAATCTGCCTTTTATCCCCACAGCATTAGTCAGATGGTTTCCTCCTCAACACTACAGGGTGCCAGCAAGAGCACAGGAGAGAGAAGCTTCCTGCTCTCAGTTCTGGTGCCCATCTCCACCCTGATCCATGCTGGCTGGGAGCTGCGATTGCAAAGAAAGTCCCAGCGAGACCATGTAGTCCTGGGCTGGAGCATACTCAGCTGCTTTGTAGAGATGGCACGTGCATAGTGTGGTCAGCACTAGAACTGTGAGAGGCTGCAGAAGTCTCTGTGAGGATGGAATCTTCAGAAACTTTAGCTGCTAAACTTAGCAAGAATTTACTGAGCATGTGCAAATGGAGATTTTTTTTTTCAGAGGTGTAAACTTGGGCAAATTTGAGCAGATTTTCTCAGGAACAGGAAAAGGCACATATCTGACACAAAAGTCACCTCTGCCAAATTTCAAGTCCCTGTTTTAAAAGCACAGGGGAGCTAGAAAAAAATTACCAGATTATTTTTTAAAATTGCAGAACATATTTTCCCTGTCCTTGTTCATGGAAATGGCTGAACCATTTTGGTTGAAACTTTCCAAAAAGATTCAGCCTGAGGGAGACAACTGGCATGGAAAATTTCAGCCTAAACTATTATCATTTGGCAAAGTTATAAGCAACAGGAAACAGGGTCTTCTACTGAGAAGTGTCGAATAACCTTCATAACAGGCCCAGCTACCAGCCTCATCTGAATGTTTGTATATATTAATGCAAAAGTTATGGGTTCTACAGCCACACTTACTCTGCAACATTGCACATATCTCTAACAAAATAAACCAATAATATAAAGGAACACAGGAATAAAAAGGCCATGGCCCTTTTTCAGCAAGTGCTTTCACTGAAGCACTTGCTTAAATCCTATTGAAGTCCATGTCAGGTCAGACTAGAATGATTGATTATAATGCTATTTTCTGACCTAAAAATCTGAGTCTATGAAAATCTTGTGCTTAAAGTTAAGCATGTGCTTAAGTGCTTTGTTGAATCAGGGCTACACGATTTTTATTCCTATTTTCCTCTGTTATTGGTTTATGTTATCTGGAAAAAGGGGTAAACAGTGAGGTGGCCAAATTTGCAGATGATACAAAACTACTCAAGATAGTTACATCCCAAGCAGTCTGTGAAGAGCTAAAAAAAGATCTCACAAAACTGGATGACTGGGCAACAAAATGGCAAATAAAATACAATGTTGATAAATGCAAAGTAATGCACATTGGAAAACATAATCCCAATTATACATATAAAATGATGGGGTCTAAATTAGCGGTTACCACTCAAGAAAGATCTTGGAGTCATTGTGGATAATTTTTCTGAAAACATCCACTCAATGTGCAGCAGCAGTCAAAAAAGCGAACAGAATTTTGGGAATTGTTGAGAAAGGGATAGTTAATAAGACAGAAAATATCATATTGCATCTATATAAATCCACAATGTACCCACATCTTGAATAATGTGTGCAGATGTGGTTGCCCCATCTCAAAAAAGATCTATTGAAATTGGAAAAGATTCAGGAAAGAGTAACAAGAATGACTAGGGGTGTGCAACGGCTTACATATGAGGAGAGATTAATAAGCCTGAGACTTTTCACCTTGAAAAAAGAGAGGACTTAGGGGAATATGATAGAAGTCTATAATATCATGATTGGTGTGGAGAGAGTAAATAAGTTAGAGTAAATAAATGAGAGTAAATAGGTAGCAGGTTTAAAACAAACAAAAGAGATTACTTCTTCACACAATGCACAGTCAACCTGTGGAACTGTTTGCTGGAGGATGTAGTAAAGGCCAAGACTATAACAGGGTTCAAAAAAGAACTAGATAAATTCATGGAGGATAGGATCCATGAATGTCTATTGGCAGGGATGGTGTCCCTAGCCTCTGTTGGCTGTTCTTATGTCCTTATGTCATCCAGTATGCAGGAAGTGCAATATTATAGAAACTTTAACTTTTGGGTTTGCTTGATTTTTTTTTTTTTCAGCCTGAACCATTAAGTATAACCAATGCTCAGATTACAGAGTTGTACTCTGTATGCAGTGTTGTGGTACCCATGTCACGCCCAGGATATTCGAGTGTGAAGGTGGATGCGGTAACATATTTTATTGGATCAACTTCTATTGGTGAGAGAGACAAGCTTTTGAGGTTTCACAGAGCACTTCTTCAGGTCTGGAAAACTTAGGCCGTGTCTACACTACCACTTATGTTGGCAAAATTTAAGTCACTTGGGGTGTAAAAAGGTTCTATGTTGTTAGGAGAGCTTCTCCCGCCGACATAGCTACCACCACTCTGGGAGTGGTTTAATTATGTAGATGGGAGAGCTCTCACTTGTCAGAATAGTGTGGCTACATGAGAGATCTGTGCCACTGTAAGCTTTGTAGTGTAAACATGTAGGGCCAGTCTACACTGGCAATGTTAAAGCACTGCCATTAAAAAACCACCTCCAAGAGGGTTGTAGCTACCAGAGCTGAAATTTGCTGCACTCTGGGGGGTGTCTGTAAAGTGCCAGTGTAGACAAGCCCTTAGCCTCAGAGTGTCACAGCTAAATACAAGATGGAACAGATCATTTAGCATAAGTAGTTCACAATGAATGGTCCCTTGAAATAGGTGTTAAGTGGTCTATGACTTATCCAGTCATAAGGAGGAAAGGAAGGGCGGGGGTAGAAAGCAGTTGTTAGTGTTATAGATTGTTGTAATAAGCCATAATCCAGTGTCTCTGCCAGATATTAAAAATCATGGACTGAATAAAGTTATGAATTTAAGCTCCCAGGCTCACCTTTTGAAAATGTTGTGCAGGTTTCCTTTGAGGATAAGGACTAAGTCCAATATGGAGTGATCCCTTTGTGAAAAGTGTTCACTCACGGGTAATATGGTGTTTTAGTCTGATCCCTTTGTGAAAAGTGTTCACTCATGGGTAATATGGTGTTTTAGTCTGATATTTTCCTCTGAGATTTCATTCGAGTGTAGTGATTGATTTCACCTACATAGTTGCTATTGGGATATTTAGTGCACTGAGTGAGGTACACCACATATGTAGGATCTTTGGATCTTGAAAGGTCTGTTGGGGAGGGGGTGTTGATCATTGTAGCAGTGAAGATATGTGTGCAGATTTTTCATCTGTTCTGGCAGAATCTGGTGCCACTTTGAGTTGGAGTGTGCTGGTCTGTGGGGGTCTTGCTTCTGATGATGAGCTTGAAGAGGCTGCAGGGTTGTTTGAAGGCCAGAAGAGGGGAGCGTCAGGAAAGAATTCTTTCAAGATGGGGTCCTCATTGAGTATGGGTTGTAGTTGTTTGATGATATCCCATATAGGTTCCAGTGTCGGGTGTTAGGTGACAACTAAGGGCATGCAGTCAGAGGAGATTTTATTTCTGTATTGAATCAGGTTCTTTCAGGATAGAGTGAAGATGGTTTTGAGTGTGTTAAGATATATATCCCAGATTTTCTCCTCCGAGTACATTCTATGGTATCTGAGAGCCTGGCTGTAGAGAACAGATTTCTTGGCTTGATTACTGGATCTATGAAGGCAGGTGTGGTGATCGCTGGATTTTTTTTGTATGTAGCTCTCTGTAGGGTTCCATTGTCGAAGTTGGTCATGGTGTCCAGGAAGTGGATACTGGTATAGGAGTGTTCCAGAAGGAGTTTAATGGACAGGTGGTGTACTCTGTCGTCTTTTTATTTCCTCTTATTTTTACCACTCAGCAGCGAGAAGCAAGAATATGACAAAGCCACTTACGCTACTGGCTAGTTTGAGAAGTTTACCTTCATTTCCTATTAATGTGAGGTTTTGCATTTTATACATGTCAGTAAATGTATTGCTATAAGATGTTTATAAATTACTAGCTTTATAAAAGAAATATGAAGGGCCACACTGGTCACTGGTGTAAACAAGCACGAGTTTGCTGACTTCAGTAGTGTTTAATCCATTTACACTGGTGGTTAATTTGGCCCTGAGATGTCCGTGTGGCCTTTTGTAAATAGTGTACAGACTGATATATTCTTATTTTTCAGAAAGGAGACTTTCCAGCCACCTTCCTCCATCCTTACTATACAGTAGAAAGATTGGAAACCATTGAACCCTTCCTTCCCCCAGTATTACTGTTCAGTAATATTTTTTAACTAAGGTTTGTTTTAGGATAATGATGGAGAAAAGGACCCAGTCATTCTTACGATTTCATTTCAAATGCTATAAGAATCACCATGGCCACTCGTTTGATATCATGCCTTGCTATGACATGCTGGGGCCTGCACCATCAACAGGTAGGGGATGAATGTTTTCCCTTGGGGAGAAACTTTCTTTATCAGGGAATGATTACTCATGACCATTTATACCCATCATATAGCTGTATAAATTGCATAATATTCCAGCTATGCCTTGTGAATCCAGGCTATAGATCTATTTTAGTTTTGATGGTTATAGTATTCTCAGTAGATTATAATCTGTTACAGAATTTTGAGGGAAATCACACTTTTGCCTCACTACTTGCTAATGACTGTGATGCTTTTAAAGTCCAAGCGCCTTCCCATACATACATACATACTCACACAAACACACACTCACTCTCTATGCAGGAACCATCAAACACCTCAAACCATCAGATGCAATGTCTAATTTGTGCAATTCTTACTGTATTTATTTAATAGATTCCATTCCATAATGTATTTCTAGGTATACTTCCCATCTCTTCTTAACAACTTTAGATGCATGAGAATCATTGGATCTTCATTTGGCATAAAGGGCTTGATTTTCTAAAATGACATAGCCATTGCGAGTATGGCTACACTGCAGTTGGGAGGTGTGAGCTAGCTTACTAATAATAGGAATGAAGCTGCAACAGCACAGGCTTGCCATTCAGCATCCTGGGTGGGCTTGTGATCTGGTCCCATTTTTCCACCACCTATGTGCTATGGCTTCTCTGCTATTTTTAATGAGCTAGTTGAACAAAGCTAAGGAGGGTATGAATACATGTGCTACCGGCACACCTCTAACTGCCACGTACACATACCCTGTGTGTGCAATATCTGCAGTTGCATGCATAAATCAGGTATGTATATAGGTCACTGATTACCAAGTGATCCAGATCACTCTGAAACTGTGTACAGACAAATATGTGTTTTCATATGACCAAATGTAAACATCTGGTAACAAAAACTATAGGCCATACTTACAGAATGGGGGACTCTATCTCTGGAAGCAATGACTCTGAAAAAGATTGGGGGTGGGGGCGGATAACTGGCTGAACATGAGTTCCCAATTTTATGCTGTTGCCAAAAGAGTTAATGCTATCCTGGAATGTATAAACAGGGGAATCTTGCATAGGAATAGTGAAGTTATTTTACCACTATATTTATTTAGCACTGGTGTGACTGCTGCTGGAATACTGCATCCAGTTCTGGTGCCCACAATTCAAGAAGGATGTTGATAAATTGGAGACAGTTCAGAGAAGAGCCAAGAGAATGATTAAAGGATTGGAAAGCATGCGTTATAGTGACAGACTCAGAGCTCAATGTATTTAGCTCAATAAAGGGTCAGTTAAGGGGTGCCTTGATTAGTCTGTAAGTAATAGGCTCTTCAGTCTAGCAGAGAAAGGTGTAACACAGTCCAGTGGCTGGAAGTTGAAGCCAGACAGATTCAGACTGGAAATAAGGTGTAAATTTTAACAACCAGAGTAATTAACCATTGGAATAATTTACCAAGGGTCATGGTTGAATTTCCATCACTGTTCATTTCTGAATCAAGATTGGATGTTTTCTAAGAGAGATGCATTAGGAATTATTTTGGGGAAGTTCTGTGGCCTGCATTGTACAGAAAGTGAGATAAGAAGATCACCATATTCCCTTCTGGCCTGGGAATCTCTGAATTTATGAAAAACATGCAAATACTTAATTAGTCACAACTAACTGTTCACGTGGTTGATGTTTATGCAGTCTGAATAACTGTGTGTGCATCATACAAACATTTTTGTATATTCAATAACGTGTATTTAAAAAAATTTGGCCCCAATTTTTAACTTTAAAAAATCACGATTATAATTTTCCTTTTTCCACAAGAGATTGTGGAACAAACTAAAATGGGGATGCCCAAATCAGGAACTTTACTAATAGGGGAGCATTATTTTAATCGTGTGTGTGTGTCCATGTATGCATATGCAGAATGTATAACAGCTATCAGCCAGAAAATAAATAAATATAGGGAGAGATGGGAGGAGAGGGAAAAAACCCCACACAAACCTAGCAGTTTTTTTGGATAATCTCTTGCATAGGAGATTAAATCTGTTTGATAAACATAATATTCTCCTAATAACATTACTGGATCTTGCATGTTTTTGTATGCCACCAAACTTGGAATGAATTTAGTCTGGACATGAAGTAAGCTTGTTAATATTATGGACTTGTGCAATATTTAACAGGATTTTTTAGCTATTATGAAGCCTCACTATTTGAAACATAAAAGTAAAATATTAGGGAATGCAGTCTTATCCTTTTCTTGGTGTTAACAGGTTTAAAACAGAGCTTTTACCACAAGATCTATCTCTGTAATG
The DNA here is from genome assembly GCF_025201925.1 of Gopherus flavomarginatus. NCBI lineage: Eukaryota > Metazoa > Chordata > Testudines > Testudinidae > Gopherus > Gopherus flavomarginatus. Next base: position 62,930,715 of record NC_066619.1, read on the forward strand.
ACACTGATGAAATCCAGCTGTACTCAATGTCCTTGCTGCAGTACCAGGTTGAGTTTATCAAGGCATCTACCATGAAGGTGAAGGACCTGATTCGTTTGGTTAAGCACTGGTTCAGGACTTCATTTGCTAAACCAACAGCACAAAATAAGTATGTAACTAATACTTGAGCCTCTTTTCCTTTTAACATCCTTATGTTTTTTGAAGAATGAACAACAGTGAGTACTGTATAATGGATTTTACTTAATGTGTGTATTATGCTTCTCCACTACATCCTAATGGCTGTTTTAAAACTGAACTAGAATGTGATCCAGTTAGACAGTGCCCTCGAGCAAGAAGGGATGGGGAGAATGGAGAGGAAGAGAAAATACTGCACAGCTGTGCTAGTGCTATTAATATATTGGCTTGGCATTATTTTTTTCCAATTAAAGTGACTCACTGTTGATTGGGATAAAGGACCCTCCACCTGTACGGCTGACAGACGAGTTTCTGCAAATGCATGACTCGCTGGACTTTTCAAACCTTTCCAAACCAAACAGAGTAGAAATCTGGCGCACACTGTTAAAAATGTGTGAAGCAAATCAGCTGAATAAACAGAGCCTTTTACAATAAGTAACTTCTGTTTGTTTATTAATTCTGAATTACGGTTCTGAAAAATTAACCTAATATGTAGGTGGAACATACATTCTGGAGAGTAAAGTGAAGGAAGAATGGGTTTGCAGACAAGACACTGGATTGGAACTCAGGAGATCTCTGTTCAGTTTTCAGTTCTGCTTTAGTCTTCCTGTGTGACTTTGGGCGAGTCAGTTAATCTTTCTGTGCTTCAGTTCCTATCTATGAAATGGGGCTATAACAATAATACTTCTTCAGGTTACAGGGATCTTGTGAGGATAAATTCATTAATGTTTGTGACACACCAGATACTACAGAAGTGGGAGCCATAAAAGGAACAAAGTGTCTGTTGTGCTTTGCCTGCTATGTGACCTTTATGTGGTTTTCTGTCTTCTCTGTTTAGATTATCACTGCTTTCTCATCTATTCAGGAAGGACAAGCGCTAATGGCCATTTAAACTATTTAAGAAACTACTTTTGTGACTCACTATCTGTATAGACACCCTATCTGTAGCATGTGATTTCTAGAATCCCATGTTTTTCTTGCTCCACCCCCTTCCAGAGCAGTTAGATGTAGCGGTATGTGCCTCCATGTATCAGTTTTTTAAAAAGTAACAGCAGCATGGTCTACTACATGCTCCTGTTTTCCTTTTCTGAGCTGTGAGATCCCCTCTTACTATATATCCCCTGGCTTCTGAGTCCTTCTAATGATGAACTGAAGAATCCTTGCAACCATAATTTCTTCCAACAAAATGCTTGAGGCAGGTATACTCTGAGGGGTTACACCAGACATGTTTGAAAACTAGAAAATCTCTGATGTGAAGTGACCTACACAAACTTGAGCAAAGGACAAAATGTCTTTTACCAAATTTAGTATAAATTTATTTTCTAAGCAACTAATACGAATTTAGCAGGTAACTAGCAGATAACTGCTATTAATACTGATCCCCACAGACACATGATTGGTAAAATAAGAAGCTCCTGTACTTAAAAAAAGCAAACCCAAACCAAACCACCTTTCACACTCAGAGTGAACCTGAATCTAGAGATGGGCTTGATATGCAAAGTTTGGATCTGGATTCAAACTGTCCTAATGTGTGGGGTGGTTTGGATCTGGGTTTTGGTGTCTGGCCATCTATATCTGAAGCAATTTACTGCTTCAAAAAGTTGGCTACATTTTATTTTGTTCACTTCTTCTGCCTTTGCACTTACAAACTATGGCTGAAGCACCACGTGATAGGTTTTTCACATTCTATTTCTGACGTGAACACAATCATCCTCATTTCTTGGGATGATTGTTCAAACTAATCCTGAACTCCAAACTTGCTGACTCACCGCCGATTTCAGCTCTTTCCTCTTTAGCTGTTTTCAGATGGGCCACATTCACTTCAGGATTTGCACCAGAAAAACAGCGCCAGCAGCAAAAATTCCATGAAAAGGGAGGGGGCTACAATGGCCCTGCAGCCAGTCTACTTTTTGCACAAAAAATGGCCAGCACTGCCCATAGTGGTAGTGTGACTTGGGGTGATTTGGGGTTCTTCCCTATTAGCCTTCTCTGGCAGGGCACTGATGAAGTCCCCAGTGGAAACTAAAGCTTCCTTCTCCAAGGGAACTAAATGTGCTTTCTCTCTCTGCCAACTGCAATAGTTCTCACTGATGCAGGAAGGGCATTTAGCATTTTCATGCAGTACGGGGGTGCATCTGGTTTCAAGTGGTGCTGAGGGTAAGTTTTGTATGCTGAATAAAGGTAATGTGTAAGTAAAGGATTCTGTGCATCTTGCTGTGCGGCTGAGGAAATGACAGTGGTGTGGTGATATGAAAAAATCATGAATTACACTGGTGCTGTTTGCTTTACCTTCCTGTACTAGCTGGGGGATGGAGCAGATGAGCTACTAGATTATAGATATGGCAAAGACCTATGTTTCAAGACTGGCCGATGAGTGAATGACCCCTCCTTGATGTAGAGAGGATAATATTGTTTTGCTAGTGACTGATTCTTCATTGCATTGGTTTATTGCAGTGCAGATATTCCCTCTGAGCCTAATTTTTGCACCAGTGAAGTCAAATGGGAGTTTTGCCCTCTACTTCAATGGGAGCAGAATCAAGGCCTTAAATGGAAGCCACCTCACTTTTGGTGGTGTATGGTCTGTCTCTTTTCTTCTCCTCATCCAATGTTACAAAGTAATCAGAGGCATTGGTGATGGTCATAAATGGTTCCAATTCTTTCTTTGGCACCATGAGCTTATTGTTTCAGCTATTGAGCCATAGAGCTAGTGATATGTCTTGTGACTTCTGGCATGCATGGCTCAGCTTGCGCGGCAGACCGTATGGCATATTCTTGATGCATTCTGTACCTGATCTGGACACATTTGTAATTTAACCACAAAGCTGCTGCTTTCCTTTTTACTGATCAATTTTCCTTATTATGCAGAATAAAATAAACTTTTCAGTGCCCCCATTGAAGGCTCTGACTGGGGACAACAGAATAATGTTTGCAATGGATAACAAACAGCATGAAAGTACAAAGCTGACGTTTGCTGCTTGTTAGTGTTTGTTTTTACTAGCATTTTGTTTGGAAGTTTCCTGTGTAGACTTTGTGATGTGCTAAGTCTGTGTTTGGTGTACTTAGGTTTCGCAGGCTTCCTTCTTCCTATGCTATAGAGCTCATCACAATCTCCATCTGGCAGCTAGCAGGGAAGCCAGTCTTTTTCAGCCTGATTCAGGGAATGAGAGCTATCCTGAAGCTTCTGGTTAGATACCCAGAAATATACATTGTTTGGCACAAACACTACAGCCCAAACTCTACGATTTTCAAAAAGGCATTCCAGAAGCAAACCAGGTAACTATATGGCAAAATATCTACTGTCATCTTAATGTAAATATACCACCCGACAGGCATAGCTGCAGCAGCTGAATTCTGCTTCTGTCCTCAGTGGTTCCTGGGGAAAAGGAGGCCCCATAACTCTTGGGAGGCAATGCAACTTTCTGTTAAGAGATTACTAACGTTCTTTAAAGAGACACACAATGCCTCCATAGTTCGTATCAAAACCTATTTACTGAGGTGCACTCCCTTTACTATTCTAGCTAGAGATTACACAGGAAGTGAAATTTACCCCAGTGCATATCGCCTGCACAAGGGGCTAAACATGAAAGGGCAAATCTTCTGTAACTAGTTGATGGGCAGATACACGAGGGAAGAAAATGCTTCCATCTGCCCCATAGACTGTGGCCTGAGGTGCTTCACTGCTCCAATTGTCAGGAGAAGAGTCTTTTCTGGAAGTCCTCCAAAGACATAAGTAGGCTTGAAAGGATTCTGTTTTTATCAGTAAATGTTAGTAAGTGTCAGTTTCACTGTACACACACAAAACGACATGATAATCAAAAATTACAGATAGACAAAGAATGTGCTACTTGAGAACTTATTAGAGTTTGATTTACTTTGTATGTTTTGACATGTGAAATTGACAATTTGTGTTTTAAACTTCATAACTTTTTTAATCTTATGGTCTACTGTCATTAAATAATTGTCTGAACTCCTCCCCATAATTTCATCAAACTATGAAAATTAAATTGATGATAATCTACATAAATGCTTAAATAAACAGTTTATTTGTCAAAATTATATACGAAATTGAATTCTGCCAGGCCTATGTATAAGACAGGACATTACTGTGATATCTAGAAAATGTGTTCCAAATTATGAACTTATGAACGCTATTGTCAATTTCTGGCAAGCTAGCAGAGATCCACAGTCCTGCCAGACTGAAGCTGCTTCTTGTTTTTACTTTTACTTTACGTGCAGCACCTAGCACAATAGGGTCCTGGTCCATGACTGGGGCTTCTAGGTGCTACCATAACACAAATAAATAATAGTAGTAATAACTAAAAGAGAGAATCCTAGGAAATTTCATGCAAAAAAAATGTATTAAGAGAACATGGAGATTCCATGATTAAATAAGTAAATAAATCAGAAAATGAGACAGTTTAAGATTTCATTGTGCTGTGATTGTACAGCTCCAGGGCACCCTGCTTAGGGCTTCTAAGTGCTCAGGCAACAAATAACAATTATGTGCTCTTGCATGTATGTTAATCTTTAATTACTTGATTACATAACCTCAGTTTAATATGTTATAGAATACGTTTTGTACAGCCTTACATATGTTTTGTAGCATCTTATTATAGTTTTGAGTTTTATGCTTGCACTAACAGTACTACCATATGATACCATCTCTCTGGATTGACTTGATAAGACTTTTTTTTTTTTATATGTTGCATTCTCTTCTCTCTACGGTATGTATTTTAAATTTTGTTAGCACCCATATGTATGTTCCTTTCAACCAATATTACAGCCTTCTAGAGGTGCAGTTCCAAGCATTAAGCAGTCAACTATGCTGCAAACAAAGGTGGTCTATAAATATGGCAGCAAATTTTCCATTACTCTCTGTTATGTATGTTATCTGTAATATTACTCGTAGGTGCAGTTACTAAGCATCTTTCATATAAACAACTTGCATGGGCTCTGCTTGATTGGAACACAAATAGTACAAAACTGTACTATCAGATGCCACATAGGTCTAAAAGTTGTATGTTGATATCTTGTTCATTTTAGAATGTGATCATGTAATTAACAAAAGACTGTATTGTAATGTATATACACGAGGTGCAAAATTAAGGATGCTCATTCAAATGTAACTTGGCATTTTCTGTCTTTTTGTATTCTGTGCAATCTTACTACTACTTTAATATAAGGAGACTAGATTCTGTTTTAAATTGTAATATAAAGTTCATGTGAATAATCCTGCATCAATAGTTCTACTGTTTATGACATATTTAAAACTTTAAAGAAATAATCATGGAGTAAGAGTACCTACGGGTTACATACTAATTTAAAGGGACAGACTCATGGGGAAATGTAACTAACACGACCAGAGAAAACAGATGATGCTATGTGATTCTAAAAGCAGAAGGGATTGAAGAGTGAAAAGGTCAAACTTCTCCAGCTTTTAGCCTTATGTCCTGTGTATTATCAAGTTCCCCCCTTTCTTTGCTTTCTTATGTCACAAAGACAGTCAGCACATCTGTTGAGGGGCTTAATTTATTACTTCAGAGAAGGAGGAGTAAGAAAGAAGTGGTACAAGTCCCTGTTAAGGAGAATAAAACAGTAGTGATAGACTATATAAAGTAAAACCATGATGTCTGTCTACTTTCAAGCACTATATATGTCTTGACCTTCTGATATTTTTGAAAAATCAGCTTTTTTAATCTTACTACAAAGTGCTGCTTTCCAATGCTATTGGACTAGTTACCTACTTACATCAGAGCTACAGCTGGGTCTTAGTAAATTTCTAGATCTCACCTCTTGGTATCGATGTTCATATTGATTCTTATTTTTCCTCTCAGGCCGTTCGTTTTGGATCCTGCAAAACCAACATTTAATGTGTGTGAGAACAGCAACGCTTGGGATGAAGTGGCTCATGTGGCGAGACTGAGTCTCCTTAAGCCTCTTTTTAATGGTGTGCAAGCGAAGGAGCCCTGGCTTTTTACAAATGGCTGGTAAAAAATGAGAGAAAACATTAGCCTGGTTGCAGTCCTGTCAAATAGGTTTGTCAATGCATATGACACAAGTCTGCCAATAGGAATATTCCAATATAAAGAAATGTACATAAAGAATGGTAGGGTGTTTTTTTGTTCTCTCTCTAATCTATTTAACAAACAATTATTTGTCATTACTTCTGAATGAACAGGACAGAATCCATTCTAGTCAGGGAATTAAATTGTCCGCTAAATTTTTATCCCTGTGTGAGGGATGAAGCTGAAAGATATGCTTCCTTATGTTTGTAAGGAGCTCAAGCATTAGAGCAAAGAGGGCAATTTGTCACAGCTCCTACAACAGCTCCTACAACGTCCTTCCTTCCCAGCTCACTAGGGCAGCGCTGGATTTCCATAAACGTTTGAGCTTTGTTTACTTTAAAAAGGCCCCTGGAAAGAACTCATTGGTTACACAGTAAAATGACTATAGCTCCATAACATCTGGCAAATCACTAGGTTGCAACAGATAAATGCTGGAAGGCTCTACACTAAGCTGTCTCTCAATACATCATTTATTTCCAGAAGTTATGGCTGATCACACATCTTCTGAATGTAAGATGAAGGGAAGGTTGCAAATATAACAAAGAGTAGAGTTAAATTATGTATCCAGACTCCACCCATTGAATTGTCTATGGAGGTACTAACCATTTTAGTCTGTAAAGACAGACTATTTTGTGTACAGTTGCAACAGCAGTAATTTGGGCTACAGAACAAAGAGCCCACCTGAAGGGGAGTTGGAAAGACTGCATTATTTTCTAGAATTATGGTCTGGCAGTGGTGGCTATTACCAGGAGAAACAGCATGGAATATGGGACCTGAGCTGACAAGGTGCTTGAGCATCATCAGCCCCTCCCAGAGTTCAGGCTAGTGGAAGAAATCCAACTGAAACAGAACAGGAGGGCAATAGAAAGTGGGAAAGTAGTCAGCATTAATTTTTCTCTTGAGTAGCATGTTGTGTTAGGCTTCAGGCAATTACCTGATTAAATTACTTCACGCTAGCACAGCATATCATCTGGGATCCAGGATTTGGCACCTAGTGATTTTTAATTCAGCTTTCCTTTGATTTATCTGTGGGCAGATAACAGCTCACATAATTGAAAGAAAGGTAAGAAATGAAATTCTGTTGAAGAAAAATCAAATTATTAGTCCATTTTAAGTGTCCAGTAGGACTGTTTATTTTATCATCTAAATAAACACATATTAAAACTAAGTTATTCCAACACTTTGCCATTTACAAGCTGTTGTTTAAATACTTTGTGACACAGCAATTCTACCCTGATAGATAGGGACTATATAGGTAGATAACAATTTTTTATCAAATGCAAAATAGAGCATGTACTGTTTACTGATGCTGTATAAAATTCATTGTACTCCATGAATCATGTTTTGAAAACACAACCTGAATGAAGGCTATTTTTTCCAAAGTAGTCCAAGCAAACTATTAGATGTTAGTGCTTCATTAATTACAATGGAATTTGTTCTGAGAGAGCGCAACCACCACCCAGTCTCTCTCATGCTGAGCCAGATAAATTAAAAATTCATAATTTTCCATTATCTAATATTTGTTTTAATGACATAATTGGCAAGATTCTACTGCCTGAGAATTTCAATAGCCTTGGTACATGTTTCTCAACTTAATATAGCAAAGTGTTGCTGTAAGATGGATTTCTACTTTCTCAACAAATGCTTTCATGTGAGGGTTCTTTCAGTCAGCAAAAAGTGAGCACTAAAAAGCAGCTTGGTGCTACCCAGCACAGACTTCAATCCCAGCTGCTGCTACATTTGAAGAAGCTGTTTTCTTTTCTAGTCTTCTGTGGAAACTCCTAGTACAATGAGCAAAATTAAATTAAAATTTCTTTTCTTGCCAGAAGAAACTGCCCCTTACTAAATAACTTCTACCAGAAATCTTGGAAACCTGACAAATATTTGCTGATTTTTTTTCATTTATTGTGTATATCATGGTAGTTCCTAGTGGCCATTTGAGAACGGACCCCAACTGTGTTAGACCCTGTGCAAACAGACTAAGATACAATCACTGCACAAAAAAGCTTGAAGACAATTAACATCTCATCTACAGAGAAAAGAATCTTGGCATGCAATGTTTTACTTCACCATGCTTCCATCACCACTAGTAAGGTGAACGGCTTTCCAGCAGCAGTTCTGTCATTCTTGTTGCACAATTCCTGGTTTCCTCTTTCGCTTCACAGGTGGCTACCTTCCTGGACCCTAACTTTACTTTGGATGGTAAAAGAATGAGGCAGTTTTGTTTCAAAGTATTCATTTTTCTACATTGAAATACCTGACAAAGCATTAATGGCCATTTCTTCATAACACTGGGAGTACTAGATTGGACCTGCACTAATACTAATTTAAGTCAGTTCAATTTATTGAAAAAAACTCCGTCAGCTGATTTTGCTTGAGAAAGGACTACAGAATCAGGCTCTTGGTGGTTAAATATGTAGTTGTAGATTTTAAAAACATTACTACAAAATAAGCTATGGTATTTAAAATAATACTCTAACACCTGACAATCAATTATTCACACTACGTTTTACATAGTATAAGTAAGTCACTCCACTCTAATATTTGTTGGTTTTTCTTTGCTTCCATTTTTGTAATAAAAAAAGTGTAAAATTAAGACACCTAAGGTCTATCTATACTGCAATCACAGGTATACATATATTAGCTAGTTCTGGTACCAGAGCATTGAAGCTGTGGCAGCATGGGCTTCAGCACAGGCTGTACAAGCCCATCCAGAACCCTACTCAGGTAGCATGAGCTGAAGCCTGTGTTGCCATAGTGTCACTGCTCTGGTACCCAAACTACCATTAGACATATACGGTCAAAAGTCTTGTGTACTGGTTTGCAGTTGTAAATGCAGTGAGGCTTTTGCAGAAAAGCTGTTTATAAATTGTTTTTTAGTTTGCTACTGGAAGAATCTTTCTACAGTAACATTGAGAAAATAAACTACATGGACTTGAGCAATACTATTTGCTTGCATTGTCAATAGGAAACCAGAATGGTGCAGAAGAGTTTGTTTGCATAATAAGCCCCTATGCATAAACTACAGTCCTTCACATCACCTACTACTAGTAATCTCTAGCTTTTTTGAACAGGTCTGTATGAACCCTGTGACCAAATATTTTCCTCATCAGTGTACTAAGTTCTCTTGGTGAGAAACACTTTGTATTGATCAACAGTCCTTTGCTAATATGCACTAAAGTTTTCTGCAGCAATTTCCCATTCAAGTTAGCTTTAATATACCATTCATATATCACTTAATAGAGCAAAGAATAGTGTTTTCGGGTTGAGCTGAAGCTGAAAAATATTTTCTTTCAAAAATGTGATTTCTTCAGCTCCTCTAGTGAATACACAAAACAGCATATGAAAGTGACTAATGGCCACTTCCATGTGTAGCCTAACTACTACGGGTTAGTAGGTTAGAGTTCAGTGTTATAATCCTACTTCAGGGCAGCAGGGTTGTGCTAGTGATAGCCACTTAGGGTCAGGCCCATTTGATCATCAGTTGAAGATGAGGTAACTTGGTCTCTGTAGATCTGGCTTAGTGCTAAACTCAGAATTTCCTTCTTTTCTTTGTAAAACCGCAATTCTTGTCCAGCTTTCCTGGCTTCCTCCAGCTCTCGCAGTGCCACTTGTAACTCTTGGGAAATAATTCCTGGAGATTCTTGCTCCTTCATAATCCAGTCCAGGGCCATATGACTTCTCATCCTTTCATCTAAGGAATACTGGGAATAATAGGAAATTACTTCCTATTACCCAAGAAATTCACAACAGAAATAAGTTATTAACAAAGAGATTCTCCTTTTAGTCAAACAAGCTCTAGCAGAACTTTTTAGCTAATGATATTCCAGAGTATATCAGCAAATTTGTATCTGTCAAACAACTAGCTAAAAGAAGCTAATGTGATCATAAATCTAATGATGAAAATTTTAACATCCTACTCTTAATTATAAATGTAGGGCATTTAATGTAATAGGTAATTTGAAAAAAAAATCCTTATTTTTAAAAAATAAAAGATTTTATAATCATATCATTTACAAATAATAAAACATGCCATTTAGATTTTGAATGAATTCTTGTGCAAGCAATATAGCCTTTTACATTATATTGCATCATTCACACTGAAGAATCTCAAAGCTCTTTACAAATATAGGTCTCAATCCTGCAAAGATTTATGTATATGCACAACTTTATGGGCTCTTACTACTTAACCTGAGTGGGGAGGGGAAGGCGGGGGAGAGTGAGAGAGTGTGTGTATGTATGTGAAAAGCTAAACACAAATAAATATTGGTAGGATTGGTGCCTATGTGTGTAATGACTTACAGACAGATAAGGCTCTGTACTTGTGAATGCTCCTTTCAGATCAAGGTCTGAAACAAATATACAGACTCTGCGCCGAGATCGCGTCAACCACCACTGAAATCCAACCCCATGTGGCATGACACAGAGCAACTGTTTAACGGTGCATAACATTGAGTAAGCACTCTATTTTTAGAAGAGGACATCAGAACACCTTGGGGCTTGTCTCCCCCAGGGGACACTTACTGGGAGATGAACACACAGCAGTTGATCGACTGGGGACCGATTTAGCGGGTCTAGTGAAGACCGGCTAAATTGACCGCCGATTGCTCTCCTGTCGACTCCAATGGAATGAGAAGCCTAAGGTAACTCAACAGGAGAACTCTCCCATTGGCCCAGTGCTGTGCAGACACTGGAATAAGTTGACCTAAAGGTGAATAATGTGAATAATATAGCTGGAGTTGGGTCACTTAGGTTGACTTAGCCCCGTAGTGTAGATCTGCCCTCAGTCACCTGTGATTCCAGAAGGAATGTTGTAAGTAGAAAGTATATTTGTGTACTAGCACTTTTAAGGTTCTTCATAGCACAGTTAATATTTGCAAGTACACTTTGAAAAGTAATTTTTTTAACAGATGTCCAAAGGGAAAAAAAATCCCTTTCAGGCAACATACTCTATAGGGTACATGAATTAGCTTTAAGATATAAGCATTCAACCTGATACACTTCCAAGTATTTTCACAAAAACAGAAGATGAGAATAAGAAGTTTAGACTATAGTTTATTTCAGTAAATTTTCTGCTTATTTATTTTCCATCTTTGTCAATTGGTAACAAGACAACAAATGGCAACGGATAAATGCGAGGGACATAAATCTGTTCAAGAACTTTACTTTTCAAGGGTCAGTTTTGTTTAGAGTCAGTCTCACTTTCTTGGTGCTGCAGGGTTTGGATTTCAGGCACTGCAGGAGAAGGTGTTTTGTTGAAAAGAACACTTTTTTTATTAAGAGCCATGAAAATATATTTATTTATAGATGTTACAGTACGTACGTGAGGACCAAATGTGAATGGAGCATCCATATAAATTATAGTTTTGGACTTAAAATGGGAAGGGTAAGCACAAATCTTAAATAATTGAAGAAGAAGACGAATTGAAACAAAGGAGGCTAATAGTTATGCCTAGTTTGTTTTCTTTTACCTTAGTTATATCAAAATAGACTGTTGTTTGGTCATCACAAGAGATGATTTAGAAAAGCAATTTCTTCCAACTGTCACCTCTGTACAAATTTGTTCTTGCTTCTCTGAATCCCTCGATCTCAGTTCCTGGTTATTTAAACCAGTCATAAAGTGGGAGCTCATTGTAATATCTTACCTGACGGGAGCACTTTGTTTCACGTAGGGCTTTAAGGCTTCCATTCCAGTGCAGCAGCTGAAAGACTATCATCAGCTCCTGCGGAATGAAAGCACATTGATTACTGATGGAAAACTTCAAAAGCAGCACCTTTGCTCTTTTAAGACAAGTAAGAGTATAGATTTGGTGTCATAAAGAAACAAAATTGACCCTAATCACATTAAAGGGTCTAATATGTTAATGAAAGGCATATAGACATGCAGCTGGAAGCTAGACATTCCATGGCCCTTTTCAAAGAGAATAGGCAATAACTCCTGTGTGCTGGACAATATTCTCACTCTCAGTAGTATAGGTTTTAGGCTTGATCCTGCAATGTGTTGAGCATCTCTTGTTAGGTGTTGTGGCCTCAGCAACCCTTGCGTTTAGTCACAGGTTTGAGGGCACTCAGTGCCCCACAAGAAGCACTCAGTATCTTGAAGGATCAGCCCCTTAAAATTGACAGCATGTGTGAACTATTGTTGAAAGCACAGTAGAATGTCTTTGTTTTTCTACATAGTGACTGCATGGCAACAAGTTTAATTATTTACTTTGCACTGAGATACTTGTAGTATGAAAGACACCACATCAAATCAAATTTTGTTCAGCATGTGAAATTAACCTAACCCCTTGCCTTTCACTAGACTGAAGCAGTATTGTATCAGCACTAGAAGACATATATCAGTAATCTGAAAACTCTTTGAATTCAACAGGGTTACCTTCACATATAAATAGCTACATAACTAGCAATGATACAATTTCTGGGGTAGGCAACAGTGGATCATCATGTCCAAATTAATACTGGTCTCTAATAAACTCCTGTTGAGGGACACCAGTTTTTAAACAGATGCCTTCCCCAATCAAATTATCATTGATTATCAGGGTAAAATGAAATGGAAACTTTGTAAATCACCAATTGTTTATAGTGAAACAAGAATAGATATTGCGCCAGTAAAAATAAATGGATATAAAATTGGAGCTTGCCTTACATGCTTTAACAGGACAAAACTACGCTGTGTACATTTCCACTCAACTTGAGTCACTGTCTCAGTATTTACTCAGTATTTATTTATAATTTGGAGTACTAATGAGAAAAATAGTCTTAGCTTCCCACAGTCCATGCAAAGCACAGAGAATTTTACTTCTAAATACTATTTCTTTTACAAAGCTGCTAAATTAGATTCATTAATTTTAAAAACTTTGTTTTGTAAACTTTTCCCTAAAACATAAGGTCAGCTATTTCTTTTAGATTTGTACATTAGAGTGCTCATTTTACTACTAATTTTATTACCTGTTTTACAGATGGAGAAAGTTAGCAGGCATGTTAAATGATCCGCTAAAGGCCTCAGAGAGAGTTAGCTCCAGGGTGCATGCAAGGGGCTTCTGTAAAAATCTATCTATCTGTACTGCTGCCTGGAATACATTTAGTGAACACTCAGACGTGTTTATCATGAGAGAAGACACAGCACTTTTTATTGGCTTTGAGTGCACATCACTAGTGCCCTGCCCATAGTAAATGTTAGATTTAGATTGATGGATGAGATAAAGATGATGATGATGATATCACTGAAAATCCTGCCTTAACTGAGAGTCCAGCTTTACCTCAATGTCACAGGAAATGATGTACTGGAAATTACTATGTACCAGAAATGTTATGACCTAAACCTGTGCCCTTCAAGAATCTGTCCTAATCTGATTCAACTCCTGACCCCTCATGGGAAGGCCCACCTTACCTAATGAGGAAAACCAACAGGATTTGATGGATAGGGCAGGACCCCTAAACCAGGGCCTAATGAATATCCCCACCCAAAAAAGGAAAGAAAATTAAGAAACACAGCTAAATGCAAGGAAACGGGCAAAATATAAAAGGAAGAGAGTGAGATTTAAAAATTTGCGATGAGACCTGTTAAAAGGGAAATAAAGGATCTTTTTAAAAAATGTTAAAATTTAAATGTTAACCAAAAACACCCCAATATTTTTTCTCACATGAATAATTTGAAAGGGGCCTAACCAAGCCTCTATTACTAGACCCCAAATCCTCCTTTGCTAGAGATGATGTAGTATGCGGCTTCAAACTCATAAACCCGAGCCTAATAAGCAGGGTTGCCTGTGGGGGAGGGGCAAGTGGGGCAATTTGCCCCAGACCCCACAGGGGCCCTCACAAGAGTTTCTCAGGGCCCCTGAAGTGGAGTCCTTCACTTGCTCCGAGGGCCTTGCAGAGCCTGGGCCCCCGGAGCTGCTTCTGCTCTGGGTCTTCAGCGGCAAATCAGCGGCAGGGAGCCCCACTGCTGAAAACCCCAGGCTCCCTGAATCCTCTGGGCGGCCCTGCTGATAAGTAGCACCAACCCCTTGGAAATGAGCAAGAACTGCAACTAAACATATGAGAAAAGCGAAAATGCAACGAGAGCTTTTAAAAGCCTTGCAAAGAGATGGTTTTAAGGGAAATGGGACATTTGTAAGCACAGGTGTTAGCTAAAAGCCCGGCATGTTTTCCCACATGGATAACTGAAGAGAAATTTGTAAAAGATGTAGGTATTGATAATGATACTTTACAATAATCTGTTATAAGTGATATTCTTATTACACATATCTTGTGAAAAAGCAAATATTAAGATTTTTATTTAAAGAATTGTTGAGAACCTCAGGGCTGCCCAGAGGATTCAGGGGGCTCGAGGCAAAGCAATTTCGGGGGCCCCTTCCAGAAAAAAAAAGTTGCAATACTATAGAATACTATATTCTCGTGGGGGCCCCTGTGGGGCCTGGGGTAAATTGCCCCACTTCCTCCCCTCCCCCCGGGGCAGCCCTGGAGAACCTTCTATAAGTACTGAAAGAGAAGGAGCAAATACAAATTGGAATTCAGAAGAACTGAGCCTTTATAGGGTCTGAACCCCTGTAGATATTCACATTCTCATTGCAAAAGGTCTGTCAATAACTTTGAAAGTCAGTTCATCCCAGCTGAACCCTCTTTTCTCAATTGTTAATATATGCAATAAAATTCCATTTGTTGATTATTTTTTTAAATTTGAATTGGTATCCTCCCTTCGCTCATCCATCAACCCAAATCTGAAGTTTACTATCAGCAGAGTACAGCTCAGCCAACCTTCCTGGGCTGCTCAAAATAATCTAGTTCAAAAATCACATCTTGCAATAATAGTGAGATTGTGCCACCTCATTTGCACAGCCATTTCCCCATACACTAATTTGATTCTGATCTTTACATTGCGTATGTATTTGCTTGCCCCAGTTAGACAAATCTGAATGTTCATAGGAGGAGTGCTTGAGCTAGTCTAGATACATAAACATTGTAAAAAACAAACTACCCCCCCCATCCTAAATTACAGTCAGTTTGTGATTCACATGCACACCTTAGTCTATTTTTCATCAGAAGCAAATGCCTCATTAAATGAGAATTTGAAAAATAGGTGGGTCATATTTAAAAACTGCATCCCAGAAACACATTTCTTTCATAGAGTTCTCTATATTGAAACCTACATAAAGGAAACATTTTTGGGATGATGTTTTTAAATACGTCTTGGCTATTTAGAATGATATATACAAACATCTGCCTGGAGACTGTATTAGTTCTACAATATATTAAATGCTTGCAGGCATGAGTCAGGGGCAACATCTCTCTGACTGGACTATAACCTTGAAAAGACTAGCTGACAAAGTACAAGACATAATCACCATTCCTCCCAATTACTAGGCATTAAAACAGGAATATTCTTCCTTGTATACACTACGTTACATGGCATTTAGCTATTCATGTTAAAATCAAATTTAATGTACGGTGCTGGACTTCAGACTTCCCAGTAAGTGCTAAAGCAGGAGAACTCTTGCATTGTCTTTAGGATATATCTAATCGGTATCTCATATATGCAAATAGAGATATTACTGTTAATTGAAATGCCGATTATTGCAGAGGCCTATCAGATTTTTGGTTTGTTTCCATGGCATATTTTCCAATAATGCAGATTAAGACAACTGCCATTTTTAATTAGGGACTGGAAGAAAGTCAGGCTTTTTAAATTCAGCCGGATAATTGCTGTTAGTAATTCTCAAGTACTGAATATGAACATAGCACTCTGGAGGATATGAAGAGAGAAATCAGAAGATTCACACACCAAAGGTCTGGATGGAAGGAGGTTGGCAGCAGAGGAGTAAGGGAAGAAGAGAGGTGGGCCAATTCTATAATAGACATGATCACATGATGTTGCCATTTTATGATAATTGGTATTTGTTTTATGTCTTTTAGTCACTCAAATTTGAAGTGTGATGTTAATTTAACTTTCCCCATTGTTACCATGCAGTCCTGAACCCTCATCTGAAATGTATCTACTTCTATTTGACACACAAAGACTTATAAATGAGTTGAGTTTAAGGTGCCACAAGTACTCCTGAGTGTTTAAAAAACATTTTTCCAACATATATTCAAATAGAAATAAAACATTAAGTTTAATGCTAGAAAAACCTGTTAAGTGGTGAAGTCCTGCTAGTTAGTGCATGATTATTGCCTGTTCCATAGGTAGTGGTATTTTGTGAGGCCTATTTTAACATGTCAAGTCATGTGAGTCTACCACCAAGTACTAATGTCAAGAGGAAGAAGTGGGCCCTTTATGTTTAAGAACTAATACAGATAGGCTTTCAGTATTTATCAATCCAAGCTGATGATCTTTAACAGGGTGTGATATACCTTGGTGACAACTGGATATCACAGAACTTGGATTCATGAGCAGCAAGCCGCATTCCAGCCTAAAAAGCCCTTTGAGGTCATCTATACAGCTGTTTCCGGCTTGGAGAGATTCATACTTTACTAAGTCCACTTACTTACTTCATTCTACAGCAACCATAATTCTTTCTGATCAAAGCTCTTTTTTTTTCAGATTCAGCTGCTCTATGCTTCTTTACAGAAGACATAACACTATCCTTTTTTAGGTATCATCAGCTGGATCAAATAAAGACATACAGCATTTCCATGAAGAAAAACAAATAACCAAGCCTGAAAAGATGCTGCTCCAAAACAGAGAAAGCAGAGAACAAGGCAATTGGCCAGGTGGACAGAGGGTCTGACAGTTCCCTCTTGACATCAGCCAGCCTACCCAACACATTGTCTTCAGACTTAACTATTCGTAAGTGAATAAATCAGGAAGCACAATTTTATATCCTTGTACCTGAAATTCTAACATAGTTTTCCCCATGTTTGACTCCAACATATAATGATAAGCCCCGATGCTTGTGCTTGGGTCATCAGCATCACTTGAAGTACCCTTGGGAAGGAAACAAGACACAGAGATTAGTATTGGGATGTTTGGTTTTTTATATATATATATTCTAAGTTTTAATAGTTTATTAAAACAATTCCAGTGTTGAAAACTTGAACAATCTGTCATGCCCGTCCCCTTCCCCCCCACCCCCTGATAAACTATTTGGAAGTACAGATCAGTGAATCACAGCTACATTGACATGATCCTTTGTGATGCCAATCCTTTCCAGCACCATCTGGGAATTCTGAAAGTGCTGTGAAAGCTAGTAAATTTTAGTTTACTTCTAGTTAAATATTGATCTTCCTAACAGGAAACCTTGTGCACCCTTAGGAGATTGGACTGATGCTGAATGAGGACTCCAACTATCATATCATCATTGGGAGTGGGGATACGAGGGGGGGGGGGAAGACCAACTAGAGATGGTGGAACCTCTAAAGGCTTGTGTTTGTATAAGCATCCAGAAGATTAGGTGCTTGCTTGATGTGCTGACCTGTACCCACCACTCACATACTCCACGCCCTTTTGTAGTTCCAGTCATATTTCTAGTGACATGTCTGGGAGTCATTCTCACACAAAATAGGCCTGATCTTGGGTATAAGCCCTGTGACCTGTTATCTCCTCCAATACTAGGTTTTTCCCCACCTACCCAGGCAGCCCACTGCCTTCATTCATCCACACTTGGCTAATTGGCTCACTCACTTCCTTCTGCAAGGCTTTCACACTGACTTGGTGTTTTATGTTAGTGCAAGTGCATTTGAGCCATCTCAGTCTTTGCACACTAGAATTAAAGGCTAGTGTGCAGTTCCCCCTTCGCTTCAGAAGATTTAATTCTTCAGATCTATAGAAGATCAAGTCAACTCGCTGTTTCCACAAAGAAGCAGGAGGAAAACGCAGACTAATCATCCAAACCTATAAGATCAGAGGAGGGCAGAAGCATTTGGTCTGCTCCAGATTAAAAGAGAGCGCACTGGAGGGGTTGAGTAGCAGGATGCTGGGTCTCACACCCCCTTCCCACCAAAAAACCTGCCAGTCATGCAAGTAAGGGTGTGGTGGGAGAAAGGGCTAATTTGGGACTTCCAGTATCTCCCCTAAAAGAGATGAAGGTCATATATTTGACCATTTCAGAACTTTTTCAATAAAGGTTTCTTCTAGGTGTACATTTTGGGTGCAGTATGACGGAAGGGAATGGATCTTAAATTTGTCCATACATATTTACCCTCCCTTCCTTTCCTTCTGCCATTTTCTGCCATTTATGTTAAACTTGTGTTGATCTGTTCACAGGCTTCTAGTGTCGAACTGATGGATTTGTCTTCTTTATTGTTCTGCTTAATGTTTCTCTAGGTTACTCTATTTCTCTTTCCAGGTGGTGTCCATGTTATCTCTTGGTGTGGAAGTTGTGTTGATGTCATCTTTAAAGCATGTCCATCAATATCGTCTTACCAGGTTTGATGCTTCAGGTTGATTTGCTCTCCTTAGAATTTCGGATCTTGCAATCTTTCCAATAAACTCTGAAGATCTTTGGAATCTTCAGGAATTTACTTTGGAATTAGTTGATCTTATCAATTTCTGTTGTTGATTTTCATGACTCTGTTCCATGAAAGAGGACAGAGATAATGCTGGCATTAAAAATTTGTATTTTTGTGCCATTGCCAATCATGCTATTTTTCCAAATCTTTTCAAGTTTATGAAAGTTTTTTGTTTTGGTTTCTTTTTTGCTTGTTTTTATATTTGTTGCTTAGTAGCTAGCATGGTATCACCACCATTGCACATCTCACCCCCTCGCTAGGCAAAATGATTTATTTCTTCTAATATTTCTCCATCTACTCTGACAGTTGCTTTTGGAACATTAATAGCCATGTATTTTGTCTTCTCCTTATTGATGAAACAAGCCAACTTGTTTGGCTATATCTGCAAAAAGCTGGGTCTTCCATTAAGTATGTTGGACTAAGCAGTACAATGTCATCAGCAAAAACAAGGTAATCAAATTGCACTTTGTCATTTATCCATAAAATTTCTTGGTTGCTTTCTATGGTTACTTTCCTCATGACATAGTCAATGACCAGGGCAAACACCCTTGCCTTACTCCAGTTGTCACTGCAAACCATTGACTGATGTAATCACTATCTTTAACTGCACATTATATTGGCCTTGATGATTCTAATTATTTTTGCTGATATTCTGTAGCATGCCATAATTTTCCAAAGACAGTCTTTGCATACACTGTCAAAAACCTTCTGGAATTCTACAAAATTTATCACAAAAGGTGCTTGCTATGCCATACTTTGTTGTATAATATGTCAGAGAACAACAATATGGTCTTCATAGGATCTCAGTGGTCTAAAATCTGCTTGTTCCTCTGTAAATTGAAGGTCCATTTCTTTCTTGATATGTTTCAGGGTGATGTTGCACATGATTTTACCAGGCTTTGACAGTGTTGTGATTCCTCTCCACTTATTGCAGTCGGTAAGTGCACCCTTCTCTGGCAATTTTACTATGAGGTCTCTCTTCCACTGGTTTTTTTTCTTCACTTCATATTCTATCCAAGAACCAAAAGGAAGTCTGGAGGGCTGTTTCATCATTTGTTTTAAGCATCTCTCAAATAATGTTATTTTTTCTAGCTGTTTTCTCATTTTTATATTTTTCTTGCCACTTGCCTGTCTCTTCACGTCTTAGCATTCATCAGTTTTTGTTTTACACTTCTCTTTTCCTCTTCTGCCCGAATAAATCACTAATCCATTGTTCCCTTCTAGATTTGTTGTTATTAAGGCTGTGTTTGCACTTTCTAGATAGCACTCTTATATTTTCCCACAGAGTATCAATGTCTTGGTTTTCTTCAGTTGACTCCATTAGAACACTGAACATGACTTTCAGATCAGATTGAAAAGCACTTTTTTTTAAAATGCCTGTTCTTTTTAAATTGTGCACTGCTAATGCATGGTCTTCTTTTAACCTTCTTCAGACTCTTTAACTTGATCTTCAGTTTAGCAGTATAAAGGTTATGATTATGGTTACTGCCCACTTCCGCTCCCTTGTATGCACATCTGCTAATGAGCTGTGAAGCTTTCTTGAAATGCAGAAGTGATCTATCTGGTTTTTTTGTAATAGCATTTGGGGATTTCCATGTCACTTTATGGAATTTTTTAGGAGGGAATATTGTTTTAACTATCACTAGGTTGTTCATGCAGGAAATGTTTACCAATTGTTCACTATTTTGATTCATGTCCCACCCCTGCCACACTTGCCCATAACTTTATCAAACTATTTATTGTTACTTCCAAACTTTGTGTTAAAATCACCTGTTGTCACTATATCATATTTTGGGACCTCAGTTAAAACATCCTGTAACAAATTTTTAAAAGTATCTTTTTCATTATGTAGCTTTTCATTGATTGGTACATAGTTTTGTATGACAGTTTAGTTTAAAGAATGTAGTCTGAAATCAAGCTTTAGTAATTATTTCATTGACTGATTCCCACTCATTCAGTGCCTGTTTAGCTTCATTCAACATTAGAATTCCTACCCCAGCTTTATGTCTACCGTCTACATTCCTGGAGTAGATGATAGTCTTATTTATTTTTCTTAAAGTGCACTTTGTTGAGACCTGTCCAACTACACTCACAGATTCCAAGGACATCAAGATGCTATCTATCAATTTATTTAATTATCTGAGCAGTTTTAGTACTTTCCTACATTGTTCTCATAGTCCAAAATCCATTTTTCATTACTGATTTGTCCTTAAGCATGGGACTTTTCAGGACATGGGCTTCCTTATGTGTTTGACCAATGCTGCAATATTCTTCCCAGGAAGTTCATCTCTTGTTCGAGTCTGCTGCCCACTGTTATAGGTGCTGACGTTTGTTTCTGTAGCATGTTTGTTTTATGTGATGAAGTTACAAGCCCCACGCATAACCTTAGGTCCATGTCTCCTTATTTATTATTCAAAGCTGTCCACATGTGGAGACTTCCCCATCCATCACCCAGGGATGCGTTTGGTAGCTTCTGATGCCCCATGCTCAGCCAAAAAAATGCAGCACATCTGATTGACCTGGACATGATGGCAAAATGAGGACAGATGAATGGATGAATTTTAAGTGGTAGGCTGCAACTTTTATTGCACAGAGGAGGAGTATTACCCACCCATCCTCCATATTCCCTTATACCTGGCATTCCAATGCAGGGGTAACAGGGCTCCTACCAATAACTCATAACTCAGTGGAGAGTCTCCTCAGCCTACCCCTAGGACTCAACTCGTTTTGAGTCCTACTCCCTCCCTCCTGTGAAGGGGACAAAGGATTCTGCAGAAAAGGACCTGGGGATTACAGTGGATGAGAAACTGGATATGAGTCAGCAGTATGCCCTTGTTGCCAAGAAGGCCAATGGCATATTGGGCTGTATTAGTAGGAGCATTGCCAGCAGATTGAGGAAAGTGATTATTCCCCTCTGTTCAGCACTGGTGAGGCCACACCTAGAGTATTGTGTCCAGTTTTGGTCCCTCCACAACAGAAGGGATGTGGACAAATTGGAGAGAGTCCAGAGCAGGGCAACAAAAATTATTAGGGGGCTAGGGCACATGATTTACGGGAAGAGGCTGAGGGAACTGGGGTTATTTAGTCTGCAGAAGAGAAGAGTGAGAGGGAATTTGATAGCACCCTTCAACTACCTGACAGGGGGTTCCAAAGAGGATGGAGCTCAGCTGTTCTCAGTGGTGGCAGATGACAGAACAAGAAGCAATGTTTCAAGTTGCAGTGGGGGAGGTCTACACTGCATATTAGGAAGCACTATTTCACTAGGAGGGTGGTGAAGCACTGGAATTGGGTTACCTAGGGAGGTGGTGGAATCTCCATCCTTAGAGGTTTTTAAGAGCCGGCTTGACAAAGCCCTGGCTGGGATGATTTAGTTGGTGTTGGTCCTGCTTTGAGCAGGGGATTGGACTAGATGACCTCCTGAGGTCTCTTCCAACCCTAATATTCTATGATTCACAAGGGTGGATACCTCAGCCTATGAGAGTCACAAAGTCTCATCCTATCACATGAGCCCACGGCCAGTCAGCAAAAACTCAGGTCTTTTACCTTTGGGAACCATTCAGTGTATCCTTTTAATCACATTGTAAACTAGCCACAGGACTAGCCAGTGACTAGCTTGATCACACTCCCCACAACCAAACCACCTGTTATCACAACTTCATTCATTCTTACATATTCTGGTGCCGGCCTCTGACAAATGTTCACCATCATCCCTGAAAAATTCAGGCCAATTGGAACAGATGTCTCTGTGTGTGACACTCTGTACCTCAAAATAGCACCTTGTAACCCGCCATATTCGCCACTGTGATATGATTATGATATATTTTGTACAAAGTATGCCTTGTGAGGTATCATTTAAAAAGTCTTGATCTATTGAACATTGTTAGCCTGTTGGATTGTATGTGAGGTTATGAAGTATTGCTATATGTATTACTGAAATATGTTGTGAGGTTGGGAATGCCCACAATCAGCCTTTCAGTTGCAACAAAGGAGGGCCCAGACATTGTTAATGGCTCAACATGAAAACAATCCATTATCCCAGAGGCTCCTTAGAGAAGAGACATATGCAATGCAGACTGTTTCACCAAGGGGGGCTCACTGACCCCACCTCACAGCAAGGATCTTTCTAGCAGGTGGAAGAAAGTATAGAAGAGGGAGAGTGCCATCATCACTTGGCCTCTACCATCACCCCATCTCAACACTCTGGAAGCACATCTGGAAGGCTCTAAAGGTCTATCAGGCCAGCCTTACAGAGCTCATGGAATTTGGGACACAGGAAGTGCTTTGTCATGTGTGGCCCATACCGACACATCAAAATCAAGGGCAGGCATGTGGGAGGAACCCTGCTGAATTAATTGCAGAAAGGAAATTAAACCTAGACCATTTTAGCTGCTGTTGATCTTGAAGGCCAAGGAATGATTTTTATTTGTGTTCATTGTACCCCAGAAGATGGTTGGATTATGTAACCAGAAGACTTGATTATCTGGCCAGAAGACCAAGCCACAGAAGACCCACAGAGGCCGACGTACAGCCTGCAGGGTCAATGGGAGCTGAAGAAAATGGCAGCACTGCTCCTGGACATCAGTGGGTGCTCAAAAAAGAAAGTGCAACTCTCCACACCCTCATCAAATGGCTCCCTTTGCTTCCCCCACCTGTTCAGGCAGCTGGGTGGCCACTTTCTGCCCTTGGCTATGGATGTGCAACTTGAATTGGCTTCAATGGACCCTCAGTGACTTACTGGAATTTTGAGGTGGGGCTTGGCTTTTGATTGGAATAGAAATTTCTGACAAGTAAAAAAAACAAACCAGGAGTTAACTCTCCAAATCACTTCTGAATTAATCTGAGAGTCAGTGGTAGTTCAGAAATACAGTGTTTTATGTTGATGCCTATTGCCCTCTACCTGCTCTTCACTGTTTCAATGATCCATTGATATGAAACTTTACCTCCGGTCCCCAGTCTTTTCCTGGCGCTGCAGGATTGCTGCCCATTCATCTGAACATTAAGGTTTAGATGTTTGATATGATCCACCAAAAATGTCAGTTAAATTAGTCCAGTCTACCTGCAGGCATTTATGAAAGACTTATCATCTATGTGCTGATTGTTCACACTTGGAGTCCCATACACTATCTCTATGATAATCAGGGCATACTGATGGACCTGTAGAGATATGAGCCATAATTAAGCAAATACTTTTTCAATGGACCTCTGGAGTATCATGAAGTAGCTAGGTAAGGAAGTGGCTAAATTCCCCATAAATTTGAACTTGTTAATTTTTTTTCTTTTTGAAAACCTAAAAAAGGAGCGTCTGAGTCAACTACTTTCGATAAATTCCCTCTCATAATTCTAGGTATTCAGTGGCAGCTGTGCAGAGTTGAACAGATCCCTACACAAGATAGTTCCTCTAACTGAACGGCCAGCAAATTTATAGCTTTTGAATGCTGTAACATTAACACACTGCTGCTGAAATATTTATGCTGGCTTTTAAATATCCCTGAGGAAATCCACCCTGAAGTCTGCAAAGCTATACCCTTTTACCTTCAAAATTTCCATAAAAAATGATGAATTACATTAAATTGAACCTCCATTTAAATTTCATGTATAAATAAATCATGCCCCATTTTGCCTAACTGACGTGGATTTTTGTTCCTCTAAAGTGTATGAGATTCAAATTACTGGGAAAGAAAGCTCTCCTTTCATTCACAGACCAGATATAGACCAGGCCTCCTTACATTGCTCTATCAGGTCACCTAAATTATAGCCACTCCTCTTCCCTTCTCCCAGTCCATCTCGTAAAGGAGAAAAGGGGAAAACTTCAGCTAGTGTGCCTCACTAAAAGCTGTTAACAGTGTTTCTAAATTATTTTAATTCCACTCCACATTTGTTATCAGACGCTTCTTCTGAAAAGATGGGAAGAATTTAATGAACCCTTTGTAAATCCAGGACATAAGCCTATCAGTGAGCCTGCACTTTCATTTATAAAGATTTGTTACATCCCACGTTGATTTTAGCCACAGGGCACAATGCTGAACTAGAAATCAAGTCTTGTTTGTTTTGTTTTGTTTTCTAATTATTGCCCAAACTGACTTTGGAGTTATCTTTACCATGACAACAGTGGGAAAAACCCAGACCCTAGTGATGGTTTATTTGTCAGTCAGGGGACAAGTAGCAGTGATAAGTCAGAGTTAATGGGAGTTAGTATGGGTATCAAGAGAAATTGTTCCTTGAAACTATTTAGGAAATTTTACAATGGAATTATGTTTTCCCACTCATTTTTACTCATTATGATAATTTAAGAAGAAAACAGATTTGGCTGATCTTTTCAAAGCAATGCAGGAAATTTAGCCATACACCTTCCACTAATGGAAAGGACAGTGCAAGACAGTCCTCAAACACTGTTTCAAAATATCTCAAGTGTCCATTAGAACCATTAGGATCCACTCCTTGAATGTGCTGAGAACAGTCAACTTCCATTACATCAATGGTGTGGGAGGGGATACTAAAGCTTAGCTCATCCATTACTTGTTACATAGACACAGACACACATTTTCTAGGTATAACTAATTTTACATTTAGATCAGCCTTATGTAAATATAGATGGGTTTTATTTATATCAGCTTATAATATTTTATGTTTAGCTATAGATATGAATCATTCATATAAGCTATGTATATAATATGTGTTAGACATTTGTTAAACTTCACCCTATATTGAAATGCACCCATCTCTGGCTGGGAAATTGTTGTGCACTGTTTTCAGCTACATCACAAATATTCCTAATTTTCATACTTTACACTAGATAATTAAAAATGAAACTAAAAGAATTTCCCCACACACACACTTGAGAAGAAGGAAAATACAGACCTTGGGCCAGATCTTCAGTTGCCATACATCAGCACAGCTCTACTGATGTACAGCGGCTCCAGTGATATCACCTAAATACCTGTCTCCTTGCTCTTAGAGTATAAACTCTCTGGGGGAGGAACCATGTCCCACATCTGTGTTTGTGCAGTGCTTAGCACAACTGGGCCCTGATCTTGACTGGGGCCTTCAGGGCAGAACAATTAAATAAATATTAAATAATAAGCACCTTGAATGACATTTAGTCTTAGGTTATCAGATTGTTTGTTTTTTATTTCAAACTTTAATTTAATAGGACACAGTGGATTTTCACTGGCCATCCCACACAATTGACAGTGAGTGCAGGTGTTGGGAGTCTGTTCCATCAATTGTGGTTGATTCAGTTTTGGTATTTAATGACAAAGGTTCCTTCCTTCACCCACTTTCCTACCAGAGTAACTATAACGTTAAGGAATAAATCACTGAAAATGAGATACATTGAAATAAATTAAGGATCTGGAACTAGAGTCCCTTACAGATTATACAAACAAATTAAACTCCCTGAATTCCAGATCCTGTGTTTAAGTGTTTACTAAAGAGTTAACGGATTATCAGTGAAGACACAGTTATGTAGGATCTAATATTAATCCCATTGAAGTAGTTTCCTCAATTAGCTGCAATTTTATATTAACACAGCGGACAACAACTCAAGAAACATAGATTGGTACTTACACTGGTTGAGGAAACAGCTTCTTGAACACTTTCCATAATGAATTCCTTTGTGATCTTGCGACAGGGCAATTCATTGAACAGAGAGTTGATCAGAGCTACTTTTGCAGCATCTCGTCTTGCCTCCGCTATGCTTAAGCAGCACTGAAATTGCACATAAATACAGAGGGAGTTACAGACCTCAGGAAAACTATTCTAGTTCACCTTAGGACTATTTTTGTCTTTATTAATACAACAGAGAGCCCTTTTCAAGTCCAAATTAAAACTGTATTTCTACATTAACATTGGCCAATGTGCTTTTATCAGTAAAGTTGGTTGACTTCTCACACACAAAATATTTTTCATTGAAAAATTGCCTTTTCTCTAAAATAGGACTTTTCAGAAAATTGTCAACATTATCAAAATTTTCTAATTTTTGCAAAATTCTGTGATATTTTTACTGAAATAATTTTTGAAATCTATCAATTTTTTCATTGACTGCAAACCTGATTTTCACTGAAAACCGAGTTTTTTGGGGGGGTGTGTGTATCTATATCTATATCTATATATATCTATATATATAAAAACCTGGGTAAAAAAAATAGACATTCATGAAAAATAGAACCAATTTAAACAAAGAAATGGGAAAAGACCCTGAATTTCTTGGTGAAATTGTTTCCCCATTTTTTGACCAACTCAACCAATCAGTATTATCCAAACATTCTATGGATGCGGTTTTCAAAGGAGTCTGAGAGCAAGGGTCCCAGCTTCCATTGATTTTCCCTTCATTAGGCACCTTTAAAAATCAAAGCTCATGTTAATTTCCTCTATTCTAGTCATAGTGTGAGAAAATCTTATTAGCACTTTCAAGCACCGTGCTTGCTAGCCCACCAACAAAACATTGTAAATAGAAACTAATACAGAAGAGACCTACCTCTTCAGTTTATTCATTTATCACATACTGGGAGTTCTGCTGAAGTGCAACTTGGATAGAATGTGATACATTTTACATATGATGTCAGTAATTGGACGCTTTCATTTTTTACTCTGCATATGACAAACTAACTACTCTTTAGTGGTTGCCCAATTACAGCAACACACACACATTTAAATGATTCTTCCATCAGCTTTCCTCAGATACGATACGGAATTATTTAAAGCCTGATCTATAGCCCACTGAAGTCAGCTGCAGTCTTTCCATTTATTTTAATTGGCCGTGGATGAAACCCTTGGTATAGATGTGTGAGTACAGATGTGCTGTTTTACCAGTAGGAGACTTGGGCACCTATGAATATGACGATTATTTCTGTCCTCTCTACAAGCAAGGAAAATGCAGGTATATTCACCAAAAACAAGTAATTGTGATGTTTCAAAAGCTTATCTTTTTAAATGATTAAACTTAATGTTTAGATTCAAAGAAAACGATTTTGTTTTCTTTTTACAAAAATTCCATTCTTAGCACATCTGTTTAAAGAATGAGTTTTCTAAAAGGAAAATCATTTTAATTCCCCTTTTATAGCTTAATTTTTACTCACCAAATTTAATTATTTGAACGTGCCTCAAGTAGCCTAACCCCACAGCTACTCATGGTATGTAAAATACTTGACCCTTCTCTGAGCAATTCCATGCACCTTTTATATCCATTTAGAGTTGCCTAGATCAATACATTTTACCACTCTGTTTTTCCTTCATTAGTTTGAAATATTCTCTTGTAAGTATCTCTGCTTTCTAAAATTCAAAGAACAAAACTCAGACTTGTGTGTTTTTAATAATAAAATTTATAATAAAAACCACTCCAAATAATTTAGATTTAAACCATCTTTGTGAAGATGAAACCCAGTGAAAATGACAGATAAAAGAAACTTAGTTTTAAGTAAGGCCAGCAAAGCAGCAGATCAAAGAAGTTGCATACATTTATAAGCAAATGGTAAGTCTTTAGAGATTAAGAGATTTACAAATCTGGAAGAGTACAACAATCCGTAACATTTTCTAAATGTAACAGGAGATATATAGACTTAACCAAAATAGATTATAATTGTAAACTGTGACATATGACTTTCCCTCTGCAATTTTTTCTTTAATTTAAATGTTTTCAGTCTCTGGAGAATGAAACTGATTAGAACTCATTTGAGCTGGGAGGTAAAAGGGCAAACTTTTAATTTAGTTTGTCAGAGGGCAAAAGTTTTCGGCATGGGCTGTTTGACTAAAATGTTACAAAGAAGTCTTGAATTATCCAGGGCTTAAGTTATAGTGGAGCAGTGAATATTAATAAAAAAGGGTGAAAGCTCCCTTAATGATTGGAGCTCAGCCCTGGGACTATCTTTATACTCCCTGGCAATGGATGGGGGTAGGGAAGAGAGATAGTGGGAGGTCTGCAGTGATGTAACTTTATGCCTATTGAAAGGTAGTAACCAGCAGTTATGTCAACTTTGGTATGATGTTTTAAAAACAATGTAGCTGATTGGCTGAGGAAGGAATGCAGCTCCATGTACATCCCACTCACTGCAGTCTCTATCACCTCCAGCCCAACCAGTCACAGCCCCCACTGTTCCCCACTCATTTGGGTGACATATTTCCCCAAAGGGAACACAGGACACTACCTGGAGCTAGCTCAAGCTTCCCCCCTCCCATGCCTGGGGATGATCCATGCCATTCACCCTCTTTGGCCTGAGCTGCTCACCCCCCAGGCCCATGTGGGGCTGGCCCGAGCCGCATGCTTGAACCCTCCCTCCCCCTGTGCGATGCTGACGTTGCCCCTCACCTGCATGTTCCACTGTGCCCCACTGGGTCACATCCTGCTTTTTTGCCAAAATTGGGAATTTGTCCTGTTTGCTCATGCAAATTGATGATCCGTTGGCAAGAGCAAGTGGGACAAATGCCCAGTTTTGCCAAAAAAGTGGAGACAGCCAGGACAGGGTTTAAAAAAGGGACTGTCCTGGCCAAAACAGGATATATGGTCTAGTACTAGTACCACTCACCCTCAAACATCCTGGCTCCCAGTCTCTCCCCACCCACAACTCTCCCCAAAACTGCCCCCAACATCTCTCACCCCACAGCCACGTTGCAACACCATTTACTCAAATCACTCATTGTGATGGAGAAGTGGCCGAGCCACACCTGAGAGGCACTGTGACACCGTGCACCAGCTCGTAATATCTCTCATTCAAACTTGGCCCAGCTGCCCCTCCCCCCCGTCATGATGGAGAGGTGACTGGGCCAAACCTGCATGGCACTGAAGTGTCAATCAGGTTTGAGATGGGCGCCCTGTTCAAGTGCATATTAGTTAATGAGTCCAGAAAGCAGCTTTGAAAAAGAAATGAAATTTGCAATGTCTCCTAAAAGTCAACCAGTTTGGTTCTGTGGGATCACTAGGGGCAAGAGAGTAAGTTCCAGAGCTGACAGGAGGACAAACCCACCCCAGGCAAACATATGCTTAAGCATCCTTAGTTGATCTCAAATGCCAGATTAAACATGAGAAGAGAAACAATCTCTAAATCACAAAAGGCTCAAAACATAAAGGGCTTCATAGATCAGAATCAATACCTTTCGTCACACCTCGAAGCAAATGATGAGAAAAGTACAGTTTTTGGAGCACACATTTAACATGTTCCCCACCCAAAGCACTGCAAAGTAAGAAAGCATCTGCTTTCTGCTCCAGTTAAGCTTCTAAGCGGTTTTCAAGTGTTGCCCCAAAATTGAGTACATTATAATCAAAATCTGGATAAAACAGAGGCAACTGTGCCAAGGTTTGCATCACATAGGTGTAGGCCTGAGGAGACCTGATCAACCCTTACTCCCCGCCCCCCCCAGCCTTGGGCAAAATTCAGGGAGTTCACCAATAAAATTGAAGAGAAAAAAAAAGTTCAAATGTGGCAATTTTGTTGCCAAGCACAGATGAGAAAAGGAGTCTCTTTTTTGGGATGCTGTTTGTATATTCCCAAACAGACAAGGATCTAACAAGATCCCCTCCCTCTAGCTGGCAAACCTGAGTAACAAAAGGTGGGCAAATAAATAAGTGCACAGATATTTCCTGTAGCTATTGCTTCACATCCCTTCTGTCTCACCAATTTTCAGCCAGCTAGTTCTCCTCAAAAGACTCAAATCTTTAAAAGTCTTGGGGGAAAGTAGTTCCAGGTCTGATGAAATAGAGATGGTGAGGTGAGAGTCATTCATCTTCTAATGATGCCACATTACTAATACCATTATGATAGCATCTCACATACATATGAAAAAGAATAGAATCCTATCTGGGCAGAGGACTAATGGTCCAGTACTGCCCTCAAATAGAGAAGAACGGAGACACTGAAAAGCAACTCTACTGTGTAGGCTGTTCCTGGGATAAATTGAGGACTTCAGTTTTACGGGCTGAACTCAATACCTTTCACTAGAATTGCAATCACTTCCATGAAGAGAGAAACTCATTTAGCAGTTCCCCTGAAACATTCAAACTGCAGTTCCTTTAAATAGTTTAGGTAACAGTTTTTCATCTTTCAGATGAATTTCACTGACCCTGAAAATATTATAGATCAGCACTATTTTTGCAACCACCTGGTTACTTTAACAAAGACACAAGAGACAAACACAATAGCTGGAAAATTCTACAGATTTTTTCTTAAATGTGTAAAGTGAGAGTATCTTTCCTTCCCTACACTGAATAGGGTTTGAGAACTTGGTTTATGTTAAAGGTGATTTTTTCACTCTCTGATATGAAAATGCTCAACCAAAACTGACCGAAGTCCTTGAGCAAGAAAGTTTTCAAACAGGTCTACAAGAAAACTGAAGCTTTCATTATTGTGCATTCAGCAGCCTATTTGAAAGAGAATCCTAGAAAAGCTTGTAAACTGTGGGGGGTGAGGGATTCTTATGGAGCTTCCTTGAATTCCTATTCAATCCTTATTCTACACTTTACCCTCTTGCACGCTACTGTTCTATTTTGAGGCAAAGCTCCTTCTATTCACTCTGCTCAACAAAAAAAAAAACACTCAAAATTTATGGGGGGGAGTAGATATCCTCCTGCCTTTTGTTAAAATAATCAGCATCTTCTGATTCATTGGGCTGGTATTTAAAAATTGCCAATTAGACTTTAGAATATAACCGACTTCTCTCCATCTTCATGTTTCTGTTCAGGGAGTTCCACTACCTAACATCCCCTGTAAAATTAACATTACATTGTTTGATTAAAAGGCTCTCACTGTTCTTTGTGATTTTAATGATTCCAGACAGAAATACCTGACATTAAAATAACCTCATTAGAAATGGACAGTACTTTAAAACACACAATAAAAACTAAAGGCTCTTCGAACTTTGCAAGGAAGGAGTATAGAATATTTAAAATAGGTATTATTTCATAACTAAAAAACCATATAATGATATTCAGACAAGACAAATAACCTCATTAGAAATGGACAGTACTTTAAAACACACAATAAAAACTAAAGGCTCTTCGAACTTTGCAAGGAAGGAGTATAGAATATTTAAAATAGGTATTATTTCATAACTAAAAAAACCATATAATGATATTCAGACAAGCCATTTGCCATATGCCATGTACACAGTAAAGTTGTCCCCTACTTATTTCTCTCTTCGGAATAACTTAGTTTTATAAACCCAATTTATTGTGAGAAAGAAGTATCTTAATTCACTGAACATTGAGACTCATCACCTGATGTACATAAACATATGGTTTTCATCTACATCTTCATTGTAGCCTTAGGTAACTTCCCAAAACCACATACTCGACTGTTAGAAGGCATGCAATTTTCCCATAAGCCTCTGCCTTTTTCCATCCTCAAATATTTTTGCCTGTCTTTATTTTAATCCCCAGATTTTATAATAAAACTCGGCTGGGGTTTAAAGTAAAGATCATTAATATGAATTGCCTCATGGGGCTTGGACTGAATCTTTTAGGCTCATCCCACCATTGGAGGGGTGACTCTCTTCATCCCACCTCACACCAAAACCAAAAATCTGACCAGCCACTTTCACTCACTGCACAGAATTTCAGTGATGTGCTGCCAACAATCTAACAAGCAGATCCCTCAAAAATGTTCCAAATGTCTGCAATACACGTGACTGTTCCAAAGTAAAAGGCTCTTCCCTCCAAAAATATAAAATTCCGTCAAACCCAATACTTTCTCCCAACTCCACTCTCATGCCTAGCAAACTAATACTCTTCCACCCCTCCACAACAGAACAATTCTATCCTTCTCAATTCTATTTATACCTCCTTACACTAAACCTCTCAACCCAACATGCTTCCAACTACCCAGGACCTTACAGAGGCTACTCCAGTGACTTCCCTACCTGGCAGAGTACAACTGTAGTTGTATTGTATTACAACTGTGGTTGAGGCAGGAAGGTTGTCCTGCAGCCTCTGGCTCTGGGATGATTGATTGGGTAGACAGTGAATCACCTCTAGTGGCGGGTGTAGGTTGCAGGAATGGCTCTTGGAGTGGGCAGGTTGCCTCTAACGGATGGAAATATCTATGTTGTGAGGACATCAGCTTGGCCCTAGGCTGTTGAGGAGGCTTGTTGGTAGAACTGGGCAAATAATTGATTTTTTTGGTTCATGGGCAATTTTGAGAACTTTTATTTTATTTCATGTCTAACTGAATCAAAAACTAGTGACAAATTTAGGCAAAGTAAAAAAAACAGTTTAGGATCAAACAACTTGTTTTGTTCAAGCACAAACGGATTTTTTAAATTCACAAAACAGAAAGGAGAGGGGCATGGAGTAAGTGTTGGCAGCTTCCCTGTAGCCTTTAACCCAGTGGTTAGGGCACTCGCCTGGAACAGGGGAGACCCAGGTTCAATTTCCCCCTCTGCCTACCATGGAATAGGATTTGAACATATAGGTATCCCCACCTCTCAGGAGAGTACCCAAGCCACTAGGGTACTAGGCTATGGGATAGTCTCTCTCAATCACTGACTGAAGCTGTTCCACTTGAGATAAATAATTAGTCATTGGAGCAGAGACTTGAACTTGGGTCTCCCATCTCTCCTGTGAGAGCACAAATTACCAGGGTAGAGCCATTCTCTCTCTCTCTCCCTCCCTCAATAGCCTAATGACTATTCATTGTTATTCATAATGGCACGTCATAGAAACAGAATAGTGAATCATGATCATGAATGACTATGAAGTGCCACTTGTGAATGACAGTGAATGTCTTCCCTTGTGGGTCTGGAAGGCCTGGTAGAGTAACAAGTTTGCCTTCTGTGGTGTTTGGGTAAGAGGAAATGAGGCTCTGAGTTCTTTAAACTCTGTTGTATGACTTGGCTGGCAGCTACTAGCAGGGCTGGACTAAGGCGTAGGTAGGATAGTCCGGTATCTAGGGCCTCAGCTCTTGGAAGGGAGGCTAGCAGAACCTCAGCTTTTTTTTTTTTTTAAGGTAAGTTTCTGTCCCTCTTGGTTGTGAAGAGAAGCTGGAAAATGTGACCTGAACATAACCAATGCAGGGGTACTTGTCAGAGAGCTTGAAACAATAGCTTTGAGAAGCTGACTGTGTTCAGCGCATCTCAATGGGGTGTTAACTACAAAATCCAGAGGAGCATGGTGGGCCTTGTCCACTCCTACCCAAGCAGATACACCCTGGCTGCAGACATAAGTACTACGGCCGCACCCTGCTTACCCATTCCTGTTCCTCCAGAAAGAGGGGGGACTGCTGCCTCTCCTGGGAGGGAATGGATAAACCTCTGTTAAAGAGGCCAGTTTAGCAACCTGAGTCCCACTTCTTCACTCCAGGAGAGGCAGCAGTCCCCCCTCTTTCTGAAGGAACAGGAATGGATAAGCAGGGTGCGGCCCTAGTACTTATGTCTGCAGTTTCCCCCTACCTGATCTCCTTGTTGTGCACCTGGAGAGGCTGGAAAGTGAGATGGAGGGAGCAGAACTAGGGCATGCCTTTCCCCTCCTCCTCCATGAATCTAGCAGTGCTTACAGGGAATTCAGGAAGAGAGTTTCTTTTGTAGCAGCTGCCAGCCCAGCCCAAGAAAAACCTGAAAATTTCAGCAAGCAGAGCCTACCTTAGCTTTTCTGGGCAGACTTATGAAAAACTTATTGTCTCCCCACCAGCCTCCCCTGTTATTTTAACAGATTCATGTCCCCCATTATCTCCCCATTATGCACAGAGCCAGCTTTGGTGATACGAGTCTTTGGGAAACCTCCAAATTTGACTGACTCATTTTACATAAAAAGCATATGGAGGTGGAAACCAGGATCTTTAGTTTTTGCTGCCTTCCTTCCTACTGCCTGGTGCCAAAGGGTGCTGGAACTAGGGATGCTGCCACACACACCAGGCTTGAAGTAGTAATAACAACCCAAATACGTGGTTTCTGCCTTCAGCACCGCAACTGTAAAACCTCTTCCAGCTCCACTGCACAGCTGTTTGCTCCTTTAGCTCTAGCAATAGTTTTTTTTATCAATTTAGATGATCAAGACTGTCTTTTCAGGGTAACAGACTGGAAAATAAAGCAAGATAAGATATTCTTTATGGGAGGCCATAGGGCAGTTACTTTAATAAGGAGTGTGTGAGATTCTGCTAGCCTGCCCAACATCAACGGTCTCCTTCTCCTCCCTAGCCCCCCAGTCACAAGTTTTAGCTATAATGATCTAAAATATTGAATAATAGAAATATTTCCAGTTGGAGAAACAAGACACAGCAAGGGGGGTAGACTTTACTGCTTCCCAGGTTATCCGATGAATGATAGGACTGCAAAAAAAACTGAAACCAGGGATAAAAATGCTGCATAGTGAACAAGCATGGAAGATAACTAGATTTTTTACTTAGAAATATTTTTGATGTGAGAGGGGAGGAAGGCAATACAGAGTTCTCTCTTTTGGTACATTTGATTTTTACAAATTAAAATGAGCAATTTTAATTCTACTTTTCAGCTAAAGTTTGAAACCACTGTTATTGTCAAAACACACTTTAATATTCTAGTAATACACATTCTGGTAATATACAATACATTGTCATTTTAAATCTGCTCAAGGAAGCTTTTAGTCCCCCTACCCCCTCCTCAACAAGCCAAAAGTTCATTGATCAAAATCACACAATTAATTCATTACTGTTGCTTGTTAAAATGAAAGCTAAGCTTGGATCGCAACTTTTTTCAATGTGTTTTTAAAGCTAAAATATTCAGCAAAGTTCCCCGGGTATTGAAAGCAAAAACATCCGCTAAAAACTATGAATGGCTTGATGACTAAGTTCAGCAAAAGGGAAGCCAGAAGCTGATCAACTGGGCCTTATGTTGGTGCCCTTTTGGTAAATGGAAATTACTTCACAGTTTTCAGAGTTGGTCATGGTATGCGGTTGTTGGTATAAACAACCCAGAATAAAAATGGTATCAAGAAACTCCTTCAAACATTGCCTTTATATATATTAGACAATGGGACTTAAAATAAATGCAAGAGAAATGCAAGTGTCAAAACTGTATCCCATAGTGTATAATTCTGAGCAAAGACTCAGAACAGATCATTGTTTAAAACTAATTTAGTTTGAGCAGAGACTCTATAATTTATTTGGATTGTGGTGCCTACTGCTTCTTGGGGGTGCTGTAAAATAATAAAAATCATGAACGTAGTACGTTTAAAGAAGTCTGTAGATTGAAAGCATGGATATCTATTGGGTAAGATACTGGTAGTTCATTATTAAACCTTTCTAGTGGACTTTCAATGCTTTTCTCTGATGAGCAGTTGGCAATTAGACCCATCTGCTCATTCCTAATACCCTTACCTAAAGGATGAATGGAACCAATCTACTGAAGTCCTTGTGGGACTACTTAAAGAGAGGAGAGGGATTACCCAGGGTATCCAGCCCAATATTCCTTCTCTCACATTCCATC
Organism: Gopherus flavomarginatus; assembly: GCF_025201925.1. Classification (NCBI taxonomy): domain Eukaryota; kingdom Metazoa; phylum Chordata; order Testudines; family Testudinidae; genus Gopherus; species Gopherus flavomarginatus. The sequence goes on from NC_066619.1 coordinate 62,966,786, forward strand.
ACTGCAGTTAGCTGGCATCAAAGCAGACATTCATGACTGGCTGTAGAAATATTGCTGGCATATAATGGATGTTACATGCACAGTCATAGCATTAAAATTACATAATCAAATGTTTTGTAATGCACAGGAGAGAGAAATGATTATGTGAAGAGCATTATAGAAATGAATATTTGTGCATTTGTGGGCCTAGTGTTGGCAAAGTATGTTGAAATATTATATAGTGATGATGGCATATAAGGTATATCAGAATTTACAAAAGATGTATTCTGGTGAATTTGCCATACATTTCCTCACTTTTACTTTCTCTTGTCTTATTTTGAAAAGCCAAGTGGATAAAACTAACCAACTTTGACAGTCAGACTTCATGATAAGTTTTCAAAACATCTTAGATTCAGGAAATTCTACGTTGTTTTAAGCAACAATGTTAACAATGCTCTGGAGAATTTCATAACATGATAATTTAAACATAAGGAAAACTAGACCCAAAATGATCATAAGAAGTACTCAAAACCAAACAGAAATTCCACAAGAGGACTCTTGATCTTCAATTTTTTTGTAAAAAAGAATGTGACAGCAACATTTAAATACACTTTTCCCCAAGTGAAGCATTTTGGATTGAAATCAAGTCATATCTTTTCATATTGTATTAGAGGTTTATTTTTGATTCTGAAGTACACAGCACAAAAGTATGCATTGCTTTAGCTGATGGAAAACATGGTGTGCTCTCCTAAACATCTTTTAGTACACTTCAGTGACCTGTCGGAGGTTTCAGATGCTCTAGCCAGACAAATGATGACATGGTAATTCTCCCAAACCCCTTATGAGGGAAAAACACCTACAGAAATAGAGCAAGATAAAGAATTTGGAGCTCTGTGTACTGTCACTAAAGAATGAGGGACTTATCCTAAACTGGAGAAAATCTGCATAATTCTGTAGACTATAAGACCAGATCCTTGACTTCAGTGGAGCTATGTGATTTATACTAGATGAGGACCTGGCCTCAAAAGTTTAAAACTAAAAAAATGTTTAGCATTGTGGAACACTTATTGCTGTCCTGTGCAGCTAAATGGAATAAAATCTCCTGGTCATAATCAAAGCTGGTGTAAATTGGCATAGTTCCACTGATGTCAATGGAGTTCAATTAACATGTACCAGCTGAGGATCTGGTTCTCCCACGCTTAGCTGAAAGAGGGCTGTTGTCTCATCATTTTCAGAGGATCTTCCTTCTCATTGTGTCCTGAAAAACTGATCCAGAAAGCAAATAATGCAACATCTTCTGTCTCTGAATTTGGCATTTGGTTCATCATCTAACTAATTCTGAAAGAACTCTTTGTAATTACTAAGCTCACCATCTCTATTATGAATCTGAATCTTAAGAAATGTACTCATGTCTGTATGTATACTGATCTTTTACTCAATAGTCTTTTTTCTTTTTTAAATAAATTTTAGTTTAGTGAATAAGAATTGGCTGTAAGCATGTATGTGGGTAAGATCTGGAATATTTATTAACTTGGGAGATAATGTGTCCAATTCTTTGGGATTGGTAGAACTTTCTTATATGATGAATAAGATTTTCAGTAATCCTCATCATATTTGACTTGGGTGTCTGGGTGGAGGCATGAGGGAGGCTTTAAGGGAACTGTGTTGTTGGCTTCTGGGTAACCAGTGGGGTATTATAGAAGCTGTTTTGTGCTAGCTTGGTAAATTTAAGTACTGGAATATCCACCAGCTTTGGGGATTGTCTACCCCATTCTTTGCAGTTAATTGAGTGACCTCAGTTGGATTCCCTGGAACTCCAATCATACCTTCATAATCCTAATGTATATCCTACTGCCTCGCCCCGGATTTTCCAAACCACAGCAGCTCTTTTGTTTCTTTGTCAAGTGGACTACTGGAATTTGATTTGACTTGTCCACTGAAGCAACCAGCTTTTTCCTGAATTTAGAATTACCATTCTTTCCTTTGGTGTTACCACTGTAGTTGGATAGCTTTAGCAAGATGGGATGTGCATTCGTCTAGGGTTCTTAAATTTGAGTAGGAAAAAAAGCCAGGCACCAATGTTATCATGCTAAAATGTAGGAAATTCTATGAAAACAGCTCTTGCTCTGCACCACTCACACAAACAAATGGATAAATACAAACCGAGATGACAAAGCAAAAGAAGAAAAAGCTTGCTATTACTAGTCAGAGCAAACTTTGAGCCTGATAAACTCCTTATTCAGACTAAATCCCTATTGACTTTAGTGAGAGCTCTGCCTGAGGGAGAATTCCAGGGCTTGTTCCTCTTGTCTATCTAATTTAACATTATACTCTTTACTTACACATCGTGTGTACATCAAAATGGAGATGTGCTATTAATTAAATACACACGTACTCTGTATATACCAAGCCCCCACAATTAAAAAATGCTGCTAGAATATCGTTTTTCAACAATGATGCCAACAAATTACGCCCCCCATCCTTTTTGCCACCACCTTCCAGAGGTAGTGAATACTAGATATTACATGAAGAATGCACAATTATTGTGTCACCAAAATACTTGTATAGCTGAGCATGTAGGAAAAAAATTGTAATGTATAAATTCAGCAGTATACATCCCTGCCCCGCCTCCCCCATCTTCCCACAATATAGTTTATGGGTCTACATGCTTTTTTTTCACCCAAAAAGTAAAAGGAATCAAAACAACATTTAAAAGTTGCTGTATTCAGCATACAGCTAGCTACATAATTGCTGTACAATGCTCTTTGGCAAACAAGCTCCTAAATCAGATTCTCCTGTCCACTTGTCATAGTAGTTTGAACAACTGTATCTCTGATGACAGACAAAAGTACCCTCTCCTCAGTTTTGACCTGGAGAGGCCCATCTCTGGACAGAAGATAAATAGTATGGTCTCCAGGCCATTCAGTGTTTAGCTTTTATGCAGGGATTTCCAAGGACGTTGCCACTTCTGATGGTGTTTTCCTATGATGTGGACTCTTCTCCACTGGTAGCTGGACTAAAGCCACCAATTCATTTCACAAAAGCCAAATGGCCAACAGCTGGTAAGAAATTTTAAATGTTTGAAAACTGAATAATGTCCCACTAACTTCACAGATGACATAATGGTAAAATAATTTCATTTTTGTCCCAGGAATGTGGTTCTTGAGGGAAGGATTTTCAAAATCTTATCTCAGGTCCTTTTTTCCCAAATCATGGGCTTGAACCTATGAGAGACAGTGTTATCTCTGCTCCCTTGACTTGAGTAGGAGTTGCAGGTGCTCAGTAACTCCCAGGATCAAGCCTATGTTGGATGTCACTGACAGTAAATTGAAGGGATATATAGGATATAATTTAATTAGCTACAATGCTCAGCCATAGAGCCCTCTCCTCCTCTTCACAAAAATTGACAAATCAAATTGCCTTTTCTGTTGATTGCAATGTTTAGAGTCTGACTGTGTAGCATTTTCTTCTTCAAAATGTATTCAGAATAAAAAAGCAACTAATTTAAAAATGCTAAAACAAAGATTTAGTTATTCTGCCCCATCCTGCAATCCTTTAATGCCAAAAAGAATTGAAGGGGTCCAGAACCTCCCAGGTTTGGGCCCTGAATAATTAAAGTTAACTAAATATAAAAAGAATACTGTGTTAAAATCATATATAAAAATATGTATTACTAACATTTTAGACTGTTAAAATAAAAAGACTGATAATAAAGACTGAATTTACTTTTCATTATTTATGTTGTCTACTAGAAATGAACAAGGGACAGAATTTAGTTTTAAATAATTTCACAAACATTTACTGTTTTTAAAATTGCCTGTTTTCCCCCTCTTTTTTCAACTTCCACTACTAGATTTTGCTCATAACTAAAACTTCAAATATGTATACATATGTAGCTAGATAAAATATTTTTCTTGTATTCGAGTGCTCATACATTTTTCTAATCAAAATGTACCTTTCTTCCCTCCCCCACTTCCCTCCCATTTAGCTTAAATTCAAGTTGGTTCTATTGTTCAGTTTATGTCTTTCATTCAATGTGAAAAACTGATCTGTTTCTAATTTAGTTTCATTTTCTGGATCTCATGCATTAGCACTGTATTGATGTGTTTGGGTTGCACAGATTGCAGGGGAATCTTGTAATAAAAATATCTTTTCACTGACCATCAAAATAATGAAAACATTGCTACTACAAATAGGTTTTCTAAAGATTATGGGAAAAATCCTAACCAAACCAAAAATGTGGTCTTAAAACTATCTGACAAAGATATTTGACTTTGGATATTCTATTCACGAGAATTCCCTTCATTAAATACATTCTTATTAGAACAATCAGCCATGCCATGATCAATTAATTCACAGTACTGCCCGTTATTTTTCTTTAAACAATTTATGTCCCTGAAGATACTGTGGTCTGGCACTTAAGGATTAAGTGTAAATATATATTGTGCTCTGAAAATAAGTAACCATTTATTTTCCCTTTTAAAAAAAAAAACCAAAACTTTGAAGAAAGGTTTCCCTTTGGCAAAAATTGAAGTACGCTTCTTACCTGAAAGTTGCCAAAACAGCTTCCTCCAGGTAGGGTAACAAAACTGACAAATGGAGGACCAGGAGAGTTCAATGACTCGTACACCACTGTGCCTTCACTTGGAAATACAGCTCTCTGTTTCTGTTTGTTCTCCCAGAATTCCTGCAGCATTGCTACGACATTCACTATCAAAGACACAGAAGTGACAAATATTGGGTACATTTTATCTTCACTTGTAACTTCATTTGCCAGATTTAAACAAGAAATATTCTGGTTATATACATGTGAGAGTTGAAGATTCAGTCGAAGCCTGTAACTGTATTTTGCTCCAGCATGATATTAAGAGGCATTGTACTGTTGGAGCAGCTGTCTTTCAGATGAATGGGGAACTATATAGAAATTCCCATTTATCCATCACAAGAAGGGTCACAGTTGCTGTGTTCCACAGTAGAAGGGGCTGGATTTTAATGGTGCACGAAGTGATGTGTTTCCACACTGCCTTGTGATGTGGTCAGAAGGGAAGATGCTGTATATTAGGGCAGAGAGAGCTGCCAGCTAACATGAACATTAAAATACTAATGTACAAACTAAAAATTGATACAGTGCTCCTGCACTACAAAGTTTTAAGTTTCAGGGATGAAATTTTCAAAGCTTTGTAAGAGTCTTAGCCTCTCAGCTCCCATTTAAAGTGAATAAAAATTGGGTGCACCTCCTTTAGGCTCCTTTGAAAAGCCCAGCTACAAGATTATAGCTGATGTTTCTTGGCGACTAATAGTGATGGAACTTCTTACACTCTGTCAAAAATATTACCAGTTTCTATTTTAGACCATGCCCCTCTCAAACAACATGCCCGTTTACCACTTCCAAGAATAGGCTTATTGGAAGGTCATTGTGAAAACACAAGATGTTATCTATTTCCTATGACTGCTTGCTTGGATAGTCATAACAGGGAAAGCAATGAGAATACAGAAAATAAGAAAGGAAGTCCTTACATTGGGCCTTCAGAATGGTATGGCTAACCCCTGCCCCCATTTTGAATACCTAATGGAATAAGAAACAGGTGGTTATCTCAATGTACGATGGTGCTTTGACACAAACTGCATAAGAGTGAAACTCAAACCACAGAAACTGACTTCTGCTTTTCTAAATTATAGCTATATCTCCTCCCCCATTGAGACTGCTAGAATTTATGAACTGCATACTTAGTGATCGATACTACCTGCTGTTGATCTTTGATATTCATCACAGCAGTCCAGAAGAATAAAGTGACTAGATGAAATTGGTGACCTATCATTTTTATGTTCAACAAGGGTAATTATCCTCTTATTTTCAACTTTGAGCGATGATAAGTTTGAGCAAAAAATCAAATCTTTAGACCAGATAACTGCCAGCAGAACAGACCACAGAACCAAATGCAGCCTAGGTCAAGGAAAATGTCTAGGGTCTGCTGTGTTGAGAACTTCTCACTGACCCTGAGTGAAATACATCTTTTACATCACTGGTTGCTTCACTCTGTCTTTTAAATTCATGTTTGGTAATGATTCAGTTTAAAAGCCATTAAGTGGAAGTTGATATCTAGAAATAAACTTCATGCATGTTAAATGTCAAATTTCTAAGCTTTGAGCTTGACGGTTTAATAGAAGGAAAGTGCCACATTTATTGGAGAAATTGTATTGATATTAAATCTTTATTGAAAAGGTCATGTTTAGGTTAAAAGAAACAAGCTTGAAATAGAGCACCAGAATAAAAACAAATGACAAGAACAACAAAGGCTTATGACATCCCTATAAGGCAATTGTGGCCCTAGTGCTTCTTGGGAAAATTGACATTTAATGGTTTGATTTTTCTTTAAAAACAATAAATCAAAACGTCAGATGTCTACGCCAGGATCCTATTCCACCAACATGAATACCACCCACAGATCTTTCTCAGGCCCTGATATACTTGTGACATAAAATGTTAATTTAAGAAAACATCAACTGATAACCTAGTTTTCAGACCAAATATTCTTCAGCCTTTCAAATCAGAGCCACAGCTGCCTCCCCCTCAGGAAAAAAAATTAGTGTTTTAGTAACTTTTAGGCTGGCATTTTCAAAGGAGCATAAGAGAGATTGGTGCTTAACTCCCACTGAATTTGGACTGGATTTGGGGGGCTGAAACACAGTTGAAAAATTAGACTCAATACTTGTTTATCAAAGAAAAATGATAGTTATCCAGATGACAAACACTGAACAGTTCTTAAGAGCTAATGTGCACAGTAATGGTTGGCCTTCTAAATCAGTTTTTCCTTTCTTTTTTTTGTATAATCTGTCTTTCATATCTTTTGTCAGTTTTATAGCAAGATTGAGAAAATTTGCAATATCATTTTTGTTCTCTTTTGCTGTTATTAGTTCAGCATTTGGACAGCCTATGAATACTTCTTGGTTGGTTCAAAATTGTCACTGGATTTTGTGATACCTTCAGCTGTTTTAAAAATTAATCTGCATAAAGTTCCCTAAGCAACCAAGAGATTCTTCTTGGTAAAGGAAAATAAGGCAGAGTCTCTTCTTTTGTTGAAGTCGTGAAACTTAGCTTTGGCTGTCATTCTCTAAACTATGAGAGACTTTGTTACAGGTTAAGCTAATAAGACAAGTATCTAGAAAAAGGCCATGTATAACTTTTAGCAGTAGTAGTATTCTGGCAGCACCCATAAACTGTTACACTCTATTCACACACATAGAAAGACTGAATTTATAATCCCTAAGAGTTTACAATCCAAGAAAATTTAGGGCTGCGTACACACAAAATAGTACCAGTTTAAATCAAGTTGTGATTTTATTCCTCATTTAGTTAAAGCAGCACAACTTTGTGTGAGACAGTCTCTTAGATTGGTTTAAAGCAGGCCTGTAGCAGTTTAGCTTGCATGAGTAAATTTATAGGCACAAAGTAAACTGATATAGGGCAGTTTTAAAACCGATATAAGAGTCTATACTCACAACTTGCAATGGTTTAACTAAAAAAATGTAAATTTAAACCAGTGCAAATTCTGTGTAGACAATGTATTATACTCTCATATTCATACATATTTTAAAAATAGTATCACAAGTTATTCTAAACATATCCATTCCAAAAACAGCCATTTAATTTAAAAAAATGAAAAGAAAAGAAAAAAAAAGCAGGATGTAATCAGCAACCAGAGAGGTTTGAAAATGTTCCTTTGTGTTTTATAGTAATCCCAGGAGCACTGTAGAGATATTCAGGAACTGTTCTACCACTATTAGGTATGTAGGTGGCTGTTTAATCCTTCTTGAAACAGGTACCTTAGCAATATGCATAGTTTATTCAGACCTTCTACATTCATTTTCATATAAGGAATTGCATTATTTATTTTTTTGAACTTTCTGGGTGAAGTCTTGTCAAATCAACTGATATTTACACATTTTTCTTCACACACGTTTTTGCATGCTGCACAGCAGGGGTCGGCAACCTTTCAGAAGTGCTGCTCCGAGTCTTCATTTATTCACTCTAATTTAAGGTTTCGCGTGCCAGTAATACATTGTAACATTTTTAGAAGGTCTCTTTCTATGAGTCTATAATATATAACTAAACTATTGTTGTATATAAGGTAAATATGGTTTTTAAAATGTTTAAGAAGCTTCATTTAAAATTAAATTAAAATGCCCCCCGGACTGGTGGCCAGGACCCAGGCAGTGTAAGTGCCACTGAAAATCAGCTCGCGTGCCACCTTCGGCACCCGTGCCATAGGTTGCCTACCCCAGCTCCACAGGAATGCAGTGTAGCAGCAATCCAAAATTTAAACCATCCAGTGACAGTGTACAAATGAAAAAGCTAGATATTCTTTTTATTTTTTTTAATGTTGGAAGCGTTGAACACACTAAACTTAGCATTGTGATCTACATCTCATTTTGAATTAATGTCATTTACTTTAATTTGCTTTTTGTATTTGAAAAAATAAATATAATATGGCCAAAGATGTTTAAACAATGACTAGAGTACCTGTGTGCATTCGTGACTACTTTTCCTAACAGTTTAATTACATGTGCTCTAAAATCTGTTGTTCAGTATATTGTAACATCACTGAATCAGTTAAACAAAGATATAGGATGAAATTCTGACTCCACTGAAGTCAATGCCAAAACTCCCATCAACTTCAATAGGCCAGAATTTCACCCACATATTCTACATATGCATTTTCCTCTCTCTTTTAATCTGTTACAAACATGTAATACAAATATCTAAGTAATGGTAGGAATGTGACCACTATACAATATAAGGATTTCATGGATTCTTTATCCTTAATTTACCTCCATTCATGGGCATTATTAGGGTTTCAGACCAGTGCATGGTACTTGATGTGACATAACTTCTAGTTACAAGGGGATAGAAAGAACATCTTTTTATGATGCATTTCTGTACTTTTGTTTGTTCCCATAATAGCCAAGGCTTTGTGGATTATACAGTAAACTGGACCTAACTTCTGTGGTATAAGTCCCCTGGCTTCTGGGACACGGATACTGAATTTTACAACAAACAAGAAAAGATGTGGCAGTGCCAAATTAATAAAAAATATTGAATTAAATACAAAAAATGACTAGCACAATCAATATTATCCGTATTATTTTAGAATTACCTGTATTTTATGCTGTTCTGCAAATGTTCAGCTTTTGTACTAATAATGTGTAACCATTACAGAAGTTTTTTAGGGAGGGTGAAATAGTGGCTTTGGCAGCTGACCTAGGGCTTTTGACACACAGGGAGCAGTTGAGAATTTTGTCTTTGGAAAGTTGGTATCTCCTAGTGGGCAGAAGAAGAGATGACTTAAGAATTCCAAGTTGCTTCAAATTTCAGTTCCCCCATGTGGAGAACATGGGAGATACCTGTATTATTTGTGTGAATATTAGGTATGCCTCATCTTACTTGGTTCTTATTATGATGCTGGCTACATGGTCTCAAATGGTTAACCCCAGCCAGAGCTCTCCAACTAGGAGGGCCAGAAAGCAGACAATGGCTCCAGATAAACCTTATTGTCTGGTGCTCAGAAACAAGAGGGGCCAATTTCTTTCAAGTCTCATGTCTGCTGGGCTCTGGCTAGTGTGGCCAAGGGTAGGAACGGGGAAGATTCTGGTGGGAAAGCTGGGACAAAGAGCTGGGATCCTAATAAAAACAGCCCCTGATAAATGGGGGGGGGGAAGACTGAGGACGTGTCTTCACTGCACAGTTAACTGGGGTTCTTACACAGGTGTCAGCCCAACTGTCACTTTCCACCATTCACACAGAAACTCTTTGACCCAAGACTGGAGATGCTTTAAATCCAGGCTAGCTTATTTGGCTGGGAGAATAGGTTAGAATCCAGGCTTTGATTTAACTCAGCCTGGAACCCACTCACTTTGCAGTGAGGATGCAGGCAAAAATCTCTCAAGTACCATTCCTCCAATGTCCTTCCCACATTTCCCTCTAAAGAATGGACAAGTTTTCCTGCATGAATGTCACAGGACAAAGAATCATGAGATACACCCCCCATAGACATGTGGGTGAGTGCAGAAACACTGAGGATACAGAGTAAGGTGGATAGGACTTTGTTGTGAGGTTGCTTGTAATCAGGAGAGGCTAACCTGCATACAAAAAACCTGGGTGCCAGTCAGAGGGGTTAACTATAAAGACATATCCACAGACCACTAGGGATGCTCTTTGTCATCCCAACTCCTTGAAATGAGTGCCTAGAAGACAAATGGGATCTAGCTATTTTTGCAAGCAAAACTGGGGAGATGCAGATAGATTGTTCAATGTTTTAAGATTTGCTTTTCTGAATGCCTTGGTTCTGAATAATCAATACTTTGCTGTATGAAACCTGCACAATCTCTGTAATTACCACTTGCCATATCTCATGAAGAGGAGTACACTGGGCAGGGGGCCGAACCCTGTAGGACCTTCTGAGACAGGCATGGTTGGTACCCAGTGTGTCTGAAGGCCAGTCAAAGTCAGGGGGAGACATGATTTCACTTTGTGAGAGCTCAAGTGCAGCTGGCCTGGTAACTGAGATACCCTACCTAGAAAATCCTTGATAACAACCAACCACTTCACTGATCTCACCACAAAAACTGCTACTGCATCCATCACTGATTGACCAGCAGTGAATCACTTAACATTTTTAGCATTTTAATTGTCTATAGTTATTAGAAGTTAATAATGCTTTGAGATGAACAGGGCAGGCTATACCTCAGAGCTTTAGTACCCAAGTGGTGGCAGATTCAGGAGGACAACACTGACTTGGTTTACAATTGGAAGGCTTTCCTCAGAATCACAAGAGACAAGGAATTTAATTTATTTCTTTAAATGAAAGTTTAGATTCTGTTGCATATTCCATAATCATGGTACTAACCTTAATGTTACTAAAGTTCAGTGTGGGCTTTGTATTTAGTTATGGATGGTTTGGGGCTGAGGAAAATGGCTGCTCTCCCTGCTACCTCCACTAGCATAAATGCATGAGATTTCCTTGTAACTCTGATCTTAAAACGGTTAATTTCTGCCAGGTGTACAGAAATATTTTATGTCTCTGGGTTGGGTAATTACCTTGACTGGAATGAGGATGCATACTCTATGCAAGGTATTGCTACCCACTCCATTACTTGGTGGGAGGGGGGACATATTTTCTTTGTTTTTGTGGAAGGAAGCATATGGAACATTCTAGAGCCAAATTCAACATTGGCATAAGCAAGAACATGATTTAATGAAAATTAATTACTTCAGAGGATGTGTGTCCACTTATGCCAGCAGTGAACTTGGTTCCATATTTCTAGGACTAATATTAAAGCATGGTTATAGTTACCCTACCCGAGGTGAACAAACATGTAGAGGATTGAGAGTTAACAGGACAGTAGACAACACACACACATAGATGGGGATATTATTTGAGAAGGGAAACCCTTAGACTAATGGAGCTATTCAGAACAGAAGTCATACAGTCTTACCAGTAGAGTGAAATGGAGTCATAACCCTGACAACATTTCAATGTCAGAAGAAAGCAGGATACAAAGAACACGCAGGATAACCATCTATGTTGACATTTTTAAACTTAAAAGGGTTGTTTTAACTAACTTGACAGACTATCATTAAATGAACACTCAAATGCAGAGAACAATAATAAAGCTTTTGGAGTTAAAAAAGCTAAGCATTAAAGAAGATTCTTTAGTGAAAGGCTACTAAAGTTGTCTTACATTTCTTAAATCAATCTGTGGCACATAATCAGTGAAACCATATCATTGAAACAAAGATCATAAGTTATAAGTGCACCCTCCTGCAGCTGTATCCTATTATGGACTGTAACTTAACACATGCATCTTGGAAAAGTTGTTAAATTGAGTTCAGACTAACAAACCTATATTATTTAAATATGTGGAGAAAAGGGGCAGAAATTTAGGTGGGAACCATCAGGTTCTATAGGAGTTTGGTATTTCATGTTCATTTTTTTCATCAGTTGAGAGTCTATTTTAAAGGAATAAATGTATACGTACACATATATACAGATCTCTGCTGCAGACATGGGCGTAATAATCACAAACTAGGATTTTCACTAAAAATGCTATAATGATTTGCAGATTTATATGCTAGTACATTAATAGTGATGCCATGAAGCTGCATTTATCCCCATGCTAAATTTCTACAGGGCATAATATACTTCAAACATAAGTGAAGACAAAAATTCCCACTAAAAGAAGACTGGTAACGAACAAGATATTACTGTTTATGTTCATATTGGAGCTCCAAAAGTATTAGAGTAATGTACAAATACAAGCGGCCAAAACCTGATTTCAGGATAGCCCCTGTGCACTATTCAGGCAGCTGAAACTTCTTTGGTGAGAGGGAAACCCCTGGTGGCATAGAGCCATCATAGCCTCTAGTGTAGAAGTGCAGGTTGGTGGCATGTTGGAGTGAAGGGGAGGTGGCTGGAGTGCTCCTTCACTCTGGGAAGATGGATCACCAAAGTTAGAGCAGCTTTGAGGATGCTCTAACTTGCACTTGAGACTGACATAGACTCTGGTTTCTCCCTGTCGCTGTCCAGAATTTAGGGGGCATAAGTGTGGCCTAAAGCCATCTTTGCCTCTGTTGGGTTCTTTGCTGAAACCCAAGAATTGGGGCCAAAGTTTCTTGAGGATTTTGATTGTGAGGTCTTGGAACTGGGACCATCCTTCATAAGTATTTGGAAAGTATCCAGCACACAGTAGGCATTACTGTCAATAAATAATAATCCTGGGGGCTTATAGTCTAAATAATGGTGTCTGATATAAAGCTTTTATTGCCGCTCCTTTGGAAAGACTGGCTCATGGCTCCACAGCTCATGAGTGATTTGATAATCCCAAATTTATGGCAATAAAAAAAATTGATAGCACAGATCATCAGTGTAATAAATGTAGATCCATGGGATAACTGTATATATCATGCCCTTTTGAAGGCCTCGCCTGCACTCTGTCCACTAATCTATTTTTGCTGGGATGACTATTACTTACATTCCAAACCTTCTAGCAGCTTCAAACAGACACCATTTATATAAATAAAACTGCCAGAGAAATATTTACCAAGATCATACAGAGCCTGATCCGAAGTATTGGGGTAGGAGTCTTTCCATTGACTTAAGGATCAGGTTTATTCTTTTTCCCTTCCACTTGAAAAACAAAATGACACCCATTTCTAAGGAAACCAACACTGTAGGATATAGGTGCTACTGCCAAGGATCTGCTTCTGAGAAACAGACTGACCTTTACGTTCTCAAAAACATTAATTTTAAATATTTCTAAAAAAGTAAATGTGTTTCCATACAAACAATTTTTAAATTCTGCATTCCAGGATGATAATTTTGGAACACTTCATAGTGCTTTACAGCAAAGTTGTAGTGAGGGAAAAGCCAATAGTCCATTACTTAAGTTTAGGCTTGACAGAATTCAATTTTTTAAATAAAATTTCTACTGATTGTATCAATGGCTTTTTAAAGTATTTTTTCATTTTGTTATCTATTGAAATGTTCACAGTTGTGGGAAGTTATGTGGGGGGAGAGTCAGACAAAGGGCAGATAATTATTTTAAGAAAGTAGATAACCTTTCACTTTTTCCAATCTCTACAACTGTGAAAACAAAATTTTAATATTACATATCAAAATATACAAAGTACATATACTTAAATCAAATTCTAATCCGTTCTTAAACAGCATTTTTCTTACTTTATTTATCTGTAAAAGTAGATTGATGGAAATATTTTTTTAATTGGTTTGTGTGTATGTACGTATCAACAAAAATCTAATTTTTCCAAGCCTACTCAAATTGTAAACTCTATGAGGAAGGGTCCATCTTTTTGTTTTATAGTTGTACAGCACCTAGCACAATGGGGTTCTGATCCATAATGTGGACTCCAAGGTGCTACCATAATAAATGTAATAGCAATGTTGGAAAGGCATTCTACAGCAAGTGATGATGCAGGGAAAGTTCTGCTCAGTTCTGCTGGATCATGCTCAGTGTGAATGGAATCTCATGGGAATTTAGCTGCTAAAATTGAAGAAGTCTTTATAGAGCATATGTAAACTGAGATTTTTTTACCCTCAAAGGCTTTAAACTTGGCCAAATTTGGGCAGACTTTCAATAACCACAACAAAAAGCATAGTCCAGACACAAAGGCCAATTTCTTGGAAAAATCTCAAGTCTCTAATGGAAAGTACGGAGGTGCTGGAGTTTTCAAAACAAACAAACAAACAAAATCACCAGAATTTTTTACCATGGGCAAAATGTATTTCCCTAGCCTTGTTATCAGAAATTGCTGACCCATTTTGGCTGACATTTTCCAACAAAATTCATGCTGAGACAGATACATGGTATAGAAAAAATTCAGTCTGAATGGTTAAAGTTTGGCAAAGTTATAAGGTACCGAAAACAGGGTCTTAAAATGGGAAGTGTCAGGTAATCTTAACAGGCAGTGCTACCAGCCCCGCCGATAATATTTCAGTTATACTCAGCGATGTTATTTTTGCTCAGTCAGATAAAGGAAAACCATCTTTTTCTTAATACATTGTGACAAGCAGTAAAGCACTATTATAGCTGACAGATATGATTTCATTACTGGATTATTTCTGGTAATATTTGAAGTCTGTGCACCTTGAATGTTTGTAAAAGCTGTAGAAATAATAATACACACAGGCATGCTCATAATGATATCCTGTTCTATAATATAATTTCTACCCACATCATATTTAAATCCTACTGACAAAATACTGTTCCCAGTACCAGGACTGGTGGTTTAGGACAATACTAACTTCTTCATGACAATGCCATTAACTACAGTATCATTTTGGCTTTAATCTCCCACTAACTTCAATGGCAGCAGATTTATGCAGTAGTTTGGACCTTTTAGAATACAGTGCTGTGTACGTTCTGGCTTCAGTGGGAGCACATAGCAGAATCAAGCATAAGATGGGCAGTTTCTATATTAGAATTCTTTAAAATGAGTGCTTCCTGGTGTGGCTCAAAAAGCCCTTATGAATGTGACATTCCAACCTATCTATAATTTTGGGCATCTGCTTTTTCTCTTTTACCTTATCCATCTCTGGATCTGTGGGTGGTCATGGTATCATTGTCTGGGCAGCTGGTACATACATTTTCAATCAAAATCTTGTCAGCTGATCTTTATGAACTGGTTACCAAAGGAAACTCAGAAAGGGGAATGCCTTTCCTCCCCCTATTGATATCAAGTTCTTTGCTCCTGCAATGTCTGCTCTCCCTGGCTCTCAGAGCAAGGTCTGGGGACTGCAGCACTACATGAGTCTACCACAGCAACACAAAGTTCTCCTGCTGGGTGGCCTGAGAAACCATATTATTTGTGTATGGAGCTGTCTAGGTCTCTTACTTCAGGGTCAGACTCTGATACTTTACTCACTGAGTAGCACCTTTCTACAGTATGATCCTATTAATTTCAGGGAGACTATTTACACAGTGAAGTATTTTTCAATGCAAGTAAGGGTATTGGAATCTGGCCATTAGAAAACAGTTAATATACAGTATACAGACATTTCTTCTAGTTCCTTTACCAGTTGCGCGCTTAAGTAGTTTCTCCCCTATCATGTTTGAAAGAAATAACAATAAGCTGTTAATATAGCTGCTGACAAATGAATGAAGCTGAGATTCAATAAGCACCTTCCACACTGTGCTTGAGGGTTTAAAATAGATTACAGTCAGATATGTATGTGAAGAAAGCATTCCCAAACAGAGTCAAATGCTATGTTTGCAGTATCTTTTTACAGCACATAACAGAGCAATTTAGATTTAAAATTACACCTGCAAGCACCATAATATCACAATCAGAAACCAATGGTATAAACTAAAAATTGCCTTTAAGGAAACAAACTAAGTGATCCCATTCATCATGGAGGAAACTGCAAAATAATGGAATCTAAAGTAATGTTTTGCTGAATTTGCTCATGGATAATGATTCTTATTAATTCCTGTTTCTCCAGGCACTGATATATGAATTTAGGTAAGAAACAATGGGAAAGATTCAGATACCCTTACTCATGTAGAAAAACACCTCACTCCATGAATCAGCCCACTGAAATCATGAATAAGGGAATCAGAATCTGGCTCAGTAGAATAGAGAGCTAAATTCAACTGCATATATTTCAGCTGAGTTACCAAGAGATGAATGAGTTCAATATGAAGCAGTTAATCATATTAGCTTCAGAAACTAAGTTGCATGAAGTAGTTTAATGCTGATGCTGAAATAAAGACTTTTATATAGCAATTGACTAATATGATTTGAAAGGAAAATTGAACAGTTTGACAGATTTGCTGTCACACAAAATATCACAAAGAAAGTATGTAGTTAGTTTGTTCAGAAGTCTTAGAAGGAAAAAAAGATCAGTCTGTTTGCAGGACAGCATGCTGTGGTTTAAACAGCAGCATACTGTACTGCTTTACATCTGTTCCAATAGAAGTGCTCAGAGTTGAGAGTTCAGCTTTTAGAAAATTTTTACAGGAAACATTTTAACTATATATATATATATATATATATATATATATATATATATATATATATGAAATGCTTGGTCTAATATAATAAACTAATTGTTAGAAAGAGTAAATATTTATTATAGAATTACACCATCATTTTCTGAGATTTCACCACAGGACCCAAAAATGTTTGTTGAATTTAATCAAATTATCCCTTACAAAGAAGTGTTTTGAAAGAACATTAGTCTTTTAGAATATACACTTGAAATGTATTAAGTCAATTACCACCAAAAAAAGAGCAGAAGATAGTATAGCTTCAGTTTAAATTAGCATCATCTATGACCCATAAAATCAGACTATTTGCTTAATATGCTGTGCTCCTCGGTATCTTAATGGTAAAATACTTAAATTTGACATTAATAAAACTATTGTTTGAGAAGTCAAGAAACTTTCTTTGGTACTTACAGTCTTTAAATACAAGGGCAGGGTCTCTATGAGGCAGTACTTGGGCAATTAAATATTGCAGAGACTCCAAAGTTCTGTCCATCCTGGTTCTGCTTTTCCAGAGTGTACCCACAAAGTGTCCTCATGCCTGAATTATTCCAGTCCTGTACTGACTTTGTGCAGTTCATTGATGCTCTGGATTACTAACGCTTCTCTTTTAACATCTGCCAATCAGACATTACCCAGAATCAAAAGACCCTTCCCGGGGTCCTTCTCCCTGGCTCACTTATCTTTGTTATATGCTGAGCTAATTAGCTGTAAAGGCAGTCTGACAGGCTCATTCCTACAGCTTCCTTCTGTTAAACACACCCACCTACAGGCTAGCTGGAGAAGCTAATCATGTGAAAGACATTTCTCTTTCATCCAGATATTGACTGCATGTGCTGAAACAGACATAGTTTTGGTTTCCCTGAATTAGTACAAGTTTTTTCCCCCCATGTTCTTTTGGAATGTTAGGCTGAGACTGAGCTTCATAAGGTTCTCATTAGACAACCCAGCTAAAGTTCTGTAGAACTCTCCAGAGAAATATTAGCAATGAAATAACCCAATGTGGTAAGAGCCACATTCACTTTAAGAATAAAAATCGTATAGGTTCTTCTACGTTATTAGGCCAAACTGCAGGTGGAAAAAAATTGAGTTAGGCAGAAAAATTAAACTACTTCTGATGAGTTTTGTTGAACATGCAATCTGACTTGATGTTTTGTTGACGTATCTCCCTATTAATCTATGTGGATACAGGTGTTAGGGAGTAACAATTTGCCTTGACAAGAACATTTATAGTAATGCCCCTCTATGCTGCCTTTTTGGGGGGGAGGGGGGAAATACTAGGAAAAAAATGAGAACTTGACAAGTATATGGGTGCATAAGAAAATTAATCTCAAAATTACACTATATAAATTTGATATGAACTCTCAAGTATTGTAGATTAAAATGTGAATACATCAAACTACATTTACATATTTATCTTGGACAAAGTACAGCATCTATGAAAACAAACCCTTAAAGCAAGGAGAAAGTAGACATCTTGTCAATAAGGATAGCCCCTTCTCCATTCTTCTTATATTCCCAAATTAATTCATTTTCTTGGTGGTAAGAGCCACATTTCTTGGCAGATATCATTATAAAATGTTTCTACATCTAAATACTTGGAAGTTTTAGGCACATATTGTATTGAAAGTTAAGTATTCACTCTATAAGAAATGCCTTTTTGTTTGCTGTTCATTGATTTTCAAGAGGCTTGATTGGTTACAAAACCATAAAAGTGCTAAAGTTACCTTAAATGCAGTCATTTAAACCAGTATGATAATATCAAGATACTCATTGGTCCTAAATATGTGAATTTGTTAAGACTGTCAAGAACGTTATTGACTTAACCTCTATGTTTCCCAAAGCTCACTCTAAATAAAGTAAACTTTGTTTGAATGACCACATATGAAACATAAACTGAGCACTGCAAAGTTCAGTCTTGTGTAAACTTCGTTATGACCTTTGATGACTTCAGATATTTCAGGAATTCTGCTGCTGACAAAAGAGAGGTTTAATAAATATATATTAAGCTATAAAGTTGAGGTTCAGTTCTTCCCTCACTAACTCCAGTTTCTGAAGAGAGATGTGTCTATCCAAGTACACTGGCAGAATAAGTAAAAAGGATTGCTTATGGCCATCCATCAGTATTTCAAAGACTTAATGGAACATTTTGAAAAATAAACTGCATGGATTTCCATAATCCCTTCTGTTCTGACAGAAAGCTGAACCAATCTGAACAACCTTTGCATAGTAACTGGTGCCAAAAATAAATAGAACCATTTGAAAGATTTCACTATCAATGTCCACACATCAAAATAAACTTGTTCTCTAACAGAATAAGAAGTCTAAATTAGAAAACAAGTAGGGCTCATCCTAGTCAAACCGGACTATAGTATTTTTTTGAGGTCTTATCTCTCAGGATGAATGTGACAACATCACAACTTTTCTTAAAGACATAAATGTGAGAGAGTCTAGATATTCAAAGGTAAGATTACATGCAACACCCTGCAACTGTTAAAGTATGGCAATACACAATTAAGGTCACTTAAACAATCTTAACTCTGCTCCAATATCACTGACCACAGCAACATCAAGAGACAATTCTCAAACAAACACCTTTATCACACCAATAACCTGAAAATCCAATTAAATCATGGATTTCCTTACTTTTGTAGAGAGACTAATAAAATACTGTGGACTGAAGTGCATGTGTCTGTTACATTTCTTCAGTAAACTGCTACTGGTTTGTTTAAGACCATATGCCGTTGCTGGTAGATACAAGCTGTTACAACTTTTCACCAAGTGACCCCACTGCAAATAGGATTTCAAAAGTGAAAGGGGTCATGCTGTGAGACTTCATAGAATCACTCTCAGTATTGCTAGACTGCAATTAAACATCCACAGCTGACTCGGGCTAGTGGGGCTTTCAGCTCCAAGGTAGTTAAATTGTGGAGATGTTTGGGCTTGGGCTGAAGCCCGGGCTCTGGGATCCGGCAACGGCAGAAGGATCCAGAGGCTGGTCTCCAGCCTGAGTCTGAATGTCTACACAGCAATTTAAACTTCCACAACCTGACCCTATGAGCCTAAGTCAGCTGAGCCATGAGTCTTTTATTGAAAGGTAGACGTACCCTATGTCTGAGGCTATAACTCTCTGATGGGCCAAGATCGAAATGGTAGTTTGCATACCAGAAGCACAGGGTAGTGATGTATATGTATGTATCAGAGGTGCTTAAAAAAACCAATGTCCAGTCTAGAGTTTCTTGACTCTGCAGGCAAACTATGGAAGTATAATAGATTTAAGATGTCTATAGCCACAGACTCAAGGCCGGTCCACAACATTTTGGCCCCTGAGACGGGGAGCTCAAATGATACCCACATGCCCCCTCTCGCTTGGGCCAAAACTTTGAAAAGTCTCAATTCTGCCTTCTTCTTGTTTTACTCCTCTCATGGTACTGCTCTGCTACCTACTCCAATAAAGGAGAACTAACTACTAAAAATGCCTTGTTCAAATATTTTAAGTAACACTTAACTTTCAAACACCTGAAAAGCAAATGTAACTTTTCTTGTCTGCATAGCAAACACTGGCATTTTTATCTGTTTGACTAATCAAAGTGGTGCTTTCCATGCCTTCTTGGTTGCAAAGGTTTGAAGTGCTTCCTGCTGAAGGTCCACAGTCTGGGCCAGCTCATGCTCTATTTAGATGGTTGCAAGGCCAATCAACCTCTCCTGTGCCATTGTGGAGCACAGCTGTGTTTTTATTAACTTCAGCTGGGAGAAGTTGCGTTCTCCACTGGCAACTGTTACAGGACGTATTAGAAGTATGTGCAGAGCAACAAAAGCATTTGGAAAGAGTGTGGTCATCTTATTTAGATCATAGATCATAGATTATTAGGGCTGGAAGGGACCTCAGGAGATCATCTAGTCCAACCCCCTGCTCAAAGCAGGACCAATCCCCAACTAGCCCCCTCAAGGATTGAACTTACGTGCACATATATTCCAGAACAGCCCTTGGAATTGATCCTCCTGAAATGTATCTTGAAAGGGCTTTCAGTTCATCACCTAAATCACTCACATCAGTATTGCACATCATCATGTGACAACACTGTCTCTAGTGCCCTGTATTGCTGGTATAGGTCTTCTTCAGGTATAGTGAGGAGTTTTGGATATCATACAACATCCCAAATATACTGCTGTGTTCCTTGAGCTGCATGAAACATTCTTCAACTGACTGTATTGCACAATCTACCACCTGGTTAAAGAATTCAATTTTGAATTGTTCTTTGGGGTCTCTTATGGGATTATCCCATGCCTCGTAATCAAAATGTCTTCTTCGATAACTCTTGTATTCTTGAATGGGTGGGAAAATAGCTTCAGTGTGAAGTTCCTCTGCCAATTTCTGTGCACTCTTCAGAACATTTTGAAATCCCTCATTTGACCAGTAAGACTGTAGGTATGACTTTGTTTTGTCTAGTTGTTCCATTGCTCCAGATATATCAAGGTCCACACCTTGGAGTCTCTTGCTTACAACATTTATTTCAAACAGTATGTCATGCCACAACACTAAGCCACACAGAAATTTGAAATTATGTATGATTCTGGTGATTCCATTTCCCTCTGCCACTGTTCTCCCACAAACAGTTCCTGTCATAGCATTGTCCTCCATAATGGCAACTATGCATCATCTATCTTCCCAATTTGGTGCTTGTTAGGCTTTATCGCATCTACTTGCCTTTTCCATCATGTGGCACTCAGTAGTTTCAGTGTCAGAGAAGATGTTCCCAGATGTTGCTTCAAAATTTGCCATTGATGAGTTGATGCAAAGAAAAATACATAGATGCTTTGAATTACATTAAAAAATTCAGCAGCCACACTAGAAGCTGATGCTGCATCACTGACCACCAAGTTCGATGAATGAGAACTGCATGGGATAAAAAAGCTTGAGGTTTTAACTCTTAGATCTGTGTCTGCACTCCTCTGTTCTTTCTTCTCATGTTGGCACCATTATCGTAGCCCTGACCTCTCATGTCAGCTATCACAATTCCTGTATCTTTCAGCTTTTTAAGAAGCACATTTGTCATTACCAGCTCCTGTTGTATCATCGTAAATAAATTCTAGAAAATGCTCTCTGACCGTCACCATTGCAGGGACATTTTCATTAGGTTCTGTTGTTGTTATAAAACACACCATTAAAGTTATTTGTTCCGTATGGCTGATGTCAAGTGTGACATCAGCCAGAGTAACAGAGTAATATCTTGCTGACTTCAGATCTGCCACAATCTTCTGTTTGACTTTTGTTGCTAGTAACTGTATGATCTCATTTTGAATGGTTTTTCCAAGGTAGTGGTGTTTTATTGGGTGGTGACTCTTAGATTCTCCTGGAGTACAGCATCAAACTCAGCCATCAGCTCCACAATTTTAAGGAAGTTTCCATTGTTTGGCACATGCAGCTGATCTGAAGTGCCACGCAGTGCTAGGTTTTTGGGTGGCAAGAATTCTCACAATGCCAATGAGCCTTTTCAGAACATTTTGCCAGTAAAGAGACTCTGATGCAATCTTATCTTCATGCTGATCATCTATGGTGGCCTTTAACCTTAGTCTCATCTCAAGCTCTTTCCATCTATGGAATGGTCTCTGAAGATTTGCTGCCTTCCCACAGCATGCCAGATTTTCCCAGTCTTTTTTTCCTGTAGAATCCAATGTGGTTGGAACATTAGACTGGAAGAGTTTGCAACAAAAACAGTATACAGCATTCTGGGTTTTTGAGTACGTAAGCCATGGCCTGTACTTTTTCTCCATTGGGGATTTCGTGCCAGTAATGTATTGGATGGAAACTTCTATTTTCATTGCCTTTGGGGAACATGAAGTTTTTCACTTACTGTGGCCCATGCAGTACAAGGAAGTCCCTCAGGCTACTGCTCAAGTAGGTCCACAGTCCTGGATCACCTAGACTTAAGGAACTAAACTCAGCAGCAGCTGTTTCTTGAGCCTCCACCACATTCTTCTCTGATCAACACTTTTCTTCAGGAATGTGCATGGTTACATCCATTTGAGATGGAGATATGGATGCCACAGTAGCTGCCAGGTCCCCTGCACTCTGACTAACTGGAAGATCAGGCATCTCCTCACCACTCACATCCTCACTGGGGCTGGAAGGCTCACCGTAAACATTTGTGTCTATGTATCTCAGGAGAGCTCCTTTCTGCTTAGATAGAAAAGCTTCCTTTGCTTTCTGTTTCTGAATGCTGCCCCAGAGGGGCGTTTTCTTCTTTCATTCATGACTGGTGTTCTGTGCCAGCTATAGTGGCTCTCAACGCTCAATTGAAGGTGACAAATAAGCAGACTGGTAGCAAGGCCTGAGGGAAGATATCAGTGTCTTAAGGGCCTAACTGGCTCCTACTACTTCAGTTGACTGCCTGTTCTCCTCAAGTAGGTTCAGGGAAGCAGCAGGAAACAGGAAGCTCCCTGAGAAGCTGGTCTTAATCAGTCCAGGCTCCTGGGGGTGATAGAGAGGTACATAAGAGGCTCCTCCTTCTCTCTCTCCCTGCAGCTCCTGCTGCTTTCTGTTATTCCCTCTCACCTTTTCTTCTGCCTGCCTGTTATGTCTCTTGTGCCCTTCTTCCTCCAGCACAGCACTCCACCATCTCTGTGCATCTAGAGCAGAAAGAATACATATGCACCAGCAGCAGACAATTTTCTACACTTTGGGTCCTAGTGGTGTTTCCCCCCGCCCCGCTCCCAGTCTGGCACCTGAGGCAACTACCTCGGTTCGTCTCATGGTAAGGCCAGCCCTGCACAGACTGTACATTTCAAATTCATATCAAATTCTCCTTTGTGAGGTCTCCATCTTACACACAAGGTGTGATGGGGATGAAAGGTTAAAGGAAAATGTGAGAAGAGTTAAGGTTGTTTGAGTGAATGTATTTCTACTCTTTCTAGTTTTATTTTAAAATGCAACCTTATATTTGAATTTTCAGGCTAATCTTTCTGATTTTCCTACAGAAACTAGTGTTCTCTTAAGGGCTTTTCCCATAAATAAAGCAAAGCCATATAAAATCTTGGTTTTTTTTGTTTTTGGCCTAGGCATTAGGCTTGCTTAAAGTAGTGGTTCTCAACCTTTTTCTTTCAGCCCCTCTCCCCCCCGCAAAAAATCTACAGCCCTCCTGTGCCACAACTGTTTTTCTGCATATAAAAGCCAGTGCCCGGGTTAGGCGATAACAAACGGTGTAGTTGCCTGCGAGGCCCACACCACGGTGGGCCCCTGTAGCAGGCTGGTTACTTGCTCCTGCCCTGAGGGGTTTAAAAAGCAGCCTGGCAGGGCTTGAAAGCCGCAGCTCTAAAAGCTGGGCTGATTGGGAAAGTGGCCGCAGAGGGAGAAGGGCCTGGCTGCAGGGGGCTAGACAAGGTACCTAGCGTGGAGCAGGGCTGGGGAAAGGCAGAGGAACTGGGGAGCTCCTGCCTGGAAAGCCCCAGGCTGTGGCCTAGCATTAGGCTAAGAGATACTGGGAGTTGCAGGGGGCAGCCAAAGGCAGCAGGTCCAAACCCCTTTGCTGATGATGAGTGGCTGATAGTGCTGTCTGCCCCAGTGAACAGGGGCTAGATGGAGACTGGGTAGTAGCCAATACTGAGGCAAAGTGGGGCTAGTGGAGTGGGGGTTCCCCTGAGAGGGGTAGACCCAGTTAAAGGGGCACTGGGATCCTGGGAGGGACATGGGGGCCAGTAGCTGGAAGGCAGTGAACCAATTCCCAGGACAACCAGCAGGAGGTGCCACAGGGGTGAGTCTGGCCTGTCTACAGCCCTGCAATGCTAAATTGCTCAGACTTTAGTGTGAGCCCCACATGGTGGGGCTCAGGATCCTTGCAAGTCTAATGCTGGCCCTGGTTGGCAGAGTCCCTGAAGCCTGCTCATGGACTCCCAGGAGGCCTCCAAGTCCCTGGTTGAGAATCACTGGCTTAAAGGATGAAGAGGTTTGTTTGCACAAAGTTTTCAAAATGCATGAGCAAATTAGGTGCTGAAAGTTATGGTAACGTTCTTTGATATATAGCTTCCAGAATCATCTGCAACAGGCTATCTGGTAAATTACTAGATGTACAAGAGTTGTATTTATTGGCACCTGAGCAGGCAAATTCAGAGTCTGAGTGCCTGCCAGACCTATGCAACATCATTTTTATTACTTGTCTTTCTGGGCAAGATTTATGTAAGAAGGCTTGGAGTGAGAGTAAAATAAATGAGTTGCTAGATGCAAAGCTCTCTTATTAATTATGGGCTTATTCTCTGCACAGGTATAAAACCCAAGTCCTTGCTAAGGATGTAAACTACTTCGTTTCTGACTGTCTTCAGGTGCACATGATACAGATTTTTCAAAGACCTCTGCTTATAAATCAGGTGGGTAGCGTATCGGGGACGTGTTGAATAATTCTGGTTGTCAATTTCTTGTCATTGCAAACATGTTAAGAAGAAATACTTCATGGACAATTTTCAGACTAAACATCCACACTAAAATGTGCCTATAAGAGATACTGTAGGTCATTATTTCAGTTTGAGTCCCTAATTTAAAAATTAGGTACAATCATAGGTTTTACAGTTTCAAACTACAAAACAAAAGGACAAGGTTACAACAGCAAGAATGAAATTTATTGACTACAGATATAAACATTTCAATTTCCAAAAAAAGCAAGTATGTAATCTATGCATCATGGATAAAAATACTAATACTCCGTTGGAAGTTATAATGCATTAGCCCCAGAAACTAGCAGCATCCAAACTTGACTTAATATTGAACATATTTTCTCGACGCTGTTTGGTATAAACATTTGCCTCTCCTTTCTGTAACCGTCGTCTCAGAGCAGCTTTCTGCTGTTTAGTCAGTTGACGTTTTATCTTCTGTTTCACCAGTTCCTAAAAATAAACACAACCACATGCATCAGTATTGTTTGTTTGACATACAACATTAAGGACATACTAGTTTATATTTACACAGTGCTTTCTCATCCAAAAGGGCTTTATGCACAGATAAAAAAAGATGAAGTTTGGTGCCTGGAGACTTGTCCCTTTTTAAATGAAAAAAGTTACCTTGTGGATATTGTAAGTCCTTGGTACTTTATTTGGCTTGTGGCTATATTTTATGGCACTTTTTTAAAAAGTACTGTCTGCAGAAGTGATTTGAAATTCTTCCTTCAGTTGCTCCCCTGCAAAAAGGCAATTTATCTAACATTTTAGGGTATACGCTCTTATAAAAGAAGACATAGTCCCTGCCCTGTGGGTCTGTGTGTCCTGCGCAGCCTCAAACACAGATGGTCACTTGAACAGCAACAGTAACTGCCATTTACATAAGCAGGCAGTAGTTTTCTAGTGCTTTCATACATACCATCCACAATTTATTCATGCTAGGTCCTACTTGCCATCATTATGGCAATAGCTGCACATAAAAAAAAAAATCAAACCACAGCTCAGTAGATTTTGGCTGCCGATTGCTCTGTAGTGGAGAACATACACAATTCAACTAACTCATTTCACTTAATTCCTCAGAATGAACTAACTAGAAAGGGACTTAGATCCTGATTAAGGGGACTAAAACAGTTAATTGATGTTGGGAGAAGAGTTAAAGAAGTTGCAATATTTGAAAAATCATGCCTGAGCAAGTAATTGACGGATGTTTTAGCAGTATATTGCAGCCTGTTCTCCTTTGACACATCATAATGCATCTTCCTCCTTACCCAGTTTGACACAAACCACAGCTGTGGCTGCTTCTGTTGGGATAACTTGCAGGAGGCAAGCTTCATACATCTCATCAAAACAAAAATCAATCTTTCATAAAAACAAAACATCCTCCCATATTAGCCTAAACTTCAGTGAAAGGCAGACATGAACTAAGAATAAACCATGTTCTTAGGCACAGGGCTAAAAGACTGACCAGTTGAAAACAAAAAAAAAACAAAGCCAAAGGGCAGGTCTATACTACCCCTTATGTTGATATAACTTATGTCACTCACTGGTGTGAAAAAGCCACCTAGGAGTGACACAAGTTATCCTAAGCGCTGTTCACATTAGTGCTATGTCAGTGTGGAATGCTCTCCTGCCAACATACAGCCTCTTCACCAGATGTGCTGCTGCTGTGCCAATGTAACACTTCTCGTGTAGACTAACCTCAAAACAAAACCCCCACAGCAACTCAAGTAGTACAGAAGTCGAGGTCCCAAAAGCACCATCAACCTGATTGTGTTGCACATATGGTATGTTCTGTTCCTGTTAAATGTGTAACGGAAACTATTTTTATTGTAAAATATACTCCATAAAATGCATAGAGTGTAAAATGTAGCTGAGTTAGTGTTGTTACTGTAACTTTAGTTTTTGCATTTCCTAATTTAGGGCTGTTATGACACTATAAGAGAGCAATTAAGGTAAAGAGTCAGACCGCATTGTGGCTTGAGAGAGAGAAAACAGCCTCTACCGATCACTTATTACCCGGCCTGTGCGTGTGGGTGGGGAATGTCACAGCCTTGTCTTTCATCCCCTTAACATGCAAGCCAGCAGAAATGAGCTAGCACAGAGAGAAGTAAGCTGCTACTGCTACAGGACTGGCACAAAATTACTTCCATTGTGATTTTCACTGTTTAATCCAAAAATTACATTTTCATTTAATTTACCCAAATTATTTTATAAACCAAAAACAGCCTGCAGTTGAAGCCTAAACTTTTTTCAACCTCAGCATTATATAAAAGAATGCAAGGGCTCTTCTACAATGCAGCTCTACATGAAGGGGGGGGGGGGGGGGGAGGAGGTGTGGGGAAAACAAAGCATGAAAAATAAAAAAAACCCCTCACTTTCTACCCTCAGCACTGAAACACAAAATTAGTTGGTCCACCTGGCCCAGCATCCTGTCTTTTGACAGTGGCCAGTGCCAGATACTTCAGAGGGAATGAATAGACAAGGGCAATTTATTGAGTCGATCCATCCCCCATCATGTAGTCCCACCTTCTGGCAGTCAGAGGTTAAGAGACACCCAGGGTTGCATCCCTGACCATCTAACAACCATTGATGGACCTCTTCTCCATGAACTCAAATTTTTTTTTTTTTAACCACAGTTATACTTTTGGCCTTCACAATGTTCCAAGTCCCACAGGTTGACTGTGTGTTGTGTGAAGATGTACTTTCTTTTATTTGTTTTTAAAGCTGCTATTAATTTCAATAGGTAACCTCTGGTTCTTGTGTTATTTAAAGGGGTAAACATCTCTTTATTCACTTTCTCCACACCATTCATGATTTTACAGACCTCGATCATATCCCCTCAGTCTCTTTTCCACACTGAACAGCAAGTCTTTTTAATTTCTCTTCATATAGAAGCTGTTCCATACTCCAATCATTTTTGTTGGGAGGTCTCTGCACTTTTTTCCAATTTTAATACACTTTTTTTCAGAAGTGACCAGAACTGCAAACAGGACTCAAGGTGTGGGGAAACTATTGATTTATATAATGGCATTATGATAGTTTCCTGTCTTATCTATCCATTCCGAATAGTTCCTAACATTGTTCGCTTTTTTGACTGCTGATGCACATTGAGCGGGTGTTTTCAGAAAACTAATCACAATGATGCCAAGATTTTTTTCTTGAGTGGTAACAGCTAATTTAGATGTGATAATTTTATATTGTCAGGATTGTTTTCCAATGCGCATTACATCTGCCATTTTGTTGCCCATCATCCAGTTTTGTAACTCTTCTATAGCACAAGAGAGATTTGCCAGGGTAGCTTGTGTGCAGGAAATGAACTTCAGAGGATACCCCCTTCTCAACCCAACCCTTACATGCTAAGTGACCCTTATTTCCCTGGCTATTTAGGGCACTTAGCCTCAAGATATTTTGGGGTGGGGGGGGAGAGGAAGCTGCAGTTCACATTCAAAAAATTCTAAATATAAATAGGGACAAAATTGTTTAGTTATTGTTTCCTCACACTTGACTCTTTTTTGTGTGTGCAAACAATTCCATTTAACATTTTGTAGCTTGGAGAAATTTGAAAGTAACTTCTACCCCTTGTCGTTCAAAATAGTACAGAGTTTTTTCTGGCAACACGTACGCAAACCAGCTGGAGAACTTTTGCAGCATTAACACAAAAAAAGCAAAAGCACATCAAATTTTAAAAAGTAGATTACACATGAAAAACTATTTACTGTCATACAGAGACATCAAACATTTTCCACTGAATGTGGAAGAGAGTGTCTCCTCTTGCAGGTCAATGTTGAAATGAGTAATTACGCCTGATGTGAGCTACCCAGGTCCATGGAAACTTTTCTCCTGCTGGTTTATAAGTACCAACATCCAACAAGAAGCAACAGAGTCCTGTGGCACCTTAAAGACTAACAGATGTATCGGAGAATAAGCTTTTGTGGGTGAATGCCCACTTTGTCAAATGTACCCATGAAAGCTTATGCACCAATATCTGTTAGTCTTTAAGGTGTCACAGGACTCTTTGCTGCTTTTTACAGATCCAGACTAACATGGCTACCCCTCTGATACTCAACATCCAACAAATGAATTGTAACATCACATCTACTTCTCCTGCCTCTTCTCAATACCAGCTTCTTATAGAATTGGTTCTTGAACTAAGCATAATAAAACAGAACTGAAGCTGCAGTTTGTAAATGGAAATACCTGGTCAGATACATCCAATACTACCGAGATGCTGCTTCTTTGAATATTAACCTTCCACAGTCTCCTCTGACAAAAACCAGAAAAGATGACAAAGGTCCACAAATTCCTATCATGCAGCAATTGCAAGAAGTTAGTAACGTGGGATATGCCAACCTGATCCTAACAATTCATGCTTAAGTGATCCAGGCAGATGGGAAACAGGGGACCCTATCACCCTCACAGACCCTACCACTAGGGAAAAATTCTTCTCAGACTGAAGTGCATATACCAGCCTACATGCCCTGAGCAAGTAAATCTCAGTCTTTTCTTCATAATCATGCTACGGGTGGATGACTAGGTTGAATGCATTGGACTGAATAGATCAAAGCTTTATTTTAAAATTTTGCAAAATCCAGTTTTCCTCTGGTGGCTCATTTTGAATAAATCCTTAGTCAAGTTTGAGAGAGTACGGTAAGATGCCCACATAGTCTCCACATCAAAATAATGTTTTTAGCCTAAAATAGCTTGGATTTTCTATAGCTGATCAACTTAGTATCTCTTTTCTGGACATTCTTCAACATTGGTACATATTATATGCTGTACTGTTTATATATAATTCCTGATGCTATATACAAATTACATATACATAAATATAACCTATTTTAACATAGCTACAAAACCCACACAGAGCACTCTTATTATTCCACAGATACAACTCATCTGGGCCTGCTGATTTATTAGAGTTCCTGCTTTTGCAAGCACAATGGTAATGTACTTCCATGAAGACATGTAGCTTTTTTGGAAAGCCACAACCACATTAAGGTCGCTGCTGCCACCAAGTGGTTTTTCAATCTCAAATCTGTAATTTCTTCTGTCTGGATTCAGTAGTGCATCCCTCTTTTTGGAATCCTACCTGCAAAATTGCATTCATTTCTAAGAATTTAAAGACTGTGCCTGTAATGTTGTCAGTCCATCCCTTCTGCCAGGGGATTCCTGGACTATCACAGGAGTCATAGCTGCCTGTTAGCACATGGTTCTAATCCTGAAGTTCCTTCTAGCACTGACAATAGGATTTCAATAAAAAGGTAACAATTCTTACTCCAGGCTACTATTATGCATATAAATAAAAATTCATTCTTAATCCTTTTAAGTTCTGGAAAATACTTTTTGGCTAGAATTACTCCAATAAATACACCCAACATACAAAATTAATCCATCATATACATAAATGGATAAATATACTAAAAAAAACAGGCAAATGCTCTGGAAATAATACAACAACTTGAAAACATCAGTTAATAGGAGGAAAAAATTCACTTATGTTCTTCAAACAAGTGAAGTCCTTCATACACAAGCTACAATCTATCAAGAATGAAAGCCTACCAAAATAATTATGATAGTTATATATTAGTTGGTAAACAAAACATTCCTAGGATATGTGCCCTTATTATGTGATATAAAATACTCTGCAACAATCATCTGGACATTTTGATTCATGAAATATGCCATGTATGGATAAAGGTACATTTCTAAAAGCGTGCAGAGAATCTGCAGAGTTTGTTTCCTATTCCTATTTGCAAATGACACCATCTCACTTGGTTTACAAAGGAAAGCATCTATAGCAACAACAGATTTTAACTCATAGTAAGGTTATTTTACTAGTGAAGTGTTCAGCAGAAATTACCGAATTATTTCTTCATCTGGTGCAGCAGAAGGTATGTTAACTTGTACAGAGTATTAGCCATCCTTTCCTTCAGGGAGCTTTCTAAAATGAGCTTGCATTTATTTAAAGTATGACAGAAGGAGCCAGCATAGCTATTTTGTGTGTGTGTGTGTGTGTGTGTCTCTGAGGTATTAAATACAGCTATAAAAATTCTCTCTTCAGAGTGTCAAATTTACACTACTGAAGTGGTTTAATGCTAAAGTTTTAGGGAAAGGTGCTGAAGAAATTTCTAGGAAGAGAGGAGGTGGGTAGGTCACATTGCCTCAACTTATTTTAAATGTACTTCTCACTTTACTTCCCAAACCATTTTTTGTTTTTTTAAGTTTGACAAGCAATGGAAGGGAACAAACTGACTGTATGTTAGATAGTTAGACTACCAACATATAGATTTGTGGTTGCTTTACATGTAAAAGAGTTCATATTATTCCTGGGGGAATTCTGCACATCTGCAGACATGCAGAATTCTTCTGTGTCACATAATTTTGTATTTTCCCGCATAAAATGCATTTTGCCTAAGAAGTGCTGCAGTTCTGCCTTTTGCCCGCTTGAGGCCGCTGTGGCACCAGAACACCAGCTGCATGAACGCGGATGGCCGTTCTAGTGCCACAATGGTCTCTGGTTGGGGGGCAAAAGGCAGAACTGCAGCACTTCTGGGGCAAAATGCATTTTCTGCAGGGGGCGGGGGGGATTCTATGCCCAATGCTGCAGAATTGACCCAAGGAGTAGAAGTTCATCATAGCACCCTGTCCGCAGAGCCAAGTTCGGACAGAGTGGAGCACACAGGGCTGTTGCGAGGGGGGGGGAGGAGAGGGAGAAAGGAGGGTGGTCCACAGACTGGGGTTCAGAATGGCCAGTGGCAGAGAGAGACTGAGGCATGGACTCAGGAGCTAGTGGGGTGACAATGTTGAGCCTGGGGATGGGGGATGCATAGACCCATGGGGATGAGGAGTGTGGGGACGGGCAGATGTGCTTGACCTCATGGGAGAGACTTGGGGTCAGCCAGGGGCTGCATGGGAAGGCTTCCTAACCCTCCAACAACCCCCCTTCCCTCCTCCCTAAAAAAACAACAACCTCTTTTCCACCCACCTCCAGGTTCACTCCTTCCCTCCTCCTCAGCTCCTCTGTTACCTCAACTCCCCCAAGCCTTTGCACTACTTCTGACAGGGGCAGGAAATCCAGTTCTGTATTGTAATTTAAATGAATTACTCAAAGTTCTACATTAATATGCCTATAAGGAATCTATTAGTCAAAAAACCACTATCCACAATCTTTTTTTTTTGAGGTCTGTATTGTTACAGACATACTCACTGAAAGATATTTTGCAATAAAGTACCAAAATAATTGAAACTTGCACAATTATATTGTGTTATTTTGACAAAGCAAATAAGCATACTTATGCAGAATTTTCAGATACTGTGTGCACAATTTTTAATTTTTGGCACAGAATTCCCCCAGGAGTATCATATGTTGGAGTTGAACTTAAGTTGTCGGACATCTAACTGGCAGCTGCAACCAAAGATGAGCACAGCCTGGTGGCAAACAAATCTTTGGGAACTATTAGAGATCTAATCATTACCATTTTTTGGGGGGGGGGGGAGGAGGGAAGAGAAGAAGGGTTAACATGATTACTTAAAATGGTATTAGCTGGCCCAGTTTTCTCCTCCTTTCCCTGGACATCCCAGGAAAGAGCCATTATTCATTCCAGGTACATGTCACACTTCAAATTCAAAAGTTTAATAGGGAGATTAGAAAGTACACAGGATGCAGGCAATGCCATTTCATACATAAGCTATAAAAAAGCCTGCTGGCACTCGGAATGGGTGGCAACGTTCATCCCAGAGAGTGAACACACTATCTTTTATGCTTTTGATCTCCACTGGCAGAGACTGCAAATTTAGGAGTATGCTGCCAAGACAACACAAAAAAAATCATACAAATAAGGCCTATAAGTTTGTGTATTTTCACTTGTGCCAGACAACAATCTAAAATTCCTCTCTGCTGAAAAATGTATGATGCTAGAAGAAACAAGCCTACAAGAGCATCATGCTTTCTCCTTAGATCACAAGGTTGCTAGAGGCAAAAAGAAAAAAAGCACAACTACTCTTTTGAATTCTGAAGAGCACAATTCCTCTTTAAATAGCAGATATGGTTAAAGTTACATCAACCAAGGAAATATGAAACAATTCACACACTTTGGAGCTAAGGTTTCAGGCTTTCTGAAGACAAAATTGCTTTAGTTTACCTTCATTTTAAATGTTTTTTTTTTTTTTTAAACAAAAAAAACTTAGATTCTGGAACACAATTCCATGATCATGGAATCACAGAAGACACCAGAATCTGATAACACTAATTTGGACTGACCCACAAGTTACAGTTGAAAGACAGTTTTAACAACAAAACATTGACATCTTAGAATTTTAAAAATCTACAGAGGTAAACTAGAAAGCATGTATACACTAGTTACCTGAGGAATTGTTGAACAGCTCCCAAAACTGCCAGTGGAGGTGGTACTTAAGGTTCTCATTCTGTGTTCATTGATGTGAATCATACTTTCTTTGTCTCTACAATATATAAATTGGATTATTTCATCTGGCAAAAAGACAAGACAAATATCCTTTGGCTACAATCCACCATATTCTAATAATTTTTATCGATACAGTCTAAATTTCCAACACAATATTTGCATAACAAGGAAAAAACTTACATTTTGCAATATTAACTTCACTTCAACTTGACAGGTGTTTTATAACCTCTAAAGATTTTCAGATCTTATTTGTAAGATGATAC
This sequence comes from Gopherus flavomarginatus, assembly GCF_025201925.1. Lineage (NCBI taxonomy): Eukaryota > Metazoa > Chordata > Testudines > Testudinidae > Gopherus > Gopherus flavomarginatus. The sequence continues at coordinate 63,000,435 of NC_066619.1, forward strand.
AATGACCAACCTTAAATGCCAGAAGTGTTCTAAAAAACTAAGTGACAGTGATATTTTATATTTATGCTCAGTCAATGATCTCCATTTCAAATTTGCTAAGTTTACATATAAAAAAATAAACAAGCCAAATAAAAACCAAAATCAAGCAGGCTTGCTTCTTGTATCACTGTATTGGCTTTGCAATGCCAACAATACTAAAACTTGTCTGTCAGCAAAGTAAACCAATATGACATGTAGCAGAATGATGTTTTCACTACAACACTACTTTCATTCCCGACATGCCAAAGAAAAAACCCTAACAAACCATGATGGCAACATTTCCTAACTTTAAAAGTGACACATGCGATATCTATGTTTCTAATTCCCTCGCTAGTAAAGCACATTACGTAAGTTAAATATTAAGTTTTCCTGATGTCTATGCCATGCTGTCCAGGCAACAAATCATTTAATTCAAAACTGACTGGGTGGGCTGTGGATGGGAAGAGGAAAAGGGGCTACTGATTGGTGTACTCATTCCATTACATGTCCGCCCATCTCTAGGGGCTAGGATAGAGGTAATTATGATCTCTAAACAGGACAGGCAAGGAACTGATAGTCAGAACAACAAATAGCTAAGATATTATGATTGGATCTCAGGGGATTTGTGCTCCACAGCTAACTAGAATAACTGCACTTCAAGAAACGTTGTTTAAATTACAAACTGCACCATACAAATAATTGTGGAGTAGTATTTTAACACCACAAAACCCTTTTTCATTGGTATAAACAGTTTAAATATTCAGTAGAAAAGTGTACACTAGCTATAGAAGATAAGTGGAACTAAACTCAGACACCCAAGTCTAGTTATTACATTTTGTACTCTGGGGCAAGACAACTGATCTGTCACACTAGAAAATGTATAAACGTAATACTAATCAATAGGTTACCTAACATCTGGTCAAAAGGAAAGTAGCGTATGTTCACTCTAAGATTAGAAATATATTTTCAATTTAAGCAGGGGTGGCTGAACAGCAGTGCATGCTGAACTACTTGAAAGAGGTTCATTTACTGAAAAGGAGAAAAAAAAATGGAAGCCTTCCAAAACAGTCAATATGAATCTATACCTGAAAGGCCTGAATTCTCTGTTTAATGTTGACAAGTCAACCAGACCAGGGCATTCATCTTCATACTCTTTGTCAGCCAGGTCTTCTCCTTGACCTATATGATCTTCAATTTTGGTGGTATTTTCAGTTCTCTTTTCATCCCCAGAAAAATCAATTGCAGAACTCTCTGCATTATTACTAGCTTTCCCTGCAATTATTTGCCCTTCAACTTTTTCGAGAGCATGGCTGAACTCAGTCATATCTAAACTTTCTGTTTTTTTACTACTGTCAGCTATATCAACTTCTTTACTGCTATCCACCAAAACTTTAGAGGATTTGCTTTCAGCGGCATCTTCCAATTCATCTGTGAAATTTATTTTGTTTTCTTCTGTGGTATACAAATTTACTTTCCCATCGAGATCATCTACAAGTGGTGTAAAAACTGTTTTATAATCTTCCTCATCAGGACCTGCTGGGTAAAGCAGTTCATCATCCTCCTGCATTTCTTTTGTGTAGCCACTGGCGGCAATCTCTATGTCAAGAGAGCACTCTCTCCTGGAGAAGATAAGAAGATTGATTTAATATGTTGAGGGGAAACAGTTTGTTTATGCTTCAATTTAGTAATTTTAATTTTTTAAGAAATGACTACCAGCGTGCACTATCATTTAACTGCCAGCATTAAAGGACTATCAAAGGTATATAATTCTGCTACCCTTACACATGCTGAGTAGAACCTTACATAAATAAGACAGTCTCATTGAACTTAATATGAGTACAAAAGACAGAATATGGCCAATAAAAGTACAATGTCATTTGTGTAAGAAATTACCACATGCTCAGATGATGATTTCAGCATTTACAGCTATGACTGTACAATGTCCGTACACTTCCGCTGAAGTGTAATTATAATTTAATGTTGACTTAAGTGTATTATACTATATTACATAATCTAGAAGCACTAATTCTGCACTTATCAAAAAAAGTTATATATTTTGCATGTTCTGGTTAAAATGTGGTTCCCTTCTGAAAAGTGACTGAAAGAACCTGGTAGAGTTTATTATTTCCAATATTGCCTAGATCAAATGTACTCACAACGGTTTTGTGTTAACTTTCAAAAAAAAAGACATGAAATTTGAAAAAGCAAATTTCCATTTGAAAACTTTGGAACTTAGAAAACAACTCTGCCTTGCCTATCATCAGCAGTACAGAGACCAACAGCTCACTCTTTCAAAGCAGCGTTGTTCTAAGTGGAATAAAAATGTACTTTGAAGTGAACTGATCTGTTGAATAACAGGTGTCATTTTTATACAGTTGTTTTCAAAACAGAACTATATTTCAGTGATTTTCATTATCTGAGTCCTGAAAAATGTGTTCTTTAGAAAAGCAGTGACCATGACTTACTTTCTTGAAAAACCTCCACTCCGAATGAATCCACATAAAAGAATGCCCCACAAGTGCAATAATTGGGCTGAGGGGTAAGAAAAATACTGTTCTGTATTATTGTGGCATCTCTTAGCAGTGTGTCCTGGAGGACCATTTGGATCAGGTCTTGGAAGAGCCCTCTTCTAAGCTACAAGAACACAGGCATTACTGGTTTCCTGATGGTAGTAAAATGTAAAATGGGAGTGAAGTTTCAGGATGTCACCTACAATGATTTTGGGTGGACTGAGCACTGACATTTCTGATATTAAGAATCAAGAAAATCCTATATTAAAATGAAAAGGAAAAAAAAGAGCTGGAAGGCTGTCCTCCCAGTTCTCCAGCAAAAGACTTCATGGAGGCCATTAAACAAACAGCATACAACTGAAAACCAGTTGTCAACATTTTGGCCAGTGTTCTCATAATATAAAACTTGTACAGAGAGCACTCTGTCATCTTTACTGATCAATATCAGACTCCTAATCAAGTTACATTTCTCACCTGATATCCTGGAAGGTTGGGAAAAGTTCACTTTCATAGCTGAAACGCTTCTTAAAAAAGTCTCTAATACATTTAACATCTCTGTCAAAATACCTGGAAAAATAAAGGATTGTTTTACACAGAATTAAAGTTGAGAGCGACAAGCATTTTGGTATACTTCTAAACATCTCAAGTTCTACTTCATATCTGTTACTGTCATAGCTCCAATAGCTTCTGTGTATTAATCATTCCACATAAGCACATCTTAATTTTTTTCTGAATTTTAGAAAATGAGGTATTCTTCCAGCTTTGTCAAACTTCATTTTCTATTAGCCAGATTTGTTCTGGAAAGGAAATCCCCGTTGTCTTTTTTTCCACTTTACTAAACAGTGATTAAGCTACCACATAGCTGAAAAACAGAAAACCCAAAAGACACACAAATGAACCACACAGTATCAAGTAAGTTTGACCTGGCTTCCTGAGAACATCTGCAAGAACCAAATCATACGTCCACTCTAAATTTTGACATTTATGTCTGTGGATAAATAAAACTGAGTATATTTTTGCGGCACTATTCATTGTACGAGATGACACTGCTAGAAGACCGTTAAGAGTGGATACATAAGAATGAATAATCAGTGCTAATAAATTACAATAATCTGAAATGGCCAAACTGATTTTGAAAATGCTGTGAGAGACTGAATATATACCATTCAGCATTTGGATGAGATGTTGACACCATCTGTGGGAAATCAATCATGGTAACCTGGTCCTTGCTGTCCAATAAGAGATTGAATTCATTGAAATCTCCATGAATCAAACCATGGTTGGCAAGTTTTACAATTAGTTCCATTAATTCACTATACACAGATGCAGGATCTTCTATTTGATGCACTTGGCACCTAAAAACATTAAAAAAAAAATCTAAACTATTAAGGGTGTAAGAAAATAAAAAGTTAAAGCAAAAACCACAATTCCATTGCAAATTAAACCCCACCCGTCTTCACATTTGGCACTCTTTGGCTGACTTCTTATGAGACCTAAGAATAACTGAGTATGGAAAATAAACTTTTTTTTTTTTATCCTTTATAGTATTTTCTCCAGAGCAGAATTACAAAATAATGATGGAGAAAAGTGGTAAAGCTTGTAGTGTTGATGTCATGCATTACCTGTTGTGGAATTAAAGATAAACTGTCCATCAGTAGCACCTTTCACTGCACTAAATTCACTTCATAAGGGGGGGGGGTGAGAAGTGCTGAAAATCTGAAAGGAATTTTCTTTTCATTACTATTCAATTATTTTAAATTTTGGTTTTGATTCCTTTTTGATTAAACAGCTCACTTCAGATGCCTACCTTATGTTAGAACAGGGGTTGGCAACCTTTCAGAAGTGGTGTGCCGAGTCTTCATTTATTCACTCTAATTTAAGGTTTTGTGTGCCAGTAATACACTTTAACCTTTTTAGAAGGTCTCTTTCTATAAGTCTATAATATATAACTAAACTATTGTTGTATGTAAAGTAAATAAGGTTTTTAAAATGTTTAAGAAGCTTCATTTAAAATTAAATTAAAATGCAGAGACCCCCAGACTGGTGGCCAGGACCCAGTCAGTATGAGTGTCACTGAAAATCAGCTCACGTGCTGCCTTCGGCATACGTGCCATAGGTTGCCTACCTCTGTGTTAGAATGTGACCTGGTTTGCTCTAAAACTACAGTTGATTTACTTTAGATACTAGGACACGTATAAAGGTCGCATCCACTACCAAATTGGCCTTATGCGTTTAGCTGTGCAAACAAATCAAATCAACTTTTCAAATGTAAACTTTAAAAATATTTTTAATGTTTTAAAAATCATTTTGTCAGATAATGCAAAATGACTTAATGATTAAATACAACATGACCGCTCCTGACTGAAGATTACCTGCCTCCAGCACTATTGCTGTAACACAAAAATCTGTATGTAAAAAAGAAAAAAGATTTCTTTCTGAATTTGAAAGTGGTGAGTAGGAACTTTAGAGTCAATTACAAGAACAAGGGAGCATGAACTGAAGCCAAAGAAAGACTATACAGTAACATGAACGACACTTCTCACAGTATGCAGTTGTCACAGAGAGTAAGCTGCCCTGTTGCAGTCTTTGGTGAACTGCATAAACAGTTTGAAGAAAAGAAAAAATCATCTCATCAGGTGTAACTGCTAAAACAAGAAGTGACCCTAAAGAGACTTCATAGTCGTTAGCCATTCTATAGTGTCCAATATCAAATTGAAATGCAGTTTCAGTGGGATTTACTAAAATACTTAAAGCTGCAATCATTAAAAAAGCTAGATGATGAGAAATACTTCTGCTTTGTACAAAATTCTGCACTTCTGAATCTCTTCATCAGGATAGTGGCATTACTTGTGATACTTGCCAGCACTGTTCAACCACTGTTTGAGGTTTTTAAACAGTTACCAAACTGTTTGAATTCCTTTTTACTGGATAAAGGAACAGTACACTTTGTATGGGGAAGGAAGAAAGGAGCGGAGCATAACTGGAATTCCCCTCCCAACTAATCTGGATTCGAAGGGTGCTCTGTTACTATAGTCAGGCTGGGCTACAGAGTATCAATCGACTCTATGGAGAATGGTGGGCCACTGTTAGCTCTTATCTGACTTAAAAAGAATAGTCATTGTCTAATGCATAAATATTCAGCTATCATTTTACTTACACTACTGAATCAGAGTGCCTCTGAGCAAGTACCTCAATTAAGATTTCCAAAATCATAGTTACTGTATTCAATTTAGTCTTAAATGGGAGTTCGTGTTTCAATTAATACTTACAGAGGGTAACCACTAATAAGTTCCATAACTACTGCATGTCTATTGTAGTCAAATGGTTTTGGAACAGGAAATTTTCGATCATGCAAAGCCTGGAAAGAGACAATGTGTTAGAAGGTTAGTGCTACTGGATACCAAGGCAAACAAGCAAGTTCTCATATGTTGTTAAATTGTAAACGCTTAGTGACAGAGCATATGTATTCCTATTGATGTACAGCACCTAGCATGTTTTGGGCAGCACCATAATACAACTTAGAACAAAAAGATTAATGTGTCCCATAAACTAGACATTTTGACACATCAAATAATTGAGTAAAATGATTTATAGATCATAAGGCCACAAGGTACCACTGTGATCATCTAGTTTGACCTCCTGTATAAACACAGGCTATAGGACTTCCCTAAATTAATTTCTGTTTGAACTAGGGCATCTCTTTCGGAAAATATACATTCTTGATTTTAAAATTTCCAGTGAGGGAGAATCCACCAAAACCATTGGTGAATTATTGCAGTGGATAATTATTCTCATCATTAAAAATTTGTGCATTATTTCCAGTCTGAATTTGTCTAGCTTCAACTTCCAGCCATTGGATCATGTTATACCTTTCTCTGCTAGATTAAAGAGCCCACAGTCAAATATTTGTTCCCTATCTAGATACTAATAGACTCATCAAGTCACCCCTTAACCGTCTCTGTTAGACTCAAAGAGCTTGATATATTTAGCTTAACACTATAACATACTTTCCAATCCTTTAATTGTTCTTATGGCTCTTCTCTGAACCCTCCTCCAATTATTCTGTTCAAGAAGAACGTAGAGTACTATATTTAAATATTTTAAATACATTTTCAACTATACTGGCTGCAGTTACAACACAGAATACAAAGTGTACAGTGCACACTTTCCAAATATTTGTTATTCAAAATAAATATACTGTAAAAAACAAAAGAAATAGTATTTTTAAATTCACCTAATACAAGTATTATAGTGCAATCTCTTTATCATGAAAGTTGAACTTACAATGTAGAATTATGTACAAAAAAACCTGCATTCAAAAATAAAACAAAGTCCAATCAGTCCTACTTCTTCAGCCAATTGCTCAGCCAAACAAGTTTGTTTACATTTGCAGAAAATAAGACTCCTGCTTCTTGTTTACAATATCACCTGAAAATGAGAACTGTTTTTTGCATGGCACTGTTGGAGCTGGCGTCGCAAGATATTTACATGCCAGATGCACTAAGATTCATATGTTCTTTTATGCTTAACCACCATTCCAGAGGACATGCATCCATGCTGATGATGGGTTCTGCTCAATAATGATCCAAAGCAATGCGGACCAATGCATGTTCATTTTCATCATTTAAGTCAGATGCCACCAGCAGAAGGTTGATTTTCTTTTTTGGTGGTTTGGGTTCTGCAGTTTCTGAAAGTGTTCTTAAAATGAACAACATATGTGTTGGGTCATCATCAGAGACAACCATAACATGAAATATATGGCAGAATGCGGGTAAAACAGAGCAGGAGACGTACAATTCTCCCCCAAAGAGTTCAGTCACAAATTTAATTAACAACAACAAAAAAAAAACCACAAGCATCATCAGCATGGAAGCATGTCCTCTGGAATGATGGCCGAAGCACGAAGATGCGTATGAATCTTTAGCACATCAGGCACGTAAATATCTTGCAACGCCAGCTACAACAGTGCCATGTGAATGCCTGTTCTCACTTTCAGGTGACGTAATTAAGAAGTGGGCAGCATTATCCCCTGTAAATGTAAACAAACTTGTTTCTCTTAGTGATTGGCTGAACAAGAAGTAGGACTGATTGGACTTGTAGGCTCTAAAGTTTTACATTGTTTTGTTTTTGAGTGCAGTTATAAATGTAGTTTTTTGGTTACATCAGTTGCACTTTCACGATAAAGAGACTGCACTATAGTACTTGCATGAAGTGAATTGAAAAATACTATTTCTTTTGTTTATTTTTACAGTGCAAATATTTGTAATAAATATTATAAAGCACTGTACATTTTTTATTCTGTGTTGTAACTGAATTAGATATTTGAAAATATAGAAAAACATCCAAAATATTTAATACATTTCAATTGGTATTCTATTGTTTAACAGTGCAATTAATCACGATTAATCTTTTAAACCGCAATTAATTTTTTCAAGTTAATCACGTGAGTTAACTGCGATTGACACCCTATTCTCGACAGAACTGGTTACAGTATTCCAGCAGTGAGCGCACCACTCCAAATATAGCAGTAATATAGTCTCCCTACTTCTCCTCAATATTCCCAGGATTAAATTAGCCCTTTTGGTCACAATATTGTACCCAGAGCTCATGTTCAGCTGATTATTCACTATGATCCTTGAGCCTTGTACAGATGTACTGTTTCCCAGAAGACTGTCATCCTGTAACTTTATGTAGATATGAGTGACTATTTAGCCATATTAAAGCACATATTGTTTCCCTGGACCAAGTGATCCAGATCACTCTGTATCTGTGACTTTTTCTTTCCATTATTTATCACTCCCGCAATCTTTGTGCCATCTGAAAACTTCAGTGATGATTTTATGTTTTATCTCAGATCATTGATAAAAATGTCAAATAGCATAAGGCCAAAAGTTACGTGATAGCAGAATTTTCATTATGAAGACCAGAGCCTGGGATACTGCTGTATGAGGACGGAAATGGCAAAGTTCAGATTCCAGATCTGAAATTCTGTACATGTAATATCACCTTGTTTATAGTCCCACTGTCCTGGGTCTGGAGAAAACTGGAGATGTAACAAGGAGAACAAAATGGAATCAGATCTGGTCTGGTGGCCCGCACAAACAGCAGCAGATAACTGGAGGATGCTGTGTCAAGAACTAAACACATCCCACATTTTAAGTTTTTGCCAATTCCATTCTGACTGGCTAATCTAATTCTTTCTGCATTTCCATAAATACAGAAGTTCACTGTCCTGAATAATGAAGCTTCATCATAACCACATTATAGACAAATGGGGGAAGATCATAACTGTGGCACTACTGTTAGTCTTTTTAGATGCAAACTCAATTGATGCACACAATTCCATCACAAGTTCATTTTATACCCCTATATATTCTGTTGCCTAAAATGCATTGCACAACCAATGAGATTTCACTACCACATAGTTCACAGTAATATAAAAATAAATAATTTAAGATGGATTTATTTTTAAATTTCCATATTTCTTCCTGTTCTGGGCACAAACTGAAACCCCTGCAGACTTTCTCCCAGTACATTCTAAATGTGTATGTGTATTGCTGGCGGCAGCAGCAGGCAGGGAAATACACAGGAGGAGAGGGAAACCAGCAAGAGATCTGGGTTTGGGGTTTTTGGTTAAATTAGGAAAATTAACATTTCAGAGAAAAACAAACAGCAATATCATTAGGGAATCTAATGCCAAATTCTGTCTATATTTCTGTGAACATTTACTGCTGGGGGAATTGTGCACCAATGTACATGCGCAGAATTCATATGTCCCACAGAATTTTGTTTCCCCCCCAGTCCCCGAAAATATATTCTGCCAAGAAGTGCTGCAGTTCTGCCTTTTGCCCACCAGAGGCCACTGTGGCATCCAATAACATGAATGTAGCAGGCTGTTCTGGTGGGTAAAAGCACTTTTTTCCTTTATAAATGGAATCAAGTACAGTACTTGATAAATAAATAAGACTTTAAATAATAATTTCTTTAAAGTAATTCTTGTTGCTACTTAAAAGTTAGTTTTGACTTCCTGAAATTAAGTGCATCAAAGCCTTCCAAACCAGTTTATAACTACAAATGTATCTAATTTAGAGGAAACTAATTAATTATTTTCTAGGCGCTTACAGCATCCACAAAGCATTTATCTAAAAGTTTGCAATGCAATGTTGCTGAACAGCTGTGCAGAGAAAAAAATCCTGGTAGTTAATCTGGTAATTTTCAACTATATTATATAAATATAATTTTCTAATACTCTCTCTTAAGTTTTGGAATTTATCTATATTCTTTAAAGCATTTGACAAAAATATGGAATTCAGACTAAGCAGAAATATATATCAGGGGACTGAAGTCCTGGTTTCTGAATAGTGCACACCACTTCCTCTGAAGACACCAGTGCTTCAATTGAGAATGAAAGAGTGCACTTATGGGAACGGCAAAGACTGAAAATTTAGGCAAAAACCAAAAACGGGGTAAGAGTAGTTTCAGGTAGCATCCCTGCCCAAGTGTCTGCCAATAATTGGGGATGTACAGTAATATATATAAATATATATATGTTAAGCAAACCTACACAAAGAATAAACTGACTATACAGAAGAAAAAGTAGAACTGGCTACATACACAATGTTCTCAAGTCCTCAAAAGTAAAAAGCCTGATTTTTGCCCCCCCATAAATAATCTTGTAAGGCCCCATGCGTCTAGAACCCAGGCCTACAGAACTCCCAGGCAGTTGACATCTCCAGGCTGCCACACAGCAGCAGCTGGAACCAACTTGCACTCTACTTCCCATGACCCACTATGGACACAGACCATGGGAAGTTCCATCTCAAGGGTTAGAAAGACCCCATGGCTCCTGATTGACTCCCTGTCTTTTATAAGCCCAAGGGGCATTCCAGAAAGTGTCCAGACAACAGCACGGATCTTCTGTAGCTGCCATGACCATTCTAGCTCCTTGCTCCTGAATTCCTGGCTTGACCTTGGCTTGATTTGGACTTCAGACTCTGATCTTTGGTATTGACCCTGGCCTGGATCTGACTACAAACTCCATGGGTACTCCTAGCTTCAGGTTGGCCCCTGACTACCCTTGTTAGAATCTTGACAATCTGAGGTGGTGTTTGCAAAAATAGCAGTTAAAAAATTTCTGCAAGAAATGTGATTCAGCTCAGCTGAGTGACCAACAACAAACTCAGAACACTGTTTCTTTTATCACAAACTCATTCATAAATCCAACCAAAAATGCAGAGATCTGTTGTTTAGAACAAACTAACTTAAATGATTGTATCTTTAAGCACTGTATTCCAGTGTATTTTGAGAACATATTAAAATATACTGTTATCGTTGCATTCTTGCCTTCAGATGCAGTTAAGTTTTATAACACAGAATTCTGTCATCCCACTAATCGAATTCCCCCTGTTGAGAGCCATACTGCTTACTAGTCACACTGGAGAAACAATACATAAAAAAGAAATAACTATTATTCCTTTGCTGGTTTTAAGGCCTACTCTCAAGTGACTAAGTGCTTTTTTTCAATTAGACAAGAAAAAAAAATCACTAATCAAATCTGTCAGAGTACAGCACAAAGATTCTACTGTCTATTGAACTTAATTCCAACAGTCATTAATTTCTAGAAAACTGCACTCAACTACACACTGCAGCAACTCAGGAAGAGGACATAACATTAATGGGATATTGCTACATTCAAATAGGAAATGAAAATAAAGGCAAGGGACTATATAAACAGACACCAAATGACTGTGATAAAATGACTCAGTGGGGCGGGAGAGAGAGAACTGGAATTCCCTAGCTGCTGGAGATGAAGACAAAGGCAAGTCTTCCCACTTTTAGAACAACATGGCTACGTAGGAAGGTATTTCTTTGCATTTCTAAAACATGCTTAAAGATTAATATAAATGGAAGTAGCTGGCTTACCATCATATTAAGGTATGTCAAGGATTCTCAAATGGGGGTCACAAGGTTATTACATGGGGGGGTCATGAGCTGTCAGCCTCCACCCCAACCTCGCTTTGCCTCTAGCATTTATAATGGTGTTAAATATATAAAAAATGTTCTTAATTTATGGGGGAGGGGGCAAGGGGGTCGCACGCCAAGGACTGCTATGTGAAAGGGGTCGCCAGTACAAAAGTTTGAGAACCACTGTATTATGCGATAAACAACATGTAAAGTTACCCTATGGTTAAAGAGAATTTTATGTATAAAAGAAATCATGAGATGCATATTAAATTCTTATGTGGAACATCATGTTTCAGAAGCCAGACTATTTTGCTATAGCTTCACTGCCACTGTCAAATCTTGTATATTAAAGTAGTACACATTAGGGATTCCATGTATGATACACACCCTGCAACTTTAAATCTGGGGTTAGAAACATGTATACAAATCCTGTTTATATTGCAAATGTGAATCACATAAGAGGGGATCTGAAAAGCACCTTGCATCACCACCATTTCCACTGTATTACAGCACTGATGACTAATGCTGCGAGTCTTTCACGGAGGTCACAGATTCTGTGACTCTCTAGGACCTACATGACTTCTGCAGCCATGGGTGTGACTGACCCCAGGGCCTACTGAACAGCTGAGGCGGCTCCAGGGCCAGCTACATTGGCTGCTGTTAGGGCCGCCCCCCTGGAGTAGCAGGGGTGTGCCACCCATTCCCTGCCCCCCAGAACAACAGCTGTGGGAGACCCCTCCAGCACCTACGTTTTCCCAGATGTATTTATATAGCACAAGTCAGACAGGTAAGAGGCCGTGACCTTGTTTATTGCCTGTGACCTCTCCAGGACTTTTACTAAAAATACCCATGACTAAATGGTAGCCTTACCGATGACACATTTTGGACATCAACAGTTACATTTATGATTTAAAATACCTTCATGTAGGCAAATTCTTTCATGGCAGCCAGGCGGGACAAATAAAGCCATGACATTTTGTGTCTGTGCTTATGGTAGTCACGTTTGTTTTTTAGATTACGAAAGGAGGTTCTCCCAAGCCTATGCAGCTTTAATGCAAGCTGTTGCTCCTCTTCATTTAGAACAATATAAATATCTGTAAAACATAAGAAATAATTACATTTATCTGAGAGAATGTGCCAAATAGATAAAACATTTGTGAAGTGACTAACTTTCCATGCCACTTTTTGCTTGATTACTACTTATACGATTGCAAAAAGCAAACATATTGCAGAAGAATCAGCAAAATTACCAATGACAGCACACCACCTGTATATCTGAAAAATGAATGTTCTATTAGTCCTAAAGTTCCTCAAAAAGCTCACTAATTCATTAGTTTTTATTTTGGTATGACCTGTGTCAGTGTGATAATGAGTAGTTGACACTACTGTCTGTTTCTGCTTCTTACTCCCAAGCTTTGTAAACAGTCCTCCTTGACATAACAAGACACTGGCACAATACAACAGCTCCAGATGAAGGGATAAATTACAGTGGCTAAGGAACTTTCTTAGGTCGGTCTTCAACAAGGAAGTTAGGTATTTGTGTACATGCCCAAAAGTGCTCCTAATGTAGTACAAACGTTTCCAGTACTGTTGGGAACATACCTCAATAATGGGAACAAGTTTCTATAATGCTTCTAGTTGCTCTGATTCACTGTGCACCAGTGCAGCAGGAAAATCGGACACTGCACCTACAGAGATGTACTTGGTCCTTACAAGTCAGTAATGCAATGCTCTTCCTTATCCTTCAGTGACAGTTCTATGCTAAGTCATCTAACAACATACCTCACAATCTCACTGCATTCCATCAAGGCTAAGTGCAACCAAGGTAGTACTCTGCTAATTTACTGTGCCATAGTATCCCATCTCATCTGAGAACTGCTGAAGCTGCCCCATTTTACTCAAAATAGGGTGCTAAGTTGGAATACATTGAATTGTTTGCAAATGTTTGCATGCTTAGATCTAGTGTCTGTCCTTAGTATAGAAGGAATTCTGAAAAAAATATATCCTAATCACGTGCAATTTTTCTTTATTAATACATAACAGAAGAATAGAAAGAACACTATATAGAAGGAGCTTTGTATCAAAATGAAGGGTGAAATCATAGCTCCTCTGAAGTCAAAGGCAAAATTCCCATTGACTTCAATCTATTCAGAATTTCACCTGTTTCTCAAAGTTCTTCACAAGATCTTAAAACAAACAGTTCAAATAAATAAAAATTTATCAAAAGTAATACAAATGCCATCTAACTATCATTTCAAATGACTACTCAAGTATTAGGAAGAGTGGCCAAAGTGAAAGGAAAATTCTAGTCATTCAAGTAAAGAAAAATTCAAATTTTGCTGATGGCATTGTATGGCATTTCAAACAGAATGACAATGTAGTTCAAGTTTCTGATAAATTAGTGAACTATTTAGCCAGATGAAACTTTACTGGATTACTTGTGACAAGTCCAATATTCAATATAACAGCTATATTTGTTTAAAAAAATATTTTTTAAAATTACCTGATTCTTTGCCAACACCCATCTGGTTTCCAACAGAGTTGACAACTTGTCGAGATGATAGAGTTTTCAAGGCAAGGTAATCATACCCTCCGTTAGTTAATCGGTAGCCCTGGACAGCTGAAAAATATAAGAGAGAAAATTGCGTGAATGTTTAGCACACACCACCATTAGAATCTCTCTTTTTTAAGCCTTGTTACGGTAGTGTGTCAAAAGTCTCAACTTCAACTGCTCCATTCTAGTCAAGTAAAATTTCCTAAAATGTTGACTCTGAGATGCCAGCTAAATGAAACCAGTGGAGAACAATGCACTCACATGAAGATATTGGGGTGGCTGGAAGGAAGCAAAAATGGTGAGAAAGAAAAAAGGGAATGAAGGGTGATAACTAAAGAGAGGGTGACAGTAAAGAATACAGGGTGAAGGATTCCAGGACTTTCTTATACATAATGAAGTGATGGCAAATTTTATATTTTTGTAGTATAAATAGGGGATGTCAAGAAAAAATGCTTTGTTAACTGCTTACATATCCACAAGAGAATTATGGATTTACAATATATAAGACAATGAGATAACGGCTACAAAAGACAGGATTTCCTTTGAACCTGGATAAACATTTGCTGATTGTATTGTTAAAAATACTCAGTGTTTAACGTTTTATGTGCAGCAAACATTAGCTAGCTAATAAAAAAAAATTATCTCACTCACATTTTTGATTGCTTTGCTCTGTAAAAACACAAGTACACAAAGTATAACAGCAAGACATGAACATATACAGAGTGTTTGTCATTGTCACTGAAAAACCAAAGATCAGATGCTCCAGAGAACAGAACTTATGGAAAGATCAATCAGTACTTAAGTAACTCACATAACTTGGTGAAATTGTTGGCAGAATGGAATCTTGTTATAGAGATGCAGTCAAACTACTTCATCAGATCTGTGTTAAGGTTTTTAAAGAGACTATGAATGTTAATTTTTCCAAAAGGAACACACTCTAATATTTCCACATCAATTCTTTTTTGACAAATGAATTTTAAATTTCTTTCAAAAAAAAAAAAAATCTAAAGATTCAGAATTCTATTTATCAAAACCAAAAGCTTTCTCAGATACATCAAGCATTACAAATAATCATCACACATTAATATATTTCATTCTTATTATGGTAGGTCCTAATCCTACAAGACTTACACACATGCT
Source organism: Gopherus flavomarginatus (assembly GCF_025201925.1). Classification (NCBI taxonomy): domain Eukaryota; kingdom Metazoa; phylum Chordata; order Testudines; family Testudinidae; genus Gopherus; species Gopherus flavomarginatus. The sequence continues at coordinate 63,015,621 of NC_066619.1, forward strand.
TAAATTTATGCATTCTGAATTACCCTACTTAAATTGAGGGGTCTACTGAGAGTGTGTAATGATAAGCATGTGCATAATTTTTTCTGCAGGACTGGGACATTACTGTTCTGTATATATTTAGTGCTCTGAATGTTCTGAATAATATTAGTATTATGCAGGCATCTTAGCAGCCCCATCATAAAATTGTGCAGAGATTTGCACTTAAATTAGACTGAAACCTGACATTATACATCCTGTAGACTGAATTAACGTCTGGTCTACATCTAAAAGTTTTACCTATGTAACAATTTCTGTCAGGGATCTGATTTTTTTTTTTAAAACCAGAATAGTTATACTGGTAAAAGCTCTAGTGTGGATGCATTTATACTGGTATAAAGAAAACATGCCAGTATAGTTATTCTCTTTCCAGTATGGAGAAGCTATACCAATATAAAGCACCTTTATACCAATATAGTTAAAACAGTATAATCCCCTTTGTGCTTCTATCACTTTTCAGTGTAGACAAGACTTCACTCTCCTCCTATGGCAAAACCTCTCTTAGCCATGATAGGCAGTCCCCAGACTAGAGGTTCTCAAACTTCATTGTCACCGCACTGACAACAAAAATTACTATATGACCCAAGGAGGCCGGGGGGGGGGGGGAGACCAAAGCCTGAGCCCGCTCAATCGCTGCCACCCTGGGGTTTTGCATTTCAATGTAATTGTGAAGAAATAAATGTGTGCACATTGGATGACTGTACTAGAATGGACAGGGAGTTTACTGTGGAGTTGCTCAGTCTAAGCATGTTTAGGCATTATGTTTAGGTGACAAGGCATTTGAACAGATGCAAATGTTGTCTTCACTGATAATTTCTCTGATTTTTAACAGTTGCATTGACAGGAAATGCACTTGAGCAACTTTAAGTCAAAAGTAACTATGATTTTCATGGGGGATTCATACTCACTTTTAGTTCGTTCATAAGCTAGGAGTTTGTGTTTCACTAACTCTCTCAGAATTTTGTTACATCCTCCATGCTTCAGGCTGGCTATGGAGGCAATCAAGCTAGCAGGGACTATTTCATGATTCTTCATACCCATTTCCACCTGAAATAATAAATGAAAGACATACATGAATCCTCCAATTAGACAAGGAAATAACAGTTCCCTACATCAAGCCTAAACTTACTTTCCATACATACATTGACACAAACATATTGTACTGCACAAAGTTTCTTTAATCTAACTCAGCCTTTACATTTGTTTGCTTGACTAGCAGTATTGACGAGTTGTTTGAAAAAAATCTATAATGCAAATGGAGAATCTCTTCTTTAGGGAATGTAACATAAAGCCTCTAATATATGTAAGGCTTCAGAAGTTTAACAGAAACCTACTGTCCTAGCCAGAAAACAAACTATGAACTAGAGCCCAATATGAGGGATGTATAGATAGAGCGCAGGACAAAAGGAGTGCTGGATTTCTCAGTAGGATAATCCCTATGGGATCATGACCTCAGTTCTAAACCTTTCTGTTGCTTACTTGGTACAGCAAATAATATGTTAAATGCCAGGCTTCCTGTAAGCTTCAATGTCCTGCTCCTGTTGGGAATTCAGAGCAGTAGCCAAGAGTCACCTGGAAGCTACAGAACTTACGGGTCAGCAAAATTGCTTTGTTTCTCACACACGACAATGATGGGTGCAATATAAAGATTCAGACACACAGATCTATGTTACATTTTTTGGAAGATTTCCCACTGTTCTACTACCACTTCAATTGTACAGATGGTAACACTGGTAAGAGTGCCAGAGTAGATAAGTATCAGAGAGGTAGCTGTGTTAGTCTGGATCTGTAAAAGCAGCAAAGAATCCTGTGGCACCTTATAGACTAACAGACGTTTTGGAGCATGAGCTTTCCTGGGTGCATAAGAGTAGATAAGACATAGATGGTCACTGGCATTTTGAGCACATGCGTAGACCTGCTCTAAAAGGATTAGATTATGCAGTGGTTAGAGCATCAGCAGCCACCAAGAGGCATGTCTATTTTAGCATGCCCACTATTACTATCACAGGTAGAGCTGAAACGATATGAAATTCTTATGGGGAAAAGGCCCAATGTTGACACCCCCATACTTCAGTAAGTGACTGGAAATCCAGCTCTGCTTAACCAGGTAATGAGTGCCTTTCATCGGAAACAATTCCAAAGCCTTTAAAGTCGCTTCAAAGACCGAATCACAGCTGCACTTGGGATGGAACATAGCAGCTGCAGCAGCACCACCACACAACAACGTACATCAGTGCATCCAACCAAACCCTTTACATGGCCTGTCTGACATAGCCGGGGGAATCCAATTAGCAGCAAGTAGCTACACGAGCTTGAATTTAACACCCCCCGCACTCACTGGTCGCCAGGGGTGACGTCTGAACGGAGCCAGGTCACCTCACTCCCGTGCCACCCTAGGTGAGCAGTGACTAGCTCCATGCTCTGAACTTCCATCGCTACCGATAGCACCAGCCCCACCTCCCGCAGAGGCCCGGCCTCCCCGCCAAGCACCGACCCTGCCGCACTCTCTCCCGCTGTCTCGCGGCCCGGCCCGGCTGCCTCCTTACCGCCGTCAGGACTCTGAAGTGGTCGCGGGAGAGGTAGCGGAGCATCACCACGTTCAGCCGGCCCATGGTCTCGCCCTGCTCCCCCCGAGCCACCAGACAGACAAGTGGTACTTGCCGGGGCTACAAGGAGCCGAGTACCGGAACCCCGTATCCTAGTTCTACCGCTGTGCGCGTGCGCAACCGCTGGGACGCGCAGAAGATGGCGTTACTTCCGCCAACCTGTGCATGTCAGGTCCTAGTAGCTGCATAAACATTGATATTCCTGATCGGATATATGTCCGCGTAACCTTGCGACAGATCCATCGTAGAATACCCGTTCTCTAGGGTTGCTTTTATGGAGCCAGGCTGAATTAACTGATTCTCTTTCGCTCTGGGTTGTTTTACCATGAGTCGTATATCTATCTGCCAGGATCGGCTGCCTTGGAGAAGCGTCCTTCTGCGAAATACAGAGCAGCAACTCGTTTCTCGAAGCCGAGGCTCGGCTCAGTCCCAGCGCCTGCCCACAGCGCGGGCAATGAACTCCTGAGGCCGCCCCCGCGGACACCTGCCGCCGACAAGGATAACTTACAAAGTGACACCCTCAACTGACGGCCACAGTGGCAATGCAACTGCGCCTGCGCCCCCAGGATAGTGTGCGGCTACTGCGCCTGAGCGCTGGGTTTCGAGAGACGAGTGGGCGGGCGGGTGCCCAGTGGGCTATCGCGCGTGGGGTGGAGGGTGAGGGCAGGACCCTACATTTCCAAGTGCGCATGCGCGACGGGGCTCTGAGGCGATCCGACGAGCAAGGAGCTGGATGTAGAGGGATCCGTCCAGCCCTGTTCCCGGGCGCCAGCGTCTCTCGGGCCTGGTAACGGGGCCGCCGCGCCGAACTGTGGGTGTCGCTCCGCGTCCCGTGTCGACCCTGGTCTCCGTGTTATCCGAGCCCGTGTCAGATACGTGGTTGCTCTGGAGCAGCGTCGGCCTGCACTGCGCTTGTCCCGTGCTGGGATTGCCAGAAACTACTCTCAGCTCAAGTTTGCTGAGCTAGTGATGTCAACAAACTCCTCGTTTGCAGCAGCTTTCCCTGCGTGGGCATGCGTGTGACTTGCGTAACCTGCTTTTAGCTTAAACTTTACTTATTCTTTATAAAAGTTATTAGTGTGCCTTGGGTCGATGTACCATCTGAATTGATTAAATGAGCCATTTCCCCATCTAGTCAGCCAACAGAGGAGCATCCAGGCAGTCCTGCTCCACAGGGCTGTTATATATCTTGCAGGTGAATTTCTCAAACAGTTGCTGTTTTAGTTGAAAGTTCCTACAGTGCTTCCGCCTCCATTGCAAGCCATATTTCACACACAACAGGCTTTCTAACGTCCTTCTTGCAGTTGATTTTTGTTTTGTTTTCATATTACTTGCAGTACTGAAAGTTCTTTTTGCCTTGCCATTTGAAATAGAGTCAACGTGGTCAGGGCAAGCTGTGCAACATAATCAAATCACCTGTTTTCTGCAGTGTCCATACCATCAAACACTTGAAAGCAGAAAGATGATTAGTCACTTGTATTATTCCACCTTTTGTTTGCTGAGTTGCAGCATTCCTTCTCAGTCTGCAGTTTTTCTTGACATGACATGATATGGCACTGCTGTGCAAGGCCAGTGATTGGGTTTTTAACTTGTAGACAGTGCCTCTTTTGGGTGCAGCGTGTCCAGTTTGTCCAATAGAGTAGAACCTCAGAGTTATGAACACCTTGGGAATGGAGGTTGTTCATAACTCTGAAATGTGCATAATTCTGAAGGAAACATGGTTCTTTTGAAATTTTACAGCTGTACATTGACTTAATGCAGCTATAGAACTTTACTGTGTGGGAGAAAAATGCTGCTTTTACCCATCTTAATTTAAATTAAACAAGCATGGAAAGTTTTCTTACCTTGTCAAATCTTTTTTTAAAGTTTCCCTTAATTTTTTTAGTAGTTTACATTTAACACATTTAACTGTACTGTATTTGCTTTTTTTGTCTCTGCTGCTGCCTGATTGCATACTTTAGGGTCCAAATGAGGTTTATGTTCGTAACTCTGAGGTTCTACTGAATTTGAATATTTGTTGGTAGTCGACTCCTCAGTTTGTGAGCCATCTGCACCAGCATAGCCTTGCACGTCACTGTCTGAACAGCTGCTTTGTCTTTCAGAATATAAGCTCAGCAATTGAAATCATAACCTGGTTACATGGCAGAAGTGGCATGATGTATGCTTCAGAATTAAAATGGCCATATTTTTAAGAAGAGATTTTTCTTTAGTTGACTCGGATTACCTGTAATTTTCAACCCTGACTGACAGTACATCATTAGATCATGAAATAGCTTGTAGGGACTGCCTGGCTCCAACTGGAACAGTGTTGATTTTGTTAAGGACACAAAGGGTTGATTTCAAGAGGATTGTATAAAGTTTGTTTTGTCAGCCAACATGTTACTAAGGAGACTTGCTGTGTAACACCATTCTAAGTTCTTTTGCAATTGTTAAGAGCATCCCACTTCTTCCAAATAGTGACTAGTTGCTGCTAGTTGAATCATCATTCTTGGTTCAGGACCTTCTGTAGTCTTGTACAATTCCCTGTACAAAAATTTTCTCTTTGAACTATGTGAGAACTGGATATTATGCACAAGGAAATCCAGATCTGTTGGTAATACTTCAGTTGATTTGTTTCCAACTAGGTTTAGAAAATGGCAAAGGAACTTTACTAGGATGAGATCATAGAACCACAGGGTTTGGAGGGATCGCAAGGGTCATCTAGTCTAACCCCCTGCCAAGATGCAGGATTTATTGTGTCTAAACAATCTAAGACAGATAGGTATCCAGTCTCCTTTTGGAAACCTCCAGTGAAGGAGCTTCCACAACCTCCCTAGGCAGTCTGTTCCATTGTCCTACTGTTCTTACAGTTAGGAAGCTTTCCCTGAGATTTAATCTAAATCTGCTATGTTGTCGTTTGAATCTATTGCTTCTTGTGCTGCCCTATGTGTATGGCACCTTTTCTTTCAGTATCTTGTATACTGAATAGTTGCATCCAGTCATAACGTTGGCACCTTCTATCTACACCAATGCCAATGTACTTTTTCAAGTCCAGGTCATCTTCTTTTAAAGCTTTATGCAAAGAATGTACTAATGTGCCCACATCAGTGCCAGTTACTGAAATAACCCTGAAGAAAATTGACATCATCTTAGTTTTTGAAAAACTAGAGTATCTAATCACAACAGAAAGAGTCTTCGTAAGTACCAGTGTTCTCATCAATTAGAAGTGAAAAGAAGTTGTCACCAATATCTACTAGTAGTTCCTTTTGCAGCTCAAGACTCAAAACATTAATGAGTGCTGTACATGTGGTATGTCTATAATACTTAGAGTTAGGATTCAGTGATGTGATTAGCTCTCTTAAATGGTCAACTGCTTGAGCTGAGCTGTGTAGTGCTATATAGCAAGCCAATTTTAATTCTGCTGCTTTTTATTCCCTGAAATATTCTAAATGAAATACTGTTGAGCTGATTGTAGTTCACTTGGTGCCCTCTCTTTTTGAGCGTTTGAAATATGCTTCTGCAATTTGAAGTGTGCCAGAAGATTCTTCTAAGCATGCAGAGTGCAGTGACACAGCACAAAAAGCCACAGAGGCATTCCCTTGCACAGGCCATAGCCAACCTACAGAGAATAGCCATGAAAACTCACAGTCAAGTTAACAATGAAGCAATTTTGTTCAAAACTAAGTTTGTACCAAAAAAATAACCTCCCACCCCCACTCCCCAATAAATAAACTATTTATAATGATTGTTTGTTTTACTGAGAAATATTTGTAAAAGAGATGTAAAACATTTCATAAAAGAAATTTTGGGATGGATATGTTGTTGAATCAAGCCCATTGTCTGCACATTTTAAGAAATTAAATTAGAAGCACAAAAATAGTGCAAACAGTAATATTTGTCACTAGAAACAAAAAAACACTAACTAATTACAAAGACGTATACTTTTAATTCGGGATCTGCTTCCCATTTCTTGGTGCATTGCTGTTCATGTTGAGCAATTGTTTTTTGATGCTGCCTTTAGGGATGTGTCAAATATATGGGAGTATGAGTACACCCTTTTAACAGGTTTTATTCCCATAACAAAACTAAAGACTCTGACTGAAGGCCCTCTCTGGGCACTGTCTTTACCATGCCTATTCCCTGGAGAATATTCCACACCCCAGTGTTAGAACAAAAGTCAACTATTTGCTTATCATCTCAGCTGCTCCCCTCATGCACGTAGCTGCTTTCCGTGCGCACGTACTCAGGCTACTCAGTAAAGGAAGTTAAACAGATGCATCCTGATTATACCTAAAGAGGAATTCAAAAAAATGCATAGGCTAGTAGAATTTGTGCACGCTAAGTTGTTTGTTACCAGGTATAAAAAGCCTGCTCTGCGCTTGTAAGGTGTGTCTCTCCCTCTGGCATGAGTCGAGGGGAGCACCCGCTCAGCTGACTGACAAATGAAGAGTTTGGTATCCATCTTCTTGTCTTCCGTGCCTCCCTGGGGTAATTGAGTAAGCTCCAGGGGGAAACGAGCCCGTTTGACTAACAAGTAGCGACCCAGATGGGACTTCTCTCCCTGTAGGGGGCGCTGACCGGCAGCCGAGGGCGATTCCGAGGAGTGGCCACCTCGAGCTGTTGGTTTGCTTGGGCTCCGGATCGTCACAATCGGCCGGGGTGGCTGCGTCCCCTCTGAAGAGAACTCCGAAGGACACAGAGGCAAGACGGTTCCACAAGAAGGGGAAGTCCGACTGCTGGACGTGGCCACTCCGGGCGGTAAGTGCGTTTACCTCCTGGGTTTGAGGAATAACGCCCCCGGAGTGTGGGTTGGAGGATGGAAACCCTTTAGACGGTCCGTATACGGGAAGGTATATTAACATTGTTGCAGTTCTGCGAATGTCTTGTTGTTGTGTTATTGATTAAGGAGTGAGTGAGTAATGGCTGATGAGTAATTTTACTAACTCCACTAGTTTTTGGGCCGTTTTGGACAATTATTGGGACTTAGAACAATCCCAAGGATTGCGCTTGTTCCTAGTGGGAGTAATCCTGTTCCTCCTCCTAATGGTGTGTTGGAAACCGAAATTATAATTAACTGAAAATTCTTTGTGAAAGGTAGATGAATGCCACTGACCAGGTCTGAGACTTAAGCTGAGTCCAGCCGCCCCAAGACTCCTGCGAGGGGAAACCTGGTGACCAGGATATCTTGATTGCAAGGGGGGTCAGCCGAACCTCATGACCCAGTGAATCTTTGAGTTGGAACTAGGTCCCTGTCTTTCCCTTTGTTTCGATAAAAATTGGGTAAAGCATAATGGGGTCCGGACAGAGTACCTTGTCTGGGACACCCTTGGGATGTATGCTGGATAACTGGAAGGTGTTTAGATGCCAGGCTAATTATGGGATTATATTATGTAAAGACGATCTTGTAAAATTCTGTACTCTTGAATGGACGACATTCGGGGTGGAATGGCCCGAGGGGGGGGACACTTAAACCAGAAATTGTACAAGCTGTACACAGTATTGTGACCCGGGATGGGCATTGGGACCAATATCCCTATATAGATATTTGGCAGGACCTCGTGGCCAACCCTCCTTCGTGGCTGCAAAAAATGTAGGTCACGAACTATTAAAATTTTAATGGCCCGTACCCCTGTCCAGAAACCCTGGCCTCCTGTTAAGAAATCTTGTCCGCCAGCTGTGATTCCTTCTGCCCCTGATCCTATGCCCCCTCCCCCTATGTATCCTGGCCTCCTGGTCCGGGCACCCTCGATTGAAAGGCCCCCCCCTCCTCTGAGGATAATGCCTCAACTAAAGAAACGAGGGATGAGTCAAGTGACCGGAACTCTTCCGAACAGGAGCCCCCTCAGATCTCTTCGACCTCCCTGGCTCGGGAGGACGGGCCGTCTTACCATACTAGGAGCAAGACTGGCCCCTTGATAGCTCAGAGCTCCTAAACGCAGTGGAGCTTGTCATCTGACTATAATCCTGGGGATACTCGGTTTACCATTATTAGCCCATCAGGCAAGGGTGGCCCGGTACTCCAAATGCCCCTAAAACAGAGCTATTTGTGTCAAATGCGGGAAACTGTAGCCCCTAATGGTTGTCTCACTATGGTATATGTTCCCTTTACTAGTGATCTATATAATTGGAAACAACAGAACCTCTTGTTTTCGGAAGATCCCGCCCCACTAACAGCAGTGTTTGAAACCTTAATTATGGCCCATAACCCTATCTGGGGCGACATGAGGATCCCTCTTAACACTCTACTGACCGCGGAGGAGAGGCGTTTAGTCCTCTCAAGGGCCCGCGAGTGGCTAGCCGAATCAATAGCAGACCCCGCCGAGGTGGCTGCGCGGCTGCCTGAGAGTCCTCCCGACTGGCCACATGACGAGGCAGGCCGAATCCTCCATGGCCGATACACCACGGCCATAGTACAGGGGATGAAACACTGCATTAGAAAAACCCCAAATTGGGCCAAGCTATATAATATAAGACAGGAGAAGAATGAAAATCCAGCCGCTTTTTATGAGCGGCTTTGCAATACTTGTAGAAGATATATAGACCTCGATCCTGAGGACTCCAATGGGAAACGGGTACTGATCCTCCTTTTCATTGGACAGTCCTATGAGGACATTAGGAAAAAGTTGCAAAAGTTGGAGGGGGCATCGGACAAGAATATAGAGGAACTTTTAGAAATTGCCATGAAGGTTTATGATCGAAGGGACGATGAGGAACGAAAGAAAGGGGCCCGCGTTTAGCAATGGCCCTGAGGGAAGGATATGAAGAAAGGGGGGCCAAAACTAAGGGGTGGCCAGGGCCACCGGGGAAGGGACGGGGCCCCCGCCTGGGTCAAAATCAGTGCGCTATCTGTAAGGAGGAGGGACATTGGAAGAATGAATGTCCCCGGCGACGGGCCATGGGAGAGGAGCATAAAAATAGAACCCCGCCCCTTCCAGTCCTCTACAACAGTGCCAGACCCTCGGGGGAGGAATCCTCCCTATAGGAGCGCCAGGGGACCCAGCGGCCTCTCCTGGCAGCACAGGCTGCCAGCCTGGATCCCATGGTAAAAATTAAGGTAGACGGCCGCCAAATTGAAGCCCTTATTGACACGGGGGCTACCCTTAGTTTACTCCCCCTTAATAAGGCTCCCCAAGGTAGAGCCCGGGGACATGCCATAGTACAAGGAATTGAAGGACAGACTACAGCTCTAGAAAAAACTCTTCCCCTCCTAGTGAAAATAGGAGATCATCAAATTTCCCACCAGTTTGTTTGCAGCCCCTCCTGCCCCATCGCGCTGCTTGGACGAGATATCCTTACTAAATTGCAGGCGGAGATTTCGTTTGACAAAGGGACTATGGAAGTTAGGCTTCCTAAACAGCAAACTTCTAACTACCAGATGGCCCTCATGAACGCTAGAAATCCCTCCCCAAAATGCCAGGGGAGTGAAGGAGACCAGCTGCCGGGGGTTAAACTTGAGGTTTGGGCGGAGGAGGGAGGCGTCGCTCTGGCCCGGAATGCTTCACCAGTGCATATTTCTCTTAAGGAACGAAGCAGCCCGGTCCGAATTCGACAATACCCTCTTAAGCTGGCCACTCAGATTGGGTTGAAACCTCTGATTCAAAAATTTCTGCAGTACGGGTGGCTCAGGGAGGGCACCCCATACAATACTCCAATAATGGGGGTGCTGAAGCCTAATGGACAATATCGATTGGTCCAAGACCTGAGACAAATTAACAGATTAATAGAGGCCCCCTATCCAGTTGTCCCAAATCCTCATACTATCCTGGGTCAAGTTCCTAAGAACCACAGCTGGTTCTCTGTTATAGATTTGAAAGATGCCTTCTTTTCTATTCCCCTTGATCCGGAGTCTCAACGGCTGTTTGCCTTTGAATGGGAGGATCCAGATACCCACTACAAGGCTCAATATTTTTGGACTGTTGTCCCACAGGGACTTACCTGTGCACCCGAGATTTTCGGCAGCCAGCTAAAAAGAGACCTTGCCCTGTTCCTGGCTAGGCACCCCTCATGCAACATAGTCCAGTACTGCGATGATTTGCTTCTAAGTACTGAGACGGAGGCATCCTGTAAGGAACAAACCGTAGAGCTCCTTAATTATCTTGGGGCACAGGGGTATAAAGTCTCAAAAGAGAGAGCCCAGTTGGTTAAGCAGCAGGTCACTTTTCTCAGGTATCATCTTTGCCAAGGGAGTCGTAGCTTGGGTAAAGAAAGAATCCAGGTTATACTTGATAGCCCTCAACCCCGGAACCCCCTGAGAATTAAGGGCCTTCCTGGGACTGACTGGCTTTTGTCGGCTCTGGATTCCTGACTACGGAGGAAAAGCCAGACCATTATATGTATCCCTAGCTAAGGAAGGTCTGCTCCATTGGACCTGGACCAAAGAAATGGAAAAAGCATTTTGAGAGCTTAAAGAAGCCTTGGTTCAGCCTCCCGCTCTAGCCCTCCCAGATCCCCGGAAGCCATTCACCCTATACATTCATGAGAGGGGAGGGGTGGCAGCTGGAGTCCTGTGCCAGAGGTCAGGACCAACCTGGCGACCCATTGGATACTACTCAAAGGTGTTGGACCCTGTCGCCAAGGGGTGGCCTGCTTGTTTACGGGCCATTGCAGCAACCACTCTCCTCGTCCAAGAAGCTGAAAAATTAACCCTGGGTGGGGACACCGAGGTTGTGGTCCCCCACGGGGTACCTCAAATACTGGGGACAGGAGCCGGGGAAAAGCATCTAAATCCCAGCCGACATACGAGATATGAGGTGGGGCTCTTATTAGCCCCCAATTTAACCTTTAGGACAGTTAATTCCCTCAACCCGGCTACCTTACTGCCTGATCCTCAGGCTTCCTATGAGACCAACCCCACTCATGACTGTATTGAAGTTTTGCAACAAGAAACTAAACCTCGCCCTGACCTTTCGCACTTGCCCTGGCCCAGCCCCGATATCGAAAGATACATTGACGGGTCTAGCTATGTGGTAGATGGCAAGCGATTTACGGGGGTGGCAGTTGTAGTTAAAAACAAAGAGGTACATAAGTTTAAACTCAGCCCCAATTTATCCGCCCAAGCGGCAGAGCTGGTGGCTCTCATTGAAGCTCTCCGGTTGGGGACCGGGAAAACTATCAACCTATATACTGACAGTCGTTATGCCTACATGGTGGTATATGCTCATGGGACCCTGTGGAGAGAGAGAGGATTCATCACAGCTTCAGGCCAAAGGATTGCACGTGGGAGCCTCATTAAAACACTCCTTGAGGCCCTGATGCTTCCTCTCCAGGTCGCCGTGATACATGTGCGTGCCCATGGAAGGGCCCCTGAGACCGAAAAGCGTAGGTATAATCAACTAGCTGATCAGGCTGCGAAGGAGGCCGCACGAGAAGGGACCTCGTGGCTTCTCTTGGTTCAAGATACAGAAGCTAAAACCCCTCTTCCCCAATATACAGCTGAGGAAGTGTGCCACGCGCAGGCTGCAGGGGCCCGGCAGGTTTCTTCTGGGTGGTGGAAATTGCCTGGGGAAGAGATTTTTGTCCCCAGACCAGGACTTCAGGAAATTCTCCGGCTCTTGCATAAGGAGGGACATCTGGGGTCGGGGGCCATGGTTGATTTGGCCACCCGATCTCTTAAGGCGTCACGCTTCCACTTCTTGACAAGGACTTGGTCACCGATCTGGAACGGATGCACGGGCTGATCCAAGGAAAGGGCCTGGAAGGGCACCACGTATCGATGCAGCTGTAACAAGATAGATTGCAGCCCAGAAACCTGTTTCCTGTTTTGGGTATGCACGTGGAGGCCCAGAGAATTGTTAATAATTGTTCTGTCTGCCAACGAACAAAGCAAAAGGGGTGTGGCCCTCCTGCCCCAATGGGAGGCCGACCCTGGGCCACTCTCCCTTTTCAAAGATGGCAAGTCGACTTTGCCGAGATGCCCCCTTGCAGGGGCTGTAAATGCCTACTCGTCTTTGTTGACCAACTCACTGGGTGGGTAGAGTGTTACCCCACCCAGCATTGTCAGGCCTGGGCTGTCACCAAGGCCCTGTTACACAAAATACTTCCTCGTTTCCATCCCCCCGAGATAATTGAGTCTGACAGGGGAAGCCACTTTACTTCCCAGGTGGTCCAACAGATGTCACAGGCCCTCGGTATACAATGGAAATTGCATGCACCTTGGAGGCCGCAGAGCTCGGGTCAAGTAGAAAGAATGAATAGAACTCTCAAAGATACCCTCACTAAAATACGTATGGAGTCTGGTTTAAAGTGGCTTGATGCTCTACCACTTGCCCTTACCCGCATTCGAAGGGATCTTAAACTTTCACCCTTTGAACTGGTCTTTGGGTTTCCTCCCCGAATACTTATCGCAGGGTTCCGGGAGGATGTAAATTGGGAAATGGGGAATGACTCCTTATGGAAACAGGTTTCTGGGCTGCAATCTGTCTTGTTACAGCTGCATCGATACGCTGTGCCCTTCCAGGCCCTTTCCTTGGATCAGCCCGTGCATCCGTTCCAGTTCGGTGACCAAGTCCTTGTCAAGAAGTGGAAGCGTGACCCCCTCACACCACGGTGGGACAGCCCTGACACTGTTTCGCTCATCAGCCAAGCTGCAGTTAAAATTCTTGGAAGTGACAAATGGACACACCATACGCGGGTGAAACGGTTCCTGAACCCTAACGTGGAGGCTGGGTCAGCAGAAGAGGACATCAGCCCTCTGTCCGCCCCGGCCCCGGAAGCCTGGGGTGGCACAGGCGAAAACCCCACCTGGGAATATCAAGGACTAGACGGACTAAAAGGACTGTTTAAGAAAAAATAAGATAACGAAATTATCATTAATACTTTTGCTTATGCACTCCCATCACTATTATGGTTGGGAAAATAGGTTTTTCCAACTGGGGGAGACAATAACAAATTCCTTTAATCTCAGTAATTGTTGGGTGTGTGGGGGTCCAGGAGATTTGAATGAACGGCCCTGGGTAGCCCAACCAGTATAACCCAAATGGTGGGTTAGCAACTTAAGTATAGTGCACGATGGGACAAAAATTTGGACTGAGAATAGTAGTCCCTGGCGACTCTATTCCTCCGGAATAGGCATCTTTTGCCTTAATCGGACACCGCGGGAGGGAGTGCATGTAGAAGAAAGAGTCCATTCACATTTTCTATCTCCAGGATTTACCCAGCTGTCACCCGTACTGTTGTTCGGGAATCACCCGGTGGGAGTCTATCAATGGGCATGGCAGCACCCTAATGGAACTCGTACTTATTTCAAACAGTTTTGGTCTAGTACCAATTGGCCAAAATGGGGCTGTAACTGTGTTTGGAAAACAGGAGCTGGGGCCTGGAAATGTGATTACTGCGATTCTGACGGTTCTCCGTCAGCGGTTATGAGGGGGCCCTTAGGGCCAGGTAATCACTTATACTATGAACAACCATCGGACTCCGAGACCTGGGATGGTCCCTTTGCTAATGGAACTTGGGCCCTGAAAGGCCATTACTGGATTTGTGGGCAATATGCTTACCGAAGATTGCCTCCAAATTGGTCAGGAGTATGTTACGTTTGATATATTAGGCCCTTGTATTTTCTACTACCCCAGATACAGGGAAATAAATTGGGGATTAAAGTATATGACGATCTAATTAGGGAAAGGCGGTCCGTGGACTCCACCTTGGCCACCGGAAGCTCCCAAACATGGGGGGCTCAGGAGTGGCCCCCTGAAAGAATTATAAACCTTTATGGACTGGCCACTTGGAATCCAAATGAATTAATATCAGGGGCCAGGGAACCTATTTATAACCTAAATCGAACAATTAGGCTACAGGCTGTTTTGGAAACATTAACTAACCAGACAGCCACAGCCCTCGATCTTTTGGCCGATCAATCAACCCAGATGAGGAATACGATCTATCAGCACCATCTAGTCCTTGATTATTTACTGGTGGAGGAAGGAGGAGTCTGTGCAAAATTAAATGAGTCTAATTTCTGTTTACGAATTGATGATAATGGAAAAGTGGTAAAACAGCTAATGAAGGAAATGAGAAAGTTAGCCCATGTCCCAGTTCAGACCTGGGGAGGGTGGAATATGGACTGGTTTACTTCCTGGTTACCACAATTAGGATGGCTCCGAAAAGGCTTCCTCTTCCTTGCATTCTTTATTACAGCCCTATTAACCCTAGCTTGCTTTGCTCCCTGTTTAGTTGCATTAATCCGACGAATGGCTAGTCAAGTTGTATATCAACGAATGATGGCATTATACCAGCCGATAAAAACTGAAGATTGGGGGCCATAGGGCTCTCAAAATGCTTTTAAGGGGGGATAACCTTGTTAGAACAAAAGTCAACTATTTGCTTATCATCTAAGCTGCTCCCCTCATGCACGTAGCTGCTTTCCGCGCGCACGTACTCAGGCTACTCAGTAAAGGAAGTTAAACAGATGCATCCTGATTACACCTAAAGAGGAATTCAAAAAAATGCATAGGCTAGTAGAATTTGTGCACGCTAAGTTGTTTGTTACCGGGTATAAAAAGCCTGCTCTGCGCTTGTAAGGTGTGTCTCTCCCTCTGGCATGAGTCGAGGGGAGCACCCGCTCAGCTAACTGACAAAGAGTTTGTTATCCGTCTTCTTGTCTTCCATGCCTCCTTGGGGTAAAGCTCCAGGGGGAAACGAGCCCGTTCGGCTAACACCAGTACTGTGCTGATTTCACACACATAACCATGAACAGCATAGCTAGTTTCTAGGTAGTGGCAGCAGTTCTTGGAGTAGCAGATCTCCTGGAAAATGTCTGAATTAGTTTGTCTCTCCCACTCCACTGCAGATAATCTTATTCTTCCTGAGTTGATCTTTTGCTCCACAAAGCTGCTTTAAAATGTTTTTCCTGTTATGCTGAACTGGGTCTTTGCTTTACAAGCACCTAAACTCTAGCTGAGGAGATTGCATGGGCTAAAGCACATTTCTTTGGCAGTTAGGAACCCTGAGCTTCCTTTGTATTGCAAAGCAGCTGCACAAAAGGAAGACCGATGCCCAGTTTGTTCCAAAGGAGCTGCTGTGAGCTAGAAGGTTAAAACACTTGTAAAGTTCAGAAGCTGGGGCAGGATTCCAGAGAGATTAGCGTGAGACTAGAAAGAGAGGCCCAAGGCAACTGCTGCTTGGCACAACTAAAATCCCATCAGACTTTATCAGATTAAAGGTTTTACACTTTAGTTTTAGTGCCACATGTGAAATTCAGTCTTTAATGAGCTTTAATAAAACAGTACAGTTTAGATGTGCAGCCCACCTGGAAAACTTAGGTTTTCTGGCAATACAATTCTGGCAATATTTATGGGAAAATGATCTGTCTGTACCTTGCAATATGGAGAGAAGGCTCTTCCAAATGTTGGTTTAATATTGGTCAGTGAAATTGATCTAGTAATAGTTACCTCTGTAAAGTGTTGAGAAGCATATTATTATACAGGAAAGCAAAGTTTTCCCCTTACACATGGGAGGTATTGGAAGAGCAAATATACAAAGGAGTCAAACGTCTGTCTGATCATAGGCTGACTTAAAATATGAATAAGGAACCAGGAAGTTTATATGAAAATGTGAGCCAATTGAAATGGAAGGCTTCAGTTCATTGAGTTATTTAGATTCACATTAGTATGTAGAATTATTATGTTTGAGAAGAAACCTGGAGAGCACATTACATTGAATATACACCTGGTGAAGGAGAAGAAAGGAAATTTTGAGTAACCTGTTTGTTACCTTGTGCACTTAGGCAGCATATGGAATGAGAGAGAACATTACACATTTAGCATTTACCAATTATAGATGGTACTTTCCAAAAATATGTTTTGTGTGTTAGTGGGAGGTTTAGCTATCATTTGTAAACACGAATATAAATTAAAATATTAGACACGTCATTAAGTGGTTACAAAATCTGCTTCAGTGGCTTTATGATAGTCAACATTTTTAGTGATGATCTGGAAGAAAAATGTAAAGTCACTTCCAATAAATTTTGTAGCTGGCACAAAGAGAAATGGAGTGGCAAATAATATGAGGACAGGTCATTGTTAGAGAGCAATCTGGCTCACTTTGTAGAATGGTGTGACAGACTGTACCCCTGTATTCCCCCCTTGCGCACTATTGTAATAATCCTTATACAAAGTATGGCCTGTGAAGTATCATTTAAAAACCGTAAAATCTGTGTGGCAACATTGTATGTATAGTTATAAGATTCCACTCTATGGTGTTATTAAAATATGTTCCAAGTCTGGGTAGTGAACAAACCAGTTCCTCAAGAGACAAAGGGCAGCCGATGCCTCAGCCAGGTGTAAACAAGGTCAGTGGGACATTACTTGCTAAGTGGCTATTTGTTGGCAGGAAATGGGCATAAACAGAAAATCTAAATCTTAGCAAAGAAACAGCATAGGTTCCCATCCACACAGTCTGCCTGTCACTATGCTCCCAGCTGGAAATGCTTCTCAAAGAGTAGACAGGACTATAAAAAGAAGGGGCAGACACCCCAAAGTATCCCCCCTCCTCTCTCTGTCTGCCAATTCGCTGCATGAGAAGGAACAAAGGAAGCAGTCATTACATAGAAGAAGAGATCTTAGCCTAAGGAGTTTGGCCAGGAAGATTGTTGAGAACATTTGGCGAGAAAAACTTTGTTTTGAATTTACCATAGTTTAAGTTAAGCACTAGTTGCATTTTATTTTTATTATTCTTGTAACATTTTGCCTCATTACTTGTATTCACATAAAATATATCTCTTTTTGTAGTTAATACATTTGTTTTACTGTTTTATCTAACCCAGTGTTTTGAATTAGTGTGTTTGGGAAACTCCATCTGGGGCAACAAGGTTTGTGCATATAATTTCTATTAATGAAATGATGGACTTTATATAAGCTTGTATTGTTCAGAAGAGAGCTGGGAAGTATCAGATGTAAATATCTGGGGGAAAATCTGGGACTGAGCATGTGTTGGGGTCACCCTGCAGTATGATTTAGCTGGTAAAAGCCTGGAGGTGACTAGCAGGGTGCCAGTGCACGCAGGCATAGATGTAACATAGGAGTAATTTACATTCTGGAGGCTGTTTGGGAGCAATCTTGACTGGAAACCACAGCAGCAAAGCATCCCAGGTAAGAACAGGGGTGGCACAGCTACTTAATAGTCTAGATTGTACCCTGAGTATATTACAGATGGACATAATTAAACATCATGTATATTAATTAGAGCTGGCTGAAATATGAGATGACTTTTTTGAATTTTGAAATTTGAATACTTTCAACCAGCTCTAGTTGTAATACAGATTGAACCTCTCTAGTCCGGCACTCTCGGGACCTGACCAGTGGCAAACCAGAGAATTTGCTGAACCATGGGAGGTCAATGCAGAATGTCAGCGGGTCTCCACAGGCATGGGAAGTAGGAGTGCAGGGGATGCTGCAGCATACCCCGGCTTTGCACCCAGCATGGCACCCCACCCGGGGGCTCCACTGCCACCTGGGGTCATGGCCACTACCCCCCCGCCAGCCCCAGGTCCCAGCCGCCGTCCACTTGCTAGGGTCCCAGCTGCTGGCCCCAGGTCTTCCCCCTCCCTCCCCAGAGCTTGAGCACTGTGAATCAGCTGTTCACGGTGCTCCGAAAGGGCTTGGAGGGAGGAGCAGGAGTTGGTAAACGTGGGGCCGCCAGCACATGAGAGGCACAGGGGCAAAGGAGGGAGCTTGGTGCTGGAGGATGCTCCGCACCCACTAATTTTTCCCCCAGGCGCTCTGGGTCTGGAGCACCCATGGAGTCGGTGCCTATGCTGGACCACTGATGTTGCCGGACCAGGGAGTGCCGGATTTGAGAGGTTCAACCTGTACAACAAAATGAAAGGTCAGTCATCTAGCAGCAAATAATGTTATGCATGCTTTCGGGATTGGGGGACTGTATTTTGGAAAGCCGTGTCTTTGAAAAGGACATAATAGTTATTTAAGATCACCAGCTAAACATGAACTGTGGCAAAAAGGAATAATGCAATACTTGGAGGTATTAAGAGGCAATATCAAACCAAAGGAGAGATGTGACATTACCTTTGCATGTGGCTTTGGTAAGACAAGTAGATCAATATTATGTCAATTTCTGTTGTGTCACTTCTAAAAGGATGTTGAAAAAATGGATAGGATTCAGAGAAGAGCTCCAAGAATGATTTGAGAACTGGAAAATATACCTTGGGGTGAGAGACTAAAGGAGCTCAATTTAATTTTGTCACAGGAAAGGTTAATAATAGGTGACTACATGTGGAGAAGATACCTGCTACAAGAAGACTTTTTAATCTGCTGGACAAATGCATAATAAAATCCAGTGGCTGGAAGTCCAGCTACATGTAATCATCATAATGGACCTTTATGAACTTAAAAATCTCTGCTTCTGCCAGGGCCCTTTTTCAAGCCCTGTTTATTGTTGGTCATTTACACTTGATGTTTATGAATTGAGAGGCAGTAATGTTCTATTTTATTCTCTTTTGCTTGTAATTGTTCTGTATGTAAATTATTTTATTTGCACCAGTGGAAGTTTTAACAAATACATTTGTTTTGCTTCCTAGTTATAATGTGTCATTTCATACTAATGGAAAAGCATTGGCATCTCCTCAAATACTTTCTAAAGTACCAGAAAAAGTAGTTGGTAGGTGTTTGTCTTGAATGTATATCTATATGATGAAATGTTCACTTTCTGCTACTAAATTTGTATAACTGCCTAAAGACGCTTCTTTTTTCATCCCAGTTTCCTTCTGAAGTTATTTAGGTGACATGAAGAATATTCTTCCATTATCTTAAACTTTTGCCTCTTAAAAATATAAATATATATTCTCCATGTGTAGATTATCTGGACCAGAAGTTTGGGTGATCAAACTTTTTAATGTCGTCTTTTTCTTTTTTAATTGTATTATTTTTATTGGAATGACAAGTTATAAAATTATTACTTAATTGAATACATCCAGTATCTTTGTCTAAAAACAGGATTCATATTTGTGAAGAGGTTAATGTACTTTGTTTGCCTTACATGTTGTCTGTACTTGTTTTGATGGTTGGCTGTTAACTTGGATCTTCATTCTTAATGTAATTTATGTACAGTAATCGTTTGTGATGTTCCTGTTTTCACAAACTGAATTCCAAGAAATGGTGTATGCTGTGTTTAAACTATATAAAGATGTAAAGGAAGAAGTTGAAAAATAACCTATTCTGTGGTTTACTTTATTCTTTCTAATGAGCTTTCTAAGCCATGGCTGTATTAAGCACAGTTTATAGTGTGGAATTCATTAACCACTTTTGCCTCTGTTGTATTAATATGTTTATGAAGTGGAAAATATGTTAAAAGGGAAGGAAAGTGGGGTTAATCTATTATCAGATCAGTGTATTTAAGTAGTAAAACACACATTAGATTATGACTTGTGCTAATTCATGCCCAATGTGGTGTGAATTTTAAAGCTAAATTCTTCACTGCTGTTTTGTTGTTCATTTATGGACATTTTCATGGCATAATGAGTTACTGCACATCTTCCTGATTCATTTCTTGGCCTCTCTTGAGCAGTTTGTCAACTGCTTCAATGAATGTGGTGGCTTTCTGATGTATCTTAGAACACTGAGAATACCTGAACTGTGAGTTGGTGTCTGAATCATGCTGTCTCCAGGTGAAAAATGAGACTATTAACTCACTGTACTTTTCTAGTTTAGTAAATACTGACATTTGGAATGTTTCCATATAAAGACTGTACTGAGCTTCATGTTCTTAGCTTTGGACAAGGAATGTTAACTTTTACAGTTTTCTCCAGACTGTAGGACTTTTAAGCGCCTGCCTGTTTAAAACATTTTTTCTGGTGTAAGCTATGCTGCTGTACCTTGGCTTCCGAATTAATCAAGCCCTGCTAAATGCTCCTAATATAACACCACATGAAAACATTCATTGCTTACAGGAAGATAACTTGATAGTTAATTCAAATAAAATGAATTGTTAAACTTCCAGCAGAAACAGTTAATAAGGAGTCTTCCCTAAAAATTCATTTTGAGCTCAACAGTCACAAGTTTATCTGGTGTAAAAATATTTTTAAGAGTCTGCATTGATACAACAAAACTAATGTAAACTATAAAAAGTGATTATTGGTTTGTCAACAAACTTATGCTGATGTTAACTTCATGAAAAACAAGAATGTTCTAAATATTGTAGCTTTGATCCGTATATTAAGAAAATTAGCATACAGAAAGTGGGTGTTAGTAAATCTTTCCTAATGAATGGCAGTATCCCTGCCAGATTTACAAATGCTGTACATTCCTTTCTGAGGGTAGATTTATAAACACCCAAAATCTCTTGTTGAAAGCAAGGCTTGAACAGAGTGGTTTATATACTAGACTCTTTCATAGTAGTGTTAGAAAACTACCATTCTCAGAATACATATGAATGGTCACAATTTTATTACTGCAGGTGTCCCTTTTCAAATGAAAGCCAGTAACTGATCTCCTGAGATTAGACCTGGTACTGTTAAAATTCTCAATTTAGTTACATTGACATCTGTATTCAACTAATAGCGGAGAAATGTCTTAACTAAAAGTTCGTTTAATGAGCCCGCAGTGATCCTCAAACTTCATTTACATATTGCACCTTAGATCCGCAAGTCAGTAGTTGGCATTGGCCATGATGGTGTTGAGTCACCTCATGAATCTTGGTTGGTGGTAAACCAACTCTCTTTGCAACAGAGTGATAGTTCATTCAGTACATATGAGGTCTACCTGGGGTCAATTCCCTTGATATTATGGCTCAAAATATCCTCTTGAAAATGGTTTAAAGGGGTCTGGTGTATGTTTTCAGGGTAACTAATACTGGAACTTTTCATTTCTAATTAGGTGAGGTAAAAGTTTTACATAGTTTAATCTTTCCCATAATACTGGCTTAGGCTACTATTCATAATTTGTGTTATAAACTTTAGTGCTCACAAAGCACATTATTAGTTTAATACTCATGATGGATTATGGTGTGAAGTTTAGTCCTCATGAAGTGTTTTAGTGCTTTTGTTGGTTAGGGGGACTTAGAGACTGAAGTACTACATTTATTCACAGAATAGGTATAGCAAGGGCAGCAAAATTTCCCTACTCTGCCTCATCAATGTGACACAGTCTTGACCAGCTTTAAGGATGTAAGGCTGTGATGGGCTGTTCACCCCACATGCACTGAGAGGGTTAAGGCAAACCGAGAAGGGGGCTAATTAATGCAACAGGCCACAGCTGAAGGGAATCAGGTGGCTAAGCAATCCTCTGATTGAATGAGGAAGCCCAACTGAAGAGGAATGAGCTGGGCTGGACCTAGAAAGGCAAGAAATTGGCAGCAGACTGGGGCTGCTGGGAAAATCTGCAGTCACTCCCTTGGAGAAGGGAGGTGCATTTGGGCTGGCTGGCAAACCCAGAGAGTGGGGAAGCTAAGAAGGTAGGAAAGAGCTCTGGGAAAAGGCAGTAAGGTATAGAAGGGAACAGATCTTGACTGCTGGCCAGAGGGTCCCTGAGCTGGAATTCAGAGTTAAGAGTGGGGTCTGGGTTCCCCTACCAACCACTGAGGGAGTGGCACTTCAAGGCAGTGAATGGGAAGACTGCCTAGGACTGTGGGTGAGCAAAGACTTTGGTACCCCAGAAGGGTAAAATGCCAAAATGACCTGTCTGGAGGGCCAAATCACGAAGAGACAGCAGCAGCCCATGATGTGAGAAAGGGGCTGCAGACCCAGAAAAAGAGGCGGAGGATGGCATGTAACTGCGGAAAGAAGCATTGACTTGGTGAGCTATTCCCCAGGGTGTCTAGGAGGAGGTGCCATCCTAGTGATGGGGGAGCACACCATCACGGGTGTAGTTTAGTCCCAGGGCCTGTTCAATCTATAGCCTCAATGGTGTGACTTATAGCACAAGTGCCAATTATAATGGTGTGTTTTGAGATGTAGATTCATATCTGCTGGGACCCAGTATAGGGTCCTGAATAGTTACTAAATCGTGACAGTTTGGTCGCTTCCAACATGGGCTTGGTACAAATTGTTGACATAAAGTTGAAATGCTCCATATTCCATTCCCAGTTTCCTGAGTCACCTGACTTTCTTTTTTGTACTGGTGATTTGGTCAGCTAGTGGCTTGTGGTCAGATTTAGGAGTCATAAGATTTTGTGACAATCATTCACTCTTTATACCTCAAATTAGAGCCTAACTATATCTATTCTGAGACCCACCATAGTGCTTCCTTTTCATTTGTTCATCTCTCTGTCAAATATTTGGCATCTTGTATGCTCTGAGTGTGTCAAACTCCCTCTGCTGAGAGTTCTGATGCACAGTGGAAATGGGAAATGCTATACAGAAGCCAATACATGTATAGCTGGACCTGAATTTCGACTGCTTAAGCAAGGGAAGGAAAGTAGGTGAGGTAGGAATAGCTTTTCTTTTACGTAACATTTGAAACAACTCTCGCAGCTGCCAAAGTTCTTCTGCACCATCCCATGCCAATTTTCATCTGCATGCACCTTGATCGTTTGTGATCCTTAATTAGGATGTGTTTCAGTTTCCTAATTCCTCCCCTGCAGTTTCCCTTAGGTATAGTATTCTTCACCTAGTCTTTGTATATGCAGAAGACAGTATATAAATACACTTCATTTACTTTCTTTCACTGCTCTTGCAGTATCTACAAACCCTAGCCTTATGCAGTAGGATAGAAAAAATATGTATTATTGTCCTAATGCAGAGTAATGCATAGAGTTAAAATATGTCAGACTTCTCATTTTTAACACTCTTGGTAAATAAATTTAATGAATTGCAAACATTATGTTGATTCCATCGTTTCCCCAACACTTTTTATAACTAGTCCTTTGAGATCTGGATGCATCTTGTTTTTCTCAGGTTACCTTTTATGCATTCTCAGTTATTGACACACATAATATTCCTTTAACATAACATTAAAATGGTGCATGTAAAATAATTTGTTTGGAGTGTTAAACACAAACTGTCACTAAAAATAGAAACACAACCAGAAGTAAAGTCATTGCATAAACTCCTTCAGCTTACATGAAAAGAAGCACTTGGAAACACAAACATAAACCTGTTTTGTTTATAGTTGTGCATATTTTTTCTGGATAGCCAAATCAAATAATGCTTATTTCTCAAGGGGTTAAAAAATGAACCTTTTGGGAAACAGTGATTGTATACTGTAGCTATCAGGTAGATGGGTAGTAATGTCAAAAAGCTTGCATGTGAGGATGCTGGTTGAATTAAATGAACATCACCAGGACCGAGAGCAAATGTAAGGTTTGGTTGGAAGAAGAGTGAATTTAATCAAAAGTAATATTTATTTTAAAAATAAAGATTGTCTTTAATCTTTTTTTCCCTTTCAAAAGAAATCAATGGGTGGGAGAGCTTGATGGGGCCAGTGGTAAAAGGGGCATATAGTCCCAGTAGCAAGGGAGGGAGACATTCACCAGGGGACAGTAGGTAGCTCCTCCCCGTGGGAGTCTCTGGCAACCATTGGCCAGCTGGGAGACAGGGGTGCTTATTGGCTAGCTCCCAGGATTTAACCTTGCACAAGGGCCAGGTAGAGCCTCTGCCAGCTGCGTTCCAGCAGTCTATCCTACCCATGGGAATGGGAGCCCTGCCTGACAGATGCTGTGGGTCTAGCCGATCACTTGTTTAGGGGGGCAGGTAGGAATTTTTTTCTCCCGTGGGACAATTGGTAGAGGCCCGGGGAGTTTTTTGCCTTCCTCGCAGCACTTTCAAGCCACAGTAGGTTAAGTAGGAACATACTTAGTACCCAACTGAGGTACTAGGATAGAATTCTTTATATGTAGCAACTTGTGGCCAGTTTCCTGTGCACTTAAGAGAATAAAATGAACAGTTCCCAGAGGTAAAAGACTTGGGATTTTGGTGTTGGGCCTTGGGCTCATGTATTAGGGTAAGACTTTGTGTCTTCCATGGGCTGAGGTCAGACCTTGTGGCCCTCACTGGCTGAGTTCACCACCCTGCTGCCTTCTCTGTCCCCCTTGCAAGGGAGAGATTGCTAGGACTCAGAGAGGAGAGCCTATGCTGCGTTATGTGTATGGGTGCCAGTTACAGGTTATATGGTAAGGAAAGTATAGGTGATGGGCAGGTAGCATCCCTCCTCTGTGTTAAAGTTTAATAAAAGTTGTGGCCTGCCACTTAAGTCCATGTGTCTGTCCTCATTTTGCCACTGTGTCCAATCAAGTTCATTTTGTTATGTTTACAGCAGACTCAAAATATTTTTCTATTTGATGTATAAAAAGTATTGGCTAATAGTGCTGTTTGGTAATGTGTATGTGCCTTATTCAAGCAGTGATTTGTTTGCCTAAATAAGGCCCAGATCCTGCAAAGATTTAAGCACATGCTTAACATAATACACGCTGAGGCCTGGGCTGCACCATAAAGTTACATCACTGTAAGTTGCCTTGTGTCGACCATTTATGCATGTGTCTAAATTCAAATTTGTCTTCAGTTGATGTAAGTATTGCATTATGGTGATGCAGTAAAACTAGCTCCTAAAACAGCATAGAACCATGGTCGATCTACTTCAATAAACGCAATGTGGGGGTAGACATTGCAGGACCTAGCAGGTTGACCTAGGTGATGACCCTAGCAATCATCCAGTCACTGTCTCACAATGCCCCATTCCTCCCAACAGTGACTGCAATGCTCACAATTTAAACTCTACTGCCTGCCTCTCCCCCTGTAAAAACCCTGCATGTTTTTGAAATGCCGTCTCCTGATTGTCTATCTTGGTGAGCTCACCTAGCAGGTTACCTTTTTTTGTGTGCATCCCACTGCCCAACGAACTGTGCTGGTTTCACACTCAGAGAGAAGTACCAGACATGATCCTCTCTGGAGCAGGAAAGAAGTATTGGATCTCCTTGGCTTGTGGGGAGAAGAGGCTGTGCAAGCTATGGAACAGCTGTAGAAATGTGGACATCTACGAATAGATTGTATGGGGGATGCTGACAAAGGGGCATGACAGGGATCAGTAGCCATGTGTACAAGTGAAGGAACTTCAGCTGAGATACCACAAGGTCAAGGAGGGCAAGAAGAAATCCTGGTGTTGCCCTGTAGATCTACCACTTTTGCAATGAACTACATGCCATACTTGGTGGTCCCACTAGCACCCCATAGACCACTTTGGCCTGGGAGGAGCCTGAGACGGGGATGTCTGCCATGAACAAGGAGGAAGAAGATGGGGAAGACTGGACGGGGAACTTCAACCATGCTGGGAGCCAGGACCCGTTTGAAGCTCAGCAGGAGTCTAGTGAGTCATGCCAAGTGAGTGCAATGAGCCCGCAGATGAAGAGGATGGGAGCTCACGTAAGTGCGTACATGCATTTCTCTTTAAATGTTTTATTTGCTTTTCTTTCCTCTTCTCCCTTCCACTCCCCCATTTAAAGATGGGGCCTGGCCTATCCCCAATTTTACAAAACAGAGGTAGCAACTTCTGTTTGCTTTACTGGTATATTGTGAGAAAAATAAAAAGGAAGTCAATTAAAAACAAATTCTTGAATTATTACTATGACAGTCCAATTACATGATTTAAATCAATTGGGTGTCTTATTCTACCCCTACCAAAGTACAAACAGGTAGAGTCATCTTTTGCTTTTCATTAGCTTGTTGGGCCAGGTCGGGGGAGGGCTTTTCAGAGCACGTTGTTTATGTGGCTAGGGATGTCTCTTGTATCCTCCTGAGAGATCTCAATGAAACTCTCATAGGGATACTGTGCAATCTATCCCTCTCTGAGATGATGGCCTTATGTTAGAGGGCTTTCCCATCACCCTCTCCCCTGGTTCTTGTCATGCAGACAGAAAGCTGAAGAGTAGAAGTTCAAAGTGCAGATGGTTCAATGTTTATTGGGGTTAGTTCCAAGCAAACATATCCATAGCTCTGCACGCCAGCAAAGTCTGTTTTCCCAGTGTTCTGTTCCCAGCTCTGATACTGTAGAGTGTTTACCCTGTGTCCCCCTTCCCAGCTCTGACACCACAGAGTCTTGCCCTTGTCCCCATTCCCTATTCCTCCCTCCTCATTTCCATTTTCCCATCTCCTTCTTCTTAGCAGGCCCATATATACCTGCAATGCATGCCCACAGTCCCACCCCTTACAATTTATGGTCATGTTCTGTTTTGGAGGGTCGTGAGTCTAGGATCTTCATCCCACATCTTTTTATGTATCCCATGGGAGGGGTGAAGAGTGAAGTTGAGCTACAGCCAGGGACAAGCATTTTTTTGGCCTTTTAGTATTTTATACTTTCCCCCTCAACCTCCCCTTGCCCCTCCTGACTGGTTGCTTGACCTTGCCTTGAGATAGGGATTGAGGCAATCTTGGTGTGCTCATATATTACACTTCCACCATGCCTTGTAATACTTTAGCTTTATCTCTTATCTTTTCTCATTGTACTAAAAACCCCATCTGGTTGTGGGAAATACAACACACAGTGTCTTTGTTCATTGTTCTTCACACATTAGTATAAAATAGGAGTATTCAAAAAGTCAAACACAAAATTCTATCTCAAGCTGACAAACAAGCCTATATACTAACACTTTATTTCTTCTTTTATGATAAGATACTTTCCCATGCCATTCTGAGATGAGTTTGTCTGGCACCATCATAACAAACAGGGTAGTATATGAGCCTAGGTAGCTTTGGAACATCAGGACTACTGTATTCTTTGTGCCTTTGTGAGCCTCCTCAACAGGCCATACTCATGGTTGGGACTGGAGAGCAGTGCTGCAACTAGCCTCTCCAAAGCTAAAGTGTTAATAAAAAGTATCTTATTACAAATATTTATTGGAATAAAGGAAGGGAATTTTGAAATGCATCTTTCCCTTTCCATTGTGACTGTAAATTTAATGGTGCATGCATCTGCTTTTATCAGCAGCTTCTGGCGTGGTGGCTTTGGAAGGTATCCCTTCCATGGCCACAGAATGCCTGACTATGAGGAGGAAGAGAAGGAAGACAACTAGGGAACACGTGTTCTGCAAGATCCTGTGAGCCAGTTCTGCACTGAACCATGAACAAAGGGCTTGAATGATCAATATGAATGAGAGCATGGAGAAAAAGAGAGGAGAGGCAACAGACCTGTGAGTACTAGCAGGACAAATAGTGGGAAATGCATTATGAGTTTTCTCAGACAGCAAACCCAAATGTTGCAGACTCTTGTTGTCATACTGGTCCAGGAAACCCAGACTCACTCTGGAGAGCTTGATGGTTGCTGTTTCTTACACCCCACAACATACCACATGGCATTTTTACCCCTACAACTCCATGCTGGCGGACAACAAGGGAAACCACAGCTTCGCAAACATTGGCCTGTGAAAGCATCAGATTGGTGTATGCGTAGCCACAACAGACTACATTGAACTACCATTTTGTTTACACAAATGGACATAAACATTTACTTCCTTTTCTATGGGAATTTTTAAAGTGTCACCGTGTTAAGTTGTTAGAAGGCTGTATGACATTGTATGTGGTTGTTTGCACTTGATTTTTGTGCACTGAATTTTTGTACTCAAAGTGTTATTTTTGGAGTATTAAAATATCTTTATTACTTCACAACAAATATTGCAGAGTGCATAGTGGCAGTCAGGAAATCAAACAGTATTTATAAATGTACACCAAGCACCGTGGAATCCATAGCATCATGACAATACGAAGTCCTATTTATAAGTGTACAGCAAGCGCCACACAATTTAGAGTGGCAGGCAAAGGCCCAGGGCCAGCACAATTTGTAATATGCAGCAGGCCCTGCAGAACAGATATCAATAGGCAAAAATCA
This sequence comes from Gopherus flavomarginatus, assembly GCF_025201925.1. Classification (NCBI taxonomy): domain Eukaryota; kingdom Metazoa; phylum Chordata; order Testudines; family Testudinidae; genus Gopherus; species Gopherus flavomarginatus. Next base: position 63,044,002 of record NC_066619.1, read on the forward strand.
AATAATACATAATCTTAATTACACAAGAGAGACATTGTCTCAAGGCAGAATACCGCTGAGCTGGACTGTTAAAACAAACCTTTACGCATCCCTCAAATGCATAGCTCCATGGTGGGCTCTTGGAATAGCTCTAGTGTCTGGCTGTTCAGATTCTGCAGACAGCTGCTCCAGCTTGCCCCTGGTGGCAGCTTTTCCTCACAGATATTATGCAGTATGCAACACTCACCTATAACCATGGGGATGCTTTTCTCACTGAGATCTAATCTAGTGAGCAAACACTGCCAGTGACCCTTTGTCCTACCAAAAGTACGTTCCAGAGTCATTCTGCACCTACTGAGCCAGTAGCTGGATCTTTTCTTGTCACCATCCAGATGACCAGTATACAGCTTCCTAAGCCACGGGCACAAGGGGTAGGCTGAGTCCCCCAGAATGATTATTGTAATTTCAACATCACTAATGGTTGTTCACTACTCAGGAAAGAATGTCCCTGCATACAGCTTTCTGAACAGTCCTATGTTCTTAGAGAGGCAAGCGTCATGCACCTTCCCTGACCAACCCACATTGATGTCAGTGAAGCATCCCTGGTGATCCACTAGTGCATAAATATCCCTTTCTGTTGTACTCAGTAGTAAGGTGCTAAAATAGGGATATGTATGCCGTCTATTGCCCCACCACAGTTCATGGCTGCCACTGTGGATTTTTCAACTCCAAAATGATTTCCCATTGACTGCTAGCAATCCAATACTGGAAGTTTCCAGAACACAATGACCATTTGCTTCTCCACTGTCAATGCAGCTCTCATTCTGGTGTCCCCCTGCTGTGGGGTTGGGATGAGTTTGGTACACAGATCCAGGAATGTGGCCTTTTGCATCTAGGGTGACCAGACAGCAAGTATGAAAAATCGGGACGGGGTTTGGGAGTAATAGGAGCCTATATAAGAAAAAGACCCAAAAATTGGAACTGTCCCTATAAAATCGGGACATCTGGTCACCCTATTTGCGTCCGAAAGTTCTGCAGACACTGCTCGTCATCCCAAACCTTTCACTGTAATCCTACCAGTGAATGCTCATTTCTTTGACTCAGAAGCGGCATTCCACCGTTTGCAGCTGCTCCATGAACACCCTGAGCAACCTAGAATTTTTTTTTGCTATGTTCATCAAAAAATCCTTGAAGATATTTTCTTCTTCATCATTGCCATCTTATTTGTTGCAGTATTTCCTGCAGGTCTGCAAATATAGGAGAATCATGTGTACTATATTTGCAACATTCATGAGAATAACTCCGAACTCTGCAATCTCTGTGCTTCTGTCAGCGATGGCAGAGACCAAGAAGTGCCATGTGGGTTTGTGAGATTTTCAAAAAACGGTGTGAAAATTATGGGATGCAGAAGGCATTATGGAATAGAGAATGTTGCATGCTGGGAACTTGACTTTTAGCTTTCCAGAAATGCCTAGGTGAATTGTTACTTTCCCACAAAACACTGCAAAAATGGCCCAGAAGGCACTGTGCTGGTTCATGGCACACTAGGATACCTACCCAGGCTGCGCTTCACTTTTCAATGATCCAGGCACTCGTGCAACTCCAGTGCAAGCAAAAAAGTATGCATGCTCCTAATATACAAATGTCAGCACATGTACAACAACATAACTTGTGTCAAGTGAAGCTTGTAGTGTAGACATGGCTTGCGTGAGTAGTTTTATTGACTTCAGCAGGACTAGTCACAGTAGGTAAAATAAAGCATGCGTGTTAGGCTTTATAGGATTGAGACCTTAATTAGTTATTCAGAAACTTCATTATAATAATACAAATTAATGACAATTATATTTCTGATTTACTAGTTATTAGCTTATTCCAACATAATATATACAAGACATTATAGAATTAAACCAAGAAACGCTCTAACATGTTAGAATTTTTTTTCCTTTTTGCTGAGTTTTTATACAAAATATTCCCAACACCTTTGTTGTCAAATTGATTTTATTTTTTGAATGGCTAATGTGTCAGATCCTATGAAGATCTATAACAGGAGTCGGTAACCTTTCAGAAGTGGTGTGCTGAGTCTTCATTTATTCACTCTAATTTAAGGTTTCGCATGCTAGTAATACAACAATAGTTAATATATTATAGACTTATAGAAAGAGACCTTTTAAAAACCTTAAAATGTATGTAAAGTAAATAAGGTTTTTAAAATGTTTAAGAAGCTTTATTTAAAATTAAATTAAAATGCAGAGCCCTCCTGGACTAGTGGCCAGGACCGGGCAGTTTGAGTGCCACTGAAAATCAGCTCACGTGCTGCCTTCGGCACACGTGCCATAGGTTGCCTACCTCTGATTTGTAATGATCTCTCTCCTATGTCAGTAAGAGTTGTTGTCTGGCCCTGCCTTCTTTTCAGTAGATGAACATTTGTTTTAAAAATCTACATTGAAATCAAACTTGTTAATGCGATATGTACTAAAAGTCAACATACAGTAGTTAAAAGCAAAGCAAATTTCAGTAAACTGACTGAATAAGTAAGAGGAAAAACGGCATTGAGAGATTTTCTAGAATGCAATTCTTTCATCTCCCCAGCTGTTCTTTGTTTACTGCCAAAGAGACTAATTTTCCTGCTTTCTTGAAACCCATTTGGTTTCTTGAATTAGAAAGAATGAGACCAAATGTAGGATATAAATGTCCTTGTGTGCTTTTAGTTTACAGCTAAACATTAAAATCAAGAGATGTACTTTTTTCTATAAAAGGTACCAACAGTATTGAACTTTTAGAGACTACTACTTTATCCTTTTGAACTGTGTGTGTATTTCTTTTTTAATTATAATATTCCAATTTAAAAATTTTAAAAAATCTTAGTTTTTATCAGGGTTACTGGATGTTGTATTTTGTGACTAGACTGAGACCAGGATATAGAAAGACAGAGTAATTTAATGTGAATTATCTGGTAGCCCCTTAGCCTTGTCAAAAACTATCCTGTGTCATCCCTGGAAGAGGTGGACTTGCATTTGTAAAGACTACACTGATTTACATAAGGAATAAAACAAACAAACAAACAAAAGAGAATATAAGTAACTGTAGTTTATGTTTATTTAAATACGCAGAAGTGAAATAGTAATATAGTAGAATTACAGAATATGTTTGCTACACACAGGTTACCTATAGAGATAATTTCAGATAATGAAGTTCAGTTTACTATTAAGAAATTCCTATTTTTTCAGGAGAAATAAGTGTGCTAGTTCTTTTCTTTATCACCTTGTGCACAGGACCGGTGCTAGGGTTTTGAGCGCCCTAGCTGGACGGCAATTTCGCCACCCCGCACGCTGGTCCCGCGGCTCCGGTGGAGCTGCCGCAGTGGTGTCTGCGGGAGGTCCACTGGAGCCGCACGAGCAGCTGACCGTCCGCCCGCAGGCACGACTGCGGCAGCTCCATGGGAGCTGCCTGCTGCCCTCTCCGGACACCCTGGACTGCCGGCTGCCGCAGCGGCGCCCTGACCCAGGGTCAGTGCGCCTCCGCGGCAGCCGGCAGCCCGGGGTTTCCCTGGGCCAGGGGACCCCCGCCCCTGGGCTGCCGGCTGCCGCGGAGGCGCCCTGACCCAGAGGACACCCTGGACTGCGGGCTGCCGCGGAGGCGCCCTGACCCAGAGGACACCCTGGACTGCGGGCTGCCGTGGCGGCGCCCTGACCCAAGGGACATCCTGGACTGCGGGCTGCCACGGAGGCACCCTGACCCAGGGGACACCCTGGGCTGCCGGCTGCCGCCGGCAGCTCAGACTCCCTCTCTGTCCCAGCAGCAGCGGCTGCTCAACCATTTAAAAAAAAATTGGGGGGCGCTATTTGGTGCCCTCAAATCTCGGCGCCCTAGGCAACCGCCTAGTCTGCCTAAATGGTTGCACCGGCCCTGCTTGTGCATATCATTTCACCCCGTCCTTCTGTTTCCCTCCCCACCCTTGCTCTGTTTGTTTATTATGAGTTCTTAGGGGAAGGGACTGTCTCTTGCTGTATGTGTATACAAGGCCTAGCACAATAGGCCTGGAGGTGTTACAATAATAAACATAAAAAAATTAGCTTAAGGGACTGGATGAAAAAAACAGAAAACACATTATGGGATCACAATTTTTTAACAAATCTAGTTGCAGAGAGGGGTGTGCCATGCATAACTATGTAATTTTAAGGGTTTGTTTTCTATGTACTGAACCTTTAGGTGTTTTAGGGATCTGCTTTCTGTTGGAGGCAGCTGTGACTGTGTCTTCAGTTCAGAGGCAGCTTATTTCAGAAGGGAGATACACTGCACTCTCTCATGGAGTTTTTGTTTTCCCTTAATCTCAAAAAGCCATTCTCATAAATATATGAGTGTTCTGTGTTTGAAAAGGCATCATTGTTGGTAGTGGTGCCAAAGAGGATTTAGTGTGGATGTGTGAGCTGAGGATGTATGAATTTTTGAGCTTAGACAGAAGGAAATGGTGATATTCTTGGGGAAAATAAAGAGGAAGACGGTGTGGAAAGTGTGAGGCAGGAGAGTGGAGGCAGCAGGGGAGAATGGTGAAATGCACAGTAGTTAGATGTGAATGATGCCCAGAAGAGGAAGGTAGGGGTGTGTGTGTGTCAGTCAAGGGGAAGAAGATAGAAAACAAATAATACCAGTCAAGACAGAGTTGAGTCCTAAGAACTGAACTGATTTCAGGCTCAGGAACCTCTGACAGCTCTCTCCCTTGGCTCCTCTTGCTGCTATAGATGCCTCAAGGATGGGGGGTCTGGGTTCTTTTATAAGCCACCCCCCGAAAAATGGTAGACCTGGTGGAGGTGTGCCATGTGTGAGGGAGGTTGCTGGGCCCCTGGAGCAGCTTTGTGGTGTGATGGTGGTTGTTCAGGGTCTACAGTGCTTGGCTTTCTTCTCTGGCTTTTGCAATTGTTATATTATGAATCATTTGGGAACTTTGTGCTGATTCATCTTTACAGTAAATGATTAATTTGCTTAAGATTCACTTGGGTGGTTTTTTGTTTAATCCTTGGTTGTTGTAGGAGAAATGTTTGTGGTATGCTGTATGCAGATAAATGAGTTTATTAAAGAAATATAGTGCTCCGTTTCTAATGCTGTGGCTGCAATATGTACAACTACAGTGGATTTTTTAAAGCTCTTAGAAAGTAACTGATCCAAAAATAATACATCTTCTGAAGAAGCTATGAAAGGGACAAAGAATAAAAGATTGGAGGCCTCCATTTCTACAGGGTATAGTTAGTGTCTTAACAGTGAATTTCCATATTTTGAAATCTTTTGGTTTCTTGTAAATTTAATCTTAATTCTGATTTTTTTTTAAATGCTTGTCTTTTGCTAACTATACAACGTTGTTGTAAGGATTTTTACCCTTAAACTACTGATATGTACTCTTAACTTTAACTTCACAGGCAAAATCTGTTTTTTGTTTGTGAATATTTTGTCTTTGAAGTTGAAAGTAGACTACTTCACAAGTAAAGAGTTAGATACTACTGAATTTGCTCACAAATTACAGTAGGAGTATCTGAGGTCCAGATCCAACTCCCATTGAAGACCGTGGGAATCTTTCCACTGACTTCAATGAGAGTTGAATTGAACCGTATATGCTCAAGATGAATAACAGCCTTAGGCATTAGAATTTTATTTAGTGAAAAAATAAATGTTAATTAGGACCCTTGGGTTATCTGTAAGCTTCTTGAAAACTGCCAGCTAAATAGATGCTATAAACTGTCAGAGGAGGCAGGTCAGGCTTACATTCCCTTCCAGTACTGCACTGCAAAGTCGTCATATTAATTTATTCACTTGTATAACTGTAATCCCTAGGGGCCCCAGCCATACAGCAGGATCCCATTGTACTAGGCGCTGTACAAACAGAACAAAAAGACTGTCCCTGCCCTGTAACTGTTACCCATATAAATGAATGAAAATTCCAACATTATAGCACATTCAAAAGTATTTTAATCTGTTCTGTCTTCAATTACTTCAAATTTTTGCAACAATACAGCTCTCCCCCACCTCAGCTTAGCTAAGGAAAGAGAAGATGATGTCTTCTGGACACCATTCCAAAAAGGAGTTTTGCAGTATGGCTCCTGAATTTATTTCCTGAAGTTATGATGTTGGCTTTAAGATTTTGTTAAAGAATCGTGTATCTTTTAATTGGATCTTTGAATTCTCTTTTTTTAGGGTAGCATTTTCACTTCAGTAGATTTATTGTGCATTAAAAAAACTTCACTAGTGTCCTTCCTTTTTCATTTACCCTTTGTTACATACAATAAGTAAAAGGTAATATTAGATCATCACAAATTAGAATATAAAGTATAAATGTTATTTGTTTGAGCTGTCTTAAGCCAATCTTGCCTTATTTTCCTATCAATTATAGTTACATCAGAACAAATTTACATTTTTTTCTCCCAAAAATATTACCTATGGAAGCTAGTATTTTTTGTCTCAGTAAAATCCTTGATGATACTTTAATTACATTTCACTGTTCCTATTGGGAGCAATAATTACAAAAATAAAATTAATCAGAGAACGAAACAAGTATTTCTGAGCTTCGATAATTTTGGGGTCCAATCCTGCCATGAGCTCTGGTTAGGTGGACACCTGTGATCTCAGGAAGCTCTTTTGAAGTAAATGGCATTGAGGAGCCCATCTGTACAGAGCTTAGTGCAGCATCAGGGCCTTGGTTACTTAGGGATGTCTACCCTGCAGCTGGGAGTGTGCTTCCCAGCCTGTATAGACCGACACAAACTAGCTCTGCTGGAGCTAACATGCTAAAAACAGCAGCGTGGACATTTGTGGCAGGGGCAGTGACACAGACTACCCACCTGAGGATGGACCCAGGGGATCAGGTGGGCTTGTCCTGGGATGGTTAGCCCTTGCTGCTGCCTGTGCTGCAGTGTCTATGCTGCTGTTTTTAGAGTACAGCCCTAGCAGAGCTAACATATATCTGTCTACTAGGGTGGGAAGCACACTCCCAGCTGCAGGACTATGCAGTCCCTGCCTTAAGAACTCGTAATAAACAAACAGACGTGCCTTTATGGTCCTTTATTGCAGGTCGTTACTCACATAACTAATCCCATTGATTTCACATGAGTGCAGGTAGTGTCACTGGCTGTTTTTTTGGTCCCCCCCCATTTCTTAGTAGAATTCTTGGAAGCGTCTGATCTTTATTGCTTACATTTTTGTCTGTCTTCAGCTTAGATAGAATTTTGCTGTTTTTATTTTCACTAATGTGATTTAATTATATTCTGATTTTGCTGAGCACAACTCTTCATTGTGCTCATAAATTCTGGATCATGTCAGGCCTCAAGAGTCTGGAGACTTTATTTATGAGGATTAATTTGTAGAACACTGCTGTCTCTTGATATGCAATAGTATTATCCCCATTTTACATGTGGGGAATTGGGGCATAGAGATGAAAACCAAAATTGTCAAAACTTTTAGCTAATTGTGGGGACTCAATGTAAGTGTACGGCCTGAGTTTCCAGAGTACTTAACACTTTATATGTTCAGAGGAGGATTCCCATTGATGTCAGTTGCTGTTGTGAGTGCTCATCTTTTCTGAAAATCAGACCGTAGGTGTCCCAAGTGGGTACCCAGAAAATGAGGAACAAACAGTGGCCACCTTCGAAAACTTTTGTTTGTGACTTGTCCAGCATTACATAGAAACTCTGAGGCAGAGGCAGGGATAGAATCCAGTTTTCCAGGATGGCATTCAGCTGCCTTAACCATGAGACCTTCCTTTCTCTTCCTGCAATTCCCTGCCTTATTTGTTCATTACACACCTTTCAACTTCTGCAGCAAATGAAGCAGGGATCCTACGGACTATAATTTCTTTACCTATGCTACTCTTATCCATTCCCATAGCACAATCTGTGCACTTAACAAAAATGGTTGTGTAGAAAAAATAGTGTGTGTTCATGTACCTAAAGACTTTATCATAATTCATATGCACAAGGAGGATGATTTAAGATTACACAGGCAATGTTCATTCTGGCATTTTTTAACTTTTGAGCACTTGACTTTGGAAACTTCATGTTCTTTTGACATAGTTTTTAATGTAATTTAAGTGTCTACACTTAAAAATTGAAAAAAAAATGTAATGTAGAACTATCTTGACTCCTTCACATGGGTCATCTGTGGGAGCTAATGACCCACAGGGGGAGGGATAGCTCAGTGGTTTGAGCAGTGGCTTGCTGAACCCAAGGTTGTGAGTTCAATCTTTGAGGAGGCCACCTAGGGATCTGGGGTAAAATCAGTATATGGTCCTGCTAGGGAAGGCAGGGGCGGGACTTGATGACCTTTCAAGGTCCCTTCCAGTTCTATGAGATAGGTGTATCTCCATAACTGATAACAGCAAATGACCGCACTCTTTTATGTTGATATGCCACTAGAGGGGGTGTAGAGACAGTTTACCAGTGGATTTTACAGGCATTTACTAGATAGCAAAGGAATGATGAGCATCAGGAATTATGCTCAATTCCAAGTTTGGTTGGGGAGTGTTCTCTAAAGGTCACAGAGTGTTCTGACCCTGTCCTGCTCCTATCCATTCCTCCCCAGCTCCTGCTCCTAATCCCTACCTTCCTGTTTTTTTCCAGCCCTGGTCCAGCTCCTGCCTCTAGCTTCCTCGCCCAACCCCTCTCCTACTTTCTCCTACCCTTTTCCTCTCCAGGGATTTGCCTGCTTTCCCCACATTTTTTGTCTTCCCCCATCGCTGGATCCTGCTGCTAACCATCCTCACCATCTAAGCTCCTATCCTTACTGCCCTGTGTCCTGCATTTCTTCCCTCTTGCCCCTGGTACTCATTCTTCTGCATTCGAGTCAGGCAGCTTCTTCCTTCTCCCTCAAATTGCCTGGGCACCAGCAGGGGAGCATTGAGAGCTCAGGATGGTATGTGTCTTTCTGCTCTCGCTTATACTGCTCAGTGCCACAGCTACCCCACAACTACTGTAAAAAGCAATTGCAGGGAAAGTTCTATTCAGCCACTGCAGTTCAGGGCTGGAGCATGCTCAGTGGCTCTGTGCATGTACAGTCTGATCACCGGGGTTGGCTCTGGACACTCACATTCAGGAGTGCCAAATCCCTTTTTTGGGGGTGGGGGAGGATGGAGGAGGGAGCTCTCCATGGCTCAAAAGCTTGTCTCTCTCACCAACAGAAGATCATCCAATAAAAGATACTACTTCACCCACCTCTCTCTAATAATTTTATTACTCAGTTACAAAAATACTGGTGTGACAGGATAATTTCTTCGGTGTTTTCTACATACAAATTTGCAGCAGTTTAGTAAATCCTATTTAGTTAAACCAGTGCAAGCCCAGGTATGGGCAGTTTTAGGGCTTGTTGATGCTTGAAATGCTACTGCCGTAGCTCTTCAGTGTAGACCCTACATACACCAATGGGAGGGTGTCAGGGTCTGCTTTCCCACTTTGAACTTTAGAGTCCAGAAAGTGGGGACCTGCTTATTCCCTTCTAAGATTAATTCCTAGCTTAGATCTTATCACGCTGCCACCAACCCAAAATATAGTGTTTGGGTACACTCTCTGTCCCCCAAAACCTTTCCTGGGGAACCCAAGACCCAAATCCCCTGGGTCTCAAAACAAAGGGAAATAAACCATTCCCCCCTCCTTTCTTCCTCCCAGATTCTCCCCTTCCTGGGCTCCACTGGGAGATCACTGTGATTCATACACCTTGAATCTTAAAACAGAGAGGAAATTCACCTTTCCCCACTTCTTTCCCCCTCCCAGACTCTCCCTGAGAGAGACACTGATCCTAACACAGAGAGAAATTAACCTTTCCCTCCCCCTTCTCTCCTTTCCCCCACCAATCCCTGGTCTTACACAAGAATAAAAAGAAAAATCAATCAGGTTCTTAAAAAGAAAAGCTTTTAATAAAAGAAAGGAAAAAAAAGTAAAAATTGTCTCTGTAAAACCAAGATGGAAAATGTTACAGGGTCTTTCAGCTTATAGACACTAGAGAGAATCCTCCCCCCAGCACAAATACAAGTTGCAGCAAACAGAGATACAATCATTCCAGCAAAATACACATTTGTAAATAAAGAAAACAATCAAAAGACTAAACCGCCTTTCTAACTGGTACTTACTAAATTGAACAGAAGAGGCTGTTTCAGAAAATTGGAGAGTCTGTATACATGTCTAGTTCCTCTCAGAACCCAGAGAGAACAAAGAACAAACAAAAAACACAAACAAAGGCTTCCCTCCACCAAGATTTGAAAGTATCTTGTCTCTTGATTGGTTCTCTGGTCAGGTGTTAGCAAGGGTCACTGAGCTTGTTAACCCTTTACAGGTAAAAGAGACATTAACCCTTAACTATCTGTTTATGACAGAGGGGTTTTCCTGTTATAGGTAATCCACCTCTTGAGAGGTGGTAGCTAGGTCGACAGAATTCTTCCATTGAACTAGTACCGTCTAAACTGGGGGATAGGTTGGCTTAACTATGTCACACAGTGGGGTAGGTTTTTCACACCCTGAGTAATGTAGCTGGGTCAACCTAACTTTTTATTGTTGAGCAGGTTTTATTTCCGTTTGAGTGGTTTATTTTGGTTTCTCTTAATCCAACTGTTTAAACAGAAATAAACCCAAATAAGTGGCCCTACTGGGATTTGCACTGGTTCAACTAAACCCAGTACAATTCTGCATATAGACAAATACTTTGTTTAATAATTAAATACGTTTTTTAAAATCCTTCAAGTAAACCTAACCAGGTCTATGAAGCAGTCTCAGGGACCCCAGCATTTCCCTGTATGGGTTCCTGCTACTAGATTTGTTTCTGGTACCACTGAGCATGAGTTCTTGACTTGTTTGTTTTTTTAGATTTATTTTTATATAAAATAAAAAATCAAGTCAATCGCCTATTATATAACTCATGATATACAACAGGAAACATTAAATAAACGTTTAAATTGTGCTGAAACATGGATAAGTGAGGTTTCACCTGCAGTCATCTGGGAAATACAGTTGACCTGAACAGGCTAATGTAACTTCTCTCTCTGGACTTCTCTCTCTGTAAATTAGTTTGCTTCCCCATTCAAAATTGTATTCCAGATTATGTTTGGAAAAGTACAGTAACACAGGTAATATTTGCTTCTTTTGTCTGATGTTTGGGGACCCACTTTAGGAGATTTGTGCCATTACCTGTCCTTAAAATATAACAAGTACAACAGAGAAGGAAGAAGTAGCAGACTGCTTTTAGAAAGGTAAATCCGAGCAAGCAATACTATAGCAATATTACTTTCTTGTTACAATTCTAAAGTATAAATCCACTTACATTTTTTATGGGTTTCATAAAATGGATTTAAGTGCTTGTGACAGTTTTATGTATAACAGTAAAATGTCAATATGGGGATACCAAAATAAGAATACAAGTTCTTACATGTAAGGGGGAAGAGAAGGCATTTTTCTTAGGCACACATTTTGATTTTTCCACAAGATGCAGGTTTTCTCAGCCCCATCAACTTGGTGCTTTGTTACTTACTGGACTTTGTATTAGACGTCCTTGAAAATCTGGGGTGGATCATTTGCTGTCTAGTTTTTAGGCAAGTCCGCCATCCCCACACACACCAGGAGTTGTGTACCTGATGTTTTATCATTTAGGGAATTGAGGTTGTTTGTTTAAGAACTACTATTGTACACAGCCAACATGAGTGAACGAAACATAGAACTGCACAAAGTGTCTTTGGAAATATAGCCTTTATTTAGTTGGGGAGTCTGGAAATGTATTTGATAAATTTTGTGGTTCTGGGCACAGTGTAAATGAGACGTTTTCTGGTGCTGCAGTATGTAAATCTATGAAATGTTTTTTCTGGCTCTGCTGTGTCTTACAACTAGCCAACCACTCTTGTAATAACTTCTAGCACTGAAAGGAAACATATTGGATACAGACTTCTGATTTAATAAAACCCTCAAAATAGGTTTTTAGGTTAATATATATTTATAACATGCAGGTGTCTGAGACAGTATCATAAAATATGTACACAAGCTTAGTGCAGAAGAAAGCTAAAATGCGCTTTGGGGAATATTACAGTATGGTAAACTTTAACAGTGTTTTTTCCAATTTCAGATTTCACAGACTTTCAAAATTGCTATAGTACAACATATATAATTTTTAGATTAATTTACATACATAATCTACCTCATAGCTAACTATTTCCAACATGTTGAGTTTTTATTTATTTATTAGGTGATATTTATTGACTTAAATCATTGGTGAAATTGTTTTCTTGTTTGGAGCAATCACACAGTTTTATTACTGGAAAAAAACGCAATTGCCTCTCACGCTATAGATTGTATCGAAACTCAGTTCACTGTTTTTTTTCAGGGTTTCTCCCACCCTAACCATGCACCTGGAGAAGTTTGAGGAAACAACAAAATAACTTTTTTTTTTTTTGTGATGTGTTATGCATTCTGCACTATGAAAACCCCCAGTTACCACAGGCCAGACCCCTACATTTATGGTGCCTTTGCTAGGGCTAAGGAAATAAGTTTGAATAGAACAAGAACCAAACCTAGGGTGAAATTCTGGCCCTATAAAAGTCAATGGGAATTTTGATATTGACTTCAGTGGGGTCTGTCTAGACAGCAAAGAAGGTCCTGAGGCTGGCCCATATCAGCCAACTTGGGCTTAGAAGTCTTGGGCTGTCAGGCTGTTTAGTTGTTGAGCAGACTTCTGGGCTCCAGCTGGAGCCCAGGCTCTGGGATCATCCCACCTTGCAGGGTCCTGGAACCCAGGCTCCAGTCCGAGCCTGAAAGTCTACTCACCAATGAAACAGCCTGGCAACCCAAGCCCTTTGAGCCCAAGTCAGCTGTCACGGGCCAGCTTCAGGTTTTTCTTTGCTGTGTAGACATAGCCAATGGGGCCAGGATTGCACCCCTGAAACTTAACCCAAAATTTAAACTGAACCATCTTAGAGGTATGAAAACATATATCTACTTTGATTTTAAATATTCATTTTCACATTCCTGCACTACTATGAATGATTATCAAAATTAATCCAAATCTCTTTTGACGTTTGTTCATCAGTAGCACATGTAAATTCCTTCCAGTAGTCCTAGCAGACAGACTACTTAAAGAAACAGCTTTTAGCACTTACTCATAGAGTCAACAAAGTCGAGTGTGTTGATCCAGTGGATACTTTTCCCCAGTTTTGTTGTTGTTGACGCTTTGCACTAAAGAAGCCCTCGGTTCACTGAAGCCTTTTCAGTACCCATGTAATTGACCTCATTCTCAGTATTAGTTATCATTTTGGTGCTGACATGTCCATTTCTGGCTCTTCTGATGCACTGTTGTTTTGCTTTCTTTATTTTTCAGATTTTTATGGAGGTAGACAGGTTCTCAATTGCTTTAAACAGTGTAAAGAACATAAGTGTTTGAGACAGACAATTGTGACCAATGCCACTGCTGTCTCTGAGAGGACCATGATTGTCTGGGTCTGGGATGCATCATCTCGACCAAGATGTCAACCTCTAATTGACAAAGCAGAGCTGTTTGAGACTTTTACTGACTCATGATTCAGGGTTTAAGCCAACTCAAACGACTTGGGTTTAGGAAGAAATTTCCTTGGGTGCAGGTTATCTCATAACTCCTTTCTGCAGGGTTTCTTGCACCTTCCTATGAAGCAACTACTGCTGTCTGCTTTCAGAGACAGGACACTGGACTAGATAGATCATTGGTTTGATCCAATCCGGTATCTAACTGAATCTCATGGGTGGCGTCCCCATAGAATAGCTTCACTTGGGTCCACATATTTCTGCATCTGCCCCTGCTGTTTTCTCCTCTCAGTTCAGTTCTACTCTTACTACAGAGATACTGGACGTATACTGTTTGTCCACATTGTAAGTTATGTTTTTTTTTATTTTATCCAAATCTTTCCTCTGTTCATTAGAAAAACAATTACAATTCTTGGACAAAGGTTGGACAAAGTTCATTCTGAGACAAGTTATGACTAAAATTGACCCTTACCAGGCTTATTTCAAACCCATTTAATATGTCTATTTTATAATGTCCCTGGAGTATAATCTGTGGTGATGATACCATTTGTATTTACTTTGTCATCAGCAGCATTAAACTGAGTACCATTATAATTCCATATTCTTTGCTTTAATAATTGAGATACTTGTTGCTGCCATCTAATCTTCTAATGGTAGCATATGGGCAAGTGAGACTTGTATGCAATATTCTCCACTAACAATATTCTCTGTCACAGTCAGAACAATTTGAAATGTCTTCCATATCTGTGTTTCTTTACGAAAATGGCTTGCTGTCTGATTATGGGATGGATTAATTTGAGTAAAGTGCTTTCCTGCTGAAATTTTACTCTTACCTTTTCAGGCGTGTATTTTGTCTGTTAAAATTGCTGGCAGAAGTTAAAAATATTTTTGAAAGCGTTTATTCATACGAATTTCAATTGTTTATTAGTTTCATCTGTTCTGTCTGGGCAGAGGGGCCAAAGCCAGAAACCCACTGCCCCAGGCTGGGGGGCCAAAGCCGAAGCCCAAGGGCTTCAGCCTCAGGCAGAGGGCATTTATTGTGAGCCCCGCCACCCAGGCCAGAAGCCCTCACACTTTGGCTTTGGCCCCAGGTGGTGGCACTCGGGCTTCAGCTTCTGTCCTGGGCCCCAGCAAGCCTAAGCAGCCCTCGTGATCCCGTTAAAATGGGGTCCCAACCCACTTTGGGGTTCCAACCCACAGTTTGAGAACTGCTGTGCCAGAGTCAGCCAGGCTGCCAGGTTCTATGTATCCTGAGCCAAAAAGGGAAAGAAGACTTTATTTCATTTAGTTAGTCATTGTGTCACCACACTTGCTTGTGTGCCACTAGTTGGCGTCACACAGCTGCATGACCTTATTGTATTGTGTGGGAGGAGTTAAGAAGCTGTATTAAGTAGTGTAGAAATAGTTCAGAAAAGAGTAATAATAATGAATGATGAATAATGTTTTCTTGGCTAGGAATGTTTGCCTCAAAAACAACAGCTTCTAGTTTGTTTTCACTTATGCCACCTAAAGCTCAGGCACCTGCTGTCAAACTGAGTCTCTGGCAAAGTTATGTTCCAGTGAAGGAAGGGTTTGCATAGTCATAGTGGCAGGAAAAAGAGAGAACCTCTATGTAATCCTTGTGTAGCGTGGACAGACTCTGGTCGTTGGTGGGCAGGATCGAACTGGGGACTTCTGGAGCTTAGTATCTCTCTCTCTCTAAGTGGTCTCAGTGCCACTAGATGGGACAGAACACCACACCCAGGAGGTGTGTGGGTTACACTTGCTAGGTATATATAATTATATTTTTGTAGTAGTGTGTTAACAAAATTATGGTGAAGTTTTTTGTTTTTTTTAGAAGGGCTCCTATTGTCTTGACTCTGCTCCCATTGACATAAGTGGGAGCACTGTTACATCAGTACTGGCTGCTTTTGAAATTCCACTCTTAACATTATCCTGTGGTTACAGAAGATAGGCTGTGCAACACTTAGCCAGCCTGGAAACAGGCTATTTTCATTAGCATGTGTGAAATGTCTGCCTTTAAGATGATGATGTTTTCTTCATGGTTAACCGTAATCAAGAAAGTATTGATTCTGCATCAATCTGGGCCTAAATTCTGAGGCAGGAGTCCTGTTTCTCCACTTGCAATACAGCCTCTGTGGCAGTTTCAGGTAAATTTAAAAATAGATCTTGTTTAAAGAAGGTAAATTGATTTCTATAATCAATGCAGTATCATTGTATTGTTTACATTGATTTAAATTTAATTTTATTTTGTCCTGAAGTGTAGAACTATTATAGGTGGGGTTGGTAGCTTGTCGTCTTATTAAGATTGCCCTACACTTCCCATTATAAGACACAATTTTCAGTTACTTATAATTTTGCCAAACTTAAAATATTTGTACAGAATTTTTGCATGCAGTGATATCTGCCTCAGGCTGATTTTGTTGGTGGGGAGAACGGAGTTCAGCCATTTCAGAGAAGGGCATAGTGAAAAATACATTATTTTTCCCATGTAAAAAAATTAATTGGACCTTTTCTTTAAACAGCGTTAGCACGCCTATGCTTTGGAGCAGGGACTTGGTATTTGGCAGGGGAGTATGTGCCTTTTGCTGTCCCAGTGAAAATCTGCCCAAGTTATGTGCCTTTGAAAAATCATACTTTGCACTACCTGGTGAGACTTGCTTGTGCTTAACAGCTAAATTCTCTGAGAGTCCATCATTGCTTGGGTGAGAGGGAGCAGAGATGGAGTTGGAACTCAGAAAGCAAGCCTGGAGTGGGAGACTAAGACTGACTGGGCAAGGACTGCAATGAGAGGCCTGAGGAATGGAGACTGGAAGTGGGTAGGAAAGGAGAAAGGGACTAGCACAAGGAGCCAGGATCAGCAAGGAGCTGAGTGGGATTTATTCCTCCACCCCAATCCCTCTGCCGGAGCAGGCCCTGTCACACACTTGTGTAACAGGCAGTGCGGTGCTAGGTACTGTACTGGCAATGGTGGGGAGAATCCTGGTCTCAGCTTCTTGCCAGCCAGCGCTGTGGTGTCTCCCTTAGGCCTGCGAGGAGTGGCTATAGGGCAGGCAGGGCCAGGTCTTCTAATCACTGCATTCCAAGTGCTGCTCCGCTCACCTTGTTGGCTGGACAGGAAGCAGCAGCATTGGCCTGGGTTGGAGCTGAGCACAGAGCGAGCTGGGAACTGATCTCTGCCCTGGGCTGGGCTAAGTTGGACTGGCTAGTGCCATGTGGTTCATCTACGCGCTAACCTGGCTCTCGCTGCTCATTCAGATGGTTTTTTGTCACCCTGGCTGTCAATGAGACTGTCATAATGCATATACACTAGGGAGATAAATTAAAGTAGTCCATGCAACCTTAATTCTGCCATTTCCTATCTGTTGATTGCTTGACGTAGCAAGATTAATATTCTTTTAACATTTTTGTATGTAATACTATAAAAGGTGGAAGAAAAGAAGGCTGTGGCAGCTAAGGTTGGGGATAGTTAGGACTTTTAGCAACAGTGAAGGCATGGGAGGCAGATTGGGATTGTAATCTAAGCACATTAGGTGGACATTTCTGTCCAAATGAACACCTTTGATATAGTTAATAATATTAACACGTGAAATGACACATTCAGGTTTCAGAGTTATCCACACATTGGGGTAAATGGAATAGTTCACAGCTCTCTTAGAATTTTTGTTTTAGACTGTGAACAGACTCCTGATTAACATTACATCAATTACATTTTTCATGTTTAGAAGATTTTCTTCACAAACTTGCATTATGTTTTTAAAAAAATGTTTATATGAACATGTATGCACTTAGAGTTTAGATTCTGGAGCACAGTTCTGTGGCACAGGCTGGATGCTGCACCAAATTCTCCAGGTGCGAAATACACTGGCCTCTGATTTTACTATGTTAGTGTCAGCTTCATTAATGGTCAGTGAAGCAGTGTTCATATTCTGCTTAATTATTTTATGAATTTCTCTTTGTTTTCTAGGCTATGCTCATAAACTTTGTTTTTATTTATGATGCATTGAATTGGATGTAGTGGCTTTTATTTTGCATACCCACTGTTGGGCGCATAGGAGAGAAGGGAACCAAAATCAAACCATGCTTAGCAAGAAATGTAGGTTTGATCTTTCAGTCATGGACAAAAGAGATTGGAATCTTCTCCCAACTTGGTTCCATGAGGAAACAGGCTGAGTATAGGTGCAGAAAGAGCCAAATTGATAGACCTACTGGATTCCAGGCTTGGTCTTATCATTTATTTTTTTTAAAGATCCAGTCATATTATAAAATAAAAATATCTTATGGTTACAAACCTAGTTTATATAGAGCCACTCAGTCCTTCCTCCGAGAAAACAACGGCAGACAATCATTTCACACCCTTTTTCCCTGGATTGCCCTGGCAGATGCCATAGCACGACAACCATAGAGCCCGTTCAGCTTTTTTTTTTACTGTCACTGTATGTGTACTGGATGCCGCTGACAGAGGTGTTACTGCAGCGCTACACAGCAGCATTCGTTTGCTTTTGCATGATAGCAGAGACGGTTATCAGTCGTTCTCTACCGTCTGCTGCCATTGTAAATTGGCAATAAGATGATGGCTATCTGTCGTTCTGTACTGTCTGCTGCTATCATGGGTGCCCCTGGCTGAGGTCGGCCGGGGGCACAAAGACAAAAATGGGAATGAGTCCCCGAGTCAATCCCTCCTTTATGGTTTCTAAAAATAGAGTCAGTCCTGCCTAGAATATAGGGCAAGTGTACTAGAGAAGCAATGTATCAGAGAGCACAGCTGCTCTGTGTCAGATCCCGCAGAAATGACGAGCTGCATGCCATTCACGGGGAGTGCCCCTGCAACAACCCCAGCCGTTGCTTCCCTCCTCCCCAACCTTCCTGGGCTACAGTGGCAGTGTCCCCCCCATTTGTGTCATGAAGTTATAAAGAATGCAGGAATAAGAAACAGTGACTTGTTAGTGAGATAAAATGAGGGGGAGGCAGCCTCCCGCTGCTATGACAGTCCAGGCAGAACATTAAGCGGTGCGGGGGAGAGGAGCCCAGCATCCCGCTGCTATGATAGTCCAGGCAGTACAGAATCTTTTCTTTACACAGGAAAGGGAGGGGGCTGATGGAGCTCAGCCCCCAGTTGCTATGATGAGGGCGGTTACCAGCCGTTCTGTCCCATCTACTGGGAATGACCAGGAATCATTCCTATTTTTACCCAGGCCCCCCGGCCAGCCTCACCTGAGGCCAGCCAGGAGCACTCACGGGCTGATGGTGATGACGGATAGCAGTCATATTGTACCATCTGCCACCGGGGAGGGGAGAAGAGCAGATACTGCTCTTCACTGCCGCAGCATAGCGTCTACCAGCAGCATTCAGTAGACATAGGGTGACATTGAAAGAAGTCAAGAAACGATTTCTTTCCCTTTTCTTTCACGTGGTCGGGGGAGGGAGTAAATTGACGAGCTATACCTTGAACCACGCCGGACAATGTGTTTGAACCTACAGGCACTGGGAGCTCAGCCAAGAATGCAAATACTTTTCGGAAACTGCTGTGGACTGTGGGATAGCTGGAGTCCTCAGTAATATCTCCTTCCCTCCATGAGCATCCATTTGATTCTTTGGCTTTCCGTTACGCTTGTCACCCAGCACTGTGTAGCCTGGAGATTTTTTTTTCAACCGCTTTGGCATTTCGTCTTCTGTAACGGAGCTCTGATAGAACAGATTTGTCTCCCCAGAAAGCGATCAGATTCAGTATCTCCTGTACGGTCCATGCTGGAGCTCTTTTTAGATTTGGGACTGCATCGCCACCCGTGCTGATCAGAGCTCCACGCTGGGCAAACAGGAAATATAATTCAAAAGTTTGCAGGGCTTTTCCTGTTTACCTGGCCACTGCATCCGAGTTCAGATTGCTGTCCAGAGCGATCACAGTGGTGCACTGTGGGATACCACCCAGAGGCCAATACCGTTGATTTGCGGCCACACTAACCCTAATCCGATATGTTAACACTGATTTTAGCGCTACTCCTCTTGTTGGGGAGGAGTACAGAAATCGATTTAAAGAGCCCTTTATATCGATATAAAGGGCCTCGTAGTGTGGACGGGTGCATCGTTAAATTGGTTTAACGCTGCTAAAATCGGTTTAAACGCGTAGTGTAGACCAGGCCCAAGTTACTGAGTAGAATACAGCCTTTAGTGTTTGGGTAAAAGTACATCTCATTTTTTTGGCAATACTGTATAATAATTTGTCACCTTTTGTCTTACCCTGAAAGATCTACAGTAGACTGAGATATGGAATAATTTTAGACGTTAACTTGGTCCAGTGACTTCAGTAAATAATTTATGTTTTGTATACAGTGGTATTATAATATTTCTTGTTTTATTACCTATTCCTTTCCTAATAGTTCCTAACATTCATTAGCTTTTTTAACTGCTGATGCACATTGAGTGGGTGTTTTCAGAGAACAATTCACAATGACTCCAAGATCTTTCTTGAGTGGTAACAACTAATTTAGATCTCGTCATTTTGTACATATAGTTGGGACTATGTTTTCCAGCCTGCATGAGTTTGTACTAATCAACATTGAATTTCATCTGCCATTTCGGTGCCCAGTCACCCAGTTTTGTGAGATACTCTGTAACTCTTCACAGTCTGCTTTGATCTTAATTATCTTGAGTAATTTTGTATTATCTGCACATTTTGCCACTACACTATTTATCCCTTTTTCCAGATCACTTATAAATACATTTTTCCCCATGTAGAAATTTGTAGGCTGTAATCAAGTCCCCCTTTAACCTTCTCTTTGTTAAGCTAAATAGACTGAGCTCTTTGGGTTTGTCATTATTCATGTTTTGTATTCCTTTAATTGTTCTTGTGGCTCTTCTCTGAATCTTCTCCAATTTATCAACATCCTTCTTGAATTGTGACCACCAGAACTAGACACAGTATTCCAGCAGCAGTCACACCATTGCCAAATACAGAGGTTAAATAACTTCTCTAATCCTATGCAAGATTCCCCTGTTTATGCATCCCAGGATCACTTTTGGTCACAGTACCATATTGGGAGCTCATGTTCAGCTGATTATCCACCACAACCCTAAATCTTTTTCAGAGTCATTGCTTCTCAGGATAGAATCCTCCATCTTGAAGTATGGCCTATGTTCTTTGTTCCTAGGGATATACATTTACATTTATCTATATCAAAATGCATATAGTTTGATTGCACTCAGCTTAACAGGCAATTTAGATTGTTCTGTATCAGTGACCTTAATTATTTATTGCTCTTCCAATCTTTGGGTCATTTGCAGAATTTATCAATGATGATTTTGTGTTCTTCCAGGTTATTGATGAAAATGTTAAATAGTATAGGGCCAAGAAATGATCCCTGTGGGACTCCACTGGAAACACACTTGCTTGATGACAATTTTCGGTTAATAGTTACATTTTGAGACCTGTCAGTCAATTTTTAATCAATAACGTGTGCCATGTTAATATTATATCATTCTAGTTTTGGCCAGTGTATAAGTATTTTAAGCTAAATTTTCTTAGCCCTTGTTCAGCTGCAAGATGAAGCAAGACATTCTTCTGTCTTCCCCCTCTTTCCTCCCCCTATATTTTTTCCTGCTCAGCCTTGCTCAGGGCTTGGCTACATTGGAGAGTTGCAGCGCTGGTGATGGGGTTACAGCACTGCAACTCACTCTGTGTCCACACTTGCAAAGCACAGCCAGCGCTGCAACTCCCTGGCTGCAGCGCTGGCTGTACACCTGGTCTGCTTGGGGTGTAGCGATTCCAGCGCTGGTGATGCAGCGCTGCTCATCAAGTGTGGCCACCAAAAGCGCTTTTATTGGCCTCCAGGGTATTAGGAGGTATCCCAGCATACCTTTTCAGCCACTCTGCTCATCGTTTCGCACTCCACTGCCCTGGGCTCAGGTGACCCGCCCTTTAAATGCCCCAGGAATTTTAAAAATCCCCCTCCTGTTTGCTCAGCCAGGTGTGGAGTGCAATCAATCAATCAATCACTGACCATGCCTCTACGCCCCAAACGAGCCCCAGCATGGAACACTTCCGAGGTGCAGGACCTCATCAGTGTTTGGGGTGAGTCACAGCTGTTAGGGGTGCAGTCACAGCTGTGCTCCAGCCGTAGAAATTATGATACCTATGGGCAGATATCAAAGTCCATGCTGCTAAGGGGCCATGAACGGGATGTGTTGCAGTGCAGGGTTAAAGTAAAGGAGCTGTGGAGTGCCTATTGCAAAGCCTGTGAGGGAAACCGCCGCTCAGGAGCTGCTCCCACGACCTGCCGTTTTTACAAGGAGCTGGATGCCATACTTGGGTGTGACCCCACTGCCAATCTGAGGACCACGATGGAGAGTTCAGAGCAGGGAGAAGTGGGAGAGAGTGTAGAGGAAGCCGAGAGTGAGGCTACTGGAGTGGAGGGAAACACCCCGGAGTCCCAGGAGGCATGCAGCCAGGAGCTCTTCTCAAGCCAGGAGGAAGCTAGCCAGTCGCAGCAGCTGGAACTTGTTGGTGAAGAAGAAGCAGAGGAGCGGGTTCCTGGTAAGCAGCTTTTATTTTAAGGATGGAAATGTTTTGGGAGAGGAGGAGGAGGAGGAAGGGGGGGTTTATGGCTGCATGCATGCATGGCTAGATGTGGAATAGCCCATTGATTTTGTCTGTCACGTCTTGGTAATCGGCCTCAGTAATCTCTTCAAAAGTTTCATCCAGTGTGTGGGCAATGCGCTTGTGCAAGTTTATAGGGAGAGCCACTGGGGTCCTTGTCCCGGTCAGGCTAACTCGTCCGCGCCACTGTGCCGCGAGGGGTGGGGGGACCATTGCTGCACACAGGCAAGCTGCATAGGGACCAGGGCGGAATCCACATTGCTGTAGAAGACCCTCCCGCTCTTCCCAGGTAACACGCAGCAGTGATATATCTGGCGGTAGAAAATCCTGTTGAAAATGTAGGGATACTGTTCAGTGCAGGTCCCCCCCAGCTACTCTCTGCTTTCCCCAGTGCACAGAAACCCCACTGAGCCCTGACTCAAGCAGCTCCCCTTCCCAGAGGAGTAATTGCTGTGGCAATTGTGGAGGTGGTGTTCAGTGCACTTTCCCCCCAGCTGCTCTCTGCTTTCCCCAATGCACAGAAACCCCAGTGAGCCATGACTCAAGCAGCTCCCCTTCCCAGGTGTGTTGCGGCAGAAACACTCACCCCATTACTCACCATGTCTTCGCTGCTGTGGCCTCTCTGTGCTATGTTTGCTATGTGTAAATGATGCTACAAATAGTCTACAATCTCCTTCACTGTGATAATAAACAATGCAGCCTCTGTATTAAATGTTTCTATTTCTGTTTTTTTAAGTGTCCTTGAATCCTCCGGCCCTATCACAGCCTGCTGAAAAATTACAGAACTTGAGGCATAAACCAAGGAAAAGCAAAGAAGATTTGGTGAAAGCAGTTATGAATCAGTATGCCAGAGAGAGTAAGAGGCTGCAGGACTGGAGAGAGAAAATGCATGAGTGGAGGGAAACACAAAGCAGGAGAAAGGAATTGGCTACCAAGAAAAGCACAAAGCAGCTGATAAGCCTCCTGGCGCACCAAACGGACTGTATGCAGTCTCTCGTAGCCATGCAGGCAGATCAGTACCGTGCTAACCCCCCCGCCCCATCCCAAAGCTCTCTCCCTTGTGCCCCAGTGTTTGCTCAAAACACCTTTCTCCAGCAGCCTGGTTCTTACCACCACCAGCTGCCCCCAACACCTGTATGTTCACCTACCAGCCCTGAGAACTACAACCCTAACCCTATGAACTCAACCCCCATCACCATGCAGCATATTAATCTTGAAGTGCAGCAGGCATTGCACAGCAATCCAGGCAGGACATATTCAAACCTCTAAATGTACAGTCCAGCACCCTACCCCCCTGTCCTTTTATGTATTGTATTTTGAATAAATGATTTCTTGGCTTTTAAAACATTTTTTATTATTGCAGAAAGTGAGAAATACTGTACCCCAAAGGAAAAACAGGCACAGCAAATCATTGCAACCACTGCACTTCACACCCGTGCAAGGCACCAAACATTACTGTTGGCTTTCAGCCTCAAATTGCTCCCTTAAGGCATCCCTAATCCTTGAAGCCCTGTGCTGGGCCTCTCTAGTAGCCCTGCTCTCCATTCCTCACTGAATGTTTCACCTTTCCCTTCACAAATATTATGGAGGGTACAGCACGCGGATATAACAGCGGAGATGCTGCTTTCCCCCAAGTCTAGCTTCCCATAAAGACACCTCCAGCGTCCCTTTAAATGGCCGAAAGCACGCTCCACAGTCATTCTGCACCGGCTCAGCCTGTAGTTGAACTAGTCCTTGCTCCTGTCAAGCTTCCCTGTATACGGTTTCATGAGCCATGGCATTAAGGGGTAAGCGGGGTCTCCAAGGATCACAGTGGGCATTTCGACGTCCCCTACTGTGATCTTGCAGTCTGGGAAAAAAGTCCCGGCCTGCAGCTTCCTGAACAGGGCACTGTTCCGAAAGATGCGTGCATCATGCACCTTTCCAGGCCATCCTGAGTAAAATGTCAGTGAAACGCCCACGGTGATCCACAAGCGCTTGGAGAACCACAGAGAAATACCCCTTGCGATTAATGTACTCGGATGCCAGGTGGGGTGGTGCCAGAATAGGAATATGCATCCCATCTATCGCCCCTCCACAGTTAGGGAAACCCATTTGTGCAAAGCCATCCACAATATCCTGCACGTTCCCCAGAGTCACAGTTCTTCTTAGCAGGGTGCGATTAATGGCCCTGCAAACTTGCATCAACACTATTCCAACAGTCGACTTTCCCACTCCAAACTGGTTCGCGACCGATCGGTAGCTGTCTGGAGTTGCCAGCTTCCAGATTGCAATAGCCACCCGCTTCTCCACAGGCAGGGCAGCTCTCAATCTCGTGTCCTTGCGCCGCAGGGTGGGGGCGAGCTCCTCAAACAGTCCCATGAAAGTGGCTTTTCTCATCCGAAAGTTCTGCAACCACTGCTCGTCATCCCAGACTTGCAGGACGATGTGATCCCACCACTCAGTGCTTGTTTCCTGAGCCCAAAAGCGGCGTTCCACGGTGCTGAGCACGTCCGTTACTGCCACAAGCAATTTAGTGTCTTGCGCGTCAGGCAAATCAATATCATCGTCTGACTCCTCACTGTCACTTTGGAGCTGAAGGAGTAGCTCAACTGCCAAACGTGATGTGCGGGCCAGATTCATCAGCAAGGTCCTCAGCAGCTCGGGCTCCATTTCTAACAGAAATCGCGCTGCAGACTCACAATGGCGCCAAACTGCTGGGATGTGTAGCAATGCACCACGGGGCATTGGGACAGGAAGCGGAAGAACCCGCACCCTTCCGTCCCCTTCCCACAACCCACGGTGCCAAAATGGGATGAGGTGCTCTGTGGGATAGCTGCCCACAATGCACCACTCCCAACAGCGCTGCAAATGCTGCAAATGTGGCCACACTGCAGCGCTGGTAGCTGTCAGTGTGGCCACACTGCAGCGCTGTCCCTACACAGCTATACGAACACAGCTGTAACTCCCAGTGCTGCACAAATGTAAGTGTAGCCATACCCTGACTACACTTGCAGTTGTAGAGCACTGGGAGTTAAACCAGCAATTGGAAACCGCAGCAGGGAAAATGTTGATGAGTGTTTACACTGTTAGCTGGAAGCGCACTGGCGTAGCCACATTAGCAGCTCTTGCAACGCCACAAAGATAGCTATCCCAGCATTCAAGTGGCTGCAATGTGCAGAGGGTGGGGTGGAGTGTGACAGGGAGTATGTTGAGTGTATGTGGAGGGGGGAAAAGTAGGTTTTTGGAGGCTGAGAGTGTGTCAGCATGCTGTCTTGTAAGTTCAGACAGCAGCAGACCTCCCTCCCCCACCTCCACCTCTCTCTCACTCAAAGCAAGCAGCATTCCTCAGTAATGGTTCCTTTATCCTGGAGCAGATAAGCAGCCAGCTGTCAGAAACAGAACTTTGAAAGGGCATATCCGCATTCCTACAGCGAGTTCAAAACAATGACAAGAGTGGCCACTTGACTTAAGGGGATTATGGGACATTTTCGGAGGTCAATCAGAGCGCAGTAATGCAACACCTTTTTCACACTGGCTGTGCTCCAGTGGGGGCACAGCAAACATTATTCCACCCACTGAGGTGGAGTACCAGCAGCACTGTAGCTGTGGAGTCTTGCCTTGCCAGTGTGGATGAGTAGTGAGCTAGTGTGCCTGGGGCTCCTTTATTGTGCTGTAACTCGCAAGTGTAGCCAAGCCCGAGTCACAGTACCTCCTGGAGATATGCCTGGGGTTGTGCAGTTTATGCACCACTCCTGTTAGGGGCTATGCCTATAATTACAGTCTAGCCCTACAGGTCCAGCAAAGTATCTCTCTCTCTTTTTTTTTTTTTTTTAAAGAGCCTGTAGGTATAACTGCACATTCTAAATTTTTCCAAGATTTTTTTTTAAGGAATTCTGTTTTTAAAAGCTTTATCATTCCTTAAACCTGTGAATCATAAAAGCAGTATTCTAGGGAAAATAGTAGTGAAGAGAGCAATTCGTTATCCCTCCTAACAGAAATTTAAAAGTGAAGTGTTGCCCTCTAGAGGAATAGATTTGTATATTTCAGGAGCAGATAGCTACACCAAAATCAGTCTTAGGCATTTTTCCCCATAATTCCCTTCTTTCTTTGGTAATTTTGTACTTTTCATAGTAATGAGAACTTCAGCATTCTCCTAAATGTTTTCTTTCTTTTCAAAAAGTGGAATAAGGAATACTTTATTTCGTAAGTGTTTCAGATAGCTTTAAAGAGCTTCCAGAACAGTTTTAATTCAGTTATTAGTTGCATTGAAACTTCTGAGGAGGACTTTTCAGAATCACCAGATGGGCTGTGTTTTTGACATAAGTTCCTACTTCTGCATAGAATTCAGACAAGTTTGGAGCAAATGGAACACAAGCTCTGTTCAAATACACCAAGGAAAGGTACCCAACACCATTAATGTTTGTGTTCAGGGGGAGTTCAAACAGAATTAGGGGCCCAGAATCCAAAGGAAGAATAACTATCTGTCACTAATTTTGTTTGTAATCAACAGTCCTCAGTAGGATAGGTGAAAGCATTACTAAAAAAGGGAGTAAAGCTTTATAATGCTTTCACAAGATATTATATAAAACATAATTCTTGAAGGGCTGTCATACTATCTGATTTCCACTTTTAAGAATCAGAGGGGTAGCCGTGTTAGTCTGGATCTGTAAAAGCAGCAAAGAATCCTGTGGCACCTTATAGACTAACAGACGTTTTGGAGCATGAGCTTTCGTGGGTGAATTCCCACTTCGTCAGTTGCATACGTCACTTTTAAGAGACAACATCACTGGCTAATTTTGGAGAGTGTCTAGTGAACGTTGCTGCTGTGATTGAGCTTGCCTCGAACAATGTTCTTCGAGATGAGAACTGGGGTTTAGTCACTGTCATTCTCTTGGCCTGAAGAAATTTCCCTGATCCCAATTGTACTTGGATGCATGAAGTACAGGACTTCTGCAAAGCACTGAAAGAGAAATTATGCAGGAGAAAAGGTGCTGTTCAGCCTTAGGCCTGATCTTGTCATCACTGGACACAATTTTAAGTTGCTACACAGTGGGGAAGGAGAAGGAACTTATTGCTGTGGTAGCAAGGCCAATTAAATTGCACCCATAAAAGACTGAAAAATTATCTTCTTAGGAAATGGAAGGAATTAAATCTTGTCCAAAATCATTTTTTGAGAGGGGAATTCACTGTGAGAACCGCTCAGGAGGGAAATAAAAGCACTGGAATGGAGTACTCTAACTGCTGCCATTTGCCTTTGCTTGAAGATAGGTAGTTCTAAGAAACAGTTGGTGCACAATCCTGGTGCAAGTCTGCTTTTATTGCCAGCTAGGCCCCTGACATATATGACTACCAGACCTGCTTTTGAGAAACAATTACATTTTCTGATGAACTATAGCAGGGGTTGGCAACCTTTCAGAAGTGGTGTGCCGAGACTTCATTTATTCACTCTAATTTAAAGTTTCACGTGCCAGTAATACATTTTAATGTTTTTAGAAGATCTCTTTCTCTAAGTCTATAATATATAACTAAACTATTGTTGTATGTAAAGTAAATCAGGGTTTTTAAATGTTTAAGAAGCTTCATTTAAAATTAAATTAAAATGCAGAGCCCCCGGAT
The DNA here is from genome assembly GCF_025201925.1 of Gopherus flavomarginatus. Classification (NCBI taxonomy): domain Eukaryota; kingdom Metazoa; phylum Chordata; order Testudines; family Testudinidae; genus Gopherus; species Gopherus flavomarginatus. Next base: position 63,071,677 of record NC_066619.1, read on the forward strand.
CAATGGCCAGGATCCGGGCAATGTGAGTGCCACTGAAAATCAGCTCACGTGCCGCCTTCGGCACGTATGCCATAGGTTGCCTAACCCTGAAAATAGGTTCCTAATAAAAGTTTAAAGATAAGTTTTACAAGACAAACCTAAGTCTTTCTTTGCCTAGTGACCATTTTGGATTTTATCTGTGCTACAGATGTGCATAGATTAGTTTATTGAAAGAAAGTTCAATATCCAAATGATCAATATTATTTAATCCAGTTAAAATGCATCTTATACCAACACTGGAAGTGAATTGCTGTCTAGGTAAGTAATATAGGGTGGAGGGCTTTGGTTTTGTGGAACATGTGTCCATCTTCTATGGGGAGATGGGCCTGTACAGGATGGATGGCCTACACTTCAATAGAAGAGGAACCAAACATCTTGGAAACAGGCTAGAGTGGTCGGGGTGGGGGAGGGAGAGAGTTAAACTAATAGCAAAAGGGAAGGGTAAAAAGAGGGAAGATATGAGCACTCAGCACAAAATCGAGATGTTGAGACCAAAATTAATCAAGAAACCAAAGGACACGAAGAGAAGAATTTCTTGAATTGCCTATGCACTAATACTAGGAACCTGGGTAATAAACAAGAGGAGCTGGAATTGCTCATTTATGAGCATACATTCAATCTAATTGATAATTCTGAAACCTGGTGGTATGAATTGTACAACTGGAATGTTAAACTGACAGGTCTCTAAATGTTACTGTAAATGGGGAGTCATCACTGAGCAGGTCTTTTTCCAGAGGGGTCCCACAGGGATCGGTTCTTGGCCTTGCAGTATTTAATATCTTTATTAGCAATGATTTTATATTTTCTTCCAGGTCATTGATAAAGTATGGCTGTAACAAAATTTTAAAAAAAGATTGTATCTCCTGTTTAAAACTATAATTGTATTTTTATAAGTTTAATGTTATTAATAAAAGGACAACATATACAAAACATATTGAGTGTCTTTTTTTTAAGACTTGGGAAAGGATGACATTTTAAAATTGCCTTTTTGTTGTTAGTGTGGGTGTCTAGGGCTGTCAGTTTTTTAATAGTTCTCCTTTTTAGAACTTAAAAATAGATAGACATGACATGCAACCTAGCTTGTGAACAAGTATTTGATAAGCAGACAGTTCTGAGTACAATTCTAATTTCACACTTGACTAGCCAGAGAGGTCAGAAGGTCTCATAAGTTGTAGTTATTTTTGATGTTCCCTCGTTGCATTGTAAGCTTTTCCCAGAGGGAGTGCAAAAGTTGCCTTTATTCAGAATTCATGTTCGCACAAGCTTGACACGACGTTAGAATGTGCATGGCAGATACTTTTTAATCCATTCTCTACATTGGCTTTGTACATCTTATAAAATTGTAGTGTATGATGTCCCTCAACATGCTTTCTTTGGTTAGTAGTTTTGGTACTATATATACTTAAGTCTGCTTCACATAATTCAGCATATTTAATTTTTTAAAAATGTATAACTATCTTGTTAATCTTTGCTTTCTAAGACGTTTTATAGCTGTCAGAACTCTAATGTATAGTAACCAGAAGTACTTATCTTTTCCTTATCTTTCATAAAGAAGTTTTGAAATGATTACTTTGCCTTTTTTGATTCAATTTCATTTAATGGTAAGTAATTATTAATAAAGGATGTGCTACATTGGATTGCTGTTCATTTAGAAATGAATGTACATAAAAGCAAGAGTAATACAAGTTTTCTCCTTTATTTGATAATATTTTTAGTAATATTTCATTTGAACTGTTTCTTAAGTAATCCTACTATTCAGTTTTATTGCTAATGAACTTTTTATCATTTTGTTATGATTCACTTACAATGTGCAGGGAAGTCTCCACATATTGTCTTATAAAAATTGGTATCCAGACAAAGTTTTCAGACAATATCTGTATTCCACAAAATCTCTCATTTTTAAATAACTCTACTAAATAATGTGACCTATCAAATGTTGTTCCTTAATTCGTTAAGTAACAGAAGAGAAAACAAATGCCAGATGACACTTGCATATACCAGACATTTTACGGTTCATTGCCAAGTGTACAGTTCACTGTTCGGTCACCTGTGTTTGTCAATTTAGCACATTTAAAGCAGTTCTCAGCCCCCTCTTTGTTCTCTAAAGCTTACTTTGAGTCTTCAGACATTGCCTGACTCATTATTGTCTGAGGAAGGTTAAGGTCTTTACTGTCAGATCGGAACTACTCACCAATTAGAGCCTTTGCTTTGGCACTGAACGTGTCATGCCTGCAAGCCTTCCTACTGGGATCAATGGCATTCATGTTCACTTTCATAAATGTACAGTAGACACAAATCACAGTGGAGAACTCTGTATTTAGCTTGCACTAAGAAACAAATTCAAGCCTTTACAGAATGCAGACACTACCATAATAGGCACAAAATAGAGCTATTGGAATAGACGTTGATCAGTCCACTCACTGCATAAAATGGGGGTTCAGGATGCAGTCTTGTGCTTAGAGGCCTTAGTGTGTCTCTTCTTTGTGTCTTTAAAATAAGTGTACACAAACTTAGGGACGTAAGTCTTATGTGCTGGAAATGTTTTTACACTTGAACAAAATTCAGTGTTCTTTTCTTTTTTAAGCACTTAAGAGAACATAATATTATAGCAAATTAACTGATTTACATAAAGTAAATGCCCTTTTGTTACTGATGTGAGTGACGAGTGGTGTTCAGGATAAATATCAGATATTGTTATTAATAGGTAATTGTTAGTGGCAAGGTAAATGTTTTATTTCCTATTTGTTGCCTTCTCCGTAGGCCGTGTGGGTGGGTGGGTTTTTTTCAAGAGTTGAATTGAAATATAGACTGTCAGTGCTGCTTCTTGGATTAGCTCTCAAGGCATGATCAAAGCATAATTTGCATCCTTCCTTCGCAATAAAACAGTTACATGAATTTATGAATAGCTTTTCCTATTTTTTTCTGATGTTCTGTATTTAGTCACCAGCCTCACAGAGTTCTGAATTTAAGTTCTTCTTCGAGTGATTGCTCATATCCATTCCATATTAGGTGTGTGTGCTCACCACATGCACCGGTGCCGGAAGTTTTTCCCTCAGTGATATTCGTAGAGGACCAGCTCTGGCATCCCCTGGTGCCGCGCACACATGCCACGATATAAGGGGTGCTGCCGGCTCCCCCTATCCTCAGTTCCTTCTTGCCGCCAGTGATGGTGCTGGAACATCTGCTGCTTCGGCTAGCATTGTGCTTCATTCAGTGTTCTCTTGAATGCTTTCCTGTAAAATAGTTTAAAAGTTAATAGTTCCCTTAATGCTAGTTTTAGTTTTAGTTGGTCCCACACCAGCCTCACCCTAGGGTCGGTGCATGGGCCGGGCCCTATGCTTTAAGTCCTGTGATCATTGTAAGTGGCCTATGCCCATCAGTTACCTGCACAGTAGCTGCTTGAGGTGTCTCAGTGAAGGACAAATAAGTGACAAGTGCAGAATCTGTAAATCCTTCAAACCCTGAACAAAAAAGGAGAGACCCCTCCATCTCAGGGTGCCTCTAATGAAGTTGGTGTTAGCCCTGGCACCGGAGCAGAGGTCTGACTTGGCCCCGAGTACTGTAACATCAGTGTGGAGCACCCCACTGGTGCCATCTTCAAGCTGGCACTGATCCCCCTCCTTGGCTCCAGCCAAGAAGCCTAAGAGGACCGTGAGGGGAAGATCTCCCACTTCCCATAACGGAAAGAAGAGGGCTGGAGGAAAGCCAAGACCAGTGGTGGGTGTCTCAGCTCAAGTCAAGTGGTCTAGTCCTGGGGTGGCCAACCTGAGCTTGTTAAGGAGCCAGAATGTACCAGTGTACCTTGCCAAAGAGCCCCAGTAATACGTCAGCAGCCCCTCATCAGCTCCTCCCCTGCTCCCAGCACCTCCTACCCATCAGCAGCCCCGCCAATCAGCACCTCCCCCTTCCTTCCCGCACCTCCCAATCAGCTGTTTCGTGGGGTACAGGCGGCTCGGGGAGGCAGGAGCTAAAAGACTCCCACACTACCCTGAAAACTCTAGGACTGTATGTCCCTGGTCCAGTCCATAAGTGGTTCAAACTGCAGCCATCCCAGGGCCAAGGGAGCCAACCCCAACAGGAGCCACCCTACAAAAAGAGCAGGGGCTACAAGTGCTGCCCGAGCCACCTGCCTCTGCCCTCTGCCCAATCAGGCTCAACCTGTACTAAGCAGGGGAGCAAGTGGGCATTTTGAGGGTGGGCCCAAAGGCAACCTACCAGATTATACCCTGGATCCATCTTTCCTACCTTTCTTCAACCACCTTTCTTTTTTCCTCCCAGCATGGGTCACCATAACTTTGGGCCGTTGGGTCCTCAATACAGTGTGGCAGGATTATACCTTCCAGTTTATTTCTACCCTCTACTCCTTCTCCCCTTCCCTGTCCCTCTTCAGGGACCCTTCTCATGAGAGTCTCTCTTCACACAGGAGGTAGAAAGGTTGCTACAGCTGGATGTGGTGGAAGAGGTTCCTCACAAGTACAGGAACAAAGGGTTCTGTTTCTGGTACTTTTTAACCTCAAAGGCCAAGGACAGTCTACAACCCATCCTGAACCCCTGAGACCTCAACAAATACCTAAAGAAATTGAAGTTCTGCATGGTCTCCCTGGCCTCCATCATCCCCTCCCTGTATCCAGGAGACTGGTATGCCGACCTCGACTTGAAGGACACGTACTTTCATATAGCTATCTTCCAAGCACACAGGCACTTCCTACACTTCATGGTGGGATTGTACCATTACCAATTTGTGGTCCTCCCTTTTGCCCTGGCGACAGCACCAAGGGGCTTTACCTAGTGCATGGCAGTAATAGCAGCTTACCTCATTTGTTGGGGTATCCAGATCTACCCATACCTTGACGACTAGCTGGTTAAAGGTCGATCCAGGATCAAAGAGATGTCACAGTGCTGCAGGCTACATGCTGATTCCATGGGCTTGCTGGTAAATGACAAAAAGTTGTTGTTAGTTCCAGTGCAGAGGATAGAGTTCATTGGAGCGGTGCTTGACTACACCTGTGCCAGAGTGTTTCTACCACAGGAAAGGTTCCAAGCATTGGTGGACCTCATCGCTGGAATGTCTGCATTCCCTCTGACCATGGCCAGGGTTTGTCTGTGTCTGCTGGGCCACATGGCAGCATGTACATATGTCCTCCACCATGCCAGACTTGGAATGTGGCCCTTACAGCAGTGACTGCTGACGGTCTATTCCCAGTTCGGAGATTGCCTGGAAAAGGTCATTACCATCCTGCTGTCAATACTTACCTCGCTGCAATAGTGGACTGAACCCAGGGCGGTCCTGGAAGGAGTTCCATTTGACAGCCCTCATCACTCAGTCTAATTAATATCGGATGCCTCGGACCTAGGCTAGGGAGAGCATCTCGGCAACCTCCGGACCCAGGTCCTGAGCCCCTGTCCCACAGTGGGACTTTAACTTGGTTATTTCTAGACTCCCGGGCCTGCCCTTTGAGCCTATGGGCTTCATCTCCCTCTCCCACGTGTCATGGAAGATCACTTTTCTTGTGGCCATAACATCTGCGAGACAGAAGATTTCCAACTGGATCACTTCCTGCATCCAGACCAGTTACAAGCTGGCACAGGTCCCACTGCTGCAGATTGTGAGGGACCACTCGACCAGAACTCAGGTGTCCTTGGTGGTCTTCCTGGCGCCTGTCCCCATTCAGGACATTTGCAGAGCTGTGACGTGGTCTTCAGTTCACACGTTCACAGCGCACTACGCCATCACTCAGCAGTCCAGAGATGACGCTGGGTTTAGAAGAGCTGTGTTGCAATCTACACCCCTTGCTTGTTGTTGTAGAACATTGCTGTCATGGTGTTGGACATTACCTAAATATCACTCTATATCAGATCCCTCAGTCCTCATTCTTAAAAGACAAGCCTGGGAAAAGACAATTACTGTTTTCCATAACTGGTGTTCTTTAAGATGTACTGCTCATGTCTATTCCATGACCCGCTCTCCTTCCCCACGGCAAGAAGACACCTGCTGGCTGAGTGTCCATAAAGATTGAGTGCCCTCAGTTCAAATTAATGTCAGTATTACACAAACTTTGCAGTATTGACCTCTAAATTTGACTTCAGTTTTCTAATCTGTGTAATGGGATAATATATACTGATTTTACAAGAGGGTAGGGAGGCTAAATTTTAATAAACGTTTGTAAAGTGTTTAGCGATTCTTGGATGCTCTAGAAGTTCAAAGTATTATCTATTATATTTTAAATCCAGAGGACATTTCTCACTAGATTTTACAGTCTTTAAGGTGAGCCAGAAAAGAGTCTCAAATTAATAGAAATTGTTTTTTAAAGGGTTGTACTGTAGTACAATAACAAGGAGTTGCTTCTGCTCCTCAGTGACATTGTAAAGACTGATGTTTCACATTAATATCAACTAATTATTCAGTAGAACATAATTCCATCAGATAAACAAGTTCTAATATTCTTTGAGGTACATGTAGATATGATTATCTTACAAGACTCAAAATTGTGATACTATTTCAAATTAATAATTTACAGCTGTAAACAATCAGCACCTATTTGATATTAAATCTTCATTGATGGGAAACTGATTTTCCATCTTGTCTCGATTAAAAAGGGCTCTGTTTGGATATATTTCTTCTAAACCATCTCACTAGACTTGCCGTCACTGTCTTTCTATGAAAATGTACTTTTGCTTCTGCAGAAATGTTATATTAATATAGAATAACATGCTGGAAATTTGAAAGTAGTTATTTTACAAAAATTATACTCTTTAATATAAACTAATGTAATTTGACTTAATTCTTTCCTCTAAAATAAAACACATTGAGGTAAATTTTGGTGGTTGTAGCTGGAACTGTTGTTCAGCTTTTGTTTATTGCTAATGTAAGTTGTCCACTTCAAGACTGATTCATGCAATGTGCTCAATGCCCCTCGGTGGTTTTAAATCTCACTGAATTCAATGGGAGTTGAGAACACTTTACACATCACAAGGAGTGGGTTTTTAATTACCCTTGATCCAGTTTGAATATTTAACTTTTAATGTTAATCACCAACAGTCCTAAGTAGAAAACACATCATTAAAGAGAAACGAATAAAAAACTTCCCAAACAGGCTGAGTTTTAGTTTCACTGTGTCTGTCTGTTGTATCCACATGTTGTGTCTTGTCTTTATATTTTAAGCTCTTTGAGGCAGTGAGTGTTTCGCTGTTACGTGTTTGTACAGTGAGTAGCACAATGGGGCTCTTTCTTCTATGCACTACTGCAATACAAATAATAAATAATAACAGATTATTGAAAGAATTTCAAATAACCTGATAAGCAAGATTATTTTATTCTAAACTGTAATAAATAACAATCCTTATTCAATGCTAGAGGTTGGGGACTTAAAACAGTACACGTTGTTAACCATTCTTTGAGTTTGTAGTAATTAACGTCAGATCCCGAAGATATATTAAAACTTGAATGCTATCTAAGTGTACAGTCTAGTAGACCAAACTTCTAAAGGGCTTTCCTATTTTGTGCATGCCACCTGCACCACTTAGGTACGTGGTTGCTAACTCCTCCCTGAGTTAAATGAGTTATATTTCCATGCACAAAAGGAGACCTTTTTTTTAAAAAAAAAATTGGTCTCGTGTCTGTGGCAATACAATTCTGTCAGATTGGTAGGAGGTCTTTTTGCTGCTGTTATACCTTCCTGAATTCTGTCCATGCTACTCATAGAATTCAGTACCTTACGTTACTGTATAAGATTTATAAGTTAACTGTATGGTTCTTGGTTTAGTACTTTCCTTGCCTAAAGCAATCTTTTTTGGAAAATCAAATAAACAATCTGAAATCTCAAATTCCTGGCAAAGAACTGATCTCAACTAGTAAAAATAAAGATTACAAGTCAAAATCTGATCTTAATTTAACTGGTGTAAATCCCCAAAGCTTCATGGAAGGAAAGTAATAGAATTTGAGATGGAAATTGAATGGAATTTGTATATACTGTATGTTTTTGTAGAGGATTTGTAACACTACTTTTTTTTACTGTTCAATTAAAGCATTGAACGAACTTTAAGCATTAATTGGGGTTATGCTGTTGACAAATCATAATGTTTAGAACAGCAAGAAAATTTTTTTAGACTTTATAAAACAAAGTTTCTGGCGTAAACGTGTAATTTCCACTGAAGTCAAAGAGGGTTGTAGCATTTATATTATTGATGGATTGATATTACCAATGGTATCTTAAACCATAGTAACCTGTGCCAAAGGTTTGCACTCCCTAAGTGCTATAGTATTAGAATTAGCAGGGCAAGACCCACCATTAGAAATATCATTAGGTCTGGAGTCTCTAGGAACACACAAAGAACGATAGCAGTGACCACAACAGCATTCACAAGTTATCAGTCTTCTCTTTATTGAAAACCTTACTACATAGATATTCAATGCCAGAATTATAGATACATAAACAAGGTGGAGCAACACCATAAGATGTCCAGCATCAATATTTTCATGTTCACATCCACAAGGGTACCATAAAGATGGGTGACTCTCTCAATAAGTGGTCATCTGTGGAGGGTTTCCTGATGTATTCTTCCTCCATATTCATGCTGGGGAACCCTTTTTATGCTGTGTTACACTCATACCTGTAACCTGTATGCATATATATGATGGTCCCAACCTCTTTTCCCTTATTGGAACTTCCACACCCCATAAAATTTGGGGTGACCCACTTTTCGTACACTATCTTCTTAGTTCCTCTTGTTTTCATTAGCATTTACATCATCAAGTCGCCATGGTAATCTGTGGTTGTTGCAGAATTTTACAATCAGGCATCTTGCGGTATTGACAGGTGCATTGTGGCATATTTTCCCTAACATCACCTATTAGCACATGTTTTACACTAATCTTGTATGTCTACTGGTACAGGGTGACTCCTGGGTCACCTCCTCATGTCAACCATTCTTAAGGCCTAAAGCGGCTAAACTAAAATCTTAGAAGTCTCAGTCTGCAGGTCTTGTATTACACCCTTACTTTACTTATATACCTAATATACATTCATCACTCATAAATACTTATGCAACCTTATACCTCTACAATACTGTCCTACTTATACCTGCAACTTAAATCTATTCATCACATATTAATTACATATGAATTAACCACAACAATAGATAACACAACTAAATGATTTTTATAAGGTGATTAGCTTTTGGGCTAAATTTAGCTCAGTGTATGCTGATGGCTGAAATGTGGATGGAGGCAGAATAGAGTACGGCATATTCTTTTTCAAGTGGTTTGTAAAGAAAATTCATTAAATATGATTTATTGTGGCTTTAACATCCACTGGCATTATAGATGGATATTTTCCAGACTTCTTCTGTAGCTGTAAATATGTAACTGACTGTAAGTCTCCTAGAAAATGCAAACAAATGCTGTTAGTTTAGATGTGAAAGTTTTTTTATTTCTTGATGGCCGCAGTTGGAATAAGCACACTCTCGCTAATATTTTTAGTATGTTCTGCTCAGCTAATTAAAGTTTAAATTTGGAGTTGGATACATCCATATCAAGTTATCTGCACTATTAGTTGCATGTTGGTTGGTTGGACCACACTAAATAGTCATCATTTTTTAGTTTTGTCAGCTTAGATGCTGCCAGCAAAGATTTGTCAAAAGTTGGCAGGGTTTTCTTCTGTCTGTGTTTAAAATTCTTGTTTTTACAGTTGCGCTGTGTTTTTGTTTTAAAGGTTGGAAGGCACTTACCCAAACACCCTGCAGGCAGCCACCTCTCCATGAGGCCAGGATGTCAAGATAATTCACTGCTAAAAAGGGATGAACAAAACCATGAACTTCATACTCCTCCCCTGAATAGGAACTTCTCAGGATATAACCAAAAGGTAGACATGAATAGCTGCAATTTCTTAAAAATTTAAATTCTAAAAATGTGTGCTCTCATTTATTAGACAAGTATGGTGATGATCTTTCTGAAAGAATCTCTTTGGCATACTGTCTAGACACAGAGGAGTTTAATTAAAAAAAAAAGTCCAGTATGACTGTAGTTTTAATTAGTTTACCTTCGCATCAAGGCATCAGATATGGAGGTCATTCATTAATCTATTTATCTCTGTGATGAAGAATCACACGCTATTATTAATACAGCAAAACCTGGACTTATAGTGTATACTTTTTAGAAGTAATTTCTTCAGTCTCTGATCTCAGTCTCTGATCTTCAGTCTCTGATCTCAGTTCACAGAAGCCTATTTTTTGGGTGGCAAGGCTGAAATCCTCCTTGGCCTGAGCATATGCCTGGAAAAACTGCAGTTTTTCTCCAGCTGACCATCTAACAAAAGAGGAACAGAGACTATTTTAAAAAGGGTTCTTTCCTATTGCCAGAACGAGAAGGCTTAGTGAGAGGAGAGGAGGCAGGAGGGATTCTGCCTTCCCTAAGAACTTAGCCCAAACCTGGAGACTCACAAAAGGAAGTGAGACCAGAGTAAGAGGGATTGCATTCAGGAGTATATTTTCCATAGATCCGTAACACTCCATGACTCCTGTGCTTTTTAAGAGTAAAGTGCGTGTGTGTGTGAGAGGGAGAGAATGTGTGAAATTCCTTTGCAAAGCCTTTGTTCCTTACTTTACCTAAAACATGTCCCCAAACAGTTACATTATTAACCAGTCTGCCCATGAGGGTGCAGTTCTGTGGGTGTGTGCAAAAGCAACTGGGAAATTTTGAGAGGTTCAGCAATGGTTTCAGGGCCTAGGGTGACAACACACAAGAGGGTCTTAGCAAGGTCTGTAATAATGATCATCTGATCTGACCCCTGCATAACACAGACCACAGAACCTCACCTAGTAATTTCCTTATCAAGCCCATAGCTGCTATAGAGTATCTTTTAGAATGATGTCTAGTCTCAATTTAAAGACTTTCTGTGATGGAGTATCCCCATAGGATTACCATATTTCAAGTTCTCAAAGAGAAGACACTGCCAGGGGAAATGGGAGGTAGAGGGAGAGAGAGGGTGCAGTTTCTATGGGCAATACCATACCATGCCACCATTAGTTCTGTGCTACTGCTGGCAGCAGTGCTGCCTTCAGAGCTGGGTGCCTGGCCAGCAGCCGCCACTGGCCAGCCGCCCAGCTCTGAAGACGTGCCACTGCCAGCAGCAGTGCAGAAGTAAGGGTGGCAATACCATAGCATGCCACCCTTAGTTCTGTGCTACTGCTGGCAGCAGTGCTGCCTTCAGAGCTGGATGCCTGGCCAGCAGCCGCCACTGGCCAGCTGCCCAGCTCTGAAGACTTGCCACTGCCAGCAGCAGTGCAGAAGTAAGGGTGGCAATACCATACCATGCCACCCTTAGTTCTGTGCTACTGCTGGCAGCAGTGCTGCCTTCAGAGCTGGGTGGCTGGAGCCAACTCTGAAAGCCGTGCTGCCACCAGCAAAGAGTACCAAAAAAGAGGTCATGTCCAGGAAAACCTGAACGTATGGTAACCCTAATCCTCCATATCCATAGGTAAGTGATGATAATGTTTAGTTACCCTCGCTATTAAGAATTTGTGCCTTATTTGTAGTCTGAATTTGTCTAGCTTCAGCTCTCAAATCTTATTCTGCCTTATCTGCTAAATTAGAGAGTCCTACTGTCAGATATTTCTTCCCCATGTAGGGACATGCAGACTATGATTGTCACCTCCGTTATATTTTCTTGGATAAACTAAATAGCTTGAACTGCTTAAGTATCTCACCCTTAGACATATTTTCTAGACCACAGATTGTTCTTGTAGCACGTTTCTGAACCATTTTCAGTTTTTCAACATCCTTTTTGCAGTATGTACACCAGAACTGGACACAGTATTCAATGGTCTTGCTAAGGCCATAGATAGAGGTAATACAACATCCCTGTTCCTGCTTGATATTCACCTGCTTATACATTCAAGGATTACATTAGCCCTATTAGCTACTGGGAACTCATGATCAAGTGGGTTTCCTTCCATGACCGTTAGGTCTTTCTCATTGTCATTGCATTGCAGGACACATTTTGTGTGACCCACATTCTTTGTCTTTAGATATATGACTTTCTATTTGGCTGTGTTTAAAATGAATGTTTTGTTCACAAGAGCCCACTTTCTTAAGCGATGCAGGTCATTCTATATAACTGTCCTGTACCCATCATTATTTACCATTCCACCAGTTTTTCTTAGCTTAGTTGCTTCTCCCTTCTTCTCATCGCAAATAATCCTCATACCCTTCCTCCTCAGAACTATTGCCCTTATGTTTGCCTTAATTAGACTACAATGTTGGGGGGGTATGAATGTTTGCTCTTTTTTGTAAAAACTATGTAAATTAATGATATACATGGTTTTTAAACTAGAATAGTAATAAATAAGCTTTCTCAGTTAACCACTGTGACCTTTGTAATTCTCTCCCCTTGGAAATTCATTAGAGCCTAGGTCTAGCAATCTTCAGGGCATAATGCAATATGCATTTATCTTGTTTCTCTTATGTTTTAATTTTTGTTTTAATCTCTGTATTGGAAATGTCTAGTAGCCCTGGCAACAAGTGCTGTAGAAATAAGCATAGTTTCCAGTTTGATTATGTGTATCAATATTAATATGATTATTTTAAGCATAAAAGCCAAGATAGTTAAGATTTTATTTCACATGTCCTACATGGCACCTAAGTTTTCAAAAAATGTTTGTGGCTCATTGGGTCAAGATTTAAAAGAAGTATACAAAGTATCTGCGAAACTCTATGCTTGTACATGCAGACTGACTAACTTGTTTTAATAGTTATGCACTTTACTATCCTTCTGCCTGTTTGTATGCATGTATGCAGGTTTTTGTGAGTAATGCATATTATGAACATTTAGCCCCATTTGTTTTTAAATAATGCCATCCAATAATTTGAAATGATTGGTTCTTAGGGGAAATGCAGATTTGAAAACAACAAACAAATATTTTTGGATGAAAATAATTTCAAATGCAAATATTATTATTATAATCCTCTCCCCACTCTGGTTTTAAGGCAAAGAATGTAGGATTTCAAATAATCTAAAATGGTCTTTTGTTAGTTCAATTATTTAATCTAAAATACTGCATCACTTGGATGTTTATATTTCTTATATGGTGGATATTACTTGAAAAACTTATAGTTAGTTATTAAATAATAAAAGGTTTCTGTATATTTTAAAGATCAAATTTTATATTTGATGTATTATTTGTATTTATAAACTCTTTTTGTTTTGGTTCCAGAAACTTCAGGAGGAAAATACTAAATTAAAGCATGAACTAGAAGACTTAAGGTATCAATATTCAATAGTTTATGGCTAGTAGTAAATGGCTACAAGAAGGAGCTCACATTCCTATCTGGGAGTGAGAAGAAAAAAAAAAAGAGAGAACAAGCAAGAAATTTACAACTGAAACTCCCCTCCCCCTGCTTTTCTGTCTCTAAAGAAAGCAGCCATTTACATGTTAACTAATAATTTATATAAGGTAAATTTATATCTATATCTTTTTGTGTGTATATATATATATGTATATAATATGTATTTCAGAGTCAGTTACATTATTGATTCTGATTTAATCTCTCTTCCAAGTGGTTTAAAATTCTAGCAGGGGACATTAAACACTGATCTAAATGCAGAATTAAAGACTGGTGTGTAGTCACTGTGCATGCTCATTTAAGAGAAAAACAGAGTTGTAACTTCAAAACCACATGTGCTATTTCAGATAAAATGAGAGTATGTATCTGAAGAACTACTTGTGTTTGCTTCCCAGTTTAAAGGGACAGGAGGATGCCTCATAAGAGCTGATTCCTGTTTAGAGCTGGTTGGAAAATTTTCTTAAGTTTTTTACTAGAAAATTGCATTTCAATTAAACTGATTTTTTTTGCAATATCTTATTGATTTTAATGAAATTTCCCATGAAAACAAGTATTTCCACAATGAAAATTTTTTCATTTTAGAAAATTTTAAGAAAAAATTCAAATTTGTTTCAAAATGAAATGTTTCTTTAGAAATGTGTTTTTTCACTTTTATATTTTTACGTATTTACATTTTTACATTATTTCATAATATGTTAGTACATAAAAGGGCATTGTATTTCCAGTTAGATTTCATTCAGGTCTCTATCCTGGCCTATTTGATCCTTTTTTTTGCGGAGGCTGGGGTGGGTGAGGGCTCCGTCCCAAAGAAAAAAAAATGGTCAGCCCACAACAGAAGGCTGGGCACTCACTCTCTCTCTCACCTAAACAATGAGACAAATAATGAAAAAAACAATAATAGGAGTGAGATCACAGGTTCAAAAAAGGGATACAGAAGGGGAGACACTGAGCAGATAACCCTTAACAGTGCTGACCAGGTCTGGCTTTAGGCCAATTCACCCAATTCCCTGGAATCGGGCCCAGCACTTAAGAGGGCCCCGTGCTGGGCCCTGCACTTAAGAGGTGCCTTTTTAATTTTTACTCACCTGGCGGCGCTCCGGGTCTTCGGTGGCATTTCAGCGGTGGGTCCTTGAGTGCCGCCAAAGACCTGGAGCCAATGAAGGACCCGCTGCCGAAGTGCCGCCGAAGACCCAGAGCGCCACCGGGTGAGTACGAATCGGGCCCTGCACTTGCTAAAGCCGGCCCTGCCGACTACTACAAAAAAGAATCAAAGGAGTCAGGGGACACTGCCCAGGGAATTCAGTCAAGACCTCTGTCTCAGTTTGGTTGGTGGCTAGGTGCATTATAAGGGAGTAATAATATGGGCCATACAGTTTCATGTCAGGGGCACAGCAGCCCAAACCATGAACATTCGTTCACCCTTTACCTTACATTTCCTGACTGTATATGCAGTTTTGCAAATTGAGGCTGAAAGTGTGATTTGTGCTTCAGAATAATTTCTAGAATTACATCAAAATGTTTTAGTTGAAGGTCATCTTGTAGGATTTTTTATTATAGTTGGCTTCATAATATGTAGTGTAATATTTTGTTTCCTAGACGTCAGTATGAACAGCTTATAGAAGAAGGGAAGAGTGAAGGTTTTGATGAAAGACATGTCAGTCTTTTGAAGGCACAAGTAATGCAGCTGGAGAGGCAGGTAATAATGTGACACATAGGAAATGAGAACTAGTTTGTATTTCAGTTTTTTTTCTTCTGAAACTGTTTGCTTGAATGTGGAAATAGCATTTTTTTTCAAAGGTAGGTGTACAATAGTAGATTCCCAGCATTGTGTTTCACACTTGTAGCACAAGTCTGGAAAGAACTCCATGATTATAGACTTATAGTATGCAGTGTAGTTGTAGCAGTGTCGGTCCCAGGATATTAGAGAGACAAGGTGAGTGAGGCACTACCTTCTTTTGGACCAACTTCTGTTAGTGAGAGAGACAAGCTTTCAAATGTGGATCGAAATCTTGTCTCTCACCAATAGAAGTTGGTCCTGTAAAAATATTACTTCACCCACCTTGACTCTCTATAGATTTATAGGAAGGGCAGTTCTTCCTTCATACCTGGCAGCAATCCATTAACACTAAGGAGGTATAGTGTTGCCTGTCTATTATCTGGTTGTTCTTTTTTCACTGGTAATAGCAGAACTCCCACTGACTACTGCTGCTCTATCATTCAGAAAAAGCTGTTTGAAGCTGATGAATTTGGAATTTTCCTGAGATTTTTCTTAGGATTTCAATTAATCTGCAAAACCCCCAAGAAAATGTAGCTCTGTAGGCCTCCAAACTATTGAACAAATAAACAAAAGTTTTATAAGTAAAGTAGTCCCAATTTCTAATTGGATATATACGTATATAGTTTGCAGTGTTATAGCCATGTTGGTTCCAGGATATTAGTAAGACAAGTTGTGTGAGGTCAGATCTTTTATTGGACCAACTTCTGTTGGTGAAAGAGACAACCTTTTGAGCTACACAGAACTGAAGAATAAGAACTTTTATTTTTGTCACTAAAATAAGCCAGATATACTAAACATATAACATATATTAAACAAGAAGATACCATTTTTACTTAATATTTCAGAGTGAAACATGCTTTAAGAAGCTGAATGTTGAGCTCAAGCTATCTGACTGCTTCGAGTGATTGCTCACGTGTATTCCACAGTAGGTGTGCATACTCGCCACATGCACTGGTGCTGGAAGTTTTTCCCTTAGCAGTATCTGTACTGGGGGGAGCACCACAGCAACCCCTGGAGTGGCACCTATATATCAAGTTATGAGGAGAGCCACGGGCTCCCCCCACCCTCAGTTCCTTCTTGCTGCCAGTGAAGGTAGTCGGAACTTTGTGCTCCAGCTCTGCTGCAGCCTTTTCTTCTCGACCTTAGTGGTACTGTTCGTGGATTGTTTCTTCAGTTTTTAGAGTGGGCTTGGGGCATGCCCCGTGTCCCAGGCTTCAAGTCGTACAACTCCTGTCCTTGTTTTATGCCTAGGAGTGACCCGCACACTGAGTGTCTCCGCTGCCTGGGTGAAATTCACATCAGCAACCATTGAAAGATCTACAGGTCGTTCAAGCCAAGGACTAAGGAGAGAGACATTAGACTTTGAGCTCTCCTGATGGAGTCGGTGCTGGCCCCAATGTTGGCATGCCAGTCAGACTCGGCACCGGCCGCCGTGTCGTTGGTGCGTAGCGAGACCCCTTCTACCAGTCAGCGACGCTCTCCCTCCAAAAAGCAAGGGATGGGCCCTGCCTTGCAGCGGCGCAGTGACAAGGTCCCCCCCGGGCTCAAGGCCTCCAACTCATGTGGAGCGGAGCAGCCTGGCATTCTCGACCCATGCATCCCCACCCGTACAGATGCCCCCCACCGGAGGCGATGCAGGCTGCAAAGGACATTATGAGCCTGCCAATCCCGAGCACGCAGCCAGGCATGGTCCCCAGGTCTTGTGGCAAGCCTCCTTTGGGTGCCCACCAGACCTCTCCAGCCACCCGCAGTTCCCACTCTGAGGATCACTCCCCGCACCGGTCGGCGCGCAGTGGATGCTCATCTTGCAACTCCCGCCCACTCTCGACACTGGCTAGGCCATCTGGGTCGCCGTTGGGATGGGAGTTGCGGGGACCCTCGACGTTGCCTGCCAGTGAGTGTAGGCACCAAGAGAGGCACCGGGAGCGCTCCCCGGTGCAGTGTGGGTACCGCAGCTATTCTCGATGGGATAGATGCCGTCGTTCTTGTTCCAGCTCCCGATCAGCTAGACGTTGCACTTGAGACTCCCCCCAGGGTGCCTTGGCACCAGGGCACCGGATCTTGCGTCGCTGTCTTAGGTCCTGAAGTAGTTCTTCAGATGAGTACCGTTCCTCGACGTCAAGGCCCAGGTCCTGAGGGAGACGACATCACAGGCACCATTCCTACCACTCCCGGGGCACCGAGCATTCGTCAGCAACCTCGGCCTCGGTATCCGGTCACCCATCCTTGGTTCGCGCTGTTCAGGTGCCATGGGGGTCTCAGCCGGGTCAATGGCAAGGGGCCCATGGCAAGGATAGTGGTGCCAGTGGGCACCGTGGTCTCCGATGCCAGCGCAGACAAGGGCTCATTCGGTCACCGGAGCGTCTCAGGCGCCATTGGCCTCGTCCGGCCACCTATGGGACAAGTCGGTGGGTCATGAGTCGGCGGACCCACACCCAGACTCTGATCTGGGGCTCGATGCCCTGGCACCGACTGACGCTCTTGGCTCTGTGCGGGTCCTCTCTCCGGCACCGGACAACACCATAACAGCACCTCCAACATCAGTCCCACAGGAGGACTTCAAGACACACCAAGACCTGCTAAAGCAGGTGGCATCCAGCCTCTGATTCCCTCTTCAACGTCCTGTCTCCCTCGGCACCAGGCCATGTGGCCCTGCCCCTGCACAAGGGTATCACCAACATCTCCAACACCCTGTGGCAAACCCCTGCCTCCTTGGCCCACTCTCCAAGAAGGTGGAGAGGGGGCCAAGGACCATGAATACCTCTCTTCCCACCCAGCACCCAACTCGCTCATGGTGGAATCAGTAAATCACAGGGAGAGACAGGGCCAACTCGTGTCCACTCCCAAAAATAAGGATGCCAGGCGGCTGGACTCCTTTGGGAGAAAGCATTATTCCTCTGTGAGGCCACGTCCAGACTACCCGCCGTATCGGCGGGTTAAAATCGATTGCTCGGGGATCAATATATCGCGTCTAATCTAGATGCGATATATCGATCCCCGAGCGTGCTTATATCGATTCCGGAACTCCATCAACCCCAACGGAGTTCTGGAATCGACAGGGAGAGCCGCGAACATCGATCCCGTGCAGTGTGGACGGGTGAGTAATCCGATCTTAGATATTCGACTTCAGCTACGTTATTCACGTAGCTGAAGTTGCGTATCTAAGATCGATTTCCCCCCCGTAGTGTGGACCAGCCCTCAGTTTCCAGCGAAGGGTAGCCAACCACCAGGCCTTACTGAGCAGATATGACTTTAACCTTTGGGAGTCTCTGCCTAAGTTCGAGCCCCTCCTCCCGGATTGGGATAGGAAGGATTTCAAGGCACTAGTGGAAGAGGGGGCAGCGGCAGCTCAAGCGGCATCGGATGCAGCTGACACTGCGGCCCACTCGATGGCTTCCGTGATTTCCATGTGCAGGGCATTGTGGCTTCTGTTGTTGGGACTGTTGGCTAAAGCCCAATCCCTGATGCAGGACCTCCCGTTCGATGGGAAGGCGTTCTTTGCTGACCAGACGAATGTCAGGCCGCATGGGATGAAGGATTCCTGCGCTACCTTGCAGACCTTGGGCCTGTATGTTCCTCCGGCTAAGGACAAGGCCCAATTGCTTCTGGCAGCTCAACCTTTGAGGAGCCCCCCTGTATAAAAGACCCAGAGACCAGAAACGCCAGTCTCAGCAGCAGTCCCGCTCTGCCCCGCAGCCTGGGCCTTCCAAGGGCAAGAGGCAGGGAAAATGGTGGTTTTGACTATTTGCAGGGGGGCCCTGGGCCTGTTGTCAGGGAGATCCCCCATTTAATGAAGTGTGTGTTCTGCAACTGATTGTCTGCCTTCCACAGGGCGTGGTCCTGCATAACATCACATCAGTGGGTCTTCAGTACCATTTCCAAGGGCTACATGTTGTAGTTCACCTCACCCCCACCAAATCACCCTCCCTCCATGGTGGCCCCAGGGGACATGGAGCATGTCCACCTCCTGGGGCAGGAGGTGGACCGGCTACTGCACTTGGGGGCAGTGGAAAGGGTACCTGTAGAATTCCAGGGCAAAAGGTTTTACTCCCAGTACTTTTTGATCCTGAAGGCAAAAGGCGGTCTCAGGCCCATCGTGGACCTGTAGGACCTAAACCAGTTTCTAATCCATTCCAAGTTCCGCATGGTGTCCCTGGCCTCCGTTATTCCCTCCCTGGACCTGCGGCACAGGTACGTGGCCCTGGACCTTCAGGACACATATTTTCACATCCATATTTTTGAGGGGCACAGGCGCTTCCTCCGCTTTCTGGTGGGGATGGACCACTACCAGTTTGCAGTCCTTCCATTTGGCCTATCCACGGCACCCAGGGTCTTTATGAAATGTATGGCTGTGGTAGCAGCCTATCTCAGGCAGGAGGGAATACAGATCTTTCCTTACCTGGTCGACTGGTTCCTCAAGGAGGAGTCCCACTCTGAGGTAAAGACCCACGTGGAGCTGCTCCTATGCACATGCACTGGTCTCAGCCTATTGGTGAATGAGGCCAAATCAACATTAGTTCCCATTCAGCACATAGAATTAATTGGGGCCCTGCTGGACTCCTTGAGGGCCATAGCGTCTCTCCCCTTGGACAGATTCAAGACCTAAAGGGATCTCATCGCCTCAGTTACGATTTTCCCGGTGACCGCGGTGAGGGCACGCCTTCAAATTCTGGGGCACATGGCAGCGTGTACATATATGGTCTGCCATGCCAGACTCCAAATGAGGCCCCTCCAGATCTGGCTATCCTCCCAATTCTCTCAAGCTCAGGACGGCCTGGACAAGGTGCTCATGGTTCCATCCCCGATACTGCTTTCCCTTCAATGGCGGTCTTGCCTGAGTGATATGCTGCAAGGGGTTCCCTTTTGGGATGCCAGCCTGTGCATAGACTTGGTGTCTGATGCTTCGGACCTCATCTGGGGAGCCCACACAGGGAATGTGCAGACCCAGGGAACGTGAAGAAGAAAGGACAGTTACCTGTTCTGTAACTGGCATTCTTTGACATGTGTTGCTCATGTCTATTCCACACCCCACCCTTTTTCCCCTCTGTCAGAGTTGTCCGGCAAGAAGGAACCGATGGTGGGGGGATATTGCTAAGAGAAACACTTTTGGCACTGGTGCATGTGGCGAGCATGCACACCTACTGTGGAATAGACATGAGCAACACATCTTAAATGCCAGTTACAGAATAGGTAACTGTTCTTTTCTACACCTTACATAAATGTGAAAAGTTTTCAAGCCATTTCAATATGTCTTCAAGAGAAAAGGAATTGAGAGCTTAAGGCTATGAAGTTGTATTTGTAACATACATAAAAGGGCCTTGTAAGTGGATAAGAAGGATAATTGAACAGTGAGATGGAAATTTTTAGCACGATGCACAGGGTTTTAGATGCATTAACATTAATGGCACCTGATGTCTAAATTCTGTCACTGAAAATTTACTCCTTAGCATTTCAGTTACCTACCATGTCCTAGTTGAGTATGTATGAGAACCAAGAATAGCTACAAACAGTGATATTTATGTTGAATTTTTGCATATGGCAATTCATGTTGTCCTGTATAGGTTCTTACACCATGTTCATCACTCCAGCATCTGAGAGCCTTCCAATAGTGCATTGAGCAGTATGGCTAACATTTTCCTGTGTTTGTACAGCACTTAGCACAATGGAGTCCTGGTCCCCCTCTCAGGCAGTGCTGTAATACAATTAATGAATAATAATATCTGTCACAAATATTTGTTCTCTTTTCTGATTCCCAAGGGAAGAAGTTTATGCAGTGTTTTGTTTTGGAATTTACACACACACGTGTGTGCACGTATACAGGTGCACACACACAAACACACACACACACACATTGGCTAGATGTTTGTCTTACAGATTGCAAGGTCCTAGACATGCACCTTTCACTTAGAGCAGAAAATGTGAGGTTTTGGTTCCTGGGGGAATTCATTCCACAGTCTTGGGCCGACTCCTGAGAAAATCTGTCTCATACACAGATGATTCTGGTCCATACTGTAGGAAATTCTATTCTGAATTACTTTCCTAGCATTTTGATATGGTCAGATTTTGAATTTTTAAAAAATGGATTACGTTGTGGAGGGCTTGCACCTGGAACCCACACAGTAACACTGAACATGAAAAGTGTGGCATAGGGGCATCTGCCCTGTATATTGCAGTGGTTAACTCTACCACAACTTCAGAAAAGTCCACTTAAAAGGGAGTATTCGGAATGGATGAGGAACATCCACTGAACCTACAGTCTCCTCTAGGTGGCACTACTGGGGAAGCTGTAATTCATGGTCATTCATAATGACAAAGAATAGTCCTGGCATGAGGGGAAGAGGGACAGACAAACCTGGGGGTTAGGGCACTTACCTAGAATGTAGGAGACCAACGTTCAAGTCCCTGCTTGAAGTGATTGTCAATTTCTTTTTTATAAAAAATGGTTACAGTTTCAGCTGGAGAAATTGAAGGAAACCTGCTCCAGAATATCCCATAGGCTAGGGCAGTCTCCTAAAATGTGGGAGACCCAAGTTCAAACCTTTTTTCCATATCAGGAAAAGGGGGAAGTTGAACCTGGATCTTCATCATTCCTGATGAGTGCCCTAATCACCGGGTTAAAGATATAAAGGGCAGGGCTGGATTAACCTTTTGTGGGCCCAGCGCCAAACATATTTGTGGGCCTCTATGGGGGCATTGAAGCATGACGCAGGGGGTTCAGTCCCTGGAGCAAGGGGCCAGGCAAGGGAGATGGGGCATGGCACAGCAGGGATGACCCAGTTCTGCCCAGCCCAGTGCGAGGGCATTATTTACAAATAGTTTCCAGATGCACAATGGCACTCCTGGCCGTGTGCTGCCAGTGTACCCTTTCCCGTTTGGGGGTGGACCCATGTCATGCCACACAGCCCCTCGCCCAACACTGGAACCCCCCCCAATTCCCTATGACCAAAGCCCCTCCAGACCCACTATGCCCAGCACCCCCCACAGACCTTGTCACAAATGCACAGTGTCTTGTACACCACCACAACTGACCAGCACCCCGCACAGAACCCCCACTCTCTAGTGCCCCAAGACACAGAGATCTTCCGCACCCCCTCCCAGCCCAGCACCCCCACCCAGGCCCTCCAGAGACCCACTTCCTCATGCCCTGCTTATTGGTCCTGTGGGAGGCGACTGTGTCTGCCGGGCTGAGCCGCCAACATCCTGGGGTGGGGGATCAGTCCGGCCCCTTGGGAGTGGTGCAATCAGCCAGGCCAGGGCCTTCCTGCCCGTGGCTCTCTCAGGACCTACTTGCCCACCCAAGCCCACCACACTGTTCCTCCCCCCATAACTGGCCAAGACTGGCCAGGCTTCTGCATCAGTCCAAGGCGGCTCAGCTCCAGGGAGACAGGTGGTGGGAAACAGAGACTGCCCAGGGCCGGAGGTGCATTGGCATCTGGTCAGGAGGCAGAGAGAAGCCAGCAGGTGAGGCCTGGGGCTGGAGAGGAGCCCTTGGCCGGCTGGCAGGCAGGTAGAGAGGACCAAGTGGTGGGTGGGGGGCTGGGGAGCCAGTGGCTGGTGGGGTCTCAGAGCACAGTGCAAGCAGAGCAGGCTGGGGCCCCTTCTGAGCATGGGCCCAGCTCCACGGTGCCATGGGTGCCATTGTAAACCCAGCACTGATAAGGGGGGCCACGCACACCAACACTGCTTGGTATCTTAGTCCCAATCCCTGAAAAATTTGGGGTCTGAAACAGGTCAGCGAATTCAAGTAAATTCGGCCAAAATATTTTTGGCCAGTTTTGGTTTTAGGTGGGATGACGATGCCAGATGTTTGAAACTGAACTAAAACAAAAATTTGAGTTCGAGAATTTGATGCCCACTATCTGGTGGAATGGATGGGTGAGAGGGGGACAGAGATTTTCTCTAAAATACATTGATTATCTATAATTTTTAGCAAGATTCATGGTGACAGACGTATAAAACCAGAGATCAATTTGCCTTTTTAAAGGTTGTTTGCAGTAAACAAAACTAACTGCTTAAAGCACTCGTATTACTTTTTCTGTACTTTGTTATACATGTTCATGTACTATATTTCCATGGTAACTGAGCTCTCTAATTTATTAGATGAGATAAAACTACTGAATAAATGAATGAATGAATGAAACGCATAAAAATAAAATAGTTCTTGAGGGGGGAAATGACAGATTATAAGGATAATAAGCAGCAAGATAAGTAACATCTGAGCAGAATGCTTCATGAAATGTATTTGCAGAAGAAAAATTAAACGCTCTCCATATGCATTTGGAAATAATGTTATGAATTATTTTCCAATAGATGGTCCTACTTACAGAAGGATTAAGTTCTCGAGCAGTCCTTATGCTGGAGTTAAAGAATTCTTTAGAGTCTCTGACTGAGAAACTCAGGTAAGGAAACAGAGAAAACATTTGTATGTTTTGCCATTTTCTTTGACGAAATTTGCCCAAATGCTGAGGTCCTACACCAGGCCCTGGGTGGACACTGTAAGTCTAATGTTAAGGGCTTTAAATATGACATAGGGGCTTGTGTGGGCCCTCTACGCAGGTGTAAATGTCACCTTTTACTCTTACTAATATGCACACCATGGCTTTATTCTGAGTGGATTTATACCCTAAGTAAATTAGAATAGTGGGAATTATCTGTCAGAATTTTGAAGATTAAACTTTATGTTCCATAGTATTTGCTCTCCCCATTTGCTTTTTATCCTACAAGAATTTGTTATAGAAAAAAATAGAATGGTCTTGGGCCTAAAACAGAGTCCTTTGGGATCTCACTTGATTCTTCTTCTGAACTTGACAACTAATCAGTAGTTGCTCTTATTTTTTAAAAAATATTTTCTGTGTAGTCAGTTGCATATTCATTTTATGCTCAATCTGCATTTCACTAACTATGCGGAGGGGCTGTGGAACAGTATTTAATACCTTACCCAAGTCGAAGTAAGTTGACTTTCTGAGTCAAATTTTTAGAATGTGATCTCTCCTTTTCTACATGCAGCTTTTTGTAGATGATGTCTTTCACAAATGTGTTTGCATGGTATAATTTTTAGAAATTATAGATTTGACATATACAGACTTAATTTTCACTTGAAGGCTATAGTACGCAAAAGAGAGTGCACACAATAGCCACGAGGGCACAAATAGAGGGCAAATATAGCCCCCTTTGTAATCTGGTCTGTCAGATATGTATTTGTTCCTATAACTTTTATCGTGTACCATTTGAAACCTCAGGGTGCACTTACATAACTATTTTAAAAAATACATGTAAAAATATACCTGACTTGACAAATATGGATATTACCCTTACACACATTTCTCTCTCTCATTCCCCCCACAAGAAAAACCCTCTCCATTTGGCCATACCCTCAAAAACAAAACACAAAAACAAATCCTGAATAAATAGGCTGAGCTTCACAGTAGAACCTAAATGTAATCTAAATTTGAGACTGTTGGACTAGAGGGAATGCATTCCAGAGCAGAGGTAATTCATCAGAAAATATTAGATTTTCCTACCATGTTTTGAAATCCATCTCTTCCTTCTACTTTATAGAAATAAGAATGACTATACTGGGTCAGACCATTGGTCCATCTCGTCTAGTATCCTGCCTTCTGACAGTGGCCAGTGTCAGATAATTCCAAGGGGATGAACAGAACAGGGCAAATTCCAGTAATCCATCCCCAGCTTGTGGCACGAGGTTTAGGGACACCATGAACATGGGGTTGCATCCCTGATTAATAGCCATTGATGGACCAATCCTCCATGAATTTATCTAATTCTTTTTTGAATCCAGTTATACTTTCAGCCTTCACAACATCCCTTGACAATTAATTCCACAGGGTGACTGTGTGTTATGGCAGAAGTACTTTTTTTTGTTTGTTTAAAGCCCGTTGACTATTAATTTAACCAGGTTAAGTTCTTGTTTTATGTGAAGGGATAAATAGCACTTCCCTATTCACTTTCTCCACACTATTGATGATTTTATTGACCTCTACCATATCCGGCCTTAGTCGTCTCTTTTCTAAGATGAACAGCCCTAGTCTTTTTAATCTCTCCTGTATGGAATCTGTTCTATATGCCTAATAATTTTCATTGCTTTTCTCCGCACCTTTTTCAGTTCTAATACATCCTTTTTGAGGTGGGGCGACCAGAACTGCAATATTCAAGGTGTGGGCATATGATATTTTCTGTTTTATTACCTGTCCCTTTCCTAATGGTTCCTAATATTCTGTTAGCTTTTTTAACTGCTGCTGCACAATGAGCAGATGTTTTCAGAGAACTGTCCACAATGAGGCCAAAATCTTTCTTGAGCAGTAACAGCTAATTTAGACTACATTTTGTTTGTATCGTTGGGACTTACCAACACTGAATTTCATCTGCCATTGTTTTGCCCAGTCACCCAGTTTTGTGAGATCTCTTTGTAACTCTTTGCAGTCAATTTTGGATTTAATATCTTGAATAATTTCATATAATCTGCAGATTTTTGCCACTTTTTCCAGATCATTTATGAATATGTTGAACACAACTGGTCCCATTACAGATCCAGAGAACCCCACTAATTTCCTCACTCCATTGTGAAAACTGACCATTTTTGCTACCCTTTGTTTCCTATCTTTTAACCAGTTACTGATCCATGAGAACTTTCCCTCTTATCCCAGGGCTGCCTAATTTGCTTAAGAGTCTTTGGTGAGGGCCCTTGTCAAAGGCTTTCTGAAAGTCCAAATATGTTGTATCAACTGGATCATCCTTGTCCACATGCTTGTTGACTCCCTCAAAGAATTCTAATAGATTGGTAAGACATGGTTTCCCTTTCTAAAAGCTGTGTTGTCTCTTCCCCAACATAACATGTTTATCTGTGTCTGATAATTCTGTTTTTTACTATAGTTTCAAACAATTTGCCTGGAACTGAAGTTAGGCTTACCAGCCTGTAATTGCCAGCGTTGCCTATGGACTTTTTAGAAAAATCTACATTATGTTAGCTACCCTCCAGTCATCTGGTACAGAGGCTGATTTCAGTGATAATATTCCTTCCATACTTAGTAGTTCTGCAATTTCATATTTGAGTTCCCTCAGCTCTCTTGGATAAGTACCATCTGGTGACTTATTACTGTTTTAAATTATCAATTTGTTCCAAAAACTTCTCTATTGACACCCCAATCTAGGACAGTTCCTCAGATTTGTCACCTAAAAGAATGGCTTTGGTGTGGGGATCTTCCCCGCATCTTCTACAGTGAAGATCAATACAAAGAATTCATTTAGCTTCTCAGCAATGACCTTGTATTCTTTGAGTGCTCCTTTAGCACCTTAATTGTCCAGATGCCCCGGTGAGTGCTTTGCAGGCTTCTTGCTTCTGGTCTACATAAAAAAAAAAAAGTGCTGTTACGTTTTGTGTCCTTAGGTAGGCTCTTGAAATTCTGTCTTGCCCTGCCATATTGTATTTTTGCACGTAACTTGCCAGAGTTTATGCTCCTTTCTATTTTCCTCATTAGGATTTGATTTCCAATTTCTAAAGGATGCCTTTTTGCCTCTAACTGCCTCTTTTACTATGCTGGTGGCATTTTTTGGTTCTCTTTTCTTTCTTTTTTTTTATTTTTTATTTGGGGCATACGTTTAGTTTGAGCTTCTGTTACAGTGTGTTTAAAGAGTCTCCATGGCTTTTTCAGGCATTTCACCCTTGTGATTGTTCCTTTTAATTGCCATTTATCTAGCTTTCTCATATTTTGTAGTTCCCTTTATGAAGTGAAATGCTGCTGTGGTGAGTTTCTTTGGCATTTTCCCCCCCGCAAGGCTGTTAAATTTAATTACATTATGATCGCTATTATTGAGTAATTCAGCTATATTCACCTCTTAAACCAGATCCTGTGCTCCACTTAAAACTACATCTAGAATTACCTCTTGCCTTGCGAGTTCCAGCACAAGCTGCTCCAAGAAGCAGTCATTCATCGTGTCTAGAATTTTTTTCTCTGCATCCCTTCCTAACATGATATACCCCTATTCAATATGAGGATAGTTGAAATCTCCCATTATTATTATGCCTTTGTAGCCTCTCTCACCTAGCTGAGCATTTCACAATTACCATCGCTAACCTAGTCGGGTGTTTCCTACTGCTATATTCTTATTGTTTGTTTAAGAGTATAGCAGTATAGTCAGGGGTGAACGGAACATAGAAGATTTATCGGTATGGGGGCTTGGCTCTGGACCCCCAGAAGGGGTGGGGCCTCAGGTGGAAGTGGTGGAGCTGGGGTCAGCCTCCTCCAGTCAGCTCATCCGTGCTGCCTGGCCCACTTTGCCCAGGGCTCTGGCGGAGATTTAAAAGGGACTGGGGCTCCAGCTGTTGCTGTGGTAGTAGCAGTGGCGGCAGCTGGGAGCCCCAGGCCCTTTTAAATCACCGGCCCCTGAGGCATCTGCCACTTTTATCCTCCCCCATCAGTGGCTCTGATTGTTATCTAGCCTAAACTGTGCTTTCCAAACATACTTTTTAAATCTGTATTCAGTTGATCTGCCTAATATGTCTATATGTAAATGCATCTCTGATTTATAAAGAGGCTTGCTTTAGTGTCTACAAATCTGCATTGACATAACCCAACTGGAAAAAAACCCCTCGATTTCTTCAAAACTTAAGAATAGATCTTGCTTCAGATGCTTACCTTTTGAATCTTTACCAAATGAGTTGTGGTTGCAGATATTGTTTTGTGTTGCTTCTAGTACAAATCTGAAACTGTACATAATATAGCTTTACTATATAGATGAACATATATGT
This sequence comes from Gopherus flavomarginatus, assembly GCF_025201925.1. NCBI lineage: Eukaryota > Metazoa > Chordata > Testudines > Testudinidae > Gopherus > Gopherus flavomarginatus. The sequence goes on from NC_066619.1 coordinate 63,099,598, forward strand.
ATGCATTTTTTTTTAAACACAGGTCTTTACTTGACTTTGAAAACCATTCCTCTGAAGTACTAGTTGCCCGAGCTGAACTTATAGAAATGATTGAAATATGTCAGGCCCTGAGAAACAGACTGCAAAGAAATCATCAAGTAAGTTGTTACTATATCAGGATTTTCTTTAACTTCTCTTGTTTTGTTCACTTATTGTTTTAAAGTTTAGGTTGTGGGTTGTTTGTAGTTATCATAATTTGGATTGTGCTTTTAAATATTGATAGCCATAATAAAAAAAATTCTCAAAAAGTTTCCTTGTCTTCTGAGTTGATTTCTAGTTTCCAGCAACATTTTGATGATGTAGGAAGGAAACAGTTCTCTTTTTTTTCCCCTGCAGAAAGTTAATTTCCCCTTCCAGAAATCAAACAGGTTTTCGTTTTGTATCTTTACATCACCAAGTAATAATGGTGCTTTTGTTAAGATGCTTTTCTTTCAAAAGGGTGGGTAATGTATGAACATAAGAACGGCCATACTGGGTCAGACCAAAGGTCCAACTAGTGCAGTATCCTGTCTTCCCACCCGGGGTCAATGCAAGGTGCCCCAGAGGTAAAGAACAGAACATGTAATCATCAAGTGATCCATCCCTGTCGCCCATTCCCAGGTTCTGGCAAAGAGAGGCTAGGGACACCATCCTGGCCCATCTTGGCTAATAGCCATTGATGGATCTATCCTGCATGAACTTATCTAATTATTTTGTGTACCTTTATGTAATCATTGTAGAGATTGCCAAAGATATTGACTTTGATAGACAACTCAAGAGCAATGGCATGTGTGCATTGTTAATGGGAACACAATCTTCCTTGTAGTCTATCTTACCCAACACTTAAGGAGAACAAAACATATAAAGTATTCATAGCAAGACAGATATTAAGCATCGCAGCACATTGCATATGAGAAATCACCTTTCATTTGTGGATTGAGAAACATCCAAACATTGCAAACATTTATGCACATGCTTAATTTTAAGCATGTGAGTATTCTCACTGTTCTCAGTAGGACTGCCCACGTGTTTTAAATTAAGTACATTGTTCTCTTTACATAATTTCATTGGATAAGTGGATATCCAAGTATAAGCATGACTTCCTGAGCCTGGAGGATTTTGCAGAATATAATAAGTCTGAATCTATTAAATCTAAACCTGCACATTTGTGTATAGTCCATAAATTAAACATATCCCTCCCTAATTGATTAATTACATCTGGTAAAATATCAGACTGATGAGGATTGAGTGTAAATGAAATGAAGAAAGGAAACATTTGTTCCCACAGAGCTAGGTAAATACTGGAAAAAATATTTGTGATTATTTGTTCAAATTCACTTTCGCATTTGTGATCCCTTTAACATGTCTTTTCCATGAATATTAGTATGAGGGCTTTGTTTTGTTTGTTTGCAAAAATGTTCACTGGGAGAAAAGGTGGCTGGAATACTCATACATGTGTTAGCACAAACCTTCATGCCACAAATGACTAATTCAAGCCCTCTGCCTTTAACAGAAGTTGTAGTCATCTAATTATGGAGTGGGAACCATAGCATACAACTTAGGTTAATGATCACACAAGGCAAATACAGTAGATTCAGCGTATTAGCAACCCCTTAATTGCTATCAAAATTTTGCCTTTGTCCAGCAGTTGCAAATGAACAGAAGGTAGGTTTGTGAGACTGTAACCAGGAAGGAAGTGCTGAGATGTGCCTTCCCTGGTTGCAGTCCTGCAACCTTCCTGTGGGCAGAGTAGCTGCAGAGAGGAGGGCTGCTGCCTGGAGGCTGGGGCTTTCTGTGGGGAGCTAGGGTGGTGAGTACCCACAGAAGTATACAGTACTTCTCCCTGTGCTTTCCAGAGGTCAGAGCTCAGCATATCCCAGTGCTTTCTTCCTTGGGTGCCGCACTCTGACAGGGTGCAGCCTGAAGACTGCGGGGAGCCTGCAACTCCTTACCTCCTAGTCCTTGTGAGCAAGCAGGTTTGTGGGGCTGCAGCCAAGAAGGCATGTCTCAGCTCTTCCTTCCATGGCTGCAGCCTTGCAAACCTGCCTGCAGCTACGGCCGTTCTTCAAAAAAATGTTCGTAATAAGCAACATGCCATTGCAAATATCCAAATCCCATTAACATTAAAGTAAATGGGATGGGATTGTTCTCGACAATAGGTTGCTATTAACTGGAAGTTGTTAACATGCAGGTTGCTATTAAGCAGAATCTACTTTAGATACAGAAAAGACTAAAAAAATAGTTTTCAAGCAATTTATAGATTGAAATTTGTTCCCATTAAAGGCTTGTCAAATAATTGTGACTGAACAAATTTGTAAAAATGAGTCAATTCATGGATAATTTGCAAACAAAATTGAGGGCTGAATTTACCGTGTACATTGTTTTTTCTATGAATAGTTAGACCATCTCTACTTTTTAGTAGAAATTTTTCATTCTTTAGCTATCCATCTCCAGCTACCTGACCTTTCCCTCTGGAGAAGAAAATGTTCGTTGTTACCAAAAAGAAAGCTTTATGCAAAAAATGCAACTCATGTATAATCTACATTTACAGCTTCTGAAGTAATCAAATCTGGGAAGATTTTTCGTCCTGAATCAATTTTAAACCCTAGCAGATGGTACAAAGATGTGCTCCAAATCACAACAGAGAGAGTGGAAGGAGGCAATATCCCAGTCTCAGGATTAATTGGATATGGATAGTTGGATGATAAAAAATAAATTTTGTGTTCTTACTGTTACTTTCTAGTAATGACATGAACAGTGGTGGAAAGCACTAAAGCAATATGTGGTTGTATTTCAAAAAATTTTTGTCCATTTTTTCAAATCCCGGTTGGTACCCCTAACGCGTCACCTGCCTACCTCAAATATGAGAGCAACATGAACTAGGAGAGTCATACCAGCTCGGACGTCGCCCGGATTAATAAGGTCCGCGCCAGATGTTGAGGAACCAGGACAATCTGACGATAAGTGGGCTACTGGAACAAACCATTCATGGACGAGACAAGAGAACCTGGAATTGACGGAATGCTACTATAACAGTAGACCTAATGAGAGGGGATATATGCAAGTATGAGGGGACTATGGATAGACAAAAGACCTACATCCACACTTACTGAGAAACAGCTAGTTACCCAACGCTTCAACATAGTAAAGAGGAAGCTGCTCTCACAGCTTGAGATAGACCAACTCCACATTACATCCCAGACTCAAGAAGGCCTGGAAGAACAAGTGGATGTGCAGCCCACTCCTGAAGCTGAAACTTCACTGCTATCCCCTCCATTGCAGAGCACAGCAGCTGATATGAGGCATAAGATCATGGAGAAACTAGCTACAGTCAATCCTCAAGACCAATTACCAAGGCTCAGTGGAGAAGTACCAGCAGATAGTATGTTAGAAGATGCCAATAGAGCCCTCATGACAATCCCTACTACCACCATAACTCAAACCAATGAACTGGTATATGCTACAGCCTCTGTAATCCTGGAGATGCTTGGCTATACGATCAAGAAGAACAACAGTATGTACCCACCCTGGAAAATGAGGTTGGAGGATAAGACCAAGGCGACTCGGAGAGAAGTTAGTCAGCTGGTGGAACTACAGAAAAGTGTAGAGATTAAGGATAAGACTCAGCTACTGAAAAAATACAAGGGCCTGACTCCATCTGAAGCCCTAGAGACTGCTAAACAAAGGCTCACAGCACTGGCTACCAGGCTAAGGAGATACACTAGAGACACAGAGGCCAAAAAAGTAAATGCCCTGTTCTCTAAAGAACCATCTAAGGTGTACTCCCAATTACAGTGCAACAACACAATAACAGCAGAGCCACCAGCAGCAGAAACTGAACAGTATTGGAAGAACATATGGGAGAAAGAGAAGACTCATAACACCAGTGCAAAGTGGCTGCAGGACCTGAGAACAGAGCACAGCAATCTCCCAGAACAGAAACCAAGTACCATCACAGTAGAAGACATCCAGCAGCGGGTCAAGAACATGAAGAGCTGGACAGCACCTGGACCAGACATGATCCACACCTACTGGCTAAAGAAACTAACAGCAGTGCATGAACGCCTAGCAGCACAGATGAACCAGCTGCTGGCAGCAGGCTCCCACCCAAACTGGCTAACACAAGGAAGGACACTGCTGATCATGAAAGACCCCTGCAAGGGAATAGAACCATCCAACTACCGGCCAATAACCTGCCTCCCCACAACATGGAAAATCCTATCAGGTATCATAGCCGCCAAGCTACAGGACCATATAGGCCAGTACATGAGCACAGCTCAGAAGGGCATTGGGAACAACACCAGAGGCTCAAAACACCAGTTGCTCATAGATAGAGCAGTCACCCAAGGCTCAAGGTCTAGACAGACCAATCTGAGCACAGCCTGGATTGACTTCAGGAAAGCCTACGACCCAATGCCGCACACGTGGATCTGTGAATGTCTGCTGCTATACAAAGTCAATAGGATACTAAGGACCTTCCTCAAGAACTCAATGGGACTATGGAAGACAACACTGGAAATCAACTCAAGGCAGCTTGCACAAGTGGCCATCAAGTGCCGCATATAACAAGGTGATGCACTGTCTCCACTGCTGTTCTGCAGAGGCTTAAACCCCCTCAGCCAGATAATTACAAGGACTGGATACGGGTATGGGTTTAGGAGTGGAACTACCATCAGCCACGTCCTCTACATGGATGACATCAAGCTGTATGCTAAGAATGAACGAGATATCGACTCGCTAATCCACGTGACGCGGATTTACAGTGAGGATATCGGGATGTCATTCGGACTGGAGCAGTGTGGCCGGATGATAGTGAAGAGAGGGAAGGTAGTCAAGACTGATGGGGTGGAACTACCAGCGGGCCACATAGCAGACATACAGACCAGCTACAAGTACCTTGTTGTCCCACAGTCACATGGAAACCACGATGAGGAGGCAAGGAAGACAGCAACATCCAAGTATCATCAAAGGATAAGACAGGTCCTGAAGAGCCAGCTCACTGGGAAAAACAAGATCCACGCCATTAACAGATACGCCCTGCCGGTTATCAGATACCCTGCCGGTATAGTGAGCTGGCCAAAGGAGAACATGGAGGATGCCGATGTGAAGACCTGGAAGCTCCTCACAATGTACGGAGGTTTCCACCCCAAGTCCAACACCCAGAGACTGTATACCAACTGGAAAAAAGGCGGGCGGGGCTTGGTGAGCATCAAAGCCACTGTCCTGGACTAAACCCGAAGCATCCAGGAGTACATCAGTAAGATGGCCCCCAAAGATGAGCTGCTGAGAGAATGCCTGAGGCAGCAGCAGACATGGGAGGAAGACCAAGTAGAAGAAGTGCCATGGCAAGACAAGATCCTGCATGGGATGTACCATCGACAGATAGCTGAGGTGGCTGACATTGGGAAATCCTACCAGTGGCTGGAAAGGGCTGGACTAAAAGACAGCACTGAGGCACTGATCATAGCAGCACAGGAACAGGCACTGAGCACCAGATCCATTGAAGCAGGGGTCTACACACTAGGGAGGACCCAAGGTGCAGACTGTGCAGAGAAGCCTCAGAGACAGTCCAACACATAGTGGCAGGATGTCAGATGCAGGCAGGAACAGCATATACTGAACGGCACAAGCAAGTGGCTGGCATTGTGTACAGGAACATCTGCACAGCGTATGGGCTAGATCCTCCCAAGACCAGATGGGAGATTCCACAGAAGGTTGTGAAGAATAGCAGGACTAAGATTCTGTGGGACTTCCACATCCAGATGGACAAGCAGGTACTGGCCAATCAACCAGACATCTTGGTAATAGATAAGGACCAGAAGACAGCGATGGCAATAGATATAGCAGCGCCAAGTGACAGCAACATCAGGAAGAAGGAATATGAGAAGCTGGAGAAGTACCAGGGCCTGAAAGAGGAACTAAAGAGGATGTGGAAAGTGAAGGCCAAAGTGGTCCCAGTGGTGGTAGGAACACTCGGGGCTGTGACTCCTAAGCTGGGTGAGTGGCTCCAACAGATGCCAGGAACAACATCAGAGCTCTCTGTCCAGATGAGTGCAGTGCTAGGAACAGCTAAGATACTGCACAGAACCCTCAAACTCCCAGGCCTCTGGTAGAGGACCCGAGTTTGAGGAAGACACATACCACCCATAGGAGTGAGAGGGTTTTTTTATATATATATATATTTGGAGGGCCGAGTCAAGGTTATGCTGCTGGAATAGCTTTAGACTTGTTATCCTTGATTATGTTTAAAGGATTGGGTTACCTCAGAAGCTTTGATCCCACAATATGACATATTCCCCATCTACCTTTATATGTAGATCAGTTTCACTAGTATTAGTAAGATCATTTAGGTCTGTTCCTCTCTCCAGATTTGCAAAGACATTTTCTTCTATAATGCTAATTTACTAAGGATTCCTATGTTTTAGATTTCAGTGGTAGCCGTGTTAGTCTGTATCAGCAAAAAAACTGAGGAGTCCTTTTGGCACCTTACGGACTAACAAATTTATTTTGAGCATAAGCTTTCTAGCCCACGAAAGCTTATGCCCAAATAAATGTTAGTCTCTCAGGTGCCACAAAGATGCCTCGGTTTTTTGTTTTAGGGTATGTCTACGCTACGGGATTATTCCGATTTTACAGAAACCAGTTTTTTAAAACAGATTGTATAAAGTTGAGTGCACGTGGCCACACTAAGCACAGTAATTTGGCGGTGTGAGTCCATGTACTGAGGCTAGCGTCGATTTCCAGAGCGTTGCCATGTGGGTAGCTATCCCATAGTTCCCGCAGTCTCCCCCGCCCATTGGAATTCTGGGTTGAGATCCGAGTGCCTGATGGGGCAAAAATCATTGTCGCGGGTGGTTCTGGGTACAGCCTCACCCCTCCCTCCCTGAAAGCAGCAGACAACCGTTTCGCACCTTTTTCCCTGGGTGAACTTGCAGACGCCATAACACGGCAACCATGGACCCTGCTCAGATCAAGACCACAATCGTGGACGTTTTAAACACCTCACGCATTCTCTTGCAGTCTATGCTGAATTGGGACCTGCAAAGCCAAGTGAGGAGGCGGCGGCTATGGCAGCGCGGCGACAAGAGTGATGAGGACATGGACACAGAATTCTCTCAAACCGCGGGCCCCTGTGCTTTGGAGATCCTGCTGGTAATGGGGCAGGTTTTAGCCATGGAACGCTGATTTTGGGCCCGGGAAACAAGCACAGACTGGTGGGACCGCATAGTTTTGTAGGTGTGGGACGATTCCCAGTGGCTGCAAAACTTTCGCATGCGTAAGGGCACTTTCATGGAACTTTGTGACTTGCTTTCCCCTGCCCTGAAATGCCAGAATACCAAGATGAGAGCAGCCCTCACAATTGAGAAGCGAGTGGCAATAGCCCTCTGGAAGCTTGCAACGCCAGAGAGCTACCGGTCAGTCGGGAATCAAATTTGGAGTGGGCAATTCTACTGTAGGGGCTGCTGTGATGCAAGTAGCCAAAGCAATCATTAAGCTGCTGCTACAAAAGGTGGTGACTCTGGGAAACATGCAGGTCATAGTGGATGGCTTTTCTGCAATGGGATTCCCTAACTGTGGTGGGGCAATAGATGGAACCCATATCCCTATGTTGGCACCGGAGCACCAGGGCACCCAGTACATAAACCGCAAGGGGTACTTTTCCATGGTGCTGCAAGCACTGGTGGATCACAAGGGACATTTCACCAACATCCATGTGAGATGGCCGGGAAGGGTTCATGATGCTCGTGTTTTCAGGAACGCTACTCTGTTTAAACGGCTGCAGCAAGGGAATTACTTCCCAGACCAGAAAACAACAGTTGGGGATGTTGAAATGCCTGTAGTTATCCTGGGGGACCCAGCCTACCCCTTGATGCCATGGCTCATGAAGCCATACAAAGGCAGCCTGGACAGTAGTCAGGAGCTGTTCAACTACAGGCTGAGCAAGTGCAGAACGGTGGCAGAATGTGCATTTGGCCGTTTAAAGGCACGCTGGCGCACATTACTGACTCGCTCAGACCTCAGCGAAACCAATGTCCCCTTTGTTATTGCTGCTTGTTGCGTTCTCCACAATCTCCACAATCTTTATGGTGGGGTGGGAGGCTCAAACAAAACACCTGGCTGCTGATTATGCACAGACAGACACCAGGGCGATTAGAAGAGCACACCAGGAAGTGGTGTGCATCAGAGAAGCTTTGAAAACCAGTTTCATAACTGGCTAGGGTACAGTGTGACTGTTATGTTTGTTTCTCCTTGATGAAACCCACCACCCCTTGATTGACTCGTTCCCTGTAAACCACCCCCCCGCTTTCGAACACAGCTTGCTTTCTAAGGAAATAAAGTCATTATCGTTTAAAAATCATGTATTCTTTATTTATTAATTATAAAAAGAGGGAGAGAACTGACAACGTAGCCTGGGTGGGGTTTGGGACGAGGATAGGAGGGAAGAAAAGACCACTAAAAAAATTTCATAATAATGACAGCTTTTTGGTTGGGGTGTCCACTGGGGTGGAGTGGGCAGGTGCACGGAGCATCCTGTCACAAACAGATAGTTAAGGGTTAATATCTCTTTTACCTGTAAAGGGTTAACAAACAGGGAACCAAACACCTGACCAGAGGACCAATCAGGAAACAAGATACTTTCAAATCTCGGTGGAGGGAAGCCTTTGTTTGTGTTTTTTGGTAGTTTCAAGTAGTAAGTGCAAGGAGAAAGGCGGTTTAGTCTTTTTTAATTGGTTTTCTTTATTTGCAAATATGTATCTGGCTGGTAGAGTTCTAATGTGTATTTGGCTGTATTTTAAATTGTATTTCTGCTGGAGGCGGCTTTTTCTCCAGTTTCTATAAGCTGACAGACCCTGTAACTTTTACCATCTAAATTGCAGAGATAACTTTTACCTTTTTCTTTCTTTTTTTTTTATTACAAGTTTTGTTTTTAAGACCTGTTTGATTTTTTCCCCTTGTTGAGGCTCAAGGGAATTGAGTCTGCACTTAACAGGGAAGGGGAAGGGAGGGGAGAAGGGGGAATCCCTTTGTTTTAGATTCACGGAGCTTGAATCTGTATTGCCTCTGGATGAGGGAGAAAGGGGATGGGGTGGGGGGGCAGGGACATTCCTCCCTGTTTTAAGATTCAAGGAGTTTGAATCACAGTAGTCTTCCAGGGTAACCCAGGGAGGGAGATCCTAGGAGAAGCACGGGTGAGGGAAAGAGTTTACTTTCCTTGTGTTAAGATCCAGGGGGTCTGGGTCTTGGGGGTCCCCAGGGAAGGTTTTGGGGGGACCAGAGTGTATCAGGCACTGGAATTCCTGATTAGTGGCAGCTTATCAGATCTAAGCAGGTAATTAAGCTTAGAGGAATTCATGCTGGTACCCCAACTTTTGGACTCTAAGGTTCAGATTGGGGAAAGATACTATGACACCTCCCCCCACGCGTTCTTACTCGTCTGGTGGGTGAGGAGGCTAAGAACATGGTGAGTGGGGAGGGTGGTTATACAGGGGCTGCAGTGGCACTCTAAGATCCTGCTGCCGTTGCTGAAGCTCCACCATACACCGGAGCATGTCAGTTTGATCACGCAGCAGCCCCAGCGTTGCATCCGCCACCGCTGATCTTTCTGCCGCCACCTTTCATCTCGAGCATCTTTCTTCTCATCTCGAGCATCTCTCCTCTCCTCGCGTTCTTCCCTCCTGTCCTCATGTTGGTCCCTCCTGTCCTCACGGTTACTGGCATCTTTCCTGTATTTGATACCACGCCCTTCCACTCATTCAGATGAGCTCTTTCATTGTGGGTCACTTCCATGATTTCCGAGAACGTTTCGTCTCGCGTCTTTTTTTTCCCTTGCCTTATCTGAGATAGCCTTCGGGATGGAGCATGGAGACTTGAAAAATTTGCAGCTGTGTGAGGGAGGGAAAAAAGGGAGAGGAGTATTTAAAAAAGATACATTTTACAGAACAATGGTTATACTCTTTCATGGTGAACAACACTATTCACCTTACACAGCACATGTGATTTCTCTACAAAGTCGCATTTTGCATCTTAATATTGAGTGCCTGTGCCTCTGGTGTTAGAGATCTCACAGACGCAGGTCCGGGCAGCAGAATTCGGCTTGCATGGGGACATGGTAAGCCATTGTCTTTCGGCTTCTGCAGCCTTCATATACACAGTGCCCTCCTTTCCCAAATACCAAGCAAATTGCGTTCAGTGCTGCTTCTTTCCTGTTAATGTGCAGCAGCAGAAACCACCCCCCATCCAATTCTCTGGGATGATCGCTTTACCCCTACCACCACCTCGTGGCTGGTATCATGGAAGATCACTGCTAAACACTCCCCTTCCACCCCCGCACCGCATGGCTGGTAGCAGGGAAGATCCCTGCTAGCCAAACGCTAAAAAGCTCAGTGCCATTCCCCCCCTCTCTCTTCCCCCTGCTAGGCTACCTGCAAGGAAGGATTTCTTTTAAGCAACAGGCAAACATCCCAGTAGGAATGGCCATTTCTGTCCCCTTAATTTAAATTCCTGAATTTCAACCGGGTTACCATGAATGATATCACTCTCCTGAGGATAACACAGCAAGATAAAGAACAGGTGTTGCTTGAATGCCAGCAATCACTGCGACCATACACAACTAGCTTTGTCATGCAATGATACCAGATTACTTACTATGCATGGCGTTGTCAAGTGTCCTACTATGGAGGACAGAATAAGGCTGCCCTGCCCAGAAACCTTCTGCAAAGGCTTTTGGAGTACCTCCAGGAGAGCTTCATGGAGATGTCCCTGGAGAATTTCCGCTCCATCCCCAGACATGTTAACAGACTTTTCTAGTAACTTTACTAGCTGCGAATGCATCCCAAGTCCTCAGGGCAAATGAATCATTAAAAAATGCTTGCTTTTAAACCATGTTTTATATTTACAAAGGTACACTCACCAGAGGTCGCTTCCATGGCTTCATTGTCTGGGCTAGTGGCTTGGGAGGCCTGGGAGGGTAATTCCATCTGGGTGAGAAAAAGCTCCTGGCTGTTGGGGAGAACAGAGTGCTGTGTGTTCTCTGCAAGCTCGTCCTCCTCTTCATCTTCCCCGTCTGCAGAATCCTCAGGCATGGCTGAGATTACCACCCCCACCTTGGAATCCACGGCCTGGGGTGGGGAACTGGTGGCGGACCTCCCTAGAATTGCATGCAGCTCAGCGTAGAAGCGACATGTTTTTGGCCCTGCCCAGGACCTTCCATTTGCTTCTTTGGTTTTCTGGTAGGCTTGTCTGAGCTCCTTAACTTTCACTCTGCACTGTACTGAGTCCCTGGTGTGGCCTCTCTGCATCATGGCCTTGGAAATTTTTTCAAATGTTTTTTCATTTCATCTTTTGGAACGGAGTTCTATTAGCACGGAATCCTATCCCCATACAGCAGTCATATCCAGTACCTCCCATGTAGTCCATGCTGGAGCTCTTTTTCAATTCTCCGGAGACTGCATTGTTACCTGTGCTGATGAGCTCTGCATGGTCACCTGTGCTGGTGAGCTCTCCATGCTGGCCAAACAGCAAATGAAATTCAAAAGTTCATAGGGCTTTTCCTGTCTACCTGGCCAGTGCATCCGAGTTCAGATCGCTTTCCAGAGCGGTCACAATGGTGCACTGTGGGATATTGCCCGGAGGCCAATACTGTCAAATTGCGGCCACACTAACCTTAATCCGACATGGCAATACCAATTTCAGCACTACTCCCCTCGTCGGGGAGGAGTACAGAAACCAGTTTAAAGAGCCCTTTATATCGATATTAAGGGCCTCGTTGTGTGGGCGGGTGCACGGTTAAATGGGTTTAACGCTGCTAAATTTGGTTTAAATTCGTAGTGTAGACCAGGCCAGAGATGGCCATTCATACTGGGCTGTTTGCCTGTGGCTTAAAAGAAATCCTTCCCTGTAGGTAGCCAAGCAGGAGGAGGAGGGGGTGATTGGCGCTGAGCTTTTTCGCATTTAACACTTGGTAAAGCAACCCACATCCCTTCATGTATTTATACCTGCTCCTGTATTTTCCACTGTATGCATCATGCAGACAGCTGCAGCGGCACAGCAGCCAACAAACAGAGCTGTAAACAGGGGAGTTTCAGAGGGAGTTCTGTTGGAGGAGCAGGTTTTTGTGGTTTGTGGATTGTATTGTGTAGTTTGTATGTGTGGAGGTTGCTAGGGGCAGTGTGCTGGGAGAGCAGTGGAGCCCTGATTAGGGGGCGGGGCTTACCTGATTAGGGGTCCTATAAAAGTAGCCAGCCAGTCAGGCAGCTGCACAGACAGCTGCAGCGGCACAGCAGCCAGCAAACAGAGCTGTAAATGGGGGAGTTACAGGGGGAGGTTGCGGGGGAGACTAGGACAGAGGAACTGACAGGCTAGGTAAGGGAGTGGGTGGTGGTCTGCCAGTGTTCTGGTGCCTGTTGGGGGTTTGTGTTGTGTTGTGTTTCTTGGACTATCAGGCTTCAGGTGGCAAGGCTATAACTGATACAGAGGTAGCAGTGGTAGTGACTCAAGCAGTGACAGACACAATGAGGATGATTGGATGTGGAAGCTGCGGCATGTACGTGACCCTGGAGGGGGTACCTGAAAAGAGTTTTGTCTGCATGAAGTGCCTCCTGATAGAGCTGATGGAAGAGAAGATCCGAGGACTGGAGATGCAGGTGGAAACTCTGCTTGAGTTTAGAAGGGGGTTTCAGCAGATGATGGAGCACAGATGCGAGGGGGCTGAAGGGATAAGGTCAGACGTGCAGATGGAAGCAGGACCAAAGTATTCAGAGAAGAGACTGCTGGGTGAGAAAAGTGGACGGTGGAAGCATGTGACTAAGAGAACCAGGCAGAGGAAAAGATGGGCCAGTGAAGGAGAAATAGAGCTCAGGAACAGGTTTGCAGTGTTGGGAAATGAAGAAGGGGCACAGCAGGTGGTCACTGAAGGAGAGAGGGCAAGGAAAAAGAGAAGAGCTGTTAGTCCTACAGGAGGAGGGGAGGAGTCAATGGAGGCAACACCAAATATAAGCCCCAGGAGGATTGCAAGGGTGAATAGGAATCGAGAAAACTTGCAGCCAGTGGGTGCAGGGGATAGACCAGAGAATCACACTGTCACCAGGAAAAGGCAGGTCTATGTGATTGGAGACTCCTTACTGAGAAGAATAGACAGACCTGTAACTAGAGCTGATCGGGAGAACAGAAGGGTGTGCTGTCTGCCGGGTGCTAAGATACAGGATGTGGACCTGAGGCTGAAAAGGATCCTAGCAGGAGCGGGAAAGAATCCGTTGATTGTCCTTCATGTGGGAACGAATGATACGGCTAGATACTCTCTGGAATGTATCAAGGGAGACTATGCCAGACTGGGGAAGGCGCTTAAGGAAATCGAGGCTCAGGTTATCTTCAGTGGGATTCTGCCGGTTCCAAGAGAAGGGCAACAAAGGTGTGACAAGATTATGGTGATCAACAGATGGCTCAGGCAGTGGTGCTATAAGGAGGGCTTTGGGATGTATGGCCATTGGGAAGAATTTATGGACAGAAGACTGTTCTCTCAGGATGGACTTCACCTGAGTAAGGAGGGAAATAGACTTCTAGGATGGAGGCTTGCCCAACTGATTAAGAGAGCTTTAAACTAGAAATTTGGGGGAGATGGTTGGGAGATGTCCAGGAGATCTCCACGCTGGAATTTAATCTCGAGAGGGAAGAAAACAAAGTAAGAGGGGACACAGCCATGGACAGAAGAATTGACATAAGGAAGAAGGATAGTGTAGATACCAGACTAACAGGTGATGCTGGTGGTAGAATGTCTGTGCCTAACCGGGTAAAGAATGTCAGTGAAGCCAAACGGCAAAAATTAAGGTGTCTGTACACTAGTGCGAGGAGCCTAGGTAACAAAACGGAGGAACTAGAGCTACTGGTGCAGGAAGTGAAACCGGATATTATAGGGATAACAGAAACATGGTGGAATAGTAGTCATGACTGGAGCACAGGTATTGAAGGCTATGTGCTGTTTAGGAAAGACAGAAATAAAGGCAAAGGTGGTGGAGTAGCATTGTACATCAATGAGGAGGTTAACTGTAAAGAAATAAGAAGCGATGGAATGGACAAGACTGAGTCTGTCTGGACAAAAATCACACTGGGAAAGAAAGCTACTAGAGCCTCCCCTGAGATACTGCTTGGGGTGTGCTACAGACCGCCGGGATCTGATTTGGAGATGGATAGAGACCTCTTTAATGTTTTTAATTAAGTAAACACTAATGGGAAATGTGTGATCATGGGAGACTTTAACTTCCCAGATATAGACTGGAGGACAAGTGCTAGCAAGAATAATAGGGCTCAGATTTTTCTGGATGTGATAGCAGATGGATTTCTTCACCAAGTAGTTGAAGAACCAACAAGAGGGGATGCCATTTTAGATTTAGTTTTGGTGAGTAGTGAGGACCTCATAGAAGAAATGGTTGTAGGGGACAACCTTGGTTTGAGTGATCATGAGCTAATTCAGTTCAAACTAGATGGAAGGATAAACAAAAATAGATCTGGGACTAGTGTTTTTGACTTCAAAAGGGCTAACTTTAAAGAATTAAGGAAGTTAGTTAGGGAAGTGGATTGGACTGAAGGACTTGTGGATCTAAATGCGGAGGAGGCCTGGAATTACTTTAAGTTGCAGCTGCAGAAACTATCAGAAGCCTGCATCCCAAGAAAGGGGAAAAAACCATAGGCAGGAGTTGTAGACCAAGCTGAATGAGCAAGCATCTCAGAGAGGTGATTAAGAAAAAACAGAAAGCCTACAAGGAGAGGAAGAAGGGTGGGATTAGCAAGGAAAGCTACGTTAGTGAGGTCAGAACATGTAGGGATAAAGTACGAAAGGCTAAAAGCCATGTAGAGTTGGACCTTGCAAAGGGAATTAAAACCAATAGTAAAAGGTTCTATAGCCATATAAATAAGAAGAAAACAAAGAAAGAAGAAGTGGGACTGCTAAACACTGAGGATGGAATGGAGGTTAAGGATAACCTAGGCATGGCTCAATATCTAAACAAGTACTTTGCCTCAGTCTTTAATAAGGCTAATGAGGAGCTTAGGGATAATGGAAGGATGACAAATGGGAATGAGGATATGGAGGTGGATATTACCACATCTGAGGTAGAAGCCAAACTTGAACAGCTTAGTGGGACAAAATCGGAGGGCCCAGACAATCTTCATCCAAGAATATTAAAGGAACTGGCACATGAAATTGCAAGCCCATTAGCAAGAATTTTTAATGAATCGGTAAACTCAGGGGTTGTACCATATGACTGGAGAATTGCTTACATAGTTCCTATCTTTAAGAAAGGGAAAAAACATGATCCGAGTAACTATAGGCCTGTTAGTTTGACATCTGTAGTATGTAAGGTCTTGGAAAAAAATTTGAAGGAGAAAGTAGTTAAGGACATTGAGGTCAATGGTAATTGGGACAAATTACAACATGGTTTTACTAAAGGTAGATCGTGCCAAACCAACCTGATCTCCTTCTTTGAGAAGGTGACAGATTATTTAAACAAAGGAAATGCAATAGATCTAATTTACCCCAATTTCAGTAAGGCATTTGACACGGTTCCACATGGGGAATTACTAGTTAAATTGGAAAAGATGGGGATCAATATGAAAATTGAAAGGTGGATAAGGAACTGGTTAAAGGGGAGACTCCAACGGGTTGTACTGAAGGGTGAACTGTCAGGCTGGAAGGAGGTTACTAGTGGAGTTCCTCAAAGAACAGTTTTGGGACCAATCTTATTTAACCTTTTTATTACTGACCTTGGCACAAAAAGCGGGAATGTGCTAATAAAGTTTGCGGATGACACAAAGCTGGAGGGTATTGCTAACACAGAGAATGACTGGGATATCATACAGGAAGATCTGGATGACCTTGTAAACTGGAGTAATAGTAATAGGATGAAATGTAATAGTGAAAAGTGCAAGGTCATGCACTTAGGGATTAATAATAAGAATTTTAGATATACATTGGGGACACATCAGTTGGAAGCAACAGAGGAGGAGAAGGACCTTGGAGTATTGGTTGATCACAGGATGGCTGTGAGCCGCCAATGTGATAGGGCCATTAAAAAAGCTAATGCGGTTTTAGGATGCATCAGGCGAGGTATTTCCAGCAAGGATAAGGAGTTGTTAGTACCATTATATAAGGCACTGGTGAGACCTCATCTGGAATACTGTGTGCAGTTCTGGTCTCCCATGTTTAAGAAGGATGAATTCAAACTGGAACAAGTTCAGAGACGGGCTACTAGGATGATCCGAGGAATGGAAAACCTGCCTTATGAAAGGAGACTCAAAGAGCTTGGCTTGTTTAGGCTAGCCAAAAGAAGGCTGAGGGGGGATATGCTTGCCCTTTATAAATATATCAGAGGGATTAATATTAGGGAGGGAGAGGAATTATTTAAGCTTAGAACCAATGTAGACACAAGAACAAATGGGTATAAACTGGACACTAGGAAGTTTAGACTTGAAATTAGACGAAGGTTTCTAACCATTAGAGGAGTGAAGTTCTGGAACAGTCTCCCGAGGGGAGTAGTGGGGGCAAAAGACATATCTGGCTTTAAGACTAAGCTTGATAAGTTTACGGAAGGGATGGTATGATGGGATAGCTTAATTTTGGCAATTGATCTTTGATTATCAGCAGATAAGTATGACCAGTGGTCTGGGATGGGATGTTGGATGGGATGAGATCTGAGTTACTGCAGAGAATTCTTTCCTGAGTGCTGGCTGGTGAGTCTTGCCCACATGCTCAGGGTGTAGCTGATCACCATATTTGGGGTTGGGAAGGAATTTTCCTCTGGGGCAGATTGGCAGAGGCCCTGGAGGTTTTTCGCCTTCCTCTGCAGCATGGGGCATGGGTCAATTGCTGGTGGATTCTCTGCAGCTTGAGGTCTTCAAACCACAATTTGAAGACTTCAATAACTCAGACATAGGTTAAGAGTTTGTTATAGAAGTGGATTAGTAGGGTTCTGTGGCCTGCTTTGTGCAGGAGGTCAGACTATATGATCATATTGGTCCCTTCTGACCCTAAAGTCTATGAATCTAAATGGGTTCTAGCCCACGAAAGCTTATGCTCAAATAAAATTGTTAGTCTCTAAGGTGCCACAAGGACTCCTTGTTTTTTTTTTTCTGATACAAACTAACATGGCTACCACTGAAACTTATGTTTTAGATGGCATTTATAACTGAATACATATATAAAATTTAAATCCTACATTTAAATGTTTTCTGTTAATTCTTTTAGTGATTTATACACAGTACTTTTTGTTCAGTAATTGCATTGAAAGGTTAGAGAAACTCAAGTTGAGAGCTAGTCTCTATTTTCTTTTTAGAAAGCTTAGTTTTATAAATTTAGTGTAAAATTTATAAAATCTTTTGAATTTCTGGTTCTTGGGTGCAGTATTTTACATTTCAGATAAAGATTATTTTCAAAGAGTAAATGCTTATATTTTTAGAGTCTCATTTTCAGTGGTACTGAGCATTCATGGACAGCTGATATCAGTGGAAACTGTGAGTCCTCTACACCTCTGAAGTCCAAACCCTTAATATATATGAGCATTACAAAATTTTTCCACTGGGTGGCTACTATGATTGAGAATGTAGTAGCGTTTAGATGATGGCTTTGGAATGACTTTTTTTTTTTCTAAATAAAACAGTACTTCACTGGCTAAAGAAGAAATACACCTCAATTTTCCATTGCTAATAATATATAGTAACAGTTTATGACCTAAATAGAAACAGTGTAAGAAAGCAATGTATTTTATATATATGAACTCTGATTCCACTCCATCACATATAAATAGCATTTTTTTTCTGAGTTGGGATAAGTGCTTTCAACAGATTTCAGTATGGTTGGATCTTGTAATGTTTGACTAGAGAGACTCATAACATTCATGGCATTCGTTCTATACAAGAATAATATAGAATGTCTGTAAAGATCAATTTGAGTGATTTTAAATTCAGAAAATTATATTGTCTTTAATGCTTTGCTAAAATTGATTTAAAAGTAAGACTTTAATGTTTAAAAAAACAAATATAAACTTATTCTGTTGCAGAGTATTGAATGTAACAGAATCAATGAATGTCATATTGATCCATCTGTTTCTTAATTAGAAAAAAAGGTAAAGGCTATGTCTATTGAGACCTTTTGTATTAGAATGCTATAAAGCTTAGGATCTCATCTGTTTTTTATCATAGTTTGGTTTTCCTTGCAATAATTGAAACATTTGATGGGGGACCAAAAGTATTTTTTTAATAATAGCAATATGTGCAAGAAACAAAGCACCAGTGCCCACAGGGCTTAAAGTCAAAGCTTCTTTAGACCTTTGTCTCCCCCACCCGCTACCTCTTCAAATCTGGCTCTAAAAGAGGAAATTGGGGCAGGTAGGGAAATGAATCCTACACGGTTTTCTGTGTCACATTGTAAGCAGCACATTACTACTCTTCTGTAAGTATATTTTTTCACAGATGTAAAATAAAACCAATACACAATCAAAGAAATGTTTTGCCTTAATTCTGATTTTTTTCTTTCCCTTGAGTATATAAATCTCTTCACTCAGAGATTCTTAAAACTTCTTTGCTGTAGAAAGTTTAAAGCCAACACCTTTATTATGTAAAATTGATGTAATAATGTGATATGAAAATTGTCCTTAAGATTTCTTTTCATTTCTGATTTGATTTTTGTGACATTGTTAGGAAAAGGGCAATCAGTTCAGGACCTGAAATTTTTATTGTATAGGTCTATTTAAGCCCTGGTCTACACTTAAAAGGTTTGCTGGGATAGCAATGTCAGTTAAGGATGTGATCATCCCTCCGACCCCCAGTAGAGCTGTACTGGCAAAAGGCCTACTACAGATGCAGTTATGCTGGCAAAAATGTTGTTTTGGTGGGATAGCTTATTTTACAGAAAAATAAATGGTATTAACTATACTGGCAAAACTGGTATAAACTACATTAGGAGGTTTTGCCTGTGTAGCTATGCTGGCAAAGCTTTTAAGTATAGACAAGGCCTTTCAGATTTAAAAAGGAAAACAAAAACCTTGCAATCTACTAGATACATTTAAATGATGAGGAAATTTCTAAGGTAATTTACTAGTTTTGCATGAGATGGTTTAAGGCTGAAATTATGAAGGGTATAAAACACATTGTTTTCCTGTCGAACTTCCATAAAACTTGGATGGAAGGAAAAAAAGAAAAGCAAATCCATTGGACTAATGCAGTACTCTGTCTTCTTTGGACACTTTAAATTCAAATCTGGTTTTCAGTGACAAGTGGGTCTGCCTTGTTCCTAGTAAATATTGCCTAAGTGTTGGACAGTTTCAGTTTTAGCCATTTCCACAACAACGTAATCAACTAATCCTGACTCAGCAGCAACTGATTAAAAAATGTCTCTGCCTTTTTTTTTCAAGAAAGCCAGTTAGATGTGTCCCATCCTATCATCTTGATATTAAAAATCAATTCCTAAGAGTTAACTTTTGATCTCTAATTCTATATATGTTCTCATACCATGCTCATCACAACAGTATCTGAGCACCTTCATGTACTGCATTAAGAAATGTGACTGTGACACAGTGGGAATTTTTGGTAATATTTGTATGAAGCCTATACTTGCCTCAGTTTCCCCTATATATTACGTAGCTACCCAGTGAGGGAAACGGAATTAAGTTTGCTCTCAGGACAGGCTAAGAGACATAGAGCTTGTGTTCACATACAGCGCTACAGCAGCACAGCTGCAGTGCTTTAGTGAAGATGCTCCTATGCTGATGGGAGAGCTCCTGACAGTGTAGTTTATCCAGCTCCCTGAGAGACAGTAGCTATGTGAGGGTACGTCTTCACTACCTGCCATATCGGCGGGTAGCAATCAATTGCTCGGGGATCGATACATCGCGTCTCATCTAGACGCGATATATCGATCCCCGAATGCGCTTATATCGATTCTGTAACTCCACCAACCTGAACGGAGTTGTGGAATCGACAGAGGGAGCCGCGGACATCAATCCCGTGCCGTGAGGACAGTGAGTAATTCGATCTTAGATACTTTGACTTCAGATACATTATTCATGTAGCTGAAGTTGCGTATCTAAGATCGATTTTCCCCCGTAGTGTAGACCAGCCCTTAGTCAGAGAAGCAACTCCCTGGAAGTTAGGTCGGTATAACTTCACTCAGGAATGTGGATTTTTCATACCCCTGAGCAATGTAGTTATACTAATGTAGGTCTGTAGTTTAGACCTGGCCATAGACAGATATATGTGTTGCCTAGCTCTCTGAGTGGACTGAATAGGTCATTAAAAAGGACTGGCCTAAGCTGATCCATCTCAGTGAAAAAACCAAGATGACAATGGAAACCCTGATCACCAGGACATCAGCACCTAGCAACCAGTGATCCAGAGGGAGGAGGATTTACCAGCCTCGAAGCAGGGAATCAGAGCAGACAACTCAGCATGAGAACAAAGGACTAAGAAGTGTGAGTTAGGGGGAAATAAATTTGAGCTCTCACCTGGGAACTGACTAGGAAAGGAAATGAGAAGGAGAGCCAGAGATGGTGTTCATTACAGTTTGGCTCGCTCATCATGGCACTGGCTTGGCCAGGATGCACTATGGCTTAACTTCTGCCTCTCTTTGCTACTTTAAAGATTTCCTGTGCTGTGTTCCAGTTGAATAATAAACGCTACTGTTTTGAAAAAGCTGCTTGAGTCAGTGTCACTGTAAATAATTGAGGTGCATTAATCCCTGATGAGTGTGCAAGCCTCTACCCAGAGTGTACTTCAGTTGGACTTGCTGAATAGACCTCACAGTGTGAAGCAGGACTGCTGGAGCCCAAGAGATTCAGTCTCAGGTAGTGGTGAGGCTGCATGGCCTACCCTGAAGGAAGGGTGAGACCCCTGGCACTCTGGCACATCGAAGGGATTTCTCCAAGAGACTGTTTCAAAGCTGGGGGCATAGCACTGATCCTGTGGATAGACAACAGTGACTAACATCAGTCATATGTTTGTTCTCTGATCCTTTCCCTAGGGGAAGAAGTGTGTGCTGTGGAGTGTCTTGTTTTGGGCGTTTTAGGTTTTTAAACATACATGTTGCTATATATTTATGTTGTCTTAGGCTCAAAGTAATCAGATTTTCCAAGAAGTAACAGAAATTACTTGGCTGCTATTTAATATGTTAATTTATTGCACACATTGCTCATCACCATAATAACAGTAATTTGCTTAACTGTTAAGAAAATACATTATTTGTCAAATCCATACAAAAAGCTATATTATACTAATATGCAGGTTGCAAAGCGGTCATAAAATGCCAACATTAACTCTCTGCTTGGGCCTATGCATTATGTTGCATTCTGAAAAAGGAGGTGAGCAGTGAAGTGGCAAAACTTGCAGATGACACACAATTATGTGTTAATTAAGACTAGCAAAGACTCTGAGCAACTTCAGAGGGACTCTACAAAGCTAGATGAATGGGCAGCATTGTTGGCAAATGCAAAGTAATGCATCCTGGAAGGAATAATATAAACCCATTACATTTACCATTGCATTCTGAAACCACTCAGGAAAAAGGCATGGGATAAAATCCTGTCCTCCTTCAAGTCAATGGGAGTTTTGTCATTGACTTCAGTGGGGCCAGGATTTCCCCTATGGGTTTCATTTTGGAGAGAATAATGCAGTCAAAAAAGCAAATAAAGCATTAAGATGTATGATGAATATGACCGAAATAATACTGAAAATAAGTGTCATTATATACATTAATGGTATTCCTGTACCTGAAGTGCTGTGTTCAAGTCTGGTTGCTCTATCTCAAAAAGAACATCATAAAATTTATTCCAGTGCTTAACTACCCTGACTGTTAGAAAGTTATTCCTAATGTCCAATTTAAATTGCCCTTGCTGCAATTTAAGCTCATTGTTTTTTGTCCTATTCTCAGAGGTTAAGAACAACAATTTCTCTTCCTCCTCCTTATAACAATCTTTTATGTACTTGAAAACTGTTATCATGTGCCTCCTCAGTCAATTTTTTCAATCTTCCTTCATAGGTCATGTTTTCTAGAGCTTTAACCATTTTCGTTGCTCTTCTGTGAATGTTCTCCAATTTATCCATCTCTTTCCTGAAATGTGGACACAATACTTCAGTTCAGACCTAATCAGCACAGAGCAGAGCAGAAGAATTACTTATTGTGTCTTTCTTATAACACTCCTGCTAATACATCCCAGAATGATGTTTGCTTTTTTTGTAAGTGTTACACTGTTGACTCATATTTAGCTTGTAATTTGCTATGACTACCAAGTCACTTTGCACAGTACTCCTTCCTAAGCAGTCATTTCCCATTTAGTATGTACGCAATTGATTGTTTCTTCATAAGTGGAGTACTATGAATTTGTCCTTATTGAATTTCATCCAATTTACTTCAGACCATTTCTCCAGTTTGTCCAGATTATTTTGAATTTTAATCCTATCCTCTAAAGCACTTGTACTTGCAACCCCACCCATTTTGGTATCATCCTCAAACTTTATAAGTGCATTCTCTATGCCATTATCTAAATAATTTATGAAGATATTGAACAGAACCAGACTCAGAACTGGTCCTTGCGGTCCAGAACCCCACTTGACTGTGAACTGCTGATTACTCTATGAGAATGATTTTCCAGCCATTATGCACCCACCTTATAATAGCTCCAGTTGTATTTCCCTAGTTTGTTTATGAGAAGGTCATGCAAGACAGTATAAAAAAACCTTACTAAAGTCAAAATACACCACATCTACCACTTCCCTCCATCCACAAGGGTTTTACCCTGTCAGAGAAAGCTATTAAGTTGGTTTGACACTGTTTTGTTCTTGACAACTGTATACTGACTGTTATTTATCACCTTATTATCTTCTAGGTGTTTTCAAATTGATCGCTTAATTATTTGCTCCATTATCTTTCCTGGTACTCAAGTTAAGATGACTAGTCTGTAATTCCCTGGATTGTCCATATTCCCTTTTTATAGATTGGCACTATATTTGCCCTTTTCCAGTAGTCTTTGCCTTAGGCATATTTCACCTTTGCAATATAATGTTTAATAATATATACCCCATAGTCATATTGTACAAATTATGTATAAAGAAGTTTAACAAAATTAGGTCATAATTCTGTTCAAATCCATTAGATTTGATTTCAGAAAGGTCTTTCTGCATGTTCACTGTAGTCATCAATGGTAAAGCGATGCTTGGCCACTACAGTTTCCAAAGCTCTACAGCAACTTCACCTTTATGAATCTTTACCCTAATGAGAAACTGCAGGACACACTCCCTAAACTGCATATTGCAATATAAAATGAAAACTACCTTGTCAGTGGCAGCTTTGTGGGGTCAGCACTTCTGAAAATTGGGCCCATTAGAAATAGATATGAAAATAAATCTTTATTTTCAAGATTGTAAAAGAAATATCTTATTTTATTGGATCATTTTTATTTATCATCTTAATTTAAAAATGGGCAATAATGAAAGAGGCTAGCCTAAAATTTAGAACCATTTCAAATCCTTTGTATGCTTTTTCAGTTCTCACGGGAATACAGCCTAAAGGAAACAATATAAATTAATGATGACATTCATTTCACAGATAGCATTGCTATTGAGTCTGGAAGAATGAAATTAAACCTATATTGTTCTAGAAACATCCCTTTAGCACTTCTAGAGGGTGAAAATTTGCACATATGGCTTCAAGGCTTTTTTCCCTAAGTATTTGGACATATAACATGTCACGTGTGCTTAAAGTTAATTCTGTAGCTCAACTGTGCATATGATAGAAAAATTGGTTTCTCATCAAGAGCCACAATTGCACCATGTGTACTATTTAATTAATTTGATGTATATTCAGAAATGGAGACACATGGTGCTCATGTATCAGTTTTTTTCAATGCAGGCAGTAAGTTAATGAGGGGTGGTCAGGTGCCAGTATTAGAGTGTTAGAATTGTAGTAATCCCATCATCGTTAATAAGTCTATGTGCTTTGAGAACTTGGCGTAATAATAATGTACATAATGCTTGTAATTGTGGCAAAATCATGGGTAGCCACCTTTGCTGTAAAAGTCTCCTCTGTCTCCTCTGTCAGTTGTTTTTCATAAAATGTTTTTGGGTTCAATTATGAATATTTTGGTAGTGGACATTTTTATTTGTACTTATAATAATTATAGTCCATGTACATTTTTCAAAAGAGAAAACAACATAATTTTATAAAAACTGCAGCACTCTACAACAGCTTTAATGAAAACTTAAATTTTGAGTCATTGCAATGTATAGCCTTGGACTTAGTCCAGATTTGCTTTTTTGAACAGACTGCATCCACAAAGCAGGTACAGCTCAAAAGTCTGTCAGCACAAATATTGCATCAGTTCCAACAGTTTGCACTGAATTTTGTTCTAGAATTCTTTCTTTCTTACTTTATTCTTTTTTTTAATTTTCATTTAAATAGAAATAGACTCCATGAGCCCAAGGCTGGAATCTGTTCAACAGCAGCGTCCATTGGTCCATGCCTGTCTCCTTCACCTCGTCATGCTCTGAAGCAATGGCATAAGGGGCACTGCAGACTGTCTCTCCAGTTCTTTTCTGCCACTTGTGGTTTGGGATGGAACCTTTCTGTGTCATTAACCTTCTAGTGTTCTGCTTGAATTTCAAGCGTAAATAACTTGTAAATACTTTTTATCTTAGATATTTAGCTTAGTGAAGGCTGGCCTTCCCTAGGATATTCTCTGTGCGTGATCTGCATGAGAGTTGCCTGTACCACCTCAGGGAATTACACATTCCCTCAAAGTGTGATATCTGCCATTCATTCCCCCCTCATACTAGGTAGTTTTGGGTGTTAAGATTCCACAGACACTTAATGAAACTCTCTGTGAGAACCCTTTCTGACCAGGACCCAGTTTATTGGGTGAGTCTGAACTCGATTATCATCATCATCATGTTCCCTAGTGTTTAGGGCAGCGATGAAGCTCCTCCACTCCTGTCTGTTTCTGGCAAGTCTTTCGATGGTTCCCCCACTGTGCCCCCAGGTTTTTCGGCTTGGCTTCCACTTCTCTTCGTCATGTTGTTTTCAGGCAGCCTCGATTTTGCTTGCCTTCAGGTGTCCGTCTTATTGCTACTCCATTGAAGCACATGGCCAATCCATCTCCAGTGCCTCCTGGCAAGGATGGTGGTCATATCTTCTTTGCTGCACTGTGTGAATAGATCTTGGTTTGAGATTGTTCTGAGATGAAAGATATGGAGGATTTTTCTGAGGCAGGTTGTATGTAAAGAAGACAGTTTGAACATGTCATACTTTCTCATTCCGCAACATTCTGCACTATAAAGTAATGTTGAAAGTATACAGCTCTGATAAATCTGAAATTTGGTTTTGGTGTTGTATTTTGATGATTTCCAGACAGTATTTAAGCTCCTGAAGGTGTTCTTGGCTTTACTGATTTTGTTCCAAATGTTCTGGCTTGTTCTACTGTTCTGGCTGATGTTGCTACCCAAGTATGTGAATGTTTCTACATTGGTGAGAACATAATCCTCTATCCGTACTGGTGATGGTGAGGCAATATTAAAAGTAATGATATTGGTCTTATTGCAGATGATTTTCAATCCAATTTGCTGGTTGAATGTATTGAGTTGAGTTGTTTTTTCTTGTATATGGTGTTGAGTATGTGATAGGCAAGTGAGATCATCTGTGAAGTCCTGGTCTTCAAGGGATGAGAAGGGTGTCCATTTAATGCCTCTTCCTTAGTTAGAGTGTGTATGTCGATATCACAGTCTTCTTTTGCCTCCTGGATGTTTGCTTCCTCTTTAGGTGGCTCCCTGTTCAGCAATTCTTTGAAATGCTCTGTCCAGCGCATTACTTATTCTTTTTCTGTTGTTAGTAGGTGACCTTGTTTGTCCCTCATGAGTGTGTTTGTTGGTGTCTGCTGTTTACCACTGATAAGCCACATCATTCCGTAGACGGTTCCTTGTTCACTATGAGCAGCTGCATCCTCTTCTTGTGTTACCAGTGTGATATTGCACTCCACATGTTTTATAAAAATATACCAATGGGTGTGAATATAATGTAGGTGGAATATGCTTCATGCAAAAGGTGTCTTGTAAAGTATCATTACAAATCTTATAATCTACTGAGTGTGTTCATCCTATTTGTATGAATGTATCATTCTTGTATCTGAAGCCAGGAATATGAAGTATTACTCCAAAGTCCTACTGTAATTATGTAAAGTGTGGGCCATTAATGGTGGTTTGGAATCTTGATGGTTCCCATTGACCAGGACAACTGGTTGTAAATGGCTCTGTTTACTTGAAAGCATTCCTGTGAATCAGGCTGGAAAGAATAAAGGCTTGGTGTCTCACAGGACATGTGACCATGTCACATACTGCTGAAATCCATCTTAAACCTGGTGCTTTTCCATTTTCCAGAGAGACAAAGGATTCCCACCTTGGGCCAAAGCTATAAAAGGAAGTGGAGCAGACAAAGGGGGGCTGCCAGTCATGAGAAATCCCCTAGTTATCACCTGAGCTGGAACTAACAAGAACTGTACCGGGGAAAGGATTGGGCCCACACTAAGGAGGAGTCTAGTCTGTGAAAGAGGCTTATTGGAACATCTCGGAGGGTGAGATTTACCTGCATTCAGTTTCTTAAATGTATTAGGCTTAGACTTGCGTGTTTTGTTTTATTTTGCTTGGTAACTTACTTTGTTCTTTCCGTTATTACTTTAAATTCAAATCCTACTTTTTATACTTAATAAAATCACTTTTATTTATTAATTAAACCAGAGTAAGTGATTAATATCGAGGGGAGCAAACAGCTGTACATATCTATCAGTGTTATAGAGGGCGACAATTTATGAGTTTACCCTGTATAAGATTTATACAGAGTAAAACAGATTTATGTGGAGTTTGGATCCCATTGGGGACTGAGTGTCTGGGTTCTGGAGATAAGTGACTGGCTGAGCAGTTTTTGGTTAAAATGTGCAGCTTTGGGGGCTTGGACCAGCCCTGGGTCTGTGTTGCAGCAGATTAGCATGTCTGGCTCAACAAGGCAGGGTTCTGGAGTCCCAAGCTGACAGGGAAAATGGGCTCAGAGGTAGTTTCAGCACATCAGGTAACAGTCCCAGTGGGGGTGTCTGGGACCGAACCTGTCAAAGCCAGATTATCAATATAATGTCATTTGTCTGCTCTCACAAGGTGTGCCTTACTATACTGCTTGTGGTATTTTTCCTTTAGCTTCTGGGATTTTGTGTCTAAAACATCTTTCCTTAAGGGCTCGTCTGGTTCTATGGTGTTCCATGTGCTGGGTATAATCCACTCCTTCCTTCTCTCTTGCCTGTAGCCTAGACAGGCTTCACTGCTCTGTTTATAAATTGCTGTTACTTTGTCCCACTTGTTGATATCATCATCTGCATTCCCCTCTTCTTCATCAAGGTCTGCAAGTGCCTGAAACCTGTTCTTTAACTGCAGAATGAAGGCTTTCTGTATTTAGGGGACTTCAGCTTGTCAATGCCATAATGTTTATGTCCCTTGTCTGGTGGGCCCACACTTCTCAGTTTTAGCCTGATGGAGGTGATGGTCACCGCAAACATCTGCACCCCTTCTCACTTTCACATCTGTCAGTGATCGTCACCATTTCCCACTGATCATCATATGGTCAATCAGGGTCTTATTTGTACCATTTGGAGAACATGATGTCAGCTTTTGAATTTCATTATTTTGAAATAAGGTTCCACCAATGACTAGATCATTCATACTGCAGAAATCAACAAGCCTCTCTCCGTTTTCATTCATGGTGCCATACCCATTTCTTCCTATTGCTCTGTTGTTGTTTGTCTTGTCCTTACTAGTCTTGGCATTCAAGTCTCCCATTATGATGATTAGATCATGGCGTGGTACTCTAACTCCTTGTAATGTGAGGTCTAATTTGTCCTTTACTACTTCATCACTGTCATTTGTCGGAGCATAGCACTGAATCAGGGTGGTGATATTATGTTTCTCTTTCAGTCTGGCTCTCATATGTCTGCTGCTGATGGACTTCCACTCAAGCAGGGAATGATCCACTGCCTTCTTCAAAAAGATGGCAGCATCCTCATAGTCTATTTACCTCATGACAGATTCCTTGTGATGAGGGACCTCATTACCCAACTTTGACTCAGACCCCAGACATCAGTCTGATCCTGTCTGGTCTTGCAAGGCCATGTGGCATCATGCACCTATGTGACACCCGTCACAACACTTCTTCTTTAGTAACTCCAGGCATGAAGTTAAATGTATGCTCTAAGCAGAGACTCACAGGAGAAGTGACTATAGCTTGCTCACAGTATCTTGACAATACTCACCTGGTGAAGAAACCAAGGATAATGTCTGCATAGGGGTTCAGTTTGTTCACCTTTAGCCCATAAAGGCACTCATTATAGATGCCTCACTACTGGGATGAGGGGCACACCTGGGTAACCACACATCTCAGCATTCCTGGATTCTGCAGGAGTTCACACTATGTATCAAATCTTCTCAAGCTTTTGGCAGTACATAAAACATGCAAGAGGTTTCTGCCCTTTCTCTGGTCTGTATATGTCAACCCTAACCCTAACCCCATTCTTTATGCCATTGCATGGGAGCAGGAAGAGGCACAGGGTACATGCCTGGCCCTGATGGACACTGCTTGTTTGAAAAACAGTTTCATGCACAAGTCACATGTGTGCTTACAGTGAGATCCACACTTTGATACCTTGAAGAACCACACTAACTGTAGGGTAACAGTTCTATCCACAGCCCAAATCTCTGTCATTTAAGCCAGTGGTGTACCTGGTAGCAGTAGTAGGCTATCATCCTCGGTGTGGAGAAGCATATAGAGGGGGATGAGATGCACACTTTGGCAATGGGATTCACTAATATTTGCTGACAGCAAAAAATGGTGAAATTCAGGAATCTTTGGTTCCATTTCAGGCTTTGGAGGAAACGGTCCTCTAATGGTACGATACCCTTCTGCCTCTGCTCTGTGAGTAAGCTACTGGCAGAAGGAATGTTTCCCAGCTCCTTCTGCCCTGTGGGGGTGAAACTGCGATTAAGCTATTTCTTTTCCACCCTAGAGCAGTCTTTAAATTAGGGAAGAAACTCCCTGAAAAGGAGGGAAGTAGGCTCAGTTCCCCTGAGTTAGGGTGCCATGGCTCTCATAATGATATTGTAGACTTGTATAGCACTTTTTCTCCATAGGTCACAAAGTATTTTACAACAGTGAGTAAGTGCCACCATCCTGTTTCACAGATAGGGGAGCCAAGTTTGTGAAATGACCTGTGGAAAAAAGCCTACACTAAGGTCTGTTAAATTTTCATAGTCCTGGCTGATATTCCTGATAGTGAAAAAAGCGCAGACCCACTCTGAGTTTTGGTGAGTTCTTCATATTTTTAGCACAGATTTACTGGGGGTGCCATGGTTACTAATATTTTTCACTGATTTTCCATCTTCTGAAATGTTCCCTCAAAATAAATGACACAGACTTGAGCATTCAAGTTCACCATTAAAGTGAATTTATTTTGTTGTTGTCAACTGCTTTTGCTTTTTTGTCTGTGTGTTGAATAACTAATTTAAGCAAGAAGTACGGCTTTTCTGGTGGTACAGTATTTTATAATTTTATCTAAACCATCACTCCATTCTTTAATTTTGGGATTACAGACATAATTAGCTTTAGTTATGTATGCATGAACTTAATTGGTTAAAATAAACAATTACATAGGTTATTTTTTTCATTTTCTGTCCTTTTCTTAGGCAACTGGTATGGATAATTTTGCATTATCGTGGATGATATCAGGAGGTAACCTAGAAAGACAGCCTCTGACCCTCATAGACCTTTGCTATGGGAAGACAGAAAACTTAAACCTACGGTATCTGGTAAGAACTTTAAACCAGAAATATTGGGACTAATTTTCTATTGCTCAAGCTTTAATTTTACTACATGAACTTCTTCACTCATTGTTTCTTAAATTTCTAGCAAATGTGGAATCAATGAGCATTTGTCTTGGTTTTATGCCTCATTGGGAAAACATGAGTACAAGGGCTAGAAACAAGATTCTCAAACCCTAATGGATGAGGTGTGACTGCAGCTGTCCATTATCTGCTATTATAGCTATTCACTACTGCTATTTCTCATAAGGAGGTTGGGGCTCCCAGATCAACTTTGTGCAAAGATCTAAGTAACATAGACTAGACTGGCTAGTGAATCTGCATTCTTTTCCTGCTTCATCCAGCACCTGTTTCTACTCTTTAGGAGTAATATTGCTCCACCAGAGAGATTGCTCTTGCTTCCATATTCAGACAACTTGCAGTTTTTAAAGCCACTTTTAGACCTAAAGTGCCTGCCTAGAAGCCCCCAACGGTATTATCTCATTGCTAATTTGTATACTGCAGTGTCGTTGTGTATGGCACTTTCCAGACAGTATGGAGACACTGTGATCTGACATGCTTACCATATGAATTAGATAGATAATGAAAGATTATAACACACAATGGGGGTGGGATGGAAGGAAAGAAGACAAGGGAAATAAGGGGAAAAGGAAATTGCTTTTCAAGAGGTAGGTGGTTTTGTTGTTTGTTTCCAAAGTACTGAAATAATTTAGTTTGTTTCTGTCCCCTATTTTTTAATGAGACAGAGCACAGAAGGATAAGGGAAAATAGAGGGAGCAGATAACACTGGAG
Organism: Gopherus flavomarginatus; assembly: GCF_025201925.1. Taxonomy (NCBI): domain Eukaryota; kingdom Metazoa; phylum Chordata; order Testudines; family Testudinidae; genus Gopherus; species Gopherus flavomarginatus. The sequence goes on from NC_066619.1 coordinate 63,130,285, forward strand.
CTGGGATTAGTGACAGAAATGTGGTTGGAAGAATGTTTGAAGGAGAGTGAGATTGGATGGCTCACTTGAAGTAGAAGGTTATTCTGGGAATCAAGGGGTGGGAAAGTGATAGAAAGAAGCTGAGGGAAAACCAAGGGGAAAACTGAGAAGAGTGCATGACATGAATGGGAAGTAGTGAAAACTAGAGTTGATCTGTAGGTTGTCAGATCCAGGGCCGACTCTGGCTTTTTTGCCGCCCGAAGCAAAAAAAAAAAGGGGGTTGGGGTGGGGGGGGGACAGCTGGAGCAGCAAAGCAGGGGAAAAAAATAAAATAAAAACATGACATGGCCGGAGCGGCAAAGCAGGGGGGAAAAAAACAAAAAAACGTTGCGGTTGGAGCAGGGCCGGTGCAACGGTGTTTCATGCCCTAGGCGAAACTTCTACCTTGCGCCCTCCCCCCCCCACACTCCCGCCCTGAGGTGCCCCCCCCATGGAAGCTCCCCCCCTCCACCCTGGGGCACCCCCCCGCCCCAGCTCACCCCTGCTTCTCGCACAAGCACCCCGAGCACACCGTGGCCGCTTCACTTCTCCCACCTCCCAGGCTTGCGGCTCCAATCAGCTTAGGCGCTGCAAGCCTGGGAGGCGGGAGAAGTGAAGCAGCAATAGTGTGCTCAGGGAGGAGGCGGGGCAGGGGTGAGCTGGGGCGGGGAGTTCCCCTGAGTGCTGCGCCCCTACCCCTTACTTGCTGCAGGAGGCCCTTCCCGCGCTGCCCTGCCCCAGCTCCCTCTGCCTAAATGCTGATGGTGACCTGGGCAGCCAAAGATCTGGCCACCGTGGTCGCTGCCAAAGAAAATGGTGCCCCCGAAATGCCAGCGCCCTAGGTGACCACCTAGATCGCCTAAATGGTTGCCACCGGCCCTGGGTTGGAGTGGCAAAGCTGGGGGGGGGGGGAGAAGACGCGGCTGGCAAAGCAGGGAAAAAAACCAAAACAAAAAAACCCTACAGGGCAGCCAGAGCCAGGGTGCAGGAGGCTCCCTGTGCTGCAGAGTGCGTGTCTGGTCTAATGGGAGGAAGGGGGAGAGAGAGAGAGAAGGGGGGCGGCCCGGGCTTCAGCGGGGCGCTCGCCATGCGGCCCCGACTGCCGCGTCACCTGCCGGGAGGGCTCTGCGCCACTCCAGTCGGCTGGGAGGGAAGGATGCGGGCTGCCCTGCCGAGTTTGCTGCAGGGCGCTCCCCTCCTCCGCGCCGCCGCCCCCTACAAGGCGGCCAGATCGGGGAACCAAAAATAAAAACATCTGATGTGCTGCCCTAGGGATTGGACGGAATGCTGCCTCGTAGAATCTGCCACCCCAAGCACGAGCTTGCTCGGCTGGTGCCTGGAGCCGGCCCTGGTCAGATCTGTGGGTAGCCTTGAAGGGAGAGGATGAACTATTTGAACTTGGTGCAGAACACTTGTGGCCCTTTCCTTTTAAGAGTTTTGAGGTGGGGGCAGTTACATGACTGAAGCACCAGAGAGAGAAGAACATTTTAGCAGCAGTGCTTTGGATAGATTGAATAGAGATGAAGTGGCAAGAATGGAGCCAGAGAGGAAGAATTTAGTGATGAGGTGAAAGAGAGCCAAGGCAGGAGTCACGCTTTTAATAGTGGAGACAGAGAAATGTTAAAGTGGAAGCAGCAAATGGATTTCTTGAGAGCTTGGTATAGTGTGGAAAGAATTTAAAAGCACAGATTTTGGGAAATAGAATGGAAGTGCCAATGTAGGGAAGAGGAGAGAATTTTAGAGAAAAAGGTCAGCGTTTAGCATATTTCCTTGAGAAGCAGATGAAAGTCAAGACTAGAGAGAAGAAAGATCAAACAGAGGGGTAATAAATCTGTCCCTGAACTATTGCCTGACTTTCCATTTCATGCAGCTCTCAGTTGCTTGAGTGAAGGACCTCATAGTGCACTGTAGATATTCTTACATAATTTATCACATTATGTACCTACAAGAAAGAACAAAAAAAAAGTTCTATTCAGTGCTGAATAATAGTGATCTATATGCAACAATAAAGTCTGAACTAATTGCATTTGTCATTTTAAAGAGTTCTACATTTTTGTCAAATCTCTAAAGAAATATTCTTGCACATGTGCTGAGAATTGGAGGAAGACACTATAAATTATTTCTACAAGTACTGTAAAATGCAAATATAACGAATGTCCCATTTTGTTTCTTTATTCTGTGAAAGTATAACTTGTTTTATTGGGTATGCTTTAATTACTTCAGGATGTTCACTTTGTTCTTGTAATATGAAAATCATTAGACTCATGATGTTGAGATATTGATGCTTTCTCATGCATTGTATCCAGCAGCCCAGAGAGTCTAGTGAGATTAGGCTACATCCACAAAGGCAACTCTTCTTAATGCATCCTTTAATCCTTTTCCCATTGTAGTCCCAGTATTATTCTTCTGTTTGCTGCAGAGGCAGCTCTCTGGCACTGTCTCCCAGAAGGGAAGCTTTCCTTTTACTTCATTTTAGGATTTATAGCCTCAGGAAGGAGGCAAAAACTAGTCTAGTTTTTGTAATGGAGACAGTTCCCTAGAGCAACTCTCTCCTGTATTTCTGCTTTTTTCAATCTCTCTCCATGTGTTTTCCTGCAGACAGCAACCAAAACTGCAGACTTTCTTTGAACTACCAGCAATGGTAGAAGTGGCACTTCCAGCTGTACTTTACTCATGAGCCTTCAGCAGTACTGGCCTTGTTTTTAAACAGAAGCAGCCAAACATCCTTGCCTCACAAGAAACCAGCAATGCTCTTGGAGCATGGTGGCTGAGGGGACGGAAGAACATAGGCCTACCAAGGCATGGAGATGGCTCCTGTCCTTTGGTATCATGCATACTGGTATTTAACTTACCAGGTGGCACAGGTACAATCTCCTCCCCCACAGCAGATTCTCAAACAGCTAATCCAACACATCAATGCTGTTGCCTTCCCCATTTATATAGTTTCCTGACTTTTGGTTCCTCCGTTTCACTTCCTCTTTCTTGAGAAGCAGAGAAAGTGGGAGAAGCAAAGTTGAAACATCTATTAAACCAGAGACATACAGGCACTGTTTTCTTTCATTGTAAAGCTATTTTCAACAGCAATAGGGGGAACTGATATAGCAAGGAGGAGTATGTCAAAGCCTCTTTCTTAGACCATCTCTTCCTTTTGTTTCACTTAAGAAACCATTTTGAGGGAGTGCTTGGACACCACAATGATGGGTGCAGAATACGTGTCCCTAGAGAGAGCCTGAGGATTCTATTAGGGCTATTCTAGTATCTCTCTATCTTCCTTGGTTTCCATCCCAAGGGAAAAAGAAGACAAAAATCATATGAGAATAATGAAAAAACTAGCATTCTTTTAAATCTTATCTCCACCAGGCAGGAGGAATTTCATAATCTGATTCTTTTCTGCATCCTGAGAGAATCCATTAATCCAAACAAACTGGACAGATTCATTCTATATAGTGATAGTGATTTCGGAACCCCGAAAACAAAATCCGCAGACATGCCCAAATAAGAATCCTCTTAAAATTAAAGCCCCCTATAGTGGTGAGTATTGAGCTGGTTGCCTCCATCCTGGAGCCCTTGGAATTAATTCCTTCTACAGGTACACTAGAATTTGCCCAGAATGACTGGCTCAGGAGAAAATAAGATCAGTGAAATTAATACCAGATTAAATTATGAAAATTAAGAAAATAGATCAAATTATGCTTAAAATGATGTAATATTCCAAAAGCTAAAAGGCCCAGATTTTCCACTGAAACTACCCACATCTATTCTACCCACTCCACCCCCGCTCAAAACACCCAAACCAACAAAATGCCCAGCAACAACATTGCACCGAAAGATCACGTCAACAAGTTAGCATTTTGTTCCTTCTTTCCTCCATTTTTCCACGTTTTACTTCTGTGTGCTACCTTTCTTTAGTACCTCTGAACCGAGAGATTAAAGATGAAATCCGAGCCCATGGATGTCATTGACAAACTTCCATTGATTATCACTGGGCTAGAATTTCACACAGAGAATATAATATTCACACATAGAATATTAGTCTTCACATACTGGAATATCTGTTAGCGCAGAGGGCCTTTTCTTTCTCTTCTACTGACTTCTGTGTTTATGCAATTGAGTTGATATTTTAATGTTTGTTATTTTTAGAGGTTTCATTTATGGATTGTGACACTGCAGGCTGTTTTATTGGAAGGTTTTCACAGCAATGCTTGCAAAAATCAGTGTCATTATGTGCCTAATTTGCATAGATGATTTTTGTGAATGTGTATGAAGGTCGGGTTTTTCATGAGCAGCAGCCACTTAGTTGCACAGCTGGTCATTTATACTTGCAAATACCTAATTTGGATGCATAAAACTACTGCAGTTGTGCCTGACTTTTTGCAACTTTCAGTAGTATCTCTGGACAGATGAATATTTCATTGTGAGAAAACATACAAGTCAGAACACTTTTGACATAAAAGTTTCAGGAAAAATCATTGCACATTGAAAGTACTTAAACTTTACATCATATCAGCATATAAATATGTGTTAGTAGTATTCTAATAATTAACATACAAAGTACATTATAGCAGAATTCTTGTGCTGTGAAGTGTTTAAAACAATATATTTTCAGATGTGTTGGCAACGTGAAATTGAGTATACATATCCAAAGTAGCTTAAATAAAGATGTTGAGAAAACATCCCAGTATGTATTTTTAAAACTGCAGAATTATGGATGAGAAACTCTAGATAAAATGAGACCATATTGTAGTCTTGTAATGAGTTTTTTCCCCAAGAAACTAACATGATGTCAGGAAAACAGAAAAACTTTAAAATTCTAATGGCTCAAATTCATTAAAATGATTTACACATGTAACTTTCAAAATAAATAAATATTCATAATTTATGTGCTGCATTAATATTTTCACTCAACTGGAATGTGAAGAAACAAACCCCATTTTGTGTGTGAGTTTTAAAATATTGCATAAAGAATCTTTTCTGATCTAATTTGTTGCTGTGTAGAATTGAGGTGATATAGCTCACCTATTTAAATGATTTGTAGTGGGATATATAAATATTTATATCTATATAATTATAGCACACTGTTATCTTGCCTGTTGCAGAAAACTTGAGTGATTGACATATCGAAAATGTATTTATTGAAATCTGATATAAAAATCTTGTTTCCAAAGTCACTTTTTTATTTAGTCTTGAAATAACTACCCTCTGAGGGTTGGAATGGAAAGTGTAGAAAAAATACAGATTATATGATGCTGACATGTAAAAGAAGAAAAGGGCATTTCTAACTTCCATTGTGTGTCAAGGGTGTGACCTTTTGAATCTGAACTGAAACAAACTGGCAATGACAGCTTCTGATTTTCATTGATCTCACTTGAAAAACATTATTGCAAATTGTATCTCAGTAGAAGTGCTTTTCATGATGAATTATTCATGAAAATCTTTTCATCACGTAGAACACCTGCTGAGAGGGTTTTGTATTGCATATTAATATATATGCATCAAGTCCTGCAATTAAACCTTCAGTATTAAAATTCACTTTGCTTAGATAATCAGTTTATAATGCACCATGCTAAGGGCAATGACAAATATGTATTTGCATTCTTGGAGCTTTAAACATTTTTAATTAATGCTTGAAAAGGTCACATCCCAGGATCTTATGGATAGTTACTGTGAGCCATTTGCGAAAGGTCTAAATAATAGTCTAATAATAGTAACTTCCCCCTTTATTTTGGTTAGTTCTTTAATTTATATCTCACCATTGTGTTGATTGTTCAGCATATACTTTCTATTTAGAAAACTGTACTTTGAAGTTAATAAAGGAGAGTGATTCTGTTGACTGGTGTTGATACCACTCTGTATCCAGCAGAAATGTGAATCCTCTGCTGTTTGATGTACCTGTTATGTCCTGACAGTTCATTAATTTAAATGCAATGTGAATAAAAAGGATCTCTAATATCATCCATGTGAATTAATATATGCTATGTGTACAAATAGACTTGAATACTTGTTTGCAGTATTCTCTCAGCTCTAGTCAATATCAAATAAGTCTTTGATCCAGAGGTTGGTAACTCCATTGTTAGACAGATGCTTTTTAATAACTGAACTGTTTAGCATCAAAGTGTGTTTTATCCCTCTCCCTTTGTGTCTTTCTCCCACTCTTGTCTTCTTTCGTTTTTCATGCAATCCCTGTAGCTGAACCCTGCTCTGCTTGCTCTTTCTATCTGTCTGTTGTGCCTAGGAGCCCTAGTCATGGACCAGGATCCGATTGTTATGCCTCAATTTTCTCTTATGTTGAGTGCCACCTGAAAACTCTTTCTCCAAAATGCTATAATCATTAGTCCTCTCCACAGAGAAGTATTAACCAGTTAGATGACTGCAGTTCTTTCCTCCTTCCCTAAAGGCAAAAATATACAGGTAAAGTTATGGCATTAACAAGATATTTTCAAAACCTCACTGTTGGATCACAGTTTCTCATAATATCTTATTGTTCATCCCTATGCTTCATGCATATATTGTTTATTTAAATTGTAAGCTGTTCGGGACATACTTGCCTGAAAGCACCTTGCACATTGTTGGTAAATAGTAATTATCTTTCTCTGTGTATTATTAAAGATTGCTAGTAATGCTTTCTTTAAGGATAACATCATTAATATGCAAATACACACTTGCATCTCAATTGTAAAAGCCAAGCAGTCTCTGTGCTTAGTTTAAAGATAAGTAGAGAATATCAAATTAAGTTCAAGGTATATTTATAATAACTGCACACAATAATTATTTGTTTGTCAGAAATACGAATAGTGTTCATCAGCAATTAACAGCATTTGAAGTAATGTGGTGAAATATACATAAAAAAATCTCACTGAAGTGTGGGCTTCAACTATACAATCAAATGAGTCCCTTGTCGTTCAGCAAGTCTAAGAAGCAATCTTTAAAAAGTAGGAGCTACTTGGCTCTGATTGTAGTGCTAGATGGTGGGTTCATTACTTTCTTTTTCACTTCTGATGGTTTCATATTATAGTAGATGGCCTCATCTAAAGAAAAGACAGACAAGTATCTGAACTAACACTGATGGATATCACTTCAAAGGCCTCTTGAAAATTTTTCTGTGACACTAATCAAAGCATGTTTGAGTTATCTAACCTTTTCCTGCTGGTTTGGTAATCAGAAGTGAATGTGTTGGGTGGATGATGCATTTAGGTAGCAATATAAAATCTTTGTTGTTCTTTATTGTGTAGGGGAGATTTTGGCAAACCAGTAAAGTGCCTGAAACCACTATGGCTTATTGTTGAAAGCAGCCTATTCAGCAGTCTCAGCTTGACCAAGGCAGGAGGGAAGGGGAGTTTGGGGTGCCACAGAAAGGGCAGCTTGACCCCGCGTCCTTCCTAATAAGAATTGTGTTAAAGTTGCTGATACAGGCATTTTAGGAAAGCAGGATGTGCCTAGGAATGTCTGTTGGGGTCTCTGGAAAAACTCACACCTGATTAATCAATAATCAGAAGGAACCTCTTGCTTCACCATTGAAGCTGTTTACTTAACAAGTTTTATTTAAGGGACATGCCATTCTATTACTAATGTATAAATAAGGGAGAAGAGTTTGAGATAGTTGGACTCTTTTTGGACTCTCCCTCTGAATACATCTTGTGGTCCACACCGACAGACGGAAGATTTGGCCACCGAAAGCCTGCCGCTGTGTCACTTGAAAGCCACACTCAGCTGTGGTAATCATCAAGGTTGGGGGTGTTTTACTAACCTGTTGCGGATGTGTGTAAGTGCTTGAGATTAAGTAAAGTTTAGCTTTAAGTGAAAGCACTCTTGTGTTGTCCTGTTTGTGCCAGCTATCTATTGATCGAACGGCTGTGTCTCCCCTGATTTATTTCCTAACACCCCCTCACATAGTGTAAAAGTTACCAAAAGCTTTGGGTTAAAAAAAACCCCAGGTAACAATTGCATACATTGTTCTTAGTCTTTTAAATGTTAGAGTTATAGTCTCTAATGTTCTTTTATGTATAAAGGAGCTGCTAACTCAGGAGTAAACAATTATTAAATTTGATATTATGTTAAGTGCAAAAATGAACCATGCTAAAAAGAGATCCTTTAATGTGACTTTCTCATAACTGTCCAGAATATACTGACTTCAAAACAAATTTTTTTAAACTAAAATAAAAAAACCTACTGTTTACAAAAATGGTCAGCAAATGCTGCAACAAACTAACAATTGGTTAACTTGTATGGCAGAATTGTCAAATACATGGTACAAATGAGACTTAGGCTATGTCTGTGTTGCCCGCAGTTCAGACTATGTGAGGTGGAGGTGTGCGAATGTGCACCAAAGTGCTGTGCTATAACTCCCCCATGGGGACGCTGCGGGCTCAAATGATAAGGTTCCTAGTTTGGATTAATGTAGTCCTGTTTGAAGAGGACTGTGTTAACAGGAAGTAGGAGCCTTTTAGTTTGGACCAGCAGAGTCCACTCAGGGAAGTTAGAGCACAGCACTTTGGTGTGCACAGCTAGTCACATCCCTGTAGCCTGAATTGCAGGGCAGTATAGACAAGCCCTTAGGAATGTAATGGCTATCTTTCAATGTGCCAAAATTTACATTTACTGTATAGATGGTAAACTCATCAATATACACTATAGCACAAACTTGCGCACAGTGAAGCTTCGATTTTTCACCTATTCTGGTCTATGTGTGCTGAAAATAGGCCATGAACTCTGACGTTCAGTTTTTATGATAGGAGATATAGTATATTGTTAAGTTCCTGTGAAACATTGTTTCTTCTCATATAGAAGTAGAGCATAGGCTTCCCTCACTCCTTCCTCTCCTCTTTCTCCCTGTCCCCCTCCACCCCGGCCCCAGCGGACTTTTGATTAAGACAGCAAAGTTGGTCTATTTGGTGTGGAACCTTAAGTAGTGAAGTATTGTTGGTTAAGAAAATCTAACAGATTTATTGTGTTACTGATGATTTGTTAAATAGTTACGTGTTTCATATAAATTTGTAAAGCTCAATAACTTTTTCCCAAGGACATAAAGCAACTAACTTAAGACGCATGAGATCCAATTCTCATTATTCCAGTGTTTCAGAAGAGATTTTTTTTCATTTTGTTATGATTTTAAGAAAGAAATTTTATGCTGTAAAGTACATAGGAGTGGAGAGTCTTCTGGAGTAGGGGAAAAATTTCTGTGCAAGCTTGTTGAAAACTTGTTGGGAAGGAAGGAATTAAAATCAGATGTCTAATAAATCCATTGGGCTAGAGAATCTAAACCAGTTAGAAAACTACCTAAGAGGATCCCCAGAAAGCTCATTTTAAAATCTTGTCTTCAGTAAATAAGATCTTCAGCTTGTGTAAATCTGCAACTTTAATGAAGCAATTCTCATTTACCCCAGTTGAGGATCTAGCCCAATATGTGTAAATAGAATGGCAAAGAATCCCTGCTATTGCTAAGAAATGATGGCTGTAAGCTACTTTTTGTGCACCCCGATCCTGTACTGGTGATGCACTTCCAGTATAAGCTGAAGTAGTTCTAACTAGTAACAGCTGCCAACAGACTTAAGGAGCTGATATACAACAATGGCTCAGCTGGATATTGGAAGACCTGCCTTTGCCCCCTTCTCCCTGGTCAGGAGTCACTAGGCTGGCTTTATGCCACTGGAACATTTCCCTATGCTGGAGTGATCCTCAAGTAGGGTAACCAGATAGCAAGTGAGAAAAATTGGGATGGGGGTGGGGAGGGGGGGGCTAATGGGTGCCTTTATAAGATAAACCCCCGAATATTGAGACTATCCATATAAATCAGGACATCTGGTCACTGTATCCTCAGGGTATGTCTACACTGCAGTTAAAAACCTGTGGCTGGCCTGTGCCAGCTGACTTGGGCTCATGAGACTTGGGCTATGGGGCTGTTTAATTGAGGTGAAGACATTTCGGTCTGAGTCCCTTAGCCTGAGTCAGTTAACATGGGCCAGCCATGGGTGTCTAACTGCAAAGTAGACATATCCTTAGAGGCCTGGTCTATTCCTGAAAGATAAGTTGACCAAGCTACATCATTCATGGATGTGAAAAATTAAGCCACTCTAAGCCCTGGTAAAGCACTGCTAGGTCAAGACAAGAGTTTTGCCATTGATCTATCTTCTGCCTCTTGGAGTGGTGGAAAACCCCTTTCCATGGCTGTAGCAAGTACCTATACTACCACGCTACAGTTGCTTAGCTGCAGTGTGGAAACTGGGCTGCTGTAGTGCATGTAGTATAGACATGGCCTCACTCTCACAATCAGCTACACCAGCTTTGGAGCAGCTTTGTGCCAATGGGGGAGTGCAAGGCAGCCACAGCACTGAATATAGCCCCTTATCATGTGTGGTGAAATTTAGGATTATATCACTAAATTTGTAAGTTTGGTAATGATTTTTCAATCAGTTAACACTGCCCCAGATCTTTCATTTTTCTGTATAATGTAGCTCTAGTGCACTGCTGAAAACAGGTGGGCTTGACACCTAATGTAGTTTCACTGTGCCACAGACTACGCAGGCCCTTGCTTCTACACTAGGCATTGGACTGTTACTGAGTTCCCTCTGGGGCAAGTGACTAACTGATGAAGCACCATGAAAAAGTTCACTAACCCCTCTGGGAACTGAGCAATCACTCGAGCAAATAGGCAGGATCCAAGTGTGGAGCTTCTTCAGAAAAGTAGTTAACTTCCGTTTTGCTTGATGTAACTTTCCTTTCAGTCAGCGATAACCATTAGTGTTCATGGCAAGCGGTTTTGACCTCCATAAGGCATGTGGAAAATGCCAAGCAATCTCTAGCAAAATGCTAGAAAATTTTGCTCCAAAGTGGAATCTGAACAATATGGCTTTGTTTTGATTGTGAATCTAATAGCACAACTCTCTCTTACAAGCTTTTTTTGCTTTGTGGAAAGAATCCAAAAGTAAGCTGATTTTCTGTGGGTGATCACTGCTGTCTGTCTCTTAGTGAAATGGAAGAGCAATATCTTAGTAGATCAAAATACTGAATTATATGGGACACATCAAATGAGTATTTACAATCAAGAAAAACACAGATATGAATACAATTTTATTAAGAAGATGAAATATAATTTATAAGCAAATGCTCATATTTTAAGATGAAAATATATATAAAGTTTTAAATTAGAGTATGTTTGTATTGTGAGTTATTGTAAATGAAAATGGTTTCTGTTTTAAATTTGAGAAGCATGCTATACTTGTTTTGATGTGTCTGTTGCTGATGTTACATGATTGCATATTTCCTTTCTCATTTACTTCAGTATATATCCTTTTAAGTGTGTGTTCCTTTCATGGAGTTTGCTTCCGAATAAGTTCTCGATCTTTAAAATGATCTCGTTAGTAAAAGAAAACATGCTGTTCAATAAATTGAGTGTCCAGCTGGCTAAAGGTTTAAACAGGAAAAGGACATAAGAAGATTCTGTGGTAGGTATAAGTTAAACATGCTCTTGTTTATGCTTTGTTGATACTCTGATTGTTTAGAAGTTTGAATTTTTTTTTATACTAGCTTTGGGCTGTTCTTTAGAAAAACCAAACAATCAGCCCAGTCTATATGACGGCTTTGATCTTTGTTTTCATATTTGTTGTAAGAGGCTAAAAGTCTGGCAATTTGTTGTATTTCTTGCTTTGTCAGATCATATCCCCTCAACACATGTTATCCGCAGATGGTTTGGAGGGAGGGAAAAGAAAAGGCAGAGTGCTTAGAGTTTGACATCTACAATAAATTCCCAGGAGATTGTTTTATAAATGTCAGCATATTTGTGGTTGTTCATGCAGGTGCTTACACAGGACTTGTGGCCTTTCACCTAGCATAATTAACTTCCTTTTATTTCACAATGTTTACCATTTCTTTCCTTAACCTTTTTGTTTTTACAGAGTGCTCTTGAAGGAAAACTCAGCAAGTTGCTCAAACACCTGCTTGCCATGAGGCAAACACTGAGCTTCATACTTGCCCCAGGACAGGAGTCTGGTGAGAAAGCTCATCAGATACTACCAACTGTTGTTTATGCTAGATTGCTAAATCATGTGACTAGATGTCATCAATCTCTGGAGGAATGCTGCAGCCACTTGCTTGTTTTGACACTTATTGTACCATCTGCACCTTGGGTGAGTTACAAGTCAAGGCTTCATATTTTTAATTCACTCATGAAAACATACTATTTTAGAAGGTTTCCGCAGCATTTTTCATGGTTTTGTATTATGTTTATTACTTTCAGGTGTGTATGTCCTGCATGCATCCATGGGGGCAGAGAGTTGTGTTTCTGTGCATTTCAGATAATTAAGTTCAGCAAAGTTTGATTGTAATTTAAGTTCTTTATTAACATAAAATACTGTGCAATTGTGTCCATATTAAGCTATACAAAGGTAATTTTGCTGATAAATCAAGGGTGTCTGAGTGTGTTTAGTGGAGGAATGTAGAAAAAAAGAAAGATCATTCTTGGAACATTACTGATCCACAAGTTTAATAATGGAGTATGGAGCTTATCATCTTCTAGGTCACTGATGCAAAGGCAGCCTCACTCAGAAATGACCAACCATGACTATCTCTTGCCTGTTTTGCTTGGTCATCCTTATGAAGTAAGTTGGTGATCTCAGGCTAATTCCTGGTAGATAGATGTCTCTATCATCAACACTGATGTTTGGCATGCTTGTGAGGCATCTTTGTAGAGAAGGTAAGGTTTGAATGTGCCATGGATATGGATCTACCTTTGTACCCAGAAAAAAGAGTTTTAGGAATACTTGCAGAACATTTTGGGAAAGTTTGCACTTTGCTTGCACTTGCAATATTTAATTTGTGGGTAAATATAAATCTCCAAGACTTTCTATTTGGCATTTTTCATGTGTATGAAAATTACTTAGTGAACCGCAGGCCCAGGAACCATCTAAAACCCGATGATTGTTGGACCATACACATTTGCTGCTGAAGGTCTGAAGATTAGGGTTGACCAGAACCAGCAAACACATTTTTCAACATCTGTCTTTATCCATGGAACATGCTAAGTGGCGAGAATTAACAATTTAAAAATGAATGTTAATTAAAATGTTTTCTAAACCCACTTAATTTTCCTGGTCTAGGCAGGGCCTTGGTGTGAGGTTATAAAAGGGATTGTTCTGTCACCTCAGTTACTTTTTTACAGATCAGTGGCACCGTTATGGGCACCCGCATGGCCCCACAATATGCCAACGTTTTTATGGCTGACCTGGAACAACACTTCCTCAGCTCTCGTCCACTCACACCCCTTCTCTACCTACGCTACATTGATGACATCTTCATCATCTGGACCCATGGGAAGGAGACTCTGGAAAAATTCCACCATGATTTCAATAGCTTCCATTCCACCATCAACCTCAGCCTGGACCAATCTACATGGGAGGTCCACTTCCTAGACACCACGGTGCAAATAAGTGATGGTCACATTAACACCACCCTATACCGAAAACCTACCGATGCAAGACAAACTCAAGAAAGAAACCAACAGGACTCCACTGGCCATCACATACAGTCCCCAGCTAAAACCTGTGCATTCTAAATCAAAGATTTTTCATCAGCACTATCCGCAGATCTGTTCCCTAGACACCCTCATGCTTCAGTATAAAGGCATATGGTGAGGGGCGGATCCGCCACCACTCCAGTTCCTTCTTAAATGCCTAAGGCTCTAAGATGAAGTGTTGCAGTGTCTATTAGTTAGCCTCATGACTTGTTGCACATCTCAGTAAAATGTCTTAATTTTCTTTCTTTATTTTTATTTGGCACAATTTTTCCTTTAAAGAAGGGGGGAGGTTCCTTCTTTTTTGTCCTATTCGGCTCTTTGTTTTTCTTGGGCCTTTGATCTATGGGTTCAAGTGCAGGTTATATCCCAGCTTCAAATGCTGCGAGAGGCCTTTCTCCCACAGCAATGGACATTCAAGCTGCCTCAGGGAGTCTCATACCCCTCCAAATATAAGATATGTTCGAGTTTAAGAGCAGATCTAAGAAATTGATGGAGGACGTGCTCAGACTCCTATTAATGGAGCACTCACTGAGACCCGCAGGATCTGAGTCATCCCTCCTCCCCAGCATTTTGGATCCTCAGAGACCTCCATTAACTGTCTGTACAGAGACATTAAGGAAAGACCTGGGAGCTCTGAGATCATCAAGGTACAAACAGTTCTGAAATACTCTTGCTTATATCTTTAGATGTAACTAGGGTTTTGACAGCAGTCCCTATTATTGACCTTTTTTCCTTCCTTCTTTGCTGCTGCTTTTGTTATCTTTAAAGAATCATGATCAAATAAGCTGCTTAGATGATAAGAATGAGAGCTGGCAAAAAGATTGGTTTGGAAGTGGTCAGGCATAACTGATCTTTATTTTTCCTCCTCTTTACTTCTTGGTTGGTGGAGATGTAACACTTAGTGTAAGAAATTCTATCATAGATTGGGGATGGAAAAAGACAACAAACAGTAATTTTCCCTGTCTCAAACTATGTAATAATTGTTTCAGATCTAAAACTGACTTTAGCTTTCTCATGAATTTTATCTTAAGAATGACACACATTTGACTTCCTTGTAGCTAATAAGATAGCAAAAGTATCTTTAGCTTCTTATAGTTAGCAGTAGGTGATTGAGTCTTGCCGTATCTGACTGTTACTAAGACATTTTCTAAGTTGTTCATGCAAATGTTATTGGACTCCAATGTATGCACATTTTATTAGGAGCTGTTAAGCTTTTTAGAACATGTTTTTTCATTGTATGATGTCCTTGATTTTTAGAGATGTTTTAGGCAGAATCCTATCTAGCTTCTTCATATAAAGTCATTTTTATGAGATATTTGATAGTTGAGAGCACAGGAGTCTATTTCAAAATTCTTTTTGCTTCTTGAAGTTAGCTGATGGTAATTTGGTTTCTATTATTGCATATCAAGGAGAGTGGGTAAAGGGGATTTACTAGACAAATCAAAACTTTATACTGTAAAGAAACATTTGAATATATGCAAGTTCAAATTATTTAATAAAATTCAAGGGTGTCCTGTATCAGTTACTAAGCGATTTTAACATAAAGAACACAAGGACAATTTTATTGTGGGTGTGATTAATAAAGGTGTTCATGTTTAATGTGTGTAAAGGATAACAGTAAAAGGTGCTGTAAAAATGTACTATCTTTTATCCTTTGTAATTAGTACTTAATAAAAGCTACACTATTCATGCTCTTAACACACCTTCCAGAGTGTTAGAGGGGAAGAAACTCAAGAAACATGATACAGCTATATTACTTAAATTAGCTGTTACCACTCAAGAAATTAGCTGTTACCACTCAAGATCTCGGAGCCATTGTGGATAGTTCTCTGGAAACATCCACTCAATGTACAGCGGCAGTCAAAAAAGCGAGTCATTAAGAAGAGATAGTTGGGAGTCATTAAGAAGGGATAGTTAATAAGACAGAAAACATCATATTATATCTATATAAATCCATGGTGCTCCCACATCTTGAATACTGCGTGCAGATGTGGTCACCTCATCTCAAAAAAGATATATTGGAATTGGAAAATATTCAGAAAAGGGCAACAAAAATGATTAGGGTATGGATTGACTTCTGTAGGAGGAGAGATTAATAAGCCTGGGACTTTTCATCTTTGAAAAGAGATGGCTAAGGGAGGATGTGATAGAGGTCTATAAAATCATGACCAGTGTGGAGAGAGTAAATAAGAAGTGTGATTTACTCCTTCTCATAACACAAGAACTAGGGGTCACCAGATGAAATTAGGCAGCAGGTTTGAAACAAACAAAAGGAAGTATTTTTTTCACACAATGCAGAGTCAACCTGTGAAACTCCTTGCTGGAAGATGTTGTGAGGGCCAAGACAATACCAGGGTTCAAAAAAGAACTAGATAAATTCATGGAGGATAGGTCCATCAATGGCTATTATCCATGATGGACAGGGAAGGTGTTCCTAGCCTCTGTTTGCCAGAAGCTGGGAATGGGTGACAGGGGATCAATCACTTGATGAATACATGTTCTGTTCATTCCCTCTGAGACATCTGGCATTGGCCACTGTCAGAAGACAGGACACTGGGCTAGATGGACCTCTGGTATGACCCAGTATAGCCGTTCTTATGTTCTTATATATACCTAAAATATTAATTGGGCATCAATTTAAAAAAGACTGGATTCCAGGAATTGTAAAAGGCAACCTATTTATCTAGCGAGTGGTTGTGACTGTTGGGTTTAGGTATGAGTAACAGATGCAGGCTGCTCTTCTTTTCTATATAGGGTTTTGGGCCCATACAGATGCACAGTATGCAGACTCACAAGTCATTCTTCTTTGGACTCTTAGGCTTTGTCTACATCTAGTTTGTGCACTGATTTAAACTAATTTGGTTTAGAAACCTTTATTCTTCGAGTGGCCACAACATGTTCCCACTCTGGGGCTGAACTGGCGATGCAGCTGTGACAGTGCAATACCCCAGACCAGTACCACTTGAGAGCTCTCTTCTACTTCTTCCTGCCCCTCTGCTTGCTGTTCCTGAACATTCTGAGGGAGAGGCTGT
Organism: Gopherus flavomarginatus; assembly: GCF_025201925.1. Classification (NCBI taxonomy): domain Eukaryota; kingdom Metazoa; phylum Chordata; order Testudines; family Testudinidae; genus Gopherus; species Gopherus flavomarginatus. Next base: position 63,146,839 of record NC_066619.1, read on the forward strand.
AAAAGGGGGTATGGGGCCTCCAGATGCCTCATTTTCTTCCACCTGTGGTTGCAGATACCCTGGAACCTCCACTTCTTCAACCAACGATGCCATTAGCTAGTTGTACTTGTTCTTAGCGAGTTTAATCCTTTATTTTATTCAAAATAGTAAATTTTATTTACTGAGGTGCGTGTAGGTTCTGCCCTCTGGTGTGGTCTCACAGATCCTGTGCAGATCCTAAGAGAAAGTGGGCAGTATTTAAGAGATGTCAAACTGTCTTGTTTCCAATGCCCATGCAAGGTGTCTAGCAAACTTAGGAGAAAGACACTGCTCCTCCCAGTGAGCAAGGAGTGTCCGAGCCCTTCTACTGTAGGAGGCCCTAGCAGCCAAACTCTCCACTGCTGGCCAATTCATTTCCAAGAGTAAAGATAGACCTGCGTTGGCCTCAGTTCCCTAAATAACTAAGAAGCAAAAGGTGAAAGTTCTGCTAAAGGTGCTATCTTCTGATCTGGGGAAAAGGGTAAAACCATCAGTACCATTCAGATCTGATTCTTCCAGTTCTGGGGTGAAGCACAATGTGGCCCCTCTTAGTGTTTAGCACAATCTGGAGTCCTTTTTGGAGTCCTCAGAGACTGTTCCAATATTCTCCTCAGATCCTAAATTGAAGCCTAAGTTGGGAGCTCATGTTAAATCCTATAAAGCAGGTCATATCTGTATTGTAACCAGCATTACAATTCTGAAAACCAGTTCTAGTGCCAAGCAGCTGCTGGTGCTGAGGTTAATGATTGTAGCCCAGGTACACCATCTAGATCTGCAAATTGCTTTAGATGCAAAAGATACTCATGTTACTAGACCTCCTGAAGTAAGTCATCAAGGGGATAAAATACAATCTAAAGAAACCTGCTTCTACTTTGCCTTTGGTGAAAAGACAAAAGGCTATGGAACATGTTCAGGTTTTTGCCAGATTGGTCCCTTCTGTGGACCTGGCTTGACATGGGTGAGGCCTCGTTTCTTGGGGGACAAGAGTAGGGAGGTAAATAGATCAGCAGGCTGTCTGTACTAGCTAAGGTAAGGTTAAACACCCAGGGAGCCATTTACAATGGACAAGATAACAGTGGACTAGATAAGCCTGGAACATAAGATGAGGTGAAGAGTAAATCATGGCTAGAGCATGCTATATAGGGATTGGTTCTTACAAAGTGACGAAGCTAATCCCCAAACATGTAAATACAATGTATAGCAAATGCAGTGCAATGTGTAAATATATATGAAGGAAGAATTCACTGTGTAACTTTGGATGTGGTATACCCTGTGCCCACCCCCTCAGCTTGAGCCCAATCAAATCAAATGTTGTTTGATTGTATTCCAATAAAAAAAAAATCTCAGTGATGAGTTTGCAGTTGAGCTGAGTTCTTGGAAATTGAGTGGATAAAGTCTCAGAGGCTACCTCAACACCTTCCTCCTTCAAAAACTCCGACAGGCTTACAGGAGAAGTTCCCTTCCCCCCTTTTCAATTCTAAGATTCCCCAGACCTCTAGTTTCACTGCATCCAAATGGCTTGGCTCTTAATTCAGATCCACAATCCAGTGTTGAATCAGATATGGACAAGGAGGTTACCTTTTCACCTTGCTTCCATTCCCCTGACAAAAGACATGCTATCAATTCCTTCTTATTGGCATAATTCAATAACAGAGAACCTGATTCTGATTGTGAGTGAGAATGACAGTTTTCTCCTTGGGCTGGATGGTCCTACTGGCCGCCTCCTAGATATTATGTGAAGGCTAAATATATGCATTTATACAGGGAGTCATCGCCTCAGAGACCTCAGGGGAAAGCCAGTTCCTCAGATCTGGTGGCCTCAGATCTATCTACATCACTGGGGAATCGAAATCACTGCAGCATCTTCACTATCCAAAGATGCCATATAGTTCCATGAACTGGTCTCTAGAATGGCTTCCACACTGAATATACCATCAGTCCATATAGAACAGACCTCTTATCCCAACTTTGATATCCTAAGAGCTCCTTCTAATTCTAAGATCACTCTATTGGAAGGGCTTTCGCAGCTAGCCAAAACTATTTGATTGAATCTAGCTATGTATCTGGCTGTGTTGGGAAAAAAAAAAAAACAGCCAAAATTTACCAGCTACCCTATTAAGGGTTTGTGTTGTTACACACTCACCCTGCTCCCAACTGCAGCTTCCAATGAGCAAAAATTCGACAGGTGCATACTGCACTAGTGATCAATTGGTGGAGAAAGAGAGAAACTGCTCTGAAAGTAATAAGGCAACGTTTTTTAATAAAAAATGAGATGAGAGTGTGGGAACAATCCAATCCATTCCATACCTAAGTACTGTGTTCACATGGGCTCAAATTCCACTCCCCTTTAAACTGCAGTAAATCTGATGTTACTCCAGTGCAGAAGAATGACTCCAGTGCAGAACTAATAAATGTGTGATCAGAATCAAGCCCCTGTAGTTTACAGTTCAGGAAATCAATAACCATAGTATGGCACAGAGTACACCGGAAAACGTATTTGTTTTACGGAATTTTTTAAAACCCAGATAATCCGCATATTTATGAGAAATGTCTTATTTTGCTAGTCCATAACATAGAGCGAATATGGCAATATTTTTAATATTGAATGTTTGTGCATAGAATATATGTTCTGTCCACCGTTACTCCTAATTAGCATTTTAATTATATGCTGAATAAATGAATTTGAATATTGATTCCTATCCCAAATATTTGTGTATATATAATTGAAATATTTTTAATATATGTTTTGAATTTGAAATACTATGTCGAGATTCAATTTTATAGTTGATGTTTAAATCTAATATCCAGCACCAAATTTGAAAAAGAGATTTCTTTTCTTTTCATAATCTTCTTTGAAATTCAGGTGGAACATGCATTTTGAATTAGTACAGGAACCTCTAGCAATTTTTTTATCTATATATGTTTGAATAGATTTGTGATATTTATTGCTTTCAAAATATTCCTGTCTTACAGTGCAGTATAGTATAATTCCTTTTGAAAAGAAGCAGCAGTAATGAGTTTCTGGTAATATTCTGTTAGTTTTAAAATAAAGACATGACTATGAAGTGATGTAGGACAAAACACACACAACCCTTCAAAGAGGAAATAAATGGATGATTGCATCCCACAAAATACCAAATATGTGCCTAATATATCTTAATTGCACAGTATTGCCACTCTTTGGCTACTAAGTCGTATTTAGATCAATTATTATTAGTATTTAATATGATGATTATACCTTGAATAATGATCACAGAAGACAGGATTAAAAGAAAGTGTGTATGGGAGAAGTTGAACATAGTATAACTTCTGTTGCTAGCGAGTTAACTTTGGGTCACTCTTTACATTGGATCCAGTGATATATTACATTTTTATGAAAATTATACTCCTATACTGACAGAGTTCAGTGAGATATTTTATTTATATGCAGTTGTTAATAAAAATGCAAAATAAGTAAAGCATCATTAAATATTTGATATAAACTGCTAAAAGGAACTAACTTCAGTCTGCAGTTGCCACTTCATGTATGATGGACCACTATATCTTCATCTACCCTAGACTTTTTTCTTAAATTATTTCACCATTGCACAACATGGTGGTAAAAAGTGCTAGTTCTTTGTCTATTCTAGTACTCCCATCATTGATCCTACTGGTGAAGTTGCACCAATGGTAGTGTAAGGGTACAAACATTAAGACAAAAGCTTTGTGCCTAGGTACAGTGTAATGTACTCTGTAAGATCACTCACTGTTTTGAGATTCAAGCAATACTCAGATGGTGTGGATGAGTGAACCTATTTGAATTTTGGTGTTTAGACAGTTAAGTGAAACCTCCTAACATTATCAAAATATATATTATATTCAATTTAATTGTTACATTTGAAATGAATAATCCAGGAAACAATGTTGAAAATTTTAGAACATTGTGACAGAAAACAGAATTTTCAGTGATTTGCTATATAAAAGTTTTTAAAAAGTATCTCAAGCAATTTGTGCTCCTCCTGAAAGGCCACTGAAAGAATGGTGTTGCATCTATACAACTTGTATGTATCACTAAATTAAGACAGCACTTTCAACCAAGGGCGGCTCCAGGCCCCAGCACACCAAGCACGTGCTTGGGACCGCAAGCTGCGGGGGGCGCTCTGCCGGCACTGTGAGGGCAACAGGCAGGCTGCCTCTGGCAGCTTGCATGCGGAGGGTCCGCTGGTCCTGCGGCTTCGGCGGGCCTCCTGCAGGCATGTCTGCGGAAGGGCCGCTGGTCCTGGGCCTGCAGGAGGTTCGCTGAAGCCACAGGACCAGCGGACCCTCCGCAAGCAAGCTGCCGAAGGCAGCCTGCTTGCTGTGCTTGGGGCGGCAAAATGCCTAGAACTGCCCCTGCTTTCAACATCCCTGGAAGTTATGGATTGTCATTGAGAAAAATACTCTTGGCAACAACAATCTTCTGCTGTGCTCTTCTCCTTTGAAAAAATATGGGTTTAAAATTTGCACCATATCAAATTTAATGGTTTACATCTGAAAGGGTTATGAAACAAGATAGTTTGTTTTACCATTTTATTACTTTTTTCACTTGCATAGTGTTGTCTTCAGATTTCACTCTTGTATACATTGTTATCTGTAGGAGACTAGTGTAAAAATAAGGGGCACAAACTTCTGATGGAAAAGAAATCTAAAGTTAGACTATGAATTGAGTCTGAGCTTTGTTTCTTTACTAATTATTTCTCTATTTTTAACCAGCATTGAAACATGCTAATCATCATAAACATGAACAGTTATGACATGAAGGACATGAACATGATATGACATATGAATACAAATAGTCTTTTTAATGACATTGAAATGGCATAATGAAAGATTCCTATATTTTAAACGACAGTGAAGAAGGAGATACATGCTTTTAATCCTCTACTTTGTAGCAGGGTTTACTTGGGATCTGATGTAAAATAGCTTTGCTGAAAAATAAGCTTAAATTAATTTTCTTATTACTTTTTTCTTTCTCTGCTTAGGCAATAGATTATAATAGTCATGGTCAGACTCTATTTTTATATGTACAGAATAATTCTCATGAAAACTGATTAGCTATGGGACAATCAAATAATTTGCTGTATGTGGTTCATTTTCAAGACAGCAATTTCATATATTCTTGTCTGCAATTTTTTTGTCTTCCTTTTATGTAATCCTTCTGTGAAAAGTGAGAACAAAGACAGATCATTTTATTTTCAGCAACAAATAAAACATCCGTGAATTGAACATTTTCTAGTAAACCAAAATAAATCTGAACACATTGCCACATTGTCTCCCCATCATATTATTATTTTCTTTTCAATCTTTGTTACAGAGGCAAAGCTAGCAGCTCCTTAGTTAAATTGGCACTGAGATTTGCATTTAAAACAGCACTGGAGTCTCTCTCTGTTTCACACTTTAGTCACTGAATTTAGTCTCCATAATTTAGCACACGACTCTTCAGAATGCAATTTAATTTTCAATGTTATTTTGGTAAAATATTTGCTAACTTTTCCAGCAGAAACATGTTTAAAATGATTCCTCTGTGAAAATTTTTCCTGAGAGTCCTCATGGGTTTTTATATACTCACTTTCATAACATCTCAGACATAGGCCACTTTTGAAAATTTTCAGTTAAATGCGAAACCTGTTATTCTCCTGATTCGTCAAAACCACAATGACAAGCAGACTAACTGCCATGATTTAACCATTTACTTATGTTTTCTGATGCCACTCTGCTTGGCCCCCTCCTCCAAGTCCCCACCCCTATTCTTACAGCAGCAGCATCTTTCCTTGGACAGTCAGGCTAGACAGAAAGGAGCCCTGGTCCCCAACCCATTTAAGTATTCACTCCCCAGCCTGCATTTTACCCCATCTCAGCTCTGACACTGAACTGGTGTTTGCATCTGTTTTGCTGACTAGCTATTCTGAATGCAGAGTGCTCATATAAACCCTTATTCAGCAAGGTGCTTAAGCACCTGTGTAACTTTAAACATAAGAATAGTCTCACTGAAATTCAGGGAGTATCTTGAGTATTTAGATCTTATATTCTTATCAATCAAGGCCACAGCTAGAGTTCCCAACCTCCCAGAATTACTCTGGGGTCCCCAGGAATTAAAGATTAATCTTTAATGAAAGACTATGTCATGTGATGAAACCTCCAGGAATATATCCAGCCAAAATTGACAACCCTAGCCATAGCCAAAGCCACATCATGAGTCCGTTGTTCCAAACGCTCATCCCCTTTGTTTAATTCATACTTCCTCATGGCTCCTGCTAACAGGTAAGATTTGGCAGTAGGAATCCCAGTCTTTTTCTTTAGAGGAGTGCTCCTTTCTAGAAAACTATAGCGGTATGTCTGTACTGTAGCTGCTTGAACTAACATGCTAAAAATATCTGTGGTAATCTTTTAGCACAGGTGGTGTCTTGGGCTAACCAGCTAAGTGTGGATCCAGGAGCTCGGTTGTGCTTGGACTCAAGTGGTTAGATTGAGCCATTGCACCTGTTGCAACATCCACACTGCTGTTTATAGTGTATTAGCTTGAGCAGAGCTAGCACGAGTCTGTCTATCTGGGCTTGGAGGCATGCTTCCAAAAGTAAATTAGATGTGCTCTAGGTGGCTTGTCAGAAACAGCATTTATTTTTGCTTTGGAGTTGCGCACTTCGCCTTTCAGCTCAATGGGGCTGCAAGTCTACCTCTGTGGCAACCCACTCATTGCTTCCTGTGACTGTTGGGGCTGGGACATGCATCCAAGGCCAGGCAAAGGGTCAGTTTAAACTGATAAATACAGCTTCAAGTTCCTCTGACAGATTTGTTAAGTTTTTGACAGAGCAGCACTTCTTTCCAGAGAGTTACAAAATCTTTCTCAGGTGTGGTATATACCTCTGGGCATGTGGTATATACCTCTGTGCATGTCCAAGTCTCCATCTCAGCCTGCCTCATCAGGGCCCTGTTGCTATAAGGAGCTTCAAGATGGTGGGAGGGACAGATAGACATGCAGGCAACTTTGGCTGACAAACCTGGCTTCCACCTGCACAGTGGAGACGTATGCTGTATTTGGTGAAATTATAGTGCAACTGGTAGCTAGAGAGGAGGTTCATAAATCTCAGCAAGATCATCAGACCAGGCTTCCTGCTTCTGAACCTTCTTGTTTGGCAGCAAATGTGGGAGGGAATGGAGACAGAGAAAAACAAAGATACGGTCTGGTTATGACCTATAAAGTAGAGTGTTTCCTGTTCTCAAGGCTGCATTTAACAATTTACATTGAAGTGTGCAAGGCTAGAATCAGATAGGCCAACGAGGATTTGGCAAGAGGTTATCAAGACATGGATAAAACTTTCAGCAGCAAGAATGAAGAAGAAGAGATGTTTTTGGGAGATGTTTTAGAGGGACAAATGCCAAGCTTTAAAAACAGCCTGATGCTGATAAGGAATATAATTATCAGTATCATTAGAATGAGAGCTCTTAGAAGCACATAAGACACAACAGCTATTTATCAAAAGTCCTTTTATTAACAAATCCACTAAGCAGATAAACAATCTCACAAACACTGAAACATAGAAGGAGAATACAAAGTGGTTAGCCGTAGGTCTAACATCACTCACATCTATCATCTCCTGCTGGGGGACCCTAGAATGTTACTTATTTTCTGCCTCCTCATCACGTTCATTACCATCATCACCAGGGTTGTTGTCCTAGTGCTTTCTGGGCATTTCCCGCAGCACACAGACTGGGCAATACCTTTTGTCATGAGTTATGCTTACGGCTATTAAGGCTCATACATATGCATAAGGATTCTAGCTCCTTTTTGCTTATTTATACTTCAGTACTCCACTAATGTAAGAATGCCCCATTTTTCATAGGTTACTTCATTAATTCCTCTTTTATTCATTAACATTTACGTCCAATAGTTATCATAGTAACTTGTGGTCAAGCTAAAATTCCCTAAGACATTTCTGCTGGTCATCTTGCAATATGAACTGATACATTGTAACGTATTTTCCAAAACATCAGAAATTAACACATCTTTTTTTGTAATCTTGCAATTTACAGATCCAGATCATTGCTCAGGGAACTTGCTGAATATCTTACAGGCCTGAGGCCTGTTGGCCCTGTGTTACAATATTAATTAATACTTATATTTCTCCTCTATATCCTAACTGTACTTTATCTTCAGTTCTTGGCTACACAGTATTGCTTAAGAGTTACCTGAGTGGAATACACGTCCACAACCACTCGAAACAAAAACAATTACTTATCTGTTTGATAATTGGTGTTCTTTGAGATGTGGGTGGAGACATGTGTTCTCTGACCCTACCCTCAATCTCTTCTTGGTCAGAGACTCAAGCCATCCGCTCCAGTGCATAAGGACTAATGGGGGAGGGGATGGTCAAAGTGGTGCCACTCTTATATTGCCTCTGGAGGGTCCAAGAGAAGGAGTAGGGCGCACACGTGCATGGCCCACAACGGGTACTGCTAAGGAAAAGAAGTCTCTGACTCCGGTGTACTCGGAGCAAAGACACCTGAGTGAAATGCACGTCTGCACCCACATCTGGAAGAACAACAATTACAGAGCAGGTAAATAACTTTTTTTTTCTTTTGGGGCTTTATCGGGGTCATCCAGCAAATCAATCAACCTAGCATATTGAACCTTGAGGGAACCTCCTATTCATCTCACTATATAATTCAAAGGCAAGATGTTTTACCACATTTAATGCAGTGGGTGAATTTATTATTTAACATTTATATTGCAGTAGCACCTATAGGGTAATCAGGCTGGGGACCTGTTGTGCTTGGTGCTGTACAAACATAGTAATTTACTATCCCTACCTCAGTCTGCTCAGAGAACCTGCTCTAAATATGCTGTGTGCATTGTTTACTAATGATCTGACAGATATAAAACTGGGTTAAAAAAACTAGGTGTGCAAACTGTGTACACAATTATGTTTACTGCCAGACCTATCCTGCATTATTATTTTATTTGGTAATATTCAAAGATTTCTAGTAATCAGTTTTAGTCACACATCTTCTCAATTTGGCTGACTGATATTTATATGGAAGTCATTAGACTGTCTAATGCACCACTTCCAATTTTCCTGATCTATCCAAAGTCCCAGGTATAACTAGTTTTCTTTATATGTATATGGATAACTGGCCTAGCCTCACACTGCTAAATGTATCAGGATAACAGCATAATTTATTTCCTAAAAAATGAAATGTGAGACGAGTATGTGTTTGTAAATGCCCTACTTAATTTTCAAAATAAACTGTTTTTAATGTGCATTTTTCTGCAAATTTGTACCAGTTATGGGCCATGTGAACTTGGAAAAGATGAAAGCCTATGTTTAAATTTAACAAATTAGCTTCATTTAGGTCATACGTATATGCTGCTATTCATTTCATATTTACAAATATTCAGTTTATAATTACTTAGCATTATTAATTTTCATACTTTTTATAGGAAAAGACCTATGGGACAGATCCTGTGCTGTAGGGTGGCCACTTATCATTCATCCCACACTTGTCCTAAAGTTGACTTAGCTGGCCATGAAAGTTCACTTCCTAGACCACCACCCCTTCTCTGTAGTATGCATAGATAGAGTGTGTGGCTGTGGTGGTGGAAGAGCCTAGGGCTTCCGCAGGCTTCACGTATCCTTGGCTGCCTGCTAAATTAAGTCTGTTCTAGGTCATGCTAGGGCACCAGGATCAGGAGAGCATAAAAGTGGCTTTTAGCCACCTTTGCAGAGACCCCTCTCTCTTACCTGGGTCTGAATTTTTCTGTGTGTTTTTCAGTTGTAGCCAATGATCTAGGCCTATATCAGACTAGAGCCCAATATCTGCAGAATACTGACACTTCACCAAGGAAATGATTTGTTTGTTTTTGTTTTGGTATTTTTCTCAGTTTTGACAAACTTAAACAAGCTTATTTGTTAAAGTATCTAAATTTTCAGATAAAAGCTTCTGAATAAAGTCTGCAGTTTATATTGAGGTTAGACATGTGGGACCATTGTATAGTAATATTCTCTTCAGAATAACCTATATTTCTTCCTGTATTTAACAGTTTTTCAGTGGCTTGGTAATGATTAATTTTCAGCAGATGACATGACGAAGGAACATTAGATATTGTGGGGTCAAAATTCCACCATGAGATTGAACAGCTAATTTGTGCCATGATCAAACAAATTAATTTGTATCTAATTGATATATAACTAAATAGTTAATCTAAATGCTTGTAATCAACAGAGGTGAGAACCATATGGGAGTTGTCAAGATAATATCAAACATAATGTTCTTTGAATAGCTGAAATCATTCCTTAAGTTTTCCCAAATATAGTTGGATGCGTTTTTCTTTCTTTGATATGTTTTCATGCACCACATAATTTTATCATGAATATAGCTTTCTTTAATCCTGTAAAGAATTTGCAAAATTGACAAGACCAGGTATTGAATGTGAGTATTTTGTCTTCATTTCTGTCCAAATATACAGAAAAATATTTCTTTTAAACAAGTAAAGATTGCCGTGTAAACAAAACCTGAGGATGAAAAGTTGCACTAACAAGAAGGGTTTGATGGTTGGACTGTGGTTGTGTGTGTGTGTGTGTGTGTATTCATTGAAGTCTGTGGAATTATTTTGACTTTACACAACATAACTGAGTATAACCTGAACCAGTACGTGTTACAGCCCCTCCATAACTCTTCAGGAGCCTATGACACTTTATTTCATTTAATATCCTTCTTTGGAAAAATAGGATAATCTTTCATGAATTCAAAGTGGAGACAGCTTTAGGGGAGGAAAGCTAAATACCACATTCTCACTGAACTGGTGAGCCTTGTGGACAGTTTATGCAAGCCTCTTATTAAAAGAGGCAATCATTGGCCTCATGAAAGAGAACCTCATTTTTCTTTTTTTTTTTTTTAAATTTCTTTTGCAAAGATAGCCTTGAAAACAGATGGGAACAGTTTCAACAGGGGTTGAAAGGAACAAGCAGCTGGGTTTTACTTCTACAGCAGGAGGCTGGGAAGGAAACCTAATGTTCAGCTCCACTTCTCTTGCCCCCGCCTCCAACAAGTCATTTTGAGTTATAGCCTAAAGAAACTTATCTTCTCCAAAAAATTCAGGTTGTGCCCATGTATAGTTGTGGAATAATGTTAATATGCAGTTCAGTGGTCCAAAAAAAAATTGCAGGCTCACTAATAATGCTAACGCTAGCTCTGCTTATTAAATTTTTCATTTTCATCCTTTTTTGAAGCTATGACTGAGCCAGTGGCTTTTCACTCAGGCATGTGCTGCATCATGAGTGAATATTCATTTATAGGTTTGAATATTTATTTATAAGCTTTACTGTAACACTCATAACCGTAGTATCTGACAGCCTTAGTCACTTAATTAATTTATCCTCAAAACAACCCTGTAAGGAAAGGAAGTACTCTTATTTCCATTTTATAGACGAGGGGCAGAAAGGTTAAGTGACTTGCCCTGGGGCACACAGGAGGTCTGTAGTAGCCTCTGTAACAGAATGCTGAAACAGTGGCTTAACTAAAAAAACATTCTTTATAATGCCTGCTGTAGTTGTGGCAGCTGTTGCCAGAGGAGCTCCTGCACTAGTGTTCAAGGGTCAATCACTTAGTCCCTAAACCTTAGCCGTAAAAGACCTGCTCCCCAGTATGACCCGTCCTCCTACCTAAATGAGATTGCCAGCAGTCAGGGGACACACACCACCCACTTCAGTAACTAAGAAAATCCATTCTTCCACTCGACCACCTAGTGAAGCAGTAGAAGAGACTCACTCCACACCCAATCAGTCAGCCTGAGGCTACATACAGCCTACATGCTGTGAGGAATGTTCACGAGGTGTAGGAGAGGGAAAGCATGGTGAGTTGGGAATCACTTAGGCAAGGATGGAGGGAACAGATGGCTTGAAGGGAAGAGGATAAAGAATGTGGAGCTGATTATTTTTTACGATTGGTGGAGATGCTCATGTTTTAGGCTATGCCTATAGTAGAGAATTTACAGCAATACACCTGTACCAATATAGGTGTGCGGCTGTAAGTTCTCTCACGTAGCCGCTCAATGCTGATGGGAGAGAGCTGTCCTCCTGTGGACATAATTAAACCACCCCAAGGAGCGGTGGTAGTTATGCCAGTGAGAGAAGGTCTCCTGCCAACATAGCGCTGTGCACTCTATCACTAACACTCGTGAAACTGATGTCACTTCGGGGTATGTTTTTTCACACCCCTGAGCAACACAAGTTTTGTTAACAAAAGTGGTTGTGTAGACATGGACTTAGTTGCTTTATGAGAAAAGGTTAGCTTTGGCTTTCTCTCGTCTTTAAACCACACTCACTCCAAACCCTCTGCATTACAATGAATAACTATATAACTAGGGCTGCTGGCTCCTATTTGTCTTGAGTGGGGGAAATTTAGGCAATGGGCAGATGGTCTCAAAAGTAGTGATTCAAAATGTAATTCATTTGATTACGTTAGATTTCTTTCCCTCTACTTTTGAGTTTTCTATGGCATCCATCATTATAGCATTTAAGACCTTCCCAGGTAAATCAGATTTGTATGACAATATGCCTACAGAGGTGATGTGCTCATGCATTATTTCACTGAGGAGGCAGGCAGAGAAGTAATTTTAGCTGTGCAAAGGCTCAGGGCTGCAGTATCTTTTGTGGCTTCAGTGCACCCCTTACAGGGGGGATTACCAGGTGATCCGTGTGTAACACACACACCTCCTTGGTGTGGTGTTCTGTCCCATCTATTGGCACCAAGACCACATAGAGAGAGAGATTAATGAGTCTGCTCTACAGCCTGAGCTAAGAGCCATGTGGCTTTTAGCTCATGCAGTAGAGGCTCATCCTTTTAGCTCCAGATGTACCAGGTTCAGTTCCACCCACCCATGACTGGGGTCTGTCAGAGCTACACATGCAATGTCTTTCCCTGTCTTCAGTACCCATGAAAGCATAGTGAGATGCATGGAGACCCTGACAGTCTCTGCTCTAAAGCATGTAAAAGTCTGTACCCTCAGCCTCAACCTCCATTGCTGTTCTACAGCTCATCAGTTCTGCTGCCTACAGGGCCCTCTCCATGGAGGAGACAGCATGATGAATGGGGGCTCAGTTTACTTGGGAATTATAAAACTGTATTGGAATTGCCTTGAAATGGTATCTTTGTTGACTGAGAAATCAAGTTAGATAAATCACAGATCCTCATGATTGTCCCATGGCAATATAATGACATTGTTTCATATAACGATGATTGTGTACTTACTTTTAAAAGCCTTAAAACATCATTTTTGCATCTGAAATTCATAATTTGTAGTCCATCTGATGGCTATTTTGGCTTTATTGACTCGTGAGGTGTATCCTGGGAATTGTAGTTCAAACACTCTGTTAAATACTGGTTGAAAACTGATTATTCTTTACAATTCTTTAAATAAACTCCTAAAAGCCCCTATGAGGATCAGCATCCCATTATGCTAGACACTGTACAAACACACAAGATGCTATGGGCCCTGAACCAAAGAGTTTACAGAATCGATTGTCTTTGCTTTTACTCACATAACTACTATGTTAATAGTTTTAATCACTCATAAAATATTACAATTATACCATGAACATGTGTTATAATAACAGATTAATGTTTTCACCCATATAATTAAAAAATAACAATGGCTTCAGTGATTTACATGATACTAATTATTTCAAGGAGTTTTGGTCTTTGTGGGTCATGATATCAGAGCCCTTTGATGAAATTATTTCCTTTCAGCTTACTGCAATATCCGTGTTATTTTCCACAGTAGAATGTCATAAACTTCAAATGTAGCATACAAGCAATTTAGTTATTAGGAATCTGACAGTTAATTGCACTGTTTCTAATGCCTTGACATCATCTTTAAAATATAGTCTCATACACTGTACAGCATGTAATATTGAAAAGGATTCAGCACAAGATTCAGATACTTAGTAGTTTTTGTATGGCAAAAGTATTACTAGCTGACAATAGAATGATTACAAGGTAAAGAGACAGTGCATCTAATTATCTATTTCAATATAGTATAAAATAATTTCAAGATAGTGTAGTAGTTGCCCAATTTACAGATGGCAACCTCAGACTCTAAATACAAAAAACGTAAGTTTGAACAATGTTTAATCATAAACTGTTCTGTTAGGACTTTCATCATTTTTTCTTTTTCTGTTTTATACTTTGGGCTGTGAAAACTTCGTACTCAAATCCCACTGTACAGTACAATACTAGCATGCCAATACTGGCTCTGGTATTTACTATTAAACTAGCTGGTTTTACTATTAAACAGTGGATGTTTACTTGATGTGCACTGAAGCCAACTCCCCCCAAGATGGAAAAGTAGAAACGGAAAATGTTTATGACTTGTACATAAGATGACCCTATAATTAAGGGGTCAGCAAACTTTGGCTCCCGGGCCTACCTATGTCTTTTACATTGTTTGTTTCAGTGTTGGCTCCCGGGCCATAGGGATAAGCTGCTGGCAGGCCAAGATGGTTTGTTTACCTCACATCCGCAGGCACAGAGGTAAACCTAAGTAAACAAAGTGTACTGGCAGGTCAGCTGCTTATCCCTGATGGGCCAGGACAGCAACTGGTGGGGAAATTTTGGGAGGGTGAGAAGCTGGGGGTCAGAAGAGTAACCCCTGTGACTACCCCCCACATGACCCCACCCCTAGCCCAGGACCCCCACATTCTCCCCATTCCATCCCTTCCCACCTTATCTGGGAGGATAAGGTGGGGAGGATGTCTCTGGTCTGGCTGGAGCTGCTCCAGCAGGCTGGGCAGCACGGCCGCAGCCTGCTCCAGCGGGCCAGATGGAGTGGCACGGCTTCAGCATGTGCCAGTGGGCTGGGCCAGGTGGCATGGCTGCAGCGTGCTCTGGCAGGTTGGGTGGGGCAGCCACAGCCTGCTCTGGGGGGCGGGGCAGAGCAACATGGCTGCAGCCTGCCAGCCTCGGAGCTGCAGCTGCTTCGGAGGCTGGGGGGGAGAGCAGCGTGGCCAGAAGTGGAGAGACTCTGGCCCCACCTCTTCCCTTCTGGTGGTTGTGCTACCTCCGTTGGGGGGAGAAGCTGTGTCCCACCTCTCCCTCTCTATACCTTTTCATAAGCCAGCCCCCTTCTCTGGTGCTTCCCTTTTTTACTAAAAAAATTTGGCTTATGAATGCATATATACGGTAATCTCCTTTATGAAAGAAAAATGCTCAAATACTAAACAGTAAAGTTCCAGTGATTGTGAAATTACTAAGTGCCTATATCTTTCCCAGTTTGTAATATCCATTTCAGGGTTATTAATCTTAATCAATGCTAAATATTATTGTTTTTGTTTAAGTGGTATAGAGCAGTTATTTTGCCTATATTCTGCATAATAAATTTTAGGCATTATGTAAGCCATTTTAGAAACAGAACTACTTCTCATTGAAACTCAATTAGGAAATAAAGTAGAGTCCCAGAAAGTTTACTGGGCTTTGGATCCCAAATACATTACAGGAAACATAGGTAGTGATGCCTATACTTAAGCTTGCATGATAATTTCCATAAAAAGATCCTGTTTTCAATTTCTTATAACTTTACTAAACAGCAGGAACTTTACATTTGGCTGAGTGGGGGAAAGGAGATCAAGGGGACGGTGGGGGATGTTTGCTTTGGTGTCAAGGATGTGCCTTTGGTTGTCCCCGTGAAAATTTCCATCCAAATTTGCCTAAATTATGAGCCTTTTGAAAATCTCATTTAGCACCTGCTTGGTAGAAACTTGTTAGAGTTTGGCAGCTAAATTCCCTAAAGATTCCATCTGTAGAAGATTCCCTGCAGTTGCTCCTCCATGCTGCAACAAGCTGCTGTGGTGCCAGGCAAAGGAACAGAGAGCAGAAAATCTTTCCTGTGCTCTCAGTGCTCCCCCTGCCAATGACCCAAGCAGCAAAGAAGAGATAGCTACCTGACCAGAAAGCAGGGAAATGAGGAGCCAGTGGACTGCAGAAAAAGAGGGGATGGTCTTATTAAGACAGTTGAATACTACCCTGGAGAAAAGCTTCTATTTAATGCTGGGCAAGTCACTTAAACCCAGTAAGTTCACAGTTCTGGATTCTCATCTTGAAACTCTGGTGCTGGATTTGCAGAAGTGCTGAGAACTGCATAACTGCAACTGAAGTCCAATTTGAGCTCTGTGCGGAACAAATAAAATGGTAAGTGCTAAGTGGAAAAAATATGTGATCATGTAATTAAAGACTGTATCATAATGCATATGCACAAGATAACTGAATTAAGGTTGCCCAGGCAAACATAATTCTTGCATTTCCTAACTGTTGCATACTTGAATTTGCAACCTTAATGTTCTTGTAATATAGTTTTTGTATGTAAAGTACAAACTCATCCTCTACAATCTCAGAGTATGAAACATGTAACATTTAGAGCCAGAAGGTTTGATATATTTTCCTCTATAGTCCTAGATCACTGGAGTATCCTTTCTTCACCTTTAAAATGACCATGGAACTAACCTTTTATAAATCAGGCTTAAAAAACTTTATTTCGGAACTCTTAGAGCAGACTGCTTTTCTGCCTACCTATGTCTTTTACATTGTCTGTTTCAGTGTTTCTTGTTGAAGATGCACAGAACTTCTATGATGGTAGGTACCTAAGAAATAAGGTGTTTGTTAAGTGGTATAGTCATTCAGAAAAGAAAACACTTCATAAATATTATATTTGTTCTAAAACTAAATTGGAATAACTTCTCTAGAAAAATCCCTGGATGAAATTATATATACACATTTTACAGTGTGATCCTCCATGCAGGGCTGGCTCCAGGCACCAGACGAGAAAGCACATGCCTGGGGCAGTACATTGTAAGGGGCAGCTTTACGGCCAATCTTGGGGCGGCAGATTGCGGCTGCCCTGCCGTGTTTTTTCGTTGTTTTTTTTTTGTTTGTTTTGGCAGTCTGGTCCGCAGCTCCAGAGCCCCCGGCCGGCTCCCCACACTCTGCCAGTCCCAGCCCAGCCCTGCAGGGGCACAGACCCTGGCCTGGAGGCGCAGGAACTAGCAACCCCTGCCGCTCACTGTGCTGCTGGGCTTCCCGCAACGTGCCACTCCCCACCACCTGCAGCGGCCTCTGCCTCCCGCGCCACTCAAAGCCCGGCCTGGCTGAGCCGCCTTTAAAGGAGCAGCTGAGCCAGCACCTCCTGCAGCCCCTGGGGGCACCCCAAGGCCGGGGGGGGAGCACCTCTCACCTGGTCCGCAGCTCTGGAACTCCGGCCAGCTCCCCACGTTCGGCCAGTCCCGTCCCAGCCCAGCCCAGCGCCTGGCTGCCCAAGGGTGGAGGGACCGGGCGGGCACCGCCTTTGACCCCCCTGCGAGCCACCTTGACTGCCCTCCATGCGCTCCCTGCAGCTGTGGGGTTTTTTGGTTTTTTTTTGCTTCAGCAATCCTTTTTTTTTTTTTTTTGCTTGAGGTGGCAAAAAAGCTAGTGCCGGCCCTGCCTCCATGAAGAATTTAACACATTTGTTAATTTGTCTTATACCATTAGAGCTTCAGATCTTATTACTGTATATTTGAGGGACAAAATAATTCAATTCTAATTTTCTTCTGCATGTTGAAGAAATTGGAACAAGTGTTCATGGAAATGGAGAAAGAAGAAATCCTCTGATGCTATTTCTGTAGCAGGGAACAAATAATTAGAATACTATGGTAATATCAGGCTTAAATCTTGGAAAAGTAGTTCATCTGCAATAGATATGAGGCTATTGATGAATGATCAAGGTGAGCTAGAAAAACTGGTTTTATGTTTCCGTTGAGGCTTTTCATACATTTTCCTAAGAAATCTTTCACTTGGAGAGAAAACCCATATTCACACCGCCACTCCAGAATTTGTTCATTACCTGCATGCAGTTAGGACTATTTGGTTTATTAATTGCCTACAATGCCTGAGCCTAATTAATCTTCTAAGTAGCATTGTTTACTCCATTGAAAGCATAATAGAAAGAGATACTGCTCTATTCCTACTGCTCAGGTTCACACTAGGCACAGCTGTCAAATGTTATGTCCCTCATCAAGTGACATTTTTGTGGATGAAAGTGTTTGAATGAAACTCCTTTTACAAGTCAGCCTTCTTTCCCCCATCTAACAATAATACATGAATTATAATGCTTCTACCCTAAGACCATAAAGTGCTATCACTTGGGGGCTAATGTTGTTATCCATGTTTTGCAAATGGGTAAGGCACCAAAAACTGGCATGACTTCCCATGGTCATACACTGACTCAGCTGCGAATAGGATTTGAAAGTCCTGACAACCAGTTCTTTGTGTTAACCACAATAACATCCCCCCGCATTTCATTCCTCTCTTTCCGTCTCACAGTCCCAGTCTCTCCCCATGTCTCTTTATTTGGTCATCATTGTCGGTGCTGTCTTTCACTTGCCTAAGTCCCAGTTTTAGGTGCCACTGTGATCCACAAAACCCCAGCTCAGCTGTGGCCTAAACTCACTCAGTGCCTAAATTTGTGCTGGAAAAGTCCCCATAGATGCCTACATTTCTGTCTCTAGGCACATGCACTGCAAGTGTCGGGATGCCTATCTCTTGCCTAAACTCAGCATAATCCAGAGGCCCGGGGAAGATAAACAGGTGAATGTCTGTGTGGGGCCTGAACTGGTAGCTGAGCTCAAAGGTGTCTACTGGACTGTGTTCCATTAAAATCTGGCCAGAGGAGGAGATGACCGTATAACTTCTTTTATCTCAATGGCTAGAGATGTAAGAGACCCCAGATTCAATTCCTGCCTCTGCCTGATTGGGAGAAGGGATTTGAATAGAGCTGTCCCTCTAACCATTGAACTATGGGTATTCTGTTGGAAGGAGGGGAGAGGGGTCTCCTTCAATCTCTCCTGTTGAAGCTATTCCAGTTTGGATAAGTACTTAAGCTATGTCTACACTAGACAGTTTATGGTGCCACAGCTGTACCAATGCAGCTGCACTGCTGTAAGATCTCTCCTGTAGCCACTTTATGCTGACAGCAGAGAGCTCTCCAGTCAACATAATTAATCCATGACCAACGAGCGGTGGTAGCTATGTTGGTGGAAGAAGCTCTCCAACCGACATAGTGCTGTGCACACTAGCGCTTATGACAGCATAACTTATGTCACTCAGGGGGGTGGAATATTCAGACCCCTGAGCGACATAAGTTTTGCCAACATAAGTCACTGTGTAGACATAGCCTTAATCATTGTGCCTGAGAGTGAGAATGACACTGTAGCCGGGTGGTTAGGGCACCCACCTAGGAGGTGAGATACTTAGGGAGATTGAGATTCAAATCAGATTCCACAGGAGAGATTGAGGGAGAACCCCCACATCAGAATATGCCATAACCCAGAGAGCTGTCCTGAGAGGTAGGAGACCACGTGTTTAAATCTTTTCTCCCTATCAGGCAGTGGGGAATGGAACCTGGGTCTCCCACATCGCAGCTGAGTACTCTAACCACTGGGCTAAAAATGTATAAGGTGAGTGCTGCCGCTTCCTTCTCCAGCTGTTTGTGTGGTGTGAGGCAGGTGCTTAACTAATTCCCACAAGAAACTGCTTAGGCTCCTAAGCTCCAGGAGAGGGGTTTCCAGCTATTGATCACAATCAGCAATAAGTGACTCCTGCAGCCCAGACTTAGGCACCTAATTCCATGACAGGGGTGAAGCTTAGGTCACACCTGTTGCTGGCATCTCCCAATGGCTAGTTTAGGTGGCTCTCCCCCACCCCTGGCATGCTGGCTTTTGTGGATTTTGCTCTTAGCCACCTCTTTCTCCTCATTCATTGTATGGGATCCTAGGTGCCTAACTCAGACTTTGTGGTTTCCAGTGTAATTCCAGTGATTTTCTCGGTGCCTAGAAGTTAGGTGTTTCAATGCCTAAGCCCCTTGCATAGATCCCAGCCTTAGCCCTTTCTCTGCCACTTTTTTGTTGGCCTATTTCCTGCAATGGACCAGTCTCCCTCTTCTCACTTTGCCACCATCCTTTCTCTTCCTAAACTTCATTACATTCCCTGTAGCCCTATCTTCTTCATGCCATAGATGCCTCCAAGGATGGAATGCTGCTACTTAGGAGCAGGAAGCAGCACTGCTGGTCACCTATTGCTTTCTGCTCAAGTGTGCTGCACTGGATGAGGGAACCAGCTGAGGGAAAAGTGACTCTTTGAGGATAATGCCCATGAGTAGCGTTTGGTAGCTGGGAAAAGGAAGTGAAGGGGGAACCTTGTTCACTGGCTGCAACCCTGCTTTGAGTGATGTTTCAGCTAGCAAGAGTGAGTGTGTGACAACGCGGGCATATGCGTGACATTTGTAATACTGACTGGAAGCTCTTTGGGGAAGGGACTGACTTTTTGTTCTGTGTTTGTAAAGTGCCTGCATAATGGGGTCCTGGTGCATATTTTGTGCTCTTTTTAAAAAATAAATGTAGTTCCAAATGACCATTTTTTTCTTATAGTAGACTGTTAAGACTTTATAATCACGTGTGGGTCTGTTACGCCAGGATAATGATGATGCTGGAAGAACAATTTGTCTAGATTAGGTAATGGTTTCCACTACTGAACATCATTTGTTTATTTTCGGGTCTGTTTTCTGAAATTCTTTATGTTCTCTTTTAACCATATTTAATTAGACCAAATAATTCTCCCTGGAGCATGGACATATACATAATTAGGAATGGAGTGGTGGGAATGTCTGCAAAAAAAAAAATGCAATTTAGCACAATTCCATTGGAGCATTAACATGCTGACAGTTTTTGGCAGTTTTCTTTGATTATCTCTTTACAAAGAAGTAACCAACCATTTGATCATTGAAATGGACTTTGGGTGAAATATTCTGAAGATTTGTGAGCTTTGTTTAAAATAATTAAAAAAAAAGCTTTTTGTACTCTTCCACAAGTGCTGTAGAGCTTCATTTTTAAAATATATAAATAAAGGAAGGATTAGAAAAGGGACTAAAAACAAACCACACACTCTCTTGTGGTGATATGCGTCTTCATCACTGCATAATTTACCTATAGTTCTGCACTTCTGTGTAAAAGTAAAACCTACACATAGTTATAGATTGATACAAATTATTATAAATACCACAAATTTCACACATCCCACAGAATGCTTATGGACAAATTATGGTTACCACTGCAAGGGTGTGCTGTAATGGCAGACAGTATCTGGAGACTGGCAGTGTCTCAGAACAGATCATAATAATAATGCAGCTGAGTGCAAGAGCTGATAGGGGAGATGAAGCCCTGCTTGCTGCACTAATGAAATGGGTTGGGGCATAGGTAAGTCATAGCTTTCCTTTCCTCCCCAAACACACTGGTTATTACCTAGAGACCAGTGCTGGGACAGGGAGAGTGTCTTTTGTACAGGTGTAGTAAGTGCCCACTGCTTGAATGCAGTTCATAGATTATTCCTCATTCTGCGCTAAGCAGAATAAGGCTTCCAGGTCTGCTCACGTGCATTCCCAAGCATCCCATTAACTGTCACTGCAAGAGATGTAAGCTAGTAGAGCATTTGTGAGCTAAGTTTTAGTCTAACAGTATTCGCTTACAAATGCTATTTCTGTCATGGATGACTAGCAGAATTAGGCTTATGCTCCCTTTTGCTCTAGCAGAGAAATGTACATTTATGTGTTAACACCAAATTGTGTCTAATCTTGTAAATGATATATTAACAGTACCACAAGACAACAACAAAAGAGGCTTTTAACCTTCAAACTTCTGCTGATATATCAGATGCAGACAGACTGGTTTCAAACCAATGAACAGACACTTTCTGTTTTATTTGTCTTTTATTTTGAAAGTTTATTGCTTTCCATGTTTTAAAAGTGTGTTACACTCTGAAATGTTTAAATAGGGTTGTTTGGATTAGTGGTGTCTCCTGCAGATAGTAAAAGGAGCTCAGCAGTTAAAACTCATTCCGTGTGTACAGTAGGTGCCTTGCGTGTCACTGAATTGTTTAGTGGTGCAGCATGTACTCTCTTTCCACATATTTTGTTAAAACTTTAATGAATTCTAAAAACACTGTTAATTAAAGTGGTGGTTTGTATCACTGGAATTTGCAAATGTTTTACAGGTAAAACTGGAGCATTCCTTGAGCCAAGAATTCACTGTGGAGAATGTGCTTGCAATATTGCCTGCATTTCCCAAGGGGGCCCCTCAGCAACAGGCCAAAAAGGCTGCAGAAGCCCTGGTGACAGCTTATAATTATTCCAGACTAATGGCAATGCAACAGGTCAGGGAATATTGTTGGGTTTACTGAAGTTGTAAATTTTTTTCTGCATTTTTTTTTAAATTTCTTTGAATCCAATGATGCTCTTGTTGTGCTGACTTTGTTCCACTGACTGGTGGTGTAGCAGTGGGTGGTGGTGGTAAAGCCAAGAGAGTACAGGCACTGGTACAGGGGTTTAACATGTCCGAAAAGGCTCCTAGCTCTAGGCCAGTTAAAATCTGATTCTTTGTTTTGTTTTTCCACATGTGGCCCATTTGTACTTTCTGTATTTTTATATATACTAGATAATGTTTCAGTATAATATAAATGAGTTTACATTGCATTGTCAATATACTTTTTCAAAATATTTACAGCTTGTCTGATAAAGAAAAGTGTTTCTAAGTTATAAACCACTATAGAACCAAGTGTTTTTAATACCAAGCTTTATTTTGCATTGATCAAGGGATGTAAAATGCTCTCCCATAAATAAATGTTACCACATGTGGAGAATGTTTTTTAGCCTTTGAATCTGTTTAACATTAAAAAATATCAACAAACAGCAAATTCAAATATTTGAAAAAGCTTGATTCCAACTCTCTGTAACAAGAGGGAAAAGATAACTAACATTTTTGCCATTTTTTAAATATTGTCTAATGTTTGCAAAGCAGAAATTAACAATATGAGACATTAGCAAGTTGTTCAGAATTAAGACCATCAGAATGTTAGTCTTCCTGGTCTGCCAAAGCTTTTTAACTTCACATTTGATGAGAGCTGGTATTAATGAGACCCTCTGTTACTTACACAGTCAATTTATGGGTTTATCAAAGTAGAGCCTGTCTAATTAATCAGATTTCATGGCAGTTCTGTGAGAAGCATTAAGAGTGCTCTAAGTAATTAAACTTGTGACTTGTTAATATTATGATTGGAATAATATACAGTCTGTTTTGATCGAGATTCAAACACTGAAGCATAAGAGTTTGATGAGGCAGTGTTTAAACAGTAAGCACTACTAGTCTTCAATATTATTTTTTCATAATAATACTATAATAGAGTTTAGAGGCTCCCTGTCAGGATCAGAGTCCATTATTGTAGGTCCTGTACAAATTCATAAGAAGAAACAGCCCTGCTTCTGTCTGAACTTTTATGTGTATGATCTGTGGAAGTTCCGTACTGTAGGCTATGATCATCAGTTATCTTACAAGTAGTTAGTTCCCACTCTGATTAACATTAAAGAAACAAGTTATCTATGTCTGAGCACACGTTGAACAGGAAATGTATAAAACAATATTTGAGGAGTGTTATAATACTTGTATTTACACCATGGCAGTCAAAAACAGCCTGAGAAACTTGATCTTTAAGATTTTATGTATTCATTCATTCAATCTGACTTGTAATCTTATTCATGATTTCTGTGGTTTGGCGATGTTAATAAAAGATTTAATTCTTCTACGTACGTTGATGCAGAAGCAGTATAGAAAAAGACAATGTCTGCCTTAACGTATCTCTGATTTTTAATGCTTGTAGATTTCAAAGAATTGCTGCACAATAGGAATTGGTTGAAAAAAACAAAGGATTTATTTATAACTTCAAAATTACAACAAAGGACATTTACTAAGGCACAATATCATAGGGAAGTATAGAAAATTGCATAATGTTTTGATTTAGGAGGAAGATGCAAATGTGTAAATGTTTTCCAGTTTCCTTAGCTTTAAATCTAGTCTTTTTTTTTCCAGTAGTTCTTCTGTGGGAGGGATCAAGTCATTTTGAAACCTACCAGAGAATATAATGAAAATTATATTAATATATTCCTCTTTAATATCAGAAGCTTTCTTGTATAATTAGTATTAGTATTTATTATATTTATATAATTATGGATGGATCAGTATCTAGACAGCATGAATGACTTATCTCTGATGATCCATCCTAGTGGTGCTCTTTCAGTACATTATTTATGTCATGGATCACATAACTGAGTAGCGCAATGTTGAAGCTCTTCTTGTTTCTTAATATTTTGGAGCATACATGTAAGCTGCTGGGGCCTGGGCAGCCTATCTGAGTGGGGCAGGACCTCTCCTGGTGGTTGTGGTGGCAGTTTGGGTAAGGACAAGTGAAGATCCAGGGATCAGGCACCAGTCCAAGGGTAAAACCAGAGTCAGGGTTGATGGGCCAAGTCAAGGTCATAACTGGAGTCAGAAATTGAAGTCTAATCTAAAGAGTAAGCTGGAGTCAGAGTCATGGATGTAGCCAGAGGATCAGAGCTAGGAGTCAGAAATCAGAATGGGTAGGGAGGCTGGTGCTGGAGCAGGAGCAGGACTTGAGCAAGGACTGAGTAGGCAGCAGAAGTGAGAGCAGAGTATGCACAGTTGCAGACATGGTACATACTGAGCAGCTGCAAGGCTCAAGTAGCAGACTGCAGACTCTTGTGGACAATCAGGAAGCACAACAGTTTGAGGGGGCTTGCTGGACCCAGCTGTGCTTGCTGGGTTGCCTAGTGACCTTGCTGGGAGCCAGCTGGACCCTTGCCAATACAGTGGCATCTCCAGAACTATCCATTATTGATTCCCAGAGAATTCTTCTCAAGCCTTTGAAGTATTTGCTTGCCCAACACTGACACTTACCATTCACTCTTGTGTGCTATTACCATGATTTGTCTGCTGCTCCTAATACTGTAAATTTGTCACAACTCCCCTAAATATGGTATCAGCCTGAGATGAAGAAGGTGGTAAAAGAGAATTGAAAAACTGATGGTCAGTTTATGGTGTGTTTAGTAGCAGTAAAACTCAGAATACTATTGTGTGATCTGCTATGTATAAACAAAACAATTAGTCCAAGATGAACAAGTCAACATCTGGAGGGCAGAACTGTTATAAACTCAGGCCCTGATCCTGCAAACACTTAACATGTGTGCTCACTGGGACGACTTGTATGCTTAAAATTAGCACTTAAGTGTTTGTGGAATTGAGGCCTTGTGGTGGAGTCTATAGTTTGGCCAAGTGTATAGTCACAGCAATAGACATTGGTCAGTTAGTCTACAAGAAAAGCAATTTAATCAGTTTGTATTTCAATTTCCTGTTTTCTTTGGACCCTAGTAAGTGAATAATCATGAAGGGACTATAATAAAATAGATACGTAAAGAAATTAGGCAGTTCAGTGAAGCACTTCCATAGTATGAAAGGATTAGAAGTCTGAGATTCAACAGGGACTAAAGTCTGAATTTGGTATTGCTTCAATGCCATTTACATTTTTAATTTTGGAGAAAAACATCTTTCTTTTGATTGCTAACTGTAGCCAATTCTAATCCTTTGGCCTCCATTCAGAGGATGTTAAATTAAATTTCTCATGAAACTGTACAGCCTCAGCACATTGTTGTATGCATAGGTGCCGACTCCGTGGGTGCCCCGGGGCTGGAGACCCATAGAAAAAATTGGTGGGTGCTCAGCACCCACTGGCAGTTCCCCATGGCGCTGCCCCACCCCCCTGCTCCAGCACACCACCTCCTCCTCTGCAAACACGCCTGGGCATATTCTTAATAATCCTGGTTAAAGCAGTTTCATGAGTTATTTATATTTGTCAAATAAAAATCCCTGCAAACATGAGCCAATAGAAAGTTTCCAAATTATGATTTTTCTGATAAAGAACATAGATGACATACTATAGAGCCAGCCAGTCTTTTGACATACTATTCTGACATACTATAGAGCCAACCAGAATTTTTCAAAATTCAAAAATTCTGACAAAGACTTTTTTGCCATAAATGTTCCTCTTTTCTGACCAATTCATTTGTAAAATCCTTTGTTAGAAAACACCAAACACTTTAGCAAAGGATTTTAATGAAGGAGTCATTTTCTCCCATAACACATTCAGGCATGTTTCGGACATAGATTTGTGGATGATGTTGTTCCAAGTGGAGCTGGCGTCTCCTTACTCCTAAGTAATTGGCCTCTGGTTATGGTCTTGTCTTCTTGCATCTTTGTCTCTCAATCAGCTGTTTAAGTTATCTCTGTCTCATCAGCGCCCTAGCAGGACATTTCTTGATCTGACCTACTATTCCTCTGGGTCTCTTCACCAGATGTTTGGAAGGTTTACTCGATCTCTCTTGTATGCAACAGTCTCTCAATCTGGCCTCCCTGAAGAGTAGGATTGGGATTCTTTAGGGCTGGAAATTGAAATTGTTCCAAAAGATAAATATTTTTCTTGATTAAAGACAAATTTTTTTTTTCAAGATATAGCTCCTTAGTAATCAACATAAGTTTTCAAAGTGCATGTCATTCAGATCTTCCACTAACACAGTTTTCCGTGCAGAGGTAGGGCCAACCAAATTTAAATGTTGACAATAAGCTAAAAAGAACATTTGCATATTAACTGAATAAAAGTAAATTTAGGTTATGTCCCCACATCTCTCCTCTTGCAGTTTTAGTTGTAATTTCAGTAACCAAACTGGCATCCATAATAACAGTTTATTCAACCTTTGAGACCAGACCAGTCTTAAAAAAAACAAAAATGGATAAAACTTTTCAGTAAAATGGAACTTTCAGACCAATTAAATTATGGTCTTCTCAGGGCTTTGTAATGCTACTTATCATGTCACAAAGATTCCTTTCCCAACATCAGTGTTCTAAATCGGAGTTAATTTGGGATAGATATGCAGCATCTTTAGGTCACTCTTGAACGTAATATCAAGGATATTTTCACACCATTCCCATCTTATACATTATCTCCTAAAGATCTAGCTTGGGAGCGCAGAT
Source organism: Gopherus flavomarginatus (assembly GCF_025201925.1). Taxonomy (NCBI): domain Eukaryota; kingdom Metazoa; phylum Chordata; order Testudines; family Testudinidae; genus Gopherus; species Gopherus flavomarginatus. Next base: position 63,173,823 of record NC_066619.1, read on the forward strand.
AGTTAATAGGCAACAGGTTTAAAAACAAACAAAAGGAAATATTTCTTCACACAATGCGCAGTTGACCTGTGGAACTCTTTGACAGAGGATATTGTGAAGGCCAAGACTATAACAGGGTTTATAGATAAATTCATGGAGGATGGGTCCATCAGTGGCTATTAGCCAGGATGGGCAGGGATGGTGTCCCTAGCCTCTGTTTGCTAGAAGCTGGGAATGGGTAACAGGGGATGGATCACTTGATGATTTCATGTTCTGTTCATTCCCTCTGGGGCACCTGGCATTGGCAGCTGTCGGAAGACAGGATACTGGGCTCAATGGACCTTTGTTCTGACCCAGTATGGTTATTCTTATGTCCTGCTAATGGGGAAAAGGGAACCAGCAAACTGTTTGGAGGTGGGAAGATGAAGCAGGTAAGGTAATGGGCAGTGCTTACACACACACAATGTCATCCTAAAATCAACTACTTTTTCAAGTTTAATGGAAATATTGGTTGGGGGTAACTTTATGTAAACTTCCTATATTTAAGAGAAGGGGAGTAGGAGTGAGGGAGAGCCTCATGTGCTTTAATGAAGAATTTTATTGGCAGAATATTGTAATAGAAATATGGGATGCAATAGCCACAAAAACTGTAAGTCAAATAACGATAAGGTGAAAACAGTTGTATTCTCTGCTTTCTCAGCACAGCTATTCCAATCTCCCACTTGTAAAATGCTGATCAAAAATACAGTCCAGGTGCTTATTAAAAAGACCAAACCAACCAAGCAAAAAGGAATAAAACGTGTGCAACTTCTCTGACACTAAATGTTCATGGTTCATTGATTAGATGAGTGTTATTTAAAGCAGTTCATAGCTAGTGCAAAGAAGATAACATTCTTTTGGATTGTCTGAGGTTTATCTCAGTATTAAAATACAGTGTTCAAAATATTCTGATTTTAATTTAATAAGGCAAAGCATATTGCAAGTCACAAAATCAAATTCAGCTCTTTCTGATGGAGAATATTAATTGGGTTATACAAAACAGTACATTTTGTTTCAGAAAAATTTAGTTTCCCTAAATCAGACATAGAGTAACACAGACAAACACTGGAGAAAGACTGGTGAAGGAGAAGTTAAGCGGTTGATGGGTGGCTGTGGTTGCTGTCTTTTGAGGTAGGAGTTTGCTCTGATGGATAAAGGCCCACCATCATCTTGGCAGAGGTCAGGCTGGAAGAGTGGAGCAGAGCAGGAGATGAGATCTAGTTGTTGGATGAAGTTTCCACTTTCTTCCAGGGGTGGAAACGAGCAAAGAGAATGTTAGGCTCTAAGCTATAGACCAATAAGAATAACTTTAGATAATGTTTTCACCCCTCAGTCATGAGGCCAAGAAATGATATCTTACTACACTTCAAGGAATGCCAAACCCTAGAGTATGAAGGCTGTACTAACTGGTTAAGCCGATAACCTAGAACATAAAATAAAAATTACTTAAAAAAGAAACGATGCACATTCTCATTGCATATAGTGCTAAGATGAACCAAATGAATGACGCTGTCCCCTATCCAAATTCAGTCTTCTCTCAGGTCATGGGGAACTTAGGTTGTCCATAGAAGATCTTTACCAGGTTCTTCCAATAATTTCCTTTTTTCATACAATCTTGTCTGTTTCAAAGACCGTGAAAACCATGAAAGAATCAAGAAACTTCAACAACGGTCCAGTTTTCAAAACAAGGTTCCCTGAAAGCATTCAGTCCTTTCTTGAGCATCACTACAGCGAAGTGATTTTAGATTTCTATTTGGAGTCTGAAAATGAGAGTCCAATTGTTCATAGGTCTTACTCCTTTAAGAGTCACTTTATTTTAAGCATCATCCACTGATCATGTTGTCGTGATAGGCCCAGTCTCCATATGGCATAGGACTGTAGTCACTGTAAGAATGTCAGAACCAAATAATGGGGCGAGGGGAAAGAGTAAAGGCTAAATCTCTCTCTCTCTCTCTCTCTCTCTCTCTCTTTCTCTCAGGTAACACTGTTGGGAAAGCTATGCTATATCAGGTCCTTCTCTACTTTACCATTGCTCAGGAAAGAGCTGTTTGTTCACATTTTAATTAGCTGTGATTAGAAGCATTTGACAACCAAGTGTAGGTAGTTTTTTCCTGTCTTCTCATCTCTGCCCAAGCTCACTGGCAATATCAGTCCATATGGTACCTTTTGAAAGGTGGACATCATGTACTCTGAGCTAGAATATAGTTCAGTTTTGGGTTTCTGTTTTGTTGGATTCTCCAATCCAAAGAAGTCTAATGCTATCAGGATGGATAAGAGGGTTACTCTCTTTATATCAGAGTTTCATATTATCAGGCCTGCCAAAGGGACCAATTAGGACATTACTAGTTACAGGTTTTTGTCTCTTTATTTTTGATAAAATTAATGTAAGTCTTCATAACTGGTCAGACAGCCATATCATTCATGAAGAGGAGCCCACAGAAAGGCCATTGTGTTGAGAAAGCATTTTGCAGACTGTCATTTCAGTTACTAGGAATATAGAAGCCCCATTGAAGTCAATGGGAGTTTTACTCTTGACTTCAGTGAGTCCAGGATATTACTCATTGCCTTTCTAGGCACTACTCTGTTATCTGACTAACATTTGGATATGACAGTTGTTACATTATGTTGATGACAACTTCCTTGGGTTTCTTGTAGTTTGCTCTGCATTTTTCTTCCAGTACAGCTTACTAGTCTTGGAAATGTTCGATCTAAGGTCTAAGACTGGACTATTTTGGAGGATGGTTCTTTTCTGCACTCTTCAAATGAACAAAGATGTAGGCAAAGTATCATGTTTTCTAGAGGCCATCAGTTTTTGTTTCAATTCCTGTAGGCTATCCAGATTCACGGGTTAGCAGTGAAAGAGAGCTCATTTTTTTTATCCATGGTAAAGTTGCCACCCTTTTTCCTGATTGTTGCCTGTTACTGCATGAATTTACAGCACTAATCCAAATTAGTTAACAGTATTTTTTTTTTTAAAAAGCACCTTTTCTCCTCTGAATTTTCCATCCTTCTTAATCTTCTCTGTTTCTATTTTTTAGATTGCAAGATCTTTGGAGGCAGAGACTGATTTGTATAGTACCATGTACATCTTGGTGCTTAACAAATAAGTCATGACAATAGTAATTAATGATGCCAAACCACCTTTTCTTTACTAGAATCTGATTCCTTGCTGTGGCTTTCAGCTGTAACTTCTCCCTCTGGAATGCCAAGTGGAGAGTGGAATATTTCCACATCCAATTTTCTGCTCACTTCTGGGGGAACTCTCTAGCTGGGCTTAGAAAACTGTTTCTGCATATCAGTATTACTCAGAAACTAAGACCCATCCATATTTTATGGATTTTATTATATTTATCACACTGAAATAATGGAAAATATTTGTAATGTTTTATATCAGCTTTGTGTTAACATATTTTTTTATTTCCTCACAACACTTAAAAAAAAATATGGTGTTGAAAGAAAGAAAAAATGTGGTCACCAGAAACCATCTGTTTCTCAATGCTCACAGAGATTTTGCTAGAATTTCATTTATAATAATTCTTCAAGGGTCTGAGCCATAACCCATTGAAATCAATGGAAAGATTCCCTATTGACATCAATGGCACACTGGATCAGGCCCTAAAAGATTTCTGTGCTGAACTGCACTGCTTGCAATTCAGTATATTAAAGGTGTTTTTAAACTGCAAATATGCTCCCTGTGCTGCTTGATTTGCTAGTGCAGAATTTTCAAAAAAAAATCTGTTTTGGTTCTTCTGAAATTGAACTTTTCAAAAATGTCTGTTCCCTGGAAAAATCTGAATTTCCAGCTTCTTCCAAATCAGAACAAACAACCAAACAAATTAGAAATGTGAAATTTCCCAAAGGATGGAAATTCCAGTTCCCAGTCTATTCACACTTTAAAAGATTCCTCTACTTTGAAAGATTCTGCCAATCTGAGAGAGATTGTCTACACTTAAAATGGGGAATCATTCTGGGACTGGTAATGTCTCTCAAAACAGAAGAAAATTGGTAATTATTGTAGCTGCCCATCATTATGTTTTATGTATATTCTGTCTTATAGATACATGCTCTGCAAGCTGAACTCAATTTCCATAGAAGCATATACAACCTCCAAGTTAAGTACACTGAGCTGTTTTTGAGGGGATAAAGCAAGCCTGCCACACTTTTCAAGAGAATGTTGTGTCAGTTCTGTGTTCATCGCTACAAGGTTAGTGTGTGTTTGTGATATTTCTGGCAGCACAAACTGAAACCAGTTGGAAAATACTGATAAGCATTAAATAAAAGATCTGCAAAGCTGTAATTTACAATCAGCACCAATCCCACCTAGCACCTGTTTTTCTTCTCTGTATTTTAAATAATCTCTTCATGTGTATATTGGATTTTGTATGCACATTTGTAGACTCAAAAATTCAAAATTCCTTACACAAAATACATAATAATGTAACAATATTATATGGCATTCATAAAGAAAATAAAAATTTGTTTATTACTTTTTATTAAAAAAAATTGGGAAATAAATATATGTAAAAATCCATCCTAAATATGCAGTGGGAATTCTAGTGTGGGTTTTTTCATATTTTATTTATTAAGTTTTCAAGAAGAGTACAAAACAAACTAAAATCTAATGCAATGATGAAGACACTTAAATTAATAAAAAATCATTACAGCCCATATCACAACAAAGGAATGCAAATATACAAGTCTGTTCTGTCTCTTTTTTCTTTTTCCTTTCAATTTTAGCACAGAAAAGTCCACAACCATATGGTCATTATATCACATATCATTATATTACATTACAAATGTGATCTTAAAAAAAAATAGTAGTAAATAATTTAGAGAGACAAAGTGGGTGAGGTAATATCTTTTATTGGCCCAACTACTGTTGGTGAAAGAGATATGCTTTTGAGCCACACAGAGCTCTTCTTCTGGTCTGGGAGAGGTACTCAGAGAGTGGTAGAGTGTTGTAGGTAACGACATTACTAACTCAATATGAAATGTAAATAGACAAATTTAAACTGGAGTGTTGACAGACTGATTTTTACTTAATAAACAAAATAAAAATGCAATACTGCAAATGCTGTTCACTCTCTAAAGGTGTCTAAAAAATATTCAGCAACTTTTATGCAAAAATTCATCATCTCATCCTGTGTAAATTGGCATAGTTTGTGCTAATGAATCAAGGTGGAATTTTCAATCCGAAGTGATACTCACCCTGCTTATGGGATAATTTTTCTCATCATTTTGCAGCCATTCTGTGTTCATATGTACATACATAGACACATAAGTGTACTATATATCTGGACTTCCTTATAGGAAGTGCTGAACAATTGTTTTTTTCTGTACTGTTGTAGTATTTCAACTGTCAGAACTGGGCTTGCTCTCCAGCATACATTAGATAACATGTCTGTTCCTCTCTCTGTCTCTCCCCTACTCCATTTTCTTTGCAGATGTTCTTCTTACATAAACCTTAAAGCGGAAGCTTCAGAGGTTGCTTTAAGGGACTTTCTCAGTGCTTTAAAAAACAATGCCGAACAGATCCAAGATACAGTTGACACTTTGACTCCATCAAAGAATCAGCAGCGCGAAGGTAATAATTTTTATTTGTTCAATTTAAGACAATAAGAAATGAAAAAAAATAGCTGTTTTCAGTATTCTTGAGTCTGTAAAAAAAGTCATAGGTTTTGGAAGGAAAGTAATTCCTCTGTGTGTTCTTACAGACTAAAGTCATAGTATATTCTGACCTCAGTTACACGGGATAAAATCCAGAGTAGCTGCACTAATGTCAGTGGAGTTATTCCAGATTTACAGTGGTGCAAATGTGAGCAGTATTTCGCTCTCCGTTGCTTTACTGTTTAGTTTTCCCTGTTGGTTATAGCTTTATTGAAATTGTACTAAAACTCTGAAGGATTGAATGCTTTCTTTTTCATTATGTGTATATTTGTAGTGAATTTCAATGACCATGAAATTAAGAAACTGATAACATTGGATGGAGGCCCGAGTATTTAGGGATGTAGTAGATTCTCCATCACTTGCCATCTTTAAATCAAGACAGGATAGCTTTCTAAAAGAGATGCTTTAGCTCAAACAGAAGTTATGGACTTGATGTAGGAATTATTGGGTGAGGTTCTTTGGCCTGTGTTATGCTAGCAGATCAGACTAGATGATCATAATGGTCCCTTCTGGCCTTCAAATCTATGATGTATAATGAAAGTACTTGTACTTTCCCCCATGTGGTTCAGCCATAGCACCTAAGTTCTGACTTACAGTACTCCTGACATGCTATTTGAGGTCCTCTTCTATGCCATGGCTGCTAACTCTGTTTGTATTGTGGGTAAATCATAGAATATTGAGGTTGGAAGGGACCACAGGAGGTCATCTAGTCCACCCCCCTTCTCAAAGCAGGACCAATCCCCAGACAGATTTTTATCCCAGTTCCTTAAATGGCCCCCCTCAAAGATTGAACTCATAACCCTGCATTTAGCAGGCCAATGCTCAAACTACTGAGCTATCCCTCACCCTATACTTCTGGTGGCACACATGAAGTAAGTTGATAGTCTCAGTTCCTAGAGGACACGTATACATCTCAGCTAAGGACTGGGAGCCTGATCTTGCAAAGATTTAGATATAGGAGTGAGTGATTAATCTACGGGAGTTGTTCCATGGACTTATCACATGGGTTAAATCACTCATGTGCATAAGTGTATGCAGGATCAGGCTGTGGGGGAAGACCACCAAATATATTATACTTGGAATTTTGCATTGACCCCCATCATCTGGAGATTAGTGCATTAATCTCCTTAAAAAAATCTCAGCTGCTTTAAGAGACTGCAATTAGAATTAATAAAATCTGAAAAATGGAATCCTATTGTTAAAATAATTAAACACCTGGGGCCAGATTCCAATCGCACTTACATTAAATCTTTCCAGTCCATTGTCTTCAAGAGAGTTACTCTAGATTTACACTAGTGTAATTGAGATCAAAATATTGCCCTTGAAGTTTTGATTTATTACTAGAAATAAAGATATCTTATCTCAGTGACTGAAAAAAATTATTGTGTTTTACTACATTACAAGGATGATTTCAGGTTGCAGTTACCATATAGAGCATAAAGCTTTGAATTTCTAGAACAAAGGAGAGCAAAAATTTAAATATTTCCTAGTTTTGTAGGTATGTTTCTTAAAGGTACAAGTTACAGTTTTTATGGCAATAAAAAGTAGTTAAAAATAATAATACTTGGAGAGAAGTTCGCGTTTCTTTTAATTTATGGGAGAGAAATAGTAAATTTTAGTTGTAGTTATCTTTATGCCTACCACAATGCCTAGGAACTCTACTCATGGACTAGGACCCCATTGTGCTTGGTGCTGTACAAATAGAACAAAGAGACAGTCCCTAACCCAAAAGAGCTTACAATCCAAGCATAAGAAAAAAGATTGATACAGACAGATCGAGGGAGGTGCTTGTTACAAGGAAACAGTGAGGAACTGTTGGTCAGCATGATAGGTTAGCAGTGCTCTCTGCACATCAGCATACTAGCTGTCAAGAATCAGGGCCTGCAGAAGAGCCAGTAACTGGGCAATCTAATGAGCACAGCTGGCCTGTAGTAGTCTAACCCATTAACTCTCAGTCCTTCCAGGCTCCTGTACCCGTTTCAGGAGTCTGATTTGTCTTGCGTACCCCCGAGTTTCATCTCACTTAAAAATGACTTGCTTACAAAATCAGACATAAAAATACAAAAGTGTCACAGCACACTGTTATTGAAAAATTGCTTACTCTCTCATCTTTACCATATAATTATAAAATAAATCAGTAGGCATATAAATATTGTACTTACATTTCAATGTATAGTAAATAGCGCAGTATAAACAAGTCATTGTATGAAATTTCAGCTTGTAATGACTTCGCTAGTGCTTTTTATGTAGCCTGTTGTAAAACTAGGCAAATAGCTAGATGAGTCGATGTACCCCCTGCAAGACCTCTGTTACCACTGGTCTAACTGGTTGGCTACACTGCCTGATTGGCTGGAAGAGTCAGCAGACCAGCTCCTAAACCCAACAACAGTTCTGTGGCTGCTCAAAACATTCGCCCATGGCTGAAATATCTCCTGCTCTTGCTTGTTCCCAGCCTTGTTCCCTCCTTGCTCCTGCCTTGGACCCAGCCTTGCTCCTGCTTTGCCTCACTCCAGGTAACTCAGTTCTAACCGTCAGCTCTGATTCCTGACCGCTGACTTCAGCTGTGACCCTTGGCTCTGGCATCGGGCCTTTGACTCCAGTTCTGACCCTGGGCGCTGACTCCTGCTGTGACCCTGGGCTCCAATTCCTGGCTACCGACTGCTGTTCTAACCACGAGGTCTGACATCTGTTCTGACCACTGGGCCTGACTCCTGCTCCAGCTACCCACATGCTGGTCACGTGACACTAGCTATTATCCATTTTTTTGTAGACATCACAGCAAAGGAGAGTTGAAGGAGGGATTAGAAGGAGCATGGTGTGGTAGCTTTATGGATGTTTACTGGGAGCTCCTCCCAAAGCATGAGGGGCAAGATGGCAGAAAGAACAAAGGTCAGCGATGGAGGCAGGCAGTGTTGTCACCATGGCACTTTACATGCACTAAATTAATTTTAAAACATTATTCGGAGCAAAGAGGGGAAAACAGTAATTTTTCATTGGTGGAGCATTGTTGTTTTAGTGGATTGAGCATGAGAAAGAGAGAGCGAGCCAGAAGACCTAGAATCTAGTCTCAGTGCTGCCATTGACTCAGTGGGCTGTAACTGGCTAAACAGTTCCCATTAAGTCACCGATAATGCTTTTTTGTAGCTCTGAGGTTTGCAGATGAAAGGTGCTTTTTACGTGAAGTTGTATTATTTATTATGACTGCAAAGACAACTGCATGAATTCTGCATATTTTACAGGATGCTCAATAAAATACTTTCAGATTACATTATTGGGTATTTTTTTTCTTAAATAGTAGCAAGTGTCTATTGACAGATTTGTTAATATGTTTTAAAGTTTTACCATAATTCGTCAGTTATCTAAATTAGGACCTATTAAATCCATTTTGGAAAATCCGCCAAGCATGAAATAATTTTATGCATTTTCTAATCTTTTCATCTCTCAGTTTGTGATCAGATTACTGAGAAGAAGATAAAGATTCAGGTTGACTGAGCATACACAGCTATTACAGTTTGAGTTAATATAGTTTACAGCAGGAAAAGGCATTACAAATCTAGACAATGGATGCTTACTTTGCAGTAGCTTGAGGGTCTGAGGCCTGACTCTTCAGCCCAGGACATGTCCCCTTTGTGCTCCTTTGCAAAGGGGATTTAAAGCTGTCCTAGAAGACATTCCCAGTGCCTTGAAGTTGGCATCACCACCCATGCTTCTTTCTCTGCAGGGGACTTTCTGGGTCATGCTGAGAATGGAGGGTGTGCATGTGTTCCACCTGGAATCAGTTAAAGCTGCCAGTAGCTGCCTTAACTTTTGCTGGGGCTTATTTGGCTCTTGGCCAGACCCAACTTGATCAGAGGTAAAAGGGTGGCTTAGAGAATCTTATTTGCCTTCCCTCATCTCTTAACCCCGACCCTCAACATAGCTGAAGATTTAGTCCTGAAGATGTAGCTACTGCTTCTTGTCACCTACAATATGAGACTCAGACAAAATCAGAAAACACACTTTTCAGGTTCATATATGTAGTACATGTTATAAAGGCTTAATACTACTAGTCATTTGTTTTGCTATTAGAAGATAGTATATTGATCCTTGTGTAGTGTAATCGGAAAGGGAGCGAAGATCGAACCAAGCTGTAGTAAATTAGTCATTTTTCCCAAAATAAGCAATATATTTATACTCTTCTAATAGTAATAGTAAATGTAGCTCACGCATATACACAAAGGGCTCGGTCACTCCTATCAAATATAGATGTGTGCGTTATAATTGCAGGATATGATTCTAGCCAGTGCACACTCCTGAGTATTGGGTGGCAAAATAAAACAATAAGTTTGGCCTGTACAGTGATCTTCACTGATTTCACTGAAAGCCAAATAGACATTGATATAATTTGTCAATCTTTGTAAATGAATACATTAAGGATCAGGTCGTTTCACCAATCCTGCATGCCTGTGCAAAGGTTAATTGCAGAGAAGATTCTTGGAGAATGCGCAGGAGATCTGCGGCTTCTACATACTATGAATAAGTTCCCTTGGAGGCTCCCTAAGTTCCAGCTTACAGAGTGGTATAGAGCTGAGGAGGGAGAGGTGTGTGCATATAGAGGGTAGAGATCAGCCATGAGTATGGTGGCTGTGGCAGCCATGAGGCTGCAATAGTAGTTTCAGAGTTGCTTGGGAAGAAGGATGTTTTTCAGCCAGGCCATGTGGTTCTTCCCAGTGCAAAGGATGATTGCTTGGGATATGTGGTGGGCAAGAATTTCGGTCTAATTGCTATACTAAGACCCCATCATTATTGGTCATAACATGATAGTAAAAATTCAAACTCAGTAATAAACCTCATTAATTTGCATTTAAACTATTATAGTAACAAACTGGAAAATTTTAGGTACTAATAGTTTTTTCCAGATAGGTTTCTGAAGTCTGCTTTTAATAGAGTGCTGTGAAAGAAGTCATATGATTAGATCTGAAGGACTTGGAGCTGTGACAATTTGGCCTGAACTGCTGGCTCAGATATAGAACAAGTCATGTGTACAGGATGTTAACATTGGCTTTATAACTGTTTAGAGACGAGGTCATCTTAACCACCTGCTAGTAATATGGTTCATTTTGTATCCACACAAATGCTTTTCTGACATCACAATCATGTTTATATGTCCATACTTATCACAATGGTTAATTGTATTTGTATCAATGCATTCTGAGAATATCATGAAAACTATCCCATACTGCTGTAAGAGGGAATAGAATATCCAGAAGACATGCACATAGGAACACTGGGACAGTGCACTCTGGGATGTCCTGTCGCATAGAGAGCATGGAGGAAGAGGTACTGGCCAAACTAGTTAAAAGGGGGTCCTGTCTTCCCTGGAAAACCTAGTGAGCTGAACTGGTTATGGAAGATAGGCATGGGTCTTGGTGAAATACTGTTAGCTTGCCATGGTCACTAAGCAAGTTTTAATAACATTGTGTGCCAACACAAAATATTTAGGGTGACCCATGCTAGTAACAGGTTACACATTCATAGCACAAGCAGGATTTGTGTGTGAAAAAGCAAGTCATTTTGTCCCTTTGTGTCTTTCTCAACTCAGCTGCAAACCAGGGTGCAAGCTGGTTTTCACTGAAAACCAGATACTGCATCTAAGCAAAAGGTTCATGAGTAAATACGTCAGAAAAAAAAACCCAAAAAACTTTTCTTCTAAGCCACACAAATTATACCATCCTGCAACTGAGCTCTTCGCTACCTAACTTCATCTACACTTAACTTCCTAAAGAAAAGGTGAAATAACAGTAGATTTTTTTTCCACACTAGAAACTCTGTGATTGGCAGTACGGTTAAAATTGGTCAACCTCTTGAAGTTCTCAGTGTAATACAGCTTTGCACTCTTTTTGTTTATATCAAGGCCATGTATTGTTATCTCTAAAAAAAAAACAACCTGGCAGCTGTTTGGTTCCTTTCTTGTTAGAATTCCAACATGAACATTCCAATTATATTTGAATAAAGTGGGTGAAAGCAGCATTAGAGGGAGAACGCTCAAGTCAGCTTTAACAATGAGTGTCTCATTTTGAGTTTGTCAGATGACTGTGTCCACATTTAAACTGTGGCATTTTTTTCAAGATTACGGTACATTTATATCCTCACTTTTATTGCGCCAAATCTGGAAGTTCATACTCAATTTTTGAGTATGTTTTCCTAATTCAAAACTGAGTAAGGAACACAGGATATAGCTTTTTATTCTTTAGTATATTATTGTTACTACATTTTTATAACAGGAGGTAAAATTATACTTAGTGCCATATGCCACATTTCATAAATAGTAATAGCATTGTTATATATCAGAGGCATAAAGACTAGATTTTGTGAAGGCCATTGTTATAAAAACAAAACCTGGAATGACATCTTGTTTTTCAAGATATACTGACAGCCGAATTGACTTATTGCCAGGAAGTTTTGCACTTGTGTAGTGGGCAGAAACATAGATTAGTTTAGAATTGGTTTGAGAGACCCTTGGCATCTAGATTTTTGTTGAACATTGGACATTTCAGAAAATAAATGCAGAACTGTCCATCTCAATGTCTCAAGGACTAAAGAATAAAGAAAGATGCACAAAAAACCCAATCCTGAAATTGATTGCACATGGATGCAGGGGTCTGGCTGCAGGGGGCTCCATTGATTTCAGTGGGGCTATGTGCAGAAATAGGAGTGTTTCTCCATTACAGGATTAGGGCTCTAAGTTTTAATTTTCCAGAAAGGTCGTAACCGGACCTTTAAAATAGCACCCTGCAGATATATGTGTAGTGAGTATCAGTGCAGTTGAGAGCAGAGATCAAATGAACTCCAGTACTGGGGTGGATAGATAAAATATATTGTTCTGTAGAAAACTGCTCACATATCATGGTGTTTAGCCTATCTTTTGACTGGCTATTGAAATACCTATTCCCCCACCCTACCCTCCAATCATTTGACCTAATAGTAAAGAGTGGACAATTAGACTTTGTGTTGGAATTGGAAAATTTTCATGATGGTCTGGAAAGGCTGCTATAAAATCACTTTATAATTCTTCAGACTAGATTCTTAGCTGTGCTGAGTGCAGATTCAATGCAGATGAAAGTGAAAGAGGCAGAGGTGTCTCCATAGCTCCACTCTGGTCCTTGACATGACCTGGAATAGTCCATAGGCTGAGGACATTGTGGGGTGGAGAGCAGGTGACACAAAGCTATCGCTCTGCTGAGGACACAGGCACTGACTTTTATTTTTCCTGGTTGGTGCTCCATGCCCGTTCCACCCCGAGGCCCCGCCCCAACTCCGTCCCCTCCCCTAGACCTCTCCAACTGCCTGCCACTCACTGCGCTCTACCCTTCCCCGAGCACCTCCTGCCAGCAGCTCAGAGGGAGTCCCATTGAACAGCTGTGGCTGGTGGGTCCTGAGCACCCTCTATTTTTTTTCTGTGGGTGCTTATGCCTGGAGCCCCCACAGAGTCGATGCTTATGGCTGAGGATTCCCTTGTGTTGGATAGGGGCACAAAGCGGACTTAATAAGGGCCCAGGCCCTTCTATTTCAGGATAGCACCCTCTTAATGACCATTTTCTATAGCATCTCATGACACTTCTGAAGACTTCCCACAGCTGTGTTCAACTTCTGCCTTGCCAACTTCATCCAAGAGACTTGACAGGGAGTGCTCAAGCGGGGCTTTATCAATTTCTTCCAAAAACAAGAAATAAGGGACCCTGTTATGCCTGTCATCTCTACTTTCTGACATTCACTGTAGCTTTGCTCATCTATGTATAGTGCTTGATTTTATTTTTCTTTCTATAATAGCTGATTGGTATGGCAGCTGTGTAATGTACTGTAACTGATTGGAAATTAGAGCAACTAAACCATGTTTTCTTTTCATTTTAGCAACACTTGTCACCTTTGGCTTTGTTTTCTATCTCAAAATTCTTTATCTGTTTCACTTTGGTATCAGATGGAGCTTCAGTTAGCAAACATTTGAATCTATGTCAAAAGAAATTCAAATCCACAGCCAAAAACTACATTTAAAGTGCAGTGTTTGTTATTTGAATCCACAAATATATGGACTTTTGCAGTTAAGAACCTGATGTCAAGGCACAGTCAGTTAGGACATGTCTACACGTACAGTGGTGCAGCTCTATGCCGATGGGAGAGAGTTGCCTGGTCGGCATAATATACCACCTCTGTGAGCAGCAGAAGCTATGTTGGTGGGAGAAGTTCTCCTGCCAACAAAGCACTGTGCACACGAGCGCTTATGTTGGAGTAACGTATATCGGGGGTGGTTTATTCATACCCCTGAGTGACATAGGCTGTAGTATATACATAGCTGAATTCACAGGCCATGTTTGGACTTGCATTGGGGAGTTCTGGGCATATATTCTTTCCTCTGTTCCAGGGAAGGTGTGTAGCAAAAGAGCCCTTACATCTGCGGTATGCCACTGGAGGATCTGGCTGGATCACTGAAGTGATTGTCTTTGGGCAGGTTAAGTTAGATTTCTATTGGCAAAACAGTGTGAAGGATACAGGATCTGGTACCCGGCATTAATCTTATCTTGCCCACTTTCAAAACGGTGGTTCCTTCTTCATTATTGGGCTTCACTAACCCCAGATGGCACCAGATTAACAGTCATGCTACTGGAGATAACTATACAACAGCTAAATGTTGTTGTTGAGGCTTTGCAGCATATATATATCTCTTCTCTCCAAAATATACAGAACTGTACCAACCGGGCCTTTTTCATTTGCAAACTAGTGTGAGCATCAACAGCAACAAGTATCAGTTCTGTGGTAATATAAGAGGACTTAAAAGTAACAAAGGCTGTATATGGGATGTAGTGGCCATTTACACTGCCTGACCCTCCAGTGTTGATTCTGCAGTAATCAAGAAGGCATCTATGTTCAGTCAAATGCTGAGAGAGTAGATGCTGAGACACTGGAATGGTAGAGAAATAAGATGAATGTTAATGGCAAAGCCACTTAACACTTACACAGAATTTTACATGCTCACACATTTGTAACACTTTACAAACATTAATATTCACCCATCTGAATTAGGTAATTTAAGTATCATTATTCTGGTTTTACAAATGGGGATACTGAGTTATAGAGACATTGAAAGGTCAGTGTGCAGTTGGAAGGGATACTTTAAAATTTTTGGACACCAAGTAAATTTATTGAAAAAATTAGTAAAAATATTTAGTTTCGAGAAACAAGAAATGGTCTGCCAGCTCTTAATAATTGTTTCTCTTAGTGCCAACTCATGGGAGTGGCTCCCACTATTTAGTCAAGGGATTATTTTACGTTTCTTAGGGAAGGCCATATCAAGACCAAGCAAAATAATCATAATTATTAACCATGGCTATTTTACTATTAAAGAAAGGAAAAGAAAACCCTGAACAACACAACACAAATGACAAAATACAGGCAAATAAACTGGTGAATTCCATTACAGTCTTTTCTGTACATCTCTTTGGAGAACTTTAACAGAGATTAATTACATCCTTGAGAGTGACCACCTCTGGGGATGCATGAATTTTTGTGAATGTGTGTAAGTTTAGATCAAAGTCTATTATTTTCCAAAATTATTGTGAATCCATTCTTTAGTATACTCTTAGACAACTAAGAACGTTTATAGATGGGTGTGATGGGTTACCCCTCTCTCCCCCCGGGGTGCCATTGAGCCCGTCTGTTCCACCAGCCTGGGCTCCCTTACACTGCCCTGCTGAGTCGGGCCCTCAAGCTTCCTCCAGCACTCACACAGGTAGGGACACACCCAGCTGTAGCAATACAAAGATACTGAAATCAGCACTGCATGGATAGGCTTCAGCTAGGGAATTGCCTGGCACTCCAGTGCACATCCCCTCTGGAGTATAAACCCAAAATTGGATTGTCGTGCACTGCACATGAAATTTGCCCCTTCCCTCAGTGTGGAGGAAGATGTGCACAGCTTTTGTCCCCCCCCACCCCCAGTTATGAATTCCACAAACTGGTTTTAGAGAAAACAAAAACAAGTTTATTAACTACAGAAGATAGATTATAAGGGATCACAAACAGATCAAAGCACATTACCTAGCAAATGAAATAAACACGCAAACTAAGTTTAATAGACTAAAGAAATTGGTTACAATAGTAATTTCTCACCTTAAATGTTTCAGGCAGATTGCAGAGATTCTTGAAGGCAAGCTGCTCCTGCTTGCAGCTTAAAACTCCAGATATTTCTTTGACAGGCCAGACACCTTCCCAGCCTGGGCTCAGTCCTTCTCCCCCGCTTGTCTTTGTTTCTTAGATGTTCACAACAGTCATCCTGGGTGGGGATTCAGGGAAGAACGACCACTGATAATGTCCCTCCTTTTGCCTTAAATAGGTTTTACATATGGCAGGAACCTTTTGTTTTCTGGTGTGGTCCCCCCTCCCTCAGTGGAAAAATACTGGTATTCTATCATGGAGTCCAGTACCAGGTGACATGATTACAGGACCCTGCAGTGTCAAAGCAGCCATTTGTAGCATCCTAGGAAGGTGGGAGATTAGCATCTTCAAAGACCTATCGTTCTCCCTAATGGTCCATTGACTTGTCCTCAGCTAACCAGCCAGACTGATTGTATTCTCTCTGGTGGGTGTTCCCCAGGTGCAAATACTTTTGTAGTACAGATGTATAGTCAATATTCCTAACTTTAGATACAAAAATGATACATGCTTACAAATGGGATAATCATATTCAGCAAATCATAATCTTTCCAATGATATCTCACATGCCTTATCTTGCACAAAACATATGATGATCATGCTATAATTATATTATAACAATATTTCCATGAAGAATATGGTGTCTAGTGTTACAATGGGCAAAATAATTTTGTGCAGGGGAGGGGAACCTGTTGGTTATTAATAAATAATCAGCCAGTTTATAGTTGGCAAAGTAAGCAATCTTAACTAAATCTTATGAAATTGAAGAACATATTTAAATTAGTTACCTAAAAAAAGCCATTTGAGACGCTGTCTTAAGAAACTCCAGTTACGAATATTAAGAATTTTACATTCCACTGGTTCATTGTTTACCAATGTTTAGTCCCTGTCTCCTCTCCAAATACATGGTCCAATCATTTGGTGTTTCAGGAGAAACTGTTAGTCTTTTAAATTACAGCAGCATTTTAATATTCCAGGAAAATCATTACAAGAGTTTCAAATCTAATCCCCTGGCACTATTTTAGTTAATTTCCTCTCACTAATCCATGTTGAAGTTTTACTGAGTTTTTCTTTGGGTTTCTTTCATCTTGAGTCTTCTCTGTTTTTGTTAATTTGTTTATGGCACTTTGCTTGTGGAATGCTGTGTTGGAGCAGGGTTGTGTGTGTGTGTGTGTGTGTGTGTGTGTGTGTGTGTGTGTGTAGCTCACTTTAAAGAGTTTTTTTTTTACCCTTATCCTTCCTGTTTTCCTGAGATTATAGGAAAGCACACCTCTTCTAGGCTTGTTTAGATTGTAAATTGGTCACTGTCACCCTTTCATTGGCTTTATGCCTTTAGGGTTGGCTTAGGTGGCACTTTCAGTTCCTAAATATGCCTAAATATTCTGTTTAATGAATATGCAACATTTCTTTAATTGCCTTTGTTTTTCTTGTGGCAGTAATGATCCAGACAACTTTTAAAGTTTGTTTTAACTCTTTTTTATTCAGTCCAGTTTGAAATAATCTTTCAGTGTTATTAGAGTTTGAGAAGAAATAAAATTCTCTTTTAAAAAAGTCCAAACACTCCCATTCTTTATATGAAAGTTTTCAAAATAGTCTTTTAAAATGAAATAACTCTTACAAAGTCTTTATCTTAAATAATTTAAAGTTGAGTATCAGAGGGGTAGCCGTGTTAGTCTGGATCTGTAAAAGCAGCAAAGAATCCTGTGGCACCTTATAGACTAACAGACATTTTGGAGCATGAGCTTTCGTGGGTGAATACCCACTTCCTCAGATGCATGTAGTGGAAGTTTCCAGGGGCAGGTATATATATGCTAGCAAGCAGGCTAGAGATAACGAGATCAGTTCAATCAGGGAGGATGAGGCCCTGTTCTAGCAGTTGAGGTGTGAAAACCAAGAGAGGAGAAACTGGTTCTGTAGTTGGCAAGCCATTCACAGTCTTTGTTCAATCCTGAGCTGATGGTGTCAAATTCAGATGAACTGAAGCTCAGCAGTTTCTCTTTGAAGTCTGGTCCTGAAGTTTTTTTGCTGCAGGATGGCCACCTTAAGGTCTGCTATAGTGTGGCCAGGGAGGTTGAAGTGCTCTCCTACAGGTTTTTGTATATTGCCATTCCTAATGTCTGATTTGTGTCCATTTATCCTTTTCCGTAGAGACTCTCCAGTTTGGCCGATGTACATAGCAGAGGGGCATTGCTGGCATATGATGGCCAATGAACCAGTGATGGTGTGGCTGATCTGGTTAGGTCCTGTGATGGTGTGCAGTTACTGGTGCACCGCACCATAATAACTCTAGCTCAGGAACCAATCCATACAACAAACCTCGATGCCAACTCTGCCCACATATCTACACCAGCGACACCATCACAGGACCTAACCAGATCAGCCACACCATCACTGGTTCATTCACCTGCACATCCACCAATGTAATATACGCCATCATATGCCAGCAATGCCCCTCTGCTATGTACATCGGCCAAACTGGAGAGTCTCTACGGAAAAGGATAAATGGACACAAATCAGACATTAGGAATGGCAATATACAAAAACCTGTAGGAGAGCACTTCAACCTCCCTGGCCACACTATAGCAGACCTTAAGGTGGCCATCCTGCAGCAAAAAAAACTTCAGGACCAGACTTCAAAGAGAAACTGCTGAGCTTCAGTTCATCTGCAAATTTGACACCATCAGCTCAGGATTGAACAAAGACTGTGAATGGCTTGCCAACTACAGAACCAGTTTCTCCTCTCTTGGTTTTCACACCTCAACTGCTAGAACAGGGTCTCATCCTCCCTGATTGAACTGACCTCGTTATCTCTAGCTTGCTTGCTAGCATATATATACCTGCCCCTGGAAATTTCCACTACATGCATCTGAGGAAGTGGGTATTCACCCACGAAAGCTCATGCTCCAAAACGTCTGTTAGTCTATAAGGTGCCACAGGATTCTTTGCTAATTTAAAGTTGATGACTTTGGGGAGGTGATACTCATCTTCCAGAATTGGTTTGGGTTTGTGTGTGTACTGTCAGTACGTCATTAGTTCCTCAGTAATATAAATAGTCTGTACTTAAATGACTTCCTACACTAGTTTAGCAAGGTCATTAGATTCCAGGTGGTACATAAAGCATTTTACCATTTACATAGCAATAACATCAGGAATTATATTAGCAGTTTTGTATTTAGCTAACGTATTTGCAAGTCTGCATTTTACAAAGGTTTTTATCTGTTTAACGTTTAAAAAATAATTATTCATTACTTAAGAAATAAAAGTTTAAAAATTTTGACATTTTTCTCTAAAGTTTTTAAGAACACAACATAATTAGGCCTCGACTTAACACCTTAATGTCTCACATGGTCTGTCGTCTTGATGTTTGCTTATCCTTGGGAGATCAGAGCAGAAACCTTCTGGAATTTCTTTAATAAGCTTTAACATTTTGTAACATTACAAATTAAAAATATGTTTTATATTTCCAAACATCCTGGCTAGAACATTCTTGTAGATATATCTTACTAACTTGTTTGCACCTTTATTTAATATTAATGACTTAAAAATAAGATATAACCATTTGATTAATATTATATTTGCATCAGCATAGAGGTCTCTCCCCCACATAACACAGCAAGACTTGAGTCCCTGGATTCTAGTTTTCTGTTCATTCTTCTAGCCCACACCTCAGTCAAGGATCACCAGGGTGAGGGAAAGCCCCAGTTATGCATCTTACACTGGCTGCAAGGAAGTTGATAGTATAGGAGCTTTTACGTTCCTACGTCAGGTTTATTTATCATCCCATAGAAGCTACACTGGCTTTTAGATTTTTATTGCCCTAATTCGGCTGAGGTGTGAAGCCACTGTCAATTGACAGTGAAATCACCTGAAGAAAACTTCCCCAAAATGCCACATCCTGGTAGGACAGGGTGGTGCAGGATGAGATCATAAGTGGATCTTAAATCGACTATAATCTCTCTCCTTTGTCTTCTCCACAAAGGGGATGGATTGTTTCTGTCTAGGATCTCGAAAGCAGACAGTTATAGATCTTGCAGAAGTTCAACTCTGTGCAGGGGGTAAAAAATGAGTAGATTCTTACATACTTTCTTTTTTTGTACCTTTCCAAACATAACCTTATTAAAAAAGAAAGTCAGTGCTATCATATATTATTGTATCAGTTAGAAGCTTTGAACTCTGCAGTGTCTAACCAATAGTCTTGGCATCAAACCCAGGAGGAAAAGGAAAAAGTTCTGCACAGTTCTACTGTATAACAATGTCTGTGCCTTTGTATCTGATTTGTAAAACAATAAAAAGACAAACTTATAAAAGGGAAAAGTGCTACTTCTCACTGGCATCTTGACTTGGATTTATAAAAGGAAGAAATTCCATAACCCTGACTTTCTTATACCATTTTTCATTATTGAATCTAAACTGTGAATTAACAAGAACATGCATAATCAGTGATGGTTTCCATTGTGGCTACTCTAGTTAGTGTTTTTCTAGCTGAAGTGCCAAGGTGTAGGCTGACAGTCTAATAGGAATACAAAATCTGAATTTTAGACAACTGCTGAGAGGGAGAAAGGGAGTGGCTTACATAATCTGAAAGCAATTTGTCTGACCAATTTGGGAGTAGCATTCAGGCATCTTTGGCAGAAGGCTAGTGACTACTACACACAGGCGCTGTTGATTTCTGGTAGAGGGGGAAATACTTTCTCTAACACACTGTATTGTCAGTCTTAGCTTTTCTAGATGAATGATGAACCACATGTTGCAAAGAACCAGGTGATCCACAGGACAAGAGATTTAAAGCTTTACTGACACATTCCAAGCCATGTCAAAACTACTTCTGATTTATGCTTTTATACTTTAATGCGACTACTGGCACTTATAAATCTCCCCGATTATTCCTGTTGATGTGAAATGTCTGTTGTAATTTAACTCACTGCCCTGTTATCTCTTAAGGTGATGAGGCCCCATCAAGATTTGGAAAAGAATTCTTCCTCTCTTTGGAGCATTCACTCAAAGACTGTGGGGAACAACGCGATAAAGCAGCCAGTGAAATGGAAACCTTACAAACTGAACTGGCTTTGGCCTTTGAAAACCTTCAGAGCTTAAGAAAGGAATGAAAAGAGAAGAAAGCAGAATCCATTCCTCATTTTACAAAGTCTGAAGCGGGGGGGAGAGTGCAGGAGGAGAAGCTGCAAGTGGCTTGGATAAGATTTCAAAAGATAACCTAGTGTCAGATTCAACACCCCTGCCTCCTCCACACAGTGAGAGTCTTTTGCCCAAACATGTGTCTGTGATGGCAGATGCATCCAGCAACTCATCAGCAAAGCTGCAGCAGCAGAGTTCTAGGGGGTTAGCCCTTCACCAGAAGGGGAAGAGCTCCCACAGGAGTAAGAGCGTGAAGCCCACTGCAAGGCCACCTTGGCAAGATTAACCATCACTTTATCTTTAATATCTTTTTCTTCAAAAATGGTCTGAGCTAGTTTGTAATATTCTGTGTTATGATGAACTCCAGGGGCAAGGGGCAATCCTGCAAGGTGTTGGGAAAAGAATTAAGTAAAGGGGACTGAGGGCACTCAACACCTCGTAAATGGTGCTGGAAACCTCATAGGGGGCCTGATCAAAGCTCATTAAAGTCAATGACAAGAATTCCCATCCATGGGCTTTGGATCAGGTCCATGCTAGAATGCATGAAACCAGAAGGACAGAAATAAAGGGTTGGTGTTAAACTAGAATGAATGGTTTTTGAAGAGGTAATATTTTCACTCAGCACATGGACTGTACTAATGTTATGCTGGATGTATGTGCTGTTTCATCACAGATGTGATTTTACACCTTCTGAAGATTATAGAATGACTAAAAAAATAAATCACTGGCACCAGGCTTGGTTTTGTTTCATTACCAAAAACACATAGTGGACTTGACAGACCGCAACCATATGACAAATGTTTATAAATTTGTTTTTACTTAACTTGGCATCTGTGTTGAAAGAAAATCTCTCTAGATTCCCATGCTCACGTGAATGATAAAATTCTTGAATGCCCCAAATTACTACATATGCAAGGGGAAAAGGACTGCGTTCACAATGTTTACTGATAACAAATGGTTTTGGAGAGTCTTACTTTACTGAGAACAACAATGTAAATAAGTCAGAATTGAGTGTGTAATGTTTCCTGTTTTTAAAATTTGATATTATTATATTTTTATTCTAAATCAGTTTTTTGTTAATTCTAAAGATCATAAAGTTTTATTTTCTGGTGAGTGAAAAATTGAAGTTGCAGACGTAGTATTTTTGTTATATTTCTATTACTGTTCTTCCTTCCTTTCTCATAGTACTAGTAAGATCGGAAGGTCCTTTGGAGCATTTAACTTTCCAAAGAGCCCGGATGTTGGGATGGGTGCAGACAGGAATGCAATAACTGAAATATTTGCTTGTGTCATTTTTCTCTATTCTACCAAAAGCAAATGTTCTGCAATGATTACACGAACCACTTCAAGAGAGCTGCTGTGAATTCACAAGTGTGATTAATTCACTGGCTGTAATAGACGTAACAGAGTAAACTTAGTCAAAAGACCAGTGTTTTGGGTTTGCCTTTTTTATATCTTGGTGCCAGTCAAATGTCAGAAAGACAGGAAGTGAGAGCTTATCCATTAACTTGGACAGCAGAGCAGCAGCCGCAGACCCCATCATGCAGGTAGCCCCAGACCCTGCCCGGACCCTGAGGTACTGTGTGGCCAGGCAGCTGGTAACCCAGCCCCACAGCCTTTAGCACACAGATGGGCTGCAGCTGTGTGCTAATTGGACCATGGGTTAAGAACTGTTGATCTAGAGCCTCAGAGCCTACTGAGGAAATCTCCAAACAGCAGGAGATTGAGCCAAAAGAGGAGACCACAACACCAACTCATTTTTCTTCCTTTTCTTCAGATAAGGCCGTAATGCCCCCTCCTCCGTCCATGGCAGCCAATTTAAGGTCCTTTCAGGAGCTTTAAAAGATGATGGGGGATTCAGTACAAGTCCCTCTCGAGATGCAGGACACCCACCATAAACTGCTGGACATTCTACATACTATTTCCTCTTCAAGGATTGCCTTCCGTATTGATGAGGTGCTTTTGGACCCAGTAAGATTCATATGGCAAACTACAGCATTGGCTGCACAGATGTGCACAGAGGCTAACAAAATGTATTATGCCCCCACCAAAAACTCAGGGTTCTTCTTCTCCCACCCTCCACTTAATTCCATTGTGGTGGATAAAGTGAAATCCTGTGGCCACCAGCACTATTCGAAATCCATCCCTTTCTATAGGGATTGGAAGAGACTGGACTTGTTTGGGAGAAAGATCTACTCTTCCATGATTTTGCAATTTCTAATTGCAAACTACCAAGTGCTAACGGCTAAATACATTTGCACAAATTATGCCAAACTTAACAACTTTATTGATCACCTTTCAGAGTCATACAGAGACCAATTTCAGGCCATCACACAGGAGGGTCAGTTGGTGGCAAAAAGAGAACTCCAAACTGCACTAGATGCCATGGATACTGCATCCTGTTCAATCTCCACAGCTGTCGTGATGTGGTGAGTGATGTGGCTGCATCTTTTGGGACTGCCAAAGGAGGTTCAGATGACTGTTGAGCATCTCTCCTTCAAATTGTTTGCAGATAAGACCGATGCCATGCTCCATAAGACTCCAGAGCCACATTTCGGTCACTGAAGGTAGGCAAAAAAGGAAATTTACCCCTCAACCTTCCCAAAAGTCATGTCCAACCCAGTACCCATTACAGCGCTATTATGAGCCACAATGGAAAAAGTCTAAAATTCAGAGGTGTAAATCATCATGCCCTCAATCCTCCATGTCACAACCCTCCACTTCAAAACACCAATTTTGACTCCTTGGTGTCAGATACAAAGTAATGGCTAACACCAGACAAGTCTATAGGGGGAATTGGGGATACAGGTCACTGTGTCATCTCCCAGAAAACATCAACAGGGAAAGGGTGTGTGCCAGGAGCTGCTTGTGGGTAGGGTGGGGATAGCAAAACTTGCCAGGCACCCTACAAGACCAGCCAGTTTTGTTACTGTTCCCTTGATGTTATGTTCAATCAAACCTGGAACTCCCAAAGAACCTCATGTGGTAAAGTGATCCATTTATGCCATGTGCACACATTGAGGAATTCAAGCTACTGGCATCTGTAAGGTGCATCAAATGGAGGCCCAGTATACCAGGCTGCATCTTTGCCAGGGTAACACATCCCAGGGTAGGACTTCACCAATGGATGCTCGTCCCAGTGGAGTAGTGCCTTTGGTTTCTGCTATGGTGCAGATTACCATGCACACAATGGTCTACTTCATTTTTAGCCAGGACATCCTACCTTGCTTAGGTTTGGCTGATTTGGCTCACTTTATTATTTAACAAAAGCAGTAGCTAATTTGACCCCTCACTTTGTATCTTCCTTTATTTGTGACCTGGTCCTAGATAATTGTTTCAGACTCTGGAGAAACAAAATGACAGCAGTGCACTGATTTACTTTATGAAGCCATAGTCATTATCAGAAGAGATAGGAGATACAGATGCTGAGCCATCTCGAAAAACCTTCTGAAATTTGGGTGAGGAGAGAACATGATCACAAAGAGCTGATTTTTAAAACTGCATACAGAATTCCATGCCATATTTATATGCATAATTATTGTAATTTTTCACCCAAGTAGATGTGAATAACCAACTGAATTCATCGTAACTCATATATTCACACAAACACCTGATTTGTATGTGCAGTTGCCAGAATTGTACATGCTTTGCTGGATCAACACTGAAGAGCTCTGTGCCTTGTGGGATCCAGCCACAGAAAAGGGCCTAATTCCTCCCGTTTAGCTTACTTCTCAGCTTGAAACAGCCAGTATATTTGGTAATATGGGTAAAGTTGGGGGAGGAAAAGAGGCCAGCTCCTGAGACGTTTCCCTTTATGATGAGAGCAGCTTTCCTTTCCTTGGCTCCAATTTTATTAATCTAAATTAAACTTAATAAGGCCTTGACATTACATGTGAAAAATGAAAATTACATAATTGCCTTTGTTTGGGCACAAAAAGCAGGAATGAAAGAGTGTCATTTCCTCTCTTTCCCCATTTGGAGAAAAAGAACTGCTGGAGAGACGGGAATGAAATCTGTGGTGTGTGCAAGGCAACTGAACCTTTTTTTTTAAAAAAGAGGCAGTCGACAGAAATGGAGTCTGGCTTTTACAGGGAAAGATTTAATTAACTCGGGTGCAAAAAAGGAAAAATAATGCACAGAACAGACAAAAAAAAATCATAAAGAGCACATATTTCCTTTGCTGCTTGATCTCATCACTGAATCCTTTGTATTTTATGCCTCAGAAGGCAGGGAATATATTAGGACAGCGACTACTGGCACAAATGACAGAGTGATTTGTCACGGATTCCTTTTTAAGGTGATCTTGGCCTTGCTCGCAAGCAGATGTGGGACTGATATTCATTAGGATGTTTGAAGTAGATTCTCCTGTCAGCTCTGGTGGGAAAAAAATGGAGTCTCTCTGCCAGTAGCTCTCACTTAATTTCTAAAGAGATCTGATCCCCTAAATTCTATTGGTTAGCCGTGAATAATTTATGAGGCTCATTTAGTCTGTGCTTTCTCATGTAAATAGTCATCCGCCCACTGTTTCCTCTGAATTGCATTTTAACTAGGTTATTCTTGTTTTTTTCTAATTTATTGAACTGGCATGGAATGTATTTATATAAAAATTAGTTGTTTAACTACTTCCTTGATGAAAAACATAGCTGCTGTAATTTTATTAGGAGTTTTAATCAGGGGAAAAAAGAATGACCTTTCTAAGTAAAATGGAGCTCGTTTCATATTCGTTGGCATCTTTGTATTACAAATCATTGTGATTTAATTAAGCCATATATCAAAAACACGTGTATGATCATGAAGTATTTATTTTACAATAACCTTAAGAGCATGATTAATACATTAATTTTCAAAACATAAAAAACTATTTTCTTTGAACATTTTCAATCTGTAAAGCCCAGCATCTATTTTACAATAAACAAACTGTGCTTTGCTTTTGAATCATACATTTTCTTTGAAGCTAGTCCAGAAATGATATGCACATCTCAGTCATGTTAATACTCTGATACAAGGCTTCCAGCCTTATGGAAATTCATTGTAATCACTCACACGCTAACAACCACCTTTTTACAGCACCCAAAATCCTGGCTCGTGAAGATTGCTCTCTGATAAGAGCTGAGTGCATGTCAAGGGAAAATGCTATTTTGTTAACCCCTTTATTGCTCTGCATTTCTTGTAGGTTCACTGTTCAGGATCACAGTATCTGTATCTAGTGCTATGTGGGCATAGGTCTGGTTCCATACAGTTTATGATCATAGTGGACATTATCTTGTCATTCATGTTAGTACACACCAGCTTTCCCTATTCACTTCTGGCCATAGTTGAAGTTGTTTATCTTTTCTAAATTTAATCCCACAAGGGAAAATGGTTTATGATGAGGGATGGGTGAGCAACTGGCCTGCAAGTAGTAATTTTCACTTATGATACCTTCCTGTTGGAAGAGTGATTGTGT
This sequence comes from Gopherus flavomarginatus, assembly GCF_025201925.1. Classification (NCBI taxonomy): domain Eukaryota; kingdom Metazoa; phylum Chordata; order Testudines; family Testudinidae; genus Gopherus; species Gopherus flavomarginatus. The sequence continues at coordinate 63,200,272 of NC_066619.1, forward strand.
CTGTCTCTGAGTTACAACTCACAGTAGGCCCAATTCTGTGAGACACCAGAGACCCACAGCTCCCATTGACATTTGAAGTTGCTCCCACTTCACAAGAGTTCTTAGCACCTTGCAGGATCAGACATAAATTTAACTAGCAATGTAAAGAAAACTAAAATATTTATTCATTATCCTTTTGATGTTCACTTTATTTATGACATACTTGTGTCATAATATTTCTTCCCAGATCTGGACCTTAGAGTCCAAAATATGGGTGTTAGCATGAAAACCTCCAAGCTTAGTTACCGGCTTGGACCTGGTATCGCTGCCACCAGCTAGGGATTATACAGTGCCTAGGTCACTGTGGTCTCCCCAAAACCTTCCCTGGGGGACCCCCAGACTCAGATGCCTTGAGTCTTACAACAAAGGGAAATAACCCCCTCCCCTTGTTTCCTTGTTACTTCCTCCCAGGCTCCCCTCCCTGGACGACCCTAGGAGATTCCCTGCTTCCAGTCCTGGAAACACAAGTACAGAGAGATCTAATCTCTCTTCCCCCTCACCCAGAAGGTATGCAAAGTCAGGCTTAGTAACTCTAACACAAAGATATTTTCCCCCTGACTTCTTCCTCCCACCAATTCCCTGGTGAGCTGCAGACTCAGTTCCCTGGAGTCCCCACTAAAGAAAAAACTCCAACAGGTCTTAAAAAGAAAACTTTATATAAAAAAGAAAGAAAAAAGACATTAAAAATAGTCTCTGTATTAAGGTGACAATATACAGGGTCAGTTGCTTAAAGGAAAAAAATGAATAAACAGCCTTATCCAAAAAGAATACAATTTAACACATTCCAGCAACTACACACATGTAAATACAAATAAAACAATATAAACCTATTGTCTTACTATCGTTGTACTTACAACTTGGAAATAGAAGATTAGAAAGCCTGGAGACAGAAAAATCACTCTCAGAGCCAAGAGAGAGAATAGACCAAGACAAAGGACTCACACTCAAAACTTCCCTCCACTCAGATTTGAAAAAGTCTTGTTTCCTGATTGGTCCTCTGGTCAGGTGTTTGGTTCCCTGTGTTAACCCTTTACAGGTAAAAGAACATTAACCGTTAGCTATCTGTTTATGACACGCCCCCCAAATTGCAGACAGTGGGGAACCTCACTGGCGGCGATTTCCTCCTAGAACTTTAAAATAAACAGATTAATACAACACATGCACCTTTACATATACCACTAAGTATATAACTAACAGATTTTTACATTTTAAGAACACTTTTTAACTATTGAATTCTGGGAAACTTTCACGAGAGATTGCATCAGCTATTTTGTTAGAAGCTCCTGAGATGTGCTGAATTTCAAAATCAAAATCTTGGAGAGCCAAACTCCAACGAAGAAATTTCTTGTTGTTCCCCATGGCAGTATGAAGCCACTTTAGCGCAGCATGGTCAGTTTGTAGCTGGAACCGCCGTCCCCAAACATATGGGCGTACACAATGGCATAGCATTCCTTTTCACTGACTGACCAGTGACTTTCCTTCTCAGACAGTTTCTTGCTGAGAAACACAACAGGATGGAAGTTGTGATCCGTTGCTTCCTGCATGAGAACTGCTCCTATACCACGCTCAGATGCATCTGTGGTTACTAGGAATGGTTTGTCAAAGTCCGGGGCCATTAGCACCGGGTCAGACATGAGCATCGCCTTAAGTTGGGTAAAGGCCTTCTGACACTCATTAGTCCACTTAACTGTAGTTGGCTGGGTCTTTTTGGTCAGGTCGGTCAGTGGGGCAGCAATTTGGCTGTAGTGTGGTACAAATCGCCTGTAATACCCGGCCAAGCCTAGAAGGATTGGACCTGTTTCTTTGACCTTGGGACAGGTCACTTTTGGATAGCATCCACCTTAGCCTGTAGGAGGTTTATGGTTCCTCGACCCACCTGGTGTCCCAGGTAAGTCACTCTGTTTTGGCCTATTTGACACTTTTTGGCCTTAACAGTTAGTTCGGCCTGCCTGATGCACTCAAAGACCTTTTCCAGGTGTAGTAGGTGTTCGGGCCAGGAGTCTGAAAAAATGGCCACATCATTGAGGTAGGCAACTGCATATTCTCCCAGTCCTGCTAGTAGACCATCTACCAGCCTCTGGAAGGTGGCGGGTGCATTTCGAAGCCCGAAAAGAAGGACATTAAATTCATACACCCCCGCATGGGTGACGAATGCTGACCTTTCCTTGGCAGGTTCATCTAGCGGTACTTGCCAGTACCCCTTGGTTCAGTCTATTGTAGAGATGAACTGGGCACGTCCCAACTTCTCCAATAGCTCATCGGTGTGTGGCATTGGATAGTTGTCTGGACGAGTTACCGCGTTTAGCTTATGGTAGTCCACGCAAAAGCGTATTTCCCAATTTGGTTTGGGTACCAGAACCACTGGAGATGCCCATGCACTGGTAGATGAGTGGATTATACCCATCTGTAGCATGTTCTGGATCTCCCGTTCTATAGCAGCTTGGGTGTGAGGAGACACCCGGTAGGGTGGGGTCCTAATGGGGTGAGCATTACCTGTGTCAATGGAGTGGTATGCCCGTTCAGTCCATCCTGGTGTGGCTGAGAACAATGGGGCAAAGCTAGTGCACAGCTCCTTGATTTGTCGCCGCTGCAGACGTTCCAAGGTGGTTGAGAGGTTCACCTCTTCCACGCCACCGTCTTTTTTCCCTTCGTAGTAGACACCTTCAGGCCACTCAGCATCATCTCCCTGGACTGTAAACTGACAAACCTGTAAGTCTCTGGAATAGAAAGGCTTGAGAGAATTAACATGGTACACTCTGGGCTTTAGTGAGGAATTGGGAAATGCTATGAGGTAGTTTACAGCTCCCAGGTGCTCTTGGACCGTGAATGGCCCTTCCCATGATGTTTCCATCTTATGGGCCTGTTGCGCCTTCAAAACCATAACCTGGTCTCCTACCTTGAAGGAACACTCTCTGGTATGTTTGTCATACCAGGCCTTTTGCTCTTCCTGAGCATCCTTTAGGTTTTCTTTAGCAATGGCTAAAGAGTGTCGGAGGGTGCTTTGTAGGTTGCTTACAAAGTCCAGAATGTTAGTCCCTGGAGAAGGTGTAAACCCCTCCCATTGCTGCTTCACCAACTGTAACGGCCCCTTAACCTAGTGGCCATACACAAGTTCAAATGGTGAAAACCCTAAACTGGGATGTGGTACAGCCCTGTAGGCAAAAAGCAACTGCTGCAACACTAGGTCCCAATTATTGGAGTGTTCGTTGACGAATTTACGTATCATGGCCCGCAAAGTTCCATTAAACCTTTCCACCAGGCCATTGGTTTGATGGTGGTACGGGGTGGCAACCAAGTGGTTCACCCCATGAGTTCCCCACAGTTTTTGCATGGTCCTTGCCAGGAAATTAGATCCGGAATCTGTAAGGATGTTGGAGGGCCAACCTACCCTGGCAAAAATGTCAGTTAGTGCCTGGCACACAGCTTTAGCCCTGGTGTTGCCTAGAGCTGCTGCTTCCGGCCATTGGGTAGCAAAGTCCACGAAAGTCAGTACGTACTGCTTTCCTCTGGGTGTCTTTTTTGGCAAAGGACCCAGAATATCCACAGCTACTCGCTGAAATGGGACCTCATTTATGGGGAGTGGCTGGAGAGGGGCCTTGACCTGGTCTTGGGGTTTTCCCACTCTTTGGCATACCTCACAAGACCGGACATACTTGACAACATCCCTGTCCATCCCCTCCCAGTGGAAGGACTTCCCCAATCTGTCTTTGGTTCTGTTCACCCCAGCATGGCCACTGGGATGATCATGGGCTAAGCTTAAGAGCTTCCCCCGGTATATAGCTGGAACCACCAACTGTTTTTGTGGCTGCCATTCTTCCCGGTGTCCACAAGAAAGAATCTCCTTGTATAAAAGTCCTTGGTCTATAACAAACCTGGATTGGTGAGAAAAGCTGAGAGGTGGTGGGGTGCTCCGTGCCGCCGCCCAAGCTTTCTGAAGGCTGTCATCTGCTTCCTGCTCAGTCTGCAACTGTTCCCTTGAGGCTGGGGTCACCAGTTCTTCCTCAGACTGTGGACTTGGGTTCAGTTCCTCTGGAAGCGATGTAGGTGATGGGGTTGTTTCCGTTGCTGGTGAACCGCTCTCCACTGGTGCACCTGAGGGTATTTCCGGCTCTGGCTGAGCCTTTTGAGTATGGCTGTCTGTTGCTTCTGCCAGTTCTGGCTCGCTGGCGCCCTCTGGCATTGAGTTTGAAGATGTGGTTGCAATTGCTGGTGCTGGTTGCTGTTCCAGTTCCGGGCCTGGGACTGGAGGTGCTGTGGCTGTTTCAGTGGTTGGCATGGAATCCGGGTCCACTACCTCTGTCTGGGTCTCTGGTAACACAGACGGGGCGTCTGTGGACGGCTCAGGAACAGGAACAGGAATGGAAGCTTGCCTGGTTTGGCTGCGTGTAAACATTCCCACTCTCTTGGCCCGCTTCACCTGGTTGGCCAAGTCTTCCCCCAGTAGCATGGGGATGGAATAATTGTCATAGACTGAAAAAGTTCACATTCCTGACCAGCCTTTGTACTGGACAGGCAGTTTAGCTGTAGGCAAGTCTACAGCTTGTGACATGAAGGGGTAAATTGTCACTTGGTCCTTTGGGTTGATGAATTTGGGGTCGACGAAGGATTGGTGGATAGCTGACACTTGTGCCCCTGTGTCTCTCCACGCAGTAACCTTCTTTCCTCCCGCTCTCAAATTTTCCCTTCGCTCCAAGGGTATTTGAGAGGCATCTGGGCCTGGGGATCTTTTATGTGATGGTGGTTTAATGACTTGCACTCGGTTTGGGTTCTTTGGGCAGTTGGCCTTTATATGTCCCAGTTCATTACACTTAAAGCATCTTCCAGCTGACTGGTCACTGGGTCGAGGTGAGTTACTGGAGACTGGTGAGGTGGAAGAATAGGGTGTCTGTGGCTTTCCTTGGGTTGTAGGTGGGGTCTTTGGCTGCCCTCGGTTGTAGGGTTTATTGTCGGTGTGCCCTCTGGGGTATTCGTTCCCCTTAACAGTAGCTTTCTTGCTTTCTGCCACTTCCATCCATCTGGCTCCAATCTCCCCCGCTTCGGTGAGATTTTTGGGTTTCCCATCTCATATGTACCGTGTTATGTCCTCAGGAACACCATCCAAGAACTGTTCCATTTGTATGAGGAGGTGCAGTTCGTCTATGGATTTAACATTGGTTCCTGATATCCAGGCCTCATAATTCTTTCCAACGTAGTAGGCATGTCTGGGAAATGACACATCTGGTTTCCACTTTTGGGTTCTGAAACGCCGACGGGCATGATCCGGGGTGATCCCCATTCTGAATCTGGCCTTGGTTTGAAACAGTTTATAATCGTTCATTTTCTCCTTAGGCATTTCAGCTGTCACCTCTGCTAAAGGTCCACTGAGCTGTGGCCTCAATTCTACCATGTACTGGTCTTCAGAGATGCTGTACCCAAGACAGGCTCTTTCAAAATTTTCTAAGAAGGCCTCGGTGTCATCACCTGCCTTGTAGGTGGGAAATTTCCTGTGCTGTGGAACAATCATTGGCGCAGGGTTGTTAAGATTGGCTGTGTTTTGTTGCTTAGCCTTTTCTAATTCCATGGCCTGTCAGTTGGTCTCCCTCTGGAGTTCTATCTGTCTTCTGTAGGCTGCATCCTCTTGTTCTTGTTTCCTTCTGTGGGCCACCTCTTCTTCTTCTTGTTTCCTTCTGTGGGCTGCCTCTTCTTTTTGTTGTTTTCCTTTGTAGGCTGACTCTTCCTTGGCTAGTTCTGCATAAATTAGTTCCATGCCTCTCCTATGTTCATTTTCTTTCTCCATGGCTTGTTGCCCTGCTCGCTCCTGTTTCAGGCTTTCCTTGGAACTCATGGTTCCTGCTTTCTTGTGCTGAGGCGCCATCTAGTGTTTACTGCCTGAAATGCAGGTTCCCTGTTGCCTCCTGGGGTCTGCCTAGCAACAGTGCTTTTTTTTCACTAGCTAATCTTTTAAATATAAAGTAAACCAGAAAAACCACTTTATTTGCATGTGTATTGTGCTGAGTACTTGACTCTCAATCCGAGTGCTATAGTATAACAAAAGACCCTTAAATGTTCCTTGCTTAATATGCAAGCCACTGCAAGGAGAGAACAGAAAAAAAATTCTCTGATTCCTTTTAAAACCAAACCCTCTCTGCTTAAAAGACCCTAGCAGAGAAAATAAAAATATAATATTCCTACTGGCTTCTGGATTCTATCTTTCCCACAACGCTGCACACCATGTCATAACATTTCTTCCCAGATCTGGACCTTAGCGTCCAAAATATGGGTGTTAGCATGAAAACCTCCAAGCTTAGTTACCTGGTATCGCTGCCACCAGCTAGGGATTATACAGTGCCTAGGTCACTGTGGTCTCCCCAAAACCTTCCCTGGGGGATGCCTTGAGTCTTACAACAAAGAGAAATAACCCCCTCCCCTTGTTTCCTTGTTACTTCCTCCCAGGCTCCCCTCCCTGGACGACCCTAGGAGATTCCCTGCTTTCAGTCCTGGAAACACAAGTACAGAGAGATCTAATCTCTCTTCCTCCTCACCCAGAGGGTATGCAAAGTCAGGCTTAGTAACTCTAACACAAAGAGATTTTCCCTCTGACTTCTTCCTCCCACCAGTTCCCTGGTGAGCTGCAGACTCAGTTCCCTGGAGTCTCCACTAAAGAAAAAACTTCAACAGGTCTTAAAAAGAAAGCTCTATATAAAAAAGAAAGAAAAAAGACATTAAAAATAGTCTCTGTATTAAGGTGACAATATACAGGGTCAGTTGCTTAAAGGAAAAAAATGAATAAACAGCTTTATCCAAAAAAAATACAATTTAACACATTCCTGCAACTACACACATGTAAATACAAATAAAACAATATAAACCTATTGTCTTACTATCCTTGTACTTACAACTTGGAAATAGAAGATTAGAAAGCCTGGAGACAGAAAAATCACTCTTAGAGCCAAGAGAGAGAACAGACCAAGACAAAGGACTCACACCCAAAACTTCCCTCCATCCAGATTTGAAAAAGTCTTGTTTCCTGATTGGTCCTCTAGTCAGGTGTTTGGTTCCCTGTGTTAACCCTTTACAGGTAAAAGAACATTAACCCTTAGCTATCTGTTTATGACAACTTGAATATTTGTTGTCGTCATTTGATAAACTGTAAATACTGATCCATAAGCAACTAGGGATATTGACTTAAGATTGTCTAATTTTTCTCTCCTTCTCATTTTTTTCTCTCCTGTGCGCAAAACTCCCATCTTTTGTTAAACAATATAACATATGTAGATGTTTTTGGAAGTGTGTGGTAATTCAATAAATAGAACTCACCTCTCTCAACTGGTACTGAACCAACGCTTTAGTATGGTGCTAGGGATCGCAGTGTTCTGCCTCTAGGTTAAGGTTTAGACAAATTTATTGAGATTTTGTGGTGAAGTGTGAGTGGCCACTGTCCATAACAATAATTCAACATGTCAGATTACTGTAATATATGTATATGCATACAGAGAGGCCAAGCTAAGGCTGTGCATTCAAAGATGGCCTTCACATTTTCTGACTTTTGAGTGTTTAACTGTACAACCTTAAAATTGCTTTATGCATATTTTTGCACTTTATTTCCTAGAAAGGAAGAAAGAAAAAAAAATTAGTTCTAAAAGAGGCACCATTCAGCCAAAGGGCATCTAGTACTATTTAGCATCATTGGCTAAGGCCTTGTTCTTACAAGTGCATACGTTTGGGTGGACCCTGCATAGGCCACTAATTCAGTAGGACTGTCATAGATACAGGAGTCGGTCCATGCAGTTCTCAGTGCAAGATTAGGCAGCATAAATTGTCCAACATTTTAGCCACCTCTCCTCCAAGAGTCTTCCTTTTTTTGTTTTGTATGTGAGTCTGTTTTATACTTGAAACTGATCTAAGGCCTTAAAATTGGTTAAGGCTCCTTTAAGGCTGTGGATAATTATAAGAATGTAAAGATTCATTTAAAAAAAAAAGGGAGGTTTTTTTTTCACTCTTCCATAACTCAAAATGGCTGAATGGATTATGCTCACATTTTCCAGAACTATTAACCTTCATGCAGAGGCCCAGCATGGAAAATTTCAGTCCCAAGAGTCAATATTTCAGAGAGCTAAGAGTTTGTGAAAAACAGTGGAGGTTGGGGTGAGGTGAAAATGGAAAGTGTCTAGCAACTTTAATTACAGTGGTCCCTACCAGCACCTGCTATAATGAATAAATGTTCACTGTAACTTTTGTGGTCAAGAATGTTAATCAAAGACAGACTAGGGAGTTTGCAAAATGTAGTAATATATTTCATTTTTAAAAGCCAGTAATAATAATAATAATTAATAATAATGACATTGATGAAACTGACAAATGACTGAATCTCACCTTCCAAGGAACTTTAGCAAGAACATAGGGGACTGCTGGCAAGAAAACAAAACCCTTTTTTTTTGTTGCTTTTCTTTCTTGCTGCCACTGTTGTCCAGGGGTGTAATAGCATTCTTTCAAGTGCTAAAGTCATCACTTCAAAGACTGTATCTGTACATCCAGGAAAGCATTGGAGGTGCATTTTGCCCCAAATATTAGCCATGCTGGGCAACACCCAAGTGGCTAATCATAGTATCTCTCTGTTTTTTAGTAATTGCAGGAGGGAAAAAAAAGTCATATAAAATAATGAATGAATGAATGGATCTTTTGAGTATCCTCAGACAGCAGCAAGAACTTGGTAAAAACAGTTCTCTTTGTCCTTGACGACAGTCATCCAAAAGACGTAAAGGGAAGATCCATTCAGCAGCTTGGATAATTAGTATTACTATTATTACTGGCTTCTAAAATTGATAGAGCACAAGTCTACTTTCAGCAGGGGACCCTGTGTATGGCTTCTAAGCTTAGGAACCCTTTGATTTAGAGCTATAGCTATAACTCAGCTAATATTTGGGATTATGTCAATAACACTCCTCCCCCTTTTTTGTGTAGTGTGGACATACCCAAAGAGTGTCTCCTGAGAGAATTCAAGATGCACCCTAACCATTGCCTCTGCAGCTCTCTCATTCCTGGAAGATGGGAATTTCATCCCAGATCCCCCACGGGGTATATATTCCAAAAGAATGGGTCACCACCACCTTTAGGTTTGAATTTGAAACTTGGTTGTGAGCACAGTCTCTTTGTGATGGATTCTGCAAACCATGGATAAGATCTATAGGAGCCTTTGCTCTTCTTTTCTAGGCTTTTTAAAAGCAGCTCGACACCAAGAACCTAGATCTTATTTAAGAGCTATCCTCTTTGCAATTTTAACACAGAGGTAAATATACTTCTGAAGAGGAGAATGTGTACCTTCCCTCTTACTATTACTGCTGAGAGTGAGTAAGAGTGTTTAAGAGCAGAAAACTTCCACAAAGCAAAACCTAGATGTGTAACAGATTACAGCACCTGGGGGATGTAGGATGGAGCAAATACAGAAGGCTTACAATGGCACATGAACATTTTATATTTTTATTAAAAACTGAGAGTCTAGAATTGTCAGTGATGTAAAATGTCTTTACTGTATATTTAACCTCCCACTACCCAACGATAATAGCTAGTAGACTACCATTTGTAGGCTACCAGCTGTTTGTGATTTTCAGCCTCATATCTGATAACCTGAACCCATTTAAAATTAAAAGCACACAAGTGTGTAGTGTGGCATATGGTGTAACTCACTCAATAGGCTTTTCACAGCTAAGTACACATGAACACATGCACGCACCCCTTACCCCTAAATCCTAGCCAAATCACTACGATGCCCACTGCTTTATAAATACCCAAGGTAAAGAAATATATTTGAAGCCTACTGTGAGTGTCACACAGAAGGACACAAGACACTGTTGGCCACAAATTCTGTGACTGAATGTGCTGTTTAAAAGATACTGGGAATGTGCACAGGCCTGAAGCTTGAATGTTACAAACTTTGCAGTATTTGGGGCTGAAGCAACATCTTTGATTCTTTGAGAGCGTCATTCTGGATTTGGGCAATGTTTTCATGGATATCTGAGTGACCCCTTTCCAGTACTATCTGGGAGCATTTTCTGGTGGAAAATCCTCTTTGGGGGTTGTCATAACATATTCCCAGATTTGGACCTTAGCGTCCAAAATATGAGTATTAGCATGAAAACCTCCAAGCTTAGTTACCAGCTTGGACCTGGTAAAGCTGCCACCACCCAAAAAATAGTGTTTTGGGGCACTCTGGTCCCCCCAAAAACCTTCCCTGGGGACCCCAAGACCCAAATTCCTTGAGTCTCACAACAAAGGGGAATAAACTATTTCCCTTCCCCCTCCTCCTTCCCAGGTGTTCCCTCTCTGGGTTCCTGGAGAGATACACAGAAGCAAGCTCCGTGAATCTAAACAGAGGGACTCCACCCTCTCCGTTTCCAGTCCTGGAAAACAGTAGTACCGAGATATCTAATCTCTCTTCCCCCTTACCCAGAGGGTATGCAAAGTCAGGCTAGTAAATCTAACACACAGAGATTTCCCCTGACTTCTTCCTCCCACCAATTCCCTGGTGAGCTACAGGCTCAATTCCCTGGAATTCCCACTAAAGAAAACTCCAACAGGTCTTAAAAAGAAAGCTTTATATAAAGAGAAAAAATACATAAAAATGGTCTCTCTGTATTAAGGTGACAAATACAGGGTCAATTGCTTAAAAGAAATATGAATAAACAGCCTTATTCAAAAGAACACAATTCAAAACACTCCAGCAACTACACACATGTAAATACAAAAGAAAAAAAAACAATAACCCCTATTGTTTTATGATCTTTGTACTCACAACTTGGAAACAGAAGATTAGAAAGCAGGAGACAGAAAAATCCTTCCCATAGCCGAGAGGGACAGACACAAGACAAGAACAAAGGACTCACACACAAACTTCCCTCCACCCAGATTTGAAAAAGTCTTGTTTCCTGATTGGTCCTCTGGTCAGGTGTTTCAGGTTACTCCTTTCCAGGTAAAAGAACATTAACCCTTAGCTATCTGTTTATGACAGGGGTGGAGGAGCTGAGAGCTTCAAACACATTTAATGGTGTGCTCCACTAGTTCTGCCAATCACTGTACTCCCTAGTTCGAAAGACCCAATGAGAGTGGAGATTGAGTTGCTGTGTTTATGTCAGATCATGAAGGATGGGGGAAAAGAGAATGATTTCATATGATTGAAGTAAGTGAAAGGAAATGAACTCCTGGGCCTCTTTTGACCATGTAAGAGAGGAAGAAAGAGACTTATCTCCCTTGGCCACATGATGGAAGGACCCAGTATGATTTATGAGGAAAGACTGAGGGAACTGGGATTATTTAGTCTGCAGAAGAGAAGAGTGAGAGGGGGATTTGACAGCTGTTTCAACTACCTGAAAGGGGGTTCCAAAAAGGATAGATCTAGACTGTTATCAGTGGTAGCAGATGACAGAACAAGGAGTAATGGTCTCAAGTTGCAGTGGGGGAGGTTTAGGTTGGATATTAGGAAAATCTTTTACACTAGGAGGGTGGTGAAGCACTGGAATGGGTTACCTCGAGAGGAGGTGGACTCTCCTTCCTTGGAGGTTTTTAATGCCTGGCTTGACAAAGCCCTGGGTGGGATGATTTAGTTGGGGGTTGGTCCTGCTTTGAGCAGGGTTTTGGACTAGATGACCTCCTGAGGTCCCTTCCAACTCTGATATTATATGATTCTATGAAAGCAAAAGGTAAGCTTCCCTGAATCCAGATCTGCTGCATTTCATGAGTATGAAAATCCAAATGTTGTGACATGTATTCATTCCTAAAACACACCACTCTTCTATTTATTACTTAGAGGAATCCTAGAAAAAGCATGCAGCCCATTTGAGGAAAGCAGACATTGCGTACAGATGACAGCCAGCCTTTTGGTGGAGATTGTATTACTTCAATTTCAAATACTTCTGGTTGTAGAATAATGCTGGATGTGGACAATGAGCAGTCTTATCTAAGTACCAAGGCCCAGAAAGGATTGTTCAGTCTGTTTTATTAGGAAGACAGATGGAATTGATTCATACATTTATAGTTTATATTTATCAGACATTAATCCTTGAGGGAAGTTATACAGCTTGTGTCACTGCAGTGCCTAGCATCCAGCAATGCAGAACTGTGCTCATTTTACAAGATCAAGTGACTCTTCCAAGTTGTTCAAAAAAGCACTGTGAAATAGAATTATTTTGATATACTTTGTTTAGGAATCAGTCTTGTGCAGTCCTTATTTCTCATTTTGTACTTTAGAAGGTAGTAGTAGCACTCCTCTGATACAGATTACAGTCCAGAGAAGACCTATAATATGATTCTTACCATTTTACAGATGGGGAACTGAATCACTAAGATTATAATTCCAATCCAAAGTCCACTGAAGTCAAAGGGAGTCTTCCCACTGACTTCAGTGGGTTTTGGATTAGGCCCTAACTGACTTGCCCAAAGTCCCACAGGAAGTCTATGACAGAGCCAGAAACTAAACCCTGATTTCCTGAGTACCTTAAGACCATCCTCCTGGACTTGCCTTGGGATTATCACTTCCCTTGGTTCTGGGAATACAGTAAAATAGTTTCAGATTGTTCTCTTTGCACTCTCTTACTTGCACTTTATTGTCCTTCTGAGCAGCTCCAGGCATGCCAGCTATCCTGGAAAACAGGTGACAGTATTCAGCATAATAGTGTACTGCACAGTATAATAGAAGAATATGCTTCTGTATTTAATTATTGTTCAGCATATCCATAGGGGTGGTGTATATTTCACCAATGAAATAAACACTTCTGTCATAGTGCTCTTTAAATGCATGTACTTTAGTATTCTTGGCACTAATCAAAAAGTCTTTAAAAGGTCACTTTTATAGACGTTTCAGTTCTATTGCACAGAACTTGTAATTTTCACATATTTACAATGACCAATCTGTGGTGAACATTATTACCGCTGTGTTTCTCTTTATACTTTGCATGGATATTTGTGCTCAGACAACCAGGCACTCTCAAATCTTTGGTAGCATTTAGGGTTGTGTGTAGGACAGAATTCATTTCTCAAAGGATTTTGAGTTTTTGAAATTTGGCTTTGTTATGACCAGGAATGAAAACCAAAAATTTAGAAAATCTCCATGAAGAAAAACTCTGGAAAAAAATTTGTTTTGAAAGTGATTGAAATGTTTACTTTTGGCAAAATAAAAAAAAAATTTTGATTTTTAATTTTTATATTATATTATAACACAAAATAAAAGGACTTCAAAAGAAAAAATGAAATGTTTCATTCTGAAAATGGCAAAACAGGATGTTTTCAACATTGTCAGAACTTTTTTCCATTTTTCTTCCAAAACAAAATCCCAGCTAATCTCCAATTTTGTGAAGTGTTTCGGTTTTGGTGAAATTACATTTCTGATAGAATATGGTTCCTTTTAAGTTTTTCCAGTTCTAGTAGCAATGTAAATTATAGAGTATGCCAAGAAAATCAGTATATTTTCCCAGAATTTGCAAAAAGGAATGTGCAATTGTTGAGTTTTGAAAAAGCTCCATGCCAACATCATGGAATTAATCCAATCAACAGTTGCAGCCACAGGGATGCAGGGATTAAAACTCCTATGAAGGGACCATTATCATAGATGTTCCTTGCTGCTGTATCAAATGGCAATTTTTCCTTAGCTTTGATTAAATTTTAAGTATGTTGTCACTTATACCCAGGGAACTCTCGTTTAAATAGATGTTTTAAAATGAGACCTCTCTGGCACCTGAAACAAACTAAACCAAAGATCTGAAGACTGACACCAGCCTCTTTGTCCATCAGACAGAAAGCAAACCGACCTGCAAAGGGCTGTTTCTTTGATCGCTCTAATTTGCAGTTGTGGCCATACTTGGGGCTGTAGAACCTTAGGTAAAATAAAAAATGCTAACAATATGGGCCTTATATTAGGAAAAATGTGGAATTAAACTGCAGATATTTTCTCAGTCAGTAATGTCCTTAGTAAATGAGGTACAGAACATGATGATTCATGTAATATCTAATTTTCAGACTTGTTGAAGACAAGGGTTTTTATATATTTTAGAAAGACAGAAGTTTGTGTCATTTTCTTCTTGTGATGTAAATCAGCTGAATGCATGGGCATCAAGTGATTCTAAGGAAACTTTGTTCTTGTCTGAAGGGATTGTCCCAGACAACATCATGGGAAACTTCACTTTCTTATGGACATGAATGCATGATGGTAGACAATAATTTCTATACAGTAAGATGAACATCCTGATGTATGTATGCTGGGATGTGAACTCCTTCTCCTAGACTGTTAAGTGTTTGGATATGTAGCTCCATTAAAAGATTAAAAATCCTTTGAGGCATCCTGGTAGCAATTTGTGGGACTTTAAACCTGGCATGCCTTCTTAAAACAACTGAAGATAAATGTAGGAAAAATACATAGGTAGGTGAAAGCACCCCTTGTTCTCCATTAAGGGATGATCCTGTATTATCAGCTGGAATGAGGACTTAACTACCAAGCACAGATAAAGACAATTGGGCTATCATAACACTGCCTATTAATCTCTCATGTGGTGTTCCAAAGAAGCCAATATTATGGCAAGTGGTATAATTTAGCTTATAGTTCAATATTAATACTGCAGAAGGGAAATAATGAAAGCAGCATGCATTTGCGTTTAGTACATTCTGAGTGGTTTGATACCATACGGATGGGATTAGCTACTTGCATTGTCCTTTGCAAATGCACCAACACGCCTCTGTAATTTATCCAGTGTTATCTTCACTTTTGCGGATGTAGTCAAGCACAGCATTCTCTTTCCAGTCAGTATAAAAGTCTAACAAAAAGAAAATGAGAATTACAGATTTGACAGCTCACTGTCCTATTCCCAGGACAGTACAGATTCCAGAAGTTTGACTTGTTGAGGGTGGGGTTTAATGAATCCAAAGACTAAATTCAATGTGGTGATAGAATGCCACCTCCACATTTATTTGTACTCAGAATGTATGAGCAAGTAGTTAACTAATAGTCATTGGTCATTTTCTGTGTTTTTCTCGTCTGGAAATGCAGCTCACTGCCATCATGGTTAAAAGGATCATCTTTTAAAAGTGTTCACCATAGTTAAAGGAAAGAGGCCTGAAAACTTGAAGTCCCTTATCTGAGCCTGTTGCAATCACCCACAGTGCAAGCTTCTAATGAGCTCATCCTCCCTGCTTGCTTCCCTCATCCTCCTCACTAGTTTTTCCTGGAAGACAAAGATACATCAGGAAATGCAGAATCCTATGAATCCTATGTACTGCTTTATAATTTGCCGCAATACAACAAAGCAAAAATCCTAAAAGAAGAGTTCTAGAACAAGAGCCTCACAAATCTCCATGCTATTAAAGCACAGGCTGACTTTTCATTTTTATAACATTGGTTCAATTATTGCTAACAATGTTATCGTAATTCAATTCATTCCTTTCATTGCACCTATTACAGCTTCATTAATTCCAGGGATTGTTTTTCTGTTATGTGCATTAGATGTATTTTGAAAGGTTAGACATTGTCATGTTTCCAAAGAGCTTTTGTGGCTGTGGGATATCAGCTAATTGCAGGACATAGCACAGAGCAACAATACAATAAACAGAGCAATACAAATTCCAAATTACCTTGAATGAACAGAATAAGAATTTTGTTTTAGATGTGGATGAATATTTATGCTCAAGAGAGGCTGGGTATTGTACTGAATATTACATGTCTTTATTAACATGACCTGGAGGGCAGATGGTGTGATTTCTTTTCTTTGCAGACAAAATTCTATCTTTGCTCTCATTGAACAGTACCTTTCGCTACATGTAGTCCCACTTAGGTCCCAGAGTAAGACATTATTCCCTCTGAGCAAAGGTAGCAGAATCTGGCCCTGTATTAGCAGAGCCCTGCATCTTCTTTCATAGACTCTGGGGGTAGCCTTCTGCTGAGAACAGCCACATGGAAAGACTAAATTGAGGCAGTACAATTTAAAAAAAAAAAGCCCAAACTCTTGTTTACCAATTCTTTATTAAATAACGTGCCTTATTAAAGCATGAGAAACCAGATTAGTGAAGTCTATTCCCATCACATCTTGTAATTCAATTACAGATTTATAATTAATTACACAGAGGCAGCCCATGGCAGGGAGGTCGGAAAGAGTGAGCATGGGACGCGAGTCCGGAACTCCTGGTTTCTGTTCCTGGCTCTACCAATGATTTGCTATGTGACCTTTGGCAAATCACTTCACCTCTTAGTTTCCTTATCTAAATAATGCTCATCTACCTCCCAGGGAAATTGTTAGTACTTTGAATGATTAGAGCCCATGAGTGAGACGTAAGTAGCCTTTCCCCTTAGTACCGCTTTGCCAAGGCCAGACATAACTGCATCCATGCTGTCCTGAGACTATTTCCTGCTAGTGATCCTCAAAGAGAGGCAACCTCAGAAGTAATGCAGAGAACAGCCAGGCCCATGACATATCTCGATATTCCCAACCCTCGCCACTGGGAAATCATGAGTCAGACCCCCGAAAATCATGAGATTGGCTTAAAAATCAAGAGGGATTTTTTTTTAAATTAAATGTGGGTTTGCTTTATTTCCCTTCCAGTTTCTGAGCCTTTAAGGTGCTCTCAGGTCCCATATCCAGCTGACAGTGAGAGCCCTGGCTGCCCGAGACTAGCTGACTCATGATCTCAGCATAGAACTCTTAGCCACATCTGAAAAAACAATCCTGACATTTGAGAGTGCTATTGTGAGATCATGAGTCAGCCTTAATTCTACTTAGAAATTGTGTCTCTCACAATTAATTCACAAGAGTTGTGCCACGTCTCTGTCCTCTACTTGGCAAAGTCCAGTTCTTTCTAACTCCTCCACAGAGCCTGTCTGTGTCAGCCTATCTCCCTAGACAGCTCCTCCTTCACAGGAATCAAGTCACTTTTAAACTGTTTATAGCCCTTTGATCTGCTAACCCTGGTTTGGAAAAGCAAGGTTTGCAACTCTTTGGCCACAGAAGAGACAGGATCCTGGAAGCTAACAGCTTGTCCCATTGTCTTTCAAGTGTGTACTCTTATCTAGGAAGTTATGATGTTGCTTGTCTGTTTATTCTTCCCCCAGCCCCCAGCATAAGTTAGGTGGCTACAGTCATACAAGAAATTCAAATATACAGTGACTCCCCTCACTGACCCATGTGGTTCTCATACAATTATTGCAGATTATTACATAACAGCTACACAGATATCACAGTCCAGCATGGATTTTTCTACATTTTCCCCTCATTGCAATGCAAACACATTCATGTCACTCCTTGTAGGAGGAGCCACTAATATTTTTTCTAGAGTATCTTATCTCAGGTATTTGGGGATCTCAAACTCTTCCCTGGCTGGAGCCCGGAAGTGAACATCAGAGGTATTGAAAACAATGTAGCGTTTTTACAGAAGGGTACTTTTATCCCCTTTTAATTGTTGTTTATTCCCTAACAAGATCACTTGGTGAATATAAACATTCAAATAAGATCTTTGGTTTGTGGTTATACTTGAATGATGACACTAAGTATGAGTGGTAGCCATGTTAGTCTGTATCACAAAAACAATGAGGAGTCCTTGTGGCACCTTAGAGACTAACAAATTTATTTGGGCATAAGCTTTCATGGGCTAGAACCCACTTCATCAGATGCATGGAGTGAAAAATACAGGAGCAGGTATAAATACATGAAAGGATGTGGGAAAGTGTGAGGTCAGTCTAATGAGACAAATCAATTAACAGCAGGATACCAAGGGACGAAAAATAACTTTTGAAGTGGTAAGAGAGTGGACCATAACAGACAGTTAACAAGAAGGTGTGAGTAACAGTAGGGAGAAATTAGTACTGGGGAAATTAGGTTTAGGTTTTGTAATGACCCAACCGCTCCCAGTCTTTACTCAGGCCTAATCTGATGGTGTTCAGTTTGCAAATTAATTCCAGTTCTGCAGCTTCATGTTGGAGTCTGTTGTTGAAGGTTTTTTTGTTAAAGAATTGCCACTTTAGGTCTGTTATTGAGTGACTAGAGATTTTGAAATGTTCTCCTAATGGCTTTTGAATGTTTGATTCCTGATATCAGATTTGTGTCCATTTATTTTTTTGCATAGAGATTGTCCAGTTTGGCCAAAGTACATGGCAGAGGGGCATTGCTGGCATGTGATGGCCTATATCACATTGGTAGATGTGCAGGTGAATGAGTCCCTGATGGTTTGGCTGATGTGGTTAGGTCCTATGATGCTGTCCCTTGAATAGACATGTGGACAGAGTTGGCATGGGGGTTTGTAACAGGGTTTGGTTCCTGGGTTGGTGTTTTTGTTGTGTGATGTGTAGTTGCTGGGGTTGTCTGTAAGCGAGGACTGGCCTGTCTCCCAAGGTCTGTGAGATTGTGGGATTGTCCTTCAGGATAGATTGTAGATCCTTGATGATGTGCTGAAGAGGTTTTAGTTGGGGGCTGTAGGTGATGGCTAGTGGTGTTCTGTTACTTTCTTTGTTGGGTCTGTCTTTTAGTAGGTGACTTCTGGGTACCCTTCTGCCTCTGTCAATCTGTTTCTTCACTTCACCAAGTGGGTGTTGTAGTTTTAAGAACACTTGCTAGAGATCCTGTAGGTGTTTTTCTCTGTCTGAGGGATCAGAGCAAATGCAGTTGTATCTGATGCCCAAATAAATTTGTTAGACTCTAAGGTGACACTAAGTATGTGAACCATGAGACAATCACTGTTTTTATGTGTGAAATCTTGCACAAATATTTAGTGTAGTTGAATTTTTGCTTTATTCCAGATTTGATCACCTCCCCAAAATGTAAACTCTTCCAGTTTATAGACTACTAATATGCCTACAACTTCTATGCAAAATATGTACTTGGGGCCCAATTCAAGAATGCACTTATGTACATGTTTAAGCATGTGCTTTAGTTGCCTTCATTCAGTGGCGATTAAGCACACACTTGAAGTTAAGCACATGTTTAAGTACTTTGCTGAACAGTGATGGGTTTGTGCTTTGGGTGAGAGTTAAAGTTAGCTACTCCTCTCCTTGTGAGACTTTGGAGATATGCGTGAGCTGCCACCTTCTGCCGTACAGTTTGGGAAGCTTGAGGGGAGATTCTTCTCCTCCTCCTCCTCCTCCTCCTCCTCTGTTGCACCATGGTCCCCTTTCCTCAGTCTCCCTTAGGGACATGGGGAGCTACTCAGTCAGTGAATGTATGTAAATGGTTGACATCAAACATTTTGGCTGACTGGCTTTTTTGGGTTCTCCATTGGCTAGAGTGAATGCTGCACTGCCAGAGTTTTAAAATATTCTAATTAAGATTTTCATTATTTTAGGGGGGATCCCAAGATAATTATGGAAGTCATTGCCAAGATAATTATGGCCAGGTAATTATGGAAGTGATTGCCATGATGAGTGATGAAGTATGATTTGATTCCATTTTCCAGCCATAGGGAAAGCAAAAGATAGATACTTTTCACCAGTTCAACCAGAAATCATTTTTAATTGTCATACTCTGAAAGAACAACTTACTCCTTTTCCTCGGGGGCTTAAGTGAGATGTAAGTGGTGCTTTGGGCCAGATTTCCAAAGTATTTTGGTGCCTAGTGGGTTTGTCAAAAGGGCCTGAGAAGAATAGGTGCCTAACATGCATTGATTCCAGTGAGAGTTAGGCACTGAACCTGTATACAAACTTTTAAAAATTCCACTAGGCACCTAAATAAATGCCTTTGAAAATCTGACCCTGAGGCCTTGTGCTGGCCTTTTGTACACAGATGAATTTCACCATGTATGACTAAAAGTTAATCCCAACCTTGAATATGTGAATTTTTGTATTGGAGTTTTAAATGGGGGCAGAATGGAAGCAGATCTTATAATGAAGCTGTGGATGCAATATTATATATGTGGAAGCTAATAGTCTCTCCATAACGAGTCAGTGGCCTGCTCTTGCTCACAAGAACAGATGTTAGAAAGTAGTTGAGGCCTGGGGAAAGAGCCCTTAACCAGCTGTTTCATTGCCTGTAATTACAACCTTAATAAATGAATCATTTCCTCTGGAAGGCAATAGTTGGGGTCTGATCAGGCCATTATGTACATTAGCAGTTTTGGAAATGTTCCACTGCCTGATGTTCTAAGACACAGGACTGAGGATTTGGAAATGCGACAAAAATCAATCATGGCTCTCTATTTAAAAAACCCAGAGAATCCAACCAGTGATTTACTGTGATAGCATAAGAAAAGGAATCATGAAATCCTGTGCAAATTAATTGGTTGGACTTATTAGGCCATAGTTCATAACAGAAAAATCAAACTATCACATAATCTACTGCACAGAGTGCTAATGAACTAGAAGGGTCAGGTTTTATAGACTGAATTTTATAGACTGAATTTTATTATGTTCTCTGAGGAAAGAAACTATTTTTGTACCTCAGAGTTACATTCACACTTTTCTGTGGTTCATGTTCATTGCTCTTTTGTTCATTGTTCTTTTCTGTGATTCACTGCATTCCCCCACTTTAGTCAAAGCCTATTTACTGTAAGAACGTCACGCTATTTACTGGGGTCAGAGAGGTTATTGGTTCAATTTTCATCTCTCTGTGAGACACCTGTCACTGCAGGGACCTCATGCAAGATTCCTCAAATACAACAAAGTGCACAGTGAACCCTACCGCTCAGTGATAATGGAGATTCTCCTTTAATACAAATGATAGACATTCAGCATTTGAATCGATGGTTCTTCTGCGAGAGGATGTTATGTATCGTGCAGAGCTGAGGACTGAGAATCAGGCCACCTGGGTTCTGTACCTTGAGCTCCCACTTATTTTGGTTAGTTGTAGACCAGTCACTTGTTCCCCTTGTCTGAATTACATACCTGTAAAATGTGTACAGTAATATCACACAGAAGTGTTGGAAAGATTAATTAATGTTCGTAAAGGGTTAAGGGTTATATTTAAAGACTCAAGTATTATGAGAAATTAGCTTTTTATAATTGTCATAAACGGTTGGTTAAGCGTTAATGTCTCTCTTACCTGTAAAGGGTTAAGAAGCTCAGTAAACCTGGCTGACACCTGACCAGAGGACCAATAGGGGGACAAGATACTTTCAAATCTTGGTGGAGGGAAGTCTTTGTTTGTGCTTTTTGTTTGGTTCGTTGTTCGCTCTTGGGACTGAGAGGGATGGGACATCATTCTAGGCTCTCCCAATCTTTCTGAATCAGTCTTTCATGTTTCAAAATTGTAAGTAATAGCCAGGCAAGGCGGATTAGTCTTATGTTTGTTTTCTCAACTTGTAAATGGTTCTTTTGCTGGAAGGATTTTTACCTCTGTTTGCTGTAACTTTGAATCTAAGGCTGGGGGGCGTGTCCCTCTGGTCTATATGAGTCTGAGCACTCTGTAAAGCATTTTCCATGCTGATTTTACAGAGTTAATTTTTACCTTTTCTTTCTTTAATTAAAAGCTTTCTTTTTAAGAAACTGATTGATTTTTTCTTGTTTTAAGATCCAAGGGATTGAGTCTGAACTCACCAAGGGATTGGTGGGGAGAAAGGAGGAGGGATGGTTAATTCCTCCTTGTTTTAAGATCCAAGGAGTTTGGATCGGTGTGAAGCCTCTCAAGGCAGCCCAGGGAGGGGAAAGTCTGGGGGGAAAAGGAGGGGGATGGTTAATTTCTCCTTGTTTTAAGACCCAAGGGGTTTGTGTCTGGGTTCCCCAGGGAAGGTTTTAGGGGAACAGAAAGTGTGCCAGACACTAAATTCTGGCTGGTGGCAGCATACCAGACTTAAGCTAGTTATTAAGCTTAGAAGTGTTCATGCAGGTCCCCACTTCTTGTACTCTAAAGTTCAAAGTTGGGAAAAAACGTTGACAATAATATGTATGAGATTGTACATCCTTATACAGCTCAGCCTTTTTTTTTCCATCTGGGGTAAGAGAATAAGGAAAACAGGTATCACAAAATTACCTGTTGCTTTTAACTCAATTAACTATACAATGTGCTATGACAGCAGTGGGAAATGTCTAACCTCACTGAGATGTGAAAATATCTTTCTTTTTAATCTACAAAACTTAATCTTTCATTATACCTTAAAGAGCACCATTATGCTCTACTACTCTGTGTCCTTCCCACACAGAGGATCCCCTTCTTCCTCTCCCTTGTCAAAGTAAAGGACATCAGAAGGTGAACAGATAAGGAGAAGAACCACTGTAACTGCATGTTACATCACTTCCCCAGTGTGACTGCATGATTCACCTCCCATCTGAAACTGTGGGGTGTCATTTGACAGGCCTATAGAGAGGTTCAGGGGCTTGTCCGAACACTGCATGGTTTCAAGCAGGCATTTTTTCCATCAGTCTATGTTTTTAAAAAATAATTAACAAAAAAACAAAAAGAAAGTCAACCATTTTATACTTCCCCCTTTCTTATGTTTGTGGAGTTTTAAAAAAACAAAGAAACAAAGCCCATGGCAGAGTTATGTTTCTTGGGAGTGGTGATTTACTCCTCTTTTGAAAGAGCTTCACACTTCCCCATGTGTTTATTTCCTTTCATTTGGGACAGCCTGTTTCGGCTCCAAGGATTAGCTGAGGGAGTGCGGGGTGGGAAGGAAATAGGAGCATGAAAATATGGACATTCCCCACAGAGAATGAAAACATCTTACTGCACTTATAGTACCTGTGAACTTTGCCATCCCTGATCTCTACTCGCCTTCATACTGCCCCAAAATAAACCTCAAGTCTTTTGCATAGCAGTACAACAAGCAGGTTTGAAGTGCATGTTAAATTTTTCTCAGTGAATTCGCCATTGCTATCAGGGAAGACCAAGACCAAGACCAAGACACATCATAAGTAACGGCCTCATGGGGCAGTCAGAGGTGCAGATGTGGTATACTTTCATTTGTCTTGCTGGAAAAAAAGTACTTGCTTTAGTTTCCTTTCAAATGTTGAAAAACTATTGCCATTTTTTAAAAGAGTAGGTATTTCAGCACCCAGAGGCAGAATTCCCTTTTTTTGGCTTCCTACGCTAACACATCAGTCGTGTTACTAGTATGTCTGCTACCAGTGCACCATGGGGGTATTTGCTTTTATTGGCATAGTTTGAATGGAAGTAAAATCCTCTCTTGTCACTAGCTGCATGTGTGGCAATGTAATCTAGTCGCACTTGGGACAGCAATTGCTCTCAGGCTGGCGCTGGTAGCTATGAAATATCAAATTACTTACAGAACATTGCAGATCTCTTATACTCTACTGAACATACTCACACCCTGGAGACTAGTTCTGTTCTTTTCTTTTCTGCTTTTGCAGGAAGAGCTTTTTGTTTTTTAGCTGTAGAGGTATAATAAAATTCATTAATAAATAATACAATATTTTAATTATTCTAGCACCAGTAATATAGAAGTAATAAGGGGTAAATTATATGCTTAAAGCAGTTTATAGATGGATACACCAATCATTCTATAGGAATTAGTGGTGAAATTTGACACTGTACGGAAGACCAGGGCAAGCTCTAGTCACATTTTATGTTCCAGTTTATTATTTATTATTGCATTGTGGTAGTCCTTAAAGGTCAGGGTCCAGTTGGGCTAGGCTAGACACTGTGAAAACATATAAAGAGAGACAGTTCCTGCCCCAAAGAGTTTACAGTCCAAGGCAAGAGATAAAAAGTAATGATAGAAATGATATATAGTGGATGTTGTCAGACGTTCTGTTGCAAGTGTGTGTTTTCTCTGTGGTCTGGCCCAGCTCTGTGCAGGTAGCTGGCACAGAAGACCTTGAGTGAACCACCCAACGATCACAAGATGAAGGTATGAAGGCACCTGGCCAGGTTTGTTGTCAACAAAACACAGTACTAGTATCCCGTAAACTCTACTGGACCACTAATACATGTATGCCCACAACAATGGACCGGCTCAGTGAACGGTGGGACTTTCCATTCCTAGCTAGGCCAGACAGGGACATTCCCTTTGATACTTCATTTTATACATCAATACAAACAAGTTACTTACTGCCCCCAGACGTGGTTAGCTACCACCCATCACCTTGTACATGTTGGTTTGATCAAAATATCTCTATCCATCACACTGTCATCCTGAACTTATTTTTAGGAGTGTGTTCTTGTTATCTTTGGGGCCGGGTGTTGTACCATACTTGGTGTGGTGTGTTCTGATACCACTCTTATGGAATGTGTTTGCATGAGTGTCCTGTGTCTAGTACTTCTTAGAAATGTTTGTATTTTTGCAGTCCCAGCCCTGTTCTTGCCAGGTTCTATGATCTTGTACACAGACAGAGCTGGACTTCTGCTTACAGCCTGTCTCCTGCTAACTTTGCTTTATATTAGCAAGGCTTGACCACTACTTTAGTTCAGACCTCTAATACAAGGACTTTTGTCCTAGGCTCACTTTCTACTACAGTGAGAACACAAGGAAACAAAAAGTTAAGCCCTCAAAATAGGACTTAGGTGGTGGATGTCCCTTTTGCCGGTTCTCTGCACAGGGATGAATTTCACTCCCTGTGAATATCTAGAATACGTTTTTTAATTGAATGGAAATTCACACAATTGGAGTGGGTAAAGGCTGCAAACAGGGTTTCTGTATTTTCATGTTTGGACGTACAGCTGAATATTGTGTTCTATCTATCTACCAAGTACTTATCACTCAGAGTCACTCTCACTTTCACTCTCTCTTCTCTGGCCCCAGAACCGGCGTGAGGCATAAGCAGACTAAGAAACTGCTTAGGGCCCCAAGCAGCTCAAGGCAGCCTCCTATTAGCTTTTTATTGTGTGTTGTGTGGGGAGGGCCCCCCAAGATATTCCTGCTTGGGGCCCCAATTGGCTAACACTGCCTCTGGCCCAAAGACTGTTATACGGTGGATAAATACTTAAATAGTCACTGGGCCAGAGAGAGAGGCTGAGTAAGTGAATGACTGTAACCCAGTGGGTAGGTCACAGAGCTGGGATAGCCTAGGATCAGTCTCCCTGCTCCAATCAGTTGTTCATTATTTAGCCACAATAGAACAGCTTCAACAGGAGAGATTGAGAGACCCTCCCAGAGCAGAATATCCTATAGCCCAGTGCTTAGAGCACACAGCTGAGCAGTAGGAGATCTCGTCTTCAGCTCTGTTCTCCTGCTGTGGCAGAGATGGGGCATTGAAACTTGGCCTTCAGTAGTACAGGTGAGAGCTCTAATCACCAGGTTTAAAGTTACCTGGTGAACACAATTTCCTCCTCTGGTCATTTTCTGTGTTGTGAGACTGTTGCCTATCTCATTATCACAAGCAATTCCTTAAGCACTGCAGGTGGCTAGTTCCCATTTCTGGATCATTAAGCAGCACTAGATGCCTCCCTGCAGCCTGGATTTAGACATCTATCTCTGAGGGCGGGGCAGGTCTTAGGACACACTCTTATCTTCGGAATCTCCCATTAGCTAGTTTAGGTGGCTCCCTGTCTAGCATCTGGCATTTGTGGCTGGCATTCTCAGGCACCTATCTGAATTGTATAGGGAGCCTGGGCACCTAACTCAGCTTTGTGAATTGCAGTGTAGTTCCTATGATTTTCGAGGTACCATGATGTTCAGTATTGCAATACCTAAGTCCCTTTGTAGAGCTCATCCTGGATAAAAACTGAGGCACATATCATGCTCCTTAAATTTGAAACTCATTTATTTTAGTATTATCAATAATACTTAGCTCTTGTCATCCATAGATCTCAAAGCATCCTGCTAAGGAGGTAAGTGTCACTTTTTTCACATATTGGGAAAGAGGTACAGAGAGGTAAAGTCACCCAGCAGGCCAGGGCCAGAGCTAGGACTAGAACCCATCTCTCCTGAGACCAAATCTAGCTAAGCCTGTAGATTAGCATTGACGGTACTGCTGTAGCCCTGAGTACTACACTCAGGCTTTGTCCCACAGTGCTGTTCTTTTCGATTAGTAAAATTATTCTCAAAGCATTTTATATGCTACCTTTTATAAAAAAGGGCTTATTCAAGTTTAAACCATTTCTTATTTATAATTTTGAAACAATTATATTTCTTTCATTCTAAACTCTTCCCATGGTCTCAGTGTGGTGTGAAATCTCTGCTACTCACCTCTGGGCCCCACTGCAAATTCTATATATTATAAAATTAGGGCTGCTGTTTGTCAGGGTTTATTAATTATGTTTTTGGGGTTTATTTTTAGCAATTTCTGAGCTGAGTTTCACATGCAGATGGCCAAAAATCAGGGTTTTTCAAGGCTTTTTCTTTGTACATGAGTAAGGTGTATACCATAATGAGTAATCTTCTTGTCTTGTTCCCTAGTGCGCTTTAACGTTGTATGGTTCCAAACAGCACTACGCTAAAGTGCTCTAGGGAACCTTCAGTGTGCACCAGGAGGGACGACATGGACCAATTAACACACAACACATTAGTGTGCTTTAGAAATTACTGCTCCACGTAGACAAGCCCTAGGTACCAACAATCAATTCCAGTTTTTTCCAGTGTTTATTGGAAAAATATCAATGTAATTAATTTGTATTGGAGTATTTTATCAGTTAAAATCTAAAATCAGAAGCCCTAATTATAACTCTGATTCCTGAGTTGTTCTGGTATCAAGTTTTTTTGGTATTGACATTGTCAGGATTTCATTTTGTGGATTTTATACCAAACCTCCATCTTCATTTATCTGGACAACCATTCTAGGTGTGTTCCAGCTTCTTCCTCCATGTTATCCACAGCTGTGCCAGCCTAAAAAGACTTGGGAATTCATCCTGGGGCAGGGACCAAGAGGGAAAACTTTGTTCCTCCCTATGTGGGGACTGATGGGAGCCAGATCAGGCCCTGGAGCAGTGGAGTGACGGGTTGATAAGCTGGTGGGAAAAGGTTTGGCAAAAACTTAGTGAGTGGAAAGGGAGCAGGGAAGGAGTAGCAGTAGCCAGTCTGTTGCTAGCAGCTGCTCCTCAGCTGGCTCTGTTACTCAGATCAAAGAGCCAGATCTCCAGAAGTGCTACCAAACCTTTGTTTCCATGAGCAGAAGGCCTGTATGCTGCCCATTAGATCCATCCCTGATGACAAATCAATTTCCTCATTATCTAGTGTCTCACATTCATCTCTCAGAACAGCTAACTTGCTTTCTGGCCCTGACCCCTTCAGCTGGACGCACTGGACAACCGGATATACAGCCCTTGGTTGCTGGGCGCAGCAAAAAGATCTCACATTTCCTTAAAAAGCCAAGAGTTGTTGTAAACCCCTAGAGGTCATTGTTCTCCTCACAGGATTGAGAGCAGCTGTGGCTCTGCTTTCTAACTGAGCTCTGATTTAAAACAAGCACCCTGCATAGTGGTACTAAATCTCCCCTTATCTCAGGGTAGTCAGCTATTCAGGAGGGCTCACTAATTTTGTGAGTCTCAGCTTTTGAGTGCCCTGCTGAAAACAAGTCGTGACTGAGGAGGAGCTGGCACTCCAACTGACCTGTGCTGCTGCACCAAGGCAGATTTCACCAGCCAAATGGTCAGCATCCTACAAATCCTAACTGCAGCCAGACTGCTCACACAATTAAGGAGTACCCATGTGAATAAGGGTTTCCAAGACAGGTCCCCTAATTTATTTCTATGTGGGTCTCCTTTGCTAAGCCAAAACCATTGTACACTGAATCAGAGGGGTAGCTGTGTTAGTCTGGATCTGTAAAAAGCAACAAAGAGTCCTATGGCACCTTAAAGACTAACAGATGTATTGGAGCACAAGCTTTTGTGGGTGAATACTCACTTTGTCACCCATGAAAGCTTATGCTCCAATACATCTGTTAGTCTTTAAGGTGCCACAGGACTCTTTGTTTCTGTAAACTGAATGTTACCCTGTGTGATGCGGTACGTAACCCCACACTAGCATTGAAAAGGGTAGAGCTAGAGAGTTCAATTAAGGTACCTGGCCATACCAATTGGGTGGGCCAGTCCCATTTGTTGATGAATCTCAGCTGGGGAAGAGCTGGAAGTCAGCATGAAAAAAGGAACCTGGGGATTGTAGGAAAAGAGACAGGAACTCTGCTGTAGCTCTCTGGGATCAGAGAGTGGAAAAAGCCTGAAAAGGGCAGCAGGGCATTTAAGCTTATATTTTAGTTTGGGACTTTGTTGGCAGGGGTGGCTCCAGTCCCCAGCACGCCAAGCGCATGCTTGGGGCGGCAAGCCGTGGGGAGCACTCTGCCGGCGCCACGAGGGCGGCAGGCAGGCTGCTCCGGCGGTTTGCCTGAGGAGGGTCCTCTGGTCCTGTGGCTTCAGAGGACCCACCAAAGCCGTGGGACCAGCGGACCCTCTGCAGGCAAACAGCCGGAGGCAGCCTGCCTGTCGTGCTTGGGGTGGCAAAATCCCTAGAGTCACCCCTGTTTGTTGGGGATTCCAAGGGAGTGCCCTGAAAATCCTGGCCCTGAGAGAAGGGTGAGCCTAGAGAGGTTAATGAGGAGGAGGAGGCCTGAGAAGAGATCATGGTAGGAAGAAGCGGAGGGAACCCATAACAAATAGTCTGAAGGAGCAGACTTTGGCTGCTGGTTATCCCTGGACTAGAACCTGGTGTAGTGAGAAGGCATGAGTTCCCCTTCCAGCCACTAGGGAAGGTGGCATGAAGTCCCAAGGGGGGGCAGGGAGAAAGATGGTGAAGAACCCTGAGAAAAGGGCATGAGGACTATGAGGTCCAGACTAGGGGCAAAAGATCTGATAAAAGGTCTTGCACTTATTTTGTTGCACTTTTCTGGTAACCTGGAAAGGTTGGACTTAAATTGTGAGCTGGATGGAGGGTTGAGTTATGGGAAGAGAGACCACCAGAGTGGTGGTCGGCAGCGGGTGCCAGATGGAGAGAGGCTACACCATGCCTACCCCCAAGGAGGAATTCTAGTGGTGGGTGAACTCCTTCACACCTTGTTCAAATGACATGCTGCTCGAATGCCTCAGGGCCTTGTATTGTATTTGCATAAAGTCCATACAGTTATGAAAGCTGCTAGCTGGTTTTCTACCCTTGCATATTACTACTGCAATACACTCTGTACTTCAAGAGATTTTGGATTTTTAAAGTCCTAACCATGCTGCTTACCCAAACTGCTGCTAGGTGGCAATGCACTGCCTAGAAAAGCAAGAGATTTGCAGAAGTCACGGAGCAGCATTATCTCTAGGCTGTAAGGACTTTATGGTGTAATTGCCACCTAGCAGCAGAACCCTCCTCATTTATTCTTTTCCTCCCTTTGTGGGATTTATTTCCTTTCAGGTCTTGCTCTTATTAACTTTTCTCCCCTTCTGTTTCTGATGTCCAGGTGCAATGATAGAAGAGACTGGGGATGCTTCATCAGCAACAAAGGAGAAACAGGGACATACCTAGCAACTCTTCCTCTGACAAGGTGGGTTTAATGACTGATGGTATTTTTAAAGCAGTACAGTAGTGATATGGATTGTTTATCATCATTACTTACTATCCCATCCTACTTCTCTGAGGCTGCCAGGAGAGGAAATTTCCTTCTCTTTTTACTGGAGGTCAAGTATCAGAGGGGTAGCCATGTTAGTCTGGATCTGTAAAAAACAGCAAAGAGTCCTGTGGGACCTTATAGATTAACAGATGTATTGGAGCATGAGCTTTCATGGGTGAATACCCACTTTGTCGTATGCAAAACCACACTGCAGTGCTCTGTGGCCCCACCCTTGCACTATGACCTGCCCACTTGCTTAGATTGGCAGAGGCAGGGGGTCTTCCCTACCCATCCAAAAAGGCAGAAGCAGCAGCATGCTGCTTCCTGCAGGAGTGTCAGCAAGGGGGCTCCTTATCTTCTGGGGGAAGAAGGAGAGGTAGTAAGGGAGTGCCCAAGTACTTACTCCAGTAGCTGGGGTGTATATGCTTGGGTGGGAAGCTGGACCCTCTGTTATCTTCTCTTCCAACCACACGAGTCCTTGGGTGAGGGAGGGTGGTTGGTAAGGCTCCCAAAGCAATGGGTCTTGGTGTTAATGGAGAGGAATGGGACATTTCACTCCTCTCAGAACCGTTGACTCAGGCTCTCTGCAGACTCAGGAAGACATTACTGTGTTAGTTATCCTTGGGTTACATTTTCAAGCTTTTCTTAGCAAGCAGTAGAGCTCATACTTTTTTTTTTAATGAGACAGACAGGGTGGGTGAGGTAATATCATTTACTGGACCAACTTCTGTTGTTAGAGAGACAAGGTTCTAAGCTCCACAGCTCTTCTTCAGGTATTCATTTTTTTGGAAATTGAAAGCTAAGATTCTGATGTAATCATATAACTCCAGGAGCTAGGGCCTAAGCATGGGCCTATACCTTAATAGACCCCTGAATGAAAGCAAATTCTAAAACCATGTTGTCTGGATACCAGTGGTGCAGAAACAACCCTGCTCCATAGGCAGGCTGTGTAGAAATACTCCTTTCTTGGTGTGTCCTTCCCTTCAGCTGCCATCTCCTCAGTGGCACTGTACAAGTCACTGAAGATGAGGGCTGGTGAGACACTGTTCACTGGTCTGTAGTAACAGGCAAGGGATAGGGGCTGGCTGCATTTATTTATTTTTTGGTTTAAAAAAAATCTCTCTTAAGGATGGATCATTCCCACCTCAGTCAATGAAATGTGAGGCTGGGGGCATTTCTACCCCAAGTTGTAATCCATGGTTTTCAATTATCCTGCTGTTGTTGCTTAGGGGTTGCTTGCCTGGTATTGGGGTCTCCTTCCTCCTTCTGTCTTTCAAGTTCGCAGTTGGGTAGGGGCTATTCAGTCTGATGAGCTGTATCTTCTCCCAATGGGTTGATTTTGTTTAGGAGCAATTCAGGTCTAATTACCTAGTTAGCAGTTATTTGCAGCCTAACTGATCATCTCCTACTGGGATATTGACATTAACCCAAAAGGGCAGATTGCCACATGTGCCAGTTGAGTGGGCCACCTATGAAAATGGGGTAGGTTTTAGCAACTATGCAAGGTGTCATATGGAACAGGGATCTTCTCCTGAGTCTGCAAAATATGGGATGTTGACTGAGTCTCTTTGCAGCAGCTGAGGGTTGAATAGAGCCTTCTAAATGCATGGAGACAACACAAGTTCCTCACTCTGTGGGAAACATATATTGGTGTCTGTATGTACATGATTTAGAAAGGAAAAAATAGAGCAGTAGCTGAACAATTAAAAAAGAGTGGAAACAGCTTAGAGAGGACCAAAGGCCATCATCCTTGGTGTAATCCCACTGATGGCAGTAGGGCTATGCCAGGAATGTATGTTGCCCATACTTCATGTAATACCCAGTCTACTTAACCTCTTCTTCTCTACTTACACAGTCAGTACTTTGGTGCACAAGCACAATTATCCTAATCTAGAAGCTGACTGGCACTCTGTCCTCTGCACACACAGACACGCATGGCTGTCCTGTCCTTTACCGCTGCAGCTATGCCTTCAGTAGGAGAAATATTGCAATTTAGTGATTACTGTAAAATAGCCTCCCTTTTGTTATATTTTCACTGCTGCTACAGCATCAATTTTTCTTTCAGTAAAAGTCCCCGTTCAGACGAATGGAATTTAGATCGTGTGTGCAATGCAAATTGCTGAGAGCGCGGAGTTGGCACAAAGCTGACTTTTAAATGTAGTGAGACTCTTTCCCCCCTCCTTTTTTCTTCTTTTTTTAACTTGAAAATGTAGTGTGACTGGCTCCCATGAAACCTTCACTCCTTTAGATTGCACTCAGCACATTGTTCAGATGCAGAGTGTTATTATTGAAAGATAGGTGGATAACCTTCCCACCCTGAAGTTCTGAAGTGATTTATGTTTGGAAGGAAGAAATTACAAAAGGGAAGGAGAATTATTTCCTTTTAAAAGCCCCATTCTCCCATGGTTGTGATCTCACTATAGCAATGATGGCAGTGTGACATCATTGGACTTTTCAACATCCTAACTTCAACTCTGGACACGATTCTAACCTCTTACTGACACCTCTACTCTTCCCATGCTGAAGCCTCATGCTTATTGGTCTGTCTGTCTGTCTTGTGGGAGTGCTGGTCATGAACCTGGGTCCCATTGTGCTAGATGCTGTGCATACACAGAACAAAAAGATGTTCCCAGCCCCAAAGATATTACACCATTTGAATAAACGCCCTCCCTGTCCCCTACTCTCTCCTTCATTTTCTCTTCTGCCACTTTTCCTAGCCTTCATCCCTGCTGACTATTTCTCTTCTTCATTTTATCTACATCCATTTCCTCCCTCCACACATCACCATTTCTTTCTCCCACACTTCCACTAACCCCCCCCCCTGCCCCGAGTAGTATAGTTCTGAAATAAAAGATCTTAGATTTGGGGAAAAGAGCAGGAGTGCTTGTGGCACCTTAGAGGCTAACAAACTTACTTGAGCATAAGCCTTCGTGGGCTACAGTCCACTTCATCGGATGCACAGAAAGGAACATATAAGAAGAGTATATTTGGTAGCTATTGTTCTTTTTACTCCCTACCTCTGCTCCCTTTCTCTTCTCTTAACATGTTGTGTCTACTTAGACTCTTAAGCTCTTTGGGGCATATGTGTGTAGAGAGGAGGAGGGAGGTAAAAAATGCCCAGAATACTAAGAAATAAGCACCCAATGTTCTTTTCTGAGAATTTGGCCATAAATGCCATGCTGGGAGTACAGAGCACTTTTGCAAATCTGGCCCTTAGTTACATGGGAGCTCAGTTGTTTTGAAAATCTGGCCCTCCATAAAATATGTAAGTGGGCATGCAACCCATGCTGCTGAACCCAGCTGCATTCCTGTTTTCAGATGCTGTGCCTCTGGGATATCATGTAAAATATCTTTTGGAAGCCAGTTCTGTTTTCTATTCCTGCAGAGCATTGCTATCTTGATGTACAGTGCAGGATAGCAACACTATGAAGGAAAAAAAGCAAGATTTGTATGGTATATGTGATATTTACTGCTAAATTGAAACGCATGTATCCAGATATCCAATGTAACAAGTAAACTCCCCTGAGTCTGCACCCCTGACAGGTCATCTAGGTGGGAGTGAAGTGAAGCCCCTATACTATTGCGGCACCATGTAGCTGGGGCTCCTGGACCATTTGCAGTGGTGTCCCAAAGGCAATCTGAAAGACCAGGGACACTGAAGCCAAATGAATGCTAGCCTCACTGCAAATTCTTCAGTCTTGCCCAAAGGAATAAGGTTTAGATTCTTCTCTGCTTTAAGATAATATTATTGCCTCTTCTTGACCTGAGCAGCTTGTCCAGTCTGTGGACCCTGGGGATGTTCCAGTTGGAAGTAGAAATTGAAGGAGTTTAGTATTGTCTTTGTTTCAATCTTGTTTATTTGAAAGAAACGTACAAAGCTCTACTCTGAATGCAGGAGAAACCAAGAAAAAAGCTAAGAAAATTATTTCTTGCACTATTGCACCAAGCCTCTTTAGTCAACACCAGACCCAAAGGTGCTCTCATTAGCTTTTTCCAGGGTCACACCGCACTCACAGGCTACTGCTTGACTTTCTTGCTTTTTTTTTGCTTCTGACTGTCTCTGTTCTGTTTTCACTTTCTGTGTGTTTTGCCTCACACACACTATTCAACAAAAGCGCTCTGCCCACTCAGTCCAAAACTCCTGGATGGATTCACATAATCCTTTTTGCCTTAGGTAGAGGTTTATGATCAACTAACATAATTGTGAGGCTAAACTAAAGAGTGAGTTTACACCCAGCAGTCAGAGTGGTTTTAAATGGTCTGATAACAAGATTTCGCCGAGCTCCTAACAATATCCTATTACTATTTTACATAATGTACCATCTTCCATTTAAAAGACCCCAATGCTTTTATACCTTCCATCACCTCCATTCAGGCTCAGCACCACACGTGTGGTCATGGCTTGGTTGAAATGCTTACCCCAGTGAAGTCGAAGGGAATTCTGCCATTGACATCGTTGGAGCCAGTATTTTATCTTTTTTTATAGTGGAATGTCTAATAGTAAAAGCTTCATCCTGATCATATGCTAAGTTTACTGCAGGCTGGTAAAAACAGAGTTTACATGAATTCCTGTCATTTAGTCTGAAGTTTCTATTACACCACAGTTTGTTTTACTCAGAACTGTTCTGGGTTTTCTTTTTTCTATAAACAATACCTTGTTTTAACTCTCTGTCTGCGCTATGAGCTAAGGGTGTGATTTCCCCTGCTTGTGTACACATACTATGCTGAATAGCAATGTAGCTGCAGTAGCCTGGGCAGCAGCAGCAGCAGCAGAGGCATGGCTCAGCCACGCTAAGTACAAACCCATCTGAAAATAATGGATATGTGGAGTCGTGCTGCTGCTGCCCATGCTACTGCGGCTACCCGACTATTTATACTCGCACTAGCAGGAGTACACGTCCACAAGCAGGAGAATCGCACTCTTAGCTCATAGTGTAGACATAGCCTCTAAGGTGGGACTCTAAGTGTCCCTATGCGTTGTCTGAGGGTGGTCAGCACTGAAGTCAAAGTAGGCTACAACAGAATAGAACTACAATCTTGTAATGCAAAATATAGAATACATTGTTACAAAAATATGAGAAAATGTCTCCTTTAGGTCTTCACTGCAAGTCAGATTCTGCAATGAATTTAAAGCTATGCAAATCAAAACAGCAGTGGAGATAAGAGAGCAGGGTAGTTGGCCTTGCATGAAGGCAACATGCAGAGTATAATCAAGAGGCTGGAGCTTCATTTCATGCATTATCAGTGAGGTTTGGATTGGCATTGACAAGTTTCTGCCATTATAACATCCATCTCACTCTCAAATGTGTTGTGTAGCCACCCCACTGACTCGGGGGAGGTTATTTCAGAGCAAAAGTCCTACGGCCAGTCTTTCAGGTAGATAAAAATAAGATCAGTTTTTCTCAAACATAGTGGGGAAAAATACTCAGTTTTATAATATATAACCTAAAATATTTCTTGTGCAGCATGATGAACCCTAGATTCTTTAGAAAAGCCAGTATGTTAACTGTGTGTCCCTACTCCTCATCACGCCTACAAAAGAGAGATCTTAGTCCTACTCTTGCTCAGACTGAATTCAATGCATATTTTGCCATCAAATTCAAAGGTGTCAGGATCAGCCCACTCATATTAGTACTATGACACCTTAGAGTCTGATGTGTCAGGTACATTGAACTAAGTAGTGTCATTGCTCTGTACATCTGCTTGTTTGATGAGAAGTAAAGGGGCTGGTAGTGATGTTAAGTCACTGCTACAGAAAATGTAGCCCACTCTTTCGTCAGTGACATGAGATTGCAAAGAATGTGAGGCATGACACTGAAAGAGCCGTATGTGCATTCAGTGTATTGTGGAAGAATTGTTGTAGGGTCACCATGAGCCAAATTTGTTCAGGATCTGTGCCAGCAGAAGGCAGAGTGCCCCCAGTGGTATAAAGTCCGCTGGGGTGGGCTGCCATTGTGCAAGCTGTCAGCAACCTCCTTGCTGCTGCGGTGCGATATGGGGGGCATAAAGGCCTAGAGAATGACTGGTACTATTCTGTAAGACATGCAGAGAGGGTGACTCGGGATGTGGTGAACCAGCAAGCTTTGCTCATGGTCCTGTGGAGCATTTGCTGGAATTTAAAGCTACCCACTGTGACACATTTGGAGCCACCCCCGGGGCACAGGGTGAATTGCTACCACCTGCTTATAGCACAAGGGAGTGTGGTCTGTGCCTACTGAGAGAAACTCACCCCAAACTGCCAGCTGCTGGCAACACAAGCGCTCCAGTCTGGGTTCTGCAAGCTGTGCTCTTTCCCTCTGCAGGCTGGCGGTATGCACATCACAGGCCTTAGGCTCCCTGTATGAGTCGTTGGGGTACAGCAGAGAGAACCTGTGGAGTAGTTAGACCTCAAAGTTCCAGGCTGGCCTCAGGGCTCAGGTCCCTCCAATTTGTTTGTACACCCACTTCATTACACTCAAATGTCCAGTCTCTTGACTCCTGGACACTCACAATGCACACAGATTTGCTGCTTCCATGGAGGCGTGGCCCCCCAGTTCACTAGCTTTACCTCTGTTAAACACTCTCCTTAGCATCCAGCACTTTGTTGTGTCCATAGTCAAATCACATGGAAGTCTGACAATGCCTAAGATAAAGATGCAAATCAAAGCAAATATAAGGATTAAAATGCAGTTTAGCTATTATCCTTATTAACATTAATAAGGTATTTCTCAGCCAGGGGTCAGGCTGTACAGTGCTTGTCGTATCCAGAGAGCTGGGATCCACTTTTCATTGACAGAGGCAACACTCTGCCAGCCTGTCTCATGAAATCATTTTCTTCCCTTCTTTTTCCTATTATACAATTCCAGACCTTTTGTCTCTTTTCAAAACCAGGGCATTATGTTAATGTCAGGTGGTCCCTGATGGTTTCTCCCTATTCAAGGTCATCTTCCTGGGTACTGTTGTGCTTTGAGAAGACTCAAGCTTGTGCCTTGTCTAGACTGTAAATGTTGGCTGGGTTGTCAGTTGGCTGGGTTGTCAGCTGGTTCCTGGTGGACCAGCCTCTATTCCACCCAAGCCCCATGGTTTCTCCATAGAGCTGTGAGCACAGGCATGTACTTGGCATGGTTCACCCCTATCTCCGACGCCTGCCCCTCTTGGGGTGTGAGGGAGAACCTGTCACATGCTTATTTCAAATGCACCAGGTTGCAGCCCCTATTCTGGTGCTTCCAGAACCTCCTGCTGAGGTTCTGGCTGCATTTTTTCCCCACACCTGTTTATATTTGCACATCCTGTCTGTAGCCTCACCAAGTTACGAGACCTTCTTGTCAACCTCCTCCTGGCCCTGGCCAAAGTGGTCATCTTCAATGCCAGGAGGAGGATGTCAGTGGAGGGAGTGCTCTGTGACTGTGGGGCATATTTCCACTCCTTCCTGGTCTCATGCATCTAGGCAGAGTTCCTCTGGGTGGCATCCACTGGCTCCCTAGACAGCTTTGAGGAGCAGTGGGCACTGTCCGGAGTGCTCTGCTGTGTGTCTCCCTCTGGATCCTAGTTTTGAACCTATGACTTTTACTCCTGAACCTGTTATTCATTAGCTGACCGTTGTTCCCAGGTCCAGTGGTCCCTCCCTCAAGGCTAGGGGAGGGGCCTTTAGACATGGGTGGGCTTGCACCCACCCATCTCCCAGGATTTCCAATAATTTTTTTTCTCATGTTCGATTGAGTTAACTCTGAGAGTCACTGCTCCCCACTCCCCTGCCAGGTGACCAATTTCACCTCCAGCAGCTTTGGAACAGAATATTCTATGGGTTACATAACTATTAAAATACTTTCCATGCACACATCACACAACAACCAGCGAGAGCTTTTGGGAGAGACTGCACATGGCCCCCTTTGGAGAAATACTGTGAAGATGGCAATCTCAGAAATGTGCCTGCCTGGGCATTCCAGGCAAGTCTTTGGGTATGGACTGTGCACCCCCCTCTCTCTCTCTCTGTTGCCATCATTGGGTACCTCGATCATACTGGCCTATTAGAACACCTGGGGAAAACAATGGTGGAAATGCCACCTGCCTGCCTTGGTGTCCAAGGAGTGACAATCTTTAGAAAACATTGCAAAACCTTCCTCTTTGATGAAGCTTTTTTTAAACCATAAGAATTACACTAGTAATATTAACCACTTCAACAAAGCTCCCACCCCGAAACCCTACTCTGAGTCTTAGAAGAGCTTTGTCATGGATAAGTCAGATGCTCCATGGAGTCCACTAGGCACTTCACTATTGCTGATCTTTTTACATAAAAGGTGCTTACATATTGCGGTGATAGGTGGTAGTACAAACTCAAGAGATAGGAAAATAGATACATAGGTTAGTTCTCAAGCAGATTCTATTCTACCACCTTTGCCCAGAGGGAGCAGTTTCTTATTCCATGAGTTATTCGATTGACATCATTCTGAGTCAGTGTAGAAGAACCAGACTGTTAGTTATGAGAGCTCATCAACATTTTTTGAATTTTCAAAATGGCAGTGAAATATTTCCCCATTTTTTTTCTTCATTTGCAGAATATAGGTTGAAAATCAAGAGTTATCAACACTCTCTTCTGCATAGTTCATATAGAATTAGAATTTGTCCACATGAGATGTTTGACATGTGGCAGGATATTTAGCTTGAATCGGATGTTCAAGGATGGAAGGTAATAGAGAGTTTGGAGGAAAAAGAGGACCCACTGGCCAAAATAAGCAGAGAATGAGAATTTATGAATTTTAAAAGCTAATTGGAAAACTGTACTCATCAATTCCTTGCAGTATCAGTACCTTAATTACTTCTGAAGTTCAACAGTATTCTTATGGAATATTATATTTGCCAACAGCTGGCAAGACTGTACTAAATACATACATGATGATCAGTGTTACTACAGGAAATACGAAATGAATTAATAATGAGTGCTTGGTTAATGGGCTCTTATTACATATGGTGGCATTAATGCATTTCAGCATGAGTTAACCTGGCTGTGAACAATGGTTTATAGCCATCTCTGCAGGAAATATGGCCATTTCACTTCATAAGAGGTTTGCAGAAACTTTTTCTTTGCTTTCAGTGCCTGTTCATCACAAACCCAAGATTTGCTTTAAGTTTTAGTGTTGGAGTGGGTTTGAAAGCAAAACAAGCTTTAAATCACTAAGTTCAGGGCCTGTTCCAGGCACCAACGAAGGAAGCAGGTTCCTGGGGCAGGCAATAGAAAGGGGCAGCATGTCCGTCCGTTATCTTTAGTGGCACTTCGGCAGCTGCTCAAGCGCTCCGCTTTAGTCTTTGGCAGCAATTCAGCGGTGGGTCCTTCACTCAGTCTCTTCCTCTTCGGCAGCAGCTCAATGGGGTTTTTCTTTTTTTTGGCCCCTTCGCCACTTGGGGTGGTGAAAAAACTGGAGCCAGCCCTGACTAAGTTTCACCTGGTTTAGCGTAGAAGAACAAGCATTCCCAATTCACTCAAAATGCTCAGGATCTTTCAGTGAACTTGTGGTTTGCTGCAACTGAACAAGATGGGTCCTTGGTCTGAGGCTAGACATTTCAATACTGTCCAACATCTTGACCTATAAACACAAACATAATCTATTTGCATATGACCCCTAATTTGCGTTAAAGGAAAAACATCACTAAAGGGAAAAAACACTAGTGATGAGTTTCTCTTTTTTCTTTCAATCTTCCACAGTATTAAGCAACCTCTATATGTTTCCGCTATTCGGTTTTGAAGAGCTGTAAATCATGTGAACATGAATGCTCATTGCCCACATACTCCACAATAATGTTATTGATAATTCACAGTTTCACACCTAAGCAATTATTGTCAGAATTATCAGACCCTCAGAAAACTCAGCCATATGTCACTGACTCATAAATCAAAGCTTAGTCTCAGGAAAGATTGAACAGTTCTGCATGACGAGATGGGGCTCTTGGTTTCTTTGCACCCCATTACTCTTCACTGAACCCTGGGGAAAAATGCCTTAAATGTGGATCCCTCTAATTGGTTATATACAAAGGAGCCCCAGATGCTGTTTGACATTCACTTTCTCCATGTGTCAGATGATGTGTGAATCAGACAAAGGAAAAAAACAGACAACTGTATTATGAGGTGTATGAATATTTAAAATAATGTTAGCATCACCCATGGCTGATGAGCGATTTCTCATGCTTGTACTGACAGATTTGTGAATTTATTTTGTTTTTTTTCATTTCCAATGTCTCTGAATAAGGGAAAAAAATGATTTTTTTCTCCAGAAGGAGCTCAGTTTTCCAAAAGTGTTCATAAAATCTATTTTGAATGTATCCTTAACAAGTATGAATAGAAGTAAAATTGTTACTTTATAATTTTTCACATCAACATTATTAAGCATTACATTAAAGAAAACAAAGTCGGCTGTCAGTAAGGAAGACAACTATATGCAGAACAAATTTAGCCAATTTGTACCACTATTTCTAATTGTAGGCAGGTATTTCTGAATGTCATTAATATTATATAAAATACATTTGCTGTCACGCCAGTATTAGTGCTTGTCAGTCTGAAGTTGGAGTTACCAGATCAGAATTATAAAGCATTCTGTAAGAATCAAAATATTTACGAGTACTAGGCCATGCTTGGGAGTCCTTGGCACTATGATAATACATATAATACAATGAAACAAGTTGTTACAATAAAACACTAGTCAAATTCCTCTATAGCATAACTCCAGTAACGTTACAAAGGGAGAATTAGGACCATGGTATTCAGACTAGGTCTCTTAAAAATGATGAAAACTAGAACAAAAAATCTGAAAATGTATAGGACACCTTGCATCTTTCTGCCGTGGAATCTAGGATCAGGATTTGGCTTTTAGATTTTTAAAACAGGAAGCTTATAAATCTAGCACATCTCTTACCGTTATTGAGCTGCATGTGTTCTACGGGCAATTTCCTCACCACTTTGAGTTTCTTGTTCCCTGCTCTCTAATGAATATAAAGCTTATGCTATTCTAAAAGGCTTGAAAAACTAGATTCTCTTGAAATGGTCAAAGGATTTGAGTTGGGTCCTCTCATCTCTGCTTATGTTTTTCTATGGCACAGAAGCATGTTCAGTGATCAGAGGGCTATTTTTATGCACATCTGAAGCTATCAACATTTGAGAGGAATGTAAGAGGCCTGTAAAATTAAATTCTAAGCAAATTTCCTTTCTGTGGTGTTTGCAGCACTTTTAGAGTGCTAGTAATAGGAGTGTTTCTATGTACACCCATGGGATGTCAGAATCTCTCAGCTTTGCTTGTATAGTTTTCCCAACCTAATAATACACAAGGGACACACAATAATACTATACTGCTCATATCAGTGTGTACAAACACACAAAGGGTGAAATTCACACTTTTTGAACAAAGCCTGAGTAATCCATTTTTGTATGATGAACTACAAGTCTGTACGTGTTTGGGTGTGGGGGAGGATGGAATTTATCCTTCTCC
Source organism: Gopherus flavomarginatus (assembly GCF_025201925.1). Classification (NCBI taxonomy): domain Eukaryota; kingdom Metazoa; phylum Chordata; order Testudines; family Testudinidae; genus Gopherus; species Gopherus flavomarginatus. Next base: position 63,241,111 of record NC_066619.1, read on the forward strand.
CTGTGTTGCTCTACAATCGGGATGTGGAGCTGTAACACAGCCTCATCCATACCATCTGTTCAAGCCTATTGAATATGCTGCCCTTATGCATCCTCTAAATAGGTGTTGTGGGGCTACAGGTTCCATATCAGCTGGCACATGATACTAAACCTTGGTAATTGCCTTAGATAATGAAATGCAAACTGTAGTTAGTTACATTGAATAATGAAAATATTAAGGGTATTTCCTGTAGAAAAAAAAACAAGTAAAAGGCAATTCTGCAAATACTGAGGTATCCATAGCTGCCTGACTCAGGTAAGACTGGCAAGTTTTCCAGCACTGCCACTGTATCGTATGTGGTTTTTTTTTTAATTAATTAAATCAATATCTCTTCATTTAGCTCTGCTTTGGGAATCATTATAAAACTGGAGACATATTTAGTTTAATGACAAATGAAGTCTGGGCCTACTTTATTTCCTTACAAGATTTATTTTTGAAGGAGCAGTTTGTTGACCTGCCATTCAAAGCTTTCCCCCTACAGTTGGTTTTAGTGTGACTTAATTTCCATGTAACATTAGTCTATTGTAGCTTTGTTGTCCTAGAAAGGAGAAGTTACAGATCCATTGTTGATGTCTATCATGAATTGTTTAGTTTTGACATCTTACCATATTTCATTAATGTGTTTAACACCAAATTGATTACATAGTATCATGGAGATATAGTTTTGACTGAATGTGAAGATACTTTATCTTTTCATTTCCTTAGATTCTGTGAGTAATTAAACAATGCCATTGATTTAATCTCTTCCCTTCCTCATCCACAAAATAACCTGGTTATTCTTGCTACTAATATATGCTGCATGCTAAATCAAATTACAAAATATTGGATTTATAATTTGCATAGAAAGTAAAAGATGGTGATATGATATGGTTTCAATATTTATATCCCTTTTGGTTACCGAGATAAACCCCAATTGTAGATTTCACTGGTAGCTTGCATTTTCAAAGGTAGGGATGTAGAGATGATGAAAGCACACATTTTTGTAGCTATTTCTATACTTCATGGGGTCTCATTTGCTTGTGTACTCTTTTAACAAGGAGACTTGAGCATGAAAATGAGGCCAAACTCAGGGAATCGGACACTTTAATATTAACAAATATGAAAAGAGAAAGATAATAGGATAACTGTGAGTTGATGTTGTCCCTTCTCTTCTTCCTCAAACCATCTTTTTTTAAACTGAGATGTTATAACCTATTTTAACAAAATGGGAAAGTTCAGCAAGTCTTCCTTGAAAGGAAGCCATGTCCTTCTTATGCCACTCTAAATTTAGACTAATGTTATTGATTTCAAAGGGTGGACATCAGTCAGAATCAATCCCACAAAGTTGGTGACCTTGGAGACACATAGCTGAGTAGCTATTTCAGGGGTCAGCAAACTTTCAGAAGTGGTGTGCCAAGTCTTCATTTATTCACTCTAATTTAAGGTTTTGCATGGCAGTAATACATTTTAACATTTTTAGAAGGTCTCTTTCTATAAGTCTATAATATATAACTAAACTATTGTTGTATGTAAAGTACATAAGGTTTTAAAAATGTTTAAGAAGCTTCATTTAAAATTAAATTAAAATGCAGAGCCCCCCCCCGGACCAGTGGTCAGGACCTGGGCAGTGTGAGTGCCACTGAAAATCAGCTGGCGTGCTGCCTTTGGCATGCGTGCCATAGGTTGCCTACCCCTGAGCTATTTAGTCCTGAAGGTTAGGGTGCTAGTGGTGAGAGTTTAAACTTCAAAAGGCCAGAATGACCATCACCGCTAGAATAGAAATAGAGTTGAATGAAACTTAGACGTTCTTTTTCAAAGTGAATGAGGGAGCTCTTATCTTGTGAAAGGTACCAGGCTCTCCGCTCTGAAGAGTGAAGCATACAACAATTACAGAATGGTTAATGATATCATAAGCTTCTTCTCAACAGCCAACTGCCTCCACCTGAACCCCGGCCCCTGGCAACCAACTCTAAATGTTACAGAGTATTTCAGTATCAGTGGCCCATGCAGAAAGTATCTCATTTCCTTCTCTACTAATATTGTCAACAAAAGTTCTAAGGATAGCACTGATTATAATGGTGGGTTTTGTACTATGAACACCTTCCTACTAGGAGTTATGATAGTAATGTGTTTCAATTGCAACTTACTATTGACCTTAGCTGGGTGTGATCAGAGACCGAGAGGTGATAAATCCTCAGAGTCATGCAGTGTCTCTATCATCCACATTAGATTTTAACTATTGAAACAGCTGATATCTTTCTCTTCCTGTAAATTCAATTATCATTTTAAACCATCAAAATATATCTGTACAGCTATTTTCTTTGACAGCATGAGAATCAGTCTTTACATCTATCCAAATACAAGTGTACAATACATGGTATGCATTGTGTACAAACCTAAACTATGCTAAGACATTTTAATATGGATTATTATTTATGGGCATACTTGTTACCCTTCAAGGTATTTTCTATCAAGTTACTAAAACTAGAAGTACAGCTGCAGAGCAACATTTTCCAATCTTAACACCCCGGAATTTCAGCATCACCAGTTACAATATATTGGAATTTTACATATACCTCCTGTTACACAAAGATAAATGCCATGAAACAAGATGGATAAGGAAAGGTTAAGTTAATGCCATTCATTTAATTGAATCATTCAATCATTTAATTTTTAGTGTGATTACATGGAATGTTGGGATCCTGAGATCAAAGTAAAATTAACTTCAGGAAAGCAGAAAGCTTCAGGTTTTTAATGACCTTTTCAGCTAAAAGCTATCCGAACAAAATAATATAACCGCTCATATGGAGAAGCAAATGAGACTTCTGATAGGTCAATCACACAATAACACATAGACCTTGCCTCAAAGAGACATCTGTCTCCCAAGGCTAAGAGTAGATTGAGAGAATTACAAATAGATGGTTTTGTTTGTTCTGTTCAGAGGTGTGCTCATCTTGCTACACTGGAAAACTAGGTTTGGGTGAGTTGGACTCCTGGGGTGAAATCCTGGCCTCATTGAGTGTCAAAACTACTAGTGACTTGGCCAGGATTTCACCTGTGATTCTTGTGCCATGGGGAGATCAGAATGGGTTTCTGGTAGCAGTGTAATCATTGTAGTCTTGTTGTAACAATATTTAAGAGGAGGAGGAGGGAAATGACAAAACATTCAAGATGCATGCATTGCTAATCAAAATATCCACAAGGTTATAGTCTAACCTTCAGCTTCCTCTTTCCTAACTCAGAGATCGTAAGGGCTCTTGGGTAGGGACTATCAGCCAGAAACTTGGCCCAACTGTGGTCACTTTATGCTGCTCCATAATAAACAGTAATAGGAGCAGGTGACATGCAAATATATGCCAATTTTAGAATCCCCTTCTACTAGTTGTCAAATGGAATAACTTTGGTGGTAGCTATAGAAAGTGCTATATTTTTTGCCAACCCATCCAGAGGTTGTGTGACATCATAATAGCAGCAACTATGGAGGGAAATAGGCAGCATCCAGGGGATGGACTATATAAAAACAATTGCACTGGTTTTGTCAACAAAGTTCAGTGTGGGGGCTCCATTAATACCAGTCTTTGGAAAGTATTCTTTGACTACTCAATTAAAATGACAGTGTCTTACATTTCAATCAGTGAAGACTGAGAGTACAGTAGTGATGAATCATACCTCCTCTTTTCATACCCTGTGCTGTAAAATCAACCCATGTAGATTGGAGGTATTGCCCTGTACCTTTTCCTCAGAGATAATGTTTAAAATGTGCACTCTGGAATGATTTCAGTCTTAAAATCCAGGCTTAAAGTCTTTCCAGTTTGATCTAGCAGAATATAGTTGAAATACCATGCTATTGGTGCTGATTTTGTACTTTTATCCTCTTGTTCAGTGCCTGGGGATAAATGGGTTAAAAGGAACTACAGACAGATGTGTTTTTAATTGTTTGATGTAATTTAGTTTGAAGGCACTTCTTTATATAAGAGAAGCCTTAAGCTCTACCAAGATCCTGAATGATAAAGGCCCCATGCAAATTTGTTATATAGCCCATAAAAATGACACATTCACTGTACCTCTTCTCTGTAATGGATTCAAAAGTGACATCAAAACAGGTTATCTTTGCTAGGTTCTAGTTAAAATGTGATTTGATTTTTTTTCAAAAAACTCTGTTTGAATGAGTCTACAAAGGATTGCAAACAATGACTAGCTGTAACCTCAGCCATTATTTGAGTACAGTTTTTAACATTATTTTTGAAATTTTATCCTTTGGTTGGTTGGCAGAGGTTGGGGAAATAAGGTTGGTCAAAGGATAATACATTAAAATTTGTGTCAGATGCTGAAAATGTGTATTGGAAAGAGTTTGGATCAAATTCAGCCTGACTTAGGACGAAGGTGTAACTTTCATTGAAAACAATAGGTGTAGTTTAAGTTTACAACAGGTTTGAATTTGACCTTAATGGATAGAGCTTTAGTTACTGTATCAAACTTTTACTGTTATTTGTGCCAGTCATGTGTTGTCTCAACTGCACATTCTTTTTAACAGTACCCAGTAAGATTTCTACAGTCTCAGGACAAATAAAGAGCTCAGTCCTCCATCTCTTATCATATCATGATTTGTCCTTATTTACACTAGGGTAACACCACTGATTTCTCCAGTGTAACTGACATCAATCTGCTACTCTACCATACCTGCAGTAGTCAGCTGAGCGTCAGTTCTGCTACTTGAAATTCTCTGAAGTAGTGGCCAGGACAGGGATCCATTGCCTTAGCTTTTCAAGCACTTCCTTCAGAACAAAGTCATCTTATATGTATCAGTGGAGTTATTCCAGATTTACACCATTGTAAATAAAATTAGTATCTGAGCCTGTGTTTGTTGGTTGTACTATATGTAAAATCTGGGTTAATGTAGGCTGGTTCAGAACCTAATCATGAACTGCTTCAATGGTGTTGCAATTCTGAAAGCATTGAATGAAAAATGCTTATTGGGATGCTATAACTGTATGCTATACCAAGTGCTGCTCTTGTACTTCTGCTGGTTCTTCCCATTGACTTCAATGGGAATTGCTAATGCATATCAGAAGACTAAATTTGGCACTAAGTGCTCTTATAATTCAGACTGACCATCCTCCTGATTAGTGATGAGTGACATGCAAAAAAGAGAGAAAGATTCACATCAATTCTGAGGCAACTCCAAAACTGGATGATTATCTAAAGCTTATTTTAAAAAATGAACCAATTCCTCTTAGGACTCCATCTTCAGCTGTGACAGAGCAAGACTCAGTGCAGATAAGGTCAGGGGAGGTGAAGGTGGCTCTGAGGTGTAAAAAAAAGTAAATTGCATTTGAAGAAGAAAAATCAGGTGATGACTCTGTGACCTATGTGATCTCAAACATTATGTGGAAAGTGCCACTTCTTAGTAACTTTAAAGTTGTCCATTTTCAAAATTAAAAAAAGGTGTTTTATAATTAGTAATGTGCATTTGAAGCATATACTGAGATGGCCCCAATACAATTGTTTAAACTCTATGAATGTCATGAACAAGTATTAAGAATAATATGCAAAGTTGAATGAAATGTACACTGTATTTACCAGTCCCAAATGCAGTATGCATAATACTTTTCTAAATCAGTGGCATCAAATCTCAGTTAAATCTCCTAATGATGTCTTTGATATGATATGGGGGATGGAAGTCTCTGACCTCATTGACAGATAGCCATGAATGTGTTATTGAACACAAGACAAACAACATAAGGGGCTGACTTAAAATTAAATGTTCCTGCTTTCGTGGGATTTTTGTGCAACTTCTCTTCTGGGATATGAAAGATTAACAAACAACTGTTCTGACATGATCCCTTAGAGGTCCAGCAATAGACATTTTTTGTCTAAGACTCCCATTGGGTTGAGTGCACAGTACAACCCTGTTAATGTTCAGATAATGCACACTCTTTTAGAAGGGTTTCTGGGGACTTTAATTGTGGGCTGTAATTTTCATTGCTAAACTACCTTGTAATGCTAATTTGTAGGCTAGCTCCAGCACATTTAGTGTAACAATGCTACAAAGCTCATCTCTGGTCAGAATATGGACAAGGTCATTATCCTTAAAGATTCTTCAAAGAGAGAAGAAGAATTGGAATGAATACATTATATTACTAAATATATTTTATCTGCTTTCAGTGGAAAAAAATTGAAAAGTGAGAGCTATCTAATATTTTCAAGCCTCTGTTTGGTGTCTTTTTTTGCCCCAATGTCCATTTTAGGTGCATAAACGCCAGACTGAGCACTAAATGTGGGATCTGGTTGCCTAGTTTCATTACCAGCTGGGTGAGATAAGTCCTTTTAGTTACTAACATTTAACTGTTGAGTCTTCTCCATGTGCAAATCTTAGTTCTCCTTATAGGACTTAATCCTGGCAAGATGATGAATAGTCTGGCGAGTATCCAGGAAAGCACTTATATGTATGCTTAACTTTTAAGCATGCGAGTAGTTCTATTGTATGTACAGGAAAGGCATCACTCTGTTACACTAGTGTAATTCCGGAGTAACCTTGTGTTTGCACTGCTGTAATTGAGATTACGATCTGGCCCAGAAAGTGAAAGAGTGAGGGCAGCTGCAGTAATGATATTCTCAAAATAAGCTCTATGTAGGCGGATGTGGCCGGGGCTCGACCCTCTCCGGTGAGGAGGGGAGCAACACTGGCCCACTCCACTCCAGTTGGTCCAGGAAAGTAGCCCAGCGGTCCTTGCAGTGCTTGTCCGTCTGGCAGGCAAGGGGCTCAAGCCCTCCGACAGCAAACACAGAGTCAGTAGGGTCAGGACTGAGCAGTACTAGCAATAGATTAAGGTCCAGCCCTAGGTCAGGGCGGGTAACAAACGCTGAGCCAGTAAGCTCAGGCTTTGGCCTCCTCTGGCCAGGGAGGCGGGGAGTCTGCCACCCAGGAGTTGGGTGGCAGGGGGGATGCAGGCCCTCCCACTTCACTGCGTCCCAGCCCAGGGCCCTAACAGCGGCTATCACTCTGCTGGTCAGTCAGTGGGGACCCTGACTGCAACACACTGACATAGGCCCCGGCAACTCCGCAGCCTGACTGGGGTCGGCTGCCCCTGGGCTGCTTCCGTACTCCCCCTCAGGACCTACCTGGGTCCTAACGTCGGCCTCTGAAGGGTCCACGACCATAGGCTCATCACGACCGGGACTGGGTGGTAGGTCCGGGAATTCCTCGGGATAGTCAGGCCAGGGTAGAGCCGGCGGCTCCTCCAGGTAGCAGCAGGAGCGGGAAATTCCCGTCGGCTCCTCCGGGTAGCAGGGGCGGGGTAGTGCCGGTGGCTCCTCCGGGTAACAGGCGCGGGGAAGCTCCGGCAGCTCCTCCAGATAGCGAGCACGAGGAAGCTCAGGCAGCTCCTCCCAGTAACGAGCGCAGGGGAGCCAGTCTGGGTGGCTCCCCTGGGTCGCCGGAGTCTCCCAGTCTCGAGCTCCCTGAGGTACATCTGATCTCTCCGGCTGTTGGGGCCTGACTGAGGGCTGGCTTTTATAGTTCCGGGTCACCACCTGACCCTTTGAGGGGCGGGTTCAGAGCTCTGTAGCTCTGCCCACTCTGGCCTCTGGCGGGGCTCGACCCTCTCCGGGGAGGAGGGGAGCCACGCCGGCCCACTACACTCTAACAAATATGTTTTTTTTGTTTCTCAAGTGATCAGAAAACTCTCATTCTTAAAATGCAGTCACTCATTTCATCTGGCAGACCTTATTTCTGTGATCAGGGCTGGCACCAGGGTTTTTGCTACCCCAAGAGGCAGGGAAAAAAAAAAAGCCGCCACCACAATCAGCAGCAGCTCCACCGCGCTGCTTTCTTCTTTGGCAGCAGGTCTTTCCCTCCAAGAGGAACTAAGGGACCGGCCACTGAATTGGTGCCGAAAAGCCCAATGTGCCACCTCTTCCCTTTGACCGCCCCAAACACCTGCTTGCTGAGCTGATGTCTGGAGCCGACCATATCTGTGATGTATCCCACTAGTGAACTGCTATATAAAACCTCATATTAGGCCAGATACCTTTCTATCTGGTCTAATACGTATAATGTAGATAGCTTAAGTTAATGCTAATTATTCAAACTTGGGTAGGTTCTTTAGTGTTTAGATGGCATCTCAAAAGACTTACATCTGCCTATTTGTGCTTTTGCTCAGTTTCTATGATATCTTTGCAGATAGCTGGATCCATGAATGCTATTTGGCAAGACATGGTATACAATAATTTGTATGTTTATTTTATTCTAGTTTGAAAAGAGAAGCCAAGTGTTTCTAAGTATGTTTTAAAATTGTGCTCTAATTATCTGTGAATAATTTGTAATTGTTAGCATGAAGGTTTTCTTAGTAGATCAGTAACAAATTCTAATCAGTTGTAGTTGCAGGAGTGGCTGAGTCTTATTTTATTTACTTTGGTGTAATTACGAATGATCTCTAATGGAGTTACACCAATGTCAAGTTAGTTTGAGACCAGAATCAGGCCTAGGAGTCCTAATTTGATTTCTCTCTGAGCTATTAAAAAAAAATGTAATGGCAACATTGTAACCACAACACTTGCTGACAATTTTAGTCTTTTAAAAATGAAGCTATCTATGATGTTGTTGGAATGGATGTAGAGGTGCTATATAATAATTTTATTAACATATTATGTAACCTAGTCAGTGAGGTGAAGTTACTGAATGTTGGGTTAAATAAGACTTTCCTGTGTGAATGCACTGATCTATAGGGTCCTGTGGGTGAAAGAAACAAGAAGGCAACCTAGTGGCATCCCAGATGAGAACATCCAGGGATACATGTGAACAACAATGGGGCAAGCTATTAGCATCCGGGATCCTGTATCTGATCTCCAACAAGTTGCAAACCTTGTTTTGTCAAAGCTAGGAGCCAGGAGATTAAAAGAACAACAAACAGTTAAAAAAAACCTCTTTCTTGAGAGAAGAAGGAGGTTAAGCTATCAGAAGCGAGCAATAGGTGGATACAGGAAGAAACTGGGCTGAGAGAGTGTGCAGGAGCTGAATATTCCAAGGTCTTGGGCAGATAAGCCTTAGGGAACATAACATCAGTAATGTACATTGTTTGTTCCATTGTTTTAAGACCTAAGTCTTTTAAATGCTTTTGTTCTAAATAAATATTGCTTTGGTTTTAGGAGGCCATTTAGTCACTGGCTTCCACTGTCATTGTTCCTGGAAAGAACAGAATGGCAGGCCCTGGACATAAGTCAGACCTGCTGAGGTAAATTATGGTTAATTGTAGAGGATGTAGCAATGGGCCAGTCTGAGAGTTGGAGAATTGCATGATTCTATCGCGAGTCAGGTTACTGCTTGAGGTCTGAAACCTGAGGGGGGGGAGGGTGCTCTTAAGGAGACCATGAGTGGTCTGAGGTGCAATTAGCCTGGTAACAATGTAACTGTCAGTTACACACTAGTGGCGTTTGGTGTAGACCTTAGACTGGAGAAAGAGGTTTGATTCAGTGAATGTAGTACAAGGAGATGTAAAGGACATCTAAATAGGTCAACAGGGCCTCCTGAGACACAGGAAGGATTCACTCCACACAGGCCAGGTGCTAATATAGCTGTTTGCCTTACCTCCTGGTTTCTGTTAGGAGAAAGCAACTTTAATAATTGGTGGGGACCTCTACAGAAGACCTGCTGACAGAGGCTCCTAAACTGGTGTATAGCCAGCCCATAACTCCACAGCCACTCCTATCCCTTTTGGGGGGCAACCCTGGTCCTCTTCAGGCTCCCCAGCAGAAGGGAACTTGTGGCAACTCTGTGCCCCTTTAGCCTATCCTAATGGATTTTTTTATCTAAGGGACTTTGCCCAGGGGTTACAGTTTTATTTCGAATCTATGGGTGCTACAGATTCATGGGAACTGTTATACCACATTCACTCAGAACAAAGACAAGAGGCTTTCAGTTGACTATAATCAGAGCGAGGAAAGTTACCATTAGCTTAAATATGTATATGTATTTGGCATTGTATTGACAGCTTCAGGATCATAGTCGGTAGAGTTGGAAAACAGCAATTTGATTGTTAAGCAGACTCTCTCAAGGACAGGCTAGGGTCTCCCAACAGATTTTTACTGATTCTCTTCCACTCCTACCCATCTGCACACTGTCAAAGCTCCAGAACTAAAATAACCATCTCTGTGCTCGAGGAGCACAGAATACAAAAACTTTTGTTACAGGTGTGCCTTCTATGAAAGAGAGAACTCTGTAGTTAGTTATTAGGTAATGTATCTGGAGGTGGTGTTCAAGAATATGCAGCATTGTACCTGAGTTTTTCAGGACCAATAAAATTTGTTGTGCACTGCAAACTCAGTGCAGTTTTTTTGCATGAAGCTCTTAACTTCCAGAACCTGTTAATTCCACTCTGAAGATTATCAGATGGGTTGCCACACAGGAATGTGATGTATTCCCTCCCACAAGGACAAGGGGCTCACTCCAGAGCACAACTAGCCCTTGCCTGACCACAAGTGAGTCTGGGTTCCAAAGGATCAAGTTTGAGTCCCAGGTAATAGATATGTGCCCAAGCTGCATAGTTCAGATCTGGAGCTTGCCCAAAGTTTGAAGGGAGTAGGTGGGAAAGTTCAGGGATGATCAGTATGGGATTCTGATTTGGATCTGTCTCTGACCTGTACATTGAGGAACCCTTAAAAATTCCCCGTATCCTTTAGTGATACTCCTGCCCTCCAGTCCATATCTAAGGAATGGCACCAGGTACCTCTAACAACAGACTCTCTCCCTACAGGATAGATGGGATTTTAAGCCTTCAGGACTGTAATTGTGCTATTACAAACCTGCAAGGATGACCCAGGTGCCAGAATTTTTTCTGAACTAGCTCAGTCAATATCTTTTTGTTCTGTTTCTGTGTGTTTTACTTGACACCTTCACTTTAATTCCAAGAGTGTTAATTATTTCAAACCAACCTTCTGTCTGTGTCAGCCCTGTTTCCCTCCCCTGTGCAGACACACATTGTCTACGCCCCTGATTTTGGAATGGAGTTCTGCAATAATAGCCTCCTACTAACTCACCCAGGATGACTTTGCTGATTATCCATGACAGATTTGTTTGTCAACGTATCGTGTTTAACAGCAAACTTCCATCTCAATGTTATTGAAAAGCTTTGTTAAAGAACAGCAGTGTATGTGTCTGAGAGAAGGAAGGGAGTGATTTGGGTCAGAAAGAGCTTGTTAAGCTTTAGTTCTTGAGCAGATACTTGTGCTGAATATAAATAGTATTGTCATTATCCACTAAAATGGAAGATCCAGTTATCTCCATATACTAATGACCCACACGCCTTACAGTTTTATCATGGATGCTTCTGTAGTGAATTTTCACTGCATTCCCCGATACTTTTTGTTGTCTATGACACTTATTGCACTAAGAGCTCATGTATATCCTCCTCTGCCTAGGATGGTAATGTCATAGTACAAAGCTCACGGATCCAGAGAACCCTGAGGAGTCAGACCTCAAAGGCTTTGTCAAAAAGAATGTTTCCCCTCTCAGACTATTCTCCTGGTAATATATACTGAAATTAAAAGGAGCAGCTGCTGCAGGCATTGGTGGAAAGACCCCGTGTGCCAGGGAAGAACTCCTTTTAAGTGAGGGCATGTCATCTGCTCTGTCTTTAAAAATGAAAGAGAGAGAGAGAGAGATGAGTGCTTCACAGCTCTGTGCCACTTGAGATGACTTGACATGAGCTGGTTTTGTAGTGTAAAATCTCCTTTAGCTGACTTCAAAGCTAGCACACATGCATTAGAAATTCTGCAGACATCCTGAGTAAATGTTTCAGAGACTATTTCTATGGATTCAGAATAAAAAGTCCACTTGGAGTGAATACTAATGACATGACGAATGGGAGAATAGTTATGCAGGAGTGTACAGATGTAATCTGGCTACCGCCAGACTGGGCTTTAGTTAAAACACACAGCATGGCAGCAGTCAAATAAAAAGCTGTCAGCTACTTGCAGTTCAGATTACCGATGGCCGCTTGAGCTCTTCAGACATGTTGGTGGGCATTACCACTTAGTTGGGCATATTCTAGTGACTGAAACAAGAGGCATACTGAAATGATCTCTCTCACTGGAATTCCCATTTCTGCAAATTCTGTTTTGTCAGGATAAATGGAGTTCACTGGTATTTCCATAGACACTACAAAGGGGCTGATCCAAAGGCCACTGAAATCACTAGGGTCTCAGTGGGCTTTGGATCAGGCACCAAGGAAGACAAAGTGTAGCCAAAAGGAAACATATGAAGATGACAGTTGGCCCAGGTTCCCTCATGCTAACTTTCAACTGAATGAGGTAACGCTGCTGAATGTTGGCCTTAATTAACTCTAGACCTATGAGCACTTTATTGCTTAATTCTGAAACAGTGTCTGTTCTGATATTTTAAAAATAAATGCAGTCAATTTTGGGCAAAGTTGGCAGTGGTGGGGGAGGGAGGTTAGAGGTACTATGGTAATTAATAAATGACAATATGTTGCACTAATATAGTAGCAGTATTAAGGTGTCAATGTTGGAAAGTAGCCATTTTAAATATTAAAGTGTGAAGAACAATTTAACTTGCTTGATTGTTTTTTCTAGTCCCTCTCCTCAGTCTGGGCATTACTGTGTGTTTTAGAGAGGCTTGTTTTAATGCTCACAAAGATTTGCACCCTGAGTATGTAAGCAGGTGTTTTTCCCATGACAGTATTTTGGTTCAGTAACCAAGGTGCTTGGATCTAAAACCCCACTCCCTCATAAAAACCTGAGCCAACTGCCATTTAACTGGACTCTCTGTTTATTTGGTATATGATCCCACCTAAAAATATTTTGAACAACCAGCAGTTCAATTCCTAGATGACTTTGTGTTCTAGAAAACAGGAGTGCTGCCTACTCTTACATAGCAATGGATCCACCAATGGGATTTAATATTTTTCCCTGTTTGGCTCACAGACTGGAGAAAATAGACTTCTGTATATAAAACTAAACTATTGATAAACTTACCAGTTTCACCTAAGCTAAATATATGAAGTTATATGCAGTATGCAGTATATGCAGCATTCCTTTGCTCTTCCTTATGTCTACCATAGGGAATAACTCAGATATTGAGTTAAAATTAGTTATTCAAGGAGTTGAACAGCACAGCTATCAAATTTTGAAGGGCCACAATTGTGAATGAAAAGTGAATTCTAGTGTGGAGAGACCAGTCTGAGTTAGTGTTGGCATGATTTAGGTAAGTTTTGAGCACCAAAAATTTGGGGCCAAATTGTTCCTGGTAGATACTGTCCCATGTAGAGATTTGTCTGGAGATGCACCTTGCCATTGGGAGATGGGGTGGTATTATACCTCAAGACCTATGCTGTTCAACATATACATTAACAATCTGTAAAGGGGGATGAACAAAGTAGCAAAGTTTGCAGACAATACAAAATTATTCAAGATCATTAAGTCCAATGCAGACTGCAAGGAGTTACAGAGGGATCTCTTGTGACTGGGTAACAAAATGGCAGATGAAATTCACCATTACTAAATGAAAAGTAATGCACGTGGGGAAAAAAATTATCCCAGCTCTATATCTATATATAAAATGAAGGGGTCTAAATTACCTGTTGTTATCCAAGAAAGAGAACTTAGCATCATTGTGGATAATTCTCTGAAAACTTCTGCCCAACAGCAGTGGTCAAAAAGGCTAACAGTGTGTTAGGAAAGGGATAGAAAGTAAGATAATATATTATAATGCCATTATGTAAATCCAGGTGCATTCACACCTTCAATACTGTATCCAGTTGCCCCATCTCCAAAAAGATATAGTGTTACTAGAAAAGGTTCCGAGAAGGGCAATAAAGATGATCAAAGTTATGGAATGGCTTCCATGCAAGGGGAGATCAAAAAGATTAGGGCTGTTCATCTTAGAAAAAAGTCAATTAAGGGGGTATATGTTAGAGGTCCTATAAAATCATGGATTGATGCAAGCCCATGCACAGGATGACCCTAAATCTCTGACTGCCAGAAGCCACAAAGGGAAGACAGGGTGGACCTCTCTAAAATTGCCCTGTTCTGCACACTTTCTCTGAGACTCAGGTACGGGCCACTGTCAGAGACCGGATAGTGGGCAAGGTGGACCATGGTCTGACACAGTATGGCAGCTCTTATGTTCATAACTACTCCTTGAGCTCCATGAAATGAGCATAGGATGTTCCCCAGGGTTCATGTGACCTGTTGGGAGGGTTGATGTGGAAGGGATGCAGGGCCATTTCCCTGCCTTCCCTACCAGCTTTGGGGCATCCTAGCAGGTGCATGGAAAAAGCAGTCTCCAGTCTCACGTGAGTGCTGGGAACGCAACTCTCTGTGGTTCATACAAAGTCTGTGCAAATGTTGGGAGAGGGTTCCTTGAACATTCCCATCCCCATGCATCTAGGCATGGATTAGTCACTATCTGGAGTATAGAGCAAATACTTTGGGGTTAAAACAGTGGAAGCAATCAAGCTCCATTTCATTTTTCCTAAACAAAAGTTTGAATCCAAAAGTACTACTAATATATACAAAGCAATCAATGAAAATGATATTTATCTTATTTTTATTTATTTCCATTTACGTAATAACTAAAATAAAGCCTTAGATAGGTTTCATGTGATTTAATACATTACTAACTGTATAATTACATCTTGGCAGCTTTACAATGATTAAATTAAAATAATATCATTAAATAATAAATTTAACAGGAATTCAGCTACCCAGCCACTTACAAAGACTCCTTTCTTGTCCTTCGTCATTGTGGAAACCATATCCTCAGCTTTCTCCAAAAGCCCTTTTGCAGAGCGCCTGGAAAGTTACCAAATTTGCAAAATAATGGAACAAAAAGGGGACAGGAAATGTAATTTGGCAAACTCTTTTACCTTAAACTCCAGGTCTTTGGCTTTATTAATTACCCAATTGTACTAGAGAAAGACCCTTATCATTCCTTCTAGAATGTTCCACAAAATATAATAAAATAATTGCTAGGAGCAGAAAAACAATGGTTCACATATGGAAATGAACTGTATAGTGTACAGTTATTCATGGGGTAGATCATGATTCTAGTCTTACTTTATGTCCTTTGACCTTATGTCCTTACCTTATGTCCAAAGACCATTGAAATTGAAGGGAGTCTTTCCATTGACTCCAGCGGGAACTTACACTGCCATAAGACAAGAGTAACTCCACTGAAATCATGCAGACATAAAAATGGCATAAATGAGAGCAAAATCAGGTCAGTAGAATGCGTAAGTGGGAACATAGAATTGGAATATACATGTCACTTGCTAAGCTGGGTGTAAGCAAACAATATGCATTTTAACGTGACTAAATGTGAACGTATACATTTAGGAACAAAGAACGTAGGCCATGCCTACAGAATGGAGGACTCTGTCCTGGGAAGCAGTGACTCTGAAAAAGGCTTGGGGGTTATGATAGACAATTAGTTGCACATGAGCTCCCCATGCAGTGCTGTAGCCAAAAGGGCTAAGGCAAACCTTGGGAGAATAAACAGGGAAATCTCGAGTAGGAGTACAGAGGTTATTCTACTTTTATATTTGGCAGTAGTGTGAATGCTGCTGGAATATTATGTCCAGGTCTGTTGTCAACAATTCAAGAAGGATGTTGATAAATTGGAGAAAGTTTAGAGAAGAGCCATGAGAATGATTAAATGATTAGAAAACATGCCTTGTAGGTTAGACTCAAAGAGCTCCATTTATTTAGCTTAACAGTCCGAGTACCTACATGAGGAACAAATATTTAATTGTGGCCTCTATAATCTAACAGAGAAAGGTATAATGTGAACCAATGACTGGAGCTGAAGCTAGACAAATTCAGACTAGAAAAAAGATGTAGTTTTAACCACTGAAGTAAGAGTAATTAACCACTGAAACTAGGGAATTGGTTGTTTACAGTATGATATGCAAACTTGGCATTTTTTGGCAGCTAGAAACACTATAGTGATTTATATGGAGAATGCTGAATATGAATGAAAAGCATTGGGTGGTTAGTTTCAAAAACTGGCATTTTTTCCCCTGAGAAATAGCCTGTCCAACAGTCACTGCAGTTGAAAGACACCCCAGAGGTATTTCCAGTTTGGCTTTACTATCAAATAAAAATAGAAGCCAAATTCTTTAACAGACCTTCTCTCTTATATTATAAGAAATATTTTAAAAAAGACAGGATCTCCAGTTTCATAAAGAAAGGGCTTGTGAAATAGTGACTGCCTGGAGATTAAGGAAAAGACTTTTTAAAAAAGTTCTTCTACAGCATTTGTGTATGCTCTCCAAAATATTATCAGAATATTATTATTATAGACAGGGCTGATAGCATCATCTATTATTAAAGTTGCCCAACACTTCCGTGACGTTCCCCTGGTGTTATTTGGACCACCGATCAGCTAGGTCACTCCAATCCCTGACACGATGAGATCCCTTACTCCTGGGCTGTTCACGCACAGCCTCTAGCACATAAGATGCTCCCAGCTATGTAAGTGAGCACTTTAGGCCAGCCTCTGCTTGGATTGTGCAACTGAATGACACTAGCCAATATCTCCCATCCCAGACACAACCCTAGGAACCGCCTTCTTGCAGCGTCCAATTATGCCTGTTGGCTGCTGCCGGCTTATATGAATTTGTCAGTTTAACAAAAAAATTGATTATATGCCAGGCTTGTCATCCCATGCTTCAAAACAAATGCACTGCTTCAGGTAGAATAAACAAACAAATTAATCACAAAAGTAGATTTTAAGTGATTATAAATCAAAGCACAAGTCAGATTGGTCAAATGAAATAAAAGCAAAATGCATTCTAAGCTGTTCTTAACACTTTCAGTGCCCTTACAAACTTAGATGCTTCTCATCACAGGCTGGCTGGTTGCCCTTCAGCCAGGCTCTCCCCTTTGATCAGCACTTCAGTCGCTTGGTGGTGGTGTCTGTAGATGGAGCTTGAAGAGAGAGAGAGCATGACAAATGACATGATAAAAAAGAGAGACCTTTTAGTCTCTCATGGCTTTGCCCCCACTTCAGAGTCTGGTGAGCATTACCTCATCATAGTCCCAAACTGACTAAGGGAAAGGGGGTGACTCACTCCAGAGCCCAACAAATCCTTTGTTGTTGCCTAGGCCAGTGTCCTTTGTTCCTGTGAGGCTGGGCTGGGTTTGTCCCATAAGTGCCCTGATGAGGTGTGAACTGCCCCTCTGCTATTGGAGAGTTCTGCTTGAGCCTCTGCTCCTTGACAGTTTTTGCCTGGGCTTGTTTTAAGCCATGAGGACACATTTTCAGCCTCATAATTATATGAATGAAATTACAACCTATAACATTACTATTACAGTAATGCTTAGTGTATCATGAACCTTCTGAAGACACCTGACATGACAAACATTGCATTAGATACCACACAATCATATTATAAGGATGAACATGGGGGTGCAGGGTGTTCCCCTTAGGTACAGAGCATCACAACTTCCGACATAAGACTCTGTTTTCAGTTGCTTGTAACTTTGCCAATGTTTTACAGTTTTGGCTGGAGCTTTCCATGCCAGGTGTTTTCCTCGGCTTGCAATCATTTTGGAAAATTTCAGCCACAATAGTTCTTCTGTTTCCAGAAATTTGGCTAAGGAAAGATATGTTATTTTGCCCATGTTAAAGGTTTTTTTTTTATTTAAAACCTTTAATTGAACAGCTCTAGAACCCCCATGCTTTGGAGCAGGGATTTGATATCTGGCAGAGGAGTAGCTTTGTATTAAGGATATGTCTTTTACTGTTCCTGTGAAAATCCATGCACATTCGGCTAAGTCTCTGGAAAATTGCAGTTTCACTTGCTCTGTAGAGATTTGCTAGAGCTTGACAGCTTTGAAGATTCTGTCCTCACTGAGCATGTTTGAGCCACTCACAGCTCCTGGTGCTGACCAGACTGTGCATGTGCCACCCCCACGGAGTTACTGAGCATGTTCTATAGCAGGTCTTTTGGGGGGGTCAGAAGGTCTTTCCCTTTAATAGCTGTTCTGGGCTAGATAGGGCTGGGCACCAGAACTGAGATCCTGTCTGTCCTGTGCTCTCATTGAAAACCTCCCTTCTCCACTGGTGAGCAGGCATCATAGGAAGCCATCTGACTGAAACGTAACAAAGATAAAAGCCAGATCAGAGTGGAGGGAACATAACAGTTTAAAACAAGGAGTCAGGTGAGACTGGGCCTGGAAGGGGGAAGAGGAACTGTGACTGGGAGTTGGAACGGGATCCTGGACTGCACTTGACAAGGAGCTAGGGGCAGAGGAGAGGCTGCGACTGGGTGGGCAAGGAGACTTGGACTGGAAGCTAGGGTTAACTGAGAGTTAATGATGGAAGTCAGGGGAAGGAGGAGGGAGTGACACTGAGATCAGATGGGTATAGAGCAGGGAGAGATTGGAATTAGCTAAGCAAGGAAAGTGGGACTATGAAATAGAGAGAGAGGAACATGGATGGGTGGTGGAGAACTGGGAATGATGGGGCAAAGGCCCTGAGACAAGGAGCCAGGGAGTGGGTGGGAAGGACTGAGGTAGGATGAAGAGCTTGGGGAACAGAACTGGAATGGAAGCAAATGTGGGGAAAGGGAGAAGCAGATCAGACAAAGATCCAGCAGGGGGGAACTGGGACTGGCTGGGCGAGGAGACTACATCTGGGATAAGAAGTTTGAGGAGCGTAGTCTGGGACTGAATAGACAAGGAGAATTGGACTTGGACAAGAAGAAAGGGATGGGGAAAAGTCAGAACTGGGAGAGAGACAGGTTGGAAGGGAAGAGCAGAAAGGGTGAAATTCGGGGCAAACAGGCAGAAGAGTCTGTGACCACTAGAGCATATACTCCTCCAGAGCCTGGACTGGAACCGAAGATTCCTGAGTCTCAACATTCTTCTGGTGAGAGCAAATATCTGTGAAATCCTCTGGCAAAGTAGCCCATCCCTCTCTAGTTCTGGTCCACTGAGAGGATGACACCTACTGCTGCTATAAGTAACTCTGTTAGGTCAAGTGGCAGAGGACTGTGTGGTGAATCTAAAGGTTTCAGACCTGCTGATGAACCATTTGGGTGTCAATATAAAGCCATATAATGGTTTTTGTGTTTTTTAAACCTAAGAAAATACACACACAAACCTTTGGTAAAAAACCATCATTAAGATTGCAAAATCAATCTCTTAAAAATTAGGAAATTTAAGGTTGTCTATATAACCTTAATTTGGTGCCCTTGTGCATTATGATACTGTTTTTAACTACATGGTCATACTACTTTTTCCATTGGACCCCTGCCTCAGTCAGTGCACAGGACAGATGGTACTCACTTAATGAGTTGTGGGAGGAGCTTATAATTAGTTGGTTCTTTATTATTTGCTTTAAGCAAATTGTCTTCTGCATAGTATGCACACCTTGATGGCAGAATTTCATCTTTGTCACTGCAGTGTGAGCACTGTTGGAACATTAGAATACATGGTATTTCATAAGCCTGCAAATGGGACTTTGCTGAGGCTGATATGAATCATGTTCATAATGACTCTTCAGTGTTTCTTGCCAGTAATTAGCCTATCTGTTCTTTCTGTTTGAGAGTTTATTTGCTTGATATAACTAAAATACCAAGAGATGCCTATAGAGTTACTATTCCTGGTACTGTAGCCATAGTAGAGTTTCTATCATAAAGACCTTATTGAACTGTTCTACTGCATGTCTGTCCTGAAAATCAAAGATCAAACAGAATTAAGGTAGCTGGCCCCACAGAAGCAGTGCCAAAAGTCCCATTGATTTCAATGGGGTCAGGACTTCACTTCTGCTATTGTTGATTTCAGAAATCAAAGTTGAACAGTTCTGGTACCCTAAAGAGCAAATATTCAATATTTCATTAGCCAAGAAACATGAATTTAAATCTCTTTTTGATAAATTAGTCTACATTGTAAAAAATGGATAACTTTTAAGTAAGGTATTTTCCTAACTATAACACTTACTAAAAAACTTATTACTTTGAAAGCTTTGTATGTAAGAGAGACACAATAAGTAATGAGGACTGGCCTGGTCACTAACTTTGCCAAGACACAGCCTATATTTTCTGCAACGTTTGGAGGAGTTCAGTCTAGCAAATTTACAAATATGATGGGTTTTATATTGAGTCACTTAAAATATTTTTTAAATATTTTTACTGCGCAGGTCCTTAGCAGGTGTGAACTGATGTAGCTCTATTGGAATCAACAGAGCCCTTGGAGTTAATAAAGCTATGCCAATTTATACCTGCTGAGGATCTGCCCCAACATGTCTATGACTCCCTGATGTACATTGTGTGAAGAAAGGCTTGTCACCCAGTGTTCAGCTTTCTTTGAAGCAGTGTAGTAGGAGCAGAGTGGAGGTGATGTGACTTTACACATGTATTTCCATACTTTCATTTTTTTTTTAAGTGGAAGCTTAACTTTGGACTTCCAGATCTCAAAGTTTGTTTTATTTTTTTGAAAACTGATGTTCTTTAAAGGCACATTCCAATAAGGTTAGTGGTACATCTGGTCAACTTTAACTCCAGCTTACTGAACTTTTTTTTCCTGGGAACTGTACAACAGCAATGACACTTTGACCCCTTTTTGCGATTATAAAAAACAGACCTGGGATAATCACTCATTCATACATTAAACTTCCTGGGTTGAAGAAGACTCCCAAATCATTTTGATTTGATGGTCAACTCAGTAGTCAAATGGAGTTGATTTAAGACATACTAGAAAAATCTAGAATCTGGGTAATCACACTATGAATGAAGGTTTTATCACAGATCCCCAAATGTTTGAGGTATTTTAATGCATAGTGGATTTATTTATGAATATATGACATCAATAAAATGCTGTCTGTGAGAGATAAGCACTTTTTATTTCTGCAGGATGAGCTGTGTTTTGATGCAAACTATATTAAGTAGAGTTGATATTTTCAAAATCAGATATAACAAAATTTGAACCGTTGGGAGCCTTTTTCTTAAGGATGAAATATATCAGTCTACTCTGCCAGGGGATACAGTGTTCTTTTTTCTTTTTTACTGAATTTAATTAATTAAAAGAGCATTCAAATTACCAGAAAGTTCAGATTCAAGGTCTTGTTCAAGACCTGTGTATTGCTAAAGCAGAATCCTGAGAGTCATAAAAGGGTTAAGAATGAACTATAAACATTCAGTCAGATTCCAACCAGATGCATCTGTAGGATAAACAAAACAGTCCTCTAATTTTCAGGGACAGCGGAAATTCTAAGAAGCTATATCAACACTATGGTCCTATAGAAACTTGTTTGTTGGCTTTAAAAACAGATGATTGGGTATGGAGCTGAGTTTGCACTGAAATGAAATGGGAAGTGTTCAGTCACTTTCCACAGTTGTTTCTATTAGGTAAAACTATAAAATCACTTTTAATGCAGCACAGTTTTGCTACAAACAATGCCCACTTTTCACATCGTAGCATTGAAAGCTGTGCTTTGTCTGAAAGGGGATCTGAGAATAGAGAGAACAAAGGGGAGAGAGAATTAAGGGAAGTTCAATGGATATAGTTTCCTTAGACTCAAAAAACAGTTAACAGTATACCACATCTGAGATTAATGGCTAAGGTAAAAATCTAGTATGAGGGAATGAAATAGAGATATCTGTCTTAGAAGCAGAATGCAAAGGGGAACTATTGGTGAAAAAATTCAAATTGGAAAGATTTTTGCTTAAATAGTGTATCCCAAAAGCTCAATTTTAAGTCTTTAAAATTGAACCTTGATATGACCCACTTTTATATCTAAATTATTTGGATGATGATATTGAAAATAAGTTTTTTTTCAAGACTGCACAGGATACTGAAACGAGTCAGAGCATATAGTGACATGCAATGCAAGCTGATTTAAAAGCTTTCAGATTGTGAGTGACAGGACCAGTAGATGGCGATTGTAGTACAATTAAGGCAGGTGTGTATCATTAATTAGTATCAGACTACAGAATCAAGCTAGCAATACAATATCAGAGTTGGTGACTGAGGCAGAAAGTATAAGTAAGTTCTAGTGAACTTTTTAACTGACTGAGATACAGTGTGTCCTGGTGGAGCCCCAGTTTAAGATGGGGAACCGTGTAACTATAATTAATCAAGAGGGTTAGTGATGCCTTCTAATCAAAGGACTGGAAAATAAATGAATCAACTCATCTACTTGTGAATTGAGGGACTTGAAAAAATTATTGATTTAATGAGACCTGTTGGAATGTATTATTTAAAAGCCAGACCATCTTTGGTGGTGTCATGGTGCATGCTGTAGAAATATCTATTAAGAACAATAAACTTTGAGCTTTGTGATCTTTGTTATGTCAGGCTGTGGGGAGGGCCCATAGCTGGAAAGATCTGAGACAGATAGCTAGATGAATACATACATACAAGACATTGTATTAGAAGGAGATGCTTCTAGCTGTGTTCTCTGCTCATAGTCTGGACTAGGAGTGAATTGCTGCTCCTGGAAATTAAGTAGGGTATTCTGAATATGAAAATAAAGCACTTAGGAAATGTATGATTCTAAAAGGCGCTGTAACTTGTACCATGATCTGTAATGGCTCCACTGTCTCCAGCCCTATGCAGGTAAGCAATGGTTTGTGAGGTTACTTATCTTTGCATCCATATGTGGGAAGAAAGTACAGACACAATTCTAATACCACTAGTGGTACTATTTAACCATAAGAGGATGTGAAGTGGTAGGGAGAGGGTAGTAGGCCTGGACAGTGGGGACGGGAATGCACACTGCACCCAATGAAGTGGTGATGGAGTTGCCCCTGGAACATGTATTGCCTAGAAGTCCATGAGGTAATCTAGGTGAGTCAGCCCTGAAAACCCCCTGCACTGTGACTCATGGTTTAAAAACTACAGTATAGCCCTAATATTGTGCCTGGTCATTCTGTTGTATATTTGTTACAATGATAGCATTGTGTGGGGGCTGCTGCAACAAGCAGAATGTGGCCTGTTTTTCATTAGTCTTTACTGCTTTATACTTCTGTTGGCCCAGCAAATCTAGCTAAGGGGAAATGAGCAGGTTGAGAAAAAGATCTTGGAGTCACTTGTGGATAGTTCCCTGAAAACATCCACTCACTGTGCAGCAACAGTCAAAAAAGCTAACAGAATGGTGGGAATCATTAAGAAAAGAATAGATAATAAGACAGAAAATATCATATTGCCTCTATATAAATCCAGGGTATACCCACATCTTGAATACTGCGTGCAGATGTGGTCGCTCCATCTCAGCTTGAATTTTCCATTCTCAGCTTGGAAAAGAGATGACTAAGGGGGGGATATGATAGAGATCTACAAAATCATGATTGGCATGGAGAATGTAAATAAGGAAGTGTTATTTACTCCTTCTCATAACACAAGAACTAGGACTCACCAAATGAAATTAATAGGCAGCAGATTTAAAACAAATAAAAGGAAGTGTTTCTTCACACAACACACAGCCAACTTATCGAACTCTTTGCCAGAGGATGTTGTGAAGGCCAAGGCTATAACAGGATTCAAAAAAGAACTAGACAAATTCATGGAGGATAGGTCCATCAATGGCTGTAAGTCAGGATGGGCAGGGATGGTGTCCCTAGCCTCTGTTCTCCAGATACTGGGAATGGACAACAGGGAATGGATCAGTTGATTACCTGTTCTGTTCATTCTCTCTGAAGCAGGTGGCATTGGCCATTGTTGTAAAACAAGATACTGGGCTAGATGGACCTTTGGTCTGACCCAGTGTGGCTGTTCCTATGACTCTGTTACTTCTCTTGTGCATCACTAATAGAGTTGTTTACACGTGTTTATATCTGTAAAACTCAAGGGTGCACAAGGTGAAGGGTGCACAAGTCTCACTGACAGCATAATTTGAGCTTTGGAACTCTTAGCACTAAGGATGGTACATGAGAAGGAAAGAATTTGCCTTGGTTCTCCAAACTCCCATTGAGTTTGCAGGGCTGATAATTAGAAAAATCTTATGTTTGCTTGCAAACAATCCCTATTTGATATGAAACTAATTGAGATACCACAAATACAGAACCCCATAATGTTATTTTTGCAATCATTGAGAGCCATAGTCCCTTTTAGGTACATGCAGGGCCCACATCACCATTCTATCCAAGCATCTTGCAATCTTTGATGGATTTATCCTCAGAACAACCTGCAGAAGTTGGGAAGTGCTATTATTCCCATTTTACAGGTGCAGATAGACTAAGACCTAGATCTTTACAGGCACTTAACTCCCATTGGTTGCAGAGGAAGTTAGGAGCCTAAATACCTTTGGGAATTTGGGTGTGGGTCACTTGCCCAAAGTTATACAAAAAGCCTGTGTCAGGGCAATGGATTGAGCCAGTCTCCCAACTCCCAGGCTAGTGCCTTGACCAGTGGAGCATTCAGTCAGTTAGTTCTTCAGGAAAACTTTCTAGAGGAATCTAGATTTGTGATACAACCAGGAAAACAAGCACCCAATGTGACACAGTTGGGCACAGTTACAACAGTCTCTACTCAAGAGAGGCCAACGGCCAATAGCAGGGGCTGCTGCAGATCAGAATGAAGGCACATCAGTAGGATGTAATGGGCTCTGTTGATATGAACAGTTTAGTCGAGAGGTGTTTGATGACTCGAGGGTTACATGAAATGGTTACCCTATAACAGATACATTTTCTTTACAAAAGTTGAAATTGTTTACAAAAATAGGTTATATTAAAAATCAGAATTAATCTTACAAATTCATGTTAAGAGAACTGGGAAAAATATAGCAGTAAAGCACCTCAAGGTGAGGACAACTAGAGTTGTAATACCACCTGTTTAGAAAGTGTATAGGTTGTATGCAGGTTTCTAATCAATACCTCTCTTTCTCCCATCCCAAAGGGAATTTGCATCAAAAAATGAGCAGGGGCAGCTTTTGAGAACAATTTAATACAATAATTATTATAAAAACCTTGGAAATGCTTAGACTATGGATATAAATGTTGTCTACATTGTTTTATAATAAAATGTTATCTAACTACATGCTCCTCTTCTTCAGACTTGACAGCCCCTATTGTTATACTGAATGCCTCAAATCAGATCTTTTTGAATTATATTAAGAACCTGCTTTCTACCATACTTTGCCTATCTACCTTAAGATGCAGGTTTGTATTATAACTTGGTGTGGGATTTTCAGTTTAATGATTTAAGAAACAATTCCCTCCCACCCCAAACAAACAACAAAAGCCAGATGGCCAGAGAAGTTTCTTTATTATTGTTGTTTTAGTAATGAAAACTAGACTAAGAAAAGCAATGCTAACAGCCTGTTCTTTGCACTGGGAAACAGATTTGCTCTAATCCCTATGTTTTTCTTTATGCTGAGAAATTCTTCACACCTAATATTGCTATTAAATTGGCTTGTATTACTTTTATTTGAAACTGACCACCATAGATAGACTAATCTGTAGCTAAAACAAATGATCATTGTGTGCTGAAGCATTTAGGGGCACACAAGATCATATGGACTTATAAACTAAATGGAGTTATTCGGGCACAATTAATAGTGACTGTCAATAAATCTTCATTCAGCAGCCTGTCTGTTTAGCTGTTTCCAACTTAGCTGCAGTGCAGGCAGTTGATGGAACAATTTGTAAGTACAATGGAAGTATTTTGCTCTTGTGGTTTTTATGTGTATTGTATTTGTTCTCTTATTCTGGTATCTGAGCCGTCCTTCGGCTTTATGAGTGGAGCTACATTGACCTCACTATGAAGGTCATAATTGGGTGATCAGGTTTTACCGTGAAAGCAACACACCCTGGTGAAAATGATGATAGGATTCTTTAGCCTGAGGTGTATTTCATACCCTTAAAAATACTTTATTGAAAATAGCCATGAATAATTAAGAATGGATGAGGTTAGATACTATCACTAGCTGAGTGATGGGGACAGTCTTGCAAAGAAATGATTCAGAGCAACAGTAGATGAGAGGCATAAAACAAGACTCTTATTAATAAAAGAAAACATAGATAAAATATAGATTCCAAAATTCAGAATTAGGAGTTTAGCTTTTGAGGTTTTATTAGAACCTTCTGTCCACCTGCTGTGCCTTGCTGGGGTTCCTATCTGTAATGTCCCATAGTCCTGTACTGCCTAGGAGTTCAAGATACTGTATGCAGTGTTATAGCCATGTCAATTCCAGGATATTAGAGAGACAAGGTGGGTGAGGTAATATCTTTTATTGGTGAGAGATAGATGTTTTTGAGCTTACGTAGAGCTCTTCTTCAGGTCACCAGTAAAAGATATCAGGTCACCCACCTTGTCTCTCTAGAAGTTCAAGAGGCATGCTGCTTCTCAACCAACCACTGGTGCATGTGAAGTGAATCTGCCAGTTGGAGGGAAGAGGAACAGTCTTGATGTGTCAGTAGTTTGGCTATTATATATATGAAAGGTAAGTGGGAATTCCTGCCTTCAAAGAGTTGCCACAAGTTGCCTCATGAGAAGGGACAGGGGCAGAGGAGAAGGTTGTATTGTTCAGGAAAGTAGCAGTGTGTTGTAACAGGACACTTTGAAAATGTTTTGGGGGAAATTATTAGAATTTAAACTTGGAGTGCATTCATTAATAGCTACAGTCCTACCTGATGTGAACTCCAGGTTACAGCTACAATCTCTTATACATCAAAATTTGTCCGGACTGTTTCAGTTCCTTTTGATTGGCTATTGGTGCCTTGATCATAGGCATCATGAGAAGAGTAATGAATACCTAACAGATCCAGCCTGTGATAGATGTTAAGTCCAGAAGGAACCATCATGATCATCTTGTCTGAGCTCCTGCAAATCGCACTTTGCTCACCCACTCCCCACAATAGACCCATAACCTCTATCTGAGTTACTGAAATCCTCAAATCATGGTTTAAAGACTACATGTTACAAACAATCCACACTATTTTTAAATGGCCAATGACCCATGCCCCATGCTACAGAGGCAGGCGAACCCCTCCCCAGCCCCTCCGCCACAGTCTCTGCCAATTTGAACTGGCGGGAATTCATTCCTGACCCCAAATATGGTGGTAAATTGAACCATGTGGGCACGACCCACCAGCCATATACCAGGGAAATAATTATCTTTAGTAACTCAGAGCCCTTCCCATTTAGTGACCCATCACTGGCCATTGGGCATATTTGCTACTAGCAGTCACAGATCGGCTATAGGCCATCGTAGGCAGTTTCATCATACCTCTCCTTCATAACTTATCAAGTTCAGTCTTGAAGACAGTTAGGATTTTTGCTGCCACTTCTTCCCTTGGAAGGCTGTTCCAGAACTTCACTCCTCTGATGGTTAGAAACCTTCATCTAATTTCCAAGTCTAAACTTGTAGATGGTCTGTTTATATCCATTTGCTCTTGTGTCAACATTGGCACTTAACTTAAATAACTCCTTTCCCTCCCTGGTATTTATCTCTCTGATATATTAATAAAGAGCAATCATATCTCCCCTCATATCTTCTTTTGGTTAGGCTAAACAAGCCAAGCTCTTTGAGTCTCCTCTCATAAGCAAGGGTTTCCATTCTTCTAAACATCCTATTAGCCCTTTTCTGCACCTGTTCCAGTTTGAGTTCATCTTTTTTAAATATGGGAGACCAAGTGATGTCTCACGAGTGCCTGGTATAATGGTACTAACTCTTCCCTAGCTCTACAGGAAATACCTCGCCTGATGCATCCTAGGATTGCATTAGCCTTTTTCATGGCCGCATCACACTGGTGACTCTTAGTTATCCTGTGATCAACTAATACACTGAGGGAGTTAGAGTAAAGACAATGGTTATTTCCCTAACAGGTAAGGTAATATCTATATCCATGGGTTGCGAAAGCAGTTTTGCCAATCGTAAGTATTCAAAAATTGTGAATCTAGTTCCCTTTCCCCCAAAATAAGACTTGTTTAAAAATAATGAAATTTAAAAAAATCTTGTTTTATTAACCTTCTGTTTTTTGAATGTTTAAGTTAAACTTGGTTCCTGGTTTTCAAGCTTTTCTGCACAAACATAAAGGATAGAAATGTACTTTAAAAACAAAAATGAAAGCTGAGATTCTCGTGTATTCCCATAACTGCAGCAGTAAGAGCTCTGAGGAAAAGCACTAAATATCATGAGAGTTGGAAATACAGAAGGTGGAAAACAGAAGTATAGCTTTCCCTTTTAGTGGAAGGCACTAGCCTCTCCTCCTGAGTTTAGCTCAACAGCAGCAATCCTTAGATATCCAGTTAACTCTGTAGTAAGAAAAAAGACCATTTCTGCAGCAATGTATAGAAGAAAAGAAATAGGATAGGTAAATATTATTTTTACAGTTTACAAACACCCCATTCCCAGTGAACAAGAGTTAGACATTAGCTTAATGGAAGAGGGGAAAACTGTTTCCTCCATTCCTAAATTCGATTTCAAGGATCCCTAACCAAAGAAGTGTTTGACAAGAAACCCTATTCTCTATTATGTAAGATCCCTAAGAGCTCTTTATTCTCAGATCATGAAATAGGGGAAGAATAGTTGAAGTAAAGTAAACCACTTGTCACAGATCCTCAGATATATGAAAACAGTCTCCTTGCAGATAAAGGTGGGGAGAAACCTTGCTTCCATTTGTCTGGAGAAAAAATAAAAACTTAGCAGATTATTTCCCTTCATGAAGTTGAACAGTAATCGTTTCTAGATTCATATGGGCCTTTGTTTACCTAACAAATATTGCTATGAATATAAGATACTATGGAGCTGAAGCTATTGTGGAGTATTCAAAACATGTCTGGTAATTCTGGATAGTTATGTATTATACATTCTTACAAGTGGTTGTGATGAGTCTGGTCCCATATTCAGACTGGCAAATATCCATCCTCTTACCAGGCTGCATTCACCTAGGCAAACATATTTATTGTATTTGCTATCTCTACTGATGTCTTGGTAGAGCTAGTCCTGTTCATTGTACACATAGCTATTGTAGCTGTTTTATGTGAGGCTTATTAGATTTCTTTCCAACATACTGCTAACTTACTTGACTGTTTATTAGTCAAAAACCCCAAACCCATTCAAAGAATGGACATAGGCCAACAAAATTCAGGAAATTCTGAACAATTGCTAAAAATAAAAGTGCAAATTTCCTTTACTTGAGAGATGGGTTGAATGAATGCTTATTAACTATGCTAAGACTTTAAGATGCATATTACAAATAAACACACAATTTTTTTCTTCAGGTCCCACAAAATCATGTCAGGTAGATACAGTACCCTTCCTGATCCCTCTGGCCTTACCGGTTCCTCCTTGCGGTGATGAGAAATTGAAGAGAGTCATTTAGGTCCAAATCTGTACCCTTGGGCAAAATTCTAATAATCTGTAAAATAGCTGTAAAGCTGCTCTGTGGTGGCTACTGCAGACCAATGGCAGGACTATGTTGCATGGCTGGTTATGTGCCTTTTTTTTCCCTAAGAAGAGTAGGATTGGTGCAACAATGTGTCCTTGCACACCAGTATCCCTTTCCTAGCTCCACTATGTTCTGCTCACAGCTGTGTCCTGAATGTTGTCATGCATGGGGTCTCTATGTAGCTGAGTTATGTACCGGGGACAACTACCTCATAGACCTCCACTTTTCCCAGCGCATCCATATCACCCATGGTACCCTTTGCACATCGGAACTAGGCTGGTTCTGCTGCTGTGGAACTCTGTGCCCTGCAAGGGGCAGGGGGAGTAGATTTGCTCCCTGGAGAATCCAATGGAAGAGAAATTGCTATAAAATCTGATTGTGAAGCTGAATGCCTCATTTTTAGCATTTTTCTATTTCTCTATAGTCATGATAACTGACTTCCTTGAAGTCTTTTCGGCTGGTTTTTTCTGCACTCACACAGCAGCTACTGAATGTCAGCATAGCAGGCTATGGCTGCATTACTCACCCCAGCTTCCATCTCTAAATGCGGCATCTTTTTAGTCCTTGTTTAACAAAAATACCATTTGTGAAAAGGAAAAAAGGACTAAGTATATGTAATGCCCCATTAAATAGGCCAATATTGTTTCCCTTATATTACACTCTCCCTAGCCCCATCTCTCATTTTCAAATATAGCCTTTGGGTTTCCAGTTACAATGTAACTTGATTTCCCTCTACTTGTTTTTTTTCTTTATAGTAGACAAAATGTGACCAGAATGTGGTGTATTATAGGGTGAAATATGTGCATGCATATCTAAAAGGACAAATACGCCTTTCATCACCAAAATAACTCACTGAGTTCTTTTTTATTGTATGTATATGTGGAGAGGGCCGTCTTGCAAGCATGAAATTGAGATGGAGGTCATTCTCAGGCAGATGATAAAAGGAACTAATGAATCCCAAAAAGCACATGGAGGAAACAACTTGCTTCTTTTTATCAGAGAAAAGAAACCAAGAACCTTGTGCTAGTGGTGTGTATAATGATAAGTTATTACGTCTCCCTGCTAGCTCAGTCCCAAGCCTCTCTGGAGACTGAGGCTGACAATTACTGTGTATTAAGTGTGAGATTTTAGTAATGTGAAATATTCAGTAGTGAAACAGTTCAGACAACCACATTCACTTCATAGGGCCTCAATCTGACTGTGAACATACACAGAAATTCCAATGTGAAACAGCTTTATTTGCCTAGCCACTCAGATCTTTAGATTAATATAATTTCTTAAGCGAATAAAAGTAAAGTTATACTAAGGCAGTGACTCTGCTTGGCTATGAATGGTCTGTGAAAAAGCTGAGGCAAGGAGTATTTATTCAAGGAATGGAGAGTCAAGTGGTAAGCAGTGGCCCTGTGATGTAAATGCATACAGTATAAGTAACCCTGTTGATCAGCTGGTTGAATAAATATTAGGATTTCAGGGGTAAAATCTTAGATGTGTTGGAGGTTTGCCATTGACTTCAAAAGGGCCAGGATTTTCTCCCAAGTTTTTATATTCATGTATAGTACATTTATAGTGATACCAGTGCATCCTTACTTTTGACAAGGCAGGTATATTTTAAATGTGTTCTCATTGCAACAGATTTATAGTGTCACCAGGGGGTGAGATCTGAACAATCGTTCCAAGAGGAGGCTATGTCTACAAACTGTTGTAAGTTATGACTTTTTTATGTATTAGCCCTCATAAATCAAACCCTTCTATTGCTAACACTATGGTGAATGGTCCAAATTCATCCCTGTTATAACTTATTGAAGGTTTTTTTGGTCCCATTTTCCATAACTGTGGAATAGATCCACTCTGAAGGCCTGATAATGAAAAATCTTAACCAGATCAATAGTCCCATTCAGCTCAGCAGGAGCCAGGTAAGGTCATCAGGGAGAAATTTTGACAACCCTTGTGTCTTGTCCTGTCTGCTTTGAAAAGTGTCAAGTGAAGAGACTTCTGACACTTACCTTGGAATAAAAATGAGACTATTAAATTGTATATGTACCTGATTGTAAGAGTAGAAGTCTGAACTCTGGATCTACCAACTTTCCATAGTTTCATAAATTCCAAAGCCAGAAAGTACCATTCTGATCGTCAGGTCTGACATCGTGTATAACACGGCTGTAGAATATTCACAAAATAATTCCTATATTCAATCTTTTGAAAAGCATCCAATCCTGGTTTAAAAATTGTCAGTGACGGAGAATCCACCACAATCCTTGCTAAATTATTCCAATCATTAATTACTCTCACTGTGAAAAATGTACACCCTATTTCCTATCTGAATTTGTCTAGCTTCAACTTCAAGCCATTGGCTGTTGTACCTTTCTCTGCTAGATTGAATAACTCATCATCAAATATTTACTCCCTACATAGATACTTACAGACTGTAATCAAGTTACCCCTGAACCATTTCTTTGTTAAGATACATTGATTGAGATCATTAAGTCTATCACAATAAGGTATTTTCTCTAATTCTTTACTCATTCTCTTGGCTCTTCTCTGAACTCTGATTTATCAAAATCCTTCTTGAACAGTTGGCACCAGAACTGGACACAATACTCCAGCAGCAGTTGCACCAAATAGCAGATACAGAGGTAAAATAACCTCTCTACTCCTACCTACATAAAGAGATTTGCCTCTTTATGCATCCAAGGATTGCATTAGCCCTTTTGGCCACAGTGTCACACTGGGAGCTCATAATCAGCTGATTATCCACCATGACCTCCAAATA
The DNA here is from genome assembly GCF_025201925.1 of Gopherus flavomarginatus. Lineage (NCBI taxonomy): Eukaryota > Metazoa > Chordata > Testudines > Testudinidae > Gopherus > Gopherus flavomarginatus. The sequence continues at coordinate 63,273,250 of NC_066619.1, forward strand.
TTTTTCAGAGTCTCTATTTCCCGTATAGGATCTCCCCTCGACCCCCTCCATCCTGAAAGTATGGCCTATGTTCTTTGTCCCTTAATTTATACATTTATAATCTGTCATATTAAAACCCTTATTGTTTGTGACTAGCTTATTAAGTGATCCAGATTCCTGTGTATTAGTGCTTGTCCTCTTCATTATTTACCACTCCCTCAATTTTTGTGTCATCTGCAAACTTAATCAGTGATGATTTTGTTTTCTTCCTGGTCCTAAAAAGGTCCAATAGTATAGGTCCAAGAACCAATTCCTGTGGGATCCCACTAGAAACATCTTTTTGATTGAGTCCCTATTTACGATTACGTTTTGAAACCCATTAGTTAGCCAATATCTAATTCATTTAATGTGTGTCATGTTAATTTTAGATCATTCTCGATTTTTAATAAAAATGTCATATGGTACCAAGTCAAATGCCTTACAGAAGTCTATTACATGAACACCATGATCTTTATCAATCAGATTTGTAATCTCATCAAAAAAAGATAAAGTTAATTTGACAGGATCTATTTTTCCATACATACACATTGATCAGCATTAATTATATTACCCTCCTCTTATTCTTTATTAACCAAGTCCCGTATCAGCCTCAGCATTATCTTGTCCAGGATTGATGTTAGGCTGAAAGGCCTATGATTACCCAGGTCATCCCGTTTATCTTTTTTAAATATTGGCACAACATTAGGTTTCTTCCAGTCTTCTAGAATCTTCCCTAGTGTTCCAAGACTTATTGAAAATCAACCTAACTGTCCAATGAGTTCCTCTGCCAGCTCATTTAAAACTCTTGGATGCAAATTTTCTGGACTTTATTGTGATAGACATGGCAAATTCCTGCAATATCTTTGGCAGATTTTACTGTATTAAGTTCATATACCATTGTGGACCAGAGATGGTATATAATTCCATGGAGGAGGGTGACCACAGCTCCTCCAGGAACAAGAACTGTGGGGGGTGATTAGTCAAATTCACTCAGATTGTAACACCTCTAGAGGGATACCTCAAGAGGGTCACATTTACTGGTTCAAACTGGATTCTCCAGAGTCTAACAGACAAAGAGAGGACTTTTGGATAAATAGTCTGACTTAAACTGACTCAGGGCCTTCTGAGGTTTCCATAGGACCAATGGCTATAATCTGTTAAACTCTTAGCACATCTATAGGAATGTTTTTGTTGTTAAATATATTTTCTCTGTAGTTCTTTCTCCCTAAGAATAAATCAGGTTGTTTTTAAAGGTCTGTGTGGTAACTTGTAACTGCTGCCCATTACATCTGTCCATAGCCTTCAAAGAGAGCAAAGTGCAGGTGCTGACCTCTGTAGGCAGTCTGGCTTGCAAGAGACATCACAGTGTAAGCAGGGAACTGTGCAGCCTGGAAAAACATTGGTCAGGAGAGAGAGACACATGGGTCTCTAGACAAGAGACTCGGTGGTGGTTGAGATGCCTGTAGCCTAGAGTCCGTGCCCATGAGGGACCATGGAATTGCCTGGTACTGTGATGTTGATCATTTACAAATATCTAATTTTAGTAGCTGCTGTTTAACATCTTCCTGAGATACTAGTGGAATGGAAAGAGTTTTATCACTATCATATGACATGACTACATCATCTGTTTTCCATGAACTTTTGTGGTATTAAATCTCAAATTTAATGTGACATTAAATGCTACATTTCTTTAATACATACTTAGATCACAGTGGAATGGAATGGGGGAACAATGAGAAATGAAATCTCTCAACCTTTTGACATTTGATTTACTTTTATCTAACTTTTTAAATAGAACATAAATTTAAAATAGGACAGGTCCTTATGTGCAGACATATTGTGATGAACTAAATTCTCATGTTTCCTCATGTGCATACTGAACTGAAGCAGTTCAGCCAGAGGGCAGACTGCAATGCCTCCTGGGAGGTGTAGTCTAGCAGGAGAGCCCAGCCCATAGGGGCCAAATGGGGGCATGAGTTTTACCTGACTGCGGTTCCCATGAGTCACTGTGGTGGTGCAGACAGACCCACACTAAAGTCCAGATGCCCCACAAAAAATGTTAAGACTTGGTGTGTTAATTCAGGTTGACCTGACTGAAAATATTTTGGTTTTTTCCCCCAATGGAAAATCCAAAAAAAGTTGGTGAAAATGTTAAATTACCATGGAAAATTTTTGTTTTGTGGAAGCCACAGTTTCTTTGTCAAACATTTTGCTGGAATTCCTGATTAACTCTACAAATTATTATTAAAAAAGGAACCAACAAGATGTGCACGTGACGTGTATTTCCTGACCTTACACTGTAACCATTGTCCTTTCCATGCTATCATGTGTTAAAACCTAATCTCAAAAACTGCTGAATAGGCTTGTTGTGGACTCCTAACATGATGCAGTACTGGACTCTTTTGTAGATTCTTCTGGTAAAGGCCTGTCTTGTTAATTTTGTCTGCAAAGCACCATACACGTTTGTGCACAAATAATAAATAATTACTTCATTGCTCTAGCATATGGATAGCATTTGTCCTGTCACTGCATTGACAGACATAGCACATTGACTTTTGTTTTATTTCCACAGAACTATACCTGGTAGTATAATGTTTGCAGAATTGGAGCCCTATAGTTTATAGCAGAGAACTCCGTACATTGCTTTTCATCTCAGTAGACACTTATTGTAGAGTAAAATAATGAAATTACAGAATTTCTTTTGCTAATTAACAATTTTGAAATGCATAATTCATTTTATATAAATTACTTGGCTGCATTAATGTGCTTAACTGAAAAGTAAACACATATAATCCCATGTACATATTTTTTCTAATTATGCAAAGATTGAAACAGCATGCATATAAATCTGATCATTATGCAAAATTCTGAAAAACAAACGATGGGGCTTAGTGTTCTTTGCATTACATTTAACAATGTAATTTAAAGGAAGGATTTTTCCTGAACTGGGTTCTTACTGAAATGGATGTTTCCTTTGTAAATAAGGTAGTATGTTGTCATTACTGTATCTGGGAGAGTTAGTCAAACTTGTAAAAAAAAAAATTAAAAGAATAGAAGTGGAATTTCAGGCAATGGAACAAGAAGTACCAACGTGCATGTGGAATCTGGCTTGTTTGACATGCATAAAGAAAATATTTAAAATTTGGGTAGGCAAACATTTTGCCTTTGTATTAACATTCTTAACAAAATAGCAGCTGCTATACTAGTTAGCCCACTCCAGCACCAATATAGTATTATAATTTAATTTCTTGAACAAATCATTGTGGGAATTGTGAGAATAAGTATTTGACCTTGTTGATGCCCCATGGTTTAAATCCTTTTAGGATTTTCTTTACAAACAGCACTGGTTAGCTCTGAGTTTTGCCATGGCACTATGCAAAGTAACATACCAAGACCATATCCAGCTCTGTCGTCACTTAAGTCAACATACCCCCTAGCCTTCCCGATCCCTGGCTGCCTTCTACCTGCCTGCATCTCCCTTCTCACCTCCTTTGAAGCTCAAAAATTTCTGTGGACCAAGGGAGAACTTTTCCAAATATAGAATCTTGTCCTCACAGTTAAATGGGTCCATTTCCCGTTCACTTCATTAAAAAAATGATCCACATAACGAAGGGAAGGATTGAGATCAAGATGTAGGGCATTTCGTCCCACTACCGTATGGATTCACACATCCATGCCAGTTACGGTAATGATGTTAGACATTTGGTACCAGAGACAAGCAATCAGATATGGTGCTTTGGCTTGTTGGTCTACTGCATGCATGAAACTCCTGAATGATCAATGCCTTATCTGGTTTCATCTGTCTAATGTCATCACTGTAACTCATATGAATGTGTGGCTCCATGGGGCAGTGGGAAGGAACTTTTTTTGTCCAATGCATGGAGCATGCCCTGCTGCTCCAGCCTCAGTAGCCTACATGGCCATCTTGTCTCACCCTAGGCAGGGGGATAAAGCTAGTGTGGAGGGGTAGGTCGACCATCTCCATCCCCACTGTGCATAGATGAACAGAAAATCACCATGGAGGAAGGCTGTCCATACTCTTCACAAATCCTGCCCCCCCACTCAGTGGAACCACACTGGTTTCACTGAAACAGGAAGGCAATCTACAGGTATGCGAGAGGAGGAAGGATTTGGCCTTCAAAGCAAAATCAATTACATTAATTTTTCCTTAATTTCTAGTTTCTAATTTTTTAAAAAATAAATACAATTCCATATTGTCAGAGACTGACACTAGCCCTTTAAGAGGGAGCTTAGGGCCTGTGTGGGGAGGGAGACCTGGTGACTCAGAGTTGTCTGAGAGCACAGACTAGAGGATCAAGGAAAGGGACAGGTGAGAACTGCCTGGGAGAGATAGTCTGTAGAGAATAGAATGCTCTGCAGGACCTCCCTGGTAAAAGGAGGGAATTGGCTAGCAGAGGAGCTCTCCTGCTGACCTTCCTGAGCTAGAGAACCAGTGCCTGGAGGCTGAAAAGGCCTGCGTTCTTAGACTGTGTTTTGTGCAGAAGAGTTATGAGATTGGTCACTCTTGGGTAGCTGGCCTGGAGAGTGGGACCTTGGAACAAGGGCACCAAGTTGCTTGTGGACTCATGGTGGTGAGTTCAAATGGTGTCCCTGCAGAAGGGAATGGGATATCTGTTGTACCTTTCTGTGTTTTATCATGGAAATTGTGAGAATGTTTTTTACCATGAGGGTTTTACAGAGTGTCATATGTGCACATGAATAAATTATGCGTTGTGGTGGGCTTTGTATCAGGCACTGGGAGACTATGTTCCCTTCATGGGCAGAAGAAAGGGAAAACAGAAGAGGGTGCATGTGTTGTACCATGGCATGCAGATGGAGGGTGCCCTATATGGGAGCTGACCTATGACACATGTTCACTTAAATTTGGGTTTTTTTGCTTATTTTGCGAAAGCGGGGTGGGATGGAGCAGAAATATGTGGAAATCACTATAATCAGCAAAAATCTATGGAACAAAGTATTTTATATAGCTCCTTCAAAATCAAGATATCCCAGTTCCCAAGACATCTCCAACACTTTCCTTAGGGATCCACAAACTTGGGTTAGAGAGTCATATAAATGTCATTCATAAAGAAACCTGAAAGTATATGTACCTTTTTCTGGTTCTGAAAGATAGCATTTAGGACTTCTGTATTTTATTTCCATTTTTGTCAATGACAGGAGAGCTTCTATTGTTGGCCTAGTTAATCCACCTCATGAGAGGTGGTAGCTGTGTTGATGGAAGAAGCTATCCTGTCAACATAGTCTGTCTGCACCATGGCTGAAGTTGGTATAACTGTGTCGTTCAGGGGTGTGGATTTTTCATATCCCTGAGTGATGTAGTTATACCGATATAAGTTTACAGTGTAGACCTGGCCTCAAAGTACTTGTTCCACAACTGTTTGTTTTTCCCTAGGATGAGACGTGGATCCGATGTCTGTGTGTGTCCCTATACTTGCATTTACAATTGTGCTAATTCACTTGAGGTAATTGGCAGTCAACTACCTTGAGTTAAAAGAATCACAGCCCATAGTCTAACTATACCACATCGAGCTAAGCAGCCTGCATAACCAGTGTTGGTAGGAAGTGACCATTATGGAATGAGTGGGGGAGAGAGGCACCTTAGTATGATGCATGCTATGCTAAATTAAACCATGGGAGATATCAACAAGAGGAGTGCGTCCTAAACTGCACCCCCCCACAAAATTCAGCCGGTTTCTGCTTGTGATTCACAGCTAGAGACGTTCTCCCAGGTCTGTGTGCTAATCACTTGACTATATTGTGATTCTCACTTTCTCTGGCCTAATTAATACTAATTGTTAAAATGTAATGGTTTAACAAGAGAGACTCACATCACAATATCCCATAGCCAGTGGTTAGAGAACTCACCTGTGAGGTGGCAGAACTGGCTGGTAGTTATAGCTTAAAGAGAGACTGACCCACAATAGGCCAGTGTAGTAGTAGGTTGAGCTGTGCTAAACCTGATGATCTTGGTTCAGACTTCTTTGGCAACACAGAAGTTGCAGCGTATTATGCAAAGGTATGTGCCCCATGGGTGAACCTCTGGCCTCATTAAAGTCAATGATAAATTGTTTTTCCCTAGGAGTTTTGGGTTTGCTTCAAACTAGGCCATTTCATAATGAAACTGGAAGGTTTAATCTACTCTGCTTTCCTGACAAGATCCCCTAATTCCAGCCAATGCTGGTGTAGTAGCAGGGAGGAGAGCATAGGGGGGTTTTTATTTCTATTATTTTTTGGTTAAGGTTGCAGTATTTCACGGTATATTTGGGGTATGCCACTCGCTGAAGTGAGAGGTATAGCTCAAGTTGACCTGTCAGCTGTGACATTCCACCTAGGCTCTGGAATGTTTCAGTAAATACACTTGATTATAATGTGCCTTTCACTGAGGTGTGCCACAAAATCCTCCAATGCTCTTTTATATTTGTATAAGCAATTTTCATACATGGTGGTCTCTTATATTTAGTGTTTTGAAACAGCTCAATAATATGAAGAGTATTTTCTTGTACTGAATTACCCTTGTATTGCTTAATAAATTAAATTAGCCATATTATATCTGCCACACCGCTGATTTTGTTTATACCCTACATGCATTTTCTTTGTACCCCAAGTCAATCAGAGTGTATCACAAATTCACATTATGTCCCTGGTTTAGGATTTTTCACTTGGATCTCTGAGTCTGCTAAAAGACATGCAAAAATCATGTGTTCAGACAACTGCATTCTAATTGTACATCTAAGAAGACAAGTACATGTTCTAGCAACTGTCTGTGTCCAAATAAATTTGTTTTTAGAAAGGAATGTGCCGATAATGCCTGAAGCTAATTAGCCCATAGTCTTGTGCAAAAGCTGCTGCCAGCCCACCACTTGCATTGATTATCCTATGTTTTGATGACCTCATGTAGAACTTCAAAGGAATATACTTCTGTTTACGACTGAAGCTAGCTTAGGTGGGCTCTCATAGCATTTGATGATTAGTAGTATTCTTAAGAAACAGGCTTCACCTTATAGTGACTTAGGCCTGGTCCACACTACGCTGTTAAACCGATTTTAACAGCGTTAAATCAATTTAACGCTGTACCCGTCCACACTACAATGCACTTTAAATCGATTTAAAGGGCTCTTAAAATCGATTTCTGTACTGCTCCCCAACGAGAGGAGTAATGCTAAAATCGATATTAACATATCGATTTAGTGTTAGTGTGGCCGAAAATCAAAGTTATTGGCCGGATAGTTATAGTGATAGCTACCCACAGTGCAACGCTCCAGAAATCGATGCTAGCCTCGGACCATGGACACACACAGCCGAATTAATGTGCCTAGTGTGGACGCGTGCAATCGACTTTATAATATCTGTTTAATAAAACTGGTTTAAGTTAATTCAAAATTATCCTGTAGTGTAGACGTACCCTTACAGAAGGTTAAAAGAAAGGTCTGCAGCTGGTACCAGCAGTTGGATCAGGACTTCTGAAAGGAATTGGCATTCACCAGTATGACTCCTTCCTATTTTGTGTGCTGTCTGTGCCAAGCTGCTAGGTTCCATACCATCTCCTTTTCTAGCAGTAGAGGGGAAGTGGCACAGTTACTGCTGTTACTGCTAACAGACTGAGATCAGAGACAGGGAGGAACCATAAATCTGATGAATTGACAAGAAGACCTGAAGAGAGGCAGGGAGGGGGCTGAGAGTAAAGGTAAATGGGACAAAAGATATGAAACTCTGCTTGTGAAGAGAAAGAATGGCTTCTTTTGGTGCTTCAAGAGGGGAGGTCAAGGCGTTGTTAAAAGAAGTTAGGTAGGCCTCACTTTGGGTATGTCTACAATGTGATTAAAAAAAACCCACAGCACTGAGTCCTTCAGGGTACATCTACACTGCAGTTAAAATACCTGCATCAGTAGACTTGGGCTCACAAGGCTTGGGCTGCAGGGCTATAAAATACTTTCCCCACCCATGTGGTCTCAGAGCCTAGGCTCCACCCTGAGCCCGAGCATCTGCACTGAAATTTTATAGTCCCTCAGCCCAAGCCCACAAGTCTGAGTCCACTGACCCAGGCTAGTCTTTTATTATTGCACTGTAGACATACCCAAAGGGAGCATGACTGGGGAGGGAGACAGATGCTAACATCTGTTGTACACTTGCAATGAAATACTATGTTGATTTGGTGCTATACAAATGACTAATATAGAATGGGTTTTAAAGGACAAACAATATTTTAACTGAAACTGTAGCTTGTGTTACGGATGTTAAAAGAATTTTGTACATCAGAATTGGTCAGGACTTCTCAGTTGATACTGACGAGGATGTATTCTATCCGGATAGCACTCGAGAGCTTTATGAAGAGTGACAGGACTTAGGTACTGAAAGCTTTTCTACATAGACTGCTAGTGGAAGGTCTGTTAGGCAAAGAGCACTACCATAACCAGGTCATATTTCTCTCTAACACATATCCTCTGCAGAATTTGGTTCACTATCCACTTCCAGTCTCTCTCCTTCTCCTGCACATCTTTCCTCACCCCCAAAGATGCTAAGACAGAGTTACAGTTCTGAATATATTTAACTTTCTAAAAAGGTTAAATGAATGTTACAGTCAAAATTTAATAAAAACTTAACAGTAAGGAAATTGGAAGCTTAGATTCATGTAGGAATCTTAATGCTATGTCTCAAACAGCATGAATATGGTTGAACTGAACCACCTTTCAAAATCTGAAACCTTTATCAACGCCTGTTGGCAGTACTCAGCCACTTGTTACTTTGTGTTGAAACTAATCCAATTTTATTATTTAGAATTTAAGATTAATTCTAGATGTGATGGATTCAGTTACAGAGACCCCCTTGGGACTGCCACCTGATGTGCTGAAATTATCTCTGAGACCATTTTCCCTGCCAGCTTGGGACTCCAGCACCCTGCAGTGTTGAGCAAGACACACTAGCCTGCTGCAACAAAGACCCAGAGTCTGGTCCACGCCCCCAAAGCTGAAGACTTAACTGAAAATGGCTCAGCAGGTTATCTGTCTCCAGCACCTAGACACCCAGTTCCCAATGGGATCCGAACCCCAAATAAATCAGTTTTACTCTGTTTAAAGCTTATACAGGGTAAATTTATAAATTGTCCACCCTCTATAACACTGATAGAGAGATATGCACTGCCATTTACCCTCCTAGGTATCAATCACTTACTCTGGGTTTATTAGTAAACAAAAGTGATTTATTAAGTATAAAAAGTAGGATTTAAGTTGTTTCAAGTAATAACAGACTGAACAAAGTAAGTCACCAAGCAAAATAAAGCAAAAACATGCAAGTCTAAGCCTAATACCTTAAAAAACTGTTTACAGGTAATATCTCACCCTTAGAGATGTTCCAATAAGCTTCTTTCATATACTAGACTCCTTTCTAGTCTGGGCCCAATTGTTTCCCCTGGTATAGTCCTTGTTAGTTTCAGCAGACATCTCAAGTGGTAAGAACGGGTTTTCTTCTGATTGGCAGCCTCCTTTGTTCTGCTTCACCCCCTTTTATAGCTTTGGCACAAAGCGAGACTCTTTTGTCTCTCTGGGTCCTCACTCTTCCTTCTAAATGGAAAAGTACCAGACTTAAGATGGACTTCATTATCAGGTGACCTGGTCACATGTCACTGTAAGACCCCTAGTCTCTGTTCCCCATGGGCTGTACCACACGTACACAGGAAGATTTTCAAGTAACTAAGGCCATCTATGACTGATTGTTTCTGGAGCATCCTTAATGGCCTCCACTTAATATGTTTACATCAGTGATACAAGTTTATATCTTATTCTCCTAACTCCAGATATAGAAATAATACATGCAAACAAATAGGATGAACACACTTAGTAGATTACAAGCTTTCTAATGATACCATACAAGGGGTATTCAGCATAAAGCATATTCCAGTTGTTATATTCATAAGCATATTTCCATAAAGCATATGGAGTGCAATGTCACATTAGAGTTGTACAAACTGTAATTATGAAACTTTAAAAGCAATAGAAAAATTAACCTGCGTTTGGAATTTGCTGAAAACTCAAAATTCAGTCTACCTTTTTTCTAAGAGTCACAAACCTTTTGAGGAACCTAGACTTGCCCTCTCTCCCCCAACAGTTCTGTGTTAAAATGCAGGGTATTTATATAAACCTCCAAATTAAAAGCAAAATTTTAGGGGTCAAAACCACTGCAAAGTGAAACTAAGGCAAAGGGCTGTAGAAATGGTAACAACTGAATTTCACACAGATGCTTCTGTCATGTTTTTCTATCCCACACAAATCTAATCCGTAATCTTAAAACATTGCAGCAATGAACTGGCACTATTCAGTGAACTACCATTATTATTCTGGATTATCTTCTACCTTGTTTAAGAGAAACTTCTTGGTTGTGTGATGTGAAGTGGGTGATTGGGGACAATGTTCATCCAGAATTCAGAGCAACAAATTGTGACTGGCAATCCTAACAGGAAGCAGGTTCACTAGCAATATGAGAATCAATGATGAGCCTGAATAATTTAGAAGGGGAAAGAAGGATGTGCTTTTAATAGTTCTCTGCACTAACCAAAAATACTAGGAAAAGGTCCTATTTGGATCCCATAAACTGATTTAATTTACGCTGAATCTCTTACCAACCCTTTTTTGTGTGTTGTTCACGTCTTTCCAATGCCTTTCAAAATGTACATTAGTACAGAGATTCATGACAATAAACATTTCTGCCTATGCTCAATTCATTTTAATAGGTTAGCAATCTGAAGCCTGTGCTAGAGACCATTAAGAACATGTGCCGCAAACTGTGACTTCCCCTTGACAGTACATACAGCTTGCTTTTGTGCTATTTTTCTAAATTTTCTTCTGGTTTTCGCCACCAGGAGTTGGGTTGTTTACTGCTGCTGGCTGAAATATGAAATAGCACATACAGTCAGCTAAAGTGTCTGGGATAAGCTTTCAAGACCCAATGTTCCATTAAGTGGGGAGAAAAAGCGCAGGAATTCTATTTAAAGTCTTTTGGCAATAACCTGTGAGGGACAAGGAAAGCAAGGGGGAAGAGCACCCTTCAAATGATCAATCTTCTTTACTGAAGAGCCTTTTAGTGTGTTGGAAACGGTTTTGTCGGTCTGCCACAGTTAACACTCAGCAACAATTGTGCCACCCACTCCAGAATCAACATGCTCCAGCCATTCAGAAGTACTGTGCCACATGCCTGCCAAAGAAGGAAAACATGATACCTGGCAGAGCAGCTGATGAGTGGTGATGGTGAACAAAAAGGCTATTGTGCAAGGAGGGTTTATGGGCTCCCTCCTTCTCTGCATGAAGTTCAAAAAACAATACATTATTTTCCTTCACACATGCTATTGGCATGCACTCCATGAGTCTTAATGGTTTCCCCTATATTTCCCCTATTTCCTAACGCCCCTATACCAGTTTATATTTCCTTTAGCTAAGTATTGCTATTAGCAAATATAGCAATTCTTTCCTCCCAGCACTGTTTGTAAATTGCCTTTTATGTATTTTTTCTTAAATTCTTTTAAAAAGCAATTAAACATTCCCAGGATTATATTTTAAATCACATTTTATGATTTCCCTCTACTCTACATGAAGTGCTGATAATGTGCTGACCCACAGCTAACAGTGTCAGGGTTTGATTGAATCAGTGAGTGTTCCCTGTAGTCCAACATGGAAGAATATCAGTGCAGTGAGCCAAAAGGGCAGCTTTTAGATTATAGTTCTTTACAATTCACTGGACCTGAATCTTCACTCTCACTAATTTTACACCATTGGCTTCAATAGAATTGTTCTTTGATTTGCCCTCATGTAAGTGAGAGGAGAATCAAGCTTGTTTGTTCTGATTGCCCCATCTCAAGAAAGATATATTAGAAATGGAAAAGGTACAGAGAAGGACAACAAAAATTATTAGGATTATGGAACAGCTTCCATGTGACGAGAGATTAAAAAGATTAAATTAATAGGCAGTAGGTTTAAAACAAACAAAAGGAAGTACTTCTTCACACAACACATTACAACATCTACCTGTAGAACTTGTTACCAGGGGAGGCTGTGAAGGCCAAAAGTATAAATGGGTTAAAAAAAAAAGTTCATGGAGGGTCGGTCCATCAATGGCTATTAGCCAAGATGCTCAGGGAGTCAACCACCTGCTCTGGGTGTCCCTAAACTTTAACTGCCAGATACTGAGATTGGAGACAGGGGATGGATCACTTGATAATTGCCCTGTTCTGTTCATTCCTTCTGAAGCATTCTATTGGCTACTGTTGTAAGACAGGATACTGGGCTCGAAGGACCATTGGTCTGACCCTGTATGGCCATTTGTATTTTCTATTGAAGCTATTTTCCCTTTTCTCACTTGTCTGTCATTGTTGCTCTTGGAGAATTTGATAGTAGAAAAACTGGAACAGAGAAAATCTTGAACATGATTTTTTTAAACTAAAACTGTAATTTGCTAGACAGCTGGATATGTGTATCATAAGGTATACGTGTATGTGCGTATCTGTGTTGCTTTCTTATTATATCCATTATTAAAACCAATCACTTTATGGTATGTAAAGATTATTATTATTATTGTTTGCTGATGCAGTCACCATCCAAGATAATGTAATACTTTATGTGCTACACAAACATGACTTCCCAGCTGGGGCTAAAACACAACTTCCAGCTGTTTTCAGAGCTCTTGAGGATAACATTCCAGAGACCACTTCTGTGCCTCATGCCATACATCCCATCTCACAATCTCTTCCTATAGGTTTCCCAAGGGCAAGTGTTGGTGCCATGGGAAAAATTTATTGGAAGATGCTCTGCAGAGATGATGTATTAGGTCTGAATTGCCAAAAAATTCATGCTTGGGCCAAGCTAAATACAACACACATTTATGTCATCTTATAACAAGCAAACTGGATTGGATTATTCTTCAGAGATTAATGTGAAAACAATTCCATACAGCAGATGCGAATTTGCAGAGTAGTGCCAGATTTTCAGCTCGCTTGCTCTTTTCTTTTTGGGATGAGTCCTGAAGCAGCGAGCCTAAACTGCTGACCACTTTAAATCCGCAAATCCACCCTCTGTGAGGAAACAGTTTTCCTTGCCAAGAAGGGTCAGAAAATAGAATATAGGCCTTCTGTGACTTGGTGTCCCTGTTAAACTAACAACCAGTCTAGCAGGTCCAAGTGCTTGAGTTGTGGGAATGGGAATGGGTGAAGAAACAAGAGGAAGTGTCAATTTTTCCCCTAACATGTCTTTTTTTTTTAAACTGGCAGCTGTGAGAAGTGTGACTGTGACATTCCCACCTGTAACCTGTTGCCCAGTTCAAGTACTGGGCAGGTAGCAACTGTTGAGAGCATGCAGCATCACACATCTCACGAGAGCAGCTTCCTGGACTTCATGCTTGAGTCTGCTATCTTGTCAAATGAATATCAGTGATATTGATGAATATCAGGGGAGGAGAGGTTGATTGATATTTAGACTATTTTAATGTATAATTTAACAAACACATTTTATATAATTTATTTGTATTCAGATAGGGGCCAGCATACTTGGTGCTCGGTTCTGCGCACACAAAAAGTTTGCCCCTGCCCTGTAGAGTTTACAGTCTTAGTGTATGTTGAGATACAGTGAGGGAAGAGGAATAAGAGAGGAAGAGAATAAGGTGATGATCCTGTTTTAGTATACTAAGCAACAATCTCAAACTATTAGGATTATAATCCATGCTTTTGGAAACCATTCATGAGAGTCAAGTTACAAACATTTCATATTAAGTTATTTATAAACAGGTTCACAAATAAAAAACTTCTCAATTCTCTCTTTTAGCTCCTCCCTCGTGTATGGGATCCTCCTTTGTCTGCCTCTTCATTCTAGGACTGTCTCTCCATTCCCCCCTTCCTCCAACACACGCTTTCCCCTCTTTCTTAACACACAATACTACAGCAACAGCTTCCACCATGCATGTTTTTCTGGATCTGATCAAGAGGGCAGGGTGTGCTACTGAGGACACTTGGATTGGATTTGGAATGCCCAGCAGGAGATGCACTAAGAATCAACACTCCCCTGCTAGGAGGTTGAGTGCTTCACCACTCCACACTTTCTAGGCTGGTGGAAGCCAGGTGTTTGAAGGTCATTACCAAACAGGATGCCTGGGAATCTATCCATTAAGGCAGAATCTGCTTTTTTGAATTTTATATCATAAATCACTTTACTGAAGCGTAGAGACTACAATGAATGTGAAAGAAAATAAACACAGTTGCATGTCTGGGATTGCTACGGTCACTTTTTAAGCTACTTGGAGTTCCAAATTTTCCCCAAAATAAGACATGGGAATTTAAATAATAGATGGGAGGAGATGGGAGCATATTGTCATCATACTGTCATGTATTTTGTGAGTGTTTATGGTATGTATTGCAATTACTGGCAGCAAAACTAAGCCAAAATTGGTCTAGCCAAAACCTTCTGTTCAACACTACTTAACAGTTTTACAGCACATATTTTCATCACCCATCTGTTAATAGTTGTTGGTTTTATGCTACTATATTTGTGGAATAAATCTGCCAGTTTAGCAACAAGTATGATTTGCTTTGACATTTATTTGCCATTAGAAACAAGACATGTGATCACAGCAAGCCATTTCCATTAACCTAGCAGCTAAAAATAGCCTTCAAAAAAGGCTCAGACTTTAGTGTAAGCATTTTTATACAGAAATCTCTTCTTCAGTTAAAGGAACCAGAAACCTTCTTGCCCCATAGTTATTGAGAAAGTTATCCCATCATACCACTTAAGGCAATAGAAATTAACTAGTTTAAACAAAGAAGTAGTAAAGAAACAACCTTTTCAAACATTCTTTTCTTCACCAAAAAAGAATAAGCAGGTAGCGGTTCATATTGCCTGTTTGATTCATTTTGGGCCATAGTGAGAGAAACTCCATAGCTCAGTAGTTAGAACACTTACCTGAGAGACCTGAGTTCCAGTCCCTTCTCCAATAACTATTTAAGTATTTCATTAAAAGTAGAATAACTACAACAGATGATATTGAGACCATATCCCAGTAGTTGGGGCACTAACTTGAGAGGTGGAAGACCTGAGTTCAAGAACTTGATCTACATCAGAGAGAAGGAGGATTTGATTGTGGGACTTGATCTACATCAGAGAAAAGGGGGATTTTGGATGTAAGAAATGCAGCCCCAGGCCTAGCCTGGTGAGCCTTTCCAAAAGCCAATCCCTGGCTAACCAAAGCCTATCCCTGGCTTTTTTTCTGTGTCTAGATAGTGGATGGCCCTGCCTTTGTAGGTTTCAAAATGGTCAGATCATGATTTAATAAACTCATCTTTCAAGAATGCAAGCCTTCTTCAGTAATACTAGCACTTGTTGGGGGAGACTGGATACCTTAGGTATAGCTAATGAGCTATAGAGCCTTTCACTTGTAGGTCACCAGTTTGAATCTATGTAGGTCTCTCTCTCTCCTAGTTCACTTCCAGATGCTTCTCCTATTTTGGCTTTCTGCATCAAGGTCATAGATCATTTCTATACTCCACATCAAGGACATAGGGCATCAAAGATTCCTTGCTGCCCAACATACGTGTAAACAATATTTAACTACTAAATTCTGTCAACAGCGCCACTGCCACCCAGCCCTCCCAAAACCAAGTCAAGGTCAATCATCCTTGCCAAATCCAATGAATTAAAACATAGAGTTTCTAGATCATGCTTTTTGAAGTTTTTGAGTCAAAAGTTTGTAAAAGTTCAAGAAGTGAGATCCTATTTTTTTAAACTCTTATACCTCTTAAATAATTAGTTCATTTGTTTCAACTCCTCAGAAAATATTTAAAATTTGAGGTGGATTGGTTTAGTTTTGGCAAAACTATGAAGCAGTCAATATTAGGCTTACAATAAAACTCTAGGTTCAATTTTAAGTATGGAGATTAGCAGTACACTAGGGGATCTTTTGTGAAGTAGCCCTAGCATTAACACATCAAGATAAAATATAATTAAAGTCATGAACGTAATTCTGTATTTTAGTCTATATATGCACTGAACAATAGCATATACTCAACTACAGTAATCGTAGCCTGTGTTTCTAAGAAAATCGGGATAATCATTTTAATACTGTATATGTAACTATATTGTTATGTACTAGAGTTAGCCAGTTAATATTGTCAAATAATTGATTTGATAATGTCATGAGATTTGGAAAATAAATCTATCAAATAAACTTAAAAAACAAAGCAAAGCTGTCCACCCTTTTATGGAGATGTTCTAATAATTCAACACATTTATGCAATGAATATGGTAAAATTAAGACTATATACTGTTGTTATTCACCCAGAGCTAACAAATAGACTTGCATAGCAGCTGCTTGCTAGTGATCAGTTGAGTGTAACTGAGGGAGAAGAGCTCATTTTTGTAAGAAGTGGTGTTGACAGGATTAAATGAAGTGGCAACTGAAGAAAAGACAAGCAACCTTTCTTTCTTTCTCTTTCTTTTTTTTTTAAGGATCGAATTCAAACTGTCAAAAGATAAAGGTGAAGGCAAAAAGCTACATTTTGAAAATAGGCCTCTTTACCGCCTTTTAGTGTAACTGTCATTAAACCAATGAACCTAAATAGTGTTGTTCTTGCTGGCAGGTTTCTGCAGCTGTGCAGTAACACACGGGAAATTTGCTCAAGAACTGAGGAGAATGTGAAGGCTTGAGTGAATAGTGGGTGAGACCAGCTCCCCTAGAACTGTTTGGCATCAGTGTGGAGAAGGATGAATAGATTTGCAGGCTTGATAGATTCTTGTTTAGTAAAGCACTCAATGCCTATTTATGTTAATCAGTTTGTATTTTGGTATGGACTGGGAAGTTAATAGTGAGTTTGTTCTCTGGTCAGATTCTTAATGAGAACAACCAATTGACTAGACTGATTTCCATAAACATGTCTTAGTCAAGGGGTAAAAGATTATCCTAATTTTAGAATAAAAGCTTTCATTTACATGATTGCTGCTTCTATCATGAAGTCCCCTAACTATACAGATGGAGGTAATAAAACATCTTCTATTTTCAGGCCTGTAGGCAGTCTAAAATTACCTGCTTTTCATGGATCACCTGTTTCTCTAATTTTCTAATTTTGAGGTAGTTGTTTAAACACATGGCAGCCCAGTGCTTATGAGATTGCACATTGCCAAAGGCAGGATTCTAGAGTGACTCCAGCTGCCTGGATTGGCCTGCAGGATATTTAGTGAAACATACAGAGAACTACCCTTTGAATAAGGGTATCTACTCCAGTTTCACTTGAACATGGTAATCCTGGTTAATCCAAAATACTAGTCCTGGAAGAGATGGCTTAAAACAGTAGTAGCAATTTACAGGAAAAAGAGGATGCTATGTCCTAAGAAACCAGGGAGGTAAGTAGGAGGGAAACATTCAGACATAGAAGATATGAGCAACTTTGTTCTCCAGTAGGATAAATGGTAAGAAAAGAGTGATCAATAGCTGTTGCCAAAGTAATGCTATACCTTTTGTGTAGGAAATACGAATCTGAGTTTAACATGTGATTTTGGCTTTCAACGTTTAAGGTGGTAGTGAGTTTTTCTATACAATCAGGCCAAACTTTTCAGAAGCATTTATGTGTGCATGCATGGGTTCCAGTACTTGTTTAAGCATTTATTCCAGGGTGTAAGTAGGGCGATAGATACACACAGGATTTTCAAAGGCAATGGCTGTGCATGTGCAGATGTGTGCACTGCAAGAGGCTATGTGCAAATTGGTTGGATTGAAAGCATACCCCAAAGCCTCCATATGCACAGCCTGCTCTCAGAGCTACCTGGGGCCCACTCAGGCTTTCAGTTAAACACTTTTTGTGTTGTAACAACAATGAAGAAGAAAGAATACCACCTCTGTTGGATTTCTTTTGTTTTTCTTGCCTGTGGCATATACTAAGTAGCATTGTACTTAGGATCTGGAGTACAAACTGATCTCAGCATATCCCGAAATCTGAGCATCTCCAGATGGTGTTGTGTAATCTGAAACAAATAACACCATGTCAGGAACCAAATTTCAAGCTGGTTTCTGTGTCTATAATGGACTGAAAGCGAACCCTGGATCCAAGCTCTAAAAAGTAAAAATAAATAAATAAATACATAAAAAATCAGATTTTGTGGGTGATGCCCATCTCCAGTCTGGAGCGTAAAAGGCGATGATACAACTGATTTTAATGCATGATATGTTTAAAATATTAAATCTCCTGCTTCTTAAGTGTATTTTTTTTTAAAAAATGCACTATTCATATGTATAGAACTTCCATTGATGGAGTGGAACTAAAAGCATTTCAAGCCTCTTTATTCACACCACTGCCTGACAAGTGAAGAACTTAAGTGACAGACATTCTTTAAACACACTCTCGCCAAACAGTTTTCAAATTGTCATATAAAATTCAAATGAACATAGGAAAAAAATTCCCATTTTTTTATGAAAAGCTTCCCCTGTTCCTGTACTAGCCATTTAGCTTATTGAAATTTTTCAAAGCTTGAGGAGGGGAGGGGGAAATACAGGGAAGGTGGAACATTTTTTGGGAAAATTCTTGCTATTTTCCCACATTTCTCCCCAGATATCGCTATATTTATGCATGCACCTGTGACCTTGTGTGGTGAATGTGGGAATTTTGATTTTTTTTATTCTAATATGTACCTTGGTTTTCGCATGTGTTTGGAATTGCTATGCACTGAGTGTAAAGAACAGAACACACGAGGTGTTTTGTCATATAACTATCTGGGTGAAACGAATGGGTTGTTAAGAACTGACTTGGACCAACCCACATCAATGGAAGACCCAACAGAGCCAATGGAAACCCCAAGAACTGAACAATTGGCACTTTCCAATAGGGGGCTCCCACCTTGGCTGGATAAAGCACAGGTGAACTCAGAAGGAAGACAATGGAGGCGATGGCAGGAGATAGCAAGAAGAACTGGGCTCAGAAAGAGATACAGGGTTCTCTTTTAGCTAATAGCTTGTGTATACTTGAAACGCTGCAGCTGTGCTGCAGGAGCACTTTGGTATAGAAACTACATATGCTGACCAGAGGGCTTCTCCCATAAGCATAGGTAATCCACTTCTATGAAATGCAGTAGCTAGATTGATGGAAGAATTCTCTTGTCAACTTAGCCCTGTCTACCTCGTGGGTTAGGTTGGCTTAATAATGTCACTTGGGGTGTGTGGATTTTTCATATCCATTAGCAACATAGTTGGGTCAGCTTAATTTTCTACTGTAGACCAGGCCTAAGACAAAGACACAGAGAAAAAGGAAACCCAGAGGTTCCTACAGAAGCATGGCTCAAGAGAACCCTGATGTTGGCCACCATGGACTGTGCTTTAACCTTTGCTTCTCACTGATACCCAAAGGACTTCTGATGCTCTGTTGCAGTTGACTAGTAACCTCTACTCTGCTTTGAATAGGCTTCTCTGGTGCCACTGCGAATGCTCTCTAGGTGCATTGATCTTGCAGAGGGGAAAAGTCTCTGAACAGGAGTCTAGCTAGCTGGACTTACTCAGCACAATTCAGGGAGTGAAACAAGAGTGCTGGACCCAGAGGCTCAGTCTTGGAGGCATTAAGGCTGCATGGCTTACCCTTGTGGAAGAGTTGGAGCCCCTGGGGACATGGTATACTGAAGGGTACCTTCCAAGGACTGTTTAAAAGCTGGGGCATAGCACTGATCCTGTGGGATCAATGACACCTTGGCTGAGTATATCAGATAGGTAGTTTGTGACAAAGTGCTGAGGTCTGACAAGTGGGTCAGTACTCTGATCACTGTAGCCTCAGTTACTTTCCCCAGTGATGGCTGATTGAGCAATTAGCTAATCAGAAAGAGACAGTAGGGAGGTAAGGAACTAATTTGCCCTCAGCTGGCTAATCTGATAAAAGTGGAGAAGGAATTGTTACAAAGGGAGGAGGACAGGGCTAGCTGAAGCCAGGCTGAAAGAGCTCTCAAAATGGGGGGATCTTTTTCCCTTTTAGGGCCCTGGCAAAGAGACTGAAAAATGTATGGACTGAAAACAGTGATGTTGCACTGTACTGATACTGGAGGAGGGGTTTGAAATAAAATACACACTGAATACTAGAAGAAAGTGGATCTGAGCAGTTTCTGGGGCATCAAAGGATGGGGACAGAGTACCGTGCTGTCACACAATTACACATAGCTGCCTTTGGATATACTGACCCAAAATGGGTGCCTGTAATTTTGTCGGTATAATTTTAGAGATCACGTTGGACATTTGGCCCCTAAGGTGAAACTAAGCTTGTCTCTTCTCCAACTATTTTTACAGCTATTTTCAGCAGCTGAGTTGAAAGCAATGTCTGATGGTCAAAAACTGCATTTTGAGTCTGGAAACACTCCTTTCCAACAATGGAGGATAATTGAGAGGGCCAAAACCAGTTGGTCTCAGGCTGTTGAACAAAATATAGAGTAAAATATATATGGAAAGAACTTTGTGACTTGTGAATGATGGTGTTGTCATTGTTCCTCTTGGTTCTACCTTGTCACATAGGTCTTTGCTAGGCTTGTGGAGTTCTGATCCCTCTCCATCATCATCTTAGTCATGGGGAAAAAACTGAGTTGATTCTTTTGAATTGAGTTCATGGGAAGTACTGTGCACTAGTGGCAGCTCATGTATTTACACAACTGAAACATCTCTTCTGAATGGAATCTAGGTGCTCTTTGAGAACACACAGTACCATCTTCTGCCCTGGGAATGTCTAGACCACCATAGTTTTCCCCACGACTTACCCAGTCAGCTAAATAAAAAGTCCTGAGTGATCTGTGTGCATCAGGCTGGGAGACTGCAGATATTCCAAGCAAAGGCATTCTAGATTAATACTCCTTGGACTTGAATTCCTTGTGCTTTTTGCATGCTTCCACTTCTTTTGCTATCAGATCAAACTAGCCAAACATCATTAGAGCATTTTGTGGTCTTCACATATAGGCGAATTACATGTTCTTTATTCATGTCTTGTAACTGTAGTCGCTTATAAAAGTTCTACTGGTGACTGAAATCAACCATTTTCTGGATATGTACTTGAAACCAATGATTGCTTACTTTATTTCCTACATTATACTGTTGTAGCTCTGCTGAGAGCAAATAATACGAGGAGAGCACCTTTTAGAGCTCAGTGTATGAGGTTATTTGTTCTGCAGCAATTTAGGTACAAAGCTAGACTGATTGTTTTTCTAATCTCTTGTCGCTCAGATAGCTGTGGCCTCAGGATAAGATATGAATGTTTGCCAAGTTACAGGTGTGGAACCACCTTACCAAAGGTGATTCCTTAGTATTGTTTCTTTCTAAAGTTCTCTTTCTTTACCCTCACACTTTTCAGGGCTATACATTGCATTGAAATCACTGTTCCAAAGCTTCTGTGAGTTGCAGCTTCTCTGCCTTTCTCGATGGTGTTTTGTAACAATTATCCCAGGAAATTAGCCAAAACCCCCGCATAACACAACAATGAAGGCATTGATTGGATACTGTGACAGAGCACCGGCTTTGCCTTGGAGGGTCCTGCACTTCTGGACAGTTAGGGTTTGCCTCAGAGGTTTGCTGTGACCCTCAGTGTGGCCTCTCTTCCCTTCTAGAGGCAAGAGTTACAGTTTACTGATCCTCCATCATCAGCCAGTCAATGGGTTCGGTGTAAGAACCCTCTTTAGTCCCTAGCTTCCTTCTCAGGGACAGTTTGTATAGAAGTTGGGGGTGGGGGAGGAAGCAGGGTTGGTAGGAATCCAGGCCCATCCTCTTCTCCAGGTTCCAGCCCAGGGACCCTAACTGGCAACAGCAACAGGTAGTTTTCCTATACTACCAGGGCTATAGCCCTTCCCTGGGCTACTTCTCCAAACAACCCCTCCTAGGTACCTGACTACTCTTGTTCTCCCAACTCTTTTACTGCACACCTTCTCTCTTCCAGTCTTCCCACAACACACCTACTTACTCCCAGCTCCTACCAGCCAGCCTCTCTGAAGGGGCTTCCTTTTAAACTAGTCCCAGACGATTCTAAATGGGCTTCAGGTGATCTGATTAGCCTTTTTCCCTTTATTGCGTCTAACTAGTTCTTAACTGGTTTGAGGTGTCTTATGGAGTCTGCCTGACTTAATAGCTTCTAGCACCTTCCTGACTGCTCTGGAACCTGCCCTGGTCACTCTGGAAACAGAAAACTATTCATCCAGTGTCCAGCGTGTTTTCCTTCCACCAGATTCCTGCACTCGACCATAGACTCATAGACTCTAGGACTGGAAGGGACCTCAAGAGGTCATCGAGTCCAGTCCCCTGCCCTCATGGCAGGACCAAATACTGTCTAGACCATCCCTGATAGACATTTATCTAACCTACTCTTAAATATCTCCAGAGATGGAGATTCCACAACTTCCCTAGGCAATCTATTCCAGTGTTTAACTACCCTGACAGTTAGGAACTTTTTCCTAATGTCCAACCTAAATCTCCCTTGCTGCAGTTTAAGCCCATTGCTTCTTGTTCTATCATTGGAGGCTAAGGTGAACAAGTTTTCTCCCTCCTCCTGATGACACCCTTTTAGATACCTGAAAACTGCTATCATGTCCCCTCTCAGTCTCCTCTTTTCCAAACTAAACAAACCCAATTCCTTCAGCCTTCCTTCATAGGTCATGTTCTCAAGACCTTTAATCATTCTTGTTGCTCTTCTCTGGACCCTCTCCAATTTCTCCACATCTTTCTTGAAATGCGGTGCCCAGAACTGGACACAATACTCCAGTTGAGGCCTAACCAGCGCAGAGTAAAGCGGAAGAATGACTTCTCGTGTCTTGTTTACAACACACCTGTTAATGCATCCCAGAATCACGTTTGCTTTTTTTGCAACAGTATCACACTGTTGACTCATATTAAGCTTGTGGTCCACTATGACCCCTAGATCTCTTTCTGCCATACTCCTTCCTAGACAGTCTCCTCCCATTCTGTATGTGTGAAACTGATTGTTCCTTCCTAAGTGGAGCACTTTGCATTTATCTTTATTGAACTTCATCCTGTTTACCTCAGACCATTTCTCCAATTTGTCCAGATCATTTTGAATTTTGACCCTGTCCTCCAAAGCAGTTGCAATCCCTCCCAGTTTGGTATCATCTGCAAACTTAATAAGCGTACTTTCTATGCCAACATCTAAATCGTTGATGAAGATATTGAACAGAACCGGTCCCAAAACAGAACCCTGCGGAACCCCACTTGTTATACCTTTCCAGCAGGATTGGGAGCCATTAACAACTACTCTCTGAGTACGGTTATCCAGCCAGTTATGCACCCACCTTATAGTAGCCCCATCTAAATTGTACTTTCCTAGCTTATCTATAAGAATATCATGCGAGACTGCATCAAATGCCTTACTGAAGTCTAGATATATCACATCCACCGCTTCTCCCTTATCCACAAGGCTCGTTATCCTATCAAAGAATGTTATCAGATTAGTTTGACATGATTTGTTCTTTACAAATCCATGCTGGCTATTCCCTATCACCTTACCACCTTCCAAGTGTTTGCAGATGATTTCTTTGATTACCTGCTCCATTATCTTCCCTGGCACAGAAGTTAAACTAACTGGTCTGTAGTTTCCTGGGTTGTTTTTATTTCCCTTTTTATAGATGGGCACTATATTTGCCCCCTTCCAGTCTTCTGGAATCTCCCCCGTCTCCCATGATTTCCCAAAGATAATAGCTAGAGGCTCAGATACCTCTTCTATTAACTCCTTCAGTATTCTAGGGTGCATTTCATCAGGCCCTGGTGACTTGCAGGCATCTAACTTTTCTAAGTGATTTTTTACTTGCTCTTTGCTTATTTTCTCTTCTAAATCTACCCTCTTCCCGTAAGCATTCACTATACTAGACATTCCTTCAGACTTCTCAGTGAAGACCGAAACAAAGAAGTCATTAAGCATCTCTGCCATTTCCAAGTCTCCCGTTACTGTTACCCCCTCCTCATTGAGCAGTGGGCCTACCCTGTCCTTAGTCTTCCTCTTGCTTCGAATGTATTGATAAAAAGTCTTCTTGTTTCCCTTTATTCCCATAGCTAGTTTGAGTTCATTTTGTGCCTTTGCTTTTCTAATCTTGCCTCTGCATTCCTGTGTTATTTGCCTATATTCATCCTTCGTGATCTGCCCTAGTTTCCATTTTTTATATGACGCCTTTTTATTTTGTAGGTCACGCAAGATCTCAAGGGTAAGCCAAGGTGGTCTTTTGCCACATTTTCTATCTTTCCTAACCATTGGAATAACTTGCTTTTGGGCCCTTAATAGCGTCCCTTTGAAAAACTGCCAACTTTCCTCAGTTGTTTTTCCCCTTAGTCTTAATTCCCATGGGACCTTGCCTATCAGCTCTCTGAGCTTACCAAAATCCGCCTTCCTGAAATCCATTGTCTCTATTCTGCTGTACTCCCTTCTACCCTTACTTAGAATTGCAAATTCTATGATTTCATGATCACTTTCACCCAAGCTTCCTTCTACTTTCAAATTCTCAACAAGTTCCTCCCTATTTGTTAAAACCAAGTCTAGAACAGCTTCCCCCCTAGTAGCTTTTTCAACTTTCTGAAATAAAAAGTTGTCTGCAATGCAGTCCAGGAACTTATTGGATAGTCTGTGCCCCGCGGTGTTATTGTCCCAACATATATCTGGATAGTTGAAGTCCCCCATCACCACCAAATCTTGGGCTTTGGATGATTTTGTTAGTTGTTTGAAAAAAGCCTCATCCACCTCTTCCGCCTGATTAGGTGGCCTGTAGTAGACTCCCAGCACGACATCACCTGTGTTTTTTACCCCTTTTAGCCTAACCCAGAGACTCTCCACCCTTCCGTCTCCTATGTCCATCTCCACCTCAGTCCAAGTGTGTACATTCTTAATATATAAGGCAACACCTCCTCCCTTTTTCCCCTGTCTATCCTTCCTGAGCAAACTATACCCATCCACACCAACATTCCAGTCGTGTGTATTATCCCACCAAGTTTCAGTAATGCCAATAATGTCATAGTTGTATTTGTTTATTAGCACTTCCAGTTCTTCCTGCTTATTACCCATACTTCTTGCATTTGTATAAAGGCATCTAAGATACTGGTTTGATTTTGCCTCCCAGCTTTGCCCTGACCCTCCTTCCTCTCTGCCATTATAGCCCGTGCTCCCTCCTGCTTCCAACCCATCTCCCAGGTCTTGTTTCCCACTTTCCTGTGGGCTTTGCTCACCTGTCCCCGTCGAACCTAGTTAAAGCCCTCCTTACCAGTCTGGGTCTGTCACATACTCAGTCAGATTAATAATTCCACCATTCGGAAACAACTGGAAAAACTGATACAACCAACAGTCTATGGGGAAATAGGCAGACAGGTCTGTGTCTCTCTTCCGCAGCTGAGAATGGAACCTGAGATTTCTTCATCTCGCTATTCTTCTGCACTCAGCAAATATTTGTGAACCCCACTGGCTAAGTGTCCCCATTCCCCTCTAGTGATGGCCCACATATAGGCTAGGTCTACACTGGGGGGAGGGTCGATCTAAGATACGCAACTTCAGCTACGCGAATAGTGTAGCTGAAGTTGGTGTATCTTATGTCAATTTACCTGGCCATGAGGATGGCAGTGAGTCAACTGCTGCTGCTCCCCCGTCCACTCCGCTTCTGCCTCTTGCCACAGTGGAGTTCCAAAATCAATGGCAGAGCTAGATGTGATAAATCAATCCCCTATAGATTGATCACTACCCGCTGATCTGGCGGGTAGTGTAGGCGTATCCATGGAAAGGTAATCTGCTTCAGCTATCAGTTGCTCTGTTAGCTCCAAAGGGAGAAGTCTGTGCAGTGGATCCAAAGGTTCCCAATGCTGCTGATTTACCATGTTGGTTTCATTGATACAGTAGCTCCTCAATTAAAGTCGTCCTGGTTAATGTTGTTTCGTTGTTACATTGCTGATCAGTTAGGGAACATGCTCATTTAAAGTTGTGAAATGCTCACTTATAACATTGTTTGGCAGCTGCTTGATATGCGATAGGCTTGCAGAAAGAGCAGCCCATTGGAGCGAGCTGGTGGGGGCTTGGAATCAGGGTGGACCGGTAGCCCCCATATCAGGTCCTCACTCCCCTAAATTCCCTGTGTGGCAGCCGCCCAGCAGGATATCAATTGCCAGCAGTTCAGCTGTCCCCCTCTCCCCTGCTCTTACTCCTCACTCCCACTCCTTCTGC
Source organism: Gopherus flavomarginatus (assembly GCF_025201925.1). Taxonomy (NCBI): domain Eukaryota; kingdom Metazoa; phylum Chordata; order Testudines; family Testudinidae; genus Gopherus; species Gopherus flavomarginatus. The sequence goes on from NC_066619.1 coordinate 63,299,456, forward strand.
TCCTACTCCTCACTCAGGGTTGTCAGGGAGGGGTAGTACCTCTGATAGGGGAGCAGTCATACTCCTAGGAGTAGCTCATCCACTTTGGTCCCCACTTGACACCCAGCTCTCACCTGTGGCTCCAAGTAGTTGTCTGCATGCGACAGCAGCCACACCCCAGAAGCCGTCTCGACTGACAGGCTAAACCAGGTGAGGGTAGCCGATGAGTCTGAGACCCTCGCTGAGTTAGGGCCTGTCTACCCACTGCATGTGAAGGCTGGATCCGGCTGACTGAGGAAACCTGGTTCAATGGTCAGGAAGGCGGTGACAGCAAGTGTTGTGGAACACTCAAGAGCACGACAAGACACGTAGACATCCTGGTCATCCACTGCGCCCTGCCCTATCTCCAACCATCTCGACTCTTGTCCTTCCACTGGATACAGATAGGAACTGGGAAGAGAGAGTGAGGTTGACGTCATGCAATTCTCCCTCACTTTAATCCAATTCATGTGCAAGTCTCGATATCATATCACATCCTGTGGCGATGGGCAAGCAACGAAGTGGCAGGTGTGGATACACTGGGAGCTGTAGCCGCGGACCTGCACACAGGCGGCTCAGGTACAATGGTCATTCCTCACTGACCGAAGCAGCAGTGGAGCTGGGCGTCTTCTTGAGCGACTGAGCAGCCCTATTCAGGATTGCACTGCTCACCTCCATAGAATGAGGAGGGGGCTAGAAAAGGTGCCCTAAACATTGCCTGCTTCACCTTACTCTGGCCAGCATACCACAGCTGGCGGGGATCCCATAAAAGCGGTCAAACAAAAACAAAACTTAGAGTGACACCGATCACCTTTGGCACATGGAATGTATGCACGCTACTGGACAACATCATGGCAGACAGACCGGAGAGAAGAACAGCACTTGTCACCAGACAGCTTGCATGCTACAACATTGACATTGCAGCCCTTAGCGAAACTCGCCTTGCTAATGAAGGACAGCTGTCTGAGTCAGGCGGAGGCTATACATTCTGGAGTGGCCGCAGCAGTGATGAGCGTTGCTAATCTGGAGTTGGCTTCGCCATCAAGAATCATCTTGTTCGGAAACTTGCCAGTCCCCGCAAGGGTGTGAATGATCATCTCATGACAATGCAGCTTCCGCTTCAAAAAGGAAAACAAGCTACTTTGATCAGTGCATACGCTCCCACAATGACCAACCCAGATGATGTGAAGGATAAATTCTATGAAGAACTAGATGCTCTGCTATCATCAGTGCACCACACAGACAAGCTGATCCTGCTTGGCGATTTTAATGCAAGAGTCAGATGTGATGCCGCAGCCTGGGAAGGAGTCATCGGGAAAAATGGAGTGGGAAAGTGTAACAGCAATGGTCTGTTACTGCTGAAAACTTGTGCAGCACATGACCTTCTGATCACCAATACCGTCTTCTGCCTCCCTATTCGTAACAGGACTTCGTGGATGCATCCCCATTCCAAGCACTGGCATCTGATCGATTATGTCATCGTCAGGAGAAGGGACAGACAAGATGTCAGGGTTACAAAAGCTATGTGCGGCGCTGACTGTTGGACGGATCACAGGCTCGTAGTATCTAAAATGAAACTCCGTATCGTGCCGAAGAGACGACCACAAGGCTGTAAGGCTCTCAAAAGGATCAACGTGTCGAAACTGAAGAACAGCCGCATCTCTGAAAATCTAGCGGAAGACCTAGAGAATGAGCTTGCTGATCTTCATATTGAGGATGACGCTGAGGAAGACTGGGAGCGATTCCACAACATTGTCCATACAGCTGCATTGAAGGTATTGGGGCCCTCCACACGCAGGTGGCAAGACTGTTTTGACGAAAATGATGCAGAAATCCAGGCCTTACTTGATGAGAAGCACTACCTGCATTGTGCATATCAGAACGATGCATCCTCAGCGGAAAAGAAGACCGCCTTTATCAACGCTCGCAGAACAGTGCAGAACCGACTGCGCAAAATGCAGGACTTGTGGCTGAGTGCCAAAGCAGATGAAATACAGGTGTACATGGACAGGAATGACTATAAGCAGTTCTATGAAGCCCTCAATACACTTTATGGTCCACAGTCTTCTGGGAGCTTTCCCCTCCTGAACTCTGATGGCACTGTGCTCCTTACAGAAAAGACGCAGATTCTCCAGAGATGGACTGAACATTTTGAAGCAGTTCTCAACTGCCTCTCAGTCATCAATGATGAGGCCATTGACAAGATGCCCCAGGTTGCAGTCAATGACTCCATGGATGCTTCACCAGAAGAGGATGAAGTGAAGAAAGCCATCAACCAGCTGTCAAGTGGCAAAGCCCCAGGGTCAGATGCCATACCAGCAGAGGTGTACAAAGTCGGTGGACCTGTGCTGCTACAGAAACTCACTGAGCTGTTTCAGTCCTTCTGGAAGCAGGGATCCATTCCACAGGAATTTAGAGACACGTCCACTGTGCACCTCTATAAGAGGAAGGGCAATCGCCAGGTATGCGACAATCACCGTGGAATCTCGCTGCTTTCTACTGCGGGGAAAGTTCTTGCACGGGTTCTGTTGAACTGATTGATCACTCACCGGGAGCAGGGCTTACTGCCAGAATCACAGTGCGGCTTCCGCAAGGGACCTGAGACTATTGACATGATCTTCGCTGCGCGTCAGCTACAGGAGAAATGTCAAGAGCAGAATAGTGAACTCTACACAACTTTTGTGGACCTCATGAAAGCATTCGACTCTGTCAGTCGCCAGGGCCTGTGGAGGATCATGTCGAAATTTGGCTGTCCAGACAGATTCATACGAATGGAATGTCAATTTCATCACGGTATGATGACTCATGTCCTGGATGACGGTGAAACATCTGAGGCCTTCCCAGTCACCAACGGCATCAAACAAGGGTGTGTTTTAGCACCCACTTTGTTCAGCATGATATTCTCTGCCACTCTGACTGATGCCTTTCAACACTGCACTGAAGGAGTAGGCCTGAAGTACAGAACTGATGGGAAACTATTCAATCTGAGGTGGCTGCGTGCCATCACCAAGGTGAAGGAAACTGTACTTGGAGACTTTCTCTTTGCCGATGATTGTGCTCTGAATGTTAGTACAGAGCCAGAAATGCAAGCCAGTATGGACAAGTTTTCATCTGCATGCAACAACTTCGGTCTCACCATTAACATCAAGAAGACTGAGGTCATGCACCAGCCAGCTCCCCACGCTCCGTACTCAGAACCGTCCATCACTGTAAATGGACAGAGACTTCAGGCAGTGGACCACTTCACGTACCTGGGCAGTACCCTTTCCCGAGCAGTGTCAATCGATGATGAAGTAAACTGCTGGATTGCTAAAGCCAGCTCTGCATTTGGCCGATTGCCCTCCAATGTCTGGGAACGTCGAGGGATCAGCCTACCAATGAAGCTGAAGGTCTGCCGAACAGTGGTGCTTCCAACTCTGCTGTACGCCTGCGAGATGTGGACTGTTTATCGGAGTCATGCACGAAGGCTCAATCACTTCCACATTTCCTGTCTGCGAAAGCTTCTAAAAATCAGATGGCAGGACAAAGTGCCCAATACTGAAGTTCTCACCAGAGCCAGTCTGCCATCAGTTCACACACTGCTGATGAGAACACAGATCAGATGGGCCGGACATGTCGTGAGAATGTCAGACGAGCGCATTCCTAAACAACTCTTCTACGGAGAATTCACCCAAGGAAAGCACTCCCATGGAGGACAAAAGAAGCGGTTCAAGGACACGCTGAAGACCTCTCTGAAGTCCCTCGAGATCAACACCGCCACATGGGAAACCCTCGCACTGAACCGTCCAGCATGGCGCAGCCTCATTCACACAGGCAGTAATACCTCTGAGGCGAGGCGTACTGCTGAGGCTGAAAGAAAGCGTGAGCTGCTCAAGTCCAGAATTGCCTGCACATCATCGACAGTACCATCACATGTCTGCCTGACGTGTGACAGGATGTTCTACGCCTGAATTGGACTGATCAGTCATCTTCGGACGCACAGAGTCTGGTCATCGAACGAATGAGTTGTTGAGGTCTCCATTGACAATGATGGATGAACATACATATACTCCTCACTTACCCCATTTCATAGAGTGGGGTTGCGGGGAACACGACAGGTCTCAGGACAGAGGGAGTGTGCTGGCAGCAGGGGCTGTCTCAACTTGCTAATCTACTTAAAAAGGCAATGTAGTTAGAGTGGAGTCAGCGTACTTAAAGAGGCAATACGCATCTCCCTAGGCGAAACTTCCACCTTGCCCTGTGGCAGCTCTCTGCCTCCCCCCGCTCTGAGGTGCCCCACCACGGCATCTCCCCTCCTCTGCCATGAGGAGCCTCCCCCCGCAGCAGCTCCCCCCGGGCGAGGGGAGCCATGAGGCAGCTCCCCGCCCCAGCTCACCTCTGCTCCGCCTCCTCCCTGAGCACGCTGTCACCGCTCCACTTCTCCTGCGTCCCAGGCTTGCAGTGCCAATCAGCTGTGCTGCGCCCCCCACTTACTTGTTGCAGGTGGCCCCAGGTCCTAAATGCCCATGACAACCGGGGCGGCTGAAGATCCGGTCACCGCTGAAGAACCTGAAATGCCGCCCCCAAAATGCTAGCTCTGGTCGCCTAATGGGTTGCACCGGCCCTGAGGGCACCTACAGTCTCTTTCATTGAACAACCCTGATTTGTCCCTAGAGTTAGTCCATTCTGTGCATTGAACAAGGCAAGGGTCCCATGGAAAAAACAGATATTTTCCTGTATTTTTCTAACTTTTGAGGATTTCACTTTGCAGCCTGAACATTCTTGTATATAGTTACACATACAAAACTGTTAAATTATCTGTTGCAGAAGGTAAGTCATTGATTGGAGCTTTGATCCAATCCAGCCTAAAACAGTTCAGCAACATATCGGCCCCACACAAATGTTGCCATCTATTTACAGTGAAATTCAAGAGTGCATTATAAGAACGTTCTCAAAATTCATTGACCTGGTCTGTATCCTGAAGGACTCAAATTGTTCGTGTTCTTCTGAGTCTTGAAAGTCTATTAATCTTATGGCATGTCACTTATGGTTTTCTTCATGCCCACTGGGATGCTCTGAAAAATGAGATGGTGTGCTTATAGTGAACTTTTTGCTGATTAAAATATTTCAGGTAAATAAAGATAGCATTCCACAGGGTAGGCCATCTATCTCCAATGCTGTTAGTGGCTCTTGGCAAGTAACATGTAATAGTTAATGTTTATTCAGTTTTATGAGTCATAAGCCAACTTCATAGAACAAAACAGAAGATTACAGAAGACAAGGTTTTCTAGTTGTCACAGAGAAATTAGCATCAGTGATGCAGCAAATAAGTGCTACAGTAGGAGGTCACTGCTGTTAGGTTTAAAATACACATTTTAAACAACTGCTCTGGAGAGCAACATAGGTTCCTACTGGATTTATAATATATAGAGGTGTCAGGGAAGAAAGATCAGGGTTAGAATCACTTTCTCTAAAGAGCTGTTAGATAGGGGTTAAAAAAACAAAACAGAAGGAAAACCTGGTTTGACCTTTCTGGTGCAGCCTGCCTATTAATTTACTTTAGCAGGATACACAACCATTGCTGCTAATGATTAGTAGAAAATTCACTTGAAAGGATAATGTAGTGTTACAGAGCAGGCTGAAAAGTCTTAAATGCACAGTAATCTTGTAATAAATCGGACTCTGCTATGAAAAAAGGAAATAATAATAATTGCTGCTTAAACTGCCCTGTAAGGATTAGGCTTTTCTAAACTAAAACAAAAACAATCAACATCCCTCCCAAAAGTTTTTAGATGTAATGTAGCATAGTTAAAATTCAGAAACTTTCTTTAACATATAACACTCATTATATATATATATAAACACACAAACCTTATACTTCGTGTATTGGGCACATGAGCAATGAAGTGTCAATGCTACAAGAAAACAGCATTTTTACATCACCCAATAGGCTGCAGGGGAAAACAGCAGACAAGAGGTTAAGCAAGGGCATCCATATCTTTTTACTGACCTATCAAAAGGTTTATTGGATTGCATACTGGGAATTATGCATTTTATTCTTGTCATACCAGAGAAGAAAAAGAAAAGAGGTGAGAATTCCACAACTTAATAAAACATTACTATAGTAAAGTTATGAGTAACTCTATCACAGGGCCATGGTGAGAGTATAATGGTAATGTTATTAAAATATATTGCTCAAATACAAGTGTCATTTTAAATAAATTTTCTATAATCTGATTTTGTTACCTGATAAATTTACAGTTTGTTTTTCTATGGTTTAAGGACACTTTCAAAGTCATGGGAAAAGTCAGCATGAATGCAAAATAAAGCAAAATCATGGCCAACATTATGTTGGAGGCTGTGTTTTATGTGACAAAGGTTGACCAATGGCAGTTTAAAGCATTACCATCCACTTACCTCTTGATTAAGGGTCTGTGTAGAACTGAATCTTAACGTTTCCGACCGACACAAAACTCACAGAACTTCCTCCTCCCACTGCCTCCAATCACATTCAGATTAAAATGGTTTTAAGAACAAGATTTTTTAAAATCTATATTTAAGGAAGAGTGAACTATTTGATATTAAATAAGAGCTTAAACCAATCTCCCCTCTATCTTTAAATAAAAAAGCTTTGGGAAAATGTGTCTTTTTTTTTTTTTAAGATAGCTTCATTTCATTTTCCGAGTTTCATACTGGACCAAAGCTGTAGTGATTGAACACTGCAAGAAATTCTCTGCAATTGTTGTGCCCAAACCAGGAAAGGCTGGAAAAATAAAGATGTAATGTAGCATATGCGCTCAGCTTCATAGGCTGTGGAGTTTCGGATAAGTTTTGAAAAAGGATCTGAACTTTAGTGCTTATGTAGACAAAACCAAACTTTTGGCGGTTCACCCATCACTAACCACAACTACTCACCGCAGTTTACTATTGATGCATGCACATTCCCTCCCATTGAGAGTAATGGGCACATGGTATATACATCAAGAGGGCCCCTAGTGTTTCTACTTTAAACTACCTTTTCCTTCATAGATATTCAGAACTGATACTGGTTGAAAAATTTAAGTGGCAAAAATATTGCTTTGGTTTTTTGTTTCCAGTTGTCTTGTTTTTTGATTAAAATGTTGCTGACAGATTTTTATCAATCTCAAAAATTTTCAACTGTCTTAACCAACGTCACCTAAATGAACAGAATGACAATAGAGTGATAATGCCCAGCAAATACACAAAGGAAAGAATATATATGGGTGGCTCTTTCATAGTCAACAGAGTATATTGGATATGACTGAAAAAGCCACACCCCTGAACAACATAGTTAAGCTGACCTAACCCCTGTGCAGACAGTGCTAGGTCAACAGAAAAATTTTTCCGTCTACCTAGCTGCCACCTCTCAGGGAGGGGGATTACATCTATGCCGACAGTAGAATCCCTCCCACGGGCATAGGTAGTATCTATGCTAAAGTGCTGCAGCTCTGCTCCTGTAGTGTTTCAAGTGTAGACAAGCCCAATAATATGTGTTGATGTGCCTTGAATTACAGACATGAAGTGGAGGTGACCCTTAAAAGGTTCAGTTTTCATGGTCTATTTAAGTAAGCACCCAAAAGTTGAATAGAAATCTCATGAGGTATCCCAGTAATCTTGCTTCAAGTTGGGCCAGATCTGTAAGTGCAGAGGAGTGCAAAGGGAGAAGGGAGAAAGAAATGTGGAATGAGTAACAAAAATCTTCTTTCAGAGTAGCAGCCGTGTTACACTTGAACACTGAAAACCTGGGCTTGAGTTCAGGTTTCAGGCAACACATTGGGGAAAGGTGTTCTCACTCTGTCAATACCGGTGTATTGATCCCTAATGGGAGTACAAAAATGTGCGCATGTGGTATGAAGGATGAGGCTGTCTTTGTAATTAACATAATACAGTAACTTTCACAGCGGTGCATGCATTACTTAGCTGTTACATTATGCAAGATTTAATTATTTTTATTTTTTTAGTGCAGTGTGTAAAATTCATCTAATGGAGTGTACATTTGAAATCAATTACTGGCCTCAACTCAAATAAAGAATGGTCTGTCAATTTGGGAACTCTGTGTTGCTGTATTTCCTGTGCTTATGTTATGATAGTTAGCATCCTGCAATTCAGCCTCTGCATTCAAATATACAAAGTTATTTTTGTTTAGACATTATTTCCATGTTTTGTTGCCTTGTGAATCCAAAGAGGTGAAGGAGGTTCTAATGATGTTTTCAGGGGAAAATGAAGTGGTCATATCCTCCTCAGTTTATGCACGTGTCCTTCTGGGAAATCAGGAAGGAAGAGGGAGCATTCCCACTGAACGCCCCTCTCTCGGGTAGTGTAGTCTTACAAAGAATTGCAACATGAGAATTTGTGTGCTTGCTTGCTCTCATTCTAAAGGCAAATGTACTCTAGAAGTGTTAATCCAATTCCAGATTTAACTTCTTAATACTTCAGTGCTACATGAAAATAGACCTCGGTGTTCTAAAATATCAAACTATGGTTGTTAGAATTGCTTGCCTCTGAAATGATTTGGTTTTGAGAAAGGAAAAATTTGTATTCACACCAGTGCTTTCTGGTTTCAAAACCAAATGTGAAACTATATGTGAACAATATGCCTTAAGTCACTTTATAGTTTGGTATTATCCCTGAACAAATATTATCTAACTGAATTTTTCCAGTCAATGTGGACACAAGGAATGATACCCCAGGAGTACAAGAATGCATCCATTGTCCACTTGTACAAGTGGAAAAGTAACAGATAATCCTGCAACAACTATTGAGGTATCTTCTTGTTATCAATAGCTGGTGAAATTCTCGTCAGAATTCTGCTGCATCACCCTGTGCCACACACTGAACAAGGGCTCCTGCTTGAGAGTCAGTGTAGCTTCAGGAAAGGATGTGGGACCATAGACATGGTGTTTGCAGCTCATCAACTTCAGGGGAAATGACAGAAACAGAACTCCAACCTGTTTATGGACTTTCATTGACCAGAAAAAATCATTTGATACAGTAAGTTGGGAGGTCCATGGCAAAATTTTGGTGCCCAGAGAAATTCATCGCAATAATTTGTCAATTCCATGATGGCATGCTCGCTTGCATTATGTAGACAGACCATTCAAAGTTCAAATTCGCCTGATCAGCCACTCATGTGTTCACAGAAACCAAATGAATCAGTGATGTCATTGTCATCTTCAAACTCAAAGGACGAACAACATTATCAGACTGGAAAATAGATATTGTACTTATTGTGAATGAAGATAGAAATCATGATTTGTGATAATTTGTAGGATCAAACTCAGAAGTGCTCAGTCTATTGCTGCTTAAGCTTCTAAAGCTGGATAAATTAATGGGAGATAACACAAATATGTTATTAGAAACATTTTGTGAAATCCACAAGTAAATTAATCAAATATAATTCAAATAACTCTTTTAGAAGAGGAAATGAACCTTCTTTCTATTTTAATTAAGCCTTTGTGTCCTTTTCTTTGCTGTGTATCTGCCTACCTCCTAGTAAAGGAAACAGTTTTCCATTCATCATAACTGCTGACTTCAGTTGTGTTTCCAGACACTTCAATGCAACAGTAACGTAAAGTCAAGGAATCAATACTGGGGAAAAATGCAAATGTCAATCTTGAATGTTTCTAACATGCATTCTTGTGAAAGTGCAAAGAGTCAAGATGGTATCTGGTGTTAATTATTTGTGATTTACACAATTTTCCATATATATTTTTATATATCCCTTTCTAAAGAGTAAAATGCTGCATTCTTCTTCTTATTATTATTACTATTACTATTATTATTATTTCTTATTTTTATTTTGTATTCCCCTAGTGTCCAGATCAGGAACCAATTGTGCTAGTCTCTGTACAAACATAGAGTAAAAACAATCCTTGCTGCAAAGAGTTCACTATCTAAATAGAAGACAAAGGGTTATGGGGGAAAGGTATGTAACAAATAAGTGGAGTTAACAAATGTGCTGGTTTGCAACTGTTGTTAGTTAAGCCACAATTTATTTTAAAATGTGGCTGGGGTTTGTTGGGAGGGAAATGCCTAAGACAATGGAAAGGAGAAGCAAGGTTAAGGGGACAGGAAAGAAGGAGAGTGGAGAAAAGGGGGAGCATGGTTGGCAGGGAGACCGGGGCTGAAGTGAAGACTCTGAGGGAAAGAGTAGGAGGTAGTTGGAGCAAATAGCTATAGATTCTAAACAGATAGTGAGACAGAGACATGTTTAAACCAAGTCTCTTAATAATTCCCTACACTGACAATCATCTTCGCTTTGTGAATTTTTAGTTTTGCCTTCTCTTTTCCAGCAGTACTTTTGTGTCATTCTCATGATAATTTGTTACCACAATCTGCGTTTTGTTCAATGCAAAGTGGATTGATTTAAATAATAGATTTTAATCACTTATACTTAGTTACTTTCCTAATGGAAGATCCATTCTCATTGGTTGGTAACCATTAGAATGCTTTGTAAACAAAAATAACCTATAGACTGTCAGGTACTTCTTTTTGCTAGCCAGGAGGATATATAATATCCATACACACACACACACATATATATAAAAATAATGTACATCTTAACACATTTTTTTTCAGATTCTTAATTTTTACTTTAATTGAGTTTGAAAAAAGTAAATGTTGCATTTCTTATTTGCTAGATAACTTTTTACTCTGGATTTGTGTCAAACTGCATTTGAGGGTTAGAAATTGTAATTCAGTTAAAAATACAAAACAGCATTTTAGCATAGTTTGCTTTTTAATAATTGAATAAGTTAAAAGTGCTGGATACATAAGAAAAATATAACTATCAAAACTGTTTTGCATTTAAAACAAATTGGTTTATTAAACAAAGGATATGTGAACTACAGTCAATATATTGATTCTGATCACCATGGACCAGATTTTCAAAGGTATTTAGGTGCCTAGTGAGATTGCTAAGAGCTCCTAAGCAGTTTGGGGCCTAACTCCTACTGAAATCAGCAGTTAGGTGCTTTTGAAAATCTCACTAGGCATCTATCTGCATCTTAGCTGCTTAAATGCCTTTGAAAACCTGGCCCCACATCTTTCCAAGTTTTACAATTAGTAGATCTTATCCTCTCCCACCAGGTTCTTATGCATAGATTGGCAGAAGGAAAAAAAAGCTTTCCTGCTTTTTCAACTCCCAATTGGCTTCTCTTTCTCGTTGAATGAACCAGTCCAAATGAAGAAAATATTCTCTGCACCTGCTTGCTTCACTGAAATCCCAAAGTAACTAAAATAAGCTTGCACAACAAATGTAAGTACATTCAGTTGGGAAACATGTAAATACCATCATTTGCTTGATTGTAAAGACTGAAAATGTAGATACTAAATGCAGTAAATGATATAGTGACAAACTCCTAAAATGTGAGCTGACTCAAAATCTTAGAGATGTTTTCCCTCAAGTCTGTATAAATGGTGCTGCTTTATTAAAATGTGAGGAGGGCTCACTGATTCAGGATTTTCTTTATTAAATGATTTTGATAGATTATAGTTACTAAGGTCTTAACATAGGTTGTCATAATTTCAAACTGAATTTCAATCAAGTTTTTTACAAAGAAGAATATATTCAACTTAAATAGAAAATCAGATTAAAAAACTCATTGTTTTTTATCTAGCCTGGATCAATGCAGTTTCACAAGCAAGCATTTTTCATGCTCGCTCAGTTATAATCAATAAGTTATGATGAGCACTTGTGTGAACAATTTCCATTATGAAAATGCCTTGTGGGGCACTTTGAAGAAGAGAGTTTCTGGGGTTTGGGAGCAAAGGAGAAATTGTCCAGGGCCAAGCTTCTCAATCTGTTCCTCTTCAGGTGTGATTGAAATATATTATAGAAGATTGATAGGGCTGTCAAGACTTTTTTTTTCTAGATAATGTTGTCAGTTTTCTTGTGATGCCTAACTGCCTACAGATGTTTGGGATGAGACCTGCTGATTGTAACTGGCTGACATTCATTATTAAACTGTTGAAAATAGTAACGTCTTGGTAACCCACTTACCTATTTCTGAAAAAGTGTAATGAAGATAATGTCCTTAATGAGTCAGACACAAGAACCAAAGCTAATGGTTTTCCAGTGGAGGAGCATAGGTATCATGCTTTAGACTTCTGGGATCAGGGCTTGGGCAGTGAGTTGAGAGTGATTTAGAATGGTTACAATATGTTACACATGTAAGCAGAGTCAGGATAAGCTCTACCCTGACATCTGGTGGAAAGAATGTCAGAGAGTGTATTTGCATAGGCACGCCTACCCTATCCCAGACTCCGAGCTGTGGGACTGCTTGGTGACAAATGACTCACCCTCAGTTGGGTGGTACTTGCTAGACAAGGGACATGGGTTCCAAAACACAGTGAATTGAGAGAGGCTGGAGACAGGTATTTGTGCCTGGTGGTGCAGTCTCCTTGTGGAGCCAGAAGCACCAGTTCCACCCCCCTTCTCTGTCCACTGTGGAATGTCAGAGTTGATTTTTTTATTCCCTCAAGAATCTAAATACAGGTTACTGAGCTGAACTCACTTTGGGCTAATGGTGCACTAGCACTGGAGCTCCCCTACTAAGAGCTGAGATCACTAAGAGTTGAAATCACTAAACAGCTGAAATGACTGAGCTGAGAGCACTGAGTACTGTGCTAACTAGTGGGGGAGCCTGAAGTGATACTGTGGAACAGAGCAGCTGGTGGAGTGGAGCAGTTGCGGGGACGCCTGGAGCGGATCACGGGACGGCTGGTGGCAGCAGAGCGGCTGGCAGAGCGGAGTAGCTGTGGGACGGGTGGAGCGGCCCACAGAGCGAGCAGAGCCGAGCAGTTTGCAGAGAGAACTGGAGCAGCTCATGGAGCAGAGCAGCTGGTGGAGTGGAGCAGTTTCTGAGGACGGCTGGAGGAGAAGAGTGGAGCAGCTGGTAAAGTGGAGCAGTTCATGGAGAAGGCAGAAGCAGAACCCATGGAGAGGCAGGACAGTTGGCCCCGGACCACGTAAGGTGCCCCTTTCTACCCAGGCTGGGGGGAGGGACCTCTACAGATAAACTCTCGAACTCTGGGGTGGCATTGACCAGAGACTTTTGGGTTGCTGGACTTTGGGGTGATTGGACTTAAAAACCCTAAGGGGAAAAAGGACAATGCCAAACGTACTTGGAGGTGGGTTTTTGTTTATGGTTTGTGTTATAACCCTGTTTGTGGTGTTTCTCCAATGGGATGCCGCATTGATTCCTTCCTTTATTAAAAAGATTTTGCTACACTCAGACTCCATGCTTGCGAGAGGGGAAGTATTGCCTCCTAGAGGCGCCCAGAGTGGTGTGGTATGTGAGGTCCTAGGTCACTGGGTGGGGGCTCGAGCCGGTTATGCATTGGTTACTGAAACGGAACCCCTGGATACTGAACCCGGCCCTTGTTGCTGCCAACTCAGAGGGGCAGAAGGGTTACACACATACTTAAAAAATGATGGTGCCAACATCTTTGAAATTTGTGAAACTTTTAATCTATCTTTAATAAGAAAAAGGCATGAGAAAAGTAAAAGGCATTCAGGACAAAAAAATAAATTTCCATATATGTAATCACATCCAACTTAAAATTTCTGTTCACAAAAGAGAAGAATTCTTTATTACATACATTCCATAATACCATTATCACTGGGGTGTGGAGAAGAAGAGGAGTGGGAAAGAGAGGAGTGTGGGCATCTTTTAAAAAATAAAATAAAATGTTGTTGTAGTAGTAGTAGTAGTAAACATAAGCAATATTAAACCTGCTAGTTTGCTCCCAAAGGCAGAATTCAATTATTTTAGGAAGCAACAAACAGTTGTTAACAAAAATTAACAAACTAGACAACATAGATTTTGAAAAATAAATATGTGAAATGGTAAGTCATTCTTTCAGATGATTTACTATGAGTTTATGAGGTCAACAAGACCTCCACTTGGTCATAATAAAAACTATGTGATATTTTTTCTCCTTCCACACAATTGCAGTTTTACAGGAAATAGTCAAGGTTAGGACTCAGGGAGACAACATTTTCACAGACAGAGTAATTTTCTTTCTATAAGCTTTCTGGCCTTGGCCACATCAGGGAAAATATATTCCTTTTGCCTTTTGCTCATTGTAAAGAATATTATGTTTTTTTCCATGCTGCCTTCATCAATCTTTCTTGATCAATAACTCTTTCAAAAGAAACAATAACTGTAGAAAGTGATTGAGTAGTTTTATTTAAAGACAGAGAAGCAATATCTGTATTACATATTCACAAAATCTTTGCCTGATGGTGAGGGTCAAAATAATCAATGGCATTCAAGAAACCAATAACAGCTCACTGGGAATTTTCAGCATTTTCCCCAACACTGGTCTAGCACTAAGGGTAGCAAAAATAAAAGCATCAGTTTAAACTAAGCTACAGCAGTTCTTGCCACAACTAATAAGTATGGTTCATTGTAAAGATAGATAGCCAGGGCTTTTATTTATATCTGTACGTGAGTCTATCAGACAAATACATCTAGGGTGGGATTGCTTAAAAAAAAACGTTCAGCATTAACCTGACTCTGCTCTTAGTAAAGTCAATGGGAATGTGACTTCAATGGTAGTAGAATTAGGTCAATATTGAGGACTTTTGAAAATTCCACCCAGAGTATCTGTCATTTGTCAAATAACATGGGCCCAATCTTATTCCCTTTGAAGTCAATGGGACTTGTTTTTGATTTCTGTGGGAATGTGAATGGATTCCACTCCCATTGTATTTATTGACAAATTTCTTTAGGGCAGTGGTTTCCAAACTTGTTCCACCACTTGTGCAGGGAAAGCCCCTGGCATGCTGGGCTGGTTTGTTTACCTGCCACATCCGCAGGTTCGGCCAATCACAGCTCCCAGTGGCCATGGTTCACTGCTCCAGGCCAATGGGAGCTGCTGGAAGAAGCGGTCAGTACATCCCTCAGCCCGCACTGCTTTCTGCAGCTCCTATTGGCCTGGAGCAGCGAAGTGTGGCCACTGGGAGCTGCGATTGGCCGAACCTGTGGACACAGCAGGTAAACAAACTGGCCCGGCCCACCAGGGACTTTACCTGCATAAGCAGTGGAACAAATTTAGGAACCACTTCTTTAGAGCCGTTAAGTGAGTTTATGTAGAATTTATATATTCTTTGGTTTGTAACGAAAGTGACTCCAAAGGAACTTTATAAACAGATTTAAAAATGACCCAATAGACCATGATGTCACCTACTAATATAGGACAATTATGAATGTCCCTGTTTTAAGCTCATATTAAAAAAAATCTAGAAAATCACTGGTATCTTTGCATAGTGGACATTCTTCAAATGTGACTCCTTTAGATGTTTAAATGGTTATTTTCCAAACTTCCTAATGTAATTGGCAAGTCAAATTTTATTTTTTTAATTAAAACTGTTTATAAGCTATGGCTCAAATCCTGTCCATCTATTTCATAGGGAAAATGGTCTAAATTAACCTGTTAGTCTTGTGTACTGTATCAGGGCTGTACATCAGTTGAGCCAATATTGAGTATAGGGTCCATGGATCTGTTGAAGTGGGTAAAGAAAAGATGCAACCAAGTTTCTGTCCCCTGGATAACCCTGGGCACTGATTTATAAAGGAGGGAGAACAAAGCTGGGGAGTGGACGTTGTGTGTGTGTGGGGGGCAGAACTTTTTGTAGTAGATGGAGAGGACCCTCTTTGCCACCAATTGCACTAGGTCTCTGAACTGATGGAGAGCTTCATTTTGGATCAAACTCCGCCTCATGGAGCAGCTTGGTGGCTCATGGCCACATAGGATTCCCCAGTTGCTGAGGAAGAGTCCTGAACTACAGAATTTCATTATACCTCACAACCTTTGCATCAAGATTGTATCAAGCCTGATGCTGCAATCCATTGAGATTTTGTCCTAAGTGAACACAAACTTGTTCTCAAATTTTACAATCTTACGCTTATTTTATAATCACAGGAATAGGTATAGAAAGATTAAGGTGTTTGCTTTATGATTTTCTTGATATTAATGGAAGTAAGGTCTCTTCCTCTTTCCACACCCCTCCATGAAACTTTACATCCAAGAGTTATTCCCAATCAATGGTGACCAGTTATAGAAGATAACATTGTCATTCATTAGAAGGTATGTCTCAGTACCTGTTCCATTACAGTACATGATAAAATATAGTACATAGTAATAACCTTCACGAACTATTGCTTCAAGTAAATGGTAATTACTATTGATTTATAATTAGATGGGTCTTCGCTACAAATTTGGAAGCCTAATCCAAAAGGAAGAAGGGATCCTTTAGCAGAGAAAAATCTTGTGGTATTTGGCAGTGTCCATGTTAATCCTGTTTTTATAAAAACAAAACAATTCTACTCATGTATCTGGAGAACGGAGGCGCTACTAGATGTGTGCGTAACTGAATACAGATGGGAATAAGAACATCAAAACTTTAATCACATGAGATGTCATGAAAATGGACACTGGTTAGCTTCATTGTTAAAAAGATGCTGTGTGAGACAGCCTGTGGCTGTGACAACAGGACACTGCACTAGATGTACTGGTCAGCAGTAATGGAAGAGAGATATTCTGAGAGAAAAAGTTAGTGGGGAGAAATCTCATTTCAGTTGTAGTTTTACGTAGATGTCACTCATCTAACCTCAGAACTAAAACTGAAAAGCAAGATAAAAACAACAACTTTAATTCTGTCTGGAATTGTTTATTTAACCCTGTATCTCTAAGTGTGCTTTTCAGTGCCACTGAGGTCTAGTGTTCCTTCTATCTACCTTTATACAAGGTGCCTTTAAAAAAAATCAGCATCTGTTGGCTGTGAAAATTAAATTCACCATTGTACAGTATTTGCACTGTATTTTTTCTTCTGAGTAAAGTGGTTACCATCGCAAAAGTCAGCATCTAGCAAATTACAGTGTTTGAGATCCAGGAGAACACAGTTATTGCCTCTTCAATACCTATGGAAAAATTGCATCCGTCCTTAGATATCATTATGTGGGAACTGGTGGTAATGTTGACTTGTGAATAGTAATCACTGTCTATAAAATATATCAATAAAGTTATATTCTACAGTAAATACTTGATTTCTTTGTCTAATGGCACCCGCTATAAGATTAATTTTAACTATTATTTAAAATCTATTTTGTCTTTTGAATTACATAGGTATTAATAACTTGATTTCAAAATCTAATAAATCAATGAATATATAAATATTGCTTCGAGATACAAAATGTTTGTGAAGTGACATAAAGACATAGCAGTGACATCTCTCACCACCAGTAAGGAACACTTCCAGGGAATGATGGGGTTGCATATTTTGGAGTCTGCACTGATCTCCAAATACATTCTCACTTTTGAATTAGTGTTATGATAGAATGCACTATAGCATTATGTTATGACTGAAAAATGCTAATACAATAAGAAGTTGCTAACATTATACTAGATGGATATCAAAATCTAACTCAGAATTATTTCATATATATTTCAGGTGCTTAGTTCATGCCAGGGGAGCAAATATATTTTAGGTGATTTGTTTTGTATTGTCTCACTTTTCATTTTTCACATGCCCTTTCCCCCATCATTATGGTTCAAATCATAAATCTCTATTGTTTCTGCTGTAGTATCTTTCATAATTGGAATCTTCTAGTTTCTAGTTGTGGGGGAGGATGAAAAAGGTGCCATTTTAATTTTGGATCCCTTGCTTCTAAGTTATTGCTATGTCTTTCTAACAGATTTCTGCACTGTAGAATTTAATGGCCTCTATTGCCAAGCTAACATGATGTGTCCACATTGGTAGCTCAATGGTTTGAGCATAGACTCATAGACTCTAGGACTGGAAGGGACCTCGAGAGGTCATCGAGTCCAGTCCCCTGCCCTCATGGCAGGACCAAATACTGTCTAGACCATCCCTAAGAGACATTTATCTAACCTACTCTTAAATATCTCCAGAGATGGAGATTCCACAACTTCCCTAGGCAATCTATTCCAGTGTTTAACTACCCTGACAGTTAGGAACTTTTTCCTAATGTCCAACCTAAATCTCCCTTGCTGCAGTTTAAGCCCATTGCTTCTTGTTCTATCATTGGAGGCTAAGGTGAACAAGTTTTCTCACTCCTCCTGATGAGACCCTTTTAGATATCTGAAAACTGCTATCCTGTCCCCTCTCAGTCTTCTCTTTTCCAAACGAAACAAACCCAATTCCTTCAGCCTTCCTTCATAGGTCATGTTCTCTAGACGTTTAATCACTCATGATGCTCTTCTGTGGACCCTCTCCAATTTCTCCACATCTTTCTTGAAATGCGGTGCCCAGAACTGGACACAATACTCCAGTTGAGGCCTAACCAGCGCAGAGTAGAGCGGAAGAATGACTTCTCGTGTCTTGTTTACAACACACCTGTTAATGCATCCCAGAATCACGTTTGCTTTTTTTGCAACAGTATCACACTGTTGACTCATATTAAGCTTGTGGTCCACTATGACCCCTAGATCTCTTTCTGCCATACTCCTTCCTAGACGGTCTCTTCCCATTCTGTATGTGTGAAACTGATTGTTCCTTCCTAAGTGGAGCACTTTGCATTTATCTTTATTGAACTTCATCCTGTTTACCTCAGACCATTTCTCCAATTTGTCCAGGTCATTTTGAATTTTGACCCTGTCCTCCAAAGCAGTTGCAAACCCTCCCAGTTTGGTATCGTCCGCAAACTTAATAAGCATACTTTCTATGCCAACATCTAAATCGTTGATGAAGATATTGAACAGAGCCGGTCCCAAAACAGACCCCTGCGAAACTTGTTATACCTTTCCAGCAGGATTGGGAGCCATTAATAACTATTCTCTGAGTATGGTTATCCAGCCAGTTATGCACCAACCTTATAGTAGCCCCATCTAAATTGTACTTTCCTAGTTTATCTATAAGAATATCATGTGAGACCGTATCAAATGCCTTACTAAAGTCTAGGTATATCACATCCACCGCTTCTCCCTTATCCACAAGGCTCGTTATCCTATCAAAGAATGCTATCAGATTAGTTTGACATGATTTGTTCTTTACAAATCCATGCTGGCTATTCCCTATCACCTTACCACCTTCCAAGTGTTTGCAGATGATTTCTTTAATTACTTGCTCCATTATCTTCCCTGGCACAGAAGTTAAACTAACTCATCTGTAGTTTCCTGGGTTGTTTTTATTTCCCTTTTTATAAGTGGGCACTATATTTGCCCTTTTCCAGTCTTCTGGAATCTCCCCCGTCTCCCATGATTTCCCAAAGATAATAGCTAGAGGCTCAGATACCTCCTCTATTAACTCCTTGAGTATTCTAGGATGCATTTCATCAGGCCATGCTAAACCCAGAGTTGTGAGTTCAATCCTTGAGGGGGCCATTTAGGGAACTGGGGTAGAAAACTGTCTGGGGATTGGTTCTGCTTTGAGCAGGCAGTTGGACTAGATGACCTCCTGAGGTCCCTTCCAACCCTTCTATTCTATGAAAACTGTAACCAAAATTGGTTGTCAAGAACAAATCCAGTTAATACAACAAATAATGTTGTAGGTAGTGAGGTTGGAACTCTATCTTGTGTTGTGTTCCATTGTGGACAGGGGTTATGGTAGTATATATGTTGATACTGATGGAAGATGCCACATTGATAAACCACAGAGACTGAAGGACTCTCTACCTTGTAAACAGTTACGCTACATCTTGGCCAGCTACAATGCAAGACTTCCCACTTTGGACAGCGAGCAGCCCTTTTATATGCCTTCATAGGAACATCCTGGGATGGCAATTCTTTGGGGTAGGGATTGTATTTTTATATCTGCTTGTACAGTTCTTTACACAGTGGAAGTTATATAGCGTACTAGTGAGATCATTCCATTGTATTTAGGGCAAAGACCCTCTTCAATGAGAATTTTTTAAAAAAGGACTGTATACATTCATTCATATGGACAAGGTAGATAACATCACTAGTAATTACTGTGACGTATGTGTGTCTTGTGCTAGGGTGTATACCTCACTGTCAGTGACAGGGTTAAGTGGAGACAGAGCACAATTAACCCGTTCTGTGGTACCTAGAGGGGAGATAGGTATTTTAAGATTAGAATCATCTGGATAGTTTCTATAAAGGAAGGACTGCTAGGCAGGGAGTCTTAGGAAAGATTCAGTTAAGAGTTCTTTCTCTTTGGGAAAGGTATTAGAGAGGGGCCTGCAGAAAGGAGCCTGTATTCTGGGACTGCCCCTAAAGGGAGAGGGCAGCTGGAAGGAGACTCTCCAAGCAGGCCTCGGTGAAGAGACTTTAGGGAAGAAGGCCTAAGGGTCAGCAGCTGAGGTGGAGCCAAACCACCTCCAGGGAGAAATCCCTGGGAGGCAGGCCTCTGTAACAGAGAGAAGAATTCTCCCAAGCCCACAAGAGGGAGGAAGTGTCTTCAGAGGACTGAGCCCAGGGAGGGTAGAATAGTTTTCATTCTGTTGACTCTTTAGTTGGGCTGTTGGCCCTGGAAGTGTTGGGACTCTGCTACACCTGGCTGGATAGTCACAGACCATTGAAGTCTGGAGGAGGCAGCAGAGTCAGCAGGGCTCCAATAATTGGTATTGCCATGAGGAGATGCTCCAGGATGGTAAGTCTGTGACTAACCTACATTACAGCTGCTTGGGAATTTTTCAGCAAACTAGTCCCATTGCCAAAAATGTAGAATAATTGAAACTGTTAATGGTTGGTATTAGCAAAAACATGTAATTGAAAAAATTGTCAAAACATCCTGTTTTGACACCTTTAAAGATAAACCAGTCCATTTTCCCAGTTTCAAAATGAAAAGTAATGTTCTATGTGAATTAAACATATTACAAATATCAAAATCAGAAACTTCAAAATTGAAACAAAATGATTTGATTGACCAAACTGAGTCTCTTTGGTTCTGTTTTGCAAAATCGTCCAAGATTTTGACATTATCCTGAATCAGGCCAAGAACACTTTTTGAAATCTCAGATATTTTCCTGGGATGGCTATACAGTTTCCCTCACAGATTTAATTTACATACATCATAAATGTGAAGGTGAAAACCATGCGACAAATTTTATTTCCCATGCACTTTTGACTTCCTGACCTGTCTTCTGCCCATTATTCCGTCACACCTATAATTTATTCCATCATTCCAAACCCCAGAGTAGCTCCAAATATTTTTAAAATTAGCCTTACAGTGAAATGTTCTCTTTAGTACCCAAAATGGGAATCTCCAAATTATACTGGTCTCAGGCCCAAGACAGTCAAGGTTCAGTTCCATCCCAGTGACAGCTTTTCTGTGTATAGAACTGTCATTGCTTTAAAGTCTAGTACTTTGTGGCTTTACAGGGATAGAAGCAGAAGGTTTAAACCAAATGAAAGGAGTTATCACCAGATTCCCCATAGGACCGAGCACTCTAGCTGTGGAATGATCTGATATGATTCGGGCTGCCTGGAAAACAAGAATTCCATTTCACAAACCTTTCAAGGTTTCTCCTCTCATCGACAGGGAGGGAGAGAAAGAGACCCACTCCCAACTTAATCAATAACCCAGTGGTTAGGTCTCTTGCATGGAATGTGGGAGACTCAGGTTCAGTCAGGTAGAGAAAGCATTTGAACCTGGATTCCCAAAGACTGGGCTGTTGGTTATTCTGAAGTGGGAGAGGGTCTCTCTCTGGTTGTGATCCTGGCATTTTTTGACCAAGGGGAAAAAAAAAGTTTTGTTGGGAATTTTTTGAGCCTCTCTAGAGATAAGACTTCAAATCCTGACTTATTTTAGGTTCCCTGTACAATGAAAGGTGTATGAGAATTAGTCTCATTCAAAACTTGTATGGGGAAACTTGAAGTAGAGTTTTAAATGAAGGGGACTCTCTGCTTCACTATGTGGAGTCTCTGGAGCCTAGAACTGATGGAGGGATTAGACTTGCCTACATCTTGGCTGTGCCACTGGGTGGGGTCAAGTTTAGCTAGCCAGGTGGGGCATAAAGGACTATGGAGTTAGATCTCCAGGAGAGGGCTTGGTGGGAAGCTGTTTCCTTTGGATTTGAAAGAAAATCTTTTGGATTTTGCAGAAAGGTCATGCGCCAAATCATCACTATGACCAGGAGAGACTGTGGAGCAGCCATGTGGAAAATCATCAGAGAAGGAAGGTGAGGCCACAATTGAGTTTCCACGTTGGGGAGAGATACTGGAGTCACAGGCTCTTGTTTTTTTTAAAAATCTTGGGTACCAGCCTTATAAAGTGTAAAAAAAACATATAAGCAGGGTTCAAAAAGTGTCTTGTTTTTCAAAAGAGTGAACAAAAGTATCTGCAGCTATTTTAAGAGAACAATCTTGCATTGGCATAAAGATAAGGTAGATGAGCTAACAGATCTCTTCCACGATTCCATTAAACATTTGTCTTGTGATTTATTTAGCAGGGAGACCTCAGCCCAGATCTCTCTTCTCTCTGTGTGTTTAATGGTGAGAGTCTGTCTTTTCCTAGTTTTATAGCTTAATAAACAGAGGTGCAAAGAATGATTACTTGATCAAAATTCCACAGTGAATCAGTAGCTCGACTTGAACTGGAACTGAGAGTACTACTGGCTTTCCAGTTCTTCGCGTCATATCATGTTGTCTCATTTTGGTTGAAAGTTTCCCCCTCGTTGCCTATGTTGTGGTGGAAGAAAATTTCTAAGAGCAAAGTACAATCAAAGTGTGACATGATATTTGGTTGCTGATGTGCAAGTGCAGCAATAGAGGGCTTTTTACATTTTTTATTGAATAAGGAACAATGCAGTTGCCAGTGCTGAGCATGTGATCAGCCAATCTGTTTTTTTAAATATACTTTCCCCTGCCTCAGTTTTTGTTTTTTCATAACTGAGCTAACTACAGTCTGTTCTTGCCTGAACTCCAGTCATAACCCAGCACATGTTGTGAGTAGCGGCTTTAAAAAAAAATAATAAAAAACCTTTCTGAACTGAGGCATTAGGCTTGCATGTAATAAGATCTGTAGTAAAGTAATGAAACCACCATATATTTTAATGTTTTTGTCTGAAGTGGGCCCTTGGCCCTGATTCCAATGGTGATGGGCCATCTGGGTTGCAAATCTGATTCCAGCATTGAGGGTTACCTCATTGTCACAAGGAAACAGGAAATAAATTTGAGAAACATCTGTTTTTTCACCTTACACAAGTTTGTCAGCATGGATG
The DNA here is from genome assembly GCF_025201925.1 of Gopherus flavomarginatus. NCBI lineage: Eukaryota > Metazoa > Chordata > Testudines > Testudinidae > Gopherus > Gopherus flavomarginatus. The sequence continues at coordinate 63,322,624 of NC_066619.1, forward strand.
CAGTGTTTCATAGCTGTTTTGCCTTTTGTTTTGCAAAGCTTGAAAAGTTCTGGTTCCTTTCCTTTTCCTACCTGAAGAATAGTAATAGATAAATATAAAGCTGAGAGGCATACTTTTGGAGCTGAGTGATTTCTAATCCAAAAATCAATTGTTATGGCTGAGTATATTGGGGGCATGAGGGGGAGGAGAAGAAATGCAATATATTGTTACAGGATTTAATATTAGGTTTTTAGAATCTTGACATGTAGGGTTTTTGGTCTTATAAAATATTTTCAAGAGTTCTAAATCTCCATTATAATGGCAAAAAGTTACAGTCTAAGTTTTAGCACCAGCGTAATGAGGTCCTGGGTCCATGACTGGGACTCTTAGGCTCTATGATAATAATAATCTGCTTCCTGTTCTCTGCTCCTGTTTTAAAATATCTCTGACCCTCTCACAATATGATGAGTTGAGTGGCATTTATAGTTGTAGAATTGTCAAACAGTAAAACATAATAGGGATAGTTATTTATAGTGTGTATATATACATATACACTACTGGGATAGTTAAAGGAGTTAGGTAATCCAACTACACATCTAAGAAAAAATTTCTTCTGGTTTCTCACAAACTGGGCACGCACATTTATTTGTACACTGAAATCTAGTTGAATTGTGCATTGTGATACCTTTTTCCTAGATCTTTAGACTTAAAGGCCAGAGGGTCCCACAGTGATCATCTGCTGAACACAAGCTAAATAATCTTGCTCAGCAATTTCTGCATATGTGTTTGCATGCAGTTTTGTGGGTGCAAAACACATGCATTGCTATTTTGAAAATGTAAAATTATACTATCTTCCCATGTATATGCTAGTATCATAATGAGATATTACAGTGAGAAGTGCACTTCATGAATAAGTATAAAAAATAAGGAAACATTTTTGAGGAGCAGATGAGCTTTGCATTCTGTAGGGATGGCTGGGATCCTCTATGCAGAGAAGGGCATGAGATGAGTTGATATTTATCACAAGTCGGCTCTAGTAGAGACATGTGGTGTCCAATTGTGGAATTCCAGCAAAATCTGTTTGTTTTAAACTGTATCAGCATCACCCATTTACTGGCAGAACCATAAGCTAACATGTTGAAATTGGCTATTTATGCTAAAAAAATATATCAAGTGAACTCATGCAATCCAGATTCTGAAACTTGGATGGCTTCTTGGGGACAGAACTATCTTTGACTCATTGCATTGTACATGTGTGACAAATTGATACTAATACATAAAGGCATTGCCAGTGTAAATATGACCTCTTCCATATATTCACTGAATCATATTCAGCTCTCACAAAATGTCATACTCATTTCTTTAATTATCTGAATGGTAGCGGTGTTTTGCGGGTAACTTTTAGTTTTACCTACGGCAAGTCTACTCTTAACGCTGCATCGGCACAGCTGCGCTGATGCAACTGCACCACTGTAGTGCTTCAGTGAAGACGCTACTCCATCGACCAGAAAGCTTCTCCTGGTGGTGTAATTAATCCACCCCCCCAACAGATGGTAGTTAAGTTGATGGGACAAGCTCTCCTGTTGACATAACAGTCCCTACATGGGGGTTGGATTGGTATAACTGTGTCACTCTGGGGTGTGGATTTTTCACACTCCTGCGTGACATAATTATACTGATGTAGGTCTGTTGTGTAGACCTGGCTGGAGACTTTTGCAAGTGTTTGGAAAGTAATTATTAAGCTTTAACAATCATTGGCTCTTTATAGGGTGCATCCATTAGCCAGTTGCAATGCAAAAGAAAAACACAGGTAGGCACTTATTTTAAAGACATTTTGTAATTCATAGAGGTGTCTGGAGTTTATAAAAATCTGGGCTAGATTTGTGTGGAGATGCAGTGGATCAGTGACCTGGCACTTTTCTGAAGGCTGCTATCTTGTTCTTGAAAATTTCAGTGTTCATTTTAACAATATCAATTTCTGTCTGTGAAAAAAACTGAGATGTGAACTGACTGTTCGTGATGTGTCTCCCTCTATGGACAGCCTGAAACAACAGTTCTGAGAGGAGTACATTGTCCCATGCATCTCGCTGGGTGCTAACTTAGATGTCCAATCATTGCTTAAAGGTCTACATTGCTTTCTGTTTTACTGCTGATCAAAGCATGTTAAGGAGGAGAATCTGCATAATCTACTGTGAATAGTATCTCATTTTGGTGCAATGGGAGAGTACCACGATTTTTTTCTTCCCAATTTGAATTTTGGCATCAAAAGACCAGAAGGGAGGAGTGGAGCCCAGAGGATCATCTATGCCCCATGAAAGGGGAGCCAATCCTATGGAGTCCAAAGGAACATCCAAACCCAACTCCAACCAACCTAATCCTCTCAACTTCTCTACATCTGCCAAGCAGTGGGGGCCTAGGCTATTGCAGTGCAGTTGGGGGAGCAGGGTCAGCTTCTTCTCTGATTCTTTTGGATACTGCTGCTCGTCTTACTGGGGGCTGTTTGTAGACTCAACCATATGCCACTGTAATGGTTACACTCAATTCACATTTTCAAGCTTTTCTTTGTGACCAAAATGGCCAGAAATATATTTTTTGTTCAAAATGAAAGCTTAGATTTTGATGTCCTCGCAAGAGTCTGAGTGATGGGGCCCTAGATCAGGGCCGCCCGGGGGAGGGAGGGTGGGCAAGTGGGGCAATTTCCCCCAGGCCCTGTGTCTCACAGGGGCCCCGTAAGCCCTGGCCCAGCGGTGGTCCGGGTCTTTGGCGGTGGAGGGCCCTTCAGTGCTGCTGAAGCTGTGGAGCGACTGAAGGGCCCCCTGCTGCCGAAATGCCCTGCGAGCCCTGGCCCAGCGGTGGTCCTGGTCTTTGGTGGCATTTTGGCAGTGAGGGGCCCTTCAGTGCTGCTGAAGATGCGAAACAACTGAAGGGCCCCCCGTCGCCGAAATGCTGCAGAAGACCCGGACCGCAGCCGGGTCAGTACAAGTGCTGCAGCTCCCCCGCTTTGTCCCAGGACCCCTGAATCCTCTAGGCAGCCCTGCCCTAGATGCAGGTCTGTGCCTTTATTCTGCTCTGACCCACAATACATCTGACCCACATTCATAGATTCCAAGGCCAGAAGGGACCATTGTGAACATCTAGTTTGAGCTCCTGTAATAATACAGGCCGTGGACTTCCCCAAAATGATTTCCACAGCAGATCTTACAAGAAAATATCCAGTCTTGATTAAAAAATTGCTGGTGAGGAGAATTCACTACAACCTTCTAAGCATTCTAGAAGCAATTATACCTACCTGAGATTCCCCGTTTTTAGGGATCCATGGATCACGTTAGCTCTTTTGGTAACAACATCACACTCAAAGTTCATGTTCAGCTGATTATTTTTCAGAGTCACTATCTTCCCAGGATAGTAAGTATAGCCTAGATTCTTTGTTTCTAAATGTATATGTTTACATTTATCTGTATTAAAATGCATCTTGTTTGCTTATGCTCAGCTTACTCGGTGATTCAGATCTCAGGCCCTGTTCTTTTAATTGTTTATCAGTTCCCCAATTTTTGTGCCATCTCCAGACTTTATCAGTGATGATTTTGTGTTCTCTTCTAGGTCCTTGATAAGTGTCAAACAGCCTAGGTCCAAGAACCAGTCCCTGTGGGATCCCAGTGGAAACACTTGTTGGTGATTTCTCTGTTTACAATTACATTTTGAGACCTATTGGTTAACCAGCTTTTAGTCCATTTAATGTATGTCATGTTAATATTAGAAAGACAAGGTGGGTGAGGTAATATCTTTTATTGGACTGATTACTGTAGGTGAGAGCTTCTGAACTTACACAGAGCTCTTCTTGTGTGTTGTGTGTGTTGTGGTCTGAGGGTTCTGGCCCAGACCCAAAGAAGAGCTTTGTATGAGAAAGTCAGACTTTCATGTTTACAGAGAGCTCTTCTTCAGGCCACAGCTTGTGTAAGCTCAAAAGCTTGTGTGTCTCTCTCACTAACAGAGGCTGGTCCAGTAAAATATATTACCTCACCCACCTTGTCTCACTAATATCCTGGGACCAACATGGCTACAACACTGCATACCACTATGTTACTGTTATTGTTCTAGTTTTTAAATCACAATGTTGTGTGGTATCAAGTCAAATGCCCTACTGAAGTCCAAGTATGTTATATCAACACTATTACCTTTTATCAACCAAACTTGTGGTCTTGTTTTTAACAAATCAAGCAACTCTGACAGGGTCTACCTTCCAAAAATGCATGTTGATTAATGTTATGTTATCCCCCTTTAATTCTTGATTAATCAAGTCTTGTATCAGATGCTCCATTATCTTGTCTGGGATTGATGTTAGACTGAAAGTCCTATAATTACCTGGGTCATACAGTTTATCCTTTTAAAATATTGGCACAACTTTAGCTTTCTTCCATTCTTCTGGAACTTCCACAGTGTTCCAGGACTTATTGAAAATCATATTAATGGTCCACTGAATTTCTCACCTAGCTCTCTCAAAATTCTTGGATGCACACTATCCAGACCTGCTGATTTTAAAAATTATCTAACTTTAGTAGCTGCTGTTTAACATCCTCCTGAGATACTAGTGGAGTAGAAGTGTAAAACTCCTTATTACTGTCTTTAACTCAGCTGGCCATAGATATGTCCTTGTGGTGTTTTAATAGAATCACAGAACTGGAAGGGACCTTGAGAGGTCATCTAGTCCAGTTCCCTGCACTTGAGGCAGGACTAAGTATTATCTAGATCATCCCTGACAGGTCTTTGTCCAATCTGCTCTTAAAAATCCCAAATGATGGAGATTCCACAACCTCCCTAGGCAATTTATTCCAGTGCTTAACCACTCTGACAGTTAAGAAGTTTTTCGTAATGTCTAACCTAAACCGTCCTTGCTGCAGTTTAAGACCATTGCTTCTTGTCCTATCCTGAGAGGTTAAGAAGAACAATTTTTCTCTCTTCTCCTTGTAACAACCTTTTATATACTTGAAAACTGTTATCATGTCCCCTCTCGATCTTCTCTTCTCCAGACTAAACAAACCCAATTTTTTCAGTCTTCCCTCATAGGTCATGTTTTCTAGACCTTTAATCATTTTTGTTGCTCTTCTCTGGATTGTCTCCAATTTGTCTACATCCTTCCTGAAATGTGGCACCCAGAACTGGACACAATACTCCAGTTGAGGCTTAATCAGCATGAAGTAGAGGGAAAGAATTACTTCTCGTGTCTTGCTTACAATACTCCTGCTAATACATCTGTCATAACATTTCTTCCTAGATCTGGACCTTAGCGTCCAAAATATGGGTGTTAGCATGAAAACCTCCAAGCTGAGTTACCAGCTTGGACCTGGTACCGCTGCCACCAGCTAAGAATTATACAGTGCCTAGCTCACTGTGGTCTCTCCAAAACCTTCCCTGGGGGACCCCCAGACTCAGATGCCTTGAGTCTTACAACAAAGGGAAATAACCCCCTCCCCTTGTTTCCTTGTTACTTCCTCCCACGCTCCCCTCCCTGGACGACCCTAGGAGATTCCCTGCTTCCAGTCCTGGAAACACAAGTACCGAGAGATCTAATCTCTCCCCCTCACCCAGAGGGTATGCAAAGTCAGGCTTAGTAATTCTAAAACAAAGAGATTTTCCCCTTGACTTCTTCCTCCCACCAATTCCCTGGTGAGCTGCAGACTCAATTCCCTGGAGTCCTCACTAAAGAAAAACTCCAACAGGTCTTAAAAAGAAAGCTTTATATAAAAAGAAAGAAAAAAGGACATTAAAAATAGGCTCTGTATCAAGTTGACAATATACAGGGTCAATTGCTTAAAGGAAAAAAATGAATAAAAGCCTTATCCAAAAAGAATACAATTTAACACATTCCAGCAACTACACACATGTAAATACAAAAGAAAACAATATAAACCTATTGTCTTACTATCCTTGTACTTACAACTTGGAAACAGAAGATTAGAAAGGCAGGAGATAGAAAAATCACTCTCAGAGCCAAGAGGGTCAGACCCAAGACAAAGAACAAAGAACTCACACCCAAAACTTCCCTCCACCCAGATTTGAAAAAGTCTTGTTTCCTGATTGGTCCTCTGGTCAGGTGTTTCAGGTTACTGTTGTTACCTCTTTACAAGTGAAAGAGACATTGACCCTTAGCTATCTGTTTATGTCAACATCCCATAATGATGCTTGTTTTTTTTTGTAACGGCATTACACTGTTGACTCATATTTAGCTTGTGATCCACTATGACCCCAAGATCCTTTACTCTTTCCTAGGCAGTCATTTCCCATTTTGTATGTATGCAACTGATTGTTCCTTTTGCTTCCCTTGTCTATTTTCAACAGTTCCTAGTTTCTGATTTATATTCATTATTATTCACTTCCCCTTTATTTCACTTTATTATATATTATTTATAGTTGCATTCACTTCCCTGCTAACTAAGCTCTTTTTTTTTTTAACCAATATGACTTTCTTCCTTGGTAAGTGGTTTCTTGGACTGTGGCTTTTTGGACATCTAGTAAAATGTTCTTAAAGAATTCCCAATAATCATTCACATTTTTCTGGTTAAATTCTTCCTCCAAATTTATATGCTTGGCTCTATTCAAGTACTAAGTATATATATATCACTGGTCTGAACTTTATTATGTTTGATAATGTGCAATGTGATCAAGTCATAATCATTTTTAGCAAAGTTACCATTATTTTTTAGTTCTGGAACAGTTCCTCTACCAAGAAGAGGTCTAATATAGAATTCTCCTGTGCTGGATGAAACAATTCTTGAATTAGGAAAGTCATCTCTAATGTTAAGAAATTCCAAGGATGCTTTGTTACTGGCAGAATGAGACTTCTAGTGTGTGTCACTCAAATAGAATACTCCATGAAAAAGCTGCTTTTCTCCCTCACACATAGTACATATAGGCATAAGGAGATGATCGTTCTGTTTCCTTGTTGACTGTGGTCTGTAGCAGACTCTAACTGGTACCCTATTTTTGCTTTATCTGTTAGAACATTGATCCATAAGCATTCAAAACCATTTTCTTTTGCATTATCAGTAACTTGGAAAGAGGTAATGCCACTTTTGACATAATGTCACTCTCCCTCCCCTTTTGCTCACCCTAAATAAATTATAAACACTGACTTTTAACATTCCAGTCATGTGAATCATCCAGTTGGCTTTCAGTAATACCAGCTAGATTGAGCAGTTCAAAGACAGCCTCCAACGAGAAACTGCAGAATTGGAATTAATTTGCAAACTGGACACTTTTAAATTAGGTTTGAATAAAGACTGGGAGTGGATGGGCCATTACACAAAGTAAACCCTATTTTCCCATGCTATTTTTCCCCCCGCTGTTACTCTCACTTTCTCGTAAACTGGTGGAAATTGGCCATCCTGATTATCACTACAAATGATTTTTTTCTCCTGCTGATAATAGCCCACCTTAATTGATTACTCTCATTATAGTTAGTAAGGCAACACCCATTTTTTCATGTCCTCTGTGTGTATATATCTTCCTACAGTATTTTACACTGCATGCATCCAATGAAGTGGGTTTTAGCCCATGAAAGCTTATGCTCAAATAAATTTGTTAGTCTCTAAGGTGCCACAAGTACTCCTCGTTCTTTTTGTTGATCAAGACTAACATGGCTACCACTCTGAAACCAATTCCAATCTGTTACCCAGACTCCTAGCATTGGTTTCTAGGCAGTTTAAAAGTTTCTTCTCTTCATGTCCTTTGGTTCCTTGATTTAACTTTCTTCTCAACATCTCAATTTTGTGCTAAACAAGTGCTCTTTTTATCCTCCCCCTTTGCTATTAGTTTAATGGCCACTGAATGACTGCCAAGCCTGAGAATACCAGTAAAGCATGCATGCTTATATTTTTAACATCTGCCCAATGTTTTATGATTGATACATCATTTTAATGTCTCAAGTGGCCAAGTCTTTTCTTGTATGTGGTGCTTGTGAAAGTACTATTACTTTATTCCCACCAATTCAACCCCTGCATTATACTTAGTTGAATTTAATGCAGCTAAGACTTTTATTTTCTCATGGTATAGCCCATATGGCCTGTTCAGATTGTTAAAATTGCTTCAGTATTTGACTAAACACAAATTTTTTGTGCCTAAAACAACTTAAATGTAACTTATTTTATTGTATGTATTCGTATTTCTTCCTTCCTCTCTCCAGTGTTCATATAACTCCCAGATATCTGCCTACAAGGACATGGAGATTGTCTGGCACTTACATAACATACACTTAAATTGGCTCTGTCACTTAAATTACTGTTTGAGTTCATTCAGTCACCAAGAGAGAACCTCACACACAGACAGACAGGTTCATCTGTGTTGTAATTTCATTGAAGCAAGTGGAATTACACCAGGGATGAACTTGTCCTGGAGACTTAGATGTAACATAGAGACATAAACATTAAAACACTCTATTAGACATATGACAAATGTCATTCTAAACTTGTCTCACCAGTGAAATATATGGAAACAATAAAATACCCATGAAAAGATGATGTAACCCTACAATATAATTTTTTTTATATTCAATGGAATCCTCACTCACTTTTTTTCATTTTCAGAGAACAACTTCTCTCAAAGCAGAGGTACATTATAATTAGAACTGCAGCTGGTATGCTGCATTGTTCGGAAATAATTCAGGGCTTTCAATCTACGTCTCTTCCAAATGGAGTTTCTTTGTGTACTGATGTCATTATATGTAGGTTGCATAGTAATCCTCAGCATACCAGTATGATTAAAAAAATATTCATGACAACTTTTGTTTTGTCAAGAGTGTGGAACCAAAGGGACTGAATCAACAGGGTAAGAAGACTTCATTCAATTTGATCACTCAGAATTTTTTATTTGAAATGTGTGGCCTCTTAATTAGGCTGACTTTAAAAAAATTAAAATAGACCATTAAAGGTTAAACCATGCTCTGCAACACTGAGTTTTTTGTTTTTATTTTAAACACAATAATATGGCAGGTGCTAAAAGTCTTAGCAGTATCAGGACTTAAGATTTTACATGGCTTTCACAGGCATTTAATCACTGCAAAACAGCTAGAACAAAAGGCTGGGTTTCTGTTTGCTCTTCTGAGCAGAGGAGTGTGACTATGTATAGTAAGTTGCTTTTATGAAATTCATTTTTAGTATTAATTTGGGGGGACAGCTTTATCTAAACGTGTTTACATCTACAAGGTAGATGAAAACATGATGAGTTTCCTAAACTAAAAGGGAAAATCCTACCAAACAGTTTCCCTAATGACCTTCATAATATCACACAAAGATGCATACATGTGATGTAATTTAAAGAGACCCCCAAAGCCCTAAGTCTTATGTAATGTCACAATTTGAAGAATGCTTTCCTGATATGGATGATGAGAAGGTGAGAGGAAAGTTGGTTGATTTCTATAAAGATTTTTCTATTAGGGCTGTGGCCCAGCACTGTGGTTCTTCTTAGGCATGTGCTTAAGTTCATCACTCTCCAGGAAATCACTTGAGCTATGTAAAAGCTGGATGTTATTTATTAAGCATCTATTTAAACAGGTATTTAAGTCCCACTGCAGTGTAATTCCAAACTACAATACAAACTAAAATGATAATGTATAAAGAAGATTTAAGGAGATTGGAATGTGAACTGCTAGTTAAATTTAAGTACGTGCTTAAGGGGGTATGTCTTCACTACCCGTCGGATTGGCTGGCGGGGATCGATTTATTGTGTCTAGTCTAGATGCAATAAATCGATCCTCAAGTGCTCTCCCATCAACTCCTGTACTCCAGCTCGGTGAGAGGCGCAGGCAGAGTCGACGGGCAGGGGTGGCTTTATATATTTTGCCGCCCCAAGCGCGGCAGTCAGGCAGCTTCCAGTGGCATGCCTGCGAGAGGTCTGCCTGTCCCGCGCCTTCAGAGTACCCACTGCCGAATTGCCGCCGAAACCACAGGACCAGCAGACCTCCCTCAGGCATGCCGCCAAAGGCTGCCTGACTGCTGCCCTCATAGCGACCAGTAGGCTGCCCCCAGCGGCTTGCCTCCCCAGGCACATGCTTGGTGCGCTGGAGCCTGGAGCTGCCCCTGTCGACGGGGGAGCGGCAGCAGTCGACTCACCGAGGAGAAGATACCCAAGTCGATCTAAGTACATCTATTTCAGCTACATTATTCATGTAGCTGAAGTTGTGTAACTTAGATTGATTCCTTCCCCCTCCCCCGCCAGTGTAGACCAGACCTGTACTGCACTAATTTATTACTATGACTTTTGAGTTAATGCAGGAGGACTGAAAATGATGTTATGGTCACACTTTAAGAGTTAATTAACTAAAGTTTAACAATAGAGCAACCATCGAAATAAAATGCAAATGCCACATTAATACAAAATACATTCAGTCTGATCAATGTTACACTGAATAGCTAAAGAATAGTCTCAGAAGAAACTCCTCAAAGGAAATGCTGTCATCTTACATTACCATCATTGTTTGTAATTTGTATTGTAAACTGAAATTAAAAAAATAGCAACTAAATGACAACCTGAATGTTTTTAAATATATTTCACACAAGTAGCTGTTCATTTACTTTTGTTGAAATGTGAAGTTGTATAAGCTAATCTAAATGGAAAGGTTGTTTTATTAGTGGTTATAAGATGTTTTGCTCATGTTTGTTGGCAGATTGCACGTATTAAATCGATGCAGTTGGACAGTTATGTCTAAGCATATCTATGCAACAAAGATTCTTGGATTCTTCAAATAGAAGAGGTAGGTCAGTATAATCTTTAGGGGGAAAATAACCTTACCCATAGGTCAACAGAAAACTTGTTTGTCTGTCATCCAAAATGTGGGATAATGCAAGCAAACATATAGAATAAAGTGCTACTCCTCCCCTAGGTCATGTACACTGAGGGGAAGTGAAATGAAAGTGACACTAGCTGCATGGTACAATATATTGTGGAAAGTGCTTGTCCAATTACAATAAAATGAAAATATCCACACATTCACCATCATCTCATACAGTTAGTTTTTACTTACCAGAGTCAAAAGGCACAATAGGCACAATGATTTTTTTTCTAATGTTTGAATAAGATTCATCAACAGTTCATAGTAGCAACTGTCAAAGAATGGATTCTTTCAACTTATCGATTAGCCAGTAACTGTGGCCACTTCTTTGTAGTGTGTATCTGAGGGTAAAGGCTCATTTTAAAGGATGCACTCTCCTATTTGAAGCAAAGGATTATTTTATTTAAAAGAAGTTTTCCAATTCCTGACAATTTCCTGCTGTGGTCTTTAGTCATCTATTTGACAAATGTGTAATTTGGTTAGCATTATTTTTTAAGTTTGCCTTTCGATTTAGTGTGTGATGTTTATTTTATTCTCAATCTTTGCAGTGGTGGAAAACCAATCCATTGTTACATATGAGGAGAGATAGCTGTTAATCCGGCCCCAAATGACACTTCTCTCCTATTATTAAAAGAGTGACCCATTGGTTTCTGAAATAAGGTAAATGTCTAAAACTAGCAGAACATCATCTCTTATCTTTGGGGAGGGATGGTGACTCTCAGGCTCCAGATTAGGACATAACATGGGATTTACAACCCTAGCACACTTGCAATTTCTTCTTTAACACTTGTTAGTCAGCTTTAAAGCAATCCTTTGTATAATCCTCAATAGTTTGATCAGGTGGAGTAGGAAAACTAGTGTATAAGGCAGGGCCCACAAGAAGAGTATATTACATTAATGCTTCACAACAAATTTCTGTTTCCAGGTAAGAAGACTAGTAAATAGTGTTTGTAGGTGAGATTTACCAGGACTTCATGATGGTATGGGGAATGGTTCATGGAAATAAACAACGTTTCCATATTGCTAAAAATAGTTGGAATGTACTGGTAAAATGGTCAAGATAAAACATTCAAATGCAATTTTCTATAAATTCTGGATGTTGCAGGGCCTTACATTTACATGTACAGCTCCCAGTGACTTCAGTGGGATTTGTACGCACTCACATGAGGACAGAATTTGGCTTAAGATATCATTTCAGAAACTGAAATATTTATAATAGAAAGAAATCTATTCAGGAGTGGGACATCTACAAAGGAAAGGACATGCATTGACTCTTGTTCCTGAGCTGAGATTTTTTCCCCCAAGTACTTCACTCAAACCTCACACTGTTTTAGGTAAAAAATATAAAACAGATTTATTAACTACAGAAAGATAGATTTTAATTTATTATAAGTGATAGCAAACAGATCAAAGTAGATTACCTAGCAAATAAACAAAAACTCAATTTAAGCCTAATATACTAAATAGGATTTGAATCAAGCAGTGTCTCATCCTGTTAGATAGTACAAGCACTCCACCAAGGATTCATATGCATGCAGGCTTCCTTCTTTCCTGTCTGGGAACAGCACTTCCCACAGTTCAGTCTTTGTTCCTCAGGTGTTTCCAGGTGGTCTTTTGTGTGGGGAGTGAGGCCCACTCATGATGTAACTCCCACCCCTTTTATATCCTTTCCCAGCTTGCTGGAAAGATCTTTTGCTTTGATCAGAGTCAAACAATCTCTCTTGGATATGCACTATCTTTGAGAAGTTTCCAATGTACATAGTTCTTGGGGTAATTCTTGTGCTTTCACTGAGAAGTTTCCATTGTTTGCTGTTCCTGTGAGTTTGTGTATTCTTCTCAGTGACCAAACAACATTGTTTTTATTGTTGTACCTGAAAGGCTGCTTGTGGGTGTTCCCAACCTCACAACATGTTTTAGTGGCACATACATAGCAAAACTTCATATTCAATGATAGCACATGCAACTTAACAGGATATTAATGTTTAAGAGATTAAGACTTTTAGAATGATACCTCACAAGGCATAATTTGAACAAAACATATAATTAAATCACCGTGGTGACTATGGGATGCAGAGTGGGTCACAGAGTTGTTAAATATTTGCTTTCAGATTCTGATTTTATATTGAATCTTGATCATACAACTTTCAAGCCATCAGACACTTGACCATTTTTTCCTAGGGAATCTTCCTCAAGGAGAAGATTGAATAATATTAAGTGATCTGCAAAACTTATTTGAATGATGGCATTCTTAAATAGCTTCTTGATGATTGAGAATAAATGCTTCATTAAGCTTTAACATCATAACCCTGAGAATCCTCGGAAGGACAAATGAAATAATGAATGATATTACAAGGAGCCAAGAGCATAATACACTGTGCTGCATGCAGGAATCTGATTGCACTAGATATTTTATAAAGACTGAGCCACAGATCACATGCTAATTCTGTCAAGACCTCTCAGTGGGATGCAGTAACCTTGAGAAATTGCAGGAAAGGAAACAATAGGTTTTGGTGCTGAGGTGAGATTTCAACATGTTAAATTAATAGCCTTGGGTTTATCTAATAATTACAGTGTCATTCACACATCACCAATCACCACAGATTAAGGCTTTAAGAGAGGTATTTAAGACAGACACAGATAAGAACGATGGGCAAGAAGTATGACTTGCCTTTCTAACTGATAGGCACGCAATCAAAAAGAGAGAGGCTTTTTATTTAGGCCTTCTCTGCACTGAGAATTTGCCCTGATACTAGCAATTAATGTTTGGTCCTTGATATAGACATGCCAGTGTAAACCCCATGGGTAGACTGGGAATGCTATGATTTGCACTGGTGGACCTTATTACTACTTCAACCCCCAGGGTAAGATCCACCTCTGTAAATTGCAGCTTTACAACAGAACACAATGGCAAAGTAGAGCCTTCAAAAGAGAGCAGAGGGATGTGTACATAGTCTGGCTCGGTTCTGAGGAGTGCCAATGAACTAACCTGTTTATGTTTGCTAGGTGGTTGGAAGTTCAATGAACTTGAACTTTAAAGAGGAACTTTCTGCACAGAATTAAGCCTTATGCATCCTATGCCAGCATTTCTCAAACTGAAGTTCATAGACCCCTGGGGGTCCCCAAGGGTACTACAGGGGATCTGCGGACCCCACTGATCATCTCCTTCCCCTCCCTGTATCTCTCAGAGGCTACTGAAGCCAAACCGGGAGATTTTAGATGCTGAGAGTCCGGCAGCTCAGTGAGGCTAAGGCAGGCTTACCTGCCCTGGCTCCATGCCACTCCCAGAAGTGTCCAGCACATCCCTGTGGCCCCTAAGGGGATGCCAGGGAGTCTCTGTGCATTGTCCTGGATCCAAGTGCCTACTCTGCAGCTCCCATTTGCTGGGAACTGCAGCCAATGGGAGCTGCAGGGGCAGTGCCTGTGGGCAGGGGCAGCACATGGTGGTTCCCCTCTCCCCCTGCCTAGGAGCCACTGCCAGAGAGATGTGCCAGTCGCTTTCGGAAGCCGCCCGAGGTAAGCGCTGCCCAGCTGGAGCCCACACCCCTTATCCTCTCCTGCACACCAGCCCAGAGCTCTCACCCCAAACCCTCTCCTGCACCCAAACTCCCTCCCAGAGCCTGCACCCCTCACCTTCTCCTGCACCCAAACTCCCTTTCGGAGCCCAAACCCCACACACCTTCCTGCACCCAAATTCCCTCCCAGAGCCTGTACCCTGCACCCCCTCCTGCAACCCAACCCTCTGCCCCAGCCTGGTGAAAATGAGTGAGGGTGGGAGAGAGCGAGTGATAGAGGGAGGAGGTATGGCGTGAGTGGGGGGCGGGAAGAAGAGGGGTGAGAGTGGGGCTTTGGGGGAAGGGGTGGAGTAGGGGTGGGGTCTGGGGCTGAGCGAGGGGGACTGGAGTCCCTGAAAATTTTTAAATCAAAATGGGGATACTTGGGTTGTTAAAATTTGAGAACTACTGTCCTATACTATAACTTCATTGCAACTATAACTCCACCCACATTGTACATGTGAACAATTAATCTTGATACACTGTTAACAGATACTGTGATGATAGATTCCCTAAACTAGTTACTAGGGAGTTTGACAGTTCTGTTTAACAGAATTAGGCTAATGCTGAGAGCTTTTGAAAATCTTACGTAGATTAGATAGATACATATTGTACAGCAATACAAAATGCTACATATGTGCAAAAATGCCAAGATACTGTTGCCGAAGGAACCATTTGAATCATTTGATTGTTATACACTTAAATTCTCAACCAGTGTTGCAATAACCGTTATTTTATTACTTGAATTAGAGATCAACGCCTATTACAAAACATCCATGTATTGTAGTACTTGCCTTCACAACCTTATGTGCCTTCACAGAACCTTGTTAAAAGCGAAATAGCAGAACTGCGGTAACACGTTCTTTCTTTTACTTCTTGAAAGAGCTGATCTGAAAGAGACAAATCATAATCACTGTTGTGTTTGTTTTTGTTTTTTTTTTTAAAAAGCATACTGTAAGACCCTGTTCCCAGTTTTGGTTTTAGCATTTAGCTTCAATTCAGTTCAGTTCAATTTACTTCTTTATTATTTTCCTCAGGAATGAACTTATCAGCATTCATCTCTTACTTCCCACAAGTCCTGAGGCTGTGGAAGCAGCACCCAGTCACATCCCCATTCAATTATTAATTACAAATAAAATTACAGATACAAACTGTACATATGAATGAATATTTAAAACATAAATAATTAAAACAGTGTTTTAAAGCACTTTTCCCAAAGAATCAAAGATCCCAATTGTATGTTTGATTGCAGGAGTGAAATAACACCTCAGATACTAGACGCCATTTTTGATAAGATGCCAAGGCCCAGTCTTGCAACTGACTATGCGCAGAGGCACCCTCCTCTGTGCAGAGCCTCACTGCAGTTAACAGGCCATGAACACAACCTTTTTTTTTTTTCTGACTCCTGGTTCTGTGCTTTAATTGCAAGATCTTTACATGCCAACAAAATGTTGTTTAAAATCAGATACAACGACAATGCATGACAATGATTTATGTATTAGGGGACTGTTTTTAGGAGGATCTTAATCTATTACATATAGTCTCTGACATTTCAGGTTTGTTTTGTATTATATACAGTGTTTGCATACAATCTCAGTTGTTTTGCTGGAAATTCAGTAAATGTATACAAGAGCTAATCAGGCAATTCCATCTATATCTCTCAGTGGTTTATTGGTACACAAATGGTCCTAATTTTGCTTTCATCTATACATGAGCATGCCCTCTGGAGTTGCATAAATGTAAACGACAGCAGAATTTGGCCCAATTCTACTGATAGTCCACGGAATTACTGTTTCCCTGTTGTGTATGCTATTCTAGCCCCATATCATTATAGTCATTTGTTTATCATGTTGTGCACTCTGAAACAGTGTTTCTTCATCTTGAGCATCTGCTCAAATGGACAAGAGATGCCCAATGTGATAATCACCTGACTTTAGTGGATGGCCACAGTGGAAAGCAGCTGTCCACTACAGCATGTTCCAGGCTAAATCTCTTCTGTACAGGGTAATATAGAACCTATTATTCCTTATGGTACTATCAAATCAAGGGAAGACACTGTATTGTATATTTAAGAGGCTAAGTCCTCAGCTTGTATAAATCAGTGTGGCTCTAATGGATTATGTCAATTTACACCGGTTGATGATCTGACCACCACACTCCACAATTATTTAAGGGTCTGAAAATCTGAAAATTCCTTCTCTGTTTTTGTCCAAAGAACCATCAACTAGTGTTAACCTTCTCCAGCTCATTAGATATTGATGAAACTGAATCTGTGTACTCTTCAATATTTCATTATCCTCTCATAATCATATACATAAATTAACAATACTTGGTGATAATCCCAATAATTGCCAATGTGCAAGGCTGAATGGATCCACAAACAACAAACCTAGGAGATTCTGAATTAGGAGTTTAATTAGCACTTCATATTTTTCTCTAGAATTACTCCTTTATCTCTAGCTACTAGATCATTGTTGAGTACTGGCTGACTGTAAATATTTTTAGAAATAATGACAACACCTATTTCTTTTACTGAGTAATGCTTTTACAGTATAGCATTACACTTATGCTAATATGCAGTGTGGTGAATATATCTTTTAGGCACACTTTGTAGGACTTGGATGACTTTTTGTATGTTAAGATTGCTGATGTAAGGTTATTTAAGTAGGTTTGCTCAATTAGCACTGCTTTCCACCATGATTCCAAAGATGTAGTATACTTAAATCTTTTATTTTTTAATCAGAATTTGATTTTCTAGAGTTCACAGTCAAGATTTCAATAAAAATAAAATCTACATTGGTTCCAATCTCAAGAGAAAATAGCCACTCTCACAACAAACCTAGGGGCAAAATGATTTAAAAATGAAGAGATGTTGAACAATGGAGACGTAAATAACCCAGAGATGTGCTAACCTAGACAAAAAAGGCCTTGCAAAGAGCCTTGAAATCACTCAAGAAGTATTCTAGTGAAAATTCTTAGGACAGGAGTTCCAGAGATGTCCCTGAAGTGAGAGGTCCCTGCCATTCAACTAATTCAGATGGAACTTCAGGATAGAAAGTAGGGACAACCTGGCAAATTTCACTTGTCTTAAACAGACACAGTTGGAAAACCATTTCAAATGTGTTGTGCCTTTTAGGACCTAATCCAAGCTCCCTTGAAGTCAATGGGAAAACTTCCATGCTTTTTAATGGTACAGAATTAGATTCAAAATAATTTCTTCCAGTGAATGTGCCAACTGTGCTTAAACAAGTTGTGTTTTGGTTTTTCATAGAGATTAGCAAATAATATGTGATGAAAAATTCATCAGATGAATTTCTGCTTACTGAAATTCTGCAAGCAGACCATGATTTCCCCCAAATTCATTCATTATTTGTATATATTTGACAACTGTTGTGTGAATTTTGTTAACTCTGTGGATTGATTGTGAACAGTTCTCTTGTAATAGTTAATCTTTATTTCTGATTGAAGCTCTTTTGGTAAGAGCTGATTAGTCAGCTAAATTACATGCTATTTTACCACTTTACCTGATTGGATGAGCTCACAACTTCTTTTATGAATAGCTGCACGCATGAATCAAATTCTTGATCTTTGAGAATACTAGAGTAGCATGTGAGCTACTTTGAAATTTACTTTCTGTGAAACCTTGTCGTTAAAACGCAAGTGCATGAAGAGAATATACACACGGGACAAAAATTTGGCCAAAGCTAATTTGTTTAAAATGTGGCATTAATAGGGACAGATTTTTCCACTTAGAACTAATTATTCTTGTAACCTTTTAAATGATTTATTAAATATCAACGATATATACATTTTTGCCATGAAAATAGAGGAAATTGTTTCTGGTTTTACTTTTATGGTAGTGGATTCTGCCCCACATTTGGGGAACACAAGGATTCTTATATTAGATAAGAACTCAGGAAAATGTATCTTTCATAGGAGACATCTGCTGTAGGTTAGCTTGCAACTTATTATGTTTAGTTCATGTGTTACAAAAAAGGTCTTATTTTAGACTGATAGCAGCTTAGACTGGTTACCATAAAGTGTGCCTGAAATTGCTTGACAGTATCATTCTTGTATTATTATTTTATTAATCTAATTTTTTAAGAGGAGACCACACACTTGAAGTGGTGCAAGATATTGAGAATAGGTTTCTGTGCTAAGGAAAGTATAATATAAATGTACAATGAACAACAGAGAAACCCTAAAAAAACCCTTCTCTTTTAGGCACTGATTAACAACCTTGGATCTGTTTTTATTCAGCAAGCACTTAGGCACATGCTTAAATTTCAAATGTAATCAATAGAACTTCACAATGTGCTTAAACTTAAGCATGGATTTAAAGTACTTTGCTGAACTGGGGCCTGGGAGTGACTTTGTTTCTCTTTTTATGCTACTCTTGATATTTCTTTCATTTTAGAGAAACAATATATGGAAATATACATATAAATAAATACATACATATAAATATACATGGCAGATGGATACTAATTAGAGCACTATTAGAGCACTAAAAAGCCCTGAATGGAGGCTAGAAATCTTTCCTCCATCTGGTCCAATAACTGATAGCTAAAAGAGGATTTCACTAAGTATGTAAAATTGTAACTTCTACAGAAAACAACCTTCCAAACCTGAGTTACCCTTTTACAACATATCAAAAATACATGTGCTGTGACAAAGTGATGTAAATCAAAATGAAAGACAATTCGGAACAGATGTTATTTCTGACATTTAGACCAATAGGTAAAAGGCCTGGAATGATGGATATCAAATGATACTGAATCATGGAACAAGCTCTCTGGAAAAGATAAGATACTAAAAAAGAGGATATGGTTGCTGATCAACCAAAGCACCTTCATATGTTCCTCCAAGTGTCTTTTCTTATTATAAAGATATGGATGTCTGAGGGATGGGAGTGTGGGGCCAGAGGTATATTAAAAGAACTTACTCAGGAACATGGGCCCCTGCCCACTCCCTGATGACATCCATATATGACATCTATATTATAATTAAGTTAGATGAACCATCTTCAACCCCACATGTCAGAGCTGAGCGGGTAAATGTTAGGGTAAAGTCAATGTGAAAAGATCTAGCTCTTTGGCCCCAAGTGCTCATCTGGACCAAGTTGGTCAGGTGCTGGGGAACCCCATGGTAGGAGGAATTCTCCACCCTACACTGAAATGCAGAAGAGCCTCCAAAGCTTTATGTCCCACCCACACAATGTGTGGGAGGAACAGAGGGTCTACTTCAAAGCATAGCCTCTAGCCCTAATCCCTTCTTGTCCCCCCAAAAGCTTTTGTGTGCCTTTGGGGAGAGAGCCCCCTGCACAGTATCATTGATGTGTATCCTACCCCTCCATACAGCAGCAGTACCACTGTCTTGGGAGTGGGGTTCCTTGGAATCACTGGAAGGGAGAGGAGGAAAGTGATTTGGTCTTTCCATATCCATGAACATTCCAGGAAGAATGTTTACTTTAAAATGCCCATCTCAATTGGACAGCACCAAAAATGGGAAGATGAGTCCAATCTCTATACCTTTTCTGTGGGAGGTGTTACAACCATGCAGGAGACTTTAGCCGCATGCTTTTAGAACTTTGTGATTACATGTACAGATTACCAGCAGGGACAGCTGAAAGTACAATTGAAGTGGAAGGAGGTCTGGGAATTCTAGGAATGTACCAGTGAGGTTGTAGTGCAGAAGAGCCTGAAAAAGTTTGAATGAACTTTGGATAAACACCCACACCTTACCAGAGCCATATGGACATCACAAACTTTTGAAGATTGCCCATCACTATTTGTCATATCATTTGTGTTTTCCCTGAAACAGCAGAACTTGGAATTCTGTCTGTGGCAGATGCAGTATGTGTGAGAGAAGCTGCTTTTCAAATACTTTAAAATACATAATTACAATTGTAACATAGTCTGCCAGGACCTGCTCTTGCTCCCAGTGAAATCACTGAAAAACCTTTCATTTCTTTCATTGGGAGCAGAAGCAGGCACTAGAGGATATGGGATCTTAAATAATGTTTTTAAGAGATTTTACAAAGTCTTTGCTTCAAAACATGCTTGCAGACCCTTTATCTCTTATGCTAATTTTGTACACATCTTATTTAAGATGGAAAATGGATAATCTAAAAGATTGGGTTTTTTTGCATGCATAGAATATTCATGATACTCTCCTCTGTGGTACCAAAATGACTGATCGGGGTTTAACAAGGCAATACTCAACATGGGATTGCATGGTATAGTCCCTTTTCTTAAGTTCTACTGAATAAATATTGTGTATTTTCTCAGATGTTTAAAATACATTATACATGGCCTGGCAGAGTTCAGTGACTCCTTTGTTTCCAGTCCATTGGGTAAACAATAAGCATTTTTTAAAGAAAATGTATAACTATGTATTTGTCCAATGGCCAAGAATAGTTCCAATGATTTTGCTCTGGTCTCCTAGGTAAATAATACATGTGCTGTGATACTGTATTTTTAGTCCTTGCCCTTCCTACTTCTATCCCCAAAGGGAAAGGATGTGTTATAAAATACAAAACAACCACAGAGTTTTAACAGTGTTGTATTCATGAGCTAACAACTTAAAAGTTAAAGCTTCATCACAGTTTTCTTAATTCATGCCCTCTATTTTTCACAATAAAGTAGATGTACATTATTACCCCAGTCTTAATTAATTTAGCTAACACTGGTGCCATATAAATGTAACATTAAATGCATTCTGCATTATTATTACTATTATTTATTATTTTATTTTATTACAGGCATTTTCACTGTGTTAACTGCAGTTTTTCTCCATCGTTATGGAAAATGTTCACCTTTTTATAATCCTCCTCCTAAATCAAATCAATGAATGTCATTGAAAATAGCAGTTTTCACATGTGAATGCTTGCCAGGTAAGTAATTTTGAATTATTAGTATTTGGTGGAGATTCAAAGACTGATGCAGGTACAAAATGCCTGCATCCAAACTCATCCCTCCAGTTTTCGTTCTGTATGTTTTTCAAAGCTAGAAGGTATTTTCTCTCTCAAATTTCAGTTCAGTTGCATATGGAATCTTGTGAAAATATTACATTTTACCAATTTTTTTTTGATAATTTTGAGCCAAATTCTCACTGTAGCATCTTGTGAGATTTCAGTGCTGTGACTCTTAACTTGAACCTTACTCCAGGTTTATGCTTTGAAATCCAAATATTAGTGTATATTTTGTGTGAGACAATAACTGAGGCATCAGCAGCCCCATACACTCAGTTAAAGCCTGAAGCTGCGTTATCTGTATTAGACAGAAGCAGAAAAAGACTGTACCAGTTAGCATGTTGCCATTTGCTGGGGGATGCAGGTGTGTGTGGTGGGGGGAACCATTAGCCTATTAGGAAATAGTGTGACACTAGGTTATGAATTACTATCATGATCCTGCAAGGTGCTGGGCACTGAAGCCAAATGCAGCAGCAAAGCACTTAAGCACATGCTTGATTTGAAGCATGTGAGTACTTCCATAGGACGATAAGCTTTGAGGGATGGGCAGCATGTTTTCTTTAAAGTGGTTTTCTGTAACAGTGGACACAAAAGGTGGCTGATATTTTTGTTTGTTTGTTAATTTGTTCAAAGCAGGTGGTAGCAATGATGTCAATCTACAAAAAGTGAAACCCATATCATATTTTCCCCTTTTTCCTTTCTGGCTGAGCATTTCATTAGAGATATTGGAGAGCAGCAGCTAGTGGGCAGTTTCTCTGTTCCTTCTCCCTGACCTCCAACCTTTTGTTGATACCATGTTAAAAGCAGGGATCAAACTCCTTTCTTTGGTCGGGTAAACGCCAGGGAAACCACAGAGTGAAATTTAATTTAATTAATTAAATAGGGCTAATAGCCCTTGTGCTGCACCTTTGCATGGGCTGTTTCTTTTTACATGTTCTTAGACTAGTCAGCTGTTCCTGCTGAGGCACACTGATTGTGTCCTCATTTAGTCTGTCCAAAAAGCTCTGTGTCCAGTCTCTTTCCATGCACTTAAAAGTCAAATTCCTATTTTTTCCTCTCCAACTATTCCTATTTAGATATTTCAAATGTGGCAGATTTGTCTTGCCTGTAGGTAGGTGCTTCCATCTTTGGATACTACCTAAATTATGATAGATGTTTTAGCTTTAACATTGCTACCCCTTCCTCTCTCTCCCCCCGTCAGTGGCCCTGCCAGAATGGACCCTACCAGCAGGACCGCCGACGGGGAAGGCGAAAGGGGCAGGGATGTTAAAGCTCTGCCGTGGCAGCGCTTTCATGTGGGCTGCATACGTGCCAGTACCAGCTTCTTACTGGTATGCTGTACTGGCCCATACTGGCTCACCTTCACTCCTGGTAATAAGGGTCTTTTTATGTATTAAATCCAGAATTACAATCAGATTGGCACTGACAAAATATTATGTTCAGTTATGCATTCTGAAAAATGCTGTTTATGGATCTATGCATCATGGATCTATGATGTTGTGAAATGGTAGGGGAAACTGAATGATAGAAACTGATATAAAAAGAACCCATATTCATGGACTGGGAATGGGTTCTTTAAAAGTGGAACTATCTTTATATATATTTATTGTTGGGAACAACTATTGTCCTGGTGGTGCAGTAGGAGGTACATCTGTTGACACAGATCAATTAAAGAGATTTGTAGAAGACAGAAAATTACATCCATAGCCCATTTTTAATGTGCTTGGTAAACATATATCCTCCTGATCTATTTGTATAAATGGAACTAATCTGATCCCAGACTTCAGGCATTGTCGTCGTCATCAGTATTCTAAAATTAAAAACCAAGCCAGGAAAGTTGCCTTCCCATCCAGACTTTAGGCCAGGTGGGATATGAACATTTCTCCCCTTAAATGTTTTTCAGTTTAAGCAAATATGTTTGCTACAGTACTTTTTCTTAAAGATTATTAACTCACTTGGCAATAGTTTCAAAATGGCAAGATTATGTTTTCCACATGATTGAATTCATTTGGGAAAGCGTATGTATGTGTGTGTATATATATGTATATTACTATTTCCTGCTCAAATAATTTTCCATAATCCTTTTTCAACTATTTTTCCCATTTGTTTTTTGTAAACAATATGATTGGTTTGCCTGCCTAATCTCCAGTGTGCATTCTGATCTTTTCTTTAGGGAGAAATGCTTGTTACCTCCAGAAATTCATTTGTACAAACAAGACATCATCTGTTTGGTTGGAATAACATTTAAATTGACCTCTGACCCATTTCATTCCTGCTAAATCCTATTGTGGTCTGTAAATACATCTTTATTTAGTGATGGTATGAAATGAAGTTTTAGCTCTTCATATTCAACTGCAGGATCAGTCTGTGGCTGTTCTGCCACTGGCCAAGTTGGGGCAAGTGCAGAGATGTACTGCCCTAGTGGCAGTTTCTAAAGGCAAGCTATAATGTCTCCAAGAGTTCTGGTGTGGTGTGGTTGCTGCTACCTCCTTTAAAAGGATGCAAAATCCCCTTTGCCTCTGATGACTGGTAAAGGCAGGAGGAGGGTCTTCTTCTCTCCCTAACCCCTCTGGGTAGTCTACAGCCAAGGGTGACACTAGGTTCAAAGACTCCATGTGCTCAAGGGAATGCAGGGCTGTGAGTGGTACATACCCAGTGGCATCATAAGTAGGGGGATAAGGCTCCTCATGTCTTCTCCCCTTGTCCTCCCAAAGAGGGGAAACCCCCCACTCTCAACTTTTGAAATCTCTTCTCCTAGAAATAGGAATAAATTGAGGGCGGGGAATTATGTGAGGAAGGAGGGAACTGTACATGGGGATCAGAGCTAGGTTATCCTACTATCCTTCTTTGACAGGCTAACAGGCCTTGTAGATATGGAGGAAGCAGCAGACATGATTTGGATTGATTTTTAGAAAAGCTTTTGGTACTGTCTCACATTACCTTCTTGTAAACAAACTAGGGAAATATAGCCCATAAGGATGTACTATAAGGTGACTGCACAACCGTCTGGAAAGCCATACTCATATAGTTATCAATGGTTCACAAGCAAGCTGGAAGGGCATATTGAATGGGGTCTTGCAGGGATCTGTTTAGAGTCCAGTTCTATTCAATATCTTCCAAAATGATTTGGGTCATGGCATAGAGCAGTGGTAGGCAACCTGCGGCCCACGGGCTGCATGTGGCCTCTCAGAGTAATCTGCTGGCAGGCCATGAGACAGTTTGTTTACATTTGCATGGCTTCCTGCAGCTCCCAGTGGCCATGGTTAGCCATTCCCAGCCAATGGAAGCTGTGGGAAGCAGTGGCCAGCACATCCCTGCAGCCCGCGCCACTTCCTGCAGCTCCCGTTGGCTGAGAACAGTGAACTGTGGCCACTGGGGGCTGCAAGTGGCCATGAAAATGTAAACAAACTGTCTAGTGGTCTGCCAGCAGATTACCCTGACGGTTTGCAGGTTGCCCACCACTGGCATAGAGGGTACACTTAGTATCATTTGGAGGGATTGCAAGTGCTTTGGAGAACAAGATTAGAATTCAAAACACACCACAATTTGGGAAAGATGTGGACAAATTGGACTAAGTCCAAAGGAGAGCAACCAAAAATAATTACAGGTCTAGAAAACACGACCTAAGATTAAATATTGAAAAAATTGGGTTTGTTTAGTCTGAAGAGAAGACTGAGGTGGGACATGGTAACAGTGTTATGTTGTCTGAAGTGGCTCAGCACTGAGAGGGCCAAACTCAGGTCAGACTGTTAGAAAACAGGGCAGAAACTCCAAATTAGTGATATATTCTATAAATTAGATTTCACCAAGCCAATAACAAATGTATACTCCTGGATCACTATACAGTACTAGCCTTACCATGGAGTCCCTTAGGCTCTCCAGGGAATCTTGCCACTCAGTCTTTGTGATGTTAGTCACTATACCAAATACCACATCACATTAGGTTACTCCCAACCCCAAGTGGTTGATAACTTACCCCAGGTCAATGGTTACTTTGGATCTCTTACCAAAGACAATGCTGGAAGCCAATTTCTCTAGTAAACTAACTAAAAGTTTATTGGCCAAGAAAATGAAATGATACTTATTGAGCGGTTAAAGCAGGTAAAATAGATTAACAGGTGAGTCCAAGTTTGAGAGTCCAATATGATAGTACAGATATAGTAATCTGCTAGCCTTTCATAAATCTCTGGGGGTTACCTGGAATAACTCAAGGGAATTCTGTTCAATCACTTAGTGTTCCACCCTGTCAGAATCCATTAGTCCAGAGATGCAGAATCATTCCTTTAAACCAGCATTTATAGACTCTGCTCACAGAAAACAATCTGAACAGTGTCATCACTCACATGGGTTTTGATGAGTAGCAGTCACAGATTGAGTCTGTGAATTTCCATTGTTGAACGCAACAACCCTTGCTATGAAGTTAGCATTCAATTTCCTGGCATTCACAAATAATTTAGTTACAATGATATCCGTAATGCAATTTCCTGCCATTATATTATAATAGGGATAGACAAGTGAAACAATACAAATATCATTCATTAGTATTCATTAGAGGTTCTAACACCTGAATATGCACATACTTTGATCTAGGGTTATTTAATTACAGGAACATGCTTAATGTAATGTGATAGCAAGCAACAGATTAACAGATAAGTGAATACAATGCTATTAACATTCCCTTTGAACTAAAGTAACACAAGTGAATTGACCTATGGCTCTGATTTGAGCTGGCAACCTGCTAAACAGCATCACAAACATTCTCCAAGTATGTAAAAGGTTGTTATAAAGAGGAAGGTGATAAATTGTTCTTCTTAACCACCAGGGACAAAGGACAGGACATGAAGCAATGGGCTTAAATTGCATCAAGGGAGGTTTAGGTTAGACATTGGGAAAAACTAAGGGTAGTTAAGCACTGGAACAAATTACCCAGGGAGGTTGTGGAATCTCTGTCACTGGAGGTTTTAAAGAACAGGTTAGACAAACACCTGTTAGGGATGATCTAGGTAATACTTATTCCTGCCTCCATGTACGGGGTGGGGCTAGATGACTTAACAAGGTCCCTTCCAATCCTACAATTCTATGATTCTAAGACCACTGAATATATAATTTTTGGCAGATGGCCCCAGAGCCCTTGACCAGGCCTCATTATGTCTCCTGAGAACTCTAGGGCTGAAGGTTCTTTACTATTTAGAAAGCCTTGACTAATGTGGATATCTTCTGTTCTGCACTATAGCAATGGCATTTCTTACTGCAGGCTTTCTGATCCATGTGCTATGGGAACAGTGGGCCAAAATTTGTCCCAGAGTGCTCACTGTTATCATCTTCCTGAATCAATGTAAAACCGTGTCATTGAAAAAGAAGTAGAAAAAATAGGTGTTATTAATTAAATGATCATATGGACATCTAACAAACCCTTATACATTGTGGGCCAGGACAATAGGGTATTTGGACAATTTTAGTGCCAGTGCATTGATAAAAACTGTCTGTTTTTTGTGATGTGAAATTGTTCAGAAATCAATGTGTGGTCCTTGTGCAAGCATCCATAAAACAGAAACAAGCGGAATTGTATTGTTTCAAGTTCTTAATGTGAAGCTGTTCATTTCAGTGGATCATTGTTGTGCAATGCATGGGATCATAATATTTCCACAGTGAAGCTGTTAAGCAACTATAGCAAGACAATCAGAGTTTAATAGGGGAAAGGATACATATTTAAAAGAAGCTACATTTTTAAATTCTTTCTATTTGATTGTCTCAAAGCCAGTAATACAGCACTTCCTGGGCAGGTAGGAAAAACGTACTCTTTAATTTTATTTCCCCACTTTTATGGATGATACTTGCCATTAATTGGGGTGAACAGAAATGACATTGGATCAGCTTCCCAGGAAAAATTCAAAATGCTCGCTTTCAACTTTGCTTATTTCAAGGATTTTTTTTTGTTCTTGTCATTTTGTTTGTGTAATTCAACACACTGCAGAATTACTCAGGTTCTCTGTATGTTCGTTTGGTTCAGAAACCTGTTATCGATCCACAAAGCAGCTGACATACGCTATTTGAAATGAAAATGGCAAGTGGAAACTGAGCAGGCAGTGAGCTGTTTGCTGCATCTGCTTGTTTGTTGACTACTTAAATTAAATTTGTCTAGTTCTGCTCATCTCTATATAAAATTGCATTTGTAATTCCCCTAAAAGATTAGAAACACTTTCACTTGCATCCCATATAAATTACAATAATGCAACATGCTGCCTTCCTAATAAAAGGAAAAAAGCAAACAGGCTGAGTTCAGATCTGTATCTTTTCCAGGATTCTATGATCTCACACTCAGCTTGTCTCCACATGGAAGTTAATCTGGAATAATGTAGGATGTGAATTTAGAGCTAATCAGGAATAGCTGTTCTGCTCTATCTAGTGATGCTCTTATTCCAAAACAAGAAGATCCACACAAGGAGCTAACCAGGAGTAGATAATCCAGAATAACTTCCTAGGTATATAAAGCCCTAGTGTCCAAAAATTAGTTACATTTTATACTGTCTGGGTATTTGTGCATTGCCCATCATTACAGTAAATATAATTAATCATGTTAGGAGATACTCTATGAAGTATTTCAACTGAATTAATTATATCTAAATTAGCTGATGCAAGAAAAATGAGATCAGGCCATATCTATGAAAGTGATGCAGTAGATCAGTGATCCCCAATGTGGTGCCCGTGGGCGCCATGGCGCCCGCCTAGGCATTTATGTGCGCCCAGCTAGTGCCCAGCAGCAGAGAGAAGCCACGGCCCCATGCCTGCCAGGGACAGAGAACTCCAGGGCTTGCCAGCTGAGGGCACCAGTGTTCTCTGTCCTTGGCAGGTGTGGGGCTGCGGCTTCTTTAGGGCTGTGGGCGCCAGTGTTTTCGGTCCCCGGCAGGCGCGGGGCCACGTCTTAAGCCGGAGAGAAACCGCAGCCCCGTGCCTGCCAGGGACAGAGAACTCCGGGGCTGCGGGCATCGGTGTTCTCTGTCTCAGGTAGGCGCTGGGCCATGGCTTCTCTCTGGCTTCTCTGGGCTGCAGGCTTCCTTCTATGTTAAATTAAGAATAATAAATATATATGAACCAGCAATTCAACAATGTTTTACTTTTCTAAAATAAATAAGATGAAAACTGTTTATGATATTTATTTTGTAAAAACTCCTTCATTTTTCTTACAGGTAGATAAAAAAGAGCAAATTCACATGGTAAGGTGAAAGTGTAATTGCTGAATAATTTAATTAATACATTTTACATGTAAAATTACCCTTTTTATCTTATGGATTCATATATTATGTAATATTAAATATAATGTTTTTCATATTATTTAATGTACAAATACAAAATAAGCCTTGAAAAATTTTTGGCACCCGCCACACTCTTCTGAAAACATGAATGTGCTACTGGCCACAGAAAGGTTGGGGACCACTGCAGTAGATGAATACCTTTTAAGGACACTAACAAATTAAGGAATAAGGCCACTTTTCATGTGCCCAAGTAGTTAGAAAAGATTGATTCATTTGTTGGCTCCATCAGCTCTTTTTAAAAGTATTAAATGATTGTACAGCAATAGCACCAAATACTTCAGTAACATTCTAGTATGCTGCAGTGATTAGAATCCTATGGTAACATGAGGAAAAATGTATTTAGTCCTTTCCCATAACATCTGTCTGTGTTGTCTATTTAACTGATAAGCAATTTGGAGCAGGGACCTTCTATTACTCAGTTTGTACAGTGCCTAGCACAATGGGGTCAAGCTTAGCTGATCCATAGAAACTGCTGTAATAAACATGATTAATAATAAGCTGCAATCTTTACTGGTCATAGGCTCTTCTGACTGTTTTAATTGTCCAGTGGACCTGATGAATCAGAGGAATTTGGTATATTATTTCCCTCCTTTTCTGCACTTCACGGAATTAACAAAACCACAGTCAATCAACTAGATTGTTCATAATGAGGCCCATAATGATATACTGAAATACATGCACAGGGGAAATAAACACAGGAAAACAGATTAAAGGGATGGAGGAAACACCTGAACTACAAAACACCTTAGCAATGGCATGTAGTGTAAAAATAAATGAGCTTTACTAACTGCTTAAACATACAACATCATTAACATGAGACTATAAATGACTGAAGAGAAGATCAAGAAAAATGTGGCAGGAAGGTATCCTGCATAGTGCCAAATGAGTACTTAGAAGCCATGATCAATCCAACCTGTGAATAATTAAAACTCAGTGAAGACAAGAAAATAAATATGATTATGTGGGACATACACTTCTGCAGAGCTCTTTAAATTAATGAATCATTACCTCATACTCTGATGAGGTTCCAGTGTTCTAATTATGATTTCAGTGATTAAAGCTTTTGATGACAGTTTTGTCAGGAAAGCATTTGTTTATTATTTCAGCATGTCTAGATAACTCACTAATTTATGTTATCCTTCAGGCATCTGAGGTACTAGTGATGAGAACTTAAAAGAAGGATTTGTACCATTAAAATATAATCCAATCATTGTGAATTTCTTATGTTCATACAGTTTCTCTGAAAAAGTTAAAAGTATCAGGGCATAATCCCCCCTTTTATTGTTAATGTAATTTAGGTTTTAAAACTTGGAATACAGAATGTAAAATGCAGAACATGATATTGAGTTCAGCTTGCCAATAATGATTAAATATCCAAACTGGCCTGATTCTCCATTGCCTTGTATCGTGCGTAGTGACTTATTTCTGTGAAAAGTGAGTGTAAATTATTACCAGGTTAGAATTGTAGCAGTTTACACCCAACTTGTATGCACCTTGTATTCTAATTCACAACTGTGAAATGTAAGAAACAGGCTCATTGATTTTTATAGACCATACAAGGTTAGCAGAAATGTCAGTTCAGACACACTTTGTACAGTGTCCAAGTGCTAGAAAACCATTACACTTAGTGAAAAGGAAAAAGTGTAGTAGTTTAGTTGCATGGGCTCACAAGTCAAAAGTTGAGACATCACAAAGGAATATTAAATGCATTTTTAATTGTAATACTTGCAATTATATGGGATTGTGTGTCCAAAGAGCCCACCTCTCTGAGATAAAAAGTGAAGAAGTTTACAACAGAAGGAACAGGCTGTGAACTTCTAATCTCATTTACACTGATAGAAATTATGAGTAACTCTACAGGTGTTAGTACAATTACAGCAGTGCAAAACTGGTTTGAGATTCAGGCACCTAGGCCCTCATTCAGCAAAATGCTTAAGCACATGTTTTACTATGAGAACATTTAAATCCATCCCTATTCAGCAATGGAGAAGCAAGTGCTGAAGTCCCACTGAAGTTGCTGAGACTTCAGCACATGCTTAAATTTAAGCACGTGCTTAAATACTTTGAAGCAGGGCTCTTGCTGGTGTACAAATTAATTGAAGTTCTTCATTATACAAAATAATAGAACATTCATGCACAAAATGCATCCTATGCATGTTTGTGCATGTGTCTGAATCTATAAGTTTGTAATGCTCCAAACTCTCTAATAATTGTTTCAATGTACACTAATAATGTATCAAAATGCACATTACTTGATTGGTAATGCACTTCTTGGATGGCTGAAATTTTAACCTTATGCCCCCCCAGGCAGTGAGGGTTTGCACCAATAGCTAAACAAAGCACACTTTGTAAAATCTCAATTTATTTATGAAAAACATTTATTTTTGTCTTAAGATATAATATTTGACATAAAGAAGGTTCTTAACAATTAATTAGTATTTGTTTAACTTACAATATTTATCACTTTCCATTTAATTTAAATGTGCAATGGTTGCACTTGCTACACTTTATTTAAACTATCACTGTATCAATTAGCATTTTAAGTACTTTATTATAAAATAGCATTCTGTATTTCAAGTTCAACCCAGCTAGATCACAATAATATATAAAATATTACCTTTTTTCCCCATTACATAAATTAGCATATCAATTTTCTTTGTGTATTTTAATATGGGAACATGAAATAAGGCCACTGTATCTGTCTACAGAACGAAATAGAGAACATTATCTGTAATTGAAAGAGATCTAAACTACAGTCACCCTCCAGTAAAAGAAAAATCTGCAAGGTACAGGTTTATGTTCTAGTCTTTAGAAAACATATCTATTTAAATGTAGATTTTTTTTTTCACGTTAGCTCACAAATAGGGTGGAAAGTTATGTTAGTCAACCCAAAATCAGAATGGCTTTTTATTCAGAGATGGTATAATTCACTGCAAAAGATCACTGATTCCATAATCTAATGTGTTTGGCATGGCTGAATCCTTAAAAGCATTGAACAGCTAAAAAAATGAATTACCTGAAGCAGGACCTTTCGCATGTACAGGTTATTTCAGAATTCTCTTTTAAAATGAGCTGGGACTTACTATTAAGTTGCTGAAATTGCTCAAGATCATTTTGTTGGCTTTAGACTATTTGGTGTACAAATGGCACTGACATGGACAATGGGAAACAGTAAGAAAATAGGTGACACAGGAGTGTCACATTTACCTTTTTAGACACGAAGAGCCTGCCTTCTCATTTTCAAGTGTACTTTCAGATTTCAGTCTTCTCTGCAGAATTTGTAAAGATTAATGATCTTAGACCTGATGCTTTCTGACTCCATTCAGTGCCAGGAGTCTCTTTGTCAGCTGGGGTCATCTCCCTAGTGTAAGACACAGTAAGGTGGTTTTCCACAAGGCAAGAAATTTGGTTTGTTGGGACCCCATCAATATTTCCTATGCAGATTGCCATTATATGTCATTTGATTTCCACTTCAATTATAGGGTACTTACTGACTATAACCTTTGGTATGATATAAAATCATTGGGATTGAAAAGGACTGTGGATATGACCCTCATGCATCACTTTTAACTGAGACTGACTAATAAGCTGTAAACTAATGGAATGTAAAGAATACAGTGGGCCAGAATAAATTTCCCTACCCACCAAGGTACACCTAGTAATCAAACTGACCCACTTAGAATCGAAGATGTTCAAGTTGGGTTTTTCATATGTAAAGAAATTTTTCCACAAAACAAGACTAGCTCTGCTCACTATCCAATATAATGTAGCAATGTCATTTCTTGAAGGAGGTGGCGGGCGGGGATCTGACCTATTTAGAGGATGTGCCGCAAGGTGGGGAGTAAGATAAAATCAAATACACATTTCCTAATGTCTGGATATGTGGACTCTCTACTCAGACCGTATGCCACCAGCACTCCAAGCTATCTTCGTGACACCACTGATTTCCTCAGAAAACTAAAATGCATTGGTGACTTTCCAGAACACACCATCCTAGCCACTGTGGATGTAGAGGCTGTCTACACAAACATCCCACACACTGATGGAATACAAGCTGTTAGGAACAGTATCCCTGATGATGCCACAGCACAACTGGTTGCTGAACTCTGTGCCTTTATCCTCACACACAACTATTTCAAATTTGATGACAATATATACCTTCAGATCAGTGGCACTGCTATGGGCACCCTCATGACCCCACAATATGCCAACATTTTTATGGCTGATCTGGAACAACACTTCCTCAGCTCTCGTCCACTCACACCCCTTCTCTACCTATGCTACATTGATGACATCTTCATCATCTGGACCCATGGGAAGGAGACTCTGGAAGAATTCCACCACAATTTCAACAGCTTCCACCCCACCATCAACCTCAGCCTGGACCAATCTACACGGTAGGTCCACTTCCTAGACACCACAGTGCAAATAAGTGATGGTCACATTAACATCACCCTATACCGAAAACCTACCGATGCAAGACAACCCAAGAAAGAAACCAACAGGACTCCACTGGTCATCACATACAGTTCCCATCTAAAACCCCTCCAATGCATCATCAGGGATCTACAACCCATCCTGCGCAATGATCCCTAACTTTCACAGGCCTTGGGTGGCAGGCCAGTCCTCACCCACAGACAACCTGCCAACCTGAAACATATTCTCACCAGTAACTGCACACTGCATCATAGTAACTCTAACTCAGGAATCAATCCATGAAACAAACCTCGATGCCCACATATCTACACCAGCGACACCATCACAGGACCTAACCAGATCAGCCACACCATCACCGGTTCATTCAACTGCAGGTCCACCGATGTAATATATGCCATCATATGCCAGCAATGCCCCTCTGCTAGGTACATTGGCCAAACTAGACAGTCCTTACGGAAAAGGATAAATGGACACAAATCAGATATTAGGAATGGCAATATACAAAAACCTGTAGGAGAATACTTCAGTCTCACTGGACACACAATAGCAGATCTAAAGGTGGCCATCCTGCAGCAAAAAAACTTCAGGACCAGACTTCAAAGAGAAACTGCTGAGCTTCAGTTCATCTGCAAATTTGACACCATCAGCTCAGGATTAAATAAAGACTGTGAATGGCTTGCCAACTACAAAAGCAGTTTCTCCTCCCTTGGTTTTCACACCTCAACTGCTAGAAGAGGGCCTCATTCTCCCTGATTGAACTAACCTCGTTATCTCTAGCCTGCTTCTTGCTTGCATATATATACCTGCCCCTGGAAATTTCCACTACATGCATCTGATGAAGTGGGTATTCACCCACGAAAGCTCATGCTCCAATACGTCTGTTAGTCTATAAGGTGCCACAGGACTCTTTGCTGCTTTTACATTTCCTAAGGGCTTTATCTAGTAATGAGCTAAACATTCCTGTGAGGCACTAAGCAACCTTGATTCCCATTGGAGTCAGAGAGGAGTTGAGGGTGCCCAGAAACTTGCAGCATCAAATAGTAAGTGATGTGTAGGAAGTAGGGGAGAAAGACAGACTCTTACATACTTGTTGCTCTTTGTTTATGAGAAACTTATTTCCAGTGAACTATATATGTGAGCCAGATCCTTATCTGGTGTAAATCAGCCTATTTTCTGAAGCTAATGGAGATACAGCTGTTTACACCAGTTGAAGATCTGGTCTTGTTATTGCTTTTCATATAGTTTCAGCATTCTTGTTGTTCAGAAAGTAATTAAAGGTCATGCTAAGAGAAATGCCTGGAGCAAGTGCTCAAGCAAATTTTAAAGACTGATCTGTAGCTGACTGCTGACTGCTCAGTACTTCAGAAACCCCGGACCTGGTTTTCAGCACGAGTTGTAGGTGATCATCATTTCTGAAAATAGGTCTTACTGGATGGGTGTATAAATTAGGACATCTAAAAATAAAAAATGTGGCTATAGTTTAGGCACAATCCTTTGTTACTCTATTGTGTTAACAGCTCTATCTGATGCAACGTTTTAATTGGCTGCAGTCTAAAGGAGGTAGCAAACAGGACTTTTTGGAAGAACTGTAGATCCTGAGGAAGAGACTTGACTACTGTGTGTGTGTCTGTGACTGGTGTCTGTCTGTGAAGGTTATGTGGTTGGTATGTTACAGTTTATGGCAAGGGCCATGTGGCGGAGCTCTCTGGCTTGATCAGACCTTTGATCAGGCCCTGTGTGTATTCTCTGTCAAGTGACCCTCTCCCTGTTAGCAACTGGGTTGGTGCCGACTCAGGTAGGCTGGCTTGTAAAGCAGCTGAAAAGCGAATTTGGGAGAGGATGAACAAGAGACAGCAAATAGAGAAGTTTTTACAGGAAGTTTGGGGAAGGGAGTGGTTTTTTTTTCTCTCTCTCTGACATTTGGAAGCCGGGGACCTTTATACACTGGGTAGGGGTCAGGCAGGAAAGGATTCTATGCATTGTGGAAATGAGACTGAGTCACTACTGAATTTTTTGATCTGACATACATCTTCTCCATCATCCACACTGTACCATACCATGGCACGTGTATATACCCACACCCCTCATGCATGCTACCATTTTCACTGTGCTCCTTCATGCATGGGCTTCAGTGGTTCAGGTGTGGGTATATACACGTGCCATGGTAACAATAGAAGGGTTATGGCACAATAACACATGTAGTCATGTACAGTCACTAGGGTAGACATAGCTTCAAAGAGATGCTGTAGTTTAAACAGGCATTAATTCAGGGAAGTTCTATGGCTGGTCATGCAGGACAGTGGCTCTCAGCCTTTCCAGGCTACTGTATCCCTTTCATGAGTCTGATTTGTCTTGCATACCCACCAGTTTCACCTCATTTCAAAACTACTTGCTTACAAAATCAGACATAAAAATACAAAAGTGTCACAGCACACTATTACGAAAGAATTGCTTACTTTCTAATTTTTGCCATATAATTATAAAATAAATCAGATGGAATATAAATATTGTACTTACATTTCAGTGTATAAGTATATAGAGAAGTATAAACAAGTCATTTTCTGTATGAAATTTTAGTTGTACTGACTGCTTTTTGTGTAGTCTATTGTAAACCTAGGCAAATATCTAGATGAGTTGATGTATCCCCGGAAGACCTCTGTGTACCCCCAGGGGTACGCATACCCCTAGTTGAGAACCGCTGATGCAGGAGATCAGACTAGATGATCATAGTAGTCCTTAATGGCCTTAGAAGCTATGAATAGGAACAAGATCTAAATTATTTCCAATTAGCTGCTCCTTCCTTGGTGGAGACATGAGTTACTCATGTTTATAAATACCTGAGTAATTCTGAGTTCGCAGTGTTGTTGTAGCCATGTTGGTCCCAGGGTATTATAGAGACAGGGTGGGGGAAGGTAATATCTCTTATTAGGCCAACGTCTATTGGTGAGAGAGACAAGCTTCATAATAATTGTGAATTAGCTTTATCCATCAGTCAAAAAGTTAAAATGCTACTAATTTGGTGGGGTCTATTAGCTTTGACTATGAATATTTATTATGTATATGTTTTTGAGATACAGGAAGTCAGCTATATGGTGTGATTATAGAGTTTCCACCTGCATTTTAACAGGGTGTAATGGATAAAGAGAAAGCTTTTTCCTTTTGTTTTGGTATCTGAGCTTGAAAACCTAAATATTTCTCTCTTTTTCCAGCTTGCTTCCTCATCTGTTCTTAAGGTTTTGCCAACAAAATGTAGGTAGCTGTAGCTTATGAGTGAGAATGAGGATGAAAGTATTCCAAGAAAGCGTGTCACGTCTAATTGAAATATAATGAGGACATGGCTATGGAAGTATTATTTAATCTGGAAGATACAGAACAAAGGGATATTTTGGAAAGAACACCCTATCTTACAACTAGGAGCAAGTTGTTTTAAGAGAAACTGTTCAGGTTTCAAACAGTTTATCTTTACTGTACCTTGCATCAGCTGAAGCACATATTTCTGTAAATGTCTAATATATACTCTGCCCTCTCTGGAATACTTGGCTCCCGAAGTATCAATATATATCAACAGTTACCAAACAGAGGTCTAAAGTAACTGTTATATATTGATACAGAGGTCTAAATTAGATAGTCATTTGCAAATGCTATACTGTAGAAAACTATGTTTTGCTGTAGGGCTTTGTGTCATAGTTCTCATAAGATAAAATAAGTGAATGGGCTATTTACTGAACAGTTAATTGTATACTCAAATGCAGGTGTGCAATTGCATGGCGATCTGAAACTTTTTTTGTTAAATGGCTCACAGTGTTTTTGGAAGTATTGGCATTGTTTGATTTCCAGGCTGTGTTTTGATTAGTCATTAAACACTGTACTGTACAATACAAAACTTATCCATTACCGGATACATATATTGTATTCTAAGAATTATTTTCCAGCAACAATAGTTTCTCTTTTCCAATAGATCTTCAAAGCAGTTCTCTACAGAACTGGTTTATTCATGATTTGTTCTAATATTGACATGTTTTTTATTCTTACAGCATTATTCAGAGGTTTCGATCACTGTAAAATGGCTTTGATGAGACATAATGAAAGATACATGATGGAGCTGGAGAAGTTTTAGGAATTTAATATTCAAAGCTTTGCACTGCTTGTCTCCTTTCCTTTTCTCTTGAAGTATAAAAAGGGCTGATGACTATACTGCATATTGTCTTCTACTATTGTCTTTTTGATGAAGAGTCCCTTTCCTTCTAGAGGCTAATTTAGTGCTTTTTCTCAGAAGAAGTGTGCGCAATTGTTTTGATATTGACATGGTGGTTATTTGTCAGGAATAATTTAAAGTCAGTCTCTGTGAAGCTTTGAAGAGACATAAATGAACTCAACTAGAAACAGTCCTGAATAAAAATCATGTATGTACTAGTCATGAGACACTGAACACAACAGTTGGTCTCCTTTTCTCTTACTGTTAATGTTCAGTTTAAGTAATGGATAATTACTGGATCTCTTAAATTTTTAAGAAGACTGTTACCATACCACTGAAACATAAAACTGGGTTTTTATACTCAATACAAAGTGAGTTTCTAAATTTCATTCTTAGATGCTTTTAACCATATTTCTTTTTGTTCAGTGTTTAAAATATGCCTAATATAGTACCAAAGATTTGACAATTTTGCAACATACCTGTATGTGCATTATGAAGGGGTCAATTCACTGCTGGCCCCTCCTTGTGGCCAAGTATGGTGTAGCAGCTCTCTCCCACCAAGGTATCTCCACCTCTGTGGTGACCTGCCTCTTCCTCCAGCCAGGTCACTTTGAAGTCTCTTCTCTTCCAGAGTAATCCATGAACAAAAAGCAAAGGGAATTAACACAAATAAACGGAGCTAATAAGAAATGGAGGGGAATGACTCCCCCTCGGTACATCAGAATCTGGCCCTCCTTTCCCTCAGGAAAGGAACATAAGACCATAAGAATGGCAGTACCGGGTCAGACCAAAGGTCCATCTAGCCCAGTATCTGTCTACCGACAGTGGCCAATGCCAGGTGCCCCAGAGGGAGTGAACTTAACAGGCAATGATCAAGTGATCTCTCTCCTGCCATCCATCTCCATCCTCTGATGAACAGAGGCTAGGGACACCATTCTTTACCCATTCTGGCTAATAGCCATTTATGGACTTAGCCACCATGAATTTATCTAGTTCCCTTTTAAACATTGTTATAGTCCCAGCCTTCACAACCTCCTCAGGTAAGGAGATCCACAAGTTGACTGTGCGCTGTGTGAAGAACTACTTCCTTTTATTTGTTTTAAACCTGCTACCTGTTAATTTCACTTGGTGACCCCTAGTTCTTGTATTATGGGAATAAGTAAATAACTTTTCCTTATCCACTTTCTCCACATCACTCATGATTTTATATACCTCTATCATATCCCCCCTTAGTCTCCTCTTTTCCAAGCTGAAGAGGCCTAGCCTCTTTAATCTTTCCTCGTATGGGACCCTCTCCAAACCCCTCATCATTTTAGTTGCCCTTTTCTAGTGCTAGAATATCTTTTTTGAGGTGAGGAGACCACATCTGTACACAGTATTCGAGATGTGGGCGTACCATGGATTTATATAAGGGCAATAATATGTTCTCAGTCTTATTCTCTGTCCCCTTTTTTATGATTCCTAACATCCTGTTTGCTTTCTTGACCGCCTCTGAGCACTGCGTGGACATCTTCAGAGAACTATCCACGATGACGACAAGATCTTTTTCCTGACTCGTTGTAGTTAAATTAGCCCCCATCATATTGTATGTATAGTTGGGGTTATTTTTTCTAATGTGCATTACTTTACATTTATCCACATTAAATTTCATTTGCCATTTTGTTGCCCAATCACTTAGTTTTGTGAGATCTTTCTGAAGTTCTTCACAATCTGCTTTGGTCTTAACTATCTTGAGTAGTTTAGTATCATCTGCAAACTTTGCCACCTCACTGTTTAC
The DNA here is from genome assembly GCF_025201925.1 of Gopherus flavomarginatus. Lineage (NCBI taxonomy): Eukaryota > Metazoa > Chordata > Testudines > Testudinidae > Gopherus > Gopherus flavomarginatus. The sequence continues at coordinate 63,361,671 of NC_066619.1, forward strand.
CCCTTTCTCCAGATCATTTATGAATAAACTGAATAGGATTGGTGCTAGGACTGACCCTTGGGGAACACCACTAGTTACCCCTCTCCATTCTGAGAATTTACCATTTATTCTTACCCTTTGTTCCCTGTCTTTTAACCAATTCTCAATCCATGAAAGGACCTTCCCTTTTATCCCATGACAACTTAATTTACGTAAGAGCCTTTGGTGAGGGACCTTGTCAAAAGCTTTCTGGAAATCTAAGTACACTATGTCCCTTGGATCCCCCTTGTCCACATGTTTGTTGACCCCTTCAAAGAACTCTAATAGGTTAGTAAGACAAGATTTCCCTTTACAGAAACCATGTTGACTATTGCTCAACCGTTTAAGTTTTTCTATGTGTCTGACAATTTTATTCTTAACTATTGTTTCGACTAATTTGCCCGGTACCGACGTTAGACTTACCAGTCTGTAATTGCCGGGATCACCTCTAGAGCCCTTTTTAAATATTGGCGTTACATTAGCTAACTTCCAGTCATTGGGTACCGAAGCCGATTTAAAGGACAGGTTACAAACCTTAGTTAATAGTTCTGCAATATCACATTTGAGTTCTTTCAGAAGTCTTGGGTGAATGCCATCTGGTCCCGGTGACTTGTTAATGTTGAGTTTATCAATTAATTCCAAAACCTTCTCTAGTGACACTTCAATCTGTGATAGTTTCTCAGATTTGTCACCTACAAAAGCCGGCTCAGGTTTGGGAATCTCCCTAACATCCTCAGCCGTGAAGACTGAAGCAAAGAATCCATTTAGTTTCTGCTCAATGACTTTATCGTCTTTAAGTGTTCCTTTTGTATTTCGATCGTCAAGGGGCCCCACTGGTTGTTTAGCAGGCTTCTTGCTTCTGATGTACTTAAAAAACATTTTGTTATTATCTTTGGAGTTTTTGGCTAGCTGTTCTTCAAATTCCTCTTTGGCTTTTCTTATTACACTCTTGCACTTAAGTTGTGTTTATGTTCCTTTCTATTTGCCTCACTAGGATTTGACTTCCACTTTTTAAAGGAAGTCTTTTTATCCCTCACTGCTTCTTTTACATGAGTTAAGCCACGGTGGCTCTTTTTTAGTTCTTTTACTGTGTTTCTTAATTTGGGGTATACATTGAAGTTGGGCCTCTATTATGGTGTCTTTAAAAAGGGCCCATGCAACTTGCAGGGATTTCACTTTAGTCACTGTACCTTTTAACTTTTGTTTAACTAACCCCCTCATTTTTGTATAGTTCCCTCTTTTGAAATTAAATGCCATAGTGTTGGGCTGTTGAGGTGTTTTTCCCCCCACAAGGATGTTGAATGCTATTGTACTATGGTCACTATTTCCAAGAGGTCCTGCTATAATTACCTCTTGGACCAGCTCCTGCACTCCACTCAGGATTAAATCTAGAGTTACCTCTCCCTTTGTGGGTTCCCGTACCAGCTGCTCTGTGAAGCAGTCATTTAAAGTATTTAGAAATTTTATCTCTGCATTTCGTCCTGAAGTGAAATGTTCCCAGTCAATACAGGGATAATTGAAATCCACCACTATTATTGAGTTCTTGATTTTGATAGCATCTCTAATTTCCCTTAGCATTTCATCATCACTATAACTGTCCTGGTCAGGTGGTTGATAATAGATCCCTAATGTTATATTTTTATTAGAGCATGAAATTTCTATCCATAGCGATTCTATGAAATATGTGGATTCGCTTAAGATTTTTACTTCATTTGAATCTACATTTTCTTTCATATATAGTGCCACTCCTCCCCCTGCATGACCTGTTCTGTCCTTCCGATATATTTTGTACCCCGGAATGATTGTGTCCCATTGATTGCTCTCAGTCCACCAAGTTTCTGTGATGCCTATTATATCAATATCCTCCTTTATCACAAGGTGCTCTAGTTCACCCATCTTATTATTTAGACTTCTAGCATTTGTGTACAAGCACCTTAAGAACTTGTCCCTGTTTATTTGTCTGCCCTTTTCTGATGTGTCAGATTCTTTTTTATGTGACTGTTTATCATCTGATCTGGCCCTTACATTATCCTCTTCCATCCTCTGTTCCTGACTATAACCTGGAGATTCCCTGTCATCAGACTCTCCCCTAAGAGAAGTCTGTGTCCAATCCACATGCTCCTCTGCAGCAGTCAGCTTTCCCCCATCTCCTAGTTTAAAAACTTCTCTACAACCTTTTTAATGTTTAGTGCCAGCAGTCTGGTTCCACTTTGGTTTAGGTGGAGCCAATCTCTCCTGTGTAGGCTCCCTCCATCCCAAAAGTTTCCCCAGTTCCTAATGAACGTAAACCCCTCCTCTCTACACCATCTTCTCATCCACGCATTGAGACTCTGAAGCTCTGCCTGCCTACCTGGCCCTGCACGTGGAACTGGGAGCATTTCTGAGAATGCCACCATAGAGGTCCTGGATTTCAGTCTCTTCCCTAGCAGCCTAAATTTGGCTTCCAGGACATCTCTCCTACCCTTCCCTATGTCATTGGTACCTACATGTACCATGACCACTGGCTCCTCCCCAGCACTACACATAAGTCTGTCTAGATGCCTCGAGAGATCTGCAACCTTCGCACCAGGCAGGCAAGTCACTATACGGTTCTCCCGGTCATTACAAACCCAGCTATCTATGTTTCTAATGATCAAATCTTCCATTACTAACACCTGCTTTTTCCTAGCAATTGGAGTTCACTCCCCCGGATGGAGTTTCTTCCCTTTTCCTCAGGAGCTGAGCGCTGAAGATCTGTTCTCTCCCCTGGTCTGCCAACAAGTGAGCTGTGCTACTCTCCTCCAGCTTCTCCTCCAGTCTGTGCATGACTTGCAGGTGTGGTGTGGTGGAGCTGAGCCCAGAGTAGCTCTTTAACACCTTGTTGTCCAGTGGTGGATTTGTGCACCCCATCACAGCAAACAAAGTTGGAAACTATTCTTCATTAGGTATTAAATTATTCCAGGATAACTTGTATGTCTTTGCTGGTTTTATTTCTTGCTTTGTATAGAGAAAAATGTAGCCAAGTAAATTGGGTTGGTGAAAAAATATAGATCACCAAAATATTTTTGAAGAATTTTTTTTTACAACAATGTTACATATTGCTGTTGGATCTGGCCTTTATTTTATTACCACACACAGTATCTCTAATATACATGCTATGAGTTAGATGAGGTTTTCTGATGATACTAGATAAAAGGATTGGAGTAGAATTTTCACTAGTAAAATTGTAAGTAATTTATTAGCCATGTTTTTCTTTACTATGCTCAATTCAGTTATACTGTATATAAATTATGTGGATGATAGTGCAAAGGTTTTGTCTCTCTAAGACCCTCAGACACTGGCAATAAACTGGGGATTAATATCTAGTCTGCGAAAGGAAGAGCACTTTAACAGCAAATTGTATACTTGCATGCCTAATAACATCTGACCTTCAGAACCCTTTAGAATTGTATCTTCTGAAATCAATAGTATGAAATGACGCAGGACAAACCACTGTAAATATAGCCGGAAACTAAGAATGATAAAGGAAAATGTCTGTATATACTATTTGTTGTCAAGAGGGCACCAAAAACCAAACCAAAATACAAGCCAAATCTGGAAAAAAGATGACATGTTGACACACAATAATATTGGTTGATGTTTTTTATTTTGAAGAGAAAACTGAAGCCAAGCATTCAAGCATTCTTAGGCAATATTGGGTGCACTGCAGGAACAGAATCTAAGCAATCTCCTCTGAAACGACTTTCCACAGAAAAGCAGAGAGGAACATGAGAACATATGTCAAGGAGAAAAGTGTGTTAATTCATTTCCAGAAAGAAAGGGAAAAAAACTAATAGAACATTTGGAGATTATGAGGCTCTTACTGCTGGTCTAAAATTATCTACAGACAAAAAAAAAATACAAGACCAGATCCTCAGCTGGCGTAAATTAGCATAGCTTCATTGAAGCTAATGGATCTATGCCAATGTCCACCGTCTGGAGATATGGCCCACAGGACTTCTAGAAGATTACTTACGTGGCAACACAGACAAATGAATCAAAATGCTTCAATTTAGTTGGAAAAGAAGAGTAATCTATGTTCTGTCTAGAGGAAAAGTATTTTCTATTATATGTTTGTCAACAATTTAATATTTATACTTATCACAACAAGGGTGCCTCAGATACTCAGAATTTCCCTCTAAGGAAATCTATCAAGATCTGTAAATATTCCTAAGTGTAAACATTTTTTTTTAAATTTCCTTTCCTTTTAACTTTTCCTTTCCTTAACTTTCCTACTGATATTTTACACCCTAATCATATACCCATTGTAATCAATTGTAGCTTTACCATTGTTTGTAGCTTCACCTGTTCACAACAGGATAAGGCTTTATATTACGAGGTATTTTCTTTAATAACAGTAAGAGCAGAGCTTTGAAAGCCTTTCTGATCTCTATTTTCATGCCATTCTGTGAACCCTCTCTCAGTCCAGTTTACAAGATGTATTTATTATACACCTCTACCTCGATATGACGTGACCTGATATAACATGAATTCGGATATAACGTGGTAAAGCAGTGCTCGGGGGGTGGGGAGGGGGGTTGCGTGCTCCAGCAGATCAAAGTAAGTTCGATAACGCGGTTTCACCTATGACGCAGTAAGATTTTTTGGTTCCTGAGGACAGCATTATATTGGGGTAGAGGTGTATCTCACATATTTAGCCTTTTAAAAATATCATTTATGCTTAATTTTCTTAGACATTACCGATGATTAGAATGAATCTGTTTATAACCAGCTTTATGTGGTTAAAGATACCAAAGCAGGACTAATCCAATTCTTTTGCTGGGCTGGGGTAACTAGATATATAAATTGAAATCCTGACCTATTAAAGTCAATGAGAGATTTGCCGTTGACTTTGTTGGGTTTAGGATTTCACTCATAAACTTATTTGTGATATATAATAGACAGACTTTCCTTCACCCATTCTTTCTTTTTTGTTTTGTTTTGTTTGCAATGCTGTTGTAGCTGTGTTGGTCCCAAGTTATTAGAGTGACAAGGAGTATGAAGTAATATCTTTTACAGGAACTTAGTCCAATACAAGGTATTATCTCAAACACGTCTGACACATTTCTGTTCCACCATCTGTGGTTTAAATGTGTGTTATACACAGTCTCAATTCTACATCTAGAGTGGAGAAAACACCAAATGTAACATAACACAGTCATGGGCGCTATGAATTTGAATAGAATAGAAATGCGCAAATAAAAGATTTTCAGGTCTCTCTGGCTGGTAGGGTATTCCTGCCATCTCACTTATATTTGGCTATCCTGTATACCTGATCCATTGTCTTCAAGCCAAAGATATTTTTGAAGAGACTCATGGAAAATCCTATTCAGTGTTTCTATTGTTCAAAGCACAGTCTAATATTTAATGGTTTTTGTATGAACTTCACACACAACATGTTCCCGAGACAGTGGACTGATATCTGAGAGAAGGCTATACAGGTATCATTTTAAGCTTTCCTTCAGTGTATGCATACTGTACCTAATTGAAATGCTCTGCCTCTCTTCTCCTCTATCACCCTCACCTTAGCTAAACCTATGGAAGCAAGTGAAAAGATAGCTTGTCTACTAATATTATCATTTTTAATGGGGAATATTGTAGTTGTTGATGTCTTCTCTCACCATCCAATCAGGGAATGAGATACCAGATTTTGAGTTTATGCAATTGGCACTGGAAGTTTCCAGTCTCTTTGTGCAACACATGTTGTCACACCAGCTTCTGTAAGACAAATTAGGTCAGAACTGTTGGTACAGCCATCTTGGTACATACCTTGAATACCAATTGCTCTAGTTAGCAACTTACCTCTATAAGTCACTTTCCATGGGCCCCTTGCAGTGTATCCCTTGGCCAACTTTGCCATTAAACTTGCTCAAGTTTTAGTTTCTCCATCAACATTTTGCTAGCTGCTGAAAAGTCTAGTTAAAGTATATAATTTATATGAAGTCAGTCCATATTTGATGCTCTTTAAACTTGTTTTAACATTCCATTATACAGTCTGGCAATCCAGAAAAGCTGTATAAATCTTCCATTTCTGTTTTGCTTGTTTTAACAACAATGGTGGAACTTTGGTGGGTATCCCTGAACTGAGTCTCTGCATTACTAATCAAACTGTTACTTTTCTGATTATTCCACTCTGTGGTCAAGTGTCCTTATAAACACGATATTTGGTTTCAGTTCCTTTTTTATTGCCTTTTTTAGCACAGGTGTATTTTGTTAACTGGATAGCATAAGCATGCTCAGTTGGAAACATTAGCCTTATTTCTTCAATTTATCACTTAAACTAAAAGAAATCAACATGAATGCAACCCCTTTTCTTTTCTCACAGGGGTGCCCATGAGGTAAACCTTGTCATTAAAATTTACAATATTTTGCCCAAATCTATCATTTATAACTAACTTCCCTTTTACACTCATTTTAATTATAACATTAGAGTCCATCAAGTTCCCTATTTTATTACTGTACCTGACACATCATATAATATCAATGTTTGATATTAATTTAATCTGATTAAGGGGAAAAATAGGAAATCTTTTTTTTAGCTGTACCAGCTGTACACTTGCAAAAAGCAGCAACAACTCTAGTTTCATCAGATGTTTGAAGAAATCTAACCATTAGACCTTGGGCTTTTATTCTTTTAGTCCTCCATTCTACCTTTTCTAAAAAGGCCTTGATCTCTGGGCAATTTTTAAGTAGTAATAGCTCATAATTTTAGAGCCATAGTTGCTACACAAATATGGAGAAGTTCTTTCATGAACAAACACTTCTTTTTCTCCGTCTTTGAAGTATCCTGAAATTGTTTGAAGTCCATTCATAGATTCTGAGGCCAGAAGGGATCATTTTGATCATCCAGTATGAGTTCCTGTATAACACAGGCCATATAACTTCCATAAAGAACTTTCTAGAGCTTATCTTTTAGAAAAAACATCCTGTCTTCATTTAATCGACTCCTGTATCAGCCACTCCATTATCTTGCCCAGGATTAATGTCTGGTTGACAGGCCTATAATTACCCAGGTCATAATGTTTACCCTTTTTTAAAAATTGGCCCAACATTATTTTTCTTCCAGTCTTCTGGAGTTCCCCAGTGTTCCTAGACTTATTAAAAATCAGCATTAATTATCCAGAAAACCCTTGTTCCAGCTCTTTTAAAACTGTTGGATCCAAGTTATCTGAACCTGCTGATTTAAAAATGTTTAACTTTAGTAGCTTCTGTATAGCAGTCTCCAGAAATATTAGTGGAATGGAAAGAGTGTACTGTCACCATATATTGAGACTATACTATCTTTTTTTCCTAAATGCAGAACAGAAATATCTATTGAACACTTCTGCCTTTTCTACTATTTCCATATGTCAGGATTCTTTTTGTTCATATTACATTTAAACAACTCCTTTTCATTGTCCTTATCTCTGCTGGCCATAGATTTCTCCTTGTATCCCTTGGCTTCCCTTATCATTTTTCAACAGTTCCTAATTTCTGCTTTACTTCATTACTATCAACTTTCCCTTTCTTCCATTTTTATATATTATTTATTTTGTACAGCTATCTTCACTTTTTAACCAGTTTTTTAACCAGCACATCCACCTTCTTCAATTACAGGATTGTGGGTTTGGGGCTATCTAGTAAGGTTTTCTTAAATCATTCACAACTATCATTCACAGTTTTCTCATTTAATTCTTCCTCTCAGCTGACTTGACTCATAATTGTTTTCAGCTTTGTGAAATTTGTCCTATTAAAACACCAAGTATATATATTACTGTTTTGGACTTTATTCTGCATGTACAGTATACATTTGATCAAGTCATGATCACTTGTACCCAATTCTGTGATCAGTTCTTCTTTATTTGGTAGGACAAGGTCTAATATAGAATCCCCCCATGCTGGCTGCAACACTATTTGAATTAGGAAATTGTCATCTATTATATTTAATATTTTTGTGTGTGAGTTAGACTATTGCTCATCTCTAATGATCTTCAATTATGTTTATTGAGGGTAGGGAAAGATATCCACCCTCAAGCAATCCGTTTTATTTAGAGTATTGAAATATGTCATTGCTAGGTCAGTGTTTTTGTTTCAGAGAAATTGAACTAGGCTCAACCACAGCTAACAAGGTGCTTCAGCTGGCAAGGTCCCATTGAGACACTGCCACAGTTTCTGAAACTGTTTGAGAAGTTTTCAATAAGAGCAAACAATCCTGCAGGTTCCACAAATTAAACAGCTGAGATAATTAAAACTTGGGGGACTGGGGGAGAAAGGCCTTAAAATAAGAGTCAAAGACAGTCCTGTGAACACAGTAGCTGATTAACACAGGATCAAAAGATGTGTCCACTGCACAGCTAGGTCCCAGTACCTGTACTATACTGGATACAGGCTACAGATTTTCTATCTCACCAGAAATTGAGAAGACCTATTAACCCAAGGGTTGGAATGCTGTTAGCGGTAAGGATCTGAAGATTTCTGCTTGCTGATTAGGCTCTGTGTTTAAAAAACAATGGAGATGCTGCCATTCTTCTCAAGCTCTGAAAATTCCAGGGAACAGACACTAAATATTATGGACATGCTATAGAAACAGAGAAATCGTCTCTGAAAGAAGAACTGAGTGGAACATATTAATATGTATGTGCTAAAGTGTGTGTGTGTATATATATCTATATGTATGTTGAAATCTTTCATTTAAATATATGCAATAGCCACGAAGTGGGGGAGTCTGAATAGGGAGAAGGACTAGTAGATCTGCTACCTAATATATTTTTTTCAAAGTTAAATTTTCTAAATAGTATTTATAATGCTTGTGTGTGCATTAAATGTTTGTTTAATTAGGACAGATCTACATTTGAAAAGCTTTGACAGTATGGCCATACTAGTATTCTATACTGGCAAAGTGCTCCTAGTGTGGACACAGCATACACAGCTTTTGGCGTCCCTCCCTGCCGGAGTGAAGTAACCTATACCAGGAAAAGTATTCCTATACAAGATGGAGTAGGGACAGAGAATCAAAACCATATGAAGCAGATAGAAATAAAACAGAGGGAGTAGTTATCTAAAATTACGACACCTAATTTTGTCCTGCATCTGATGTTTAGAAGACATAATAGCAATACCAGCCCATACCAAAGTGTGTGTCTGTGAGAGAGAGAGATGTAGGAAAGAGACTGGCTGCAAGGAAATATAACCTGCAACTCTTTTCCATTACAGTAACTGTTTTAAATCTAAATCTTTCATCTGTCTATGATGGCATCATTCAGTAGCTGAATCTTAGCAATTTAATAATTATGTTCAAGTAAAGCGGACTCCACAGGCATTTTGTTGACTATTTCCCCAGCTGTGAAAATGCAGACATTGTCTGACTAGCAAGTAAATTATCTTAATAGTTTTTATTATCTCTTTATCTAAGTTTGTCAAAGTGTTTCAGCAGATGCATTTGGCCATCAGTTCTTTGGACCCATGTCCTACATGACTTTTAAGAGTGTACTAATTTTATTAGATCAATCATTTATGCAATCATGAGGTTGTTTGTTCTGGTATAGCACTGTCATAAACAGATAGCTAAGGGTTGATGTCTCTTTCACCTGGAGCACCTGACCAGAGGACCAATCAGGAAACCGGATTTTTTCAACTTTGGGTGGAGGGAATTGTGTGTCTGAGGTCTTTGTTTTCTGGCTGCCTGATTTCTCTGAGCTTTGGAGAAGTAGTTCTGTTTTCTAATCTTCTGTTTCTAAGTGTAAGGACAAAGAGATCAGATAGTAAGTTATATGGTTTCTTTTCTTTGGTATTTGCATGAATATAAGTGCTGGAGTGCTTTGATTTGTATTCTTTTTGAATAAGGCTGTTTATTCAATATTCTTCTAAGCAATTGACCCTGTGTTGTATCATCTTAATACAGAGAGAACATTTGTATGTATTTTTCTTTCTTTTTATATAAAGCTTTCTTTTAAGACCTGTTGAAATTTTTCTTTACTTCAGGGAAATTGAGTCTGTACTCACCAGGGAATTGGTGGGAGGAAGGAATCGGGGAGATCTGTGTGTTGGATTGCTAGCCTGATTTTACATTCCCTCTGGGGGAATAGGAAAGTACTTTTTGTTTCCAGGATTGGGAACAGAGAGGGAGATTCACTCTGTTTGGATTCACAGAGCTTGTGTCTGTGTATCTCTCCAGGAGCACCTGGAGGGGGGAAGGGAAAAAGGATTATTTCCCTTTGTTGTGAGACTCAAGGGATTTGGGTCTTGGGGTCCCAGGGAAGGTTTTTCAGGGGGACCAGAGTGCCCCAAAACACTCTAATTTTTTGGGTGGTGGCAGCAGGTACCAGGTCCAAGCTGGTAACTAAGCTTGGAGGTTTTCATGCTAACCCCCATATTTTGGACGCTAAGGTCCAAATCTGGGACTAAGGTTATTACAAGCACCAACATCTATTAAGAAACAGTTATTTATTTATTTTTAAAAGCCTCCTTTTTTGGCTGATGATCCTGTTCACTTTCATTCAATTTCTAACTTGCTGCTATTAAGAAAGATACCAGGGAAGGTGCAAAGAGGTTTTGGCTCAGTGATATTCAGTAAGGTTTAATCAGATTTTAATTTGGGTAGCACTATCAAAACCGCCATGCCTGAACTCAGGTATGAAGTAATGTAATTCCTTTGGCTAATAGTGGGGCAGAGTCAATGTTTGCACTTTTGGATCTCCAACAGTTTTTGATGCCCTGGAATATGAAGTCCCAGTGGAACAACTTGAATAGCTGTGATATTTTAAACGGTTAGAGGTCTTTGAGAATACCTGGGCAAGGTGGATAAAAATCAATGATTTAAAAAAAAAATTGGATTTTTTTTTGTTTAAATCAGGTTTTTTTGATAAAATGCTTTTTGAGGAAAAAACCTATCTAAACATAGCTTTAATTAAGATACATTATAGCTCAAAGATATCTCATCATGGAATAGGGATTATAAATTCTAATTCTATAGTATGAGACAATATATTCATGTGATGGTTAAGATAAGATTTGTAAATGAGTTCTCATAGTTCATGGATTATGGACCTAATCTTATGGGGTTCCAGGGGCTTCTGTATAGATTATTTAGGTTAATCTTTCTATCTACCCAATGGGACTCAGTGCTCAGTCTAGAAGATATCATCAGAGATGCTTAGTTTTGCAGTTCTCAAACTGAGGAGTTGTGTCTCCAGAGATAACATGCTTGTTAACAGCAAAAATGTTTTTAAATAAATATTGAAAAATAATATATAGAGGTGAGAAATAACAGACCTCAACCCTATTGTCCCTCTGCAAATTTGTGTACACAGAGTCAATCCCTTACCTCTCTCTAAAAGTGCAAAGTTTCAAAAAGTTCAATGAATAGAAGATTGTTGGGGGCGGAATAGATCTAGACAAGAAGAAGTCTGGAGATAAATATGAAAAGGGAGGGACAGGCAGTAGAAACAAAAGTGAAACTATTTGAGCAGCATATTCCAGAAGTCTTGAGGTCTTTCTGAGTGTAGCCTTCATTGATTTGAGACCTACCATACTCTCATTCTCTCACTAGAAGGAAAAACTAATAATGACAGAAGGCCATAAAAGAGACCCAATTTGGGAATATTTTAATGAAGTGTCTCTACCTGTGGGTAAGACAGGAATGTGTGCAAAATGCAAACAGTGCAACAAAGAAATGCAAGGCCTGGTTGCCTGAATGAAATAACATCATGAGAAGTGTTCCTCTCAGGAGGAAGCTGTGTTGAAGATGATGACAGGAACATGTCTGTACATGCTAGAGATCTTCAGGTTGGCAAACTTTTTTATTTCATACTTATTTCTTAAGGACTGCCTGTCTTCCTTCTGGACTATTCTTGAATTCTCATGTTTGAACAAAAAATGTAGTTGTTACTCTCTGCAGTTGTGATAAAAAATAAATAGCTGAATGTAGAAGGGTTTGGCCAGAGCTCGTCCCTCCCCGGGACAGTGGGGAACCACACCGCCTCACTATATCCATCCAGTTACATTGGGGAACTAGTCTGGCTGTGGGATCTCATGCCGCAGCAGCGGTAGAGGCAAAACAAATGGTTACTCCTGCCAGGCTGGCGGACAGTAGCGAGTCCCACACTCCAGTCCTCAGATGGGGTGGCGCAAACCAATATACAATAAGCCCTGGTCCTGGGTCAGGGTGGGGCAGTACGGAGTCAGAGGCTCAGGCCCTCAGGCAGGTATCTAGTTTGCATATTAATTCAAGTTCAGCAGTTTCTTGTTGGAGTCTGTTTTTGAAGCTTTTTTGTTGCAAGATTGACACCTTTAAGTGTGCTACTGAGTGACCAGAGAGATTGAAGTGTTCTCCTACTGGTTTTTTAATGTTACGATTCCTGATGTCAGATTCGTGCCCATTTATTCTTTTGTGTAGAGACTGTCTGGTTTGGCCAATATACATGGCAAGGGGGCAATGCTGGCCATCATGTTCTCTGTGTGTGTATATATATCTTCTTACTATATGTTCCATTCTATGCATCCAATGAAGTGAATTGTAGCCCATGAAAGCTTATGCTCAAATAAATATGTTAGTCTCTAAGGTGCCACAAGTACTTCTGTTCTTTATACAGGATTCTGAAGACTATCCACCTCCAAGATCACCATCATTTTCTATAGCTTCAGAGTTATCTGCCAATGATAGTGTTTCAGTCACATAGCCAGAGTATATCACCTGTAGCAAACAGGAAAAAAAATCTCCATCATCCAGAAACAACCATAGATAAGTTTGTGATAAGAACCAGCAGATTACAAAAAGAGGTAATTGATGAAAAATTGCAACAAACTCTCCTTTCTGTATGATTGAGAACCCACACTTTGTTAACGTGGTTCAGTCATTAAGACCAGGATACAGTCCACCCAACAGAGTAGATGTCACAGGCAAATTGCTGGATAAAGCGTATGAAAGAGAAATTGAGCAGCATGCAAAAGGTCTAGAGGGTAAAATTGTTAACCTGAGTCTTGATGGGTGGAGCAATGTCCACAGTGATACTGTTGTATGTACCTGTGTGACAACAGAAGAAGGGAATGGCTTCCTTACAGAAACAATTGATACATCAGGAAATGCACACATAGCAGAATACTTACATGAAATAGCAGTAAAAGCTATAGCAAACTGTGGAAAAAAAATTCAAATGTATAGTACACAGCTTGGTCACAGACAATGCTGCAAATGTATCCAAGATGAGAAGAAATTATTTAGAAGAGAATGACGAGAGTCCCAAGCACAGTTGCAGTGCTCATTTGATGCACCTCTTAGCCAAAGACTTCAGTATTCCAGAAATAAAGGCTAATGTTAAAATTGCAAAATACTTCCATAACAACCACTTTGCAGCAGCTGCTCTGAAAAAAGTGGGAGGAACCAAGCTAAGTCTCCCACAAGACTTGTGACTGAACTCAGTAGTGAACTGTCTGAGCACTATATCAAGAACTGATATAGTCTGTTGACAGTTTGTGAACAAAATCATGAAAAAAATAGATGGCACATTCATAGCCAAAGTTCTCAACACTGGGCTTAAGAGAAAAGTTGAACACATGCTGAGTACCCTGAAGCCTATTCCTGTAGCCTTGAACAAAATGCAGAGAAATAGCTTTTTTATTGCTGATGTTGTTTAAATTTCGAAGGAACTGAGTGAGCTCTTAAAAAGGAAAATATGAAATGACAGAGTTAAATTACAAGCATTAAAAAAAAATGGGACAAGCACTATCTCCAGCCCATTTTCTTGCAAATATTCTCAATACTCACTACCAGAGTCAAACCTTAACTGCTGAAGAAGAGGAGTTGGCTATGACATGGACATCCAGCAATCATCCTTCCATAATGCTAACTATAATAAACTTCAGAGCTAAGGATGAACCATTCAAGAAATATACATTGCTGATGATGTTTTAAAGAAAGTCACACCAGTGAACTGGTGAAAGTCACTTAAGCACTTCGAGACTGTTGAAGTGATAATCTCACTTTTAACAGCAGTAGCTTCTTCTGCCAGCGTAGAAAGAATATTTTCTTCCTTTGGACTGATTTATTCCAAACTGAGAAACCGTTTGGGACCTGAAAAAGCAGGAAAGCTAGTTTTTCTTTTCCAGATTATGAACAAACAGGAAAATGAAGGTGAAGACAACTGAGTTAGCTGCAGAAGCCAGTCCTGCTTGCAGGATAGGGGGCTCTATAGGAAAGCATGTGATCTGGGTCTAGCAGCAGTCTTCAGCCAATCTTCTTTCTCTCTCTCTCTCTGTTTTTTGGGTTCTTGTCTGTTAGAGTTCTGAATTCTAAGAAATAAAGTAGGGTTACATTGTGACCTTTCAGCAAAGAGTATTTTATGTTTTTATCTGTATATATGCCATGAACATAACAAGTAATTTCATCTAGACTGTATTTCTCTAGTTTATCAGAATGTCATATGAGACTGTATGAAAAGCCTTTCTAAAGTCCAGAGGTATCGCATCTTTTTCTTCCTCTTTATCCACTAGTCCAGTTACCTTGTCAAAGAAGGAAATTAGATAAGTCTGGCATGATTTGTTCTTGACAAATCCATGCTGGTTATTACTTATTACCTTATCATTTAGGTTTGAACCAACTGATTGTTTAATCATTTGTTCCAGTATCTTTCTAGGTATTGAAGTTATGCTAACTGGTCTACAATTTTGCAGGTGCTCCTTTTATTCTTTTTTTGAAGAAAGGTACTATGATTTTTTCCCCTTTTCTAGTCCTCTGGGGCCTTACTCATCCATGAGTTCTCAAAAATATCTGTTAATGGCTTGGATATTGCTTCAGCTGTTTCCTTAAGTACTCTAGGGTACATTTTGTCAGACCCTGATGACGTGAATACATCTATCATATCCACGTATTTATTAACCTGTTATTTCCCTATTCTGGATTGAGTGCTTTTGTCCTTGTTGTTAAGATACTATTTATTTTTTATGATACACTAATAAAATATTATACTAACATAGAAACTGGTGAAACACAGACTGTGAGTTGCTTCTGTTTAACCCAGGAAAAAAAGTGACCTAATTTGTTTCTGCAGTTGCAGCAGGTCTCTTATCATATTTTTAAATAAATTGAATTATTTATTTATTTTCTTCTATAGAAAAATAGACATTATCCATGATTAGACCGTACCTTATGAGTACAAAGTAAAACAAACATGGCCATTATATCAATCAATATATCATCCACAAAGGGAATAGAAAGTAAACAGCTAAGTAGCTGCATCATTCAAAAAAATCACAATACATAATACCTAACTGGCTTCCTACATTGACTTCTAAAGGCTAAATTATCATACAATATAATTAAAGTTGTGGGAACAACATATGACCCAATACTTCAAATTGAACAAATTCTTGTGCACCCTTATGCATACATAAAGTCTCATTTAATGTAATAGAGCTCAGTGAGTGCAGAGGACCACAACCCACAGCTTACAGGATTGTGCCTTTGTGTCCAGGTGCACAGAAAAGTGCTTGAGAAACTCTCATTTGTGCATGGAAATCAGCTAATTACACATTCTCATGTACATACACCATTACACAGTTTATGAATACAAATACAGATTCTGAGGACACAGCATATAAAAGCACACATTTCATGATGGCAATTTAGATTGTTAGTTGAAAATTTAGCACTTAGAAGTTTCATTTTAACCTTTAAACAGAAGGGGCCAAATCTTACACAAACAAACCAACCCTAAGTTACGTGTGCAAAATATGGAGCATCACAGATAAAAGAGACAATGAGCAGCTGGTCTAGGATTATGCATCTGCAAAATAATTGCATATACAATCATCTTTTTATGTGTTCAGTTACATGTTTTGCATGTGCAAGAGCACATTTTCCATGTGTAGCCCAAATCTGATTTTTTTTTTATAATTTCCACTCATCACATAGTGTTTTAGTTGAGTTAGAAAGGCAGTTTATTGAAAAGTAGTCTGTCTGGCTTGTATTTTGATATGATTTATATTTGGGTAAAAATTGAACTGTTTGCTATTAGTTTCCTTTAAAACTCAGTGACTTTTCAGGGTCTCATTTGATTCAGCACTGAATGTGGAATATAGACCTATTTCTTATATTAATGACTTCTATTCATTCTCTACAGAAAAAATTGATTTTTCAAATCTTCATCCTCTGACTCATCTTTAGTCCAAAGATTTTCCTGTGAAATGCTTGCCTGTCATGCATCACACCTTGAGAACTTTATCCCTCTTGACATCCGTGGACTGAGCCACTGACTTTTTAAATCAAGAGTAAAGATGATCTGTTTGCTATGCCTATTCCTGTTGATTTGAGATAAGCTGGTTTTATTTAATTTGTGACGTGCCTTGCAGTACATTGATGTGAAGTATGATTGCATTAGTACAGCTTTATATAGTGCACACACTCACCTGCTGACATTCTCCTGAACTCAGCAGAGTAACCTGGCAAAATTTAACAGTAAAAAACTTTTAGTTTATGAAGACAGTCAAAAAATATTGTAATGAAGGCAAAACAGTGTTTTACACAGCAGTAAAGGGCATATTATCCGTTATTGCTCCATGTCCTCAATAATGAGTAATAGTTGGGCTGGTTGGGGAGGATGATGGAAGAGCTGTGAACCTGCTTAGTGGTTAGGAGGCCTGTTGCTGCTCTGAGCTGCTGGAAGCTCATATCATTGAGTAGCCAGTATCCCTAAGCAGCCCTACTCAGATATTAACCCTCAGTGAGATATGATGTCAGCAGCCAGTGTTGCTGAGTAAGCAGCCTCCTACATTCTGAACCAACTGGAGTTTTAAGGGCTGTCAGTTTCATTCCAAGGTACAGTGTATTGTGCTAAGTATCAGAGGGTAGCCGTGTTAGCCTGGATCTGTAAAAGCAGCAAAGAATCCTGTGGCACCTTATAGACTAACAGACGTTTTGGAGCATGAGCTTTCGTGGGTGAATACCCACTTCCTCAGATGCATGTGTATTGTGCTAATTTCCGATTGTGCTGTGGTAACTTTTCAGACTGAAGATAAGGAGTAAATTTGTAAAAGAGAAGGCAATTAACCATTGGAACAACTTACCAAGGGTTTTGGTAGATTCTCCATCACTGGCAATTTTTAAATCAAGATTGGATGTTTTTCTGAAAGCTATGCTGTAGTTCAAACAGGAAAAAAAAAACTGGATGGGAAATTGTGTTTTATACAGGAGGTCAGAATAGATTATCAAAATGGTCCCTTCCAGCCTTAAGATCTATGAAATTCAGTAAGTGTGGGCATTTATTTTAATGGTAACCACTTGTAATATTATTGTTTAATCCACAGCAAAAATTTTAGCATGCTTTTAACTGTGCTTTACATTTTCTTCTTGTGAAATCATCATGGAAGTTCCATAAGCAAAATCTGACTTTATGAATCAAGGCCGCAGTCTTCAACAAACAACTCAGTCTAAAATAAAATTAGATTCATGTCACCATCATTACATATTTAATAACCATTGCAGTTCATCCCATTTGTAAGCAGTTTCATTATTCACTAACCAATGAACTTTAAAAGACCCTGTACTCTTTCATGTTTGGCCATGGGAGGAAATACAGTGGATGAATTATTCACTTGTTACAGCTGAGGAAGCATTTAGCGCATCCCAAGAGAAGTGTTGAACAGAGGGCAAGTTTAGGTAGACTGGTTTCTGACATATCCTTTACATCTGAGGACTTTATACCCTGTTTCAGTTTGAGTTTTTATCATTGTAATCCCATCTGGTCACCTACTAACTTTGTAACCCTAAGCAGATTTCAGAGATGAAAATGAGTAAATATAGGTTAGTTAATATTAGCAACTCTGTAGGCCAGATTTTCAAAGTGAGGAATATGCAAATATTTGTGTTTATGTCTAACTTGTGGATTCAAATACTAAATGCACATATGCCAATTAGGTATTTGTGCATGGACTTAACCACTATGTGTAATTACATATATGGAATTAACTTGCCATGTTTAGGCATGCAGAGATTTATTCACTTGAACACATCTGGTACACATGAGAATGAGTCAGATGTGCACAAGTGCTTGTCTGCACCTAATTTTGAAAATCTGAACCTATTTTTTTTTAAAAGATGGCACAATATGCTAGTGTTCTGTTACTTCCAACTGAGATTCAGTTTGCCATTAGTTCAGGTTTTGAATGTACATAGTGGTTCTAAACTTCACTCAGTAGGCATCACTTAATGTGTTCCAAATTCTCTGTCCTGCTTGGAAAAGTTATAACCTGATTTTATTTGGTTAAACCAAAAAACCGACAGGGTTTCTCCAATCATGGCAAATAAAACCTATTGAAGGACCTGTGGGAGAGGAGGAAGGGGAGAGAAATTACACCAGAAAACAAGACTGATGCTTTTAGAAATTGAACTGACATATAATCAAAAGTCATTATCAACAGCAACTTGGCAATGAAGGGCTATTAAAATGTTAATAAGGTTAACAACATAGGTGTAAAGTCCAGCAGCCAAAGTCATTAATTTTGCATGGAATGTTTCCTGCCAAATATAAGTATTGAGACATTTAGGCCAGAGTACAGTTTAATACTATGTAGCATTAAACAAAAACATCATATGAAAAGAAACATTTCATTTCCTTGATCTACTACCTTTTATTTAATCTAACAATACTTCAAATTATCTTCCTGCTTTATAGATTATTGTCTTGGTAAAAAAAAGTCAGCTAACTGTTACTATTAAAAGAGGAAAGATGGAGTTGATACCACCTCACCACCAGTTTCTGTTATATATGCAACAGAAATTGGTGATGGTCAGATTATAGATTGCACTCCAAAGGTTAAAACAATACAGAAAACAAATGGAAAATGAAGTGAAAGCTTGAATGTTTACAGTTTGAGGTCTAAGAATACAACAGTAAACTCACTTCCATCTCACCTCATTGCTGATAACTTGCTCATTTTATTTGTGGAATATTTTGCACCAACTGCTCTTACTTCCTGCATTACATATGTATTTTAGTATATTCAATAACTTGTTTCGTTTAATGCTTTGAAATAGTATAAATTAAAATAAAGTATTACACTTCCTTTTGTGATATTTTCACAAATATACACTTGTGTCAGCTTAGCGTAGAGCTGGAATGAGTGTTCAGTCTATATTGCTGTAAAAGAATCCCCACAACTTTATGATTGTTATTCTAGACATTTAATACTTGCTTCTTTTTTCCGTTCAGAGAATGATAATCTTTTACAGGATTTCAGCTAAGCACTTTTGTGATTATTCAGAACATTGCTGGATCCCCCCATCACCTCTTTGCTGAGATAAAATCTGAAAAAAAAAACCCTAAAGATTTTAGGGTATCCTTTTGGCAATGGGCATGGAAAATTGAGCAGATCCATGCAGCAGTTGCCCCTGTATGCCCAATTACCTAAACTCTTACCATTGCATTTCTTCTTATTTAGGACAAATACTCATGAATAATCAGAAATATATTGGTAATAAATTGTCTAATTCATTTCTGCAGACTTATGATGACAAAATGGAAGCCTGTGAGCCAAGTACCTTTGCATTCCATTTGCTATTACCATAACTGTATGCACAAATAATTTAAATGCATACAGAAATGGCTAAAGTTAGACTTCTTTGTACCTGCATACAAATCCTATTTACTCATGCAAACACAAGAGTGCTTTTTCATATTTACCTGAGTCCCTACCTTTTGAAAAATGTGCTTTGGTAAGTAACTTGAGATGACCATTGAATGGCAACTGACAGTAATAAAATGTCACTGGAACAATGCTTTTATAATGTACTTGAACAGTTGTCTGTTGCTTGTAGTACCACTCAAGCATGCAAAAGTGGAATCCCACTGAGCTGCAGCCTTTTGCTTGAGGTTAGGTTAGTAAGTTCATTGGCTGTGGCAGCTATTTCTGAACATTTCAGACTGTCATTAAGTGGCTCTAAAAGCTTCCAAAGAGTTTATGGACCAAGCAATATTTTCTCAAAACTCAATATGGCAATTTTCAAGTTAATCAGTAATGAACAAACTGAAGCAACAGAGAAGGCATGGATGTGTGGCCAACTAACCACTTCATTTATAAACTGGAGACCTTTCTCCTACCTTTTGTCAGTTTGTCTTTCAGACTGTAAGCTCTTTGAGACATAGTCAAGACCATAATAACTATCTTGTTTGTGTAACATTTGTTGTGTAGACTACTCCTGTGGCAGTGCTCGTGTGTTCTTTTTATAATTGGGAAGAGACCATCACATTACGGGGGGAAATAATAATAAATTGATTACTTCTCTCATTTGGTGACATTTGCCCCAAACCTGGCACTCCCTTCGTTCCCATTGTAACTGTGACTCAGTGGGTCACAACTGAAGGTGCCAAATTCAGGACAAACTGCTGAGAAATAGGGTAAACAAAACCCAAAACTGGTGGTTATTCTTCCATAAGATATACCAAACCAGCAACAAAAGTAAACTTCTGTTTCACCGCACTGGTTAACAAGAAGTCATAAAAGCAGTTCCCTTAGGCATTCAAGTTCTTATATCACTACCAAAAGCACTGGATTTTGAGATGAGTGGCTCTTTAAAACCAATCTCTTCAAATAAAAGGTTCTTCTGATCCCAAAGGACCAGTCACACACCCAGATCAATATATAACTTAACTCTTACCCCAAAATCACGCTGATGCTAATCCTTCAGTATCTAAAATCTAAAGGTTTATTCATAAAAAGAAAGAGAGAAAAGGGAGAGAATTGGTTAAAAGAACAGTATACTTACAGACATGAATCAATCTTGAGATTCAGATTCATAGCAGAGATGGGGAGCTTTGTAGATGCAAAGAGTTTTAGAATTGAGTCCATAGGTCACAGTCCAATGTTTGTATTTAGGGAGGTCCAGTCTTCCTTTGCAATAAACCTCAAGCAGAGGTTCTTGCTGTGCACAGGCACTTCTAATGTGGGGTTGGGGGTCTGTGGTGATGCAAGATGGGGAAGGAGGTAAGAGACACCCTATTGTATATATAAGCAAAATATTTACATCTACTGAACAACACTATGCTGTTATCGAGAAAGAATGCTAAGCAATTTTATGGGCAGTAAAGCAACTCAAACCCTATTTGTATAACAAGAAGTTTACCATATTCAGTGATCATGCTCCCTTGGTGTGGTTACACAAAGCAAAAGGAACCACTTCTAGGTTACGCCGTTGTAGTTTGGCCTTCAAGAGTTTGATATTTACATAATTCATATAAAAGGAAAAGAGAATCTTGTGGCTGATGCCTTGTCAAGGTTGGGAGATCCTTGAGGTGTATCCAGGAGCTCTAATAGCTCCCTTCCACACCTGTCTTGTGTTGGGGGTGTGACACATGACCAGAAAGGGTTAAGCATCCTGCAGGATAAATTACTCAAATTCAACCCTTAAAAACATATGGAGAGATAATGTTTGTGTTTTTGTGTAATTACATATATATTGGTAATGGTCAACAATGTAATCAAACAGTCTCTGTCTATGCTGTATTCTGTTAATTCAGAGATCAGAAGAACATCTTAACATTTAAATGAACTATAGACATAGGATATCACTGTATTCATCTCTCTTTGAAATATATAGCAAATCATCTGTGAACGATGGAAAAACAGGCAATTGCTTTATGTTAATCTGTGTGGGCAATTACAGGTGATGATTAGGAAATTAGTGTTTATTGTTCACTGAGGGACTCCAAACTGTCACAAGAAGGCCTGAAACTGTATAAAAATGGTCCTGATCCTGTCATCTCAGATCTGCTTGAGGTTTCATGCAGGGGTAGCCTAAGCCATAAGGACTGAGATCCCAGCTCTGACTGGACCGCCCTGAGTATAAACATTAGACTATAATCTAGGGACTATTTCTGAAAGAACTGTTTGCATCTACAAAGCTCACCATCTCTGCTATAAAAACAACGAGGAGTCCGGTGACATCTTAAAGACTAACAGATTTATTTGGGCATAAGCTGTCGTGGGTAAAAAACCTCACTTCTTCAGATGCATGGACTGAAAATTACAGATTCAGGCATAAAAACACTTGCACATGAAGAGAAGTGGAGAACCAGTGTTGACAAGGCCAATTCTGTCAGGATGGATGTGGTCCCCTCCCAATAATTGATGAGGAGATGTCAATAATTGATGAGGAAGTATCAATACCAAAGCCTGGTCTACACTGGGGCTGAGGGAATTGATCTAAGATATGCAACTTCAGCTACGAGAATAGCATAGCTGTAGTAGATGTATCTTAGATCGAATTAAAATTACTTTGCATCCTCGCGGCACGCTGCGGCTCCCCCATCGACTTTGCTTCTGCCTCTCACTGAGCTGGAGTTCACAGTCGAAGGGAGAGCAATCAGGGATTGATTTATCGCGTCTACACTACACACGTTAAATCGATCCCTGATAGATCGATCACTACCCGCTGATCTGGTGGGTAGTGTAGAGATATCCCAAGAGAGGGAAAATTGCTTTTGTAGTGAGCCAGCCACTTCCAGTCCCTATTCAAGCCAAATTAATGGTGTTAAGTTTGCAAATGAATGGTAGCTCTGCAGTTTCTCTTTGAAATCTGTTTTTGAAGTTTTTTTGTTGAAGGATGGCTACTTTTAAATCTGTTATTGAATGTCTAGGGAGAATGAAGTGTTCTTCTACTGGATTTTGTATGTCACCATTCCTGATGTCTGATTTGTGTCCATTTATTGTGAAATCCTTGCTGATCTTAAACACAAAAAAGAAGCTTATAAGAAGTGGAAGATTGGACAAATGACCAGGGAGGAGTATAAAAATATTGCTCAGGCATGCAGGAGTGAAATCAGGAAGGCCAAATTACACTTGGAGTTGCAGCTAGCAAGGGATGTTAAGAGTAACAAAAAGGATTTCCACAAGTATGTTAGCAACAAGAAGAAGGTCAGGGAAAGTTTGGGCCTGTGGCGAAGCAATGACTCACCAGCATGGCACCTCCCGCGGGTTGTCTTGGGAATTAGCTCTCTAGCGTACGGCATGCCCTCTGCAGGCCGCTGGCCTGCCACTGTCCCCGTGTCCCTCCCGGACCCCAGTACCCTTTACCTTGGGATTCTGGAAAAAGGCTAATGTAGTGCCCATCTTTAAAAAGGAAAGGAGGAGGATCCGGAGAACTACAGGCCACTCAGCCTCACCTCAGTCCCTGGAAAAATCATGGAGCAGGTCCTCAAGGAATCAATTTTGAAGCACTTAGAGGAGAGAAAAGTGATCACGAACAGTCAGCATGGATTCACCAAGAGCAAGTCATGCCTGACTAACCTAATTGCCTTCTATGATGAGATAACGGGGTCTGTGGATGAGGGAAAAGCAGTGGACATGTTATTCCTTGAATTAGCCCTTAGGACAGAAGAATTCAATGCACTGATACAGACTAGGGACTGAGTGGCAAGGCAGCAGTTCTACAGAAAAGGACTAAGAGGTTGCAGTTGATGAGAAGCTGGATATGAGTCAACAGTGTTGCCCTTGCTGCCAAGAAGGCTAACAGCATTTTGGGCTGTATAAACAGGAGCATTGCCAGCAGATCGAGGGACATGATTATTCCCCTCTATTTGGCATTGATGAGTCCTCATCTGGAACACTGTGTCCAGTTTTGCGCCCCACACTACAAGAAGGATGTGGAAAAAATTGGAAAGAGTCCAGCAGAGGGAAAAAAAATGATTAGGGGGCTGGAACACATCACTTATGAGGAGAGGCTGAGGGAACTGGAATTATTTAGTCTGCAGAAGAAAAGAATGAGGGGGGATTTGATAGCTGCTTTCAACTACCTGAAAGGAGGTTCCAAAGAGGATGGATCTAGACTGTTCCGGGGGAGGGGGAAGGGAGGACTGAAAGAGTGTCCCAAGATAGAACAGACTCTTTGATAGACTCTTCTGCAGTGCTAAGTGTGTGGTTGGATAGATTAAAAATATTGTTGGGTGAGTTAAGGGTACCCCAGTTGTAGCCCCCTGTGACATGTAGGAGTTTAGATAGTTTACTGTCCTTTTTCCTCTGTAGAGAAGTAAAGTGTGCATTGTAAATGACTTGTCTTGTTTTTGTAAAGTCCAGCCATGTGGAAGTTTGTATGGAAATCTGGTTTTGTATGAGATTCTCCAGTTTTGAGAACTCATTCTTGATCTTCTGTTTGCTGTCATGATGCTGATCAGGTGGTTCCTCAGTTTCTTTGAAAGTGTGTGGCACAATCTCGCATCATAGTCAGTGTAGTATGTCAATTGCAATGGATTTTTTACCTTCAGTACATTTGGTATGATGTCCATCTGTTTGCACTTGGAGAGGAAGATGATGTCTGTCTGTATCTGTGCGAGTTTTTCCATGAAGTTGATGCATTTCCATTTTGCACGGCTAAATTCAGTGCCTTGCATGGTGCCAAGTGACAGAGGGGTAGCCGTGTTAGTCTGTAACCAACTAACATGGCTACCCCTCTGATACTTGGCATCTCTGCTATGAATCTGAATCTCAAGAATTGTACTCACGTCTGTATGTACACTGATCTTTTAACCAATACACTCAATCTTTTCTTTTTAAATAAATGTTAATTAATAAGAATTGGCTGTAACTGTGTATTTGGGAAAGGTCTGGAATATTCCCCTATTGGGGAAAACTCTCATTGAAGCAATTCTCATAGGATTGGGGCCATAGATTATAAATCATCACTGTAATGAATAATAGACACAATAAATGGTTTTGGTTCTTGACAGAAAAAACACTTAAAATATTTTCTACTTATCGTCACTTTTATTTCTCTTAAAGCTTTGACAGTTACTAATGGGTGGGTTGGTGTTGGCTTTAGGCCTTGTGTTTATTCTTTATATAATTGTTAGTCTTTCTGATATTATGGATGCCAGCTTTGTCATGTGTAATTGGCTTCATTTTACAAATAAAAAATGAGTTAGATAAATATCAAGTCAGATTTTTTTTTATTTAATTTTTTTTGCTATGGTAATGTCATGTCCTTTAAAAGTAATAGAGATATTTGCTAAGGGAGATTTAAACATGAGCACTAATAATGTAGCCTTTTTGGTCAATTCCTGTCTTCTTTGACACAAACAACAAACATGTTGTAGCTGTGCTGAAGAATGGCCACTCCAAAAGAAGGGTAAAAAAAGTGGGGTGAGATCCTGTCTGCTTGAAATCAGTGTGGTTTTGCCATTAACTTCATCAGGTATTTCAAGTGGAAAAAATGTAATACTTTGAGATACTGTGGCCTAAAAATAATTTTTACAAACCAAACTCATGAATTAGGGCATGTGTAGCATAGATAGATTACTGGAGCCAGAGGAAAAAAACATTCTTACTGAAATTCTGTCCCTAAAAAAGAGTGAAAGGTGAAACTCACGAGGTCTGGCATTCTATTTTGGTTTTGAGAAGCATCGAACAGGCCTAGTACAGAGCTATCCTCACCTCTTAAGTCTGTAAAATTATTTGGAAATATCTGAAGAACATGCTTTTTCAGAAGATTTATGATCCTTTGTGTTTTTGGTCACAGCAGAAATACTGTAGTCTTGCTCATGATATTTTGGCACTTTTGCTTCTGGCATGTTGTGATGGGTTGGATCACAGAAACTCCCTTTGGGACTGCCACCTGATGTGCTTTGACTACCTCTGAGTCTGTTTTCCCTCCCAGCTTAGGACTTCAGTGCCCTGCCTGGTTGTGCCAGACACGCTTACCTGCCACAACCACAGCCCCAGGTCTGAACCACATCCCTCAAAAGCTGCAGGCTAAACTGAAAACAGCTTAAGAAGTGTTCCTGTCTCCAATACTCAGTCTCCCAATGGGGTCCAAACTCCGAATAAATCCATTTTACCCTGTATAAAGCTTATACAGGGTAAACTAATAAATTGTTCATCCTCTGTAACATTGATAGAGAGATATGCAAAGCTGTTTGTCGCCCCAGGTATTAATACTTACTCTGGGTTAATTAATAAGTAAAAAGTGATTTTATTAAATACAAAAAGTAGGATTTAAGTGGTTCCAAGTAATAACAGACAGAACAAAGTGAATTACGAAGCAAAATAAAATAAAATACGCAAGTCTAAATCTAATACAGTAAGAAAGTGATTACAGATGAAATTTCACCTCAGAGATGTTCCAGTAAGTTTCTTTTACAAACTAGCTTCCTTCTAGTCTGGGTCCAGCAGTCACTCACATCCCTATGGTTACTGTCCTTTGTTCCAGTTTCTTTCAGGTATTCTTTGGGGGTGGAGAGGCTCTCTCTTGAGCCAGCTGAAGACAAAATGGAGGGGTATCCCCGGGGCTTAAATAGACTTTCTCTTGTGGGTGGAGACCCTCTCCTCTCTCCTATTCAGAATTCAGCTTCAAGATGGAGTTTTGGAGTTACATGGGCAAGTCACATGTCCATGAATGACTGAGTTCCTTACCAGCCAGGCCACATTCCTGGGAAAACTCAGATACAGATTGGTGTCTCCAAGGTCATTGTTAGCTTAAGTGTTTCTTAATTGGGCACTTACTGAGAATAATCTTTTCTCAGGAAGCTGACCAACTGCTTCACTGAGAAATTAAACAAATACTGTAGTGGGGTGATGACCCTGCTCCTGGGAGAGGGCTGGCAGGCTGGGAGAACAGCCCAGGCTGAGTGGGGAAACAGCCACAGCTCTGGTCACATCCCAGATGGACTCAGCTGGCCCTATAAAGGGACTGCTGGGCTGAAGCAGTCTCACTCTCTCTCTGCCTTTAGAGGGAGAAGAGCCTGGCTGCTACGGAGCATACGGGTACCTAGGGTGGAGCAGGGCTAGGGGAAGGCAAGAGGAGCTGAGGAGCTCTGGCCTGGAAACCCCCCAGCTGCAGGCCTAGGGTAAGGATACTGGGGTTGCAAAGGGGCAGCCCATGGGTAGGCAGAGGAAGCAGGTCCAAATATCTTTGCCTGTGATGAGTAGCTGATACACTGCAGTCTGCCCCAGTGAATGGGGGCTAAGTGAAGATTTGCAGTAGCCAAAACTGAGGTGAAGTGGGGATAGTGAATGGGGGTTCTCCTGGGAGGGGGAGACCCAGAACTGGGGGGTTACTGCCAGGAGGCACCACCCTAGTTAAAGGGGCACTGAGTCCTGGGAGGAACACAGGGTCCAGAGAGAGGATAGGCGGATCACCGGCCTGCAGAGGGTGCTCCAGCGCTGGAACGAGCTAATTCTTAGAAGTCACCAGCAGAATGTGCCACAGGGGTGAGTCCGTACCTCTACAAGTACATAGCCAATGTTCATAACTTTGAAAACAAAAATGATTTATTCATACAAATAGGATGAATATATTCAGTAGATCATAACCTTTACAGAGATATGTTACATGGAATATGTAGCATAAAGCATATTCCAGTTATGTCATATATACATTCATAAGTATATTCCCATAAAGCATTTTGAGGTGCAATGTCACACGTGTAATCATTGTTCATTGAAGTAGATAGATCTCTTCCATATCATATCCCCACTAGGAATGCTGCAGCTAAGGTGAGGTTGCATAACAACCTTTTAAGGAAACTGGCCAGCACTTAATGGGGAGCAAAATGCTCAAGCTCTTTGATCATCGAGTTTAGCCCTCTGTTACTCTGCAGCAGAATATTGTGCTCTGATCTGACTCCATTTGTCTCACGTTAGGTTGGTTGACACACAACTATATTAAACTATCCACATTGTAACTCGGACAATTTGACATATACCAGTACCATAGCTCCCTGTGTTAAGCAGCATCACTCCTCTACACATTTGTCTTGAGGATGCTGCAGCCAGAAAGGTTGAGAAGACCAAGGCAAACCTAACTTACAGTATAAACCGACCTCTTCAACCACCCAAGAGTGTAGGCCCACTTGCTGTGCTCAGATTTCTCTGGGATATCGATGTTATTGATGTGGTGTGAAGAATGGTCTGCAGCTGATGTCAGCAATCAATCTGTTATAACTGATCTTACCATGCTTGTACCCGGCTTTGATTTGCCATGCTGCTCGTGAGTGCTCCTGAGCAGACTTAGAAGGGGCCAGGGTCAATGTGCAGCCAGCTTTACCATCTGGGGCCAATGAGAGGATCCCACATATGGCTGTGGCCAAAGACAGACAATGTCTCACGTCTCCGATGACTGCCCTCTGACTAGATTCGATGGTAGTCTGAGGGCTCTGCACTTTGCTGAGAAGGCTGCTGCAAATTAGCTTGGCAAGCTCTGCATCTGATAAGATGAATTAAAGGCCTGGTCTACACTATGTGTTTAACCGAATTTAACAGTGTTAAACCGATTTAACTCTGCACCCATCCACACAACGAGGCCCTTTATATCGATATAAACGGTTCTTTAAACTGGTTTCTGTACTCCTCCCTGACGAGAGGAGTAGCGCTGAAATCGGTATTGCCATGTCAGATGAGGGTTAGTGTGGCCGCAAACCGACGGTATTGGCCTCCGGGTAGTATCCCACAGTGCACCATTGTGATCGCTCTGGAAAGCCATCTGAACTAAGATGCACTGGCCAGGTAGACAAGAAAAGCCCTGCGAATTTTTGAATTTCATTTCCTGTTTGGCCAGCGTGGAGAGCTCACCAGCACAGGTGACCACGCAGAGCTCATCAGCACAGGTAACAATGCAGTCTCCTGAGAATCGAAAAAGAGCTCCAGCTTGGACCTCACAGGAAGTACTGGATCTGATTGCTATATGAGGAGAGGATTACGTGCTAACAGAACTCTGTTCCAAAAGACAAAATGAAAAAACATTTGAAAAAATTTCCAAGGCCATGATGCAGACAGGCCACACCAGGGACTCAGTACAGTGCTGTGCGAAAGTTAAGATGCTCAGACAAGCCTACCAGAAAACCAAAGAAGTAACTGGGGCAGGGCTGAAAACATGCCACTTCTACGCTGAGCTGCATGCAATTCTAGGAGGGTCCGCCACCACTACCCCACCCCTGTCCGTGGATTCCGAGGTGGGGGTGGTAATCTCAGCCATGCCTGAGGATTCTGCGGACAGGGAATATGAGGAGGAGGAAGAGGAGGACGAGCTTGCAGAGAGCACACAGCACTCCGTTCTCCCCAACAGCCAGGAGCTTTTTCTCACCCAGACGGAATTACCCTCCCAGCCCTCCCAAGCCACTAGCCCAGACAATGAAGCCATGGAAGCGACCTCTGGTGAGTGTACCTTGGTAAATATAAAACATGGCTTAAAAGCAAGCGTTTTTTGATGATTAATTTCCCCTGAGGACTTTGGATGCATTTGCGGCCAGTACAGTTATTGGAAAAGTCTGTTAACGTGTCTGGGGATGGAGCGGAAATCCTCCAGGGACATCTCCATGAAGCTCTCCCGGAGGTACTCCAAAAGCCTTTGCAGAAGGTTTCTGGGCAGGGCAGCCTTATTCCGTCCTCCATGGTAGGACACTTGACCATGCCATGCATGTAGCAAGTAATCTGGTATCATTGCGTGACAAAGCCTAGCTGCTTATGGTCCCGGTGATTGCTGGCATTCAAGCAACATCCGTTCTTTATCTCGCTGTGTTATCCTCAGTAGGGTGATATCATTAATGGTAACCTGGTTGAAATTCAGGAATTTAATTAAGGGGACAGACATGGCCATTCCTACTGGGCTGTTTGCCTGTTGCTTAAAAGAAATCCTTCCTTGCAGGTAGCCAAGCGGGGCGGGGTGGGGAGTGGGAATGGCGATGAGCTTTTTTGTGTTTGGCTAGCAGTGATCTCCCATGATACCAGCCACGCGGTAGGGAGGAGGGGTAAAAGGATCATCCCAGAGAATTAGATCGGGGGGTGGTTTCTACTGCTGCATGTTAACAGGAAAGAAGCAGCACTGACAGGATTTGCTTGGTATTTGGGAAAGGAGGGCACTGTGTATATGAAGCCGAAAGACAATGGCTTACCATGGCTGCATGCAAGCTGAATTCTGCTGCTCAGACCTGCGTCTGTGAGATCTCTAACACCAGAGCTGCAGGCACTCAATATTAAGATGCAAAATGTGACCTTGTAGTGAAATCACATGTGCTATGTGTAAGCAGAGTCAGGATAAGCTCTACCCTGACATCTGGTGGAAAGAATTTCAGAGAGTGTATTTGCATAGGCACGCCTACCCTATCCCAGACTGCTGAGCTGTGGGACTGCTTGGTGACAAATGACTCACCCTCAGTTGGGTGGTACTTGCTAGACAAGGGACATGGGTTCCAAAACCCAGTGAATTGAGAGAGGCTGGGGACAGGTATCTGTGGCTGGTGCTGCAGGCTCCTTGTGGAGCCAGAAGCACCAGTTCAACCCCCTCCTCTCTCCACTGTGGAATGTCAGAGTTGATTTTTTTTATTCCCTCAAGAATCTAAATACAGGTTACTGAGCTGAATTCACTTTGGGCTAATGGTGCACTAGCACTGGGGCTCCCCCACTAAGAGCTGAGATCACTAAGAGTTGAAATCACTAAAGAGCTGAAATAACTGAGCTGAGAGCACTGAGTACTGTGCTAACTAGTGGGGGAGCCTGAAGTTATACTGTGGAACAGAGCAGCTGGTGGAGAGGAGCAGTTCCTGAGGATGGCTGGAGGAGCAGAGTGGAGCAGCTGGTAAAGCGGAGCAGTTCGTGGCGAAGGCAGAAGCAGAACTCACGGAGAGGCAGAGCAGTTGGCCCCGGACCACGTAAGGGGCCCCTTTCTACCCAGGCTGGAGGGAGGGACCTCTACAGATAAACTTTCGAACTCTGGGGTGGCATTGACCAGAGACTTTTGGGTTGTTGGACTTTGGGGTGATTGGACTTAAAACCCTAAAGGGAAAAAGGACAGTGCCAAACGTACTTGGAGGTGGGTTTTTGTTTATGGTTTGTGTTATAACCCGGTTTGTGGTGTTTCTCCAATGGGATGCCGCATTGATTCCTCCCTTTATTAAAAAGATTTTGCTACACTCAGACTCCGTGCTTACGAGAGGGGAAGTATTGCCTCCTAGAGGCGCCCAGGGGGGTGTGGTATGTGAGTGTCCCAGGTCACTGGGTGGGGGCTCGAGCCGGTTATGCATTGTGTTACTGAAACGGAACCCCTGGATACTGAACCCGGCCCTTGTTGCTGCCAACTCAGAGGAGCAGAAGGGTTACATATGTAAGGTGAATAGTGTTGTTCACCGTGAAAGAGTATAAGCATTATTCTGTAAAATGTATCTTTTAAAATACTTCTCTCCCTTTTTTCCCTCCGTCATGCAGCTGCAATTTTTTCAAGCCTCCCTACTCCATCCCCAAGGCTATCTCAGATAAGGCGACCGAAAAAAAAGACGCGAGATGAAATGTTCTCGGAAATCATGGAAGTGTCACTACCTTTTGTAGCAGCAGCTTAATGATTGCTTTGGCTACTTGCATCACAGCAGCCCCCACAGTAGTTATGCCCACTCCAAATTTATTCCCGACTGACCGGTAGCTGTCTGGCGTTGCAAGCTTCCAGAGGGCTATTGCCACTCACTTCTCAGCTGTGAGGGCTGCTCTCATCTTGGTATTCTGGCGTTTCAGGGCAGGGGAAAGCAAGTCACAAAGTTCCATGAAAGTGCCCTTATGCCTGCGAAAGTTTCGCAGCCACTGGGAATCGTCCCAAACCTGCAAAACTATGCAGTCCCACCAGCCTGTGCTTGTTTCCCAGGCCCAAAATTGGCGTTCAGTGGCTAGAACCTGCCCCATTACCATCAGGATCTCCAAAGCTCAGGGGCCCGTGGTTTGAGAGAATTCTGGGTCCATGTCCTCATCACTCTCGTTGCCGCGCTGCCGTAGCTGCCTCCTCCTTGCCTGGTTTTGCAGGTCCTGGTTCAGCATAGACTGCACGAGAATGTGCGAGGTGTTTACAACGTCGATGATTGCGGTCTTGAGCTGAGCAGGGTCCGTGCTTGCTGTGCTATGGCATCTGCACAGTTCACCCAGGAAAAAAGGCGAGAAACGGTTGTCTCAAGGTTTTTTCCCCACTTTGAACTTTAGTGTCCAAAAAGTGGGGACCTGCATGGACCCTTCTAAGCTTAATTCCTATCTTAGATCTGATAACGCTGCCACCAGCCAAAAATATAGTGTTTGGCACACTTCCTGTTCCCTCAAAACCTTCCCTGGGGAACCCAAGACCCAAACCCCTTGGGTCTTAAAACAAGGAGAAATGAACCATCCCCTTTCCTTTCCCTTCCCTGGGTTACCCTGAGAGGCTACACTGATCCAAACTCCTTGGATCTTAAAACAAAGAGGAATTAACCTTTCCCCCCTCTTCTTTCCCCCCACCAATCCCTGGTGAGTTCAGACCCAATCCCCTTGGGGGTTAAGCAAGGGGAAAAAAATCAATCAGGTTCTTAAAAAAGGAAAGCTTTTAATTAAAGAAAGAAAAAGTAAAAATTATCTCTTTAAAATCAGGATGGAAAATGTTTACAGGGTATTCAGATTCATATAGACTAGAGGGACTCCCCCCCCCCCCCCCCCAGCCTGAGATTCAAAGTTACAGCAAACATAGGTAAAAATCCTTCCAGCTTAATACACATTTACAAGTTAAGAAAACAAACATAAGACTAATCTGCCTTTCCTGGCTATACTTACTATTTTGAAACATGAGAGACTGATTCAGAAAGATTGGAGAAAACCTGGGTGTAGGTCTGGTCCCTCTTAGCCCCAAGAGCGAACAATGAACAAAACAAACAGCACAAACAAAGACTTCCCTCTACCAAGATTTGGAAGTATCTTGTCCCCCCATTGGTCCTCTGGTCAAGTGTCATCCAGGTTTACTGAGCTTCTTAACCCTTTACAGGTAAAAGATACATTAACCCTTAACCATCTGTTTATGACAGGTTGTCTGCTGCTTTCACGGAGGGAGGGGTGAGGCTGTACCCAGAACCACCTGTGACAATGTTTTTTGCCCCATCAGGCACTGGGATCTCAACCCAGAATTCCAAGGGGAGGAGGAGACTGCGGGAACTGTGGGATAGCTATAGGATAGCTACCCACAGTGCAACACTCCGGAAATCGACACTAGCGTCGGTACATGGACGCACACTGCCGAATTAATGTGCTTACTGTGGCCACGTGCACTCGACTTTATACAATCTGTTTTAAAAAACCAGTTTCTGTAAAATCAGAATAATCCCGTAGTATAGATGTACCCAAAGTCACTGAGGATTTTACTTTGATTTCAACAGGGCCAAGATTTCATCCAAGATCTGTCATAACATAAAAGTGAAGAAGCAACAGAAAAAAATGGAAATTTATAGGAAAAAACCAGACAACTGCATCTTAAAGAACTGAAAAAGTTGGATTAGATCTGTAGGTAAATGTCTTTGAGGAATTTATTCAACAAACAACCTATAGCTATAGAATACTCCACAGTCTAGGCAAAATTACTTAAATATTTCACATTGACGTGTTCTGTTTCTATAAAATAAAAATCAGATTTCTACGAGATTGAACAATTTCTGGGAATGGCTACTCAGTTTTTATTTATCGTACTTACGTACTTTGTGTTGCTAAAATCATTCAAAATATTTCATGAGCTCACGTCACATGATATGAAGCTCTCACAATCTTTATTTGTGTGCATGTGTAGAGAAATTCGGGGGATTAAAAATTATTTGCTCTGAGTGCTAGTTTTTTATATTATTACCACTGAGGCTATTCAACGTAATTATATTGTAGATGCTTAGTGGTTCCACTATAGTTGAACCAACTCCTCTGTGTTACTTAGGATTACTGACCCAGTCCTACAAACACTCACACACAGGCTTGACTTCAGTGGGACTAGTCACATACTGAAAGTTAAGCAAGTAGATAAGTATTTATTGGGGAAGGGAGATCAAATAAGCACAAATAGTCCCCATTCTAATGTTATTTAGGTTTACCAAAAAGCAACCATCTAAACTATTGAGAAATTACTTAGCTAAACCTTTTTTTTGTAGTAACATTTCACCAGATTATATGTGGATAGTTGAAGTCACCCACTATTACTATTTTATTAGACAGTGGGCACTCAGTATCCTTTGCCTGATCAGGAAGCTAGTGCTGTAAACTTATTCGTATACTTGTACAATTGCACCTTGGATTTTGTATTCATACAGATTCTGCTTATTGTCCATTTCACGCAGTAATTTTATCTTAGATTCTACATACTCTTTTTTAATATCAAGATGCTGTTTGATCTCTTATCTAATCTTCCATTTCTGTATATTTTGTAGCAATGTATTATAATATCATGTTAATTGCCATTTTGCTATGTTTCAGCAAAGCCTATTATGGCAAGATCTTCTCCCATTGCCAGGAGTTCTAGTTCACCTGTATTTTTGTTTTAAAGCTTCTCACTCTGGCATATAAGCATTTATATTGGCTTTCATTTTTGGCTGTGTGCCTATTTTTATTGAACTCTTTAAGTCTGACTCTTGTAGCTTTTCTGAAATTTCCCTCTATAAGCTCAACCTTTCTCTCCTTCATTTCAGATGTAGCTTCTGTTGTGTCCTTTACTGGATACACAGAGACCTCTGTATTTCCAATCTCCTGAGCAGATTTTTGTCCAACATGTATCTACTTTGGTTATAAGGAACACATCACCTCTGTATACTCCCTCTCTTTGCCAAAAATTCTCCAGTGACTAATAAACTTAAGTCCTACTTCTTTCTGTCATCTATATCCTTAGCCAAGCCTTGAGACTCTAAAGTTTCCCTTGTCTAGCTGGCCCGCCACATAAAACTGGAAGCATTTCTGAGAAAGCTACCATAAATGCCCTGGAGCTAAGCCTTTTTTCTTAATAAGCTCAGTTTAGCCTCCAGGGCTTCTCTCCTACATCTGTCTATGTCAGTGGTGCAAGTACAAGTGGTATAAGCAGAAGTCAGTGGTACAAGTATGAGCTTGTGACCCTGGGCTCCTCCCTGCAACTTCCTAGAAGTTTGCTTAGATGTCTTGTGAGATCCATTACCTTTGTTATTTGGTGGCGAATCATCAGTTGGATCACCACGTACCCAGCTACTGATATTTCTAATAAACAAACCCACTATTGTCACAGCCTAACTGTCTCACTGTAACCCCCTCCCCTAGACCAGGATGCTTACTTCGTTCATGAGGAATAATCACCTCAGTTAAAAGAGAGGTCCCAACTAGGGGCATTTGGGAACAGATTTTTAAAATGATTTCAATGACAGTTAGGCATGGAGATGCTTTTGAAATTACCACTAGGTCCCTATGTGCATGTTTAGGGACCTAAGCACTTTTTCAAAAGATGGCTTTTTGTCCTTCCATTCCACCTAGGTCATCTCTCATGAGACCTGCTTCCTCAAGTGGGGAAGCTGGTTTTGAGATAGATCTGCTCTACAGTGCTGTCTCTAGACATAATTCTAGACAATGCTCTGTCTCTGCTCTTCCAGTCCTGCACTTTTGTGCATTCTGATGGCTATGAGCTGGTTGCAGTCAGTACATACAGGCACCACTTGGCCCAAGTGCAGATACCAGAAGTCCAGCATTCTGCACTCTGTAGTATCTTACAGATTGTCATGGGTTTTTTAATTGTGTGAGTGGGTACTACGTGGTACCAGGTTTACATTTTAAAATAGCCCTAATTTTATAGTTTTAGCTGATTGTTAGGATTTTCTCTACTTTACTCCAATTGCTCTCATTTAGGAGCCTGCTTCTCCTCCGTACAACATTCCCACTCACTTTTAACATCTTTGTGCACACTTTCTCAGTGCCTCCCTCACACTGTGTCTGGGGTTAAAGGCAGGACATGGACATGTAGGTTTCAGTGACTTAAATGAAAATCTATTGGTTTCAAGGAATATGATCCCATTTCTATTAAAATGTTTTGTCTGGATAAGCTGAATGTTAGATTAATTAAACTCTTGCAGGTTTCATTAAACTTAATTAAGCATTTGTCAGACAGACCTGAGGTCTTCAATATTGTTCCATCCCCTCTGGAACAATGAAATGAAATCACAAATTCCTTCTTTCCCTCCTTCCAAGGGTGACTAAAATGCATGCACAATCTATTTTTAAAATAGTTTACAATTTTATACATTTATAATTTATTTGAACTATATTTATATAGAGGAATGTCATCTCCTATAATTCATAGACTCATAGACTCTAGGACTGGAAGGGATCTCGAGAGGTCATTGAGTCCAGTCCCCTGCTCTCATGGCAGGACCAAATACTGTCTAGACCATCCCTGATAGACATTTATCTAACCTACTGTTATAATGTCATTAGGTTTTGTAATAAGTAAATAAAATAAAGGATTCATAAAAATCTTACAAGAGAAAGCAAGATAATGTCACTCAAGCAAACAGACAAGCGGCAGGAGGGGAGGTTGCCTGGATAAGGGATGACTGAAAGCTGAATAAGAACTTCATGGTTTTACCCAGTATGTATAGATGTGTTTTTTCATTAATTTTTCACTCAAAATTATTTTGATTGTCTTTAAGCATACCCCTACACTACATGCTGTCTAAGCACTACAGAACTGAGTTAGCATAAAAAAGCAGAAATGCAAAAGTAATTCAAGACTTGTTACAAACAGAAATGGAACTGACTATTCTATTTCCATTGTTGTTTTAGAAGTGTAGGTCCTGGGATATTAGAGAGACAAGGTGAGTGAGGTAATATTTCTAGGACCAACTTCAGCTGGTGAAAGAAACAGACTTTTGAGCTGCACAGAACTCTTTCACCAAGAAAAGATATTGGTCCAAGAAAAGATATTACCTCATCAACCTTGTCTGTTCTTTTTTCATTATCCAATGGGGAAGAAGAAGTAAACAGCATGTATTAGGTTATTTTATGTGACATCAGTTTTGGATTCTAAGGTACGATTACCATATAACGCAGATTCTGATCACTTCTGTGACCTGTATGTGGAGAGGACTCTATACATTGATATCCCAAACATGTACAGAAAAGGAGCTGAGATGCCCTGGTGGCAGAATTCCCTCTTGGCATGAGATAGTGTTTGTATGCTTGGGTATAACCAGGGTGTGTGTGCTCTGTGAGATAATAGGACCAAATTCCATGGCAACAATCCCTCAATTCCATAGCAATGTTAAATTATTCTATTACTGTGAAATACCCTTCTGTCTCATCCCTCATCCTCCATACTTTACTGCTTCAAAATTTTAAAAAATGCAAAAAAAAAATTCATGGATGTAAAATTGGTCAATGATTATTTTCAAGGATAATTATTTAGCATAGCACCACAGTGCCTCACAATCTGCACACAACCCTGGAGGGAGGGAAGGAAGTCCTAGCACTCCCAGTTTATAGATGAGAACTGGGTCACTCAGAGACTACACGATTTTCCCAAGAAAGTCTATAGCAGATCTGGGAATTAAACCCAGGTCTCCCAACTCCCAGGCTAGTACCCTAACCATTGGACCTTCCCTCCTCCTCCCTATGCTGCTCATTTCCAGGCTGCCAGGAGATATAAGTGCCTCAGGGGCAAGAAGGATAGGGAAGGCAATTCTTTGCACTGAGCTCTAGTGACTGAATGATGCACAGAGCAGTACTGAAGTGTTCTGGAGAGAGATGAATCCTGCTTTCCCTTACAGGATGGACCATAATTGTAATATAGGGCCATTCAGATAAAAATTAAAGCAATACGTGGGAGGAATGTTTAAAAAACTAAATATTAAACTGCACATCGAAGCCCCTGTAATCTTTGGATTAATGTAAATGTGGACTAGATAGAGTATTAGAGGAGATGCTGTAGGGAACTATCCTGTACTGGCCCCAAGGGGAAAGATGTGATAGCCTAATATGTCTTTTCCATCTCTAATTTCTGTGGCTAAATTGAAAGATGGTCCTCGGATTTTTTTTAATTGGATTTTTTTCCCCAAGGATGCTTACAAGATTTTTACGTGATCAAGATTAATGTCAATTAAAGACACCATATATATTACTGTAAAACTGTGCTGCCTCACATTAGGCACAGCTTTCTGCTTTTTTTTTTTTAACTAATGTTCTGATTATTGTAACAATAAAAGGGAGTTTGTTAAACACAGGCCTCTTTTCTGCTCTTTCCTTGATGGAGCTGTTCAGTGCTGTATTGTGATTGCTTTGCGGCTCTTTTTCACTCTAACTCATCTCTGATTTGCTGTAATGAATACTTAATAACAAAATGAGTGTTTCAGTTTTTCTGTGCTTTCTCCTCCAGCCATTTATCCAGCACTGAAGTATTTGATTTTAGTTTCTCTTTAGTTTAGTTGCCACCTCTTGTCCATAGGTATCAGCCCCCCTCTCTCAATTTTATAAGGTATGTGTTACAATTTTAAATTGTACATTTTAAAAATGACAGACCCCATCAAAGTCCAGATGTAATTGTGATGGCGCCTGTATGAGTCAGAGTACTGTACTCATTGTTTTCTGTGAGCTTTGCAAATTTGTCTTCCTTTCCCAAAGTACTCTGGAGAGAGGGTTACCATTTTCATTTGTAACATAAGTTTTATATGCCTTTGATATTAGATATGTACAAATCCTATCTTTAAATCAGGGATTTTTCCATCTATTTTATTTTCAGTTTTCATAGGTTTGGACTTACCAGCCAGTAGCTAGGTTTGATTTTTTCCACATGATAACTTCTCTTAAAATTGAGCATGTAGGCTTAATAATACATCCTCCTGGTATACATTATTGGACTTGTATACTCAGGGTCCCCTTCACTTTTAAAAATCTATTTGGAAACAACAAGGAGAATCTAAATAATCCAAATCTCAGACTGTGTAAAAAAATGTGTGTAACTTCTGCTGCCTTTGCTACTTGTCACATTTTCAAAGGCACATAAGAAGGGTGAGCATGCAAAATCCATGTGCATCTACTGCACCTGTGATATCCCATATTTGTGTGAGCAAATATTTAGCTGTTTGTGCAGGTACCCAGTTTGCCCAGGCTAACAAAAGTTTGCAGGCATAAATGCAGCACTTCCTATCTTAGGTAGTTATATGGCCTTCATTACTGAGCACCTCACAATCTTTTATGTATTGTCATAAGACCTGTGTGAGATACTGTTATCCCTATTTTACAGATGGGAAACGAAGGCATAGAGAGGTGCCCAAGGTCACACAGGAAGTCCATAGTGAAGCGGGGTACTTAACCTGGATTTCCCAAGTCCTAGGCTAGTGCCATAACCCACTGTCCTTCATCTTAGTTTCTGTGGGTTCACTAGCTATGTGAACAATTTAGGCTCTTGCACAGCTCTTTGAAATCTTGTCTTCAAACATTCAAGTTTCTGCTCACTGTGTTCTTTTCAGGAAGTTTTGGGGAAATGGTGAAATGTGTTTTTTCTGGAATTTGCTCAAATTAGTTTTACACTTCTCCTGAGGGAGGTTCAAATGTACTTGACTTGTCCCTTACCATTGGGTCTGGGTGAGCTCTAAAGTAATGAGGGATCATTTTCATTTTAGATACATAGTACCGGCATTGCATTTATAATTGAAAGCACTGATTCACCTGTTCTCCAGCAGCAGAATCAGTTTGCTCCTGTTAATTCCTGCTGCTGTCTGATTCCATATAAAAGGAATGCAACGAGTATTTCTTGCATGTGGGCACACACTGTCAGGAATGAGGGCCTGCAACAGAGCCAGTCTCCGGTCAACATAATGATCACAGCTGGCCTGTAGTAGCTGCCTGATTGGCTATGCCAGCTGACTAGTGGGGAGAGTCAGCAGCAGTGGCAGATTAGTCACTGGGCCATCTGGGCCCATGCCCAGGGGCCCCGACCAATTGTGGGGCCCTTGAAAAATGGGCACCCCTATGCTCCCTGTCCAGGAGTGAGGTTGGGCTGGGGATGCTTGCCCTGCTCTGACTGCCTACCCTGCTTGGGGGTGGGTGGAGCAGGGCAGGATCCCACACTCTGACCAACTCCCTGTCAGGAACTCCAGGTAGGTGGAGCAAGCCCCCATTCCTGCCCCAGGAGTGCAAAACCTTAATCCGTCCCTGGACAACAGGCCAGGTCTTAAGCCCAGCAGAAGCAGCACTTTGGTGGCTACTCAAAGCATATGCCCACAGCTGCATTAGTGCCTGCCTCTGCCTTGCCTCACTCCAGGTAGCCTGGCTCTGATTCCTGATTTTGGTTATGACCCCTCAGATCTGGCCTCTAACTATGGCTCTGACTTTGGGCTCCTACTGACTTGTGCTCTGACCAGTAGGTATGATTCCTACTCCAGCCACTAGGCATGATCAGTAAAGTTCAGGTTTCTGACATATAGAAAGGGCTTTGCCATTGGAGACTCAATCCCCTCTGGAGCTCATCAAGGATAGAGGTGACTTTGCAGTGCACCAGTGAAAGCCATTGTATAAATAACAGTCTGGCCCAGTCTTTCATATAGATGGTGGAAAACCCAGAATGGTACATTTTATTCTTGTTGTTGAAACAGAACCATCTTTCCACAGAGCCTGACACTTCTTCTATACCAGATTGTTTCAGTTTGCCGAATGCTGCTTCATGGCCTTCTCACCCACACTGCTTATAGAATATGGCACTCTAATACAACAGGAAAGACAATCTGGTGAGAGAATGAACATATAACTACACTCCACCATCACTGCATTACAATCATTCCTTTCCATTGGTAGAAAAATGCCTCTACTAGGAATAAGAGAGAGAAACACACATATGGCACTGCCTCGCACCAATGAATGCCCATCCTGATGTGTTGATTCCAAACTTAGGTGTTCCTACCTTAGCAGTTCAGTCAATAACAAATATGTTTTGAGTAAAATATGATTATTTAAGAATTCAAAATCATTTTGCCACATAATACCTTGTAGCATGAAATACTAACTTAGGTTATGTAGAGGGACTTTTTCTATGGGAGATTAGCAGTACAGTGTTGTATGGGAACACAAGGCACGCTTTGATACTGGAACCTGACTCCTCATCTAGTTGGAGGCCTCTTTCGTTCATGAGCACCCAGCCTATTTCATTTGTTGCCTCATTAAGATGACAAGGGCTGGCCAAGATAAAGGCAAGGGTATTATCTCTCTACTGTAATGCCAGTGTTATGTTTAATATTTAGGGACAGAGGATTAGCTTAATCTTCCAAAAAGGGATTAATATAATAATGGACTTAATGTATGTTTTAATAAGGTTTTTGTTCTTTTGTGTTCACTGTAATGTGGAATTAATTTCAGCCTGGATGCACAAAGGTCCCTGCTGGGTAGTGTCACAGTAAGGTGAGTATTGGCAGAAATCCAGCAGGCTTCATACAATAGAATCAGGCAGCCTTGGTTGAACATGGCTGGCTAACCAGATTTTTTTTAAAAGCACTGAGCATTCCTCCACCATATGAGTGTGAATGTTTAATTTGACTTGATTTTTTGTTATTTTAAGAGCATGATCATCTATGTTCAGTAAAAGCCTCTACAGCAGGAATAATCACATGGATTTCTGCCTCCCTTTATAACTCAGGTGGCTTCCTGGCAAAAAAATAAAAATAACTCTACATTTTAAAATGATGGAAAAAGAATGAGGTGAGATTGGGGTGGGGAATAAAATGGATCTTTGCCTAATTCCTGACACACTTAAGATAAGAGAAGATTGTAATGTAGGCAAATGTGAAATGTTAGAAATGAGGAAAGTGCAGGTGTGTATGAGAAAGACAGAGATAGATGGAGAGAAGAAAAAGGATAATATTATGCAGCACTGGAGCACTTATAAGGCTATCATTCCACTGAGAGAGTGCAGAAAACTCCTGCACAGTGATATTCATGTCCTTGTCCATGTGATTATTACCACAAAGTGAGATAGGAACTTGATTCACCTGTTTTTCATTGGTCTTGTCCTAATGGATTCAACAGAGTTCCACTGGCATCAAATTGTAGAAGTGCACTGGAGAATCAGACCCATACCATACAGGATATTGTTCATAAATGTCAAGGCCAGCAAGGACCATTGTTACCATTTAGTGTGACATCTTGCATAACATAGTATTTAGAACTTCACCCAGTAAATTCTGCAATAATTCCTGTTTTAAACTATCAGTCGATTACCTCTTTTCCACATGGTATCTGAATTCCCCTTTTCAAGTATCTCGCCCTTCAGTTTTTTCATTTCTTTCTCCACAAGGGTTATATTAAGGTTAAATGCTGATACATTTTATGATCCAAAAGGTATAAAACAAAGAGCTCAAACCAGCTCCACTGAAGTCAATGGAAGCATTTTCATTGACTTCAGGAGGAGCTGGATATATCCCATATGTGATAGCACAGCACAGGGGTTCTCAACCTTTTTCCTTCTGAGAGCACCCCCCATCAACATGCTATAAAAACTCCATGGCCCGTCCTGCCACAAGAACTGTTTTTCTGCAAATAAACGCCAAGGCCAGAGTTAAGGGGTAGCAAGCAGGGCAATTACCTGGGGCACTATGCCACAGCGGGCCCTGAGAAGCTAAGTTGCTCAGGTTTCAGACCCAGGCTGTGGGGCTTCGGCTTTTTGTCCTGTGCCCCAGCAAGTCTAATGCTGGTCCTGCTTGGTAGACCCTGTGAAAACTGCTTGCAGCCCTTCAGGGGGCCCTGGACTCCTGATTGAGAACCACTGGCATAGGGTATCCTCAGATGTACATGATTTATTGAGGACTTCACAAAGCAAGAGCTGGGGGCATGCCAGTGGTTTGTTTAGAACTTTTAAATGGACTTATATCCACAATAGAGGTACATTTTGAGGGGCCTTACTTAATATCTATAACTCATTGCTTAATTAGGGCCTGACTGTATTCATTCCCCGTGGGGCTGTGTTAGGGATGATATCATGGCTTTACCATCCCTATGCTCCCAGGATAGCACAAGCAAGAACTAGGCCTCCAGAAGCACAATTCCTTCCCCAGCTCCCTGGCACATGGTAGAAATGGGAGCATAGCATAGTGCAGTATTCTCCATTTTGTGTAACCAGCTAATGCAGAGGTGATATAGGGCCATAGATACTGTCCGAGACAGATGCAGGTTCGAGTAAGTTTTTTGATTGAGAGAAGAAAATAAAAACGTGACAGATTGAAATTTCAAACCACGTGGCCTTTTATTAACAGGGATAAGTTACAACTTGGACCGGGGAGAGTCAATCTATCAACTAGAAATACTATCAGAATAAAACCACATGCAACTCGAAACAATCTATTTACATCCAACAACAAGAACCGAGCGATTTATAATCAACTGCTCACTAAAATCCAGAGCAGATACACAAAACTAAGTAAACTGTACACACATTAACCGAATACTGCAAAATACACCAACCAATTACAATAGCAATCAATACAACAATTTGACTCTCATATACTATATACACAACTTTGTACCGAGTAAGGGAAGGGTCAAAGGGAAGAGGCTAAGCAAACAGAGTATTTACAGAAATTAAAATGCACATACCACACTCCAAGCGCAGCTGACCGGCAGTACAGACACCGAGAGCATGACGAATTGGTGGGAAATAATCCAAAAAACCAAAACAAAACGACACGACACAAGCCGGCTAAATCTGGAGGAGAGCCTGGCTGAAAGGGTGATCAGGCCTTTCAGCTAACATGCGGATACTCCTGCCGTTTTTGGCTTGAGACTTAGTTTTATTCCAAGGCTCTTACTCGTTTCAGCTTCTGATTGGTCCCTAGCTCCTTCACCAACCAGGTTCCGAGCTGGTGCTCTTTACGTAAAAAGGATCTTCACCTGGCTGCACACAACACATCACTTTTGCACACAGCACACTTGTAGCACACGGCCCTGCAGTAGCACGCAGCACACAAGTGGCACACGGCCCTATACTGACCTCTTGATCAGACAGAAGGTTCGGGAATAGGCACACAGCACTACAATGTAGCACACCGCACCATAGGGTAGCACGCGGCACTATGGTGTTGCACACGGTACCAATGTGACCTTTTGACTGACAATTGGCCATACAGACGCCGTGTTTGCACATAGGTTTAGGGTTGCGACAGATACATATCCATCCCATCCTCTTTGGGTGGGGGTAATGTCTAGAATCAAAGATCCTTCATTCAGGAAACTGTCCCCAGAGAGGAATGAAAACAAGAATGAAAATGCACATTTTAACTATCACAGCTTCCATGTTTTTTTTATAATTGTTATTAATTCGTGTGTTAGGTGCTCAAAAAAAACAAAAAACACCAGGTAAAGGTATTGTCTCTGCCCTAAAAAGCTTGTAATTTAAATATGACATAATACAACAAATAAGGTTTATGAATAGTCAAAAAGTGAAGGGGAGAGACAACAAAGATAGTATGAAAGGAGGGACAAGGGACCAATAATAAGATAACTTCATTACTCTGTAAGGCATGCGTACATGGAAAATTCTGTCAACACTGGATTTTCCCTCCTCTTTGCCTCCATTCCTGTCAGTGAGATTGCAGAAGTGAGTTTTTAGGATGGATTTGAATGAGTCAAGGTTAGCGGCTCAGTAATAAAGGAGGGGTACTCATCTGGGGCAGTTTGGAAGAAAGCATAGTGAGTGGAAGAAAGGAACAAAGAAGAGAGAGAGTTTTTCACCGTTTGTGGAAAACAGATGACAAAGAAACTTGATGGAAGATAAGGTCAAAGATAGGCATTATCATATTTCACTATTTCTATTATTACCACATTT
This sequence comes from Gopherus flavomarginatus, assembly GCF_025201925.1. Lineage (NCBI taxonomy): Eukaryota > Metazoa > Chordata > Testudines > Testudinidae > Gopherus > Gopherus flavomarginatus. The sequence continues at coordinate 63,406,225 of NC_066619.1, forward strand.
TTTGGCCCTTGGTTCTTTCAGTGTGGTTTGCATATTAGCTGTGATAGACTGAAGCTGATGAAATCTGGATCTCAACCTCACACAAATCAGAGGTGTTCAGAGGTTTAGTGTAGCCTGTCATAAAATTGCAAATGTTGAATTCAAATCTAGGTTCAGATTAGGGATAAAATCAATATTCTGAAGACTTCTGAAATAAGTTCTTGGCTACTCTTTTTTGTGGTTATTTAGCTTTTACAACATATATATTCTCACTAGTAAATCTTTCCTTTTCCTCACTAATGATTCATTAAGAGCCATCTGAGCCAGATCAGCAGCTGGAGTAAATTGGCTTCTCTCTGTTGAAGTAGAGGGCTCTATGTCCATTTACATAGTTAAGTTGCTGTCCAATTAAATGTCCAGTGAACAGGAACTAGAAAAATGGAAGCCTTGTACAGAGAGAGAGAGAGAGACAGTAAGAAATCAACAAAATATGTCAAATTAACAGGGTTACTCGGGAAGCTTAAGGAGAAATTAAAAATGAAAGAAAAGTGAAATAAGGTGGCAGAGAGAATAAGTGAAAGAAAGGGTGGAACAGAAATGAATAAGCAACTCTATAAGTCAAAACTGCATGAGGTTACCATATAAGTAGCATTGCCTTGACTTTGCCACCTACATCGTATTATTTATTAAGAAGGTTTAAAAACAAAGATCCTCCTGTGGCTCAAAAAGCCCCCTGCGTGCCTTTGGGACCCACTGCAGCTAGAGTAACTTGTAATTAAAACAACTGATACGATGCACATTGCTGCATTTCTTACCTCTCCCAGATCTGCAGAAGAGCTCTGTGTGGCTCAAAAGCTTGTCTCTCTCACCAACAGAAGTTGGTCCAATAAAAGATATTACCTCACCTACCTTGCTTCTCTGTTTTCCTACAGGAGACAGGGCTTGTCTTTTTAAACAGGCTTTGTTTATTTGACTTTCCTAAGAAAGAAATTATTTTGTTTCCAGATTTGCTTTGCAAGTGACTTTAACGCTACGTCTTTACCTTAATGCACACTGAAAGTGACACCGACATGGCTTGTGTCAGTCTATCTGAAGTATCTAGTCTACCCAAAGCTCCAGGAAGCAGTGGGGAGATGTAGTTTTCACACCTCTGTGTTTAGACAAGGTAGTATATTGTCAGGTAAGAGAGATACAAAGGAATGCTGGTTAAACCTTTATGCCACACCATACCATCATTAACTCTGTACATCAGTGGTTTTCAAACTTTTTTTCTGGTGACCCAGCTGAAGAAAATTCTGGATGCCAATGACCCAACAGAGCAGGGAGTGAGGGTTTTGGGGTGTGGGAGGGGCTCAGGGATTGGGCAGAGGGTTGGAGTGTGGGGGTGAGGGCTGTGGGGCAGGGCCAGGGATGAGGCATTTGGAGTGCAGGAGGGGGCTCCAGTTTGGGGGAGCTCAGGGCTGGGACAGGGGATTGGGGCATGGACTTACCTCGGTGGCTCCTGGTCAGTGGCACAGATGGGGTGCAGAGGCAGTCTTCCTCCCTATTCTGGCACCATGGGCCACGCTGTGCCCAGGAGGCAGCCAGCAGCAGGTCTGGCTCCTAGGCAGAGGTGCGCAAGCAGCTCTGTGCGTCTCTCACCCGCAGGCATCACCCCCAAGCTCCCATTGGCCGGTGTCAGTAGTGTGGTGTCAGAACAGGTAGGGACTAGCCCGCTTTAGCTGTGCCGCACCGATGATGGGACTTTTAACGGCCTAGTCGGGGGTGCTGACCAGAACTGCCATGACCCAGTGCCTTACATTCTGCGACCCAGTACTGGGTCGCAACTTGCAGTTTGAAAGCCACTGCTCTACGTCACTTATGTTATCGAAAAACTATTTTAGAAATGTTTTTAAAGAGTTTTTTAAAAAAGCTAATGGAGACTATTTTTGTAACCCTATTCCTGTAACGTGTCAGTCTGAGTCTGATAATGCTAAAACACCTCTGAAGAATTACCTTAAATAGTCTTTCTGTGCCTAAAAAGTCATGATTCCAAAGTCCCACAGTTGCATGTGAGTGGTGGGTCGCATTGGGAAGCAGTGAATCTTTCCTTTTTGCAGTTGCCTCTAAACAGATGAAGTCACATACTTCAGAAAGCATGGTAATGTTTGGTTACAACATCAAAAATGTTTTCACTTATCCCAGACACAGCACTCCTTCATTTCTTTCATTTCAAGTGTTGCTTCCATTAACCAATTTAAATGATCATTTTATAAAATTCTTTGCTGTTTTTAGTTGTGGATAAAAAGGGAGAGAGATTTTTGTAACAATGTTGAGGCCTACACAGCACCCACAGGAACTAAGGACCCCCTACAAACCTCACCATCTTCCACTCCAAGTGCACTGCACATTTTTTCAAGGTCATCATCTCCACTATGAACACATTTAAAAAAAAAAAACCCAAACACTACTGTGACGGGTTGGATCACAGAACCCCCCTGGGAGCTGCCACCTGATGTGCCAAGACTTCTTCTACCCCAACTTTCCCTGCCAACTCGGGACTCCAACACTCTGTCTTGCTGAGCCAGACACTCCTGTCTGCTCCAACAGAGACCCAGGGTCTGAATTACTTGCCCCAAAGCTGCAGGTTTACCTGAAAGCAGCTAACAGAAGTGTTAATGTCTTTAACACTCAGATGCCCAACTTCCAATGGTGTCTAAACCCAAATACATCTGTTTTACCCTGTATATAACCACTATTAGAAAGCACTCAGATACTAGTATGATGAAGGGGTAGAAGATCCTATATAGAATGGAAAAGAACAGAATCGTGACACAACTTGTCTCTGAAATAGTTGCAACATGATTCCACAGTTAATATACTATAAACTTAACACTGAGAGTAGGTTGTTTTCCCCCCTATTTTACCCCATTGCCCCATAGGATTTTATCATTAAATTCAAGAAACTTCCCTGTGTGTGTGTGTGTGTGTGTGTGTGTGTGTGTGTGTGTGTACACACATAAGCAGTTTGTATAGATTTGTCCCTGTGGCACTACATCAGTTTTTTAATGTCTGTAAAACAAATCCACCAACAAGAGCAAGAAAGTGGAAGAGGTGAGAGAAGGAATTGAACTGTATCAAGCCCGAGAGAGGTTCCTGGCAAAATTATTAACCTTTTATGAGCTCTACAGCTGTGATTTATATGGTAAAACTTGGACTGAATTTTTATATGTACAGTAAACTTAAGTAGTTCAACTGAAAAAAAATAGTTACAATAGTTACTCACTGAGTTTGTGTCATATGTATCATTGAAACGTAATGAACACTCATTCACTATGAATGCCCACTTGAAGAATAAGTGTGGTAGCAAGATGAATCCTGTAAATAGCCAAGAATCCAAGTTGTGAGGGGTAGCAATTTGGAGGACATATGGAAAGGGAAATTTGGGAACTATACATGAGTCTGGTGGAACATTGGATACTGGGGGAAGGTGAATAGAGATGGGAATAATTTTTTGAGAGACTTGAACCTATTGATGGCTAAAACTGGAAGAATCTGGAGGAAGAAACTCTGGCAAGTCTAAAGGGGGCAACTGTATGGGAGCAGTAAGTAGGAAAGTAAAAGATGAGTCAAGAAAGAGACTGGTGAAAAGACAGTATGGGAGAACAAAAGGGAAGAGGAGCTAGAGACAGGGAGAGCTGGCGGGGCAGGAGGATAGATCCTGTCTCACAACTCCTCTGTCCTGCCCATTTTATAAAACTGACTAGACACAAAATGTGGTTCAATACACAAAGTAAACAAATCCAAAACGTTTTTTTTTTAAATCTTTCAGTTAGTACCTTCCTTGTTACTGGTAATGCTACTGGCATCCTCACTGGCACAAAAAAGTCTGTAAAATTTGTGAAAGGAAACCTCAATTTAATTTGGCTCTGGGCCCAAGCCTGTACAGACATAGAAACCTCCAGTAAACCCCTGTAACGGGATTTTCTCATCTAATTGAGATGTACTCAGCACAGGTGGGCAAAAGTGTCTTGGAATTTTCCTTGTACCATCCACAATTCTAGGACATGCCACAGACCAATGCAGTCCCCAGGATAACTTAGAGCAACCTCTGGTTTGGGGGATGGGAGGTGTACACAGCTATGGTGTTTTTTTGAAGCATGAGGATTTGTCATTTCAGCGTGAATGCCCAGGTAGCCAGCTAAACTGGCATTATAGATAAATCAGCCACAGTGGGTACAAGAATCTGGCTCCTTGTTTTATTTATTAATGTGATGTACAACATGTATTACTGTCTTTGTTGAAAAGATAAGATTTACTGTGCTGTCATTTGCCAGAAAATGCAGTACTAACTGTGCTTTCAAACTTTTGTATTTAGGCTGAAAATAGCATTGAATTTTGATGCTTTAAAGATGTGTGCAATCCTCAGAAATTAGGCAGCTATTTTTTAAAATAATAGTCTGTTCACCTCTGACCAAAGCCAAGAAGACTGATTTGTCATGCTCTTTATTTTCTCATTTGCTGTCACATTCATTCTGAAGAGCTTTCCTTCCAAACACTTTTCCATCATTTGCATCTGATTTTGTGCTATTGGGAAGCAAATGTTTCTTAAAGGGAAAAGCTTTGAGAAATGAAAAACATATTACCAATATATTGGGGTTGGTCATTAAATGACTGAGCAATATACACAGTTTTCCCCATATATCACTGATGTAGAACTTAAATAACTAGGACAACTGGGAACTTTGTGGTTTGCTTGTGAAATACATTGCGCACAGGTGCAAAGTAGTAAATTGGACCCTAGGTACGTGACTTATTAGCTCCAGTCAGCTGTCTCAGTACTGTTGACTAGGGAATGTCTCCCCTCTAGTGGCTGCTGAATCCCCAGTTAGTCAGCTGCATGCGATTCAACCAATGATGAGAAAGTATTTCTAATCCCCAGCATTTTATGTAATTTACTGTGTTGAAAGAAGAACTCAAGCTTTTACAAGAAAGATGATTACATTGCATTGTGTTTGGAGAAGTAGGTTGATTATCACTGCCAGCTTTGTATATACCATTTTGATCTTTCACGGTATCGCAATTTTTTAAGAATAATTCCCCACATATTTTCAGTATGAGAATTTAATAGCCAGTCTGACCAACCAAAAATTTTCAGCACAACCCGAGATGCTTCTTACAGCTACACAAGAAAGAAGACGTAATGTAAATTAAAGCAGTTGAGAGTGGTGTGAAACGGGAGGAATCTCTTTAAGTATCTGTGCTTGGGAAACCTGCCTACTGGAAAACTGTAGAGAATAATTTAATTTCAAAGGAAGAATCAGAGTCAAGCTTAATATTTCTTCTTCTACTACTTTAACGGTTTTTTAAATGCTTCTTTCCCTACATTGTTCATTTAGTGACCTTGGCGAGATTTCTGGCTGAGGCATAGCAAGCCTGCTTCCCCTAAATTTTTAGAATGAAAACTAATAACATCTTTGGGGGTCAGTGCAATAGAGAAATACTGTCATATTCTATGAAAGATAAGTTCAGCTTTTCAATTTTCTGTTTTTTGTCTAAATTTCCGCCCTTGCCAATAGCAAAATAAGATATTGATTTTATCGTTTTTTTCTTTCCTGAATTGCGCTAAGCATTTTTGTTTCAATTTGATAGTCTGCACTGCAGACTAGCATTATCAAAAGGGTCTTAGAGGAGTCTGTATTTTTCTTTTTAATTAAGACAGGTGACACAGTGGGGCTCGTGATTAATGCTTGAGGAGAAGGGAGATGCTTCCTTTGTGAGCGTTTGCAGCAAAACTGCAGAAAGGTCATTGTGTCATAAAGCAGTTTTTTATGTCTGAACTGACAGGTCTTTCCTTCCTATTTACTTCATCAAAGGATATTAATTTAATATTCCCCATAAAGACTTCCTGGGCTTATTACATTATGCCTTAAAACCTACTTGTCTCCTTTAAAAACCCAGTTGTAATCTTTTAAGAAGTCTTTACAATAAAAATGTGGAAGACTGGGTTAGAATGGAAGATCCAGTAATCTGCACCCGCAATTCTTGCTCCAGACTATCCCTATAAGAGCTTTGAATACCTATACTGAAACTTTGTCAATCATCCTTTCCAAGGGGGAAACGTCACTTGCAGAAGTATTGCTTTCAGTGGCAGCACTTCAGGAGATAAAAGTTAAACATCATGGCCACTTCTGATCAAGGGACAATGGGTACACAAGCACCTTTCTTGTCCAAGAGCTTTTAGTTTAATGTTCTATTTCTTGGGGGTACCTGCATTTTTAAAAGCTATATATACACATCTTTTGGAAAGTAACAGAAGCAGAGAAAACATGTTAGGTGACATTACAGAGCAACCATAAAATACAAGAAGTGTAAACATGGAGGTAGCAGAGAAGGTGAGATGATCAGAATTTAAGCTTGGATCATGCAAAGTGCAGAGCACTGTGGCCTCAGTCCAGCTAAACACTTGAGTACGAGTTTAATTTTAATAGAGCCAGAGAAGTCAGCAATTGTAGGATTGTACCTATAAAGACAACTATGCAGTCTGCTACTACATTATAAGAAATCTCTGTCTGTATTATAAGAAAAAGCAATCCAATGTATCCTGTCTCTTAGTTGTTTTTGAAGGGTGATTTTACCCATATTCTAAGAAAGGAAGCTAAATTGTATACCAATTACAGGGTGTATTTCTGTATATTCAGTGAGCTTTGGTATTATAAGTGTAACCCCAATCTTTTCAAACCAATTAATTGTGTCGGGGGTGGGGGGAAGAAGGGGAGTCTTTCTTTTTCCAATGCTAAAAAGCACCTTTTTCCTACCAGGAAATCAGAAATAAGCTTAGAGGTTTTGACTACCTATCTTTTAATGAGCCTCTTTTGTCTTCATCAGATAATTTGGGGAGGTGGGGAGAAGAATTGCAGTATATTTTTTCTTGCTTGATGATCTGAGCATTGGCCTGCTAAACCAAGGGTTGTGAGTTCCATCCTTGAGTGGGCCACTTAGGGATCTGGGGCAAAATCAGTACTTGGTCCTCTAGCGAAGGCAGGGGGCTGGACTTGATGACCCTTCGGGGTCCCTTCCAGTTCTAGGAGATAGGATATCTCCATTTATTTTTGCTAACTTTAATGTGTAACTTAACAACATAGGCACAATGCAGTCTAATGAAAAGATCAAGAGAGAGCAAGTTTAAAAAATCTCAGTTTTTGTTTTAACTGTATTATTTACCCAACACAACACTCCACAACATAACCCCCTCCAAAAAAAGCCAAAAAATAAAAATGATTAAACATACTCAGTTCCAAGTTCACAAAACTCATGCAGGGGCCAGAGTTTGTCATCTACTCCATGTCTCCCAATTTTCATCCACATGTAATTGTACAACCTTTATTTAGTCAGGCAGACTCCATACCAACTGCATTACTTAAAACACACACACACACACACAAAAACAAAGCGTCCCAAATACCTGGTAAGTGCACTGACATACAAAAGGACTTCAGCAGTTCAGCAGAAGAATTGTCACATTATACGCAGTCACTGTGGATGAAACAAAATGTGGGGAACCTCTAGAGTTCTGAATAATGGTCATGATTAGCAAAGCTTTTAAGCAGATGCTTAACTTTGGAAATATGCTCAAGTGTTTTTTTTGAATGGGTATGGACTTAGCGGTGTGCTTGTGTGCTTTGTTGAATTGTATCCTGACTGAGTAAGTTGTCATTGACTGTGGATATATTATTATTTATTATGTAGTATGAACTATTTGTATTACCCTGGAGCCTAGGGGCTGTGGTCATTGATCGAGGCCCCATTGGGCTAGATGCTGTAAAAACACAGAACAGGTTTATTTTGACAATAATAGATTCTGTATAATTTTGTAGCAAACCATTCTGTGTCCACATAAAGGAGACATCATGTATTAAATCATACAAATTACATAATTGACAATGCATCTTAGGTTGTAAAATAACTTAAAACTCACTAAAGGGTTCAAAATAAGCGAAATTTTTATCCACCTCATCACAAAACCCAACCAAATGGGCTTCTCGTGGAGTCGGCTGAAAGCTTTGCAAGGAGATAGAATCCCTGATGTGTGTGTTTGTGTATAGATATAATATAGTCTTCCCAGAAAATTGCCATAGAAATCAAACACAGACACATGTGGTGTATATTAATATTTTCCATGGGAATATGTGGAATGAAATGAGTTAGGTCAAAATGTCTTGTTTTATCTTTAATACAAATTATATTAGACATTATAAAAATCATAATACACACCAAGTATTATTGTCCCATTTAGTTTTCATATACATGCAGTATGTCTGGATAGCATAATAAATGTATGGAAAATTATTCTTTGTCTGCTGAAGTTGGGACTGTAATGATTGACTAGGAGCAGATGTGCAACCTGCAGAAATATGCAAAAACCATCACATTTCTTTATGGAAAAACTCGGCTTTCCAAACAGTTAGGGCCCAACCCTGTCAACACTTATTCATACGAATAGTCTGTATTCACATGATTAGTTCCACAAGTAGTGACTTGGAGTAGATATAGTTGCTCAGATGTGCAGAGATCACTCATCTAAGTAAAGTTTTGTATAATCAGGCCCTAAGCTTGTCTCACCAGGAAAATCAGACTGATATTTTCAGCTGCCTGCTAATTGTGGGAAAATAAACTACTAAAATATAGAGAAAAGACTGGAAGAGTGGAACTGTGCCTTGTGATGGCTGATTTAATAACATGAATACTAGCATAATATACCATTCAAAACATTTAACATGTGTTAACTCAAGCACACTGTGCAACACAACACTCAACAAATTCTGAAGGAATACATCCCTGAGAAAAATAAACTGGTTCCTCTTTCTTCCACTGACATGGAGAACAAACATCATTTTTACTAAAATTATGAAGCCTTCTCCACAACATGGAGCACTGGGGAGAGAGAGAGGGAGAGAGTATGCTAGGAAAGAGTGAGTGGCAAATGTTCAGCTAATACCTGTGACTCAAAGCAGACTGAGAGTGGCTTGTAGTCCTACTTACACATGTTTGTTTCTGTACCACTTTCCTGCTCTGAATGATGATAGTCGAGACAAGGAGGCCTTCTTTCATACTAATGCACCCCCATAATTTTCCTCTCCGAAAACAAGCTCTGCGGGTGGTACAGGTAAATTTGGCCGGCTGTAAAATTAGCCATGGAATGAGAAACATCTGAGAGGCATAACTCTGAGAGTAATTGATTCCATTTTCAGTAGTTTTAATAAAAAATATCTCAGCACTGTAGCTAACACACATTGACAGAAATTACTGCTAACCAGACACAGCAAACGTTCATAACTGCACCAGGTGATGAGGTGTTTGGGAATGCTAAATGTTTGGGTGATGCAGTCATTTCATTTGTTAAATAATTTTAGGTCTAGAGCAAATTATTTTTATGTTCTTTTTCCAAAGTTCAGATTGCAGAACATTCCTACAAAACCCCAATTCATTCTCTCGGCCTTTCATTCAAATAAGGCCCCATTTTAAATCCTCTGTAGCTAATGGATAGTGGAACACCTGTGGAGGAGTTCACATAACATCCCCCCAAACTTAGGAAATAGACATTCAATGTTAATATCTAGGGTGGAAACATTTTTGTCTTCACCTGGACAACATAGCTCACAAAATATAGCTGGAGAGATTAAATGGTATTCTGCAGAATGGCAGGGAAGTAAGCTTTATCCATTCAGCTATGCAGGACCACTGCTGCAGCTGTTTGAATAGGGACTACTTTCCAAGTTATGTGGTAATGCACATATTCTAGGAGAGTAATTTAGAAATTTGATCCAGGGTAAAATTTTGCCATTTTGCTCACTTCAAACGTGATCAGATATCACAGGAAGTCAAAATAATTCTTCCTCACCTCCCAATTTTTTTTCCCCTCAGGATTAAATTTTGCCTTTTAAAAAAATATTGTTTTTTAACATGGTGAAATGTTTCACTTGTGGCAAGACACAGGTGTGTTTCTATTTTACGTGTACATGAGGGGGAAAAATATTTGCAGATTTCATGGAATTGTGAAAATGTAAATTTTTTCTGGTAGTGAGAATTGTTCTCACAGGCTCAGCGAAGACAAGACTGTGCCGCAACCACTGGCATGTGGAGAGCATTCCACAATTCCTCATCTACATTATGTTACTGAGTGTAGTGCAACTTTAAGTGAAGTGTTCCACTGGAGGTTTCAGGAAGCTCTTTCCGTCACTTTTTGGATACTGCAACCATGGACACGAAGACATGTCCCCCTAAAGATTTATATGGCTACCAGCCAGGAAAACACTAACATTTTAGGTGAAAAAGATGGCTGAAAGGCAAATATCCATTAAAACCAAAATCCCCCCAGCCATGAACTGATGAGGAATTTTCTGTTGGAATAATTTTCATTTTCTTCTGGGAAAATTGAAATGAAATACTTCTTTTTGGGATGGTTTGAACCAAATTAAAATATTGCATTTTTTTGAATTGACCTGAAATGTTTCCTTTTGAATCAGATCAAGAAAACATTAAACTTCATTTTCCTGTTCTGGCACAAAGCCATGCAGGAATTGTAGTTCTGGCCCCCTTATGCGTCAGCGTCCCTGGAGGACTACATCTCCCATAACACAGTGTGCTAATTTCCTTCTGACTCAGCTGTATGGTAGTGCACTGTGGAAATCACATAATTCTGAGTGCATTAGGGGAGATATAATCTGGCCAGGGAGCTGGCCCCATGTGAGAGAATGGGGGCATCAGGCTCCTGAACAACAACCCTATGAGGCAGTGCACCATCAGGAGAAAATGCAGGTTAATATTGAAATTACTTGAAACTAAGTGTTTTGGGTCATTTCCACAAACTGAAACAAACATTTTGATGTTTCCAAATCTAAATTTGTTGGAATTTTTATTCTGCAGAAAATTTTGAAATTTTCTTCTTGATTTGGATTGAAAACAAATGTTAAAAAGTTGGACTTTCCGAAGGATTGGAATTTTTCTCAGCTCTGTTCAAAACTGTTCTTAATAATTAGTTTTCAGTGACAAGACAGCAATATATACAGTCAACATTTGCATTTCTAACTACCTAGGTTTTGTGTTGAATGTAATGTCTAGAAACATTCTAATCCATACTCATTTATAACAATGGTTGGTGTAAGTTTGTTCGTTTGACAGTTCTCTTTGGGCAGTAATAGACTGTGCATCTGCAAGACCAATGTAGTTTCTGAAGTGACTCACTCTACTTACAGAGAAAGCTTTCTAATAAAAACAGGCATTTTGAAGTCTGTAATAATAGAAATAATCCACGTATATTTCCAACACAACCCAGGAATACATATCTGAGACCAAGGAACTTTTCAAAGATGAAAGGTGGAATTACTGGATGGACCAGAATGGAATTACTGGATTTTATTCTTTTTACAAAGGTGTTTTTCACGTGTGACTTTTTTATGAGTGCAAATCACTCCTCTAAGAAGCAGGTATAGCTCTTATCAAGGCATTATAGACGTGCAGAGTGTTCTTGTTTAAGGTAAGTGATGCCAAACAATAGTAAATACTATCCCAGAGCATGCAAACTGGCATATCACATAAACTTGATGGAGCTCTAATAGGCTCCTGGCTGGTAAACTTGGAATATAGTTTGTGAGGATGGGTAAAATAAAGGCTAACCAAAGAGATAAAAGCTCACTCAGATTTAAGGGGTTTTTATAGCATTCTATATCTCTATTTCTCCCCTTGCCATTAAATTTTTTGATCAAGACAACTAGAGGTTTTTTTCCATCTACTGCACTACGTGAAAAATGTTAAAATTAACATATGTGAAGAATTGGAATATATACAGAAGGGCAAAAATATATTTAAAATGAAGCACACTCTTTTCTAAGAACCTGATTCTGTCACCTTTATTTGTATAGAGAATCACTTAATGTTACAAATAGTGCTAGTGGTTTCAGTGAGCTGCTCCTAGAGTTAAGACCAGTATGGCATTTAGTTGATTACATTTGAAATCAATATGATTGCTAGAGGCATTAAATACAACTCAGCATGCACATGAGTGGCAGAATCAGACCCTAATGTTTTAAGAAAAAACACATGAATTTATCTCTGACAGCTGACACTTTGAGCCAGAATCACTGGCTCGCTCCATCTGCTTTGCCATTCTGAGAAGTTGCCATTTGGTTTAGGGATTCCATAATTGACTCCTATGCTAATCTCTTTTGGGCCTCACTTTAGAGGGCATGGGAGGGTACGGAGAGAGGCATGGTTAGAGCATGTTGTGCTCTAACAATCTCCATCTGGTAAGTGGCCCCTTTGGAGCCATAGCCAACCAGTATAGATTAGAGCAGGAATCGGCAACGTTTGGCACATGGCCTGACAGGGTAAGCACTCTGGCGGGCCGGGTGGGTTTGTTTACCTGCTGCGTCTAAAGATTCGGCTGATTTTGGCTCCCACTGACCGTGGTTCGCTGCCCCAGACCAATGGGGGCTGCAGGAAGTGGCGCGGGCTGAGGGATGTGCTGGCCACCATTTCCCACCACCCCCATTGGCCTGGGATGGCGAACCATGGACAGTGGGAACTGCAATCAGCTGAACCTGCAGATGCGGCAGGTAAACAAACCGGCCCGGCCCACCAGGGTGCTTACCCTGGCAAGCCACATGCCAAAGATTGCCGATCCCTGGGTTAGAGCATATCTCGATGAGGGCAGCATAGAAGCAGGCCCAGGATCAGGAAGATGCAACTGGATGTCAGCAGTATAAATGAAAGGAAAGAGAGTGATCTCATGTAGTATTTCTGAACTGAAATAACTAGATTGAATCAGTTTTCTCCAACTTATGTGCAAAGAGCAAGGATTCAGAGCAGTGAAATTTCACCAGAAGGTGAAATGAAGAAACCATTAAAAAACTCATAGACTCATAGACTCTAGGACTGGAAGGGACCTCGAGAGGTCATCGAGTCCAGTCCCCTGCCCTCATGGCAGGACCAAATACTGTCTAGACCATCCCTAAGAGACATTTATCTAACCTACTCTTAAATATCTCCAGAGATGGAGATTCCACAACTTCCCTAGGCAATCTATTCCAGTGTTTAACTACCCTGACAGTTAGGAACTTTTTCCTAATGTCCAACCTAAATCTCCCTTGCTGCAGTTTAAGCCCATTGCTTCTTGTTCTATCATTGGAGGCTAAGGTGAACAAGTTTTCTCACTCCTCCTGATGACACCCTTTTAGATACCTGAAAACTGCTATCATGTCCCCTCTCAGTCTTCTCTTTTCCAAACTAAACAAACCCAATTCCTTCAGCCTTCCTTCATAGGTCATGTTCTCAAGACCTTTAATCATTCTTGTTGCTCTTCTCTGGACCCTCTCCAATTTCTCCACATCTTTCTTGAAATGCGGTGCCCAGAATTGGACACAATACTCCTGTTGAGGCCTAACCAGCACAGAGTAAAGCGGAAGAATGACTTCTCGTATCTTGTTTACAACACACCTGTTAATGGGAGGGAGACTCATAGAAACAAAGAGAAGTTTGGGGCAGGAGAAAGGAACAAAGGGGCATGCTTTTGTAGCAGAAGATACCTTTTAGACTGGCTTAAGGCAGCTGGCTGCTGGAGAAGCCATATGCAGGATGGGGCATCCTGGATGCACTAGAAGACTCTGATCAGCTTGCTCAACAGTGGCAAGGAAATTGAGTCTTTGCTTCAACTTTAACGTGTCCCTGAAGATTGGAACTGGAAACTAGAGGGCCCACAAAATTGGAAAGGGTGCGCTAAGCTACGAGGGGGCCTAGAAAATTGGATTCTGGGAACTCATCTCAGAAGAAGATGCTAAGGAGAAAATCTGTGTCCTAAGAGTGTTCCCAGAAACCCAGAGGACGTACCTGGACTCTTATCAAACTCAGAAAAGCTTAAAAGCATGTGAGACTCAAACACAGCAACCTAGTGAGTGTCCAGCAGGGGGAGCTAGACAAGGGCTGTGACTCCCAAGCTCCTCTGCAGAAGACACCATTCATAAAAAAATGTTTAGTCAAAAACCCAAGTTTCTGTAGAACATTTTAGCTGGAAAAACTGTGAGCAGTCCTAATTTAAATAAATTAATGTCAGGAACATAAAAGTTGCTTCAAATAGGGCAAAGAGGGAGCTTTTACATCTTACAGCCTCATGACACACGATCAATCCATTAGTAGATATTTATAACAAGTAGGGATATGCCACATTATTTTACCATGTAAGTGCTTCAGTTTCTCTGCAAATTAGAGAGGTCACCAGTTTGCAAACAGCAAAAGGAAATCTGATAGTCAGTCCTCTTCTATGTGATTCAGTAAATGCAGGAAGTGTTCCCACTCAAGCCATCCACACTGCTCAGATTAATTAAAAATTTCTATCAAAAGCAGGAAGGCACTCTGACAGCTCCTGCCAGGCTTGGGAAGTGCTTGGTAATTGCTGGTTCATAATGTTATCTAAATTCACTATTGGCTGTCAGACAGGCAACACTAATAGGAAGATGCATGGAGGAGGGGAGGTAACAACATAGCGCATAGAAAATCTTCTCCCTAAAAGAACATAAAATTATAAGATTAGAAAAAATATATTGAAAATACAAAAGGAAGTAGAAAAAAAAATATGTACTGCATTTTTTATAATGAATGTTTATGGACTGTGCTGGCTTCAGAGCACTGAGCTTCTACCTAGGTGCTTATCAGCTATGGAATATCCCCTTCCAAAAGCAATAATAGAACTAAAAGTTAGCTAACAAATGTGTTCTTCTCTTTGTGCTTTATGATTTCTGACTGCTACTGACTGCTGCCTTATCTAGCAACTTCTGGCTGCTCCCATTCTTTTCAAATAGTTAGTATTCAATGGGTTATTTTCTTGGCAGGTAAGTATTCATGTATGCATTAACACAAGTGTTAATGGCAAAAGTATTCTGCATACTAGCACTATTGTAAAAAAGACTTCTGTGGCATTAGTTTTTTTTTATTTTTGTGAATTATTTGGTTTGGGTTAATTCAGATTCTAGCAAAGAACTCAAATATGTATCGTACCTTTCTTCCCTCTGAGCATACATTCTTCTTTGGCTTAACTAAAAGCCTGTAGAGGAAGGAGCAGGGAATTCTAAGTTTCACTAGGATTTCATTAGTTTTTCTTTAGCTCTGGCCTTGTGGCTAACTTTTCTGTCCATTGGAATGTGGTATCTAACCTATAAGGGAGGAGAGAAAGGGCAATCAAAAGTAAGGGAGAAAGTACAAGACATTTCTGTGGCTTGATGACAAGCATTGAGGCTTCAGGACAGTTAATTTTAATGCAGCATCCTCTCAACCCAGTAAGGAATCCAGGAAAGAGTCCACTGACAATGACTGGTGGTGTGGTACCTCCAGCTATATTTGAGCATTCTTTGCAAACAATTTACTCCCAAGCCACAAAAAGAGAAAAGGAATAGATGACCAAGCCACTCCATTTACCTGTGATTTTTTTTTTGTTAAAAACTATCTCTATTTAAGTAAAATACCTTATCTTTTTTACCCTCAGACTGTATCCCTTTCCTCAGTTAAGCAGAACCCAATGAAACAGAAACCCAGCTTTGGGGTGTTTACTGTCCACCTGCCACGCCTTACACAAAAGTAAGAAACTCAAAAGAGAAGAAAGAAAAAGGCTCATATCTTTATTCCTTCCTCCTTCTATAAATTCAAGCACCTAAATACCATATAATCAAGGACTTCTGTGTCTTGTATCATATTGCCTACTTGATAGGTCACACTCGGAACACAGGCAGTTTCGCTTCTTTCTCAATGGCATAATTCTTCCAGGAGAAGGATGTAACGAGTAATTTATAATTTGCGTGGCCCTGCTAAGTTACGTTTGACATGACAGATCATGCTTGGTGGTGCAACTGGAGGTGCATGAAAATGAGCAACAAACCAACTCAGATAAACAAAAACAAACTCAACACTCCTCCACCTCTCTGCATCTCTGTACACATACACTCAGTTCCTATAAGGTCTACATCACTTGGCTAATCGTAGGGCAGATTTTATTACCAAAGTAGAGTTTGTGTCAAGGAAGAAAGGGTGTGATTTGCAGATCTCATCTCTGCCTCGCAGCACACTACAAATTGAGGCCCATTAGCCACACGAGTACACTTATCTCTCTTGCAGCTTTCCTTGAAAAATGGCTCTTCCTATTAACTGCCACAGAGGGGCTGCAGGCCTCATGTCAGGGGATGATTTATGAACTGCATGAGGTGCTGCAGGGGTTGTAGTACTGTTTCAGCCAGCGGCCAGCTGTTGCACGCTGGTCAAAGGAAGAACTCTGTGAGCCTTTACCTTTTTATAGAGCAGAGAAATTATTCTCCAGATAATTTTCATAATCAATAATATTGATATGCATCATTTGCATACTTCACAGAGATTCATCAGAGGAGATAGCACTGGAATAGCTATAAATTCTTTCAGGTAAAATTCAAGTTTTTATTATACATTTATATATTTATGCATGTGTAATTTGTAAGTGTATATAATATGTAAGTAATTTGTACTCTTAAACACTGTTCCCCTCATTCAATAACACTATTATTTGTATTGCAGGAGCACCTAGGGACTCCAATCATAGACCAAGATCTCACTAGGCTGGGTTCTGGACAAACATATAATGAAGATACCCTGTCCCAAGGAGCTTACAGTCTAGGGGTCTGTCTACACTTGGAGCTGGAGATGTGATTTCCAGTTTGGGGAGACATACCCATGCTTGCTGTCATTGTGCTAGCTTGCTAAAAACAGAAGGTAGCTGTGTCAGTGTGACCAGAGGAAGGGCTTACATATGTAGGCTCTTTGATGGGTTTGTACTCAGGGTGGCTAACCCCTCTGCCACAGCTACCTTCTACCTTGTGCTGCCGCAGCTACATTCTATTTTTAGCACACTAGCTCAATGACAGCTTGCGTGAATATGTCTTCTCGAGCTAGGAACCACACCCCCATCTCAAAGTGTACACATACCCAAAGTAGTTCACTCCATAAAGGGCCAGATTGTGCCTGGCCCTCGCATGGATGCACAAAGACCAGGCACAATGCCAGTCTCTGCTGGGAAGTGTGTGTCCTCCGTGCCATACATGCGATAAAGGAAGGATTGGATCATGGAGATGGCCAGCTGCCAAGGGATGGTGAAGCATGCAGACCACCTTTGTATGCTTAAACTTTTCAAGCATAAATCATTTCATAAGATCTCCCTGAGGCCAAAGGCTTTGCCTCATCTCTAATGTAGGCCTTTGCCTATCTGGCACAGTATGGCCCAAAGAGTATAATGGGCTAACTGACTGTGACATTGGCTTTAAATAGAGAAACTCCTCTTAATATTATCTGGCCTATTTTCTAGAATAGGATGTTTTCAAATTGCATGTGAATATCATCTTTAATATGGTGACAGCACTGGAAGGCAGTTATGAACGTTCTGGAGAGCTTCTGTAATATGGCTAGATGTAAATGTATACATTGAGCAACAAAGAATGTAGGCCATACTTATAGGATGGGTGACTCTATCCTGGGAAACAGAGACTCTGAAAAAGATTAGGGGGTTGTAGTAGATAATCAGCTGAACATGAGCTCCCCGTTCAATGCTGTGGCCAAAAGGGTTAATGAAATCCTGGATGCAAAAATAGGGAAATCTTGAGTAGAAGTAGGGATGTTATTTTACCTCTGTATTTGGCACTGGTGTAACTGCTGCTGGAATACTGTGTGCAGTTCTGGTGTTCACAGTTAAGGAAGAACATTGATGAATTGGAGAGGTTTTAGAGAAGAGCCACAAGGATGATGAAAGGAATAGAAAATACGCTTTTATAGTGATAGACTTAAGGAGCTCAATCTATTTAGCTTAATTGGTTATAGTCTATAATAACCTTTTATGTGGAACAAATGCTTAGCAATGGGCTCTTCAGTCTAGCAAAGAAAGGTATAACACAATCCAATAGCTGGAAGTTGAAGGTAAACAAATTCAGACCAGAAATAAGGCATAATTAACCACTGGAACAATTGACCATGAGTCATAGTGGATTCTTCCTCACTGACTGAAAGAAATGCTCTAGGAAATATTTTGGGGAGTTTCTATGGCCTGTGTTATATGGGATGATCTCAGACTAGATCATTACAGAGACCCTTCTGGCATTAAAATCTGTAAATGTGAGGTTGGTTTATTGGGTTTGATATTTTTAGGATCCAAGCACAAATCGTCCTATATTTTCTTTGGAGAAAGCTCTTTATAAACAATGCCTTTGTAAAGGGGGTGCAGTGTGTACCTTGATAAATTTTCTAAAATGGTTATGTATAAAGCTTTAGGTGATTTGGTAGGGCAGCATGAGGAAGCTTGCACTTCTGCTGCATATTCTGTGCTATATAGTTTTTATACCACGCTCATCACTGTCGAATCTGAACACTTTCCAGTAGTGCATTAACCAGTATGATTACACATATGTCATGTGTTTATTCTCTCAACCTCTCCCCAGAAGGAGAACTGTGCAGTAAAGTGTCTTCTTTGCTAGGGTTTTTGGTATGGTTTGTTGCAGTTGTTAGAGAAGGCAAGGTCAAAGGAATGTGTGCACATAGGAAAGTGGAAATGATTGTGATTGTTGTTAATTCCTGGAGAAATTTATTTCATAGTCTCAGTCCAACCTGGAGAAAGTTCCATTGCTGCACAAATGAACCTTACTCTTACTGTTGAGGGTTTCATTGTGCCAAAGGAGCAGAGCAGTCAAACAGAGATGGTTTGTTAGATATCTAACAGGGACCAGGCCATGGAGTGGAGTGCTTTGAAGATAATGACCGAGACCTTGATTTGATATTCTATAGGATGCCACTGTAGAGAGTGGAGGAGGACAGGTTTGATGTGCTTGTAGTATTCTAACTGCTGAGGAGAGATACTGTAGCATTCTGCACTACCTGGAGTTTCTTAAATGCTGAATGTTTCATGACCCTGGTATATCACAGTCCAGCCATGAAAGGAGTGAATAACTGTGGTTGGAGTATTCTTGCTCTAGGATGAGATGGAGTCTGCTAGCCAGCTGGAAATGGTAGAAAGCATTAATTGTGGCTGCTATGTGAGACTCCAGCATCAGTCCATGTTGTATATTACCTGTTTTGTTGGATAAGCAGAGGGGTTCAGTATTTGGGGCTGGGAATCCAACAACTTTCCCAAGCACAAACAGGTTAAAAAAAAAAAGAAGAAAAAAGTGGAAAATGTGTGTTCTGTGATTCTGAACACTGGTCATTCAGATGCGGCTATTGCACTATAATTTACTAAGATTTACATTTATGTAGACATACTGTAGTGTTATTAATAGGAGTTTACCAATCTGTCTTAAAAGAAAGAGATTTCTTTGGTAAATAGGTTTTTTAATACATTGGAAAGACAATCTGAGTTCATTCCAATCCAGAAGTGTCTTTCACTGCAGCAAATCTCTTTAAAAGGCTATGACCTTCTTGGGGTTTATTTTTTTGAGGACAGAAAATACTTTGAGCTTTTCTACACATAATTTCCTTGGAAAAACATTCCATAGGAGAAAGTAATATACTAAAAGCACAGTTTACTGCTACTTCTCATCACTGAGGGCAGAGTCAGTACAAGGGCATTTCAGCCATTTCCTTTGAATTGGGCTTCCACCACCCCCATCCCAGCTACTTTTCTAGTTTAAAATAATGTGGCCTTGATTCTCTGTTCTGACCAAGCTAACCTCTGTGCAGAACTGCAGGCAGGGGGAGGAGGCCACCTTTGCACCCTGGATTCCAGGGCTAGCTAGAGAACAGAGACGTCCCAAGGACTGCGGTAATTTACATTCTGCTGCAACTGTTCTCTGTTATCCTTTGCAACAGCCTAGACTATCTACAGTGTTCTCTAACCATGTCCTCAGTTCCACCAGTCTCAATCCAGTGGTTGTGATGAGAAATGCCAGCATGGCAACCATCAGCTGATTTAAGTTGATGCATCAAAAAAAACAATATGATAGTCCATTTTTTGTCAATAAAAATTAATGCAAATGTGTATGACATAGGCCGTTTTTCTTTGACTAGTCCATGACTTTTCATATTTTGAACTGTTTTAAATTAAGCTCTTAGCAATAATCTCCAGGACACTGTAAAAGTCAATGACTTTCTTACATGAAGGAAAATAAAGGGATATTGTGTAAGGGAGAAACCTTTGAACTAAACATACTGAGCTCCCTTCACCAGCCCTGACCTTTGTACCTAGGGTGTCAGATAATTCACCGCAAAGGAAGAAAGGCAGTGTTGCCACCTGCCCTTCCTTGAGGACATCTTGCCGTAAATTACACTTGGAGCTCCATAGAAGCCTTGCCAGCAGAGCCTGCTCAATGATCTGCTTTGCTTCATCAACACATTGCCCAGCTGTCCTGGTGATGCCTCTTTCTGAAGCTTGCTTTGCAGGCTAAAACCCCGCTGAAGATGAAGTTGTGGCCATTTTCTTCTTCTACATTATCTCCACTCTCAGACTTTCAATCTGTAAGGACCTCCAAGAGGGGCTCCCTTAGTCAAATGCAGCGTAGACCCAGGAGCTGACCTAACCTACTCTGGACATTATAAAACACTGTGGAATCTTTACATGTTTGTGAAAGTAGAGCCAGTGTATGTTTTAAATTATGCTATTGGGGCCTTATAATCTTTGAAAAATAATCTTGGCAATGTATCTGCAGTGTAACTGTACTGCAGTGTTGAGTAGTGTAGAAAAGCCTGTAAAGAAATAAATATTTACAAAAGAATAATTAAAACCAACATGCATTAACGTGGATATAATATTGCAATTTGTGAAATGTAGCGTGGAAGTTGGGCCATTTGTCCAACAATAAAGAAGCATTTTAGATTGATTAGTGTCTGTGTAGAAGGCACAGGGATGAAGTGGGCAGAAGGTGCCAATTTATAACTGTCAAGCTGAGGGAACAGAATGCCAGTTAAGAAGTACTTCTGCATCAGTAGCATAACATTTTTTATGCACTATGAAAGGACTTCAGAAATCCTCTAGACAGAAAATCATTCATAATTCAATGTTCTCTAGTTCCATGCAACTCAGGCATTTTGTTCTTCTCATTTTGTTTAAAAAAATTACTATAACCTTAATTTTTTTCCCTTCAGCTTTTCTAGTTATAGTTCACATCAGGGAGTTAAAAGAACCCAGAAGTCAGTTGGGCTATGCATTGATCAGCAGTGAACTGGAATCCTGACCAACACTTTCTGAGGGTCTAGCATTTGTTCTCTAAGGGACTATAGCATCTCTTTTTACTAGTACACACACAGATTTCAGATGCCTGAACTTGTACTGACCTAATCAAACCTCCAAGGAAGTTCACTGCCTCCACCCATGGCATGTTGAAGAACTGGAATATAGATCACTTATGTAGAATTATAAAGCCTTTTTAGAACTTCCTCATAGCAAGGATGTAGAGGAAAAACCTTTCAAATTACTTTTTGTTTGCTAATAGTCCTCTTAGGAATACCTTGGAAGCAAAGCTTCCCACCTGCTGCAAGTTTTTCTGGCCTTAAGTCACCCTGAAACTAAATTTGAATGTCCTCTTTGTTTTGTTTTCTAATATCCACCTAGACTTTTCCTAGATGTCACTTTGGATTGTCTACTCTGTTTGGTACACTGTAAAACCTCCCCCAACAGTCTTGTGAATGAGTACTTGAGTCTTGTCTCAAACCGAGATTCATATATCAAAGTGCTACATTAGTCAGATTTTCAAAGGAAATATTCTGTAACCCAGATGCCTATAACAATAGTCAATAGAGTGAGAATTCAGCAAATGCCCACAAGGATCCAAAGCCTTACCCACCCATTGGTGCAGCTGTACACTATGTATTGTAGGCTTAGCCTCATGATAGCGGGGGGCTAAGGGGGAGCTAATGGGTACTGGGATTTCTGAGATTCCCCCACCATATATGGAAGGACAGTGTATGTGCAAGTAGACAGTTTGCATAGCATTTTTTGCAGCTGACAATGAAATGCTTGCAAACATTCCAGTTCCCTCAAATTCAGTACTGTATTCTCAACTCTTTATCTCTGTGTGCAGGGTTTATCTGAAATAATATCTAGCTTACCCCACAAATATTGGCTTAAATTAAATTAATTCCCTTTTAATGTGTTTGAAAAAAATCTTTTGAATGGTTTTAAGCAGGAATTAAAATCCTGAACTGTGGCCTCAACATTTAATCACAACAGCTAATCAGAAATGTGGCATTAAAAAAACACTTTTAATTTGAAGATAATTTATTTTGACTAATTAAAAGAGCAATAGTAGTGTGCACTTGTCTGACTTTTTGCTATTGCCAGCAGTAACATCTGCTCGGAGCAACTTGAACTTGGAGGAGCTCAACAAATGAATCACGTCATGATGTTCAGGAGAGAGCTGCAGTTTAACAACAGAATTGTGATTATATCTCAAGCATAGAGTACAAATTTATTGCAGAACTGTGGGGTTAAGGAGGAAGATACTTTTGCATATTCATGCCCTGAAGAAAAGAATGTGTTTATCCACAATAAATGTGTTGTGTGCTGAGATGAAAATAAGGGAGAGAAGGATAAGATCATCCTCCTGAAGGATTCTCTGTCAAATGAACTAAAAGCACGCCTGGTAACTGCCAAATGCAAAGCTAAATGTTCTTCTCTAAAGGAAACACTGACTCTATCCTTCACACACACACACACACAACTGCCACCCCTCAGATAGTTGAAGAAGACTGATAGACAATTCTCATCGAATCAGGAAATATAACTTGCCATTCTTTGTATGTTCATTTTAATGTTCCAAAAACAATGTTATTCTTTATTTTTTTCTCTTTGTTTGGATGTGCTACTAGTTCTGCAATTAGAATTAATTTGCCTCATATCTACATAGATTTTTGGATATGCCCAAATGTTATGTTAAGTGAGCTAATTCAATAATTTGATCAAGTGAGATGGCCAGCATGTTTTTCACATATTGCAAATTGTGGATCATCATGGGAGATTGTTAAGAGGGATCGTTATCACTAAAACCATCTGGATAATGTTTGGCAGTAGTAAAAATGACAAACAAAAACTTGGGATGTGTGCAGAGGAGACTGGTATATATATCACTAAATCATTTTGGCCTGATAATAAGCAATTTTGTGACTGAATTTCGAGTATGGGCTCAAATTCTGCTCTTAGGTACATGCATGCAATGAGACTGATGCCAAATGAATTTGGCGTATATTGTGCAAATGTGGTACTTGCTTCAATTTTAAGAAAGCAGATTGGAGAGGCTTTGAAAGCTCTGTGGTAGCCGGGAGAAAGGATCCTTAGGTTATCCAATGGCACTGGCATTGCTATTAATGTTTGTTTATAATTGAAGTGCAATATAGCTTAATGGAAAACCATAGGGCCACTTCACTGTTGCCTGGGTGTAAATGATCAGACAAGCTACAGGGCAACAGTGAATTGTTCCCATGCTCTCAATTGTCCCATTAAGGCACAGTTTTGAGTGAGAGATGGTACAGAGACATACTTCCCCAAGGAGAGCTCTAGGAGGGACTGTGCCTCAACTGACACAGTCTTTTAGAGTGCTCCCTTCCACACAGTGAAACGGGCTTACTATCTCTGTCTTTTAAGATGCTGCAGACTATTCTCTCCTCTGTTGAGCCAGATAACTTCTGTGTTCCCTGCCTCCTTTGGAGTGCCTTGCATTTTGGAAGGAGCAGTCACCAGGCTTGGCCCCATGCTAAGAAATATACATAAAGCAATAGTAAAATGAAGGAAGGCAGTGAGAGGGTAACTGAAATGAGAGATGCACAGAATCCAGCTCAGAAAATGGGTCCAAAATGACATATAGTGTATTTAAGGTTATATCGTGATGTTACCACAAGCTCTAAGCAATGGGCACACTAGAGACCAAACTGAGAGAGTCATAATTCAGCCTCTGGTTCACCTTTGTTCTGGAGGGAAGTAAGCTGCTATCAGTCTGTTACACAGTTTGTTCCTCTCCATGCAGCTCAGCGGCACTTGCTGGCATGCTGTGTCGGGGTGGGAAGGATACAGTCAAGGACTTTCCTGCCTGTCCACATGTGCGGGAAGGGAAGGATAGATGCTTTTCCAGAGGCTGTTTTCCCCTGAGCAGTGATCACAGTGCAGGTAGTCAGCGCAATGGCATAAGAAAGCATTTTACATTCCCTTATTCCACTGAGCGAGCATGTACCACTAGTCATGACTTAGCCCATAGTAAGATAGTACATGCTCCTGTTTAAGGTCTTGCTAGCTAGTCAATTGGGTCAAAACTATTTTAGGTCACATGTTACTGTCTTGTTGATTCTAGCAAACAAAAAAGTTTGCAAAGGCACTTTTTTTATAAACTCATCATTTCAATTGCTCAGCACTGTTGGAACACATAGATTCAGCCCCTCTCTTTCTAAAATGGCGTACTGGAGAAACCGAGGATATATACACAAAATTAAAGATAGGCATTTGTATTGTTTTTACTGTATATACCTGTGACAGCCTTAGCAAGTGTGTCCTGATGGTGAGACTAGGAGGGGCAACCCAAAATTATCATTTAAGAACAGACTTTCAGTAAAAGAGCTCTAGGGAAAACATTCAGAGCGGACAATCCTTGAAAATATTTGAGGACTGGTGAGTACCCAGAATAGTCCCAAGGTGATGTTCTAGTGGTTGAAAGGCTGTGCATCAATGACTAACATTTCACCAGTAAGACTTCAATGATTAGTGTCACTAGTCAGGTACTTTAGTAGGAACTAAATTTCTGTGATGGGTTTCCAGACCTCAATTGCACATTGGCAAAGGCTTTTTTTTCTAGGGAAGAGAGGCAGTTTTCATGAAGATGTAGTTAAACTAGCACTGAATGGCATTGAGCCCAGTCTTGCTCAAAATCAGCATTTCAGCAATGTGACAAAAGGCTTACATTAGCAAACAGCTTGCAATGGACTGCATAGTGTGCAGCCTGCTTACTGCATGATACATAACATCATTTCCATTCTGCCAAACCCAAGGAGTTCTTTTAGAGTACAACACATCTCTATTGTGTGAAACACAATTCAGCAAATTCTAATGGCTAAACTGGGCATGGTATATCATTAGTGCAGATATTTTTACCATTAGTGGGTGAAGATCAATGCGCATTTTCCTGATGAAGGACCCAGTAAATATTGAATAATGACTCAGAAGTTGACCCCAATTTTTATCCAAATTGCTTGATTCTGCAAAACTGATGTGGAAATCTCATGTGTTTTTCAGTACTTTGTGCTTCTGGTCTGGTTGGAAATACATTACAAATTCCTATTGGAATTTTGGTACCAGAAGCAATAAGTGGAGAAGCATGTAGAATACAAGGTTTACTAAATTATTCTAAATCTTGAGGCTGGGTTGGGCATGGGTTCTGGTCAGTGGTAAGATTGTTTTATTTAATCTACTCAGGTTCACCCATTTCTAATTCTTTCTTAAAAGTTTTATTGGGGCTTAAGCATGGTGGTAATATGAACATAATACATACAGCATGAAAGGGACAAATGTAATATTTTTTTCATTGTTCTTCCTTGTTTTTAGGACAGAATGAAACAGAGAAAGAAGATTCTGTAGACTCTTTGACAGAGTGTAATGACATTACCTGGCACCTCATGAACAACGAGTTGACTTCAATTCATCTTCACCTTCCTCTTCCCCAGAGGAAAGGCTATAAAAGTAGTTGTTGTGGACACAATGAAGGAAAATAGAATTCTACCACCGGGTTAAAGATGAAATCTGAATTGGGTTGAACTTTTCTGTTTAATTTCTGTATATGTTAACTTATTTTATTTCTCATTGTAAACCCTACCTCCTGGGGAAGAAACCTTGCAGATTGCAACTGTGGGGTTTTTTTCTGCTGAGTCATTTCAGCAGTTTGCAGCATCCCAGTGTAATACAAATATATGCTTCATACATCAGCCAGACTCATATTGTGTTTACAGCATCTATTGTAAAGAGACTGAGCTGAAAATACATTAATGATGATGTGCTGCTTCCTGTGTGGTTCCTAGAGTGGGAAGATAGGAGTGAAGTAGCATAAAAGGTAATCATGGAACATTAAAAAAGAGGCAAATGAGTCTATGAGCATGTCTACACTGCAGCTGAGACCATGCTTCCCAGCATGCATAGATAGACATGGGTTAGCTCTCACTAAAAATAGCAACATGGGGGGCAGGGATAGCATGGGAGGTGGCTGGGGCTAGCTGCCTGCATACTTATTCACTGGGGGCTAGGTGGGTTTGAACTTAGGTGGCTATCCTAAGCCACCACCAGCGCTACCCTGGCTTCAATGCTAATTTTAGTGTGCTAGCTCAAGCAGAGATTGCACATGTCTGTCTACCTGTTCTGGAAAGCAGCTGCAGTGTAAACATATTCTTAGAGAGAAGACTATGAAGATATTTTAAAATAATACAAAGGATAAAATCCTAACCTGTTGAAGTCAAAAAACTGTTTTACACTACTGTACTGGCATCAGACATAAACCAAAACCATTTCTTTTCTCCACAGGTGGCTATTTTTTCATTTTCTCTCACTTTTAAGTTGCTAGCCATTTGGTTTTGAAGCAGAAGTAAAGATTGTCATCACAACATTGTTGCTGGCCCTTAAAAAGGAGACCTATTGCATTGACAATTACCTAGGGAAACGTGTTTATCACAGATAAGTATTTACTTTTAATATTGCCTAACACTGCTGTGAATAACATCTTCCTTGTAGAGTTCTCAAGTGTGATTTAACAGTCTTGCTGGAGGAGTTTGGGAAACGTGGCCTCTGAGAAGTTCTTTTGTTTTTGTTTTGAAAAGGAATTCAGGATGAGAGGTGATTAGGTGGTGCCGTGAATTAGTGCATTTGTCTTTCCAACTCTTGAGAAATGAGCCCCAGGTTCACCTGATGCACATAAAGTAATATTCTTATGTAGACTGAGCTCATGAACTAGTTAATATTTATGAGTGTCACTTGTGAACCCAATTCTGGAAGATTGTTCCTTAAATTCTTGGAGGAGGTGAATGGAGCAAATCAAGTTCAATTCATATTCAGATTCAAACACTCAAACCAAACTCAAAATCTCTGAAGTACCCTGGTGATGTGGGAAGGAACTCAGATCTTGATGTGTTGCTTCACCAATCATCGCCCCAAAATTTCTACCATGAC
Organism: Gopherus flavomarginatus; assembly: GCF_025201925.1. Lineage (NCBI taxonomy): Eukaryota > Metazoa > Chordata > Testudines > Testudinidae > Gopherus > Gopherus flavomarginatus. The sequence goes on from NC_066619.1 coordinate 63,433,358, forward strand.
TCTCCTTTCATCTTTCAGTAGTCAGCCAGTTGATGGCTCCCTGTAAGGAAGTTGACTACATTTCTAAAGCAACCTCTGCTAAAAAACATGTTTAAATTTAGCTGTGGTCGAAAGCTATCGCACTGTGTGGCTTTGATTTACAGTTAGCTTTCTTTGTCATAGACAGCCTCTAACATTGGTCTTCCTTGGAATTCACTTCTAATTTGGGGAAGGTCTTGGCCTGTTAAGCATACAGGACAAGGCCTCCTAGGCCTGAGAATAAGGACTGGATTTTCTGATCCACCAAGTTCCCTTTGTGCTGCTTATGCTTGTGCCAGCTCCTTCCCTCACCACTCCAGTATATGGGGAGAAGAGGAGGGATATCAACAGTGAGGGTACAGTGTGGTGGAAGAGTGGGTGAATAGGGGAATAAAGCTTCAACATGCCCAGTTCTCCACTGTTGTAGGGTCCCTGAGTGATTTTCCTTTAGTGACATACGTGGAAGCAGCTTCCCTGCAGCTTTAATTTTATGCCAGGGCCAAGCAGCTAAGAACTACTAAGAACAATTTCCTGAAAGCCTCCTCCACTGTGCCAAAATCCAGCTTAGGTCTTCTGTTGGGCACTAGGATTTGAGAAGAAGCTCTTGGATGAAATTTTACTCCTGGACAATTTCATTTTTATTTATTTATTTAAATGTTACTCACAATATGTGAATACTGGCCTGTATGCATAGCCTGAAACTCATCCTCAAACATTTTTGCATATGTTTAACTTTACAATCCATTTATGTCCCATTGAAGTAATGGGACAACTCATATGCATAAGTGTTTTCAGGATTTTATCTTTAGTGCTCTTGTTCTGACTTTGTCCTTATTTAAACTACGCAGTCCTTTAAAAATCTGATCCTTAATGTGAAAGTTAGTTAATTCACACTAAGTAAGTTTACAAAATAGAAAACAAGTAAAATGAATGCAGTCCCTTCAAATATGAAACCTCCAATTTTAACAAAACTTTGAACTACCAGGTCTACAGCACAGGATTGGGGCCATATTGGCTAAAATAATGAAATAAGGAAAAAACATGAAGATTCCTGGGAAAACTGATGAAGATTGATCATTCTACTCATTATAGTTACAGTAATTATATCATGTCAGTAGGTTGGAAATAACTTCCAGCTGCAATACTGTGATAAATTCTCAAGAGTTTAATTGAAATGAATAGATGATCTGTTGAAAACTGCTCCCAAGACCAATAGCGCAAGGGTTAATGTACATACATAATAGAATTTAAATCCAGTAGAGCCATGTGTATGGATCTCTTGTAAGCAATTTTGTTTTTGTTTTTACCTAATTACATCCTGTCTCCATGAATCGTGCATTGGAGGAGCCCAGCTCAGATCCCATCTGACTCAGCTGTTAAAGGATTTAGTCCATATTTTCAATTCTGACATCAATTCTGCTTACTGTAAAAACAGATCTAACTTGGTGATGAGGCACGTGCCACTGATGCCAAATTAATCCTTACTTAAAATGTGGCTCTGTTGTGTCTTAACTGCCTTTAATTTCATTTCATGCTTTAGGGCATTGCCATTAACTCTGACCTCTAATTAAAAATCATGATGCCACAGAGAGAGCACGCTACTCATATTTTACCTATATATATATATCAATTATAGAAAGAGAGAGAGAGGCAGGTGCATTTGCAGTCTCTGTGCAGTTTTCTCTTTGTCTCTCGTCTTCTTTCTCTTTGATAACCCTAAATTATCAGCTCTTTGTCATGCTCACTCAGAAGGAAAGATGAATAACTTATATTCTCATTCTGTTACTTCCTATTGACTTAATTGATCTTACACCAAAATTCCATCAAAACCTTGTAATGGCAAAACTCTCATCTCTACTCTTGTAAAATTACTAAAAATAATTGCAAAATGGAGGATCAATGAAAATAATTTCTCCTGTTATTCCCACACCACAAACCATAAAGAATAACCCCAATGACTTATCTTGTACAGTGATAGCTCAGAGTTTCGGCTGCACTTTTAGCATAATTTATTATATTATTACATTTGTACTAGTGAAAGGTGAACTTCAAGAAGCTTGGAAGTCTGGTTCAGATAAACCTCCAGATTTTGAATGCTTATCCAAACTTGTTGGATCTAAGTACATTTTGGGGTCCAAAATTCTAGTGAAAATTAATATTCAACAGGAAATTCATAATGTACATATTGGGTACCTAAATTTAGGCACCCAGGTACATATTTAGGCATGTAAAGAAGTGGCCTGATTTTCAGAGATACTCACCACCTTCAGGTCTCATTGATGTAAAGGAGAGATCCAGGCTCTGTGGATTTAGGAGCTAGCTGTAGGAATGTTGGTTTGACAATGCTGGCCTGTCAAGGCACCAGAACTGCTGCCACAATACATTTTCATAGAATCATAGTATCACAGGAGTGGAAGGGACCTCAAGAGGTCATCTAGTCCAGTTCCCTGTACTCATGGCAGGACAAGTATCTATCTCTGCAGTATGGCTGAGCTCTGGGCTTTTCCTTCATGTTGTCTTTTTGTAATGCTTGGTTTAATTTTCATGAGATTTTGGTGAGAATAACTTTTTGCTAGTGCTCATTCCAATGTGGTCCATTGAACAGTATGAAGAACATTGCCCTTTCGCATAACACTGTACATGATGCATTTATTTGCCTATGAGTTTTCATGATGAAGACATCTATAATCCACAGTGAAGTATGTTAACTGTCATAATGTTACATGATGTCACATTTAACACACTTCACTAGGGAGGGAGGGATAGCTCAGTTGTGTGAGTACTGGCCTGCCAAACCCAGGGTTGTGAGTTCAATTTTTGAGGGGGCCACTTAGGGATCTGGGGCAAAAATTGGTCCTGCTAGTGAAGGCAGGGGGCTGGACTCAATGACCTTTCAAGTCCCTTCTAGTTCTAGGAGATTGGTATATCTCCAATTATTACTATATACATGAACCCACATTTTTTTACATAAACCTGAAAAGAATTTTTCATCTGTGAAATTTATGTACAGCCAAACATATCCAGGTGCAGAACCAGTCAAATTCCATAGACATATAGGCTTACATGAATACTAAGAATACAACACCCCCATCTCCCCTGCCCTTTGGGTCAGCCACATAATGCCTCAGTTCCAAGGCTGGCATGGGTAGAAAGAATTACTCATTTCTCAGTGGATTGGTAGACCAGAGTATGTTTAGTGCCTCCCTGACTCCATGTGATTTGTAGGATCCTCCTTGGCTGATTAACACCTGGGGAGACTTAATGGGCTGGAGGTTCAGTTCCATTCCCTTTCTCCTCTCTCTACTGCCATGACAGTAGCGTGATGGCTAGTGGAGCGTAAGGGAGGAGTGACATCTGCAGCACAGAGAGGAGTAGAGAGGGATTTGGATCCATGGAGAATTTCTTAAGGTTGATTAGCAAAAGTTCTGTCCCCAGCAGCTCTTCACTTCACTCTGAGAGGAAGTTCAAATCCCTTCCACCAATACATTGTGTGATGGGTTAGCTGTGGCCAGGAGTAGTGAGACTTTCATGGAACTGGCAGAGGGGCAGTAAAATGTTTATAAGCTTCTTGCTTCAGCATAATATGGGCTCCAGCTCAGACCCATAATAACTAAGCCCATGAAGGAAAGTAAAACAATGAAGAAAAACACCTAGAAATGCTCTGAGTGGTTCTTGAGCAATGTGATAAGAATTGATCATTGTACTGTATAATAGGCACAGTAATTTTACAAAAACATTATCTAAAAGGGAATAATAAGAATCCCTATTTTTTTTAAAAAAATAGTCGTAGAAAGTGGTCCTACTTGTCATATATTTTTTTTTCAGAATGAATGAGATCACATTTAAAGTAGGGCATCCAACACATTTTTTTATCATTTAACTAAGTACAGATAATTATACTGAAGAAATAAAGCTGGTGTTTAAAATCCACATATTGATTTTCACTTTAAACTCCAACTGTTGACTTCATTTCACATGGTTTCGAAACTAGATGACAGAAGCTGTGATGGATCTTTTTGGCTCATACACCTACAGGATCTCAATATTTCAGTAAATGAGATCCTATAATACATTGTTGATTCTCCAATAATAATATCAGATTCACTATATATTGATATTAAACAACTTGTTTACCATTTTAGGGAGTGACACAAAAGTAGATCTTATGGGACAGATAGGATGGGGCTACAGACCTTCAGAAGTAAATTACTACATGGGTTAGTCATACGGAAATATCTCCGCTTTCTGTACATTTGTAAAAGTGAATTCAAGGGCCTAGAAACTTGTTTGATTGGTGCAGCTCTAAAGGAAGGCTTTCCCATGTGTTCATGATAGAACTATGAGGACACGGTGATGGAATCTTTCCTTATTTGAATCAGATGGGACTGAATCAGATGTAATGTAGGATTGCTAAATTAAGTTACTGGACAAATTTTTAGGGATGAGTTATATAACATCAATCAGTGGGTGCAAATTTAGTACTTGTCAGTGGTTCCAGGTCAGAAAACAAATCCCTTTATTTACTCACCAAACAGGAACAATAAGGGCAGCAGTAAGGTAAGTTTTCCCATGTTGCTCCTGCAGTGTCCCTCAGTCACTGCTGAGAGTGGAAAGTGAATTACCTTCTCCACTGTAAAGGTGATATCTCTACTTTTGTTGAACTTCTGAGAATATTGCAAGGCCTTCCTTTCCAGACAAATATTTTCTTGACTAGGATTCAATTACAGAGGCTTTTCCCATGTGGGTCTATGCATGCTTTTTGCATGTGGACCTTGCAGTAGACCCAGAAGATTAACAATTTAAACTGAGCTCAAGAGCTGACTCCGATTACAAATGAAGTAACATGGCATGGAGAAAAAGACAGTTTCTCATGTGAGCTTATCTGGCTCACTAAGGCTTTATGGGTTAAAACCAACATCTTGAACTTCACTTAGAAAATTATCACCGTACAATGGAGAATATGGCAACTGGTGTCATGTGATATCTGTGTGGCACACTGATAACCAGAAGGGTGCATTCTGCACTAGCTTCTGTTTCTGAATGGTCTTGGTGTAACCTAATGGCATTACAGAAATCTAACTAGGAAATGCTAGAGGACATGAAAATTGTTTCCTTTCCTTTAAACAAGAATATATATACAGTATATCTGTCTACATACACAGACTATAGATTTTAAAACAGCTGTGTTACTTCCTGACTAAGAAAGATAGCTATATGGCCAATTTATTGGCTGACAAGCAGATTTCTCTTCTCTTTGTCACTTTCCAACTAATTAATTGTGTCTCTATTTTGTCTACAGGGTGGCAGGTCAAGCACTTCTAGTGTGAATATGCTTGTCCACACATGAATAGATTTCCACGTGCATGAATGCCTGTATCTGAATTAATACAAATATTTAGCCAAACATTTGTACACACAAATACTGGTTGCATGAATGTTCAAAGAAAAATAAACAAAAAAGAGTCTGAAGAAGATCAGAGTGTGTTGTGAGTAAGATTTAGCTAGCATGCTCAAGAATAATTTCTTCCACTATGTTTTCCATTTCAGAATCCTTGAGTTGAGGTTTTATTCCTCCATTGGTTTGGCCAGATGTCTGTAAATGTCCTTACAATGTGTGGATGGTGCCAATTAAATGTTCTAGGACAAGGTTGCCTCCTGTTCTTTTTACTTCTGTATGAGATAGTTGCTCAACTAAAATATCTGGAACATTCTTTTGGATGGCTTTAACTAAACAGATCGTACTGAGTATATGGCATTACAAGGAGGTGCAGGAACTCTCCCAGAAAGAGGAGAGGAAGCAATGAACTCTGAAGAACGCTGTTTTTCATACTCTGTTCCTAATTCTTCTATCCATCTTTTGGTCTAATGTTTATCACCACATAGCACATTGATATTAACTTGATTTTTGTAGCTAGGAAAAGTTAGGCAAATTAAGAGAAATTAAGAAACTTACCAACCCACCCCTCAAAACCCACAAAAAAGCCAGTAAATGAGGTGGGAATAGAAACCATATCTGCAGACTGCCCTCTCTGTACTTTAATCACAAAATCAACCATATATACACATAGACAAAGTGACAATCAAGAATCAGTGATCAAGAGAAGAAATTGCACTAATGGCCTTTCAGATCTAGAAGTTCTAGTGTAAAATTATATATATAGGACACATCAGAGACTTATATGAAGTCCATAATGCTTATGAAGCTATTTGAATAAGTAGAGGGTCACACCAATTTACTATTGGCTCCTATGTTCATTCTGGTGATAGCAGTCCATGACTGTGTGCATGCACATGGTAGAAGAGGAAAGCATCTAAAGGATGGTATTTTAAAATGGGATTCTATACCAAAGTAAGCACAAGTTCTTTCTCCAGTATTCTGAGTAGTAAAGATTATTCATGGGCTTTGAATTTTGAAAAGAATAATCATGTGTGATGAGATGATGCAAATAATAATAATTATGAAACTCTTGAAATCTACATTAGCTATAAAATGCAATAATCAAAAAACTACTTGTTTGAACAATTTTACATTAGTAATTCATGCAGTTAACTATTTTATTTAATATTCCATTGCAAAATGTAAATTATTTGAGTGAGGGTTCTTATGGGCATGGCTCTTGAAACTAGGGTTAGGGTTCCTTTGGATCAGGTACTTGGAGCTACAGTTAGAGTTCCTATGGATAGGGCTCCCTGCCCCAGGATTCAGGTTCCTATATGCACTGTACTTGGAGATAGGGTTAACATTCCTAGGGCTAGGGCTCCCAGCCCTAAAATTTAGGTTCCTATGATTAGAGTACTAGGAGTTAGGGCTAGGGTTTGGGTAGGGTATTAGAAGCTACATTTAGTGTTCCTAGGTTAGGGCTCCCTGCCATAGGGTTAGGGTTCCTGTAGGTAGGATACTTGGAGCTAAGGTTAGGCTTCCTGTGGTTAGAGTAGTTGGACCTAGGGTTAGGGTTTCCTATTGGTAGCTTACCCTGCCCTAGTATTAGTATTCCTATGGGTAGTGTACTTGGCGCTATGGTTAGAGTTCCTATGGGTAGGGGTCCCAGACCTAGGGTTAAGGTTCTATGAGTGGGTTCTAAGGACTAGGGTTCCTATGGATAGGGTACTTGGAACTATGGATAAGGTACCTACTTAGTATCTGACAAATTTTGGGACAAATAATTGAATTTCCTCCCATTTATTAAAACTGTTCAACTTTAAATGGTATTGTGAAGAAATAGTTTACTTTCCATTAAACTGCATTAAATACATTAAGTATTTCCAATTTCATTATTATTGTGACTTGCATCTTCACATTGTAACTAGCACATTAAACTTCATTCTTTTACTTGATCGGTAAATCAAACGTTTAATTTCTTTTCCTTACAAACATTCAAAAGCCTTGTTCTTTGCAATCGGTATTTTCCCACTACTGTGGACAATTACTTCTGTATATTTAAAGCATTTTCCCTCCCTCCTCAAACAAATCATAATCAAAGCACGTAGGCCCAGATCCTTAAAGGTATTTAAGCACCTACCTTTCATTGATTTCCGTGAGAGTTAGGTGTCTAAATATCTTTGAGGATCTGGGCCTTAGAGCCAATATTTGACCCACTGATACCTTTCAATTTGGAGGAACTGATAAGCTTCACACACCAGACATTTAATTGATTCCAGTGTGTGTTACAGGGTTTTTACCATGAATGCAAACATTAACTCAGGGCAGACCCTCTACAATCTTCCCCTCAAACTCAGTGAAATTGGGAAACCTCTCTCTCTTTCTCTCATTCCCCCCAGGTAAGCCCTGGGGGTGGAATGATATAGACCACAAGGTTGGGTGGGGATAGTCTCAGTATGCAGAGACTTCAGACTCTTCCTCCCCATTAATACAAGGTCCAACAGCAAAATCCCAGGTCTCATTTACCTCTGGGAGTTGGCCCTTTCCCACACTGTACACCGGCCACTGGGAATGCCAGCAATTAGCATGGAAATGCAGACCCTGCTCCTAATGTCATAGAGCCAAAGGTAAGCTCCAGTGCAAACAGATGCACTGCATCCTCCCAATCCAACTGCTGACCTGGCTGCCCACATGAGGGCCTAGTGTACAATAGAAAGCTCACAGATCCAGACCTTGACCTTCCTCCCAATTTCTCCTGCAATCATAAACCACGTGGTTAGTGTAAACTCCACCATTTACTAGCATCATCTTTATGTTTTATTTCTATATTTTTCCATAGCAGTTATTACCATATTTCTAAGTACCTCATAGTTACTACTATTAACTATTTATCTCACAGTAGCACACAGAGGACCCCATTCTGCCTGTCTTAGGTGCTGTACAAACAGAGAGATGAACATACTCTGTCCAAAAATCTTACAACTTAAGAATACAAACAACCTGTAAAGGGTAACGAAAAAAGAGAAAATCAACTATATATAATTTTTAAATACCTTTTATAATGTATTTCACAAGCATTCATGAATTTAACTGCCTCCTCACCCACTATAATATTCAGCTGATATATAAAATACAGACTCTCTTTCCCCTAGGACACATTATTTCATAAATGCCTCCAATCCACTAGATTTGTGAAAGTTTGCTCTCTCAAAGGATTTTTTTTCTCCCAGCATGCCTTTCTGTTGACTTTCCCTTTAAATTTGGCAGAGAGAAGCTGCTGCAGCTCTAAAGTGGCCATTTTGTAAGAGATATGTGTTTGCTGTATCTTCCCAGGAAGATGGTAAGTTTACTTATCCCATTATGTTTTTCTTTTCTTATGGTGGAATAGGTGGCACATTCTTAATATCTCTTTGCAGAAGCAATGTTGTTAAATTCCTTTTGCATATAGAGAAATTGAGTGATAGAGGTTACCTACGGTCACACAAGTAATCTGCTGCATAGCTTCCTGATTTCCAGACAAGGGCCTGAACCAAAATACCATCTCTTTATATGATGAATCCACTCTCTACCAAAATCTCTTAAGTTAAATGTGGATGTTATCATTCTTGCAGTAGCTCAAGAAGTAGTGATAGGACCCATCTCCTCAAAGGTGTCTTTGCAGGATTCAGTGTAATTTCTTCTAAATCTTACAAGAGACTGGAGTACTTGTGACTATCTGCATTAATGACTGTTTCCTTTGTGAGACAAGTGTTCTCCCATGGATTGTAGTACATTCTATTTGTAGCCACAGAGTTTATGAAAAGAATATCAGTAGAGGCCGTAGAAGCAACAATGTGTGCACTAGCAGAAAAAAAGCATATGGGAAAACTAGACGCTGGCTTTGCAGTGGAAATATTAGGAAGGAACTCCTGTAGTTTTCTATCTTTTGACAAAAGCATGTTGAAGTAGAAGTGTTCTTGTCTGAGTATGGGAAATTCAGCACCTGTTCAAATATGTCATCTTGATGTGCTCTGTGAGAATTACAGAATGAATAGGAGAAACAGTACTCTGTTGTGGCCTTGACACACCCATTTTGGGATGGTGAGACCCAGAAGATCTGCACAATAGTCTAGCAACCAGACTAGATCTTCTAGTACTGCTTCTCCCAGTTCCTAGCACACTGCAACAAGCACAGTAGAATTCACAAGGCTCTTCTGTTCTGAAAAGGGCTGGCTCGGAAACAATATTTTTTTCTGTGAAAATGTTCAGTGAAAATTATTTTTGTTAATGGCTTAACCAAAACTTTTCAGACTTAAAAAATAAACACTTGCCCTCCCCAAAGAACCCATACAGCACCTTCTCCACCTCCAAACTAAAAATGGTTGGTGTTAGCAGATTTTCAGTTTTCTAACAAAAATCAGAAATTTTTTGATGAAAATTGGCACATTTTGGTTTTAAAAAAATTGTGCATCTTCCTGAAAAACAAAATGCTGTTAAAATATGTTTGGGTGATACATTTTTGATGAACTCTAGTTCCAGTGTAAGAGTTAGTGAAGGAGAAGTTTAGGTTAACTAAAGATTAGTGCTATATATTGTTCTCCACACTGAATAGAAGTAAGTCTCATATTCTTTACATCTCCTCCCCTTTACTTTATCTCAGGAGTGTAGAAGGTTGGAGCATGGGCAGAAACTGGATCTATGGAGGACAAATGGCCATAAGTGCAATCCTCAGCCTGGTAAAAAAGGCACTTAGCTACTCTTCCACTTAGGCCTTACTCTAGCTATTTGTCAGCAGTAACTTGGTGACCACACTGCAAAGCTTTTATTTATTCTGCACTGAGTTCCTCTTGGTACCTGTCCTGTTCATTACTTTTTATGTTGTGCCTATATTTGTGCAACCTGTACATCTATGATGATAGGGTCAAACCCTTTCAGTGGTAACACAGCAGAATTCCAAGTGGGATTGTACAGTCCTCGAGGCACAAAAATGATCCTAAGCAGCACAGACGTATGTATATGATTATGGAAAGCAAACATGAAAGACTTCAGAGGTTGTAGAGTAGGTTTATTTTTAAAATTGTTTTTAAAGATCATACTGTGTCTGAACAGGTTAAAAAAAGCAATACAAAAGAAAAGAGAAATAGACAAAAATCCTATCTGTAATTTTTTGTACTTGAGACTGGAAAAGTATGATGGTGTTTCACTGCATTCTTAGCCACCCCTACCCCACCCAGCCACTCTCAGAAAATTTCAAGAAAGGCTACATAATTTGTGGGGTTTGTCTGTATGGAGATTTATTTCAGTGTTTTTTCAATTTCTCTGTTTCAGCCTTGGGTGTGTGTGCATGCATTATCAACAGCAATTTGCTTTTGCCTCTTGTTGCAAAGCCATATAAAAAGTGCTTCCTTCATCGTGATCATGCATGCTTTAATATAGAGGCTTTATCAGGAAGCTGTTTGTCAGACACTCTATTAGGAGATATTGTTAGAGCAATCAAAGCCATTAGAACTAAAATTATTCCCTCTCAGCCTGTACCCACACTCAGCAAGGTGACATTTTGCCTACTTTAAAAAGATGGCAGGCTCCTTGGCTTTTAGGATATGAATATCTTTTTCCTTTTTTAGGTTCATATTTAAAAACCAAAGTAATTGGCCTAACTTCTTTATTTCTTACATGCATTAAAAATCCTTCCTAAGAGGACTGTGTTTTAAAACTTTGTGTAGAACTAAAGTTCCTAGCAAATATGTGGTTTATTTTAACATAAATGTTTAATACAAAAAATCTAATCAATAATATTCTGCTAACTTCATTATATGATCATATTTCTGTGATTTTGTATGGGGGTAGAGGGTGAAAGGAAGGGAGAATGGTGTTTGTGTTTATGTTCTATTTGTCTGTCATAGGGGTTAAGGGTTCTTTTTCAGTTTTCATCAAACTTAATTCATCCAAAATTCCATCTAGCAGTGGTCTTGGAGACTCTGCATTTCTGAGATTTATATGGAAGTTCTGGGAAGAAGGGAAGGTTTTTGTATTCCTTATTTAATGGCAAAGGGTAAATGGTATCCTGTGAGAAAAGTCTATAGGAGAGGAACGAGCAAGAGACATGAAGAGTCAAAATATTGACAGGAGACTGGGTTCAGGGTCTGATTTTAACAGCATGGTCTGAGAGGCCTCTGTGGATATGTTTACACTGCAGTTAAAAACCCATGGCTTGCCCATGCCAGATGTCTTGGATTCACAGGGCTTGGGCTAAGGGGCTGTTTAATTGCAGTGCAGCTGTTGGGCTTGAGTTGGAGCCCTGGCTGTAGGACCCTGCAAGGGTCCCATACACGGCAATTAAACAGATCCTTAGCCCAAGCCCTCAAGCCTGAATCAGCTGGCATGGGCCAACTACAGGTGACTAATTGCAGTGTAGACATACCCTATGTGAAACATGTTGGGAACCATTTGTAAACAGAAGGACTTCTTTAATATCACAGTTTTTCACACAAAAAATGTTTGTCACACATTGAATTCCTTTTTTAGCAGCTGTGAGAAGGTGCTCCTTGATGTCATTATTTCCTTTGACTCTCCTCCACTTTCTAAGAATCTGGTCACTGGGACCATCTGTGCATTGAGATAGACTGGATTAGCTCTCTCCAGAGAGATTTGTGCCACATTCTTATGGCTATGGCTATAGGTGGTCTCTATAGAGTGACGCAAAGCTGTCACTGTTCCCTAGACTCGTGAGCTAAACATGATTCCTATCCCCTAATTACCTGAACAGCAAGGAACTAAGAGCAGAATTGGAACTCAGAACCCCCAGCTAGTGAGCATATTATACTGCCACTCAACCACTGGGCCAGCCACATATATTGTTAGAAATAAATTTCTAACTATGTTTAGCTCTTGATGCACCAGAATGCCAAAGCAGCTGCTGTACCCAAACTGAAAGTGGGTAACCACAAACAAGGCAGCCAGAAGGAATGCATCAAGGACACACTGAAGCATAACTTGAAGCAGTGCAACATTGACATAGACAGCTAGGAGACATCAGCGAGAGAGGGATCACACGGACAGGTAGCAGTCAATGGGGTTACTCAGTTTAAGAAGAATTGCCATATGGTTCTTGAGGTACTGAGGCTGAATCATAAACAGTGGCATAATCAGCAGGCTCTGACTGTAATCAAAAGTCAAGCTGCATACTCAAAGTGGAAAGAACCGCCACTCACACATTGGCCATTTTAACTCATTCATATTCACAAGACGTAATATAGTTGTCAGTGTCTTCTTCTGTCACGAAGGTAACAACAGCTCTTGATAACAGTAACATAAGTATAATAAGTATCATTCTTCTCTTACTTACAGTGACGTAGATTAGGAGAAATCCCATTAAAGTGAATGGAGTTATGTTGCTATAAAACCACTGTGAAATCAGAATTGGTTTCTATGGACCAGATTTTGGCTCCCGTACTGCTCCTATATTCTGTGCTGGCAGCATATAGGGACAATGACGAGTGGCAATAAGTCAGAAGCAGCATATGGCCAATGTAAGCATATGGGACATTGCCAAGTTTAGGAAGGGATGTGCTTGTATTGCTTAGCATTGCAAGGATTCATTGCTGCAAGAGCGGCCTTATAGAGATTCTGGATTTATGGCTGCTTAAATTAGGGCAATCTTAAGGAATGATGTTGGCCCCTACAGTAGCTCAAAATCCATGTGATGCAAATGTGGGTGTCTCTCTTGAGGTGTATCTTCTCTGCTGAGCCTCCCAAGAAATACAACACAGGATCTAGCCTAACGTGTTTTCTCCCTGAACAGATATAGTCAGGGCCAGTGCAAGGATGTTTCGTGCCCTAGGAGAAAATTCCACCTTGTGGCCCCCCCTTGCCCGGCAGCTCCCCACCCTCCACCCTGAAGCACCCCGCCCCACGCCGGCTCACCCCTGCTCCGCGCACGAGCACCCTGAGCACGCCGTTGCCACTTCACTTCTCCCGCCTCCCAGGCTTGCGGCGCCTAAGCTGATTGGTGTCGCAAGTCTGGGAGGTGGGAGAAGTGAAGCGGCCACAGCGTGCTCGGGAAGGAGGTGGGGCAGGGGTGAGCTGGGGTGGGGAATTCCCGTAGTGCCCCCCACCTTGCTGCAGGCGGCCCTCCCTGCACTCCCCTGGCCCAGCTCCCTCTGCCTAAATGCCGGTGGCGACCGGGGCAGCCAAAGATCCAGCCGCGGCAGTCACTGCCAAAGAAAATGGCGCCCCCCAAATCCTAGTGCCCTAGACGACCACCTAGGTCGCCTAAATGGTTGCACCAGCCCTGGATATTGTTGATATGAGACAGACAAAACTGACCCACTGTTTACGGTGCTTGTTATTTAATGAGGTCAGCTTCCTTGTGAGCTCAGCTCAAGGAATTATAGCAGCAGCTGCGAGAGCTGCTTTAGTGAAGGATCTGTTAGAGGTTTCAAAACCTTGTTTTTCTGCTAATAGCTTAGCAATAAGAGTTCAGTTTAATCTGAAACTTGGCAAAATAAAGCACATAAAAATAATAAATCAATCCATACATACTAGGCCTGAATCACCACCCCCTTACAGCAGATTTAGGTCAGCATAACTCATTTAGTTTTAGTGGTACAAAGGAGTAGCAAATTTGGCCTGTTGTCAGATTCCTCAAAAGATGTCCTTCCAATCAGGTAAATAATGCAGTTTGAAAAATCATCTAAGTATGTATTTAGGAAGGTATCTATATAAAACAGATAAGAAATTATAAATCCTAAATTTTGGGGATTTTTTGGTCAGATCCCTTTAAAGGCTTTTTTAGTTTGTTTAAAAAGCAGTAACTGGATTTAAATGACAAAAAAGCATTTAAATGCTGTTAAGAGCCTGAAAAACCCAGAAGAGCATGAAAAATGATAGTAAGACTTTGTAAACTTGCATGTAACCTCAGGTAGTGAACAGATCTCAAAACAAGGTTGATTATCATTAATACTATTAATTATTAATAGTGTGTATGATTGTTTCCCCAGTGTGCTAGGTGCTGTCCACATATGCCTGAATATAATATGTGATTTAAATAAAATAAAGGTAGAAAAAGCCTAGTGCTAATAAAAGATTGTGTTTGTTTATGGAAATAAGAAAAAGTTTAGCGGTACTTTTTTAACATTGATTTTTTTATTTTTTTTAAAGATGAATATAGAGAAGTTGTGCTGGTCATGCTTCCTGATGCTTTTGGCCTTAATCCTGCATCCATTTACACATGTGAATTGTCCCCCTGAACTCATGAGACTACTGGAAGCTTCGCATCTGTTTTGGAGCTTTTGGGTGCAACCACAATATTAATAACAATAGGCAAATACAATGCATGGCCCTTGTTTGGCAATCTGTTTTGTTCAAACTGAGCCATGTTGATTTCAGTAGGACTCCATGATGGCATAAGAGCCCACCAGTGTGGATCAGATTGCTGGATTGGGGTTTAGGGCCGAGGGGTGCTATTATAAAACCAGGCACTAAGTGGTCAGTTAAGGGTGGAGTTTTGATTTAACTCAGATCTTTGCAGTTGTTCATTTAGTGATTCTTTTAATAGGATTCCTACATATGGCTAAACCCATACATGAGCCTCAACATCTAGATGTTTATGTTGTTTAAATATACAGTAAGGTTTTTTAGGGTATGTGTGTTTTACAAGGCCTTGCCATTTAAGAGGTTATTGATATTGATATATGTGTATATATATATATATATATATATATATATATATATATACACACACACACACACACACACACACACACACACGTACACACAAATGCTGACTTCCCCCCACCACACACATTTTCATACTTTGATTCTGCACCATTTTGAAGTCATGTTGGCATAAAACTGGTGTAAAAAGGGGAGAACCAGGCCTCTTATTTATAATGTTTGCCCTTCACAGCACCATCAAAATAATAAATTGATGCATTTGAGCATTACATGGGAATTAAGTTTTTTTCTCAGACGATTTTCTTAAATGAGAGGGAAGAAGCATGATTATTCTGTACACATGACACTCATATATCAAGGATAACATGTATCACTCATAACAAAATGCATTACATACCTACTTTCCTCTGCAGTGACTCTCAGTTGGACAGAAGTATCAGATCTCACCATAAATTCTCCCTTTCCTTCCTTAACCTGGGGCCCTTTAATAAACACTAGGTTAGGTTTTATAACTTCAAAAATCAGGAATTGAGCTGCTGAATAAATTTGTCATGAATGCATGAGTTCTTGTTCTTTAACAGATTTGTGTGGGGAACTTTATTTTTAAAATGCTCCCTAGTTTACATGTAACACATTTTAATTTTCCCTTTGCATGAAGTTAGGAAATATACCTGAAAGGAAAGCGTAAACACTGCCTTGGTACTGCTGTGTAATCCCAAGGCATTGCTATGTAGCATTCCAAGGCATTCTCTATGCAATTAAACGACCCTTTAGAATACCTCTCCAAGGCAGAAGAGCCATTTAGCTTGATTTGTTTTATGCACTAAACTACATTATTATACCCATCTTCAATAGGGTTCAAGGTTAAGCTTTTCAGAATTTTTCTGGGAAAGTATTTTTTTTAGATAAGTTGACTGCTGAAAATTAATACCATGTCACACTTTTTCATTTCTCCCTTCTGCAAGTGAGCAGTTTACTAATGTATTTGTCGAAGGAAACTTACTTCTATTCTGCTGGATACAGATAATGCTTAAATGTTGTGCCCTGAAATGCTGACCTGTTATTTTCAGTTTGCTTCTGTTAATGCATGATGCTATGATCTATTGGGGGAAGTGAACTCTCCCTTTTGCTGTGTTTGGGAAAAATATGAAACCAAATACAATGTGTCAAGCCTGGATAATTAGGTTCTTCATAATAACCAAAGCCCTTATCCCACTAGCACTTTGAAAATTTGAAGCCAATGGAACTACTCATGTAAAGTTACTGATGTGCATAAGCGTTTGCTTGGTGGGGCTCGAGTGCTAATAAAGAAATAATGAGGACTCTCGGATCAGCAAATATCTGTGTTGTGTTAGTGAAGGTAACTACTGATTACATGATTCTCCTATTATCTACAAATGATTTTTATATATTCCATTGTTTGTAAATACTTATTTAGAAGCTGGGGGAGGGGAGAAGCGGGGAGGGACAGGGACAGTTTCTCTGGATTTCTTTTCTATCCAGCAATCATAGATACATATACTCTTCATAGAGTAAAGTCAATATGATTTTGTGTTGTTTGCTTCCTTGTCTCTACAGCTGTCATTGTGATGTCAGCAAGAAAATGAACTGCTGTGACAGTGGGTATTTGTTAGTTAGCTATTTCTGTACAGTCAGCAGAGCATGTAAATGTTTTAGATTTTTTTTTTTATTTTACTGCTGTAAATGATACAATGTATAGAGTCATATAGATAGGTTCGTTATAAACACCAGTACATAACTGGTGTCTTAGTCTTGGCAGTTTTTTCTGTGCAAATTATATGGATTAAAATATCTGCATAACATATATGCTTATGCATAGCCTTATACATCCTTTAAATCCCTCCTGCAAACTCATTTTGCTTTTCTTCACTACTCTGCCCTAGCACTCTTTCTTACCACTCTAGCACCTGATCAGTAATTGCTGCATTGTATTGGTCTTGTTTAGATTGTAAACTTCAGGATAGGAATAGTAGCAAAGAATCCAGTGGCACCTTATAGACTAACAGATGTTCTGGAGCATGAGCTTTCGTTGGTGAATACCCACTTCGTCTTTGCATCCGACGAAGTGGGTATTCACCCACGAAAGCTCATGCTCCAAAACATCTGTTAGTCTATAAGGTGCCACAGGACTCTTTGCTGCTTTTACAGATCCAGACTAACACAGCTACTCCTCTGATACAGGATAGGAATATTATATTCCTACCTCTTTGCAAAGCAGCAGAGCATGTCAGGCACAATAGGCAGATCTTGCCTTCTGCCATATGGCCATATAAAGTCTGGGCTGAGAGGAAGCCAGGACAGTAACATTGTAGAAAGGGGTGGGGTGCTAGGAATCCATGCATAGGGACCATATGTGTGCCATGCAGCTGTGCTCCATGAAGAATCCCTGTGCCTCAATACAAAGAATATGAGGATGGAGGAGGATAAGTTGTAAATGAGATTTGGAAGACTAGTGAAGGAACTGGAACCTTTACTTGGAGTTTATGCAAATACCAGTGAAGTCAATGGAGTCTTTCTATGTAATCAATGGGCTTTGGATTGGGACCACGGAGAATGCATCACCTTCAGTGGCTACTGAAGGTCTCAGAGCATCTTTGTAGCCTGTAGAGGAAGTATTCCTTTCCCTGGTGGGTTCCTATTTTTTGCCATATTGCATTGCGGTCATATGGTTTTCCTCTCTTATAAAGATGAAGACTTGCTCATTTTGTGCAGCCCAGCAGGAAGTTCATGTGGTAAGAAGTAGATCACCATGTACAAAATGGGAAATATATGAAGGGTAACATCTGTAATTAAAAGTGGCTCACTTCTGAAATGGAGTCTGTGTCTGGGCTCACTCCTGAGACAGAGAATATTTTGTGAAGGAAGTGGCATGAGCGCCCAAATATACTATAAATAACTGATTTGTTGGTTCTCTGGCACTTCCAAAAAATTGGAGGGAAAAATCAGTTTGGGCTGAACTGAAACTGGAAGTTTCTGGAATGTTTGGTGAATTGAAGAATATTTTTTAAAAACAAAGAAAATGGAGGGCTACTTTCACAGAAGAGGAGGAAGAGATGGTGCCTCTCCTTATGACTTTCAGCCTAGTGGTTAGAGCACTCTCTGGGCATATGGAAGACCCAAGTTTGCATCCCTGCTCTAGAGCAAGGAACATTGAACCTCCAATGTGAGTGCCCTAACCACTAGACTATGCCATTTTGGGAGACGTCTGTCTTGATCTTTTCTGTTGAAGCTATTTCAGTTTGTATCAAGGACACCCGGCGGGCAGGAGGCATTGTGGGGAAGAGGAGGCCGGTAAGGGGGCTCTTCCTCCCCCCCTGCTCACCTCCCCGTTTGCCTCCTCACCCTGCTCGCCCTCCTGCCTCACCTCCCTGCCTGCCTCCTCATGGGACCCCCCAAAGTGCAAGGCCTGGGACAGTTGCCCAGATTCGCCATACCCAAGAGACGGCTCTGATTAGGGCATTCACCTAGGGTGGGGGAAACCTATTCTATTCTATATAGGCTTTTATCCTGTGCTCATCACCGTAGTATATGAGCACCTTACAATGACATGCACCCGACAAAGTGGGTATTCACCCATGAAAGCTCATGCTCCAATACGTTGGTTAGTCTATAAGGTGCCACAGGACTCCTTGCCACCTTACAATAGTGCATTAAGCCACATGACTACACATGCTGTTTGTTCTCTCCTCCCCAAATGAAGAAGCAAGTGCAGTGGAGTGTCTTGTTTGGATAGTGTGTGTTGTTTTTATTTATTAATTTAAATCTACTTGTCACTATGTGATTATGTTAGAAAAGGCAAGGTCAAAGGAGTATGCCTTGCACTTGGAGCAGAAGGTGGTGAGGTTTGTGATGGTCCTTCATTATTGGGGGAGTTTATTCCGTAGTCTCAGAGAGCCCATGGAGAGGGTTCTATCTCTCGCTCAGATCAGCTGGATTCCAGTCTATGCTATAGATTAGGGATTTGAACTTGGGTCTCCCACATCCCAGGTGAATGTCCTAATCATTGGGATAAAAGTTACAAGGAGGGGCACCACCACTACTTCCACCTCCTCCTCCTTATTTTTTGTGAATGGTGCCTAAATTCGTTTGTGAATCTACCCGCAAAATCAAAATGTTTTATATTCATAGTGTCAAAGTAATTCATTTTGACATTATCAAAAACATTGTTTTGATTGAAACAATTTGCCAGAATTGATACAGATTCAGAAGATGTTGTGGTCAATCCGGATCTTCATATTTTGGTGAAAAAAAAGTTGCATCTTCAAAATTTAATCCAACTTTAATTGTGGACAGATTTGGTTTTACTTTGAGATTGTGACTCAACAAGAACAATATTATTAAAATATTGAAAACCAAACAAAGATATAATGCCTTTTTATTGCACATTTATTGTTAATTTGAAGTGTAAATCCTCTAAATTATTTAGAAAATAAGATGCAAGTGAGATGTTTTCAATTTAGTTTCTTCCACAATCTTTATTTGTGACATTGACCACAATCTGCAAAAGTATAGCTTAGCAGGGCAGTAAAAATGTTTTCTCTATATCCCAGCCGCATATTCCAGACACACATTGACTGGAATAGGGTAGCAAAAACATCTTTGTTTGCTCTTTGCTTAGTTTGGGGTTTCTGATCATTCGACAGACTAATCTGTTACCAAACCCATGATTTTAAATTGATTTATGGAAGGAAAAGGAGAATGCAAGGTGGTGGTTGACTTTTAAATTATTTTAGAAGATTTCAAAATATTTCTAGAGGCTCTTTGAAACATTTTAGAAGCTATAAACTTTTAAAAAAACAACAGTGTGTTTTAAAGGAAAAATGAATCATAGTGCAAAAAAAATAAATGTTTGTTAATCTAAACACTAGTCTGAGAAAATTACTTTATATTTCTTATTCAAAGATAAACTACATATTTAATCTAATCAGAAATTAGAGAGTTCTGATTTATCTGGCATTTGGAATATCTCCTAAGTGAGATGTACAACATGAAAAGAAACCAAAATTGACTTACAGCCTTTTGGGTGTAGGAATTCTTAATTCTCGGGACAGAGGGTGGGTGGGAGCTCTTTACCACTTCCAAAAAAAAAAATCATTTTTTGATTCAAAATATGTTCCTACCCTTCCCACTAATATATTTTAAAAAGAGATTAGCTCAGTAATTTTCTATGGCAGTAAGGTCTTCCACCAGGATTCTTGAAGGCTCTTACATAGGTTAGGTATGTTGTCTTCTTAATCATCTTATAATTGGCATTAGAATCTTGGATGTTCTCATCATTGGGAATTTGGCTTCATATTTGTCAATGTAAGACAATTCCTATTTGCTCATACTTATGACTCTGGGCCTTACTCCTGCAAATGATAATATCTGAATCAGAGAGCATGAATAAGTGTATCTGAGGTATGGAATGGAAAAATGAAGCATCCTAGATTTAGCCCATTGCTACTAAAAGCAAAATCTCTAAAGTATTTCCAAAAGTCTGAGGTTAATCTTTCCTCTACCTTTCCTTTAGATCTAGTAGTGGATTCCTCTGCACCTAGGTACATGGAACAGGACTGTTTCTTTTTGTTTACAAAAGCCTGGTCTGATATGGAAGTGCCTGCAGTTTTGATTCCAAAAATGTCAGTGATAAATTTCCATCTCTAGAGATGCCAGGCAACGTGGTGCCACCTGCCTAAGTTATTCTTCCTAGGCAGCCAAATCAGAGCAACATATTTTAGTAACAGGTGAAAAGTGGTAAGAACTGCGAAGAGATAAAGAGAGATTGTGCAAAAAAACCAAAGAAATCATTAAGGGGGAAAATAGTGGTCTACACTGAACATGGTGAGCTTACTGATAGCTGCAGGCAATTAGAGGATTTCATGACTCATATACTATCAATTTGAGATATCTGGCTGGGTGTTAGAGAAAAGGGCAGATTCACTGTTTTTAATCCAAAAGACATAGTCATTAAATCATTTGAATTTACTGTTAGAAACATTTTTATTGGACAATCTACAGAGGTAAATTAATTGAGCAATGAACCATGACACTTCTGCAGGTGAGATATCAGGATATAACTGCACCTCAAGGGCAGAAAGTGCATCTGGGTGTCCCTGCTTCTCTCAGAATTGTGATTGTGCATGATAAAAAATATATAATTACCCCCTATTGTTGCCTAATGCTTTAACGAAATTTGTTCACTGCCTAAATATAAAGCCATTAGCCTGTTCGTGGACTCTACAGGAATGACTAGTTAATATTTGGCTATATGACATTTTAAAAATAGAGAAACCAGTTACTGCGTAGTGAAATCCTAAATGATATTTCTAACTGGAATTTCAGGTTGGTGTATAATTTTTTTCTACTTCAAGTAACCTATAAATACTCTACTGGCTTTGTTTAAAGAATCCAGTTTGTAGTTGATTTCAAGCTCAAGCAATACCTTATGGGCAATGAGGTAAGAAAGAAGTTGAAAAAGCAGTATGGGGAAAAGGTAACAGTTCTTGAATATGTTGTTGCTGAACTGAATGGCCAAGTTGTAAAAAGATAGTACAGTGGGTGCCTCCACAGAGCCATGAACAGAACTGTTGTGTCTGCAAAATTCTGTAATGTGCATGCCAAAGGTGCCTTTGCATGCACATGGCTCATAAGTTTGTGCGGCATAATGGGCGCATTGTTTTATGTGGATACAGCCATTGTGTCCATCTTTGAAAATGTCTCCATATCATTTGTGCTGTGTGAAGTGAAGTGCTTTCAGATGTGGAGTCTGTGGAGTAAAATCACATTGAATTCTGTTGGTCCTCACCACCTAATTCTTTGGAAAAAAATACTTTGCTTTTCTCACTCAGATCTTCTCTCCACCTTTCCAAATTTGGTAGAGGACATCACTGCCCTCCTTCCTCACTCTGAGTTGATAGTCTTTCATAAGTCACGGCAGTCATCAGAGAACATGTAAAAAATACTTTCCTTTTTTTAATAAAAAAAAGTTAATATCAGTTCCCTCACTAAGATTCATTCCTCTGGCAGCTGTTACTCTAGTGATATATTACTGCAAAACAATATCAGTGAGACACTGCTCTGCTGAGATTTTATTATTGAACATCACCAGGGCCCTGTCAATCTGGAGGTACACCAAAGTAATATGTCAGAGTGATGGTTGAAGAAAATTGAACATTGAAAAGTGATGGAGTAAGAGAGGACAAGAAATTCAGATTGTTTTATAATAAAATGGCTTTATGCATGCTGACATTATTTAAACTTTCTGATTGGCTGGCCCTCACATCATATCCATCTGTATAAAGTCTGTACATGAATGGCTTGCACTGTTTTCCTTATTTTATATATAAATTCCATCTCCTAACATCAAAATGTAATAAGACATTCCTGGCAAGACATTTCAAGAAGATTATTGCATTTCTTGGGTGGTCAAGTCACTCGACTTTCTGCTTCTTGCCTCCTAATACTACTCAGAGTGTGCTATAATTACTCAGTGATGTACTACCTGTCATATTTTATTGCTTAATTGAAATACACACACAGAAAAAACTCTAATTATGCACAGATTTCTAAAGCCAATTTAGAACAAAACATACTGGATCTTCTCTCCAGAACCCTTTTATTCTAGCCCTTACTCTGACCTATTGTTTTCTAATGTTCTATTTCCTTCCACATCAACACAATTAGGAGATATAGGGAACCCTGATGCTTGAAATAGCTTTTAAAATTTTTTAAAAGCCTGAATTCCGATCCCCCTTGAACTACTGCTATATTCCTCACCTGTGTAAATGAGAGGAGAAGCAGCTTCCCTATTTGTAATATAGGGATAGTACATAATATTTTGTGCATCGTTTGTGTTTATTGTGGTACATAATGGCTCTCATTTTCTGTTTCTTTGCAATAAGAAAGGTCTGCATATAAATGTAAGATGCCTATTTTGTGTAATGATACTATATTCCACTTAATTTAATGATTTGCTTTGGCTCCTCTGTTCAATGTGTTTTGCCTTTGCATAACATCTGTTAAAATCAATGCCTCCTAAAGAGCAGAGCTATCTATCTGTCTTAGTTATTTCTAAGAAGCCTATCATATTAGTATCTAAGAGCTGGAGATAAAATATTTCCAAGTTCTCTCTCCTTCAGTGAGATCCTTGGTAATAAAGATTATTTCTTTGTTAGCACCAAGGCAACACAACAGGCCTCGAGACCTTACACACACAATATACCTAATTCCTTGGGCTGCAGAGAAAAATCTTCATTGTCAGTCACACATCATGCTTTACTGCTTCAGTGCAAAAAACCTACACTTTTAGTTAATTTAATAACTCAGCCTAGCTCTTACATTGACAAAACATTATTAGCTACCTTAATAAAGAAAAATGTGACAGGAATCAATATGAATTAGATAAATGTTATTTCCACAGAGTGAAAAGAAACCATCAATGGCAGTCATAAAAGGATTCACATTTGAGCCTGTTTTATAACACTTTAGAGCTGGATAGATGGAAGAACAACCCCAGTTGCCCAAGTGCAGTGGAAGCAATGAATACTTTCATATAGCTTGGAGAATTAAAGTTGGGTTCAGATTTTCACCTAAAGCAGGGATTCAGCTTCTCTACTTTATATGAGGAAAACAATGTGTCTTCCAGAAATGCAGTGACTAATCTGAGTAAATAATTAGTCTTCAGAGGATTTGCAAGTAAATTTCTTACTTAATTTGAGTTAAAAGAATTAAAATGGGACTTTTTAAGAAACAATTCCCTGTTATCTCCCCTTTTTTGTTCCTTTTGATAACAAATGGCTATTTTATTATCATTTACATTTTCTATATAGTAAAAGCTTATTGTCATGTTGCAAGAAAATAATCACAGTATACTTAAGAATGACATGAAGTGAGATAGTTAATGGATGGTGTGTTTATAAACTGGTTATTGTCCCTCATTTATAGAAATGAGGAAATATGCAAACTAAGGTTGTAAGACATTGGCATAAAGTCTCCCGCTTTCTTCATCTTCTGCCTTAACTGGTGTGTGTCTGTGTCCGTGTGTGTGAATGAATGAATAGAGGAGTAGGGAATATAACTGGAACTTGAATTAATTTGGATTTATTAACCCAAGGTTTACTTATTACTGGACCATTAAGATTTCAAGCAACGGGACGTATAAATCCTTGTCATAGGTTTGCCTTCAAACCAAATCCTCTGTACAAACAGATTAGGGCTGGCTGGGAAATAAGAATTCCATTTCATGAAAATTTTTGAGGTTTCAGAATTTGTTTTCATTCTACATTGGAATAAAACTGAAACTTTAAAAAAAAAAGTGTGAAAAAGAGAGAACTCCACTGCAGAATAGTCAAGATCCCAGTGGAGGGGCACTCACTTAGAATGTGGGAGAACCCATGCTCGGGTCCTTGCTCTGTCTCATTCTGAGCAAGGACTTGAACATGGGTCTCCGACATCCTAGCTGAGAGCCTGGTTGCAGGACTACGGGGAATTTAAGGGATTTGTACTCTCTGATTTTGGCCAGAAATCCCATCCTGGACCTGAGAAACCTTTCCAACCTTATCTGTGATTGTTGAAACCAATTGATTGCCACCCAAGGTTTCAGGTTCAATAACTTGACATTTTTTGATGAAAAAATATTGCAGTGAAAAATTCTAGATCAGATCTAAAACTGATGCAATTTGGCATGCTTGGCAGTCACTGCTCCAAAGGAACTTGGGGCAAGGAACCAACAAGGGTCAGGCAGGTCATCATGGAGGCATACTCAGGGCCGGCGCTTCCATTTAGGCAACCTAGGCGGTTGCCTAGGGCGCCAGGATTTGGGAGGGCGGCAGACTGCTCCAGTGGACCTCCCGCAGGCCTGTCTGTGGACAGTCCGCTGGTCCCGCAGCTCCGGTGGACCTCCCGCAGGCGTACCTGAGGATGGTCCGCTGGTCCCGCAGCTCCGGTGGACCTCCCGCAGGCGTTCCTGCAGACGGTCCGCTGGTTCCGCGGCTCCGGTGAAGCATCCGCAGGAATGCCTGCGGGAGGTCCACCGGAGCCGCAGGACCAGCAAACTGGCCCTGCACCTAGGGAGCCAAAAACCCTGGTGCCGCTCCTGGGCATACTGTCAGAGTTGTGTGGGAGAAGATTTCCTTGCTCCTGCCTGCACTTTAGCTAGTGCTATTAGTTGCTCAGTTTCATGAGTGCCAGAAGAACCCAACTTTTTGTTGCTGCTGCTGTTGTACAAAGGAGATTGAGGGGGAGGGTATGAAGCTAATCCACTCTTCTCTAGTTTATCTGTGCACACTAATGCTTCCATAGATTTGCTTCAAACTGTAAATTCTAACACTTTACTGTAAAATGAATTGGAACAGTTCCCAATCCTTGGAAAAAAATAAACAGATAAATGCTATATTTGTATAAGATGACACAGTAGGGTTAATAATGCAGTATCACAGGATCCTGCCTGATCCTGGTAATGTGGATTATTTAGGACCTTATTGTGAGAGCTGCTGAGTACCCTCAACTCCCTTTGTAGTCAATGACAGGTGAAGGTGATGAGTGCCCTTGAAAATCATATAATTATTATTCCTTAGTGTATATACTGTTCTATAGAAATGTGCCACATGAGATGGGCAAGAAGGTACTGTTATATTGGGGGTTGGGTGAAGCCACCCTTTATTTAAATGAAGCTCCTTTATGGAATAGATGGCTCAAACAATAGGAACCATAGCTGAAACACTGGCGGTGTGCAAGACCAGAGGAGGAGTTGAGCCATGCATGCAGCCTGAAAGGTTTTCCCTAGGTCTGAATGCGAAAACAGGGTGCTGGATAGTGTTTGAAGGAGCTCTATGTATGCAAGAGAGAAGGTCAGAAGCACTCAGACCAGGCAGCAAGGAAACGCAAGAGACAGCCACTGGTAGCATAACCCTGAGAAAAAGTTGAGAGAGAGATTTTGGGTGGAGTGCTGGCTGGAAAGGGGCTTGAAACTGAGCAAACAAACTGTTTCCTGCTCTTTGATTCCTTCTGTGTTCAGGGAAACAGGACTTGTAAATAACCAGGATTGCATCAAATAAATACTTGACTCCTCATCAGTTTCTCCCCCTAACAGAATCAACCTACAAGCCTCCTCTCCCCTAGTATTGGCTAACCACTCTCGTCAAAGGAGTCACAGTATTTTACATTCAGTGTTTATATAAATTACAAAACGAAGTCCAGAAATACTGTATATTCAGCTGTCTTTAGATGCTTTTAGTAAAAGCAATCTTATCTGTGATCTACTCCATATTTTTCAGGCTCTTTCCAATACTTTGCTTCAGGAGGTTTGAGTTGACATTTCATTGCACTGTACCTGTATAGATTTGTGTGTATACCGATGTATATACATGCACAAGAGAATTGTGTGGGAAATGGTTTTACCATCATGTGACATTTTGAGATTTTCAAAAATTGACCTATTTTACACTGTGATAAAACTGAGACCTTTGGAATTTTTTTGTCAAAAAATAGAGTGATCCAAAACAGAATGGTCTGGTGGTTAGGGCTGTCACCTAGGATGTGGGAGAGCCACGTTCAAGTACTTCTTCCACTTGACTGAGCAGTACAGGAACCTTGATCTCCTACATCCCAGGTGTGCTCTCTAAAAAACAGGCCATTCTCTGTGTCTGGCTCTTCCCCCAGAGAAACATGTTGGTTTAGACAAATGAGCATTTTATGGTGAAAAAAATTCCCAACCAGCTCTAATACACACACACACACACACACACACACACACACACACACACACACACACACTCTAAAATAGTGTATTGCAACAGGGAAAAAGCCTTTGGATGTTGTGGCTGACATTTCATTATACTGTGGTTCAGAGGCTGTGAGTCTGCAGCCATTGTATGGTGCAACACTGATCCAAACTCCTGTAGAGCGACTTTTTTGGCCAAGTTTAACTGAAACTTCTCCCTTGTGTTTGAACTTCATGTATTGCTAAATTTTTCCTCCTTCTTTCAGGAAGCCTTCTTACTAGTGCAGTTTCTATTAACACTTACAAAAGCTCGTGATCATTAAGTAGAAGTACATAGGTTTGAGAAGCAGGAGCAGCATTATATTTTGGTTACCCATAATTTGTCACAGTACACAGATATTACAGATCCTAGTTTAATTCATAGTGGCCATGATACATTTTCCCCCAAGGCAAAGTTTATGTATCGTATAGGTGATGACAAGCAGGAATTTTAATACTGCTTCTCTTGCACCACAGACACTGTACTTCTATCACCATGTAGGTAATTGATGAGAATGGTGCTTATTGCGTGACAGCATTCAGCTAAGTGTACACATGGCAATGTTTGTGCAAATCATATACATTAATCAATAATGGCCACTAGCTAAATGAGTGTGAGAGACTCTTTGCATGAGAACAATCTGTCAGTTCTAGGGACACTAAACGGGCAAACAGTTAGGGAAAAATAAAGCTGGATTAAAGCTGCTGAGATTGTATTACAAAAGTGTGTTACTCAAGACAGAACAATATCATGTAAGCTGATTTGGATGTGATTTGGTGTTGGATCTCCTCTGTAGATATAAATCCAGCTGTAATAGTGCAGAAGCCTAGTTATACTCATCATTTCCACCAAGCTAACAAATTACACATGACATAATTAACTTTGTTAGTTAATAATCTATCATGCTTACTGATGCAGTGTCAAATAGTCCAATACCAAATGGCCTTCAGATAATGGGAGAACACAGCATTGTATTGTTTAAAAAAAATACATACAACCAGCTTTGCAAGAACTATATCAAGATTGTTGATGTTTCTGTGTGTGGTAATATTTTCATTTTAGTAAATCTTCCACACTTACCTGTGGTAACCTCAGACAGTCATATTAATGGGTAGAAAATAGAGCTGTTTGAAAATTTTGCATTGTAATTTCGAATGTAATTGGAAAACTAGATCAATATTTTCATGAAAATGCTGTTACATTAAGTGTTTCTAATGAGCACACACTTCCACGACAGTTTTTGCACATTACAGTTATTAAAGTTTTCAGTATTTGTAACTTTTGACCATACTCTGCCTCCTCAGACTGTGTGTGTTTCATTGCAGCTAGAAGTTTACTTGTCTGCAGCTCCAAAGTGACAGAATAGATACCTTTTGGGCCAGAATCGTCCCTTTGCTTTTTGCGACTGATGGGGAACAAAAACATGTGAAAAGAGAGCACATGCTCTGCAACATGGACCCACTCTGGGTAGTTACATGCAGGGTGAGGAGTGGGAAGTGATGGAGTTAGTGATCAGGTTCTCTGCAGGGTAGGCTTCCCTGCTGACCCCACAGATATCCAACCTGTTATTTGATTTGGGTGTTGATGCTTCTGTGTAGCCATGGAGACACGCAGCCAATTGCAAAATGGCTTCCTGGGAATTCATCCTGCCAGGAAGATGGGAAGCCAGTAGGTGCATGAGGACTTCAGATTTTCAGGGCTTCACAGGTTTCGAAGGCTTGTACTGCCTACCTATTTCATGAGGGAAGGGCTCAAATTTTCCTCAGTTCCAACTAAACAGTGAGACTTAGTGGTAAAGACCTCCATAAGTAGAAGAGAGTTCCAAAATAACAGGAGAAACTAACATAAAATGAGCGGAGTAATGAACAATATAAGAAATAATGGTTGTTACAGATAGAAATAAATTCTGTGGGCTAGCAGAGTTATAAAGCAAATTAATATAATCAGACTTTAAGAAATATTGAACTGCAGAGAACACCTCACTTAACAATACATATGTTTTCAAATAGTTACATAATAAAAGATTAAAGAAACCACTGGTCCATTTTGAGAGAGGCAGTGTGGTTTAGCGAGGAGAGATCTGGACTGGGAATCATTAGACCTGGGTCCTATTCCTGGCTTTGTCACTAATCTACCATGTGACTTTGGGCACGTCACATCAGTTCTCTGTGCCTCTGTTTCCCCTCCCAGCCTTTTTATGTCTTGTCGACCTGGCTTTGGAAGCTCTTTGAGGCAGAGACTATTTCTCACTGTGTGTTTATACAGTGCCTAATACAATGGGTTCTAATCCTGTTTGAGACATCAGTGTGCTATTGTAGTACAAATAATAATAATTATAAAAGATAGTGAAGAATTTGCATCAGGAATTAAGTGAACAGCAGAGTTTTTCTCCGTCTTGACAATAGGAAGTATGTTTCGGTAAGGAGCAGATACCAGAGAATGATACAGAATTGACTCTAAAAAGCAGATAAAGCAGTGGGGCCAAATTTATCGCAAGAATGAACAGGCACAGCTCAATGGAATTAAGTCTAGCCTGGTCCAGATGTCAAGAATCCATTAGCCTGAAAGGACATAGAGAAAGGAAAAACAAAGCTTTAACTGATGTTTTAAAAGGTATACTCAGTTTGGGACTGATTCCTGAGAAATGTAAAGCAGACAACATAGTTTTGATATTTAAAAAAGTCAAGAGACAAACCAGAGAACTATAAAACAGTTATTTAAATTGTACTTGGAAACTATCTTAGGAGTTACCGAATGTCTAGAAAAATTCAATTTGGTTATGGGTAGTCAGCCTGGACTCAGGCAGGGAACTGATGCTTAATTTACATTCTGCAGTTCTTTGAAGATAATTCAGTGCTGCAATGGTAAAGTAGATAAGAAAAATTCAGGGTATGTTATACATACAGATTTTTCAAAAACTATTTGACAAAGCTACACAGCAGCTTGATGTCTTAGGCTAAAGTAAGAGACATGGAATAGGAGATTTATATTAGGTAACTGACTACAGAACTATCCTGGGTCTGATCCTGAAACCGTTGAAGTCAAAACTCCCACAGATTTCACTGAGGGTACGTCTACACTATGGGATTATTCCGATTTTACATAAACGGTTTTGTAAAACAGATTGTATAAAGTCGAGTGCACGCAGCCACACTAAGCACATTAATTCAGGGTGTGCGTCCATGGTCCGAGGCTAGCGTCGATTTCCAGAGCATTGCACTGTGGTTAGCTATCCCATAGTTCCCGCAGTCTCCCCCACCCCTTGGAATTCTGGGTTGAGATCCCAGTGCCTGATGGGGCAAAAATCATTGTTACGGGTGGTTCTGGGTAAATGTCATCACTCATTCCTTCCTCTGGGAAAACAATAGCAGACAATCATTTCGCACCCTTTTTCCACGGATTGCCCTGGCAGACGCCGTAGCACGGCAACCATGGAGCCCGTTCAGGTTTTTTTTTTTTACTGTCACAGTACGTGTTACTGGATGCCACTAACAGAGGCCTTACT
The DNA here is from genome assembly GCF_025201925.1 of Gopherus flavomarginatus. Taxonomy (NCBI): domain Eukaryota; kingdom Metazoa; phylum Chordata; order Testudines; family Testudinidae; genus Gopherus; species Gopherus flavomarginatus. Next base: position 63,463,677 of record NC_066619.1, read on the forward strand.
GCAGCGCTACACAGCAGCATTTGTTTGCTTTTGCATGATAGCAGAGATGGTTATCAGTCGTTCTGTTTCGTCTGCTGCCATTGTAAATTGGCAGTAAGATGGCGGTTATTTGTCATTCTGTACTGTCTGCTGCTATCATGGGTGCCCCTGGCTGAGGTTGGCCGGGGGCGCAAAGGCAAAACTGGGAATGACTCCCCTAGTCAATCCCTCCTTTATGGTTTCTAAAAATAGTCAGTCCTGCCTAGAATATGGGGCAAGTGTACTAGAGAACCAGTGTATCAGAGAGCACAGCTGTTCCATGTCAGATCCCGCAGAAATGATGAGCTACATGCCATTCACAGAGGGTGCCCCTGCAACAACCTCATCCGTTGCTTCCCTCCTCCCCCAACCTTCCTGGGCTACCGTGGCAGTGTCCCCCCCATTTGTGTCATGAAGTTATAAAGAATGCAGGAATAAGAAACAGTGAGTTGTTAGTGAGATAAAATGAGGGGGAGGCAGCCTCCCGGTGCTATGATAGTCCAGACAGTACAGAATCTTTTCTTTACACAGGAAAGGGAGGGGACTGATGGAGCTCAGCCCCCAGTTGCTATGATGAGGACGGTTACCAGCCGTTCTGTCCCATCTACTGGGCATGACCAGGAATCATTCCTATTTTTACCCAGGCACCCCTGGCCAGCCTCACCTGAGGCCAGCCAGGAGCACTCACGGGCTGATGGTGACAACGGATAGCAGTCATATTGTACCATCTGCCATCAGGGAGGGGAGAGGGGTGGATACTGCTCTTCACTGCTGCAGCATTGTGTCTACCACAAGCATTCAGTAGACATCGGGCGACATTGAAAAAAGTCAAGAAACAATTTTTTTCCCTTTTCTTTCACGTGGTGGGGGAGGGAGTAAATTGACGAGCTATACCCTGAACTACGCTGGACAATGTGTTTGAACCTACAGACACTGGGAGCTCAGCCAAGAATGCAAATAGTTTTCGGAGACTGCTGTGGACTGTGGGATAACTGGAGTCCTCAGTACTCCCTCTCTCCCTCCATGAGCATCCATTTGATTCTTTGGCTTTCTGTTATGCTTGTCACGCAGCACTGTGTAGCCTGGAGATTTTTTTCAACTGCTTTGGCATTTCGTCTTCTATAACGGAGCTCTGATAGAACAGATTTGTCTCCCCATACAGCGATCAGATCCAGTGTCTCCTGTACTGTCCATGCTGGAGCTGTTTTTGGATTTGGGACTGCATCGCCACCCGTGCTGATCAGAGCTCCACGCTGGGCAAACAGGAAATGTAATTCAAAAGTTTGCTGGGCTTTTCCTGTTTACCTGGCCAGTGCATCCCAGTTCAGAGTGCTGTCCAGAGTGGTCACAGTGGTGCACTGTGGGATACCACCCGGAGGCCAATACCATTGATTTGCTTCCACACTAACCCTAATCCGATATGGTAATACCGATTTTAGCTCTACTCCTCTCGTTGAGGAGGAGTACAGAAACCGATTTAAAGAGCCCTTTATATCGATATAAAGGGCCTCGTAGTGTGGATGGGTGCGGCGTTAAATCGGTTTAAAGCTGCTAAAATCAGTTTAAACGCATAGTGTAGACCAGGCCTGAGACAAGGTTGGCTCCCCCAGTGGACAGGAAGCAAAATTAATTTTTTTTTTAAAGATTAAGGGGATTACAAATGGGGTGCTGTCATAAGTGGCCCCAAACCTTTTCTATACTAGGGTCCCTTGCTACATATAAAAAAAGGTTTAAGGGATTCTTCTCTCATCTAGTCATAAATAATGGGAGGGTGGTGATGGACACATTCCCCTTGGACCTGTTTGTGATTCCCAGATTAAGAACCCATGCTAAGGTTGTTAGAACCTTGTTAATCATAATGATGCTCTATCCTTCCACTAATCTCCCTGTGGAGCTCCCTACAACTGGAGAAATACTATGTAATGCAAACAGATTGCAGAAGGTATGGATCATTTATTTAAGTGACCATGTGTGCAGACGTCAAATAGGGACAAACAGGAAATAGTCTGATAGCTAGGAATCAATTTGGTAAATATGTGCAATGTTGTACAGTTAAAAGAGCACATTGATTGAGATCTGAGTGGGGAAGGAGAGGTGGCTATTGTGTAAACCGCACTGAAATGATCAGACCAGTGAAATTCAAAAGTAAAAATGGCATACATCATACTAGACTGTATTAACCAAGGGACAGAATATAAAGCAGAAGAATACACAATACATAAATCAATACACACCTTTTAGATTCCATCTTACTCTAAGGAATTTTATCTGTAAGGCTGTATTCTCCACCCATTTAGACCTTTTCGGTTATGGGGATTTCAATAAACCCTTCAGTGAAGGCTAAGATGGAGCTCACCAATGATATGAACATTTGTATATATTTGAACATAGATTCCTAGGGCTCCCTTGTGGGATGGTTATGAATATAGAAATGCATCAACCTGTCTGTCTGAGATTCCCTTGTAGTATGGATTTCTATATATAAAGGCTGCACTTTGTGGGGCTCTGTGTAATGTGATTTTCAGTATGTACTCAGTAGTAGCACCCTAGAGCTTCCCTGTAATATGAGTATCCCTATAAAGATTGCATTGAGAAGCTCTCATGGTAAGCGACCACCAATCCCTACTTTTATTACTATTAAATGCATATAGGCTAGAGGACCCAGCCGGGATCAAGGCCCCTGGTGTGTTGGTCATGGATAACAGAAGGACACTACCTGCCACAAGGAGCTTAGAATCTAAATTGTCTTTCCTTCCCCTTATTAATCTGCGGGGACTCTTCCCTCCCAAAGCTGCATCCCAAAAGGGCCCTACCGCTTCCTATGTCCAAAACATCACCAGCAGTTCCCACACCCAAATGATGGGCATTTTGCATGATCGTGGATTCCCCTTACAGTTTGGTCAGATGGGGACAAAATTTTGCAAGAACAGAGGACCTTGTAAGTTTTTGCCCGATAATGAATCAGAGCTACAAAACACCAGACCTGATAGGTTTTGATCCAGCCTAGAAACCTACATCTAAAACCAGAGGGGACTAGTTTGGATCTAGTTCCCTGAATCATCAAAACTGTTCCTTCCTTACTACAAAATTGTGAGAGCAGCTTGAGTTTAAGATGGCCATAGCAGCCAAGTGGCTATCAACAAAGTAATGGGTACCACCACAATCAGATGGCTTTCATGGATAATTCATTTTACTTTAGCTGTCAAACCACATCAGGGACTCAGCAACTGACACCTCAGTTTGTTATGGATCATGAGGTCATAACAAGGCCATTTCTTTTCATTGAATGTGATGAGCAAAATCCCCTAGTTCATCTTTATAAAAGGCAGTGTACTCTGGCATTCCATTATCCAGCACACAAGATGAATGTTCCTGGCCATTCTTTTTCCACATCCAAATGAGTGTTATGGGAACAGGCTTAAAAATAAGTCAACTATTGCCTTTCCAGCTCCAACAAAACACATCGGGAGGAAGCTTTTCCTCCCCTCCCTCATGTCTTTATACCATGTTAAAACCCTCTCTTCTTCTTGACAGGTCTGGAATACTCTCTGGAAGGAGCTGAGAAAGTGTCTGCCTGTTTTCCTGTGAAAACCACTGCCAGTACTGCAATGCACGCAAGGGTGCAGAGCCTCCGCTGGTGTATATTGCCATTACGCCACTGAATTCACTAGAACAACTTACACCAGCGAAGGATCTACCCCAAGGTTTATGGCTGCCAGCTTCTTGCAGTGCTAAGGTGGATTTGTGCCATGCTCCCAGGCCTTTTGATTTGCACAGTGTAGGACTGTCACTTGGTTACACATACAAAACTAAGCATATCTTGATTTTATTTTTGGTAGAGCGAGGTTGGCAGCCCTGTTTTGTTTTCTGTGCAAATCTGTTGAAAATGAACCAAAGCCAGCTGTGTCTGGAAAAGGTGCTCACGTACCGTAGCACAAGGAAATTAAATAAACAAAAAGTACTGACAGATAGTGACGTTCTGTTTACATGACTTTGTATGACAGTCAGTCACTCTACAGCAAGGATGAGCTGATATTTGGATATTATTTGTATTGACAATTCTAATGTAAGGGAAGAGTAAAATCTATTTGTTTCACCATGCGTTGGGCTGCTATTTGGAATTAGTAGAAAATGAGGTTTTTTGTTAGCGAGCAAGGGTTTCTGTTCTGTTACAGTGATAGTTTTAGTGGTGTAAGGCATTTTGGTGTCTCAGTGACTGGAGCCAATAGCCATTTATAAAATAAATTGTCTGGGTGATATTAGTGCCAAGAAATCTGAACATCACTCAGTCTAATATCAACAACCCCATATCAATTTCTTTCCCTCTCCCCCATCTTTCCGAAGGCTATCATCCAAGGAGGTTAGTGTGGATTGATGTCCTCCTTTTTCACTGCAATGTCTTAGGAGAGAGCCAGCTAGCCAGCCCCCTATCTCCAAATCCCCCACCTCTTCATGGTTGAGACAAGACCCCTTCATTCTACACAATGTTCTTCCAGAAACCAGACCGTCTGTCCTCCGTATTCTGCAACAATAGGCTAGCAGCACGGTGCAGTATGGAACAATGCAATCCCATGGGGCACAGCAGTGGGTTGAAGCCTGCTGTGCTGAATATGGATTGGCAGAACAGGGGGTCTATCTGCTGAGTCCCTGAAGCCTGGAAAGAGGAGGATGGAGCCCAGCTGGCTGTGCACAAAACAGTGTGAGGTATTGGGTGATTAGACTATTGCTGCCTTAATCCTGCCAGAAGAGACTTCTGATCGGGCATGGAGAAACGCACAGATTGTAAGGCATATAGAAGGTTACAGAGAACAGGGTTGAATGAGTATGCAGCAGTCAGATATTCCAAAATGATATTTGGGGACTATTCAACTGACTGAATGGCAATGTCTGTTATTTTACATGCTTATTCAATATGCCTGTCCCTCTTGAACAATGAATTAGGAAACATGACAAATTACAAGGAGTTCAGTCATCTATACCTCATAATCATTTGCCGCAAATACCAAGTTACATTAAAGGAAATGAATTTTTAAATATTAAATGAAGATGAGTCAAATTGCCTTGGCCCTTTTCAATTCAATAATCTCAATTCAACACACCAAATGAGTCACCTACCAAAACATAATAGCATAAGATTTCTACACTTTCCAGCCTGTGTGTAGGAAAATAAACAGATGTCCTCTGAAATGAACTTCCACACAAGTACCTCTACCTCCTGCCTTGACTTCTCAGACTACCAATCTAGCTGATATAAACAGACACACTCTCATTTTACCCAATCCTTGAGAGAAAGAAAGTCCTGTCAATGCTATTTTAGGAGAACACTCTTTTCTTACTCTTGATAATTTGGGGAAAGAATTGGAGGTGAGGCTGGAAGAATTGTCACTGTTAAATCTGTTGACCCCAAAAAAATGTTCTAGTTTAATGACATGTTCCATTAAACTGGATTTATAATGATGGAATGCAGTTTAACGGCTCAATCTTTTTCCCCATTTAAAGAATTATAGATACAAGTGTCCATGAGCTCAAATGTTTGCCCACAAAGTCAAAAGCCAGGTGAAAGCCAAGTTTCTAGATGAAATCTTATGGTTTTATTACATGAAACAGAACTAATTTAATATGCCACATCAATGTATATGCTTTACGACCTATACCACTTTATCCTGACAGATAAAACTTTCAACCATGCCCAGATCATTTCTTGTCTGGATTACTGCTACCCCCTACTCTTTGGTCTCTCCAGTACCCACACCCCTCTAGCTCATCCAAAATGCATCTACAAAGCCTTCTATTTCTGGCGATCTGGCCAGAACACACACACTTTGAATTGTTACACTCATTCACACTTCCTCCATTACATCAGGATAAATGTTTTATCCTCACATTTAAGACTCCACAACTCTGCCCCTATTTACATATGCAGCCCTGATCACATTCCACCCTGTCCTACTTGCTCCACCAAAAATTCCAATTTTCATTTCCCATTTATCCAATTCTCCTACAGTAGTCCCATTCGTCCATGGTTCTGGTTCATCAGGTCACTAACTTCACTTCATGATAATGAGCATTATAATTTATATGTATATGTGTGTGCGTGTGCATGTGGCTATATATAGCCTTAGTTGAACCCCCTAGATATTCAAATGCCTGGTAAGTATCTATATTATTATATTTCTTCAGCCTTCATCTTTCCTGCTTTACTCCCTCTCTACTGCTTGCAATCCCCACTTGTTGTGGCACATCTAAATTATTTACTACATTTTATATTGCAAGCTGTTCTGAGCAGGGACCACGTCTGTCTGTCTATATAGTAAATCAATAGCACACTCTTGGGGGCAGTGAATTAGAAATTATACTGTATATGTCCAATATAGACAGCTCTGTGAAAACATGGAATAGAAGAAAAAAACATTTCACATAGGTGATGATCCAACTATTTTAAAACATATTACTTTTTAAATGATTAGGTATATTTGCTAAATTCCCAATCACTGGTTTTTGCTACTAGGTGGGCATGTGTGCAGAAGAGAGGATTTAGGAACGTATTTAGAACTGTATAAATTGGAACTCAAGTAGTTGTCTGATTTCAGTCTCTGGGAAAAAGTACAAGTATGTTATGAATTAGAACCGTAGCAAGTCTTTCTTTTGGGAAATTACTTTTTTATGGTGTTCCTCTTTAAATTAATGTTCTAACAATATCAAAAGACTAGCTTTCTAGTTTCCCACAATACACATGAGACTAATGTTTTTGCACTCATGTTCACATTCTAAAACCCTGTTGTAAAAGTTTCTCTAACTCACTCGAGTGCAGAAGATGCCCCTTTAAATCTGGCAGCCATAGAATAATTGAATCCTTGTGGAAAATCCAGACAATATCCATGAATCAGAATCTATGAATCAGAAAAAGAACGAGACTGAATTTATAGCTGCAAAATCTCTGAGCTGACATCAGCTTCTCTAGAAACATTTTTAGACAGTTTTCACAAAATCAGCAATACATTCCAACATCCCTTTTGTACATTCAATTTAAAGGTCAGGCCACTGAAAAGAATATTATTGGTATTAAAGATTATGATTTTACATCTCTCCCTCCCCCATCAATTTGTAACTCAGATTTCACAAATAAAAAATTAGAGGGAGAGAGACTGTGTTTACATGAATAATTTATTTCCAATTTGCAATATCCTAGGTATGTGTAGGGAATGCAATACTGCATTGAACATGTAGGGCCAAATCCCCCTTTTTATTATTTTTGGTGCAACTCCACTGATGTCTATGAAGTTGTGTTCATGTAATGGAGAAGAATTCATCCTGTAATTATTTAGACAAAAGAAAGGAAAGTAATTGCAAAAAGAGATGTACATGCAAAAAGAGACGTACCCACAAAAACATACACTTTAATGTACATTTTAAACCATTACATATAAAATACTTTTGGAACTCACAACCAACCAGTTATTTTAAAAAGCAAATCAGCGAGAAGGCACAAGCCTCCCCAAAATATAGCATGGAGGATATTACTCTGGTGAACTAATGTGATCTTCTTGACAGGTTTAGATGGAAAAAAAATGTTAGTTCCTAATTGGGGACTTAAATAAAGGCACTGTGCTGCATAGAAATAACAATTGGAAAAACATTTTCCAAACTACAATGAGAGGAAGATGGTAAATCATTCCCATCTCGACTCCCAAGCAAAAAAAAAAAATTGCCATCAAACCTTCCACATTAAAATGTAATTTTATCTCATTTCTTGTCTCTTTATTGCTGTGGTGGTCCCAGACTGCTTCCCAGTGAAAGCAAAGACGTTGCTTAATATGTGTGAAACAGCTGGTTGTGGATAAATGTGTTATGCAGACACATTTGCAATTAGATTGTCCAGTGGAAAGGGTAGAGAAAATAGACTCTGAGACCACACTATTATTTTGATATGAGAATCCCTTGCTCATGTGATAGATGCTTTTCAGTGGGTATGTTAAAGAAAGATTCCAGAAGCACTCATGTTTTAAAGCTGTTTTGAAAGCAGTCAGGCCAGATACAGTACATGGTATAAATGCTTTTCATAATGACATGCAAAAACAAATAACATAGGGCCAAATCCTTCTCACTTTATTTACATGAGTTGTCAAGGTTTTTTCCCCACTTTGAACTTTAGGGTTCAAGAAGTGGGGACCTGCATGATCACTTTTAAGCTTAATTACTAGCTTTAATTTGGTACGCTGCCACCAGCCAGAAGTCTGTGCCTGGCACACTTCTGTTCCCCCAAAACCTTCCCTGGGGAACCCAAGACCCAAACCCCTTGGGTCTTAAAACAAGGAGAATTTAACCATCCCCCTCCTTTTCCCCCCACCAATCCCTGGTGAGTTTAGACTCAATCCCTTGGATTCTAAAACAAGGAAAAATCAATCAGGTTCTTAAAAAGAAAACTTTTAATTAAAGAAAGAAAAGGTAAAAATTATCTCTGTAAAATCAGGATGGAAAATGCTTTACAGGGTACTCAGATTCATACAGACTAGAGGGACTCCCCCCCCAGCCTGAGATTCAAAGTTACAGAAAACAGAGGTAAAAATCCTTCCAGCAAAAAGACACACTTACCAGTTGAGAAAACAAACATAAGATTAATCCGCCTTGCCTGCTATTACTTACTATTTGGAAACATGAAAGACTGATTCAGAAAGCTTGGAGAACCTGGAATGATGTTCCGTTCCTCTTACCCCCAAGAGTGAACAACGAACAAAACAAACAGCACAAACAAAGACTTCCCTCCACCAAGATTTGAAAGTATCTTGTCCCCCTATTGGTCCTCTGGTCAGGTGTGAGCGAGATTCACTGAGCTTCTTAACCCTTTACAGGTAAAAGAGACATTAACCCTTAACCATCTGTTTATGACATGAGTAGTCCACCTGAAGCCAGTAACATGTGAATGAGATAAGTGGGAATTGGTACATAGTATCAAGGACAAAGATACAGCTGTTTTATTATTAATGATAGCACCATTTCTAAAATAACACCTTTCAAGGATCTTCACTATTTTACAGACATCCAATAAGAGGTGTTTGAAGCTTAACAATTTCAGTTTTCAATGCTTTGTGGAGAAATACTTTAATTCTGGTTTTGCTTCCCAGGGTTGGCATTCTGAGAGTTTCACTGTGAATTTTAGGAACCAAGAAACAAAAAGCAAAACTAGAAACTGCGTTAGGCTACAAAGTTTAGTTCCAGACCCTAATTGCTCCAGATCCCACAGATATGTCCATCCAAGATTTAAATTCAAGCTACTATAGATATAGGAGACAGTCATGAAGTTCAGATCTCTTCCTGTCCCCTCATCAGTGTTTGTGCAAGGTAGGGTGTAATTTCCTCTTTGTGTTTTGGGAGTTGTGAACATGAAATCCTGCACACTGATGACAAATATGCCCTCAAGCAAGCAGGGACATTAAATAAACTTTGCAAAACTTCCCATCTCCAGCACAAAATAAATAAATAAAATCCATTGCATTATCTTACAGATTCATCTATTCTGAAAGCAATATATACAACCTGACAGAAAGCTTAGTAGGAAGGCAAGCTGCAAGGTGACAAATTGGAGTTGATAGCATTGTTATTCTTCCTGATGTTACTAATAATTCATGTGATTCTGGGTCCAGGTGTTTCACCAGAGGGCATAATTCTTTTGAATGTCATGATATGATGCTAGGTCACATTGTACTGCCTGATGGACTTATCTAAACCATTAAATACTCAGAATGCCTGGGCCTGATCCTGCAGGTCCTAATCAGGCAAAATTCCTATTTACCTCAGTGGGAAGCTTGCTTGTGAATGGACTAGAGGACCCTGCCTGTTAAGCTGAACAGATATGGCAATTCTGCAATATTGTTAAATCTATACAAAAAGTAATGGACCGAATCTTTTTCTCACTTGTGCTACTATTGCTCTATTGACCTGAAATAAGTTACTCCTAATTTACAGAAGTGTAAAAAGAGAACCCACCACAACAAAGAAAACTTCCAAAATATTCCTTTTGGAAAAATTTCCTGTGGAAAATTTCAGTTTTTCAATGAAAAAAATAAAATAAAATAAAACACTGAAAGATGTTTGATTTTTGATAACCATTTTCAGTAATATATTTTGGTCTTTGAAACCAAAAACTGATTTTTTAAAATTGAAAACCAAATAAAAAAATTACTGAATTTTTCAGTTTCCAGTTTTTCATAGGAAAAATGGAAAATGTCAACCAAAATGAAAATGTCCCATTAAAAAGCTTCATTTTGATTAAAAAGCCATTTAAATTAAATGAAAAGATTTAAACAAGCCGTAATAATCAACCATCATTAGAAATGAGCTATACAACCCTATAATGCTATAACTTTAAAATCATGTTTACTAAAAGTGTTCCTTTGGGTCATTATGCCAACCAAAGATGGCTAGAGTGCAACATGAGCCCTTGTCTCTGGTATGTCCCCTGTGCTGAAGGGAGCCCATGAAGATGTGTCCAGTGTAATCTTCAGCTTCCCTGTTAGTTTTACAGACAATTTGTGCTGCTGGAGTGAAGTGAGGGAACCGTAGCACGAGCCTCGATCTGGCTTGGCAGTGCTGCTGTCATACAGTGCAGTTTGAGATACCACTAGACAGGAAGGCATGATGATAATTGCTATTTAAGTTACTCAAGTTCAACACCTGTTCCCAAATCAAAAGTGACCTGGTTAATTACTTGTCTACATCCCTCCATAAAAGTGTTCCTTTTTCAATTATAATTTGAAGTCTATTAGCTTATGATGTGTTCTGTAACCATTAGGTATTGTCCCCCATCCCCCCATCTAAATCCTTCCTCTGTCTACTCATCCTAAATTAAGCGATTAGTAGGTAGCATGTTCTGCAGATGTCTAGCCAGCAGCCCAGATATATTAATCATTGTATATATTAGCCTTTTTCACTGCCTCTCTTTGTCAGTCTCGTTCTGCAGCTGTAAGTTAGAGACTCAGATGAAGCCTTCAAAAATGAGGCACCGATATTATACTAAACACAGTTCTTTCATAACATCAGTTTTGCAAAAGCATGGAGAAAGATATACTCTGAATACACGCTGGAAAGTAAATCTGATAGAAACAACTATGGAGTTGGTGATGACCAAGATCTTATTTTCCAGTACACTTTGATGTTTTTCCTGACATCTTGAAATTTTAAACATGAAATATGATTCCATGGATACAGAAAGGAAATGACATTGGCCAGAGCAACCCAAGTTGAAACCATCCAAGTATTTTGTAGAAGTGAAAAATGATATAGATACACTGTTATAGTTTGGATGTTGAGGGTGTCATTACAGAGGGAATTGTTTCACTAGCATCTTCTGCAACTGGTATAATAAGAAACTGTACCTCAAGATAGAAAATGAGGATGAAGACATAATTCCTTGCTTTGTATGTAGATGATCATCAATGAAGTTACCTTGGTTTGAATAAATAGGCATTTGAGTTGGAGAAATATTGAAAAAAAGTTGTGTGTTTTACTTTGATTTACAAATCAATACATTTCTTCTAATAGTATTCATTACCTTTCTTATTTGTCCATTGTGACCTGCATACAACCATTTGAATGAATAATTTTTGTTTGCAAGTAGGTTACTGAAGACAGTGAAACTTGTGAATATATTAATGAAATGATTTGCATCGGAAAATGCAACTGCAAACATCTTGAAATCTTTTTGATACTTCTCTTGGTTTTAAGTGTTTTCAGTCATCAAGTCAAAAATCAAAACAAAATCATGTGACGAGTGGTCAGTGACAAATTATAACTGATGGATAGTTGAACCAAATAGGTTGCCAAACTCATAACATGAACTATATTCAACTAAAATGTTCTGATGATTTTCAGTAGTGATCAAATGCATAAATATCGGTCTGTTCATGGATAAAGGGCTCTGGTTTTCAAATTTTCCTACCGTTCTCTCAGTTTTAGTCAGCAGGATGGTTCTGCCTTTTATGGAGTTCTTACATTTAACAAAAAAAGGCTACCATTTTACAAGTTCTCTTTCAAATATCTCATTGATTTTTAGAGTTTAAAGGCTACTTCGAAACTAAGTTTTCTACTAATGCAATTTGGAAGACTCTCCTTTTGATCCAAATTCACTTCACATTTTTCTCAGCAAAAGTGTAGTTGCCAGATACAGATCATCACTGATTTAATATGATGGGTGTGCCTGTGTTGAAAAACCCTTTGACACAGGCATTAGAAAAAAAAACAGATATATAGGTTTCAGGCTCACGTAAGGAATACATTAGTTTTTAATGGACAGCACTGGTGTACATGTGAAATCACTTAAGATGCAATGTCTTAGTTTTACTGCAGCAGAATCTTTATACTCCATGCAGCAGACATTTGCCTTATACTTGATGTTTTATGTAAAATGTGGGGATAGAAATAATTGCAAGTTGAATACTCATTTCAATAAGGCACATCAAAACTCATCTGAACTTCTTGAGACTTGCTCTAGCAAACTCCTCTGACAACACCTCTGATCTCTTCCTTCGGTGGCCACCCTTTCCAACTGACCTAGATTTCCCCCCTGGGTATGGTTGATCCTTTTCCTGATGATCCCTCTGTTCCAGGGTTGCTGCAGAAGTCAAGATTCTGGTTATTAGTAGAACCCACAAGAAGCAGCATATGGCCCTTTCTTGTCAGCAGCAGCTCTTGTTTGAAAGAGGCTGAAGACCAATCCTACCAGCTGCTACTCTTTGGAAGGAAGCTGCTCTCCCAGCCACCACCATTGTGAGAAAGCTCCTGACCTGAGGTGGTATCCAGAGGTAAGCAGCCTTTCTGCTAAGTTCTATTGCTCCTGAATTATAATCCTAGATGCTTTGTAGATTTAGGAATATTGTCCTGAGCAGTGATTATGTAGTCCTAAATTAGTAGGGGAGGTACCCTTGAATATCTGCATAAAGCGACTAAAAATTGTAAAGGGAAATAGATATTGAGATTCTTTGGAATCAGTGGAAAGGGAAACCATCTCAAGTTGGAGTCCAGGGTTCACTGCTGTTGTTACCGATGATATGATAATGATGGAATATCACATTGATGTTGATATATGACAATTCAGCAAACACATGAATAGTCAGTGTTGTGTTACTGACTCACCTGTATTGTCAATGGATTATAATGGGAAATGTTCCAGTCCTCTTCTGTCATCCATACAAGCCATTTGCTATAGTGGTGCAGAAATTGCAATGAGTAGGGCAACAAATGCTGTTGCAGATTTAAGTTCAACCAGTGATATAAAGTATAGAAAAATATATGTCTGGAATTCTACATTATCCCTTGATGGTTAATTGTAAAATAAGTAAAGTAATGAACTGTTTACACCTTAGAGCTTTCCATATATTCCTATATGAAACCAACTCCTGCATAAGGTTAACCAACAAGCCAATTTGCTTAAAGCATTGGATTTTTCCCCCCATTTCTTTAGAATAACCCCCCTCCCCACCAGTTTATTTTGGCAGAATGTGAAACCTCAGCCTCATGATGAGTTATAACAAACAGCTCTGGGTTGGAAAAAGCAAGTTTTTTATTTCAAATTGTTTTTATGAAATTAAAATAGAAACTGTGATTAAAGGATACTGCAAAATGTTTCCCTGAGTGGCCTTCTGTTTGGATTACATATAACTTTGCAATGACTGAAGTTCTGAATAATTCTTTTGCCGCATATTTATAAGACTATCATTGAGGGAAAGATGCTTTTTGGAAAATCAACTTTTCTCAACCTGGCCAGAGTTATAATCCTTGGCTTAACACTCAGAACTTTCATAAAATTCTATGTACTTTAAAAGCAAATTCCACCAAAATTCTCCCCACTTTCAGGCTATTCCACATATTCTGTGGAGCCATTGAAGAGCTATCATGATATTACGGCAGCATTTCTCTAATGCACACTGACCTGATTGTGTATCTTATCTGCTTTCACAGCATGATGATGGCAGAATTACATTTCTATGCAGCACATGGGGAAATAAAGTACAGCATGATTATAACTGGGATTAAATATGGAAATGGATTTAGTGACCAGAGGTAATACAGATAAGGTGGTCAAATTTCAGCATTTCCCTTCCAAGGCTATTACAAATTGTGAAATTACCTGTGTATCTTAGTATCCTGCCTACTGCTTTCTAAGTGGTTGAGTTAATTCATCATCTCAGTGTCATAAGAGCTCAGTTCTGGTGCAGTTTCAAGAGATCTCATTATTTTTTGATGTCTATGATGGATTAGAGATGAGAATATCGCTGGCCTAGGGGTTCACTAGGTCTGCCTGTCATATTTGTCAGCTACAAACCAGCTCTACTGAAGGGTTATAAGGGCATTTGGGATAGTGGGCCATTAAAATGCTGTTCCATTACTTACACACAGTCAGCTTGAGGAAATATAAGGTAACAAGCGTGAGAGTTACCCCGTGGGATCCATTTTCTCTGTTATGCACCCAAGAAGGAAAATCAAGATGACAGCAGAAACAACAAGGAGCTTTTTCCATGCTCACTGGTCACATCTTCTAATATCTTACTATCCCACTCTCTACAGGTGAAAAGTGCTTGTTTGGGTAACCTCGCATGCAATTCTGGAAGCTCTGTGGTGGAGCAGATATCCTGCTTGATCTTCTCATTCTTGGTATCCTTCTTAATTTAGTTTTGGAGCAGAACTTAGGATGACCCTTGAACTTTTCACAGTCCAGTAAAGATTGTTCTCATTTGGAGTAGTTGTCTCATGGATCAATATACAATGAGTACTTTCACCTTTCAAATTCAGGACAAAAGGGTTTGTGGGACAAGAATCTGAAGAATCAAGCAGTTGAATTTGCAAAAGAACTGGTATAACTTGAGGCAAAGTATATTTGTGAGGTTTATGATTTCCAGATAGCTTGTATGGTTGGTATGAAATAAATCCATAATGATGCAAGTAGTGTTACAGCATCTGAAATACCCCATGTTGACTACATTATGAGCCTGGAGTTTTAAAATCCCACATATCTTACAGGAATGTGTGTCTTTAACAGGAACTCAGTATTAGTGGGTTTCACTCTGAAGGGGAAGACGACCCAGATCCACAAAGGTATTTAGGTGCGTTATGTCTAGGGCACTACCAAATTCACGGTCTATTTTGGTCAATTTCATGGTCATAGGATTTTAAAAATCATAAATTTCATGATTTCAGCTATTTAAATCTGAAGTTTCACAGTATTGTAATTGTAGGGGTCCTGTGGTGGGGGTCACAAGGTTATTGTGGCGGGGATGCAGTACTGCTACCCTTACTTCTGTGCTGCTGCTGGCGTCGGTGCTGCCTTCAGAGCTGGGCAGCGGGAGAGCGGCGGCTGCTGGCCAGAAGCCCTGTTCTGATGGCAGAGACACTGCCAGGAGCAGCGTAGAAGTAAGGATGGCAAGGTATGGTATTGCCACCCTTCCTTCTGCACTGCTGCTGGCAGAGCACCACCTTAAGAGCTGGGCACCAAGCCAATAGCTGATGCTTTCCGGCCACCCAGCTCTGAAGGTAGAACAAGAAGTAAAGGTGGAAATACCACGACCCTCCCTAAAAAAGCCTTCCAACCCTCCTGGAACTCTCTTTTGGGTCAGGACTCTCAATTTGAGAAATACTGATCTTCCCTGTGAAATCTGTATAGTATAGGGTAAAAGCACACAAAAGACTAGATTTCATGGTCTGTGATGCATTTTTTATGGCCGTGATTTTGGTAGGGCCCTACTCATGCCTATTGATTTAAATGGGAGTGAGGCACCTAAATACCTTTGAAAATATGGGAAGAAATGCCTTTTAGAAGTGAGGCATTAATTCTGCTCTAGGATTGTGTGCTGCTCTCCCTAACTCCATCCTACTTTAAATACTGCATATATATTGTATAAGACACACATAATGTTTGGTAAGCTGTGGAAGGATGGAACTGACAATTCAAATGGCATCCTCTAAAGATCATCTTCTATTAAGATGGACAGATAGGTGTGTAAGGATGGATGAGAGTGGGACAACTCGTCCTTTCTCACTGAAGAAATTTTTATTTGCATGATATAAAAAGATTTACTGTATATGCTACACTAGACCCCTCTCTTAAGTTAAAATTTCCCATCAGTTCTTTAATTACAGATATTTCAAAAAAGTATCTTCATTAACTGGATATCATGAATACTTCAAGAGCATTTTTTTCTGTATATGAAATACTTCATTCTAATGTATGAAGAAATGAACTTTCCATTTCTGATTTAATGACTGAGTAATACTCTGGGCAGATATAGAATTTTTAAAAAATTTGAATTTATCCTTGAAGTAACCAACTGTAGAAAAATTTTAGTTGATTATTTTAAACTTATCATTATTTGCTTTTAAAATTCTATAGCTAACAGAAGTCTTACTTTGGATTTCACAATAATTGTCCAAGAATACCATACTGTCTGTAAAATTATGGACAAACAATTTCATACATACAAGACTAAAGTATAAAACAAAACTTTTAAACAAGTATGGAATATCGTGGTGATGCCTCTACTTGTAAATCATTCTTGTGTCTCTGTGTCCTCAAAGTTTATAATGTCACCACCTGAAAACAGAAAGTTCAGTCCCACTATTTGTCAATGACTATTAACTAGAGCTGGTCAGGAATTTTGTTGAAAAGTGGTTATTTGTCAAAAGCAAATCTTTTTATTGAATCATATTGATTGCAATTAAACTTTCACTGGGACGGTTTTTCTCAGGTCTTGCTCACAATGCTCAGAATCTAACTAATTGCCATATGTGTGGTCAGGATGAAATTTTCCCCCAGATCAGATTGGCGGTGACCTTAAGGATGGATGCAGGTTGCTTGCTAGGATTATCTGGGTATATCTCACTTAATTATTTCCTTGCTATTTCTGGGGCCTTGGGCACTGGTGTCCCTCAGTCCTTCCATTCTCTGCCTGTGCCATATAATAGTCTAGTCTCCTGTGGGCTATAAAAATTTGGTCTAATTTTCGTTGTTGCATTTAATGTGAGGGTGCTGGGTAGTGCTGATGGCCTGTGCTATGCAGAATGTCAGACTAGATGATGTGGTGTTCCCTTCTGGCCTTAAACTCTGTGAGGTCCAGAATGGAATTTTCTGGTCAAACCAGGCATTTACCTAACCAGGCATTTACCTGGGATTTGAGAATCTCTGCTCATGTCCGTGAGGTCTGAATCAGGCTGTTGGCTATGCTGCTGTGGTCTTCCTCTTATGCATATTTTGTGAAAACTTTTGAAATGTTCTTCTCTCCCCGCCCACCCCGTTACAGAAATAAAATTTGAAACCTCACACATTTTTGTGAAATGGAAATTCTTGTTTTCCTGCCAGCCTGCTTAATAATCATATGGTCATACCGTATAGCAGTTTTACCTAAGTGCCTCCAGCAAAAATTACAAGGGATATAATTCTCTTTGAAGACACTAGACAATAATCTTCCCCAAATAAGTAAAAGTTTTTAATTTTTTCAATTTTTTTTTTTTAGCATTAAGGTATTTACAAAAAAGGGAACACAGAAAATAAGAGGTTTTAAAGATTAGTCATGATATTAAAATCATATCATGAGTAAGGCTAAGTTTTTGTCATGGGTATTTTTAGTAAAAGTCACGGACAGGTCATGGGTAATAAACAACAATTCATGGAAGCCTGTGACCTGTCACTGACTTTTACTAAAAATATCCCTCAGAAAAGGGGTAGGTGGGTTTTGGACCCACTGCTGCTGGGGCTCCTGGGTCCTGCACCGCTCTGGTGCGTGGGAGCTCCGGGGTCCCCCTGCCCATAGGGCTGGGCTGCTGCAGGGTCCCCTCACCCCCGGACAGCTGGTAGTTGCATAGTCCCCCAGTCACGGCTGGGCAGGTGTGGAGAGTTCTCCAGCCACCCACTGTGGCTTGGTCTGCCAGGCCGCAGCTGTGGGGTCCTCACACCAGGGCAGGGGCTGAGAGCTGTTGAGATGGGGCTGGCTGGGAGCTCCAGCCCCGAGGCAGAAAATGTCATGGAGGTCAATGGAAGTTATGGATTCTGTGACATAATCATAGCCAGGGCTGGCTCCAAGCACCAGCCAACCAAGCATGTGCTTGGGGTGGGGCGGCGCTGGAGGGGTTTTTTTTGTTTGTTTGTTTGTTTTTTGTTTTGGCCTGGCAGCACTTGGGGGCCTTGGGCAGTGCAGTCCCCGGAGGGGGTAAGGAGCTTTGGCGGGGCGATGAGGCACTTGGAGAGGTGGAGGCTGCGGCGGGGCACTCGGGGAGGTAGGGGCTTGGGCGACGCGGTGCTCGGGAGAGGCGGGGGGCTTGAGAGGCGTGGTGCTCTGGGGCAGGGGTTTGGGCGGCGCGGCACTCGTGGTGGGGGGTGTTACAGTGGGGCAGTGCTCTTTTTTTTGCTTGGGACAGCAAAAAAGTTAGAGCTGACCCTGATCATAGCCTTAATCTTGAGGTCTGATATAGCTACAAAAACTAAAAATAGATTTTTTAAAGTCATTCAACAGTATCAGCAATAAATTAGCCTTGTAAGATTTTTTGCTGTCTGATCCATCATACAGACATCATCTTACACGATGCTCCAAATGGAGTCTCACTGAACCACTGCTCTCTGAGCCCTCCTTTAAACTGCTCACTCTCTGGTGGAAGTCTTCATTAGAAGATAAAAACTGCTTCTCTGAAATATCTTTTTGAGTGGCTTCAGGCTTAGCTATTCCCAGTAATCATTGGCTCCCCTTTTCCCTGCAGTCTTCTTTACTGAGTACTAATGTATAACAGAGCTTTTATAACTCCTCGACCAAAAAGATGAAAGCTCCTTGATTCTACCTAAAGTGCCACTAGCAACACAGCCTCCATGCTGGGTAACTTACACATACCTCATTTTGCCATTTTAAGAAGTCAAATAGAACAAGATTATTATTAAACATCACAGAATGAATGAACTGCACTCCCCTACATCTCTCCCATCACTTAGTATCCCACATTCATTAGAAAATCATCATTTAGGTGTCTGCTACTGGAGAGGGTATAAGAAAGAAAAATGGGCCAAAAGGGTATTTCTGAGAGGGAGAAGGTGGTAAGTCTAAGATCTATTTTCCAAAGAAGTAAGTTTTAATGATGGGTGAACCAATCTGGCTAACATAAGAACTAACTCAAAACTGACCCTTTTTATAACTTCATAAAGCATGTTTAACTTTAATAAAAAGTTCTGCATATTGTTCACTTTCTAGTTTTGAGTTAAAGGAGATATAAATACTGTAACAAATCCATGGCCATCTGCTGAAGAAGCTTCATGATAGTAATTGTTTCACATGCTGCATGCTGGCTAACATGAAAGTGCTTGCAAAACTAAACTGGCGTTTTATTAAGAGAACTATTTATAGAGATGTTGCAACCTCAGTTCGTATTCTAGCCATGTGCACACAGACTGACTACCCCCTCAAAATTTTTGCCTCCTGAAACCTGTGCTGCTCCTTCCAAGTTCTATGCAGGTTGTAACCATCATCATGCTGAACTTCATAGCAGCAGTGGGGTTACACCTGAGATCCTCCTCCTCTCACAGCACAAGGGTCCGACTACTTGAGCTAAGGGAGAATCTCCATTAGACTTTATTTATTAGTTGTGAAATTCTGACTCCATCCAGTGGAGGGCAATAGTACACATGCAGACATCATCTAGCCACTTCATGGCAATACCATATTGGAAACTGTTCTCATAGAACTTAAACCAGTACTGACACTTAAAAGATTGCTATGACGAGATTTTAAGTCTGGTCTCCAGACTGAAGCTGTTTGGATAAGTTTCCCATAAGCAGTTAAACTTTGGATACTTATTTGAACTGAAACCAACTCAAACCTCTGAACCTTGTCTTGTTCACTAATCACTCCTCTGTCAGTGCTTTCAGCTATTGACAGGTACAAAGGTGTATAGAGCTTTAATCATAGTAGAGAAGGGGTATGAAAAAGCCTACCTTTGAACAAGTGCAAAAAGAGTTTGTCCTTCAAAATAAGGTAAACTTTTTTGCAAGACTGGCATCAGCATTAATTGTACGTGAGTAATGGTGGCATCAATTTGATTTACTTTATTAAATTTCTTTAAACAGAATATAAGCACATCAGCAATTTCCTCATGAACATTATCCTCTGAGAGATACATAAATATGTTCAAAATTCTAATGAAAACAAAATTACTATACATTTAATAACGCCTTTTCTGCTTACTTCTAAATTATGTGATAAATACAATCTACAATGCCAGCAAACAGGAAAAAAATAGTTTAGAGAAGTGTTTTTAGTCACTCCAGTAATTAACTATATTTACAGGGTAAAAAAAGTATTAATAATGCATGAAATTTAATTCTGAAACCATTACTCTGCTGCTTTACACAGTCAGGGCTTCATTACTCAATTACTAAACAGGAAATATTACAGTAATTTAACTATAGTTAAGGCTGGTCATCATTAATGATGGGTGATGGTTCAGAAGGTTCAGTTCATATAAAAAACCAAAATAACCAAAAATTGCTTCTCAGAATTTCATTTAAACTAGCTGAAATGCTTTCTTCTGCAAAACTGAGCTCCAAATCTCCTTAGGACACTGGGTCTTGTGTTTTTACAAGATTTCCAGTACTTCCTCTGTGCAGTGAATCTCGACATGTGGGACCCAATCCTCCAAATCTCTTGCATGCCTCCTGTTTATGTCAAGTGGATCTATGTATATCAAGCTTGTAGCATCAGACCAGTTGTGAGGACACCTTCTCTCTCAGTATTTCATAACTTTCATATCACATCCTGATGGGGACCAGAAAGAAAAGAATGTGCCATTTTCGTATCCTTTCCCCCTCCCCATGCACAGACCTCACATTTCACTTACTATTTAATTTGTTCAAGGAGCGAGATGAAAGAGTATAAATGTTTTATAGGTAGGAAGAACTGGACAAGGGGAGAGAAGGATACAAGGCATCTAAAATTGACCCCAAGATTAAACCTTAGAATGAAATGCTGGTCCCATGAACTCAGTGACAAAACTCCCATTGAGTTTAATGGGGCTGGGATTTCACAGCTTATATTTAAAATACCTGTTAGTTATAAACAGCTCTGTATTAATATCTAGAAATGCTATTTGAGAATTTTTGTATATGCAAAACTTAGTGAGCATAGTAGGCATGAAATAAGCACTTCACATATTTGTGTTTACTTTTCTTTTTGTTAATCATAGATAGGGCCCTACCAAATTCACGGTCATTTTGGTTAATTTAATGGTTATAGGATTTTTAAAATAATAAATTTCATGTTTTAGGTATTTAAATCTGAAATTTCATGATATTGTAACTGTGGATGTCCCAATACAAATGAGGGTCAGTGGGACGTTGGGGTGGGGGATGCAGTATTGCCACTCTTACTTCTGTGCTGCTGCTAGCAGCAGTGCTGCCTTCAGAGCTAGACTCCCACCCAGCAGTCCCCGCTCTCCAGCCACCCAACTCTGTGAAATCTGGTCTTCCCTACAATAGCCAGATTTCATGAGGGAGATCAGATTTCACGGTCTGTGACGTATTTTTCACAGCCATAAATTTGGTAGGGCCATAATCATAGACCTTCACATATGCTAACCAAATACCCTGGAAATCATTCTTTTTCAAATCAAAAATAGTCTATATTGTTATTTTGGAACAATATTTTTTTTAAATCATCTCATTAAAAGTTCTCAAGGGAAAACAAATCTCCAAGAATTTTTTTTGCAAAATTGTTTACATTTATACAGAATGCAAATGACATAGGATGGGAGTAGAAAACCAGTTGCTAAATCTGATTGTTTTTTTCAAGTGTAGAAAAAATAGTTTTATTGAAATAGAAATCAGAGTAATTAATAATATTATTATTGCAGTTTTTCTCCCTTTAAAACAAAAGTCTGTCAGAGGAAGACCCCCTTTGAGAAAAATAAGAGAGAGGTGATAGTGAGTTACCTCATTAATAATTCTGCTTTGTACCATTGTGTTAATTAGATAATCCCATAAAAGGTACTGGTACTGTTTGGCGGGAATCCCCCTCTCCTCCATATCTCTCGCCCCATACACCCCCACCAAAAACTATGAACGGTTTGATAATTGTATCCCATTCCCATTTTTGCCCTATCCCCAGAGAACTGGAATATATGCACAGATCAAAATTCTTCATTCCAAAAGCTAAACAGGTGGCAACTCATGGCTCATTTCCAAACCTGCTCTGAACAGTGTAAACAGTGCAGCTGGTCAGCCATCATTTCAGAGTGAGAATATTTTTACCCTTGCCCACTTCCTCTATCCTTCCAAATTCCACCTTCACAGTTTATTAGTCTCAACAAAATGGTCATTGTTCGTTCTCACATACTGAAGAGCTTGGTTTACTGATTGCTTTCCCGAAGCCAGTGCTTTATTCCCTGCTGCCACTGTGCTCAAAATTTTCTGGATGTGAAATTCTCTATTAGTATTATCATTGTATACTATGGTAGGACTTTATACTTCAGACAAGTGACAGTAAACACAATCCTTGCCCACAGAGCTAACACTCCGAATGTCAGACAGGTCAGCAACAGGGGGATGAAACAGACAAATAGAGTGGGAGATAGGAGGATGAGGTAACAGTAAAATGAACTGGGTTTTGAAAGGAAAGCTTGTCACTAATCACTACTTGCTCTAACAATACTGGAAGGTGGTGATTTTTAAACCACATTTCAGGTTTTGGTTTTAAGGATCCTCCATTGTGCTCCTTCTGTTTTTTTATTTAAATCATCCTTTTTTTTTTTTGGTCTTTCTCTTGCTTAGAAAAAAATGGAATAAGAAAAGTGGAATAATAGCCATGGTGGGCCAGATCCAACTGAATCCGCTATTAGACAACTGTTAGAAATGTTAGGAGCAAGCTAGTCTGACTGGAGCTATGCTAAAAAGTCTTTTCAATGCTTATCAGATCAGGGAGCAGATTTTCTATGCTAGATTAGGTCTTAAAATCTAATTTTGCCTATAACTTTGCTAAGTTTTTCTTAAATATTGAATGTGTATATGCATGTGTGGGTACTTGTACAGGGGGGAAGGGGCAGAGAGGGAGAGAGAGATCTTCTCTAGACTTTTTCCCCCTCCCTGTTGTCCACAATTTCATCTCTTCTGTCCCCACAATTCTACCTTTTATCACATACTTTCAATTTCTGCTTTCTTTCCTCTTGCCTCTTTAGCCTTTGTTATTTAAAGAATTCAACAAAAACATATTTAGCTGTGGCTTGTTGACCAGAAGCTTTTCACTGAATATTTCTGCTTTTAAAAAAGTAATTAAAAATAAATTACCAAGTTAGCTACTGACCTGACTCTGTCTATGACTAGGTTCTGGGCAGCAGGCCTCTCTAACCACACAGGGCTATAGTCAGAAGAAATTGCATGTCCTTATACCTGCATAAGCCTAGGTCAGGATGTGGTGTTTAAGGTCATTGAACACGTTTCTACACCTTGCTAACCTCATTGAAACATGGATACAATATAATTATCTTACAATTAACATCTTTTTGATCAAGTATTGTGTAAGTTACATCAACTGTATTGAATAGACAACATATGGTGTGCATGACACATGGAAAATTGGCTTTATTCTGTGATTAGGATGCTTGTGTACTAAGAAAACTCTTATTGTGTTTCATTGTTTCCCTGTACTCCCTGCCTGTTTGCCTGTATTCATCTGTTGTCTCTTGTCTTATACTGACATTGTAAGCTTCTTGGAGTAGGGACCATCTTTTTTGTTCAGTGTTTATCCAGCATCTAGCACAATGGGGTCCTGGTCCATAGCTAGGACTGCTTAAGTGCTCTGGTAATACAGCTAAAAATAATAGTGCTTCACATCAGACATTTGATGTACTAAACACTTTAGATCTACAAAAGAAATAAAGTTTGTGCAAATCAGGGATGTGATGACTACCTGGATTGCATTTCAGACCCAATTTTGTAACAATCCAGGGAAAACTCCCTTTTGTGATTTTATTCCCTCGCTACATGTGGCTGCAGTAATTTGTGGTGATGTCATTTGTATCATATATTTGAGAATTTGCTTCTATTGTCCAGTACTTTGATGATATTTTTAGTTTCATACCAATTCTTTGTGATAGGAAGTGTTGGCAAATTTGTAATTGCCAGATATATTTGGCCCACATCCCTAGATAAAAAACTGGTGTAGCTCCTTTGAATTCAATGGTCATACACTGATTTACACCTGCTGAACATCCAATATTTATATGCATGCAAACAACTATGATGTACTGAAAGTAGAAAGCAGAAAGAAGTTCAGTGAAACTTATATTGTTATACCATAATTATGTGGCAACCAGCAGTATCACAGATTAAAAGTGGAGTTACAAGAGGCAAACATTTCATTATGATTCTTCTCTAATGCTTTGTCTATACTGCAAGTGAAGGTACAATTGCCGTGTGAGTAGGAAAAAAGATTAAAGCTAGTGATGGTAATAATAGCAGAGAGACCCAGCAGCTTGGACCATCATGTTGGCGAGCAACCTGAGTACATATTCAGAGGGCCTTGCAGGCTTGTGCTGGGGTGGCTAGCCAGCACAGAAGACCATGCCATTATGTCCTCACTGCCACTGTTACCTGCATCAGCTTGATTAAAGCTAATTTGGGTAAGTATACCTGCGCTGCAACCGTCTTCCTTTATGGCGTAGACGTACTAGCACTGGTATATCTTGATTTGTTTCACTGGGCTAGGATCCAATTTTACATGACTCACAGACTTCAAGGTCAGAAGGGATCGTTGTGATCATTTAGTGTGACCTCCTGCACATTGCAGGTCACAGAACCCCGCCCACCGATTCCTGAAATAGACCGCTAACCACTGGTGAGTTAGTGAAGTCCTCAAATCATGACTGAAAGACTTACAGTTACAGAGAATCCAACATTTACTCTAGTTTAAACCTGCAAGTGACCCGTGACCCATGACCCATGCTGCAGAGGAAAGTGAACTCCCCACCACAGTCTCTGCCAGTCTGACACCCCAGGGGCAGGGAGAGATTCCTTCCCGACCCCAAATATGGTGATCAGTTAGACCCTGAGTATGTGGGCAAGTCCCACCAGCCAGACACTTGGGAAAGAATTCTCTGTAGTAATTCAGAGCCATCTCCATCTAGTGTCCCATCTCTGTCCATTGGGGATTTATGCTACAGGCAGTCCCAGACTGACTATATGCCATTGTAGGCAGTCTGTCATACCATCCCCACCATAAACTTATCAAGTTCAGTCTTGAAGCCAGTTAGGATTTTTGCCCCCACTGCTTTCCTTCAGAGGCTGCTTCAGAACTTCACTCCACTGATGGTTAGAAATCTTAGTTTAACTGCAAGCCTAAACTGGTTGAAGTCCAGTTTATATCCATTTGTTCTTGTGTCCACATTGGTGCTTAACTTAAATGACTCATCTATCTCCCTGATATTTATCCCTCCGATGTAATTATAGAAAACAATCATATCTCCCCTCTGCCTTCTTTTGGTTAGGCTAAACAAGTCAAGTAATACAACAAGAGATGCTCTTAAGTTACCTGTTTCAGATCAACTGTATTATTTCTTGGAAGAAACGGGAGTTGTACTAATCTTCTTCTTGCACTGTTATTATTTGTCTCTTCAACACATACAAAATCACTTCTAATTTTTGTCACGAATAGCCTACCCATCCTCGTTCTCCATTTTTTGCCCATTCCCATACATTAATCCCTAATAGACACAGGGACACTATTTCATGGCACTGTTGTTCATCATAATTCAAATATCACTGCTCTGTTTTGTTGCAGAAATCATGGCTTGTGTTGGGTGGATAATGATTTTCCTGTCCCACAGAAATTTTTATCAGTTCAAAAATTTTCTCATACCTCATTGAGGTGAAACTTGAGACTTTCAGTGTGTCTGAAAGGGAAATTAGTAAATTATGGCAAAAAAAATTCAATTGCAACTAATTGTCATTTTTCAATGAAAAATTATTTCCTTGAAAATTTCCTAGCCAGCTCTAATCATAGCAGCTCTCAAAACCTGATAAAACCCCTCGTTCTGTTTTACTGGCAAACTATTATGAAAAGCAAGCAATATTTCTACTTTTACTGCTTCTTCCTTTCCCTTTCTCATTTTAGTACCAATTCCTATGTGACCTTATGCCCAGAAAATCTCAAGTACTGGACAAAAACCTATCAGCTAAAACTTGAGCAGCCAACTGATATAGTCCTGTGTATAGTGCTGGCTGGCAAGAAGCAGCATATATGTTTGTTTTCTCAAGACTATAAGGAAGAGAGATTTGTTTCTGATGTTCCTTGAACAAAAAAAGGTTGCACTGATTGGACTTTCAATTAGCAACGTGTTAGTGACATGCATGAAAGTAAAGTAAAAACTCCTCTAATTCCTAAACTTTCTGGAAACTCTTATTACACAGTACTCTAGTATCTACAAAGATATTAAATTCCAGATGTGCTGACTGCCAACAGTCATTGATACAATACAACACTATAGAGTGAATCTGAGTCACCCCAGTGAAATTCTCCTCACCATTGTTTTTGGTTCACTATTTCCTTAGCAGAGGGAGGGAAATATTTCTGGGTTAGTCATTCAATAGAATCACAAGAAACAGCTATTCTGGGAAAGAGCTCATTTTACATCAAGGGAAACAGTGTGTTAGAAGTGCCAGTTGCTTTGTGGAGCGAAGTTGTGGTATTTATAAAAATAAGCATTATTTAACATGTGATTCTTTTTTTTTTTTTTTGGTAAATAGAAGTTGCGTCTACTCCAAAAATGGTTGAGTTTCTGCAGCTGGAAACTCCTGAATAGTAATATGTGAGATAAGCAGGAGAGTATGGAAGGCCAAACTAGAGAGAGCTTCTTGCATCTATCAATATAGTGAAGCAGCCTTAAAATCCCACCTATCCTATGGGGAGGGGTGTCTTTTTCACAGGGTCTTAATGTAATAGTATTCACCCTGCAGAGCTACATTCAGGTTTGGTGTCATTTTAAAGCTCCACTGCTGTAGTTTGTCTACAAGAACCGATGATGTTGGCGATGAAACTGAAGTTGGTGATATTGTAATGCCAGATGGATATAGGTTTATTATACAACATAGATGAAATTTGCCTGGATCATTGCAGCAAGTTACAACCTCTTTCTTTTCAAATAGCAAGGAAAGTCTGAGTTATAATTGATGTACTTTTATTTTTGCCTTGATTGGCAGCTTGTCTTCAAAGGTAGCAGCAGACTGGGGAAGGACAGAGGAAATTTGCAAAACAAACTCAAGGAAAGACAAGTTGATTTGTGTTCTATTTACCATGCTTTCCTTTTCCACCTCAGCATGAACACATCAGTAATGCTGGGTAACTATGCAATCACTGTTCCACCTCTCCTCTCATTCCTATTGTCTTCCTGCTAAGAAAAGAGTGCTAACTAATGCCCTCTTTAATTGAACTGAATTCCTGATGATGTCTGAAGGGATGGTGTGTGACAAACAGTTAAATCGAGTCATTTGTTTGTTTCATGTATTCTTTATAGTGTATTCAGATAAACTCCAAAAGAACCCAAAAGACCATCTGTTCTCAGCCACCTGTACATTTGCCACCCTGGATTCTGTCCCTCATCACTACAGATGGCTGCAGTTGCTTGTTTTGGTGTTGATTTTTTTTCAGTTCTGGTTACTACAGCTGTTCCTCTCCAGCAGGGCTCTAAGTCTTATACCCCAAAAGCTGGAGTAAGACATCTTGTTAAATGTGCAGGTATCTATCTTGAAAAAATACCAGGTATCTATCTTGAAAAAATAAATTCCTTTGGGAGAAACAACGCTCCTTTTCATATTCTGTCACTTCTTTGTTTTCTGATTCACTGAGGCTGAATGAGGAACAACAATAATTGTATTCCATGTCAATAGGTTAAACAAAGCTGGGTTCAGACAAAAAAAATCCTAGAACCAATTTTATACATCATGAGTTTATATACTGGATAACATATAACCTTCCATATGGACAGAAACTCTAATAAATGTCACCTTTGCAATTAGACAGTAAAATCTGTTTACTATAATTTAAGTTTTATGCTAGTTTGATGTGACAAAAAAATGAAAAGGCCTCAATTCCAGACAACTGAGAAATAAGAGCTGATTTCTATGCTGGTCCAGTCATATCTCTTTAAATTCTTAATGGTATCACCTTCAAATTGAAGTTCCTCTTCACCTAATGCCAAAATACCAGAAAGGAAATATTTCTAGTGGAATGACTGTGGACCACTCATCAAATATTTACACATCCTTCCACACCCTTAACTCTGGAATAAGGAATTTGTGAACTGGAAATACTCCAAAATCATACAGATTACCCCATTTTACATTCAAAATCAAAACACTTCATGTGAAAGGTATGCAAATTCAACTATGAGCAGAGGTAACCAAGATGTGTTGGAATTTGCATCTAAATAAGTTTCTTAGCACTCTGCATGCCTGTTACCAAAAAGGAGATATTGAAACTAGAAATTAATGAGACCTACTTAGGTGTCTGGATATTCTCCTGCAAAACATCATGAACATAATCAGACTTGAGTGCCTGGGGAAAAAATGGAAAGAGAGCAGCCTGTTGACCATGACTTGTGAGGTCTGTGACCACTCTACACATCTGACTTTCATATCCTGAGGGAACTGTAGTTGCAGCAGGTGTTGATATAATGAAATTCCATTCTGCCTGTGTTGGAATAAGAACTGCTCAGTTATCCAAGCAGTCAACATTCATAGCAAGGTCATCCTAGACACCCTATACCCGTCATTTCCACAGGGCCCATTTCAAACCAGGTCTGCTGTCTGGTCTGAGGAAGAGTTTCTGCATCGCTCACTGCAAGAAATATTCTTGAACATTTGCTTGATATTGAAACATTGGGTAAATAAATCTATTGAAAAATTGTACCTAGAAAAAAAGCCACCACAGTGAAAGGTATCAGAGTTAAGTGAATAATTTGCCATGAATAATTTAGTCAGTGATTTTAGCCTTTTCTCATGCATGCAGTATATAAATGTTTTCTTTTATGAATAGAATTTCCATAAATTCACTATGGTCAAGATGGTGGTTAGCTGTACATGGACATGCAGGGAAGAAAGGGGGTGTAAGCTTCCCCATTACTCGTCATCAGTGGCCTGTGTGCAGAGGGACAGCAGGCGCTATGGGGATGCTACTTCCTCACAATGCAGGTGGTTGAGGAGTGAATGAGTGGAGGGGGGTTGGGAATTAATGATGCCAGCACTCTACCTTCCCAGCACCCCATCCACCATAGCCAGTAACAGATTACTTCCCTCTGAAGCTAGGAGGGCAACCAAGGAAGAAACTATGACTCTTAGTGAGGGGCTGCTTGTAGGCTCATGCAACTATACTATACTCTTTCCCTTACTCAGGGCAAGATACAAAGTCTCATTCTTGCCCTATTTGAACTTACTTTCAGTGATTGATTGCACATATTCAGTGCTTTGATTAGTTACATAATATAATATTGGTCAGCATTGTTTTCGTTCCCTGATTGGATAAACCCGTAAACACTTTCAGTGCAAGTACTTGTTTTCCCTGGAGCTCCATGTATGGAAATTTGGAATTTTCCTTTTTACAAACATTTTACCAGTAAATCTTGATTGCTCTGATGTTTGTTGAAACAGAAAAGGGCTCAAAATGTGAGAGAATGCTCCAAATGACTTCATTAGAAAATTAAAATGAAGATTTGTGGAAAAATCTTTATTTTCCCCTCTTGAGATCTGTTTTATGAAGGTTAGACTGCATAGGTGGTAGCTTGTGAATTCCATTAAAACCTGATTTTCAATGAGGCATGTGGAGGTTTAGCCACATAACTCCTTTTGAACTTCATGGAAATATTGTGGCAAGCTCTCTTTGCTCACCACTTGGAAAATATTCTGCAATGCATTAAATTGAAGTACATATCAATAACTAAATATTGATCTATGAACTACTGGGACATTTGTGATCCTCTGGGACAATGCAGATCACAAGCCTAGGGCATGGGAGATGAGGGCTAGGCATTCTCTGCCAAAGAGACCTAGCTGTGGAGCCAGAAGACCCAGCTCTTCCTTTCAGAAGAGGAGAATAATAATAAAAATAATATCTAGCTCTTATACAGTGATTTGCACCAGTAGATCTCAAAGCACTATACAAAGGAGGTCAGTATCATTTTCCCCATTTTACAGATGGGCAAATCCAGAGTTAAGCTCTCTTTAGGAAACAAGGTACAACCTTCTTTACGGGAACCTTACTACCATAAAAAGGATATTGGCATCCTTTTCTACTTCTGCCCCCAAAGAATTAAAAAAAAATCAAAATAAAAAAGATACACAACTAATAAACTAATCAACCAAAGAAAAATAATCCTACCACAAGAGTAATTTTTATAACCTCAAAATAGGAGAAAGGATTGTCACTCAACAAATCCTTAGAAGGACTTTGCATTGCTAATCTATTTTAGGTGGAAGGTGCCCAGGCATTGTGATTGAGTGGCATTCCAAAGCCCTAGCATAGATTAAATACATATTCTGACAGCAAATAATACACTTTGGATATATGGACAAGGTTTAGGCGAAAACAAAGTTTTAGCAATCAAACCCAGGGTTTTGGAAGGAAATATCATTCAGGATCTCGTTGGCTAAAATACTTTTAGCTATTGTTATTTTGCAAGAAATAATAGCAGCACAAAATAGAATAAGCTGTATCCATCTCTTCAACACTTTGCTTTCCTGAAACCTTTCTACCTGCCCAAATGCAGCCCTCTTGTGTTTTATACTTTGGTAAAATATTTGCTGCATTTTTAAAAAAGAATAAAATACTAAGGATACTGGAGCTGTGTATAACATGAACATGAGTTCTCACATTAGCAATGAAATCGCTGGCAGAATATTCATTACTCATATTGCTTTTCCATAAAATGTAACAAATTATTAAGTGTGTATCTGAGAGAGAAAGTACTGTATCACCCTGGATCACAATTAGGGCATTGTAATGCAAATGGCATTGGTTTGGAGCAACCATTATGTGTTATAAAGAATTATGTAAAATCTACATAAGAAGGGGGCAAAAGTTAATGTTGGACTGAGGTTATTAGTTGTACAATGAGAATACACTCACTATACATGTATGGTCATTACCCTTTTCATAAATAGGGGCATTGAACATAAATAAAAAAGCACAGAACCAGAAAATACAGTAGCTTGCCAGCAGTCCCTTACTAAACACTGAACAGAGTCATTGCCAATCTAACCTTTGAGCTTTTGGAAAGAGTGCAGCAACTATTATAGATAAAGAATGTTTGTCCATTTTTTTAGTTTAATCCTCTCTCATTATATTTCACATTGATACTATCCAGCTACAGCACTATTTCAAATAATATTAACACTTTCAAGGCACTGGGCCAAACTCCAAGATGATCACTGAGGATGGTGGTATAAATTGTAGATTGATGAGTCAAATTCACATGTGGTTACTTCTTAGACATAACCCATGGAACCAGGGCCGGCTTTAGGCCGATTCCCCTGATTCCACAGGATCAAGCCCTGTGCAAGAGGGGCCTTTTTAATTTTTTTACTCACCCGGCAGTGGATGTAATTTACATGCAGAAGGGAGTGTGCTGTGTCAGAAAAAGAAACCAAAGGAAGATATAAGAAGGTATTAGATGCAGGGCTATTTCTGTCCTCTGTTAAAAATAAAGTAGATGTTTAAAAACCTGTTCTGTCTCTTACCCTTGCAAGTCACAGTCCATTTGATAATGACTCCAGTGAAGGGAGCCAGATTGTGAATAAATTGGACAAGTCCATTATATCTTAATAAATATGGCATTGATAAGACCAGATCCTGCTCTCAGTTACATTGATGCTCAGTAGACTAATTTTGACATCAGTCAGGTTACTCTGGATTTACCCAGATATAGTGGAGTAATGTATTAAAGATGCAGATTGAAAGGCTCTTAGTACAGAAGAAGAACAAAGGAAAAGCTGGGCGGAACATTTTCAGGCTGTTTTAAATAGACCAAGCCCAAGTGAACTACTAGACGTACAAGATGAAGATCCCTCAGTAGAGCTTGGTTTTGATTTATCAGATATTATAATGGAAGAATTTAGAAAAGCCATCAGAATACTCAAAAAGGGGAAAGTAGCTGCAGAGGATAACTAGTGGGGAAATGCTTAATGCAAGCTCTGGACTTTTCTTGTGTTTTTGGAAAAAATATGGAATGATGAAAAAACCCAGGGAAGAAAGGCCTCAGTAAAATTGCCCAAAAGAACGGTTAGTTTACCAACTCCAATAACTGGATAGGGAATCAAATTATTCTCAGTGCTTTGGCAAATAATATGCAACATCATCCTGGAACATAACAAACAATAAATACAGAAAATACAGTAGCTTGCCAGCAGTCCCTTACTAAACACTGAACAGTGTCATTGCCAATCTAACCTTTGAGCTTTTGGAAAGAGTGCAGCAACTATTATAGATAAAGAATGTTTGTTCATTTTAGACAATCCTCAATTTCGAGAAGAACACGCAGTTATTAGACCATTGAGATCATGTGCAGACCATGTTGTTGTTCTCAGACATATTATAGGACCAAGTGTAAAGTGATAAGCACCTCTTGTGATAAATTTTATAGATTTCCAGAAGGCTTTTTACAGCATACAGAGAGACAGTCTTGGAAAAGTATGGCACAATATGGAATGCCATAAAAATAATTAGATCAAGGATCTATATCAGGGGTGGCCAGATTTACTGTCCCTCTGAGCCACATAAGACAATCTTTAGAAGTTCAAGAGCCAAGGCACACCTGCTGAGAGCTGGGGCTCAGGGCTTCAGCCCCATTCTTGCTGAAGCCTCAAGCCCAGGCAGTTGTGCCCTGCAGGACTGAAACTCTGAGACCCCACCTCCCTGCTGGACAGAAGCCCCTACCCTATCACCCCACTCCAAGACAGAAGTCCTGACCTCCCTCACCACCTCAATCTGGTAGGCAGATAATGCGGGGATTGGGGGGGGTATGGGAAGCTTGTGAGCCACACTTTAATGGTAAAAGAGCCACAGTTTGACCACCCCTTGTCTATATGATAATTCCAAATGGGCAGTCAGAGATGGTGATCACATCAGCCAGTGGTTTGGAGTGAAAATGGGAGCAAAGCAAGGTTGTATTATGTCCCACTGTTGTTTGCATTGGTCATTGACTATGTCATGAAGAAAATAGTTACAGAAGGCAATCAAGGAATGTTATGGAAAAATGATGAAGTGCAAATTTTTGACTTCATTTTTGCTGATGACATCATCTTACTTAGTTCAACACATCACTTAATGGAAGAAAAGACACATTTTTTTGGAAGATGCAGCAAATCAGGTAGGCTTATTTGTCAATGAGGGAAGGCAGAATACCTAGCTAAGCATGTCCCAAATGTAACAGTTCAAGTGAATGAAGAAACACTAGAAGAAGTTAATGATTTTACCTATCCAGGCAGTGAGATGCACAGTGCTGGTGACCCCATGCTAGATGTAAAGCAACTAATACCAAAAGCAGCAAACAACTTTCATAAACTTGAAAAGATTTGGAAAAGTAGTGTGATTGGCAGTGACACAAAAATATGAATTTTTAACACTGGCATATCTGTCTTCCATTTTAGAGCAGAGTCATGGACATCTACGACAGAAATTGATAAGAAGAGAAACTTATTCCAAAATAAATGCCTGGAGAAGATTGTCAAACTCCATTGGAAAGACTTTCTTGCAACGTCAGAAATTCTAAGTAGACCAAATTAGTCTAAAGCATCAAATATGGTACAAAGATGACTATGAACATATTTAGGACACACTTTAAGAATGCCACCAATACAGCTTCCATGGCAAGTGCTAATATGGGCACCACCTGGAAAGAGAAAAAGAGGGCAACCTAGAGAAACATTATGCAGAACAATATGAAAGAAGCCAATTCCATCAACAGATGCCTAAACACACCAGCAGAAGAATGGAATAAATTGTGGAAACTTATGGATGCCCTATGCTGCTGAAGGTGCAGGAGGATTAAGACTAAAGAATCAAGAGGAGGATTTGTCCTGTTGTGTCCTTAAGTATATTTAGTCCATAGCAGGATACAAGTCCCTTTTCATCTAATTTTAGAGCTGTACAGATAATAGAGTACCACCTGCAATGGGGATCCCTCTCTTATTCACCTTCTTGACACATTAAAATATCTTAGCCAGTTCTGGCCCACAGGCAGTGGAAAAGGTGGTTGAAAGCCACTCTCCCCCCCAGCCTCCAGCTGTGCCTTCTGTGCTTTGCTTTCAGTAAGGCACAGCCCAGCATTTGTCCCATCATTCTTAAAACTGTCATTTCCAAGGATATGATTTTTCCAAATATAGGCAGTCTATCCCAAGGGTTTGTAACAATATAGACAATATTTGGTCCTGCCATGAGGGCAGGGGACTGGACTCGATGACCTCTCGAGGTCCCTTCCAGTCCTAGAGTCTATGAATCTATGAATCTATGAACAGTGGATCATGCAGTCACATACCCAGCCTGCCCATGATTTTCTGGCACTCTCTCCTGTTTAGAAGTAATGAAGATGCCTGCATTATATTTATATAAAATATGTGAAACTTGGCCTTATATATCATGGGTATCCTCTCACTGCAGAGCCCAATTATCTACTTGTTAACATTTGAAGATTACAGCCAATTACAATGAAAAGCTTTTGAAAGTTCATGTGGCATCATTACATTCAGCACTGTTCTTCTGAATGTTTGGTAACTCTATAATAGTGGAGCACTCAAAGCCAGGTAACAGAAATAATGTGTCAAGATCAGCCATCATCTTCAATAATTCAAATCAGACCTCATTACGCATAATACTTGCATCATGGATCCATGAATAGATATTTTCATACCGACATGCAAAAAAATATTACCTAGTGTTACATGTACTTGACATACATTGAATTACACACCAACTACAAAGACGTGCTAAACAAACTGCCCTTGGGCAAGTGCAAGCTATTTGTTGAGGACTCTTAGTTTGCTCAGTGCCATATAGGATGGGGTGGAATACGCCATCTCTACCCCAAGTAGCTCATAATGTAAAAAGCTTCCCAGGTCATGGACCTTCTTTCTCATGTTTTTGCCCTCTGTCCTTCCAAGAAAATCTTTTCGAAATCTGAAGGTGGCCTTTTCAGTTCAGCCACAGAACTGAAGAGCTTGATTTTCAAAAAATATACAATATTGTCCATGCACAGGGAGCAGAGAAGAGAGTTACTGCTCCATGTCAGCAGGCATTGATACTGATACCAAATCTGCAGTTGGTGTTAATTATTATATGTCAGTCTACATAAGAATTAATTTTAAATATTTGTCTAAGGAATTAAAGAAAATGAGAAAGCAGATGACTTGGGGGGGAAGGGACCAACAACTAAACTTTCTTCTGGATAACAGAAATAAACAACAACCAAGGTGATTCTGTTAAATGCTGATGAATTGGCAGCTTCCTAATAATTTATTTAGGAATGCTGGTGGTGGTTCTCTTTAAGATATTTCAACACTACATGCTGAAGGATGAGGACAGGTGTTGGAAAGGTTAATGGCCTACAGAGACAAATCAAATAGGTGGGATCAATTAGGTGCAGAGGTGCCCCAGATATGCCTCTTTTTCCTGCCTATGTACCTTATACCAGGGAGGTGGGTGGCGTAGGAACTTGTACAAATTGTAAGTGACTCTACATCATTGGAGGATTATCCTAGTGAAGTATCCTTCACTGGGCAACTGAGCTGAGTTTGTGGCTGCACTGTATCAATGCAGGAGCATTCCAAGGAGTCTAATGGGCTACAGAACCTAGCCTGAGGTGTTTATTTTTGTCAAGGAAAATAAACTGTCCTTAGCTGACTCCTTCCAAAAAAAGGTGAAACATGTTCAAATAACAATAAAGACACCTCCTGTGAATGTAACATATTGACTCTTTAACCATGCCTTGCAATTTGAAATGATTTGAACTTTACAATGTCTGTATTGTATTGAAATACTCCACATTTTTCATACTCCAAATGCAATTTTTATAAGAAAAAGCACTCTTTTTCATTTGGAGTGTTAAATACATGTTCTGGGGAAACTGAGATATTGAAGCTTGAATGGGTAGCTTAGTCTTATTACTCATTGGAATTCATATTTTCCGTTGAATCTCAACAGGACAAAAGTAGCCATGAAATATGGGTAAGACATCTTCATTCCAAGGCCCATGAAATGTGGGTTGCAGCTGATTGGTGTCTAAACTGAATGAGGGAGAAAAATACAATACTCTGAATTAAAACTAAAATGATACTGAATTCCCTGCTGGTAACCTAGGTAGATGGTGAACCTGCCAAACCAAGTGGTAGCTACAATATATTTTTGGCTGCTTAGTCGTTTTGTAGAAGGTGTATGTTGAAATGTATGATACAACACAATGTATGCATATCACATATTGTAGTATATGGAGACATGTTGAGGATGCTTTAAAGAAATGCCCTTTTCTTTGCTTAAAGACCAAGACTTGGCAAAGGAGGACAGATATGGCTATGGTACAGGAAGAAATTGGTAGTGGCTCTTCAACAATCAAGCTTTGTCTGACCTAGGTACAATATTTAGCAGTGTGCCTAGCTTCAGTTATTGAGAGACATCATATAGCTTGTAAAGCTTCAGGATCCAGGTTACAGTAGCTGATGGGTTTGCATTTCCTCATTAACTTATTCCTTACTGTTCAAGCCACTCCTTCTGATCAACGGCTATGCTAAATTTGTGGTCCTGTGCACCTGAGGGAGAAGGTAATTGGCTCCTTTTGAAGTTTTGTCAATGCTGTATTATGATTGTGCTCACAGACTCACTAAATTATAGACCATTTGTAAGGGGCCTCTTGGCTCCTCTGGTTCAGTTCCCTCCTTACCCTAAATCAGACTAATGGCTCTGGGTTGTTAGTACGTTGCAGAGATTAATCCTTTATCTGTAGGAGATTTTTTTAAAAACCAACACTTTGGGATTCAGGAATATAGTTAGCCAAGCAGAAACAGGAATTAGGAGAAGAGCTATGGCAAACGGTACAAGGACAAAAACAATGGTGGAATGTAGTGCTTTGTCCAGGAAGAATGTCCTATATTTTGGAAGGGTTAAAAACATTTCAGAAGTCGCATTTGAGGGAGGAAGTGGGGTGTATCTTCAGTTCTCGCTAAGCTTTTAGCAGCAATTCTGTATAACTTGCTAATGTGACAAGTTAAGTTTCTGAAATACCAGTAAATGCATGTTAAACACAATAAGATTCACATATGGCGACTTATAAAAAATGGCAGGCCTGATTTTCGAAAGAACACCACCTTAATGCTTCTATTCCTTTTATAAGCATATAAATTTGAGAGAGCAAAAACCTGAGCTTGAACATTAAACCATTAACTCCTATATAGGAATTCAAATAGCCAGGAGCAACATTATGGAAAAATAAATTAAGCTAAGGGAGATTCTCTCCTCTGTATATACTGGCAGGGACTCACCTTCCATCTAAAAACAGGACTTCAAAGCACCACACTAAGTGCAACAGAAATAAGATCCCTCAGGTCACCCAATATTTGAAAATCAAATATATCGTATATGTATTATTTTGACACCTAATTCTTCCCACAACAATATTGAATTTTAGCTTGCATCTCCCTTGTGGTTTTTTTTGTTCTTGTTGTGTTTGTTTGCATATACACATTACACTGTAGGTACATATGCACCTCAGGCTGTCGAGTTTTCCCTAGTGGTTCCTGTAGGAGCAGCCCTACTCACTGCTGCACTTCTTGTGCTGTGAACGAGGGTATAAAGGACAGAATTTCCCTGCATCTTCTTCAGTTCCTTTTTAATGTCCAAGCATTTGTGTTCCCTGCAAACAACTACTCGATCTATCTATTGGTATTCAAAAGTCTTTGGAGTTTTCTCTTTCCTTTTATTCATTTATAGTTTTAAGTATATTTAGTTTGATTTAGCATTTTTGGGTTTTTTTTTCCAGTCTGGAATGTCTATGGACCCTGCCTGGTGCCAAGAGAATCTATAAAGGTCCCCATGGTTCAAA
The DNA here is from genome assembly GCF_025201925.1 of Gopherus flavomarginatus. NCBI lineage: Eukaryota > Metazoa > Chordata > Testudines > Testudinidae > Gopherus > Gopherus flavomarginatus. The sequence goes on from NC_066619.1 coordinate 63,501,780, forward strand.
CTTTGCAATAGGATGCAGGAAGCCTATGCCTGTTAGTGATGCTCATTCCCATTGCCTCAAATGCTTGGGTGGGCATCACATCAGCTGTGGGTACTCTATCTGCTGCAGTTTCAAGACTATAATGAAGAAGTTGAGGGAGGAGCATCTCCAGTATAGCCTTATGGTGTCTGTCCTTAGACTGGCATTGGAACCCTTTCAGTCATCTAAGGGAAACAATTCAAAAAGTCCTTCCCAAAGCGCTTTCCTAGCCTTATCATCTGACAGAGGTTGCAGAAGATTCATGTCTCCAGGACTGTCCTCTTTGAGGCCCAGGGAAACAGTTCCAGTCTCAAAAGAACAAGCAGAAGTTGTAATTTAGCGCCTCAAAGTCTAGGGTGAAGGATTCTTCCACTGATAGTCCGTCAGGTACCAAGGGTACAAGGTGCCATTTGGTTTGCCACTCTCTAGTACTGACTCACTCAGAGAGATGTGAGCCATCCACTCTGTTGCCCTCTCAGGGACTGTCGAGACCAGCTACTTCCTCCATGGTGACAGAGCAGTCCTCCCTGATCACTGCTGGTCAAGAGCCCATATAGTTACCGACTATGCCCAAGGCCTACACTGTGGCTAAAGACTTATGATGGCTGTCAGTACCACCTTTCCTTTTGCTTCAGAATGAACTCCCTCATCCAGCACTGAAATGCAGCCTCCTAGATTGTTGGCACTGGATAGCCCATCCATGGTACCTTCTTCTTTGGGCTTCATACCACCCCCTTTCATAGGGCCAAGTCTGAATCCCCCATACCACATATTACTGATGGCCAGGAAACCATCCATGCTGTCCCTGGCATGGCATGGCTGGCGTAGGTCCCAATCAAGGTTGCTGAGGACCCCTCCCAGCACAGTGCCACCCAGGTTCTCCAGGTATTCTGAATTGTCATCAGACTTTGGAGTTGATGCTCAGGTGTCCAGGTAGCAAGAGACTAGAGTGCACTCTCGTCATCACTGTGGCTTTGAGAAGGGCTTGTCTAGGGATTAGGAAGCTTGGGCCAAACAAGGCTGAGGCCTCCTGCATGTAGAGCTATATTGCTTCATAGATTCATAGACTTAAGGTCAGAAGGGACAATTATGGTCATCTAATCCGACCACCTGCACAATGTCTCACCCACCCACCCACTCCTGTTATAAACCCCTAACCTATGTCTGAGTTATTGAAGTCCTCAAATTATGGTTTAAAGACCTCAAGGTGCAGAGAATCCTCCAGCAAGTGACCTGTGCCCCATGCTGCAGAGGAAGGCAAAAAACCTCCAGGGCCTCTGCCAATCTTCCCTGGAGGAAAATTCCTTCTCGACCCCAAATATGGCAATCAGCTAAACCCTGAGCATGTGGGCATGTCTCACCAGTGCCTTGTATAACGGTACTAACACCTCCTTGTCATTACTGGTAGTGCCTGATGCATCCTAAAACTGCATTAGCTTTTATAACGGTCATATCACATTGGTGGCTCATAGTCATCTTGTGATCGACCAATACTCTAAGGTCCTTCTCCTCCTCTGTTACTTCCAACAGATGTGTCCACAATTTATAACCAAAATTCTTGTTATTAATCCCTAAATGCATGAGCTTGCACTTTTCACTATTAAATTTCATCCTATTACTATTACTCCAGTTTATAAGGTCATCCAGATCTTCCTCTATGATATCCCGGTCCTTCTCTGTGTTAGCAATACCTCTCAGCTTTGTGACATACGCAAACTATTAGTACATTCCCACTTTTTGATCCATATGAGTAGATCCTCCAGGAGGGCTGCTTCTTCTACTGACACCAAGAGGCTGATGGAACAGTCAGTAGTGATTAACCATCTGACTCCCATGCACTTGGCTTACCATTGCTGGCTCCAGAACAGCTGCCATACCACAGCCAATACCAGTGACACAAGACCAACCTGGAGAGCCATTTACCTTGCCTCTGCTTCATGCCTCTTCCTCATCACCTGATGAGGCTCTGGTACCAGAGAAATTACCTCCATTACTGGGTGACTTCAATGTACACCAGGAGTTACTCAGGAGAATAGCAACTTTTCTGGGCACCCAAGTGGAGCTTGTAGAGGGGAATACAGACATCCCACTGCAGCAGGGAAAGTGGCCCTGCCTATAAATTAGGCTAGCATGCAGCCAGCCAGAGTGATCTGGCAGACCTCTTCCTCCATTGCCCTGGTGGCCAAATGAATTCACATTCTATCCTGGGGGTTTGGGCAGTTTTATCTGTATACTACCCCTATCTCATTACTTGTGCCTGTGGTGAAAGAGAGATGTTTACAAAGCCTGGCTAAGGCTGCCCACAAGAACAAAAGCACTAACCAACTTAATCTTTTTGGCACAAAAGTGTTTTCCATGGCAAATCTACAACTCTGGATTGCCAACTATCATACCTATTGTCATGGTGTGACTTCTCCATTTGGGAAGCTATACCAGTTTCCCTGAAGATTCCAGGGAGCGAATCTAATCACTCATCACTGCGGCATGCCTTGTCTCTCATTCAATGCTGCAGGCTTGTATTGGATGTGGTGGATTCTGCAGCCAAGGTCATGGTGACAGCTGGTGACAGTCCTCGGAGATTCCTGTGGAGGAATGTTCCTCATTCTCATCCAAAACAGATGAGGCTTTGCCTACCCTGAAGTCCTTGTGCCTCTGCACTCTGGCAACAAAGAGGAAAATATCATCTTCCATACCAGACTAGAAAGTAGCATTACCCCTTCCATCAGGCTGGGCAACTTGACAGGAGGCAAAGATTGCTGCAGATGTCTTCTTCTTTCTCAGTTACAGGCATCATCAAGCCTTGAAACAGTAGATTTGACTTTTATTTCAAGGACAGCATGCCTCCCAACCTGGATCTCTCTGGCCCTTCCCTGCCTTTCCAGGGCAGGCTATCATGTTTCCTGCATGCCCGGCCATCCATCACCTTGGACAAATATGTGCTTACTATGGTGAAATTAGGATATACCCTCCACTTCCTAGCTATCTCCCCTCATATTCGTCCCAGTCCCTCTGAAGGTATCCCTCTCATGAATATGTGCAGGGACAAGAATTTCAGTCTCTATTTTCTTTGGGAGCAATAGAAGAGATACAGGGTTTTTATTCCCTATTACTTTGTAATTCCCAAAGCCAGATATGTCAGATCTATCCTAGACCTTTGAAATCTGAATAGATACATCAAGAAGATAAAGTTCTGAATGGTTTTCCTGGCTGAAAGAATCTTTTCTCTAAACCTGGGAGACTGATATGCTGGCCTTGACTTACAGAACTCTTACGTCCAAGTAGCAATCCATTCAGGCCACAAAAAGGTCCTGAGGTTCATAGTAGGATACAACCACTACTAATTCACTGTTCTGCCCTTCAGCCTGTCATCAGCACCAAATGTTTTTGCCAAGTGCATGGCAGTAGTAACAGCTTACTTCTGGCAAGGGGGGGAAGAGTACACATTTAGCTTTTCAGGGTGACTGGCTGGTTCAGAGCTACACCAGGTTCAAGCTACTTTTCAACAAACATTACATCTCTTCAATGTACTGGGCTTGTAATTCGACAAGGAGAAGTCAATACAAAAGATAGAATTTGGGGCAGTCCTGAATTTGACATCTACCAGGGCATTCTTTCCCCTTTCCAACTTTCAGACTCTGCAGAACATATGAGTGTCCCTCAAGAAGCATCCCCAGATCACTGTAAGGAATTGCCTCAGGATCCTACATCTCATGGCAGCATGTACATACATCATTCTTTACACCAGACTGCACATTGGGACACTGCAGGTATGGCTCAACTCAATCTACCGTCCTCAGGTTCATCACCTAGACAAGTTAGTTAGTATCCCAGACACAGTATTGTCTTCTCTGAACTGATGGATGAGCCAAGCCAATGTATGTAGAGGATTTCCCTTCTACTGGCCTCTCCCATCCCTGTCTTTGATAACGGATGCCTTGGTCATGGAATGGGGAGTGCATCTGAGAACCCTACAAGATCAGGTGTTGTGGGCTATCCAGAAATTCAGGTTCCACATAAATGTTTCAGAGTTGCAAGCAATAATTTTGTGCATGTCAACAGTTCCAGTCTCATGTTCAAAGCAAGACTGTCCAGGTTCTCACCAACAGCACTACAGCAGTGTTTTATGTTAACAAGCAAGTTTGTGCAAGGTACAACAGGCTCTGCCAGAAGACTGTCAAGTTATGAAACTGGTATATTCAGACCTTGGTCACTCTCTTAAATCATCTCACCTACCAGGGATTCAAAAAGGCCTTGCAGATCATCTGAGCAAATCCTTTAACTTAGACCATGAATGTTCTGTCAACATGAAAGTGCTACCTTGGGTATTTTGTAGGGCTGTCAAGCTATTAAAAAAATTAATTGTGATTAACCGTGCTGTTAAACAATAATAGAATACCATTTAGTTAAATGTTTTTGGATGTTTTATACATTTTCAAATATATTGATTTCAATTACAACATAGAATACAAAGTGTATAATGATCACTTTATATTTATTTTTTATTACAAATATTTGCACTGAAATAGTATTTTTAATTCACCTAATACAAGTACTGTAGGGCAATCTCTTTATCATGAAAGTTGAACTTACAGAGGTAGAATTACATACAAAAACCCCTGCATTCAAAAATAAAACAATGTCCAATCAGTACTACTACTTGTGTGCTCCATACCTCTTCCCTCTCAGATTTTGGATGGCACTTCAGATTCTTAAATCTTTGGTCAAATGCAGTAGCTATCTTTAGAAATTTCACATTGGTATCTTCTTTGCATTTTGTCAAATTTGCAGTGAAAGTGCTCTTATAAAGAAAAGTGCTGTTTCATTTTTCAAGACTTCTATAACATTAAATATATGTCAGAATGAGGGTAAAACAGAGCAGGAGACATACAATTCCCTTTCAAGGAGTTCAGTCACAAATTTAATTAACACATTATTTTTTTAATGAGCTTCATCAGCATGGAAGCAGGTCCTCTGGAACGATTGCAAAGCATATGAATCTTTAGCACATGTACCACATAAATGTTGTGAGACATCAGCTACAACAGTTCCATGCGAACACCTCTTCTCACTTTCAGGTGACATTGTAATTAAGAAGTGGGCAGCATTATCTCCTGTAAATGTAAATAAACTTGTTTCTCTTAGCAATTAACAGAATGAAAAACAGGACTGAATGGACTTATAGGCTTAAAGTTTAACATTGCTTTGTTATGGAGTGCAGTTATGTAACAAAATCCCTACATTTGTAAGTTGCACTTTCATGATAAAGAGATTACACTACAGTACTTATATAAGGTGAATTGAAAAATACTATTTCTTTCGTTTATCATTTTTACAGTGCAAATATTTGTAATAAAAAAAATATAAAGTGAGCACTGTACACTTTGTATTCTGTGTTGTAATTGAAATTGATATATTTGAAAATATAGAAAAACATCCACAAATACTTTATAAATTTCAATTGGTATTCTATTGTTTAACAATGCGATTAATCATTATTAATTTTTTTAATAAGAATTAATTTTTTGAGGTAAACCCATGAGTTAACTGCGATTAATCAACGGCCCTATTATTTTGTATAGGGTTTTTTCCATCTGTGGACTTATTTGCAACTCTGCAGAACAGAAAATGTCCCTAATTGTGTTTCAGGGTGGAGTCAATATCAGATGTTTCTGGTTTCTGTGTGACAAGTTCTGTCACTATGCATTCCCACCAGTGCCTCTGATTCCCAGGGTCAGTATCAAACTCAGACTCATTCTTATAGCTCTACTCTGGGTAAGACAGACCTGGTATTCAGACCCCTGCAAACTGTCCTCTCAAGAGTCCTTGCCATTGTCAGTGACCAGAGAACTCCTAACACAGAGCCATGGATGAGTGCTGAACAGATATCAGGCTCAAGTGCTGCAACTCACAGCCTGGTTCATCAGTGGTTGAGTGGAGAGGAAGCACTGTGCTCAGTGACTGTCCCAGAACATTCTTCTTATTAGCTGAAAAGCTTTCAACAGAGCTACCTACCTGACTAAGTGAAAGCGTTTCTCCATTGGGTGACTTCTCATAATGTGTCTCCACCTCAGGCCGACATTCAGACAATCCTGGGAAAAAAATTTCAACATAAGGAGTTGAATCTATAACTCAGTTCTGTTAGGGTGCATCTGGCAGCCATTTCCTCTTTTCATCCTCAAATAGATGGCAGAACTGTTTTTACTCACCCCACCTTGAAAGGTCTAGGTAGGTTATTCCCACCTATCACAGAATCAACACTTTTCTGGGATTTGATTTGTTGTTGCCTTCACTTATGGACCTTCCTTTCAAACCTGTGCCATTGTGCTCTTTTCTGCATATATCAGAAAAGATAGTGTTTTTAATAGCCATCACCTCTGCCAGATGAGCTGAATGAGCTGGTCACTGATCCACCATACACAATTTTCTGCAAGGACAAGGTCCAGCTTGGACCACACCCTAATTTCCTTTCCATGGTGGTTTCTGACTTCCACATGAACCAGTCTTTCTATTTGCCAGTTTTCTTTCCAAAGCCTTATGCATACAGGGATGAGAGAACGCTTCACAGCCTTGATGTTTGTCATGCATTGGCTTTTTACTAGAGTAGGATGAAAACCTTTCAGTCATCTTCCGAGCTCTTCATGTCATACACAGAATGTACGAATGGTCATCTTTTCACAACTCAGAGACTCTCCAAATGGATCACCAGTTGCATCCAGGGCCGGTGCAACCATTTAGGTGACCTAGGTGGTTACCTAGAGTGTTGGCATTTGGGGGGCGCCATTTTCTTCGGCAGTGACTGCGGCGGCCAGATCTTCGGCCATCCCGGTTGCTGCCGGCATTTAGACGGAGGGAGCTGGGGCAGGGGAGCACGGGGAGGGCCGCCTGCAGCAAGTAAGGGAGAAGTGAAGCAGCCACAGCGTGCTTGGGGAGGAGGCGGGACAGGGGTGAGCTGCTTCACTTCTCTCGCTTCCCAGGCTTGCGGCGCCAATCAGCTTAGGTGCCCCAAGCCTGGGAGGCGGGAGAAGTGAAGCAGCGAAGGCATACTCGGGGTGCTTGTGCTTGTGCGTGGAACAGGGGTGAGCTGGGGCGGTGGGGGGTGCCTCAGGGCAGAGGGTGGGGAGCTGCTGCAAGGTAGGCGCTTCAGGGCAGAGGGGGGGAGCTGCCATGGGGGGGAATGCCCCAGGGTGGGGACGCAACGGGGGGGAGGGCGCATGGTGGAATTTTCGCCTAGGGCGCAAAACATCCTTGCACCGGCCCTGGTTGCATCACAGTGGCTTCTGCCATTAAAGGAGTAATGCTTCCTGATAGACTCATGGGGCACTCAACCAGAGCACATCCAGCCTTGCTGGCATTGCTGGCACCCGTCCCAGTTGTCTACATCTGTACAGCAGCAACATGGTCCTTGATCCATACTTTCACCAGACGTTACACACTCTCTGCCACTTTGAAGGAAGATGCAAATGTAGGCAAGAAAGTCCTACAATCCTTTTTCTGATGAGACTCCCAGGCTTGAGGTAACAGCTTGGGAGTCACAGTGCAGTGGATGTATGCAAGTACTTGAGGAAGAAAAAGGTTACTTACCTTCTCATAACTGTTGTACATCAAGATGTGTTACCATACATGACCCATACTCCTCCTTGATGCACTGAAGTCTATCATCGGGGTCCAGTGAAGAAACTGAAGGTGAAGTGGAGCAACTCTGCCCCTTATACCTTCACTCACAGCACAAAGACATCAGTAGTCACATATTAATTGGAGTATTATTTGTGAGGAAAATATATTGGGTGCTTTTCTTCTAGGGAAATGTGAAATTAATTAGTGTTGTTCTAGAATTGATCAAAGATAGATACTCTCTTGGACTCAAGTACACCAAGCTCATCCCCCAAATACTGCATTTAGAAATAATTCACTTTCTGTCTCCATTGTACCCAAGGACTTTCCAAGAGGGATTTGGAGGGATTAAGCTGAGCTGGCAAAATTCATGGAAACTATTCTGCACTTCCCAGCTATGCAATTACACTGTGAATGAAATGTTAAGGCTAAATGTGCCAGGAAAAGCTATGTTCTAGTTGAAATGATCCTTGCTCCTAAATATTCCATACGGAAAACGATATTAATAAAATGAGAATGGTTACAGTTGAGAGGTTAAACACTCAAAGGTCTGGAAATGCAAAAGTTAAGGTTTAACATGAAACCTTAGTACTGTCCCATTATGTTACAGCCTTTAGGTACATGATCAAATAATATTTCTCTGATAATACAGTATTGAATAATACATAATGCTGTCTGCATCTGTAAAGGGTAGTGTTGCTGCTTGCTACCTGGATATTTGAGAGCAGGTATATGAAAGATTTTCTTTTTCTGCCCTGTTTGCTCTAATACTTGGACATAACTTATAAGATATTAAACTTCTAAATGCGTACCTTTATAGTGCTGTTTGGTAAAGGAGAGATAATGAAAAGTCTAATGGGGGAAAAAGGTGGGCTTCAAGATATTTAGTTGCCTTGAAACATAGAAATATGTAGGGTGATAGACATGCTCAAAGTTAAATGATTCAAAGAAACAAAGGCTCTCCCCTTAAAGAAAGATAGAAAGAAAAAAAGAAAAGAAAAAGAAAAAAGTCAACCAAATGTCATGCTGAACTCAAGCCATACTTTCTGGTGTCTCAGTGTGAATATGGGAATTATCTGTATTACGTTTTCTGATTGTTATATCTCTTTTAGGATTTAGTGGTACTTGTGTTGCTGCATAAAGCACAACTAAGGATTTACATCAGTTTGAGCTTGCTTTGGACTGCAAGAACCCAAAAAATAGCTGTGGACATAACTTATTTTCCAGTACTGAAAAGGACAGTGGGGATGGGATGTTAATTCATTTGACTCTTACCTCCATGAATGTAGAATGAGGGTTTGGCTAGTTCCATGGGAGTAGTGGGAGGAGTCTCCAGCTTGAAAATCCCAAGGGGCTTTAGGTGGGGACCTTCAAACAAAGAATTTAGAAGCAGAACTTCTGAGCCTTGGAGAAGAGGGAGTCAGAATACTGACAGAGAAACAGACTGTGATATAGTCTTCAGATGCTGGGGTCTCAGGGATAAGTGGGACCTGCCTAATTTGCAAGGGTTGACCAAATTTAGGTAAGAGAATATGCCTCTTGGCTTTTGTTATCTTTAATCCACTTCTCACTGCTTGTGATTATGGTCCTTTGGACAAATAAAGTATATTCTGTTTTAAATAAACCAGCTGAGCTCACAGCTATTAGAGGGGATTCCATAGCAGGGGCCAAATGCAGGTGAACCTGCTGGAACTAAATGTGGTTGGTAAACAGGGATTGCAGTAGCCTGGTGAACCACAGGGATTCCAATCTGAGACATGTGCAGGTGGCTTGTGGCTTGGAAAGATTGCCCACCCTCGGACACTGAAACAGTGATTACAAATGCAGCTTGTCCTTGAACTGAAATGCCAAAAATTGCTGGCTAAACTTTTCCATTATTTTTCATTTTTGTGTGGCACTGCATCTCTGGGTTCTGGATGGTCTCAGAAGTAGAAGTACAATGATACCATAGTAGTCTATTCTTGTAAGATTTCCATCCCAGTTTAACAGATCCATATAATAATCTTATGATATAATATTTTGAACACCTTAGCTATGATTTTCCAAACTCATCTGGTAATTCAGATCAGCATCCAGACTATTGGGTGTTTATCTGTGCTGAATCGTATACTTTGTATTGACGTAGCCAGGGGCGGCTCCCAGCACCAGCGCACCAAGCGTGTGCCTGGGGCAGCAAGTCACGGGGACAGAGGGGCGTCTCGCTGGTTGCCGTGAGGGTGGCAGTCAGGCTGCCTTCGGTGGTGTGCCTGCGGGAGGTCCGCCGGTCCCACGGTTTCGGTGGCAATTCAGCAGCGGGTATGCTGAAGGTGCAGAACCGGCAGACCTCCCTCAGGCAAGCCCCCGAATCCGCGTTACCAGCGGACCTCCTGCAGGCACGCTGCAGAAAGCCACCTGACTGCCATGCTTCAAGCAGCAAAATACATAGAGCTGCCCCTGCCTGTGTCATAAACAGATACTTAAGGGTTAATGTCTCTTTTACCTGTAAAGGGTTAACAAACATGAACCGGGCACCTGACCAGAGGACCAATCAGGAAACAAGATACTTTCAAATCTCGGTGGAGGGAAGCCTTTGTTTGTGTTTTTTGGGTTTTGCTTTGTTCTCTCTGGGTCCTGGAAGGGACTAGACGTGCAACCAGGTTTCTTGCCAATCTCCCTGCTACAGTCTCATATATTCAGAATAGTGAGTATTTAGTAAGAAAGGTGGTTATAGTCTTTTGATTGTTTTCTGTATTTGCAAATGTGTAGTTTGCTGGAAGTATTTTAAATTGTATTTTTGCTGGGGGGAGGCTTCTTTCTAGTGTCTATAAGCTGAAAGACCCTGTAACTTTTACCATCTAAATTACAGAGATAACCTTTACTTTTTTTCTTTCTTTTTATTAAAAGTTTTGCTTTTAAGACCTGTTTGATTTGTTCCCCTTGTTCAGGCTCAAGGGAATTGAGTCTGTACTTAACAGGGAAGGGGAAGGAAGGGGAGAAGGGGGCATCCCTTTGTTTCGATTCACGGAGCTTGACTATCTGTCCAGGATAACCCCAGGGGCGGGGACCAACCTGATTTCTCTGTGTTGTGATTCAAGGAGCTTGAATGTCGGTGATCTCCTAGTGTACCCAGGAAGGGAAAGATCTGGGAGGAAGAAAGGAGAAGGGGAGGGAAATGGTTTATTCCCCTGTGTTGTAAGACTCAAGGAATTTGGGTCTTGGGGTCCCCAGGGAAGGTTTTGGGGGGACCAGAGTGTATCAGGCACTGGAATTCCTGATTGGTGGCAGCTTATCAGATCTAAGCAGGTAATTAAGCTTAGAGGAATTCATGCTGGTACCCCAACTTTTGGACTCTAAGGTTCAGATTGGGGAAAGATACTATGACAGCCTGTAGCTACTTTTGAAAAGCAGTTACAGGACTAGATAGTTCAGGCTAATAGTGGAAACTATTCATGGATGATTATCATATAGGATACTTTTTGGGATAAGTAAATGATTTCCTGTGCTTCAGAAGCCTGTTGTTATATTACATGTTTTTTTAGGTCATCTAGCCAGCTGTTCTTATTTGTTTGACTTTGGGAGAAGCAACATAGTATCCATAACATCTGATCCAACCAAAAGAATTTTGAAAAAAAAATATTTTTGAAAAAGAAAAGTTATACAAATAGTTGGAGAAATCTCAGTGGGTTTTGTTTCTGTTCCCTCATTGAAGGACTTAAGTAATTAAATGTTGCAGTGTAAATTTCGAACTGTATGTTCTTTTGTAATATGCAAAAATTATGCTGTGTTTGTTTAGTCACATAGATCATTTAATCAGGCACTGCAAACAGTATACCATGTGATTCATCCAACCAACACAGTGAAATTATGAATATTCACAACAAACTGTTTGCAACCCATCTACAGACCAAGATTTAGTAGAAAGTTGTGAATAATTGTCAATGTCTGTAGCACCCCTTGCCTGATCTGGCTTAAATTACTCTTTGTTACTTTGTCTACCATCCAACCTATACTTTCTGAGTCAAATTCTGCTCCCAGGTACACTTGTGAAACTCCATTGATTACATGGATATAACTTAGAGCAGAATTTGACCTAAAGGCTGTCAGGCTCCTGAATGCTGCAACTAAGCAACATGGCTTTAATTTCCCTTTTTAGCATTTTGTTTCCAAAGAAAATACCAACAATCACAGCCAAACACATCACTGTGTTATATTTCTATCAGTACTGCCCAGTGAAACCCGTAAAGCTTGCATCATTTTCATACATCTCCCTGGGCTCCTTTTCTGAATGACAGTTGGTGTACTGTAGAAGGCATGTGAAATCAGAGTTGCTTCAATGCTATGTTTATCTTTGCTTAGATAAATCCTTGTCTTATTTTTAAACATTGAACATTTCATAGATCAGAGTGGGGGCGGGGTAAACAGTTCTGCACACCAAGGATGAAGTAGCTGCTACTGCACAGATCATGGTGGTGTGTGGACACTAATCCTAGGGATCCATCACAAGACTTTGATAATAGAATGAGTCAAATTCTTTGAATCCTTGTTGATAGAGTTGGCATTAATGTGAGTATAGTCAAGTGCCAAAGTCATTTGAGGGCCATCTAAAACTTCTGAGGGACCTGTACAGAGATTTCTTAGAAATATTTTCATTGGCCAAAAGGGCATTATCCTAAAATTGTTCACCAGAGCCAATAAATTTCTTTCCAAAAAAGGACAGATAGTAAATATTTTTTCTAGTTGTATCAATAGTTTAAAATCTTTCCCTATATCTGTTGTGAAATATAGGAGACAAAAGGCAGCTAGAACTCAAATATATTCACAAATATTTATAAAGTCTCTATTAGACGGGCTCAAAACATAAAGTCTAAACAAGTAGTAGTATAATAATAATACTGAATAATACCTAGCTTGTATATAGTACTTTTCATCCGGAGATTCAAAATACTTTACAAAGAAGGGCAGAATCATTATCCCCATTTTATAGATGGGGAAACTGAGGCAAGGAGCATGGAAGTGACTTACCTAGCATTACCCAAAGGCCAGTGGCACAGCAAGGAGCAGAACCCAAGTATTTGTCTAAAAAAGAGGCTGGAGCTTGAGATACATCTCTCTCTCTCTCTCTCTCTCTCTCTCTCTCTCTCTCTCTTTGTGTTTGAGGATATGCCTAACTATTCTTTAACTCTGTTCCCCTATCCAGGGCTCTGATCAGTCATGCCAGATCCAGGATTTTTGGTGCTATTTGTTGTCATGACTCTTATTCTTCACTCTTTTTCTGACCCTGGCTCATGAGGCCTTGATCGTTGGCTCTATGGGGTCTGGTTCTGAGATTGACTGTTGTTGTTCCTTATTTTGCACTTTCAGTAGTAAAATCTGATTCATATTTTTCTGGTTCAGTTGGTGATGCTTCTTTCTGAACTCCTTTTGACCTTAAGTTCATTCTTAAGGCTTCACATACTATTACATATGTACATGGGGACTTAGGAATGCAAATCCTATTGACAGCAATGAGTTTGATAGCAAATTCCTATTTCCCGATGGGAATATGTTGCTCTATATGTCCACTTCAAACTCTGCAGACTACAGAGAGCACAAAGATAACTTATTTGTCATGAAATGCCTTTGAGTTTATCCAGATTCCTTTGTCTGTCTTTGTCCAGAGAACTCTTTCATTAAGACGATAAAGGAAAATATGAGTGGAGTTATAGAAAAGATTCCAGAGCTGTGCCCAGAATTTAAGGATCTCCCTAAAAAGTGTTAAATCGAAATGATCCCTCTGCAGTGTGATTTCTTCTGTGGGTGGTCTTGCCATCTGAAATGATTGGCATTGTTGAGCTGTATTCATTAATTCATGTGAAATATATTTTTGTAAAAAATATAGGTCAGCTGATCTTGCTTCTGGCAAGATCTGAGGCTGCTATTCAACATGCCAGTCAGTTGCCCTTTGGTGCCGGCACTGATTGCAGAAATTGATCGATTTAGCTGACGCAGCAGGTTACAAAACAGCTAATTAAAATTGAAATAAAACCCATGGAGAACACAGAGAATAGTGGTGAGAAAAATAGAAGACAGGTGTGGGGCACATTACCAGGCAAGCCACAGAAGTGGTTGTGTGTTTTAATTTTTGTAGGAATTTATAGAATGGAACAATATTTATTTAGACATAGTTCAAGGTGCACATACATATTTATGGATTGCAGAGCCACATTTAAACCTAGGGCTGCTGGTGTTGCTGGCTCAAGCATCCTTCATGATCTCAACTACCGTGACATGGCATTACACAAGGAGATGGGAATGGAATCTAAAGTAGCCTAGCAAGGCAAAGTAACTGATTACTGACAAAATTCAGATTCCAAAAAAGATGGCAGCCTCTTGTCAAAACAGAGATGTGGAAAAAAAACCCTCCTGTTCACTGCTGCCTCCTGAACCTCCAGAATCCTCCCACTGCCAGTCTGGGGCTCCGTCCCCGGCTCCTGCCAGCTGGGGTCCTGCTCAGCTGGCAGACCTCGGTGAAGTTGATCTGGGGTGCCTGGACAGACATGACTATTCTCCTCTCAGAGCACCGAATGGGAGTGACTCCAGATCATTTTCTTCTTTAAGTTCTAGGTAATGGAGATTCAGACCTGCCTGGAATATCATGCGAGCTGAAATCTTCAACTCCCATCCACTGAAATACAGACAAATCCAAGTCACTTTCATTGAACTTTTCAGGTTTAATTAGAAAAGAAAGCATTGGGCCAAATCACTGGAAATCTTGAAATCTGTCAGAAAATTCTGATTCCAGTTCTTGCATGTACTTTCCAATCTCATCAACATTGACAGTGCAACGTGTTGATAGCTCTTTTATGAGTTGGAAGTAGCAGAAAGTAGAAGTTTGATTATCCCTGGAAAAAACTGCTAGTTTCACAACAAATGCTTTCCAGGCTCCATAAAGATCCAGAACTGTTTGCCCCGCACCCTGGATACAGAGGTTGAGTTTGTTTAGGTGAGTGGTGATATCAGTTAGAAACACGAGCTTACACAGCCATTTGTCATCATCCAGTTCGGGGTAGTTTTGTTCTTTTTCCGACAAAAAGGCCTGAATTGCCTCAAAACAGTTTACAAAGTGCACCAAAACCTTGCCACGACTTAGCCACTGAATGTTGCTGTGAAGTGGGATGTTGTCATAAGCACTGTCCATCTCTTCTAGCAGTGCTTGAAACTGTCTGTGAGTCAAAGCAGATCGAGCAACAAGGAAATTCACAATTTGCACCATTGTATTCATCACATTATTAAGCTCTGAATTAGAAATTTTAGCACACAGGTTTTCTTGATGGATGATGCAGTGAAATTTGACTGTTGGATCGCCAATTTGATCTTCAAGTATCTTTACAAATCCCTTCCGTTTTCTGACCATGACAGGAGCACCATCTGTTGTTACACAAAATATTTTTCTGATGTCAACTCCTCGTTCTTCAAAATGGTTTATAAAACTTTCCAGTATATCTTCCCCCTTTGTTGTACCATGCCGGGTGTAGGGAGGCGCCCTGGCTCCCCGCTGCACCTGAGAGGGACAAGCCAGAACAGGTGCCTCAGTGGGCGGAGCCATCGCCACTGTCCCCGCCCCCCGGAAGTCAAGGGGTGGGACAGGAAGTATAAGAGCCCGGCCTCAGCGCTCAGTTGGCTGCAGACTGCCGGAGAGGACAGACGCTGGTGCCCGAGCTCCCGCCGGGCCCAGCCTGCCCCGTGCTCACTAACTGGAGGAGCGCTGGCCTGACCTGCCTCGTGCCCGGTACCCGGAGGAACGCTGGCCTGAGTTCCCCTGTGCCCAGTATCCAGAGGAGCTGCCGGAGCTTCCCCGTGCCCGGTATCCAGAGGAGCTGCCAGAGCTTCCCCGTGCCCGGTATCCAGAGGAGCTGCCTGAGCTTCCCTACGCCCGGTATCCTAAGGAACCCATGGTATGGGATCCACCAGATGATGCTGGCGAAGGACAGGTACCTAGAGAGGGGGAGATTGGAAGTGGCCCAGGGGAAGCCGACCCCAGTCTAGCTCCAGGGGACCCTGAACCAATGTCAGTGTGTCGCGGCCAGGATTCCCCACTGACTGCAGCGAACCCTTGCTGCTGCTAGGGCCCCGGGCTGGGACGCAGTGGAGTGGAAGGGCCTGCGTCCCCCCTGCCACCCTTCCAAGGATGTCAGACTCCCCCTGCCCCTGGCCTGAGGAGGCCTCTTGTGCTGTTTAACTCACTGTTCAGTCCCTGCTTGAGGGTCTGACCCTTACCTGTGTTTGTTGCCTGCCTTGAGCCAGGGCTTGGGCTTTACAGACTGCTACTGTTCACTTGTTGCTCAGCCCTTTGCTGAAAGGCCTGAGCTTGAACTGCGTGCTGCCTCGCCCTGCCCAAGGTCCTGGGCTTATATACTGTTGACTTGTTGCTCAGCCCCTGCTGAGAGGCCTGAGCCTAACTGCTTGTTGCCCCGCCCTATCCAAGGGCCTGGGCTATAGACTTTGTATTCGCTCCGCCCTGCTGGGAGGTCTGAGCTGTGAGCTGCTTATTGCCCTGCCCCACCCAAGGGCCGGGCTTATGTACTGTGTTGTTCAGCCCTGCTGAAAGGTCTGAGCCTGAACTGCTTATAGACTCTGTACTTGCTCAGCCCTTGCGGAAGGGCCCTGAGCCTGAACTGTTTGTTGCCCTGTCCCTGCTCCAGGGCCGGGCCTATAGACCCTGTATCAGCCTAACCCCTGCTGAAGGGTCTGGACTCTGCACGGACTGCTGCCGGTAGAGAGGCGCCCTGGCTCCCCGCTGCCCCTGAGAGGGACGAGCCCCAGCACTGGACCCTTACATTGGGGTTTTAGGCAACAAAGTTCCTCTTGGATTTCATCGGAAGCACAGTATCTTCCAACAACTGCCAAACATGGAATGTCGTTTATATCCACACTCTCATCAACTGCAACACTAAACACTGCTGTGTCTTTGAATGCAGTCGTCTGCTGTTCCTTAATGTTTTCTGCCATTTCACTTATGCATCTCTCAACTGTTCTGGCAGAGATGGGCAGTTCTTTTATTCTAGATACAATCATATCTTTATTTGTCAAATCACTGAACAAAATCTCTGAACTGCTGAGAAAAACTTATTTTATATATTCCCCATCTGTAAACGGCTTTCCGTTTTTTGCAATGCACTGTGCAATTTTGTAACTTGAGTTTTACTTACACTTAAGCTTTTAAAAACACTGTTTTGCTTCTCATAGGCTTCTACTGTCTTTTTGATTGATTCAGTCTTGTCTGCTTCGTCAAGAAAGGTTTTCTCATGCTTCGTTTCAAAATGTCATCGAACACTTGACATGCGACAAACAACACTTTCATAACAGAAAGCACAAATAGCACGGTTCTTCTTTTCAATAAATCCAAATGCGTCTGTCCAAGCAGGCTGAAATGATTGGACATCTAGCTTCGCTTTCTTTGGAGCTGCCATTTTGTCAAATGTTCCCTTCAACTCTCGGGGGGGGGGGGGGAAATGGTGATAGAAGGCAGGCACAAGGTCAAACACAGTGTGGTCTGAGATAAGCAATTTTAAGATGGGGGTGCTGAACTGGACCCCCTTTTGTCTGGTGTGCAACCCTCACTGTCCCAGGCTGGGGACAGTGGGCCACAGCGGGGAGGCTGCAGAGCAGTGATTCAAGGCCAGGAGAAGATCCCAGGAGTCTGGCCTGCTGGGACTCCAGGCCAGAAAGCAGGCTGAGCAAGGCTGGAGATCCAGAACCCTGCTTGCAGGAGGTCAGCGGCTGTTCCTGAAAAATGCAACTTTAAGTGAAATAATGTTAAGCAAATCCAATTTCCCCATAAGAATTAATGTAAATGAGGGGGTTAGGTTCCAGGGAATTTTTTTTCACCAGACAAAGACTATATTATATATATATATATATACACACACACAGTATAAGTTTTAAACAAACAGTTTAATACTGGTACAAAGTGATGATGATTGTGAAGCTTGGTTGAGGTGGAGGAGTCAGAGGGTGGGATATTTCCCTTACTGTTAAATGATGAACTAGCAATTGGCTGAGCCCTCAAGGGTTAACTCTCTCACTCTAAAAGGCAGCAGGAATGGAGGGAGATATGCACATTTCCCTTAAGTACATTGCCTTGTTAATTAAATCAGCTTGCTGAGACCACAGCTGCTGCCAGCTCCCTCTGTCCTAAACCCTGCTGTATGGAAGATGGTGTAAGTGGGGTGCAGGAGCAGGGGGGAGGGGGACACCCTGACATTAGCCCCCCTCTTCCTTCCCACCTCCCGGCACAGCAAGCAGGAGTCTTGGGGAGCAGCTCCAAGGCAGAAGGCGGGAGTAGCTCATGGCAGTGGTGGCAGGGACACAGCTGAACTGCAGGCAGCTGCTGCACAGGGAACTTAGGGGAGCGGGGAGCTGATAGGGGGCTACCAGTCCACCCTGGTTCCAAGCCCCCACCAGCTAGCTGCAAGGGGCTGTTCTTCCTGCAAGCAGTAGATAAAGCAGGCAGCTGCCAAACAACTTTAGAAAGGAGCATTACACAACTTTAAACAAGCAAGTTCCCTAATTGATCAGCAACGTAACAAGGAAACAATGTTAACCGGGACAACTTTAAGTGAGGAGTTACTGTAGGTAGTTTTCCTACTTGAAATAGTGGCACTAAGACCTTAAAACTGCAGAAAAATGTACCCCTAAACTCAGGGTGGTCAGAGGGTAGTTGAAACAGAACAACTGTGAATTGTTCTATGCACGTTCAGACTTTTTGTAGTATTTCCAATCTTTGAACACATCTTTCCTAGCAGATGTGTAATTATAAAGATGATTCATCATTTTTGGAGAGTTTCTCTGCTTCATTTTTAGACAGCCAAAGTTTCCCCTGAGCATACTATAATATTTTGATAGATCCTAGAGGCTAGTTAAGCTGATGCGATGATGGGCCAAGTGGGAGCACTTCTCAGCAGCAGAATAAACTGTGTACCTAAACTCTTCTTACTGAAGCATGCAGCAGGGAAATGCCAGGGGCAGGTGTTTGCATGGTAAAGATGCTCGAGGCTGCTGAAGCACTTAGCAGCTTAAGGACATCTAAAAGTGCTGCCTATATTAAAATATGAATGGTGTCTATCCTTTAAGGCTGTGTCAAAGAGGAAACACTCATATTTTTCATTGATTCTAAGATCCCATGGCCAGAAGGGACCATTTTGATCATCTGGTCTGACTTCCTGTATAACACAGGCCGTAGAACTTGCACAAAATAATTTCTAGAGCAGATCTCTTAGAAAAACATTCACTCTTGATTTAAAAGTTATCATAGATGAAGAATCTACCATGACGCTTGGTAAATTGTTCCACTGGTTAATTATTCTCACTGTTAAAAATTTTCTTCTTATTTCCAGTCTGAATTTGTCTAGCTTCAACTTCCAGCCATTGGATCATGTTCTATTTTTCTCTGCTAGACTGAAGAGTTCTTTATTAAATATTTGTTCCCCAGGTAGGTATTTTTAGACTGTAATCAAGTCACCGCTTAATCTTTTCTTTGTTAAGGTATATAGATGGGTCTCTATGAGTCTATCACTATAAGGCAAGGGTGGCCAACCTGTGGCCCCGGAGCCACATGCGGCTCTTCAGACGTTAATATGCGGCTCCTTGCATAGGCACCGATTAGGGGCTGGAGCTGTGGGCGCCAACTTTCCAGTGTGCCGGGGGATGCTCACTGCTCAACCCCAGGCTCTGCCACAGGCCCTGCCCCCACTCCACCCCTTCTGACCCCCTCCCCTGAGCCTGCCATGCCCTTGTTCCACCCCCTACCCTAGCCTCTTGCATGCCACAAAACAGCTGATCGGGAGGTGCTGGGAGGGAGGAGGAAGACGCTGATGGGCGGGACTGCTGGTGGGTGGGAGGTGCTGGGAGCGGGATGCGGGAGCTGATGGGGGGCTGCTGACATATTACTGTGGCTCTTTGGCAATGTACATTGGTAAATTCTGGCTCCTTCTCAGGCTCAGGTTGGCCACCCCTGCTATAAGGCATGTTTTCCAGTCCTTTAATCATTCTCATGGCTCTACTCTAAACCCTCTCCAATTAATCAACATTAACTTTACAGTGAGAGGGCCTGATGCTGGTCCTCATTTTCATTGGTGTAAATAAAATCAGAATCAGGCTCAGAGACTGTCAAAGGCGTTCAAGAACACTAGACTATTCAATGTTTGCCTTTTTGTTCTAAGTTTCAAGATTCCATCATAATGTTCAATTGATGTGATTTAAATGTAAGTACAAATCATGAGATTCCGCTTCTTTGTGAATTCTCCCTTCTCTCAGCTGTATGATCCCCTGTTTTAATAAGCCTTGGTTAAAAAGTACTTCAAATAATAATATTGTTTTCTCCCTCCCAGCTGCACTCTTAAAACCAGTTCCCCTTTTGCCCTGACAGTTTGCACAAATATTGACTCGTTAAAAAAAAATCTTAATATTTTCCTTCAACAAACATCTCCAAATGTTTCTACTGAACTTTTCTGCTTCTCACTGGTATCTGTTTGAGACTGGAGTTGGCTTCCTTCAGCATGGGAGTAGCACTTAGTGGCAGCAATATTGGTCTCTCTGTGGGAGATAAGGCTGAGATCCTTTGAAAGGGTTTTTTCCACCAGAGACCAACCCTGTGCAGAGAGCAGCTTGCTGCAGCTCTAATATTTTTTACAAGACTATGTTTAAAAAAAGGCATATTTTGCAGTCAAGTTTATGTACTTTTCAAAAACAGAGAATTATCCATCTGGCTTTGCAAATGTGATTTCAGGGATAAAATAATATTATAATGATTTATCATTGGAATAGCAGTATTTTTTCCCCTTGACATTCTGAAAACACAGTAGGAGTCTCCAAGTAACACATACAGAATTGAACCACTTCAAATTGCCCAAGGTTTAACCTTGTTTAAAGTATTCTGAAAGCTTGGGGTGGTATAATTCATCACTTCATTTGAAACATTAGGATGCTAGCCCAATTACAACATAATGAACTTCTTGCCACAGGAATTTTTGGACAGTGCTGTTTTGTGAAGGTGGTTTTGGAATAGCTGTCCTTGGAAAGTGAAGTCCTGCTGATCTGCTGGTGTCTTTCATTTGTCTACCCTACTCATTTGCAGAAATTTTTTTGAGGGTTTTTTTTGCGTTTTTTTTTTGTTTTGTTTTTTTGGTAATTAAAGTAGAAAATGTGCCTGAAATCAGGGCTGATTGAAGACTTTGGGTCCGTTGTGTAAACTTGTCACATCATGTCAGCCTTATTCAACAATCCTTGTAGCTCCATCACATCCCCCAGAGCTCTGTTTAATGCTACATCTAGCCTTGGAGCTGGGGGTGTGATTCCCAGCTTAAGTAGTCAAATTAACACTAGCTGTCATTGAGCTTCCAGGCTAAAATTTGTAGCTATGGTGGCACAGGCAGTGGGAATAATTAGCCATGGTGGCACAGGTAGAGGAAAGTGCAGGAAGGACCAGCTGCCCCGAGTACAAACCCACCTGGACCCTATGGGTATATACTTGGGGTGGCTAGCCTGTGCTGCTGCTATCCATGTGTACACTACTATTTTTAGCATGCTCGCTTGATGACAGCTACTGTGAGTTTACCTATGTGAGCTGGGGATCATACCCCTAGCTCCATGTGTGGACATACCCCAAAGGTGATTTTCAGAATGGGCATAATTTTTGAAGGTATAGTACACTGTCAACATAAAACTCACCTATTACCTCCATTCTGTGTTACTTATAACACTTGTTTACAAAATGAACAAATCTTTTCAAATATAATATACTTTTCAGTTATTTGCTATCTGCATTTCTCACAGCTTGCCAGAGAAAATAGACTATTTAGAGTCATGTTGGTATCCATTTTCTGGTTCTCATAAGGTACACCATAGTGCAGAGTTTGGATTCAGAAATCTCCCAGGGAAAAGGTGTGGTAAAACAGTAATTCAATGATTTCTTTATCATTATGAACACTTCTGTTAACATTAAGCACTGGGAGAAGAAAACATATTTTTTAAAAAAAATCTAAGATTTATGTGTAAACATATTTGACAATAGTAAAGAATCCTGTGGCACCTTATAGATTAACAGATGGTTTGGAGCATGAGCTTTCGTGGGTGAATACCCACTTTGTCAGATGCATGTAGTGGAAATTTCCAGGGACAGGTATATATATGCAGGCAAGCTAGAGTTAATGAGGTTAGTTCAGTCAGGGAGGATGAGGCCCTGTTCTAGCAGTTGAGGTGTGAAAACCAAGGGAGGAGAAACTGGTTTTGTGGTTGGCAAGCCATTCACAGTCTTTGTTTAATCCTGAGCTGATGGTGTCAAATTTGCAGATGAACTGAAACTCAGCAGTTTCTCTTTGGAGTCTGGTCCTGAAGTTTTTTTGCTGCAGGATGGCCACCTTAAGGTCTGCTATAGTGTGGCCAGGGAGGCTGAAGTGTTCTCCTACAGGTTTTTGTATATTGCCATTCCTAATATCTGATTTGTGTCTGTTTATCCTTTTCCGTAGCGACTGTCCAGTTTGGCCGATGTGCATAGCAGAAGGGCATTGCTGGCATAGGATGGCATATATTACATTGGTGGACGTGCAGGTGAATGAACCAGTGATGGTATGGCTGATCTTGTTAGGTCCTGTGATGGTGTCGCTGGTGTAGATATGTGGGCAGAGTTGGCATCGAGGTTTGTTGCATGGATTGGTTCCCGAGCTAAAGTTACTATGGTGCGGTGTGCAGTTACTGGTGAGAATATGTTTCAGGTTGGCAGGTTGCCTGTGGGCGAGGACTGGCCTGCCACCCAAGGCCTGTGAAGGTGTGGGATCATTGTCCAGGATGAGTTGTAGATCCCTGATGATGCGTTGGAGGGGTTTTAGCTGGGGACTGCATGTGATGGCCAATGGAGTCCTGTTGGTTTCTTTCTTGGGTTTGTCTTGCAGTAGGAGGCTTCTGGGTACCCGGAAACCCGGAAATCCTGGACGCCCCATCATCTCGGGCATTGGCACTCTCACTGAAGGACTGTCTGGATATGTGGACTCTCTACTCAGACCCTATGCCATCAGCACTCCCAGCTATCTCCGTGACACCACTGATTTCCTGAGGAAACTACAATGCATTGGTGACCTTCCAGAAAACACCATCCTAGCCACCATGGACGTAGAGGCTCTCTACACGAACATCCCCCACACTGATGGAATACAAGTGGTCAGGAACAGTATCCCTGATGATGCCACAGCACAACTGGCTGCTGAGCTCTGTGCCTTTATCCTCACACACAACTATTTCAAACTTGATGACAATATGTATCTCCAGATCAGTGGCACCGCTATGGGCACCCGCATGGCCCCACAATATGCCAATATTTTTATGGCCGACCTGGAACACCGCTGCCTCGGCTCTCGTCCACTCTCACCCCTTCTCTACCTGTGCTACACTGATGACATCTTCATCAACTGGACCCATGGGAAGGAGACTCTGGAAAAATTCCACCATGATTTCAACAGCTTCCACCCCACCATCAACCTCAGCCTGGACCAATCTACATGGGAGGTCCACTTCCTAGACACCACGGTGCAAATAAGTGATGGTCACATTAACACCACCCTATACCGAAATCCTACTGACCGCTATGCCTACCTTCATGCCTCCAGCTTCCATCCCGGGCACATCACACGATCCATTGTCTACAGCCAAGCACTGCGGTACAATCGCATCTGCTCTAACCCCTCAGACAGAGACCAACACCTTCAAAATCTCCAAGCATTCTCAAAACTACAATACAATACCCGCACGAGGAAATAAGGAAACAGATCAACAAAGCCAGACGGGTACCCAGAAGCCTCCTACTGCAAGACAAACCCAAGAAAGAAACCAACAGGACTCCATTGGCCATCACATACAGTCCCCAGCTAAAACCCCTCCAACGCATCATCAGGGATCTACAACCCATCCTGGACAACGATCCCACACTTTCACAGGCCTTGGGTGGCAAGCCAGTCCTCGCCCACAGGCAACCTGCCAACCTGAAACATATTCTCACCAGTAACTGCACACCGCACCATAGTAACTCTAGCTCGGGAACCAATCCATGCAACAAACCTCGATGCCGACTCTGCCCACATATCTACACCAGTGACACCATCACAGGACCTAACCAGATCAGCCATACCATCACCGGTTCATTCACCTGCACGTCCACCAATGTAATATATGCCGTCATATGCCAGCAATGCCCCTCTGCTATGTACATTGGCCAAACTGGACAGTCGCTACGGAAAAGGATAAACAGACACAAATCAGATATTAGGAATGGCAATATACAAAAACCTGTAGGAGAACACTTCAGCTTCCCTGGCCACACTATAGCAGACCTTAAGGTGGCCATCCTGCAGCAAAAAAACTTCAGGACCAGACTCCAAAGAGAAACTGCTGAGTTTCAGTTCATCTGCAAATTTGACACCATCAGCTCAGGATTAAACAAAGACTGTGAATGGCTTGCCAACTACAAAACCAGTTTCTCCTCCCTTGGTTGTCACACCTCAACTGCTAGAACAGGGCCTCATCCTCCCTGACTGAACTAACCTCATTATCTCTAGCTTGCCTGCATATATATACCTGCCCCTGGAAATTTCCACTACATGCATCTGATGAAGTGGGTATTCACTCACGAAAGCTCATGCTCCAAACCGTCTGTTAGTCTATAAGGTGCCGCAGGATTCTTTACTGCTTTTACAGATCCAGACTAACATGGCTAGCCCTCTGATATTTGACAATGTTTCTTTAACTACAATGAAATCTTAGGCATGACAGCTGGTGTGACAGTGTACAAATCCTACACCACGAAATAAGGAGTTAAAGAGCAGCTTTGGGCTCAGATAGTTTCACCCTGTCACACCTGTGAGACATGTGAGTCATGGAGGAAAAGCCTGAAAAGGAAGAAGCCCAGTTCAGAAGGACCAAGCCCTGGGAGGTGGACAGGGTTCATGAAGGAGTACTGCAGAGGATGAAACGGGGCTGGCAGAGGGCTCTTGCAAACATTGTGTTATAGCACTGAAGACACTATGCTCATTAGATATCCCCTGACAGGAGGGAGGCCAGGGACACATTGGGACTATTTTTGTGTTGTGCCTTTGCTTTGTTACCTTTCCTCTGAGGCCTGAAGAGGCCTGGAG
Source organism: Gopherus flavomarginatus (assembly GCF_025201925.1). NCBI lineage: Eukaryota > Metazoa > Chordata > Testudines > Testudinidae > Gopherus > Gopherus flavomarginatus. The sequence continues at coordinate 63,526,547 of NC_066619.1, forward strand.
AAGAAGGCCTAGAGGCAAACCTTGATAGGAATAAGTAGGAGGTCTGAAGAATCAGACCTTAATTGCCTGCTCCAGGGGCTCTGTGCTGGAACCTGGGGTAGAGGGAGGCACTGGGTTCCCCTGCAGACCAGCAAAGAAAGGCCTGGTGAAGGCTCTGGAGAAGGGTCATAAGGCTTAGTGGGCTGGAGTAGTCTGACAATCCAAAAGGGGTGAGACTAGAAAGTGAGCTAGAAAGTGAGCTGGCCAGAGGGCCAAATCACAAGACCACTAGCAGAGTTCAATGCCTGATCAGTGATACTACGGAGAGGGAAAACTTGACAATATGGCACCCACCACAAGGCAGTACACTGATTTTTTTTTTTCATTTTGTAACAGATGGAAACGAGTGATTCGGATTACGTAGTCCATGTGTCTGCTGGTGCCTGCTTTTCCACCACATCCAAATTAAATACAAAGGGCCTATTTCTCCTTTCACTTATGCTATTGTAAATCAGGCATAAATAAATTGGAGTCAGTGGGCAAAATGCTGACCCACTGAAGTCAGTGGGGGTGTTGCTGTCAGCCAGCTCCAGACTAACAGCCCCCCCCTCTTCTTTCTGCTCAGCCCCTTTCCCAGGCCAGGAGGTCACCTGATCCTTTTGTTTTCAACACCTTCAGCTGGCACCTTTGCAGAGGAGGGGCCCAGGCCATCAGTTGCTAGGAGACAGAGTGCCAGGCATTTAGGTGCACTGGCCCTTTGCTCTGCCAGATACTTAAGAACTGCCATGGGGACACTGAGGCACCAACACAGTATTCAGAGAAAACATTAAGAACTTTCCCAGTTCGTCACATCTCTCCCCCCTTCGAGACCGAACTGAGCGAGGTCACTCCAGCCAGTGACCTGGGGAAGTTCGAACCCACCAACGTTCCCATGGATGCCCCAGCATCTCTCCCATTCCTTGGTGTGAGTTACACCAGGACAGTCCAGTCTCACGCCCTCCCTTAGGTCGGGTGTGCTTGATGGCAGGTTCTACCCAATGGAGTTATACTGATGTGAAACCAGGATGAGAAGGGATTTAGGCCACAACTGCACAGTGTGAAAAACAATATAAATATGCAGATTTCCAAGGAAGACTCATCCTCAGTCTACAATATTTTACCAGTCAATTTAATTGTAATGCTTGTCACCACCATAGGAAAGTGGTAGAGTTCTTCGGTTAATCATCTCTGTTAGCTGGTGTTGGAACCATAGATAGAGAGGACCTCTGGGTATTCAATCCTAGGGAGAAGGCTTAGGCTAGAAAGGAAACCATGCTTGGGGGAAAGGTTGGGGCTGGTGTTGATGTGATGTCACTCTGAATTATTTTGTTGATGAAGATAAACCCCAGAAAGAGGAGCGAGAGTTGATTCTATACAGCACATTTTGAAGCTAGGTGCAAATGTGATGACTGAAACACAAAAGCATGATAGTAATGATAATGTTGAACATTCCCCTTCAAATAATTGTTGTAAATTATCATGGTGCACTCTGGGGTATTTTTCAGCCCCAGAACAAAGAGAAGGTCTGTGGAGCACTGCAGCAGCAGTGAGAAAAGCCGTATTTCCTGCAGGACAGGATGGATGTACAGGCTGCTGTGTCCTCATTCCTCTTCCAGATCCTTACTAGTTTTCTAACACATCTCTCCTACTCTGAGGAGCAAGTGGTGCAAGTGAGCTAGTCAGAAGTCCCTGAAAATGCAAGAAGAAAAGAAGGAAAGGGTCAAAAAGAGGTGGAAAGCTTGAGCCTTTTTGAAGGCATGTGAGGGATCAGGTCCTTATGTTAAAGTCATATAGAATTTAATAGCTATGAAACCAATAGACTTTTATAGTAATTACTCTAAAAATATAGAGAATGTAATAGAGAGTGATATCCTGTCTAGAGAACTATGTGCTTTGCTATTGAATTTTATAGCATGGTTTTAAAGATCTACAGAAAGGTTATCATTCTCTATTAAATTTGATAAAACTTTTCCATAAGAATGGTGAATTCAGGATCACTTAATAGGTTTTGTCAAAATTCCCTGGGCTTTTTTGGTTACATTTGTCATAAAGTTCCTGGGATCTTGAAACTGTGCTCACTATAAAACTACCAGTAAAATGTACTGAAATAGTGAGAATTGAAACAAACAGGTTTCACATCTCCCAGCCAATTAGCCTATAAGGACGAAAGTGCTGTTGATCATATTGCTCTCAAGCAAACCCTGTTTGGGTGGTACTCGGGGGCATTGATGGGCAAGCAAAGATAGAACTGTGTACCTGCTTGGAGATGTGTGAAAATACTCTCATTTCCAGCAACACTGAGAGAATGTGTTTTTCCCTAAATTGCAAAGTGCTAAACCTGTTAATGTTTGACTTACTTTTTGTTTGTTGAGATGAAAAATAGTCTCAGGAGGTACAAACTGTTTTGCTACAAAACTCTTATTGGCTGCAAAAATATTTAATATGTCACCAGCTTCAAAAGCATGCTTTTGAGCAGGGATAGAAATGTCACAAAACACTGTGTTTGCCAGCAAAAATGCAGCATTTCTCAAAGGATCAATGCGCATGTTACCATTGTTTTCCTTATGAAAATACTCCCAAAGCAAATGTTGTTCACTTTGGCTTTTGTTCTGCCTGCCAAAGCAATGGATCATTGTAAGAAAGAATCTGATTCTGATAAGTCTAAGCCTGAGATATTTAAATTCCAAGCTCCTTGAAGCAGGGAACTGTTGGTTGAGGATTTTGGTTTTTCTCATTTTGTTTTGTTTTGCATACATGAAGCATAGTGATGCTTAAAGGATAACTAGGTGGTCGCACGCTTTGTGGCTTCTGTAAGCTCTGTATTGAACATACCAAGGACTCCTTTGCATACCTCCATTCTCTCCCCCCAACCTCCATGTCTGCCACTCTCCCATCCTCCTCTATTTTGCTGACTTCCAGCAACCTTGCCCACCCTCACTGTCATTCCAGGGGCTCTCTTTGCCCCCTCCTTCTATACCAGGGTCCTCCATTCTTTTTCCCTATGCCCAAGACTCTTTGTATGCCCCCATTCCCACTCTGACACATGCCAGGATCATGTGTTTCCCCCATATTCCCCTTCTCCCATACCATTGACCCCCATTCTCTGTGTATCCTTCTTTCCCCAATGTGGCAGGAGCTCCTGATGCTCTTCCCCACTCTAGCTTCCTCCATTCTCCTCCTTGTGACAGGGTCTATGTGTTACCCTTATTCCCCTTCCCCCTTATCCCTCCCCACCATTCTTATTTAGCTGTCTGGGGCATATTTGTTCAGGGTGTTGAAAAATGTTAACTGTTGGGAAGAAGGGCAGAACTGAGATAGAGCTATTGTTATGCTGGAAGGTATTAATGGCTGTCACCAGCTGGTTCTATGTCAATTATAGTTCTATTTAGAAGCTGCTGGATGGCAGGGACTCCTTGTGCCCCCCATTTTACCCCTTCCAGTTTTCTGATTTTCAACCCCAGTCAATAGGGACCTGCCCATTGATGCCTAGAAGATTCTCTGCAATGTTGGAGTTAAGTGGATGTGACATTCAAAAGTTATGACATTACAGACAGGAAGACAAAGTAATGACACAGAGTTGAGTATAAGACCTTGCTTTACTTGGCCATTAATTAATTTTTATTTTCATAAGGTGGAAAGCAAAAAGTTTTGTTTAAAAATACCATGTTTATATTATTGTGAATAATTTCTGAACCAATAATATGTCTTGATTTTAACAACATAAAGTGTCTCATTCTTTGTTAGAGAGACAAGGTGAGTGAGGTAATATCGTTTATGGGACTAGCTTCTGCTTGTAACAGATACAAGCTTTCAAGCTTACACAGAGCTCTTCTTCAGGTCTGCAAACATAATAATAACTTCCTGAGTTAAATTTCCAATGTCTTCTTCAACTCACCTTCATTGTATCTAAGACTGCATTATTCATTACAGTCTGAAGGCCATTTGGTGGCCTGTGTGACGTGCATTGGAGAATGCCTCATCATATTTTTCATACAAATGGGCACTTATGTTGCTAGTCTTAGAGAAGATGCCATGCTCTGAAGTGATATAAAAACTGAATGGTCCAGCCTCCCCAAAGCTGGAGTGAGGAACCATTATGGACCAGTGTTGGATGCTTGTCATGCTTAGTTAGTACTGTACCTGTTCTATGGCTTAATAAAGGACTGGGTTTCCAGATCTGTCAATGTGGCACCTTAAGGGAGCATTAAAATTTGGTGCAAAGATTTTAAAATGAAAGGATTGTGTCATTTATTTGGGACTTACCATCATAACAAGATCAGGAAATGTGATCTTATTAGAATTACTGTACAGGCTTGGTAGCTAATTTTCAAATGTAATTATCTCTGTGAATTGTTTTCCAAATAAAATATCAGTATTGTTGTTTATTTGTTTTAAAGAGCAGTTGTCTTCAAATGTGAACTTTTTTTAAAAATAAAGATATTTCTGGTTTGGAGTCTGGCAAAAAAGGTGTGCAGAACTCTATGAAAATTGTGGATTTTGGAGCTGAGAACTAAAAATGGACTGAATATATTAAATCATATTTCATCCTAATGTGAATTTATACAGGCCATAACATTAGACTCTGAAAACTGATGTTCAAAGTGGAAATACTAGCAGAGAAACAGGCTTCTATAACAAGTATATTTATTCTACCCAAAATGCCAAAGGAGCAACCATGCTACTTCCTCAACTGTGTGGTCTTGGCAGTCTGTGTAAATTCTGTCTTGTGAGCTATTTCACTAATAAAATTGAATCTTCTTATCCTAGTCGTACATTTATTATAGAGAGCAACCACCACCGGGATGGACTGGAGCAGGCACTATGCACCAACATAATAAAAATAACTTAATAAGTAAGATATAATTATTATGCCTTTCAGAGTTTGTGCAGTACATTGCAATTATTCACTGCTAAAAGTGCCATGTTATCTTTAATAACTATAGGGATAATTATTTTGCATTTATGTAGAAGATTGCATTTTCAGAAGTATACGAACTCCGAGCATCATGATAGACCATTTGCTCAGTAATTACCCAGAGTGTAGAATGCCATTTATTGAATCACCCATCACATTTCCTGCAGCCCTGACATTTCCCTCATGTCTACACTACAGTTGAAGATGTGATTGCAGCTCAGGTAGGAAAGTCGGTGTTAGCTCTAACCTAGCTATCGTGGGTAAAAATAGCAGTGAAGATGCGGCCGCATGGACCCCGCACAGACTAACAACTCGAGTACATGCCCCTGGGTACTGGGCGGGCGGGCTTGTACAGCCGACACTGAAGCATACTAGTGGCTGCTTAGCTTACAAGAGCTGGTGTGTCCATAGCACAAGGTTGTGTTCCTTCCTCACTGCAACTGTGATGGATATAAAGTCCCACCACGGACCCATAGGTACTGCATGTGTTTGCACACTGTCTTTAGGTCAGTTCAACATAAGGAATATTGCACCCATGTTGCATGTGCACAAGCCTTGCATTACCAACTCCACTGAGAAAAGAGAAACCTGCCAGCCTTTTATTATATTATTTTAACCTGTTTAAATATTATGTCTGATTTTTCAAATGCACAATGTTGTCATTAAGGAGCATTTTTTTCAAGTGAAGTGATTTGGCTAATACAACCTTAATTGACCTCATAGGTCAAAATATTAGAGTAGTTACTTTGCTATTCAAAACTAATGATCTTCTTAAGGATCTTCCTCCTTTCTTCTTTAGTGAGCAGTTATTACCTCCTCACAATCACAAACAAGATTCTTTTTCTCTCATTTATGGAAATGTATTCCATCTTTTCATTTGAAATAATCCATAAGATACACAGAAGATATACAAACTTCCCATCCCCAGCCTCCCAGCTTTCTTTCCCCTAGTCCCTGGCACTCTTGGCTTTTCTTTCATGACTTTATCGCCATGTCATCTCAATTATTTATTTTATTAGTCTGGTTTAACCTTTGTTATGATATATTTTATAACTCTACCTGTGATGATGGAAAAGATGCAGCATTACTTAGATTGTAAGTTCTTTGGGGCAGAGAATGTCTTTTATTCTGTGTTTCTCTAGCACCTAGCACAGTGGGGTCCTGGTCCATAACTAGAGCTCCCAGGCACTACAATAATGCACAACTTAAATAATCACAAAAAAGCAACTAAGCAGAAGTTGCAGTGACATTTTTCAGGAACCCGTTTTATTTCCCTCATTGGCTACATACTATTATGTGAGAAAGAGGTATAGCCACATAATATTATTAGTAATGATAATGTCACATTTTCCTTTCTAAAGTGTATAAAAAGAATAGAAGAGTCAAATGAAAGTGAAGGCTCTCTTCTTCTGTGCTTACACAATGAATATATTTATACTCCATTTTCGATTAATTGATACCTGTAATTAAATCCAAGGCCTAGAGCTCTTCAAATAATATTTGTCAAATAATTGATTTGATGAATTTGCAATGATTTTAAAATGAATTATTCCCTGAATAATTGTTTTCATTATTCTTCCTGTGCCATTCAAGGCATATGTGCTTTTCTTTCAGATGAGTCATCTTCTTAATATTTCTTTTTTCCTCATTGTTATTTCAATAATAATGAGACATCCTGAATTAACCGCTATTTCTACTCACTCTATTATGTTAATTGGTATCTAGAAATCCTTGGTAGTAATATTTTACTTGGATTCCTTAGAAATTAAAAGTGCAAGATTCTTAATTGGCTTCTGGTGGCACAGGATGGCATGTCTTCATACTACCTCACTTTGTTGGTAATAACAACATCCTATTTTTTTTCGACTTATACAACTAGGGAGGTCTGTTCTAAATAAACAAGAGTCAAAGATGAGGTAAGTCATGGCCTCTAGCATTTTTTGATCTGTTGCTTTGTGACTCAGAGTTCTGCAACATGTTTTCCTGCATATATTGACATGTTGGGCCTGGTTCTCCTCTCATTTAAACTGATTGAATAACTTCATAATTCCTTATTTACACCAGGTAAGTGAGTAGCGATTCAGGTCCATTGTGCACTCTGAATCATGTATAAAAGATATCCTGCAAAATCCATAAAATATTTTTAGTAAAGCCCAAATTTTAAAAAACAATAACTTTTAGTGCAATCTCCAACAGCATGCCTTGGGCCACACCTCATACGGTGGCTCTATTGTGAAGGAAAGGAAGCCAAAATATATGCAGCATATTGACAAGGGGCATGCAGGTATTTCTTTTCTTGGCTTGCAGACACAGGCAGTATGTTTAAAGAACAATTAAATTGTCCATTCTGTAGGTTTTGAAGGTACCTCATATGTGATAGGTCCATAATACATTTTAAACCATTCAGAAAAAGTTTAGGTTAACTTCAGGCTGCCTCTTGACAAAGAAGCTTTCTGCATGCCAGTGTACACAGCACTATTTTACCATCCTGATACATTGAGAAGTACTCTAGAAATCAAGCAAATAATAAAATAAACATTATGTGCATCAAATTACTACACGTTAGTAAGTAAATGAAAGACTTGTTTGTCATGAAATAATTAACTGTTGTCTAAAGATTGCACTACGTTAATTATTTCATGACATACAAGTCATCTTGGCTCACAGTTCTGGTAGAGTTTAAATTAGAGGTGTGTGTACTTATTCATTTAAAGTAGAAATTAACCCAATTTTTGTCAAAACTCAAATCAAAATCAAATGTTTTTTGCAGTCTGAAAATGTTTGGTTATTGTTATATTAACTTTTCATATGGCTCTCATCTTTGTTTCATCTGGGCCTGGAAACAGAAGTACTGAGTTACAGTGAGGAAGATAAAGGCTGTTAGAAGGATCTTTCTGATTTGGCTAGAAGTAGGGAATACAGTAAACCTAATGGAAGAAACTGTTTCCCAAGAGTTGTAGCCCATCTTTGAGACCAGAGAAATCCAGATCAGCTTAAACATCCAGTGTTTTGGATGACCTCTAAACGGAATGAAAAATTCTTCAGTCATTCGTTGCTAGCAAGGACACTTTCCCTACACCATCTCCTACCTTCTCCCCAGTATCTAGCCAGTTAGATGGAAAGAGATTAGGGAGGGTCCAACAAGCATATTAATAATTTTCCCCACCACCTCCATGATCCTTCAGTAATGTCTCTTATTTATCAGTTACCTAACTTCTGGTAGAGAAGGCTGAATCAATAGGCAGAATTGAGGGGGTAGAGGGGAGAAGAAGGACTTGTTCCATTCTAAATATTTACTATCCTGCTGTTTCTCCCCCAACACAGTTGTTTCATGTATCCTCATGTTATGTCTCTCCAACTTTCTTCTGATGTGGTTGCACCTATGACTAGATTTCAAGCTGAACGAAAATAGCACATGCTATGATGGGTGCAGTATATTTTGAGAAATTCATCCAAAGATGCCGTATTAATTCAGCAGCAATGGAGCCCAAAAGAGAAGATGTGATAGCTGTTAGTCCCTATGGCTCCTGTAATTAGGGATGATAGCTATTCAGTTTCCTTCTGCAGATAACCTACTGCAGTGATTCTCACCTAGGGGTACGCATGCCCCTGACAGTACACAGAGGTCTTTCAGAGGGTACATCAAGTCATCAAGATATTTGTCTAGTTTTGCAGCAGGCTACGTGAAAAGAACTAATAATGTCAGTGCAAACTAAAATTTCATACACACAACATTGGAAAGCAGGCATTTTTGCCGTAATAGTGTCCTGTGATACTTTTGTATTTTTATGTCTGCTTTTGTAAGCAGGTAGTTTTTAAGTGAGGTGAAATTTGGGGTACATAAAACAAATCTGACACCTTAAAGGGGTACAGGAGTCTGGAAAGATTTAGAAGCACTGACCTACTGTATGTACAGTGGGGAGAAGGACCCAGGCTTCCATAATGAGGTGAGGAAAAAGTCCTCAGATCAAACTCGAATGATAAGCTGCTTTCCAGAGCAGGAAAGAAGGACCTTGTGCTTTCCCCATATAAATTAAATTAGATGTAAAAATGTCTTCAAATCTATCATGTTAGTTCCCACTGTTTTAGCTCTGGATAAAATCTTCAATTCCCTTCAAACACTCAGTATCTAAAGCCATGTTTTAAAAATGACACAGAAAATAACATGCCTTGAGATTTTTAATAAGTATAGTAAAGTAAATATTGTTGGGTCAAATCTGAAAAAGCATCACATGCAATCCTGGCTTTTGTTTCTAAATGATGCAGCGTGGAATCTTTTGTGTGTGGTTGTGCCTTTGCTGGAAATATATGATGTCATCTTCCTGGCAAAACCCAGCTGCTAGCTGTGACTGGCCTTTCTTTGGCAAAGTCCCCTGTGTTAAATCAATCACATCTTGGAGATCAGAAGACATGCAAATCTCATTAGGAGAAAATGCATGTATAGTCTACAGCTGTACACATCAGTACTCTCTTCTGTGACTAGTTACTCCTTTTACTATTCTCTACCTCTTACATGTCAGATATTAGGAATAGCAGTGGTAAGAATACAAAATCATTTGTATGATTAAGGACTATTTAATGTGAGTAAGGGGGCAGAGTCTACAACTGTAATCATTAGGGCTTTCAATTAGTGGCAGTTAATTCAACTGATGAACACAAAACAAATTAACTAGATTAAAAAATGGTTGTGATTAATCAGTTTTAATTGCACTGTTAAACATTAATAGAATACCAATGTAAATGTATTATAAATAATTTTGCATATTTTTCTACGTTTCCAAATATGTCAATTTCAATTACAACACAGAATACAAAGTGTGCAGTGCTCACTTTATATTATTATTTTAATTACAAATATTTGCACTGTAAAAAGATAAACAAATGAGATAGTAGTTTTCAATTCACCTCATACAAGTACTGTAGTGCACTCTCTTTATTGTAAAAGTGCAATTTACAAATGTATTTATTTTTTTACATAGCTGCACTCAAAAATAAAACAGTATAAAAATTTAGAGTCTGCAAGTACACTCAGTCCTACTTCTTGTTCAGCCAATTGCTAAGACAAACAAGTTTGTTTACATTTATGGTTGATACTGCTGCTCACTTCTTATTTATGTCACCTGAAAGTGAGAACAGGCATTTGCATGGCATTGTTGCAGCTGGCATTGCAAGACATTTATGTGCCAGATATGCTAAACATTTGTTTGCCCCTTTGTACTCTGACCACCATTCCAGAGGACATGCTTCCACCCTGAATTTAAATTGGTATTTTTTAATCATTGTTTAACAGTCTGATTAAAACTGGTATTAATTGCAACTATTTTTTTAATGTTGCGATTAATCGTGATTATATATTTTAATTGACAGCCGTAGTAATCATTCTTTTGAATGAGCTGGAGTTATGTACATCCTACTCAAATATTACCATCTGTTCTGTGGCTATATGCAATGCTGGCCCAGTATGAAGTTATTGATTAATCTTCTGGGAAAACAAAAGAGGTTGGGGGCAGAATTTTGAAATTCATACCCTGAGCATGCTGCTGAGTTCTGCTCTTTGTAGGATCCCTGCATGCAGTGATTTGGGGTATTGGACGGAAGTGAGTCAGGGCCTTTTAGATCCACTACCTCTGCTGAGAATGACGAGGGAGGATTCACCAACTGAGGCTGATACTAACGTCAGGTAGTGAGAGTGGTTCTGCACTTTTGGTTTATGGCCTAGAGGAGGAAGGAGAATTTATTCCTCTCCCATTCTCCAAGGAGATTCTCAGCACACAATTCAGCCACTCGGGTGCAAGCTGGAGTCAAGGTATGGCCCATTCTCCTTTTACTTTTTATGATCTATTACTTACTGATCAAACTTGCTTCCTGTTTGGAATATGTCAAGCTTGTTTTTATTAAAGTTGACTCTAGGTAGACATTCCTTCAACATTTTTCATGGTTCCTTCATTGAATGCCTGTATTCATGTATACAAGGAACTTTCTGAGTTAAAAAAATGCCAAAATCTACTTGGAGTCTATGCTTTTGCCAGCCTTAAATTGTTTTTATTTATCATCCTCCTACCTATCATACCCCTGTTAGCAAAGTCTTAGTAGCAACTGGACTTAGTTTTTGAATCAAGGTTTCCATGTAATAATGAGGTCTACACTATGCATTTTTATGATGGTTCTATGGAGGGATATCACCTCTTTTGCCATGCATACATCTGAGTGTGTTCTGAACTATATTTTCATTTAAAAATCTTTCCAAAAGTAAATGAGATTAACGAAAACCTGCCAGAATATAAACATTATTCTGTATATCAGGTACAAATATGAAACTCATCTTGCTTGTAAACTGTATAATTTTACAGTGCCTTTAGAGATCACACATCCTCCATAGGATGGGATAGCAAGATTTAATATCGCAGAATTAAATATCAGAGGTTTGGAATTTCTTGAGAGAATGCATCCTTTCTTATTCTGTCTCTGTCTCTTTAGGCAGGTTGTGTATATATGTGTGCGTCACACACATTAACCCAACATTTCAGTGTACCCTCCATTTTTGACGAGGAGGTGGCGGGCAATGTGCCATGAAAAGGGAGATGGACTATACTTTAAAAGATCAATCATGCATGAGTATATATAATGTGTAGGTGAGACAGAGGAATGAAAAGTTAACATCCTTAAAAAATATTACTGTTTTTATAATAATCTATCATTTCTAGCAAAATTCCCCTTTATACAGAGAATGTTGCTGAAAATAACAACTTTTTTAAAAAGATAGGACTCTTTCATTTCATCGTCTCTGTATTTGTGTTTTTTTTTAAATTCAGCCTGATATTGGTTTTCTAAGAACATAAAAATTGTCATACTGTGTCAGACCAAAGGTCCATCTAGCCCGGTATTTTGTCTTCCAACAGTGGCTAATGCCAGGTGCTCCAGAGAGAATAAACAGAACAGGCAATCACCAAATGATCCAAATTTCTGGAATTAATTTCTTTTGGATGCAGGTCACATATATTTCTTCAAATAAAAATATGCACTACAGATCCCTAACAGATTACATTTTGTATAGATACATTCCTTGGTTGTAACAGAATTACAAGTGGCCTTTTCCTACAATCCACTTTACTGTGATAGTTTCTCTGTGCAAAGGTGTTGTGGTTATTGTCCCCAAAGTTTTATTTTTTTCCATGGAAGAAAATGGAGAGTTTTGAAAAAGGATTAACTTTCAGGGTGTTGTTTTATGGAGGCTGAAAGGAAGGGGGCTTTAAATTGTCTTCACATAAAAGGCCTTTTGATATCTGAATATTTTTCTGCAGTAACAATTTTTATTTTTTAGAGAGAAATGAATTTCGTATTGTGGTTTCCAAGCTTAGCATTTAATATACTTTTAAATTATACACTAGATGTAATATATGGCAGCAAAACATTTTCTAACTCTCAACAGATGAAACAGATTAACTTAAAGCCCAGAACTGAAGTTGTCTCCTTCACCTGCTGAAAATGTTTCCCACAGGGTCCTTCCAAGAAATCAAACCCAAGTATTATTTCACATTGGCTAGTAAAAATGTTGACTTGTGTTCATGAGGAAAAATTGTCCCTCTGGGAAATTCTTTTTATTGTATACCCCACAGTGGAGGATAATCCATGCATCATTTCTCAAGGAAATGATAGTGGGATTGTTTGTTCATCTTGGCAGGACAAGATCCAAATGCAAAAACTAGTCTAGATATCCAAAGAAAGGTAAAAACAAAATAATCAGGTAAGTAAGGTGATCTTCCCAAATACCGTGGTTTGGATTCCATGTTCAGAGATGAAAGAAATTATTTGAAAAGTTATCTGAGGATCAACTCAATATTGTCTCATTAGTAATTTACAAAGTCACTGGCACAACAAGAAAATTGTTCACATAAACCAACAGCAAATATATAAATGGAGAATGTCAGAGGAAAAAATACTGACACCAGACCTTGTAATTTCTGGACATATGCATATCTAATTTAATCAAACTAGGCTGTTCAGTCTCTATCCATTATAAACACTTCGGCTTGATAGTGCTCCTTAGGACACAGGGGTTCTCACAACAAAAATTTGGTGGCCTCAGAGTGCAGCCACCAACTCTTGCTGGTGGCCACTCTTGACAAATTTTCCTAAAATACTTAATTAACCTTAGAAAAATAAATAAATATGCAAATATATATGTCCAAATTTATTTAGGGTTTTTTGTACATTGTTATTTTTGAGTCTGCAAAGTTGTATTTTGGTGCCCTGGGCCTCCACTGCCTCCCCTGGCCACTCTCCCTGCCCCTTCCAGGCTCCCCATGGTGCCCCTGGGGCCTGATGCCTTCCTCCCCCATTACCCCAAGCTCCCTTCCGTAGCCTTGCACCCCAGGTTGACCCTGCTCCTTGTCTCTTTACCATGGTACCCAGTAAGGCTGGCCCAGCTGAAGCTCCGCTGACTTGAGCTGAAGCCCAGAGCCCCATAGCGGAAGCTGAGGAGGGGGGCTGAAGCATGGAGCCCACCACCAGAGCCCCAACGCTAAAGGAGGAGAGGGAGGATAAGTCCACCCTCAAAGCCCCGCGTTTGAAGACGGGGGGAGAAGGGTGAAACCTGCTGCCCGGAGTCTCTGGCTGAAGCAGGGGAAAGGGGCTGATGTCCACTCCTGGAGTCCTGTGGCTGAAGACGGATTGGGGGGGGCTTAAGCCCACCCTGGGGGGCCCTGGGGGCTTCAGGGAGGGGCTGCTGCTTTGCCCCCTCCCCCGTCTCTGCCCAGGAGGCTGTTGTGGCAGCAGGGGGTTTATTCTATTTAGGGTTTTATGCCACCTTTGGGGCACTTAAACCAGGACATGTGGCCTAAGGCTAGATCCTCTCCGTGTCCAGAATCCGTTTTGCCCAGACTTTGGTAAGAGGCTGTCACTGAGTCAGTTATGACATCCTGATTCTATGGGACAGTTCCTCTAGCCCCAGCATGAGTTAGAGCAAATAAGGAACTTCTCTAATTAGCCTACAGTGGCAACCTACTGTCCCTAAGGGCTATATGCCAGGTGAGTCTTGGCAGGGTGGAGATCTGCTTTTCCACTCCTTGCTCTTCCTAGTATGTGCAGAAGTAAAAGGACAGGTGATCCATGAGACAATCTCTGTTTGAAAATGTCACCCATGCTACAGAGTCAAAAAGTTTGAGATCCCTGTGGTTTTAGATTAACATAGTTTCTCTCTATAAACTATCTTATGTCTCAGACTAATGAGACTGTGATCGTTTGTTCTAGTGTTTACAAAAAAAATGTTTTAATAAAGACTTGGGAAATATTGTTTCTTTTAAACTTATTCCCAGGAGTCTAAAATATTGAAATACTAACTGAAAAGGAAAGGCCTAGCACTGTCCAACCCACTTCAAAGATGGATGGTCCTGGAGCAGAACAGGCTTGTCTGGCGGCATTAGTAGATGTTGACATCTGTGGTAAATAGGGATAGAACTGGTTGAAATCCAGTATGTTAGTGTGGTGAAACTTCAGAAAACTAAAATATTCTTAAACACTTGTTTAAATAGAGTTTATAGAGGCTCCACACAAATGGCTGTATCCCAAGCAGACAACCACCCAGAGGGCCACTATAATCCATCAGTGTGCTAGGGAACTATCAAAAAGTAAGATAGGGATGAGCGGGGCACAAGGCTCAGAAAAATGGCTTCTAGGTTGGCAGTGTGAGGCCAGGAGTGCCTAGGGTGACCAGATGTCCTGATTTTATAGGGACAGCCCTGATTTTTGGGTCTTTTTCTTATATAGGTTCCTATTACCCCCACCCTGTGTCCTGATTTTTCACATTTGTTGTCTGGTCACCCTAGGAGTGCCTGCTCCTTGTGTAGCTCATAGGGATAGATGAGGAGGTAGCAGTAAAGTGGTTTGTGGACAAATTGTCAGAAATTATGCATGCTAAGCAGAACTGTCAAAAACAAAGGCAAAACTTTGCTAGGCTATGTTGAGATATGAACATTTTGGGTGCAAAAATGTTCACACAGCTCATTAGGAGGTGACTGGGCTACTTAATCTTATAAATGAGAGAGCTGGTGGGAAAATTCCAAACTGAAATTTTGACAAATTTCTTCAATGTTTTGAGGGTTTTTTATGGGGCATGGGAGGTCACATTTTCAGGAAAAAAAATCCTGATTTTTATAACCTGTAGTAATGGTACAAAAATTTCAAATGTTGGCAGTTTTTTCATGAAAATTTTGACCTATTTTCAACCAGTTCTAATAATGATAAACAAAGATGAATAGTCTTTTCTCCAGAGATGGGAGTTACATACCACGTGTAAGTCCCCTCTTATGGATAAAGGCACCTCTGCATAGTTTACTTTGGTAACACTTCCCTAAACAATATATTTGTTAATAAAATGATGCCACACACAGACTTTGTATAAGACAGCAGATTTAGGTGTAGCTGAATAGTGTACCTAAATAGTCTTCCAGTGCATATACTACATGCAGCTTTTACTCTCATCTCTTCATCTTTGCAATAATCTTGGGCTTCTCCTAGTTTTCATGATGATAATTTGATGAACCAGAGAAAGTGCTGATCAAATATATTTCAATGGCAGAGGATCATAATTGTGTCAATTAGTTTAACACTTCAATAGTATAACTCGTTTTCTGACATTAGCAGCCAAAACTGTATATGTCCAGTTGATGAAGGTGAAATGGGGGGGAAAATCCTTACACCATGAATGAAGAAAAACGCTATTGCTATGCTCTTCTGTCTACATGTCTGGTATCCAAAGACCATCTACATCTGAATTCAGCCATTTTGCCTTAAGGTAGGACATCCCTTCCCTAATAAGAACACACACAGAATTAAAAACAACATTCTGTATGGTTTTTGGCATTTGTATTTTTGTTTGTTTGTTTTTCCTCCTGCATTTGCTCCCCTCTGTCATGTTTGCTTCATTGTAGCATGGCAGAGCACCACAAATATTAAAGTGCATTGTACATTCTGTATACTATTGCCTGGTTTCAATCAAGCTGCAAGAGAGACAAAAATTAAGGTTAAACGAAGACAGGCAGACAGTGCAGTCTGTTACAAGACCCAGGTCTTCATTTCACTAATAAATTACAGCACAGCTTGTTATAACCTCCCAAGAAGTTAAGATATGAACAGTTGTTCATGCCTCACATATTTTTGTATATATCTCAATGTTCCTAAATCTGTATTGCTATGACAACTTCTCTGTTTACATGAAGCAAAAAGAAAACATTTAAAAAGTGTTTTCTAGGAACCTTGTATCTATTCTTCTGGTGATGCTATTTAAAACTGGGCTAAATCCATCATGTGGCACTGACAATCCCTTGTTGATCCAGTTATGTTTCAATTCAGTAGAATTGCCTTAAATAGAACCTATCAATTTGTGTAGGCAATATTATTATCGTTTTATGCAGAACAGTCTATTACAGTTTGAGCAGTATATCCATTTTCTGCACATGCCTGGAGACATGGTGAAAAACAATCATCAGTAAAATATGGTGATCATAGAAGAAGCCAAACATTATCTGTGTGCCATCTAACCTCGTCAGCTCTAACAGAAAAAACATGATTTTGACATCATGAATCATTTGGTTTAAAATGATCTAGTAATAAATAACATGAATGTTTGGTATGCAAATTATGGTTCATTTACAGTAATTGACCTGGAAATTCTCAGAGAAGATTCTATAAATCTGACATCTGAGATAAGATTGGACACTGTTTCCAGCAATAGAAAAAGGAACTTATTTCTTATTAAGACATTTAGTTCAGACTGTTTCAAACTCAAACTGGAAGAAAAAGAGAAAATGAATTTGCTAAAACAAGCTATTCAGTGGACAGCATCTACCAACAAATGAGCAAGCTACCAACATAACATCATTTAACGGGATTTGGAAAAACTAATACTTTTTACTTGAGTAGTATTTCCACACATTGGATGGAGCCAGGGTTTTAAATTTGATATTCTAATTACGCATTGCACCCCCATTGAGCAGTGAAATGAATCCTGTGTAATTATGCTGCTTTGAAAGAGGAGACTTTGTTTTCAAATCATGTGTACAGACAGATGTGTACTTCAGATGTAAAAAAGAGCCAGAGAGAACATGTGTCTTTTGGATAGCAATGTTCCAAGTTAGAAATATCCATTGAGCTAGAGTCACAAAGGGGATTTAGAATCAGTGTTGCAATGCCTAACTTTAGGCACCTTGCTGCTTAGTGGCACCCACAGCCCCAAGTTAGGCAACCAAGCTCTTTATACAATACATGGGGAAAGTTAGGCATCTAAGAACAGGATTCACACAAGGCAGAAGTGAGGAGCTACCTAAGCCAAACATTTCTCACAAAAAAAAAAAAAATGGGAATAAGGAGGAGGTGGATTCCTTGTTCCTCACCAACAGGTGTTCAGAGCACTCATTTACTTTGAGTCAGAGCAGGGACTTGAGCACAAGTCTCTCACCACTTAGGTGAGTGCCCTAACCACTAGGATATAGGCTGATTTTCAGCGGCACTCTCACTGCCCAGGTCCTGGCTACTGGTCTGGGAGGCTTTGCATTTTAATTTAATTTTAAATGAAGCTTTCTAAACATTTTAAAAAACTTATTTATTTTACATACAATAATAGTTTAGTTATATATTATAGACTTAGAGTAAGAGAACTGCTATAAATATTAAAATGTATTACTGGCACGCGAAACCTTAAATTAGAGTGAATAAATGAAGACTCGGCACACCTCTTCTGAAAGGTTGCCGACCCCTGGTCTAGAAGCATCCACTTAACGTACAGTAATATTGCCTCTTTTTGACCCAAGCAGCTAGTCAAAATTTGAAGCCCTGTGGATATTTCAGTTGGGAGCAGAAATTAGTGATAGTTATGTAAGCCTTCTGCCCCTCTGAGTTGGCAGCAACAAGGGCCGGGTTCAGTATCCAGGGGTTCCGTTTCAGTAACACAATGCATAACCGGCTCGAGCCCCCACCCAGTAACCTGGGACACTCACATACCACACCCCCCTGGGCGCCTCTAGGAGGCAATACTTCCCCTCTCGCAAGCACGGAGTCTGAGTGTAGCAAAATCTTTTTAATAAAGGAAGGAATCAATGCGGCATCCCATTGGAGAAACACCACAAACAGGGTTATAACACAAACCATAAACAAAAACTCACCTCCAAGTACGTTTGGCACTGTCCTTTTTCCCCTTAGGGTTTTAAGTCCAATCACCCCAAAGTCCAACAACCCAAAAGTCTCTGGTCAATGCCACCCCAGAGTTCGAGAGTTTATCTGTAGAGGTCCCTCCCCCCAGCCTGGGTAGAAAGGGGCACCTTACGTGGTCCGGGGCCAACTGCCCTGCCTCTCTGTGGGTTCTGCTTCTGCCTTCTCCACGAACTGCTCCGCTTTACCAGCTGCTCCACTCTGCTCCTCCAGCCATCCTCAGAAACTGCTCCGCTCCAGCAGCTGCTCTGCTCCATGAGCTGCTCTGCAAACTGCTCGGCTCCACTCGCTCTGTGGGCCGCTCCACCCGTCCCACAGCTACTCCGCTCTGCCAGCCGCTCTGCTGCCACCAGCTGTCCCGTGGTCCACTCCAACCGTCCCCGCAACTGCTCCACTCCACCAGCTGCTCTGTTCCACAGTATAACTTCAGGCTCCCCCACTAGTTAGCACAGTACTCAGTGCTCTCAGCTCAGTTATTTCAGCTCTTTAGTGATTTCAACTCTTAGTGATCTCAGCTCTTAGTGGGGAAGCCCCAGTGCTAGTGCACCATTAGCCCAAAGTGATTTCAGCTCAGTAACCTGTATTTAGATTCTTGAAGGAATAAAAAAAAAAATCAACTCTGACATTCCACAGTGGAGAGAGGAGGGGGTGGAACTGGTGCTCCTGGCTCCACAAGGAGACTGCACCACCAGGCACAGATACCTGTCCCCAGCATCTCTCAATTCACTGGGTTTTGGAACCCATGTCCCTTGTCTAGCAAGTACCACCCACCTGAGGGTGAGTCATTTGTCACCAAGCAGTCCCACAACTCAGCAGTCTGGGATAGGGTAGGCGTGCCTATGCAAATACACTCTCTGAAATTCTTTCCACCAGATGTCACGGTAGAGCTTATCCTGACTCTGCTTACAGTTATTTCTTTGATGCAGTTTTTTTTTATTTACAAAGAATGCATTCCTGTGTCTCTGAACACAGAGGGAATCAAATAGCAGGAAACAGCTCCTTTTGCTCATAGCACCAAGAGCTTGGACCCCTGACCCAGAAGCCTCTTCCGGGGTGCAGGCTAAAAGAGTGCCACCAGGCTTTCAGCTTCTCCTTCAGTGTCTCTCTCCCTCTGTCTGTTCTTGTTTGGCCTCAGTCCTGCGTGACCTCTCGTCCCGCATTCCCAAAATAATACTTATCCAAAAACACCTAGATGGACTAACACACACCTTTTGTCAGAGGATGGGCCTATGCTTACAGTTATGTTAATTGAACGGTGAGTTCACACAAGCAATCTGATGGGGTTTTACTGAACCCATGACATGGTTTAACCCAGCCCATTACAGTAACATACAAGGAACATGTGCAGTTAGAGGCTGCTGTAATAACTGTCCCACTGAAAGCAGTGAGAACATTACTCAGCATGGGCAAGGGTGACAGAACGTGGCCCTATATTCCTTTCTAAAATTAATTTAAGTAGCTGTGGACTGCAATATCAGGTGTAGATTTTATAATGTATTTTCCTTCCAAGTACAAGATGTCTATGAGAGTTTCTTCTGCTCCAGTCTCTGTGTGCTATGAGTCTCAGCTGATTGATCACCTTGGTGCAATTCAGCCTGCAGAAATATCTTGCAGTAAGTGGATGTTACCTTTGACCTGCAGCTTCACAAGTTTTGACTTTGCCGAGGGCAAAACAATTTTTCCTGATGAAACTTGGCCTTCCAGTGTGGTGAAAATGAGCAGAACTGCACTGCAAAATAATGACTTACTGTGTCATCTTTTCATAAAACTGGCTAAAAGGATGCTGGTTTTGCTGCATGGTGAAACTTCACACAGCTCTAACCTTTAATGTATGTATGCCAAGGATAATATAAAATAGCACACAAGACGTGGAATAGCTGGCAACCAGAGAATTTAATTAAAGGGAATTAATTGGTTCAAAGGGGTGGTAGTTTCTAAACCTAAAGAGAACAGATTCTTAGGGCCAGGTAATTTTCTGATGTTGCATACTTACTTAACAGATGGATTATTTGAAGAGTGGCAGTATCTGTCCCTTAGTTAGGAAGTGATAAGTGATATCTTTAGGAGTAGGTGAATTGCTTTGGATAAAATAACTTAAACCTGAAACAACATTATTTTCCATCTTCTTTCCCCATTTATTTGTATGCCTCTTTCGACTACGGTCCATCAGGGTCAAAATTAGAAAGGCTGCCTTATAATATTTTGGGGGCTGACCAGAAACAGGGAGACCCATTCATAATTGGTGAAATATATATGCTTTACACAGTTGCTTTCCAATTTCTAATGCAGTCCCCTTCAAAGAAGCACCATTCAAACTTACAAACTTTCTAGAATGTTCTGGGTGTTAAAGTAATATTAATCTTAATTTGTTACAGGAATGGATAAAATTCTGTGAACTCAGAAGTGGCTGATGACCTTCCTGTTGCAGAGTGAACTCTCAGTGCATTTGTTTATTGAAGCTGCCAGCAAAGCTTCCAGGAGACTGTACGTGCTCTGTCTGCATGGTCTTCAGGTACTGCTTTTTTAAACACCTGTGTATGCTGGTTATTGTATCACCCTGTACAGCTCAAAGAATCTGGCCATAGCATAATATGTGATGCCTCCATGTCTGACTTACATATACATATTGAGGTTACCATAATGAACGAACTGTGTGTTATTGCCTAATGATCTGATAAGAGAAGGGGGAGTGAATGCAGGATGATGATCTTGGAAATAGCATTGAGGGTTTATGAACTCTACTACAAATTCAGTGGAATATAGGAAATATGTGAGTAAAGCCATATTATGCAGCAGTTCTAACCATCCACTCAACCATCATAACGGTAAAGGCAATCAGCATAATTATAGTTTGTGTGGAAATGTATTTAAATATACCACTCAGAAACCATGCTACTTTCAGTTGTGTTCACAGAAATATTCTCTTCCAATTCCCCTTATTCTTTTCTTGTATATTTCTCTCTTCTTTTCTCTTTTTATTCCTTCCCTCCCTTCCTCCATCCTTTGCTTTGTCTCCATTTATTCTATTTTTAATCTCAGGTGGGGTTGATGGGGAGGACAGGTATAGCAGTTAACCTCCTGTGTCTGTCACCTAGAGCTGATCAGCAAATGGAATTTCTGTATTTGTGGGAAATCCCAATGTTTTGCTATATGTTTTTGTCCCTAATCAGAATGAAATGTCAAAATATTGAAGCCCCTTTTCCCAGAACAAAAAAATTCTGAAAAAATTCATTTCAGAATCTCTAAAAGTTTACTTTGGACATTTTCTACTGAAATGAAACCTTGACATTCTGGAAACAAAATATTTTGTATTTCATACAAAATTGAAACATTTAGATATGGGTTGGTTTGACATTAATTTGTGTCACGCTGCCATATTGCCTTCTGAGAGTTGTAGTTTGAGTGCCTGGTGCCCTAAGTTTCTCCTATTGGCTAAGTAAATTCCCAGGCCAGACTATATCATCCAGGATACACTGCAGTCATGGGATTTCCAGGATGCACTGCAACAAGTCAGTCAAAGGAGAGATCAAGGTGCATCATGGGAAATGTAGTCTTGCCAAGAATCCTAGCACATTTCAGAGATTGAGGGCTGAGGCATTTGAATAACAGCTGTCATGAGGCACAGTAGCTCAGACAAGCAAGGGTTAAACTAAATGTTTCAGTTTGGATCAAACAACATTTTTTGGCAAAATTGACATTTCAGATTTGGAGAAACAACATTTTCCATTGAAAAAAATGTTCAAACATAAAATTCCTGTCCAGCTCTACTCCCATCCTGAAAATATGGGCCCGTAAGAAAAGAACCTGTTACCTTGGGATTGCCAGCTTAGTTCTGAAAACACAAAAGTTTTAAACAAGCAACTAAACTTTTGTCTGCTTATCCAAACCACACCTTTGAACCTATAAGTCACAGCTACTTACTTGTGCTCGTCACTCTTTGTCTGTCATGAGGCTACACAGTATCAGGACTTACACCTTAGCAGCTTTGGCAAGATCACCAGTAGATAATATCATGACTGTGCACCCAATAGTTTGATTTGCACTGTTAAGAAGTCTACTTTTCAGAGCTAAAACCATGATGGAATCCAGCAGTTCATGTGGAATTCATAGTATGAGTCAGATGCTGAGTTACTCAATGAAGCTAATGCTCTTAATCTTTACATGTTTAATACCTGTATGCAAAGTTACCTTTTTTCCTACAATATATGTATTCAAGAATAATGCATCTATATGAAAACATACTCCACATTTCTTGACCTTTGGGTACTACTACATGTGGGATGACGTCTGGTACCATATATTAGGACTGTGCTTTACACAAGTAGAGAGAGGAGGACATTACAGCTTGAGACATTTAAGAAAATATTCAAGATAAATAATGAAACACATAGAATTGTCTTTGGGCTGGAAACCCAACTGGAATCAATCAGAGTAATTCCATTGATTTCAGTGCAGCTATGCCAGTTTATACCAGCTGAGGAGCTTGCTCATTGCTTTTAAGGAAAATTACTCATAATCAAAACCTAATTTTGAATGAAGTCTACTCTAATTTATAAACAAAGGAACTGAAACATGGATCTGCCAGTATTTGATTGTTCTATAATACTCATTAGCTTTGGTGAGAAGCTAAACAGTTCTCTTTCCTCATGGTTTGCTGCTTAGATCTCTTGACTTCATTTTATTTTTACTTCCTGGCCTTGCCTTTACTGCACCCATGGGTGGCAAGTTGTTTGGGCCCCTGGTGCCCGGGCTCCAGCAATATTCAGGCCCAGGGTGCCCAGCTCTACCAATGTTTGGGGCTGGGTCTCTCCTCCTGGCCCCGCCTGCTGCCCCCACACTCCTCTCCCAAGTGTCCCCCTGCTCTACTTGCTGCCCCCGTGCACCTTCCCTGTCCCCAGAGTGTCCCTGCCTCTCCCCTGCAACTCCACACTGACTCTGCTCTGCTGGCTTCCAGCATCAACTGCCGCCACAGGGTCCTAGTTCCCCCACCCACTAGTAGCAGGGCAGGCTACTCTTCTGCCTTGGACCCTTCCCTTTTCTGGCGGGACCTATCACCAGCATAAGGGGTCCCCTGCCCGCAGTCACTGCTCCTGCCCCATGCTGAGCAAGGGGCAGCCCCATCTCCCACCCTCAGTGAGGCTACAGTGAGGGGCAGCAACAGGGGAAGAGGTACACATGTGATGGCAGCCTCCCCCTGGCACCCGCCACAGGGGAGGCAAGGGGTTTTCCTGGACCTGAGGGGGGCCCTAGAAGCACATGCAGTGACAGTGGTGTGAGGGAGTATGCTGCTGTGTGCGTGGGGGCTCCCCCAGAGCTCACTGCTGCCAGCGGGAAGAGGGCTGGGGAAGTCTTCCTCTCTGGCCCCACCCCCGGGGCAGCCTTCCTACACCCCAAACACATCCCCAGCCCTGCCCCACCCCAGAGCCCACACCCCCAGCCAGAGCCCTCACCCCCATACATCCAAACCCTCTGCCCTAGCCCTGAGCCTCTCCAACACCCCAAATCCCCAAACTTCCTCTCAAAGCCTGCATCCTGCACACTCTCCTGCACCCTAATCCCCAGCCCAGGGCCTGCACTCCAGACCTCCTCCTGCCATCCAAGCTCCCTCTCAGAGCCTGCACCCTGCCTGCACCCCAATCCCCTACCGCAGCCTGGGCCTGCACCCCAGACCTCCTCTCGCCACCCAAATTTCCTCCCAGAGCCTTAGGCAGATGTGGGGGTGGAGTTTGGGGGGGCAGGTTCTAGGCACCACCAAAATTTCTACAAACCTGCCACCCTTGACTGCACCCACCCTCTCTGGTTCCCCTTTTCCAAGAATACCACACTCTCTTTTTTATCCAAAAACTAGTATTAATTCATACTAACTTTGATGGCAGTGACCTCTCAATATCAGACATTCTCATTTTTTGTTTGTTTTTTGTACCATTCTACCAACTCTCCAACCGTTGCTTGGTCACTGATAAAATAAATGCAATCAACTCATTCAAACATCTCCAGTGGATTAAAAATTTCTAGAGATAAATTGACTTTTTTTCTTAAAAAATAGGCTTATTTACACAAATATTCTGCCAAGTCTACTGAAACGCAATTAGAAATCTCCAGTGAGACAATTACCCAGTTCCTCATCTTCCCAAACATTTCGTGCTGAAGGAGCTTTGCTATTGATGCAAAGCAGCAAAAGCTGTATTTATTAACCTAAATCCCGTTACCAGTTAATAGCAAGCATATTTATAAGCCCATTACTGTATGAATATGAGCTCATTAAAACTGGCTAAAATATTAACTGTACTGTCATTATCAAAGGATTTTTCTTTAGACATGGCTGGCAATCTAGCAATGAAAGCCTTTTTTGTAATAAGATTATCAACTTGCTATAATCCTCTGCTTCTCAAAGAAGTACAGAAAACATTCTTTTTTGCTTAATTAATCATGAGAAAGTGACCGATCCCTAACAAAAATCATTGATGACTAATACCACAGTCCTGCCAAGCCTTGCACATTATACACACAGTCCCTCCCATTGGTATCAGTGGGACTACTCACAGAGTGAAATCCTAGCTCCTTTACAGTTGATGGCAAAAGTTCCATTGACCTCAATAGGGCCAGGATTTCACTCATAGCATATCAAGTTAAGGACATGCATAAATCTTTGTCCCCTATATAAGCATTCTTTGGCCCCTCCCATCTGCAGACTGTGCTTTACTGCAAGGGGTGAGTGTGCAAGAAGACTCTATGCTCTTGTCTTTCTGAGCAGTGGATGGCATAACCGCACTCCTGACACTTGGATTGCTCTTGCTGAGAGACCTCTGGGAAGGAGGCATCTGACAAGAGTGGAGGAAGGAGGGGACCCAGACTCACCTTGCATTTTTGAAGGGTTTTAGCACTCCCTCTGCACCCTGGGGAGCTCCAGCGGGGAGTATGCCTTGTTGAGGCACAATCCCTCCCGGTCAGTACTGCTGCACACTGGCTAATAACCATAGCAGGGCAGAGGACTTTGAAATATAACATACGAGAACAAATGGCTACAATGGAAGATAACAAAGGGCTAGTGTACACTTAAAGCAGCGCTGCTGTAGTGCTTAGTGATGACGCTATCTATACCAATGGGAGAGCATCTCCTGTCGGCATAGGTATGGTGCCTCCTCGAGGCGCGGTAGCTACGCTGATGAGAGAAGCCCTACAGGCGACATAATGCTGTCCACATTGGGAGTGAGGTCTGTATAACATACTTCCTCAGGGGTGTGGAAAACCCGCATAGCTATACTGACATAAGTTTAATGTAGTGTTGTGTAGATCACGGCAAAGACAGCTTTGTATATTCTAATGAATTTAGCACTTTGCAGACTTTCCAGATTAGCAGTGGGATCGATATTCTCATGTTTACTTGGAAGGCAAGTAGGATGTGAGCAGCAACACTGCAAACTCTCCCATACTGCTCCTGCAAGGCCTGATTCTTATTTATACTGATGCCTCTTTCCACTTGCCTGGCAGTGTAAAGGTGGGTGTAAGTATCATTTACTACCATTTTACAGCCTTTAACTGTGCCACAGGTGTACAAAGGGGCCTTATGAATAACAATCAGGCCTTCAACTCTAATGTACAAGGATCACCTCTTGGGCATCTGAGAGCCATTGGTTTTATGACCACTCAGTTCCTGCTGCCAACAAAGTTGCCAACTGTTGCTAATAATGGTGGTGATTTTTATAATGTGACCAGCAAAGGCACAACATGGTGGTTAAGCTTGATAATTTTGTGTACTTTTCTGCCATCTACCAACACTATTAAAATGATTTTAATACACTTTTACTAAACATGCTAATCATCAACTGTAATTAGTATCACATTACCAATGCTTTATCATTTTTATGGCAGCAGCAATTAAGTATGTGTTATAAATATTTAATGATACAAATATGCAGTAAAGATGGAAAAATACAGTTTTATCACCATGCACTAAACTTATTAGGATGGGGACTCAAATCAGCCCTTGATATATCGACTTGTGTCATTCTGTAAATGACGTCAACGCCAATAAAGCCACAACAGAGCCCAACAATGTAAAACATCACACATATTTCATTCCAAGAGCTTGAATAAAATATTAGAGCTATTCCTGGGTTAGCTGTTACTCTGAATCCATGAGCTTGAAGTAAATGTACATGTTCTTCCCAATGTATGCCGCAGTCTGATTATAAGCATATAAAACATAATCCAAATACCATAACACATGAATCCCACAAGACTGGTATGTTTTACACCAAAGTGTACATCTCATTTGATGTGATACTATTAATATATGAAGCTCTCTTTCCCCGTTTAATGGCTCAGAAGACCTCATGGTATTAGAACAACAATTTATTACTTTAGTAATTACAAACAGTTATGTGATCTGATTTAAGGTGACGTGTATATGTACAGAGTGGAAGATATGTATATAAGTGAAAAACATCTCTCTTACTATCAAAGTTGGGGGAGGAATCAATATATGGAGGGCAGTTTAGGGGGAGAGAGATGCTGGTGAATTTGTTTTGCTGATTTCCAGGGATGGTGATAGGATACATTTAATATCTGGTAGAAGCTGTCACTACTTCAAGAAGGATCAGTTAAATGTAACAACTCAGTTCTGAAGAGTAAATACAGTGTCTGGCTGAGCGAGACAAAGTGCTGTGCCAGGTGTTTTGATATGATAATCAGCAGTGATGGATGAACCAGAAATTATTCAGCTCAGATACCAAAATCTGGATGCTTATCTAAATTTATCTGAAAGGTCCAAACCTCTTTCGTCTTACAAGGGCAGTTTTTTTCAGAAATGGTCCTAGTTGGAAATCAGATGTACAGAGGAACATACAAAAAATAATTAAAGTTAAATTTGCCACCTTTTTTGATCTTCAATAACTTTTAGGTTCAATTCAAGTTCTGGGAGAATGGTTTTTATCAGTTCTTATTTCCTCTGTATTTTTAAACACAAGAATAGTTGGGTCCTGCTCAGAGGAGATGTTTTCCTTGGTCACAAGCAATGAAGATATGTTTCCTCCTTTGATGTGGACATTCAGAAATGATGCCTCAGTGACTATAGATATATTAGCATGGTGGCTCCAGCAGATAGAAGGGCCAGATGTATTTGTGAATACTAGGTATGTCTCTTACCTCCATATCTCTATTTCCCATTTAAAAATATGCAGCAAGTTGAGCTTGTGTTTGTCAGTCTGTTTGGTTTGTTTGTTTGAAGGACCGTGTGCTGTAGCTGGCAGTTGGAGGCGGAGCTACCAAGGAAGGTTTGAAAGCTAGAAGCCTCTGAGCCTTAACCAGTGGGCGGGGCATTCACTCAGGCCAGGGCTGTATAAAGCTGCGCACAAGCGACCAGGGAGCTTAGCGAACAGGAGCTGCTAACAGGGAGTTTCGCAAGGGAGTGTGGAAGGGGAGTAGGAAGGGAGTGGGGGTCCCTTGTCGGTCTCATCCGTGACCCATTGGTCCTCTGAACCTATAAACCAAGCCCCATCCTAAACCTTTCTGTTTAAAGCAGAGCAGAGCGGACCGGGAGCTGCAGACGGGAATTTGAGAGAGTTTGACAGAGGGAGGCTTACAATGGTGAGGAGGACCCGCAACACCTGTGCCAGCACTGCTTCTGTCTCCTCCACCTGCACCTGTAGCCAGACAGAGCACCAAAGCATGGATGCTTTTACCCAGATTCTGGTGTGGGCTTGCAAAGACTGTAATTTGCAATTTCCACTTACTGATATCCAGGCTGGGGGTGGCATCCAATGTGAAAGGTGCCTACTGGTGGAATCTCTCAGGCAGCAGTTGGGAGAGCTACAGGAAGAGGCGGCTAGGCTGAGGAACATCCGTATCCATGAGCAATTCCTGGACAGTATCCATGTGGAGACAGCTGACGTAGCTGTCCCAGATCACAGGACTACTGACACACCAGTGAAGGAGGAGATGGCTCAGGGTGTATCTGACACACCAATGGAGGAGGAGATGGCTCAGGGTGGACACAGCCAGCTGGTTACTTCTGGCAGCAGGCAGTGCTCCACCCCTGCTGCGAACCCTCCTGCTGTGGTAATAGATAACCGTTATGCTCTTCTTGATACAGGAGAGAAGGAATCACCCCCAACAGTTAAGGAGGCGAAGCCTCATACCCCTAAGGCTGGGAGGTCTGCTGCCACCACTGATAATAAGAAACGTAGGGTAGTGGTGGTTGGAGACTCTCTGCTGAGAGGGACAGAGACACCCATCTGTCGCCCTGACCGTTCATCCCGGGAGGTATGCTGCCTGCCGGGGGCCCGTATCCGAGATGTTACAGAGGCATTGTCGAAGATTATCCAGCCTTCTGACTACTACCCCATGCTACTCATCCATGTGGGCACAAATGATACTGTGAGGTGTGACACTGAGCAGATCAAGAGTGACTACAGGGCTCTGGGAGTACGGGCTAAGGAGTTTGGAGAGCAGGTGGTATTCTCTTCGATTCTTCCTGTTGAAGGTAGGGGCCCGGGCAGAGACAGATGCATCGTGGAGGTGAATGCCTGGCTGCGAAGATGGTGTCGCCAGGAGGGCTTTGGCTTCCTCGACCACGGGATGCTATTCGAGGAAGGACTGCTAGGCACAGATGGTGTTCACCTTTCGAGGAGGGGAAAGGCCTTATTTGCGCACAGACTGGCTAACCTAGTAAGGAGGGCTTTAAACTAGGTTCGACGGGGACAGGTGAGCAAAGCCCACAGGTAAGTGGGGAACAAGACCTGGGAGATGGGTTGGAAAGAGAAGGGAGCACGGGCTATAATGGCAGAGAGAAAGGAGGGTCAGGGCAAAGCTGGGAGGCAAGATCAAACCAGTATCTTAGATGCCTATATACAAATGCAAGAAGTATGGGTAATAAGCAGGAAGAACTGGAAGTGCTAATAAATAAATATAACTATGACATTGTTGGCATTACTGAAACTTGGTGGGATAATACACACGACTGGAATGTTGGTGTGGATGGGTATAGTTTGCTCAGGAAGGATAGACAGGGGAAAAAGGGAGGAGGTGTTGCCTTATATATTAAAAATGTACACACTTGGACTGAGGTAGAGATGGACATAGGAGATGGGAGTGTTGAGAGTCTCTGGGTTAGGCTAAAAGGGGTAAAAAACACGGGTGATGTCGTGCTGGGAGTCTACTACAGGCCACCTAATCAGGTGGAAGAGGTGGATGAGGCTTTTTTCAAACAACTAACAAAATCATCCAAAGCCCAAGTTTTGGTGGTGATGGGGGACTTCAACTATCCAGATATATGTTGGGAAAATAACACCGCGAGGCACAGGCTATCCAATAAGTTCCTGGACTGCATTGCAGACAACTTTTTATTTCAGAAAGTTGAAAAAGCTACTAGGGGGGAAGCTGTTCTAGACTTGATTTTAACAAATAGGGAAGAACTCGTTGAGAATTTGAAAGTAGAAGGAAGCTTGGGTGAAAGTGATCATGAAATAATAGAGTTTGCAATTCTAAGGAAGGGTAGAAGGGAGTACAGAAAAATAGAGACAATGGATTTCAGGAAGGCGGATTTTGGTAAGCTCAGAGAGCTGATAGGTAAGGTCCCATGGGAATCAAGACTGAGGGGAAAAACAACTGAGGAGAGTTGGCAGTTTTTCAAAGGGAAGCTATTAAGGACCCAAAAGCAAGCTATTCCGATGGTTAGGAAAGATAGAAAATGTGGCAAAAGACCACCTTGGCTTAACCACGAGATCTTGCGTGACCTACAAAATAAAAAGGCGTCATATAAAAAATGGAAACTAGGTCAGATCACAAAGGACGAATATAGGCAAATAACACAGGAATGCAGAGGCAAGATTAGAAAGGCAAAGGCACAAAATGAGCTCAAACTAGCTATGGGAATAAAGAGAAACAAGAAGACTTTTTATCAATACATTAGAAGCAAGAGGAAGACCAAGGACAGGGTAGGCCCACTGCTCAGTGAGGAGGGAGAAACAGTAACGGGAGACTTGGAAATGGCAGAGATGCTTAATGACTTCTTTGTTTCGGTCTTCACTGAGAAGTCTCAAGGAATGTCTAATATAGTGAATGCTTACGGGAAGAGGGTAGGTTTAGAATATAAAATAAAAAAAGAGCAAGTAAAAAATCACTTAGAAAAGTTAGATGCCTGCAAGTCACCAGGGCTTGATGAAATGCATCCTAGAATACTCAAGGAGTTAATAGAGGAGGTATCTGAGCCTCTAGCTATTATCTTTGGGAAATCATGGGAGACGGGGGAGATTCCAGAAGACTGGAAGGGGGCAAATATAGTGCCCATCTATAAAAAGGGAAATAAAAACAACCCAGGAAACTACAGACCAGTTAGTTTAACTTCTGTGTCAGGGAAGATAATGGAGCAGATAATTAAAGAAATGATCTGCAAACACTTGGAAGGTGGTAAGGTGATAGGGAATAGCCAGCGTGGATTTGTAAAGAACAAATCGTGTCAAACTAATCTGATAGCATTCTTTGATAGGATAACGAGCCTTGTGGATAAGGGAGAAGCAGTGGATGTGATATACCTAGACTTTAGTAAGGCATTTGATACGGTCTCACATGATATTCTTATAGATAAACTAGGAAAGTACAATTTAGATGGGGCTACTATAAGGTGGGTGCATAACTGGCCGGATAACCGTACTCAGAGAGTAGTTATTAATGGCTCCCAATCCTGCTGGAAAGGTATAACAAGTGGGGTTCCGCAGGGGTCTGTTTTGGGACCGGTTCTGTTCAATATCTTCATCAACGATTTAGATGTTGGCATAGAAAGTACGCTTATTAAGTTTGCGGACGATACCAAACTGGGAGGCATTGCAACTGCTTTGGAGGACAGGGTCAAAATTCAAAACGATCTGGACAAATTGGAGAAATGGTCTGAGGTAAACAGGATGAAGTTCAATAAAGATAAATGCAAAGTGCTCCACTTAGGAAGGAACAATCAGTTTCACACATACAGAATGGGAGGAGACTGTCTAGGAAGGAGTATGGCAGAAAGAGATCTAGGGGTCATAGTGGACCACAAGCTTAATATGAGTCAACAGTGTGATACTGTTGCAAAAAAAGCAAATGTGATTCTGGGATGCATTAACAGGTGTGTTGTAAACAAGACACGAGAAGTCATTCTTCCGCTTTACTCTGCGCTGGTTAGGCCTCAACTGGAGTATTGTGTCCAGTTCTGGGCACCGCATTTCAAGAAAGATGTGGAGAAACTGGAGAGGGTCCAGAGAAGAGCAACAAGAATGATTAAAGGTCTTGAGAACATGACCTATGAAGGAAGGCTGTAGGAATTGGGTTTGTTTAGTTTGGAAAAGAGAAGACTGAGAGGGGACATGATAGCAGTTTTCAGGTATCTAAAAGGGTGTCATCAGGAGGAGTGAGAAAACTTGTTCACCTTAGCCTCCAATGATAGAACAAGAAGCAATGGGCTTAAACTGCAGCAAGGGAGATTTAGATTGGACATTAGGAAAAAGTTCCTAACTGTCAGGGTAGTTAAACACTGGAATAGATTGCCTAGGGAAGTTGTGGAATCTCCATCTCTGGAGATATTTAAGAGTAGGTTAGATAAATGTCTGTTAGGGATGGTCTAGACAGTATTTGGTCCTGCCATGAGGGCAGGGGACTGGACTCGATGACCTCTCGAGGTCCCTTCCAGTCCTAGAGTCTATGAGTCTATGAGCATATTCTGTTTACACAAGAGAAAATAAGTCTTCCACCCTTCACTGGCATGCACTTAACACAGTCTATTTTGCTTGCATTCCAGCCTTTGCAGTCACCTAAGTAGGCAGTGACTGTGGGAGCAAATAATAATACAGACAATGCATACAAATGAATATTTCCTTATGGTATAATCTTGCTGAAGAGAGAGTGTAAGAACACATGGGGGAATCTTTAATGCAAATAGTAAAACTCAAAAACCAGGCGTGTTGTGACTTGACTTTTGCTCTGATCTCCTATGACACTTGATCTTAAACTAGTGTAATTTTTGGACAGGAAATGCAGCTGATTATAAAGGTTTCCGCATAGTTCCAAGGGTGAGAGAATGGAGATTTTATAATAAGGGTCCTTTAAATATCTTTAAATAATTAAAATGAATATTCTGCAAATGACCTAAAACAACCAAAGTATTAACAGTTCGTTAGTCTCAGATGAAACCATCTTAAATGCACCAGCTAAGCTAATGGGCTTGAAGGAAAATCATGGCTAATAAGGGTGGGGGATAGCTCAGTGGTTTGAGTATTGGCCTGCTAAACTTAGTGTTGTGAGTTCAATCCTTGAGGGGGCCATCTAGGGATCTGGGGCAAAATTCAGTACTTGGTCCTGCTAGTGAAGGCAAAGGGCTGGACTCAATGACCCTTTAGGGTCCCTTTCAGCTCTAGGAGATAGGTATATCTCCATTAATTTATTTAATATACACTGCTGTTGATTTGCATAAATCTGACCATCTGATGCCCTTCCTCATAGCATTTCCCTAGGGCCTGGGAAAATGGATGAGCCTTGCAGCATGCCCTGAAGGTACCCAATTCTGAGCTATGTTGGGCTCAAGGTAATGTCAGAAGCTGGAAACATGTGCTTTGCTACTTTTCCTACTTTGTGTTTTGAGCACATCCAGGCAGAAGAAAACTTGCTGGCCTAAAGTTAAGTGGAGGTGGTAGCAGAGCGTCAAAAAGGAAGTGACAGGCGGGGACAGAGATTCTGAAAAGGTGAGGCATAAATCTGATGCTTGGATACCATGGTGATGAGCATAAGTATGTAAAGTAGATAGAATGGGGAATGGAGTAAGAATGAACGAGGAGAGAAGGTATGAGTGAATAAAGAGCATGAAGGAGAGTTTTACAGAAAGTGGAGAAAGGAGAAACAAAGAAATTCTGGAACAGCCTTCCAAGGGGAGTGGTGGGGTTAAAAGACATATCTGGCTTCAAGACTAAGCTTGATAAGTTTATGGAGGGGATGGTATGATGGGATAGCCTAATTTTGGCAATTAATTGATCTTTGATTATTAGTGGTAAATATGCTCAATGGCCTGTGATGGGATGTTAGATGGGGTGGTATCTGAGTTACTACAGAGAATTCTTTCCAGGGTGTTGGCTGGTGAGTCTTGCCCACATGTTCAGGGTTT
Organism: Gopherus flavomarginatus; assembly: GCF_025201925.1. Classification (NCBI taxonomy): domain Eukaryota; kingdom Metazoa; phylum Chordata; order Testudines; family Testudinidae; genus Gopherus; species Gopherus flavomarginatus. The sequence continues at coordinate 63,559,810 of NC_066619.1, forward strand.
AGCTGATCGCCATGTTTGGGGCTGGGAAGAAATTTTCCTCCACGGCAGATTGGCAGAGGCCCTGGAGGTTGTTCGCCTTCCTCTGCAGCATGCGGCATGGGTCACTTGCTGGACGATTCTCTGCACCTTGAAGTCTTTAAACCGCGATTTGAGGACTTCAATAACTCAGACATAGGTTAGGGGATTGTTTCAGGAGTGGGTGAGTGAGATTCTGTGGCCTGCGTTGTGCAGGAGATCAGACTAGATGATCATAATGGTCCCTTCTGACCTTAAAGTCTATGAGTCTGTGAGTTTAAAGAGATGAATAGAAAAGAGAAGGATGGACTGAGGAAGCTGAAAAGTAACCTGGAACTACAACCTAAAAATTGCTGTAATCACATAACTGTGCCGAATATATCACCATCTAATTAGCTTGTGACAGCAATCAGCAGAAAATATGTTAAAATCAACTTAAAAGAAGAAATTTGCTAGAGATGCCTCAGAATGCATTATTCTGGGATGTCAGAAATACAGATCCTGAATATTAAACTGATTTGTAATTGCCTTGATCCAATAGAACTGTATCAAGCCTATTTTCTATTTCATTCTATACAGAGGATTTAAACATTTCATTATTGTTATTATCAAAATACTAAATATAGAAGTTTAAAAATGCAGCATGGACAAAAAATGTAGGTCTTAAGCTATAAAAACACATCTATATTTATCTCTTTCAGTAAGCATGTTTTGATACAGCATTCATTATTTATTGTGGGAACATGGATTAAACTATACTAGGCTTTCGGTACTTTCAAGAACTTCCACTGCTATTGCATTAAAATAACAAAGAGATAGTTGGGGACTTGGATGTGGGAACTGAGTGGGGTGGTTGCCTATATCTATTCAACAGCAATATCAGTTTCAATATCTTTACTGGCATTGTAATGGAAACCAGTGTTGCCAAAGTTAATATATTAATACATCAAATACCTGCAGGTGTATGGCTGGTTAGCACTTGACTGGTCATGTGTGCATGCAAATACTCAACGCTGCATGCTCAGTCACGGCCTGGGTTTTGTGCTCTTCAGTCAGACACGCACAATTCGGTGTGCACAGAAATATGTGAACAATACAGTAGGTTAGAAAACTCACATATTTCCTGTAAACAATTTTGTGGGGAAAAATTCCCTTTCAAAAAATGTTGACTAAAAGTTTTGGGGTTTTCCATGGGAAGTTTCACTTCAAAATTAAAAGCTTTCATGTGGTTTCAATTCAAGATGACATTTCAAAAGGATACATTTTCTCTTTGAAAGGTCAAAACTTAGCTTCTTTTTCTTAAAATGTTGTTTTTTTCAGGTTTTGGAAACTGGAAAAATTCAGTCTTCCATTTTTGGATGCTTTCTCCCTCCCCTCCCCCTCGGCTTTCTCTCCCTTTGTAAATTATTCCCCTTTTTTCAGAGGAAAAAAGGGAGACAGTTAAACAAGTATGTGAATGTGTGGGAAAAGCACTTGTTATAATAATGAAAAAAATAGTCTCAAAAGAGAAAGCTCAGTAGTTCATTTATTGGCTTGAACTCCATTCCCATTGAGAAGATTCTGTAACATCAAGTACAGCTTCTTTAGAGAGGCCCTTTGGCTACTGCTTCTACTATTTCTGTCATTTTTGCTGCTGTGTCATTGTGGAGCTGTTGAGCAAAATAACATTCTGTAGAGCATCAGCATGTCATTGTCTGTTGCCACGCTGGGAAATCCAGTGATACTGAACAACTGCAAGACAAAAAACTCTCTCTGTCTTCTACCTCCACTAAACAAACAGTGCAAAGGACAACCTATTCTACAAAAGACATAATCCAGAGAACTTGAAGGTGTTACAAAAATAATAGATGTACTGGCCAGCAAAGTGCTTGTGACTGTCTGCTCCCAGCCAAAACAATTTTCCAGCCCCAGCTACAGAGTAGGGCAGACCATGTGATTGTGACTAATGGGAGGGTGAGGTAGTGACTCTTGTTTAGGCCTGGAGCCTATTGTGCAACCAGGGTACAATGCTATTTGAAAGAGAATTGCTATTAATGTGTCAAAGTCACAGAGCTGAGAAATATGAATATAGTTTGGGCTCCCAAAGCCTTTACTTTTGAATTATATTACTGCCATCTTCCAGTTATTTCACCTTATGCAATGTATACAGTTACACTTTTAAGCCCTTCATGGAACAAGCCTAACTGCTACTGATGGAAGTGGTGTGCATGGAATCAAGCCACTAGGTGACCTAGAGATTGTAACATCACATTCTTCTTATTATTATTTATTATTTTAATATATATTATTTGTATTCTAGTAATGCCTAGAAGTCCCATTCGGGGACCAGGGTCCCAGTCCCTTGGCCTAATGAAAGGTTGATGAGCCAATATTAAAAAAAAGATTTTGACTACAAAGAATTTACTTGCTTCTTTCCCCAATTTGTTTATATATATTTGCAGTTTCCTTCCACTGTGTGTGACATTTCTGTATGTTTCCTTCTGGAAATGCATCCTGCTTTGCATTTGCCTATAAAATACCTACACCAAAACCTTTGATTCAATAAGACACTTATTAGATTTCATGATGAAAGGTGACAATTAAAACTGAACTAAAGCTTGATAACAATGGAGTGCGGTAGTTACATTTTTTGCAGTTAATCGGTTAACATAGTTGGCCATAACTATGGTTTCAGGAACTGAGCATATGCATTATTTAGCAGGCAATAGCTGTTTTGAAAAAGACTGACAGTCCCAAATGTCTTCTCCCGATCCCCCAACCTCCCCAGCCATTGAAAAAACTATGGTAAGAGTTCCTTAGGGGTATGGAGAATGTCTACTGGGGCAGGATGTAGGCATGGGAGGACAGAAGATCATGCAGGAAGGCCTCTATTAGTAACTGTAATGAAATAAGAAGCGATGGAATGGATAAGACAGAGTCTGTCTGGGCAAAAATCACATTGGGTAAAAAAGCAACTAGCGCTTCCCCTGAGATAGTGCTTGGGGTGTGCTATAGACCACCGGGATCTGATTTGGATATGGATAGAGACCTCTTTAATGTCTTTAATGAAGTAAACACAAAGGGGAAATGTGTGATTATGGGAGACTTCAACTTCCCGGATATAGACTGGAGGACGAGTGCTTGCAAGAATAATAGGGGTCAGATTTTTCTGGATGTGATAGCGGATGGATTTCTTCATCAAGTAGTTGAAGTACCTACGAGAGGGGATGCCATTTTAGATTTGGTTTTGGTGAGCAGTGAAGACCTCTTAGAAGAAATGGTGGTAGGGGACAACCTTGGTTCGAGTGATCATGAGCTGATTCAGTTCAAACTAGATGGAAGGATAAACAAATGTAGATCTGGGATTAGGGTTTTCGACTTCTTGAGTGCTAATTTTAAAGAGTTAAGGAAATTAGTTAGGGAAGTGGATTGGAGGGAGGAACTTGTGGATTTAAATGCGGAGGAGGCCTGGAATTACTTTAAGTTGCAGCTACGGAAATTGTCGGAAGCCTGCATCCCAAGAAAGGGGAAAAAAACCATGGGCAGGAGTTGTAGGCCAAGCTGGATGAGCAAGCAACTCAGAGAGGGGATTAGGAAAAAGCAGAAAGCTTACAGGGAGTGGAAGAAAGGCAGGATTAGCAAGGGAAGCTACCTTGGTGAGGTCAGAACATGTAGGGATAAAGTGAGGAAGGCTAAAAGCTGCTTTGAACTGGACCTTGCAAAGGGAATCAAAACCAATAGTAAAAGGTTCTACAGCCACATAAATAAGAAGAAAACAAAGAAAGAAGAAGTGGGGCCACTATACACTGATGATGGAATGGAGGTTAAGGATAACGTAGGCATGGCCCAATATCTAAACAAGTACTTTGCCTCAGTTTTTAATAAGACTAGTGAGGAGTTTAGGGATGATGGAGGGATGATAAACGGGAATGTGGATATGGAGGTGGATATTACCGCAACTGAGGTAGAGGCCAAACTTGAACAGCTTAATGGGACAAAATCGGAGGGCCCGGACAATCTCCATCCGAGGATATTAAAGGAACTGGCGCGTGAAATTGCGAGCCCGTTAGAGAGAATTTTTAAGCAATCGATAAACTCGGGGGTTGTGCCGTACGACTGGAGGATTGCTAACGTAGTTCCTATTTTTAAGAAAGGGAATAAAAGTGATCCGGGTAATTATAGACCTGTTAGCTTGACATCTGTAGTATGTAAGGTCTTGGAAAAAATTTTAAGGGAGAAAGTAGTTAAGGACATAGAGGTCAATGGTAATTGGGACGAATTGCAACATGGATTTACTAAAGGTAGATCGTGCCAAACAAATCTGATCTCCTTCTTTGAGAAGGTGACGGATTACTTAGATAAAGGAAATGCGGTAGATATAATTTACCTCGATTTCAGTAAGGCGTTTGACATGGTTCCACATGGGGAACTGTTAGTTAAATTGGAGAAGATGGAGATGAATATGAAAGTTGTAAGGTGGATAAGGAACTGGTTAAAGGGGAGACTCCAGCGGGTCGTATTGAAGGGTGAACTGTCAGGCTGGAAGGAGGTCACTAGTGGAGTCCCTCAAGGATCGGTTTTGGGACCGATCTTATTTAACCTTTTTATTACTGACCTTGGCACAAAGAGCGGGAATGTGCTAATAAAGTTTGCGGATGACACAAAGCTGGGGAGTATTGCTAACACGGAGAAGGACAGGGATACTATTCAGGAAGATCTGGACCACCTTGTAAACTGGAGTAATAGTAATAGGATGAAATACAATAGTGAAAAGTGCAAGGTCATGCACTTAGGGATTAATAATAAGAATTTTAGATATACGTTGGGGACGCATCAGTTGGAAGCGACAGAGGAGGAGAAGGACCTTGGGGTATTGGTTGATAGCAGGATGACTATGAGCCGCCAATGTGATACGGCTGTTAAAAAAGCAAATGCGATTTTAGGATGCATCAGGCGAGGTATTTCCAGCAAGGATAAGGAGGTGTTAGTACCGTTATATAAAGCGCTGATGAGACCCCATCTGGAATATTGTGTGCAGTTCTGGTGTCCCATGTTCAAGAAGGATGAATTCAAACTGGAACAGGTCCAGAGACGGGCTACTAGGATGATCCGAGGAATGGAAAACCTGCCTTATGAAAGGAAACTCAAAGAGCTTGGCTTGTTTAGCCTGGCCAAAAGAAGGCTGCGGGGGGATATGCTTGCTCTATACAAATATATCAGGGGGGTTAACGTTAGAGAGGGAGAGGAATTATTTAAGTTTAGTACTAATGTAGGCACGAGGACGAATGGGTACAAACTGGATATTAGGAAGTTTAGACTTGAAATTAGATGAAAGTTTCTAACCATTAGGGGCGTGAAGTTCTGGAACAGCCTTCCGAGGGAAGTAGTGGGGGCAAAAGACTTATCTGGCTTTAAGACTAAGCTTGATAAGTATATGGAGGGGATGTTATGATAGGATAGTTTAATTTGGGCAATTGATCTTGGATTATCACCAGATAAGTCTGCTCAATGGTCTGCGGGGAGATGTTGGATGGGATGGGAACTGAGTTACTGCAGAGAATTCCTTCTTGGGTGCTGGCTGGTGAGTCTTGCCCACATGCTCAGGGTTTAGCTGATCGCCATATTTGGGGTTGGGAAGGAATTTTCCTCCAGGGCGGATTGGCAGGGGCCCTGGAAGTTTTTCACCTTCCCCTGCAGCGTGGGGCATGGGTCGCTTGCTGGTGGATTCTCTGCAGCTTGAGGTCTTCAAACCAATTTTGAGGATTTCAATAACTCAGTCCTGGGTTAGGGGTTGTTATAAAAGTGGATGGGTAGGGTTCTGTGGCCTGCCTTGTGCAGGAGGTCAGACTAGATGATCATATTGGTCCCTTCTGACCTATGAGTCTGAGTCTAAATAAACTTCATTATCTATATTTTACAGGTAGGGAAACTGAGTTCCAGACAAGTTAAGGATCGGATTTTCAAATGTACCAAAACATTTGGGTGCACAAGTCCCAGTGAAAATCAGTGGGCTTTTGCTCCCAAGTCACCTAGATACTGTTTTTTAAAACCATCTCTGCATGATATATCCAACTTTACTGAGCAAGTCAGTGCTGGAAAACAGGTCACTTAATTCCTAGTCCAACCTCTGCTCTGTCTATTGGATAATGATGCCTCCAGGATTTGTAATATAAATACAGATTTTCAGTTTCACAGTGCATCTCATTTGTATATATAACTATTGGAACTCTGTTTGCAAATCTGATATTTGTGCTTACACATAGCCAATTAGATGCTTGTTAGACTCTTTAAAAATGAGGCCCCCAACTATTTGTTTGTATATAGTCATATTCAAATATTCCCTTGAAGGTAAACTAACTGCTTGCATGTGTTTGCATAGACCAGACAGACTCAGAATAATTCATAAGCATCTAGTTTACATGTTCACACATTGTTGAGTATTCATACTTATTGTTTCATATTTAAGGTCAGTTTAGAGTATTCATGCTTATAAAGTACTTCAGTACCCTGAGTACACACTGTGTGTGTGTATGTGCGTGTGTATCTATAGTGAGCCTGTAGCTTTGACTAATGACTACAAGGACATTTGACTAAGAGCTCAGATAATTCCTGATTAAAACTACTCACTGAAAATCTTTCAAGTTTCCCTGAAAAATTAGACAGGAAGCACCTAATTACAAGTAATGCTGGTTGTTCACATTTGTGCATACATATTCACAAGTATTCTATCACCAATCCACAACTTTTCCTTTAAAATGTGCAATTTTTCATATGCAAACACTGGTGGCTGCAGTGCACACACTAGTCAAACGTTTCAGATGCTAGCTCTATGAATGTAATGATTGTGGGAGTTTGACTCATAAAAGTAAATAGAGGCAGGACATTGACATTCAGTAATTAAGGGATAATTTATTTCATTAAAATATGGCAATCAATTTAATAAAATGTTTTTGCCATCATTTACCTCTTTTATAAGTGTTACAACTTCTGTGAGGTGAATTCCAATGTTGGATTGCAGGTGGTTGTAAAGGGAGTGTTGAATATAGCAACTTACAGATATCTGTCAGCAGCTGAAAAAAGTCCAAGCTTATTTTCTTCGAAAGAGCCTGACTTTCTTTTTTTCTAATGAGTGCAGTGTTCCCAGTGGAGCCTCACTGATGCAAATCTGTTAGTGTAAATGCTTTGAGCTACAGTGGCAGCAAAGTCAACAAATAGCGAGTTGACATTAAGAAAGAAAATACACCTGTTTCACACTGGCTGTGATAAACTGAGCAGTTGTTCTACAGTTGACAGGTTATTTCTGATTATGGCAATGTCAACTCAAAAAAACGTGTGTCTACACACACACACAAATACCAAAGGGTAGAGCTGTCAAATGATCAATTTTAGAATCCTGTTTACAAAAGTGGAAAGGAACTCTTAAAAAGCAAGTTGATTGAAAAAATAGTTTCAACAGTTTGCAGCTCAGTTACAGCGTTAATGAGTACACTTCAGCCCAAATGAACACTTCCTGCACAAAGATAAGTAGAAAAATGTGGGGGAGGGACCCCGGTGAGATTTAATGCATAGTTTCTGATCTGTTCTCCCTTCTCTGGAGAAGGGAATGCTAGCCTGGTGTGGAGAGGGCAAGGAATATGTCTTCTGAATGACATTTTGTGCATGAAGAACTGTGATGCAAATCTATAAGCCAGACTGAAGCTGCTAAATATTGGGTCCACATTGTGTATCTATTTTAATTCATATATTAAAATTTAATGTAAACTATGAGCAGTATACATTTTGGGGGGGGGGGGAATAGTTCTGTTAATTAGACAGTGTATTCAGTATCCAAGCTTTTGTGTGAATAGGAAGCAGGTTGAACAAGAAAAATATCAGTGTTCCCCAGGATTAGGAGACACATGATTTAGTCTCATATTCTGGTATATCTCTGCTAATGTAAAATAAATGTGGCACTAGTATTGCTCAAATGAACTAGCCTTCAGCGCTACGCAGTCAGAGGTAATAGACATAGGATTTTGTACAAAATGCTGGAAATCTCACTCCAACAACCTAAGACTTACTGGGTTATAACCTTCAAAAGTCAATGTTTTGCAGTTAAAATAGACTTTTGCTCTTGGAAAAAAATAAGTAATATTTTGATCTGCACATTTTCAGCAAAAAGTTGTTGAATTACAGCTGAAAAATTCCTATCTTATATTAGGAAAAATATTTGTTATGAGTGATCTACACTGATATTTTTTAAAAAAGAGGCTTTGGAGTAATCAAAGGACTTCTGGGATATAATTATGTTACAAAAAAGCCGCTTCACTGAAAGTATTTCTTAGTGAACAAAAGTGTCCTGGAGAGACAGCAGCAATTTCCATCAAAATAAACCAGAGAAATATAAATTACATTGGCAAGGAACTGAATAACTCTGCCTTAGAAGGGATTTTAAACCCTGACTGAGAAAGCTGATTGTGCTATATATCCCACATGCACAACAGCTGCTGCAGAGTTATATCAGGCACTTCAGATCCAAGAGTGGATAGAGAGCAAATAAATATATACAGAATGATGAACTTATCTCTGCCTTTTGTATAAGAACAAACCTTTATGCAGTTTTACATTACTGTATCTTAAAACTGTATGCTCATTTGAATATTTGTTACTTAGCAATGAGAATGTGTGCAAATAGATGATGTCAAGATTGGTACCAAAACTGCAAAATTCATGTCATTCCTTGTATGTTTTTAAATCAAAACAAATTATTCAATTGTTCCTTTATTTGTAAAAGGAAAAAAATCACATACTGCTTATCCAGGCAAAACTCCCACTGAAGTCAATGAGACTGAAAAGGCTCAGAGCTGGATACTTGGAGGAAGATACTGATATCAATAGATTGACACCTACATAAGTGACCTAAGTGCACCCACAACACTTAATGACTTCAGCTTTTGGAATCAATCTTTTAAATGTTGGCCTGAGTGCTCAGTGTTGCCTGCCATTGTAAGTCTAGGAAGAAAGAGTCAAAAAGTCTCACAGGAAGCTGAAGTGGGGGACAGAGCAAATGTAACATGTTCCTATCATCCCAAGGATGAGCTGAGAGCTGAGATGCAGCTCTACATGGGCAGGGCTGCACAGAACACAAAAGGAATGTTTGATAGAGCAGGTAGATAAGAAGGGGGCAAATATTTACAAAAATATTTTGAAACTTTTCCCCATTTTTGTCGAGTGAATTAAAGTGAATGTATGATAAGGCCTGCCCATGGCAGCAAAGCTAGTCAGTGGATAAGGGAGCCAGAATGGAAGGAGTTTCTCTGCAGTGCTGGAACTTTCTTCCCATGTCCATGAGATTGGGATTGCTGGCCTCATCTCTTAGTTGGTTCACAAACTAAAGGAAAGTCTGCAAGGTTCACCTCATTGAGTTTCTGAGCTTTGGTCCCATATTGCAGCTTTTTCAGCTTTCAACCTAATCTCATAAAGCTGACAAAAATTAGAAAAGATGGTTCTATTTTCCTTATGTCTTTGTGGTTTTCATTATTTAGAATCCTGAAATACTTTGTTGATAGAACATTTTCCTTTTGATCACTTACTCCCTCAAGGAAGTACCTCACAAAAGAAGTGGACAATGAGTTTTTATAACATGGTTCACAAAATGATTTGTTTAGTTATACTTAATTATTTTTATCAGTAATCGCCTTATTTACTAAAGAGGAATTTTCAGTCAAGCTGTAAGAAAGAACAAATATATTCCATGCTAGTGCCAAACAAATGCCCAGAAAGAGAAAGGTATTATAATCTAATTGCTTTGGGTTACTCCATGTCTAGCTAATATGGACATTTGAGGTCCCTACAATCTGACTTTACCTGTAATTCTATACAATGCCATAGAATTAGTCCTGATTTGGGAAAAACATCCCTATTCATGTAAAAACAGCAAAGAATCCTTTGGCACCTTATAGACTAACAGACGTTTTGGAGCATGAGCTTTCGTGGGTGAATACCCACTTCGTCAGATGCATGTAGTGGAAACTTCCAGGGGCAGGTATATATATGCAAGCAAGCTAGAGTGTATATATATGTATATATATATATGCATATATATATATATACCTGCCCCTGGAAATTTCCACTACATGCATCTGACAAAGTGGGTATTCACCCACGAAAGCTCATGCTCCAAAACGTCTGTTAGTCTATAAGGTGCCACCGGCTTCTTTGCTGTTTTTACAGATCCAGACTAACACGGCTACCCCTCTGATACTTGATCCCTATTCATGACAGCACTTATGCATTTGCTTAAGTAAACTTGTACATAATTCCCATTAAAGTCAATGGGACTTAAGCACTTTTAAATGCTTTTCTGAAATGGAGTCTGACTGACAAATTGGGGAAATCATTCTATCTATTTGCTCTAACAGCCCAACAAATATGTTGAAAATGTGCTTGATGTGTACAATAGCTATCAGGTCACAATAACAAACTGTGCTTAGAGTTTGGCAATCTAGTTGATAAAATATTCTGACGTGCCTAATCTTTCCCAGTTCATTAAGTTAAGTCTCAAAGTTTCTCTTTTACAGTATTTATGAACAAGGAGAGCACTGCCACGTGTGTGTGTTGTATAGTTTCTCTCTTGATCAAAATACTGATGCCACACTGCTAGGAAATGAACTATTCATAAATAGAATATTTATTTGTGATAGGTGATAGGAGAAGGATTAAAGTAAACATTCACTTGTTTTTCAAAATATATTTTATGTAGTTTTCCACACTGGGAAAAGGAGCTGGCCTTGCAAAGTGGAATATGAAACATGCAGAAAGAACAAAAGGAGTGGGACAGGAGCCACTGGTCACCTGACCTGTGTGTCAGGGATGGTTAGGGGGGTCTGAGTATGACTGCCCCTAGAGAGATAATTGTATTCAAACACCAAAATCAGTGGTTGTCAAAATGCATTGGTAAGCATGGTATAACTTCACAATTTGAAACACAAGATGACAACCACGGCGTTTGCCACTAGATCATACAATAATTCCATGCTGGCACTATGGTGAGCATCAATCTTCTAAAAACATGAGGAGTTTTGCCCTTTTTGATCCAAAGAAAGAGACAGCAATAGTCTCTCATCTTCATACATTCACTCCTCTCCCCTTGTCATCTAGGTGGCTAATTTAAATACACAGATCTTTGCAGAAAGAATAGACTTTAATTAAGAGGTGAAATACAGAAAAGTGTGTAGTATCTGATGTGCCTGGCAAGTACTCTAATTAAATAAGCTATTTTTTTAAACAAAAACCCTAGTATGATTGAATCTTTGTTCTTGCATTTATAGAATTATAGAAGAAGCTTTATCAAGCTGTATTATTCAGTGACTTGTCAGGTCATTCCTGGATTTGTGATCCAGTTTTGTATTCATCTTTGTGAGCTGTAATTCAGAACTCTTGTGTAAGGGCCTAGGAATAGGAAGCATTATATAATGTAACTTTTCAGGACACACTGCCTTAGAGAGAGAGAGTCAATGAACCAGGAACACATTTTTCTGGGAAAATATTTTTATTTTAAAACAGTTATAGTGAGTTATTAATGGTGATGGTTGGATGCTATTCATTGAATATGTTATTCAGCTGAATATAATTATATTCATCAAATGTATTATTGATGGGTATTTTTTTTCCAACACTCAACCAGTTCTAACCACTGGCACTTTTCAAGACTGAGGATGGAATGGAAAACAAATGCATAAGGGGTGTGAATGCAGATAAACAGACTCTGTTTGTTTTATTTCACCAAATATTTGTGTGAAATTTTTTGGAGTAGTGAGGTCTTGGGACATTCACTGAAATCAGTGGGATTACTCACAGGAGTAAGAGCTGCAGGATTCTGCCCCAGTGGACAATAGGATAAACTCCTCTTGTGATACACCTTCCATGCTTTTCTTTTCTTTTTTTTTTTCCTTCAAGGAGTGGAAGTAATTTACACTCTGTTTTTCAAATTTTCAATAGGCTAGATCCAACAATAATGGCCTTTGGCAAGGCCCAACTTTATAAACACTCCAAGTACTAAGCTCCTTTAAAACAAATGGAAGTTTCACATGTGGGGCTTTTGTAGGACTAGGTAATGCATGCAGAGCTAGTCAAAGTTTTGTGAATTTTGACATTTTGATTAAATTTCAAATATCAAAATTTGAAAAACTAATGGGGAAAAAGGTGACAAAATTTGTGAATTTCCCACTTTTTTTCTGTTTTCCATCAGCTGTACAGAAATGTTTCAAATATTAAGCTTTGAAAGGGGAAAACATTTTCAAAATTTGAAAAAAGAAGGAAAATGATTCCTCCACCACATTCCCTGCCTTTTTATGTACCAGTTTGATGTTTACAGAGGACCAACCCATAGCATTTAATCATGCCCTTGGTTCCCACTTAAAATAATCCAGCAGATTAAAGCAGTGGTGAAGTGTCCCAGTGTATTTTTATTTATTTATAATAAGACATCACCTAAAGGACAGAGCCCCATTGTGGATGACACTGTACAAACATAACAGAGATAATTCCTGCCTTGCAGACCTTGCTATAATGTATAAATGTTGCTCTGTGCAACGTCAAGCATGAATAAGCTGCTGGAACTTGCTCCTCACCTGAGTCCAGAATAATTCAAGTTTGGTGGCACACTGGAAAACATCTTTTTTGTAGGGTTTTTGGAGAGGGGTTAGGGTATGCTTTCCACAATGGTTAAGCGTGTAAAGATATTTCAGTGGATCTGCCTGGCTGAAATGATTACTTTAATGCCACTGGCACTCTAACGTATTATTAGTAGTTCAATGTATTGTTGTGTCTTTTGCTTTTTGGATAACAAACATAATATGAAGGGATCACCTAGGCTCAGTGAGGTCTGAATAACTCTGTTCATTAGCTGTACATGACATAAAAGGTGTCTCTCTCTCTCTCTCAGGCTGCTTTGATAGGATTCTGATGGCTTTTGAAACACAGAAGAGAGAGAAGGTCACTAGAGGGCTCAAAAACTCTTTAAAAGGATACTACCCATTCCTTGTATGCTACAAAACAAAAACTCAAAATCTGAACTTCCCTATGCTTTAAGAAAGTACAAATCCACCTGATTTTTATTTCTTGGGCCTATATTCAATTTTCTACAAAAGAGAATCTGTAAAAGTCTTGTCAGACAAGGAGAGGTATTGATAGGTTCTAAGGGTAGGACATGGGTCCTCAAAATCCATGTGTCTCCTCACAGGACTGTCTCCAGTATTACAGCAAGGGAGCTGCTTCCTGATCCTGCCTGGAGGTGTCCCCAGTTTAGTGATTCTGCTTTATTAGGGTGCTGCATAAGTGAGGCTTCACCAGAGTCCACTCAGCTCTGCTCTGGTCCCCTGCATCACAACAGACTCCTCCATAAAAGCTCTCGCCATGAAATCCTCAGTTTGAGCTGTGTCTGGCCACAAAATCCTAGCAAGAGGGGAAGACCTTTGGGCAGGGTCCTGGCTTCTTGGAATTGAGCCCTCTGCCACAAGGGAAGAGCTCTTCTCACTCTCCAAACTTCTTGAGGAGCCCGTTCCCCCCCCCCCATCCAAGTTCATGCCTAATTGTGGTGACTCCTCAAGCATCACTATGAGAATTGTTGGTAGGTAGTCTATACAAATGAGGCTCCCTATGGCATCACTTTTCCTTTTTCACCAACAGACTGACTAGAGATCCTTTCCCTTCTGGAGCTTCTGGCCATAGAGCTAATTCTATTAATACCCCATACACCATTTCCACACATCAAATCTGATAAGGGATGCAGCAGAAAATGAACTCTATGTGGGAATATTGATGCTTGCTGGAATTTACTGTCTTTTGTTTGATATCTATATTCTTTGAATACTCATTTGTTTCTTTTTTCCAACTTGTGATCTTTTTTAAATACTACATTATACTAAGTCCAAAATCAGAAGTTGATCTAAGTGTCACATTTCTAAGCCAGAGGAATGTGAATGGGACAGCAGGGGGGCAGATCCCAGGGTAGAAGAGTTGCAACCCAGTGAAAGCCTTAGGGCTGCTGTAACTTGGAGCAGAGGGAATGGCCAGCACAGAACAGGCTCATGGGCAGCACAGAGGTGAGGTGGCTTACATTTGCACACTCCTCCCTGATTTGTGTTCTGTGCAGTTTGACCGCACCAGGGTATCTGACCCAGAATTTCCCAAGACTATCTCATCATCATTAAAATGACAGAATTGACTGTACAGATACTGCAATTGGGGCTGGATTGTGCATCTGGCACAGATTCAGGTGCAGGAGGGTAGTGTGGGGCCATGTGACCATCAGGGAGAACACTGGGAAAGAGCTGTACCTTAAGCAGCACAATCTCTCTCTCAAACCTCACCAGAGTGCACAGGCGAGGCGCACTTTGCACCATCTTTTGGATTTATGCAGGTTGTTTCACCACAGACTTACTGTGTGACCTTGGGCAATTCACTCAGCCACTCTGTGCCTTAGTTCTCCATCTGTAAAATGGGGATAACCATATTTCCCTACCTCTCGGGTTTGGGGCTGGGGGAGGGGCGTGTTGTGAGGCGAAATACATTAAAGATTGTGAACTGCATTGAGAACTGCTGATGAAAAACACTAATATAAATGCTAGGTGGTGTTGTTTCTGCTCCTGCTGATATACTGACTCTGCTCTGTCAGAACCCCACCTCCTTCCTGTTCCCTTTCTTGCAGTTTTCTCTGAGGAGGGAGGGAGATTATATTCTTCAGTGGCAGCAGCCTCTGTTCAAACGTCACATAAAGGGTCAGACTTATTACATGGTGCCCAACCCCTATGGGCCTATGCAAGGGCTGCTCACAATCAAGCTCATAATAATCTGTAATTAATAATAAAAATCCCTGCTATTCTAGCCAAATCATTTTGTTCATTTCACTAAGGGTCTTATTTCTAGTAGTGGCCAGTTACTTGATACTTCAGAGAGTAACACAAACCCCATAATGCCTCTAATCAGTTGTGCAGTGTTCAATCTGTTCTGAAAAATTCCTTCCTGATATATCCCTGTGAACAATCAGATTACACCAGCATACCATTTGATTACCCATGCATAGCTCTATTGAAGCAAATGGGAGCTTGACAGAACTGGTTCCTCTAAGTTACAGTACTGGGTACTCGAGTCAAAATTTCATAGCCATGTTGATTCTCCATTTATTAAGAATCCAATTTTCTGATCAAGAAATTATGCTAAAGTTCACTTTCTGTCATTGTTGCTTATCTGAACTAAATAAGAACAATACTAAAACAAATGAGCACGTTTGAAGGTCAACATCAGTTTTTTAAATCATAACATTCATAAGCTGATGAGTCAAGACAAATGAAAAGGTGAAATCCTGTGATGCACACAAGCCTTGCAGCAATATAACTGGGTTGTTTCTGATCTATAAAGGATCTTGATATTCTTTTATGGAACTACTACACTCTTGGTAAGAGATTAAGCCATAGGTGAGGAAGCTGCAATGCAAATGAAAACAGGAGTTAAAAATGGGAATTAATCATCTTGTTTTTCTATTAAACATTATTGTGGAAGATGTTTTTATGAATTGTTTGTCATCTGCTGCTCATCAGTTCCGGTCAAATATATAATGAAACTATAAAGATCCAACAGCTAGTACCTTTTGTATTTGCAACTTTGAGATTTTGCACATTTTAGTATGCTACTACAACATGTAAAGAAACCCTAAGGAAATACAGTTATTTCAGACAGCTTTTGTTGTAGAAGGACTCACTTAATTCAAGGTAAGGGTAGTTGTTGCAAATCCTTGACCTCTGATGAGCAAGAAGAGGACCCGAAGACACTTTATGTTAACTATTCACTTACTTTTTCTTGCACATTCTTTAATCAGATGCTTTTATTCCAAGGATGAATTAAACATTTAGCGGGCAATGAACCATGCTGTTATTCATTGTTGGGGAGAATGACATAGGACTAGAGTTATTGTTTGTTAAATTAGCTCTTAATTTAACCATCTTAAAAGACTTTCCACAAAGAGTTGAGGGTGGCTAATAAAACAATTTTTCCCTGGATCAGCCAAAAACTTATGAACAGGGAAAGAGAAACATCTAAAGCCTGTTGAATAAAATGCTCATGGAATAATAGGTTTAAATGAACTGTTTCCTAAACTGATCTGTAAACATTTTTGGTATTGAGAGCTTTCTTTTATGTTAAATGAATTAACATAACATTCAAATGTTTAAATTCAAATCAGAATTCTCTTTTATTGCTTTTGACAGAAGGCAGCAGCCAATATTGTACTGCTGACTGTCATCTTACTTTTAATAAGAGGAAAAGGAAGGATATTCTTGTGGTTAATACACTGGAGTGGGACTTGAGAGCTGTTGGTTCAATTCCTGCTGCTACCACAAATTTCCTGTGTGACCTTGGCTAAGTCAAACAGGCCATTATACACACTAGGAAAAAAGGTATAAAATCCTAGTGTAGACAAAGTAAGCTGTAGTTTAAATG
Organism: Gopherus flavomarginatus; assembly: GCF_025201925.1. Lineage (NCBI taxonomy): Eukaryota > Metazoa > Chordata > Testudines > Testudinidae > Gopherus > Gopherus flavomarginatus. The sequence goes on from NC_066619.1 coordinate 63,576,280, forward strand.
TACTAGCTAACTGAAGAAAACCTTTGAATTTAGTTTGACCAAATAACACAATTGCCTTGTCTATACTAGGATTTTGACATATTAGCTAACATGTTAAAATATCTCTTTCCCTTCCCTTTAAGACTAGGTCTTAAACTCTCTGTGCCTCATTTCCCCATCTGTGAAATAGGGATACTAATGTTTTCTTTCTTTCAAACCTTTCTGAATGATATGGATTTGTCTCTCTACAGTGTGTCTGAACAATACCTAGCATAGCAATATCCACTGGGCCCTCTAGCTACTACTGCAAATAATTATTACTAATAATACTTCTAATAAAAGGCACCAATCCTGAATACATACACATGCTCAGTTTTACTCATATGTGTAGTCAATGGTTCTACTCATGTAGAGTAAAAATAATCATGTGTGTGTTTCCAAGTTCAGTGCTTTAATAACAATATTAAATGACTAAGAAATAATGTGTTCTAAATTCTGTCAGTATATAAAGTTACAAAATGGAAAACTTCCCTTGATGGATTCATAGACTCTAGGACTGGAAGGGACATTGAGAGGTCATCGAGTCCAGTCCCCTGCCCTCATGGCAGGACCAAATACTGTCTAGACCATCCCTGATAGACCTTTATCTAACCTACTCTTAAATACCTCCAGAGATGGAGATTCCACAACCTCCCTAGGCAATTTATTCCAGTGTTTAACCACCCTGACAGTTAGGAACATTTTCCTCATGTCCAACCTAAATCTCCCTTGCTGCAGTTTAAGCCCATTGATTCTTGTTCTATCATTAGAGGCTAAGGTGAACAAGTTTTCTCACTCCTCCTGATGACACCCTTTTAGATACCTGAAAACTGCTATCATGTCCCCTCTCAGTCTTCTCTTTTCCAAACTAAACAAACCCAATTCCTACAGCCTTCCTTCATAGGTCATGTTCTCAAGACCTTTAATCATTCTTGTTGCTCTTCTCTGGACCCTCTCCAATTTCTCCACATCTTTCTTGAAATGCGGTGCCCAGAACTGGACACAATACTCCAGTTGAGGCCTAACCAGCGCAGAGTAGAGCAGAAGAATGACTTCTCGTGTCTTGTTTACAACACACCTGTTAATGCATCCCAGAATCACGTTTGCTTTTTTTGCAACAGTATCACACTGTTGACTCATATTTAGCTTGTGGTCCACTATGACCCCTAGATCTCTTTCTGCCATACTCTTTCCTAGACAGTCTCTTCCCATTCTGTATATGTGTAGGTTGTTCTTCAGCTTTCAATATGCTTGTGAAATGTGTAAGTCAAAAGTTAGGCAAGATGGTAAAAATATAACCACTTAGAAATCACTTCTCCCACACAAGTAGGTGCATAAACCAGCAAGCATGGGGGGAAAGCATTTGCTGAATCCTAAAATGTGACTTTGCATCTTAAACAAACAAACAGAAGTAGTGCAAGCACTTTTATGCCAAAAAGAACTACTGATGTTAACACTACCTCCCCTGTAAAAATACTGAACAAAGAAATAAACAAGCAAACAAAAAATACAGGAAATTGCAGGGATGTACTAAATTCCTACTCCTTCAAAATGAGCGTTGTCATTAGCCTTTTCTTTGTATTGGCTACTGTGGAGAGCAAGCGGGGCTGGCTTCAGGGGTTTTGCCTCCCCAAGCAGCCAAAAAAAAAAAAGACGCTATCGCAATCTGTGGCAATTCAGCGGGAGGTCCTTCACGCAGAGTGGGAGTGAGGGACCCTCCACCAAATTGCTGCTGAATACCTAAAAGTGCCGCCCCTCTGGAGTGGCTGCCCCAAGCAGCTGCTTAATAAGCTGGTGCCTGGAGCCGGCTCTGAGAGCAAGCATCTTCCTACAATTCACAGCAAGGATTGGAGCAGAAAATTCTGACTGAAACACATTCAGTTTCCCCTAAGAAAGCACCTATGAACATTTTTATATCTGATAAGGATCTAATGACTTTTCTATTTACATTTTGGGGAGTATAGGCGGGAATCTTCATGAGGGAACATGAGGCTAGAATCAGGCAAAATGCTGGTAAGGTACTATGCAAATTTATCTACACAGCACATCATTCCCAGTTTGAACCTCCTTAGGTTAGATGTTTTGCATTATTTATTTTGAGAGGCTCATGTGGTTCTCAAAACTAGTTTGCAAAAAGAAAAGGAAAAAAATCCAAATTAAATTGTATAAATCTAAAAAAACAAAAGTGCATGGCTAAATTCAGCCACCAGGTAATCTTATTGCTTGTAGCTTATGTCCTCTCATCTTCTCACCTCCCAGTGTTTTTCACCATCCTTTATTACAAATTCATCTTTCCATTGACTCCAATGGGCTATGGAGCCGGCCCTCTGTCTTGTTTTAATACTTAGGCCCTGATCCTGCAAAATGATGTGTTAGTGGGAACTACTTAGACCTGCTGGACTGAGTGGAACTCTCATGATGGGTAAGGGAGATTTCCCCCAGACAGTTTGCAGGATACTTTGATTGTAAACTCTTTGGGGCAGACACTTTGGCCAGGTGAATGGTAGAAAGTTTTGCAGACATAGCAATGTTGGTTAAGGATGTGATTTTTGGCACATCTCTAGGCTGGCAAAAGTCCTGGTGCAGATGCAGTTATATCAAGACAAAAGAGGTGTTGCTGGTAAAGCTTATTTTCCTCACCAGAAGAAGCTGCTTCTGTGCTAGAAGGATTTTGCCAGTATCACTATACTAGCAAAACTTTTAAGCGTAGTCCAGGCCATTAGGTCAGCTCCTCAGCCTCCACAGTTGGTGTATACTGCTGTACTTCCATTGGTATCCATGGAGCTACACCCATTTACTCTAGCTGAGGATCTTGCCTACGGTCTTTTACTTGTCTGTAATCTCTATGCACACTCAGAGGTCTTGCCAACAGATAATACTAGTTAAAAATAACACTGCTCTACAGCCAAAATGCTTCTGAAATAAATGTAGTCCAACTTTACTAATTCTGGGTCACTGAGAATGAAAATGATGCTTAAAATTGTTGATTGACTCTAGTTTTCAAGATATGCTATTGGGTCAGTATATACGACTCTTGACTTGGGAATGGCGGAGGATAAGTGAGTTATAAAGGGAAGGGATCTCAATTTAAACCAGAAATGACTAAAATACATCTTTGACTGGATCTATGAATAAATCTATGACTGGGTTTGGACAGTATTTGCTTTTTAGGCAAAACAATGAATGATGCAATCTGAAGCTGGTATTGCGTCATACATGATATGAATTGCATCATGTTATTCCTAGAAGTCATGGATGATGCAATCATAAGGAAGCTTACATCACTCTGCTGAACAAATTGCCCTATATCAGCTCTAGAAATCATACAGTGTGGTGCTCTCTTATTTGTCAGTGTTTGATTTTGCAAAGGGACCCATTTCTGTTTAGCTAAAGTGAGCAGAGATGCCTCGTATTTGTGTGAACAGTGCAGATAACTTCTGCTATGTTTGTGGTGAAGTGACTTTTGCATCACAAAAGCGCAGTATAACCACTATGGTTAAGAAAGCCTATCACCTTTCTTTTGGCTGCAAAATTGGAGATCAGGACAAGAGGTGGGCCCCACACATATGCTGCAACACTTTTGCAACAAATCTTCGCCAGTGGTTTAATAGGAAAAGGAAATCTATGCCTTTTGCAGTGCCAATGATTTGGAGAGAGCCAACAGATCATACCAGCAATTGTTACTTCTGCATGGTGCCTCCAGTCGGTAAAGGTGTGTCAAAGAAGAAAAAGTGGACTGTGCATTATCCAAACATTCCATCAGCTATACGCCCAGTACTCCATGGAGAAGGACTGCCGGTTCCTGATGCACCAGAATCGTTCTCACTTGAGTCAGACGAGGAAGAGGAAGAGGATGAAACTTCTGGTCCTGAACCATCAGTGTCACAGGACCCACATTTTCTCCCATCCTCCTCCTCTGAACCACACCTCCTAACACAAGGTGAACTGAATGACCTTGTCAGGGATTTGGAACTACTCAAAAGTAAGGCAGAGCTGTTTGGGCTCCAGACTACAGCAGTGGAATCTCCTGGCAGGCTATCAGGGCAAATGGAGCCCATCAATGCTTGCAGACTATTGCTGGACAGTGACAAGAGATGCTCCATTTCATGAATACAAGAGACAAGCCAAGAAGCGCTGAGTAGACACTGAATAGGACTAAACTATGTACATAATAGTTTTTTGCCTTTTGTTTCATAATAAATTTTATTTATATAACCCTTTTGCTGATTTTAAAAGTGTTACATAAACAGAACAAGTGAAATATTATCATGTAAAGCAACCATAAACACATGAAAAGACCTAGGTTTACAATTTTTGATTAAAACGCTATCTACACAATATACATATACATAAAATGTAAAAACTTAAATATCTTAGAAACAGTAGCCAATCAGTTGTTTTAATTGTCATATTTGAATTCAGCACATCAAAATACATAATAAATATCACATTTTATCTCTGAAGCAGATGACTTCTCAAAAATTGTAGACCAGTGTAATTTGCATTCAGAAGACTTTTCCCTGAAGTTTAAACTTGTGTTTTCTTTAAGTAGAGTTCTACCTGGCATGGATTTGGCTCTTGATCTTTGCATGGCTTTATAATAAGGTAAAAAGTAAGAATAAAAGTAAAGAGAAAAAATCTGTGTTGTTTATACCATAGGTATAGATGTGAACTGTATTTTACAGGAAAATCCCTTACCTGAGGAGTTCGCAACCTAGAGGTCCTAAATGACCAATTTCTTGAACACCTTCAGCTCTCTTTGACATTAATGGGAGGTGAGGGTGTTCAGTACCTAATAGGACTGGGCGTTAAACTAGACAGATAATAATGGGCCTCCACCAGAAGAGAAAGTTATTACTTGTTCAAGGCTCAGGCTTGACTGCCTGCTGCTGCTTTTCAACACACAGGAAAAAAGCAGCAGGGAACCTAGATGTAAGTACAAGCAAGAAAGGAGGGCTAAGTCAGCCAGTGGTGGTGAGAAATGACGCATCAGTGCTAAATTACTGCTTGTGTCAGGAAGCCTATTGTTTTCCTCAGAAGAAGAAAAGATCCTTTGGCTTCTGTCTGTCAGCCACACCCTCTGTGCCACAACTGCTTAGAATATGCAGAAAATTCAAAAGGGGGCTGAAAAATTCAAAAGATGCAAAAGGAGTGGCTGGAAGAAAGAAAGCAGTGGGAAAGGAGACAGGCTACACCTCTTAAACCTCCATCCAATGGCATGTTTGACATGTCTTGGCCCAAGTCATAGGTGCTGCTCTGAGACTTACTGAGAAGTGACACCATAGCATGAAAGGTTCTGTCTGTGTGTTCCATTCTATGCATCCGAAGAAGTGAGCTGTAGCTCACAAAAGCTTATGCTGAAATAAATTTGTTAGTCTCTAAGGTGCCACAAGTACTCCTGTTCTCATAGCATGAAAGAAAGGGAAGGAAGGGAACTAGCACAAGACATTGTTACGTTGTGCTGTGGAACATCAATATGCAAATTGTAACAGTATCTTGTGCAGACCTGTCTAAGCACAAACTATCACATGTAAAAACATCAATATCAATGGCCACATCAAATGTATTCTCAGGTATTTTCATTTATGTGCTTTTGACATAGGTATGCTGTTCAAGTCGTTGCTGTGCTGTATTCTGATTGACAGTTCCACCTCTCCCTCAGCCCTCACAGAAAAATGCTTTCAATAGTCCCAGTTCTGAGAAAATGAGCACATCCCAAGTCAGAGAGCTGTGCCAGAATTCAGTGCTGATGGAGTTCTGAGAGCTAGAATCCAAAGCCCTTTGGGTCAAAGTGAAAGGAAACACCAAGACACTGGCTGCTGTTAGATATGGCATGGCCCGCTATTCCCCTCCTATGCTGAACTGAGGCCATACAGATCCTCACTGTGTGTGGGCCTGCTGACCACATTCCTGGCATGCCCACATTTCTTCTTTCTGCTGTGCATTGCATAGACCCACCACAGAGGTGTCTGTAATAAACATGGAGGTGCAGTATTCCCCTGGGTGAGAGCTTCACAGCGTGTGTCACCAATACAGCTCTATGCTTGGCTGCTGTTGTCCTTTTTACGTTTTCATCAGATTGTCCACAAGGGGTTCTATGATAAGCACAGACTAGCTAAAGCCTGCTGTCATATGCCAGCTCTTGAAGAAAAGGAACATACACATCACCCATGAAAATACAGCTGATATGATCATATCCAGTTCATTCAGATGCTCCCATGAGGTCTGTTTTGTTGAGAGACAGAGAAGCACAGTCCAGATATCAATCATACAACATTGATTTTGTTAGAATAGCTTTATTTTTTTTAATCCTAAATATATGATAAAAATGAAATTAGGGCAAAATACATCCTATATTTCCACTGGGTAAGAGGACAAAGCACATGTGAAGTTTGTAAAGATAATTTCTCCCTGAAATCAGTTTAGCACCAATTTAAGTCAGCAGGGAGATGTCCTTTTGGCTTGCCTGCAGGAGATGCTCCCAGTGGAGTATGAAGAGCCTGATTCAAGCCTTGTCTTCAGTAATGGGCTGGATGCATGCTATGAGTCCTGCTGTTGGGTGGTGATGATGATTTACTATTTCTTCAGGGTGCTTAGTGCTGTAGGGATACAGGAACTCTGCAAACTGATTAAAGCCATATTAGTGTCTGGACAGCTGGTTGCAGACACAGCTGAGCAGGGAATGTTGAGTTGATCATCTAGTCTGGTTTTTAGTCATAGGGTGCTGAGTAGTGCATCAGCAGGCTGTTGGCTGGAAAATTAGTCTACTTCTGGGAATTGTTTTTAGCCAATGGCTCTCTTCAGCTTATATAACTATAATTATAACTCAATTTTATTTATTTTTGCTCTATAGACCTAATAAAGGGAGTTAGTGTTTACCTGGGAAAGGGATGCAGTTAACTCCCTGTACACAATCAGTTTTTTTTACACTTTGGATTAATTTAGCCTAATTTCATTTTCCAAGTGTTGCTGTTGAGGAAGCATAGCGTGCAGTATATTTGTGTGCTTTGGCTCACCCTCACCCTGAGCTCTCAAGAGTGTTCACTGTTTGAAAATAAGGTCAGGCAGGTTCCTTCCAAACGATATAGTGCACTGCGCACTTTGATGGTTAAAAAGTAGTAGTTTCCAGTGTCCAACAGACGACCACCCAGACATTCCTAAAACACATGGATCACTGATGTTTAATGAATGCGTAGTAAATTTCAGAGCTGTACAATTAAATACGTATTTTTGTGCAAAGTCTTCTTGGCTGCATGTTAAAGGGCCCTTCATACAGTCTCTTCTTCTGTCTTTCCCTAAGAATAAAACCTGTGGAATTTAAAAAGCGAAGGTTAAAGTCATCTACATTTCTGTTCTAGACTATCTGACTGGAAAAGGAAAAAGGAATGGGGAGAAAGGGATCAGAGTAGGAACTCCTGTGAAGAATTCTGTAGCCACATAATTTAACACCACTGGGCTGAGTTAATAATATTTCTTGTTTCAATGCTTTCAGCTCTGTGATCTGCTTGCTGGCATAAGCACTGCTCCATTTATAATACAGACATTAAACCAGATTGCCTGGTTTAAAGACTAATAGATGCTGCATAACCTCTTCAGGGAGTCTACAGCTCAGTTGGCATCTGTAATCTTTTCATCTCTTGATGTTCAGTGCAGAAAATCTGGTAAGGTAATTACTCTGGTTCCTGGCATATACATATAAACATACATTTTAAAAAAAAGTATTTAATTTAAATTGAATTTGAAAAGTAAGCCATCATGGGGTAAGAGGGCAGTCCTCTCATGGATCAGTAACTGGTTAAAAGATGGGAAACAAAGGTTAGGAATAAATTATAGGTGTTCAGAATGGAGAGAGATAAATAGTGGTATCCTTGAGGGGTCAGTACTGGGACCAGTACTGTTCAACATATTCATCTGGAAAAATGGGTAAACAGTGAGGTGGCAAAATTTGCACATGATACAGAACTATTCAAAATAGTTAAGTCCCAGGCAGACTGCGAAGAGCTACAAAGGGATCTCACAAAACTGGGTGATTGGGCAACAAAATGGCAAATGAAATTCAATGTTGATAAATGCAAAGTAATGCACATTGGAAAGCAATCTCAACTATACGTACAAAATGATGGCATCTGAATTAGCTGTTAACACTCATGAAAGAGATCTTGGAGTCATTGTGGATAGTTCTCTAAGAACATCCACTCAATGTGCAGCAGCAGTCACAAAAGCAAACAATGTTGGGAATCATTAAGAAAGGGATAGATAATAAGACAGAAACTATCATATTGCCTTTATATAAATCCATGATACGCCCACACCTTGAATAGTGTGTGCAGATCTGGTCACCCATCCTAAAAAATATGTATTGGAATTGGAAAAGGTACAGAGATGGGCAACTAAAATGATCAGGGGTATGAAACAGGAGGAGAGATTAAAATGACTGGGAATTTTCATCTTAGAGAAGAGATGACTAATGGGGAGATGATAGAGGTCTACAAAATCTTGACTGGTGCAAAGAAAGTGAATAAGGAAATTTTATTTAATCTTTCACATAACACAAGAACTAGCAGTCACCCAATGAAATTAATAGGCAGCAGGTTTTTTAAAAACAAAAGGAAGTACTTCTTCACACAATATAAAGTCAACCCAGGGAACTCTTTGCCAGAGGATGCTGTGAAGACCAAAACTATAACAGGATTATAAAAAGAACTAGATAAATTCCTGGAGAATAGGTCCATCTGTGGCTATTAGCCAAGATGGGGACAGATGCAACACCATGCTCTGAGTGTCCCTACCCTGTTTGCCAGAAGCTGGGAATGGGCAACAGGAGATGGTCACTTGATTACCTGTTCTGTTCATTCCCTCTGCGGCACCTGGCCTTGACCACTGTTGTAAGACAGGGTACTGGGCTATATGGACCATTGGTCTGATCCAGTATGACCATTCTTATGTAAAAATTATTTATAATAATAAAAATGTTTAGTACAGAAACTCCTCAACATAATGATCTCCCAAGATAGCAACAATGTGAGATAACAACCTTGGCAAATAATGCATTTTAAAAATCTTGGCCTACTAGGAAACATATTTATATAAGTTTTTCCATTCCCAGTCACAAATCTAGCATTCTGGAGCAAAGTGGCTAAAATATAGTCCAACAAACAAATGTTTATTTAACTTTTCCCTCCCCCGCACCCCACTCACTGGTGTTGTCCTTGGTCAGTGGAGAGTACACTCAGGGTTCAGAGGTGCTTTCACGTGAGTACACCTTCCAGGTGAGGGACAAGAAGGCACCTTGCTCATTCCTCCAGCTGCTCACTGTTTGCTCTGGCCACGGCTGTTCCTTGTGCCACTGTTCACTCCACTGCTCTATTGCCAATGGCCCTGCGCAGTCACCTTCTGCTGCCACCTGCCCCTGTGACCTCTGCGAGTTGGTCTCTTGAGGTTCCACCAGCTCTCAGTCATTTCAGCTGAGCTCTCAGTGGGGGAACCTCGCTCACTGCTAGTGCAGTCTGGGTTGTCTCTTTCACAAAAACACTGCCCCACAGGAACACTGTCCCCACAACAGGACTAAGCACTTAGACCTGCTTGTCAGTGATTTCAGCTGCAGTGGTCACTTATCAGAACAAAAGACTATCTATGGAGCCTAATCAGCTCTGTTTTTAAACAGTGGAGAGGGACAGGTCCCCACCCTCTCTCTTGATGCCTTCAAATCATCACAGGCTAAGTACAGTTCTACTGCCCTTTACTCATACAATAAGAACAACATTTCATCCCCCCCCCCGCCCCCACATTACAAAGTGGTTTGTAACCCAACCCCAGCCGAAATCTATCACTTGGACAACACAGCTCTGTTTGCTGGATACCTAGGTAGATTAGGTGTGAATGTAAATATAATCTGGCCCCACAGCCCCAGCTCATCACTAGCTGTCAGGGAGAGCTCATTTAGACTTTGCTTACAAATCATCATTTGATACTATTAGGTTGGTCAACATCATGAATGCACTGACATCAAAAACAAAACAACAGCTGTATAAGGAAGCAAGGAAGCTAGTCTACGTTCGTATTTTTCAAATCTAGTATACTTTTTCAGATACACATATTTTATCATACACTGTATAAGCTTTTAAGTGTGTATTAATGTTTCAGTTTAAATTCAGATTTCCAAACAGTCACTAAATTGGTATGCAATTAGCTCACAAAACTAGGGGGGGGGGTGTTGGGGAAATTCAGGGGGGGGTGTATACCCCCCCAGGGGTGGGTCTAGGGAAATCACTGGCACCTACATTGAACAGTCTCCCAACATTTTCCACAGGAGTTGATCCTGCAAGATATCTCGCTGCTGCGGGTCACCTGGGAAGAGCGGGAGGGCCTTCTACAGCAATGCAGGTTCCACCCTGGCCCCTATGCAGCTTGCCTGAGTCTTGCAATGGTTCCCCCCACCCCTTGCGGCACAGTGGCATGGACGTGTTAGCCTGCCTGGGACAAGGACCACAGTAGCTCTCCCAATAAACTTGCGCAAGTGCATTGCCCACGCTCTGGCTGAAACTTTTGAAGAGATTACCGAGGCCAATTACCGGAACATCAATGGGCTATTCCACATCTAGGCATGCATGCATGCAGCCCTAACCCTCCCTCCTCTTTCGAAACATTTCCATCCTGAAAATACAAGCCGCTTACCGGGAACTCGCTCCTCTGCTTGTCCTTCACCAAGTACCAGCTGCTGCGACTGGCTACCTTCCTCCTGGCTTGAGAAGAGCTCCTGGCTGCATGCTTCCTGGGACTCCGGGGTGTCTCCCCCAACTCCAGTACCCTCATTTTCTGTTTCCTCCTCCCCCACTTCCTTCTTCTCCTCCGCTCTGAAGTGTCCATCGTGGTCCTCGGATTGGCTGTAGGGTCACCCCCAAGTATCACGTCCAGCTCTTTGTAAAAACGGCAGGTCATGGGGGCAGAACCAGAGTGGCGGTTTCCCTCATGGGCTTTGCAATAGGCACTCTGCAGCTCCTTCACTTTAACCCTGCACTGCAGAGCGTCCCGGTCATGGCCCCTTTCCAGCATGGCCCTTGATATCTGCCCATAAGTATTGTAATTCCTATGGCTGGAGCGCAGCTGGGACTGCACAGATTCCTCCCCCTGAACACTGATGAGGTCCAGCAACTCACCATTGCTCCACGCTGGGGCTCGTTTGGCGCGTGGAGGCATGGTCATCTGGAAAGATTCACTGATTGCACTCCACACCTGGCTGAGCAAACAGGAAGGGGATTTTTAAAATTCCCGGGGCATTTAAAGGGCAGTAGAGTTTGAACTGATGAGCAGAGTGGCTGAACAGGCACTCTGGGATACTTCTGAATACCTCTGGAGGCTAATAACAGCACTTTTGGTGGCCACATTGGCAGAGCACAGCTGCATCACCAGCGCTGCAGTCGTTATTCCCCAGGCAGAGGTAGAGTACAGCCAGCGCTGTATCCAAGGAGATACAGAGCTGGATGTGCCTTGCAAGTGTGGACAGTGTGTGAATTGCAGCGCTGTAAAGCCACCACCAGCACTGCAACTCTCCAGTGTAGCCAAGCCCTTTGTCTCTCATCTCACAAGTGATTCATTCTCTTTTAAAATGTGCTAGAACCTTTCACCTCTAAATAGAATTGGTCTCCCCTTCTTTCTGATAACTCTTTAAAATTTCCCAAATCCCTCAAATAACATACTTCTCAGTGATTGCTCTGCTGAATAGAATGTCTGGAGTTGGAGGTGAAAAATAAGAGTTCAACTTATCTTTTTCCATCCCCCTGCCAATACCCACACGACCCTGTAAGAAATCTGACCTTAAAGGTCTAAGATTTGAGCCTACACCTCGGCTCAGGCTGCTTTGCAGAGCTAAGGCTGCACAAAAGTAGCCAGAAAGAGGATTCCTTCACCTCTGACCTAGGCAATCCTTAGAGGCTCCTGCACCCTTGGTGTTTTGCAGGGAAGGAGGCATGCCAGGAGTTAGGATGTGCATTGCTTTTTGCCAGATCTTCCACCACCAGACCCTCTGGTTGTAAGCAGCACAACTCAGATCAGCCTTGCAACTTTTCTCTGAGACATTGGGAACTGTTTCCATTGGTCCGGATCAGGGAAGCAGAAAGGTGTCACTAAGCTACTTTATTTGACCCATTCACCATAAATTGACTAAGTTAAAACTAGGAGAAGGCCAGGAGTGAGCCCTAATTTCAGATCCTTCCCCCAGCTACATGGTGTGTGTTGCCTAATACCTCAAGAGGGGTTAGTTCCTATCACTCATCACAGATACTTCTGTGACAAGACTATAGAAATGAATATATTAAAATAGCCTCTTTGAATAACTTTCTCTCATGATTTCAATTGGTATTCATAGTCACATAACTGATCCTACTGTATTTGTTTTACATTCAGTAAGGCAGCCATAATTTTTCAAGTAGGATTTTGTTTATTTACCATTAGACAAATGAACCCTGCAAGTAATATAGGAAATTAATCCAGAAAATGCTTATGCTTTATACATTTTTCTGGTATTGCAAAGACAGCTTATCATAACATTGTCTAGGACTTGATTTGTTCTGAATCAAGCCTGAGATCTTTGAAGAGTGATGGTAATAAATTAAAGCATTGTCTGGCAATCTGGTTCATGGTTTCTTCAGTGATGCTGAAGATGAGCTAATTTCAGTGTTCAACAATAACACATATGTGTAGTGCCTGCAATTCTTTATCCTGGAGTTTTAAGACAACAAGAATATTTTCATGCATCATCAACAAGTTTGTGCTTAATTTTAAGCACAAGGATGGTCTCATTTACTTAACTGCTTTGCTGAATAGAGATGGAGTTAGATGCTCAGAGCTAATTATGTGCTCACCTGCTTTGCTGAACCAGAGCCTATTTCTAGAGAGGAAGTATACTTGTGATCTAGGACTGTTCTTAACATGAATTGTGTTATTTCATGGTGTTTTCTACATCTTTAGAAGCTTAAAAGTAGTTACCATCTTCTGGCTGTTTGGTGGAACTTGTAAAATGAGTTGGTGGTCTCAGTCTAATTTCTGATGGATATGTTACCATGTCTCAAAAGCCACTAAAGTTATTTTTGCCCTGTGGGACCTGTAGGCTAAAGACTGAACTGGAGTGGGGAAAGAACTGCCTTCTGACTTTTAGGAATGATTGCCCAGAGTGGTCTGAGACACATGGAAGGGGCAGCACAAGGAAGCTTGCACATGGAAGCTACCCATGTTGCTTTTATTTTGTGTATATATGCTGTGATCCTGAACTATTGAACTCAGGTGGAAATATCTCATTAAATTCACTGGATCAGGCCCAAACAGGATTTCAGTATTCAGGAGCATAAATCCAGCCCCTTTTACCAAACCTTTTCCAAGGCATAAAAATTCAATGTATTTACTGCCAAATATCCTTATTGCTTAATTGAATGCCTAAATCTGCTTAAATAAACTTAAGGTTAAGAAATGATGCAACATAAACACAGAATTGAAAGCCCCAACTTTAAGTTGTGCTGATAGGAGGAGAAGGCACAACATGTCTGACATCATTTATTATATTTCAATATCCCAGAACCAAATCCTGAGTTTCTAATTCACAGTCAAATTGTGCCTTGAAAGCAGAGCCCACATTAGGAACAATGTCTAGATTTGGATCACCCCAATGCTAGGCACAAACTAGCTTTCAGTTTAGATACAGTCCTTACAAAAGCGAAGTCCTAGAGACTTCCATGAGTTTGACCTGTTTGGGAACTGAGTACAAACTCAATCATAACGTTTTACTCTCTGTGGTACTTATATGGCTTGTGAGCGTCTCACAGTCTTTAATGTATTTATCCTTAAAACACTTCTGTGAGGTGGGGAAGTAGTATCATCCCCACTTTACAGATAGTCTCTTGGGGTGTCAGTTTCCTAAGAGCCAGATTTGTAAAGGTGCCTAGAGATGCAGGTAGGGACCCTAGTGAGATGTATCAGAAGTGCCTAACATCCATTGAAATCAGTATGCGTTAGGCACCTAGATGCTTTTTTAAATCCTACTAAGCACCTTTACGCATCTTTAGGCACCTGAATACCTGGTCCTAAGTGACTTGCCCAAGGTCACACAGGAAGTCTGTGAAGGAACCGGGAATTGAATCTCAGTGTATTGAATTCCAGGCTAGTGCCCTAACCACTGGACCATCCTCCCTTATAGCTTTATGCCAGCTGGTTAGCTGAACTAAGATGGTTAAGCACATCTAATCTCATGTGACCTATACATCACTTGAAATCAACAATAGTTTGTTACTTGTAATTGAACATTGCTAACACTGAGACCTGCTTAGTAGAATAGTTTCTCAGTGTATGGACTTCCCATTGACTTCAACTGCACATCAAGCAGCTGCTGTATCAGCTCTAAAATGTATTCATTAGAACAAAGTACGCTATAATGCTTGTGTTTGCCAAGACCTCAATCCCCATGCCTTTCTGAGATCAGTTATGTTCCTTTAAAATTTAAATTAGTCAAATCCTAGTGAGGCAAATAGAAAAGAGCACAAACACTGCCAGTTTAAGTGCAAGAGTGTAATAAGAAAAGCCAAAGAGGAGTTTGAAGAATGGCTAGCCAAAAACTCCAAAGGTAATAACAAAATGTTTTTTAAGTACATCAGAAGCAGGAAGCCTGCTAAACAACCAGTGGGGCCCCTTGACGATTGAAATACAAAAGGAGCACTTAAAGACGATAAAGTCATTGCGGAGAAACTAAATGGATTCTTTGCTTCAGTCTCCATGGCTGAGGATGTTAGGGAGATTCCCAAACCTGAGCCAGCTTTTGTAGGTGACAAATCTGAGGAACTGTCACAGACTGAAATGTCACTAGAGGAGGTTTTGGAATTAATTGATAAACTCAGCATTAACAAGTCACCGGGACCAGATGGCATTCACCCAAGAGTTCTGAAAGAACTCAAATGTGAAGTTGCGGAACTATTAACTAAGATTTGTAATCTGTCCTTTAAATCGGCTTCGGTACCCAATGACTGGAAGTTAGCTAATGTAACGCCAATATTTAAAAAAGGCTCTAGAGGTGATCCCGGCAATTACAAACCGGTAAGTCTAACGTCAGTACCGGGCAAATTAGTCGAAACAATAGTTAAGAATAAAATTATCAGACACATAGAAAAACATAGATGATTGAGCAATAGTCAACATGGTTTCTGTAAAGGGAAATCGTGTCTTACTAATCTATTAGAATTCTTTGAAGGGGTCAACAAACATGTAGACAAGGGGGATCCAGTGGACATAGTGTACTTAGATTTCCAGAAAGCCTTGGACGAGGTCCCTCACCAAAGGCTCTTATGTAAATTAAGCTGTCATGGGATAAAAGGGAAGGTCCTTTCATGGATTGAGAACTGGTTAAAAGACAGGGAACAAGGGGTAGGAATTAATGGTAAATTCTCAGAATGGAGAGGGGTAACTAGTGGTGTTCCCCCAAGGGTCAGTCCTAGGACCGATCCTATTCAATTTATTCATAAATGATCTGGAGAAAGGGGTAAACAGTGAGGTGGCAAAGTCTGCAGATGATACTAAACTACACAAGATAGTTAAGACAAAAGCAGATTGTGAAGAACTTCAAAAAGATCTCACAAAATTAAGTGATTGGACAACAAAATAGCAAATGAAATTTTATGTGGATAAATGTAAAGTAATGCACATTCGAAAAAATAACCCCAACTATATATACAATATGATGGGGGCTAATTTAGCTACAACAAGTCAGGAAAAAGATCTTGGCGTCATTGTGGATAGTTCTCTGAAGATGTCCACACAGTGCGCAGAGGCAGTCAAAAAAGCAAACAGGATGTTAGGAATCATTAAAAAGGGGATAGAGAATAAGACTGAGAATATATTATTGCCCTTATATAAATCTATGGAACGCCTACATCTTGAATACTGTGTACAAGTGTGGTCTCCTCACCTCAAAAAAGATATTCTAGCACTAGAAAAGGTTCAGAAAAAGGCAACTAAAATGATTAGGGGTTTGGAGAGGGTCCCATATGAGGAAAGATTAAAGAGGCTAGGCCTCTTCAGCTTGGAAAAGAGGAGACTAAGAGGAGATATGATAGCAGTATATAAAATCATGAGTGATGTGGAGAAAGTGGATAAGGAGAAGTTATTTACTAATTCCCATAATACAAGAAGTAAGGGTCACCAAATGAAATTAATAGGTAGCAGGTTTAAAACAAATAAAAGGAAGTTTTTCTTCACACAGCGCACAGTCAACTTGTGGAACTCCTTACCTGAGGAGGTTGTGAAGGCTGGGACTATAACAATGTTTAAAAGGGAACTGGATAAATTCATAGTGGCTAAGTCCATAAATGGCTATTAGCCAGGAAGGGTAAAGAAAGGTGTCCCTAGCCTCTGTTCATCAGAGGATGGAGATGGATGGCAGGAGAGAGATCACTTGATCATTGCCTGTTAGGTTCACTCCCTCTGGGGCACCTGGCATTGGCCACTGTCGGTAGACAGATACTGGGCTAGATGGACCTTTGGTCTGACCCGGTACGGCAGTTCTTAAGTTCTTAAATTCTTACTTTCTGTATTTTTTGCTTTAAAAGGATTATGGCGGTACTGGGTACAGAAAAATGTGAAAAGGCTCTCCATTTCCCTGCAGCCTGCCACTCAGCAGATGTAGCAAATGTTCTAATTCATTGACCTTGTGCATTTAATTTCTGTGAGCATTCATCTCAGCATGGCTTGAGATTTGTATGCAACAACTCCTGAATTTAAAGTGTCGGTGGGTATTTTGTGCATGTGCAATTTTCTAAGACAGACATTCATATTCATTTGAACTGGTTCCATCTTGAGAAAGAGCAATCGAGATAAACCCTTATGTTTCACAAGTGCTGTGCTTTCAATGTCTTGCTACTTGATCAGTAGATACACTTAAGAGTGTTACTGAGAAAGAACTTATCAGGTTTTTTCCAAGAAAGCCTCTGTAAGGTCTATTTAGGATGGAAGAATACTGGGTTAGATGATTTGGGAATGAAATTTAAGATGTTGGTTTTGACCTGTGAAGCACTAAATGATTTGAGTCATGTCCACAGTAGAAACCACCCATCTCCCTTTAGCATTAGAGAAGCCTATTGAGTATGACTCAGCTAACTAGCCATTGTCTGAACTCAATATTAATCAAGTATTACCCCTTTTGACCCTACCAGTTAGTCAATATTTGAGGTCTTGCAAGTTGTTTCCATTAGGAGGAGAAATTGATGGAGTTGGGTGTTTCTTTGATGCAGTATCTTTTAAATAAAAGATTATATATGAATTCCTGTTTTCCTGACAACAATAGGAAGAAAACAGCAGGAGACAGTTTCTTGTTTTGGGGTTTTTTTTGCTCCCAGTTCTAAGCCTATTTTCACACAGCATAACCAAGATGCTTGCATTACGCCATTTAGTGGTGTTAATAAGGGAAGAAACAGTGGGTAAGATACATAGCTCCAGTTTTTCTTTCTGGAGTACTTTGTGTGCCTGCAGCCAGATGGGGAGATTCCAGTGGCTGGGTCAGAATCACCTGGATATTGTGAGGGAAAAGGGAGGGTGATGTGAGGGAGGGAGGTGGAGCAGCACTAGGCCTGTTATTAGCTGTTTGAAAATATTTAGGTGATTTCCATTGTGAACAAGCAGTCTGGAAGGACACACACAGAGTCAGTCCATGAGAGTGGAACCAATGGGAGCTCAAGAGGATGGGGAGGAGTTTAGAAATAGAATGAGTGGAAGCCAGCCAGCCTGAAGAATTCAGTTGTTGGAGTTAAGCTGCAGGCTTGCTCACCCCATTGGAAAGAAGAAGAGGACTAGAATTTGTTGCAGACTGATGCTGCAAAAACTTAAGAGGAGTTTGATGGGGACTATGAAATTGCCACTTTTTTCTCCAAACTTTAAGTAGCAGGTGTGACCTACAGAGGGTTTGGACATGATTCCACAGAGAGTGAGAAGAGTAAATCCTCCCAGAGAAGTGACATGTATGGAGGTATGTACGCATAAGTATATTTTGTATTGAACCACAACTAACTTTTCTGGGCACAAAAAAACCCACAGCACACATCAACACCAGCACTCTTGAGCTGAATCTTCTCATTCATGGTCTCAATCAGGTGTGAATTTGTTGGAAAGTTTTGTAATACAGCAAGTGATGTTCTGAGTCAGACCAATGATGCAGCTAGTCTGATTTCTTGTCTCGCACTGTGGCTAATGCCAGAGCCTCCAGAGAAATGTGTTCCCCTCCCTCCTAACTCTATTAGAGCAATTATGCAACAATATGATGATTGGGGAAAGAGCCATTCAGCCATTGCTGATTAATCTGAAAGTGAAATAAATGTGTTTGACTTGGCCAAAAAAATTTGCTGAGGCTATTTTTGCACTCAGATAATTTTAATTAGTTTTCTTTTAAAACTTTAAATTTCTCATGCGTGTAGTGCTGACTCAAAGGAAGCATGCTAGCTACTGAATCACATTCACTACTCCTTTCTGCAGCAGCTAGATTTTCTTTGGTGAAGTCACATCCAGGATACTACTGTGTCTCAGCACTTCTTACTGTGATATCTATGGTGATTATAGGCTGACCTGGGGGACCATGGCTCAGCTGATGCTCTTTTCTCCACATTAATAGTGCTTAATATTTCATCTCAAGTAACAAATAATGTTGCAAATGTATAAATGCTTTTTGTGATGAAGAAATTACAGGAGTCATAGGAAGAGGTAATTGAATAGGTTGCAGATTATCTACTGGTCAGAATTAGTGTTGTTCTTGACTAGATTACAAAGTAATCTGAGTTTGGGTATGATTACATTTTATGTGAAAAGCTTTTACATTTTTGATCTCTTCTCTGGTGACCTGGTGAAAGCGCTCTGAAATGATGTGTGGGATACTCATAGACTTTACAGTCAGAAGGGACCCATCATGAGTTTTGAGTCCTTCACCTGGTATTTCAATCTCTATCTTCAACAAAAATTTGCCTGCAGCCATATCCCTATAGGAATGATCTTGTCAGGTATAATACCCTAAAATGTGACAGGCCTGATCATTGCTTGGACAGAGGCCTCCACAAGAAAAAGTTTATGGGAAGTGTGACGTTGCACTTGATATCATTTATGAAAATATGCTAATGAGTGTGAATATAATGTAACTGCAATATGCTTCCTACAAGAGGTCTCTTGTAAGGTATAATTACAAAGTTTATAATCTTCTGAGTGTGGTCATCCTATTTGTATAAATATATCACTCTTGTATCAGAAACTAGAAATATAACTCTAAGGGTCTATTGTAATTATGCAAAGTATGGACCATTAATGGTGGTTTGGAATCTTGATGACTCTCATTAACCAGGACAATTGTCTGTAGATGGCTTTGTTTACTTGTAAGCTTCCTGTATACCTGTGTGCTGGCAAGTGGGTAGTGAAGTCTTACAGTGACATGTGTCATCTGAACTGGAATTAGGCTTTAACCTAACCATTAGAAGGAGGGGTGGGAACACAGAGCGGGACAAAGGATTCCTGCCTTGTGCAAAGGATATATACGGGGCTGAAATCATGAGAAGTCCCCTAGCTACCACCTGAGCTGGAACAAGGGCTGTACCATGGGAAAGGATTGGGCCCAGACTGGAAGGTGTCCAGTCTTTGATAGATGCTTATTGAAACATCTGAGGGTGAGCGTTTATCTGTATTCAGTTTTCTCACTGTACTAGACTTAGACTTGAGTGTTCTATTTTATTTTGCTTGGTAATTCAATTTGTTCTGTCTGTTATTACTTGGAACCACTTAAATCCTACTTTTTGTATTTAATAAAATCACTTTTCACTTATTAATTAATCCAGAGTATGTATTAATATGGGGGGGGGGCAAATAGCTGTGCATATCTCTCTATCAGTGTTATAAATGGCAAACAATTTATGAGTTTACCCTGAATAAGCTTTATTCAGAGTAAACAGATTTATCTGGGTTTGGACCCCATTGGGATCTGGGTATCTGAGTGTTAGAGACAGGAACACTTCTTAAGCTGTTTTCAGTTAAGCCTTCAGCTTTTGGGGGACGTGGTTCAGACTTGGACCTGGGTTTGCAGCAGGCTAACGTGTCTGGCTCAACCAAGGTAAGTTTCTGGAATCCCAAGCTGCCAAGGAAAACAGGCTTGGGGTAGTCTCGGCACATCAAGCGGCAGTCCCCAAGGTGGAGTTCTGTGATCCAACCCACCACAGGAAGCATGTAATCTGTTGCACATAATGGAAGATGCTAGTTTCATCCCCAAGAGGCCACCTTGATTTTGTGAGCCAAACAATCTGTTTATAAAAAAGTAAACAAAAGCCATTGCAACAAACAAGAACTGTTTTAAAAAAAAACAATCACCAAAGCCACGTCAAGTGCTTGTGAAGTGATGCTCTTCAGATAGCTGTATTCCCTTCCCTTTCTACTATGTTCATGATAGTCCTCAGTGGAGTTCTCAGTCTTACCTAGACCATGTCCTTTATTTGTCTGTTCAGCGCAATACTCAACTATAATCATGCACACTCGTACAAATATCAACCGCTATCTATGTTTGCAGATATAGTCAGATACCAGAGAAGAAGTAGAAAGAGCAGAGTAGAATATTATTGAAAAGCTAGTGGCCCAGATCTGTACAAAACATTTGAAAGACAAGTGAAAAACACTGTTTTCAAGTTTATAGCACGTCCAAGAAGCAGGTATTGCTTCATATAAAATGTTATGCATTGAGTATTGAAGCTGGGGACACAGGCTTGATTCTGTATGCTGTTCCTTAAGAGCAGACCCCTCTGCTTGTGCAAAGCTTGAATGACAAATTGCAAGATTGGGCCAAAATTTCATTGCACTACTTGATATCTGCAAAAAACATCAAGGTAGACTTCCCAGTTGGCTTCAAGTTTCAAGCTAAGTTGGTCACTGTGGGATGGAGGTAAGTCATGTGGGGTTTGTTACAGGAGTGAGTGGGTGAGATTCTGTGGCCTGCATTGTGCAGGAGGTCAGACTAAATGATCATAATGGTCCCTTCTGACCTTAAAGTCTATGGGTCTATTTACATCAGCAGTATTTTGATTTATCTCAGGCCTGGGAGGGAGAGATGGTCCTGAGAGGAGAGGCAGGGATGGGATAGGATATGATCAGATATAACCCCTGAAAATACACTAGCTCTGACATATGACAAAGAGG
Source organism: Gopherus flavomarginatus (assembly GCF_025201925.1). Lineage (NCBI taxonomy): Eukaryota > Metazoa > Chordata > Testudines > Testudinidae > Gopherus > Gopherus flavomarginatus. The sequence continues at coordinate 63,597,481 of NC_066619.1, forward strand.
CCTCATAGGAGGATGCTGGGCTTCTGACATAAGATGCATATGGGAACAAATCCTTTGTGGCTTCCCCATCATTAATTTTATATTTATCTTTTCACTGGTGAGGCTGATTATTTTTATGATTTATATATAGTTTCACAAGGGTGAAGGTGGCTTGCTGTGGAATTTTATGAGAAGTTTTTCTATGATGAATCAAATTTACTGCATTTTTATATGTAGTTTTGCTATATTAAGGCTGAGGTTAGCATTTCTGTTTTGTTTTATTTTTCTTATAATTCTATGAGAAGGATAAGATTTACTAAAAGAGGAAATGAGAATATTTTTGTTTGGGAATCACAAATGCAAAGGGAAAATGTGGAAAATACAAAATGAACCATATTCCTCTGGACCATGAATCCCCAACCAATAACAAAGCCCAGAGCTAAAATATGGTGGCTATGGTTTAGCCTGACCTACCCATTTACATCTGTTATTTAAGATCATATGTGGCTGGATAATAACTGCATTTGACTGCTCCTTCATATGTAAAAGTCATCTTCTCATGGATAGGTAGGCTTGGCCTTTTAGTTCCCCATTTCCATATTATAAATAGAGTCAGAACCTTGGATACAAACTGGCACAGCACAATAAGTGGGGTGCAGGGGTGGGGGTCTGGAGGCAGAGGGTCTGGTGCAGGAGGACTCAGTTGCAGGAGTTGAGGTTCAGTGGCGTGAGGGTTGGGTATGGAGTGCTAGGGAGCTTATGAGTGTACAGGGTGAGGCTTGACAAGGGTGTCTGGGTATGGAAGGTCTGGATGTGTGGGTCTTGGGAGAATGGGGAAGCATCTCCCCATACAGTGACCCCTTCCCCCTGCAGCTCGGGAGTGATGGGGGCAGGAAACAGGGGAGGATGCTGAGCTTCCTGCAGCTGGGGGAGGTTTCTGGGGGTGGGTTTGACACAGCCCCAAACACTCATTGCATGGGACGAGGAAGTCCCATCCTCTCCTGCCTCCAGCCCAGCCGGGACTAGAAGCTGATCCTGGCTCAGGGATCCTGAACCCGCAGCCCAGGGTAGATGGAGGGTTCATGGTTCCCCACAGCTGCCCATGTAGCACTTACCATGGCTAGGCTGTGGCCCTGACCTCCTCACCCCATGGACAGAGCTGGGTCAAGGAGAGAGACGCGGGCAGCTGTGGTGAGCTGGTGCGAAGTCACAGTTCCTCAACCTCCACCTGCCCTGGGCTGGGTGGGAGGTACAGGGTCATGGGCTGGAGGCTGCTCTCAGCCCCCTCGCCCTGCAGGCAGGTAGAGGGTCCATGTGGCTCCCTCAACTGCCCAGGCTCCCTGGCCAGGCTTCATGCTGGCCTGGTGGGGGGTGGGGTCTCGGGGGCAGGGTCCACTCCCGAGAAAAGTGGACAGGACAGGCCTGTCCACTTTCAAAAAGTGGGAGGGCTATGGCCCTCCCGCCCCCCGATTCTGGCACCACTGTTGGATGTGCTAGGTGATTAGGATGACCAGATGTCCTGATTTTATAGGGACAGTCCTGATTTTTGGGTCCTTTTCTTATATAGGCTCCTATTGTCCCCCACCCCCGTCCTGATTTTTCATATTTGCTGTCTGGTCACCCTATAGGTGATAGTGGTAACCAGAACAAGGCAGGGTTTGCTGTTTAGGACCTACATTTTACCACAACTGACACTCAAAATAGCACCTGCAGAGCCCGAAAGCTTCAACTCTACTGTGAAAAAGGAGATTGCCTCTGGCTGAGCCCGTTAGAAGGAAGTTTGTCTCAGCTGGAAGTTGCTCTTTGTATATCTGGAAAAGGAGGCAGGAATAGAAAGAAAAAAAAGGAAGAGGAAATGGGATCACAGTACATACTGAACTGATCTAAATTCCATCCATTTTAATCACAAGAGTATTACTCTGCAAGACAAACATCATTTAATCTAAATGTAAAACAGATAATCCTGCTGATGGTTACCAGCCCAGTCCACTGAAAGGAAATGTGTTGCCTTTTCTTCTTTTCCCTTAACTGGAAATGAATCAGTGTTGTTGGCTGTGACACATCAGGATTCAGTCTGCTTTCACATTCATCACCATTGAGCAGTAATAGATGAGAAGTCTATAATTTTGTCTGCAAATGAACACTTGCAGGCAGTTTGATTTGTATCAGATTATACAATTGTTTCCTTAAGTGCTGTGTGAAATCACCTGATGTAAACAGCCAGTCTGAACAAAAGAACACCCAAATTGCTTGTTTCTTAAGCATTCTACTTACATTTAGGTGTATGACATTTTCCTCATACTTACGCTTGGCAGAATTTTAATTGTTTTATAATTTTGATAGATAATATAAATGCTTATTTTAAGCATTTTCCCCAATTTTTATCAATTTAAATTTTCATAGTTGCAGGAAATTATGGGAGTGGGGTCAGACAATAATTAATTATATAACAGCAGATGTTGAGATTCAAAAAGTTAAGATTTTTAACCATTAAAACTGTTAACATGTCATGTCAAAATATACAAAGTAAATATCCTTAAATCAAATTTTAATAAGTTCACCATCAGTAAATTTCAATTATCCGTGGAAGTATTATTTGTCGGTTTTTCTGTGACTAATAAAAAATGAATCCTGTACAGTTAAGAAATATTTGAATGGCATGGCAGTCAACAAGCTTTAGCAACCAATGAGATCCTCAAACTATCTATTTTAATTATATGGATTATTATTATTATTATTAATCATATTTATGATGATAGAATGGTGACCCATTGCTCTAGGTATTGTATAAACATAGAGTAGCAGACAGTCTCTAGCCTGAATATCTTATCTGACTAGACAAGACAGTCACATGGTGGAGGAAAGGGGAATAACACACAAGCAAAGTGAGCAACTGGATGGCAGCAAACAGCATGTTAATTCAGTCTGTATCCATCTGTTGTCTCTTGTATTATATTTAGATTGTAAGATCATTCATATTCGATCTGACCAACCGCCTATCAGGGTGGCAAGGCCTAACCTGAGTGGCACTACAGTCCTGTGTGCCAGAGGCCAGGTCACAATGCCTGCCGCGGGGAGCTGAGCCCAGATAGTCCCATGGGTCAAGAGCCACTTCAGCCAGGACAGGGGATTTGTGGGTCAAAGCAGGACAGTCCTGCAAAACTCAGAACTGTTGGATCCCTGTTTTGCCTTTCCCCACACACTGGTGCCCTTGCTCAAAACAATACTCAGCAAAACAAAAGAAACTCCTTCATCCACACAGGCCAAAACTCCTGGGTGAGTTCCCATAACCCTTTTGTTTTAGGTGGGGGATTGTGGTTAACTTATCCTTAGTTATGCTAGTTGAAAGGTATGTTCACATCTGTCAATTTCAATGAGGGTTTAACTTAACCCATAACATGGTTTTCCCAGCACTTCACCCAGTAATGCCCTAAGACAGACTGCAAGTGTGGACAAGCTGAAGGAAAAAGTCTATGCTGTATCATGCCTTCTTTGGGGTGTCTAGTGCTGCTTGTAGTGTCATGATTTCCCCCTTCCTTTTTTCTAGGGAACCAAATTCTGCTGTTACCCCAGTGTATATCTAGGGTATTTACTCATGGTCCAATGGGTTTTTGAATTAGGCAATAAACTTTTGTTTGAACCCTGTTGCCTCATATTCAATTATTTTAACAACAATTATTTTCCTTTGTCATTCTCAGTGTGTCTCTTGCATTCATGGAACAGTATGAGCTCTCAGTGGCTTACAGCTGAACACCTGCTGATGTCCTCTCAGATTCAGCCTTCAAGCCAGGGCAACTCTCTCATTCTCACCTTCAATAAAAAAAGCCATGACAAATACAATTTTACAAATCCTGTTACAACACAAAGTGAATGATCTTGCCTCTCATGTTGCAGCCATATTAATCAAAGACATTTAAAACACAGGACTAGTGGAGGAGCAGGATAATTAATTAACCCCTAACTCTGCAATAGACTCCATCCGAAAAAGCCCTTGTGCCTAGCCCAAGCCCCTTTAAAGTCAGTGTGCTTAACTTTACCAGAACTGCATGCTTCAGTTCTTTGCTCAATGGCCAGAGGGCTTAGCAAATTGTAGTATTAAGCGCTAGGCATATCTACACTTCCCCAGAGTTCAGACTACGGGGGTGAGGACACTGTGGGAGTGAACTAAAAAAGGTTCCTAGTTCACATTAATGTAGTCCTGTTTGAAGATGACTACATCTAGGAACCTTTAGGTTCACGCCTGCAGCATCCACACAGAGGAATTACAGCACAGCACTTTGGTATGCATTGTTATTCAGCACCCCATAGCCCAAACTGTGGGGCAATGTAGACATACCCTTAGACCTTGTCTACACTGCCACTTTACAGCGCTGAAACTTGCAGCACTCAGGGGGGTGTTTTTTCACACCCCTGAGCGAAAAAGTTGCAGTGCTATAAAATGCCTGTGTAGACAGGCCTAAAATGAGCTAAATTGAATGCAGACAGACTTTGACAAGGGATTTATGACCAGATTTTCAAAGGTATTTAGTGCCAAACATACAAATAGGCACTTAGTGGAATACTCAAAAGCAACTAAGCAGGTTAGGTGCCTAACTCCCACTGAAATCAAAGGGTGTTAGATGCCTAATTTTTAGGTACTTTAAAAAATCCTACTACACACCTATTTGCAGTTTGACACACCTAAATACCTTTGAAAATCTGTCCTTTAACTCTTTTTTGCTCAAATGATCTCCACTATCTGAAAATAATATTATCCTAAGAAAAGAATGAATTAGTCTGAAGATGAATGTGAGCAAAGAAGGGCCATGTGTGCTCCACATTTCTGAGCATCAGGTCACTTTAATCAAGCTGCATACCTATCAGTAGCCAAGTTTAAAATTTTGGCTCAGTGACTTGCACGAGATCACAGGGAGAGTCTGTTGCAGAGCTAGGAATAGAACCTCCATCTTACGTCTGTCATTCTTCTCCTTTTCTATAGACCATTTTCTTCCCTTTCATGTTTGAATTTTAACAAAATCCCCTTTTTATTTAGCACAAATGTTTCTATGTTAACACTCAAGACAGTTCATAAAGACTACTTACTTGGAAAATCTCAGCAAGTCTTTTCCATTGACTGTAGCTATACTGCTTGCAGAAGAGGGAACTGCATTAATTCACAATCTCTTGTTAAAATATGGATTTCATTAGTCTTTAATGATAGGACTTAGAAGGGAGGGAGAAGAGCAGCAAAAACGATTAAGGGGCAGGAGAGACTGTCTTATAACAATAAATTAACACCACTAAATGTGTACAGCTTAGCTAAGTGACAATTCATGAGGAGACATGATAACCATCTACAAGTACATGAATCTATAAATGCAAAGAGTAGAGAATTATTATTTAAGGTAGTACAGGGAGTAGGATGTTTTTTGAGTAAACGGGGTTAAATTAAGAAACAGAGAATTTAAGATGAATATCAGAAGAAATCTTGACTGTAAGATTGCTTTGATTTTTGGAATAGTCTCCCAGGGGAGGTGGCAGAAGTCACATTGCCTTGGACATTTAAAACTAGATTGGGCAAAGCACTTCCAAATGTTCTGAAGAGAACAAGCCTTCACAAGATGATCTCATAGGTCATTTCCATTTCTGTTTTCTAGTATACTTGTAAAACCATCTAAGTTTTATGGGAAATAAAGCACCAGAAGTATTAAACAGTGGTTGTGACAAAAAAGGATAACCTTTAAATTACTGTAGACATATACAACTCTTTGACCCTTCTCTGCCACCTTGCAAACTCATCTATGGACTGTGGAGTGTAAGAAATAAATATATATCCACAATTCTGAGAAGGAGATACCTTGTCATGTTTTGCAGTTCCTAGAAAGTTTCTTGCCGCACCAAATTTTACTTTAATTTTACTTGTGTACACAAGGACTTAAAACATAAATTTCTGTTATCTGCGAGGAAAAGAAGTATCAGTTTTCTGGTGCTACAAAGAAGGCTTATATGCCACTGGGAAAGGAGAGAAAAATAGGGATGTTTCTGGGGCTGTAAAAGTTTCTTATTCCTTTGCGCAATAAATGCTATTACTCTGAAACTCCCCTGGGAGTTTATAGGCTATAAAAGTTATTTCCTGCAAACTGCATGTTTCTAACACCTGCCTTCTACCCCAAACACCTCTAGGTAAAAAAGTAAAATCACCCCCCGGTTTCCATAATTCATCCAAATACACATCCAGGCTAACTGTCTCTACTTAGGGTGTTAGGCCTATTTTTTGAGCAAAATATTTGCCATTTTTCACCTCTGCCCCAGCAAAAAACTTTGGAACATCATCTGTGAGATGTTGGCCCCATTGAAGTCAATGGGAAAACTTCTATTGACTTCAATGGAGCCAGAATTTCAGACCATATAAGTTTTTTCTTTTCTTTCCAAAAATCCCTTTTTATTGGCTTTGTATGTTGGCCAGTATGGTGGAGCTAGGGACTATGGTCTCCAGGCTAGATACACTGGTATGCGTCAAGTGCATTTGTTGCTCTGGCGTGCAAAGCATCCCTAGACCCAGCTTAACTATATGGTTGAGTTTATGGCATTTATATAATCATTGGAACAGCAGACAAAATGTACTGGTAAATCTGACTGTGTCCTTTTATTTAAGAGATAATATCAATACAAATCCACAAGAGAACCTACTTATTATGGAGGGAAATGTTGATATTATAATACTGTATTATTTTAAAATATTCTTCTCTGCTTTGTGTTCGATTCAGGAAGACAGGTATTGTGTCCTCCATTTTATGCCGAGAGTATATGGGAAATTGGCCTACATGGAATGTGTGCAATTGGTGATAACATTCAAGTCTTATCAATTGAAATTAGCTTACTCATGGACAACATTTTTGTCCAGATTTATAGGTGGTCTTATTCTGGAGCAAGTTTAAAGAGTGTAGAAGAAAAGGAGTGGTAGTGTCCTGCTTTTAAAAACCTCTCCAAATGTGATTGAGAGCCCTATGCCACCAGAGGCTGTGTTATACTACTTTATGTCTTTCTTTCTTTCTTTCTTTACACTCTGCTATAATGTGTACATGACACTCTACAGGAAGGCAAATGCCCTGCTGTAAGAAGCTTGTTCAGAGAAATAAACAACATTGAAAAACAGTCAAAATGCAAGAGGGTTAGACAGCAAAGGGTAGGTTTACGCTCGAGTTGGAAGGAGTAATTTCCAGTTCTAGTAGAGATACTGCATTGCAGGCATGGTAAAAAAGAAGCGTAGCTGTGGTGGTGTGAGTATCAGGAAGGGCAAGGATGCCCAGGTATGTACCTAGGGTTTTGGACGGGATCATACTCAGGGCACCTAGCCCTTTCCATCACTTGTGTCATCACTGCTATGTTTTTATTTTTAGCACGCTAGCTCATTTAGAGCTAGTGTGGGTCTGGCTACCTGAGCTGAAAAATACACCTTCCAGCTCCAGTGTAAGCATACCCAGAGGGACACCAGGACAAGAATCATTTGTAGAAGAAAAGAGCTTTAAGAAGATTAATGGAGTGTATGGTTCTGATGTACACAAAGCTGAGTGCTCTTTGAAGAATAGCGTTATAATAAATGAGTACAAAACCAAGTGTGGTAGAGGAAAAACAGAGCAACTATTAGAAGAGAGATGACCTAAACAATCGAGGCTGTATCTGTTCTGTGTGGAAAGTGATGGTCCTGTGGTAATGACATTTACCCAGATCTGTTGGTCAAAGTTCCTGGGGCCTTGCTGAAAATTTTAGGCAGCCCAGAGACCAAATACAGAAGAGTTACTGCATACATACCAAGGTATTTGCACCTACTAAGAGTAGGCACGAGTTTGTCCATAGGTGACTTTGTATCACCACAAGTGGTGTGCTGAAAAGCTAGTAATAACTAAGCAGCAGGGCATCAAATAAGCAGTTTAGACATCATATTATGTGCAAGCAAAATCTGGGCAACAGTATTCACTGTGCATAAACAGAAAATCTTCCGTGTGTGTGTGAGAGTGAGATTTAAAAAGGATTTTCTTTTTTTATTTGTATGTTTTATTTTTTAAATAATGGGCCTTATTTTAGTCTCCATTTATGCTCATCACAAGCCATCAGATATTTTGTCACAATTGACATTCTCTGCTGAAGGAACAATTAAAGTATGCTAAGAATGAAATGCAGTAGCAAAGCTCTTTGAAGAAGCGTGCACAGCAGTTGCCTGTAATGCGTTTGCAAGTATCTATTAAAAAGATCAAAGAAATCATCTGCAAACACTTGGAAGGTGGTAAGGTGATAGGGAATAGCCAGCATGGATTTGTAAAGAACAAATCATGTCAAACTAATCTGATAGCGTTCTTTGATAGGATAACGAGCCTTGTGGATAAGGGAGAAGCGGTGGATGTGATATACCTAGACTTTAGTAAGGCATTTGATACGGTGTCGCATGATATTCTTATAGATAAACTAGGAAAGTACAATTTAGATGGGGCTACTATAAGGTGGGTGCATAACTGGCTGGATAACCGTACTCAGAGAGTAGTTGTTAATGGCTCCCAATCCTGCTGGAAAGGTATAACAAGTGGGGTTCCGCAGGGGTCTGTTTTGGGACCGGTTCTGTTCAATATCTTCATCAACGATTTAGATGTTGGCATAGAAAGTACGCTTATTAAGTTTGCGGATGATACCAAACTGGGAGGGATTGCAACTGCTTTGGAGGAAAGGGTCAAAATTCAAAATGATCTGGACAAGTTGGAGATATGGTCTGAGGTAAACAGGATGAAGTTCAATAAAGATAAATCCAAAGTGTTCCACTTAGGAAGGAACAATCAGTTTCACACATATAGAATGGGAAGAGACTGTCTAGGAAGGAGTATGGCAGAAAGAGATCTAGGGGTCATAGTGGACCACAAGCTTAATATGAGTCAACAGTGTGATACTGTTGCAAAAAAAGCAAACATGATTCTGGGATGCATTAACAGGTGTGTTGTAAACAAGACACGAGAAGTCATTCTTCCGCTTTACTCTGCGCTGGTCAGACCTCAGCTGGAGTATTGTGTCCAGTTCTGGGCACCGCATTTCAAGAAAGATGTGGAGAAATTGGAGAGGGTCCAGAGAAGAGCAACAAGAATGATTAAAGGTCTTGAGAACATGACCTATGAAGGAAGGCTGAAGGAATTGGGTTTGTTTAGTTTGGAAAAGAGAAGACTGAGAGGGGACATGATAGCAGTTTTCAGGTATCTAAAAGGGTGTCATCAGGAGGAGTGAGAAAACTTGTTCACCTTAGCCTCCAATGATAGAACAAGAAGCAATGGGCTTAAACTGCAGCAAGGGAGATTTAGGTTGGACATTAGGAAAAAGTTCCTAACTGTCAGGGTAGTTAAACACTGGAATAGACTGCCTAGGGAAGTTGTGGAATCTCCATCTCTGGAGATATTTAAGAGTAGGTTAGATAAATGTCTATCAGGGATGGTCTAGACAGTATTTGGTCCTGCCATGAGGGCAGGGGACTGGACTCAATGACCTCTTGAGGTCCCTTCCAGTCCTAGAGTCTGAGTCTATGAGTCTATTATAATAATTATATGTGTTGGGAGGCATTAATCAATAAGTGTCTTATCAAAGTAATGATGCCCTTCAAGAGTAGTTAGACTGACCTGACTTCTTCAGGAGCTGAAGGAACTATGGTTGAGAGAGTCTTTTAATGAGGTTCTTTTATACAAGATAGAATTTGTGGGCCAAATCCTGTAATGTGCTGAGCATCTGCAACTTCCTTTGGCTTCAATGGGAGTTGCAGATGCAAAGAAAGAATTTCATCCACTGATGTCCATGGTAAGATTCCCACTGAGATAAACATAGGGCCTCTGGTGTTCAGTACCTCTCAGAATTTGGCCCAAAGACTATCTTAGTATATTGATCAAAAAAATAAGTATCCCTATGATTTCATTACCTCTGCATTTCATAGTGGCAGAATAAATTGACTCACTAAACGTTTGGATGAGGGCAGTTCAGAGAAAAATACTTGGTGTGTGTATATGTTGTGCTCCATAAAAAGATATTTTCTCAAATTTTTCCTGGTGTACTTTGGCAAGCTGACAAACAGATTGGCTGTATAGAACATACTTCATGACAGAGAGAAACTGGAATGATGAACAAGAATAACCTTAGGCCACGTCCAGGCTAGGGTATTAAAATCGATTTTAGATACGCAACTTCAGCTACGTGAATAACGTAGCTGAAGTCGAATTTCTAAAATCGAGGTACTCACCCATCTAGACGGCGCGGCATCGATGTCTGCGGCTCTCCGTGTCGATTCTGGAACTCCGTTCGGGTTGATGGAATTCTGGAATCGATGTAAGCGCGCTCGGGGATCGATACATCGCGTCCAGACTAGACGCGATATATCGATCCCTGAGCAATCGATTTTAACCCGCCGATGCCGCGGGTTAGTCTGGACGTGGGCTTAGATCATTAGTTTTATTAACTCTACATTTCAACAACAGAATATCTGTTGAGTTTGAAAAGAATCTGCTAAAATCACAAATGATGGAAAGTTAGGTCATATTTTTCTTTATCTCTTGAATAGACTTGCAAATGGTAAGTCTTTATCTGGTGTCAATAAGTACAGAAATAGGAACTTCACAGCCTAGGTGAAAAACTGCATGAAAACTTCAAATGCAGATAATTTTACTAATGCTATGAAAATGTATTTTTTCAGAAGACGAACCCTCTCTCCCTCAAAACTGAGTGCCAGAACTTTGGATACCAGGAACATTTGCCATATTGCACGGGACTCATGAATTAATACTGCTTTACTTACCTGCTTTACAGCTTGGGGTTTATTTTTAAGCACAACCCTGCAAACACTGGATTTCACAGTGGTGTAGGCAATAAAAACACTCAGTCCTGTAGTTAATCTTCCATCTGTATGTATCAGTGTAATTCGGTGGGACTACTTGTGTAGGCAGGACACATGTGTGAAGGATTGGGCCCTTGGTTTGTTCCAGGAGCTAAGGTAGTCACCTTCTTTAAACAAAATGTAATTGGAGGTATTATCTTTCTACTCTTTGCCTACAGTTTAGGAAATTGAATCCATTGTCTCTTGTAACCTAGACACGCCTACTCTTTTATATTGCTTCTCAATTTCATGTAAACGTCCAGATTTGATTACTCTCTGGACTTGTCTGTACAGTGAAATACAATTAATGTTGTTTTCTTTTCTACCTTTATATTTGTTATTTCCAGATAATAACATTGAAAAAGAAATTATGAATCCAGATAGACTGTGACATTATATATTATTACTAAGACCAGATGAGTCCACTTCGATTATAAAGCTGTGAATTATTGCTGAGCCTTATTGCTCTCTTCAGAATAAGTTTAATCCAGATCTTTAGGTCATCTTTCATGCTGAATGTTTTTATAAGTAATTGTCTATCCTTTGAAGTCCCCATTTCTGTATCTGATGTGATTTCCTTCAAAGACTTCTTAGCTGAACCCTCCAGTCTGATAGACTTCTTCATATACATTGATGTAATTGAGTTGGGATTTCCACCGTATTTCTACAGCTCCCTTAAAAGCTGCTCATTCTGGGTTGGCTGATTCCATCCCAGAATTCTATCTAGTGATATTTATTTGAGAAAATAACAGCACTGCTAAAATATTTTTCATCATTCATGATGTTATATTGTCTCCCTGTGTGCAGTACTTCTTTAGAAGCTTGAAGCTAAAATCAGTTGCCTTAACAAATGTGTGCTAGACTCCAGTGCATTATTCACACTCACCAGTTGCATACGTGCTGGAACTAAGGGTGCTGCAGCACCCTCGGCTTCAAGTAGTAAAAAGAACCCATAGGCATGGTTTCCGCCATCAGCACTCACAATATAAAAATTGTTCCAGCTCCACTAATCATATTGTTTCCTTGCTGTGTCTTTTTGTTATCTCTCTCCAGTAGTTTGGCACAGAGATATTACATAATGATTGCAGATTACCCAGGGCGAACTTCACTGAAAATTCCTTAACAGGACTTAGAGTCTGATCCTGCTCCCATTGAAAGCAGTAGTGAGACTCCTGAGACACAAAATTTAAATCCAGATCTACAACCCCACTCCCCCCAATCTGGAAGCATTCTAATATGGGAGTTTGTTTGGATCTATTATAGACATGGAGGAAAGCTGTAAAATTCTGGTTCAAATTCCTTCAGAGGGTGAAGGGAGCCAGTGTTTTGATCCAAGCCCAGTACATAGAGGGGAAAGCCCCTCAACTACTGAGCAGTAAAAGCCTTCTTCACATTTTCCTGTCTGCTAGTTGTCATTTCATGTAACAAACACCTGGCCTAAATTTTAGCAGTGTTGCTGGATAATCTGGAGAACCAGCTGTTGTTGTGGTATTTGCAAACAAATGGAATATGGCAGCTAGCACACTGCTGGCTCATTTCCAGCAATAATGTGATAAGTGGATGAAGTTGCTTCGATCTGGAGTTCACTGGTTTTTGTGAACAATGAAGCACATCTCTGGAATATCATCAAACATTTTGAAACCTGCCATTTCATTGGCTCAGGGATCCAAGGTGAAAATATCAATCTGGGGTGTGGAAAATCAATTTTTTTGCCTTTCCTTTCCCCAGTTCTTCCCATATTGATTGTCACTTCTGCAGTCATTCTGACTATTCTCCTCTGCTGTAACCTCCACTGCCTGAAACTTCTTTTCTGTCTTCCCCTTGGGGAGTTAGCATAGTTTCAACCCCTCTGCCTCCCTCTTATCCTTGGGGTCTATGGCAGTTTCCACTTCCTCTATTTCTTCAGAGATTTGGGGGCTACTTTTTATTTTCTCTTCTCCCCACTCCCCCTCTCAGGAGTGACAGGGCTTCCACTTCCATCTGTCTTCCTATAGGGGCTTCTATTCCATCCTCACCTTCTTTGATTACTGGGAACTATTTATTTGTTATTCACTGGCTTGAAAATCATGAAAATTTAAAAATAACAGATGTGTGATCTTTTAATTTGCCTCCTGCTTTTAAAGGCTTTATAGTTCATTTTTTAAAAAACTTCTCCACAACTATGAGGTGTAGAAACTTTACTTTTTAAAAATAAACATTGGGATTCTCATGTAATCACAGGATTCCAGGAGCTGGCACTTTAAGACAAAAACACCAAATATTTCAATGTTCATTATAAAATCACAAGAGTCGGCAACAGTAGCCTAACAGCATTGGGTTCCTTCTCTTTCCCCTCCACTCAGCAGACCCCATCTCTTTCTAATTCCTCCCCCTACCCTGGTAGCAGGGAAAACCACCTTCTGGGATAGCCTTAAGCCCCCCACTTTCCTTACCAATCTTCCGCCCCAGGAGGGGTATTTTCCCCTGCCCATCATCAATCAAGCTTTTCAACCTTCTCCCCTTTTTGCTTCCCCTAAGTAACAGGGACTCTCCTCCTCCCTTTGTCATTCCCAAGCAGAGACTTCATCCTCTCACCCCCTCATTCAGGCAGAGCTTCCAACCATTCCAGTCTCACCCCTGCCCACCAGTGCAGCCCCATTACAGTGGCAGGGCTCTTCACCCTTAACAGCTCCCTCAGTTCATTAAATACATGTTCTCTTGGCTTGTGCTAGGCAGGATGAGAAGCAACAGTGCCTCTTTAGGCTCTTCTGCAGGCTACATGTCCCTCAATGCCTTAGCAGAGGGGAGCTAAGAAAAGTTCTCCCATATCAAAGGAACTGTGCACACCCTTTGATCATAGGACAGGCTGCAGACAGGTGACCCAATAAACCATTTGTCAACCTTGTCACCCTTTGTCTACCCCTATGGAAAGGGAACGTATCGTGAACACTCATGCAAACAAATGTTTGCACCAAAAGTGACTTATTCAGACTGTTATTGTGTTTATAAAAAATTCCAGCCATCCAATCAGGGAGTAGAAGCAATATCATGTGACTTATATGACCAATCACTCAGCGTGAATTGCAAATTCCAAATCAGTGAACATTCAAAAGAAGCAGTCTCAGTTAATAGTACACAAAGACTCTATAGGAATAGGGATTCATAAATGTGTTTCCTTGAGATTTTCTGAATAATTTAAAATTACTCATTTGTAAAAAATCAGTCTTCACAAATAGTCCATAACTAGAAAAAAGTCTTTACATTTATGGAATGCATAGTTTTCTGCAAATAGCTCACCAAGTTCAACTGTAATAGTAAGGTTGAAATCAGAGAAAGAACAAGAGGGAAGGCTAGACGAGGACAGGAGAAACGTTACTTCAGCATCATTTAGGGCTACAGGATGAGATGGTGACTAGAAAGTGAAAGGAGATGGGGCAGTGTTCGACATATAAACTGAGGTAGAGCTTGTTGAAACTGATCTCAAAAATATATTGAAATTTGGGAAGAAAACATTACAAATGTAACAACATTTTCATTATTTTGTTCCCATTTTTGAACAGCTATAGAATTGGTGATTTTTTTTTTAAATTAAGAAAGGAAAAAGTTGAAAACATTTCCCCCTTTTTTTCTCACCAGCTCTATTGTGGGTCCAAAGGCAAATAGAAAAATGGGCACTTCCTTGAGGGGTTTATTTAGTCCTGTATGAAGCTGCAATAATTTATGAATAGTACTATTTATTTGCAGCAACCAAGGAGCTATTCATTCTATGGTTACCATTTATATGTACTACAGAAAACTTATTTAGATACAAATATTATAGTAGATGAGTATTTTTTTTCCATTAGGATTTATTGGAAGGAAGAAAGATGAGAGCAAGGCAGATAAGCATGATCAGAGCATAGATATTTTTTCTTAGCAAGATGGATTTAGAGGAAGGGATGAAATTTTGGAGATGCTCTAGAGCAAGAAGTGACATAATTTGGAGACTTCCTGAATGAAATCAGGCAGTAATGGTCAAGGATTCTCTAAATTTTGATAATCAAAAGGACAGTGATGTTGTGAATGGTGAAAGAGAGAGAATTTAGGAATAAAAGCAATAAGTTCAATTTTAAACATTTAATGGGGCAAGAATTTCTCCTATTGAAAAGGCCTTATGAAGTTCTCAGGTTTCAGTTCATGTGGGCCAACACTTGCTGGTCCACTTGGAGTTTTAGGTTCTACATGAGCTCAAATATCCAAAAAACCTCTCCTATGTCTCTCTGCTGGACACTTCGTAATCCGCCATTCAGTTCAGTTGCTGTTTCTTCACAACCAACTGCAGAAAAGGAAGGTGGGGTGTCTTGGAGAAAAGCTGCAGTGGACGAAATATCAATGGACCAAACCTGCTGTTTGTGGATCTTAACAGAACTCAATCTCACCCTAATTTCAGATGGCCTTGGTTTTATATAACTTATGTATAGTCTTGTTATATCGTTTGGGGTGGTGGCAAGACATTCAAGAAGAAATATTAGAGAGAAAGGTGGAAATACTGGACTGGATCAAGGGTGAAAGGTAGGAATGGAGAGGTATATTTCTGATTCATCAATGTAGAGATGGTAGCTGAGCCCATGGGAGTATAAATGTGATTGTCAGGCAGAGAACATGAAAGAAAAATAGGACTGAAGGCAGAGCTCTGGAGGAATTCAGAAGAGAGGGGAGGAGGTAGATTACATGGCGAAAAATGTAGAAGGAATATCAGGAAACTAGGAGATGAACCAAGAGAGCACAAAGCCAAGGATGACCAAAAAGAAGAGGGTGTGGAATATGGAATAATTAACCATGTTAAAGGCAGCAGATAGATCTGGAAGCATGTGGACAGATAAAGAAGCCATTTAGACTTGGCCAGGAGTGGATTTTTATAAATAATGAAAAGGAAGAAAAAGCTGGAACACTATAGTTTGAGCACTTTCAGCTCTGAATTTTCCTTTATAGGTTTAGTTTGGTAGAAAGCACTATCAATGATTTATCATTTTATAGTTTCTCTAGTGCAGTGCCTTACTTCACTTTACCATTTTATGATGTTTCCATCACAGATGTAAATTTCATCAAACTAATTTAAGACACTAAAAACAAAGCTTTTGAAATAATATATGGTTGAGGAGACCACAGTGACATTTTTAAATATTAAGACAAATTCTATTCTCAGCTGCATGGGAGTAAATCAGAAATAAGACCCAAAATCTGAATTCTTCTGTCTCCAATAAGGGTTTTTTTTTCCTGAGAAAGGACTAATACCTGAGTCATCACTAATTTTCCACTATGTTACACCGGTTTTTATGGCAATATAACTCCACTGAAGTCAAAAAAGTTGCATGGGCATAAAACTGGTGTTCCAAGGGCTACAAGAAGGGAGACTCAAAAGCCAGCTGTGCTATGTGTATACCCACTGGTTCCCTCTCAATGCTGAAGGAACTCCTCAACAGTGGCCAGTTGCTACTTCCTTTACACTGCTTGAGTGAGGCAAAGGGACTAGAATAGAAAAAAGAATTTCCCTCCAAATATTGGTTGTGTTTTTTCAATAATATGTTTGGCTCTCAGGCTGAACAAATTCGACACCTTTAGTTTGTACAAATGAATTTCACTTTTGCTTTTTCACAACCTGTTCACTTTGAGCTTCATAATTCATGATATGTGGTTGACCACCTAACTCACATGGTATTTTTCAGCCCTCTGATTGGCTGACTTACACTTTTAAAACAGGTATTAGACTGTAATGAATAGTGAACACTTACACTTCAGACACAAATTTAAACATTTTCAGTGAATAGTTTTCATTTAGGACAATGGCTGATCTAAATATAATTATACCATTCAAGATAGCAAAAATATCAGAGCTCAACTGATCTCATATACCTCTACTATTTGAG
Source organism: Gopherus flavomarginatus (assembly GCF_025201925.1). Classification (NCBI taxonomy): domain Eukaryota; kingdom Metazoa; phylum Chordata; order Testudines; family Testudinidae; genus Gopherus; species Gopherus flavomarginatus. The sequence continues at coordinate 63,614,215 of NC_066619.1, forward strand.
GGTAACATCTCATGAGAACAGGTGTCAGGAATTCAGCACAATAGGGTCAGAACCTGAATCCTAACCACATTCTGGCCTTGAACCCCACCCCAAACCCTAACACAAGGTGAAACAGGACATGAGCACAGACTCCTCAGACCATCACTATCCCAAACTCACTCTATAGCAGGCAAAATGACCATGCAACTGTATTTCTAGGGCACTACAGTGATATTAAATCATGATTCAAGTGAAACTTTTTTACAGTATGTGCTATGTACTAGTGGTGTCCAAGAAAATGTATCTTCTCCTATTCAAAGATAGCAGGAATAAGGTAGCAATTAGCGTAACTTATTTGAAAGAACTGTTGTAGTTTTCAGCATCTTTTGCCCATAGTCAAAATCAGAATTCCTGTGCTTCTTGGGCCTAGACATCTGAAGTTATTGGCAAAATTGTGACATCTCTCTACCCAGTGGTATTAGAGACTGGGGCCTTGCAGATCAGTTTCCCATTGGAGAAGAAATCAGGGATGCAGAGTCTGGGTACTTTCTTAATGTAACTTATTTTATTAGAACTTTAAACACCAGTCCTAGAACAGAGGTGGGCAGACAGCACTTGGGAAGTCCCCTCTTTCAAGAATCTCTGCTAAAACACTGTACCTGGTTCCTAGTGAGCAACTCTGCCTCAAGAATTGACTTTAGTTAGAGAGATAAAGGTAGAGAAGAAACTCTCCTGCTGCTTTCAACAGCTTCCCGTCAAAGAACTAGCATCACAAAATTAAAACACATTATTGCTCCCAAGAATGAACAGTGTTTGTACATTAAGGTAAAACGATGTGTAGTATTGCCAACTGGTGACTCCCACCTTCACAATATGATTTACTATATATTGTATACATGTGTGTTTGTGTTACACCTATAGTGGACCAAATTGTCAGCTGGTGTAAATTAGTGTAATTTCCATTTCACTTCAAAGAAAATTTGCCTTTTTAATATCATCTGGAGATCTGGCCTACATAAGTACATAAGTAATAAGAGAAAAGATGAGGAAATAGAGACAAAAGCTATGAAATAAATTAGAGTAAATGAAAATCAAGCATATAAACCAGGATTGGAAAGATGTTCAGTTAATTTTGCATTAACACAAACTTTGCTGTAGTTTATGTATTAGATGGTTTCCTGTGATGGGCTCTACAGCAGAGCTGACTGAAAGATGGTAATTCCATTTCATGGCAACTTTCAAGGTTTTGAAATTTGTTTTCATTCTGTTGGAACAAAAACAAAACCTTTTGAACATTTTCGCAAAAAACAGATTTATATTGAAATGTTCATTTTCTAAACAAATACATCAAGATTTTGGTTTGGAAAGAGGTGTTGAAATGTCTGAGACAGAGCACAGGTGTCTCTTTGTAGCCTGGGATTCAGGAAACCCACATGTAAGTCCCTGGTCTGCCTGATTCAGAGCCAAGTTTTTCATCTGATTCAGCCAGAGCAGAGATTTGAACCTGGTCTAGCTGCATCACATCGCATTATTGCTCATTCAGTCCCAAATGTTTCAGTGACCTCTTAGTTGAAACTGAAACATCTCTGCACAAAGTTTCAGCTTGATGAAACAACATATTTTGACCAAATTATATTTTGTCATAAATATTCTGACCAGTGCTATCTTAAGTTACTTCTCCAGAGCTAGACAGACTGCTTCCTAATCTACAAAATAAGGACTGTGACCAATATTGCTATCCCATACCCTATCTTTGGGGACCCTGTTGTATTGCAGTTATGAATGGTTTATGTATGATTGTGTTCTACTCCATGGAAAGGTTACCACAGTGTGAGCCCCCCCCGTCTGAGGTGCCACTTGATGTGCTGGGTCTTCCACAGAGCCTACCTGTTCCACCAGCCTGGGCTTCCTTACCCTGTCTTTGCTATGCCAAGCCTTCAAGCCTTCTCTAGCACACACAGGTAAGGCCACACCCAGCTGCAGACACAGACTGAAATCTGTGTGTGAGGATTCAGCTCAGGACTTTACCCAGCACTCATGTGCACACCTCCTTTGGGGTTATAAACCTGAAATTATATTGTCTTGCACTGTATAGAGAGATCTGTACTGCATAAGCTCATAAAAATTGCACCATCCTTCAGTGTGCAGGGAGATATGCACAGCTTCTCCCCCACCATCCCCGATATGAATTGCACAAACTGTGTTTTGAAATAAACAAGAAATAAGTTTATTAACTACAAAAGGTAAATTGTAAGTGATTATAAGGGATAGCAAACAGAGCAAAGAAGATTAGTGAGCAAATAAAACAAAACACGCAACCTAAGCTTAATTCACTAAAGAAACTGGTTACAAAATGTATTTTCTCACCCTAAATGTTGTTTTTGGCAGGTTGCAGAGTTTCTGCAACTTAGAGTTCCAGTTATTTCTCTTTACAGATTAGACCTTCTGTCTCAGCCTGGACTCAACTCTTGCCCTTCCCCAGCTTAGTTCCTTCATCTCTTCATGTGCTTTCATCAGTCTTCCTTCTTGGGTGGGGAGGCAATGGAGAAGTGCCCTGATTGACTCACTTCCCCAGCCTTAAGTAGGATTTACATAAGGTGGGAATTCTTTGTTTCCAGTGGAAAAATACGAGCACTGTCCAAGGTGGTACTCGGTACCAGGTGCCATCATCAGATGACCCTTCAGTGTCAAAGCAACATCCCAGGAAGCTCTCAGGAAGGTGGGAGATTAGTATCTTCGAAGTTCTATTGTCCTTCTTAAATGGCTCATTCAGGCTGATTGCCTATTGTCTGGTGGCCATTCCCTCAAGTAAACACACAGTTGTAATTGTTACATAGTCAATATTTCTAACTTCAGATATAGAAAAGATACATTTATACAAATTGGATAATCACATTCAGCAAATCATAACCTTTCCAATGATACTTTACATGATCCATCTTGCATAAAATATATTAGTTATTCCATATTCATATCATAACAATATTTCTATGACGATTATGGGGTGTAGCATCACACACAGCGCCTCCAGGAATGAAAAACAGTGGTGAGTGATTTAGGTGAGTCACTGAAGGTTAGCAACTCCAGAGAAGATCCACCCTCTGGAGAGGTTTGCATATATTGGTTCAAGTTAAGATTTCCAAAGCCTGTGAAACATAGAGCTTGAACTGACTTGTGGCCCTTTTTCTGATCCAGCAAATGGACAGGATTTTCTATCCACTGGGGGCCCTAACCTTTGTGGAACAATTGGAAAGACTTTGGCCTACTAGGGCTCCATAAGACTGAATGTTGACTCCTGGTATGTTTAGTATGTGTTTTATATGTTTTCTCTGTAATGCTTTAATTTTAAGAATAAATGAGCTTGCTTAGAAAGAGATGTGCTATAACATGTAGCTGCTGGCAATGCAATATTCATAGCCTTCAAAGAGAAAGCAAAGCACAGGTTCTGGCTTGCTGGGGATATCAGAGTGTAAAGCAGGGAGCTGTGCAGCCTTAAAACTTACCGGTCAGAAGAGAGTAAGATAAGGGCCCTTGTCCAGAGACAGGTGATAGCTGGGATCTGGAAACCTTAAATTGGTGCTCTAAAGGGACCACAGAGGGGGAATACCAGTGCAGTTAGTTCAACCTGTAACAAGGACCTATGGGATCCCTCACCCTTCAGAAATATCTGCAAAAACAATGTCCAAAGTGGAAATTCCAAGCACCTCTTACCCTTCTAGCTAGGGTGACCACATGTCCTGATTTTATAGAGACAGTCCCAATTTTGGGGTATTTTTCTTATATAGGCTTCTATCACCCCCACCCCCTGTCCCAATTTTTCGTATTTGTTGTTTGGTCACCCTACTTCTAGCCCCACTTTCTTTTTGCCCTTTAAGGAGAACTACAGGGAAGCAGGAAAAATTCAGAGTTGCACACTTTTCTCTTGGTTATTTTAATGTTATACTGTTTGCATTGAAAGAGCTCAACATCAGTTGTGAATCTGCAGCCTATAGAGATTTTCATACCAAATGGTGTTATGTAACAGAACTGTCTTAAATGTTCTAAACTAAAACTTTACAGTGAACACATTTACTTCCAACTACATGTAAACAGGGTCTGAATGAGTTCTTCCCTGACAGCTAGCTGGGAGGGAGAGAGACTTCAGGAGCAAACTGTATTTACAGGAACACACCTACTCTGCTAAGATATCCAGCAGATAGAGCAGTGTTGCTTACAGTCATCAACTTTGGCTGGTACTGGCTTACAAATCACTTTAGGACTGAATGCAGGGGTAATGAAATGTTATCAGTACTGTTGACTTTATTGTATGAATAAAGGGGAGCATAACTATGCTTAACCTGTCTCAAATGAGGAGGTCACCCTCAGCTGAAAGCCTCTTGTTAAGCCAGGGGCTTGAATGCCAGACCCCTGTAAAAGTAAGAGAGATGGGGAATAGGTGTTCTAGCTAAGAGGTATAGATTCTTCCTAAGGGTCCCCAGTCTTGTTTAACCTGTTCCTCCCCCGTGTTCAAAGATAGAAGTAAATAGACTCCATTAGGAGCCTTTGTTATTTTGTGTGCTTAGATGAGAGCTGAAATTATGTGTGGTGAGACAGCATTTCTGCTTAGCCTGCTAAAAGCCAAAAAATACTAAGAGCTGACAATCAGTAAGATTGACCTGCAGAGGTCACAACAGAGAGGCAGGTGGCAGCAGAAGGTAACTGACCATTGGCCTCTTATTTGTGTTAAAGGCATTGCATAGCTAAGGCTTCTAGGATGTTGGGTTCTGCACTGGAACAAAGTGTTCCTTAAAGTGGAAACCTTTACTCTTGTAGCCAGTTGCTTCTCCCCCTTAAGTACTCCGAAGGGAGAGTGGGTCAGGACAAAAGACAGCAAATGAAAGGAAGGCCATCACAGAATGTTTTTTGGAGGGAATACAGAGAGGCAGCACTCATAGGGAGCTCTCGCTGTCCCCTTTCCCTGCCTTGCACTTATCCAGTTAGCTCCAGCCAACACTCTGTCTCCTGCCAGGGCACAAAGGAGAAGACAAAACGTATGGTGGGTTCCCCAACACAAACTGCCTGCTGTGCCTTGAGTCTGTTTCAGTCCATGACAGCTTTACCTTTCTGCTGAGAAAGGTGGACTCACTGCTAAGACACAGAGCACAGTTTTTATTTTTGTGGGCAATTGAAGTGAACTCCTTTTGTGGTCTGCCAGTCTTCCTGTTCTTGGGATGCCTGTTTCTGAAAAGCCTGTTTTTGAAAAGGTGACAAATGTATTATTGATCCACATCTATATTGTGGCAGCTTTATATGGATACCCCAGGGAATGCTGCTTCACTAGTCTCTTTAGTTATGTCCAGAGAATCCCCACGAGGAAGGACAGCCTGAGTGCTGGCTTTTACAGCAGACCAGACTCACATGCCCTGAATTTAAGTGTAGGATTTCTGTGTTGTGCTGCAGCTCCGTAAGAAGCACTCAGCTTACTGTTACAGCAATGGAGTCTGCCTCTTGTTCACTGCCTGCACCTTTCAGCCACACCCATGAGTCAGCACAGGATCTGGAGTAAGGCAGAGCTCTCAGAGCTTTTGGTTATATAAGCATATTCTAGAAAGGGCAGTAAGTTCAAACCATAACAGGACAATAGCTATTCTAATAACTCAGAGAATTTGGGGGAGAGATGCCAGGGATATGAGGGTTGCTCCTCTGTTTGTTTTGTAAAGTATTTCCTTTTCTCTTTTTTTTTATTGCTGCCCCTAATGCGTTTCTCCCTTCTGGTGCTCTACACTAGGAGTTCCTACTGTTCAAATCCCTGTTGCAAACATTTTCCATTAAGTCAAGCTTATGAGCAACATATAATTGGCACACGGTACAATAGTATCACAGAGAGTACCATCAGAAGATAAACTGATAGTTCCTATGGGAAGAAGAGTCTGCCAAAATGTTGAGACAGAACTGATCCTAAGGCTGCAGTCTATTGAGAACCACTTAGATTTTGCCTAAAACAGGATGGTCTAATTGCCCATGGAAAACTCACTACAGTCTCTGAACATTTATTTTATTTTATTTTATTTTATTTTGCATTTACATAAAATTCCCTAAATATATCACTAAACTGCTGCTGATTGTTGGTGCTTTTCCCTGCTCGTATTTTAGCAGTGGGATCTTGTTATTGTTGTTTATTATTTCTCATTCATACTGCCCTAGTTCCTAGAGGCCTCAGCTAGCCTGGACTGGGCACCTTATAAGCATAAAATAAATGACAGGTCCTGTCCAAAGAGCTACCAACCTAATATGTAGTTTCCATTTCCTGCTATGTATAAGCTGAACCAAACATCACCAAGACTTATCAGGTAAGTAAACCTCAGTGTCATCACAACAGAATTCTTCTTTTTTGCAACAATGCTATGAAGCTGTGTACTAGCTCTTAGTGGGTGAAATCCTGGCTCCACTGAATTCTATGGCAAAATTTCCCATTCAAGGAGCCAGAATTTTACGCAGTATTTCTCTGTAAAGCCCCTAATTTCCTCCAAGTTCTTTATTTTTAGTTACCTAACCACTCCCAGTAATCTGATGTGTGTGTGTCATTTCTCGTCGGAGAATATCTGAACAGCTATGAGTAGCTAAGCTTCAAAGTCCTCCAGAACCATATGGGGCCACTACACATTGCTATGTTGTCATGCCAAAGGATTACTGTGACTGTTATCCTGAATGTCAGTATGCACCCCAGCCTCACTGCCCTATAATTCTCCATCTTCATTTGCAAATAAATGACAAATCCCATCTTGAGCTTTACATGAGGACTACGGCTCAACAGGAGTGCCTCCAAGGATTGCTTGCAGTGAACTCTCTTTAGTGCATGACATTTGGGTAGCCGTAGGAGATTCCATGCTTGGGAGCTTAGAATCTGACTGTGAACTCCTACTGGTGACACAAGTCCAAAGAAATCTTAATTAATTGCAGGTTTCTGTTTTCACTGCAATGGGAAAAGACAATGAGGAACAGAAGAATATATCATGTCATTTCTTCAGGGATAATAGTAGCTTTTGTTACAGTGATTGATAGCATTATACATAATGGAGAACATGAAAAATTGTATCAAAAGCTGAGCCCTAAATCATCCTGTATTGTCTGAAAACTTACAGGGCTAGGGTGGGTTGAGCTTCAGTGTATTGAAGTCTGCACAGATGTTTCTGTCACAAGATGACTACAACACTCTCTGTTCTTAGAAATGTAAAGGCAAAATATAACTGAGGAATGCAAAGACAATGCACGTGTAGACAACAGCCAGAAATAAATGTACTTGGTCAGGAATTGGACTGAGAAGGTTATAAAATAAAAAAAATATACATTGCTCCCTGGAAGGGTTTGAGGCTGGATTTTTAAACTGCAACAAAATGACTAGAACAACCGTAAAATGCTGTTTGGTTTTCTAATTATTATTGAAGAATGCCTCCTGAGCCCAAACTCTGTGTCTCCTCCTTTGAATCAGCTGCAGCTCATGCTGCTTCTCATGCATTATACATTAAACCCATATGGCAGCTTGAGGTGGAAGGTCTCTGGAGGAAAGCTCCATACTGCTCTTTTCACTGCAGGAGGCAGAAAGGTAAGAAAAACAAGGGGATGTGGGAGGGAAGAGTATAGGAAGGTGCATCAAGCTGATCTCTGCCTTAAAGAAAAGGAGAACTGCCACAATAACATCACTTAAAAAAGAAATGGATTTTTCTAGGAAGGGACCATTGTTTGTCTTCCACTTATTCCCCCCTCCCCCTGATCCTTTTCTAAACTGTGATACTATTGTACCCTGTGCCAATTATAATAAGCACCTCTGCTCCATCTGGTGCCAAGATAAGAGTCAAGTCTAAACTTACTGCTGTATGGAATGGATCTGCATACAAAGGTTTTATGTGTATATGCTATTAGGCTGGCATTTATTGGATTTTCATAAAAATGTGAGGAAGACTTTTTTTTTTTGAGTCTCCCTTAACTGAAAAAGTTGAGGCTGTAGCAATAGCTTACACATAATGGGGGTGGGGCAGGGTAACATACAAAGCCAGTACAGATGTACCCTGTGTGCACATTTAAATAATAGAGGATGGATTATTAATGTGTGTCAAGAAAAAGCAACTAAGCGAAATGCTTCAGGACAAGGATTTAATGCCTTTTAAATCATAAGGTAGGAGACAAATTTCAGAAGTAGCTTCCTCGGCTAACCTCAGAAAGATAATGCACACTGTACAGAGAGCAGGAATTCAGATCTTGAAAGGAACACCTCGCCTTGCTTTATAGGCATTGGTTTTAATGGAGAGGCCTTTTATACATTTGTGATTAGTTTGCCTTTTGACTTGACTTTTACTTTTTATTGTTTTTTGCTTTTTGGACTGAGACTATATCATGAGCTTTTTTTAAACAACTTTATATACAGATAATTGACAACCAACTAAATTTATGGTCACTATTAGAGTTATTTCCATCGTAAAAATACGCATGCCCACAAAATTACAATATTAGTCTTATAAACATGTCATATAATTTCATTTGTGCTTCCTTTTCCTGGGGGGCAAGGGAAGAGAAGAAGAGAAAAGAGGCTTGAAATATTTATGACAGTTAGGTCAATATACTGCTAAAAGTCATCCTACCCAAATTTTAATTATTCAAACCATTTGTGATGTTCAAACTCTTACTGACTTAGGTTCTGGTCTCTCCTGGGTTCCATTGTTTTTAATAGGAGTAAGATGTGCATTTTTCTTAACACAGAAAATTCCCTGATGTTGTTTTAAAATCAGACACAGGCTGTTGAACACACCGGGGGTGGAAAGGAAGAAGGGAAGGCAGTGAATAGTTGTTAACAGATTCTCAACATATGTGAGCAGCTAGCACTGAGAGAAAAGCATACATTTTTCATCTCTCTTTAGACCACTCCAGGAAGGCTGTGCTGTATAGTCATTAGAGCAGAGGACTGGGAACCAAGGCTTCTGTTTTTTATTCCTGATACAGCTACTGCTTTACTGTGTGATCCTAGACCAGTAACTTCCTGTGCTTCATTTTTCTCATCTGCAAAATGAGAAAAATAATATTTATTCTCCTCCTTGCAGGAAAGAGGTTTTAGGTTTATTGAGTATGCTATTTAAGTGCAAAGTATTGATATTATTATTTTTCATTGCCAAGTTCTGATCACCTGTTTTCCATTCACCTTTTCTTCCCTGCCTCCACCTTATTTCAGCCTGTCAAGTATTTCATATTCACAAGGCAATCTACCCTGATTTTCCTCTTACATCCTGAACTCCAAACATGAATACACACATCTTGTATTTGTTCAGGAGACAAACAACTGGATTTATAAGCCATCAACTCTCAAGTCTCCTGCTGTTGTGAATTAATGCTGACAGGGGCAGAATCTTCTGTCAGTCACTGATTAAATGTGTCAGGAGAAGTAATGGGATGGGAAATGTAGCTTGTGAGTTTGATGTTCTGGAGGCCTTGCTGGGAAAACAGAATGGGATCAGCCTTTCTGTCTTCCTTTCCCTTGCTATGAAAACTCAAGCCAGGTGTTTGAAGGAGGATCTGTGAGGCTAACTGTACTATGCTTTTCATCTTCAGGGATAGCAAGAATGAAAACTATTAGTACTATCCCTTCTACCAGAAAACAGCTGTCACAATGGGGACATAAGAAGAGAAGGAAGGCAGCCACATACTTAATCCTTTGAATATGTTTGTGAGCCCAGTAACCAAATAGTGTAATTACTAAGGGAACCTGCAGATCTCAGTAGATATGCCTTTTCATAGGGGACAGCTACTAAAGCAATGGGATGGGGACTGGCATTTTCAGGTTTTAAATCCCCATATTAATCTTCTGTGATGGGGCAAGGCCAGATGGCTACAGTAAAGTAGTGAGGAACAGGTATGTTAGCCCCAGGCTAAACAAATCCCTGGTACCATGGTAACCAAATAGCAGTTGCTCCAGGTTAATCAAGACACTTGGGGCCAATTAAGATCTTTCTAGAAGGCAGTGGAGATAGCTACATTGATTAGGACACCTGAAGCCAATCAAGGGCTGGCTGGAACTATTTAAAAGCCTCCCAGTTAGTCAGTGAGGTGTGTATGTGAGGAGCTGGGAGCAAGAGGTGTAAGTGAGCTGCTGGAGGACTACAAGCATTATCAGACACCAGGAGGAAGGTCCTGTGGTGAGGATAAAGAAGGTGTTTGGAGGTGGCCATGGGGAAGTAGCCCAGGGAGTTGTGGCTGTCATGCAGCTGTTACAGGAGGCACTACAGACAGCTGTGATCCACAGGGCCCTGGGCTAGAACCCAGAGTAGAGGGTAGGCCTAGGTTCCCCCACAAACCTCCCAACTCCTGATCCAACACAACAGGAGTTGACCCAGACTGTGAGTTCTACCAGAGGGGAAGATCACTGAGGTGAGCAAATCTGCTAATAAGCACAGGACCCACCAAGGTAGAGGAGGAACTTTGTCACACTTCAATATATTCCTATATTAGGATGCTGTTAAAAAAAAATAGTTCTATTGAACATAGTGGGTATTGGAAAAACTAGAGGAAAACATGAAAAATTTAGATAGTAGCTGCCACTAAACACAGGGTACTGAAGCAGGTTTCATTCTTAACTAAAAACTACTGCACCAAGATCTGCAGCTCTGATCTACTGGATGGGATTTAAAAAATGTTCCCTGGAAATATAATTAAAGCTAAAAATCCCCTAACAACACACAGCATCCCAGACACTTACTAGCATTTCCCTGTTTGTTTGTTTGTTTTTTTCACAAAAGCATGCTTCTGTGAATTTGATTAACACCTTTTTCTAATCCACCTGCTGCATACTACCACCTGTTTTCTAAATGAGTATTTAAAAATGAGAATTGTTGTAGCCTTTTTTGTCTTCAGGTAATTCATTCTCAGGGAAGGTGTCTGTATGTGTCTTGTAACACACACACAAATGTAAAAACGTCTACATACAAAATTGTTCATAGTTTTTGATCTGTAAGTGAGCTTGATGCTCACTAGATATAATACAATCTGCCATGTCATTTCCTTCTGTAAATAGCAGAAATGTTTTATTGAATCTTAAATCCCATTTCTTGAGCTTGATGTTTTGAGCTGGATGTTTTCTACAATTGTGTGTGAAGTTACCTTGTTTGCTCCATGCAAATTGAATCAGTGTGTGTTCAAACAGACAATTATTAATAAAGGAGACCCTTTGGTGCTATTGAACCTGATTTGCATATACAACATTGTGGTTTCACATGCATTTTTCTCACACATTAGTATTTGTAAGAGACTAAGGCAGAACTTTCTAAGATTGTTTCAATATAGTTGAATGGCTTCACTGTTTTACTCACAGTGAACATTCCTCACTCCAGTCTGTCCCAGGTGCATTTTATGACTGAATAAATTATATTGAACAAATAGGAAGGAAAGGAAACACAGGACTACTAGACCAATAAGAGCAAGGCTTGTGATATACTGCCACTGGAGCAGGGGAAAAAAACATTTTGTACTATTTAATTATATTTTTGCTGTATATTGTAACAATGCCTCTTCTGGAAAACACAATATTTGGAAATGTTATTTTTTGTTCCACAGGACATGTGGATCCTTGTGCATGGTTTGAAAGCTGCAAATTCTAATGGGCTTGTTGTTTTTCTATGCATTAGTCCCCAAACAATATAAAGATAAAAATCATTTTTTGAATTGAGACATAAGCAAATCTGTCTTTAAACTAAATGTTGCCTCCCATTCTGGCATAGATCCTCTCACTGCCTGTAGAAAAGTACATCTAAAAATGCATCATAATTGCCTTACTACCATCAATAGATGCTGTTCAAGTGGAGCTCTAGGAATCGAATAGTCCCATAAATGTAAGGTATCTGGCTTTGTGTTTAGAGAATTCAGAAACTGGGCTAATTATTCATATTTTGCCAAAGTCACAGAATTAAGCATTCAAATATGTGTCCATGTCAAATGTGTCTGATTCCTCCCTCCCCACTCCCATCCATTGCTATTTAGGGTGCAAACACTGATCACAGCAAATTTAAAATTCATGTAGTTGTATTCATTTCTGTGGGTAGTCATTGTAGTTCAGCATTATTTCAGGGTAAGACTTCATTTTAAGTGTCTATTAGCTAATCGTAATGAATGCTGAACTAAAATGAAACTCTTAAGGGGATGCACATGACAGTCAAATGAACTCATTGTTATCACTGAATAGTAAAACAACAAAAATCCACAGTAATTGGATGCTTAAAACCAAATGTTTGATAAACTGCTTACAGTCACGATTGTAAAAGCCTGTTAACGAGCAGAGTTTTAAAAAAAAAAACTGTCTCAAAACAGAATTTAATTCCATTTTACTTCTATCAAATCCAAGTGTTTTAAAAGTTCTACATGGCTGGTTTCTTTAAGCTTTTTAAAGAAATATAATGTAACAAACTTGCGGCACAATGTTTGTACTGAAATTTCCTCTCCAGAGGCTCAGTCCTGCTTTGCAACAGGAAAAGAAAAGGCTGCTCTGTTCAGTGCTACTTTACTTACCACCCTGGAAAGTCACTGGTGAGAAGACACAGTCAGGTTGTACTGCTAAGAGCAAGGGTTCTGGTTTTGCCCTTTCCCTGGCTGCTGAATAGAGTAGGCTATGGATTAGAGCTGAGCACCCTTGCTCTAGGAACACCTAGTCACCAGTCACTAACACGCTCCTTTTAGGTGCTGAGCACCCATATGGAAAAGGGTACAAGTGAAGATGGCAAATGCACCGTAGTGAGTCTCCACCAACCACAAGCAATATGTAGGTTTCAGCAGATGCATCTCTGCTCCACATCCCCCTCTGCATAATGCAGGACTGAATCCCAAGGGTCTCAAGAGAGGATCCTTTGGAATGCAAAAGAACTACTACTAAATTGAAAATGTCTGATGATGGACAGTCAAGGCTTATTGCTGCCCTGAACTAATTTGAGACACTTTTCACCCTGAAACTGAAGTTAAAGGGGATTTCAGTAACTGTGAACCTGACAACAAATCTACACACAAAGACCACTTTGCCCTAAGCTAGGATGAACTTCCCCTCTTGTACCAGCTTGTGCAATTAATATTATGATCTGTTACCTTGACTCTTGCTCTGCTAGATTGCTATGTGGAAATCTGAGCAAGCAGAAGTGAACTATGGCACTCTATTTTACTAATGCTGACAGCTGCTTCAAGAGCCAGTACTTGGTGTTCTTGTCTGTCTCCTCAACGATTAGTTGGAAAAGAAATTCTAAATCTTACACTGAAAGGAAAGGAACTGAACAGAGGGTGAGTGGATAAATCCATCTTTGTTGCTGAAATTTGTGAAGCAGAAGAGTTCCAACATAAACACTAAGGGTGAAATCCTGGCCTCATTGAAGTATATAGCAGAACTCCATGAAGTTTTTCGAATTTATGGATTGGAAGCAGTTTCCTTCCTAAAGCCCAGATACTGGCTTTTCTTCAAGGAGTAAAAGTCACTGTCTCTTTATAGCTTTGACCACAGGCAGAGTGATCCCACTGGACACAGTAATCCAGCCAGGAGTGTATGTGAGAACCTAGGTTTAGGGCACCTTTTCTAGCCCTCTCCCTCTACAGGGTGTGCAGAGGGGATCCTACAGAGGAAGGACTGCTCAGTCACGATAGTAGCTGCCAAATTGCATTCCTGTGGACATATGTTCACATCCTGATAGACAGCAAAGATATGTATGGCCGGAAAGAACTGCCAATTGCAAAGCCATGTGGAAAGGTGCTGGCCAGATTTGGCTGTCCTCCAAAATTTATTACGATCCTAAGACTGCACCATGATCAGATGACTGCCACAGTTTTCTGTAATGGCCTTGAGACAGAGCCTTTCATCAAAATGGGTTAAGCAAAGATATGTTATTGCCCCAACCCTGTTCCCCATCTATTTAGCAGTCATTTTGGTCCTTGTTAAAGATCACCTCCCCAATGGAGTTGACATTCAGTACAGAATCAATGGACAGCACTTTAATCTTTGACATCTCTGCTTGAAGTCTTCATGGCGTCCATTACTGATCATCAGTATGCTGATGATCAGTAATCCTCACACACACTGAGAATTACCTTTAGTCCATACTGGATTTTCTTGCACAAGCTTACTGAAGTCAAGGACTCTCACTCAATATTGAGAAGATTAAAGTGCTCTATCAATCTGCTTCAGACCTTGCACGTGACCCATCACAAATCACCATCAAGGCTCAGACTTTGGAGACAGTTGAGCACTTTCGCCACCTCAGTAGCCAACTTTCTGAAAATGCAAAAATCAACAGAGAGATCCAACACAGGATCCAGTGTGCAAGTGCTTCCTTTGGGAAATTGCTCCGATGCATTTTCACATACCATTACCTACGGCAGGACACCAAGATCCAGGGCTATAAGACAATTGTTGTTGTTACACTCCTTTATGGATTCAAAACCTGGGTGACCTATCAACAGCACCTCAAGAGTTTAGAGAGGTACTACAAACAATGCCTCTGGAAGACCCTTTGCATCAAGTGGCAAGATCGCCATCTTGACTGGAGCCAATGTTGCAAGCATGGAAGCAATGATCCTCGTGTACCAACTTTGCTGGGCTGGACATTGTGTGTGGATGCCAGACTCTCACCTCCCAAGACAAATCCTCTGCCCTCAGCTCACCCATGGTCAGAGATCCCATGGTGGTCAGAAGAAATGCTACAAAGGCACACTGAAAGCATATATCTTAAGAAAACTGATGTGGACATCATGAGCTGAGAGAAGCAAGTCACCAGTTGACCCCCCCACCCCAAAAAATGGTGCCATATACTCCATTAAGCAGTGTCCTGCTTCTAGGAGAAGGGCCTTGCCTTTGAAGTTGGAAAGAGAAAGAAGGAGGAAAAAGAACTTTCTCCCCACGAGCAGCTGTCCTGCCACAAAATGTCTGTACCAACCAAGGGCAGATTTGCAGTTTCCAGGTTGGACTCCTGAGTCATCTAAGGACCCATATGTAAATCTATGGGAGTGAGCATCCTTAAATCGAGGGATTGGCTGGCAATCAACTTCATGGAGTACATTATTTTCAAATATGCAAGATTATGCAGATAGGAAACCTGTCCAGTGTCAGAGTACTGCTTAAACCACATATGCCACTCTGTGTGCTAATCAATGGATGTGTATCCCAACAATATAGGCACAAAAGACTCTCGCCACTTGGTACAACTCATTGCCAACCCCTGAGTGTTGGTGCGACGTGTCCATACACTGACACAAGTGTTTGTGGTAAATTTTGGGGTCTGTGGGGGCGCTCACCTTGGGTGGCTCCCCACAAGCAGCTCCCCATCCCTGCTATTGCTGGTGGAGGTGCAGCCAGGTGCCAGGCAGCTCTGCAGGCAAGCTGCCTCCATCTCCCCTCCCCGAGTGCTAACTCCGCAGCTCCCAGCCCATTGGCTGGGAACTGCAGGAGGGGGGACAGAGGCAGCCTGCAGAGCTGCCTGGCCGCACACACCTCCAACAGCAACAGCAGGGATGGGGAACTGCTTGCGGTGAGCCTCCCAAGATGAACCTTCCCGCAAGTGGCTCCCTGTCCCTGCTGTTGCTGACGGAGATACAGCCAGGTGGCTTTGCATGGTGCCTCCATCCCCCTTCCCTGAGCACTGCCTCCATGGCTCCCAGCCCATTGGCTGGGAACTGCGGCCAATGAAAGCTGCAGGGGTGGTGCTGGTGGACAGGGCAGTGTGCAGAGATGCCTGGCTGCGCCTCTGTGTAGGAGGCACAGGGTGGATGTGCCACTGCTTCTGGGAGCTGTTTGAGGTAAGCGTTGCATGGAGCCTACACACACACTCCACCACACTCCACCCTGCTGCCCCAGCCCTGGTCCCCCTCCAAATCTCTGGGTCCCAGCCCAGAGCACCCTACTACACCCCGAACCCCGTCATCCCAAGCCCCACCCCAGAGTCTGCATCCCCAGCCAGAGCCCTCATACCCACTGTATTCCAACCCACTCCCCCAGCCCAGAGACCATACCCCCTCCCACACCCCTGCCTCAGCCTGGAACCCCCTCCCATCCCCCACCAATGTATGTTACTAAGTCCAGTAATTTTGTCAAGTGTCTGTCACAGAACATGGTGGTGCTGACCCCTGCCTACACTTGACTGTGAATCCAAAATAGTAAATTGGATGTTTCACCTAAGTAATGTTGTTGCATATCTAGACCTATATAAATGTGCCCAAGCTTTGGTAATGAAAATGATTATCTCCACGGTTACTTTGGAAAAATATTTGTTCATGGAAAAGATAAAACAGTTAGTGTCATTGTGTTTGATTCTACATTTATAGATTTGATCAAGTTGGTTTCTATAGAAGCCGAGATTTATACAAGCAAATGTTGGGTTAAATAAAATAGTAAACCTTTTGTAGATCTATATCCATGTTTCCAGTCAGCAGGCTGAATCAAAAACTAGCTTTGAACAGTGTTTTTACTCCCACTCCTAGAGATGGACCTGAACCTCAAAATTTATATGCAGATCCAAACTTTTCCAAAAGTTGGACGGTGTTCATCTCTAAATTTGTCCATATGACTATCTACAGACTGCTGACTCACTCCTTAGACATCTAATGGCACTAAAGCCAATTCCAACAGTTTCCTGAGTCCCTTTGAGAGAGAGAGAGTCTCACATGCATATGTTTTGTATGTGCTTTTGACAGATTTTATTGTCATTATGAAATCTGTTAGATCTTTCTTTGTGATGATTAATCTGTTATTAGTACAACTCAAGTTGTCAGTCCAGATTTCCCATTTGTTTCTGATGGCAAGGTAGCCTTGAGAAAATGTGCACACTGCTGGCCAAGGTAAGTGGCAACTTATATCAGTGCAGCTTTTGTTTGCAACCTGGAAGATGAATCAAAAGAGTTAAAGAGAATCACTAAAAAAAATACTTTCAGACCTGAATGAATATTACATTACCTCACTGAAAATTATTAAAATTAAAAGAAAACCCATAAAAGTATAATCCTCTTGACAGATTTCCAGTCAGAATACTTCATGCTGGAACTTTTCTTTTCTTGTGGCATTATACACTGTTTATTTCTTGATCATTTTCTCCTGAATCATCTGGGCAATCAGAGGACTTTATAATCAAAACTGGACAGTGCAAGTCCAGGAATTTGATGAAAACATCCTGATGAAATGGAAGTTTCCCACTAAGTAAACTATATTCCAGCAGATATTTCTAAAGAGTAAAATAAACTCTATAGCTACCTGTAAACTTACGTTGTAGGGGAAACTATTGTCCCTTGAATTGAAAAGGGGTTATTCGGTGATGCTGTGAGTATTATTTCAAATCATGGAACAAGTTGCAGATACTAGGTAGGGGGTTGTGCTCTTTTCCAAAACCATAAAAAGTTCCAATTTCAACAAATGAATCATAGGCATTCAGAAGAGGGATAAGATCTGTACAAAACTTTACCCACTATAGCTGAGAGAATTTTTTTCAGCCTACTTCCCTATACCCAATCCAGAGATATGTGTGTTTGAATAGGTAGTGTGACCTACTTTCCTGGGGGAAAATATTATGTTTTCAATGTAATAAATAGATATTTTTAAATACCCCTTGCTTTTCTCAAGCAAATGACAGCTGAGAACCCAGATACCATGACACTCTATTTGGGGACATTTGAATATTAGAATATATCAGTGGGCATAATTTTTTGACACAGTGATAATTTATCAGAGGCATTAACGAGGGAATTTATTGTTGGTGAAGAACAAATATTATTGCAATTATTTCAGCTTAATTTTTTTTTGTTTGTTTTTTCTTTTTCTATGACGAGAGGAAAGAATAGGTCCATGGAGCATGAAGTTGTTTGCTGACATTTTGTCACAGGCAAATAGTCTGAGTATTTCTTCCTCAACAACTGCTCCACTCAACTTCATTCAGAAGAACTTATTGCAGATTTATTTATTTGTGTATGAGCTTCCAAAATTTATGAGATCACAGGTCAAGTGAGAGGTCACAGTTTACAGGTCAGGTGAAAAGCTAAAAATTGCTGAACCAAGCAAATGAAAGGCTAAATATAGATGGAAACAAATAGACCAATGTGTCCTAGCATTACAGTGTTCCCACGCTGAAATGTGTATCGCTATAATATCCTGTTTCCAAGACCCAAAGTTTTAAGGATTTGGAAACAAATATGAAATGAAAAAAAATATATATTTTAAAAAAATCAGTAACATGATTTTTTTCCCCACCTTATGGTTTCCACAGTATCTTGTAATCCTTGTCTGTTAGGTTATATTTTGCCCTTTCAATCAGTCAATGGGCCATCCTTCCATTTAATTCTACTGCCATCCTTGAGGCTCTATAAGACCTTGAGCCAACATGATGATTCAGTAAAGTTTATATTATAGAACAGAAAATATTTTTGATGTTGGAATGATCCAAGAGCATCACAAACCAAGACAGCTGCACTTTATGTAAAAGTAAATAAGTCGATAAGAGTGGGTGGCCATTCGGCTGGCTGGGAAAACACATTAAGACCTATTTGTTTCCTAGGGATCACAAGGGCCAGGTATGGAAGACAGAAGACTGGAAATGTGTGTGTTAGATTTCTAAAATCCCTAATTTAAAATGGTGCAAGTTCAAGTCCTCAGTTTTCTGTGTGGGAAAGTAGTGCTACACAAATTGTGCATTTGCCTTTAGAAATAATTCAAGATACAATTATTTAACAGTCAGCCTGGCAGTATGTCTTTTGCACCATCCTATTGAATTGTATAGCAGGTAAGAGTACTGTGTCCCACCCTGATCCTGCAATAAGATCTGCCTGCTGCACTTGTGGAAAGCCCCACTGAAGTCAGGGGTGGGTCAGCAAGCGAGCCGTGAACTTTCTACATGGAGCGCCATGAGGGTAGAAATGTTTGCAGCACTAGGCTCTTAGACAGCATAATGTAACATTGAAATTAATGTCATTAAAAACTTCTACCCACCTTGTGCTTTTAAAATATTACATTTATGAACATTTTCTTGGCTAAGATCTTATTTTTTTTAAAAAAAACTAGTGACTTCTGATTAACTTAATTTTCCCAAACTGACTGTTTCCAATATGAATGGCTCTTGAAATAAATATGTAAATATTAATTTGTAAATTGATGCCACTTACACACATGTAAGGGCACTTGAAGGGTTGAAATCCAATTAAAAAAGAGAACTATTAGTGACATCTCTTGGTAAAGTCAGATTTCATATCTGGGATAGTTTTATGAATGAGTAGACCAAAAGTTAAGATTTTTAACTCAACAGGTACACTGAAATAAATAGTCAGTGAGTGATTAGTTACATGCACTGGTAATTACTGTGTGTGTGTGTGTTTATATCATTTCAAAAATACAATAATCAATCACCATAATGCTATACACACCTCACCACTTCCATCATACTGGTAACTAGCCTGATCTTTTTGGTATTATCAGTAGATCATCACCTGCTTAAATAATTTTCCAGCTGATAGTAAAACAAAATACCTATATTTTATAAGAAACATTTCTTCAGATTGAATGAATGGACTCTGGACACACAAGTGTCAGCACATCCCTCTTGATGATATTTTCCACTGCTTGAGGGGCATCCACCTGTGGTATATTGGCTACACATTTGCTTTCAGTTCAGTAGATTCAGTCTGCAAAATCAGGCAACATAAGTGATATTCCTGAGAGGCCTTCAAAAATGGCCTGAATTTGTAAGAGAGAGAATGGAGGGGGGGGGGGGCGGAAATAGCCTGGTGCATTAATGAATCATCAGTTTATTTTGTTAGTGGTCAGATAATACATCTGTTTCAGTTCTAGCCCATCTTTTTTCCATCACTACTTCTTCTTTTTTTTTCTGATTAATGTGACATCTTTATTAACAAAAATCTGCACTTTCCAAATTATTACTACTTGTTTCCCTGATGAAAACAAAACATGTACAAGTTTATCTGTGGCTGATACTGGCAACCACTTTTCCTCATTTTTAAAGCTGACAAGCATACAAAAAGGGCTGTGTTAGCTTCCCTGACAAAACATATCCGTGTGTTTTGGCCTTCAACTTCCCCTTGTCCTTTACCCTGTATCTAAACAATATCATACTCTTACCATTATTTATATAGTACTGCAAATAGATGCTTTACAGGGATTAGAGTACTAATATTCAAACAGTATTAAAAAAAAAAAAAAAGACCCTACCTCAAAAAAGGATTTGAGTGTTCCTAATTGCTGCATCACGTTGGCTGGATGCCCTTACAGCAAAAGCAGAGGTCTTGGTATTAGGAAACTTTGGTTCTATACCCAACTTTACTGCAAGCTTCCTGTGTGATTTTGAGAAAGTCACATACTCTCCCTATGCCTTGCCAGCTCCATTTTTAAAATGGCAGTGATACTTTTGAGGTCGAGTTCATGAGTATATGTTAAAATACTTTGAGATTCTTCAGTGATAGGCTCTCTGTCTGTATATCCACTAATCACTGTAATATTTGAAAAGCTATAGAAGTGAAAAGTATCCTTGTTACTAACCTTAAGATTTCTTATTGTGTATCTGTGTAGCACAGTATCTCTAGGAGCACCCACAATAGTGGCTACTGTTACACTTTTTTAGCAGCTTTGTAGCATGTACCTGTTGACTCAGGTGTCCTGGCTGGCCAGTGAAGAAGGGGTATGGGTGATGGCCCCCTTCCTCATTCACTTTGGAGTTTCTGGAAAGCTAGTTTCAGTCTTCCCTCGCCACTCCACTAAAGACAGATAGGACTGGGAATATGGTTGGCCTCTCAGAGGGCAAGAGACCCTTCTCCCTCCTTTGCAAACTCATGCTGCACTTTCTACAGTTTAGCTCTATGTGTATGCACTGTGTAAATGTTAATTCCTGAAATGCCAGCAGATACTATTAAATTACCAAAAAGAAATAATTCCCTTTTTGTAAGACACTCTCAAATTAGCATACAGTGCTAATCATTGCCTTAGAATGAGATGTGATCAGTTAAGAGAAATTGTTATGACAATCACAGAATGTCAATTTTCAAAGCTACAACACCTCTCAACCTCATCTGAGGAGGTTTGAGGGGGATGAAAGAGAGAGAGAATGTATTATACACAGTACTGTGTGTGCAAAAAAACATGCATAAGAAATCTTTTTGAAAATGCTGTGGGGACAATGGTCACCTTCTATTCATGGTTAATTTCCTGAGTTACATTACAGCTGTGATTTTTGTCCAATCTTTTAACTCAACCTTTGCACATGAAAGACCCTTTTCAGTTCGCCTGAATCTCATAGGCATTCACAAGTTTTGCCTGCTTCTTGAAGGTTTTGATATATGCCTGTGTCTTCCCCAATCAGAGGAGAAACCTCACAAAGAAAGGGATGTGTCAAGAAAATAAACAAAAAAACACAATTGGGGGGGGGGGAATCGCCCCAAATGAGATAACCGGCAGATGCTCCTGAATATGGAAGTCATCTGTAAGCATTTAGTGGAATGGAGAATGCTGAAGCAGTTCTCCATCTGCCAGATGCCTGAAATAGAGACAGATGAGCTGTTTCTCTCAACTTCAGCAACAGAGCCAGCTGAAAAAGCAGACTTTTCCACCAAGGGTCACTTGTTGAAATTGTTGACTGTAAATCAAAATTCTGCTTTTGGGCTTTCTTTAAACTGCAACATGTGACCAAAATGCCTAATAATACTTTTATTTGGAAAATACACTCTTCCGTAGAGCACAGTGTTCATAAAAATTTCAAATATCTAAGCAGAAGCTGTTAACGTGTATATCATTCTAGCAAGAAGTGTTTTCTGTGTGATGCACACATTTTGTTCGTCATTTCTTGTATTGCTCTGAATTTTTAAGGAATGCCCAAAATAATAACCAAACTTTTCCAGATTTATAGTGCCAAAATAAGTCACATTTCAAGTTTACTATCAGTTATTTAAAGGTTTCTTCCTTAGCTACAGTCAGCCTAAAAAGACTGCTGTTAAGCTAACCTGTCAGCTAATTTTCCTGTCTTCTTGATTGAAAGGCGCTATAGGTCTGCTCTCTTTTTCCATTGCTTCAAATGCAAATTTCTTTTGGCAACCAACAAACAAAATATTTGTTGTGCAAAAAACTGCTGAAACTGAAAGAAAAGATCAGGTTTTGTGTTTTCGGTTTTGAGGAAAAATCAAAACATTTTATGGCAAGTCCTTCCCTCCATTTTTCAACCAGCTGTGGCCATACACCTGCTCTTTTCCTTTTCTTCAAATGCAGCTTACAACATTTTGGCCAAAGTTTTAAAATATGAGTGGAGATAAGAGGTACCTCATTTCTGGGGTGTTCACCTTGACAAAGTATAACTAACCCACTCTTTGAAAATTGGATTCCTTTAAAATGAATCAAGTTGGACAAAATCAGTTCCCGTTAAGGTGTCTCAAATTGTACAGAGCAAAACTGAGGCAACCAAAATCATTAGTCACTCCTGGAAAAATGTGGTATTTAAAATATAGAGCTTGCCACCAAAGGAGCATCTGCTTTCCTGTCAGTTGCTAAATCCGTACAGAGTAATCTCCCAGCACAAGTGTCTAGATCCTGAGTTTCCTGTATTTCTGTGTGTGGCTTTAGAACTCTAGCTGGAATAGTACCTCACCCTCAAAGACCATTTGCCTCAATGAGCCTTTCCAGGTAAGTTTGACAAGTCTGTCAGGCTGCTGGAGAATAGTAATAACTGGAGAACTCCAAACTAAATAAAATGGAGCAAGACTGTTTCACATGGGTATCTCAGGTGAGATGTGATTCCGTCTCAAGCTCCTGTTATCAATTTACCACTTTGGGGAACAAGGTATTTTGATTTCCCTGTCAGCAAATACATAGAGAAATTTAAATGCCTTTCTGCATTAAGCAACCCCAAACTGTACAATATAAGAGAATTTAAAAATAATCCAAAGATTCTCATGAAAATGTAGACATTGAAGGTGTCAGTCAGATGTGTGCACATATGGCAAGAACTATGAGCACACTGTCACACTTAATTGCAATTATTACTCATTATTATTAAAGTACAAATAAAATCTGCTAGTGTATGTTATATATACTGCAGTCATCACTGTGATATCTGGGGGCATTACAGAGATGAACACCTGTTGTCAATAACTGGCCTAAATCAAATACCCCTCTCTCTCTCTATAAGCTCTTCCCATTGATAATACCCCTTTGTAAAGGCCAATAGCCAAAATCCAAGTACTGACAGTGTCTTGCAATGCATCCCCAAAACATCCACATTTTGGTTCTGAGAGATGACAGGATAGAATGATTTTTGTTTTCAGTCTACACTTCAATCACAGGGTGAGATTGCAGCCCATGGAGACATACCTGAGCTAGCTCCCATCTGATGGGGGGGGTGCATCTCTCTCCCCCTAATGTAATATTTATATCAGTTAAGCTTGGTGCACAACCCAAAGCATCTTCATACTTACCCTTCCCACAATTCTGAGGACAGACCTCCATATAGTGGCGCACTAATCGTAAAATAGAAACTAGTTAGCTCTGCCAGTTCAGGTTTTGATATGACTCTCATCACAAGTGAATCTGAGCCCCTCCCATGTAATTCGAAATAGACATAACAATAAGAATCCCTCCATCTTCTCTTCCATCATCGCATGTAGGAGAAATAGCTTGATTGGTTTTTGTAGATTATTTTGGTTTATATTGTAGGTGAGACTGAGTGTGAGTTTGTTTACAAAGTAATTGCAGGAAAATGGAGTCAAAGAAATGACTTGGATTTAGTTCTGATAGTGTTACAGTTAGCAATAGTTCAGTCTCTTGAGGGAGTGAGGTACATCTAATTAGAGCTGGTTTGTAAATGGGTTTCAATTCTGCAAAAAACTTTGAACACTTGATTTTTTTTTCCATTCCAAATCAGCTTGAAAAGCCAAAATTTCAAATGATTTTCTTCAAACAAACAATCTGGAAAATAAAATGTTGTCAATCTAAACATTTGGTTTGGCTAAATTTGAAACGTCATTTCACTCCTTTTTAGACTATCTATCCATAAATTAAATTAATTTTGAAATGAAAAGTAATTTGATATAAAATCTAATCTAAACTTCTGTTTAAAATGGGAAGATTAGATATCTTGGGGAGGGGGGGGAAATCAATTTTTATTCCAAAATGAAATTTTATCAAAATCGATATGATTTCACACACAAAAAATGGTCCAAATGTCATTTTCAGATGGAAAACTGTTTTCACAAATAATTTCCAATCAGCTCTACATCTAGGTCCAGCAGCTGTGAAAGTTCTGACTTCATCATTAGCCTTTCCTACTAGTTGACAATTTCCTTGTTTCAGTTGACCATAGCTGTTGTAGTTGTGGAAGGAGGAAATCTCCCGCCGAACTAGATCATGGTAGCATTTGAATATCAGGACAGAACCTTTGAAATTCACTCTGTATTCAGAAGAGACCTGCTCACTTAAAGAACCCATTGCCCAAATGACTTCCCAGATCATCTGAATAGCCAACAGGTAAGCGAGCCACTTAGAGTAGAACTCCAGTGAGTTACTTGGCAGGGGGATATACGTTTTTGAGAGACCTCAGCAAAGAGGTAGGAAAGGTTGATGAATTTAGAAAAGAAACCATTTGCAATTAATTCATTTTTTGTTTGATTTTGCAGGGAAGGAGAGATTTTGGAACTGATTAAAAAATTGGGGAGGGCAGAAGAGAGGGGATTTTTGCAAGGAAAGTCATATGTAGGGCTCGGGATAAATTTTTAGCAACACATCACTGCTCAAAACTACTTTCCCTTGTCCAATAGCATCTTTCCTATGTTGAGCCTTAGCTTTGTAGGTTTCAGTCAGGACACTAATTCTGCCAAATATGTTAAAAGCAAGGAGACCACAGAAAGAGGGCACAGAGATGTGGTATTACCAGTATACTGATAATACTGCAACTCAAAAATCTGACACAGTCCCCTAGATAAAAAAATACAGCCATCATCTGATGCTTGGGTCCAAAACCAGATTGAAAGGGATCCAAGGAGTTAGAGGTATCTCCCCATTGCTAGAGCTGCTCTTCCACCTCCTTCTCAATAACGCTCCCCAAATACGGAAAATTCTGAAACTGTGCAGAAACTGGCAAGACTATTCGTATGGAGAGAAGTCGTCTTGAGTAATGACCTAATCATGCATCTGAAGAAGTGAGGTTGGTGGGTTGGTTTTTTTTTTTTGTTTGTTTGTTTGTTTTTTACCCATGAAAGCTTATGCCAAAAAAAATCTGTTAGTCTTTAAGGTGCCACTGGACTCCTTGTTGTTTTTGACCTAATCACTGCATCTTTCCATGGGCCCTCATGAAGGAAGACATTAATAATTCCTAGCAATAATAGTCTCAAGCTCAAAGTTTAGCTGCCCAGGGCTCCTAAAGGAAGAGTTGAGGCAGATCTAGGCTAGAAGAACAGTTTTGATCTAGTTTACTAATTATCATCAGTAGAATTACATGTCCGAGAAAGGGATATATTCAGTGTAAATAAATTATACTGTAAAAATTCATGAGTTATTAATCAAATTCCAGGAAATCTTTAAAAAAAAAATCTGTATTTTACCTGCATGGAGGTCTGTAATGGTTTGTGAACCCAATCCCCCTTCCCCTACGATGTTTAAGCAGGGACCTACAGACAATAGGTGAGGAGTAGGGAGCAAGATGCAGACATGGCAAGGCACACCAGAGGACACTGCTCTCTGAGGGTTTGGTCCACTGAGAGCGGTTTTGGGGGTGAAGATTGGACAAACAAGAGGAGGGATGGAAATGTGGTTGCTTGATTCCTGGTTAATTACTAAATGATACATGGTAGTTCAACCAATTGTTCACTTATGTAATGGGGAAGAATGATTCTCTCCACTGGAGGATTTACTGGGTAAAACCCCATGGCTTATATTATGCAGGAGATCAGATTAGGTGAGCATAGTAATCTCTTCTGCTCTTAAAATCTATCATGTATGACCTATAAACCAAACCCTTCTTCCTAGAGGGGGATCCACCTTTCTGAAGACTAATGTAGCCCTCATGCAGCAGCAATGCTCACAGGAGAGTTCCTTTACTGATCTGTGACTTAAGGTATGTCTACATTACCCGCCGGATCAGCAGGTAGTGCTCAATGTATCGCGTGTCGTCTAGATGCGATACATCAATCCCCGAACATGCTCCCCGTCAACTCCAGAACTCCACGAGGGCTAGAGGTGGAAGCAGAGTCGACGGGGAAGCGGTGGCCATTGATCCTGCGCCCTCAGGAGATGAAGTAAATCAATCTAAATCGATCTAAGATATGTCAACTTCAGCTACATTATTCTCATAGCTGAAGTTGCATATCTTAGATCAATTTCCCCCCTCCACCCCCAGTGTATACCAGGCCTTAGAGGGAGGGAGGGTTCCATCCTCCATCAACCCCAGTGGAACTCAGCTAGTGCATGAGGCTCAGGATTTGGGCTTGTGATGATAGGGTTGTGGCTCACATCTGAGCCTCTGTGGTGAAACTAAAGGAAATTACCTTTCAAATGAAATATATTACTCTTAGCTCCTAGTAGTCTCAGAGCTGTTCAAAACTCTCTCTCTCTCTCAAGAGAGAGAGAGAGAGACTAAATAGCATATATAGGGACAAATTTTGAAATGTTTCTAGTTTTGTGCCTGCAAAATTGCATGCATAACTGGTAGCAATTAGATGTCCAACTGCTAAAAGCACAAGAAGAAGGATGGCCTTATGTAGACTTGGCAGAATTTGATTATATATATAATTTTTTTATGAATCATGTTAATGTTTTAAGCATTTTTGAAACTTGCATACATTTAAGTTTTCACAGTTGCACAAAATTATAGGTTTCAAACATGCAACTAAGCATACATTTATTTAAGCATTTAATTTAAGCATAACAATTTATCTAAATATTCCCAGTTGTGAGAAATTCTGAGGAGAACATGGAAGTCTATGAGTCTAGGCCAGACAGTAATTATTTAATGTCATGAAATGTTGAGATTCAAAAGATATAACTGTTAAAACCCAAACTGTCGATATCACGTCAAAATATACAAAGTAAATATCCTGAAATCAAACTCTAATGAATTCTCTAACAGCCTTTTTCTTACTTTGCTGATCTGTAAATTTCAATTATTAATGATGGAAATATCTTTTTTCAGTATGTGAACAGTGAAATTGATGTTTACTGATAAAAATCTAATCCTTCCAGACCTAGTCTTATGCACTGGACTGTGAGTCAGAAGATTTGAGTTCAATCACTTTGGGCAAATTTAATCTCTCTCTTCCTCTATTCCAGCTATAAAGTGGGGTTGATAATACTTCCTTTCTCATACCATTTAGTCTATTTGGATTGCAAGCTCTTTAGAGAAAAGACTGGTTGGTTCTATTCTTTTGCACATCGACTTGTATAATAGGGTCCCTATCCTGATTGGGGCAGCTAGGTGCCACCAAAGCAAAAATAATGCATTTTAATGTACCCATAAATCAGGTTCTGAAACATCTAAATAATATCATCTGTGCCTGGAATTGACTGTGATATCAAATTTGGGGTCTGGGTTGAGACAATTTGAAAATTTTTCTCCATGTGAGAGCAAAGTACTCGCACAAACACTGATACACAATATCAATTTAAAATTCTTTTATCTCATGTTGCCTCTGTAGGTGCATATTTTGCTTTTTGTTTTGTTTGGTTTTTTGTTTGAGCTTCCATGGATTTGTCTGTAGTCCACAGGTAGAATAGCAAATGTGCCAGGGTAGCTGAGCTATCATTGCTGTAGAACTATAAATCCCTTTGTAAAATGGAAATCCTAAGTGTGACTTTGTCTTGTAATAATACATTATGTCCTTACATGACCTTAACATCAGGCAATGTACTTTACTTAAAGCAAAACCAAGAAAATGTTTGGCTCTCTGCCAGTTTCATTTTTCACCTTATTTTGCAGAAGCCAACAGCAATTTTGTAGATGAAAATCAAAATTGCTTTCCCCAATTATGACTAGCCCTTTTGACCTGATGAAAAAATTATATGGGGCCAAGTTTATATAGATCTTGTAGGTTTGGGGCCCAGTGATATTTTTCTTAAAACCTTCTTTGCAAGGATTTTGTGTACACAAAGTGGTATTCCTCCACTCCCTACTGGGCTTTACATTGCTTCTCTTGTAGTTCTCTGATTTCCTTGTGGGCTAAGACTAATAATGCTGTAACTTTGTTGTTGTGCTTATGAAAACAGAATTCTGGCTAGTTTTATCTGTAATGATGGATTAGTAGTAATGCAGAACATGACCAGCCGAGATAAGCTTAGCACAACTCTCAAATGATCAGCTAGAGAGAGCTTCTGCCAATCATCCATAAATATCTTGGTTTGAATCTCAGCTGTAGTTATGTTCGGTTCAAACACAGACAGCCCGGCCTCTGGATGAAATACTCTGTTAATTGCAAAAGTCCACTCCAGTGGCTGTGCATCTCTCACATAGAAAATATCACTCTGGCAACTGTAAGAAACTGGCATAAGAGGGGGGAGAGAGAGAAGGGGGGGTGGGGAAACTATACTGTTATTACTGCAGTGTCCCAAATATTCAACGAATTTTCCAAGCACAGTTCCCACCTAAAGAGATTATAGTAACGTCTTATATTGTCATAGAAAATCCTTGAATAATATAAGTCATGATGGCAAATTTGTTTGCTTTTTACTTTACCACCAAGGAAAAATACAGCCCCTCACACTAATTTAATTATACAATACAATCAGAAGCGGTGCAAGGGTTTTTGGCGCCCTAGGCACAGGGCCAGCTCGCCGGTCCTGCGGCTCCGGTGGACCTGCCGCAGGCGTCCCTGCGGATGCTCCACCGGAGCCGCGGGACCAGCGGACTGTCCGCAGACACACCTGCAGGAGGTCCACCGGAGCAGTCTGCCGCCCTCCCAAATCCTGGCACCCTAGGCGACTGCCTAGGTCGCCTAAATGGAAGTGCCGGCCCTGAATACAATACAAAGTAGCTCTCCATTTCCTCTTCCCTCTCTCAGCTTCCACTTCTAATTTTCCCCTCAGTGATTTCGGCCTAAAGAAGACCAATCTCCAAATGTTTATATACAGCACTAAATGCACAGGGGTCCAATCTGTCTGGAGCACCTGAGCAATTTCATGATATAAATATATGCATAATAATTGAGTCAGATTGTGGCTAACCTCTGTAAAATTTCACAAGGAGAGGAGGGAGAAAAGACCCTTTGTGCCTCCCTTCAAGGTTCAGTCCTTGAACTCACTGAAGTGTGCCAGGCTACTCCCGAAAAGGGAAAGGAAGGGAGTGGGGCCATAGCTGCACCGCTTCTTCATGCAGGCCCCTAGAACTGGCCTAGTATAGAGCAGAACAGGTTCTACAGCTCCTTACTGGGTGTAGCAGTGGGTACATCCCTTCTGCATGGAGGGTTGCTCTGGATGACATTGTGCACTCCTATGGTATGGTGCCTCCTGAAGCTGCTGCTGGGTCATCGTGGCTCCATACTTTCCCATTGACTTCAAGGGAAGTCATGTGTGCATATCCATGAGTGGAATTTGGACCATGAGTATAAAATTACACTTGACAAAACAATGCTGAACTTGGGCCGGCTGAAACACATTAAAAGTATGAGTGTGTCTTTGTTTTGCTTTGCATTTATTAGAGCTGAAGAAAGCGGGATCATCCTGCTGTGTTTAGAGTTCTCTCCACTGGGACCTGGTACTGTCTAATTCTTTTTCAAAGCTTAATTGCAGCTTCAGGTACAATTATGCTCATTCCCTACTGCCAAGAGTGGCCAGACATGGGAAGAATGAAAATTCTGCCTGTTTACTCTGTAATTTGTGCTGTCAAGGACTTTACCTTATAATTCAAAGAAGATGATTTTTTTCTTTTAATTTCCCAGCCAAATGTGAAAACATTTGGTATTCAGCTTCAGATCAAAAGCAACTGAAAATATAATTTACTCTCTGACTAGGGTCCATGTCCCTCTATGGAAAGGAAAGAGAACGGTGACTGTACAAAAATTCCAAAGCTTCTACTAACTCTATGGAGCACTAACATAGCCAAAAATAATCAAATGGATAAAAATAGAAACTAAAACCTAGACTCCCTCACTTATATGTTGTCATGACAATCATGTTGTCAATATTTCATGAGAGTTCTAGGCCATGATACAATGAATATTTGAATCCAGTTCTGATACAGCTAACACATGGAAAGGTATCATGAAGTTAGGAAACATTGTGCTTAATATTGTTGCTAATATCTTCCATATGAATCCTTGTATCCAGTTCTGTTGCCA
Organism: Gopherus flavomarginatus; assembly: GCF_025201925.1. Classification (NCBI taxonomy): domain Eukaryota; kingdom Metazoa; phylum Chordata; order Testudines; family Testudinidae; genus Gopherus; species Gopherus flavomarginatus. The sequence continues at coordinate 63,644,467 of NC_066619.1, forward strand.
ATATATCAGACAGAATATTTTCCTAGTGTGGAAACCAGATGATGATTGCAGATACAATATATGAGAACAGATAACAGTAGGGTTGCCAGGCATCTGGTTTTTGAGCTGAATGTCTGGTCGAAAAGGGACTCTAGCAGCTCTGGTCAGCACTGCTGACTGGCCCATTAAAACTCTGGTCGGTGGCACAGCGGGGCTAAGCCATGTTCTCTGCCTGCCCTGACTTAGCACTGCTCCCAGAAGCCGCATCAAATCTGGGTCCTAGGTTCAGGGGTGATCAGGGAAGCTTCACATGCTGCCTGCGCCCACAAGTGCCGTCCCCGCAGCTCCCATTGGTGATTGACATGGTGGCCACTTCCGGGAGCAGCACAGAGCCAGAGCAGGCAGGGAGCCTGCCATAGTCCCACTGCACCACCAAACAGGAGCTGCCTGAGGTAAATGCCACCCACCCAGAGCCTGCACCCAGATACCCCTCCTGCATGATAACTCCCAGACAGACCCTGCACCCCCACCAGCACCACAACCTCCTGCCCCAGTTTGGAACCCCTTTCTGCACCCAAACTCCCTCCCAGAGCCTGCATGCACCTCCCTGCCCCAGCCCTGAGGCCCCTCCCATACCCAAACTCTCTCTGAGCCGGGACCCCAAACCTCCTCCCTTCCCCAGCCTTGAGCTCCCTCCTGCATGCCAACTCCCTCATCCAGAGTCCAATCCCAGAGCCCACACCCCCAGACAGAGCCCTTATCTCCTTCCACACCCCAACTCCCTGCCCCAGCCTGGATCCCCCTCCTGCACCTTGAACCCCTCATTTATGGCCCTACCCTGGAACCTGCACCCCTAGCTGGAGCCCTCATATCCTCCCACACTCGAACCCCTGCCCCAGCTGAGTGAAAGTGAGTGAGGATGGTGGAGAGCAAGCAACTAGCAGCCAGAGCCACAGAACTCTCATAATGAGTCACAAGGAGACTATTGACCCATTTAGGACAAAAAGAGCCTCCTATGAATGTTGCCGTGGAAAAGGAAAAGTGTACTGGAGTGTCTACAGCTTTGGCTTCAGGTAGAGCATAAACAGTTCCCTGTTACTACAGTTTAAATACAAGGTCCTGTTTTCATGCTAATATTCCTTGCAATGCAACATTCAGGAAGAAAAATTTTGTGTAGTCTTATTGCTAGAATCACCGCTGAATGGAGCTGTTTGGAAATCTTCCACCAGAATCACCTTCTGATGAAAAATGTGGTTTTGCAAAATCAAATTTTCTGTGGGAATTTCTTTTTATTAACTTTCGTCAGGAAAACGAAATATTTTATTTTGCTTTCAGGTTTATTTGACTGAAATTGGAATTTCTTTTGTTAGAATTGACCCTGAAACATTTTGTTTCAAATGAATTCAAAATAAATTGAACTGCATTTCCCTTATGGTGCATTGCATTATGGAAGATGTAGTCCTCCAGAGAGCTTTCACATATTAGAGAATAAGGGCCCAGATTTCATCTCTTATAAATCAGTGTGGATCTTCCTCTGACTGAGCTGCATGCTGCATCATGGGAGTCACATGTGAGAAACAGTCCAGACAGGGAGCCTGGCTCATAGGAGAAAATAGGACCGTCAGCCTCCCAGATAATAACTCTCATAATGCAATGCATCACTAGGGGAAAAGGCAGTTTACTCTTGACCTACATCAAAATAAGCATTGTGATTTCAGGACTTTCAAAAAATGCATTTTGATCAAAATTATTGGAATGTCCATTCTGTGCATGCAAAAAACCTCAAAATTTTCACTTTTTTGTCTGTTTGGCATGAAAACAAATATTGAAGAGTCAGAACTTCCCATAGAATTCTTGCAGCTGTAAAAGAACACCCTAAGAAATTACATTCTATATTAGAAGAATTGCCCCATGCAAAAAACTGACCTCTGTGACCTGTATCCAGATATTTCCTAACTGATGTGGAATTTCAAATGTCAAAGCGAACCTCCACTTTCCTTTTTAGATATTTAACTAATGAAATCTGTGGTTCTTTTTATGTGTGAAGATGACATTGTAAATTGATGCCAAGGGGGGAAAGTTTACAACTATATCTTTTCTTGTAGATCTCCTAGTTATTCATGGTTTCCTGCCCCTTGCAGCACCCCAGGCTTATCTTTGAGAATTGGGTTTCACAGGCCAAATATTGTCCATTCGGATACCACATCAGTTTACATGCGTAGGGATAATGTTATCTAGGTTGCTGCTGATGGTGCTAGGGTAGCTGCAGGGTCCTTCCCAGGTTGTTGCCTGCCATTGATTGGGCTGCTCTTTTAACATCTGGTCATAAGGGGGAAGCTCAATAGCAGAGGCAGCTTGCTCTGGTGGATTAATTGTGGGAATGAGAGCAAGCGAGGGACAGATGTTTTCCTAGGCTGGCTTTGGCACTGAACTCTCCAAGGGCTTTAGTCCAGTCACCTAGCACAATGGATCTCAACCTTTCCAGACTACTGTACCCCATTCAGGAGTCTGATTTTTGTCTTGTGTACCCACCAGTTTCACCTCACTTAAAAACAATTTGCTTACAAAATCAGACATAAAAATACCAAAGTGTCACAGCACACTGTTACTGAAAATTGCTTACTTTCTCATTTTCCCCATATAATTATAAAATAAATCAACTGAAATATAAATATTATATTTACATTTCAGTGTATAATATATAGAGAGCAGTATAAACAAGTCATTGTCTGTATGAAATTTTAGTTCGTACTGACTTTGCTAGTGCTTTTTATGTAGCCTGTTGTAAAACTAGGTAAATATCTAGATGAGTTGATGTACCTCCTGGAAGATTTCTACATACTCCAGGGGTACATGTACCCCTGGCTGTGAACCACTAACCTAGCATATCTGCCTTACTGTTTCTATCTGTGAAAGAGGATGACAATACTTGCATCTCGTCAGTGTTGTCCTGATGATGATTTAAGCACTTGACTAATACTACTGCTAAAAGTTACTAGAATGCACACACAACTCTGGTTTCAGGGACCTCATATGTCAAATATCCCTAGCTTATTGAGAAAATGGATACTAGAAAAGGACATTTTTAGAAGTGTCAACAGCTAGGTACATAGCACAAGTGCCCAGACTTCACTTCTCCTGCAGCTTGAAGCTGACCCAAAACCTTTATCCAGGCTCTGCTTATGTGGACAGCTGACTATTCTGAAATGTTTCTAAATGTTGGCCCCTAGCACAAGCACCTAAGTTCTCTGCCTGCTGTGGGAGACTGGGGCCAGGCCCACCAACAGCAATTCCAGGCCCCTGGGCAGAACAGTCAATGGGCCTCCAGGCCCAGCATTGTGTCACCACATGGGCCCGGAGCTGGACCACATGAGGCAGCTGGTGCGTGCGCACACAAGCCGTGGACACAGTTCGACTGACATTTGGGTAGTGCTGTGCCTGTGATGGCTGGTGCTCAGTGAGCTGCTGCAGGCTGCATGGCTAGTGTCCAGCGAGCTGCCAGCTGTGCTGCTAGGCACAGTCTTCTGGCATGGCCAGGGCTTCCACATGCCTGCCTGTCTGCCTTTACCGCTGCTGGTACCACCCCACACATGCCTAGGAGTCTTGTGGCCTGCCCAGTGATTTAAAAGGACCTGGGGCTCCCAGTCACTGCCTCCGTAAATTGCCTGGGCCCAGATTTCATCTCTTATAAATCAGTGTGGATCTTCCTCTGACTGAGCTGCATGCTGCATCATGGGAGTCACATGTGAGAAACAGTCCAGACAGGGAGCCTGGCTCATAGGAGAAAATAGGACCGTCAGCCTCCCAGATAATAACTCTCATAATGCAATGCATCACTAGGGGAAAAGGCAGTTTACTCTTGACCTACATCAAAATAAGCATTGTGATTTCAGGACTTTCAAAAAATGCATTTTGCCCCTCCCCGTCAGTGAGCCAATGACTTCCCTCTCTTTTTATATAAAATGAGCAAAGCATTGACTGGTCCAAAGAACCATCTTCTTAACTCTCTCCTGAGGACCCAGATCAGGGAATCACTGCTATATTTGGGAGAATGAGTGAGCTGGCTTGGCTAAATGAACTCTCTTCCATTAAACACCATTGAGTCTTCCACCAACTCCTCAGTTTCAAAGGGAAAAATTTCAATTTAAAAAGGATTTAAAAACTAAAATCCACACTGCATCCTGTTTGAAGCACTCTTGATTTGCTTCATGAACAACATTATAAATGTATCTTTTGTACACTCCTAAAAGGATAAGATTAGGATCCTGTCTTGTAGTCCTGTCACATGTGAAATTCACCCCTTTGGGGAGGGGCCAGTGCAAGACCTATAGACTACTTATTTTGAAGGTTTATGATATATATGCCTTGCACTAACCCACTGCACAGGAGTGAATTTCACCTTCCTACGGATGGTTCCACTGACTTCAACAGGACTTCTGTGATATGGAGATTCCCTGTAATAATGTGTGAATTACTGTATGTTGGCCTGGCAATTGGGAGGATGTTTTCTGTATGACTGTATTAGCTCACTCAAGGGAGGTATGTCTGGAATATGGGCAGGATGGAGGAGAAAAGTGGCTATCTTGAGCCAATTGACAAACACTTAAGACATGTTAAGGGATGTAATAAATGAAGGGGTAAATGGTAGGGTGACAAGATAGCAAGTGTGAAAAATTGGGATGGGGGTGGGAGATAATAGGTGCCTATATAAGAAAAAAAAACCCAAAAGCAGGACTGTCCCTATAAAATCGGGACATCTGGTCACCCTGGAGGGTCGTATGGACACCCATGATATGGACAGTTAGCGTAAAATCCCTCGTGGTTGCTGTTCTCTGCTTGCTTTACCTATAAAGGGTTATAAGTCCCCCAGTTAAAGAAAAGAAAGTGGACACCCGACCAAATGAGCCAATGGGAAGGTAGAACTTTTTAAAATTGGGAAACTTTCCCTTTGTGTGTTGCTTTCTCTGGGCTGCAGGAACATGGATCAGCAATGCTCTTAGCAGCTTTAAGCCAGGTATGATTATAGATTATCAATTCATACCTCAAACCTACTTATCTGAAGCCTCAGATACGTAAGTCAATTAGGGAATACCTAGAAAGACATGATTAGGGTTATTTCTTTTATTTCTTATTGGCTTGTGAACTCCTCTGTTCTAACCCCAGATGCTTTTGTTTGCTTGTAACCTTTAAGCTGAACCCCCAAGAAAGCTATTTTGGGTGCTTGATTTTTGGAATTGCTCTTTTAAAATCTAGCAATAGCCTGAGTTCCAGATGTATTTTCTTTTTTTTGTTTTTAATAAAATTTACCTTTTTTAAGAACAGGATTGGATTTTTGGTGTCCGAAGAGGTTTGTGCATATGTTATTTAATTAGCTGGTGGCAACAGCTAATTTCCTTTGTTTTCTTTCTGAATCCTTCCTCGGAAGGAGGATGAAACATTTGGGTGGTGGCAGCATTTACCAATCCAAGGTCAAAGAGAAGTTGTAACCTTGGGAGTATAATACAAGCCTGGAGTGGCCGGTATTAATTTTTAAAATCCTTGCGGGCTCCCTCAAAGTGCCAGAGTGGGGATTCAGCCTTGACGAGGGACAATATCAAAACTATTGGCTTTGTTTATGTCTCTAGCCAGCCTATGATATTTATTGAGCAGTAAAGGCAAAACTTGCCAAATACAGAAAAACAAAGAACTCTGGCAGGGTCTTAAGAGCACAGGAGGAATTGGATTGAGACAGGGACCCAGGTAGGGGTGGGGTGTCTGGAGAAAGAGTTGCCATCATGGGATGATGGGTAGAACTCTAGGTAAGAAAGACATGCATACAGACTGTCTTTAAAATCCCTTTCATCTACTGCTTTGTTCCTGCTGCTACTGTTTGATCATTTATTCCTGAAGGAAATAAACACAAATGTTGGATCTGCAGAGAATTAAGTAGTTGGCATAGAACTGGTGGTGAGGGAGTGAGTTGGTCCCATTCTTAGATGGGGAGAATTGTAAAGCTCCGCCTTGAGTCAGGTAAGGACACAAGGCCTAACTCCTGAGGAGCTGTGGTTGGAAAAGGGTCAGAGGTATAATCAGCCCCATAATCATGCAACTACCCATATGAATAAGAGGTGCAGGAGTGAGCTCCTAGAAGTCCAAAGGAGAGGAAAATCAGTTCTGCCACACCCGAATGTTACTATAATGGAAACATTAGTATCCATGTCACCCTATTTCTTCCTTCTCTTCCAAAAGGAAAAGATTTTCAGGGGCTCCAATCCAGGAAACACTTAGGCACATGTTTAATTTCATGTACATGAGCATTCTCATCAATGTCAGCGGGACTACTCATGTCTCCGTGCGTGCATGGGTTAGGGCTTTAGATGGAAAAAGTTGTGTCAAAAGGTGAAATATAATTTTTCTTTAGTTCCAAGAAAACAGCATCTGAAGCAGAATAGAGATTCTTTTTATGCTGTCCTAGAGCACTCTCACAAACAATACAAAGAACATTTTCAGTGGTTTGAAAAAATATCTGTTCTTTTTAGTTTTTTTCCCCTTTAAAAATATATTCTCAACTATAAATGTATACTCCAAGAGGCAGATGGGTATTTAAAAGAGAGTGAGGCGAGGAGAAAAAAGTTGACTAACTTTCCACAACAAATGTATAACCAGAGATAAGTGTTAATAGGACTAATTCATCCCTGGTGAAACTCCACTGACTTAGTGAAGAGATAAACTAGATGCATATTTCCAAGAATGTCTATACAGTTAGTGCCATAAAACCCATTGGAAAGTCCAGTGTAAAGGAGCTTTTATTTACAGCATGCTCACATTTGAGTAATATCTTCACATAGAAAAAGCAGAAACATAGGCAAGAATCTTCCTAAGTACTATATGAAGGTTAGTACTAAACAGAGAACAGTGAAGTAAAGGCTGTCATGTTTGTCTTTATTTTTTTAAAGAAAAGCTCACCTTCTCCTGGACAACTGTTCCTAATTCATGTGTGTAAAACCAAATTTAGGAAGCTCCCCCACATTTCAGGGTTGGAGAAAACCTAGCAATGCCTATGTGGGGAGGAGAGAGCAGGCAGAAGACAGGAGGGGCAGAAACACCTTTGACAAAACACTAAATTGGAACTCCAAACCTATGGCAAAGTTGTCCTCTCGTCTCAAATTATTACTTCTCAGAAGCAAGGAAGGGAGCTAAAAGTTATATTTGTAACGTTCTGATCATGCAGTGAGTCCTTTTTTAATTAAAAGAATGACATCTATATTCCATTCAACTGCCTTCCATCATCTTTACTAAGCCACTACCCTTTCTTCATTCAGATCCTTCTGAAAGAATCTTTGTCCACATTGACCACGAGAAGGAGTGAGCATAGTCTTTCCTTCTGTTTGATGTACAGCACTGAGAATATTAGCACATATTAAATCACAGTCACACCTGTGAGAAAGAGGATGGTCCAGTGTTAGGGCATTAGCCTAGAACTTGGGAGACCTGGGTTCAATTCTCTGCTCTGTTACAGATTTTCTTTGTGACTCTGGACAAATCACTCAACTTCTGTGCATAAATTTCCCACCTGAAATTGGGAGTGACAGCACTTTCCTACTTCATAGGGGTGTTGTGACGATAAATGCACTAATGATTGTGAGGCACTTACATACTACAGCAGTAGGTGGGGTGTGGAGATATAGAAGTACCTGAGATGGACACTTGGATTTCAAGGTGGGGGTCTAATGAACCACTTTACAAGTGCCAAAGCAGTGAGAAGGCCGCCTCAGTAATGTTTACCAAACAGCTTCTACCACAGGAGACAAAGTAGGCCACTGTTGTCACCTACTGTGAAGTTGGCAGCTCCTATTGACTCCATTTAGAGTTGAGTGCTCATCACTTCAGAAAATTGTGAACTATGAGCAGCATGATAGTGTCAGCACTGTAGGTCATCCTGTGTTATAGGAGGACCAAGCTGAGAAGCAGGCACTGAAAGGAAAACAGAATGTGAAGAAATATTGGCTTTTTAAAAAGACTTATACTAGCTATAAAAAGTGAAGAGGAGTCAATAGAATGAAGCGAAAATGTTAAAACCAATTATTAGTCTTGTACAAAACTCACTTTTACTTTCTTAGCTTTTCATGTTGAAAATGCTGACTTGTGTGAAACTTTATGAAAGTGAATATTGTAACACTTCAGAGGGAAATACCAGGCAGAGTTTTTCTTAGACCCAGACCCAAATAAAATTAAATCTCATTTGGAAGATCTTGCCTTGTCCAGGCGCTAACTGACCCACATTTTTGAATCCCAGTCACTGGTGAATTGTTCTGCAGTATCCTTTCCGCCAGTGGCTGACAAATTGGAGTTCTAGTGTACTGAACGATAAATCTCATCAGCTACCAGTGGACGACATGACTCCATGTGTCCTTAGTTTAGTGACTTTTCACTATCTTAAGTTTCTCCTCTAGAGACAGCTACCTACCTCTCAGGGGTTTTGTCATTGTTTCATTATTTGCTTATGATTGTAAAGTGCTATATAAATGCTAGTGCTTAAGTCTGCAAGAATGCATGCAAAGCCCTCTGCCTCTCCCCATCTGCCAATGAAGAATAGTGTCTCTTCAGACTCCCTAGTTCTTTAGACCATTCTCCCATACATACATTTTCTAAATCTTGCCTGCTCTGCATTGATCCCATCATGAGCAGCTATAGTAGGCTTCTGGAAATTATCCAATTCCCTCCTACTAATATAAAAAAATGAGTCACTTGTGTTTGTGTATGCCCCCAAAATCCGCTTCCTGCGGCAGCCTAAGATCCTTAAACAAGACCTTTGCATAGGACTCTAATCACAGTGGATGGGGGTAGATGGGCAAAAGCACTTTAGCAGGCCCCTCTCAAAATACTAAGAACAAAAATGGCTGTGTTAAATCAATAGGGTATTTTTTTTAGATCCTACAAATATAGAACCCAGTCCTGTTCCTACTGAAGTCATCAGGTGTTCTGCCATTGAGTTCACTGGGAGCAGGAACGGACATTAAGTGTAGCCCAAAGTAGGCTTGTTTCTGTGGGGACCCCGGTGTACGTGTGTTTCAAAGCTGCCTAAGGGATGTGAACGCTAATTCCCTTTTTAATTTGAATGGGAATTATGTGTCCAAATCTCTTGTGCTTCTCTAACCATGCCCACTCCAATATAAAAGAATGAGGAGAAAAGAGTTTAGTAGGCTTTAAGACTGAGCTTTCAAGCTGTAAAAAAGGTACCTCCACTTATGTATAGATGAATATGTGAGAAATGTTTGGAAATGGAAAGACTCCTTTAGTTCTGTTTCCTTAAAGAAAGAAGCGGCTCCTTTTCTATGATCTGAGGTGAGTAGAAAACTGTCCCTACTATTCCTGTGACTTGGGGAAAGAGGTAGAGGAGGGATTGTAGCTCTTTTCCTGTAGCCTAAGTAAAAAGTGAGAAGAGACCAAATTCCCATGTGGGATAAATACTGATTAATTTTGGGGGGCCTGGATGATGGCTGTTTTGGGAGGGAGTTTATTCAGGAGCAATGAGTGACAAGTGTTGCCTGGAAAGAAGAAGGTGGGTGTGGGTGCCAGGAACAGGTCATGGATATGAAGCAAGAGATTTGGGAGAGTGGAGGCAAAGGAAGGGAGACTGGGAAGAGAGATTAAGGATGGAGAAGAACAAAAGAGTGCTGGAGAAAGCAATACTAAAATACTGTGGAGGAAGAGAACAATATAGGGAAAGAAATGGAGGAGGAGGGAGCGTGGAAAATAAGAGTATAATTCGAGAGAGCTCGAGTGAAGGAATGGAAAAAGGATCGAGAAGCCATTTTTTAAAGTTAATTTTAATTGCAATATGTTACAAAACATAAAAATATGTAAACGTGGTGTATGTACAGCTATATATGTACAAATCAGTGTACTCTCCTATTAAACCGCAGCTGAGAGGTTGCTCACCCACTGTTGCTTCCTGCTTCATCCTGCAGTGAAGTTCTAATGCTGATGTCTGGATATAGTAGCCATGTGTACAACAACAGACTCATGTTCTAAACAAGCACAGGGTAGGATCAAGCAGGGGGAGAAGCTGGGTCATAAGGAAGAGATTTTCTTTCAAGAAGTATTAGCTGTAGAGAAAAACAAGGGAAACTACTGTCAAAGTGAATCACTATTCCTAAAAATCTCTTTATTAAGCTCTCTCCCTTGACTTAATGGATAACATTTGATTATGCTCTTCAGTGAATACATACAGTAGTGATTGATGTCTTTCAAGAAAGAGCCCAATGTGCTTCACAGTCTATAGACTGGAATTGGTTCATCCATCAAGGAAATGCATTGGGGAAGAAAGCTGCTTGAGCCTCTGCTGGGATAGTTCTTGAGGTGTGCTATAGACCACTGAGATCTGATCTGGATATGGATAGAGATCTCTTTAATGTTTTTAATGAAATAAATATTAATGGGAATTGTGTGATCATGGGAGACTTTAATTTCCCAGATATAGACTGGAGGACAAGTACTAGTAATAATAATAAGGCTTAAATTTTCCTAGATGCGATAGCTGATGAATTCCTTCACCAAGTAGATGCTGAACCAACAAGAGGAGATGTCATTTTAGATTTGGTTTTGGTGAGTACTGAGGACCTCATAGAAGAAATGGTTGTAGGGGGACAACTTTGCTTCGAGTGATCGTGAGCTAATGCAGTTCAAACTAAATGGAAGGATAAACAAAAATAGATCTGAGACTAGGGTTTTTTATTTCAAAAGGGATAACTTAAAAAAATTAAGGAGATTAGTTAGGGAAGTGGATTGGACGAAGAACTTGTGGATCTAAAGGTGTAGGAGGCCTAGAATTAGTTCAAATCAAATTTGCAGAAATTATCAGAAGCCTGCATCCCAGGAAAGGGGAAAAAATTCATAGGCAGGAGTTGTAGACCAATCTGGATGAGCAAGCATCTCAGAGAGGTGATTAAGAAAAAGCAGAAAGCCTACAAGGAGTGGAAGATGGGAAGGATCAGCAAGGAAAGCTACCTTATTGAGGTCAGAACATGTAGGGATAAAGTGAGAAAGGCCAAAAGCCATGTAGTGTTGGACCTTGCAAAGGGAATTAAAACCAATAGTTAAAGGTTAGTTAAACCAATAGTTAAATAAGAAGAAAACAAAGAAAGAAGAAATGAGACTGCTAAACACGGAGGATGGGGTGGAGGTTAAGGATAATCTAGGTATAGCCCAATATCTAAACGAATACTTTGTCTCAGTCTTTAATTAGGCTAATGAGGAGCTTAGAGATAATGGTAGAATGACAAATGGGAATGAGGATGTGGAAGTAGACATCTACCACATCCGAGATAGAAACCAAACTCGAACAGCTTAATGGGACTAAATCGGGGAGCTCAGATAATCTTCATCCAAGAATATTAAAGGAACTGGCACATGAAATTGCAAGACCATTAGCAAGAATTTTTAATGAATTTGTAAACTCAGGGGTTGTATCGTATGACTGAAGAATTGCTAACATAGTTCCTATTTTTAAGAAAGGGAAAAAAGGTGATCCGGGTAACTATATGCCTGTCAGTTTGACATCTGTAGTATGCAAGGTCTTGGAAAAAAATTTGAAGGAGAAAATAGTTAAGGACATTAAGGTCAATGGTAATTGGGACAAAATACAACATGGTTTTACAAAAGGTAGATCATGCCAAACCAACCTGATTTCCTTCTTTGAGAAGGTAACAGATTTTTTTAGATAAAGGAAACACAGTGGATCTAATTTATCTCGATTTCAGTAAGGCATTTGATACAGTTCCACACGGGGAATTATTAGTTAAATTGGAAAAGATGGGGATCAATATGAAAATTGAAAGGTGGATAAGGAACTGGTTAAAGGGGAGACTACAGTGGGTCATACTGAAAGGTGAACTGTCAGGCTGGAGGGAGGTTACTAGCGCAGTTCCTCAGGGATCGGTTTTGGGACCAATCTTATTTGATCTTTTTATTACTGACCTTGGCACAAGAAGTGGGAGTGTGCTAAAAAAGTTTGCGGATGACACAAAGCTGGGAGGTATTGCCAATACAGAGAAGGACTGGGATATTATACAGGAAGATGTGCATGACCTTGTAAACTGGAGTAATAGTAATAGGATGAAATTTAATAGTGAAAAGTATAAGGTCATACAGTTAGGGATTAATAACAAGAATTATTGTTATAAGCCGGGGACGCATCAGTTGGAAGTAACGGAGGGGGAGAAGGACCTTGGAGTATTGGTTGATTACAGATTGACTATGAGCCGCCAATGTGATATGTCCATGAAAAAACCTAATTCAGTCTTGGGATGCATTAGGCAAGGTATTTCCAGTAGAGATAAGGAGATGTTAGTACCGTTATACAAGGCACTGGTGAGATCTCATCTGGAATATTGTGTGCATTTCTGGTCTCCCATGTTTAAGAAGGATGAATTCAAACTGGAACAGGTACAGAGAAGGGCTACTAGGATGATCCAAAGAATGAAAAACCTGTCTTATGAAAGGAGACTCAAAGAGCTTGACTTGTTTAGCCTAACCAAAAAAGGCTGAGGGGAGATATAATTGCTCTCTATAAATATATCAAAAATAAATACCAGGGAGGGAGAGGAATTATTTAAGCTCAGTACCATTGTGGACACAAGAACAAATGGATATAAACTGTCCATCAGGAAGTTTAGACTTGAAATTAGATGGAGGTTTCTAACCATCAGAGGAGTGAAGTTCTGGAACAGCCTTCCAAGGGGAGCAGTTGGGGCAAAGACATCTCTGTCTTCAAGACTAAGCTTGATAAGTTTATGGAGGGGATGGTATGATGGAATAGCCTAATTTTGGCAATTAATTGATCTTTTTGTCTATTCGCAGTAAATATGCCCAATGGCCTGTGATGGAATGTTAGATGGGGTGGAACTGAGTTACTACAAATAATTATTTCCTAGGTGTCTGGCTGTTGAGTCTTGTCCACATGCTCAGGGTTTAGCTGATCATCGTATTTGGGGTTGGGAAGGAATTTTCCTTCAGGGCAGATTGGCAGAGGCCCTGGAGGTTTTTAGCTTTCCTCTGCAGCGTGGGGCATAGGTCACTTGCTGGAAGATTCTCTGCATCTTGAAGTCTTTAAACCATGATTTGAGGACTTCAATAGCTCAGACATGGGTTAGGGAGTTGTTGCGGGAGTGGATGGGTAGAGAGTCTGTGGCTGTGTTGTGCAGGAGGTCAGACTAGATGATCATATTGGTCCCTTCTGACCTTTAAAGTCTTTGAGTAGAGCAGATACATGGCAAAACCCAGAAACACAACAAGAATGGGAAACAACTGAAACAACATGGGGATTTTCTTGACAGGAGAAATATAATTCCACAAATATTGATTTGGCTATGATGCCAAGATTAGCACTGGAATCCTTCTAAACTTGGTTTCAGAATACTTGTAAAACAGCATGCCACTTACAGCTGTGTGAATGGCAGCAAATCTGCCCTCCCTTGTCTTATTATAGCACATACCTATTTCATGGAATGCAAACTGATTGGTGGAGTATGACTTTTTTTTTATTTTTTTTTTTGTCAAAGCCTTAATTGTGGTTTCTAAAAAAGTTCTTCAAAGGGTTTTATAGCTGTTGTTTTTCAGCACAGAACCAAGGTTCTTCCATACTCTGCTATATCTGATGAATGCTTTTTCCCACAAAAACAGACACTGGAGAGACAAACCCCTACATCCCTTTTGGTAGGTAACAGTGTAAATTTGTATATTAATCTAACTCTCAGAAGACATATATTATGATGATATGGACAACAGAGGGTGTGCTTACACTCGGCATATAATGTATTGACTAACCATTTCCTGAATAATTACTAAGTGATACTTCATAAAATTCTTGGCCACTGAGTCTTTTAAACTACAACAGATGTGGAATAGTGAGCAATAAACATTTATATTATTCTCCCTAAAGGCAGTTGAAATTCAAATAATCAAAGTCAAGGCAAAGGCGAATTGATGGCATTTAATTAAATTTTGATGCCAAAGGAAGACCTTGCACCATATCTGTGAAAGCTTTTATAAGCAACAGTGTGCCCAGATAAATCAGTCTGCATTCATAGTTAACTGGATTGTTATCTAGCTGATCCAAGATAAAAACTGATAACTGGCACTCTGCACTCCTATGTCAGCAATATAAACAACTGATTTCAATAGAACCCTCATGATAGTACTAATCTATATATACTTATATAGCCTAACTCCTCTTTACCACACTCTTACATTTTCAAAGACCAAACTAGAAACTAGTATTATGCAGTACTTTTCAGTGCACTAAAAGCACTGTATTTGATATATATACTAAATTTTCACTAGGGATTGCTGTCTATGTGCTGCAAGCAGCCAACCATTGTCCTTGTGGTTAGTAGCAGATGTTCTGGCAATCACATTGGAGAATGTACCCCTACAGGTTTGGAAATGGGGATATGTCTGAGAGATTGGCAGCTGTCCAAACTATTGTAAAACTCCAATGTATGTCATCAGTTTGCAGTCACACCCCCTCTGCTCCTCCTTTTCTCTCACTGCTTTCCTTCCAATAATAACTACTGCAATAGTGCCTGCAACTAGGTACATGCATAAATGGATCTGGGCAAGTCCCCGCAGATCTCAAGTACGACTCTTATAATACTTGGTCCCGTGACTTCATAAACTGTTAATCCAAAGGGGACTGTTGTGATCATTTTAGTTTGACCTCTTGAATAACACAAACCATAGGATTTTCAATTCTAATTCCTGTTAAAACTGGATCATATCTTGTGGGGGAAATTCAATTTTGCTTTAAAAATGTCAAGTAATGGAGAATCTACCACTATCTTTGCTCCAAGTTCCTATAGATAATTACTCTTACTGTTAAAATGTGTGTCTCTATTTCTAGTCTGAATTTGTTTAGCTTCAACTTCTAGTCGTTTAATCTAGCTATACCTTTGCAGGCTAGAAGTACGGTTTAGTTAATGAAATTTCTGTTCCCATGTAGGTACTTACAGACAGTAATCTAGTCACCCCCTAACCTTCTCACTGCTAAGTTAAATAGATTGAGCTCCTTGAGTGTCCCCCTACAGTGCATGTCTTCAAATCCTTTTATCATTCTCATGGCTCTGCTCTGAGTCCTCTCTGATTTTTCAACATCCTTCTTGACATATGGGCACCAGAACTGGACACAGTATTCTAGCAGCAGTCACACCAATGCCAAAAACAGAGGAAATATATAACCTCCCTACTCACACTCACTATTCCCTGGTTTATACTTCGAAGGATCTCATTAGCCATTTTGGCCCCATTGTTGAACTTCTTCTTAGCATATGCACAATATGTCTCAGCTGGCATGTGACTAGGATCCATCACTGAATTTGGCCTGCTGGTTGGATCATTAGCTTCTCCAGCTTGGGCTGGGTACTGATGGGGAGTGTGGTGTGAACGCTGAGCTGTGCTCCCATTGTTTCACTGATGCTGAGCTGATTATCTGTTGTGACCCAGGGACCACTTGGTGCCAACTATGGAGGACACAAGGAGTACACGGGGTTTTACTGGACTTGCATAATAGTTTACCAAAGGATGGTATGTGAGGTCTCTACCAAGATCCAATAGCCCAATGGTCATAAATCATTGTGAAATGGATGAATGGATAATATTTAAGGAGTTGTGTCTGTATCTTAAAATTATGTTTTAAGGTCATGGAGTTAAGGCAGTTCACCAGGAGGTGACATATATCCTGTCTGAAAGGAACACTTCCAAGCCAACAGACACCTATCCCCTTGTCTGGTCACTCATGTATTGTATTCCATCTGCATATTAAGCCAGAGGCAGAATGAACGAAAGCAAAATCTACAAGAGAAAATATACAGTATGAAACAAACAGCAGGGGGTGTCCTGTTTATGAATAAAGACAAAGGGTGGGATTGGTCTATCTTGGCGTACAAGGAAACACATAGAATCCTTCATGTAAGGAACAAATAGTGTGGTTATCTCATGAAAGAAGGGTCACAGCCAAATTGGCTGTGAAGTGCTGCAAGGGTTTTGGGGGAGCAATGCTCTACTAAACATGAGACTATCCTTTTAAGGCTCTAGAAGAAGTATTATTCTGTTTTATATGTAACCCTTTTTTCAGTATTTCTACTTGACTACTTGAATATCAATGCATTATTACATAAATTTAGTGTGTTTTTCCTACTACAAACATATCTAAATTCTGTGTCAAGTAGCATGGAGATCTGCAGTGTAACTGGTAAATTGAGGTGTACCATTTCTTTGGAAGCAGGAAATCTGTGAATACAGCAAGTGTCCAGTGGACTTCAGGGAGATTCTCACAGGGCTTGGGGGTTAGACTGTATCTGTTGCTAAGCTGTTGAGCAACAGCAGAGCCTATAAGGCCTAGACAGGGAATGCTTGTGTTGCCCACAGCTGGTGGAGTAGGAGAGAGGACCCCCAGCAGGCATAGACAAAACTTCCTCAGGCTAAGGGCAGGTGGTAGCGAGGTACCACACAACCCTGGGTTCCCCCAAGTCCTCTTCAGAGACACTGCTTCTCAGGATTCCCCCCATTCCCCTTGTCCTGTAGTATGTCCAGGATTCTTTGTTCCTAGCTGTAGGATGCTACATTTGGCTGTAATGAAACACACACATTATTTGCTTTTATCCAGTTCACCAAATGATCCAGAAGATCATCTGATGATCACAAAAGAAGATCACCTGTCTTCATTATTTACTACTCACCAGTCTTTGTCCTCTGCAAACTTGATCAGAGATTTTATATTTTCTCCCATGTCAAATAGCAGTGGACCAAGAACCAATCCTTGTAGGACCTTACTAGAAACACATCTGCTCAGTGATGATTCCCCAGTAACAATTACGTTCTAAGACCTGCCACCTAGGTTTTTTTAAATTCATTTAATATGTGCCATGTTGATTTTATATGTTCTGGTTTCTTAGTCAAAGTGTTATGCATATTAATATACCCATTAACAACTCTAATGCTTAATGCAAGCTTCTAAACTGGGGCTACTGCTCTAGTAGTTGGTTTACAACAGAGGGCTGTGGTCAGGTCTTGACTGTTCAAGGCTGTATGTTTCTAGACACTTGAGTGAAATACTGACCTCACTCATGTCAATGAGAGTTTTTTCCATTAACTTCAATGAGACTAGGATTTCATCCTTGATGTGGAAGCTGGAATTGTTTGAGAAGTTAGGCTGGAGCAACTCCTAACCCATGATGAAGGGAACATGTCAACCTCATCTCCCTGTCACCCCTTGGCTTGCTTTAGGTCAGGGATCAGCAACCTTTGGCACATGGCCCATCAGGAAAATCTGCTGGCAGGCAGGGATGGTTTGTTTATCTGCAGTGTCCGCAGGTTCGACTGATCGCAGCTCCCACTGGCTGAGGTTTGCCGTTCCAGGCCAATGGTGGTATACTGCAGTGGGAGCTGTGATCAACTGAACCTGTGGATGTTGCAGGTAAACAAATTGTCCTGGCCCACCAGCTGATTTTTTTGATGGCCCGCGTGCCAAAGGTTGCTGATCCCTTCTTTAGGTCATGCGCAAGTCTACATAAAGCTACAATGCTGCCTCTTAAAAAAGCAACATGCGAAGTGACTCCGTAAGTCTTACATTTCAAAGGTAACCACATTAAATGGCATCATCAGGCTGGATATCAACCCTGAATGCTTTTATGTCCTCATACAAATGGACCACTTATTAGCTACAGTACTGTACCAGTTCTTAAAAGGGCCCATGGTTATTCAGGAGCCTCCATGCAAATCTGAAACTTCAAAAACAGGGTTTGGGCACTGAAATCAAACCTCTTACAAGCCAGCTATGGAGGACCAATGCTAAGACTAACTGAAGGCATGTTGGCATCAGCTGGAATTCCTTGGCTTCCGCAGGACCCTTCTTTTTGGGATGTCTTACAATTTAATGTTCCATCCCTTGTCATCATATTTTCAATGTGAAACCATTGCACTTGCATTTTCTGCATTTTTTAATAGTGTTTTTCTTTTCATACACCCTTGATTTATGTTTAGGGGCAATGTTGTTCAGCATGTGACGGCTCTAAAATGAACAAAAAGAAAACTCTGATAATCCACAACTTGGAAGTACAAGCTGTGGTATCTCTTCTTGTTCACTCCTACTCTTTGCTTTGATGCCACTCAGGCTGTCAAATCTTGAAGTCTTTTTAGGCTGGAAATAGCATTTGTCTTCTAAATGTCATTTCAGAATTAATATCCATAGATATCCTTTTGTCTTATCTCTTTTGAGTGACACTCTTGTGGCAGATGGAGCAAATAGCCCAGTATATTTTCCAGGAATTATGTTTAAAAATAAGTCTTCCAGATTGATGTTGTTACCAGCAGCTGGTGAAAAGAGAAGGATTTTTTCCTGAATGTCACAAGTGGTTTTTTTTGTTTTTAATATCTGCAGTAATTAGAATTGCTAACTTTGGGTTAAATTTACAGAGGAACCCTAATGTACAAGTTTTCTCTCAAGACTGTTATGAGCTTCTCCCTTCAGCCACCTTTGTTCCTCCTCACACTCCGCTGTTGCTTGTTGCAGTCCTCTACTTGAAATAGCTGCCGGTTGGGAGCTTGATCGCATGACCAATGGCCTGGTGTTGCATGGCAAAAGCTTTACAAGCATGCCTGTATTCCTTCCCTGCGTCTAGTCCTCAGTCTTAAGTATCTAACTAGGAGACAGGTCAGGTACCAAAACATCCACCCAATCCAAGGGTTGTTAGAAGTTCTTCAGGACAAATGAGGGCCATCACTAATGAGATCCATGTGATTCATGCTAAGGGTCTCTGACAAAAGCAAAGAAAATCAGAACTTGATGTAAAACTTTACCCTCCCCTCATCCTGTGGAGCTTTGATTCCATAGCACAAAATGTGATGTTAGCTAAACAACTCCCTGAAACTGCTGTAATATAAAAAGATTTTAAAAATAAAGTTTATTGCACTCTTAAGCAGGATCAATCCTTGTATAACTATGACAAATATGTAGCACAGAGGTCAGCAACCTTTCAGAAGTGCTGTGCCGAGTCTTCATTTATTCACTCTAATTTAAGGTTTCGCGTGCCAGTCATATATTTCAACGTTTTTAGAAGGTCTCTTTCTATAATATATAACTAAACTATTGTTGTATGTAAAGTAAATAAGGTTTTTAAAATGTTTAAGAAGCTTCATTTAAAATTAAATTAAAATGCAGAGCCCCCTCGGATCGGTGGCCAGGACCCCGGCAGTGCAAGTGCCAGTGAAAATCAGCTTATGTGCCACCTTTGGCACGTGTGCCATAGGTTGCTTACCCCTGACGTAGCATATGATCTCCAGAATGCAGAACAACATACCTGCTACTGTCTGACTGAACAGTGCTTAATAAGGCCTGGCCATAGCATGGATGATGCCAACAATACCTGTTGTTCCCATTAAAGGGCAGTGGGACAGTGATGAAACTATAGCAAAAAAACAGATCACTTGACAGCACTAAGAAATATCCCAAGTCAACACTTGGTTGTGTATCCATGCAGTTGGGTACAGAAGTAGCTGGAATGGGCAAGGCTGAAATGGCATCAGCGGGCACTCCATAGCAGTCCCTGGACTCAGGTGCTCAGTACTGGTCCGCCCAGGGGACTTGTACAGAAGAAGAGAAGACATAACTACTGACAGGATTTACAGTCTAGGAACAGCACACTGGCAACAAACACACCAGCACATAAGTCCAGACATAATACTTCCTACCTAGCCCATGGCTTGTTGGCTTCACATCCAGCCATAGTAGAAAGCTGGAAACAGTCTGCTGGATATGTAGTTTTGCTGATTCTGTTCTTTTTTATGCACAGTCTAGGGAGAATCTGCTGCTGAAGAAAATAACTCCCTATCTCTGCCCCTGGAATCAGAGCAAAACAGAAGCATACAGTATGTATTACTTGACAGCACCCAAAATTGCTAAGAACCTCAAGATACAGATAAATTACACTTTTTAAAAAACTGAAAGCTCTCTGGGGTAGGCACTCTTTCTCACTCAGTGGTGCTGAGAACTGTAAAAACCACAAAATCTAGTAGCTGTTTTTAAACTTTATTCACCTAGAAAACTTTCTAGTACATTTTTACAGATGTGTTCAGGATATCATAGCCCTAGTAGTGTGTATTTCTGAACATCTACTGAGAGATGTAGGCACCCTCAACTCTCACTGACTTCCATGGGCATTGAGGGGCTTGGAACCCTGCAGGGTTAGTCCATTTTCATTGAAGCAAAGAAGGAGTGTGTGTTTCATGCACATGGAGTGATCTATAGATAGAATACCTAATGACTTTCTAAAGATGTTGTCCTCATAAGTAGGACCTTTTAATTACTCTCTAGTGCTGACAGCTAGTCTTCAGGAATTATTGGCGTCCTTTTCCTTGAGGAGAAATACAGTGTGCAATTGAAAACTGTTAGATGCATTTTGCCTTGCTGCAACGACACATCAACAGGAAACCTTCTGAGAAAATAAATGCTAGAAAAATTAGATCTTTGCTATAAAAATGACAAATGGGTGCTTTGAAAATGGAAGACACCTAATCCAAGTCTACCTCGGGGCTTTATCAATAAAAGGAGTAATTGTAGAGGAACTGATTCCTTCTAACCTTGGTTAAGGAGTTGCCTCTGTAACAATGCTGTGTTTGTGTCTTGTGCACTGAACATGATAAGGGAATGCCACTTGCATTAGTGAATGCAGACATTAGCTGGTATTCTTTTAGTGAGGCACAGCCTTGTTGAAAGGTTAACAATAATGTTTAGCTATGCACTTAGCACTTTATGATCAAAGCCTTTTACAAACATTCATCAAAAGGTGAAGTTTTAACAGGGGGCTACTAATTCTAAAGATTGGACTGTTTCATCAAAGAGACAGAAAATGGAGGCGAAGGAAGCAAAATGATAATTCTGCTAATTTTGAATTTTCTTATGTATAAGTTATAGTACATGAATCACATGACCAGAACCTGCAGTAAATCGAATAATCCCTTAGTGCCTAATTTAAATCCAGTTTTAACTGATTCTTTTATTTTTGTGGCCGCAGTTTTATAGGTAGAATTATGTGGCTCCAGTCAGTCATGAAACTCATTTTGGGCCCATAGATGGCCATGTAACTTACGTATAGGCCTCAATTATTTATATATAGTCAATTATTTGACTTTGCAAGTTGTGGCACAAAAAGATTAGATTTGAAAATCTGGCCATAATTCAGGCAGCTCGTTATTCAAACAGGTTTTCATAGAATCATAGGACTGGAATGGACCTCAAGAGGTCATCTAGTCCAGTCCCCTGTACTCGTGGCTAAGTATTATCTAGGCCATGCCTGGCAGGTGTTTGTCTCACCTGCCCTTAAAAATCTCCAATGATAGAGATTCCACAACCTCCCTAGGCATTTTATTCCAGTGCTTAACCACCATGACAGGAAGTTTTTCCTAATGTCCAACCTATATCATCCTTGCTGCAATTTATGCCCATTGCTTCTTGTCCTAGCCTCAGAGATTAAGAAAAACAATTTTTCTCCCTCCTCCCTGTAACAACCTTTTATGTACTTGAAAACTGTTATCATGTCCCCTCTCAGTCTTCTCTTTTACAGACTAAACAAACCCAATTTTTCAATCTTCCCTCCCTGGTCATGTTTTCTAGCCCATTAATCATTTTTGTCACTCTTCTCTGGACTTTTTTCAATTTCTCCACATCCTTCCTGAAATGTGACACCCAGAAATGGACACAATACTCCAGCTGAGGCCTAATCAGCACAGAGTAGAGCAGAAGAATTACTTCTCATGTCTTACTTATATGTGTGTACCTTACACTCACCTGTCCAATAAAGAGATTAAATCTCTTCACTGGAGTGAGAAAAAAGCTCCCGCCCTGCTCTATAAAGGTTGCATTTGCTTCCATGCTTGGAGGGAAGGACCTTTATGGCTATCTGAATGATTCCCAGCTGAAGTGGCCACTTGGAAGGGTGTAGCTGAGAACTTCTGCAATGAGCAGTAAAGATTATGTGAACATAAGCCAAATTGGCAGAGCCAGTGGTTTGTTAATTATCCCTCTTGTGCAAAGGGAGACCAACCCGCTGCACAGGTTCCATTTTGTGTTTGTCTGTACCAATGTGTTGAGATGAGAAAAGAGCTATTTGCATTGTTTTCCATTTATAACAAGGAAAAAGCAGAACTACTCATTTGATCTTGCAGAAAGGGAATTCCTCAAGTTATCCCCCAACCACCACCAAGAAGAAGCTAGACCTGTTAATTTCCCTCCTTAGTCAAGTTCAAGTAGCTGCCTACTAGCCTGCCAACAAAGAAAGCCCTGAAGAATTGTTCCCTTTTATAATGAGAAAGGACCTTGTTTAACTGTTCTCAAGCCTTTGTGTTTCTATTTTCTTTAAAGAGTTAGCAGTGCCTTATTCAAGGGATGCTCTAGTTACCATTTTACACAGTGCTAGTGGCAATTTCCTATATCAATAAAAGATATAACACAGAAAACAGCTGACCTTTGGGTATATATGCAGCTAATCACTTCTGCCTTTATTATTAAAAATAAAACACAAGTTTTGCATTGTGTGTTACGGAGCTATAGAAAGGACATCATTTATGCACCAAAGAGTTACAGACATGAAAATAATAGTGAAGACAGCAGAAGTGAGGGGCAAGAGTAAAACAAACAGAAATAGTAAAGCCTATCCTCAGGTTTGCCAGAGCTCTGCTAGGAGTGTCTGGAGTCAGGGAGGAGGGAGGGTGAAGGTGGCTTAAAGCCACCTCCGCACTCCCAAAATCACCAAGGTAGCCAGCAGTTGGTGAGCCCCTGGAACAAGTCATAACCACCTCAGAGGTGCCCCATAAGCTAGTGCAAGATAGAATCATACAGGAGGTTGAAGGCTATATAGTGGCAGAGGTTACTAGAATGTGCTGTGTTCTGTCAATACCTTCTCATGCCACTGGTAAAGACTCTGCACTGGGTACAATTTAAAAGATATTGTACTGAGCTGTTATACTCGCTGTATGCCAGTTGAGGTTTCTCCTACTCAAGGGGAACTTCCAACTGCCCTTTCAAGGCAGCTTCACAGACCCTTTGTTCTTCCCCAAAGGTGAAAAGAGACGCTAGGGTCTGGCCCATGCTTTCAAACCTGTTTTTAAAGCTGTTTGTATTGTACTCTGACTAATTTTCAAAAAGCGCTTTGGTGTACCAAGTTTGTTTTTAAAGTTGGGGTACATTGGAGACACAATACTAGATGTAATTTCAGCTAATATTGAAATATAGTAACAAAATGCGGTTCTTTTCTGACTAAACTAGATATTACTCTTCCCAATTCACCCTCCAAGCTAATTTGTGTAGCATAGTTGTGTACCATTACTCATTGCTTCTAAAAGTCATTTCTTAGGGAGTTTCAAATCTTCCATTTTAAGTTTAGACTCCATTTAGCTCTCTGATAACAGAGTCACTGCCTTGACCCCTTCCTGGGTAGAACTATATGATCCCACCACTATTTTATATTGGATCTCTGGGTTGCAGACCCCCAGTTTTGTGTAAACATGACAGGCCCAACGGTATTTGGCACCCGTGAAAAATTTCCCTACAGAAGGCTGTGATTTGCAGTTAATTCAAGTAACTCAGGAAACAGCATCTTCAAAACAAACACGTTGTTTATTCACCCAAAGGTATGTAGAAAGCAGAGACAATGGATAAAACAACAAAAGACCTATATGCATGGGTCTTACCTAAACTTTATTTTTTCCTTGCAAGTTTTGGCTGAGCAGAGCTTACCTCAGACACGCATACTTCTGGGCCCTCCCACATTTCCTCCATGTCTTTCTCATAGAGACTTGCCTCCAGATTGTGCTACTCAATCACATACCCCTTCCTCTCTAGGAAAAAGTCTGTAATGGAGTAGTGTCCCTTTGATCCTAGGTTTGGGCTTGGGAAAAATAAACATGATAGCTGGGCTGGAGCCAGACAGGTGTGCATTTCCCAATAAATAGCTCCTGCATTGTTCCATTAAGGACCCTTAATATTCTTGCTGGATATAGCTAATCTTTCATGGAGTTGAAGGACAGAAAGAACCATTAGTCTCACCTCTTGTATATTACAGACCATTAAACTTCACCCCATCTGGTGCCATGTTTTCAGCTGTGGTCAATCCCTGATGAGTCAATGGAAAGCCCAAGGTGGAAGTATGGGTGCTAGAATACACCGAGTGTACATCAGGGAAATAACATTCCTTCCTGACTCCAGCAGGTAACTGGCTAAAACCCATTTATAGTGGATGCCATGCCAGGATCTCTCGATGCTTTGTAAACAATAATTAAAATAGATCCATAACACCACTGTGAAGCATGTGAATATTATTACTACTTTTCAGGTGAGTAAATTTGAAGCACAGAAAAATGAATATGTGCAAAATCCATATTTAGGCATCTAAATAATTGTTCTGATTTTCAGAGGTGCTGAGCACTCATAGTTGCCATTGAAGTTCCTCTGAAAATCAGGGTTTTTATTTAGAGACCTAAGTTTAGGCAACCAGAGTTTGAAAATGTTGTCTAACTGACCTGTCGCGATGTCACTTTCTGTAGTAGAGCTGCAAATAGAACCCAGACGTCCTGGCTCTCAGGACTCTGCCTTAACTACAAGATGATCCCTTCTCCTTCAAGAGCCAATGCAACATGGGAGATTGCAAGGGGGTGGATAAAAGAAGATGAAGTGAATGAGGGGGGAAGTGATCTTACTTTTCCAAGAAAGCATAATATTTTTAAAAGAGTAAAAAGGATAGAAAGAGAGAGAAAATGTTATGAGGATAGAATAGGTTATATATGGGAGTGGTGAATATGTGAGAGAGAAGAATTCTTTTTTTCAATCCAATCAAATCCCTTTTCTTTCATTTGAACCTCAAGTTTCCTGAGATGATCTTCAATCCTGCTGCCTTCTTCCCTTCTCCTTCAAGACTGGAGATAACTGTCTCACTGTGACTAAGTGACTCCATAGACCATTCCCTCACCCAGGTTTTTCTGTTCCCTAATATGTCACCCAGACTTCATCCATCTGTACCTTGCTGCACCATTTTACCTTCTATTAGTTGCTTTTCCTGCTGCAGTCCTGCCCTTGAATCTCCTTGGCATTGATTTCAAACCAGTTGGTAGTCACACTGATTTTCCACCATTGATGGTGTCTCAGACTCTAGATTTGGAAAACACATATTAGGTCAGCTAGTCTGCCTGCCTGCCAGAGCAAGATTTTCCCCTACAGAATGTTTTCTAACATTTTCTCTACTCCAGTTTAAATCTACCAAACAATGAGGCTTCCATCAATTCACCTGGGAGATGATTTCGCATACCAATGTAATGATTTTTTTTTTCAGAGAGTGTTAGTCTTAACTTTGAATTTTCTGTCCTGTATACTTATAGTGTGGCAATCTTTGTGGCATTTTAAACTGAATTTAATACAGTCATTTGCAGATACATTAGATAACACTGGTGATCCAGATAAATTCATTATTCATAGGGCTGTCATATGTCATTTCATAAATGTTTGCAGGAATTTATCTGAAGTTAATAGACACTTAGAAGAATGGTGCCATTGTGTTTGCCCTGTAACTTACAAGGAAAGGAAGATGAGAACCAAATTCTAAATCCATTTGTATAGTTCTGCACACTTTCTTCTTTGTACACAGAAGCAGGAAAAAGCTTCAAAAAAACTTTCATTAAGTTTTCCTGCTATTTAATCTATCTATATAGACAGTTTATAAGGCATGTGGTGTCTTATGAGACAGTGTTTCCGCTGCAGAGACTAAAGCAACTAGTGCTGTTTGCTATTTAAGGAATATCTCTCCATGAATTTGATTGCAAAAGTGTAGGCTAAATAAAGCTCAGGAAATTGTGTTCTGACTTCCTGCATTCTCCCTTAAGTTTCAGTTGAGAAGATGTTCTTCACTTCCAGTCCAAAAGTCTTATGTAGTGTCCTGCATTATGAAGGACCAATTCTCTTCAACTCCTATTTATATTAGTAATCTTTATACAAAAAGCCCCATCTGATGGGGCTTTTCTCTCTCACACTAGTGGAAATCAGAAATAAGCCTGTTGGGCAGATCACATCACCTCTCTGTGCTTCAGTTTCCCCATCTGTAAAATGGGGATGATGATACCGACCTCCTTTTAAGGTGCCTTGAGATTTACTGATGAGCTAGGAATTGCTATACCAGTGTCATACGTGTGTGAATAAGCATTGTAAAATAAAGGCACTTTCATAGATTCTGCTTTTCATGCAGAAGTGGATTAGATCCCGAAAAATGGATACGTATGAGTGGACCAGAAGTGCCATTTACTTCAACAAGGCTCCGAATGGGCAGAGAGTTCACCTGCAGAGAGTAAGTTACAGAAATGGGGGCATAGTTTTAGATTTGTGAGGTGACTTGTTACATAGATTTTTTTTTTATAATACTGTGGGTTTTAAAATTTGAGAGCCCAGAGTTCATAACTATGAATTACGTTACAGCTCTGTGTGGAGATGAACTCCTTCCAAAGCATTGCTTGATACATGAAAAGAACCCAGATTTGTCTCTGATAAAACCTGTGTACAGTCAGTTACCTCAATGCTTTAAGATAGTTTAAAAGTTGCCAGTGTACCTGGAGAGACCTAACACAATGGTGAAAGTCTGATTTTGTGATCTAACTACAGCCCGTGGTTTTATCAGCAAATAAGAACAAAAACAAAAAAAACACCCCCCCCAAAAAAGTCTTTCATTGATGGAGATTGTGGAGGGGCAAGAAAATTACTTGCCCACTTGGCCAGCATTGTCCCCAAAATGGGCAGCACTGGTGAATGGGGGAGCTCCAGCTAAGGATCTTGGTGCAGGGCTGAGGGGAAGGACACTGACTATATGCATCCCCTGTAAATCTTATGGAGGGGAGCTGTGAAAGCACAGCCTGTCTTTCAATGGAGGTTAGTTTGCTCCTTGAGCAAAGTGGCAACCCTGACCAAAGGGGGGGGACATCAAGCTCTTTCTTTTCACACATTAAAAACATTTTCTCCTCAGCTAATTTTTTGCTAATTTTCATGAGAGAACTCAACAAAAACACATGTGCACATATTAAGCATGGCCCTGCTGTGGATGTAGTGGACCTGTCTTCTTGTTGTTGGAAGACAAGGCAATTCCCCCAACATGGCACTAACACACTCATGTCCATAACTGTATGTATTTAACACAGACTTGTTGTCTCTGGCTGAAAGCCCTTTTAATCATGTAACAAAATTTTGCTAATATAATCTCTTTGCAACATACCCAAGTTTGCTTCCTTTTTCGCAATTCTTCCTAAACTTTCTGCTGTCTGTGATCCTGTAGAATAAGCCCTTGAATACATGTATATAATTACTTCAAGCACTCATATTCAAAGTGAGTACGTATTTAAGGATATGTGAGAGAGGAACTTAATTTTTTCCCTCTACCGAATGCTCATTTAAAGGTTTATACCAGCTAGGAAATTTCCAAAGGCATTTTGGTACATGCTACTGTTCAAATATTCATTAGTTGAATTCCGCAATAATATTTATTTATAGCCTTATCTCCAAAGATCTGTAAGTTTTATATATTATTAAAATGGGATCCATACTGGGTTATTGTTGCCTCTCAATACATAATTTTCTCTGGTTTAGTTTCTTTACACGTATCCATTTTAGGCTAAAAGAATCCTAATGTCTTCTGGAAATTTCAGCTTCTGTTCCACAAATGTCTTGGGAATCGAGCATGCAATAAATCACTCTGATTGACAGCTTTGGCATTTCACAAGGGTGAATCTCCTGCATGTAACTGTGGTATTGAGAATTTTTCAACACATGGTACCAAACCTGTCAGAAAATGTGTTTTTGATCGCTTCAAACTGTCCCACTTTTTGTCCACAGGTTTCCCTTGGTTGTTTTAAAAGTGCACTGTGAGTGCTTGCCATATGTGGAAGGTTTATAGCAGTGTATTTTTTTTTAAAGGACTCCATCATTATCTCTTCTTAAATAAAAAAAAAAAATCCCACTGTGATTTTGACATGTTTCATAGTTGATGTATGTTAGAGAGACTCACAAGATAGGCTCAATCACCTAGGATTATCAACCTCTGTAAAACATTCACACAAATTATCGTACAGTGATACATTTTTCAATTATTCTCTTCCTTTTCCTTTGGCAGTTTTAAGCACTTTTGTATACTACAATTTCCTGAATTCCTATTCCAATGGAATTTTTTCTATTCAACTTTCATGCTCTGTAGTTTGGAAACTAGACATTCTGGGTAACGACACTTCTAGTGATGTTTGGATTGATGGAAGATGTCCTGCCACATTGCCATACTTAAAACATTATATGTATTATTAAGCCTCTTTAGCTGCTACAGTCAGCTGAGATCAATGAAGGAGAGAGTCCTCTCCCTCTCCCGGATCTCAATCTGGTATGAGCAACTGTTATCACAGTATCGTGATTGCCATGGGCCACTTAGCCAAAGACAATGAGGAACTTTACAATAAATAATGGAAAGAAAAATTACTAGAACCACCATAATTGGTGCAAATTGAAAGAAAGTATAAGCACTTATGTTAGGGATAATGTGGAGTATGTTGTAAAAAATGTATTTCGAAAGATCCCTTATGGCAGCGTGGCAGAAGGAGATGGGACATTGCAGCTACCTATCCTCAAACATCAAAGTAAACAGCTTTGGGCTTCATTTTGTCCATCCCTGCATTGATGGGGAGATGACTCAACAAACCTTCTCCACTCTTAGAGGGCCTAAGCAGGGCCTGGGAATAATCACAGTGCTTGCATTTCCTAGAGTACCAAGACTGATCTAGGCTAAGACATTTGTTGCTAGCCTTTCCAAAATGGACAGAGGTAGAATCATGGACTCACTCATCTGCTGTCTCACCTAGGGAGCACAGGCTGCACCCTGGCCTCAAGTGGTGTGGTGGCTGCACTC